>NC_059181.1:70143442-74943442 GCF_019923935.1 Bubalus bubalis | reverse complement strand
TGTTAGCAATTAGATATAATTGAGGGAGACAGAATAGAAAGTGTTTTGAATATCACAGATAACAACCTATGTTTGGCTTTTAAATTACACTGAGGGAATAATTTTATAAATTACCAAGAAGATAAGTTTAAAAGAAAGTATTATGGGGATTTATCCCAGGGATGCAAGAATTTTTCAATATCCACAAATAAAACATTGTGATACACCATATCAACAAATTGAATAATAAAAAGCATAGGATCATTTCAATACAGAAAAAGCTTTTGACAAACTTCAACAACCATTTATGACAAAAACATTCTATAAAATGGGAAAGTGGGGATAAAGGGACCGTATCTCAAGATAATAAAAGTCATGTATGACAATCCCACAGTAAACATCATTCTCAATGGTTGAAAATTAAAATAATTTCCTCTAAGATCAGGAAAAATATATGGATGTTCACTGTCACCATGATTATTCTACATAGTTTTGGACGTCCTAGTTACAGCAATCAGAGAACAAAAAGAAATAAAAGGAATCCAAGTTGGAAAAAAAGTAAAACCATCACTATTTGTAGATAACATGATAGTATACATATAAAATCCTAAAGATGTTAGCAGAAAACTACTAGAGCTCATTAATAAATTTGATGAAGTTCCAGGATACAAAATCAATACACCAAAATCACTTGCAGTCCTATACACTAACAATGAAAGATCAGAGAGATCAAGAAAACAATCCCAATGAAAGATCAGAGAGATAAAGAAAACAATCCCATTTACCATCACATCACAAAGAATAAAATAGACAGGAATAAACCTACCTAAAGAGTCAAAAGATCTGTACTCAAAAGACGACAAGATACTAATGAAAGAAATAAAAGATGACATAAACAGATGGAGAGATATATCGTGTTCTTGGTTTGAATGTGAAAATGACTATACTAGCCAAAGCAAACTACAGACTCAATGTAATCCCTATTAAATTACCAATGGCATTTTTCACAGAAGTAGAAAAAAACAATTTTTACAATTTGTATTGTAACGCAAGACACATGACAAAACTGGGGCTTCCCTAGTGGCTCAGATGGAAAAGAAATCACCTGCAATGCAGGAGATTCTGGTTTGATCCCTGGTTCAGGAGTACCCCTGGAGAAGGGAATGACAACCCACTCCAGTATTCTTGCCTAGAGAATCCCATGGACAGAGGAGCATGGAGGTCTACAGTCCATGGAGCTGCAAATAGTTGGACACAAATGAGTGACTAACACTTTCACTTTCACAAGACCAAGAATAGCCAAAACAATGTTAAGAGAGAAAAATGGAGCTTGGAAGAATCAGGCTCCTTGACTTCGGACTATACCACAAAACTACAGTGATCAAAACAGTATGGTATTGGGACAAAAACAGAAATAGAGAGCAGTGGAACAGAATAGAAAGGCCAGAGATGAATCCATGCATGAATGATAATCTAATCTATGACAAAGGAGGGAAAAATATACAATGAAGAAAAGACAGTCTCTTCAATAAGTCTTGCTGAAAAACCTGGACAGCTACATATAAAGGAATGGAGTTAGAACACCATCAAACACCATATAAAAAATAAACTCAAAGTGAATCAAAGCCTTAAATGTAAGGAATAGACACCATAAAACTATTAGAGAAAAACATGCAGAATACTTTTTGACATAAATTGCAGCAAGATCTTTTTTGATCCATGTCCTAGATTTTTTAAAATACAGACAAATATAAACAAATGGGACCTAATTAAACTTAAAAGCTTTTGCACAGCAAAGAAAACCATAAATAAAACAAATAGGTAACCCACAGAATGAGAGAAAATATTTACAAATGAAGCAACTGACAAGGAATTAATCTCCAATATATACAAACAGCTCATGCAGATCAGTTTCAAAAAAACAAACAACCGAATCAAAAAATGGCAGAAGACCTAAACAGACATTTCTCTAAAGCAGACATACAGATGGCCAAGAGGTACATGAAAGTATGCTCAACATCATTAATTTTCATAGAAATGCAAATCAAAACTACAATGAGGTATTACTTCATGTTATTCTGAATGGCCATCATCAAAAAACTACATACCCTGGAGAGGGTGTGGAGAAAACAAACCCTCCTACAGTGCTAGTGGGAATATAAACTGGTATAGCCACTATGGAGAACATAATGGAAGTTCCTTAAATAAACTAACAAATACAACTACCATATGATCCAGCAATCCCATTCATGGGCATATATCCAGAGAAAACCATAATCTAAGAGGATACACGAACCACAGTGTTCATCGCAGCACTATTTAGAATAGCCAGGACATGGAAGTAAGCTAAATATCCATGAACAGAGGAATGGGTAAAGAAATTGTGGTACATATACAAACAATGGAATATTATTCAACCATATAAAAGAAAAAAATGATGTGATTTGCAGCAACATGGATGTACCTCAAGATCATATATTGAGTAAAGTAAGTCAGATAGAGAAAGAAGTATTATATATCACTTATATGTTGAATCTATAAAAAGGTGCAGATGAACTTACCTGCAAATCAGAAAGAGAGTTAAAGATGTGGAAAACAAACTTATGGTTACCACAGTGTAAAGCAGGGTGAAGGGATAAATTGGGAGATTGGGACTGACATGTACACACTACTATACATAAAATAGATCACTCAACTCAATTCTCTATATTGGCCTATATTGGGAAAGAATCTAAACAAGAGTGAATATATATAATTGATTAAATATATATAACTGAATATATATGACTGATTCAGTATAGTAGAAACTAACACAACATTGTAAATCAAGTATACTTCAATACAATTTTTTAAATTATTTTAATTGGAGGCTAATTACTTTACAATGTTGTATTGGTTTTGCCACACATTGACATGAATCCACCACGGGTGTACATGTGTTCTCCATCCTGAACCCCCCTCCCACCTCCTTCCCCATACCATCCCTTTGGGTCATCCCAGGGCACCAGCCCCGAGCATCCTGTATAATTTTTTTTTTAACATTTAAAATGTCAGAGATTAAGGAAAGGCATGAGATGGATACACTTCCTCTTGTCTATGAATCCTTGTCTCACTGTCTCCATCTAAATCTTTTAAATCCAGATTATTTTTTATATTAGTACCTTGTGAATCTAATCTGACCTGAAAACTTGCTGGTTTTGACTAATACAATTAAAAAAAACAAAAAACAAAAAAAACAAAAAAAAAAACACTTGGATTTGAATTCAGATGGACGTGAGTCTGGGTGAACTCCGGGAGTTGGTGATGGACAGGGAGGCCTGGCATGCTGTGATTCATGGGGTCGCAAAGAGTCGGACATGACTGAGCGACTGAACTGAACTGAACTGAACTGAGGCAAGATTATACTTTCTTGTCTACAGCTTTCCAAACCACTTCCTATATATGTATGTATGTATGTGGCTTGCTTTAATCATTTTAGATACCTTCCCAGACACTGAAGTTACCTGACTGTGATGCCTGAGTTTAAGTTTTAATTTTTATCTAGAAGTTACTAGGAAGAAAAACCCATCATTTTTGCTTTCAAATTTTTAAATCAATACCTTTAAATAATATCCCAACCTAAGGAGGAGACTCCATATATGGCTATTGGATGAATAAGTGGAAGAAAGGATTAAAATAAAGTTAATGAAATAACAGAATATGTATATCCCTAATATTTTGTTTCTTTAGATATCTGTTTGCCAACAAATTCCTAAGCCATAAATGCAATGCATCTGAATGAGAAGCAAAAACGTTTTCTATAGATCAATTATCTAATCTATATAAAGTTTTTGGTTATTAGTTTGTAAAATTTATAGTGTGATTTCTCTGCAGACTTGGTGATTATTGATTCATAAGAATTCACTAAGCTGAAATAAGCAAATTATTTGCTAATGGAAATTATAGAAATTACAAGGATCAGATTGATTTATGCCAACACACAAATTCTGACAGTGGTAATAGGGGAATATATGTGACTTATGAATGTAGGGAAATCCTAATTAATAGGCAAGTTTTTCATATTGCTCTTTTCTTATTGGTCATGATTAAACTTATAGTGTTAGACATGTATTGTTGTAATACAAATAAAAACAAGATATAATTTGCTATTTAAAAATAACTGTCAAAAAGAATAAAACACTTAGGAATAAAGTTAACCAAGGATGTGAAAGATCTGTACACTGAAAACTATAAAACAACTGAAGAAAGAAACACCAATTAATGGAAAGATATCCCATATTTATGGACTGGAAGAAGTATTGTAATATTGTTGAAATGTCTATACCACCGAAAGCGATCTATAGATATACTGCAATCCTTATTAAAATTCCAATAATTTTAATAAAAATTTATCAAGCTACCAACCGTATTTTTCACAGGGCTAGAACAAATAATTTCACAATTTGTATGGATATACAAAAAACCTCGCATAGCCAAAGCAATCTTGAGAAAGAAGAATGGAACTGGAGGAATCAACCTGCCTGACTTCAGGCTCTTCCACAAAGCCACAGTGCTCAAGACAGTACGGTACTGGCACAAAGATAGAAATATAGATCAATGGAATAAAATAGAAAGCCCAGAGATAAACCCACGCACCTATGGACACCTTATCATTGACAAAGGAGGCAAGAATATACAGTGGAGAAAAGACAATCTCTTTAAAAAATGGTTCTGTGAAAACTGGTCAACCACTTGTAAAAGAATGAAACTAGAACACTTGCTAACACCATACACAAAAATAAACTCAAAATGGATTAAAGATCTAAATGTAAGACCAGAAACTATAAAACTCCTAGAGGAGAACATAGGCAAAACACTCTCCAACATACATCACAGCAGGATCCTCTATGACCCACCTCCCAGAATATTGGAAATAAAAGCAAAAATAAACAAATGGGACCTAATTAAAATTAAAAGCTTCTGCACAACAAAAGAAACTATAAGCAAGGAGAAAAGACAGCCTTCAGAATGGGAGAAAATAATAGCAAATGAAGCAACTGACAAACAACTAATCTCAAAAATATAAAAGCAACTCCTGCAGCTCAATTCCAGAAAAATAAATGACCCAATCAAAAAATGGGCCAAAGAATTAAAGAGATATTTCTCCAAAGAAGACATACAGATGGCGAACAAACACATGAAAAGATGCTCAACATCACTCATGATCAGAGAAATGCAAATCAAAACCACAATGAGGTACCATTTCACGCCAGTGAGAATGGCTGTGATCCAAAAGTCTACAAGCAATAAATGCTGGAGAGGGTGTAGAGAAAAGGGAACCCTCTTACACGTTGGTGGGAATGCAAACTAGTACAGCCACTATGGAGAACAGTGTGGAGATTCCTTTAAAAAATGGAAATAGAACTGCCTTATGACCCAGCAATCCCACTGCTGGGCATACACACTGAGGAAACCAGAAGGGAAAGAGACACATGTACCCCAATGTTCATTGCAGCACTGTTTATAATAGCCAGGACATGGAAGCAACCTAGATGTCCATCAGCAGATGAATGGAGAAGAAAGCAGTGGTACATATACACAATGGAGTATTACTCAGCCATTAAAAAGAATACATTTGAATCAGTTCTAAGGAGCTGGATGAAAATGGAGCCTATTATACAGAGTGAAGTAAGCCAGAAAGAAAAACACCAATACAATATACTAACGCATATATATGGAATTTAGAAATATGGTAACAACAACCCTGTATGCAAGACAGCAAAAAAGACACAGATGTATAGAACAGTCTTTTGGACTCTGTGGGAGAGGGAGGGGGTGATGATTTGGGAGAGTGGCATTAAAACATGTATAATATCATATAAGAAACAAATCACCAGTCCAGGTTCAATGCAGGATACAGGAAGCTTGGGGCTGGTGCACTGGGATAACCCAGAGGGATGGTATGGGGAGGCAGGTGGGAGGGGGGTTCAGGATGGGGAACACGTGTACACCCATGGTGGATGCATGTTGATGTATGGCAAAACCAATACAATATTGTAAAGTAAAAAAGTAAATAAATAAATTAAAAGGAGGAAAAATTTTTAATTTTTAAAATTAAAATTGAATTAAAATTCCAATATTTCATAGAAATAGAAAAAGACAATCTTAGAATTCATATAGAATCATAAAAGATCCTGGATAGCTGAAGCGATCTTGAGTAAGATGAACAAAACTTGAGGTATGACACTTCCTAATTTCAAACTAAACTACAAAGATATAGTAATCAAAACAGTATAGTAGTAGCATAAAAAGGACATATAAAGATACACACACATAGAAACTGAATAGACAGCTTGGAAATAAATCCATTCATATATGATCAATTATTTTCTACAAGGTCTCTAAAAATACAAAATAAGTAAAGGATCAGATCAGATCAGATCAGTCACTCAGTCGTGTCCAACTCTTTGCTACCCCATGAATTGCAGCACGCCAGGCCTCCCTGTCCATCAACTACTCCCGGAGTTCACTGAGACTCATGTCCATCGAGTCAGTGATGCCATCCAGCCATCTCATCCTCTTTCGGCGCCTTCTCCTCCTGCCCCCAATCCCTCCCAGCCTGAGTCTTTTCCAATGAGTCAACTCTTCGCATGAGGTGGCCACAGTACTGGAGTTTCAGCTTTAGCATCATTCCTTCCAAAGAAATCCCAGGGCTGATCTCCTTCAGAATGGACTGGTTGGATCTCCTTGCAGTCCAAGGGACTCTCAAGAGTCTTCTCCAACACCACAGTTCAAAAGCATCAATTCTTTGGTGCTCAGCCTTCTTCACAGTCCAACTCTCACATCCATACATGACCACAGGAAAAACCATAGCCTTGACTAGACGAACCTTTGTTGGCAAAGTAATGTCTCTGCTTTTTAATATGCTATCTAGGTTGGTCATAACTTTCCTTCCAAGGAGTAAGCATCTTTTAATTTCATGGCTGCAGTCACCATCTGTAGTGATTTTGGAGCCCAGAAAAATAAAGTCTGACATTGTTTCCACTGTTTCCCCATCTATTTCCCATGAAGTGGTGGGACTGGATGCCATGTCTTAGTTTTCTGAATGTTGAGCTTTAAGCCAAATTTTTCACTCTCCACTTTCACTTTCATCAAGAGGCTTTTGAGTTCCTCTTCACTTTCTGCCATAAGGGTGGTGTCATCTGCATATCTGAGGTTATTGATATTTCTCCCGGCAATCTTGATTCCATCTTGTGTTTCTCCCAGTCCAGAGTTTCTCATGATGTACTCTGCATATAAGTTAAATAAACAGGGTGACAATATACAGCTTTGATGAAATCCTTTTCCTATTTGGAACCAAGGAGATGTACTCTGCATATAAGTTAAATAAACAGGGTGACAATATACAGCTTTGATGAAATCCTTTTCCTATTTGGAACCAAGGAAAGGATAGTTTCTTCAAAAAATGGTATTAGGAAATCTTGATATCCACATTCAAAAGAATGAAGTTGGAGGAGTTAAGTGACACATGAACATAAACTCAAAAGTAATTTAAGACTGAAACACGAGACCTGAAACTCTAAAATATGTAGGAGAAACAGGGAGAAAGCTTCTTGAAACTGATCTTGCCATAACATTTTGGCTATTACAGAAAATCACAGGAAAGAAAAGGAAAAGGAAACAAGAAGAATTACATAAAACTGAAAAGTTTAAGCACAAGAAACAATAAATAAGACAAAAAATAACATAGGAAATGGGAGAAAATATTTGCAAGCCATATATCTGATAAAGGGTTAATTTGTAAAATGTAAGTAACTCATACAACTCAGTGACAAAACCCTAAATAACCAAATTTAAAAATAAGCAAAGGATCTGAATAGATAGTTTCCAAGAAGACATACAAATTACCAATAGCTACATTAAAAGGTTCTCAATATCACTAATTATTGGGGAAATGAAAATTAAAACCACAGTGAGATATCATCTCACATCTGTTACAATGACTATTATAAAAAATTCTATAGATAACTAGCTCTGGTGAGGATTGGAGAAAAAAGGAACCCTTAATCACTGGCGATGGAAATGTAAATTGGTACAGCTATTATGGAAAACAGTATGGAGGTTCCTCAAAAAAGTAAAAGTAGATCTTTCAATTTCACTTTCAATTATTTATCCAAAGAAATTGAAATCAGAATCTTGAAGAGATATCTACATGTTCATTGCATTTAGATCCCCATGTTCATTGCAACATTATTCCCAATAGAGGAGACATAGAAATAACCTAAATGTCCATTGACAAGTGAAAGAATAAACAAAATTTGGTGTGTACACATAGTGGAATATTACCCATCCTTAAAAAAGAAGGAAATTCTGTCATTTGTGACAACATGGATGGACATGTATGACATAATTCTAAGTGAAAGAAAAGACAAATATTGCACTTAAATATATATGATTTCACCTCTATGTGGAATCTAAATAGTCATACTTATAGAAGCACAGAGAAGAATGAATGGTGATTTCCAGGAGCTGAGTGGGAAATGCAGAGGTGATGGTGAAAGGGGACAAAGTTTAAATTATGAAATATAAATACATAACTTCTGATGATCTGCTATACAGCATAGTGTGTATTATAGCTTTCAATATTGTATTTTAAACAAGATTTTCTAAAAGGTTAGCTCATATGTAAATTGTTCTTAACATACACACAATAATGATAAAGGGAACAGGAGGATACTTAGAGAGGTGATGGATAAACTACAGATTTTATGGTAGTGCTGGCTTATGGATGAAAATATGTCCACAAAATCATCGACTTGTATACATTAAACATGTACATATTTTGACACATAAACTATAGGTTAATAATGTGGTTTTAAGAGAAAATAATAGAGAAGGAAATGGCAAACCACTGCAGTATTCTTGCCTGAGGAATTCCATGGACAGAGGAGCCTGGAGGGCTACAATTCATAGGGGTCACAGAGTCTGACACAATTTACCAAATAAACAACAACAACAAAAAGCAAATAAAACATAAAGATGATAGGTGAGGTTTAGTGAAGGGTATATGGGGACTCTCTATACAGTCGCCAAGCTCTCCTCTAAATCTTAAACTATTCTAAAATAGAAAGATTATTTAAAAAAAACACAAAAATATAAAAATGAATTAAGAAAATACTATTTATTGTCACATACGTGAGTATAAATTTTGTAAGTTTGAAATCTGCTGTGGGCATTTATATACTCTAAATTAAAATATCAAACTGTGCTGAAATTCTATTAAACTGCCTAGAACTCATAAACTCTAAAATAAGAGAAGTATTAAATTGCCAGTTAGTTGCATTATTTGCATTTTGCACAACAGTTAACACAGTGTACCACTCACAGAACTCTTGACTTTTAGAATGGAAAGAATTCTGGGGAATATCTTCATTCCCCTTTAGAGTTATTCAATAAATATCCATTGACTGATTTGGTCATATAAGAGGAAAGACCACTGAACAACTATTAAAGGGCAATAGAGAAGCACTGGAAAAATAATCAATATTTCCATCCCTGTTCTACTTTTTCCATCTTGCCCACTCTTTAAAGATTTAAGATGCAGACTGCTATAAAAATTGAGATAGCAGAACTTTTGAGAATTGAAACTTTTTTTTTTTTTAAATGAGCAAATTGGGAAGTATGTCAGAGAAATAGAAGAAATAAAAGACAAAGAACTTGTTGTGCTGCAAGGAGTGGATAAGGTCCAAAGAAAATCCTAAGTAAGAGTCTAAGTAGGCATTTGGGGAGAGGAATAGCATGTATGAAAGTCAGGAAAAAGACAAGGGTGCCCACTCTGACCACTACTATTCAACATAGATTTGGAAGTTTTAGCCAAAGCATTCAGAGAATAAAAGGAAATAAAAGGAATCCAGATTGGAAAATAAGAAGTGAAACTCTGTTTGCAGATGACATGATCATTTAACAGGAAACCCTAAAGACTCCACCAGAAAATTACTAGAGCTAATCAATGAATATAGTAAACTTGCAGGATATAAAATTAATATACAGAAATCCCTTGAATTCCTATACACTAATAATGAGAAAACAGAAAGAGGAATTAAGCAATCAATTCCATTCACCATTGCAATGGAAAGAATAAAATACTTAGGAATATATCTACCTAAAGAAACAAAAGACCTATATATAGAAAACTATATAACACTGGTGAAATAAATCAAAGAGGACACTAATAGATGGAGAAATATACCATGTTCATGGATTGGAAGAATCAATATAGTGAAAATGAGTATACTACCCAAAGCAATCTATAGATTCAATGCAATCTCTATCAAGCTACCAACAGTATTCTTCACAGAGCTAGAACAAATAATTTCACAATTTTTATGGAAATACAAAAAACGTTGACTAGCCAAAGCAATATTGAGAAAGAAGAATGGAACTGGAGGAATCAACCTGCCTGACTTCAGGCTCTACTACAAAGCTACAGTCATCAAGACAATATGGTACTGGCACAAAGACAGAAATATAGATCAATGGAACAAAATAGAAAGCCCAGAGATAAATCCATGCACCTATGGACACCTTATTATTGACAAAGGAGGTAAGAATATACAATGGAGAAATGACAATCTCTTTAACAAGTGGTGCTGGAAAAATTTGTCAACCACATGTAAAAGAATGAAATTAGAACACTTTTTAACACCATACACAAAAATAAACTCAAAATGGATTAAAGATCTAAATGTAAGACTGGAAACTATAAAACTCCTAGAGGATAACATAAGCAAAATATTCTCTGACATAAATCACAGTAGGATCCTGTATGACCCACCTCCCAGAGTAATGGAAATAAAAGAAAAAATAAGCAAATGGGACTTAATTAAACTTAAAAGCTTTTGCACAATGAAGGAAACTATAAGTAAGGTGAAAAGACAGCCTTCAGAATGGGAGAAAATAATAGCAAATGAAGTAACTGACAAAGAATTAATCTAAAAAATATATAAACAACTCCTACAGCTCAATTACAGAAAAATAAACCACTCAATCAAAAAATGGGCCAAAGAACTAAATAGACATTTGTCCAAAGAAGACATACGGATGGCTAACAAACACATGAAAATATGCTCAACATCACTCATTATCAGAGAAATGTAAATAAAAACCACATTGAGGTGCCATCACATGCCAGTCAGAATGGCTGCTATCCAGAAGACTACAAACAATAAATGCTGGAGACGGTGTGGAGAAAAGGGAACCCTCTTACACTGTTGGTGGGAATGCAAACTAGTACAGCCATTATGGAGAACAGTGTGGAGATTCCTTAAAAAACTGGAAAGAGAACTGCCATGTGACCCAGCAACCCCATTTCTGGGCATACACACTGAGGAAATCAGAATTGAAAGAGACACATGTACACCAATGTTCATCACAGCACTGTTGATAATAGCCAGGACATGGAAGCAACCCAGATGTCCATCGGCAGATGAATGGTTAAGAAAGATGTGGTACATATACACAATGGAATATTACTCAGCTATTAAAAAGAATACATTTGAATCAGTTCTAATGAGGTGGCTAAAACTCGAGCCTATTATACAGAGTGAGGTAAGTCAGAAAGAAAAACACCATTTCAGTATGCTGCTGCTGCTAAGTCGCTTCAGTCGTGTCCGACTCTGTGCAACCCCATAGACAGCAGCCCACCAGGCTCCCCTGTCCCTGGGATTCTCCAGGCAAGAACACTGGAGTGGGTTGCCATTTCCTTCTCCAATGCATGAAAGTGAAAAGTCAAAGTGAATTCGGTCAGTCGTGTCTGACTCTTAGCGACCCCACGGACTGCAGCCTACCAGAATCCTCCATCCATGGGATTTTCCAGGCAGGCGTACTGAAGTGGGGTGCCATTGCCTTCTCCGATACAGTATACTAACACATATGTATATGGAATTTAGAAAGATGGTAATGATGACCCTAAATGTGAGGCAGCAAAAGAGACGGAGATGTATAGAACAGACTTTTGGACTCTGTGGGAGAAGGCAAGTGTTGGATGAATTGAGAGAATAGCATTGAAACATGTATATTATCATATGTGAAACAGATCGCCAGTCCAGGTTCGATGCATGAGACAGGGTGCTCAGGGCTGGTGCACTAGGATGACCCTGAGGGATGGGATGGGGAAGGAGGTGGGAGGGGTTTCAGGATGAGGAACATATGTACATCCACGGCTGATTCATGTCCATGTATGGCAAAAACCACTACAATATTGTAAAGTAATTAGCCTCCAATTAAAATAAATTTTAAAAAAGGGGGGAAAGAAAAACAAAGACACAGCTACTTGTGAATACATTTTGCACAATTATGAAAATGAATATGATTTACTTCTTTATACCATCTAATTTACAATAAATAAACAAAAGCCATGGTTTTCATATAGAAAGAGAATGATCTTCAAAAATTCCCAGATTGGAGAGTTATTGTATTAACAGTAGGCAACTTTTGAGATGGCTTCCAATGGTCCTCATCTTCTGCTGCTCATGTCCTTGTGAAAGTACCATATCATGATTTATTTCTAATGAAAGGCATAGGACAAAAAATATGAAATATCACTTCTAAGATTAAGTTACAGAAAGACTATAAGTTCCATCTTGCTTTCCCTCTCTTGCTTGATCACTCTGAGGGAAGCCAGCTACCATTCTGTAAGTCCTATAGAGAAGTACTCATGGCCAAGAACTGAGGGAGGTCTCTGATCAACAGTCAACAAGGAATCAAAGCCTTATATTAAAGTCTTCAAAACAGCTATAAGAAATATGTTCAAAGAATTAAAAGCATGAAACACATCTGTAGAGCACTATATATGAAACTACAGAGTACATACTCTCCTCAAGTGCACATTAAACTTTCATCATGGTAGATCATATGCTGGGCCACAAAATAAGTTTTGATAAATAACAAAATACTGGAATGTCTGGCCACAATGGAATTCAATTAGAAATAAAAAAGTAGCAAGAAAGTCACCAAATATTTTCAAAGTAATTAATCCATTAAAAAATCCTTAGATCAAAGAAGAAGTCATCAGAGAAATTATAAAATACTTTGAATGGAATGATAATTAAAGCACAATATATCAAAATTTGTGTGATATAGTTTAATCAGTGTGTAAGCTCAGGGAAATTTACAGCTATAAATGCCTATATTAGAAAAAAAGTTTACAAAAATTAATTATACTTTCATTTTTGTGAACTATTAAAAAAGGAAACTATGGTCAAATTAAGAAGAAAAAGGGAGATAAAAGCACAAATCAATGAGATAATCATGACTTAACCATAAAAAAAAGAAATGTGGCAAAACCTGCTTCCTTGAAAATATTAATAAAATTAACAGCTCCTCTGTAAGAATAATAAAAAGGTTAAAAACAAATTATTAGCATAAGGAATTATAAGGAATACTATAATAAATGTATTATGAACAATTTTGTGCCCAAAATTTGACAATTTGATGAAACAAAAATCCTTAAAGACACCCATCATTAAATATGTCCACTTTTTGGGACTTCCATGGTGGTTTAATGGTTAAGATTTCATGTTCCAATGCAGGTGGTTGCAGGTTTGATATCTGGTCAGGGAGCTAAGATCCCACATGCCTCATGACAAAAAACAAACAAAAAAAAAAACAAAAAAAAAACATAAAACAGAAATAATATTGTTAACAAATTGCATAAAGACTTTAAAAATGATTCACATCAAAAAAATCTTTTAAAAATTCACTTTTCAATTTCTTCCATCAAACCAGTTAAGTCTAAGAAAAATCTTATTTGAAATTATTGTTTATGTCTGTTCTAATATATCTGGGGGCTACCTGAAGGACTGGCTCAAGATGCTCACTTCTGTTGTGCCTAACTTGGATCTCAGGAGAGAAAAGCAATGGGTATGGCTCAAGAAAGCTGCAAGGTGTACTACCCTCTCACAAGTGCATGGGGCAAAGGATCATTGTTACAGACATACAAGTAGCCATTTGAAGCAAAGAGAAGCTGGGGCAATATTCTTAAGGAAATTAGGACATATAAAAGCAGTCACGTGCAACAAAGAAATTTAGAAAGGCACTAAGAAAAGATCTGAGAAGACCTTAAGTTTCAGTTCAGGCTAATCCTGAGACTCAGGGCAAACCATACTGACTAAACATTGAAGGGTAGCCCCAACAGAGCCAATCTACAAAAGTTGGAACAGGTGTGTTTTTTCCTTTTGTTTTACTGTTTTTTTTTTTTTTTTTTTCCTGCTTTTCTCTTTTTGGTATGCATGTGGTGTGTGTGTGTATGTGTGTGTGTGTGTGTGTGTGCTTTTTCTCTTTTGTTTGAATGTTTCAGACCATGGTATTCAAGGTAATCTCTGTCAAAGTATTAGCTGAACCCAGGCTAAAGAACAGAGATTTCAGGGATCACAGATGACAAAGAATAGTCTTTGTAAAAAGTTTGAAATAGTCTATAATAGACATACTATTATAGTCTTCAGAAATTAAAAGAAAACAGCAAAGTCTGGGGAAGTACAATTTGATTCCCTAAATTATCAATAGAATATTATAAAAGTCAAATGATAGATTGACAACAAAAAAAAGCACATGGAACACAAAAGAACAGGAGAATGTAGCCCATTTAAATGAACAAAATATTTTTTTAAAAAAGAATACAAAAAACAAAGAGATGGAAAGGTACACACTGCTCATTGAGTGGAAAAATTAGTATTGTCAAAATGATCATATTACTCAAGGCAATTATAAATTCAATGCAATCCCTATCGAAATGCCAATGCAATTTTTCACAAAATTAAAACATACAGTTCTAAAATATGTATGGAAACACAAAAGACCCTAAATAGCCAAAACAATCTTAAGAAAGAATGACAGAATTATCTCACCCTCTGATCTCAAACTTTACTACAAAGGTACAGTAATCAATACACTGGCACAAAAACACACACATAAAACAATGGAACAGAATGCAGAGCTTGGAAATTAACCCACATTTGTATGGTCAATTGTATGCGTACGTGTTCAGTTGCTTTAGCTGTGGCTGACTCTGTGCAACCCTATGGACTATAACCTGCCAGGCTCCTCTGTCCATGGGATTCTCCAGGCAAGAATACTGGAGTGGGTTGCTGTGCCCTTTTCCAGGGGATATTCCCAATCCAGGGATCAAACTCACATCTCTTATATCTATCTGCATTGGCAGGCAGGTTCTTTACCACTAATGCCACCTGGGATGCCCCATATGGTAAACTAATAAAAGACAAATGAGGCAAGACTATATAATGGGGAAAAGGAAACCTCTCCAATAAATATAAATAGTGTTGTGAAAACTGGACAGCTACAAACCAAAAAAAAAAAAAAAAAAAAAAAAAAAAAACACACACACAACCAGAAAAACTGAACTATTTCTCACATCGTTTACAAAAATAAACTCAAAATAGATCGAGTAAAATATATTACCTGAAACCACAAAAGTTCTAGAAGAAATCCTAGGATGTATGTTTTTGGATACTGGTCTTAGCAATATACTTTTGTGTATGTCTCCTCAGGCAAGAGAAATAAAAGCCAAAAAAAAAGTGGGGGGGGACTACATCTAATGAAAAAGCTAGCTTTTGCAGAGTGAAGAAAAGTACGAATAAAAAAAAAAAAACTGTCTACTAAATGAAAATTTGCAACAGATTTAACTGATAATATATACAAAATATACATAGTACTCCTGATGCAAAGAGCTAATTCATTTGAAAAGACCTTGATGCTGGGAAAGATTGAGGGCAGGAGGAGAAGGGGATGACCGAGGATGAGATGGTTGGATGGCATCACCGACTCGATGAACATGGGTTTGGGTGAATTTCAGGAGTTGGTGATGGACAGGGGGCCCTGGCGTGCTGCCGTTCATGGGGTTGCAAAGAGTCAGACACAACTGAGTGAACAAACTGAACTGAACTGAATACATAGTACTCAGTACAAACCAACATCAAAAAATAGGTAGATGTGTGAAAAGAAAAAGAAATAACCATGTGAAGTAATGTTAATTAACTTGATTGTGGTGATTCATTCACAATGTATATTTATATAAAACCATCATACTCAATACCTTACATATCAAGCCATGTTTTATTAATTATACATCAATAAAAGTGAAAAAAGATTTAAAAATAAAGGAGTAGAGAAAGATATACTGTGTTAATGCTAATCAAAAGAAAATAGGAGAAATAACCTTAAGAAACAACCGAATTAGAGAAATCACACTACCTGACTTTAGACTATAATACAAAGCTACAGTAATCAAAACAATTGGTACTAGAAGAAAAACAGACATAGATCACTGGAACACAGTAGACAGCCAGGAAGTAAATGCATGCACTTAAGGTCAATTAATCTATGGCAAAAGAGGTAAGAATATACAGTGGAGAAAAGACAGTCTCTCCAATAGGTGGTAGTGGGAAAACTGGACACCTACATGTAAAAGAATAAAATTATAATAGTGTCTAATATCATACACAAAAATAAATTCAAAATTGATCAAAAATTTTAATGTGAGGCTGAAAAACACAAAAATTCTAGAATAAAACATAGGCAAGATACTTTTTGACACAAATTATAGTAACATTTTTTTGGATTGGTCTCCTAACACTGAGGAGACCAATAAAAGAAAAATAAATAAATGGAACCTAATTAAATTTAAAAGCCTTTGCACAAGGAAATAATTGAAAAAAATGAAAAGACAGCATGCTAAATGGGGGAAAATATTTGCAAATTATATGTCTGATAAGGGGTTAATATCTTAAATATGTAAACAGCTCATATATCTCAGCATTTTAAAAAATAAAGGTAACCCAATTTGAAAAAGTGAACAGGTGATCTTAAAAGACATTTTTCCAAAGAAGACATGCAAATGGCCAACAGGCACATGAAAAGATGGTCAACATAGTTATCAGAGAAATGCAAAGTAAAACCACAAATGCAGTATGATCTCAAGACTTTCAGAATGGCTGTCATCAAAATGAACAGATAATAATTGTTGGCAAGAATATGGAGAAAAGGGAGCCCTTATTGGTGGGAACATAAAATGCTTCAGCCACTGTGAAAATGTGTACGGAGGTTTCTCAAAAAACTAAAAATAGAACTATCATATGATACAGCAATTCCACTCCTTGTTTGCTATATTTGAAAAAAAAAACTCACTAATTTGAAAATACACATCACTCCAATATTCATAGCAGCAGTATTTACAATTGCCAAGATATGGAAGAGACCTAAGTGTCCACCAGCAGATGAATGGAAAACGTGTGGTGTGCGTGTAATATACACATGAAGGGATACTACTCAGCCTTAAAAGAGAACTAAATCTTGCCATTTGCAGCAACATAGACTTGGAGGGCATTATACTAAGTGAAATATGTCAGAGACAGAAAGACAAATACTGTATGATATCACTTATATGTGAAATCTAAAAAAATACAACCAATTAGTGACTATTACATAAAAGAAACAGTCTCATAGACAAAAAAAGAGCAAACTCCTGCATTGAAGGCAGGAGCCACAAGGGAAGCCCAAGGATACTGGAGTGGGTTCAGTTCAATCACTCAGTTGTGTCCAACTCTTTGTGACCTCATGGACTATACAGGCCATGGCATTCTCCAGGCCAGAATACTGGAGTGGGTAACCTTTCCATCTCCAGGGGATCTTCACAACCCAGGGATCGAACCCAGGTCTCCCACATTGCAGGCAGATTCTTTACCAGCTGAGCCATGAGCGAAAGCCAAAATAGTTTGTAGGTCAATGATATTTCAAAAATATGCAAATAAAGTGACAGAAAACAGGATCAGATTTGTGGTTAACAGAGTAGGTACATGGGGAAGATGGAGTTAACAAAGGTAGTCAAAAGGTACAAACATCCAGTAATAGATAAACAATACTAGGTATGTATTGTACAAAATAATAAATATAATTAAAAATGCCATACATTATACATTAAAATTGTTAACAGAGTAATCCTAAAGGTTCTTATCATGAGGAAAAGAATTATATTTCTTCAATTTTGTATATGCATGAGATAACAGATATTCACTGAATTTATTGTGTAATCATTTCATGATGTATGTAAAATCAAACCATTATGTTTTATACCTTAAACTTTACAGTACTGTATGACAATCATAAATCAATGAAATTGGAAGAAAAAAAAAAAACTATCTGTCTCTCTTTCCATCCATACACACACACACACACACACACACACACACACACACACACACACACACGATTCCCTGGTGGCTCAGTGATAAAGAATCTGCCTGCAAATTAGGAGACATAGGTTTCAGCCCTGGGTCAGGAAGATCCCCTGGAGAAGAAAATGTCAACCCACTCTAGTATTCTTGCCTGGAGAATTCCGTGGACTGAGAAGCCTGGTGGGCTACAGTCCATGGGGTGTCAAAGAGTAGGACACAACTGAAGCGACTGAGCATGCACAAATGCAACAACAACATATATATATAATTTTTATTGATTGTGATACTTTTGAGAACTCTAATACAACAGCTGACTTTTAAGGTTGAATCTTGTATCCTTTCACTATGATCAAAAACAAGAGAATTACAACTGATTTCACCATTCTCTTGAACACTGAACTAACCAGGGAAGATTTTAACCAGGGAAATTAGGGAAAAAAATTAAACAAAAACATCCATACTTAAAAAGGATAAAACTACCTTTGCTTATAAAGGACATGACCTTTTATATAGAAATTTCAATGGAATCCACCCCCCCCCATAAAAAAGCTATTAAAGCTATGAATCAGTTCAAAAAATTCAAGGTTACAAGATAAACATACAAAATCAACTTTATTTATATACATTGACCATGAATAATCTGATAATTAAAATAAAAAATAATCCATTAATCATAGCAGCAACAATAATAAAAAAAAACACATAGAAATGAATTCAATAAAATGGCCCAAAACATGTAACTCCAAAAACCACAGAATATAGTTATAAGAAATTAAACTAATTGAATCTAATTAAAAGACATCTGCTGCTCACAGATCTTACTATTGTGTTGGCCAAAAGTTTCCTTCAGTTTCCTTTAGTTTTTAAGTAAATATAAAATAAAAAAATTTCATTTTCATCAAAACATTATTAAACAACTGTTGTGTTCCACTATCTTTTGCCATTTATTAAGAAAACTTCATAATTTCATTTTCCCAAAACTTTTTTTTTTTTGAGCAAAGAACTGTTCCAGGTGTGTTCTACAGCTTTCCAGGGAATGGAAATTTCTTTCATTAAGGGAATTTTATAAAGACCAAAATAAATGGAAATTTGAATTTCCAATATCTGATGTATATGGCCGATGAATCACAACTTCCCATTGAAGCTATAACGATTTTTGCCTGGTCATCAAAAACACACACACACACACACACACACACACACACAGACACACACACACAAACAAAAAAACAAACGCAGTCTTGTGTTATCCTGATGGAAGATTATGCATTTTCTATTGACTAATTCTGGATGCTTTTGACCAAGTACTGCTTTCAGTTGGTCTAACTGAGAGTAGTACTAGTTGGAATGAATCATTTGGTTTTCAGAGGAAGCTCATAATAGATCACTCCTTTCCAATATCACCATATACACATCACCTTTTTTGGATGAAGACTGGCCATTGGTGTGGTTGGTGGTGGTTCATTTCACTTTCCCCATGATCTCTTCTATTCCATGTTATTATACAGTATTCACTTTTCATAACCTATCACAATTTGTTTTAAAAATGAAACGTTTTCATTACATCTCAGTAGAGAAACTCATGCAGAAATACAGTCAAGAAGGTCTTTTGTGCTTGACTCATGTGGAACCCAAACATCAAAACAATTAACATAACTAAGCTGGCGCAAATAATTTTCAATGCCTGATATGGATATTTTTAGTATGTCAGCTCTCTCTTACATGGTATAACTTTGAGTTTTTTCAATTAATGTCTTGATTTGATTGCTATCAACTTCACCTGTTCTAGTTGATGATGGAGTATTGTCCAGTGAGAAATTATCAACAAAATCTTCACCAATCACTTCTGACATGTTTGATCAGTTCACAGAACTTTCTCTATACACTGCACAAATCTGTTTTTGCATTTCCATTGTTTTTTTTACTTTTCTTGAAATGATAAAGCATAATAAGTAAAAAATGTCACTTTTTCTTCCATCATAAATATTTAAATGGCTATAAAAATTCACCAATTTTGGTAAATTATTAAATGCACACTGATAGGACAGCTGTCCTGATGCAATCTAACAAAATTGTTTAAAATGAAGTTAAATACAGCTGAGCACTACTACAGCCATATTAAGGGGAAAAATTGAACAAACTTTTTGGCCAACCCAATATTTCAAGATGTTAATGTGTCTGAAACTGTTCTACAGAGTAAATACAATCCCTATCCAAAGATAATAATCTAACACAGTTGTCTCAAATGAAGTTAAATACAGCTGAGCACTACTAGAGCCTCCTTAAGTAAAAAATTGAACAAACTTTTTGGCCAACACAATATTTTAAGATGTTAATATGTCTGAAACTGGTCTACAGAGTAAATGCAATCCCTATCCAAATATCAGGTGGCTCTTTTGTTTTAGGAATTGTCAGGGTGATCCTAAAACTCACATGTAAATTCAGGGGACTTAGAATAGCAAAAGTAAAATCATGAGAAAGAGAACAAATTTGAAAGTCTAGTACCTAATTTTGAAAGTTACTATAAAGTTATAGTTATCAAGACAAGATAATATCTTATTGGGATAAAGATAGATATATGTCTGTTTGATTACTATGTGTCTCCATGTGTTCCTTCTTGAGTTTATCCTACCTGGGACTCTCTGTATTTGCTGGACTTGGTTGACTATTTCCTTTTTCATGTTAGAGAGGATTTCAGCTATTATCTCTTCAAATATTTTCTCGGGTCCTTTCTCTCTCTTCTCCTTCTGAGACCCCTATAATGTGAATGTTGGTGCATTGAATGTTGTCCCAGTGGGGTCTTAGGCTGTCTTCATTTCTTCTTATTCGTTTTTCTATATTTTACTTTGCTGCAGTGATTCCACCACTTTGTCTACCAGATCACTCATCTGATCCTCTGCTTCAGTTATTATGCTATTGATTTCTATAGTGTATTGCTTGTTCTTTAGTTCTTCTAGGTCTATGGTAAACATTTCTTGCATCTTCTCAATTTGTTTTCTGAGATCCTGGATTATCTTGATTATCATCAATCTGAATTTTTTCTGAAAGGTTAACTCCACTTATTTGTTTCTCTGGGGTTTTATTTTGTTCCTTCATTTGGCACTTAGTCCTCTGTCTTTTCACTTTGATTACCTTTCTGTGATTGTGGTTTCTCTTTTGGAGGCTGCAGGATTGTAGTTCTTCTTGTTTCTTCTGTCTGTTCTCTAGTAAATGAGGCTAAGAGGGTTATGTAAGTGTCCTGATGGGAGGGATAGGCGGTGAGAAAAATTGGATCTTGCCCTGGTGGGCAGAACTGTGCAAAGAAAAAATATTAAAAAGCCACAAGATAAAAACAACAAATAACATAAAAGGTAACTCCCATAAGGTTATCAGCTAATCTCTCAACAGAAACTCTACAAGCCAGAAAGGATTGGCATAATATATTTAAAGTGATGAAAGAGAAGAACCTATAGCCAAGAATACCCAGCAAGGCTCTTGTTCAGATTTTGGAGAAATCTTGGAGAAATTCTGGAGAAAGCAAATGTTAAGAAAATTCAACACACCAAACCAGCTTGACAACAAATGCTAAAGGAACTTCTCTAGGCAGGCAACACAAGAGAAGGAAAAGACCTAAAAAAATTAGCCCAAAACAAATAAGAAAATGGTAATAGGATCATATATATTGATAATTACCTTAAATGTAAATGGATGAAATATTCCGACCAAAAGAATATAAACACAAACTGGGTGGATATAAACACAAACTGCTTTATATACTGTCTACAAGAGACCCACCTCACACTTACAGACTGAAAGTAAGGGGATGAGACAAGGTATTTGACACAAATGGAAATCAAAGGAAAGCTGCAGTAGCAATACTCACATCAGACAAAATAGACTTTAAAACAAAGACTGTTAAAAGAGACAAAGAAGGACACTACATAATGATCAAGGATTCAATCCAATAAGAAGATATAAAAATTATAAATATATATGCATCCAACACAGGAGCACCTCAATATGTAAGGCAAACATTAACAAACTATAAAGGGAGAAATATACAGTAACACAATAATAATGGAGGACTTAAACTCCACACATTCACAAATAGGCAGATCATCTTGACAGAAATTTGATGAGGAAATACAGGCCATGAATGACACCTTAGACCAAATGGACTTAAATGATATTCATAGATCATTTTATCCAAAAATGGCAGCCTACACATTCTTCTGAAACGCAGACAGAACATTCTCCAGGATTTACTGCATGCTGGGCCACAAGGTGAACCTTTGTAAATTTAAGAAAACTGAAATGCTTTCAAGCATCTTTTCTGATCACAATGCTATGAGATTAGAAATATACTACAAAAAAAAAACATATAAAACACAAACACATGGCAGCTAAACAATATGCTATTAAACAACCAATGGATCACTGGAGAAATCAAAGAAGAAATTAAAAAATACCTGGAGACAAATGGAAATGAAAGCAAAACAGTCCAAAACTTATGGGATACAGCAAAACTAGTTCCAAGAGAAAAGTTTATACCAATACAATCTTACATCAAGAAAGAAGAGAAAACTCAAATAAATAATATATTCTTACATCTGAAACAACAAGAGAAAGAAGAAAAAACAAAACCTAAAGTTAGCAGAAAATAGGAAATCATAAAGATCAGAGCAGAAATAAAGGAAATAGAGACAAAACAATTGCAAAGATCAATAAAACTAAAAGCTGGTTCTTTGAAAAGATCAACAACACTGATAAAATTTTACCAAGATTCATCAAACAAAAAAGGGAAAGGACTCAAATCAATAAAATTATAAAGGAAAAAGGAGGACATACAACAGACAATGAAAAGGATCATATGAGACTACTATGAGCAAATGTATGCCAATAAAAGGACAACCTGGATAAAATGGACAAATTCTTAGAAAGGCACAGTCTTTTAAGACTGAACAAGGAAGAAACAGAAAATATGAACAGGCCAATCACAAGCCCTGAAACTGAAACTATGATTAAAAAACTTGCAACAAACTTGCTGTATGACTCAAACAGGGGATCTCTGATGCCGGGGGCCACCACGGGAGATCTCACCCATGACAAAGGTCATGCAGAGAAGATCTGAAAGGCAAAGGTGGATCAGGACTTGAGGGATTCCCTGGACCTGCTCGAGGGACCCCAAAATCAAAATCTGTTGGTCTACTGTTTATTATATTATGCCTTTCACCAACTTTTCTGACATTAGCAGGGGGCTATCCCCGACCACCTTTCTCTGAAGAAAATCAACTTAGGGCTCTAATTAATAAGTCTCCTTGGCATAATAGGAATAGTTCTATTCTAACCGTTCTGTTAGCATTTTAGCTTGCTTGGCATGTTTATCCATACCCTTGCAACTAATGCACATAATTGCTCACAACTCCCCAGCCATGAAAGGCACAGGAAGCTTAAACATTCTAAAAGTTCTAATGAGCATAAAGCCCTTTGAAGGATGAAAAATTATTAGCATAGATAGTACTGGTAAAGGGCTTCATTATTGGGCCAATGCTTGCTGTCAAGTTCCCATATCCCTTATCCATTGTGCACCAGGGAGTGCATTAGTTAATGTAGTTGGAATGTAAGAAAAACAAGTAGTAGCCTTGGTATTAACCACATCAGACCTCTGAGCTAATAAGTTCTTTGTTTGTTATGACCCACTGCACCTTTGCTCTGTGAGAATGTAACTTTATTTAGTACTTTCTGAGGCTGGTAGAAATAAAGAAAAAACACTTTAAGGGAAAACAAGTTTTCTGGCTGATCAACCTTTATCAGAAAAGAGTCATGAAATGTTACCAGGCCACAGGGCCAGACATAACATAAGACCTTTGTTTATAAAAAGGTGTACAGAAAATGTCCTGGTTTCAATAAAGGTAAAATTGATGGAATGTTGAGCTGACTCTGTATCTTTTACTTTGAGAAATGTGTAACTCAGAGTATAAACGTTCCTTTTGAAAATAAAGCTGCGGATCCCACTTCACCAGAGCTCTGGTCTCTGTGTCTTTCTCTCTCTCTCTCTCTAGTTTTTATTTCTTTCTCTCTCTCTCTCTTTTTTTTTTTTCAGGCAGATTCCTTGGAGCACAGAGGCTCTCTGAATTCATTTTTGCCTGGGCTTCTAAGACCCAATAGGGAAGGCACCCTGCGTCTTCACCCAGGGGAGAGGGCGCCCTGCATCTTCACCCCACCGAGAGGGCGCCTGTGGCCTCCGTGAACAGAGCAAGTCCCGTGCCAGGGGCTTTATTGGCTTTCTGTGTAAACCAAGGAATATCAGCCTCCTTTTTTCTCTTTATTCTTTCTCCTTAATTCTCTTATCGTTTGACCCTGGGCCATCAGGTTCCAGTTCATTATAAGACCCATGTTATCTCTATCACCGATGCCATCCTTCCCGAGGGTACCACTGGATCCTGCTGGGGCTGGACCCTGGAACTCTGACAATCTAGAAGGGTGGGACTCAGAGGGAGATGGGAGAGAGGTTGGGAGGGAGGGGACGTGGGGGTACCTATTGCTTATTCTTGTTGAGGTATGACAGAAAATGACAAAATACTGTAAAGGAATTATCCTTCAATTAAAACAATAAAGTGGTGGAAAAAACTTCCCAACAAACAGAAGTCTAGGACCTGCGGCTTCACAGAGAAATTCTATCAAACATTTAGAAAAGAGTTAACACTTGCCCTTCTGAAACTCTTCCAAAAAATTGCAGAGGAAGGAAAATTTCCAAATACATTCTGTAAGGACACTATCACTCTGATACCAAAACCAGACAAAGATACCACACACAAAAAAATTATAGGCCAGTATCATTGATGAATATAAATGCAAAAACCCTCAACAAAATACAAACAATCCAAATTCAACAATATATTAAAATGATCATACACCATCATCAAGTGGTATTAATCTCAGTGACACAAGGATTTTTCAACATCCAAAAATCAATAAATGTGATATACCACACCAACAAACTGAAGAACGAAAATCTTATGATCATCGCTATAGTTGCAGAAAAATCTTTTGGCAAAATTCAGCATCCATTTATGATAAAAAAAAAAAAATCTCTAGAAAGTGGGCATAGAGGGAACATACTTCCACATAATAAAGGCCATATATGACAAACCTACAGCTAACATCATACTCAATAGAGAAAAACTGAAGGCATTTCCTCTAAGATCTGGAACAAGAGAAGGTTGTCCATTCTTGCCACTTCAATTCAACAGAGTTTGGGAAGTTATAGCTACAGAAATCAGAGAACAAAAATAAGTAATGGGAATAAAAATTGGAAAAGAATGTCACTGTTGCAGATGACATGACCTTATTACATAGAATACCCTAAAGATACTACCAAAAAACTACTAAAAACTCATCAATGAATTTGGTAAAGTTGTAGGCTACAAAATCGATACACAGAAATATGTTGCATTTTTATACACTGACAATGAAAGATAAGAAAGAGAAATTTAAGAAACAATTACATTTACCATTGCATCAAAAAGAATAAAATACTAAGGAAGAAGTCTAACTAAGGAGATAAAAGACCTGTATTCTGAAAACTATATGATGCTGATGAAAGAAATTGAAGATACAATCAGATGGAAAGACATACTCGTGATTGGAAGAATTAATATCTTGAAAACAAATATACCACTGAAGGCAGTCTACAAATTCAGTGCAATCCCTATCAAATTGCCAATGACAGTTTTCATAAAACTAGAACAAAAACTTTAAAATTGGTATAGAGACACAAAAGACCCCAAAGAGCCAAAGGAATGTTGAGAAAGAAAAACGGAGCTGGGGACTCAGGCTCCCTATATTACAAAGCTACAGTCATCAAAACATAAATATAGATGTAAAGGTGCTCAGCCTTTACAGGCATAAAAATAAATGTGATCAATAGAACAGGATAGAAAATCCAGAAATAAACCCAGGCACTTATAGTCACTATATATTTGACAAAGGAGGGAAGACTACACAATGCTGCAAAAACAGTCTCTTCAACAAGTGGGGCTGGGAAAACTGGACAGCTTCTGCTTCACTATGCTAAAGCCTTGATTCTGTGGATCACTACAAACAACAGAAAATTCTTAAGGAGATGGGAATACCAGACCATTTTACCTACCTCCTGTGAAACCTCTATGCAGGTCAAGAAGCAACAATTAAATCAGATGTGGAACAACAAACTGGTTGAAAATTAGGAAAGGAGTATGTCAAGGCTGTATACTGCCACTGTCACCCAGCTTATTTAACTTATATGCCAAGTACATCATACAAAATACTGGGCTGTATGAAACACAAGCCGGAATCATGAATGCCAGGATCATGGAAACCAGTCCTATCACTTCATGGTAAACAGATGGGGAAACAATGGAGACAGTGGCAGAAATTATTTTCTTGGGCTCCAAAATCACTGCAGATGGTGACTGCAGCCAAGAAATTAACAGAGGCTTGCTCCTTGGAAGAATAGCTATGACAAACCTAGACAGCATACTTAAAAGCAGAGAAATTACTTTACAGACAAAGGTCCGTCTAGTCAAAGCTATGGTTTTTCCAGTAGTCACGTATGGATGTGAGACTTAGACTATAAAGAAAGTTGAGCACTGAAGAGTTGATGCTTTTGAACTGTGGTGTTAGAGAAGACTCTTGAGAGTCCCTTGGACTGCAAGGAGATCAAACCAGTCAATCCTAAAGGAAATCAGTCCTGAATATTCATTGGAAGGACTGATGCTGAACCTAAAGGTCCAATACTTTGGCCACCTGATGTGAAGAGCCAACTCACTGGAAAATACCTTGATGCTGGGAAAGATTAAAGGCAGGAAAAGAAGGGAATTCCAGGGGATGAGTCGGTTGGATGGCATCACCAATTCAATAGACATGAGTTTGAGTAAGCTCGGGAGATGGTGAAGGACAGGGAAGCCTGGTGTGCTGCAGTCCATGGGGTCACAAAAAGTAGGACATGACTGAGCAACTGAACAACAACAACATGCCAAAAAATGAAATTAGATCATTGTTTAACACCATACACAAAAATGAACCGAACATGTTTTAAAGACTTAATGTGAGACTGGAAACAATAAAACTCTCAGAGAAAAATATAGAAAGAACACTCTCTGACATAAATCACAGTAAAATGTCTTTTTTGTTCTGTCTCCTAGAATAATGGATAAAAAACAGAAATAAGAAATTGGAACTACTTAAACTCAAAAGCTTTTGCATAGCAAAAGAAACAATATACAAAACAAAAAGACAACCTACAGACTGGCATGAAATATTTGCAAATAATGTGATTGAGAAGGGATTAGTCTCTAAAACTTGCAAACAGCTCATGATGCTTAACAGCATCAAAACAGAAAACCCAATTAACAAATGGGCAGAACACTCAGACACTTCTCCAGAGAAGACATACAGATGGCCAAAAGTCACATGAAAAGATGTTCAACACTGCTAATCAGTAGAGAAATGCAAACCAAAACTACAATGAGATATTACTGCATATCAACCAGAATGGCCATCATCAAAAATCCACAAATGAAAAATGGTGAAGAGGGTTTGGAAAGAAGGCAACCCTCCTAAACTGTTCGGGGGGAATGTAGATTGGTAGAGCCACTATGGAAAATAGTATGGATGTTCCTTAAAAAAAAAAAAAAAAAAAAAAAAGACTTACCATATGATATTGCAATACCACTTCTGGGCATATATCCAGAGAAAAACATGATCCAAAAGGTTACATGCACCCCAATATTCATTGCAGCACCGTTTACAACAGCCAACACACATAGGCAACCTAAATGACCATCGACAGAGGAATGGATATAGAAGATGTGGTGCATATGCACAATGAAATATTACTCGGCCATTAAAGAAAATGAAACTATGATATTTGGAGAAACATGGATGGATCTAGATTAAAAAAAAAAAAAAAAACGATACAAATTTATTCCAAAATAGGAAAGAGACTCACAGACCATAGAGAACAACCTATGGCTGCTGTGGAAAGGCATGGGGTGAAGGGATGATTAGGGAGTTTTGGATTGACACGTATACACTGCTATATTTAAAAAGGATAACTCACCAGGGACTACTATATAGCACATAGAACTCTATTCAATATTATGTGTCAGCCTTCACCCGAGGGGATTTTTGGGGAGAATGCATATATGTCTATGTATGGCTGAATCTGGGAATTCCCTTGTGGCTCAGTGGTAAAGAATCCACTTGCCAATGCAGGAGACACAAGTTATATTCCTCGATCAGGAAGATCCCCTGGAGAAGGAAATAGCAACCAACTCCAGTATTCAGCCTGGGAAATCCCATGGATAATTCATGGGGTCTGAAAAGAATCGAACATGATCTAGCGACTGAACAATAACAGCAACATGGCTGAGTCCCTTCACTGTTCACCTGAAAATATCACTATATTGTTAATCAGCTACTATCCAATCAGTTCAGTTCAGTTGCTCACTCATGTCTGACTCTTTGCAACCCCATGAACCGAAGCACACCAGGCCTCCCTGTCCATCACCAACTCCCGGAGTCCACCCAAACCCATGTCTATCAGGTCGGTGATGCCATTCAATCATCTAATCCTCTGTTGTCCCCTTCTATGCCTGCCCTCAATCTTCCCCAGCATCAGGGTTTTTTCAAATGAGTCAGCTCTTCGCATCAGGTGGCCAAAGTATTGGATTTTCAGTTTCAACATCAGTCCTTCCAATGAACACCAGGACTGTTCAGCTTTTGGATAGACTGGTTGGATCTCCTTGCAGTCCAAGGGACTCTCAAGAGTTTTCTCCAACACCACACTTCAAAGGCATCCATTTTTCGGTGCTCAGCTTTCATTATGGTCCAACTCTCACATCCATACATGACCACTGGAAAAAACCATAGCCTTGCCTATACGGACCTTTGTTGACAAAGTAATGTCTCTGCTTTTTTTTTTTTTTTTAATATAAATTTATTTATTTTAATTGGAGGTTAATTACTTTACAATATTGTATTGGTTTTGTCATACATTGCCTGTGGCAGGTTAATGTTGATGTATGTCTCTGCTTTTTAATATGCCTTCCAGGTTGGTCAAAACTATCCTTCCAAGGAGTAAGCGTCTTTTAATTTCATGGCTGCAGTCACCATCTGCAGTGATTTTGGAGCACATAAAAATAAAGTCAGCCACTGTTTTCCCATCTATTTGCCATGAAGTGATGGGACTGGATGCTATGATCTCAGTGTTCTGAATGTTGAGTTTTAAGCCAACTTTTTGACTCTCCACTTTCACTTTCATCACGAGGCTCTTTAGTTCTTCTTCACTTTCTGCCATAAGGGTGGTATTATCTGCATATCTGAGGTTACTGGTATGCCTCCCAGAAATCTTGATTCCAGCTTGTGCTTCCTCCAGCCCAGCGTTTCCCATGATGTACTCTGAATATAAGTTAAATAAGCAGGGTGACAATATACAGCCTTGACATACTCCTTTTTCTATTTGGAAACAGTCTGTTGACTCATGTAGAGTTCTAACTGTTGCTTCCTGACCTGCATACAGGTTTCTCAAGAGGCAGGTCAGGGGGTCTGGTATTCCCATCTCTTTCAGAATTTTCCACAATTTATCATGATTCACACAGTCAAAAGCTTTGGCATAGTCAATAAAGCAGAAATAGATGTTTTTCTGGAACTCTCTTGCTTTTTCAATGATCCAGCGCATGATTGCAATTTGACCTCCAGTTTATTTGCCTTTTCTTTCTTTCTTTCTTTCTTTTTTTTTTTTTTTCTTTGCCTTTTCTAAAACCAGCTTGAACATCTGGAAGTTCATGGTTCACATATTGCTGAGGCCTGGCTTGGATAATTTTGAGCATTACTTTACTAGCATGTGAGATGAGTGCAATTGTGCAGCAGTTTGAACATTCTTTGGCATTGCCTTTCTTTGGGATTGGGATGAAAACTGACCTTTTCCAGTCCTGTGGCCACTGCTGAGTTTTCTACATTTGCTGACATATTGAGTGCAGCACTGTCACAGCATCATCTTTCAGGATTTGAAATAGCTCAACTGGAATTCCATCACCTCCACTAGCTTTGTTCATAGTGATGTTCCTAAGTTCCACTTGACTTCACTTTCCAGGATGTCTGGCTCTAGGTGAGTGTGAGTGATAACACCACTATGATTATCTGGGTCATGAAGATATTTTTGTACAGTTCTTCTGTGTATTCTTTCCACCTCTTAATATCTTCTGCTTCTGCTAGGTCCATACCATTTCTGTCCTTCATTGAGCCCATCTTTGCATGAAATATTCCCTTGCCATCTCTAATTTCCTTGAAAAGATCTCTAGTCTTTCCCATTCTATTGCTTTCCTCTATTTCTTTGCATTGATTGCTGAGGAAGGCTTTCTTATCTCTCCTTGCTATTCTTTGGAACTATGCAATCAAATGCTTATATCTTTCCTTATCTCCATTCCTTTTTGCTTCTCTTCTTTTAACAGCTATTTGTAAGGGCTCCTCAAACAGACAAATTGCTTTTTTGCATGTTTTTTTTTTTTTTTTCCCTTGGAGATGGTCTTGATTCCTGTCTCCTGTACAATGTCATGAACCTCTGTCTATAGTTCTTCAGGCACTCTGTCTATCATATCTAGATCCTTAAATCTATTTTTCACTTCCACTGTATAGTCACAAGGGATTTGATTTTGGTCATACCTGAATTGCCTAGTGCTTTTCCCCACTTTCTTCAATTAGAGTCTGAATTTGGCAAAAAGGAATTCATGATCTGAGCCACAGTCAGCTCCCAGTCTTGTTTTTGCTGACTATATAGAGCTTCTCCATCTTTGGCTACAAAAAATATAAACAATCTGATTTTAGTTTCGACCATCTGGTGATGTCCATGTGTACAGTCTTCTCTTGTGTTGTTGGAAAAGAGTGTTTGCTAATGACCAGTGCGTTCTCTTGGCAGAACTCTATTAGCCTTTGCCCTGCTTCATTCTATACTCCAAGGACAAATTTGCCTGTTACTTCTGGTGTTTCTTGACTTCCTACTTTTGCATTCCAGGCCCCTATAATGAAAAGAACATCTTTTTTGGGTGTTAGTTCTAGAATGTCTTGTAGGTCTTCATAGAACCATTCAACTTCAGCTTCTTCAGCATTACTGGTTGGGGCATAGACTTGGATTACCGTGACATTGAATGGTTTGCCTTGGAAACGAACAGAGATCATTCTGTTGTTTCAGAGATTGCATCCAAGTACTGCATTTCGGACTCTTGTTGACTATTATGGTTACTCCATTTCTTCTAAGGGATACCTGCCCACAGTAGTAGATAAAACGGGCATCTGTGTTAAATTCACCCATTCCAGTCCATCTTAGTTTGCTGCTTCCTAGAATGTCAATGTTCACTCTTGCCTTCTCCTGTTTGACCATTTCCAATATGCCTTGATTCATGGACCTAACATTCCAGGTTCCTACACAATATTGCCCTTTTCAGCATCGAACCTTGCTTCTGTCTCCAGGGCCATCCACAACTGTTTTTGTTTGTTTGTTTGTTTGTTTTTTTGTTTTGGCTCCATCCTTTCATTCTTTCTGGAGTTATTTCTCCACTGATCTCCAGTAGCATATTGGACACCTACTGACCTGGGGAGTTCATCTTTCAGTGTCCTATTTTTTTGCCTTTTCATACTGTTCATCAGGTTCTCAAGTCAAGAATATTGAAGTCATTTGCCATTCCCTTCTCCAGTGGACCACATTCTGTCAGACCTGTCCACCATTACCTGGCCATCTTGGGTGGCCCCACAAGGCATGGCTTAGTTTCATTGAGTTAGACAAGGCTGTGGTCCTTGAAATCAGATTGGCTAGTTGTCTGTGATTGCAGTTTCAGTCTGTTTGCCCTTTGATGCCCTCTCTCAGTGCCTACCATCTTACTTGGGTTTCTCTTACCTCTTTATTCCAGTATCCAATACAAAATAAAGAAGTTTAAATTAAGAATAAAAACAAATGGCATCATGGACTTTCCCCATGACCATTGATTAAATTTACATTCATCTTTTCTAAGTGCTAGAATATTTTCCAAATAAAAGAGAAAACCACATATCATATCAAATGCAAAATTAATGCACACTGTTTAGTTCGCCTTTATCAAGAAGTGCAATAGTAGTCTGCCTTACAAATTCTGTTTTTCAGCATGGATTCAACCTGTAATATCCATGTGCCCAATTTGTGCTTTCTGATATTAGTATTTAGTGTAATATCCATGTGCCCAATTTGTGCTTTCTGATATTAGTATTTAGGACTCTATCCTGATTAAACAAAATATGAAAGAAGAACTAAATTTACTGATTTTTGAGGGTGTTTATCATAAGTGACAGTGACAGGTTTTATTTTCTTGGGCTCCAAAGTCACTGTGGATGTTGACTGTAGCCACAAAATTAAAAGAGGCTTGCTCCTTGGAAGAAAGTTGTGACAAACCTAGATAGTGTATTAAAAAGCAGAGACATCACTTTGCTGACAAAGGTCCATATAGTCAAAGCTACGGTTTTTCAGATAGCCATGTATGGATGTAAATGTTGGACTACAAAGAAAGCTGAGTACTGAAGAAGTAATGCTTTTGAACTGTGGTGTTGGAGAAGACTCTTGACAGTTCCTTGGACTGTAAGGAGATCAAACCAGTCAATTCTAAAGGAAATCTGTCTTGAATATTCATTGGAATGAATGATGCTGAAGCTGAAGCTCTAATACATTGGCCACCTGAAGAAAAGTCAACTCACTGGAAAGGACCCTGATGCTGGGAAACATTGAGGGCAAGAAGAGAAGGGGTGACAGAGAAGGAGAGAGTTTAATGGTATCACTGATTCAATGGACATGAGTTTAAGCAAACTCTGGGAGATAGTTAAAGACAGGGAAGCCTGCTGTGCTGCAGTTCATGGGCTCATAGGGTCTGACATGACCTTGTGGCTGAACAACAACAATAACAATCCTAATTACCCAACTCATAAGTAAGTGTTAGTGGCTCAGTCATACCCGGCTCTTTGTGATCCCATGGACTGTAGCCCACCAGGCTCCTCTGTCCATGAGATTTTCCAGGCAGGGATACTGGAGTGGGTTGCCATTTCCTTCTCCAGTGGATCTTCCTAACCCAGGGATCAAACCTGGGTCTCCTGCATTGCAGGCAGATTCTTTACAGACCCAATTCATAAGGGTGTTATTAAAATCCAGCTGTCCCAAGTAGCTTATCTTCCTGGACTGTGGAAAGGATGATTTCGGCTTGCAAAAGCAGAAGGACTGAAGCAGAAAGGGCTGTGAATTGCTTATATGCAAGTGATTTTCCACATTCTAAAAAATAAAAGATTCCATTAAGTCCAAATTAACTCATTTAATTAATTTCATTCTCAGATGAGTGGTGGTTATTCACTGATACTCCTCTGTTAAAATTCTAAGTAGGATTGCTATGGCCTGCTCCACATGGAACACAACCTTGCCTAACTCAATGACACTATGAGTCAGGCCGTGTAGAGCCAAGCAAGACAGAGGGTCATCATGGAGACTTCTGACAAAATGTGGCCCACTATAGAGGGAATGGCAACCACTTCAGCATTCTTGCTTTGAAACCCCAACTCATTCCAGGTATTCCTCCACAGTATGTGAACCGAAAATTCCAGATATACAAGCTGGGTTGAGAAAAGACAAAAGAACCAGAGATCAAACTGCCAACATGTGTTGGATCATAGAAAAAGCTAGAGAATTCCAGAAAAAACATCTACTTATGCTTTATTGACTACGCCAAAGCCTTTGACTACAGATCAAAATAAACCATGGAAAATTCTTAAAGAGATGGGAACACCAGACCACCTTACCTATCTTTGGCAAAACCTGTATTCAGGTCAAGAAGTAACATTTAGAACCAGACATGGTACAATGGACTGATTCCAAATTGGAAAAAGAGTACAACAAGGCTGTATATTGCCACCCTGCTTAGTTTATATGCATGGTACATCAAGAAAAATGCCAGGCTGGATGAAGCATAAGCTGGAATCCAGATTACTGGGAGAAATATCAATAACCTCAGATATGTAAGTGACACCTCCCTTATGGCAGAAAGCAAAGAGGAATTAAATAGTTTTTTGATGAAAGTGAAACAGGAGAGTAAAAGAGCTGACTTAAAGTTCAACATACAAAAAAATAAGACAATGTCATCCAGTCCCACCACTTCATAGCAAATAGATGGGGAAACAACGGAAACTGTGACAGATGTTATCTTCTTGGGCTCCAATATGACTGCAGAAAATGACTGCTGCCATGAAATTAAAAGACGCGTGCTCTTTGCTAGAAAAGCCATGAGCAACCTAGGCCATGTATTAAAAAGCAGTGATATTGCTTTGCCAACAAAGGTCAGTCTAGTCAAAGCTATGGTTTTTTTCCAGTAGTTATGTATGGATGTGAGAGGTGGACCATAAAGAAGGCTGAGCCCTGAAGAATTGATGCTTTGCAGTGTGGTGTTGGAAAAGACTCTTGAGAGTAACTTGGACTGCAAGGATATCAACCCAGTCAATCCTAAAGGAAATCAATCCTAAATATACATTGGAAGGGCTTATTGGTGCTGAAACCTGAAGTTCCAATATTTTGGCCACCTGATGCAAAGAGCTGACACATTAGAAGAGACCCTGATGCTGGAAAAGATTGAAGGCAGAAGGGGATGACAATGGATGAGATGGTTGGATGCCATCACCGACTCAATGGACATGAGTATAGCAAGCCCTGGGAGATGATGCTAGATCTGACAGATAGAGTGGCTGATAAGCTATGGATGGAGGTTCGTGACACTGCAGAGGAGACAGGAATCAAGACCATCCTCAAGAAAAAGAAATGCAAAAAAGAAAAATGGCTGTCTGAGGAGGCCTTACAAATAGCTGTGAAAAGAAGGGAAGTGAAAAGCAAAGGAGAAAAGGAAAGATACACCCATTTGAATGCAGAGTTCCAAAGAATAGCAAGGAGAGATAAGAAAGCCTTCCTCAGTGATCAACGCAAAGAAATAGAGGAAAACAACAGAATGGGAAAGACTAGAGATCTCTTTAAGAAAATTAGAGATCCCAAGGGAACATTTCATGCAAAGATGGGCTCAATAAAGGACAGAAATGGTATGGACCTAACAGAAGCAGAAGATATTAAGAAGAGGTGGCAAGAATACACAGAAGAACTGTACAAAAAAGATCTTCATGACCCAGATAATCACGATGGTGTGATCACTCACCTAGAGCCAGACATCCTGGAATGTGAAGTCAAGTGGGCCTTAGGAATCATCACTATGAAAAAAGCTAGTGGAGGTGATGGAATTGCAGTTGAGCTATTTCAAATCCTGAAAGATGAGGTTGTGAAAGTGCTGCACTCAATATGCCAGCAAATTTAGAAAACAGCAGTGGCCACAGGACTGGGAATGGTCAGTTTTCATTCCAATCCCAAAGAAAGGCAATACCAAAGAATGCTCAAACTACTGCACAATTGCACTCATCTCACATGCTAGTAAAGTAATGCTTAAAATTCTCCAAGCCAGGCTTCAGCAATACATGATCCGTGAACTTCCAGATGTTCAAGCTGGTTTGAGAAAAGACAGAAGAAACAGAGATCCAATTGTCAACATCCACTGGATCATCCAAAAAGCAATAGAGTTCCAGAAAAACATCTATTTCTGTTTTATTGACTATGCCAAAGCCTTTAACTGTGTGGATCACAATAAACTGTGGAAAATTCTGAAAGAGATGGGAATACCAGACCACCTGATCTGCCTCTTGAAAAACCTGCATGCAGATCAGGGAGCAACAGTTAGAAATGGGCATGGAACAACAGACTGATTCCAAATAGGAAAAGGAGTACGTCAAGGCTGTATATTGTCACCCTGCTTATTTAACTTATATGCGGAGTACATCATGAGAAACGGTGGGCTGGAAGAAGCACAAGCTGGAATCAAGATTTCTGGGAGAAATACCAATAACCTCAGATATGTAGATGATACCACCCTTATGACAGAAAGTGAAGAAGAACTAAAGAGCCTCATGATGAAAGTGAAAGAGGAGAGTGAAAAAGTTGGTTTAAAGCTCAACATTCAGAACACTAAGGTCATGGCATCCGGTCCCATCACTTCATGGCAAATAGATGGAGAAACAGTGGCTGACTTTATTTTTCTGTACTCCAAAATCACTGCAGATGGTGACTGCAGCCATGAAATTAAAAGACGCTTACTCCTTGGAAGGAAAGTTATGACCAAGCTAGACAGCATATTAAAAACAGAGACATTACTTTACCAACAAAGGTCATCTAGTCAAGGCTATGGTTTTTGTAGTGGTCATGTATGGATGTGATAGTTGCACTATAAAGAAAGGTGAGTGCCGAAGAATTGATGTTTGTGAACTGTGGTGTTGGAGAAGACTCTTGAGAGTCCCTTGGACTGGAAGGAGATCCAACCAGTCCATCCTAAAGGAGATCAGTCCTGTGTGTTCACTGGAAGGACTGGTGTTGAAGCTTAAATGCCAATATTCTGGCCACCTTATGTGAAGAGCTGACTCATTTGAAAAAACCCTGATGCTGGGAAAGATTGAGGGCAGGAGAAGAAGGGGATGACAGAAGATGAGATGGCTGGATGGCATCACTGACTCGGTGGACATGGGTTTGGTTGGACTCCAGCAGTTGGTGATGGATAGAGAGTCCTGGCATGCTGTGATTCATGGGTTCACACAGAGTCAGACACGACTGAGTGACTGAACTGAACTGGGAGATGATGAAGGAAGGGAAGCCTGGCCTGTTGCAATCCATGAGGTTGCAAAGAGTTGTATTTGACTGAGAGACTGAACAACAACAACACTACTATATAGCTAAAGCAAATGTGTATGGAGTGGTACATTCACTGATAGTCTCATCTATCTATTGAATTATATATATATATATATTGAAATATATATATATATTGAATATATATATATATATATTGAATCATCTATTGAATTATAACCAAGTTTTTCTGATATATATATATTTTAATATGCTTTACTTTGCACTCATATATATAAATTCACAAAGTCTTTTATGACCTTTTCATTGGATATGGATTCCTTTATTTACTATAGACTTTCAGAATTTTCCCGAATTCACTTTGCAAGAAATATATTACAAACTATTGACCTTCTATGTGTATTATAGGAAAATTTTCTTAATACTGATTCTGCAAAGCCCTGTCCTTACAACATTACTAACTCTTATAGACTCAGCTTATTCAAGACTTTAATTCTCAGTGTACAGCATAAATAGTTAAGTTATTGGTTGAATTTTGTCAGAGATAAATTGTTTTGTGTCTCAACATGGAAACCCGGTATATTCTCATGTCCACTTTGCTGGTCAACTAGTAGATAAGAAAATACATTGAATATAGGCTTTCCAAAGTCCTTGTAATTTCACTTCAATATTGGTACTTTGAGAAAAGTTTTGTAGCAGAAAATAATGTACTTATAAAAAGTACATTTTTTTTAAATACTCTGGTCAATAAAATGACTTTCAGGGAATACATCTTATATATAACTATCTCTTGCATTTATATAATACTTTATAATTTTTCAAAAAATTTTCCAATAAATAACCACATTCAAGCCTGACCTCAAAATTATTAAGTAGAATAGAAATCATTATCACCATTCACTGAAAAGGTATTTGAGAGGGAAAAATAAGATTTATATAAATGATCTGTTTTATGTAAAATTTGTGACCAAGTCAGGACGATTATCCTGATCTCTTAACTCCTAATTGGCTTTTCTTTCCACTGTAATGCCTAAAGTGGTTGATAAGAATCTACTAGACTAGTGAATAAAATGGCAAACATTCATGTTCATTATGCTATAGGCATTCTCTTAAATCAGAAATATATTTTCTCTGAAGGACCCTAAGTCTGCTTAACAAAGAGAAATAGTACAATGTAATATATGAATATATGCTTCCCAGGTGGTGCAGTGGTAAACAACCCACCTGACAATGCAAGAGATGCAAGTGATGCTGGTTTGATCCCTGGGTTGTACAGATTCCCTGGAGAAGGAAATGGCAACCCATTCCATTAATCTTGCCTGGAGAATTCCATGGACAGAGGAACTTGGTGGGCTATAGTCCATGGGGTGGCAAAGAATCAGACACATCTGAGCACACAAAGTGGTACTATATATGAATATAAAGTTTTGTGACAGTTATAAGAGATGGAATGGTGAGAAAAGAACTCATGGAAATGGTAGAGATCTGTTTTTAAGAAAGAGAATTCACATAATCAGAGATAAAAGTGTTTTTATTTTATTTTATTTTATTTTTAAACCTGAAACGCTGTTTGACATTTTCAGAGATTATGTGATTTTAGCAAAGGCAGAATGCTAAGAATACATATTGTGAATTCCAAGGAGAGTATGAATCCCATTATGGTAGGAATAGAAAACAAAAGAAGGCAAACAAAACAAAACAAAAACAAAAATAAGTAATATGATACTGAAAAAATAGTGTGGGTGTTTTGGTAGATGGTTTGGATTTACTAGCAAAGGCATTTGGAGTTAATGTGCAGGTGAGTCATGAAGTTTTGAGTAGGAGAATGAGATTTTATAATGAAGTAGTATTTATAGTCAGGCTTCAACTGTACGTGAACCAAGAACTTCCAGATGTTCAAGCTGGACTTAGAAAAGGCAGAGGAACCAGAAATCAAATTGCCAACATCTGTTGGTTCATCGAAAAAAGCAAGAAAGTTAAAAAAAACAAACAAAAAAAAAAAAAACAAAAAAAAACAACACCTACTTCTGCTTTACTGACTATGCAAAAGCCTTTGTGTGGATCACGACAAAATGTGGAAAATTCTGAAAGAGATGGGAATACCAGACTACCTTACCTGCCTCCTGAAAAAATCTGTATGCAGGTCAAAAAGCAACAGTTAGAACTGGACATGGAACAACAGACTGGTTCCAAATAGGAAAAGGAGTATGTCAAGGCTGTATATTGTCACCCTGCTTATTTAACTTATATGCAGAGTACATCATGTGGAATGCCAGGCTGGATGAAGCACAAGATGGAATCAAGATTGCAGGGAGAGATATCAATAACCTCAGATATGCAGATGACACCACCCTTATGGCAGACAGTGAAGAAGAACTAAAGAGTCTCTTGATGAAAGTGAAAGAGGAGACTGAAAAAGTTGGCATGAAAAGATGCTCAACATCACTCATTATCAGAGAAATGCAAATCAAAACCACTATGAGGTACCATTTCACACCAGTCAGAATGGCTGCGATCCAAAAGTCTACAAGTAATAAATGCTGGAGAGGGTGTGGAGAAAAGGGAACCCTCTTACACTGTTGGTGGGAATGCAAACTAGTACAGCCACTATGGAGAACAGTGTGGAGATTCCTTAAAAAACTGGAAATAGAACTGTCTTATGATCCAGCAATCCCACTGCTGGGCATACACACTGAGGAAACCAGAAGGGAAAGAGACATGTGTACCCCAATGTTCATCGCAGCACTGTTTATAATAGCCAGGACATGGAAGCAACCTAGATGTCCATCAGCAGATGAATGGATAAGAAAGCCATGGTACATATACACAATGGAGTATTACTCAGCCATTAAAAAGAATACATTTGAATCAGTTCTAATGAGGTGGATGAAACTGGAGCCTATTATACAGAGTGAAGTAAGCCAGAAAGAAAAACACCAATACAGTATACTAACGCATACATATGGAATTTAGAAAGATGGTAACAATAACCCTGTGTACGAGACAGCAAAAGAGACACTGATGTATAGAACAGTCTTATGGACTCTGTGGGAGAGGGAGAGGGTGGGAAGATTTGGGAGAATGGCATTGAAACATATAAAATATCATGTATGAAACGAGTTGCCAGTCCAGGTTCAATGCATAATACTGGATGCTTGGGGCTGGTGCACTGGGAAGACCCAGAGGGATGGTATGGGGAGGGAGGAGGGAGGAGGGATCAGGATGGGGAACACATGTATACCTGTGGCGGATTCATTTTGATATTTGGCAAAACTAATACAATTATGTAAAATTTTAAAAAAACAAACAAAAAAAAAAAAAAACCTCAACATTCAAAGAACTAAGATCATGGCATCCAGTCCCATTACTTCATGGCAAATACTGGAACAACAATGGAAACAGTGAGAGACTTTAGTTTTCGGGGCTCCAAAATCACTGCAGATGATAACTGAAGTCAGGAGATTAAAAGACACTTGCTCCTTGGAAGAATAGCTATGACAAACTTAGGCAGCATATTAAAAAGCAGAGACATTACTTTACCAACAAAGGTCCGTTTAATAAAAGCTATGGTTTTTCCAGTAGTCATGTATGGATGTAAGAGTTGGACTACAAAGAAATCTTAGCACCAAAGAATTGATGCTTTTGAAGAATGGTGTTGGAGAAGACTCTTGAGAGTCCCCTGGACTGCAAGGATATCAAACCCATCAATCCTAAAGGAGATCAGTCCTGAATATTAATTGGAAGGACTGATGCTGAAGCTCCAATACTTTGGCCACCTGATGCAAAGAACTGACTCATTGGAAAAGATCCTAATGCTGGGAAAGTTTGAAGGCAGGGGGAGAATGGGACGACAGAGGATGAGATGGCTGGATGGCATCACCGACTCAATGGACATGAGTTTGAGCAAGCTCTAGGAGTTGGTGGACTGAAGTGAGTATTTATAGAAAGAATAATCTCTTTGCAGTGCATAAAATGGATGATCAGTTTAGAAGTTAAATGAACTTAAAAATAATCAATATTAATAAATATAAGAATAGTATAAAAATCTATGAACAATGACTATGAAACTTTAAATTTATAAACACACCCCATGGACTTGTCAAAGTACCACCTTTCCAAATAACCTACAAAATTAATTGGGTATGTTCAATGTTTTGTGTAATATAACAACAATAACAGCAACAATAAAACTTGGTTTGCTAACAAAGTATGATTAACACTCAAGGGAAAGTATACTTTTTTTTTTTTTGAAAACTCAAATATGCTGTAATAAGTTACAGAAGCCTTCTTGGGAGATAAAAGGACACATATAGCAAAAGCATATAGACACACAACTAACATATGGATAGAAGAAAACTGTGGTTGATGTTTTAAATTAGAAGAATACACTTGAGAATTCACTGACTGATTTTGGCAGAGGCCTTCTGACATCTCACAAGTTGATTCTAATCACTAGTGATGTGTTATTGGTTATTTTTATACTTAATTAAAAGTTATGCATATTTTAAGGCAAAGTAGGTAACAAAAGCTTTTCAATTAGTACTACAGGAATCAATAACAATATAATGGAATGAAGGATAATGAAAACTGTTTTCATCAGGAAGAATCACAAAATGTAAAAGTAGAATTTTAGAGACTTGTAACTTTTCATTGAACAGAATATATAAACTTCCTCATTACAAATGGCCTCTTAAAGGAGGTATTTAATATTTTACCACTGTACTTTGGCCATTCAGAAACCTAGCTAAGTCTAAAATTGCCAGTAATTCCATAACCTCACCTAGGCCAATCCCTACAAGCCTTTCTGTCAAGAGAACAAGGAACCAAATGGAACTTTGTTTTGGAGGGAGCTCATTGTAGCAATTCTGTAGGCAAAAGCTAGGCAACATAGAAACAGTGTAGCATATCACATAAGAGCATGAGCTCTGGAGTCAGATTGCCTGCCATTTAATGGCTATGTGACTTTTGGCAGGTTGCTTAGACTCTATGTTACTCAGTTTCTTTGTATATAAAATGGAGAAAAATAAATGTATAATATAGAATTTATTATATTAGCAAAAATATTAAATCATCACTTATAAAGTGAGTATGATAGTATACAGCACACAGTAAATACTCCATAAGTTGTAGCTATTATTATAATATTATTTAGACCTATATTTCCTTTTTTAAAATTAATTTATTTACTTTAATTGAAAGCTAATTACTTTATAATATTGTAGTGGTTTTTGCCATACATGGACATGAATCAGCCATGGGTGTACATGTGTTCCCCATCCTGAACCCTCCTTCCACCTTCCTCCCCATACCATCCCTCTGGGTCATCCCAGTGCACCAGCCCTGAGCCCCTGTCTCATGTATCGAACCTGGGCTGGTGATCTGTTTCACAGATGATAATATACACGTTTCAGTGCTACTCTCTCAAATCATCCCACCCTCGCCTTCTCCCACCAAGACCAAAAGACTGTTCTTTACATCTGTGTCTCTTTTGCTGTCTTGCATATAGGGTCATCATTACCATATTTCTAAATTTGATATATTAATATACTGCATTGGTGTTTTTCTTTCTGATTTACTTCACTCTATATAATAGGCTCCAGCTTCATCCACCTCATCAGAACTGATTCAAATGCATTCTTTTTAATAGCTGAGTAATATTGCATTGTGTATATGTACCACAGCTTTCTCATCCATTCGTCTGCTGATGGACATCTGGTTGCTTCCCTGTCCTAGCTATTGTAAACAGTGCTGCGATGAACATTGGGATACATGTGTCTCTTTAAATTTTGGTTTCCTTGGTGTGTATGCCCAGCAGTGGGATTGCTGGGTCGTATTGGCAGTTCTATTTCCAGTTTTTTAAGGAATCTCCACACTGTTCTCCATAGTGGCTGTACTAGTTTGCATTCCCACCAACAGTGTTAGACGGTTCCCTTTTCTCTGTACCCTCTCCAACATTTATTGTTTGTAGGCTTTTGGATAAGAGAAAGCAATGGCACCCCACTCCAGTACTCTTGCCTGGAAAATCCCATGGATGGAGGAGCATGGTAGGCTGCAATCCATGGGGTCACTAAGAGTAGGACAGGACTGAGCGACTTCACTTTCACTTTTAACTTTCATGCATTGGAGAAGGAAATGGCAACCCATAACAGTGTTCTTGCCTGGAGAATCCCAGGGACGGGGGAGCCTGGTGGGCTGCCGTCTATGGGGTCGCACAGAGTTGGACACAACTGAAGCAACTTAGCAGCAGCAGCAGCAGCAGCCGATGGCTTTTGGATAGCAGCCATTCTGACCTGTGTGAAATGGTACCTCATTGCGGTTTTGATTTACATTTCTCTGATAATGAGTGATGTTGAATACCTTTTCATGCATTTGTTAGCTATCTGTATATCTTCTTTGGAGAAATGTCTGTTTAGTTCTTTGGCCCATTTTTTTATTGGGTCGTTTATTTTTCTGGAATTGAGCTGTGGGAGCTGCTTGTATATTTTAGAGATTAATTCTTTGTCAGTTGCTTCATTTGCTATTATTTTCTCCCAATCTGAAGAATGTGTTTTCATCTTGCTTATAGTTTCTTTCTTTGTGCAAAAGCTTTTAAGTTTAACTAGGTCCCATTTGTTTATTTTTAGACCTACATTTCATTGAGTGTTTCACTGGTAACAGTTGACAGGCCATGTAACTATACTCACAAAGCATATGGAATGGGAACTTTCAGTATTTCTGAAAAGTAAACTTTTTCATTGTTCTAGAGATAAATTTAGTGATTACATCAATTATTTCTTTTTATATACCCTTAGGTTTACATCTCTTGTGAAGAGATTGTAAAGAGGTAAATTGAGGTGTCATTATCACACACATATGGCTTTTGCTTACATTCTCATTTAGACACATATAGTTAGCAACTTCCAAACAAAAAGCACTTCTAAAATGTATGGAACAGCCACAACTTAAAAACATGACTGATGGTAATACTTTCTGAATTAGATGTTAATTAGTGCCTCTTTTGGTCTTTTCTGGTGGCTCACACAATAAAGAATCTGCCAGTAATGCAGGAGAGTCTGGTTCAGTCCTTGGGTCAGGAAGATGCCCTGGAGAAGGGAATGGCTACCCACTCCAGTGTTCTGACCTGGAGAATTCTATGGACAGAGAAGCCTGGTGGGCTACAGTCCATGGGGTTGCAAAGAGTTAAACACAACTGAGCGATTAACACTTCTTCTTTTTTTTTTTTTTTTTTGATCCTCATAACTTAGCTTTTAATGATGAATAAACTAAATTAGGACTTCATCCACATTTTCTCCTAAAAGGTGGCTACTTGATACTGCATAACTCCGATTTTGCAAGAAAAATGTAGGATTTATTTCTGTCTTTCAAATATTTTATTATAACACTGATAATATGAGGTTCCTATATACTTATAATCAACTGTGTATTTTCATTATCTAATAAATCAATATTATAATTTATATATGAGAAAATTTCAAACATTTGTTTACATGTCTCAACTGAAGACTGAGCTGGTTAGATAGAAAAATTTCTTGTTTCTTAATATGCTATATTGTGGTTCATGTTTTTTGGGAACATAAGTGAAGAATTTCTGGATATCACCTGTAAAGTTGCTGCTATTTAATTATCTAAACAATTTTATTTTTCTTGTACTTATATATTATTTGATGTTTCCAAAATAAATGACAGGATCCGGGTAAGAGAATAGCTATATTAATGTGGTAAACTGATTTTGTGAATGTAAGAGTAGAAGTTGGAAGAATTTAATTATTTTATGATCTTGTCAGAGGGGCCAGAAACACTATAGGATATAGTGCTTGTGTATTTATATTCCTGGAAGAGTAAATGATCCCATATAATTAGGACTGGATTATAAGGTTTCCTTTCCTTTGGCAGAAATAATGGATTTAGCGGAATAAAAATATCAGAACCCACTGTGTTAATCAAAATTTGATTTCACTTTTGTTTTTCTATTCTCTAAACCTAGTGGATGACATAATACCTTTGGTTTACTCATACTTTATCATGTTTTTCTGGCTTGGCCTTATGGTATAGGACATTGACAACCCATCCATTCATCCATCCATTCATCTATACCTACATACATTCAATCACATATTCATCCATCAACAAACATTACATTCCTACAACGTGAAAATTACTATGGTATTTGCTGTAATTACAAACATCAATAATAAAAGATGGTACAGACTGACTAGAATGCAGTGTGATGAGCTGTTTGAAAGTATTATTTACAAAGTGTCACATTACCAGAAAGAAGAAGCTACTTAGTTCTATCCAGAGGTGTCAGGCAAGATGTCACAAGAGAAATGACATTGAATTTAATGTTGAAGAATACATAAGAATTAACTGGTCTGACTTACCTCACAAAGCACAATATTCCTGAGGTCTATTCACCTTGCTACACATGGAAGAATTCATTTTTTATAACTGAGTAATATTTCGATGTGTACACACACATACACACACACACACACACACACAAATTTAGCCAAAAAGCTCATTCAAGTTTTTCCATGTTACCAAAAGAATCTGTCTGCAATGTGGGAGATCTGGGTTCGATCCCCTGGAGGAGTGCATGACAACCCTCTTCAGTATTCTTGCCTGGAAAATGCCCATGGACAGAGGAGCCTGGCAGGTTACAGTCCATGGGGTCACAAAGATTTGGACACAGCTGAGCGACTTAGCATAGCAAAAAACCTGAATGAACTTTTTGGTCAACTCAATATGTATATACCATATCTTTATTCATTCATCAGTTGGTGGGCACTTTGGGGGTTGCTTCCATGTCTTGGCTATTGTAAATAGTGCTACTATGAACAATGAGATGTATGTTTCTTTTCAAAGTAGTGTATTCACTTTTTTCCCCATATATATGCCCAGGAATGGAATTGCTGGCTTATACGTTAGTCTTATTTTTAGTTTTTTTTTTTTTTTTTTAAGGAACTTCCATACTATTTTTAACAGTGGCTGCACCAATTTACAGTCTCACCAGCAGTGTACAAGGGTTCCCTTTTCTCCATATTCTGGCTAACATTTGCTATTTGTAGATATTTTGATGATAGCCACTGACAGGTGTGAGGTGATACTTCATTGTGGTTTTGGTTTGCATCCCTCTAATAATTTGTGATGCTGAGCATCTTTTCATGTGTTTGTTATCCACATGTATGCCCTCTTTGGAAAAATGTCTATTCAAGTCTTCTGTCCAATTTTTCATTGGGTTGTTTTTTTGGTAATGAATTGTATAAGCTGTTTGTATATTTTGGATATTAACACCTTGTTTATCACATAATGTATAAATATTTTCTTGCATTCTGTGGGTTGTCTTTTCATTTTGTCAATGATTTCCTTTGCTCTGCAAAAACATTTAAGTTTAATTGGGTCCAATTTTTTTATTTTTGCTTTTATTTCCTTTGCTTTAGGAGAAAGAGCCTCAAAATATTGTTATGATTTATGTCAGAGAGTGCTCTGTCTTTCTAGGAGTTTTATGGTGGATGGATCTAGAGAATGTTATGCTTAGTGATATAACTCAGGCAGAGAAAGATAAATACTGTATCATATCACTTACATGTACCATCTTAAATGTAATACAAGTGAATGTATATAATCAGACAGAAACAGACTCACAGATATGGAAAACAACTTAGTGGTTATCAGTGGGGAGAGGGAAAAGTGGAGGGGCACATTAGGAGTACAGGATTAAGAGATACAAACTAATAAGTATAAAATAGGCACAAGGATATATTATATAGCACAGGGAATTATAGACATTGTCTTATAATAACTTTTAATGGAGTATAATCTATAAAAGTACTGAATTACTGTGCTGTACACATGAAGCTAATATAGTATTGTAAGTCAACTATATTTCAATAAAAAATAATCACTCAGAGAAGGGATTGGAAGGGAATCTGAGCACTGAGAAAAATATGAACAAAAATCATAGAGTGAGAATATATGAAATATTTAAGGATGTAGGAGTATTCTGGTATGGCTAGTAGACTAGGACAAGAGGCTGCAGGGATTGAAATTGGAAATTTGGTTGGTATCTTATTTTGAGGGGGTATTCTATCTTTAAGGGTTGTGTATATGCCATACTAAGGAATAAGAACTGGAGAAACCAACTGAGAATCAGAGAAGTTAGAAAAAAATAAGAAGGTTACAGAAAATATAATTGTTACATGAAGTTTCAAGGAAAGAAGAGTCAACAGGATCAAAAATTGAATATTAGCCCATGTTTATGTGGGAAGGAAATAAAGACCACAGATAGGCATCAATAGCACTCAGGCTGTTTGTTCAATAAATTATGATTACATAAATAAATGAATAAATACTGAATTGTTCTTGTAAGACTACTGATATGGAATCTTAACTATAGTCCATAGTAGCATGATTCTATTTGAGTTCAAATAATATTGTAATAAAATAAATTATATCTAAATCCTTTAATTCAAACTACATATGGAATATTATTTAAGTGTTGAAGTTTCTGTATCTTTCCCCCCAATAGTTAACTTCTCAATATTCACAATGGAGAATTCAACCTACTCACCATTGATAGATGCTGAGTTGGAGAAACATAGTCAGGTCCATGTTCCATTGAGAAACTCACTGTTTCAGGCTCAAGGGCAATTGGCTAAAAGCAAAAGTGAAAATCCCATGAAATATAAAGCCTAATGTGCTATAAAAAGGAAGCCAAGATTGTTAAAGAAGGCCCAGACGTCTTTATCAGCTTTTTAATATATTTGTGAAAAAAAATTAGATCACAAACAGTGCACATGTACAATGATGATTGTACAAACAGTTAACATTTACTGAGTACTTCCTATATGTCTGGCATTATTCTATGTTAATTCTGACTGTCACAACAATTTCAAGGCAGGTACTGTTCCCTAGCACATTTAACAGATGAGGAGACCAAGGCCAGAGAATTAAATTAACTTGGCCAAAGTCACACAGGTAGTAAGTAATGGAGTTGGGATTTGAACTCAAGTAGTTTGGTGCTGGAGCCCACACGTTCAGTCACTAAAGAAAGTGAAAGCAAAAGTCTCTCAGCTGTATTTGACAATGTGTGAGCCCATGACTATACAGTCCATGGAATTCTCCAGGCCAGAATACTGGAGTAGGTAGACGTTCACCTCCCCAGGGGATCTTTCCAACCCGGGGATCAAATCCAGGTTTCCTGCATTGCAGGCAGATTCAATCACTAAACTAGACTAATAAATATAGAAGTCTAAATTTGTATTATAATGATAATAATAGATTTATTTATTTAACAATCTTAATATAACACTACATGCTAGGTTCTATTTTTAGGTCCTTATGACTATTAAATCTCTTAGTAGTGTCATATTAATATTGTTTTACTTAATATGGATATTTGGAGAAATATACTATATACAAATATGTTGGAAAATCTTAAATTTCATTCTATTCCTGGGTAGAAATGCGAGATTAGTACAATTCAAAAAGTGGGTACAAGTGGAAAGAAGAACTTGTCAAAAATGGGGCATTTGTATGTGTGAAAAATCGACTAGAGGGTATAGAGTTAGATTAGAAAATCAACTAGAGGGTAACTAGATTAGAACATCAACTAGATTAGATTATACCTATTACCACTTCAAAGCTGAGTATATTAACATCTAACATTATATGAAAAGCTTTGATCTTAACACAGTCTGAACACATCAGTTCATATCAGAATTAACAGCACTAAAAATTGTCAATGATAATATTATGAAGCAGATAATATTTGTCTCAGGTAATTTCCAATTACCTTCTCTTTTCACTTTTTTCCAGTATTAATTTCCTATGTCTTTTAGCATTCTTTGATGCATGGCATTTGGAGCCAGTGATTTTGAGTCCTGGCTCTGATTTTATAAGCTGTGTACCTTTGGGAAAATTAAACTCTTTAGAAATTAAACTCTAAAAATTAAACTGAATACCCTTTCCTTATTTGTAAAATGAAAGTGCTAGTCGCTCAATTGTATCCAACTCTTTGCGACCCCATAGACTGTAGCCCACTAGACTCCTCTGTCCATGGATTTCCTAGGCAAGAATACTGGACTGGGTAGCCATTCCCTTCTCCAGGGGAATCTTCTCACCCAGGAATCAAACCAAAGTCTACATTACAGGAAGATTCTTTACCATCTGAGCCACCAAGGATGTCCCTATTTGTAAAATATGGATACTATTAATATCTTCCTCACATGGCTGTTGTGGAGATTGAATGAGATAATGCAAATAAAGTGTTTTGTATGTGGGCTTCACAAACTCTAATACTTATCAGTATTTGTCTTCAGAATATGAAAGAGATCACCAAATATCATGTGTCAAGTAATAAAAAAATGTTGGTGGGGTCCTTGATGTAAAAATTGGGGAGTAAAATTTAAACATGCTTTTGTGAATTCAAGTCCATTTTCCTTGCTGAGTGAGTACCCATGACTTTAGAGTATTTCACTGAAAACTAACACAACCATAATGCATGTATAAAAAATAATTTTAAACTTTGTTGATTCTTTCCTACTTTGAACATTAGCTAGTATTGTGCTTTAACTTAGTTCTTAAAACTATCCTCAGTCATTTAGCATAATGTCAGTTAAATTCTATCATACTTGTTGAAATTAATAGTTATAGTGGCAATATCCCCTTTTAATTCTTAGCAGGGTTTCTCAAGAGAAAGTCTAAATGTGGATTGATTAGAGATAATTTGATAGGCTGAATACCCTTTAAACAGCTGAAATTGAAATTCATGGGTTATTGTTTAGACAAAGAAATCTCAGAAAGAAAAAGTAGCATTTCAACCATAATTTTATCAGGTTTGATAAATTGTAGCCATGAACTAAAAATTGACTAAAATATAGTGAGAGAGTTGAAGACAGAAATTCACAGTTTTTACTACTCTGAGGTCGAATACTAAGAATAACACAGGTGACACTGGCCCTCAAGATGCAGGTGGATGCAAGAAAGGGACACTAACTTTAAATAATGGAGTGGGCTACATTTTACCTTATTTCAGCTCAGTACAAAAGGGTCTTTCTGCACTTCAGATTTCTTTTGACTTATGTTGAAATAAATAATATGGTATTAAAATCAAATTTCAGGTTTGTGTATGAATTGGAAAAAGTCAGAAAGGATATGCAATATATGGTTAACAGTGACTACCTCTGGGGAAAAGATTTTCATTTTTTACTTCCTACAACTTAAAAAATATGTTGCAGTAAATCAAATCATTTGAATATAAACTCTAAAGTCTAATTTTATTTGATAAGGAATAAAATAACTCATATACAGGCTAGAAACAAAGCATTTTAAATCTTTGTGTGCCATATGCAACTGTATGCTATTATATATCATATGATATATAATATTATATATTATATACAAAACATTTTATGTTTCATATTATAGCATATTACCTAATATCTTTATTCCACATACTATATCATATAATACAATAGTATAGACCATATAATATATATATAATTGGATTATAACAACAAAAATAAGCAGATATGTTTTTCCCTTATAGTAGCAGTACAATTTCAAGACTATAGATTAGTGCTTAAACATTTGTGGTTTTCATTTGGTTAGCTGACAAATATTTTTTTCTTAAAAAAAAGAGCTATTTTTTCCCCTTTGCTTTAAATCTATTATGTTAACTAAGAGTATAGTATAGTAACACTATAGTACTAATAAAAGTCAACAAAATTCAGCATTTTTTTCATAATAGCTTGTTCCAATGTTAGTTTCTAAATTTTATCAGACATGTAATATAATCAGTTACCAAAAATGTGCTTAAAGAGACAGTTTTGAAATCAGTATTGATGATATTTTAGTAAAAAGACACGAAAACATTTTAAAAAGAACAAGCGATTTCTTGAGACTAGGAACTAGAGAGTTTTCACAAATCAACCGCTAATATTTCAAGGACAGAAACCATATGGTATTTATTTTTGTTCCTTATTCCGAGCCCATAGCTCAGTTCAGTTCAGTTGCTCAGTCGTGTCCAACTCCGCAACCCCATGGACTGCAGCATACCGTAATTCCTTGTCCATCACCACCTCCCAGAGCTTGCTCAAACTGGGGGCTCCATAAATGTTTGTTGAACTAAACAATAAAGTCAAGAAATGTAGATACACTGGTATAAAAGTAATTCATCATAAGAGTTAGGAATACTAAAAGAAAGAAAAGTGCCATAAGAGTCAGGAATACTACAAGAACTTCTAATAAGAGAAAATTAAAAAATATATATCTTGCAGTGAAATCTGAAAGAGAGCACCAACACCATATGGGTGCACAGAAAATGCTAAATGTTAATATATGTGTATATGAGAATGATATCCAAACAAAATTTAAGAGCTGACACGAGATGACAACCTAAATTTATCTCTTTGTAGATAAGAAGACACAGAGATAACATGCAAATCACTCAAGTTCATGCAGCAAAATATATTATAAAGATAAAAATTCTAGTTACTACATATTCTGAACCAAATATGACACATGGTTTCACAAAGAGTAAATGAATGCTACACAACAGATAGGATGTGTTAAGTACCAAAAAAGTACCAAAACGATGTTACAGGAATCAAACTAAAGCAATTTTTTTTTTTTTCAGAGAAGTGATATATTGTAGTTAAGAATTGTTATCCAGAAATTCAATCCCATTCAGATACTTTTGGCGTGTAAATTTGAGTAAGCTATTCAATGACTGTGTATCAAGTGTTTTTGTCTATAAAATAGGGATATACTAACGCATATATATGGAATTTAGAAAGATGTTAACGATAACCTTGTATGCGAGACAGCAAAAGAGACACAGATGTATAGAACAGTCTTTTGGACTCTGTGGGAGAGGGAGAGGGTGGGATGATTTGGGAAAATGGCATTGAAACATGTATAATATCATGTAAGAAACGAATCACCAGTCCAGGTTTGATGCAGGATACAGGATGCTTGGGGCTGGTGCACTGGGATGACCCAGAAGGATGGTACGGGGAGGGAGGTGGGAAGGGGATTCAGGATGGGGAACATGTGTATACCCATGGCAGATTCATGTTGATATATGGCAAAACCAATACAATATTGTAAAGTAATTAGCCTCCAATTAAAATAAATAAATTTAAATTAAAAAATAGGGATAATAGCACATGTTGATATGAATTAAATCCATTAATATATGTAAAGAATTTAGATTAGTTCTTGGTCTATGGTAAATACAGCTTGTTCTGCTACGAGGTACATTTCTTTATAGAAAATTAGTTCATATGCAATTGATAAAAGGGGAATAGTATCAGAATAAATTTGAAATGATATAATTTTCTTCAGTATGTTAATTTTTTGAAATTATCAGAAGCAAACTTTATCACAATTAAAGAGAAAGTTTTAACATTATATGAAGACATTGTGAAAGCACTATAAATCCCACAGAAGTACCTTCCTTTATTGCCAGTAGGGTCTTTGAAAAGCAATAATTTTCCTGTGTTAAAGTACCTAGGAATCTGGAAGTGACACTTTAACTAGCATTAAAGAAAAAGAAACCTGACATTTTTTGTACCAGGCTCCTCTTGGTTCAAAAAACGTCAGGTTTCATTTTCTTTATTGCAAGTTAAAGTGTCACTTCCAGATTCCTAGGTACTTTAACACAGGAAAATTATTGCTTTTTGAAGACCCTACTGGCAATAAAGGAAGGTACTTCCGTTTTCTTGTACCAGGTTCCTCTTGGTCCTGGAGAAGGCAATGGCACCCCACTCCAGTACTCTTGCCTGGGAAATCCCATGGACGGAGGACCCTGGTAGGCTTCAGTCCATGGGGTCTCGAAGAGTCGGACACGACTGAGAGACTTCACTTTCACTTTTCACTTTCGTGCATTGGAGAAGGAAATGGCAACCCACTTCAGTGTTCTTGCCTGGAGAATCCCAGGGCACGGGGGAGCCTGGTGGGCTGCTGTCTATGGGGTCGCACAGAGTCGGACACAACTGAAGTGACTTAGCAGCAGCAGCCTCTTGGTTCATAATTTTAATGTAGATAGAACCAGAACTTAAAAGTGAGTTTCTATGTGAAATGAATCGACAGTCCAGGTTTGATGCATGATAAAGGATGCTCGGGGATGGTGCACTGGGATGAGCCAGAGGGATGGGATGGGGAGGGAGGTGGGATCCAATTAAAATAAATAAATTTATATATATTTTTTTAAAAAGTGAGTTTATTCAAGTACAAATATCTTGGAAGAGAAACTATGAGCCCCAAGGTCTAAGACTGTTAAAGATGGTGTTAATATTTTATTGAGAATATTATTGTTATTGTTGGGATTATGGTTATAAAGTACATTAACTTTTGGACAGCCTACCCCAACCTTGGCTGGGCTTAGTTGCTCAGTCATGTCTGACTCTTTGTGACCACATGGACTGTAGCCCACCAGGCTCTTCTGCCCATGGAATATACCAGCCAAAAATACTAGAGCTGGTGGCCATTTCCTTCTCCAGGGGATCATCCCAATCCAGGAATTGAATCATAATTTCCTGCATTGCAGGCAGATTATTTACCAGCTGAGATACCTGGGAAATCCAACTTTCCTAAATTTCTACTATTTTAATGAATGATTATGTGGAATATGGGAGTTTTCCTTTAGTTTTTAATAATCATCATATATATGATATTATAACAAAAATGAAGTTATTCAGTTAGTTCAGTGGCTCAGTTGTGTTGACTCTTTGTGACCCCACACCAGGTGTGAAGCATGCCAGGCTTCCCTGTCCATCAACAACTCCCAGAGCTTGCTCAAACTCATGTCCATTGAGTCAGTGATGCCATCCAAATATCTCCTCCTCTGTTGTCCCCTTCTCCTGCCTTCAATCTTTCCCAATATCAGGGTCTTTTCCAATGAGTCAGTTCTTCACATCAGGTGGCCAAAGTATTGGAGCTTCAGCTTCAGCCTCAGTCCTTCCAATGAATATTCAGGACTGATTTCCTTTAGAATGGACTGATTGGATCTACATGCTGTCAAAAGGACTCTCAAATGTCTTCTCCAACACCGCAGCTCAAAAGCATCAATTCTTCAGAGCTCAGCTTTCTTTATAGTCCAACTCTCACATCCATACATGACTACTGGAAAAACCGTAGCTTTGACTAGATGGACCTTTGTTGGAAAATTCATGTCTCTGATTTTAATATGGTGTCTAGGTTGGTCATAGCTTTTCTTCCAAAGAGCAAGCGTCTTTTAATTTCAAGGCTGCAGTCACCATCTGCAGTGATTTTGGAGCCCCAAAATAATGAAGTTTCTCACTGTTTCCATTGTTTCCCCGTCTATTCGCCATGAAGTGATGGGATCAGTTGCCATGATCTTAGTTTTCTGAATGTTGAGTTTTAGGGCAGCTTTTTCACACTTCTCATATACTTTCATCAAGAGGCTCTTTAGTTCTTCATAACTAAAGAAGCAATCTCGATTCCAGTTTGTGCTTCATGCAGCCCACCATTTCGAATGATGTACTCTGCATATAAGTTAAATAAGCAGAGTGACAATATACAGCCTTGTTGTAGCCCTTTCCAAATTTGGAACCAGTCAGTTGTTCCATGTCCAATTCTAATTGTTGCCTTTGACCTGAATACAGATTTCTTAGGAGGCAGGTAAGGTGGACTGGTATTCCCATTTCTTGAAGAATTTTCCACAGTTTGTTTTCATCCACACAGTCAAATGCTTTGATGTAATCAAGAAAGCAGAAGTAGATGTTTTTCTGGAATTCTCTTGGTTTTTCTATGATCCAACGGATGTTGGCAAATTGATTTCTGGTTCCTCTGTCTTTTCTAAATCCAGCTTGAACATCTGAAAGTTCTCTGTTCACATACTGTTGAACCCTGGCTTGGAGAACTTTGAGCATAACTTTGCTAGCATGTGAGATGAGGGCAATTGTGTGGTTGTTTGAACATTATTTAATATTGCCTTCCTTCGGGATTGGAATAAAAACTGACCTTTTCCAGTCCTGTGGCCACTGCCGAGTTTTCCAAACTTGCTGGCATATTGAGTGCAGAACTTTCACAGCATCATCTCTTCGGATTTGAAATAGCTCAACTGAAATTCCATCACCTCCACTAGCTTTGTTTATAGTGATGCTTCCTAAGGCCCCCACTTGACTTCGCATTCCAAGATATCTGAGTCTAGGTGAGTAATCATACCATCATTATTATCTGGGTCATGAAATTTTTTTTGCATGGCTCTTCTGTGTATTTTTGCACCTCTTCTTAATATCTTCTGCTTCTGTTAGGTCCATACCATTTCTGTCCTTTACTGTGCAAATCCTTGCTTGAAATGTTCCCTTGGTATCTCTAATTTTCTTGAAGAGATCTCTAGTCTTTCCCATTCTACTGTTTTCCTCTATTTCTTTGCATTGATCACTGAGGAAGGCTTTCTTATCTCTCCTTGCTATTCTTTGGAACTCTGCTTTCACATGGGTATATATTTCCTTTCTTCCTTTGCCGTTAGCTTCTTTTCTCAGCTATTTCTTAGGCCTCCTCATACAATCACTGTGATTTTTGCATTTCTTTTTCTAGGGGATGGTCTTGATCACTGCTTCCTATACAATGTCACGAACCTCCATTCATAGTTCTTCAGGCACTCTATCAGATCTAATTCCTTAAGTCTATTTGTCACTTCCACTGTATAAGGGGTTTGATTTAGGCCACACCTGAATGCCCTAGTGGTTTTCCATACATTCTTCAATTTCATTCTGAATTTTGAAATATGGAGTTCACAATCTGAGCCACAGTCATATCCCAGTCTTGTTTTTGCTGAGTATATAAAGCTTCTCCATCTTTGGTTGCAAAGAGCATTATCAATCTGATTTTGGTATTGACCATGTGGTGATGTCCATGTGTAGAGTCATCTCTTGTATTGTTGGAAGAGGGTGTTTTCTATGACTAGTTCCTTCTCCTGGCAAAACTCTGTTAGCCTTTGCCCTGCTTCATTTTGAACTCCAAGGCCAAATTTTCTTGTGACTCCAGGTATCTCTTGACTTAATACTTTTGAATTCCAGTCCCCTATGATGAAAAGGACATCTTCTTTTGGGGGGTGTTAGTTCTAGAAGGTCTTGTAGGTCTGTATAGAACTGTTCAACTTCAGCTTCTTCAGCATTACTGCTTTGGGGCAAAGACTTGGATTACAGTGATATTGAATCATTTGCCTTGGACTTGAACAGAGATCATTCTATTGTTTTTGAGATTGAACCCATGTACCACATTTCAGACTCTTCTGTTGACTAAGAGGGCTACTTCGTTTCTTCTAAAGGATTTTTGCCCACAGTAGTAGATATAATGGTCATCTGAATTAAATTTGCCCATTCCAGTCCATTTTACTTCACTGATTTCTAAAATGTCGTTCACTCGTACCATCTCCTCTTTGACCACTTCCAATTTACCTTGATTAATGGACTTAAAATTCCAAGTTCCTATGCAATATTTGTCTTTACAGCATCAGACTTTACTTCCATCACCAGGGACATCAACAACTGGGTGTTGTTTTCACTTTGGCTCCGTCTCTTCATTCTTCCTGGAGTTATTTCTCCACCCTTCTCCAGTAGTATATTGGGCACCTACCAACCTGGGGAGCTCATATTTCAGTTTCATATCTTTCTGCATTTTCATACTGTTCATGGGGTTCTAAAGGCAGAAATACTGAAATGGCTTGCCATTCCCTTCTCCACTGGACCACATTTTGTCAGAACTCTCCACCATGATCCGTCTGTCTTGGGTTGCCCTTCATGGCATGGCTCAAAGTTTCATTGAATTAGATAAGGCTGTGGTCAACGTGATCAGTTTGATTCATTTTCAGTGACTGTGGTTTTCATTCTGTCTTCCCTCTGATGGAGAATGACAAGAGGATTATGGGAGCTTCCTCATGGGAGAGACTGACTGGGGGAAACTAGTTCTTGTTCTGATGGGCGGGACCATGCTCAGTAAATCTTTAGCTCAATTTTCTCTTGATTGGTGGGGCTGTGCTCCTTCCCTGTTGTCTGGCCTGAAACCAAACTATTGTGGAGGTAATAATAATGGTGTCCTCCTTCAAAAGGTTCCATTCATGTACTGCTGCACTCAGTGCCCCCAACCCTGGAGCAGGCCACCACCAACACACTTCTCTGCTGGAGACTCCTGGACACTCACAGGTAAGTCTGAGTCAGTCTCTTGTGGGGTCACTGCTCCTTTCTCCTGGGTGCACAAGGTTTTGTTTGTGCCTTCAAGAGTCTGTTTCCTGTGTAAGTTCTATAATCAAATCCCACTGCCCTCCAAAGTCAAATTCCCTGGAGGTTCTCTATCTCTTTGCCAGATCCCCAGGTTGGGGAATTTGTTGTGGGTCCTGTAACTTTCTTAACAGTACGAGAATTTATTTGGTGTAATTGTTCTACAGTTTGTGGGTCGTCTGCTCTGCAGCTCTATGGTGGGGTTAATGACGACCTCCTCCAAGAGGGCTGAGGCCACAAGCTGTGTGACCCAGGTCTGCTGTACCCAGAGCCCCTGCCGCTACAGCAGGCCGCTGCTGACTCATAGCTCCACAGGAGACACTCAAACACTCAAGGCAGGTCTGGCTCAGTCTCAGTAAATGTTAGTAATTATTATTCTTGACAAAAAATAATTATGAAAAGTTTCATGGAAGATATTATTAAATGGGTTTAAAACGATGACAAGAACTTAAAAAAGTATAAATTACTGAGAGTAGTTTCAGCAGGAGGCAGCATAAACAACAGCATAAATGGAAAAGGCAGTAGTATACCTATGATGGTGAATTTATTTTATTTGCCAGCTGGGATAAAACAAAAGAAAACAAAACTATGGTGTATGACATTAGGAATGTTAGGTCAGTCCTGAACTGTATGACAGAATAAACAAAGCTTCTTTTAGTCTCTTTAAAAAGATAAAATATTTTTTTTTTATTTTTTTAACTTTTCAAGGCATTTTATTGGCTTACTCTAGACTCAGGTAAAATTACTGTTCTGTTAGTGCATGCATGCTCAGTCATTTCAGTCATGTCTGACTCTGTGATACCCTATGGACTACTGCCTGAGAGACTGATACTATTTTATTTGCCACATCAGGACTTTCTTTGACTTCAAGATTGTCAAAATGAAAATCAGCTGTTTACTTTAAATTTTTCTGCAGGTATGCAAATCATTAAACTTTGCATAATTTAGCTAAATTTAAAATACACAACTTAAGTGGGATTCAGAGACAGAAATATTGGATATTTAAATACATAAAACAAAGTTGCATAAAAAACATAAAAGATAAATCAACAAATTTCCATCCCTACAATTCTAATCACAGAATTCAAGTACCAATATTTGCCTGTTCCACAACATACCTTTCCTCTTTCTAGCTTCTTAACCAGCTTTTAATTCTTGATATTTCCTCTGGAAATTTCAGTTGGACTTTCAGTGCTGCCAATATTTTTTATGCCTGATTTCTGTTCCCTCAAAAGCACTTCCAAACATTTACTCTTCAAGCCATTTAAACAACTCCCATAACTCTCAATTGTAGAACGTGGCCATGCTTTGTGAAGATATACCAACATAATCTTTGCTGATTCAACAGTATGTTCTACTTTGTGAAAAATATGAATAAACACCCATATTTTCTTAAATACTCACACTGGGTAAGTATACAAATGGGGAAGCCGATTTTGGTTGCTATTATATTATGTAAAGATTAAGTCAAAAGCTAATAGACCTGCCTTGTAAACAAACATGAAAATTCTAAGCCATATGTGCCTACTTTCTTTCCTTCTTAACGCTTTAAATATCCTACATCTACTCTGTTAATCAGACTGCATGATTCCTGTAGTACTGAAAAAAGAGACTTCTCTAATTTTCTTCACATTTTTATATCATTTTAAAATCTAACATTTCTAACAGCTTTATAACTGCAACTAAAAGCATTCATATTTAATGAAAGAGGGCAGCTAGTTGACACAATTTCTGCTAATGAATCTGATATAAATATTTTTTAAATCCTCAAATATCAGCCCCTTACTGTGTCCAAAAATGTATACTTACAATAAAGACAGCTTTCACTTTAAATAAGTAGAATATTAGATACCATGGCTTCTAATGGTATATAATACCATTAGATACCAATATTTTCATTTTCAAAATCTCAAAATAGGCATGAGATTATTAAAAATATTTTAAATTTGGCTTTGTACATTACCTTGGGTCTGAAATTCTCTTGTGACTTAGTTAATAACTTTGTTTTGGCATGCTACTCTTCTTCAGTTGAAGAAGAATGGAGTTTCCCTGATAGCTCAGGTGGTAAAGAATCCGCCTGCAGTGCAGGAGACCCCAGTTTCATTCCTGGGTCAGAAAGATCCGCTGGAGAAGGGAAAGGCTACCCACTCCAGTATTCTTGGACTTCACTTGTTACAGCTGGTAAAGAATCCACCTGCAATGTGTGAGACCTGAGCTCGATCCCAGGGTTGGGAAGATTCCCTGGAGAAGGGAAAGGCTGCCCACTCCAGTATTGTGGCCTGGAGAATTCCATGGGCTGTATAGACCATGGGTTCACAAAGAGTCAGACATGACTTAAAACTTTGACTTTCACTTCTTCAGTTAATATAGTTCGGACTGATATCAAGCATAGAGACCTACAAATATTCCTGCTTTCAATAAAGCAATGAGGAAATTAGAAAAAAAAATGATCAGAATAACTTTTCAGAACTCTGGAAAGTAACAAAAGGTTTGCAGCAATGATTAAGAATTTATTCAAGAAAACCGGTGGAATCTCACTAAAAATAGCAAGTTTTGTGACACTTTCACTTGTCCTAGTCTCATTTCACTTGTCAATGGTAAACAAACAGTCTGAAATTATGATGAAACCCATATCTTAGTACCCTCTAGAGGAGGCAAAACAAAGATGGAGCTCCTTCAAAGTCCCATTCCCAAAGAAGTGTCACTAATTAGCCTGTCTGATCGCTTCATGAAAGATTACACTCACAAAACTATCTTTATTTGACTTGACTAAGAGTTCGCTCAGGGTGAAACTGTTTCTGTGAGGTATCTGTAGAAAATAATTAGAAGCAATATTTAAAATAAGAGTTATGGGAGATGATAAACTAACCAAAGAGTTTTAAAGGAAAAACTAATGAATGAGATATTCATAATGGCTTCAATAAATCCAAACAGGTATGCAGGTCAAGAAGCAAAAGTGAGAAGCAGACATGCAACAACAGACTGGCTCAAAATTGGGAAAGGAGTTCGTCAAGGCTGTATGTTATCACCCTGTTTATTTAACTTATATGCAGAGTACATCATGTGAAATGCCAGACTGGATGAATCACAAGCTGGAATCAAAATTTCTGGGAGAAATATAGATAACCTCATATATGCAGATGACCCTGATTCTGGAAAAGACTGCAGGCAGGAGAAGAGGGGGACGACAGAGAATGAGATGTTTGGATGGCATCACTGACTCAATGGACATGAGTTTGAGCAAACTCAGGGAGAGAGTGAAGGACAGGAAGCCTGGCATGCTGCAGTCCATGGAGTTACAAAGAGTGAGACAGGAATAAGCAACTTAATAACAGCAACAAAACTCTAATATAATTAAGCAAATCATTTTACTTTTCTGAGCCTCATCCTTTTCTATATAAAATGAGACAGTTGGAACAGATGATTCCTTTCCCCTTTCAGTGATAGTATTTTATAATTTGTATAGGATGCACTTTATAAATAGATCATAGGTTTTCTTCAGCATTTCCATTCTATCTTTTGTAAACTTTACAAAGTTAAGGTAAATATATTCTTTATGCACCTGCCCCATGACTGCTGTGTCCCATGGTTTCTTGGTACAGCTGGAAACAGAAAATATTTAACAATCTATAAAATACTTCTATGGTAGTACTACTTCAATATCAGGATATCTTATAATTTCCTGAAAATGCACTACTAAGTTCAGTATTATATAACAAGAAATACAGATGTGGAAGACTGAATGCCTTTCAGTCTGTCATAGAATTTTATTTTTTTCTGTCCTAGGGTACAGGCTGCATTGACTGGAATCTGATGAGGTGGGTCACAGGCATGGACAATATCTATAAAGTCCATTCTGGTGTTAATAAAAGGAGAGCTGTTTTCTTTTGTGTCCTGGATGACATTAGGGGAATTTTTTATTCTTTATTAATTATAACATGAATAAGCAAATTTAAATAATGAAATTAGAAATGATCTTATTTCAACAACCTAAAGTTATATGGGAAGTAAATACTAATAATAATTACTGTACTATAGAGTATCTACTATCTGTCAGACATTGTATTTGGAACTATTCCTCAGAATACAGCAAAATTGCAGATAATCTCACAGAAGTAAGGGATTTATCCTTGGCCACAAAGATAGTAATTACAAGGACAAGATTGAAATCCAAGTTTAAGTAGTTCTAAAGACTATGCTCTTACTATAGACTATACAAGGGGTTCTAAAATGTATGGACCCTAGATTGTAATCATCAGCATCAGGTAAGGAACTGTTAAAAATGAAAATTCTTGGACCAAACTCCACACTTACTGAATGAGAAACTATGGGGTTGGGTCCAGCATTTAAGCCCATAAAGAACTGTTCTCAACGAAAATGAAACATCTCAGCCAAAAAGAAGGGATTAGGGGAAAAAAAAAAAAAAAAAAAAAACCTTTCTCACAGAATGCAATTCACACACAGCATGCAGGAAATACAGGGAAATTATAAAAATCAGTAAATAAATAAAGGGAGAGATAATCGATACAGCAGAGTCATGAGTAAACTCTTCATAAACAAACTAAATTTAGGCCAGTTTTTGAATTACCCAAGATAATCTTCAGTATCTTCATACTGCCTTTGATGTGTACACTATTTCTATTTTAATATTTTAAAATGCTTCAGCAGTTTGATATTTAATTCTATATAATAGGCTTCAGTTCAGTTCAGTTGCTCAGTCATGTCCGACTCCTCGTGACCCCATGAATCACAGCCTCTCTGCCCATCACCAACTCCCGGAGTTCACACAGATTCACGTCCATCGAGTCAGTGATGCCATCCAGCCATCTCAACCTCTGTCGGCCCCTTCTCTTCCTGCCCCCAATCCCTTCCAGCATCAGAGTCTTTTCCAATGAGTCAACTCTTCGCATCAGGTGGCCAAAGTACTGGAGTTTCAGCTTTAGCATCATTCCTTCCAAAGAAATCCTAGGGCAGATCTCCTTCAGAATGGACTGGTTGGATCTCCTTGCAGTCCAAGGGACTCTCAAAAGTCTTCTCCAACACCATAGTTCAAAAGCATCAACTCTTTGGCACTCAGCCTTCTTCACATTCCAACTCTCACATCCATACATGACCACAGGAAAAACCATAGCCTTGACTAGACGGACCTTTGTTGGCAAAGTAATGTCTCTATATGCAATCTAGGTTGGTCATAACTTTCCTTCCAAGGAGTAAGCGTCTTTTAATTTCATGGCTACAGTCACCATCTGCAGTGATTTTGGAGCCCCAAAAAATAAAGTCTGACACTGTTTCCCCATCTATTTCACATGAAGTGATGGGACCGGATGCCATGATCTTCGTTTTCTGAATGTTGAGCTTTAAGCCACCTTTTTCACTCTCCACTTCCACTTTCATCAAGAGGCTTTTTAATTCCTCTTTATTTCTGCCATGAGGGTGGTGTCATCTGTATATCTGAGTTTATTGATATTTCTCCCAGCAATCTTGATTCCAGCTTGTGTTTCTTCCAGTCCAGCATTTCTCATGATGTACTCTGCATAGAAGTTAAATAAGCAGGGTGATAATATATAGCCTTGATGTTCTCCTTTTCCTATTTGGAACCAGTTTGTTGTTCCATGTCCAGTTCTAACTGTTGCTTCCTGACCTGCATACAGGTTTCTCAAGAGGCAGGTCAGGTGGTCTGGTATTCCCATCTCTTTCAGAATTTTCCACAGTTTATTGTGATCGACACAGTCAAAGGCTTTGGCATAGTAAATAAAGCAGAAATAGATGCTTTTCTGGAACTCTCTTGCTTTTTCCATGATCCAGCGGATGTTGGCAATTTGATCTCTGGTTCCTCTGCCTTTTCTAAAACCAGCTTGTGCATCAGGAATTTCACGGTTCACGTATTGCTGAAGCCTGGCTTGGAGAATTTTGAGCATTATTTTCCTAGTCGGTGGGATGAGTGCACTTGTGCGGTTGTTTGAGCATTCTTTGGCATTGCCTTTCTTTGGGATTGGAATGAAAACAGACCTTTTCCAGTCCTGTGGCCACTGTTGAGTTTTCCAAATTTGCTGGCATATTGAGTGCAGCACTTTCACAGCATCATCTTTCAGGATTTGAAATAGCTCAACTGGAATTCCATCACCTGCACTAGCTTTGTTCGTAGTGATGCTTTCTAAGGCCCACTTGACTTCACATTCCAGGATGTCTGGCTCTAGGTCAGTGATCACACCATCGTGATTATCTGGGTTGTGAAGATTTTTGTACAGTTCTTCTGTGTATTCTTGCCACCTCTTCTTAATATCCTCTGCTTCTGTTAGGTCCATACCATTTCTGTCCTTTATCAAGCCCATCTTTGCATGAGATGTTCCCTTGGTATCTCTAATTTTCTTCAAGAGATCTCTAGTCTTTCCCATTCTGTTGTTTTCCTCTATTTCTTTGCATTGATCGCTGAGGAAGGCTTTCTTATCTCTTCTTGCTATTCCTTGGAACTCTGCATTCAGATGCTTATATCTTTCCTTTTCTCCTTTGCTTTTTGCTTCTCTTCTTTTCACAGCTATTTGTAAGACCTCCCCAGACAGCCATTTTGCTTTTTTGCATTTCTTTTCCATGGGGATGGTCTTGATCCCTGTCTCCTGTACAGTGTCACAAACCTCAGTCCGTAGTTCATCAGGCACTCTATCTATCAGATCAAGGCCCTTAAATCTATTTCTCACTTCCACTGCATAATCATAAGGAATTTGATTTAGGTCATACCTGAATGGTCTAGTGGTTTTCCCTACTTTCTTCAATTTAAGTCTGAATTTGGTAATAAGGAGTTCATGATCTGAGCCAGTCAGCTCCTGGTCTTGTTTTTGCTGACTGTATAGAGCTTCTCCATCTTTGGCTGCAAAGAATATAATCAATCTGATTTCAGTGTTGACCACCTGATGATGTCCATGTGTAGTCATCTCTTGTGTTGTTGGAAGAGGTTATTTGCTATGACCAGTGCATTTTCTTGGTAAAACTCTATTAGTCTTTGCCTTGCTTCATTCCATATTCCAAGGCCAAAATTGCCTATTACTCCAGGTCTTTCACAACTTCCTACTTTTGCATTCCAGTCCCCTATCTTGAAAAGGACATCTTTTTTGGGTGTTAGTTCTAAAAGGTCTTGTAGTTCTTCATAGAGCCGTTCAACTTCACCTTCTTCAGTGTTACTGGTTGGGGCATAGAGTTGGATTACTGTGATACTGAATGGTTTGCCTTGGAAATGAACAGAGATCATTCTGTCGTTTTTGAGATTGCATCCAAGTACTGCATTTCGGACTCTTTTGTTGACCATAAGGGCTACTCCATTTCTTCTGAGGGATTCCTGCCCGCAGTAGTAGATATAATGGTCATCTGAGTTAAATTCACCCATTCCAGTCCATTTTAGTTCATAGGCTTATGAAAGAGATTATTTCTTATTTTTACATTGTTAAACATATGTACTGTATTAAATTAGTTATTTCATTAATCCCTATGATATTAATATATAGTCTCCTATTCACCAAACTAAAAGAGAGTTAAACAAAGCAATTCCTTTTATAATATATTATAAGTGATCATCAACTTGTTCACAATTTATAGTGGAACTATTTTTAACACAGCATAGTTATTTTTAATGGAAACCATGAATATTATATTCCAGGTAGATTTTTATAAATTGTGTAGAATTTGTAAGTCATCAAACTTCTCTGATGGAAGTTGATGCTTGGGTGATACCCATTAAAGTAGAATTCAAAATACAGTTCAATAGCAGAAAAATACTAAAGGAGCATGCAGAATATTAAGCTGACACTGCATTCATCAGGTGATCCAATGTTATCTAAGAGCCTAGTTCAAACACATGGAAAGTCCAACCAGGCCTTTCATCTGGCAATGTGAGTTCTCACAGTATCATAAAGACTGAAAGGCCCAGTAAAAGTAGTTTTGTTCTTGGCAGTGTCATCGAGTTCTGTGGTTAATTTCCTCCCTATTTTGCCTTAAAGAGAGGAAAGACTTGTCAAAAATAGAGGAAAGTATTGGACGTACTCAAAGAAATTTACATATTTGGGGGTTATTGCTGGGTCTAGAATTTAAATACTACCAACCACTTTGAATATTTTTAAGCTAGAAAGCTCCCTAACTCTTTAGTGATACCTGGTGTACCTGGGGGTACTTGAAGATACAGGGAAAATTTTTCCTTCTTTCTGGAGAGTCATTTTTATTCCATGTAAATCACTATATTGTTTTTATATGACATATATGACTTGGACATATAATTGACACTAATTAATAATAACATGATAGTAAATACATTTTCATATGATCCCTGAAAACTTTTCATGATACTCCAAGACTTGGGGTGGAGGAGATATATTTACTTCCATCTACCTAAGGGCATTCTGGGCAGAAAACGTGAGAAGCTCTGAGTCATGGGAGTTCCCTCAGTATTTGCAAATAAGCAAAAATACTGTACTAAGTTCACTCTCTGATTTTCAAATGTGAAAATAAATGTAGTGAAAAAATCATAATAAAAATTTACCTAAGAGGGTTTTCAAGAATTTTTCAAGGTACTATCACACAATGGAAAGGACACTACACATGGAACCTAATAATCTGGGTTAGAAGTAGGAAAACTGATTTTACTTTCAGCCATGTCATGTAATTTGCTATAGAACACAGCACAAGGTTTTAATCGGTTTGATATTTAGAGACACTGGGGTATAGTATTCAGGAACATGGGCTCTGTGGTCAGTTCAGTTCAGTTCAGTCGCTCAGTCACGTCCGACTATTTGTGACCCCATGAACCATGGCATGCCAGGCCTCCTTGTACATCACCAACTCCCAGAGTTCACCCAAACCCATGTCCATAGAGTTGGGGATGCCATCCAAACATCTCATCCTCTGTCGTCCCCTTCTCCTCCTGCCCTCAATCTTTCCCAGCATCAGGGACTTTTCAAATGAGTCAGCTCTTCAAATTAGGTGGCCAAAGTATTGGAGTTTCAGCTTCAACATGAGTCCCTCCAATGAACACCCAGGACTGATCTCCTTTAAGATAGACTGGTTGGATTTCCTTGCAGTCCAAGGGACTCTCAAGAGTCTTCCCCAACACCACAGTTCAAAAGCATCAATTCTTTGGTGCTCAGCTTTCTTCACAGTCCAACTCCCACATCCATACGTGACCACTGGAAAAACCATAGCCTTGACTAGATGGGCCTTTGTTGGCAAAGTAATGTCTCTGCTTTTAATATGCTGCTTGGCTTTGTCATAACTTTCCTTTCAAGAAATAAGTGTCTTTTAATTTCATGGCTGCAATCACCATCTGCAGTAATTTTGGAGCCCATAAAAATAAAATCAGCCACTGTTTCCCTATCAATTTGCCATGAAGTGATGGCACTGGATGCCATGATCTTAGTTTTCTGAATGTTGGGCTTTAAATCAACTTTTTCACTCTCCTTTTTCACTTTCATCAAGAAGCTTTTTAGTTCCTCTTCAATTTCTGCCATAAGGGTGGTGTCATCTGCATATCTGAGGTTATTGATATTTCTCCCAGCATCTTGATTCCAGCTTGAGCTTCCTCCAGGACAGTGTTTCTCATGATGTACTCTGCATAAAAGTTAACAAAGGAGGGTGACAATATACAGCCTTGACATACTCTTTTTCCTATTTGGAACCAGTTTGTTGCTTCATGTCCAGTTCTAACTGTTGCTTCCTGTCCTGCATACAGGTTTCTCAAGAGGCAGATCATGTGGTCTGGTATTCCCATCTCTTTCAGAATTTTTCACAGTTTATTGTGATCCACACAATCAAAGGCTTTGGCATAGTCAAAAAAGCAGAAATAGATGTTTCTCTGGAACTCTCTTGCTTTTTTGATGATCTAGTGGATGTTGGCAATTTTATCTCTGGTTTCTTTGCCTTTTCTAAAACCAGCTGGAATATCTGGAAGTTCACAGTTCATGTATTACTGAAGCCTGGCTTGGAGAATTTTAAGCATTACTCTACTAACGTTTGAGATGAGTTCAATTGTGAAATAGTTGGAGCACTCTTTGGCATTTTCTTTCTTTGAGATTGGCATGAAAACTGACGTTTTCCAGTCCTGTGGCCACTGTTGATTTTTCCAAATTTTGTGGCATATTGAGTGCAGCACTTTCACAGCATCATCTTTCAGAATTTGAAATAGCTCAACTGGAATTCCATCACCTCCACTAGCTTTGTTCGTAGTGATGCTTTTCTAAGGCCCACTTGACTTCACATTCCAGGATGTCTGGCTCTACGTGAGTGTGAGTGATCACACCACCGTGATTATCTGGGTCGTGAAGATCTTTTTTGTACAGTTCTTCTGTGTATTCTTCCCACCTCTTAATATCTTCTGCTTCTGTTAGCTCCATAGCATTTCTGTCCTTTATTGAGCCCATCTTTGCATGAAATGTTCCCTTGGAATCTCTAATTTTCTTGAAGAGATCTCTAGTCTTTCCCATTCTGTTGTTTTCCTCTATTTCTTTGCATTGATCACTGAGGAAGGCTTTCTTATCTCTCCTTGTTATTCTTTGGAACTCTGCATTCAAAAGGGTATATCTTTGATTTTCTCCTTTGCTTTTCACTTCCCTTATTTCACAGCTATTTGTAAGGCCTCCTTATACAGCCATTTTATTTTTTGCATTTCGTTTTCTTGGGGATGGTCTTTATTCCTGTCTCCTGTACAATGTCATGAACCTACATCCATAGTTCATCGGCCACACTGTCTATCAGATCTAGTCCCCTAAATCTATTTCTCACTTCCACTCTATAGTCATAAGGGATTGATTTAGGTCATACCTGCATGGTCTAGTGTTTTTTTTCCACTTCAATTTCAATCTGAATTTTGCCATAAGGAGTTCATGATCCAATCCACAGTCATCTCCCGGCCTTGTTTTTGCTGACTGTATAGAGCTTCTCCATCTTTGGCTGCAAAGAATATGATCAATCTGATTTCGGTGTCGACCATCTGGTGATGTTGATGTGTACAGTCTTCTCTTGTGTTGTTGGAAGAGGGTGTTTGCTATGACCAGTGCGTTCTCTTAGCAGAACTCTACTAGCCTTTGCCCTGCTTCATTCTGTACTCCAAGGCCAAATTTGCCTGTTACTCCCAGTGTTTCTTGACTTCCTACTTTTGCATCCCAGTTCCCTATAGTGAAAAGGACATCTTTTCTGGGTGTTAGTTCTAGAAGGTCTTGTAGGTCTTCATAGAACTATTCAACTTCAGCTTCTTCAGCTTTACTGGCCAGGGCACAGACTTGGATTACTGTGATATTGAATGGTTTTCCTTGGCAATGAACAGAGATCATTCTGTTGTTTTTGAGATTGCTTCCAAGTACTGCATTTCGGACTCTTTTGTTGACTATGGTGGCTACTCCATTTCTTCTAAGGGATTCCTGCCCACAGTAGTAGATATAATGGTCATCTGAGTTAAACTCACCCATTCCAGTCCATCTTAGTTCACTGATTCCTAGAATGTTGATGTTCACTCTTGTCATCTCCTCTTTGACCACTTCAAATTTACCTTGATTCATGGACCTAACATTCCAGGTTCCTATGCAATATTTCCCTTTACAGCATTGAAACCTGCTCTCATAACAATCCCATTCACAACCGGGTGTTGTTTTTGCTTTGGCTCCATCACTTCATTCTTTCTGGAGTTATTTCTACACTGATATCCAGTAGCATATTGGGTACCTACTGACCTGGGGAGTTTGGCTTTCAGTGTCCTATCTTTTTGCCTTTTCATACTGTTCACGGGGTTCTCAAAGCAATAATACTGACGTGGTTTGCCATTCCCTTCTACAGTGGACCACATTCTGTCAGACCTCTCCACCAAGCCCCGGCCATCTTTGGGTGGCCCCACAAGGCATGGCTTAGTTTTGCTGAGTTAGACAAGGCTGTGTTCCATGTGATCAGACTGGCTAGTTGTCTGCAATTGTAATTTCATTCTGTCCGCTCTCTGATCCCTTCTCTCAGTGTCTACCATCTTACTTGGGTTTCTCTTACCTTGGACTTGGGGTCTCTCTTCACAGCTGCTCTGTGGTCAAATTAAGTTAAATTATTTTTTCATATTAATTTATTTTAATTGGAGGCTAATTACTTTACAATATTGTAGTTGTTTTATCCATACATTGACATGAATCAGCCATGAGTGTACATGTGCTCCCCATCCTGAACTCCCCTCCCACCTCCCTCCCCATCCCATCCCTCAGGGTCATGCCAGTGCACCACTTAGCAATTTAATATCTCTGTGACTTTGGGCAGTTTAATAGGCATCTGTCATTGGTTGAATTGTTTCCCTGCAAAAGGCATGTTAAGGTCCTCACCCCTCATACCTGTAAATGTGACCTTATTTAGAAAGAGGGTCTTTGCAATGTAATCCAGTTAGGATGAGGTCATACTAGATTAATGTGGGTCTTAAATTTTCACTGACTAATATCTTTATAAAAAGAAACATTTGGTGACAGACAGACATACAGGGGGAAGGCCATGCAATGATAGAGGCAGAGACTGGAGTGATGCCACTAGGAAAGATTCTTCCCTAGAGCCTTCAGATGGAGCATAGCCTTGTCAGCACTTTGATTTTGAACCACTAGCCCCTTGAACTGTGAGAATACATTTCTAATTGTTTTAAATGTTTCAATGTGTGGCAATTTTTATGGAAGCCCTAGGAAACAAAAAAGGACAGCCTGTGTGGCCCAGATGATAAAGAATCTGCCCGCAATGAATGAGACCCAGGTCCGATCCCTGGGTTGGGAAGAACCCCTGGAGAAGGGCATGGCTACCCACTCCAGTATTCTTGCCTGGAGAATTGCATGGACAAAGAAGCCTGGCAGGCTACAGTCTGTGGGGTTGCAAAGAGTTGAACACAACTCAGTGACTAACACACTAGGAAGCAAATACAATATTTTGTAAATTGAGTTCTCTTATCTGCAATGGTATTTATGTTTCACTCATTTATTGTGAGGATTAAATGGCATAATGCATATGAAGTATGTATAATTTTTTATCAACTATTAGCTCCAATTATTGCTGGTTGGCACATTTGTAAATGAAATAATACTTCTGACTCAGATTATTACACCCTTTTGTAGTGATGATCAAATGAGAGACTGGATGAAAAAATACTAGAGTGGTAATATACTCTAACAGATTTCTAATTTTATTTAATACTCTATATTTACTTTGGAGTTGTAATTAGATTTCAATCCTAGAAAAAAAATTAGAAATCAACCTTTGTTATAAAATACCTGGAAAATATTTTCTCAGTATTTAATGAAGGAGTATGGAGATATCAAACATCTTTATTAACCTCTTACTGCAGTCTCAGGAAAGGAATATAACTCAAGCAAACTAGTTGTAAACACCCATAAAATAAATTAGCTCCCAAAGGAAAGGATAGAGCCGGAAGTTCAACACTTCTAAACTATTTTATATAAAATACAAGTAAATAAGTCAATTTGATTAAAGTCCTAAATGATAGATTAATTTGTATTTTCAATTCTAATTGAAACTTGCATATTTTGAATTTGAGGTGGCATGTAATTAGAGAAATGGACAAAAATTAAAATCACCATTGCTTTCTTATTTTTGCTACCCTCATACAATAGCAACCCTTTAAAATATGAGAGATCTGAATTCACTAAGTATTAAAATTAGATGTGAAAAAAGTGAAAATGGGTTAGTCATGTCTGACTCTTTGCAACCCCATGGACTTCTCCAGGACAGAATACTGGAGTCGGTAGCCTTTCCCTTCCCCAGGGGATCTTCCCAAAACAGGGATCAAACCCAGGCCTCCTGCATTGCAGGCAGATTCTTTACCAGCTGAGCCACAAGGGAAGCCCAAGAATACTTGTGTGTAGCCTATCCCTTCTCCATCAGATCTTCCTGACCCAGGAATTGAACCAGGGTCTCCTGAATTGAGGGCAGATTCTTTACCAACTGACCTATCAGGGAAGCCCAAAATCAGATAGTTATTATACTTAATTATTTAGTGAATTTAGTGTTTAAATTATAATTGCTTATTTTGAAGTTAGTCAAGATAATAAAAATGAAAAAAAAAAAGTGTTTAAATGGCTTTGCCAAATAAAGAGCAAACCGATCTCCATAAGAGAAAATACTATAAACCAAAAATATTTAACCAAGTATCCTGTCAATAGATCAACTAGTTTTAAGAAACTGATTGTACAAAAGTAGGAAATATCCATAGATTTTTGGTGATGCATTTCTTTTACCAAAGTTGTTTTTACAATTCTGTTTATTATGAAAGTTCAGTATAACTCTATGGGAAATGCAGTAGATATATTACTTTAACAAAACTATTTGATCACTAAGTCTTTTTTTTCAAATTGAGCCCTATGTTGTTTTAAGTAGATAGATTAGTGTATGGCTTGGCAATGAGAAAAATTTGAATATAAATTCAATGATAAAAATATTCCAAAGGAAATTATATTCCGAAAAACTGAATTCTCAATTTTATTCTATTATGAAATTCTTTTACTCTGTTTTACCAGGAGCCAAACCAAAGAAGCTTTCTAACTCATTACTATGGAACACATACATCCTTTGTTCAATGTGATCAAACTAAAAAGGTTGTTTGAAGAGAACATTTACATTGAAAAAGTAATCTAGGTCTCTACTGTTAGTTGAGAATGTACTCGATTAACTTTCTTTTCCTTTACCTTCTATTGCCTATAAAATAAAAATGAAAATACACAAAATGCTGGGTCCAGGAAAATAAAAAAGTCAAGGTATAAAATATGCACGTGCAATCTAAACTCTGGGCTTCCCAGGTGGCTCAGTAGTAAAGATGTTTATTCTTTGGAAGGAAAATTATAACAAACCAAGAGAGTGTGGCCCTAGTGGAAAAAATCTGCCAGGAAACATGGGTTCTATCCCAGGGTAGGGAAGATCCCCTGGAGTAGGAAATGGCAACACCCTCCAGTATTTTTGCTTGGAAATCCCATGGACAGTGGAGCCTAGAAGGCTACAGTCCATGGAGTCACAAAGAGTCAGACATGACTGAGTGACTGAGCACACATAATCTAAAATCTAATATCCATTAGAGTTTTTCAAACAAACTTTTTCTGATTTAATTAAGCAATGTTTAGTACATGGAAATTTCATGCTTAATTTTCAAAGGACCAAATTAGATATTTAGTAAATATATTAATGGGTTCAGATTTAATACCAAGGTTTTCTCTAAATGTAGACGAAAATGTTGAAACGTCTAGCTCTTATCTAATACCTGCTTAAAATTAATTTTGATTTGTTTTTTCAGGTATCTCTATGTGATAGTGCCAGAATCAGATCTTTTTCTTATTCTTTGTGGTACAAAGGAGGAATACATATTGGTCCCAAATAATAACAAATCCATTCGAACTAAAGAATTACTCCCATTAGGACTTCAACATGCCATTTACAGCACAGTTGAGGTGTCAACTGAGCATTTTATCATCAAAGGCAATTTCCTATGTAAATTAATGATCTTTCCATCCTTTGACAAAGATTATATTTATGTCAACCTGCTGTGATTTTGACTCCATTCCCTCATCACAGGAGATATCTGGTAATGTCTGGAGAATTTATGGTTGTCACAGATGGGGAGATGCTATTAGTATTAAATGGACAGAGGCTAGAAATGTTGCTAAATATCCTACAATCACAGACAAAATACTGCCCCTCATAAACAAAGCATTATTTGACCATAAATATCAATGTGGCCCTCCCCAAACAAAGCATTATATGGCCACAATATCAAATGTGCCAATCTTGAGAAACTCTTCCCTAAGCATTGTAAAATACATTTAATAGCTCATTTTATCAGAATATACAATTTTATATCCAACAAGTCCATCCTAAAGGAGATCAGTCCTGAGTGTTTGTTGGAAGGACTGATGTTGGAGCTGAAACTCCAATACTTAGGACACCTGATGCAAAGAACTGACTCATTGGAAAAGACCCTGACACTGGGAAAGATTGAAGGCGGGAGGAGAAGGGGACGACAGAGGATGAGATGGTTGGATGGCATCATCGACTCAACGGACATGAGTTTGGGTAAACTCCGGGAGTTAGTGATGGACAGGGAAGCCTGGCATGCTGCAGTCCATGGGGTCTCAAAGAGTCGGACATGACTGAGTGACTGAACTGAACTGATATATTTTAAATATAAGAATTTGAGGCTCATATTTTCTCAAGGTGTCCAAGCAAGTAAAAAAATCATATATATAATCATATTTATGTATTAGAATATAAAATATTTTGTTATATAATTTATATTAAGTATATTATAACTATAAAATTATTTAAATAATTATACACAGATAAGTACATATAATAAACAAACATTATACACATATGTAAATATTTATATATTATATTTATATATTAATATATGTATGGCTGAGTTACCTTGAATAAACTCGAGCCTCTACTTCATTTACAAAATAAAACCAAGAATATCTCCTCTACCTCACTTACAGAGTTGATGTAGATTTAATTACATAAACTGTACTGTGCTATGCTTAGTCCCTCAGTCATATCTGACTCTTTATGACCCCATGGACTGTAGCCTGCCAGGCTCCTCTCTCCATAGGGATTCTCCAGGCAAGAATACTGGAATGGGTTGGCATGCACTCCTCCAGGAGATCATCCCAATTCAGGGATTGAACCCAGGTCTCTTGCATTGCAGGTAGATTCTTTACCAGTTGAGCTACCAGGGAAAACAAATGTCAGTACAATTTGTGAATATAAAATATGAAAATGCATGAAGGCTAATGAAGGCAGTAGTGATAAGACAGACATCTTACAAATTCTGAACACATTTCTAATGCCATCTCCTTAGAATTATGCCAAAGAATATCAGGATTTGATTCAATTGTTTGCCAGAATCATAAACATCATTAAAGGGAAGTTGATATTGATTAATTTAAATTATTTTAAGACACCCATACATTTTGTATTCAAATTAGAAAACATGTTTTTTTGAGAAATATTTATTTGAAAATTATAGCTGATAACTATTTTAAAATTTATTAATTATCTTGTCTGCTTTTTATCCTTAGTTTCCTTAAACAAATATAGTAGAGCTTTAAGAGAAGTTAAAAGGGGGAAAAGCAGAATCCTTACATTAAATCCTCAAAGGCAATATAGTAGAGTAGTTAATTACACATGAAAACACACCCTAGGAAAACTACATTCTAAATGATTGTATGCAGTTTATCACATGCTGATTTCATATATCCTGACAAAGATTCCCCTTACCAAACTCTAATCAGTTTCATCTAAATCTACATTTATATTTTCTTATCCCTGGACATGTCCTCAAGAGCCCAATTTTAGGAGGAATCCAGCTAAGCCAGTTTAGCCGAAAACCCTACTGTTGATATGTGATCACCTTTGATTTCTAACCGCCCTTCTCTACTCCCACCAGTCCCTAGGTAATGTCTGGCAACTTTAACCTGCCTTCAGTAAGAATCCTGTAAGGATATTTTAGGAAGAATTACCTTCTCCTTAATTGTCCATCCACCAATCCCTCCCACTCTGCTCCTGGATCATAAATCCCCATTTTTCCTTGTGCTTGGAATTGAAACTCCATTGCAGTAGTCAGTATACCAATTGCAATAGTCCTGAATAAAGTCTGCCTTACCATTTTAACAAGTTTCATGAGTATGTTTTTCTATAGACATCCCTTTAAGAAAGAGCAGGGGAATAAGTAGGTATATAGGGTTAGCTAATCCTACACAAAAAAAAGCTCCCCTAAATATTGCAACATATAAATAAGTAAAATATGTTTGTACAGTAGGGTTGAATGAACACTTACTCTGGATTAAGCTCTTAGGAATTTCAGCAGGTTGTAAGAGTTCAAGACTGAATATAATATGCAAAATAAAATTAAATAAAAATTAAGTAAAACTTATTCAGATCCAGTAAATAACAAGTCTCTATGAATCCCTACAAGAAAACACAAATACTAATAACAAGTCTCTATGAATCCCTACAAGAAAACACAAATCCTATCTTGGAAGTTTCTTAAGAATAAAAGTAGTTTGTCAGTTGCTTCATTTGCTATTATTTTCTCCCATTCTGAAGGCTGTCTTTTCAACTTGCTTATAGTTTCCTTTGTTGTGCAGAAGCTTTTAAGTTTAATTAGGTCCCATTTGTTAATTTTTGCTTTTATTTCCAATATTCTGGGAGGTGGGTCACAGAGGATCCTGCTGTGATTTATGTCGGAGACTGTTTTGCTTATGTTCTCCTCTAGGAGTTTTATAGTTTCTGGTCTTACGTTTAGATCTTTAATCCATTTTGAGTTTATTTTTGTGCATGGTGTTAGAAAGTGTTCTAGTTTCATTCTTTTACAAGTGGTTGACCAGTTTTCCCAGCACCACTTGTTAAAGAGATTGTCTTTCCTCCATTGTATACTCTTGCCTCCTTTGTCAAAGATAAGGTGTCCATAGGTGTGTGGATTTATCTCTGGGCTTTCTATTTTATTTCACTGATTGATATTTCTGTCTTTGTGCCAGTACCATACTGTCTTGATGACTGTGGCTTTGTAGTAGAGCCTGAAGTCAGGCAGGTTGATTCATCCAGTTTCATTCTTCTTTCTCAAGATAGCTTTGGCTATTCGAGGTTTTTTGTATTTCCATACAAAGTGTGAAATTATTTGTTCTAGCTCTGTGAAGAATACTGTTGGTAGCTTCATAGGGATTGCATTGAATTTATATATTGCTTCGGGTAGTATACTCATTTTCACTATATTGATTCTTCCAATCCATGAACATGGTATATTTCTCCATCTATTAGTGTCCTCTTTGATTTCCTTCACCAGTGTTTTATAGTTTTCTATATACAGGTCTAGAAAATAATAGCAAATGAAGCAACTGACAAACAACTAATCTCAAAACTATACAAGCAACTCCTGCAGCTCAATTCCAGAAAAATAAACGACTCAATCAAAAAAATGGGCCAAAGATCTAGATAGACATTTCTCCAAAGAAGACATACAGATGGCTAACATACACATGAAAAGATACTCAACATCACTCATTATCAGATCAGATTAGATCAGATCAGATCAGTCGTTCAGTCATGTCCGACTCTTGGCGACCCCATGAATAGCAGCATGCCAGGACTCCCTGTCCATCACCAACTCCAGGAGTTCACTGAGACTCACGTTCATCGAGTCAGTGATGCCATCCAGCCATCTCATCCTCTGTCGGCCCCTTCAATCCCTCCCAGCATCAGAGTCATTTCCAATGAGTCAACTCTTCGCATGAGGTGGCCAAAGTATTGGAGTTTCAGCTTTAGCATCATTTCTTCCAAAGAAATCCCAGGGCTGATCTCCTTCAGAATGGACTGGTTGGATCTCCTTGCAGTGCAAGGGACTCTCAAGAGTCTTCTCCAACACCACAGTTCAAAAGCATCAATGCTTCGGTGCTCAGCCTTCTTCACAGTCCAACTCTCACATCCATACATGACCACAGGAAAAACCAAAGCCTTGACTAGACGAACTTCTGTTGGCAAAGTAATGTCTCTCCTTTTGAGTATGCTATCCAGGTTGGTCATAACTTTCCTTCCAAGGCATAAGCGTCTTTTAATTTCATGGCTGCAGTCACAATCTGTAGTGATTTTGGAGCCCAGAAAAATAAAGTCTGACACTGTTTCCACTGTTTCCCCATCTATTTCCCAGGAAGTGGTGGGACCGGATGCCATGATGTTCGTTTTCTGAATGTTGAGCTTTAAGCCAACTTTTTCACTCTCCACTTTCACTTTCGTCAAGAGGCTTTTGAGTTCCTCTTCACTTTCTGCCATAAGGGTGGTATCATCTGCGTATCTGAGGTTATTGATATTTCTCCCAGCAATCTTGATTCCAGCTTGTGTTTCTTCCAGTCCAGTGTTTCTCATGATGCACTCTGCATATAACTTAAATAAACAGGGTGACAATATACAGCCTTGACGAACTCCTTTTCCTATTTGGAACCAGTCTGTTGTTCCATGTCCAGTTCTAACTGTTGCTTCCTGACCTGCATACAGATTTCTCAAGAGGCAGGTCAGGTGTTCTGGTATTCCCATCTCTTTCAGAATTTTCCACAGTTTATTGTGATCGACACCGTCAAAGGCTTTGGAATAGTCCATAAAGCAGAAATAGATGTTTTTCTGGAACTCTTTTGCTTTTTCCATGATCCACCGGATGTTGGCAATTTGATCTCTGGTTTCTCTGCCTTTTCTAAAACCAGCTTGAACATCAGGAAGTTCACGGTTCACATATTGCTGAAGCCTGGCTTGGAGACTTTTGAGCATTACTTTACTAGCGTGTGAGATGAGTGTAATTGTGCGGTAGTTTGAGCATTCTTTGGCATTGTCTTTCTTTGGGATTGGAATGAAAACTGACCTTTGCCAGTCCAGTGGCCACCGCTGTGTTTTCCATATTGGCTAGCATATTGAGTGCAGCACTTTTACAGCATCATCTTTCAGGATTTGGAATAGCTCAACTGGAATTCTATTACCTCCACTAGCTTTGTTTGTACTGATGCTTTCTAAGGCCCACTTGACTTCACATTCCAGGATGTCTGGCTCTAGGGCAGTGATCACACCATCATGATTATCTGGGTCATGAAGATCTTTTATGTACAGTTCTTCTGTGTATTCTTGCAATCTCTTTTAATATCTTCTGCTTCTGTTAGGTCCATACCATTTCTATCCTTTATCGAGCTCATCTTTGCATGAAATGTTCCTTTGGTATCTCTGATTTTCTTGAGGAGATCCCTAGTCTTTCCCATTCTGTTTTTTTCCTCTATTTCTTTGCATTGACCGCTGAAGAAGGCTTTCTTATCTCTTCTTGCTATTCTTTGGAACTCTGCATTCAGATACTTATATCTTTCTTTTTCTCCTTTGCTTTTCACTTCTCTTCTTTTCACAGTTATTTGTAAGGCCTCTCCAGACAGCCATTTTGCTTTTTTGCATTTCTTTTCTATGGGAATCGTCTTGATCCCTGTCTCCTGTACAATGTCACGAACCTCAGTCTGTAGTTCATCAGGCACTCTATCTATCAGATCGAGGCCCTTAAATCTATTTCACACTTCCACTGTATAATCGTAAGGGATTTGATTTAGGTCATACCTGAATGGTCTAGTGGTTTTCCTTACTTTCTTCAATTTAAGTCTGAATTTGGCAATAAGGAGTTCATGGTCTGAGCCACAGTTGGCTCCTAGTCTTGTTTTTGCTGACTGTATAGCTTCTCCATCTTTGGCTGCAAAGAATATAATCAATCTGATTTTGGTGTTCAAAACCACTATGAGGTATCATTTCACTCTAGTCAGAATGGCTGTGATTCAAAAGTCTACAAGCAACAAATGCTGGAGAGGTGTTGAGAAAAGGGAACCCTCTTACACTGTTGGTGAGAATGAAAACTAGTACAGCCACTATGGAGAACAGTGTGGAGATAACTTAAAAACTGGAAATAGAACTGCCTTATGACCCAGCAATCCCAATGCTGGGCATACGTACTGAGGAAACCATAATTGAAAGAGACACGTGTACCCCAATGTTCATCACAGCACTGTTTATAATAGCCAGGACATGGAAGCAACCTAGATGTCCATCAGCAGATGAATGGATAAGAAAGCAGTGGTACACTTTTTAATGGCTGAATAATAATCCATTGTGTATATGTACCACAGCTTTCTTATCCATTCATCTGCTGATGGACATCTAGGTTGCTTCCAGGTCCTGGCTATTATAAACAGTGCTGCGATGAACATTGGGGTACTCGTGTCTCTTTCCCTTCTGGTTTTCTCAGTGTGTATGCCCAGCAGTGGGATTGCTGGATCATAAGGCAGTTCTATTTCCAGTTTTTTAAGGAATCTCCACACTGTTCTCCATAGTGGCTGTACTAGTTTGCATTCCCACCAACAGTGTAAGAGGGTTCCCTTTTCTCCACACCCTCTCCAGCATTTATTACTTGTAGACTTTTGGATCGCAGCCATTCTGACTGGTGTGAAATGGTACCTCATAGTGGTTGAAACTGGAGCCTATTATACAGAGTGAAGTAAGCCAGAAAGAAAAACACCAATACAGTATACTAACGCATATATATGGAATTTAGAAAGATGGTAACAATAACCCTGTGTAGGAGACAGCAAAAGAGACACTGATGTATAGAACAGTCTTATGGACTCTGTGGGAGAGGGAGAGGGTGGGAAGATTTGGGAGAATGGCATTGAAACATGTAAAATATCATGTATGAAATGAGATGCCAGTCCAGGTTCGATGCACGATACTGGATGCTTGGGGCTGGTGCACTGGGACGACCCAGAGGGATGGAATGGGGAGGGAGGAGGGAGGAGGGTTCAGGATGGGGAACACATGTATACCTGTGGCGGATTCATTTTGATATTTGGCAAATCTAATACAGTTATGTAAAGTTTAAAAATAAATAAAATTAAAAAAAAAAATAAATAAAATTAAAAAAAAAAAAAAAAAGAAAGCAGTGGTACATATATACAAGGGAGTATTACTCAGCCATTAAAAAGAAGACATTTCAATCAGTTCTAATGAGGTGGATGAAACTGGACCCTATTATACAGAGTGAAGTAAGCCAGAAAGAAAAACACCAATACAGTATACTAATTCATATATATGGAATTTAGAAAGATGGTAACAATAACACTGTATACAAAACAGCAAAAGAGACACTGATGTATAGAACAGTCTTTTGGACTCTGTGGGGAAGGGAGAGGGTGGGATGATTTGGGAGAATGGCATTGAAGCATGTATAATATAATATATGAAATGAGTCGCCAGTCCAGGTTCAATGCACAATACTGGATGCTTGGGGCTGGTGCACTGGGGTGACCCAGAGGGATGGTATGGCAAGGGAGGAGGGAGGAGGTTTCAGGATGGGGAAAACGTGTATACCTGTGGCAGATTCATATTGATATATGGCAAAACCAATACAATACTGTAACGTTAAAAAATAAATAAAAAAGAATAAAAGTAATAATGAAACTGTGCAGTTTTTCATTAGAAATACCCAATTAATTTGAGTTGGTATGGGTTTTTTCAAAGTACTGAAATTGTGATAAAGAAAGCTGCACTCGCTTTTGCAAAAACCTAGTGTCCCATATTTAAATATTAACTAGTTCTGTTCAAACATAACACAGCAACACATTCTCTGAGCCCTCTTTATCAGAATTTATTGCGAAGGTTTTTATTTTGGACAGGAAAGTTAGAGGACAAATATGCCATATCTTGGAAGGAAGGATTTTGGTAAATAGTACAATGTAATGATATTGTATTGTCTTAAATAGTGATTTTAAATTTGATACCAAATTGCTTTCTGGGTCAAGTAATTTAAATATACTTCAGTTTCCTGGGCTTCCCTGCTGGCTCAGATGGTAAAGCGTCTGCCTACAATGCGGGAGATCTGGGTTCAATGCCTGGATTGGGAAGATCCCCTGGAGAAGGAAATGGCAACCCACTCCTGTACTCTTGCCTGGAAAATTCCATGGATGGAGGAGCCTAGTAGGCTATAGTCCATGTGGTCGCAAAGAGTCGGACACGACTGAGTGACTTCACTTTCACTTTCTTTCTTTTTTTCAGTTTCCTAACCAGTAAAATTAGGATAATAACAATGCCTATTTCAAAGATATTTTGAATATATTTAAAGATGCTAATGCATGTATTGCACTTAGAATGGTGCCAGAAACTTACTGTAGTATGGAATATATGAGTGCTATAATTATTACTGTGATTATAAGTATCATGTCAATTTCTTGTTGGGATTAAGATACTTGATGTATGGCAAAACCAATACAATATTGTAAAGTAATTAGCCTCCAATTAAAATAAACTTATATTAAAAAATAAAAATAAATGAAAAAAATAAAAAATAAATAAATACATAAAAACTGAATGCAAAAAACTAAAATGAAGTTTTCTAGATCCCATGGTCTCCCCAGTTCTTGGTGGTATATTGTACAGACCACAATGCCCCAGTATCTATTTTAATTATCTATATAACTCATTGTGCTATTTACATTTATCATGTCTTAGTAATGCATTTTGTGATTCTCTGAATATGAAAATGTGGAAATCCAATCTACTTAACATTAAGCACTACTCTAAATATTGCTGCCTTTGAAAATACTTCCACCAAATCATAATGTTATTCATAAGCACCTACAGAATAAGTTTCACTAATTTAGAGGAAATGTTGATAAACAGTACTTATTTTGAGTAAGTACACTCATCATTCACTTTTGAGCTTTTCCTTGAAATAAGAAAATTTACTGAGGGCAACAACAAGGGAAAGAGGGAGAAGGAAAAGACAAACGCATTCTTTCTATGAATAAACCTTATGAACTGTTAGGATGTGAACTCCATAAGTATTTTAGAAAGCATGTCAGTTTCTATTCATTGATTTACATAGAAGAGTTCCTAATATATTATAGGTAATTAATGATAAATAAGCAAAGAATATAGAGAGATAATGAAGTCCTTCTATAGTCATGTTGGGCCATAGATACTGTAATCACCAGAGGACATCATCAGTTAAACCAAAGAAAATAACTGAAGAGTGCTCTTTATAAAAATCCAGGACATGGTTATTTTTCTGGAAGATGCAAGGATGTAGAAATAAAGCCTATTTACAAGTAAATATATTTATCAGGAAAGGTTCTAAAAATGTAGTTTAAGTAGGAAAAAATATGAACCTTAATATTATTCTAATTATCCTTTCACTGTGAAGAAAGCTGAGCGCTGAAGAATTGATGCTTTTGAACTGTGGTGTTGGAGAAGACTCTTGAGAGTCCCTTGGACTGAAAGGAAATCCAACCAGTCCATTCTGAAGGATATTAGCCCTGGGATTTCTTTGGAAGGAATGATGCTAAGGTTGAAACTCCAGTACTTTGGCCACCTGATGTGAAGAGTTGACTCATTGGAAAAGACTCTGATGCTGGGAGGGATTGGGGGCAGGAGAAGGGGGCGACAGAGGATGAGATGGCTGGATGGCATCACTGACTCGATGGACGTGAGTCTGAGTGAACTCTGGGCATTGGTGATGGACAGGGAGGCTTGGCATGCTGCGATTCATGGGGTCACAGAGAGTTGGACAGGACTGAGTGACTGAACTGAACTGAACTGAATGATTTCATTACATGGATACAGATACTTCTTACCTCCAGTGGAGCTTTTGCAATAAATACCATATTTGGAAAATAAATGGATTCAAATATGGGACTAATTGCATGCATGCATGCTGAGCCCCTTCAGTCATGTCTGACTCTTTGCGACACTATGGAATTTAGCCTGCCAAGCTCCTCTGTCTATGGGATTCTCCAGGCAAGAATACTGGAGTGGGTTGCTGTACCCTCCTCCAGGGGATCTTCTTAACCCAGGGATTGAACCAGCTTCTCTTATGTCTCCTGCATTGGCAGGTGAATTCTTTAACACTAATGCCACCTGGGAAGCCCATGGGACTAATTGCTCCTTGTGAATATCTGGAACTTTTAAGGCTCACTTGAATTTCCCTGAGGAGTCACTCAGAGAAGATATATTATTGAGGGTTTTTCTGGAAGTAGCATTAAAAACAGCTGCTTTTTTTATCTAAGGCTTCATTTGCCTGAGCAAAAATAGGTATATAGTAAATATAATCTACCTGCATAATTGAAAATCAGTGCATTGGTAGAACCCTAGAAGGCAATGGCACCCCACTCCAGTACTCTTGCCTGGAAAATCCCATGGATGGAGGAGCCTGGTGGGCTGCAGTCCATGAGGTCGCTAAGAGTTGGACAGGACTGAGCGACTTCACTTTCACTTCTCACTTTCATGCATTGGAGAAGGAAATGGCAACCCACTCCAGTGTTCTTGCCTGGAGAATCCCAGGGACAGGGGAGCCTGGTGGGCTGCCGTCTATAGGGTCACACAGAGTCTGATACAACTGAAGCGACATAACAGCAGCAGCAGCAGCAGCAGCACTGTTAGAACACCATTTGTATGGCATTATATGGAAGTGTTGACTAACTTTCAACATTTTACATATGGACAGCAGTTTACTGATAGAAGTCAACATTCTTCTTCACACCAGACAGTTAAAATTTCCTGCTTACACAAAGGTGGACTCCTTTTTATCACCTCTGTTCTGCTCCTATTTTCTCTTTCCTGAGTGGTACATGGAAAAAGAAAGACTTGTAAATGACCCATGAGTTGAAAAATTGAAAAGGGAAATAATTAGAGGGCATTTGGGATACTGATTCATTAGGATCAAAGAAGATGGGTCATATGCCCTCTCAATATATGTATGAGGTAAGTGGTACTCCGCTAGATCCTAATAAAAATTTCTCCAGAGGCACAAAATTAACAGATGAAATACTAATTATATCTGAATTGATTAGCGAAACACAAGAAGCAGACAGAAAAAGGTGATATTTTGTCAAATAAAGATTGCTACAACTTGAGGATAAAAATAGAAGCTCAAAATATGTACTTCTATAGATACAATTAAACATTTGGGGGTGGAGGCAATGTCATTAGTTATTTACACATTAGATAAAGTTTCTATTGTGACTATCTTCATAGTGATGAATTCTTCAAAGTTAGTATCCATTCCTAAAGAAATCTCACAAAGTGAGTTTGCCATCTTTAAAAAATTATCTTGTTTTAATGAGAAGCAAACATTTGTTCACAGTCAGGAAAAAATAATGTATGTAATATGTTACTTCTCCTTACTGAACCACAGGATTCTCATTCATACTCTAAGTAGATTATGTTCAAGGTGGTATATATGGACTCTTTCAGATTATTAGATACTAAAGAATCTATTGAGCATTTACTATGATTTGGGAAATTTGATTCAATAACACATTTGATTCTTATTCCCAATAAATTCACACACTATTTAATATATTTGATTAACCAGTATCTGTGAATAAGTAATGAGAATAAGGTTCTATGAACATGCTAAAATCTATTTAAACCAATTTTATTATTAAAGCAAAAAATAATTATTGGATTTTATTGAACCAAAGCATATGCAAATACAACATCAAGTGATTCTTTCAGCTGGTATGGTCCACTACATTTCTGAAGTGGGGCTATTTAAATATTGAATTCCAGAGAGTAACTTACAGCTTCCAAAATGACAGAAACTAACTACGTAGTAGATTATAACATGAAAGTCATTAAAACTTAGTGTACTAGGTCATCAGATAAACAGTCATTTTTGCTAACCTCTATGAGGTATTGTGTCTGTAATTAAATGCAACAGATTATGCGTCAACTCTAAAGAATCTGCCGGCATTGTGAAAAACTCAGGTTTGATCCCTGGGTTGGGAAGGTCCCCTGGAGAAGGGAATGGCTTCCCACTCTAGTATTCTTGCCTGGAGAATTCCATGAACAGAGGAGCCTGGTGGGCTACAGTTCATGGGATGGCAAAGAGTCAGACATGACTGAGGAACTAACACACACATGCATTGACTCAGACTGCTACTTGTAGTAACTAGCAAGATTCATTACAATGAAACACACTTATAGGATTCATTCTTTGAATTATAATGAAATATGTAAAAAATACTATATCATATTAAATATTTATCTTATATGCAAAACTTAATAGAACAGTTTGTATAAGTGAAAGCAGGGTAAATAGGTACATTTGAAAACTAACCTCATAGTTTTGGTAATATCTAAACCAAGTACAAGTAACAACTGTTTATTTAATGGATACTTAATATTATACAGGTCTAAGAATATCATTGCTAGTTGGCTGACTAAGGTGTTGTTATACAAATTCCAAGATATTTCAATCAAATATGAAACATTAAAGACCCACTGCTTTTGGTAAGGATTTTCATTATTGTTGTATCTTTCACCAAAGAAAATGAGTTATATCTTTTATGTGTATCATGAAAAATCAGAATATTTATTTTAGAAGGTCCAAGTTATGCTGAGAAATAATTGAAAAAATAAAATTGGTGGTAGAGATTCAGAAAGGGCTTGTAATAGAGAAATGACTGTTACATATAGTATACCTGATACAGGAATTAGTTAATATTTAAAATAGTAAAAATACTACAGGCTTTTTATTACATTCTAGTCTGATTCTAGGCCTATTAATTAGCTAATTGCATTTGCTGTATTAGTAAGTTAAGAGCTTCAGAAAAGAATATGAATAATAACATGCACACACACACATACATGACTGAATCACTTTATTGTGCACTTAAATTTAAAATATTATAAATTAACTATAAAAATAAATAAATAAGAAATAATAAGTGAAGAGCTTTCTGTCACTGCCAAATTTGCTTTAAGTTAAGACTAATCCTTTTTTTCAAACTAAATGAATAAATGATAGATCTGTGATTTGTATCAAGGAGAAACAGCCTTTGTATAACAAAATGGCTAATCCATATAAATAGAAATAGTGTATCTTTACTTTCTTTATTGTCTGATTTTGGTGCAATCACAACTACTAAAACTAGAGGGCCAAAAGTATTTTAAAGATCATCTCCAATGATCATTCATATGTAAAATCCAAAATAATACTCTAATGTGTCTTCTCGATTCATCTCAAAAAAAAAAAAAAAAAAAAAAAAAAAAAAGACAAATTTGGCCTCTGTTAACAGTATCATTGTCAGAATAAAAGACAATTAAGGTAATTTAATTAGATACTAAGGCAAGCTAGAAGTAAAAAAGGAAATTCAAACACCCACATTAATTCTCTCATAAGAATTGGGTAAAATTGTAAAGTTACTAGACAGTACACATGCAAGTGATTTAATCTGATATTTTAGAACTAAGTTTTCATATTTAGGACACTGATCAACCTTGAAGTTCATGTTGATGTTCACTCAGTTGTGTCTGACTTTTTGTGACCCCCAGGATTGCAGCAAGCCAGGCTTCCTGTCCTTTACAATCTCCCTGAGTTTGCTCAGACTCATGTCTATTAAATCAATGACGTTATCCAACCACCTCATCTCTCACCCCCCTTTTCCTCCTGCCCTAAATCTTTGCCAGCATCAGGGTCTTTACCAATTAGTAGGGTCTTTACCAATTAGTCGGCTTTTGCATCAGGTGGCCAAAGTATTGGAGCCTCAGTTTCAGCATCAGTCCTTTCAATGAATATGCAGGACTGATTTCCTTTAGGATTGATTGGTTTGATCTCCTTTTAGTCCAAGGGAGTCTCAAGAGTCTTCTCCAACAACACAGTTCAAAAGCATCAATTCTTCAGCACTCCCTTCTTTATGGTCCAACTCTCACATCTGTACAGGACTAGTGGAAAAACCATAGCTGTGACTATATAGACCTTTGTTGGCAAAATAATGGCTCAGCTTTTAAATTCACTGTCTAGGTTTGACATAGCTTTTCTTCCAAGGAGCATCTTTTAATTTCATGGCTGCAGTCACCTTCCACAGTGATTGTGGAATCCAAGAAAATAAAGTCTGTCACTGTTTCCATGTTTTCCCCATCTATTTGCCATGAAGTGATGGGACTGGATGCCATGATCTTAGTTTTTTGAATGTTGAATTTTAAGGTAACTTTTTTACTCTCCTCTTTCACCTTCATTAAGAGGCTCTTTAGTTCCTTTCACTTTCTACCATCAGGGTTTTGTCATTTGAATATTTGAGGTTACTGATATTTCTCCAAGCAATCTTGATTCTAGCTCGTGCTTTATCCAGCCTAGCATTTTGCATGATGTACTCTGCATATAAGTTAAATAAAGAGGGTGACGATATACAGCCTTGACATGCTCCTTTCCCAATTTTGAACCAGTCCATTGTTACCTGTCTAACTGTTGCTTCTTGCCTTTGTATAAAAGTTTCTCAGGAGGCATTTAAGATGGTCTGGTATTCACATCACCTGAAGAATTTTACAGTTAGTTGTGATCCACACAGTCAAAAGCTTAATGCAGTCAATGAAGCAGAAGTATATGTTGTTCTGGTATTCCTTGTTTTTTCTCTGATCCAATGGATGTTGGCAATTTGATCTCTGGTTCCTCTGCCTTTTCTAAATGTAGCTTGTACATTCAGCTGTTCTTGGTTCACATACTGTTGAAGCCTAGCTTGAAGGATGTTGAGGGCTACCTTGTTAGCATGTGAAATAAATGAACTCGTGCAGTACTTTGAACACTCTTTGACATTACGTTTCTTGAGATTGGAATGAATACTGACCTTTTCCAGGCCTGTGGCCACTGCTGAGTTTGCCCAATTTGCTGGCATATTGATTGCAGCACTTTCACAGCATCATCTTTTACAATTTGAAATAGCTCATCTTGAATTCCATCACCTCCACTAGCTTTATCTGTAGTGATGCTTCCTAAGGCCCACTCCACTTGCCATTCCTAGATGTCTGGCTCTAGGTGAGTGATGATGCCATTGTGGCTATCTGGGTCATTAAGACTTCTTTTTATAGTTCTTCTGTGTATTCTTGCCACCTCTTCTTAATATCTTCTGCTTCTGTTAGGTCCATACCATTTCTGTCCTTTATTGTGCCCATCTTTGCATATGTTCCCTTGGTATCTCTATAATTATTTTGAAGAGATCTCTAGTCTTTCCCATTCTATTGCTTTTCTCTATTTCTTTGCAGTTCATAGTAATATTTTAAAAGGAGTTAGAAAAAATTTGCAAAGAGGTTGTCCAGAAATTCACATAGGCTCATCAAGATTAATGACTGGATTTTCAAAACCTTATCTAACCTGCTACTGCCAATATATTAATAGGCAGGAATGAAAGCGTTCACTGTTCCTATATTACTTTTTATTCATAGGTCTGATTACAAGCAAGACAATCTACTGCTTTATACTATGATGCAAAGTCTTTTTATAGATCACCTAAACTCCTTTACTTGACTAGTACAGAGAATACAATTCCGAACAATGTATTTAATTTTCTTTATGTCAACTACAAATTGGTACTTGCCTGTCAACTACAAGTTGGCACTTGCCAAGAGCATTTGCCAGTGACTGAACAACAATAACAAGGGCATTTGGCATCTTCCTCTGTGGAGACTGAACCCAATGCTGCTGCAACTGTTGACATTCAACACCCCCTGAGGGGCATTCAACGTGGAGAATGAGGCATTCTGTTCTCCAGGGAAACTGGTGGAATAGGTCTTTAGGCAGTTAGACATTTTCAGGAACTATTTTCAAGTTCCCAATCCTTGTACCTCTTCATATCTAGAAAATCAATAAATCCCTTCATGGTGACATCAGCTCCTCGTGACTAACAGAAAACATTTTGTAAAGTAAGTGCTTGATAGTATTGAATTCCTCCTTCATCAAAACCTTATATGTTGACTTTCCCCCACTGCCTCTTTGAGGCAGTCTCTCAAAGCTAAATGAGGTGCTGTCTCCCAGGCTGCAGTCCTCATTTTTCCTCAAATAAAACTTAAGTCACAAGTCCCATGTTATGCATCTGCTTAGCTGATATTTATGATAAAACAGCCTATCCACAACCCTTCATAGAATACAAATATTTAGCAAAGGTTTAGGATTCATTTTCATATCATCTGGGCTTCTCACATGGCTTAGTGGTAAGGAATCAGCCTGCCAATGCAGGAGATGTGGGTTTGATTTTTGGGTCAGTAAAATACACTGGAGAAGGAAATAGAAATAGAAATACTCTAGTATTCTTGCCTGGGAAATCCCATGGACAGAGGAGCTTGGTGGGCTACAGTCCATGGGGTAGCAAAGAGTAGGACATGACTGAGCGACTGAATACACACATATCACGTTATCTGTTAATAGGAACAAGGTAAAATGACTTTTGATTTAAAAGGGGGATTTACAAAGGTCTAAAATGCAGTTTTCTGCTTGGAAGTTCTAGGTCAGGTCTACATGAATATTTGAAATTTATGAGATATCTCCTGAAATTTTATGATTCAGCTACTCGTCTTAAATAATACCAAAACAGTCTATCAATTTAGACTCAAACTCTGCCAAAATAGTTATATTGTGCCACATAAATGTTGCTTAAATTTTTGTTGTTATTCTCGATCTTCATGCTCAACTAATCATTATGGATATTATGTATGTGAATCCTGTTGATTTCCACCACAAGACTGATGTGTGTATTTTTAAGTTGTCAAACAAAACATTCTAAGAAGTTCTAATTCATTAATGGTAAATCTCCTGTATATGTTGCAGAAGTGAGTGTGACTTATCAGTAATAATAATAATAAAACATTTTGTCATTAGTGCTCTAAATTGTAGCACCTTGAATGACAAGTGGAAAGTTACCACTGGGAAATGAAAAACAAAACAAAACAAAACACTAGGAAAAAAAAAAAAACAGCATTCAACCCCTGTGCTAAGAGACTTGAACAAATCACATCATGGCTTCTAAGAGCTTAAGCCCATGTCCCTAGTATGGCACCAGTGTCCCTCAAAATGCCTGCCTGAAAATGTTCAACACTGATAGAATTTTTATGGTTTGCTCCCCTGAAACCCCTATTAGAGAATTTACTTTTAAAAGGCTACAATTGTAAATCATTTCTCTGTCCTTTGAGCTATAAATATTCTACCACCCAGTACCTCTTCCAAAGGACCTGACAACCATATAATTGAAATGCAAATATTCATAGCTCTCATCTCCAGTCCCAATGGAAAAGAAGGGGCCTACCTTCATTGAGACTCTTTCTCTAACCTGTACCACTACTTTCTGTCATAAAGATATGAAAATCTGTTTCTCCTCTGGATAAGTGTCAATTAGCAAACACAGATGACCTAGTTATCTAGACCAAATCTTTCTTAATTTCCTTCAGCACCATTCCATTAGCACACGATAAGCATTGCGGAATACAAAACAAAACAAAACAACAACAACAAAACCTCCTGCTTCTTGTTTTGGCAGAGTTGAGCTCAGTTTACACTGAAGTGTCTCCCCTACAGTAAATCTGTCTTTCAGTAAGTTCAGTCCCTTAGTCATGTCTGACTCTTTGTGACCCCAGGGATTGTAGTACACCAGGCTTCCCTGTCCATCACCAACTCTTGGAGCTTGCTCAAACTCATGTCCATCGAGTTGGTGATGCCATCCAACCATCTCATCCTTTGTCGTCCCCTTTTCTCTCTGCCTTCAATCTTTACCAGCATCAGGGTCTCTTCCAATGAGTCAGTTCCTCACATCAGGTGTCCAAAGTATTGAAGCTTCAGCTTCAGCATCAGTCCTTCCAATGAATATTCAGGACAGATTTCCTTTAGGATTAACTGGTTTGATCTCCTTGCAGTCCAAGGAACTCTCAAGAGTCTTCTCTAACATCACACTTTAAAAGCATCAATTCTTTGGTGCTCAGCTTTCTTTATGGTTCAACTCTCACATCCATATATGACTACTGGAAAAAGCATAACTTTGACTATAAGGACCTTTGTTGGCAAAGTAATGTCTCTGCTTTTTAATATGCTGTCTAAGTTCGTCATAGCTTTTCTTCCAAGGGGCAAACATCTTTTAATTTCATGGCTGCAGCCACCATCTGGAGTGATTTCAGAGCCCAAAAAATTAAAGTCTCTTACTGTTTTCATTGTTTCCCCATCTATTTGCCATGAAGTGATGGGACTGGATGACATGATCTTAGTTATTTGAGTGTTAAGTTTAACAACTGTCTGGCTTTCTTTATCTTTGACACTCCAACTATTTTCTTGGAACATGCAGCTCAAGACCTAATTTCCAAATTTTCTGTTTTGAACATTTTCTCAAGAAAACAGGTCACCATTAACTTTGGAATCACTGGTATTCCCAGTAAACACTGACTTAAGTTAAAACCCCTGCACTGACAAAGACGTGTTCTGAGAATTTGAAGCATACATAGTTAAAGTGAAATTCGCTCAGTTGTGTCTGACTCTTTGCGACTCCATGGACTATATAGTCCATGGAATTCTTCAGGCCAGAATACTGGAGTGGGTAGCCATTCCCTTCTCCAGGGAATCTTCCTGACCCAGAGATTGAATCCAGTCTCCTGCATTGCAGGCAGATTCTTTAACAACTGAGCCAGAAGGGAAGTCCAAGAATACTGGAGTGGGTAGCCTATCCCTTCTCCAGCAGATCTTCCCAATTCAGGAATCAAACCTATGTCTCCTGCATAGCAGGCAGATTCTTTACCAACTGAGCTATATCAGGGAAGCACACAGCAAAAGTGAAGCCTAACAATTTTAAGATATGCTACATTGCTAATGATAAATCTTGTGATTTATCTTATCTGATAATTACCTATAGCAATCTATCTCAGCCTATTAGCAACTTCCATAATATTACATGAAGTACTTATATTGGTTCAAAGCCTCTGATAGCTGAAACTTGATATATGCATGTTGTCTTAAAATTATAAGTACACTTAATATACTGGTAAATCCTAGGAGATTATATTTTAGGAAAATATATATTGACAGGCACGATAGGCTACAGAACAACATAGTGTGCTGAGAATGTATACTTGAGATTATAAAACTAATATATGACTACAATTTGAAATTAAAAGTTCATTTGCTTTGAAATGCCATCTGAAGTAGCTGGCCATTATACGATTTGTAGAGAAACTTCTTGATAGCATGGAATATTCACATTTTCTCCCATTTTTATCTGACCCAAAACCTGAGGGGAAAGTAGGTTTTAGGGAAAAATTAACAGTGGGTGATATTTTTTAAATCATTCTACTTGTTATCTACATATGCAAAAAAAAGGAAAAATGGAACAAAATTCCCTCAACCTTTGTTTTTGATTCATGAAGGAAAAAAAATGCATTTAATCATGTGTAAGTTTTGTTTCTTTTTCTAAAATCTAGATGTGGCTGGGAAGTGACCTAAATAAAATCAATAAAAGTATTCATTCTTAGTTCTGAGACAATATGATATCTTCTAGTTTACTACTGTCCACGAAAAGTAAAATCAGTTTTCTCCTTTATACCAGGAAGACAGCTCCTGTTCACAATTCCCAGTTTAAGATGGCTGGGGATTATTAAGGCATCTGTTCATTTTATTTAAAATAAAATTATCTGACAAAAAAATAAAGGTTTTAGAATCAAATAATTAAGTGATTTACTTAGAACTTGAAGCATTTATTTAAAAATTATCTTAAGGTATGGAAATACAACTTTATTATTGAGATTTGCTGACATTTATTGGTTGTTGCTGGCAAACATTTATTAATGCCAGAGAAAGAGCAGCACTACCATAGCATTAAAAGTCAGATAAACTATCATAACTACATAGAATGTTGTCTTCTACAAACTACTACCAATTTCCCACTTTCTGAGATGAATTACTTATTTGGATCAAACATCTATTTCTGCTTTATTGACTATGCCAAAGCCTTTGACTACGTGGATCATAATAAACTGTGGAAAATTCTGAAAGAGATGGGAATACCAGACCACCTGACCTGCCTCTTGAGAAATTTGTATGCAGGTCAGGAAGCAACAGTTAGAACTGGACATGGAACAACAGACTGGTTCCAAATAGGAAAAGGAGTACGTCAAGGCTGTGTATTGTCAACCTGCTTATTTAACTTATATGAAGAGTACATCATGAGAAATGCTGGGCTGGAAGAAGCACAAGCTGGAATCAAGATTGCTGGGAGAAATATAAATAACCTCAGATATACAGATGACACCACCCTTATGGCAGAAAGTGAAGAGGAACTAAAAAGACTCTTGACGAAAGTGAAAGTGGAGAGTGAAAAAGTTGGCTTAAAGCTCAACATTCAGAAAACGAAGATCATGGCATCTGGTCCCATCACTTCATGGGAAATAGATGGGGAAACAGTGGAAACAGTATCAGACTTTATTTTGGGGGGCTCCAAAATCACTGCAGATGGTGACTGCAGCCATGAAATTAAAAGACACTTACTCCTTGGAAGGAAAGTTATGACCAACCTAGATAGCATATTCAAAAGCAGAGACATTACTTTGCCAACAAAGGTCTGTCTAGTCAAGGCTATGGTTTTTCCTGTGGTCATGTATGGATGTGAGAGTTGGACTGTGAAGAAGGCTGAGCACTGAAGCATTGATGCTTCTGGACTGTGGTGTTGGAGAATACTCTTTAGAGTCCCTTGGACTGCAAGGAGATCCAACCAGTCCATTCTGAAGGAGATCAGCCCTGGGATTTCTTTGGAAGGAATGATGCTAAAGCTGAAACTCAAGTACTTTGACCACCTCATGCGAAGAGTTGACTCACTGGAAAAGACTCTGATGCTGGGAGGGATTGGGGGCAGGAGGAGAAGGGGACGACAGAGGATGAGATGGCTGGATGGCATCACCGACTCGATGGACGTGAGTCTGAGTGAACTCCAGGAGTTGGTGATGGACAGGCAGGCCTGGCGTACTGTGATTCATGGGGTCGCAAAGAGTCAGACACGACTGAGCGACTGAACTGAACTGAACTGAACCCTTAATATAATTATTTTATTGTCTGTTAACGATTTTTACCATCCAAAAGAAGTCCATTAGGGATTCATCTATAATACCCCCATGATCAAGGCACTAAAATCTGCCTTTTTTTCCCTGGTTAAAATAACAACTTTTAAAATTTCAAAGTCCTTTGTTAGACATGAAGACCTTGAGAGGTGGGGCACATTCCTATTACAAAGTGGAGTGTCTGGCACATAGTGGATACTCAAAACAGAATTACTGAAAAAATCAAAGAATAAGTCAATGAGTGAAAAAGTTGTTCTATTCATTCTCTGGAGCACACTGATTTGAGGCAAAGTATTTCTTTCTTTTAAATTCACCCCATGTTTTTCTTTATTTTATTTCTGTACAAGCTCACCACGCTTGTTTATCTAATCTAAATATTTATAGATTTACAATTGTTTCTATTTCAAAGGCAATTAAGTCACACAGCTACATTTTTCTTCAGAAACCATAGTTATTTCTCTGCAATATTTGCATATTTAAAAATAAATTCTGAAAATATTTTTTTTAATTTCTAGTTTAATATGGGAAAGTATGAACATAAGTAATTTGTTCTGAAGTAAGTACTATAAAAATAGCCTACAGCCTATTAAGAAGTAAAGCATTAGAATATTTACTTGGAATTTTTTTAATATAAATTTATTTATTTTAATTGGAGCTTAATTACTTTACAATAGTGTATTGGATTTGCCATACATCAACATGAATCTGCCATGGGTGTACATGTGTTCCCCATCCCGAACCCCTCTCCCTCCTCCCTCCCCATAACATCCCTCTGGGTTGTCCCAGTGCACCAGGCCCAAGAAACCAGTATCATACACTGAACTTGGACTGGCGATTTGTTTCATATGTGATATACATGTTTCAATGCCATTCACGCAAATCATCCCACCCTCGCCCTCTCCCACAGAGTCCAAAAGACTGTTCTGTACATCTGTGTCTCTTTTGCTGTCTCACATACAGGGTTATTGCTACCATCTTTCTAAATTCCATATATATGCGTTAGTATACTGTATTGGTGTTTTCCTTTCTGGCTTTCTTCACTCTGTTTAATAGGCTCCACATTCATCCTCATTAGAACTGATTGAAATGTATTATTTTTAGTGGCTTAGTAATACTCCATTGTGTATATGTACCATGGCTTTCTTATCCATTCATCTGCTGATGGACATCTAGGTTGCTTCCATGTCCTGGCTATTATAAACAGTGCTGAGATGAACATTGGGGTACACGTGTCTCTTTCAATTCTGGTTTCCTCAGTGTGTATGCCCAGCAGTGGGATTGCTGGATCATAATGCAGTTCTATTTCCAGTTTTTAAGGAATCTCCACACTGTTCTCCATAGTGGCTGTACTAGTTTGCATTCCCACCAACAGTGTAAGAGGGTTCCCTTTCCTCCACACCTCCTCCAGCATTTATTGCTTGTAGACTTTTGGATCAAAGCCATTCTGACTGGCGTGCAATGGTACTTCATTGTGGTTTTGATTTGCATTTCTCTGATAATGAGTGATGTTGAGCATCTTTTCTTGTGTTTGTTAGCCATCTGTATGTCTTCTTTAGAGAAATGTCCATTTAGTTCTTTGGCCCATTTTTTGATTGGGTCGTTTATTTTTCTGGAATTGAGCTGCAGGAGTTGCTTGTATATTTTTGAGATTAGTTATTTGTCAGTTGCTTCATTTGCTATTATTTTCTCCCATTCTGAAGGCTGTCTTTTAACCTTGCTTATAGTTTCCTTTGTTGTGCAGAGTCTTTTAAGTTTAATTAGGTCCTTTAAAAAAAAAAACAACTAATAGTACTCTCTTTTTATTGAGCACTTCCTATATACTAAACATATATCAAAGTATCCTCATAATATAATTATTGGGTATCATTAATGCCATTATAACTCTAAGGATACTAAAAATAGTGAAAAACTTGTCCAATGTCACCTTAAAATCAAATCCCATACCTGCCAGGTGGGCAACCAACAAACTGGAGAACAATAATACAAAATAAGTTCTTGTACTGTCATGAAGGCTCTAGTCTCCACATCAGACTTCCCAACCTGAGGATCTGGCAAAGGGACTGGGAATCCTGAGGAAATCTGACTTTGACAGACGCTAGAATTTGATTACAGAACTTGCACAGCACTGGGAAAAACAGAAACTCCTGTAGTGAGGAGGTGTGGGTTGGCAGTGGTCTGCTGCAGGAAGAGGGGCACTGGCAGCAGCAGTCCTGGGAAGTGCGTGTTGGCATGAAGTTTATCCTGGAGGTCACCACTAGCCCTAACATTCAGTTCAGTTCAGTTCAGTCGCTCAGTCATGTCCAACTCTTTGTGATCCCATGGACTGCAGCACGCAAGGCCTCCCTGTCCATCACCACTCCCAGAGTTTACCCAAACTCATGTATATTGAGTTGGTGATACAATCCAACCATCTCATCCTCTGTCTTCCCCTTCTCCTCCTGCCTTCAATCTTTCCCAGCATCAGGGTCTTTTCAAACGAGTCAGCTCTTCACCTCAGGTGGCCAAAGTACTGGAGTTTCAGCTTCAACATCAGTCCTTCAGGATATATCAGTCCTTCAGAATATTCAGGACTATCTCCTTTAGGATGGACTGGTTGGATCTCCTTATAGTCCAAGGGACTCTCAAGAGTCTTCTACAACACCACAGTTCAAAAGCATCAATTCTTTGGCACTCAGCTTTCCTTATAGTCCAACTCTCACATCCATAAATGACTACTGGAAAAACCAGAGCCTTGACTAGACAGACCTTTGTTGGCAAAGTAACGTCTCTGCTTTTGAATATGCTGCCTACGTTGGTCATAACTTTCCTTCCAAGGAAGGAAAGTGTCTTTTAATTTCATGGCTGAATTCACCATCTGCATTGTATTTGGAGCCCCAAAAAATAAATTTAGCCACTGTTTCCCCATCTATTTGCCATGAAGTGATGGGACCAGATGCCATGATCTTAGTTTTCTGAATGCTGAGTTCTAAGCCAACATTTTCACTCTAGTCTTTCACTTTCATCAAGCTCTAGCATACAGCCTGTAGATTCAAGGACTGGGTCGCCTCAGGGCAAACAACTATCAGGGAGGGAACACAACCCCACCTATCAGTGAACAATTGGATTAAAGATTTACTAAGCATGGTCCTGAATACCAGAGAAAGGCTCAGTTTTCCCCATGGCCAGTCCCTCCCATCAGGAAGCTTGTACAAACCTCTTAATCTTATCCATCAGAGGACAGACAGAAGAAGTAAGATCAACAATCCCACAGACTCCATAATGAAAACCATAATCACAGAAACCTAACCAAAATGATCAAATGGATCATAAGGTGAAGTTGCTCAGTCATGTCCAACTTTTTGCAACCCCATGGACTGTAGCTTACCAGGCTCCTCCATCCATAAAATTTTCCAGGCAAGAGTTCTGGGGTGGGTTGCCATTTCCTTTTCCAGGGGATCTTCCTGACCCAGGGCTTGAACCTGGGTCTCCCGCATTGCAGACAGACGCTTTACCATCTGAGCCACCAGGGAATCATAGCCTTGTGTAACTTAATGAAGCTATGTACATCATGGCTTAGGCTACAAAGAGAGATGGGTCAGGGTGGAGAGTTCTGACAAAACATGGTCCACTGGAGAAGGGAATGGAAAAGCACTCCACTATTCTTGCCTCAAGAATCCCATGAACAATAAGAAAAGGAAAAAAGATATGACACTGGAAGACGAGCCCCCCAGGCTGGTAGGTGTCCAATATGCTACTAGGGAAGAGTGAAGAAATAGCTCCAGAAAGAATGAAGAGGCTGGACCAAAGCAGAAACAATGCTCAGTTGTAGATGTGTCTTGTAGTGAAACTAAAGTCTGATGCTGTAAAGAACAATATTGATTGCATGGGAACATGAAATTGTAACTCCATGAATCAAGGTAAACTGGATGTGGTCAAGCAGGAGATAGCAAGAGTGAACATCAACATTTTAGGAATCAGTGAACTAAAATGGATGGGCATGGGCGAATTTAATTCAGATGGCTATTATATTTACTACGGAGGGCAAGAATCCCTTAGGAGAAATGTAGTAGTCCTCATAGTCAACAAGAGAGTCCACAATGCATTGCATCTGCGCTAAGTCCCTTCAGTCATGTCTGACTCTTTGTGACCCTATGGACTACAGCCTGCCAGACTCCTCTGTCCATGGGATGCTCCAGGCAAGAATGCTGGAATGGGTTGGCATGCCCTCTTTTAGGGGATCTACCCAACCTAGGGGTCAAACCCAAGTCTCTTATGTCTCCTACATTGATAGGCAGGTTCTTTACAACTAGAACCACCTGGGAAGCCCCCTCAAAGTGCAGTAGATGGGTGTAACATCAAAAATTACAAAATGATCTTGGTTTATTCCCAAGGAAAACCATTCAAAATCATGGTAATCCAAGTCTCTACCCTCACGAATAATGCCAAATAGGCTGAAGTTGAATGCTTCTATAAAGACGTAAAAGATGTCCAAGAACTAGCACCAAAACAAGATCTCCTTTTCATCATAGGGGATTGAAATGCAAAGTAGGAAGTGTAAAGATACCTAGAATAACAGCCAAGTTTGGCCTTGGAGTATAAAATGAAGCAGAGCAAAGGCTAATAGAGTTTTGCCAAGAGAACACTCTGGTCATAGCAAACACCCTCTTTCAACAACGTAAAAGATGATTCTACACATAGACATCACCAAATGGTCAATACAGAAATCAGATAGTTTATATTCTTTCCAGCTCAAGATGGAGAAGCTCTAAACAGTCAGAAAAAAAAAAAAAAGATCTACATATGGCTGTGGCTCAGTTAATGAGCTCTTCATTTAAAAATTCAGGATTAAATTGAAGAAAGTAGGGAAAACCACTAGGCCATTCAGGTATGACCTCAATCAAATCCCTTAAGATTATACAGTGGGGGTAAGGAATAGTTTCAAGGGATTATATTTGGTAGACAGAGTACCTGAAAAACAAAACATTGTATAAGAGTTAGTGACCAAAACCACACCTCCAAAGAAGAGCATTGAGGCAAAGTGTTTGTCTGAGTAGGCCTTATAAATATCTGAGAAAAGAAGAGAAGCAAAATGAAAAGGAAAAAGGGAAAGACAGAGCAAACTGAATGCCACATTCCAGACAATCTCAAGGAGAGATAATAAGGCCTTTTTAAGTGAACGTTATAAAGAACTAGAAGAAAACAATAGAATGAGAAAGACTAAAGACCTCTTCAAGAAAATTGGAGATACCAAGGGGACATTTCACGCAAGGATGAGCATGATAATGGACAGAAACAGTAAAGACATGAAGAAAAGATTAAGAAGAGATGGCAAAGAATACACAGAAGAATGATACAAAAAAGGTCTTATGGACCAGATAACCATGATGGTGTGGTCACTAACTTAGAACCAGACATCCTGGAATGTGAAGTCAAATGAGCCTTAGGAAGCATTACTATGAACAAAATTACTGGAGGTTATGGAATTCCTACTGAGCTATTTCAAATCCTAAATTTTGAAGTTGCTAAAGTGCTGCATTCAATATGTCAGCAAATTTGGAAACTCAGCAGTGGCCACATGAGTGTAAAAGGTCAGCTTTCATTCCAATCCCAAGAAACACAACACAAAAGTATATTCACCACATTGTACAATTTGTACTCAGTTCACATTCTAGCAAGGTAATGTTCACAATCCTTCAAGCTAGGCTTTAACAGTGCATGAACTGAGAACTTCCAGATGTACAAGCTGGATTTAGAAAAGGTAGAGATACCAGAGATCAAATTGCTAACATATTCTGGAACATATAAAAGAGCAAGGGAATTTCAGAAAAACATATGCTTCATTGACTATGTTAAGCCTTTGACTATGTGGATCACAACAAACTTCGGAAAATTCTTAAAGTGAAGGGAATACCAGACCACCTTATGTGCCTCCTGAGAAACCTGTATGCAAGGTCAAGAAACAGAAATAGACAGGTAACAACAGACTGGTTCAAAACTGGGAAAGGAGTATGCCAAGGCTGTAGAGTGTCACCCTAGTTATTTAAATGATATGCAGAGTAATATGCATCATGTGAAATGCCAGCCTGGATGAATCACAAGTTGGAATCAAGATTGCCAGGATAAGTATTTACAATCTCAGATATGCAGATAATACTACTCCAAAGACAGAAAGTGAAGAAGAAAGAGCCTCTGCTAAGTCGCTTCAGTCATGTCTGATTCTGTGCCACCCCATAGATGGCAGCCCGCCAGGCTCTGCCATCCCTGGGATTCTCCAGGCAAGAACACTGGAGTGGCTTGCAATTTCCTTCTCCAAAGAGCCTCTAGATGAGGGTAAAAGAGGAGAGTGAAAAAGTTGGCTTAAAACTGAACATTCAAGAAACAAAGATCATGGCATCCAGTTCCAACACTGCATGGCAAATATATGGGGGAAAGTGGAAACAGTGACAGACTTTATTTTTTTAGACTCCAAAATCACTGTAGATGGTGACTGCAGCCATGAAATTAAAATATGCTTGCTCCTTGGAAGGAAAGCTATGATGAACCTTTACAGCATATTAAAAAGCAGAGACATTACTTTGCCAACAAAGGACCTTATAGTCGAAGCTATGGTTTTTCCAGTAGTCTATATTCATATAAGAGTTGGACCATAAATAAGGCTGAGCACTGAAGAACTGATGCTTTTGAACATTGGTGCTGAAGGCTCTTGTGAGTTCCTTGGCGAGCAAGGATATCAAACCAGTCAATCATAAAAAAAAAAAAAAACAACCCTTAATATTAATTGGAAAGACTGATTATGAAGCTAAAGCTCCAATACTTTGGCACCTGATGCAAAGAGTTGACTCAATGGAAAATATCCTGATGCTGGGAAAGACTGAAGGCAGGAGGAGAAGGGGGCAACAGTGGATCAGATGGCTGGATGGCATCACTTAATCAATTGACATGAATTTGAGCAGACTCTGAGAGATACCACAAGACAGGGAAGCATGGCATTCTGCAGGTCATGGGGTCCCAAAGAGTCGGACACGACTTATAGACTGAACAACAATGTAACATGGCTTCAAGTTTTTCTATTACAATCCCTTTATTTTTACAAATGAGGATTCAAAGTTGTGTGGTTTTCAGTTTAACTGACAAAAATCACAAAACTATTAACACATAGAACCAAGAGTACAACCTAGGCTTCATGATTCCCAGTGAAGCACTCTTTGCAGTTTGAATAATCACATTTCACATTATTCATCTATTTTGGCATCTTTGTAGGCTTTAGCCAAATACCCTCTTCCTTCTTTCTGTAGACAGACAGGTTTATCATAATTGAGCTTTGACTTGAAGAAGAAGTCGTGGTAGAGATATAGATTGGAAGTTATTAGCATAAGAATAATAGTTAAAAGCCATGGAGAAATTCCTTAACTAAAAACAAACACGATGATTCTCTCTCTATATATATATTTTTCTAAATATAAATTTATTTATTTTAATTGGAGGTTAATTACTTTACAATATTGTATTGGTTTTGCCATACATCAACATGAATCTGCCATGGATGTACATGTGTTCCCCATCCTAAACCCCCTCCCACCTCCCTCCCATTACCATCCCTCTGGGTCATCCCAGTGCACCAGCCCCAAGCATCCTGTATACTGCACTGAACCTGGACTGGTGATTCGTTTCATTTGTGATATTATGCAGGGAGCTGCCCGCGAGAACGGGGTCCTTTGTCTGAAGGACACAGCTCTGGGAGCTGCCTCAGTTCTTGAGGGTTTGCTTGCAAACATAGCTCTCTGTCCCACCACCCCAGAGATTAGGCGATTATTTACTGCAGACACCTGGAGTTCTGGACAAACTTCTCAAGCACAGAGAAATGTTATCTGGTGTAAGAAATAATAACAGGGTGCCATTCCCATGCTCTCAAGATTTCTTGTGACTTTTTGTAAGATGTATAGGTCAACCAAAAAAATGCTAACTGTCTTATCTTTCTCACACTCTCCTGTATAAATATAAGATGCTGAATAAAGTCGTGGTCAGACTGCGTCCCTTCGTGGAGACGTGTCTGAACCTCTCGACCCCATCTTTGTTGTAGAATTCTTTTGCTGTAGTTTTCTTTCTCAGCCGCGCCATGCACGTTCTCAGGACCTGATCGACTTTGCCGGCTGGCACCGGCAGGTGGCGCCCAAACAGGGACTCGGGAATCGGAGCGCGACGGCAGCCACTGCCTGCTAAGATTGAAGTAAGTAACGAGGAATTCCTAATTAATTGAAGTAAAGGGCAGGGAGTGTTACTGTTGAGAGTAATAAATCATGGGACAAGGCAATAGCTGCCAGTTATTTGTACATATGTTGAAAACTATGTTAAAAGGTAGGAGAATTCATGTAAATAAGTTACAGCTAGAGAAATTTTTACTTTTTATAGAGGAAGTTTATCCTTGGTTTCCAGAGGAAGGAACAGTTAGTCTGGAAACTTGGAAGAAAGTAGGAAAACAATTGCAGACATATTATTCTTTACATGGTCCCAATCGTGTCCCTGTGGATGCTTTTTCTTTGTGGACTCTCATAAGAGACTGTCTGGATCCTGAACATGAGGGACATAAGATTCAAACGGCCCTCAGGGATTCCATAGAACCCGAAGTTGCAGAGCCTTCCACCCCTCCACCTGAGCCGCTTTATGCTGTGCCTGAGGGAACAGCTTGTAAGGCTGGAGGGAATGATGATGTGTTAAGCTCTGATGAACAGGAAGAGTTAAATGAACAAGCGGCTCAGTGCCATAGAGAGGATATGCCTTGGGAGATGATGGTTAGCATGCAGCCCCCCACAGGAAAAGGGGAATTAAAGCATTCAGGGCTTTCCAAAGAACAGCTGGAGAATTTAATTCAGAAAATTGTTATAGCAGTAAAAAAGGAAGCACAGGGAGACTCCCACTCCAGCCAGCCTGTGCCTCCAGCATGTCCTCCCTTGGTTCTTGCTGGGCTCGATCCACCTCCGCCTTTTGTAGAACCGCGAGAGCTTATATCTATCCCTGCTTCTTTGCCCGGTGAAAACATAAAAATTAGAAGTGAGATATTATTATCTCCTCTTCAACAAGAGATTAAGCCAGCTAATGATGAAGGAGAACATATTCCCGGGTTTTCAGGAATATATCCAGTATTGGAAAATGCTCAACAGCAGAGGTATTATGAAACACTGCCCTTTAAGCAACTAAAAGAGTTAAAAATGGCTTGTGCACAATACGGCCTGATTGCGCCGTTTACCCAGGCTATTAAAGAGGCTTTAGGAAATCAAAATCTGCCACCTAATGATTGGAAACAGGTTGCTCGGGCTTGTTTATCTGGAGGAGATTATTTACTATGGAAATCTGAGTTTGCTGAGCAGTGTGGGATCACAGCCCATATCAATCCGTGACAGGGACTGAATACCACTTATGAAATGATGGTGGGAGAGGGAGATTATCGAGACACTAATAATCAACTTAATTATTTGCCTGGAGCCTACCCTCAGATTAGTGCTGCGGCTCTACGAGCATGGAAAAAGCTTCCAAATTCTGATAAAAAGACTGAAGATTTATCTAAAATTCGCCAGGGGCCAGATGAACCATATCAGGATTTTGTTGCCTGCCTGCTTGAGGCAATTAGTAAAATGATAGGGGATGAGCAGGCGGGGATGGTGTTGGCTAAACAGCTTGCTTATGAGAATGCCAATTCGGCTTGTCAAGCTGCCCTGAGACCTTACAGGAAAAAGGGAGGCTTATCCGATTATGTACAGATTTGTGCCGATATCGGCCCTTCATACGTTCAAGGCATAACTTTGGCTGCGGCATTACAAAGAAAGACAGTCAAATAAGTACTGTATCAACAACAAAAGCGAGATAAGGGATAAAATTTTGCAATTTGCTCACTATCACCAATTTCTCTTCCCAAAAATCGTTGTTTCTCAGCCCCTTGCCGACACCCTAACTGTATTTACTGATGGCTCTTCTAATGGAATAGCTAGTTTGATTGTACAGGAAAATACTGCCGCCTGGCGTACTAATTATAAATCTGCTCAAGAAGTAGAACTATTTGCCGTTTTTCAGCCTTTATTACAAATCTCTGCTCCATTTAATTTATATTCAGACAGTCAATATATCCTAAGAGCCTTAAACACTATTGAGACTGTTCCATTTATTGGTACCCTGAATTCTACTATCCAAACTCTTTTTCGTGATATACAACATTTAATTTGCTCCAGAGTTAATATGTGCTATTTCGGTCATATTCGTGCTCACTCTAGACTGCCTGGACCTCTAGCACGAGGCAATGCTTTGGCTGATGAAGCTACACGTATGTTTCCTTCATTGGAACAAATGGCAAAGACTTCCCACAGCTTACACCATCAAAACAGCAATAGCTTAAGACTTCAATTTGGCATTACTCAAGAAGCTGCCAGACAGATTATTAAGCAATGTCAAACATGTCCTCAATTTTTTAGCATCCCCCATTATGGAGTTAATCCCCGAGGATTGTTGCCAAACGACATATGGCAAATGGATGTTACCCATATTCCTGAATTTGGTAAACAAAAATTTGTTCATGTTACTATTGACACCTTCTCCAGCTTTTTACATGCCTCTTTACAATCCGGAGAAGCTAGCAAACATTGTATAGCTCATTGCATTAAATGTTTTGCTGTTATGGGAACCCCTAAAACCATAAAAACAGACAGTGGTCCAGGATACACTGGGAAAAATTTTCAACTATTTTGTACACAATTGTCTATCTCACATAAAACAGGTATCCCTTATAATCCTCAAGGTCAAGGGATCATTGAATGGGCACATCAAACTCTCAAACATCAACTGCAAAAACTAAAGAAGGGGGAATTGTATATCAATACCCCATCCAACTCTCTAAACCATGTTTTATTTGTTCTAAATTTTTTACAATTGGATATATGTGGCCGTTCAGCAGCACAGCGATTTTGGAACTTTGATGCGCAAACAATAAGACCTAAAGTCTTTTGGAAAGACCCACTTGTGGGAAAATGGTATGGACCAGATCCTGTAATAATTTGGGGATGAGGGCATGCTTGTGTTTTCCCACAGGTTGCCGAAGTGCCACGCTGGCTGCCAGAAAGGTTGGTACGCACGGCGGAGATGATCTCTAGTAAACCAGATGAGGAGATGGACGATTCAAGAGCATGATGAATTACCATCTCAGCAACAACTCCAGGCATTGATGCAAGAGGCACAGAATCGTGTTGCTGTGCAGGGCGATCCGATATCGCCTTTAAGCTTCCTGATAACCTTATTAATTATCTTAAATCAGATTAATACTGCACATTCTGAAGAATATTCAATGCTTACTAGGCTTATTTTCCCGACCCTCCCCTTCTCCAACCGGTGCGCTGGGAGGGTCAATCCATTCCCATATACACTAATGATACTGTGGCCATAGGAAGATTATTCTTAATAATTTTAACTGTTTTATTTCTTGCACCCTGTTTAATTAAAAAACTGATTGATGATCTATGGATGATAAAGGCTTCCATCTATGGAAATGGTCTGCGGTTAAAGGAACATAAGCGTGTGCCTATATAAAAAGAAAGGGGGAGATGCAGGGAGCTGCCCGTGAGAATGGGGTCCTTTGTCTGAAGGACACAGCTCTGGGAGCTGCCTCAGTCCTTGAGGGTTTGCTTGCAAACATAGCTTTCTGTCCCGCCACCCCAGAGATTAGGCGATTATTTACTGCAGACACCTGGAGTTCTGGACAAACTTCTCAAGCACAGAGAAATGTTATCTGGTGTAAGAAATAATAACAGGGTGCCATTCCCATGCTCTCAAGATTTCTTGTGACTTTTTGTAAGATGTATAGGTCAACCAAATAAATGCTAACTGTCTTATCTTTCTCACGCTCTCCTGTATAAATATAAGATGCTGAATAAAGTCGTGGTCAGACTGCATCCCTTCGTGGAGACGTGTCTGAACCTCTCGACCCCATCTTTGTTGTAGAATTCTTTTGCTGTAGTTTTCTTTCTAAGCCGCGCGGTGCATGTTCTCGGGACCTGATCGACTTTGCCGGCTGGCACGCGCAATATTACACATGTTTCAATGCCATTCTCCCAAATCATCCCACTCTCTCCCTCTCCCACAGAGTCCAACAGATTGTTCTATACAGTATACTAACACATATATATGGACTATAGAAAGATGGTAATGATAACCCTGTATGCGAGACAGCAAAAGAGACAAAGGTGTATAGACAGTGATTCTCAAATACTGGCCTGCATCAAAATTACCAACAATTTGTTTAAAAATGCACTTTCTTGAGCCACATCCAGAATTCTGATGAAGAAGTGTGGAGATGCAGTTCAGGAATCTGCATTTTACCAAGTGCCTCTAAGTAATTCTGATATAAACAGTAAAAAAAAAAAAAAAAAAAAAAAAAAAAAAAAAAAGAAAGAAAGAAAGAAAATAAAAAAGAAAAAAAAATGAAAAAAATATCTTGAGAAACACTGAGGCAGAGGGAGCCAAGAAATGCAAAAACTCTGAGTACATAATAGTATAGGGGAAAAGAAACTTTTATGGAAGTAAGATAATCTCTTAACTTCCATTTTTTAATTCTATAAAAGTTTCTTTTTCCCCATACTATTATGTACTCAGAGTTTCATATGTGAAACGGATCACCAGTCCAGGTTTAATGCATGAGACAGGGTGCTCAGGGCTGGTGCGTTGGGATAATCCAGAGGGGTGGGATGGAGAGGGATTTGGGAGGGGGGTTCAGGATGGGGAACACATGTACACCCATGGTGGATTCATGTCGATGTATGGCAAAACCATTACAATATTGTAAAGTAATTAGCCTCCAATTAAAATAAATAAATGTATATTTAAAAAATAAGAGATATGTAAAAATGAAAAGAAACAAGGTGTGGACAGATATGAGAATATAATGGGACCATACATAGAAGGAGAAAAATTCTTCTCTGCACCTGGATGGGAGAAAATGAGGTTGCCTGAGAATAAGAATCATTTTGACTGCAGGAAGTTGAAGAGTTTCATACCTTCTACTTTACTTTGAGGCTATGCTATATTTATATGTATACAAATTTAAAATTCTTTTATCCTTGAGAAAAATAACCTTTTATTTTATGAAATATCTACCTTTATCTCTAGTAATGCTTTCTTTGCCTTAAAATCTACTTAGGGGTGTGGTCTTAAGATGGCGGAGGAATAGGATGGGGAGACCACTTTCTCCCCCACAAATTCATTGAAAGAACATTTGAACGCTGAGCAAACTCCACAAAACAACTTCTGAATGCTGGCAGAGGACACCAGGCACCCAGAAAAGCAGCCCATTATCTTCAAAAGGAGGTAGGGAAAAATATAAAAGGTAAAAAGAGAGAAAAAAGAGTTAGGGATGGAGATCTGTCCCGGGAAGGGAGTCTTAATAGAGGAGAAGTTTCCAAAAACCAGGAAACCTTCTCACTGGAGGGTCTGGGGAAAGTTTTTGAATCTTGGAGGGCAACATAACCGTGAGGAAAAATAAATAAATGAAACTCACAGATTATGTGCCTAAAGGTAACTCCCAGCAGAGAAGTAGCCCAGATGCTCGCATCCACCACCAGCAAGCAGAGGGTGAACAGAGAGGAGCAGGCTGCATTGCTTAGGGTAAGGACCAGGCCTGAATGCCCTGAGGGCAATCTCAGGGAGCTAATGTGAGACAGCAACCTAAACTGTGGGATAGCCAAAGAGAGACAAAAAAAAAAAAAAAGAGAGAGAGAGAGAACTATCCTGTGAAAAGCCCTAACCTAAGGCACTGCTGGGCTGCACATGGAACAAAGGACTGAGCGAATACCAGAGAAGAGCTAGCCGGCTGCAGATCGGCCCATCTCCTGCTTAAGGCAGGGGCCAGGCAGGCGCCAGTCAGAGCCAGAAAGGGGCAAACTCGACCCCAGAGAGGGCATCCCCTACCAAACTGCAAACAGGCTTCCAGTTTCTAACCAAAGACTTTCTGAGATTCAGGACAGTTGATATCTGCCAGGAGGGTCGCAGCCAGAGTTCAGTTCACCAGAAGAGATACATGGCACACCAGAGGAGGGCACATCCAGAAACCCGAGTGGCTGGGACCGGGGAGGTGATAAGACGCACCACACCTGAGAGTGTGCTTGCCATGCACCTGGTCGCCTAAGCTGCTCGGACCAGGGAATGGCACAAAATGGAAGCCTAACCAAGTCTGTGCTTCTGTGGAATACCCAAGAACCTGGACCTGAGCAGCTTAGACCTAGGAAGTGCATACAACCCAGGGCCCACTTCCTGCAGAGCAACCTGAAGTCTGAGCAGTGTAGTCTGGAAAAGCACACATGCCGTGAGAGGGGGCAAACCCAGTGTGGCCAAACCCAGTGTGGCCGACACACTGCGAGTACTCCTCATGGACGCCAGTGATATTTGTTTGCAGTGTTCCTCCCTCCCCACAGCACGACTGAACAAGTGAGCCTAAACAAGAGACTACCTTCGCCCCTTTGTATTAGGGCGGAAATTAGACACTGAAGACACCTGCAAACAGAAGAAGCCAAATAGAGGGAACCACTTTGGAAGTGAGAGGTGCAACAGTTTAAAATGCCTGTAGTTAATACCGACTACATTGGAAGGGGCCTATGGATCTTGAGAAGTATAAGCTGGAACCAGGAACTATCTGAAACTGAACTGACCCCACACTGCCCGCAACAGCACCAGAGAAATTTCTAGATATATTTTTACTATTATCATTTATTTAATTAAATTTTTATTTATCTTAAGTCCTCTATTACTCCTTTAATTTTCATTTTTATAACCTACTATAGTCAAGGCTATGGTTTTTCCAGTGGTCATGTATGGATGTGAGAGTTGGACTGTGAAGAAAGCTAAGCACTGAAGAATTGATGCTTTTGAACTGTGGTGTTGATGAAGACTCTTGAGAGTCCCTTGGACTGCAAGGAGATCCAACCAGTCTCAGTCCTGGGTGTTCATTGGAAGGACTGATGTTAAAGCTGAAACTCCAATACTTTGGCCACCTCATGCGAAGAGCTGACTCATTAGAAAAGACTCTGATGCTTGGAGGGACTCAGGGCAGGAGGAGAAGGGGACGACAGAGGATGAGATGGCTGGATGGCATCACCGACTTGATGGACATGAGTGGAGGTGGTGATCGACAGGGAGACCTGGTGTGCTGCAATTCATGGGGTTGCAAAGAGTCAGACATGACTGAGAAACTGAACTGAACTGATTACCTTACAAAAAAAAAAAAAAAAAGACCCTATTTTTAAAGCAAACTTCATATATATTTCTTATAATTTTTGTGATTTTTGTTTGTTTTTTAATATTGTATTTTTGAGAGTCTAGCTTCTACTCTAGATTTTTAATCTTTGCTTTACAGTTTTTATTATCAATTTTATACATTTAAGAATCCAATCTTCAGTACCCATTTTTACTTAGGAGTGTGATTACTCCTATTTGAGAGAACTGATCATTCTCTCCCCTTTTGACTCTCCTTTTTCTGCCCCAGGTCACCTCTATCCCCTCCCTCCCCCTTCTCTTCTCAACCCAACTCTGTGAACCTCTGTGGGGGGTTCCAGGCTGCAGAGAACATTTAGGGAACAGAGCACTGTCTAGATCTCTCTCTCACCTTTTGATTCCCCCTTTTCTCCTCCTGCTCACCTCGATCTCCTTCCTCCCTCTTCTCTTCTCTATGTAACTCTGTGAACCTCTCTGAGGGTTACAGACTGTGGAGAGAACATAGGGAGTTGTTTACTGGCTAGATCGCTCTCTCCCCTTTTGAATCCCTCTCTTCTCTTCCTGGTCACCTCTATTTCCATCCTCTCTTCTCTTCTCTATGTAACTCTGTGAACCTCTATGGGTATCCCTCACTGTGGAGAATCTTTTCATCATTAACCTAGAAGTTTTATTATTAGTGCTGTATGGATGCAGAAGTCTTAAGGCTACTGTAAGAATAAGACTGAAAACCAGAGGCAGGAGGCTTAAACCACAAACCTGAGAACACCAGATAACTCCTGATTCAGGGAACATTAATTGATAAACGATCATTCAAAAGCCTCCATACTTACACTGAAATCAAACATCACCCAATAGCCAATAAGTTCCTGAGAAAGATATACCATGCAAATTATCCAGCAATGCAGGAACATAGCCCTGAACTTCAATATACAGGCTGCCCAAAGTCACACCAAACCCATAGACATCTCAAAACTCACTACTGGACACTCCATTGCACTCCAGAGAGAAGAAATCCAGCTCCACCTAGCAGAACACCAACACAAGATGCCCTAACCAGGAAACCTTGACAAGCCACCTGTCCAACCCCACCCACAGGGAGGAACCGCCACAATAAAGAGGAACCACACACTGCCAGAATACAGAAAGGCCACCACAAATACAGCAATATAAACAAGATGAAAAGGCAGAGAGATACTCAGCAGGTAAAGGAACATGTTAAATGCCCACCAAACCAAACAAGAGAGGAGGAGATAGGGAGTCTACATGAAAAAGATTTTAGAATAATGATAATAAAAATGATCCAAAATATTGAAAACAAAATGGAGTTACAGATAAATAGCCTGGAGACAAGGATTGAGAAGATGCAAGAAAGGTTTAACAAGGACCTAGAAGAAATAAAAAAGAGTCAATTAATAATGAAATATGCAATAAATGAGATCAAAAACACTCTGGAGGGAACCAACAGAAGAATAAGGGAGGCAGAAGATAGAATAAGTGAGGTAGAAGATAGAATGGTAGAAATAAATGAAGCAGAGAGGAAAAAAGAAAAAATAATTAAAAGGAATGAGGACAACCTCAGGGACCTCGGGGACAATGTGAAACGCCCCAACATTCGAATCATAGGAGTCCCAGAAGCAGAAGACAAAAAGAAAGACCATGAGAAAATACTCCAGGAGATAATAGTTGAAAACTTCCCTAAAATTTGGAAGGAAATAGTCACACAATCCAAGAAACACAGAGTGTCCCAAACAGGATAAACCCAAGGTGAAACACCCCAAGACATATATTAATCAAGTTAACAAAGATAAAACACAAAGAACAAATATTAAAAGCAGCAGGGGGAAAACAACAAATAACAAACAAGGGGATGCCCATAAGGATAACAGCTGATCTTTCAATAGAAACTCTTCAGGCCAGAAGGGAATGGCAGGACATACTTGAAGTGATGAAAGAGAAAAACCTACAACCCAGATTACTATACCCAGCAAGGATCTCATTTAGATATGAAGGAGAAATCAAAAGCTTTACAGACAAGCAAAACCTGAGAGAATTCAGCACCACCAAAACAGCTCATCTTTGGTTGTATAAGCTCTAACCCAAAACAACAAAGTAAATGGCAACAGGATCATACTTATCAATAATTACCTTAAAATGTCCAAAACAACAAAGTAAATGGCAACAGGATCATACTTATCAATAATTACCTTAAAATGTATGTGGGTTCAATGCCCCAACCAAAAGACAAAGATTGGCTGAATGGATACAAAAAAACAGATCCCTATATATGCTGTCTACAAGAGACCCACCTCAACACAAGGGACACATACAGACTGAAAGTGAAGGGCTTGAAAAAGGTATTTTGTGCAAATGGAGTCCAAAAAAAGCAAGAGTAGCAATACCCATATCAGATAAAATCGACTTTAAAATAAAGGCTGTGAAAAGAGACAAAGAAGGACACTGCATCATGATCAAAGGATGAATCCAAGAATAAGATACAACAATTATAAATATATATGCACCCAACATAGGAGCACCACAATATGTGCTAACCAGTATGAAAGGGGAAATTAACAGTAACACAATAATAGTGGGAGACTTTAATCCCCCACTCACATCTATGGGTAGATCAACTAAACAGAAAATTAACAAGGAAACACAAACTTTAAATGACATAATGGACCAGCTAGACCTAAGTGATATCTACAGGACGTTCCACCCCTAAACAATGAATTTCACCTTTATCTCAAGTGTACACAGAACCTTCTCCAGGATAGATCACATCCTGGGTCATAAATCTAGACTAGATAAATTCAAAAAAATTGAAATCATTCCAAGCATCTTTTCTGACCACAATTCAGTAAGATTAGATCTTAATTAAAGAAAAAAAAAACTATTAAAAACTCCAACATATGGAGGCTAAACAATATGTTTCTGAATAAAGAGCATGTCATAGAAGAAATCAAAAAAGAAATCAAAATATGCATGGAAACGAATGAAAATAAAAATACAACAACCCAAAACCTATGGGACACTGTAAAAGCAGTGTTAAAGGGAAGGTTCATAGAAATACAGGCATACCTCAAGGAACAAGAAAAAAGTCAGATAAATAACCTAACTCTGCACCTAAAGCAAGTAGCAAAAGAAGAAATGAAGAACCCCAGGGTTAGTAGAAGGAAAGAAACCATAAAAATTAGGGCAGAAATAAATCCAAAAGAAACAAAGGAGACCATAGCAAAAATCAACAAAGCCAAAAGCTGGTTCTTTGAGAAGATAAATGCAATTGAGAAACCATTAGCCAGACTCATTAAGAAACAAAGGGAGAAAAATCAAATTAACAAAATTAGAAATGAAAATGGAGAGATCACAACAGACAACACAGAAACACAATGGATCATAAGAAACTAATATTAGCAACTATATGCCAATAATATGGACAACTTGGAAGAAATGGACAAATTCTTAGAAAAGTACAACTTTCCAAAACTGAACCAGGAAGAAATAGAAAATCTTAACAGACCCATCATAAGCACAGAAATCAAAACTGTAATAAGAAATCTATCAGCAAACAAAAGTCCAGGACCAGTCAGTCGGCTTCACAGCTGAATTCTACCAAAAATTTAGAGAAGAGCTAATATCTGTCCTACTCATACTCTTCCAGAAAATTGTAGAGGAAGGTAAACTGCCAAATACATTCTATGAGGCCACCATCACCCTAATACCAAAACCAGACAAAGATGCCACAAAAAAGGAAAACTACAGGCCAATATCACTGATGAACGTAGATACAAAAACCCTTAACAGAATTCTAGCAAACATAATCCAACAATATATTAAAAAGATCATACATCATGACCAAGTGGGCTTTATCCCAGGGATGCAAGGATTCTTCAATCCAGATTGACAAAGAAGAAGTAAAACTCTCACTGTTTACAGATGACATGATCTTCTACATAGAAAACCCTAAAGACTCCACCAGAAAAATACTAGAGCTAATCAATGAATACAGTAAAGTTGCATGATATAAAATTAACACACAGAAATCTCTTGTATTCATATACACTAACAATGAGAAAACAGAAAGAGAAACTAAGGGAACAATTCCATTTACCATTGCAATGAAAAGAATAAAATACTTAGGAATATATCTACCTAAGGAAACAAAAATCTATATATAGAAAACTATAAAACACTGGTGAAAGATATCAAAAAGGACACAAACAGATGGAGAAATATACCATGTTCATGGACGGGAAGAATCAATATAGTGAAAGTAAGTATACTATCCAAACCAAACTATATATTCAATGCAACCCCTATCAAGCTACCAACAGTATTGTTCACAGAACTAGAACAAATAATTTAACAATTTGTATGGAAATACAAAAAACCTTGACTAGCCAAAGCAATCTTGAGAAATAAGAATGAAACTGGAGGAATCAACCTACCTGACTTCAGGCTCTACTACAAAGCCACAGTCATCAAGACAGTATGGTACTGGCACAAAGACAGAAATAGAGATCAATGGAACAAAATAGAAAGCACAGAGATAAATCCACACACCTATGGACACCTTATCTTTGACAAAGGAGGCAAGAATATACAATGGAGAAAAAACAATCTCTTTAACAAGTGGTGCTGAGAAAACTGGTCAACCACTTGTAAAAGAATGAAATGAAAACACTTTCTAACACCATACACAAAAATAAACTCAAAATGGATTAAAGATCTAAACATAAGACTGGAAACTGTAAAACTACTAGAGGAAAACATAGGCAAAATACTCTCCAACATAAATCAAACCAGGATCCTCTATGACCCACCTCCCAGTGTATCGGAAATAAAAGCAAAAATAAACAAATGGGACCTAATCAAACGTAAAAGTTTTTGCACAACAAAGGAAACTACAAGCAAGGTGAAAAGACAGCCTTCAGAATGGGAGAAAATAACAGCAAACGAAACAACTGACAAAGAATTATTCTCACAAATATACAAGCAACTCCTGAAGCTCAATTCCAGAAAAATAAATGACCCAATCAAAAAATGGGCCAAAGAACTAAATAGACATTTCTCCAAAGAAGACATACAGATGGCTAACAAACACATGAAAAGATGCTCAACATCACTCATTATCAGAGAAATGCAAATCAAGACCATAATGAGGTACCATCTCATGCCAGTCAGAATGGCTGCTATCCAAAAGTCTACAAGCAATAAATGCTGGAGAGGGTGTGGAGAAAAGGGAACCCTCTTACACTGTTGGTGGGATTTCAAACTAGTACAGCCACTATGGAGAGCATTGTGGAGATTCATTAAAAAACTGGAACTAGAACTTCCATATGACCCAGCAATCCCAATGCTCAGCATACATACTGAGGAAACCAGAATTGAAAGAGACACATGTACCACAATGGAATATTACTCAACCACTAAAAAGAATACATTTGAATCAGTTCTAATGAGGTGAATGAAACTTTAGCCTATTATACAGAGTGAAGTAAGCCAGAAAGAAAACACCAATACAGTATACTAACACATGTGTATGGAATTTAGAAAGATGGTAATGATAACCATATATGTGAAACAGCAAAAGAGACAGAGATGTATCAAACAGTCTTTTGGACTGTGTGGGAGAAGGAGAGGGTGGAAAGATCTGAGAGAATAGCATTGAAACATATATATTATCATATATGGAAGAGATCACCAGTCCAGGTTCGATGCATGAGATAGTGTGCTCAGGGCTGGTGCACTGGGATGACCCAGAGGGATGGGATGGAGAGGGAGGTAGGAGAGGGGTTCAGGATTGGAAACACATGTAAAACCATGGCTGATTCATATCAATGTACGGCAGAAACCACTACAATATTATAAAATATTTAGCCTCCAACTAAAATAAATAAATTAAAAAAAAACCTATATAGACAAATATTCCAAATTTATTTTGATAACTGCCTGTTGTATGTATTTTTTTCTATCATTTTAATTTAATATAATGCATGCTTTTATATTTTAGGCATGGCTTTGTAAGTAGCCTATACTTTTTTCTTAAGCTGGTGTGATGTTCTTTTGCTTTCAACTGGAGCATTTAGATTTTTTTACGTTTCATATTATCACTGATATATTTGGGTTTAAATCTACAGTGTTATTGTACTTGTTCATTTCCATTTTTCATGCCTGTATTTTGTTCCTTTGCTTCTCTTTTCTAGATTTCTTTTGGATTATTACTTCCAGTTGTCTCCTCTAATGTTGATATTTATACATTATTTTATTATTCTTTTAGTGGTACCACAGGCATCCATGGCTTACCAAGTTACATTTTTACTTCTTAGATAATGCATTGCCCTTAGAATACTTTATTTACCCCATCCGTCCTTATTTGCCACTATTTTAACAAGGTTAAACTCTACCTATTTAAAACTCCATATTTTTATTATTGAAACTGTTATCATTTTACTCAGCCAATAATAATCTATATTTGCATACATATTTACCATTTTGTTGCTCTTCATTCTTTCCTGCATTCTTCAGCTTGCATCTCAGATTGTTTTTATTCCACCAAAGAACATTATTTATTTGGGAGTGATAGAACAAGAGAAGACTCTTGAGAGTCCCATAGACTTCAAGGGGATTGAGCCAGTCAATCCTAAAGGAAATCAGTCCAATATTCACTGGAAGGACTGATACTGAAGCTGAAACTACAATACTTTGGCCATCTGATGTGAAGAACTGATTCACTGGAAAAGGTCCTGAAGCTGGGAAAGATCAAAAGCAGGAGGAGAAGGGGAGGACAGAGGATGAGATGGTTGGATGGCATCACTGAGTCAATGGACATGAGTTTGAGCAAGGTCTTGGAGTTAGTGATGGACAGGGAAGCCTAGTGTGTTGCAGTTCATGCATTCACAAAGAGATGGACACGACTGAGAGACTGAACTGAACTGATAGTAACAAATTATCAGTTATGTCTGTTCCACTCTCAGACTCCAAAAAGTCTTAATTTTACTATCATCTTTGAAGAATAGTTTTATGGAAAATTGAATTCCAAGTTGGCATTTTCAGCATTTTGAGCTCTTTCCAAATAGAAATCCATTTTCTTCTGGCTTTCATTGCTTTACAGTCTAGGTTTTTTTCTCCCAGATGTTAGTCTAATTTTTTTTTTATTGATTGTTAGTTCTCTAATGACTAACAAATTTAAAAAATTTATCAAGCTTTCCTGTTTTCAGCTGAAAGGTTGACACAAACCACAAAATCTGTCATTACTGGAGATATTCCCAGGGAATTCATAAGTGATTGGCCCATATTTTTGCTGAAGGGGGTGGTGAGGCCATAAGCTGAGATAAAAGAAGGCTGGAGTTGGATAGGGAAACATTTTTGGAAGTGTTGAAATTTTGGATTAGTTTTTGAGAAAAAAACAGCTGACCACATGATTGAATAAATCCAACTGAATTTGACAGATAGCAGTGACAAGCAGGGATAGAGGTATAATGTATAGGTATAATGTATCTAGGCCTCAACTTCTTAATTTAAAAAATGAACATGAAAATAGTTTCTACCCTGTCTATCACACAGTCATTTTGAGCACCAAATGAGATGACAGTATGCATTTCAAAAGAAATGATAGATATGAAAGCAAACTAAGAGGTTATATAAATAATGGCTATTTATACACAGGTAGAATTTTAAAAATTGAATAAAACACAGTAAATTTGAAAAAAAATCTTTACCTAAAAGAACAAAATGTATGATACTGTATATCCCAGGGCTTATTTTTAGGATCATGGAAAACATTTACATTTTCATTCATAGAACTGGCATTTACTACCACATTCCCATAGCACCAGGGGAAATATTCACGAAGGAACACTTTGAGTAGATAAGTACTGATCATATCACACTTGAAGCAAATGAAAAAGAGGGTAGAGGTAAAGTGAAATGGAATGGAACAAAGAAGGGGAACAAGAAGACAGCCAGGTACTTTGTGAGTTCCAAATATATACTTCCTTCTTAAAATGTGAGATATTGTAAGGCATCTCCCTAATGACTCTAATTTAGTATATCTTTCTCACACAGACTAGCTACAGCTAGAAGCCTATTGGGTCATTAGTCAAAGAGTTATTGCAGAAATGTCCATCAAGGACATACAGCCAGATTAATGCCTGATTATAAGCTCTTGGTTTTATCTCCTGAGATTTGCCACTTTAATGGAACAAGATGTCAGCCAAGTAGTTCAAGGTTCCTAAGCAGAGATGAACCATTTCAGGGCAGTCGATCATTCATGTCCGACTCTTTGCCACCCCATGGACTGCAGCACGCCAGGCTTCCCTGTCCACCACTATCTCCCGGAGCTTCCTCAAACTCATGTCCATCAAGTTGGTGATGCCATCCAACCATCTCATCCTCTGTCATCTCCTCCTTCTGACTTCAATCTTTCCCAGAATCAGGGTCTTTTCCAATGAGTCAGTTCTTCACACCAGGTGGCAAAAGTATTGGCTTCAGCATCAGTCCTTCCAATGAATATTCAGGATTGATTTGCTTTAGAATTCACTGGTTTGATGTCCTTGCAGTCCAAGGGACTCTCAAGAGTCTTCTCCAAAACCAGTTCAAAAGCATCAATTCTTCGATGCTCAGCTTTCTTTATACTCCAACTCTCACATCCATACATGGCTACTGGAAAAACCATAGGCTTGACTATATGGACCTTTGTTGGCAATGTCTCTGGTTTTTAATATACTGTCTCAGTTTGCCATAGCTTTTCTTCTAAGGAGCAAGTGTCTTTTAATTTCATGGCTACAGTCACCATCTGCAATGATTTTGGAGCCCAAGAAAATAAAGTTTGTCATCATTTCTATTGTTTTCCCATCTATTTGCCATGAAGTGATGGGGCTGGATGCCATGTTCTTCATTTTTTGAATGTTCAGTTTTAAGCGAGCTTTTTCACTCTCCTCTTTTACCCTCATCTAGAGGCTCTTTAGTTCTTCTTTGCTTTCTGCCCTTAGAGTAGTATCATCTGCATATCTGAGTTTGTAAATATTTCTCCTGGAAATCTTGATTCCAACTTGTGATTCATCCAGGTTGACATTTCACATGATGTACTCTTCATATAATTTAAATAAACAGGTGACACTCTACAGCCTTGGTGTACTCCTTTCCCAATTTGGAACCAGTCTGTTTTTTCCATGTGTTTTTCCTACGGATGTTAGCAATTTGATCTCTGGTTCCTCTGCTTTTTCTAAATACAGCTTGAGCATCTGAAAGTTCCCGGTTCAGGTACCACTGAAGCCTCACCTGGAGAATTTTCAGCATTACTTTGCTACCACGTGAGATGAGAGCAATAGTTTGAACATTTTTTGGCATTGCCTTTCTTTGGGACTGGAATGAAAACTGACCTTTTCCTGTCCTGTCACCAATGCTGAGTTTTCCCAATTTGTTTACATATTGAGTGCAGCACATTCACAGCAACATCTTTTAAGGATTTGCAATAGCTCAGCTGGAATTTGATCACTTCCACTAGCTTTGTTCATTGTGATGCTTCCTAAGGCCCACTTGACTTCACATTCCAGGATGTCTGGCTCTAGATGAGTGATCACACCATTGTGGTTATCTGGGCCATTAAGATCCTTTTTGTATAGTTCTTCTGTGCATTCTTGCCACCTCTTCTTAATATCTTCTGCTTCTGTTAGGTCCATCCCATTCCTGTCCTTTATTCTGCCCATCTTTGCATGAAATGTTCCCTTGGTATCTCTAATTTTCTTGAAGAGACCTCTAGTCTTTCCCATTCTATTGTTTTCCTCTATTTCTTTGCATTGATCACTTATGAACCATTTAAGATAGACAATTTTGTAACACAGTTCTTTGAATGGATAGAATCGGAAACTTTCTTTCTGAAAGTAGAGGGTATGGCCACTTTTTTGAGCTAAATGATGGATTTTCAGAATACACTGCAGTGATACATTTTGGGAACTCAAAAACACTCCTCTTAGATGATGTATTTTTAAAATGAAAAAAAAAATCCTGTGTTCATGTAATATTTCAACATACAAACATATTTTTTGATTCTATTCTAACTTCTTTTACACTTGGAAATGATCCCACTACAGATTTACTTTAAAACAGAAGCCCATAGTCTATTGGATTTTTAAATGTTAAAAAAAAGTTTGATAAATTTTCCATGGACAGAAATTTTCAGTTACTTCTTGGTTTTCTCCCTTTGCAGAGCATTAAGGCTTATTTTTCCTGTCATTTAATCATTCTGGGTAGCTTTCTTTTACTGTTAGTCTCTTCAATAAAGCATATTTTTTATACTCACACCTATTAATTAGAATGCTGCATATTATATTATAAAGGTAAAACTTAATTTTACATTTTTAATTTTTGTTATAGATTGCCGAACTGGTAACCAAGAGTTGGCATAGATGCCACAGTTTCCTGAAATATGTTAAATCTCAAAGGCAATAATGATAACATTGAATATGCACACCATTACAGTATTTCAAAGATTATTTTAAACAGTTGCCAAAAACAGAGGAAAATGCGATTTTTTAAAAAAATAGCATATAATACAAATCTCAGATTAGACAAGAATTTATGGGCTATGACAATGAAAACATCTGGATCATCATAATCCTTGAATAAATCAATTATCATAATTATCTATACACCAAGTGCACAAAAAGCACATGGAACCAGGCATCTTACATGGAAAATGAATGTGATGAGATGTTGGTAGAGATGATGTCAGTGTGCCAGTACACTTACTTGGACATGAAATAATGGTCCTAGATAGGAAACATTGGTTAATTTATGGGTCGATTTTTTTCGCCATCTAAATGAAAGCAGTATGACAAGAATATTTCAGGCAGCTGACATGGATGGAAGCACACTGGCTTTGTACGTTCCTTGCTGACAAATAAACCATATCTATATAGTATTTACTGTTTGACTTCTGATATTTTCTTCTTTCATGTTATTTGTATTCTCTGATTTAGAAAGACTGCTTAAGAAAAATGCCTCCATACCTGCACTGAAACCAAGCACCACACAAGGGCCAACAAGTTTCAGGGCAAGACATACCAAGCAAATTCTCCAGCAACAAGGAACACAGCCCTGAGCTCCAAGATACAGGCAGGCCAAAGTCACCCCAAAACCATAGACATCCCATAACTCATCACTGGACATTTCATTGCACTCCAGAGAGAAGAAATACAACTCCACCCACGAGAACACCAACACAAGCTTCCCTAACCAAGAAATCTTGACAAGCCACCTGTACAAACCCACACAGAGCGAGGAAACGCCACAATAAAGATAACTCCACAAACTGCCAGAATACAGAAAGGACATCACAAACTCAGCAATTTAAACAAGATGAAGAGACAGAGGAATACCCAGCAGATAAAGGAACAGGATAAAAGCCCACCAAACCAAACAAAAGAGGAAAAGATAGGGAATCTACCTGATAAAGAATTCCAAATAATGATAGTGAAATTGATCCAAAATATTGAAATCAAAATGGAATCACAGATAAACAGCTTGGAGACAAAGATTGAGAGGATGCAAGAAAGGTTTAACAAGGACCTAGAAGAAATAAAAGAGAGTAAATATATAATGAATAATGCAATAAATGAAATTAAAAACACTCTGGAGGCAACAAATAGTAGAATAACAGAGGCAGAAGATAGGATTAGTGAATTAGAAGATAGAATGGTAGAAATAAATGAATCAGAGAGGATAAAAGAAAAACGAATTAAAAGAAACGAGGACAATCTCAGAGACTTCCAGGACAATATTAAACGCTACAACGTTCGAATCATAGGGGTCCCAGAAGAAGAAGACAAAAAGAAAGACCATGAGAAAATACTTGAAGAGATAATAGTTGAAAACTTCCCTAAAATGGGGAAGTAAATAATCACCCAAGTCCAAGAAACCCAGAGAGTCCCAAACAGGATAAACCCAAGGTGAAACACCCCAAGACACATATTAATCAAATTAATGAAGATCAAACACAAAGAACACATATTAAAAGCAGCAAGGGAAAAACAACAACTAACACACAAGAGGATTCCCATAAGGATAACAGCTGATGTTTCAATAGAAACTCTTCAAGCCAGGAGGGAATGGCAAGACATACTTAAAGTGATGAAAGAAAATAACCTACAGCCCAGATTATTGTACCCAGCAAGGATCTCATTCAAATATGAAGGAGAAATCAATAGCTTTTCAGACAAGCAAAAGCTGAGAGAATTCAGTACGATCAAACCAGCTCTCCAACAAATACTAAAGGATATTCTTTAGACAGGAAACACAAAAACGGTGGATAAAATCGAAAACAAAACAATACAGTAAATGGCAACGGGATCATACTTATCAGTAATTACCTTAAAAGTAAATGGGTTGAATGCCCCAAACAAAAGACAAAGACTGGCTGAATGGATACAAAAACAAGACCCCTACATATGTTGTCTACAAGAGACCCACCTCAAAACAGGGGACACATACAGACTGAAAGTGAAGGGCTGGAAAAAGAGTTTCCATGCAAATAAGGACCAAAAGAAAGCAGGAGTAGCAATACTTATATCAGATAAAATAGACTTTAAAACAAAGGCTGTGAAAAGAGACAAAGATGGTCACTACATAATGATCAAAGGATCAATCCAACAAGAAGATATAACAATTATAAATATATATGCACCTAACACGGGAGCGCCACAATATGTAAGACAAACACTAACAAGTATGAAAGGAGAAATTAACAATAACACAATGATAGTGGGAGACTTTAATACCCCACTCACACCTATGGATAGATCAACTAAAAAGAAAATTAACAAGGAAGCACAAACTTTAAATGATACAATAGACCAGTTAGACCTAATTGATATCTATAGGACATTTCATCCCAAAACAAAGAATTTCACCTTTTTCTCAAGCGCACATGGAACCTTCTCCAGGATAGATCACATCCTGGGCCATAAATCTAGCCTTGCTAAATTCGAAGAAATAGAAACCATTCCAAGCATCTTTTCTGACCACAATGCAGTAAGATTATATCTCAATTACAGGATAAAAACTATTAAAAATTCCAAAATACGGAGGCTGAACAACATGCTGCTGAATAACCAACAAATCACCGAAGAAATCAAAAAAGAAATCAAAATTTGCATAGAAACGAATGAAAATGAAAACACAACAACCCAAAACCTATGGGACACTTTAAAAGCAGTTCTAAGGGGAAAGTTCATAGCAGTACAGGCATACCTCAAGAAACAAGAAAAAAGTCAAATAAATAACCTAACTCTACACCTAAAGCAACTAGAAAAGGAAGAAATGAAGAACCCCAGGGGTAGTAGAAGGAAAGAAATCTTAAAAATTAGGGCAGAAATAAATGCAAAAGAAACAAAAGAGACCATAGCAAAAATCAAGAAAGCCAAAAGCTGGTTCTTGAAAGGATAAATAAAATTGACAAACCATTAGCCACACTCATCAAGAAAACAAAGGGAGAAAATTCAAATCAATAAAATTAGAAATGAAAATGGAGAGTTCACAACAGACAACACAGAAATACAAAGGATCACAAGAGACTACTATCAACAATTATATGCCAATAAAATGGACAACGTGGAAGAAATGGACAAATTCTTAGAAAAGTACAACTTTCCAAAACTCGACCAGGAAGAAATAGAAAATCTTAACAGACCCATCACAAGCACAGAAATTGAAACTGTAATAAAAAATCTTCCAGCAAACAAAAGCCCAGGTCCAGACGGCTTCACAGCTGAATTCTACCAAAAATTTAGAGAAGAGCTAACACCGATCCTGCTCAAGGTCTTCCAGAACATTGCAGACGAAGGTAAACTTCCAAACTCATTCTATGAGGCCACCATCACCCTAATACCAAAACCTGACAAGATCCCACAAAAAAAGAAAACTACAGGCCAATATCACTGATGAACATAGATGCAAAAATCCTTAACAAAATTCTAGCATTCAGAATCCACCAACACATTAAAAAGATCATACACCAGGACCAAGTGGGCTTTATCCCAGGGATGTAACGATTCTTCAATATCTGCATATCAATCAATGTAATACACCACATCAACAAATTGAAAAATGAAAACCATATGATTATTTCAATAGATGCAGAGAAAGCCTTTGAGAAAATTCAGCATCCATTTATGATAAAAACTCTCCAGAAAGCAGGAATAGAAGGTACATACCTCAACATAATAAAAGCTATATATGACAAACCCACAGCAAACATTATCCTCAATGGTGAAAAATTGAAAGCATTTCCTCTAAAGTCAGGAACACGACAAGGGTGCCCACTTTCACCATTACTATTCAACATAGTTTTGGAAGTTTTGGACACAGCAATCAGAGCAGAAAAAGAAATAAAAAGAATCCAGATTGGAAAAGAAGAAGTAAAACTCTCACTATTTGCAGGTGACATGATCCTCTACATAGAAAACCCTAAAGACTCCACCAGAAAATTACTAGAACTAATCAATGATTATAGTAAAGTTGCAGGATATAAAATCAACACACAGAAATCCCTTGCATTCCTATATACTAATAATGAGAAAACAGAAAGAGAAATTAAGGAAACAATTCCATTCACCATTGCAACGGAAAGAATAAAATACTTAGGAATATATCTACCTAAAGAAACTAAAGACCTATATATATAAAACTATAAAACACTGGTGAAAGAAATCAAAGAGGACACTAACAGATGGAGAAATATACCATGTTCATGGATTGGAAGAGTCAATATAGTGAAAATGAGTATACTACCCAAATCAATTTATAGATTCAATGCAATTCCTATCAAGCTACCAATGGTATTCTTCACAGAGCTAGAACAAATAATTTAACAATTTGTATGGAAATACAAAAAACCTCGAATAGCCAGAGCTATCTTGAGAAAGAAGAATGGAACTGGAGGAATCAACCTACCAGACTTCACGCTCTATTACAAAGCCATAGTTATCAAAACAGTATGGTTCTGGCACAAAGACAGAAATATAGATCAATGGAAAAAAATAGAAAGCCCAGAGATAAATCCATGCACATATGGACACCTTATCTTTGACAAAGGAGGTAAGAATATACAATGGATTAAAGACAATCTGTTTAACAAGTGGTGCTGGGAAAACTGGTCAACCACTTGTAAAAGAATGAAACTAGAACACTTCCTAACACCGTACACAAAAATAAACTCAAAATGGATTAAAGATCTAAACGTAAGACCAGAAACTATAAAACTCCTAGAGGAGAACATAGGCAAAACACTCTCCGACATACATCACAGCAGGATCCTCTATGACCCACCTCCCAGAATATTGGAAATAAAAGCAAAAATAAACAAATGGGACCTAATTAAACTTAAAAGCTTCTGCCCAACAAAGGAAACTATTAGCAAGGTGAAAGGACAGCCTTCAGAATGGGAGAAAATAATAGCAAATGAAGCAACTGACAAACAACTAATCTCAAAAATATACAAACAACTCCTACAGCTCAACTCCAGAAAAATAAATGACCCAATCAAAAAATGGGCCAAAGAACTAAATAGACATTTCTCCAAAGAAGGCATGCAGATGGCTAACAGACACATAAAAAGATGCTCAACATCACTCATTATCAGAGAAATGCAAATCAAAACCACTATGAGGTACCATTTCATGCCAGTCAGAATGGCTGCGATCCAAAAGTCTACAAGCAATAAATGCTGGAGAGGGTGTGGAGAAAAGGGTACCCTCTTACACTGTTGGCGGGAATGCAAACTAGTACAGCCACTATGGAGAACAGTGTGGAGATTCCTTAAAAAACTGGAAATAGAACTGCCTTATGACCCAGCAATCCCAATGCTGGGCATACACACTGAAGAAACCAGAATTGAAAGAGACACGTGTACCCCAATGTTCATCACAGCACTGTTTATAATAGCCAGGACATGGAAGCAACCTAGATGTCCATCAGCAGATGAATGGATAAGAAAGCCATGGTACATATACACAATGGAGTATTACTCAGCCATTAAAAAGAATACATTTGAATCAGTTCTAATGAGGTGGATGAAACTGGAGCCTATTATACAGAGTGAAGTAAGCCAGAAAGAAAAACACCAATACAGTATACCAACGCATATATATGGTATTTAGAAAGATGGTAACAATAACCCTATGTACGAGACAGCAAAAGAGACACTGATGTATAGATCAGTCTTATGGACTCTGTGGGAGAGGGAGAGGGTGGGGAGATTTGGGAGAATGGCATTGAAATATGTAGAATATCATATATGGAATGAGTCACCAGTCCAGGTTCGATGCACGATAGTGGTTGCTTGGGGCTGGTGCACTGAGACAACCCAGAGGGAGGGTGTGGGGAGGGAGGAGGGAGGAGGGTTCAGGATGGGGAGCACAGGTATGCCTGTGGCGGATTCATTTTGATGTTTGGCGAAACTAATACAATGTTGTAAAGTTTAAAAATAAAATAAAATTAAAAAAAAAAAAGAATAGGGCTTCCCTGGTAGTTCAGCTGGTTAAGATCCTCCTGCAATGCAGGAGTCCTAGGTGGGAAGATCCTCTGGAGATAAGATCCCCTGGAGATAAGGAGCTAAATAATAATAAGGTGTGGAGCCAGAGAGAAGTATGCAGAGGGAAAAACATGCTTAGTCTCAGAGACAGATTTATCATGAAGCCAATGAAGCTTAAGTTTTAGGACCCATTACTTGTACAGTCCCCTTCCAAAGCACTGAGAGTATTTCATGTTTGTATTATTCATCAGATTTTAATTTTTGCAATTTGTTGTGTTTTTTTTTTCATTCCACATTTCAACTTGTATTTCATTTTGTGTGTTTTTAAGAGGCAATCTCAAATTGTGTAAGATTCAGGCTCTTCAAACCTGAACTTACCCTTTTAAGTGTGCTTCACCAATAGTGGGAAGAATAACCTTCAAACTCCTAATACCCTCCCTCTGTCCCCTACATATCAGAATCTATAGCCCCAAGCAAACTTTTTTATAACAGTCAGTAATATTTAACCCATTTCTATGTTAAGAATCCGTTAGCCACTGAGCAGAATATGTGTACTAGTTAATGATTTCTTTGCAAGGCCACTCTGGGAAATATAAAACTGTGGGCCTGTAAAATAGATGTTTTTCTGGAACTGTCTTGCTTTTTCGATGATCCACGGGATGTTGGCAATTTGATCTCTGGTTCCTCTGCCTTTTGTAAAACCAGCTTGAACATCTGGAAGTTCACAGTTCATGTATTGCTGAAGCCTGGCTTGGAGAATTTTGAGCATTACTTTACTGGCCTGTGAGATGAGTGCAATCGTGCAGTAGTTTGAGCATTCTTTGGCATTTACTGACTATGCCTTTGACTGTGTGGATCACAATACATTGTGGACAATTCTGAAAGAGATGGGAATACCAGACCACCTGACCTGCCTCTTGAGAAACCTATATGCAGGTCAGGAAGCAACAGTTAGAACTGGACATGGAACAACAGACTGGTTCCAAATAGAAAAAGGAGTTCGTCAAGGCTGTATATTGTCACCCTGCTTATTTAACTTCTATGAAGAGTATATCATGAGAAATGCTGGTCTGGAAGAAACACAAGCTGGAATCAAGATTGCCAGGAGAAATATCAATAACCTCAGATATGCAGATGACACCACCCTTATGGCAGAAAGTGAAGAGGAATTAAAAAGACTCCTGATGAAAGAGAAAGAGGAGAGTGAAAAAAGTTGGCTTAAAGCTCAACATTCAGAAAACAAAGATCATGGCATCTGGTCCCATCACTTCATGGGAAATAGATGGGGAAACAGTGGAAACAGTGTCAGACTTTATTTTTTTGGGCTCCAAAATCACTGCAGATGGTGACTGCAGCCATGAAATTAAAAGATGCTTACTCCTTGCAAGAAAAGTTATGACCAACCTAGATAGCATATTGAAAAGCAGAGACATTACTTTGCCAACAAAGGTCCGTCTAGTCAAGGCTATGGTTTTTCCAGTGGTCATGTATGGATGTGAGAGTTGGACTGTGAAGAAAGCTGAGGGCAGAAGAATTGATGCTTTTGAACTGTGGTGTTGTAGAAGACTCTTGAGAGTCCCTTGGACTGCAAGGAGTTCCAACCAGTCCATTCTGAAGGAGATCAACCCTGGGATTTCTTTGGAAGGAATGATGCTAAGGCTGAAACTCCAGTACTTGGGCCACCTCATGTAAAGAGTTGACTTATTGGAAAAGACTCTGATGCTGGGAGGGATTGGGGGCAGGAAGAGAAGGGGACGACAGAGGATGAAATGGCTGGATGGCATCACTGACTCGATTGACGTGAGTCTGAGTGAACTCTGGGAGTTGGTGATGGACAGGGAGGCCTGGCGTGCTGCAATTCATAGGGTCGCAAAGAGTCAGACACAACTGAGTGACTGAACTGAACTGAACTGGGCCTGTGAAACCATATTAGATTTATATAGCTATATGTGACCTCAGTTGTCATTCACTCAAGCTCTGCATTTTACAGAGTAGAAAGTGAGCTTTAGAGAGGAAATTTGACTTGTTCAATTTCACATCTAGGCAATTCGTAGTAAAGTAGGGATTTCAAAAAAGCTAATTAATCCTTACTCTAAATTCTACTGCTGTTCCAATTTACTTGCTTTCTTTGTTTATGAAATTTATTCCCTCATGTGTTTTGGATTTGTATATTTTGCATAATAAGGTTAAAATTCTATTCTGTATAATTCTACAACTGAGAGACCAATTATTATTTGATATTTTAAATCACTAATTTTGAACTTCACCATTGGCATAAAATGTCACATTCTTTTTGCATGGAGCTTACAGTTTAATGACATCCTTGATCAAATTGAACAATAAAAACTTCCATTTCAAAGGTATATCCTTTTTTTTTTTTTCCAGGTAATTAGCTATTTCAAGACAAACAATTCTGTACTAAAAAACTCCACTCTCTCTTTTTCATTAAGTCATTATGCTAAGATAAGGTTGTCCATGCAGCCGTAATAATGATTTTGCTATGTTTACATAGATTAAAATAAAGACTTAGATGAAAATGATTCTGATAATACAAGCATGACATATGAAGGGTTACTTCAAATTATAGCTTTAAAAATTAATGTTAAATGATGTTTTCTGTTGGAGCATATGTGAAGTTATTTTGCCTTTGCTTTAAGGAGATTTAAGTCATTACTATATCACTTTTTAAAAGTACAGGAAATTCAGTAAATACTATGACAGATGTAATCATATGGTAAGTGGGCAAAAATAATGCACTTAAAATAGGCAAGCTGACTTTATCGAGCTTATTTCTGAACTTAAAAGATTCTATATCTCAGTTTATTGTGCAAATCTTTACAATAAATTTGGGACATGTAATTAACATAAAATACACATAAGTTACCTCTAAGATCCCCTTAATTAAGTGGGCAAGGACTATGAACAGGAAATTCAGGAAAAAGGAAGTGAAAATGGCTAATAAATATAATGGAAAATGTTAAACCTCATTAATTGTAAAAGAAACAAGATATGACTAGGATTATGATTATGACTGTTTTTCACCTGAATAAGTCTATTTGTTTAAATAGTAAAAGCACAAACTGATACAATCTTTTAGAAAGCAAATTTCAGTATATATTACAAACTTGGAACTGTTCATAACCTTTGGACCAGTAATTGCCTGTCTCAACAACTAAGCATTAAGAGCTTTAGGTACAAAGATGCTCAATTATATGTATCAGAACAGTATATATAACAGTAAAATAACAAAAACTTGAAGTAATTTGAATGCCAACAAATAAAACAAAATCAAGTAAATCATGATATATTCATGTGATCAAGTTATATATGTGGTATGTCACAAATATATAAAATATGAATAGAAAAAATATTGGAAGAAAATATACAAGTATTGTTTATGACTAAAACAAATAAATGTTTTCTTTTTACATTCTTATATTTTATATTAATTAGCAGGCAATTTCAAGTTAGAAAAATTAAATAATAAAGGTAAAGAAATGGAAATTAGTAGAAAAATATAGCATATAATAAAAATGCTCAAACAATTAAACCCACACTAAAACAAAAATGAGGTTTGATTTTACAATTCTAGCAAGAATTAGAAAAAGAGATAAAATTCAATACTCTGAAAATACAGGGATTAGTTTGATAGAATTCTTCTGGTAAATAATTTAACAATACAATTAATCCTAAAACAATTGTGAAAGTGAAACTGAAAGTTACTCAGCTGTGTCTGACTCTTTATAATCGCATGGACTGTAGCCTGCCAGGCTCCTCTGTCCATGGGGACTCTCCAGGCAAGAATACTGGAGTGGGTAGCCATTCCCTTCGTCAGGTGATCTTCCCAACTCAGGTCTCCCGCGTTACAGGTGGATTCTTTATTGTCTGAGCCACTAAGGAAACCCAAGAATACTGGAGTGGGTAGCCTATCCATTCTCCAGTGGATCTTCCTGACCCAGGAATTAAAGCAGGGTCTCTCTGCATTGTAGGCAGATTCTCTATAAGCTGAGCTACCAGGGAAGACAACAGTATATTCTGCTATTATTATCAGAATCATATAAATATATTCAAATATATTATTTGAATGGTTAAAATACATTATACTTTAAAAGACCATTATATCAGTTTTACTTTTAACACATGAAAATGGCAATATTCTAAATAATCCAATGACAATTGAATGATTAAATAAATCATGATATATAAATTCAATGGTATATAATAAAGTCACCTAAAATTAGCATAATGACTATACTGAAAAGCTAGACATGATCATATCATCTTATATACTGTATACAGTTGACCCTTGAACATGGGTTTGAACTGCACAGGTTCACCTATGTGCAATAATTTTTTCAGTATATAAGCACTACAGTACCACACTATCCATGGTTGTTTGAATTTATGAATGTGAGACTGTAGATATAGAGAACAGACTGCAAAGTTATATGTGGATTTTTGACTGCATGGAGGGTTGGTACCCCTAATTCCAGTGTTGTTCAAGTATCAACTATATATTTAGAGACATTAAAAGGAAACCAAAAAAAAAAACATAATACCCACTTCTGTGTTAAATTAGAGAGAATTTGATTGATATTTACAAATCTTTACTAAATAATTTCTATTAATGATAAAGCTTTTCTTAAAAATCGCTTACCACTTGCACATTACATGACTTCTTTTCAGGGGTAATAACTTCTGGAATTTGTGTTTCCAGTTCTGTAAGATCATGTGGCAGAGCAATTATGTAATGATAGATTTTAGTCACACCCTTGCACTAGAAAAGAAAAAAAAGAAAAAATATATGAAAATCATATCAGCATCACTATTTCAGTTCTAACGTGTAATTGCCATAATTTTCAGGTTTAAAAAATGAATATATAATATATATGCATGTACATATATATTCCTATTTGTATTCAGAGAGAGATACAACATGACTCACCAAAAGATGAAAAATATATTTATATGTTTGCAGAGTGAGTCAACTGTGTATTATTAAAGCATAAAACTGGACTTAATTTTTTAGGTCCTCTCAACTGTCGTATGGGCAAAGTGCAGATGAGTGAGAAATAAAATGAGATTAAAAAGGTCAATTTATTCCTGAAAAAGTACACATATTCATGGAAATTTTGGAAAAGGCAGAAAACCTAAGAAAAAATTAGCTATCACCCAGAATAGCAAACCCCCTCTTCCAACAACACAAGAGACGACTCTACACATGGGCATCACCAGATATTCAATATCGAAATCAGACTGATTATACTGTTTTCAGCCGAAGATAGAGAAGCTCTATACAGTCAGCACAAAAAAAGACCAGGAGCTGACTGTGGCTCAGATTATGAACTCCTTATTGCAAAAATTCAGACTTAAATTGAAGAACATAGGGAAAACCTATAGACCATTCAGGCATGACCTAAATCAAATCCCTTAAAATTATACAGTGGAAGTGGCAAATAGATTCAAGGGATTAGATCTCATGAGCAGAGTGACTGAAGAACTATGGATGGACGTTCATAACACTGTACAGGCAGTGGTGATCAAAATCATCCTGAAAAAAAAGAAATGAAAAAAAGGCAAAATGATTGTCTGAGGAAGTCTTACAGATAGCTGAGAAAAGTGAAAGGCAAAGGAGGAAAGGAAAAATATACCCATCTGAAAGCAGAGTTCCAAAGAACAGCAAGAAGAGACAAGAAATCCTCCCTATGTTTAGATCAATGCAAAGAAATAGAGGAAAACAATAAAATGGGAAAAACTAGATATCTTTTCAAGAAAATTAGAGATACCAAGGGGATATTTCATGCAAAGATGGGCATGATAAAGGACAGAAATTGTATGGACCTAAAGAAACAGAAGATATTAAGAAAAGGTGGCAAGAATACAAAGAAGAACTATACAAAAAAGATCTTAATGACCCACATAACCACAGTGGTGTGATCAAACAAATAGAGTCAGACATCTGGGAATGTGAAGTCAAGTGGGCCTCAGGAAGCATCACTATGAACAAAGCTAGTTGATGTGATAGAATTCCAGCTGAGCTATTGCAAATACTTAAAAGATGATGCTGTTAAAGTGGTACACTCAATATGCCAGAAAATTTGAAAACTCAAGCAGTGGCCACAGGACTGGAAAAGATCAGTTTTCATTCCAGTCCCAAAGAAAGGCAACGTCAAAGAATGTTCAAACTACTGAACAATTGCACTAATCTCACATACCAGCAAAGACTTCTCTGGTAGCTCAGATGGTAAAGCATCAGCCTACAATGCAGGAGACATGGGTTTGATCCCTGGGTCAGAAAGATCCCCTGGAGAAGGAAATGACAATGCACTGCAGTACTCTTGCCTGGAAAATCCCATGGACGGAGGAGCCTGGTAGGCTACAGCCCATGGGGACGCAGAGTCAAACACAACTGAGTGACTTCATTTCATTTCTTTCAATTCAATTCTCAAAATTCTCCAAGCTAAGCTTCAACAGTACATGAACAGAGAACTTCCAGACGTTCAAGCTGGATTTAGAAAAGGCAGAGGAACCAGAGATCAAATTGCCAACATCTGCTGGATCATCAAAAAAGCAAGAGAGTTCCAGAAAAATATCTATTTCTGCTTTATTGACTATGCCAAAGCCTTTGACTGTGTGGATCACAATAAACTGTGGAAAATTCTGAAAGAGATGGGAATACCAGACCACCTGACCTGCCTCTTAAGAAACCTGTATGCACGTCTGGAAGCAACAGTTAGAACTGGACATGGAACAACAGACTTGTTCCAAATAGGAAAAGGAGTATATCAAGGCTGTATATTGTCACCCTGCTTATTTAACTTATATGCAGAATACATTATGAAAAACACTGGGGCTGGAGGAAGCACAAACTGGAATCAAGATTGCCAGGAGAAATATCAATAACCTTAGATATGCAGATGACACCACCCTTATGGCAGAAAGTGAAAAAGAACTAAAGAGCCTCTTGATGAAAGTGAAAGAGGACAGTGAAAAAGTTGGCTTAAAGCTCAACATTCAGAAAACAAAGATCATGGCACTGGTCCCATCACTTCATGGCAAATAGATGGGGAAACAGTGGAAATAGTGGCTGACTTTATTTTTCTGGGCTCCAAAATCACTACAGATGGTGACTGCAGCCATGAAATTAAAAGACGCTTACTCCTTGGAAGGAAAGGTATGACCAACCTAGACAGCATATTAAAATGCAGAGACATTAGTTTGCCAACAAAGGTCCGTCTAGTCAAGGCTATGGTTTTTCCAGTGGTCATGTATGGATGTGAGAGTTGGACTATAAAGAAAGCTGAGTGCCAAATAATTGATGCTTTTGAACTGTGGTATTGGGGAAGACTCTTGAGAGTCCCTTGGACTGCAAGGAGATCCATCCAGTTCATCCTAAAGGAGATCAGTCCTGGGTGTTCATTGGAGGGACTGATGCTGAAGCTGAAACTCCAATACTTTGGCCACCTGATGAGCATTGCTGACTCATTTGAAAAGACCCTGATGCTAGGAAAGATTGAAGGCAGGAGGAGAAGGGGACAGAGGATGAGATGGTTGGATGGCATCACCGACTCGATGGACATGGGTTTGGGTGAATTCTGGGAGTTGGTGGTGGACAGGGAGGCCTGGCGTGCTGCAGTTCATGGGGTCGCAAAAAGGTGGACACAACTGATTCACTGAACTGAAATGAACTGAATGAATTGATTCTTTTGAACTGTGGTTTTTGGGAAGACTCTTGAGTCCCTTGGAGACTCGAGGACTCAAGACAGCAAGGAGATCAAACCCGTCAATCCTAAAAGAAATCGGTACTGAATATTCATTGGAAGACTGATGCTGAAGCTGAAACTCCAATACTTTGGCCACCTGATCTGAAGAACTAACTCCCTGGAAAAGACCCTGAAGCTGGGAGAGATTGAAGGCAGGAGGAGAAGGGAACTAGAGAGGATGAGATGGTTGAATCGCATCACCAACTCAATGCACATGAGTTTGAGCAAGCCCCAGCAGTTGGTGATTGACAGGGAAGCCTGGTGTGCAGAAGTCCATGGGGTCACAAATAGTACGACATGACTGACTGAACTGATATATATATATATATATATATATATATATATATATATATATATATATATATATATATAAACTGCTACAGAGGTTTCCTTGCCCCAAATCTAGTTCACCGCTTCCATAAGATTACTTTACAAGATACAAAAAAATCTTAAGTGTCTTCTCCAAAATAAGAGCTTTAAAAAGCTTTAGCCATTTGAGCAGGTACTGACATAATGGCTGAAAACATTAAAATAAATGCTATAAGATCTCAGCTTGTGCTTGCTTATTTATGTGTGCCTGTATGCATGTATGCTCAAGTCACTTCAGTCATGTCTGACTCTTTTTGACTCTATGGACTATAGCCCTCCAGTTGTATCTGACTCTTTGTGACCCTATGGACTATAGCCCTCCAGGCTCCTCTGTCTATGGGATTCTCTAAGCAAGAATACTGGAGTGGGTTGCTATGCCCACTTTCAGGGGATCTTCCCGACCCAGGTATTGAACCCATGTCTCCTGCACTGCAGTCAGATTCTTTGCCACTAAGCCACTGGGGAAGCCCATGTGTGTCTGTATATGTATGCTGTAATGTGAAATATTCTTCTGACTCGTAATGGTATTGCCAAATTAACTTATAAAAGAGCTATGTTAAATTAATTCAAAGAAAGTAAGAGCTTATACAAATTAAGCAGTCATAAAATTCTCAAGATTTTATTCTCAGGGTTATTAGAAATAAACCCAAATGCTTCAAGTTCATGTGGCCTGGGAAAATACTCAGTATCAAGACTGGCTTGTGTGTGTGTGTGCTAAGTGGCTTCAGTCGTGTCCGACTCTATGTGACACTATGGACTGTGTAGCCAACAAGGCTCCTCTCTCCATCGGATTCTCCAGGTAAGAATACTGGAGAGGGTGGCCATGCCCTTCTCCACAGGATCTTCCCCACCCAGGGACTGACCTGTGTCTCTTATTTCTGTTGCATTGGCAGGCAGGTTCTATACCTCTAGCACCACCTGGGAAGCCCAGATTTATTAATTAAAATAGATGCGTCTTTACAGTTGTCAACATGAAAAATAATTTTTACATACATCTTTTATTCTTCTGAGGTTTATTAGTCAAGTAAGTTCGTGTTATCTACTGTTATGGAATGCTAGTGAATAAAAAAATCTTATGATGATTTTGTCTAATGTCTTAGAAAGAATAAAGCCAATAAGATCTTTAAAATTTACTCTGCTGAATTTTATCTTAACAGATTTAACATATGGAATTTGATTCTAAAATATTAGTAAGAGTTAAGAAGGGAAATGAAAACCTTAAGAAAAAAAGAATTATAAATAAGAGCTGATAAACTATATTTTTACCTATTAATAAAATTCATGGATGGTTACAAGAGCATATGTTCCCATCCATGAGTTTATATGGGCTTCCCTCGTAGCTCAGTTGGTAAAGAATCTGCCTGCAATGCAGGAGACCCAGGTTCGATTCCTGGGTCGGGAAGATCCCCTGGAGAAGGAAATGGCAAACCCACTCCAGTATTCTTGCCTGAGAAGTCCATGGACCGAAGAGCCCAGCAGGCTGCAGTCCACAGAGTTGCAAGTGTCAGACACGGCTTAGCCACCATATGTGTGTGTGTGTGTGTGTGTGTGTGTGTGTGTGTATACACACACCACTGTATACACACATACACACATGAATCTCCATCACTTAGCACAATTCTAAGTATATACAGTAGAACTACATAAATATTTATCACTGATGAGTACGTGGGCATAAAAGCAATTCTCAAACTTTTCCAAAGAATATTTAAAATAATTAAGTATAACATTGGTTTTAGGTTAAAGGGTCATGGAAAAACACAGTGATTTAAATGGTTAAAGAGCAAAATCTCTTACAATTTTAATGACCTGAAAAAACTTATAGATAAAAATCCATATTCATGCTGGTACCAAATGTGTATTTTTTCCCCAGTAAATATTTCAATTTGATATATACATTTAAAACGTAAAGCTATAAATATGTCATAAGTCATACATACTTGCCTAGGTTGATTTTTTAAAAGAGGAATCAGATAATATTTAAGTTGGATATTATCTTAAACAACATCTACTTCAATCTCTTCATTTTGAGATTGGGAAATTGAGGTTGTTACACCATGTAAGAGTTGAGGTCCAAAGGGGCAAGGACCATGTCTTTATTCTCTTTGTATCTCTTTTACCTAAATCTTATAACCGGTATATAGTAGATGTTTATTAAATGTTTACTAAATGAATTAAATTCACTCCAAACCAGAACTTCATCCTTCAGCCAGCCAGTGTCTTAATTGTTACACCAATGAATCAAGCTCATTCTTTTTATTTATTTTTAAATTGAAGGATAATTGCTTTACAGAATTTTGTTGTTTTCTGCCAAACCTCAACATGAATCAGCCATAGGTATACATATATCCTCTGCCTTCTGAACCTCCCTCCCATCTCCCTTCCCATCCCATCCCTCCAGGTTGATACAGAGCCCCTGTTTGAGTTTCCTGAACCATAGAGCAAATTCCCATTAGCTATCTATTTTACATTTGGTAATGTAAGTTTCCACGTTACTCTTTCCATACATCTCACCCTCTCCTCCCCTCTCCCCATGTCCATAAGTCTATTCTGTATGCCTGTTTCTCCACTGCTGCCCTGTAAGTAAATTATTCAATATCATTTTTTCTAGATTCCGTATATATGTGTTAGAATATGATATTTATCTTTCTCTTTCTGACTTACTTCACTGGGTATAATAGGTTCTAGGTTCATCCACTTCCATAGAACAGACTCAAATGTGTTCCTTTTTATGGCTGAGTAATGTTCCATTGTATATATGTACCACAACTTCTTTATCCATTCATCTGTTGATGGACATCTAGGTTGCTTCCATGTTCTAGCTATTGTAAATAGTGCTGTAATGAATAATGGGATACATGTGTCTTTTTCTATTTTGGTTTCCTCAGGGTATATGCCTAGGAGTGGGATTGCGGAGTCATATGCTAGTTTTATTCCTAGTTTTCTAAGGAATCTCCCTCCATACCATCTTCTATAGCAGCTGTATCAATTTTCATTCCCACCAACAGTGCAAGAGCTGTTGCACAGCTCTTTTCTCCACACCCTCTCCAGCATTTATTGTTTGTAGACTTTTTGATGATGGCCATCCTGACTGGTATGAGGTTTTATCTCATTGTAGTTTTGATTTGCATAATAACGAGTGATGTTGAGCATCTTTTCATGTCTTTGTTAGCCATCTGTATGTCTTCTTTGGAGAAATGTCTGTTTAGGTCTTTTTCCCACTTTTTGATTGGGTTGTTTATTTTTCTGGTACAGAGTTGTATGAGCTGCTTGTCTATTTTGGAAATTAATTGTTTGACAGTGGCTTCATTTGCTATTATTTTCCTGAATTCAGATTATACTACAAAGCTACAGTCATCAAGATAGCATGGTACTGGCACAAAAACAGAAATATAGACCAATGGAACAAGAGAGAAAGCCCAGAAGTAAATCCATGCACAAATGTGTACCTCATTTTTGACAAAGGAGGCAAGAATATATAATGGGGCAAAGACAGCCTCTTCAATAAATGGTGCTGGGAAAATGGATAGCTACATGTAAAAGAATGAAAGTAAAACACTTCCTAACACCACACACAAAGATAAACCCAGAATGGATTAAAGACCTAAATGTAAGACCTGAAACTATAAAACTCTTAGAGGAAAACATAGGCAGAACACTCAGTGACATAAATCAAAGCAAGTTCCTCTATGACCCACCTCCTAGAGTAATGGAAATAAAACCAAAAGTAAATAAGTGGGACCTAATTAAACTTAAAAGCTTTTGCACAGCAAAGGAAACTATAATCAAGGTGAAAAGACAACCCTCAGAATGGGAGAAAATAAAACCTCATTTTATCTTCATATTGATTTCTTTGATTGTAGTACCCCTACCTTCACCTCTAACTAAACTGTTTCCAGTTTTCAGAATCCTATTGCATTCAAATTTTATCCATGAAATCTTATGGATAATTTTAGCCTTCTTTACACAAGGGTATGACTATCTTCCCACACAAATTCTTTTGCAGATCACTGCACATCTGAATCCTTATATTTGACCACATGGATGGGGAAAAGAAAATGGGGGCAGGCTGCAAGAAAAGAATGGAAGCTAAACTTTCATGACTGTATTAGGAATGGGACAAGGAACAGTAGTGAGATAGTATTAAGTTGTTTCTTCATTTGATAAACCTATAGTTGGGCAGTGTTAGTAGATAAAACAAAACAGAACCTCATCTGATCCTTTCATTTCCTTGGATACCTTATTTTCCTAATTAGGCTATCAGGCCTTCTTTTCTAAATTTAATCATCAACTCTTTAAGAGTATGGGAACATTTTTCACAATTTGCAAATCCCTTTAACAGTGTACACAGAATAACTTCAATAAACATCAGATAGGCTGGAAAGCATAAAGGCAAGTGACAGTGCTAATTAAGTAAGAGCTTTCCTGGCCTCTTTCCCTTCCCAGCCCTAGACTCTCACTCTCTTACCTCTACTTTAATTCTGGAGAGATTAGAAACCAGTGAACAAACTGAGCAGTAAGGAGTGGGGAAAGCAAGAAGAAACAAATCTCCCTTACAAAACTGCAAGTTGTTGGTTCCAGGAAGCCATAGCTATTAGAGGACATTAAGTACAACTTTGTGCGAAGTTGAAATTCTGACCTCTAAATACTTCAGGTATTTATATTTAATAAAATAGAGCAGCAAAGTCTTGGAAGTGCCCGATTTATATCTTATTGAACTTAAAAGAAATTTGTTGTTATTGCTGTTGTTGTTTAGTCACTAAGTCGTGTCCAACTCTTTTGTGACCACATGGACGGTAGCCCACCAGGGTCCCCTGCCCATGGGATTTCCCAGGCAAGAATACTGGAGTGGCATGCTATTTCCTTCTCCAGAGGATCTTCCCAACCCCAGGATTCAACTTGCATCTCCTTCACTGGCAGGCGGATTCTTTACCACTTAGCCACGAGATAAATAATATATATATATATATTTTTTTATTATTTTTTATTATTTTTATATTTATATTTATATTATATTATATTTTATTATTTATTTATTATATTATATATATAATATATATATTTTAGTGATATTCCACCAATTGTCCTTGTACAGCTCCTAATTACAACTAGTAATTATATCTAAGAGTATTGTAGTATTATGTTCATTTGCCTGTTTCATAAGATAAATGACTATACATTTATATATGGGCTTGGGTAATGGGATAAATTCATCCTGGAGAAAATATGGCATGGATTTTGCTATTATTGTTAGGATAACTGTTTGAACATATTTACTTACTTACCTTCTGGTGAATTTTGTTTTTGTTATTGTTAAAATACTATTCAGAAATTTTATTTATTGCTCAGAAGAATGTTTAGTATAATGCAAAGATAATGAAATATAAAGACAGTGAGTGTTGTCTAGAAAAGTGAAGTTTTGGTAAAATCATTGACTTGTATACACAGGCACACATACACACACATCCTGGCATGGCTGCATGATTTTATGGCACATCTTTTATGTTTTGACTTCCTTTTGGTTAATTTTGAAATGATATACTTTTATGCCACTCTCATCATTCTTCTCGCCCCACAACACTCTTTTTGTCAACATACGGGTTACAATATATTTTGCAACTTGCTACATACAGAACACTGGCCTCAGATCAGATCAGATCAGTCGCTCAGTCGTGTCCAATTCTTTGCGACCCCATGAATTGCGGCAAACCAGGCCTCCCTGTCCATCACCAACTCCCGGAATTCACTCAGACTCACGTCCATCGAGTCAGTGATGCCATCCAGCCATCTCATCCTCTGTCGTCCCCTTCTCCTCCTGCCCCCAATCCCTCCCAGCATCAGAGTCTTTTCCAATGAGTCAACTCTTCGCATGAGCTGGCCAAAGTACTGGAGTTTCAGCTTTAGCATCATTCCTTCCAAAGAAATCCCAGGGCTGATCTCCTTCAGAATGGACTGGTTGGATCTCCTTGCAGTCCAAGGGACTCTCAAGAGTCTTCTCCAACACCACAGTTCCAAAGCATCAATTCGTCGGCCCTCAGCCTTCTTCACAGTCCAACTCTCACATCCATACATAACCACAGGAAAAACCATAGCCTTGACTAGACAAACCTTGTTGGCAAAGTAATGTCTCTGCTTTTGAATATGCTATCTAGGTTGGTCATAACTTTCCTTCCAAGGAGTAAGCATCTTTTAATTTCATGGATGCCTGGAGATAAGTAAAAATAATCAAGGTATGAACAATCTCTATCACTCTTTCAATTTTACTGAAAACTCTGGCTTCCATTTGTAGTTTACTATGACAATGCAAGACATAATTATGAATATTGGTTAACTGCAAGTAGAGCCCCTATCATAAATGGCTACTTAATATGTTTCTCATCTTGCATAAAAAAGGATTAACGCTGGTTTCAAATTTACAATGCAAGAATTTTAATGAATGTCTTTTCTCTCCACAGCCCTATTTTATTCTTGGTAAATAAAGAAGAAAAAACCTATAATGGAAAATTAATGGCTTACTATAAAGGGTAATAAAAAGTAACACAGTAATGAATTGAAGTGATAAGTTGCACGATCCCTTAACATTCCCATAGATAATAGTCAAGGCTGAAGAACATCAGGATGACTTCTAAAGATACATCAGAGAGGGAGAATGTAAAAAGCTGTTCTGCTTAGCACAATCATTGTTAGAGCTCTGTCAGAATGGTTTTCTTTCAATGGTAGTACTTTCTGGACAAAATATGAAAAAAAAAATGGACTGTTTTTCCTGGCACATGCACATGGAGGCTAAACAATACATTACTAAAGAATCAATGGATCACTGAAAATTAAAGAGGAAATTTAAAAATATATATCTAGAGACAAAAGACAATGATGCTAAAACAATCCAAAACCCTATGGGGCAGAGCAAAAGATGGAAGTTAACAGTGATACATTTCTAACTCAAGAAAAAGAAAAAGCTGAAATAAACAACCTAAACTTACACTGAAAGCTATTACAGAAAGAACAATAAAAACTCAATGTAAAAAAAAAAAAAAAAAGCCCAAAGTGAATAGAATGAAATAAATCACAAAGATCAGAGCAAGTATAATTAAGTAGAGAAGAAGAAAATGAAAGCAAACCTCAATAAAACCTCAACAAAAAGCTGGTTCTTTGAGGAGAGGAAGATGATCGACCTTTATTTAGGTTCATCAGGAAAACGAGAGTGAGAACTAAAAATCAATAAAAGTATAAATAAAAAACAAGAAGTTACAATAGGCAATTTATTGTTGTTCAGCCACTCAGTCTTGACTGACTCTTCACGACCCCATGGACTGAAGCACACCAGGCTTCCCTCTCCTTCACCATCTCGTGGAGTTTACCTAAAGTCATGTCCATTGAATTGGTGATACCATCCAACCATCTCATCCTCTGTCATCCCCTTCTCCTCTTGCCTTCAATCCTTCCCAGCATCGGGGTCTTTTTCAATGAATCAGTTCTTCGCATCAAGTGACTTAAGTATTGGAGCTTCAGCATCGGTCCTTTCAATGACTATTCATTGTTGATTTCCTTTAGGATTGACTGATTTGATATCCTTGCTGTTCAAGGACTCTCAAGAGTCTTCTCCAGCACCATAGTTCCAAGGGACCAATTCTTTGGTGCTCAGCCTTTTTTATTGTCCAACTTTCACACTGGTACATGGCTACAGGAAAAAATATTGCTTTGACTATACAGACCTTGGTAGGCAAAGTAATGTATGTTTCTTAATATGCTGTCTAGGTTTCTTACAGCTTTTCTTCCAAAGAGCAAGCATCTTTTAAATTCATGGCCATAGTCACCATCTGTGGTGATTCTGGAGTGCAAGAAAATAAAGTCTGTCACTGTTCAGATTATTTCTTCATCTATTTGCCGTGAAGTGACCATATGCCATGATATTGGTTTTTTGAATGCTGAATTTTAAGCTAGCTTTTCATTCTCCTCTTTCATCTTCATCAAGAGGCTCTTTAGTTCCTCTTCATTTTGGCCTTAAGGGTCGTATTGTCTGCATATTTGATGTTCTTGATATTTCTCCTCACAATCTTGATTCCAGCTTGTGTTTCATCCAGTCTGGCATTTCACATGATGTATTCTGGGTATAAGTTAAATAAGCAGTGTGACAATATACAGCCTTGATGTACACCTTTCCCAATTTGGAACCAGTTCCCTTTTTTTATGTCCAGTTGTAACTGTAGTTTCTTGATCTGCATACAGTTTCTCAGGAGGCAGGTAATGTGGTCCGATATTCCCATCACTTTCAGAATTTTCCAGTTAGTCTTATCCACACAAAGGCTTTAACGTAGTCAATGAAGCAGAAGTAAATGTTGTTCTAGAATTCTCTGGCTTTATGTATGATCCAGTGGACGTTGGCAATTTTATCTCTGGTTCCTCTGACCATTTGCTGACCTGGGGCCACTCCTGAGTTTTCTAAATCTGCTGATATATTGAGTGCAGCACTGTAACAGCATCATCTTCTAGCATGTGAAATAGCTCAGCTGAAATCCCATCACCTCCACTAGCTTTGTTTGTAGTTATGCTTCCTAAAGTCCACTTGACTTCACACTCTAGGATGTTTGGCTCTAAATGAGTGATCACCCCATTGTGGATATCTGGGTCATTAAGATATTTTTTGTGTGTAGCTATTCTGTATATATTTGCCACCTCTCCTTAATATCTTCTGCTTCTGTTAGGTCCATATCATTTCTGTCCTTTATTGTGCCCATATTTGTGTAAGATGTTCCCTTGATAGCTCTAATTTTCTTGAAGAGATCCCTAGTCCTCCACATTCTATTGTTTTCCTCTACTTCTTTACAGTGTTCACTTAAAAAGCCTTTCTTATCTCTCCTTGCTTTCTCTGGAACTCTGCATTCAGATGGGTATATCTTTCTTTTTCTCCTTTGCCTTTCATTCTCTTCTTTTCTCAGCTATTTGTAAGGCCTGCTCAGATAACCATTTTGCCTCTTTGAATTTATTTTTCTTCAGGATGGTTTTGATCACCACTTCCAATACAATGTTATAAACATCCATCCGTATTTCTTCAGGCACTCTATCAGATCTCATCCCTGGAATCTTTTTTCTTTTTTTCCCCACTTCCACTGCATATTCACAAAGGATGTGATTTAGGTCATACCTGAATATCCTAGTGATATTCCCTACATTCTTTAAGTTTGAATAGCTAATATGATCATTTGCAGTTTTCATGATCTGAGCCACAGTTGGCTCCCGGTCTTGTTTTTGTTGACTGCATAGAGCTTCTCCATCTTCAGCTACAAAGAATATAATCAATTTTATATCAGTATTCACCATCTAGTGATCTTCATATGTAGAGTCGTGTCTTGTGTTGTTGGAAGAGGGTGTTTGCTCTGAGCAGTGCATTCTCTTGGCAAAACTCTGTTAGACTTCGTCCTGCTTCATTTTGTACTCTAAGGCCAACTTGCCTGTTATTTCAGGTATCTTTTGATTTCCTACTTTTGCATTCCAGTCCCCTATGATGAAAAGGACATTTTTGGGGTGTTAGTTCTAGAAGGTTTTGTAGGTCTTCATAGAACCATTCAACGTCAGCTTCTTCAGCATTAGTGGCTGCGGCATAGACTTGGATTACTGTGATACTGAATGGTTTGCCTTGGAAATGAATTGAGATCATTCTGTCATTTTTGAGACTGCACCCAAGTAATGCATTTTGGGCCGTTTTATTGACTATGAGAGCTATTACATTTTTTTTCCTAAGGGATTCTTGCCCACAGTAGTAGGTATAATGGTCATCTGAATTAAATTCGCCCACTCCCGTCCATTTTAGTTCACTGATTCCTAAAATGTCAGTGTTCACTCTTGCCATCTCTTTGACCACTTCCAATTTACTTTGATTCATCAACCTAATATTCCAGGTTCCTATGCAAAATTCGTTATAGCATTTTACTTTCATCACCAGACATATCCACAAGTGGGCATTGTCTCCACTTTGGCTCAGCCTCTTCATTGTTTCTGGAGCTATTTCTCTGTTCTTTTCCAGTAGTATATTAGACACCTATCAAACTAGGGAGTTCATCTTTCAGTGTCATATCTTTTTTGCCTTTCCAAGGGAAAGGCGCAGTGATCTCCCTCAAGAGACCGAGGCAGACCTGCCTTTGAGCGTTTTAGTGTCTCCTGCCAGAGGCATGAGTCAGCAGTGGCCTGCTGTGGAGAGAGAGGCTCTGCAACAGCTGTCCTGGGAGGCGCATAAGTCCTCTTGAAGGATGTTGCCATTAGCTCCATTATAAAGCCGCCGGGGAAGGCAACTCACAAACTGGAGAACAATTATACCAAATAAGTTATCACACTGCTGGGAAAGTTCTAGGCCCCACAACAGACTTCCCAACCTAGGGATCTGGCAAAGGGACTGAGTATCCCCAGTGATTCCAACTTTGAAGGTCAGAAGGATTTGACTACAGCAGTTCCACAGGACTGGGCAAAAGACACCCTTGGAGAGCACAAACAAAACCTTGTGTACACCAGGATCCAGGAGAAAGGAGCAGTGATCCCACAAGAGGCTGAGCCTTACTTGCTTGTGTGTGCTAGGGAGTCTCAGGTGGAGGCGTGTGTCGACAGAGTTCTGTTGTGGGATCAGGGTACTGCCTACAACAGTCCTGGTATAAGTCCTTTTGAAGGAGGTTGCCATTACTACCATTACCCCTATCATAGTTTGGCCTCAGGCAAAACTACAGGGAGGGAACACAGCCCACAGCCCCATCAGAAGAAAATTGGATTAAAGACTTACAGAGCATGACCTTGCCCACAAGAACAAGGCCCAGTTTTCCTCACAGCCAGTCTCTTCCATCAGGAAGCTTGCACAACCCTCTTATCCTTACCCACCAGAGGGTAGACAGAATTAAAACCACAATCATAGAAAACTAACGAAATTGATCACATTGACCACAACCTTGCCTAATTCAATGAAACTTTGAGCCATGCCATGTAGGACCACCTAAGATGGATAGGTCATGGTGGAGAATTCTGACAAAATATGGTTCACAGGAGAAGGGAATGGCAAACCACTTCAGCATTCTTTCCTTGAGAAGCCCATGAACAGTATGAAAAGGAAAAATGATATGACAATAGACAATGCAGAAATACAAAGGATTGTAAGAGACTATTACAAGCAACCGTATGCCAATAAAATGGACAACTTAGAAGAAATGGGCAAATTCATAGAAAAGTATAACCTTCCCATACTGAACCAAGAGGAAATAAAAAATATGAACAGACCAACCACAAGGACTGAAACCGAAAGTGTGATTAAAAAACGTATAACAAAAGTCCATGACCAGATGGATTCACAGGTGGAGTCTTTCAAACATTTAGAAAAAGATAAAACTTATTTTTCTCAAACTTTTCCAAAATATCTCAGAGGGAGAAACACAAATTCTTCCAAAAAATTGCAGAGGGAGAAACACTCATTCTATGAAGCCACCATCACCCAGATACCAAAACCAAAGATATCACAAAAGAAGAAAATTATAGACCGATATAACTGATGAATTGGAGAAGGAAACAGTAACCCACTCTAGTATTCTTGCCTGGAGAGTCCCAGGGACGGGGGAGACTGGTGGGCTGCCATCTATGGGGTCACACAGAGTTGGACATGACTGAAGTGACTTGGCAGTAGCAGCAGCAGCATAACTGATGAATATAGATGCAAAAATAATCAACAAAATAATAGCAACTCGAATCCAACAACATATTAAAAGGAACATACAACATGATCTAGTGGGATTTATCCCAGGGATGCAAGGATTCTTTAATATATGCCAATCAAAATTTGAAACACAATATTAACTGAAGAACAAAAATCATAAGATCATTTCAATAGATGCAGAAAAAGCTTTTGACAAAATTCAACACTCATTTCACTCATTTCTGATTTAAAAAAAAAAAAAAAACAAAAAAAAAAACAAGAAAATGGGCATAGATGGAACCTATCACAGACAACATTATTTTCAATGGTGCAATACTGAGAGCATTTCTTTAAAATCAGGAACAAGACAAAGGTGACCACTCTCAGCACTATTATTCAACATATTTTGGAAGTCATTAGCCATGGCAGTCAGAAAAGAAAAAGAAATCAAATAAATCCAAATTGGCAAAAAGGTTAAAATCTCACTGTTTGCAGATGACATGATAATATACATAGAAAATTCTAAAGATGTTATCAGAAAACTTCTAAAGCTCATCAATAAATTTAGTAAATTTGCAGGTTATAAAATTAATACAAACAAATCTCTTGCATTCCTATAATCTAACAATGAAAGATCAGAATGAGAAATTAAGGAAACTACTCTGTTTACCATGGAAATAAAAATTATACAACAACTAGAAATAAACCTATCTAAGGAGGCAAAGATATGTATGCAGAAACCTATGACATTTATGAAAGAAATAAAAGATGACACAAAGAGATGGAGAGGTATATAATGTTCTTGAATTGGAGGAATCAATTTTGTGAGAATGACTACACTATCCAAAGCAATCCATAGATTCAATGCTGCTGCTGCTGCTGCTGCTGCAGCTAAGTCACCTCGGTCATGTCTGACTCTGTGTGACCCCATAGATGGAAGCCCACCAGGCTCCTCTGTTGCTGGGATTCTCCAGGAAAGCACAGTGGAGTGGGTTGCCATTTCCTTCTCCATGCATGCATGCATGCTAAGTCGCTTCAGTCATGTCTGACTCTGTGCAACCCCATATATGGCAGCCCACCAGGCTCCTCGGTCCACAGGATTCTCTAGGAAAGAATACTGGAGTGGGTTGCCATTCCCTTCTCCAAGATTCAATCTAATCCCATTAAATTAACAATTGTATTTCCCATAGAACTAGAAATAAAGGTCTTAAAATTTTTACAGTATTACAAAAGACCTTTAATAGCAGAAGGAATATTCAGGGGTGGGGAGAACAGAGATGATGGAATCAGGCTCGCTGACTTCAGACTATACTACAGGGCTATCAGTTCAGTTCAGTTCAGTTGCTCAGTCGTGTCCGAATCTTTGTGAGCCCATGAATCGCAGCACGCCAGGCCTCCCTGTCCATCACAAACTCCCAGAGTTCATTCAGGGCTATAGTAATTAATATAGTATGGTACTAGCACCAAAAAAAGAAATATAGATCAATGGAACAGGATACAAATATCAGAGATAAACTCATGCACTTATGGTCACCTAATCTATGAAAAACAGGCCAGAATACACAATGGACCAAAGAGCCTATTCAATAAGTGGTCCTTGGAAAACTGGACAGCTACATGTAAAAGAATGAAATTAGAATACTCAACACCATACATATAAATAAACTTAAAATGGATTAATTACCTAAATATAAAGCCAGACACGATAACACTCTTAAAGAAAAACATAATGTAGGCAGTACACTGTAACATAAATCACAGCAAGATCTTTTCTGATTCACCTCCTAGAGAAATTAGAACAAAAACAACAATAAATAAGTGGAACCTAATTAAACTTAAAGTCTTTCTCATAGCAAAGGAAAACATTAAGAAGATGAAAAGATAAACCTCACAATTGGGGAACATAATAGCAAATGAAACAATTGATAAAGGATTTATCACCAAGATATAGAAACAGCCCAATATAAAAAAAAAAAAAAATTAACTCAATAAAACATGGATGGGAGACCTAAATAGATATTTCCCCAAAGTCATACAGATGTCCAAACAACACATGAAAAGAAACACACGAAAAGATGCTTAACATCACTAACTATTCAGTTCAGTTGAGTCACTCAGTCTTGTCTGACTCTTTGTGAACCCATGAATCGCAGCATGCCAGGCCTCCCTGTCTATCACCAACTCCCGGAGTTCACTCAGACTCACGTCCATCGAGTCAGTGATGCCATCCATCCATCTCATCCTCTGTCGGCGCCTTCTCCTCCTGCCCCCAATCCCTCCCAGCATCAGAGTCTTTTCCAATGAGTCAACCCTTCGCATGAGCTGGCCAAAGTACTGGAGTTGCAGCTTTAGCATCATTCCTTCCAAAGTAATCCCAGGGCTGATTTCCTTCAGAATGGACTGGATGGATCTCCTTGCAGTCCAAGGGCCTCTCAGGAGTCTTCTCCAATACCAGGGTTCAAAAGCATTCATTCTTTGGCACTCAGCTTTCCTCACAGTCCAACTCTCACATCTATACATGACCACTGGAAAAACCATAGCCTTGACTAGACGGACCTTTGTTGGCAAAGTAATGTTTCTGCTTTTGAATATGCTATCTAGGTTGGTCATAACTTTCCTTCCAAGGAGTAAGCGTCTTTTAATTTCATGGCTGCAGTCACCATCTGCAATGATTTGGCAGGCCAGGAAAATAAAGTCTGACACTGCTTCCACTGTTTCCCCATCTATTTCCCATGAAGTGATGGGACCAGATGCCATGATCTTCGTTTTCTGAATGTTGAGCTTTAAGCCAACTTTTTCACTCTCCTTTTTTACTTTCATCAAGAGGCTTTTTTAGTTCCTCTTCACTTTCTGTGATAAGGGTGGTTTCGTCTGCATATCTGAGGTTATTGATATTTCTCCTGGCAATCTTGATTCCAGCTTGTGCTTGTTCCAGCCCAACGTTTCTCATGATGTACTCTGTATATAAGTTAAATAAACAGGGTGACAATATACGGCCTTGATGTACTCCTTGTCCTATTTGGAACCAGTCTGTTGTTCCATGTCCAGTTTTAACTGTTGCTTCCTGACCTGCATATAGGTTTCTCAACAGGCAGGTCAGGTGGTCTGGGATTCCCATCTCTTTCAGAATTTTCCACCATTTACTGTGATCCACACAGTCAAAGGCTTTGGCATAGTAAATAAAGCACAAATAGATGTTTTTGTGGAACTTTCTTGTTTTTTTTTTTTTTTTTGATGATCCAGCGGATGTTGGCAATTTTATCTCTGGTTCCTCTGCCTTTTCTAAAACCAGCTTGAATGTGTGGAATTTCACAGTTCACATATTGCTGAAGCCTGGCTTGGAAAATTTTGAGCATTACTTTACTAGCGCGTGAGATGAGTGAAATTGTGGGGTAGTTTGAGAATTCTTTGGCATTGCCTTTAGGTCAGAATAACCTACAGAGATTTTTTTTTTCCATGTGTCATTATAAACATTAGGATATCTTTTCCTGTGAGAATTAAAAATTAGTAGTGGAGGGCAGTGGTTGTAAAAGGGGAAGGACATTCATTTTTTAGAGTTGGTATAAATCTTTTTTCACAATGATGTAATTTGACTAAAAAGACCTTTCGGGACATGCAACAAGTTCAGTTCAGCTCTGTTCAGTCACCCAATCATGTCCGACTCTTTGGGACTCCATGGACTGCAGCACCCCAGGCTTCCCTGTCCATCACTAACTCCCAGGAGCTTACTCAAACTCATGTCCATCAAGTCAGTGATTCAATCCAACTATATGATCCTCTGTCCTCCCCTTCTTCTCCCGCCTTCCATCTTTACTAGCATCAGAGTCTTTTACAATGAGTCAGTTCTTCCCATAAGATGGCCAAAGTACTGGAGCTTCAACTTCAGTATCAGTCCTTCCAATGAATATTTAGGACCGATTTCCCTTAGGATGGACTGGATGGATCTCCTTGAGGTCCAAGGGACTCTCAAGAGTTTTCTCCAACACTGCAGTTCAAAAGCATCACTTCTTCAGAGCTCAGCTTTCTTTGTACTCCAACATTTACATCCATACATGACTACTAGAAAAACGATAGGTTTGAATAGATGGAACTTGATTGGAAAAGTAATGTCTTTGCTTTTTTTATTTTTTCTTTTAATCTTAATTAGAGGTTAATTAGTTTACAATATTGTATTGGTTTTGCCATACATAAAAATTAATTTGCCATGGGTGTACAAGTGCTCCCCATCATGAACCCTTCTCGCACCTCCCTCCCCGTACCATCCCTCTGAGTCATCCCAGTGGATCAGACTCAAGCATCATGTATCCTGCATTGAACCTGGACTGGTGATTTGTTTCTTATATGATATTATACATGTTTCAATGCCATTCTCCCAAATCATCCCACCCTCTCCCTCTCCCACAGAATCCAAAAGACTCTTCTATACATCTGTGTCTCTTCTGCTGTCTCACATACAGGGTTATCATTACCATCTTTGAAAATTCCATATATATCCGTTAGTATACTGTTTTGGTGTTTTTCTTTCTGACTTACTTCACTCTGTATAATAGGCTCCAGTTTCATCCACCTCATTAGAACTGATTCAAATGTATTCTTTTTAGTGGCTGACTAATACTCCGTTGTGTATATGTACCACAGCTTTCTTATCCATTCATCTGTTGATGGACATCTAGGTTGCTTCCATGTTCTGGCTATTAAAAACAGTGCTGTGATGAACATTGGGGTACATGTGTCTCTTTCCCTTCTGGTTTCCTCAGTGTGTATGCCCAGCAGTGGCATTGCTGGGTCATAAGGCAGTTCTATTTCCAGTTTTTTAAGGAATCTCCATACTGTTCTCCATACTGGCTGTACTAGTTTCCATTCCCACCAACAGTGTAAGAGGATTCCTTTTTCTTCACATGCTCTCCAGCATTTATTGCTTATAGACTTTTGGATCACAGCCATTCTGACTGGCATGAAATGGTATCTCATTGTGGTTTTGATTTGCATTTCTCTGATAATGAGTGATGTTGAGCATCTTTTCATATGTTTGTTAGCCATTCGTATGTCTTCTTTGGAGAAATGTCTATTTAGTTCTTTGGCCCATTTTTTGATTGGGTCCTTTACTTTTCTGGAATTGAGCTGTAGGAGTTGCTTGTATATTTTTGAGATTAGTTGTTTGTCAGTTGCTTCATTTGCTATTATTTTCTCCCATTCTGAAGGCTGTCATTTCACCTTGCTTATAATTTCCTTTGTTGTGCAGAAGCTTTTAATTTTAATTAGGTCCCATTTGTTTAAATTTGCTTCTATATCCAATATTCTGGGAGGTGGGTCATAGAGGATCCTGCTGTGATTAACGTTGGAGAGTGTTTTGTCTATGTTCTCCTGTAGCAGTTTTATAGTTTCTGGTCTTACATTTAGATCTTTAATCCATTTTGAGTTTATTTTGGTATATGGTGTTAGAAAGTGTTCTAGTTTCGTTCTTTTACTAGTGGTTGACCAGTTTTCCCAGCACCACTTGTTAAAGAGATTGTCTTTTCTCCATTGTATATTCTTGTCTCCTTTGTCAACGATAAGGTGTCCATATGTGCGTGGATTTATATCTGGGCTTTCTATTTTGTTTCATTGATCTATATTTGTGTCTTTGTGCCAGTGCCATACTGTCTTGATGACTGTGGCTTTGTAGTAGAGCCTGAAGTCAGGCAGGTTGATTCCTCCAGTTCCATTCTTCTTTCTCAAGATCACTTTGGCTATTCAAGGTTTGTTGTATTTCCATATAAATTGTGAAATTATTTGTTCTAGCTCTGTGAAAAATACCACTGGTAACTTGAGAGGGATTGCACTGAATCTATAGATTGCTTTGGGTAGTATACTCATTTTCACTATATTGATTTTTCTGGTCCATGAACATGGTATATTTCTCCATCTATTAGTGTCCTCTATGATTTCTTTCACCAGTGTTTTATAGTTTTCTATATGTAGGTCTTTAGTTTCTTTAGATAGATATATTCCTAAGTATTTTATTATTTTCGTTGCAATGGTGAATGGAATTGTTTCCTTAATTTCTCTTTCTATTTTCTCATTAGTACTGTATAGGAATGCAAGGGATTTCTTTGCATTGATTTTATATCCTGCAACTTTACTATATTCATTGAATAGCTTTAGTAATTTTCTGGTGGGGTCTTTAGGGTTTTCTATGTAGAGGATCATGTCATCTGCAAACAGTGAGAGTTTTACCTCTTCTTTTCCAATTTGGATTCCTTTTATTTCTTTTTCTGCTCTGATTGCTGTGGCCAAAACTTCCTAAACTATGTTGAATAGTAATGGTGAAAGTGGGCACCCTTGTCTTGTTCCTGACTTTAAGGGAAATGCTTTCACTTTTTCGCCACTGAGGATAATGTTTGCTGTGGGTTTTTCATATATAGCTTTTATTATGTAGAGATATGTTCTTTCTGTTGCTGCTTTATGGAGGGGTTTTAATCATAAATGGATGTTGAATTTTGTCAAAGGCTTTCTCTGCATCTACTGAGGTAATCATATGGCTTTTATTTTTCAATTTGTTAATGTGGTGTATTACATCGATTGATTTGCAGATATTGAAGAATCCTAGCATCCCTGGGATAAAGCCCACTTGGTCATGGTGTATGATTTTTAATGCGTTGTTGGATTCTGATTGCTAGAATTTTGTTAAGGATTTTTGCATCTATGTTCATCAGTGATATTGGCCTGTAATTTTCTCTTTTTTTGTGTGGCATCTTTGTCAAGTTTTGGTATTAGGGTGATTGTGGCCTCATAAAATGAGTTTGGAAGTTTACCCTCCTCTGTAATTTTCTGGAAGAGTTTGAGTAGGATAGGTGTTAGCTCCACTCTAAATTTTTGGTAGAATCCAGCTGTGAAGCCGTCTGGACCTGGGCTTTTGTTTGTCTCTGCTTTTTAACATGCTGTCTAGGTTGGTCATAGCTTTTCTTCCAAGGAGCAAGGATCTTTTATTTTCATGCTGCAGTACTATCTGCAGTGATTTTGGAGACATCCCCCCCCCCCCCCCACAAAAGGAGGAAAAAAAAAAAAAAGTCTCACAGTGCTTTCATTGTTTCCCAATCTATTTCCCACGAATTGATGGGATTGGATGCCATGACCTTAGTGTACTGAATGCTGAGTTTTAAGCCAACTTTTTCACTCTCCTCTTTCCTTTTCATCAAGAGGTTGTTTTGTTATTCTTCACTTTCTGCCATAATGGTGGTATCATCTGCATGTCTGAGGTTATTGATATTTCTCCTGGCAATCTTGATTCCATCTTGTGCTTCATCCAGCGTGGCATTCCCCATGATGTATTCTGCATATGTTAACTAAGCAGGGTGACAATATACAGCCTTGATGTACTACTTTCGCGATTTGGAACCAGACTGTTGTTCCATGTCCAGTTCTAACTGTTGCTTCCTGATATGCATACGGATTTCTCAGGATCAGGTCAGGTGGTCTGGTATTCTGATCTCTTGAAGAATTTTCTACAGTTTGTTGTGATCCACACAGTTAAAGTCTTTTGAGTAGTCAGTGAAGAAGACGTAGGTGTCTTTCTGGAACTCTTTTGCTTTTTAGATGATCCAACAGGTGTTGGCAGTTTGATCTCTGGTTCCTCTGCCTTTTCTAGATCCAGTTGAACAACTACAAATTCTCGGTTCATGTATTGTTGAAGCCTAGCTTGGAAAATTTTGTTCATTACTTCGCTAGCATGTGAGATGAGTGCCATTGTGTAGAAGTTTGAAAATACTTTGGCATTGTCTAACATAGAGATTGGAATGAAAACTGAACTTTTCTGGTCCTGTGACCACTGCTGAGATTTTCAAATTTGCTGACATATTGAGTGAAGCACTTTCACAGCATCATCTTTCAGGATTTGAAATAGCTCAATTGGAATTCTATCACCACTGCTAACTCTCTTCATAGTGATGCTTCCTAAGGCCCACTTGACTTCACATTTCAGGATGTCTGGCTCTAGGTGAGTGATCATACCACTGTGATTATATTGGTCATGAAGATCTTTTTTGTACAGTTCTTCTGTGTATTCTTGCCACCTCTTCTTAATACCTTCTGCTTCTGTTAGGTCCATACCATTTATGTCCTTTGTTGAGTCCATCTTTGCATGAAATGTTCCCTTGGTATCTCTAATTTTCTTGAAGAGATCTCTAGTGTTTCCCATTCTGTTGTTTTCCTCTATTTCTTTGCATTGATCGCTGAGGAAGGCTTTCTTCACTCTTCTTGCTATTCTTTGGAAATCTGCATTCAGATGTTTATATCTTTCTTTTTCTCCTTTGCTTTTCGCTTCTCTTCTTTTCACAGCTATTTGTAAGGCCTCCCCAGACAGCCATTTTGCTTTTTTGCATTTCTTTTCCATGAGGATGGTCTTAATCCCTGTCTCCTGTACAATGTCATGAACCTCTGTCCATAGTTCATCAGGCACTCTATCTATCGGATCTAGTCCCTTAAATCTATTTTTCACTTCCACTGTATAATCATAAGGGATTTGATTTAGGTCATACCTGAATGGTCTAGTGGTTTTACCTACTTTCTTCAATTTAAATCTGAATTTGGCAATAAGGAATTCATGATCTGAGCCACAGTCAGCTCCCAGTCTTGTTTATTGCTGACTATATAGAGTTTCTCCATCTTTGGCTGCCAAAAATACAATCAATCTGATTTTGGTGTTGACCATCTGGTGATGTCCATGTGTAGAGTCTTCTCTTGTCTTGTTGAAAGAGGGTGTTTACTATGACCAGTGCGTTCTCTTGGCAAAATTCTATTAGCCTTTGCCTTGCTTCATTCCGTATACCAAGGCCAAATTTGCTGGTTACTCCAGGCGTTTATTGACTTCCTACTTTTGCATTCCAGTCCCCTATAATGAAAAGGGTATCTTTTTTAGGTGTTAATTCTAAAAGGTCTTTGAGGTCTTCATAGAACCGTTCAACTTCAGCTTCTTCAGCATTACTGGTTGGGACATAGACTTGGATTACTCTGATATTGAATGGTTTGCATTGGAAATGAACAGAGATCATTCTGTCATTTTTGAGATTGCATCCAAGTACTGCATTTCAGACTCTATTGTTGACCATGATGGCAATTCCATTTCTTCTAAGGGATTCCTGCCCACAGTAGTAGATACAAAGGTCATCTGAGTTAAATTCACCCATTCCAATCCATTTTAGTTTGCTGATTCCTAGAATGTCGATGTTCACTCTTGCCATCTCCTGTTTGACCACTTCCAATTTGCCTTGATTTATGGACCTGACATTCCAGGTTCCTAGGCAATATTGCCCTTTACAGCATTGGACCTTGCTTTTATCACCAGTCACATCCATAACTGGGTATTGTTTTTGCTTTGGCTACATCCCTTCATTCTTTCTGGAGTTATTTCTCCACTGATCTCCAGTAGCATATTGGGTTCTTACTGACCTGGGGAGTTCCTCCTTCAGTATCCTATCATTTTACCTTTTCATACTGTTCATGGGGTTCTCAAGGCAAGAATACTGAAGTGGTTTGCCATTCCCTTCTCAAAACCTATGGGATGCAGCAAAAGCAGTTCTTTGAGGGAAGTTCAGAGCAATACAATCCTACCTCAAGAAACAAGAAAAACATCAAATAGACAACTTAACTTTACACGTAAAACAACTGGAAACAGAAGGAAAGAAACCATAAAGATATGAGTAGAAATAAATGAAAAAGAAATAGAAGAAACAATAATAAAGATTAATAAAACAAAAAGCAGGTTCTTTGAGAAGATAAACAAAAGTGATAAACCTTTAGCCAAATTCATGAAGAAAAAAGAGAGAAGAATCAAATCAACAAAGTTAGAAGTTAAAAAGGAGAGATTTCAACAGACAATGCAGAAATACAAAGGATTATAAGAGATTGTTATGAACAACTATAAGGCAATAAAATGGATAACCTGGGAGAAATGAATAGATTCTAAGAAAAGTTTAGTCTTCCAAGATGGAACCAGGAAGAAACAGAAATTATGAGCAACCCAATTATACAAGCACTGAAGTTGAAGCTGTGATCAAAAATCTCCGAAAAACAAAAGCCCAGAACCAGATGACTTCACAGGAGAATTCTCTCAAACATTTAGAGTAGAGCTAATGCCTATGCCTCTAAAACTCTTTCAAAAAATTGCAGAGTAAGAAACATTTCCAAATTCATTCTGTGAGGCCACCATCAGTCTGATACCAAAACCAGACAAAGACAACACAAAAAATGAAAACTACAGGCCAAAATCACTGTTGAAAATAGATGCAAAAATCCTTGACAAAATTTTATCAAACAGAATTCAGCAACACATCACAAAGCTCATACACCATGATCAAGTTGGGTTTATTCCAGAGATGAAAGGATTATTCAATATATGGAAATCATTCTGTGTGATACACCATATTAACAAACTGAAAAATAAAACCATATGATAATCTCAATAGATGCAGGAAAAGCTTTTGTCAAAACTTAGCACCTATATATGATTCAAACTCTTCAAAAAATGGCCATCAAAAGAGCCTAACTCAACATAGTAAAGGCCATATATGATAAGCCTACAGCAAACATCATTCCTAATGGTGAAAAATGGAAAGCATTCCCCCGAAGATAAGGAACAAGACAAGGGTGTCCCCGTTAGCCACTGTTGTTCATCGTAGTTGTGGAAGTCTTAGCTATGGCAACCGAGAAGAAAAACAAATAAAATAAATCCAGATCAGAAAAGAATACGTAACGCTCTACTTACAGATGACATGATACTGTACATAGAAAACCCTACACATAGTATTAGACAATTACTAGAGCTGAACAGTGAATTTAGCAAAGTTGAAGGACACGAAATCAACACACAGAAATCACTTGCATTTCTATTTACTAACAATGAAAAATTGGAAAGAACAATTAAGGAATCAATCACATTCACCATTGCAACTAAAGAATTAAATATCCAGGAATAAAGTTACCTGAAACAAAAGAACTGTACACAGAAAATTATAGATACTCTTGGAAGGAAAGTTATGACCATCCTAGATAGCATATTCCAAAGCAGAGACATTACTTTGCCAACAAAGGTCCGTCTAGTCAAGGTTATGGTTTTTCCAGTGGTCATGTATGGATGTGAGAGTTGGACTGTGAAGAAAGCTGAGTGCCGAAGAATTGATGCTTTTGAACTCTGGTGTTGCAGAAGACTCTTGAGAGTCCCTTGGACTGCAAGGAGATCCAACAAGACCACAGGAGTAGCAATACTCATATCAGATAAAATAGACTTTAAAACAAAGGCTCTGAAAAGAGACAAAGAAGGTCACTATATAATGATCAAAGGATCAATCCAAGAAGAAGATATAACAATTATAAATATATATGCACCCAACATGGGAGCACCGCAGTATGTAAGACAAATGCTAACAAGTATGAAAGGAGAAATTAACAATAACACAATAATAGTGGGTGACTTTAATACCCCACTCACACCTACGGATAGATCAACTAAACAGAAAATTAACAAGGAAACACAAACTTTAAATGATACAATAGACCAGTTATACCTAATTGATATCTATAGGACATTTCATCACAAAACAATGAATTTCACCTTTTTCTCAAGCGCACATGGAACCTTCTCCAGGATAGATCACATCCTGGGCCATAAAGATAGCATTGGAAAATTCAAAAAAATAGAAATCATTCCAAGCATCTTTTCTGACCACAATGCAGTAAGATTAGATCTCAGTTACAGGAGAAAAACAATTAAAAATTTCAACTTATGGAGGTTGAACAACACGCTGCTGAATAACCAACAAATCACAGAAGAAATCAAAAAAGAAATCAAAATTTGCATAGAAACGAATGAAAATGAAAACACAACAACTCAAAACCTGTGGGACACTGTAAAAGCAGTCCTAAGGGGAAAGTTCATAGCAATACAGGCATATCTCAAGAAATAAGAAAAAAGTCAAATAAATAACCTAACTCTACACCTAAAGCAACTAGAAAAGGAAGAAATGAAGAACCCCAGGGGTAGTAGAAGGAAAGAAATCTTAAAAATTAGAGCAGAAATAAATGCAAAAGAAACAAAAGAGACCATAGCAAAAATCAACAAAGCCAAAAGCTGGTTCTTTGAAAGGATAAATAAAATTGACAAACCATTAGCCAGACTCATCAAGAAACAAAGGGAGAAAAACCAAATCAATAAAATTAGAAATGAAAATGGAGACATCACAACAGACAACACAGAAATACAAAGGATCATAAGAGACTACTATCAACAATTATATGCCAATAAAATGGACAACGTGGAAGAAATGGGCAAATTCTTAGAAAAGTACAACTTTCCAAAACTCGACCAGGAAGAAATAGAAAATCTTAACAGACCCATCACAAGCACGGAAATTGAAACTGTAATCAAAAATCTTCCAGCAAACAAAAGCTCAGGTCCATACGGCTTCACAGCTGAATTCTACCAAAAATTTAGAGAAGAGCTAAAACCTATCCCACTCAAACTCTTCCAGAAAATTGCAGAGGAAGGTAAACTTCCAAACTCATTCTATGAGACCACCATCACCCTAATACCAAAACCTGACAAAGATCCCATAAAAAAAGAAAACTACCGGCCAATATCACCGATGAACATAGATGCAAAAATCCTTAACAAAATTCTAGCAATCAGAATCCAACAACGCATTAAAAATATCATACACCAGGACCAAGTGGGCTTTATCCCAGGGATGCAAGGATTCTTCAATATCCGCAAATCAATCAATGTAATACAACACATTAACAAATTTAAAAATAAAAACCATATGATTATCTCAATAGATGCAGAGAAAGCCTTTGACAAAATTCAACATCCATTTATGATCAAAACTCTCCAGAAAGCAGGAATAGAAGGAACATACCTCAATATAATAAAAGCTATATATGACAAACCCACAGCAAACATTATCCTCAATGGTGAAAAATTGAAAGCGTTTCCTCTAAAGTCAGGAACAAGACAAGGGTGCCCACTTTCACCATTACTATTCAACATAGTTTAGGAAGTTTTGGCCACAGCAATCAGAGCAGAAAAAGAAATAAAAGGAATCCAAATTGGAAAAGAAGAGGTAAAACTCTCACTATTTGCAGATGACATGATGCTCTACATAGAAAACCCTAAAGACTCCACCAGAAAATTACTAGAACTAATCAATGACTATAGTAAATTTTCAGGATATAATATCAACACACAGAAATCCCTTGCATTCCTATACACTAATAATGAGAAAACAGAAACAGAAATTAAGGAAACAATTGCATTCACCCTGAAACAGAAAGAATAAAATACTTAGGAATATATCTACCTAAAGAAGCTAAAGACCTATATATAGAAAAGTATAAAACACTGGTGAAAGAAATCAAAGAGGACACTAATAGATGGAGATTCATTTTGATATTTGGCAAAACTAATAAAATTTTGTATAGTTTAAAAATTAAAAGTAAATAAATTAAAATTAAAAAAAAAAGAAATCAAAGAGGACACTAATACATGGAGAAATATACCATGTTCATGGATTGGAAGAATCAATATAGTGAAAATGAGTATACTACCCAAAGCAATTTATAGATTCAATGCAATCCCTATCAAGCTACCAACAGTATTCTTCACAGAGCTAGAACAAATAATTTAACAATTTGTATGGAAATACAGAAAACCTCGAATAGCCAAAGCTCTCTTGAGAAAGAAGAATGGAACTGGAGGAATCAACCTACCTGACTTCAGGCTCTACTACAAAGCCACAGTTATCAAGACAGTATGGTACTGGCACAATGACAGAAATATAGATCAATGGAACAAAATAGAAAGCCCAGAGATAAATCCACGCACATATGGACACCTTATCTTCGACAAAGGAGGCAAGAATATACAATGGATTAAAGACAATCTCTTTAACAAGTGGTGCTGGGAAATCTGGTCAACCACTAGTAAAAGAATGAAACCAGAACACTTTCTAACACCATACACAAAAATAAACTCAAAATTGATTAAAGATCTAAACATAAGACCAGAAACTATAAAACTCCTAGAGGATAACATAGGCAAAACACTCTCTGACATACATCACAGCAGGATCCTCTATGACCCACCTCCCAGAATATTGAAAATAAAAGCAAAAATAAACAAATGGGACCTAATTAACCTTAAAAGATTCTGCACAACAAAGGAAACTATTAGCAAGGTGAAAAGACAGCCTTTAGAATGAGAGAAAATAATAGCAAATGAAGCAACTGGCAAACAACTAATCTCAAAAATATACAAGCAACTCCTACAGCTCAACTCCAGGAAAATAAATGACCCAATCAAAAAATGGGCCAAAGAACTAAATAGACATTTCTCCAAAGAAGACATACAGATGGCTAACAAACACATGAAAAGATGCTCAACATCACTCATTATCAGAGAAACCACTATGAGGTACCATTTCACACCAGTCAGAATGGCTGCGATCCAAAAGTCTACAAGTAATAAATGCTGGAGAGGGTGTGGAGAAAAGGGAACCCTCTTACACTGTTGGTGGGAATGCAAACTAGTACAGCCACTATGGAGAACAGTGTGGAGATTCCTTAAAAAAACTGGAAATAGAACTGCCTTATGATCCAGCAATCCCACTGCTGGGCATACACACTGAGGAAACCAGAAGGGAAAGAGACACGTGTACCCCAATGTTCATCGCAGCACTGTTTATAATAGCCAGTACATGGAAGCAACCTAGATGTCCATCAGCAGATGAATGGATAAGAAAGCAATGGTACACATACACAATGGAGTATTACTCAGCCATTAAAAAGAATACATTTGAATCAGTTCTAATGAGGTGGATGAAACTGGAGCCTATTATACAGAGTGAAGTAAGCCAGAAAGAAAAACACCAATACAGTATACCAACGCACATATATGGAATTTAGAAAGATGGTAACAATAACCCTGTGTACGAGACAGCAAAAGAGACACTGATGTATAGAACAGTCTTATGGACTCTGTGGGAGAGGGAGAGGGTGGGAAGATTTGGGAGAATGGCATTGAAACATGTAAAATATCATGTATGAAACGAGTTGCCAATCCAGGTTCGATGCACGATACTGGATGCTTGGGGCTAGTGTACTGGGACGACCCAGAGGGATGGTATGGTGAGGGAGGAGGGAGGAGGGTTCAGGATGGGGAACACATGTATACCTGTAGCAGATTCATTTTGATATTTGGCAAAACTAATACAATTATGTAAAGTTTAAAAATAAAATTAAATTAAAAATTAAAAAAAAAATTAAAGGAGATCATCCCTGGGTGTTCTTTGGAAGGAATGATGCTAAAGCTGAAACTCCAGTACTTTGGCCAGCTCATGCGAAGAGTTGACTCATTGGAAAAGACTCTGATGCTGGGAGGGATTGGGGGCAGGAGAAGGGGCCGACAGAGGATGAGATGGCTGGATGGCATCACTGACTCAATGGACGTGAGTGTGAGTGAACTCCGGGAGTTGGTGATGGACAGGGAGTCCTGGCATCCTACGATTCATTGGGTCACAAAGAGTCGGACACGACTGAGCGACTGAACTGAACTGAATGAAATAAATAAAAGATGACTTAAACGGATGGTGATATATTCCATCTTTCTGGGTAGGAAGATCAATATTGAGAAAATGACTATACTATGAAATGTAATCTACAGATTCAATGTGATCCCTATCAAATTACCAATGGCATTTTTCAAAGAACTGGTAAAAAAAATTTCACAGTTCATATGGAAACACAAAAGACCCTGAATAGCCAAAGCAGTCATGAGAAAAGAGTGGAGCTGGAGGAATCAACCTTCCTGACATCATATTATACTACAAAGCTACATTCATCAAGAAAGTATGGTACAGCACAAAAACAGAAACATAGACCAATGCAACCAGATAGAAAGCCCAGTAATAAACCCATGCACCTACGGGTACCTTATTTTTGACTAAAGAGACAAGAATACAAAATGGGGAAAAGACAGCCTCTACAATAAATGGTGCTGGGAAAACTGGACAGCTACATGTATAAGAATGAAATTAGAAGACTTGCTAACATCACATACAGAGACAAACTCAAAATGGATTAAGGACCTAAATATAAGACCAGAAACTATAACTCTAAAAAGAAAACACAGGCAGAACACTCAATGACATAAATCAAAGCAAGATCCTCTATGACCCACCTCCTAGAGTAATGGAAATAAAACCAAAAGTTAACAAGTGGGACTTGATTAAACTTAAAAGCTTTGCACAGCAAAGGAAACTATAAGCAAGGTGAAAATACAACCCTCAGAATTGGAGAAAATAATAGCAAATGAAACAACTGACAAAGGATTAATTTCCAATATATACAAGTAGCTCATACAACTCAATACCAGAAAAACAAACAACCCTATCAAAAAGTGGGAAAAAGACCTAAACAGACATTTCTCCAAAGAAGACATTCAGATCACTAACAAACACACAAATACATGCTCAAAATAGCTCATTATTAGAGAAATGCCAATCAAAACTACAATGAAATATCACCTCACACTAGTCAGAATGGCCATCATCAAAAAGTCTACAAACAATAAATGCTGAAGAGGGTGTGGAGAAAAGGGAATGCTCTTGCAATGTTGGGGAGAATGTAAATTGATACAGCCACTATGGAAGATGGTATGGAGATTCCTTAAAAAATTAGGAGTAAAATCACCATATAACCCAGCAATCCAACCCCTTGGCATATACCCTGAGGAAATCAAAATTTAAAAAGAGACATGTATCCCATTGTTGACTGCAGCACTATTTACAATAGCTAGAATATGGAAGCAACCTAGATGTCCATAAACCAACGAATGTATAAAGAAGTTATGGTATATAGACACAATGGAATATTACTCAGACATAAAAATGAACACATCTGAGTCTGTTCTAAGGAAGTGGATGAACCTAGGACCTATTATACAGAGTAAAGTAAGTCAGAAAGAGAAAGATAAATATCGTATTCTAACACATACATACAGAATCTAGGGAAAAAATACTGAAGAATTTACTTATAGGGCAGCAATGGAAAAACAGACATGTTGAACAGATTGTGGACGTGGGGAGAGGGTGAGACGTATGGAAAGAGTAACATGGAAACTTACATTACCATATGGAAGACAGCCAACAGGAATGTTTTATTGCTCAGGAAACTCAAACAGGGGCTCTGTATCAACCTAGAGGGGTGGGATGGTGAGGGAGATGGGAGAGAGTTTCAAAAGGGAGGGGATATATGTATACTTATGGCTGATTCATATTGAGGTTTGACAGTAAACAAAAAAAATCTGTAAAGCAATTATCCTTCAATAATAAATACATAAATTTAAATTTTAAAAAAAGAAGAGAGAAGGGAACAAAATAAAAACGAACACATTCAATTCAGTCCTAATAAGGTGGATGAATCTAGAGCCTATTATACAGAGTGAAATAAGTCAGAAAGAGAAAAACAAATGTCTAACACACGCATATGGAATCTAATCTACAAAGATGGCACTGATGAACTAATTTTCCAAGAGCAATGGAGATGCAGACATAAAGAACAGACTTGTGTACACTGGATGGGAAGGAGAGGGTGGGGCAAATTGAGAGAACAGTATGAAAACATACAGATTACCATGTGTAAAATAGATAGCAAGTGGGAATTTTCAGTGTGGCATAGGGAGCTCAACCCATTGCTCTCTGACAAACTAGAGGAATGTGATGGCATGGGAGATGGGAGGGGGGTTCAGGAGGGATGGGACATATGTATACCTGTGGCTGATTCATGTTTATGTATGGAAGAAACCAACACAATACTGTAAAACAATTATCCTCTAACAACAACAACAACAACAACAACAAAAGATAACTGCACTCTAATGTTCACTGCAGCACTATTTACAATAGCCAGGGCATGAAAGCAACAATAAAGTGTTTTAAAGGAATTTAATAAGTCAATTTAATGTATAGGGGAATCTATTTCATTTCAAACTTTTTGTAAACATATGAAAAATCATGGAATAACAGGTGCAAATAGTAACTATTGTGTTCTGCATTATCTTTTTATATCCTGACTGTAATTTTGAAGTTATAATTTTAGCACACATTTTTAATCACACATGAAAGATACACTTTACAAAATTAGTTGGCTTCAAGAGGATTTGTTATAAAATTCCACGTAACAGTACATCTTAAGTAAAAATTCATTTTCAGTGTTTTCTTCTCATAAAATATTCATGAATTCAACTACCATAAGTTAATATCTACTAAAGTACAAATAAACATTTGCTTTTAAAAAATCTTTATCCTTTGTAGCAATTATTACTCTCTTTTCCCTGTGTCTTTTCACTTTAATTGTTCCTCCACCTTCATAAGTTCTCTCAAATCTTGGGTTTTCTAATTTAAGTAAAAAAATGTCACATCAATTTGGGCTATGAAGTAAAGCAAATACAAAACTAAAAATCTGACTAATGCTTAAAAAGGTAGCTGAATCTAGCATAATTTAATGAGTAGGATTGCTAGAGATAGAGAGAAAGTACACCACAGTGGCTAAAAGCACGTACTCTGAAATTAGGCTTAGTTCCAACAATAATTAGTAGTGCGGCCTTGGAAGTTAATTTCTCTGTGCCTCAGAACACTATTTTTTAAAATATAAACAATTATAAGCATCTATTGCATAGAATTGTGTGAGGATTAAATGAGTAAATGTATGCACAGTGATTAAAATAGTGCATGGTATGTGGTAAGAACTATATATTAGCTGTTATTATTTTTAAGTAAGAAACTATCAGTTCAGCTTTTGAAAAATATTATATATATTTGCTGCTGCTTTGCTTTTTCACTGAAATCTGACATTTACTTGAAGTTACTTATTCTCAAACAAAAGATGAAAATGTATTATAGTTTTTTGCTCTTGTCTATTTGTTCTTCCAAATCACAAGAACTGTCAGATTATTATCCAATTGCATTTTCATATGCTTCATGTTGCACATGAAATCACTGCCTTTTTCAGTCAGAAAGATACATTATTTATGCCATAGAGCAAGACTTCGGAAAAAAAATAAATTCTATGGATTAAAAATAATCACACTGTAACATTTACGTAGGCCCTACAGGATGAAGGAGATGGGATAATGTGAATTACATAAAGTTTAAAATACCAGATACCACCTGCAAAATGCTGGTCACCAAATATTCACATTTTACCTTCTAGAAATTATGATGTATGTACAGAACTTTATGGGACTTAATAGTTTATTTTACACTGAAATTAATATAGATAGCATTCTTTGATTGTTTAAGAACAATAACCTTCTTTCTCCTCTACGGTGACTTGTGATGTATTTCAGAACAAAGCACCTGGGAAATGACAGACCCAAAGAGGGAAAATAATTTTTTAATTATGTTAGGACCCTGATGTCAGTTTCTTTCACAGCAGAATGGAACCCAGGATTCAATTCAGGCAACAAATACGTCCTGCCTCTTCCTCTGCTCATTCTAACCCCAACTCCAAACAAACAAGCAAAATAAACAAAAGTCTTGTCTAAATGGTATTACTTGTCATCAGGAAACAATGTCTGTATACATTACTATGTACTTTGCAATGAGTTAACATAATATGATTTCAACTATGCTATGCTATGCTAAGTTATTTCAGTTGTGTCTGACTCTGTGTGACCCCATAGACGGCAGCCTACCAGGCTGCCCTGTCCCTGGGATTCTCCAGGCAAGAACACTGGAGTGGGTTGTCATTTCCTTCTCCAATGCATGAAAGTGAAAAGTGAAAGTGAAGTCACTCAGTCGTGTCCTACTCTTAGCAACCCCATGGACTGCAGCCTACCAGGCTCCTCTGTCCATGGGATTTTCCAGGCAAGAGTACTGGAGTGGGGTTCCATTGCCTTCTCCGATGATTTCAACTAGATTCTTCTAAATACCTAGTATTTGAATTCACTGATTCCATGGGTAGAAATTATATTCATTATTTAACTTTAGGATTTAATGTAAATCCCCAGTGATCACAATAGTGTGGTGATAGCATAATATTGACTAATAGGTCATAAAACAGAATAGACTGGCCACTTAAACAGTCACTCAATTTTTGATAAAGAAACCAAAACAATCCAATTGAAAGAGAAAACTCTTCAACAAATGGTACTGAAACAACAACTTAATATTCTTATGGAAAACACAATGATCTGTAAGTTCTATATTAAGCCATACAGAAAAAAAATTGAGATGGATCATAGACTGGTGCCAAATAGAAAGGATTACGTCAAGGCTGTATATTGTCACCCTGCTTATTTAAATTATATGCAGAGTACATCATGAGAAATGCTGGGCTGGAAGAAGCACAAGCTGGAATCAAGATTGCTGGGAGAAGTATCCGTAACCTTAGATATGCAGATGACACCACCCTTATGGCAGAAAGTGAAAAAGAACTAAAGAGCCTCTTGAAGGAAGTGAAAGAGGAGAGTGAAAAAGTTGGCTTAAAGCTCAACATTCAGAAAACTAAAATAATGATATCCAGTCCCATCACTTCATGGCAAATGGATGGAGAAACAGTGGAAACAGTAGCTGACTTTATTTTTCTGGGCTGCAAAATCACTGCAGATGGCGATTGCAGCCATGAAAGTAAAAGATGCTTACTCTTTGGAAGGAAAGTTATCACTAACCTAGATAGCATATTAAAAAGCAGAGACATTACTTTGTCAACAAAGGTCCATCTAGTCAAGGCTATGGTTTTTCCAGTAGTCATGTATGGATATGAGAGTTGGACTATACAGAAAGCTGAGCATCGAAGAATTGCTGCTTTTGAAGTGTGGTGTTGAAGAAGACTTGAGAGTCTCTTGGACTGCAAGGAGATTCAACCAGTCCATCCTAAAGGAGATCAGTCCTGGGTGTTCATTGGAAGGATTGATGTTGAAGGTGAAACTCCAATACTTTGGCCACCAGATGTTCGAAGAGCTGACTCATTGGAAAAGACCCTGATCCTGGGAAAGACTGAAGGCAGGAGGAGAAGGGTATGACAGAGGATGAGATGGTTGGATGGCATCACCAACTCAATGGACATGAGTTTGGGTAAACTCCAGAAGCTGGTGATGGACAGGGAGGCGTGGCATTCTGGTTCATTGGGTTACAAAGATTCGGCCACGACTGAGTGACTGAATTGAACTAAACTGATATTTCAAAATGTCAGAAATAAAAATATTAAGTATCCAGATGAAACCATGAAAGACTAATATCACAATTTGTGTTAGGCAAAGCTTTACAAGATGTGACAAAAAGCAACAACAACAAAAAAATTACACATTGGACTTCACCTAAATTATAAACTACTTGTCACCAAAACATTCCAACAAGAAAATGAATGAAGAATTCTACATTGCTGGACTATGTTAAAGGCTAAAAGATGATGCTGTTAAAGTGCTGCACTCAATATGCCAGCAAATTTGGAAAACTCAGCAGTGGCCACAGGACTAGAAAAGGTCAGTTTTCATTCCAATCGCAAAGAAGGAGAATGTAAAAGAATGTTCAAACCTCTGTACAATTTTGTTCATTTCACATGCTCAAAAATCCTTCAAGCTAGACTTCAACAGTACTTGAACCAAGAACTTCCAGATATACAAGCTGGATTTAGAAAAGGCAGAGTAACCAGAGATGGAATTGTCAACATCCATTGGATCATAGAAAAAGCAAAGTAATTCCAGAAAAAAACATCATTTTGCTTCACTGACTATGGAAAAGCCTTTGACTGTAGGATCACAACGACCAGTGGGGAAGTCTTAAAAAGATGAGAATACTAGACCACCTTACCTTCCTCCTGAGAAACTTGTATGAGGGTCAAGAAGCAACAGTTAAAACCCGGCAAGGAGCAATGGACTGGTTCAAAATTGGCAAAGGAGTACATCAAGGCTGTATACTGTCACTCTTCTTATTTAACTTCTTTTTTTTTTTTTTTTTTTTTCATTTCATACATGATATTTTACATGTTTCAATGCCATTCTCCCAAATCTTCCCACCCTCTCCCTCTCCCACAGAGTCCATAAGACTGTTCTATACATCAGTGTCTCTTTTGCTGTCTCCTACACAGGGTTATTGTTACCATCTTTCTAAATTCCATATATATGCGTTAGTATACTGTATTGGTGTTTTTCTTTCTGGCTTACTTCACTCTGTATAATAGGCTCCAGTTTCATCCACCTCATTAGAACTGATTCAAATGTATTCTTTTTAATGGCTGAATAATACTCCATTGTGTATATGTACCACAGCTTTCTTATCCATTCATCTGCTGATGGACATCTAGGTTGCTTCCATGTCCTGGCTATTATAAACAGTGCTGCGATGAACATTGGGGTACTCGTGTCTCTTTCCCTTCTGGTTTTCTCAGTGTGTATGCCCAGCAGTGGGATTGCTGGATCATAAGGCATGTCTATTTCCAGTTTTTTAAGGAATCTCCACACTGTTCTCCATAGTGGCTGTACTAGTTTGCATTCCCACCAACAGTGTAAGAGGGTTCCCTTTTCTCCACACCCTCTCCAGCATTTATTACTTGTAGACTTTTGGATTGCAGCCATTCTGACTGGCGTGAAATGGTACCTCATAGTGGTTTTGATTTGCATTTCTCTGATAATGAGTGATGCTGAGCATCTTTTCATGTGTTTGTTAGCCATCTGTATGTCTTCTTTGGAGAAATGTCTATTTAGTTCTTTGGCCCATTTTTTGATTGGGTCATTTATTTTTCTGGAGTTGAGCTGTAGGAGTTGCTTGTATATTCTCGAGATTAGTTGTTTGTCAGTTGCTTCATTTGCTATTATCTTCTCCCATTCTGAAGGCTGTCTTTTCACCTTGCTAATAGTTTCCTTTGATGTGCAGAAGCTTTTAAGGTTAATTAGGTCCCATTTGTTTATTTTTGCTTTTATTTCCAATATTCTGGGAGGTGGGTCATAGAGGATCCTGCTGTGATGTATGTCAGAGAGTGTTTTGCCTATGTTCTCCTCTAGGAGTTTTATAGTTTCTGGTCTTACGTTTAGATCTTTAATCCATTTTGAGTTTATTTTTGTGTATGGTGTTAGAAAGTGTTCTAGTTTCATTCTTTTACAAGTGGTTGACCAGAGTTCCCAGCACCACTTGTTAAAGAGATTGTCTTTAATCCATTGTATATTCTTGCCTCCTTTGTCGAAGATAAGGTGTCCATATGTGCGTGGATTTATCTCTGGGCTTTCTATTTTGTTCCATTGATCTATATTTCTGTCTTTGTGCCAGTACCATACTGTCTTGATAACTGTGGCTTTGTAGTAGAGCCTGAAGTCAGGTAGGTTGATTCCTCCCGTTCCATTCTTCTTTCTCAAGATCGCTTTGGCTATTCGAGGTTTTTTGTTTTTCCATACAAATTGTGAAATTATTTGTTCTAGCTCTGTGAAGAATGCTGTTGGTAGCTTGATAGGGATTGCATTGAATCTATAGATTGCTTTGGGTAGTATACTCATTTTCACTACATTGATTCTTCCAATCCATGAACATGGTATATTTCTCCATCTGTTAGTGTCCTCTTTGATTTCTTTCACCAGTGTTTTACAGTTTTCTATATATAGGTCTTTAGTTTCTTTAGGTAGATATATTCCTAAGTATTGAAAGCATTTCCTCTAAAGTCAGGAACAAGACAAGGGTGCCCACTTTCACCATTACTATTCAACATAGTTTTGGAAGTTTTGGCCACAGCAATCAGAGCAGAAAAAGAAATAAAAGGAATCCAAATTGGAAAAGAAGAAGTAAAGCTCTCACTGTTTGCAGATGACATGATCCTCTACATAGAAAACCCTAAAGACTCCACCAGAAAATTACTAGAACTAATCAATGACTATAGTAAAGTTGCAGGATATAAAATCAACACACAGAAATCCCTTGCATTCCTATACACTAATAATGAGAAAACAGAAAGAGAAATTAAGGAAACAATTCCATTCACCATTGCAACGGAAAGAATAAAATACTTAGGAATATATCTGCTTATTTAACTTCTATGCAGAGTACATCATGCAAAATGCCCAGCTGGATGGATCAGAAGCTGGAATCAAGGTTGCTGGGCGAAACATCAACAATTTGCACTTGATACCACTATAATGGCAGATAATGAAGAGAAACTAAAGAGCCTCTTGATAAGGGTGAAAGAGGATTGTGAAAAAGCTGGCCTAAAACACATTAAAAAAAAATAATAATAAGATCACAGCATCAGGCCCCGTCACTTCATGGCAAGTAAACTGGGAAACAGTGGAAACAGTGGCAGTCTTTATTTTCTTAGGTTCCAAAATCACTGAGGATGGTGACTACAACCACGTAATTAAAAGATAGTTGCTCCTTAGAAGGTAAACAATGACAAACCTAGACAGTGTATTAAAAAGCAGAGACATCACTTTGCCCACTAAGGTCCGTATAGTCAAAGCTATGGATTTTCCAGTAGTCATGCATGGATGTGAGTGTTGGACCATAAAAAGGCCAAGTGCTGAAGAATTGATGCTTTTGAATTGTGAGGAAGAAGAATCTTAAGAGTTCCTTGGACAGTGAGGAGATCAAACTAGTCAATCCTAAAGGAAATCAACTCTGAATATTCATTGAAAGGACTGATGCTGAAGCTGAGGCTCCAATATTTTGGCAACCTGATGTGAAATGCCAACTCATGTGAAAAGAACCTAATGCTGGAAAAGATTGAAAGCAAAAGGAGAAACGGGTGGCAGAGAATAAGATGGCTGGATCACATCACTGACTCAATGGATATGAGTTTGAACAAACTCCAGGAGTTAGTGAAGGACAGGGAAGGCTTGCATACTTCAGTTCATGGGGTTACAAAGAGTCGGACAGGACTTAGCAACTGAACAACACTGGAATAAAATACTCATCAATTAAACATTTTACAAACAACTGGTATCCAAGATAAAAAATGACTCCAACAACTCAAAAAGAAAAATATAAGCAATCACTTTTTTAAAAACAGGCAAAAATTTTGAGCATACACTCTACACACATAAATGCAAGGACAAAAAAAGCATTTGTAAATATGCTTAACATGATCACTTAATACCAAAGTACAAATTAAATCTACAATGAGAAGTAACTACACATCCATCAGAATGACTTGAATTGAGAAGTTTGATGTGGAGTAACTGGAAATTTCGTACCTTTTTATTGTAGAGTAAAACAAAAATAATTGTTTTAGGTGAAGTTTTGGAAGTTTCTAATAAAACTAAACATATACATTCCCCAGCAATTTCATTTGTAGGTATTTCTAAAGAGAAATGAAAACGTATCCACAAATAGACCTTAAAATATTAATGGAGAACAGAGTAATTTTAGGGCAGTGAAAATATTCTATGAACTACAATGATGTACATATGTCATGGTCATGGTGGATTTGTCCAAACTCATAGAATGTACAACACCAGCAGTGAATCATGATATACACTATTGACTTTGACTGATTATGATGTGTCAATGTAGGTTCATCAATTGTAATAAATGTACACTCTGGTGAGGAACACTGATAAATAGGAAGGCTATGCATGCATGGAGGTAGGGAGTATATGGGAAATGTCTACCTTCCTTTTAACTTTGCTCTGACTCTAAAACTCCTCAAAAAACCATCTTAAAAAAAAAAAAAAAAAAACCTTCCATGAAATACAGTTATAACAACTTTATTCATAATAGCCTTAAATTAGGAATAACTTTGCCCTAAGAGTTTTCTATTCTCCATGAATATTTTAAGGTCTATTTGTGGACATATGTTTTCATATATCTTTGGAAATACCTACAAATGAAGGAAGGGTTTTCTGTCAACAGAAGAAAGGATAAACTGTGGTATATTCATAAAATGGAATACTACATAAAAATATAATGGTAAAATCAACTGATATCAAAAAGTGATATAAAGAACATTATGTTGATTGAAAAAGGACTTCTAAAAAGAGCAAATAATGTATAATTTCAATTATGTGAAATTCCAGAACTGTCAAAACTATTTAGAGGTGGAGAAAAATCAGAAGCAGAGTTCCTTTTTGGTGAGAGGGTGAGAAATGGGGGAGAAGCATGAAGGATGATTCAGAATGAGCATGAGAGTACTTCCTGAGGGGAGGAGATTATTCTATATCTTCACAAGGAGTTGTTATACGTGCATTTTATATTTGTTAAAATTCACATAATGACCAATTTAAGATTGATTAATTTCATTTTATAAAATTTTTGATAAAACTGAGTTGAAAATTAGTATTGCAATTCCATTAATGTCATGAATGCTGAAGTATTTGGGATGAAGAATACTGATTTCTACAACTTATTTTGAAGTGCATGATAAAAAATATGATGGATTGGTGGGTAGATAGAGGGACAGACAGATGATATAGTTTAATATAGCAAATATCTGATCAGATCAGACCAGTCGCTCAATCGTGTCCGACTCTTTGCGAATCCATGGATTGCAGCACGCCAGGCCTCCCTGTCCATCACCAACTCCTGGAGTTCACTGAGACTCACATCCATAGAGTCAGTGATGCCATCCAGCTATCTCATCCTCTGTTGGCCCCTTCTCCTCCTGCCCCCAATCCCTCCCAGCATCAGAGTCTTTTCCAATGAGTCAACTCTTCGCATGAGGTGGCCAAAGTACTGGAGTTTCAGCTTTAGCATCATTCCTTCCAAAGAAATCCCAGGGCTGATTTCCTTCAGAATGAACTAGTTGGATCTCTTTGCAGTCCAAGGGACTCGCAAGAGTCTTCTCCAACACCACAGTTCCAAAGCATCAATTCTTTGGTGCTCAGCCTTCTTCACAGTCCAACTCTCACATCCATACATGACCACAGGAAAAATCATAGCCTTGACTAGATGAACTTTTGTTGGCAAAGTAATGTCTCTGCTTTTGAATATGCTATCTAGGTTGGTCATAACTTTCCTTCCAAGGAGTAAGCGTCTTTTAATTTCATGGCTGCAGTCACAATCTGTAGTGATTTTGGAGCTCAGAAAAATAAAGTCTGACGCTATTTCCACTGTTTCCCTACCTATTTCCCATGAAGTGGTGGGACCAGATGCCATGATCTTCGTTTTCTGAATATTGAGCTTAAAGCCAACTGTTTCACTCTCCAAATTCACTTTAATCAAGAGGCTTTTGAGTTCCTCTTCACTTTCTGCCATAAGGGTGGTGTCATCTGCATATCTGAGGTTATTGATATTTCTCCCGGCAATCTTGATTCCAGCTTGTGTTTCTTCCAGTCCAGAGTTTCTCATGATGTACTCTGCATATAAGTTAAATAAACAGGGTGACAATATACAGCCTTGACGAACTCCTTTTCCTATTTGGAACCAGTCTGTTGTTCCATGTCCAGTTCTAACTGTTGCTTCCTGACCTGCATACAAATTTCTCAGGTGGCAGATCAGGTGGTCTGGTATTCCCATCTCCTTCAGAATTATCCACAGTTCAGTGTGATCCACACAGTCAAAGGTTTTGGCATAGTCAATAAAGCAGAAATAGATGTTTTTCTGGAACTCTCTTGCTTTTTCCATGATCCAGCGGATGTTGGCAATTTGATCTCTGGTTCCTCTGCCTTTTCTAAAACCAGCTTGAACATCAGGAAGTTCACGGTTCACATATTGCTGAAGCCTGGCTTGGAGAATTTTGAGCATTACTTTACTAGCATATGAAATGAGTGCAATTGTGCAGTAGTTTGAGCATTCTTTGGCATTGCCTTTCTTTGGGATTGGAATGAAAACTGACCTTTTCCAGTCCTATGGCCACTGCTGAGTTTTCCAAATTGGCTGGCATATTGAGTGCAGCACTTTCACAGCATCATCTTTCAGGATTTGGAATAGATCAACTGGAATTCCAACACCTCCACTATCTTTGTTCATAGTGATGCTTTCTAAGGCCCACTTGACTTCACTTTCCAGGATGTCTGGCTCTACGGCAGTGATCACACCATCGTGATTATCTGGGTTGTGAAGATCTTTTTTGTACAGTTCTTCTGTGTATTCTTGCCATCTCTTCTTAATATCTTCTGCTTCTGTTAGGTCCATACCATTTCTGTCCTTTATCGAGCTCATCTTTGCATGAAATGTTCCTTTAGTATCTCTGATTTTCTTGAAGAGATCCCTAGTCTTTCCCATTCTGTTGTTTTCCTCTATTTCTTTGCACTGATTGCTAAAAAAGGCTTTCTTATCTCTTCTTGCTATTCTTTGGAACTCTGCATTCAGATGTTTATATCTTTCCTTTTCTCCTTTGCTTTTCACTTGTCTTCTTTTCTCAGCTATTTGTAAATGGATATGGAGGTTTATTGTATAATTCTTTCAACTTGTTTATATGTTTGAAAGTTTACATAATCAAATGTTGAGGCAAAGTCTTTACAGTGACCCACTACATATATAATCTGCCCCTCGATCAATTTGCTCTTAGACCTCAGCTTTGATTATGTCTACTCCCCACTTACTTTCCCCTCCATATCTCATTAAAATCACATTGGCATTCTTGTTATTCTTAGAATACATAACGTATTGAATCTCTCTCATACTCTTTGCCTTTTGTATTCTCTACTTAGAACATACCCCTCCCAGATAGCCACATGGTTTAAAGCCTGATCCTTTACCTTCTTAGAGTCTTTGCTCAATTCACGTTTTCTATGAGGCAATCCCTAACATTCAGTCATGCTTGCTGGCACCTGATCCTACTTCTTCATTTTATTTTTCTCTATAACACTTATCACCGTGCAACATACTATACATTTCACTTAAATGTTTATTCAAATTCAGTGAGGATCGAGGTACATACCTTGCTTGTTCCTAGTATATTGAACAGTGCATAACATACAATGTGTGTTCAATAAATATTCATTGGGTAAGTGGATTATAGTTGTAAAAGAGCTGAGTAAGTGGTAACAATGAAACAATAGGGTCAACTATATAACTTGCAAAAATCAAATACTACAGTGGGAAGAGGGGAAATGAAAGTTGCCAAAGAAAATTACCAAAGAATTTTATTTAAATTAAATGTTATCATACTTAGTAGCTCCGTCATGTCTGACTCTTTGTGACCCCATGGACTGTAGCCTGCCAGCCTCCTCTGTCCATGGGGATCATCCAGAAAAGAATACTGGAGTGGCTTTCCATGCCCTCCTCCAGGGGATCGTCCCAACTCAGGTGTAAAACACTTTGAAAAGTGTTTATACATAGTAAATATTATTAAAATAATATTGTATATTCTATTGTTTCTAGAGAAACATCTAATCCTGATTCATTGACTATACTAAAGCCTTTGACTGTGTGGATCATAAAAAACTGCAGAAAATTTTAAAGGGATAGGAATACCAGACCGCCTTACCTGCTTCCTGAGAAACCTACTTGCAGGTCAAAAAGCAACAGTTAGAACTGGACATGGAACAATGAACTGGTACAAAATTGGGAAAGGACTATGTCAACACTGTATATTGTAACCCTGAATCTTAAACTTATATGCAGAATACATCATGTTAAATGCTGGGCTGGATGAAACACAAGCTGGAATCAAGACTGTTGGGAGAAATATCAGTAACCTCAGATATGCAGATGATGCCACCCTAATGGCATAAAGCAGAAAGGAACTAAAGAGCCTCTTGATAAAGGTGGAAGAGGAGAGAGAAAAAGCAGGCTTAAAACTCAACATTCAAAAAAACTAACATCTTGGCATCTGGGCCCATCACTTCATGGCAAATAGGTGGGGAATTAATGGAAACAGTGAGAGACTTTATTTTCTTGGGATCCAAACTCACTGTGGACCATAACTGCAGCCATGAAATTAAAAGACATTTGCTCCTTGGAAGAAAAGCTATGATCAACCTAGACAGCATATTAAAAAGCAGAGATATTACTTTGCCACCAAAGGTCTGTCTAGTCAAAGCTATGGTTTTTCCAGTAGTCATGTGCAGATGTGAGAGTTGGACAATGAGGAAGACTGAGCACCAAAGAATTGATGCTTTCAAATTGTGGTGCTGGGAAGACTTGTGAGAATTCCTTGGGCAGCAAGGAGATCAAACCAATCAATCCTAAAGGAAATCAACCCTGAATATTCACTGGAAGGACTGATGCTGAAGCTCCAATACTTTAGTCACCTGATGCAAAGAGCTGATTCATTGGAAAAGACCCTGATGCTGGGAAAGATTGAGAGCAAGATGAGAAGGGTGTGGTAGAGGATGAGATTGCTGGATGGCATCACTGACTCAATGACATGAGTTTGAGCAAACTCCAGGATTTAGTGAAGGACAGGAAAGTCTTGTGTGCTGAAGTCCATGGAGTCACAGAGTTGGACACAACTAAGCAACTGCACAAGAACAACCATATTCTTCAAATCTATGATTATTTCCCATATTTCACATAAGTACTTTATTTTCAGTTCCCATATGAGCAGTGAGAGAGGAAAATAGAGCAAGAGAAAATGAAAATGGTTAGAAAGTGAAAATCTGTGTGATAACAAAAAAATAAAATGTAAGGAGGGCAAGGTAAATACTTATAGAAAACAGAGTCAGAAAGAAAACATTAGGTAACATATTGAATGTTTATTAAAACGTTATTAAGAAAAATATTTAAACATTTACCTATACTTAAGAAGCAATAACTATTAGAGATCTCAAAGTTTGTTTCATCTGTACAAAATACTTTTCCTACAGTCTTCTAGTTAACAAAATCAAGAAGAATGTAATAAAATAATATGTTTGACATAATCCTATTTCATGATTTCTGAAAAAGACTAATCTCAAATACAAAACCTCCTCTGAGCTGATCATGAGAAAGATGTATGGTAACTTGTAGCAGTCACAGAATACAGTCATTTCATTTTCAACAATACCTTTGATGACTCCTAGTTTGTTACTGAAGTTGAACTCAGTTTATAGGTAACTAAACTTAAAAAAAAAAAAAAAAAGCTTCAAGAGCAAAGTCTTGTCCCTAGGAAAAACTGGCAAGCAGCCTGCTTTTCTCATCTTCTTCTCTAGTTTTTCCCTCTATGGACTCAATGTTCTCATGCTTTATTTCAACTTGGCTTCACCAAGAGTCTATTTTTCAAAAGGATACCCAAAACTTTCTTGCACTTAAAAGAAAATTGTGAACTTGTTTAACATTTTATATACCACAGAGAAATTTTCATTCTGAAAAGGAACACATTGTAAAGCCAAATAAATTACATTTAAACATCAGCAAACAGTAAATGGAGGTAATTTTTAAGGCAGAATGCTCTTCTCTTGTGCCATATGTTAAAAATGGTAATTAGTATTCCACTTTTGGCATGAAACAACTGCCAAGCAGCAAACAAAATACAAAAGCTAAAAAACTACTCCTAAATATTTACAATTTTATGACTGAACCTCTTAAACATCCTTCAAATGAATATCAGACTGATATAGAAAGGAAGAAATATAATTAATTAATTCTAATTGTTTCAGCAATATCTGAAATACTTCAGGCACTCTGTAATTCTAGAAACTACTATCATGTTTTTTAATAAACAAACACAAACACAGATACCCAAGGAAGTAGGTGTAGGCACAAAGTTTCTTTCACTGGGACTTACTGAGGAAAAAACATTTCCCAAAGAGTTGGGTTTTACAAAGATGAATTTCTTTCTGCTAATATTTGACACATATAAATTCATATAACTTTGAATTATTAAGTATATTTAGGCCTCTTCTCTTAAAAATACCAAAGAATAGTGGTAGTCTCTGCCAAAAGAAAATGACACACAAATAAATTATTCTTCAGAGGAAGAATATTCCAAATCAGACGGAGAAGGCAATGGCACCCCACCCCAGTACTCTTGCCTGGAAAATCCCATGGATGGAGGATCTTGGAGGGCTACAGTCCATGGGGTAACTAAGAGTCAGACACGACTGAGTGACTTCACTTTCACTTTCCACTTTCATGCATTGGAAAAGGAAATGGCAACCCATTCCAGTGTTCTTGCCTTCAGAATCTCAGGGACTGGGGAGCCTGGTGGGCTGCCATCTATGTATGGGGTCGCACAGAGTCAGACATGATTGAAGTGACTTAGCATCATCAGCAGCAGCATTCCAGATCAGAAATGTGAATAAAGCAATTATTTTTTGTTTATGTTTAACAATATGTTGAAATAAAGATGTTTATATTTGCCCATTATAATTATACATTTTCAATTAATTTATAGGTTTTTGTCTCACATGTTAGAATATTATATTCTGTAAGAAATATTTAATTTTTCCTGATTTCATCCAATTTAAACTGTGTGTATGCATGCGTACTCAGTTGAGTTCAAGTCTTTGCAATCATATGGACTGTAGCACACCAGGCTCCTCAGTCTAAGGGATTCTCCAGGAAAGAATACTGGAGTGGGTTGCCATTTCTTCCTCAGGGGATCTTCCTGACCCAGGGATAAAACTTGGGCCTCCTACACTGGCAGGCAAACTCTTTACCACTGAGCTACCTGGAAAACTTAAATTGTGTGACAAAACTATAAAGAAAATATGCTTTAAACATTCAATAAACACACACACACACATATATAGTGTATATATTTATACATTTCTACAGTGTACTAAACAAAATATAATTATTGGGTATTCTAGGAGGCAGTCCTAAGATGGCCGAGGAATAGGACGGGGAGACCACATTCTTCCCCACAAATTCATCAAAAGAACATTTAAACGCTGAGTAAATTCCACAAAACAACTTCTGAATGCTGGCAGAGGACATCAGGCACCCAGAAAAGCAGCCCACTGTCTTCAAAAGGAGGTAGAAAAATTTAAAAGACAAAAAAAGAGACAAAAGAGGGAGGGACGGAGCTCCGTTCCAGGAGGGGAGCCTTAAAAAGAGAGGTTTCCAAACACCAGGAAACACTCTCACTGCCTAGTCTGTGGCGAGCCTTGAAAGCACAGAGGGCAACATAATAGGGAGGGAAAATAAGTAAATAATTAAAACCCACAGATTACAAGCCCAATGGTAACTCCCCCAGAGGAGAAGCAGCGCAGACGCCTGCACCTGCCACTAGCAAGCGGGGGCTGGGCAGGGAGGCGTGGGCTGCGTTGCTTAGAGTAAGGATCAGGTCTGAATGCCCCGAGGCTAATCAGAGCGAACTAATTTGGGCTAGCAAACCAGACTGTGGGATAGCTACCACGTGAAAAGCCCTAAGACACCACCAGGCCCACGCACAGAACAAAGGGCTGAACAGAACCAGTCGGCTGCAGACCATCCCCCTCTGGAGACAGGCAGCCAGAGCCGGAAGGGGGCAATCACAGCCCCAGAGAGACATTATCTACCTAACTGCAAGCAGGATTCTTTGCTAACTAAGACTTCTTGGGGTTCTGGACAGTCATTATCTGCCTGAGAAGGTGCATCAGTTGTACACCCAGAAAACCGAGCAGCAGGGACGGGAGAGGCGATAAGTCGCAGTGACCGCACTCGCCAAACACCTCATCACCCTAGCTCCTCAGAGCTGGGAAGCACACAAAACGCAGGCCCAATGGAGTCTGTGACTATGAGGACTACCCGAGTGCCTGAACCTGAGAGGCTTAGACCTGGGAGGTGCATAAAGCCCAGGGCTGGCCTCGGACAGTTACCGTCGGAGCAACCTAGAGCCTGAGCTGTGTGGGCAGGGAGGGTGCACGCGCCGTGAGCGGGGGCAGGCCCAGTGTGGCTGAGACACTGTGAACACAAGCCAGTGTAATTTGTTTGCAGCGTCCCTCCCTCCCCACAGTGCAACTGAACAAGTGAGCCTAAAAAAAAAAAAAAGTGTACACCATCGCACCCCTTGTGTCAGGGCAGAAATCAGACACTGAAGAGATCAGCAAACAGAAGAAGCTAAAACTGAGGGAACCACCTTGGAAGTGACAGGTTCAATAGATTAAAAACCTGTAATTAGTACTGACTACATAGGAAGGGACCTATAGATCTTGAGAAATATAAGCCGGACCAAAGAACTATCTGAAAATGAACTGACCCCACACTGCCCACAACAACACCAGAGAAGGTCCTAGATATATATTTTACTATTTTTATGATCATTCTTTCCTTTTTTCTTTTTTTTAAAAATTTTAAGTCCCCGATTACTCCTTTAATTTTCATTTTTATAATCTACTATTACATTTCAAAAAAAGTTTTTTAAAGCAAACTTCATATATATATATATATATTTTTTTAAATAATTTTTGTGATTTTTTCTTCTTCTTTTGTTTAATACTGTATTTTTGAAAATCCAACCTATACCCTAGAATTTTAATATTTGCTTTTTGGTATTTGTTATCAATTTTGTACCTTTAAGAACACAATCTTCAGAACCCATTTTTACTTGGGAGCGAGATTACTGGCTTGACTGCTCTCTCCCCCTTTGGACTCTCTTTTTCTCCACCAGGTCGCCTCTGTCTCCTCCCTCCCCCTTCTCTTCTCTACCCAACTCTCTGAATCTCTGTGTGTTCCAGACAGTGGAGAACACTTAGGGAACTGATTACTGGCTGGATCTGTCTCTCTCCTTTTCATTCCCCCCTTTTATCCTCCTGGCAACCTCTGTCTCCTTCCTCCCTCTTCTCTTCTCTGAATAACTCCATGAACATCTCTGAGTGGTCCAGACTGTGGAGAGCACATAATGAAGTGATTACTTTCTCTCTCTTCTTTTGATTCCACTTCATCTCATTTGGGTAACCTCTAACTCCCTCCTTCCTCTTCTCTTCTGCATGTAACTCTGTAAACCTCTCTGAGTGTCCCTCACTGTGGAGAAACTTTTCATCTTTAACCTAGATGTTTTATCAATGGTGCTATATATAAGAAGTCTTGAGACTACTGTAAAAATAAATCTGAAAACCAGAAGCAGGAGATTTAAGTCCAAATCCTGAGAACATCAGAGAACTCCTGACTTCAGAGAACATTAATTGATAGAAGCTCATCAAACGCCTCCATACCTACACTGAAACCAAGCACCACCCAAGGGCCAACAAGTTCCAGAGCAAGACATACCACGCAAATTCTTCAGGAACACAGCCCTGAGCTTCAACATACAGGTTCCTGAAAGCTACTCCAAAACCATTGACATCTCATAACTTGTTACTAGACACTTCATTGCACTCCAGAGAGAAGAAATCCAGCTTCACCCAACAGAACACCAACACAAGCTTCCCTAAACAAGAAACCTTGACAAGCCACCAATTAAACCTCACCCATAGTGAGGAAACTCCATAATAAAGAGAATTCCACAAATTGCCCGAATACAGAAAGCCACCCCAAACTCAGCAATATAAACAAGATGAAGAGACAGAGGAATACCCAGCAGGTAAAGGAACAGGATAAATGCCCACCAAACCAAACAAAAGAGGAAGAGATAGGGAATCTACATGATAAAGAATTAGGAATAATGATAGTGAAAATGATCTAAAATCTTGAAATAAAAATGGAATCACAGATAAATACCCTAGAGACAAGGATTGAGAAGATGCAAGAAAGGTTTAACAAGGACCAAGAAGAAACAAAAAAGAGTCAATATATAATCAATAATGCAATAAATGAGATAAAAAACACTCTGGAGGCAACAAATAGTAGAATAACAGAGGCAGAAGATAGGATTAGTGAAGTAGAAGATAGAATGGTAGAAAACAAAAAGAATCAGAGAGGAAAAAAGAAAAACGAATTAAAAGAAATGAGGACAATCTCAGAGACCTCCAAAACAGTGTTAAACGCTCCAACATTAGAATCATAGAAGTCCCAGAAGAAGAAGACAGAAAGAAAGACCATGAGAAAATACTTGAGGAGATAATAGTTGAAAACTTCCCTAAAATGGGGAAGGAAATAATCACCCAAGTCCAAGAAACCCAGAGAGTCCCAAACAGGATAAACCCAAGGTAAAACACCCCAAGACACATATTAATCAAATTAACAAAAATCAAACACAAAGAACAAATATTAAAAGCAGCAAGGGAAAAACAACAACAAACACACAAGAGGATTCCCATAAGGATAACAGCTGATGTTTCAATAGAAACTCTTCAGGCCAGGAGGGAATGGCAAGACATACTTAAAGTGATGAAAGAAAATAACCTACAGCCCAGATTATTGTACCCAGCAAAGATCTCATTCAAATATAAAGCAGAAATCAAAAGCTTTACAGACAAGCAAAAGCTGAGAGAATTCAGCACCACCAAATCAGCTCTCCAACAAATGCTAAAGGATAATCTCTAGACAGGAGACACAAAAAGGGTGTGTAAATTCAAACACAAAACAATAAAGTAAATGGCAACAGGATCATACTTATCAATAATTACCTTAAACGTAAATGGGTTGAATGTCCCAACCAAAAGATAAAGACTGGCTGAATGGATACAAAAACAAGACCCCTATATATGTTGTCTACAAGAGACCCACTTCAAATCAGGGGACACATACAGACTGAAAGTGAAGGGCTGGAAAAAGATATTCTATGCAAACAAAGATCACAAGAAAGCAGGAGTAGCAATACTCATATCAGATAAAATAGACTTTAAAACAAAGGCTGTGAAAAGAGACAAAGAAGGACACTACATAATGATCAAATTGATCAACCCAAGAAGAAGATATAACAATTATAAATATATATGCAGCCAACTTAGGAGCACTACCATATGTAAGACAAATGCTAACAAGTATGAAAGGGGAAATTAACAATAACACGATAATAGTGAGAGGCTTTAATACCCCACTCACACCTATGGATAGATCAACTAAACAGAAAATTAACAAGGAAACACAAACTTTAAATGATACAATAGACCAGCTAGACCTAATTGATATCTATAGGACATTTCACCCCAAAACAATGAATTTTACCTTTTGCTCAAGCACACACGGGACCTTCTCCAGGACAGATCACATTCTGGGCAATAAACCTAGCCTTCGTAAATTCAAAAAAATTGAAATAATTCCAAACATCTTTTCTAAAAACAATGCAGTAAGATTAGATCTCAATTACAGGAGAATAACTATTAAAAATTCCAACATATGGAGGCTAAACAACACACTGATGAATAAACAACAAATCACAGAAGAAATAAAAAAGAAATCAAAATATGCATAGAAACGAATGAAAATGAAAACACAACAACCCAAAACCTATGGGACACTGTAAAAGCAGTGCTAAGGGAAAAGTTCATAGAAATACAGGCATACCTCAAGAAACAAGAAAAAAGTCAAAAAAATAACCTTACTCTACACCTAAAGCAAATACAATATGAAGAAATGAAGAACCCCAGAGTTAGTAGAAGGAAATAAATCTTAAAATTAGGGCAGAAATAAGATGCAAAACAAACAAAGGAGACCATAAATCAAAAATCAACAAAGCCAAAAGTTGGTTCTTTGAAAAGATAAATAAAATTGACAAACCATTAGCCATCAAGAAACAAAGGGAGAAAAATCAAATCAATAAAATTAGAAATGAAAATGGAGAGATCACAAAAGACAACACAGAAATACAACAGACAACAGAAATACGAAGGGTCATAAGAGACTACTATCACCCTTTATATGCCAATAAAATGGACAACGTGGAATAAATGGACAAATTCTTAGAAAAGTACAACTTTCCAAAACTGGGCCAGAAAGAAATAGAAAATCTTAACAGACACATCACAAGCACGGAAATTGAAACTGTAATCTGATCCACCAGCAAATAAAAGCCCAGGTCCAGACGGCTTCACAGCTGAATTCTACCAAAAATTTAGAGAAGAGCTAACATCTATCCTACTCAAACTCTTCCAGAAAATTGCAAAGGAAGGTAAACTTCCAAACTCATTCTATGAGGCCACCATCACCCTAATACCAAAACCTGACAAAGATGTCACAAAAAAAGAAAATTACAGGCCAATATCACTGATGAATATAGATGCAAAAATTCTTAACAAAATGCTAGCAATCAGAATCCAACAATGCATTAAAAAGATCATACACCACGACCAAGTGGGCTTTATCCCAGGGGTGCAAGGATTCTTCAATATCCACAAATCAATCAATGTAATATACCACATTAACAAATTGAAAAATAAAAGACATATAATTATCTCAATAGATGCAGAGAAAGCCTTTGACAAAATTCAACATCCATTTATGATAAAAACTCTCCAGAAAGCAGGAATAGAAGGAACATACCTCAACATAATAAAAGCTATACATATGACAAACCCAAAGGAAACATTATCTTCAATGGTGAAACACTGAAAGCATTTCTGCTAAAGTCAGGAACAAGACAAGGGTGCCCAGTTTCACCACTGCTATTCAACATAGATTTGGAAGTTTTGGCCACAGCAATCAGAGGAGAAAAAGAAATAAAAGGAATTCAAATTGGAAAAGAAGAAGTAAAACTCTCACTGTTTGCAGTTGACACATGATTCTCTACATAGAAAACCCTAAAGACTCCACCAGAAAATTCCTAGAGCTAATCAACGAATATAGTAAACTTGCAGGATATAAAAGCAACACAGAGAAATCTCTTGCATTTTTATACACCAATAATGAGAAAATAGAAAGAGAAATTAAGGAAATAATCCCATTCACCATTGCAACAAAAAGAATAAAATACTTAGGAATATATCTACCTAAAGAAATTAAATACCTATATATAGAAAACTATAAAACACTGGTGAAAGAAATCAAACAGGACACTAATAGATAGAGAAATATACCATGTTCATGGATCAGAAGAATCAATATAGTGAAAATGAGAATACTACTCAAAGAAAACTATAGATGATGCAATGCAATTCCTAACAAGCTACCAATGGTATTTTTCACAGAGCTAGAACATATAATTTCACAATTTGTATGGAAATACAAAAAACCTCGAATAGCCAAAGCAATCTTGACAAAAAAGAATGGAATGAGAGGAATCAACCTGCCTGACTTCAGGCTCTACTACAAAGCCACAGTCATCAAGACAGTATGGTACTGGCACAAAGACAGAAATATAGATCAAGGAAACAAAATAGAAAGCCAAGAGATAAACCCATGCACCTATGGACAACTTATCTTTGAAAAAGGAGGCAAGAATATACAATGGAGAAAAGACAATCTCTTTAACAAGGGGTGCTGGGAAAACTGATCAACCACTTGTAAAAGAATGAAACTAGAACACTTTCTAACACCATGTATAAAAATACTCAAAATGGATTAAAGATCTAAACATAAGACCAGAAACTATAAAAGCCTTAGAGGAGAACATAGGCAAAACTCTCCGACATAAATCACAGCACGATCCTCTATGACCCGCCCCCAAGAATACTGGAAATAAAAGCAAATATAAAAAAAAAAAAATTGGAACTAATTAAAATTAAAATCTTCTGCACAACAAAAGAAACTATAAGCAAGGTGAAAAGACAGCCTTCAGAATGGGAGAAAATAATAGCAAATGAAGCAACTGACAAACAACTAATCTCAAAAATATACAAGCAACTCCTGCAGCTCAATTCCAGAAAAATAAATTACCCAATCAAAAAATGGGACAAATAACTAAATAGACATTTCTCCAAAGAAGACATATGGATGGCTAACAAACACATGAATAGATACTCAACATCAATCATTATCAGAGAAATGCAAATCAAAACCACAATGAGGTACCATTTCACACAAGTCAGAATGGCTGCGATCCAAAAGTCTACAAGCAATAAATGCTGGAGAGGATGTGAAGAAAAGGGAACCCTCTTACACTGTTGGTGGGAATGGAAACTAGTACAGCCACTATGGAGAACAGTATGGAGATTCTTTAAAAAACTAGAAATAGCACTGCCATATGACCCAGCAATCCCACTGCTGGGCATACACACTGAGGAAACCAGAATTGAAAGAGACACATGTACCCCAATGTTCATCAAAGCACTGTTTATAATAGCCAGGATATGGAAGCAACATAGATGTCCATCAGTAGATGAATGGATAAGAAAGCTGTGGTACATATACACAATGGAGTATTACTAAGCTATTAAAATAATACATTTGAATCAGTTTTAATGAGGTGGTTGAAACTGAAGCCTATTATACAGAGTGAAATACCCCAGAAAAAAAAAACACCAATACAGTATACTAACGCATATATATGGAATTTAGAAAGATGGTAATGATAACGCTGTATGCGAGACAGCAAAAGAGACACAGATTTATAGAACAGTCTTTTGGACTCTCTGGGAGAGGGAGGTGGGGGATGATTTGGGAGAATGGTATTGAAACATGTATAATATCATATAAGAAATGAATTTCCAGTCCAGGTTTGATGCAGGATACAGGATGCTTGGGGCTGGTGCACTGGGATGACCCAGAGGGATGGTATGGGGAAGGAGGTGGGAGGGGTGTTCAGGATTGTGAACATGTGTACACCCGTGGCGGATTCATGTTGATGTATAGCAAGACCAATACAATATTGTAAAGTAATTAGCCTCTAATTAAAATAAATAAATTTAAAAAAAATATTGGGTATTCTGATATAAAGGAAAGTTATAACAAAACTAGACAGCATATTGATAAGCAGAGGCATTAATTTGCCAACAAAGGTCCTTCTAGTCAAGGATGTGTTTTCCCAGTGGTCATGTGTGGATGTGAGAGTTGGACTGTGAAGAAAGCTGAGCACCGAAGAATTGATGTTTTTTGTTTGTTTGTTTGTTTGTTTTAATTTTATTTTATTTTTAAACTTTACATAATTGTATTAGTTTTGCCAAATATCAAAATGAATCCGCCACAGGTATACATGTGTTCCCCATCCTGAACCCTCCTCCTTCCTCCCTCCCCATACCATCCCTCTGGGTCGTCCCAGTGCACCAGCCCCAGGCATCCAGTATCGTGCATCGAACCTGGACTGGCAACTCGTTTCATACATGATATTTTACATGTTTCAATGCCATTCTCCCAAATCTTCCTACCCTCTCCCTCTCCCACAGAGTCCATAAGACTGTTCTATACATCAGTGTCTCTTTTGCTGTCTCGTACACAGGGTTATTGTTACCATCTTTCTAAATTCCATATATGTGTGTTAGTATACTGTATTGGTGTTTTTCTTTCTGGCTTACTTCACTCTGTATAATAGGCTCCAGTTTCATCCACCTCATTAGAACTGATTCAAATGTATTCTTTTTAATGGCTGAGTAATACTCCATTGTGTATATGTACCATGGCTTTCTTATCCATTCATCTGCTGATGGACATCTAAGTTGCTTCCACGTCCTGGCTATTATAAACAGTGCTGCGATGAACATTGGGGTACTCGTGTCTCTTTCCCTTCTGGTTTCCTCAGTGTGTATGCGCAGCAGTGGGATTGCTGGATCATAAGGCAGTTCTATTTCCAGTTTTTTTAAGGAATCTCCTCACTGTTCTCCATAGTGGCTGTACTAGTTTGCATTCCCACCAACAGTGTAAGAGGGTTCCCTTTTTTCCACACCCTTTCCAGCATTTATTACTTGTAGACTTTTGGATCGCAGCCATTCTGACTTGTGTGAAATGAAGCAACTGACAAACAACTAATCTCGAGAACATACAAGCAACTCCGACAGCTCAACTCCAGAAAAATAAATGACCCAATCAAAAAATGGGCCAAAGAACTAAATAGACATTTCTCCAAAGAAGACATACAGATGGCTAACAAACACATGAAAAGATGTTCAACATCACTCATTATCAGAGAAATGCAAATCAAAACCACTATGAGAACTAATGTTTTTGAACGGTGCTGTTGGAAAAGACTCTTGAGAGTCCCTTGGACTGCAAGGAGATCCAACCAGTCCATTCTAAAGGAGATCAGCCCTGGGATTTCTTTGGAAGGAATGATGCTAAAGCTGAAACTCCAGTACTTTGGCCACCTCATGCAAAGAGCTGACTCATTGGAAAAGACTCTGATGCTGGGAGGCACTGGGGGCAGGAGGAAAAGTGGATGACACAGGATGAGATGGCTGGATGGCATCACTACTCGAAGGACATGAGTTTGAGTGAACTCCGGGAGTTGGTGATGAACAGCGAAGCCTGGTGTGCTGCAATTCATGGGGTCACAAAGAGTCAGACACGACTGAGCAACTGAACTGAACTGAAATGAATATTAAAAAGAATACAGTATATGTGAAATATTTTATTTTAGAAAACAAAATCTTGGGAGGCCACTTACCACATCTATCATATCAGATTCCATTTCATGGCTGAGATCAGACTACAAGAAAAATAAATCAAAAGTTAGTGTATAACTATGAACATAAAATCTGTTATTTATTAATTTTTGAGGGCATGGAATAAATATTAAATAGTCATAATGCTAGTGTGTTTCAAATGATATATTCATTTCCAGGATATAAAAAGGCATCCTCCAAAATCCTAGGGACTTGCACCAATCTGAGAGGTATCTGTCTTGCAACAGATGAATTTTATCTATTTATGTTTATTGTGATGTGATACATTTTGACCTATTCTACCATTTTATCTTTCATATACCACACATTTTTATTGGCCCATTTATTTCATCTTCCCTGCTCTCTATTAAAACATGTTTTCTTCATTTTCTTTGTTTCCTACTCTACTGGTCAAGACATTATACCTTTTATATGTCCCTCTAACCTAAATATTTTAATATGCATAACAATCTGTTTAATCAAAATCTATATCCTCCTTGGATAAATACAATAGCCTTAAACCTCTTATATTGCAATCTCTTCAATCTTTTTTGTTATCACTGTCCAAGTTTTAATTTCCATTTCTTCTTCAAATGACAAATGACAAGTTTCACTTAATTGTCAAAACTTTTAAAGATAAATGACATATTTAATGGTTTTCCTGACCACCACAGTTTCTTTTAAGAAATTTATTTATTTTACAACAAATGACATACAATTGCATCAGTATCATCAATATATACTAGATGTTGTTTTTTCTTATGTATATACCTCTATAATCACAAAATGAGTAAGAATACAGTAACTTTCTAGCAACTTATAAGGTATTCTCATGTCCCTTCCTAGTCTATACCACAAGTAGTAAACAATATTCTATCTCAAAGTCAATTATTTTCTCTTTGAACCTTATACAAATGAAAACATACTTTTATATAAAAAACAAAGCTTTTGTCTGAGGCTTTTGTTTTTTCCAGTCAGGGCTTCTCAGTTGGCACCAGAGGTAAAAAACCTGCCTGCCAATGCGGGAGACATAAGAAAGGCAGGTTTGATCCCTGGGTTCGGAAGATCCCCTGGAGTAGGGAAATGCAATCCACTCCAGTATTGCTTGGAGAATCCCCATGGAGGCTCAAAGAGTTCGACAGCTAAAGCATTGTAGCACACAGGCATGCTTACTATCTCTAAGAGTCATTCAGGTTGTTGAACACTGCTTAGCCTCAGTTTTACATGAGGCATTTTTCCTTATTTTCACAATTTTAATCTCTGTTTCTTCATATATAAAGTATAACTCATAAATATACTTCAGTTCACTACAGTTGCTCAGCCATGTCGTACTCTTTATGACCCTATGAATTGCAGCATGCCAGGCCTCCTTGTCCATCACCAACTCCCAGAGTTAACACAAATTCATGTCCATTGAATTGGTGTTGCCATCCAGTCATCCCATCCTCTGTCGTCCCCTTTACTTCTTGTCCCCAATCCCTCCCAGCCTCAGAGTCTTTTCCATGAGTCAACTCTTCGCATGAGGTGGCCAAAGTACTGGAGTTTCAGCTTTAGCATCATTCCTGCCAAAGAACACCAAGGGCTGATCTCCTTTAGAATGGACTGGTTGAAACTCCTTGCAGTCCATGGGACTCGCAAGTGTCTTCTCCAACATGACAGTTCAAAAGCATCAATTCCATGGTGCTCAGCTTTCTTCACAGTCCAACTCTCACATACATACATGACCACAGGAAAAACCATAGCCTTGATTAGACGGACCTTTGTTGGCAAAGTAATGTCTCTGCTTTAGTCATAACTTTCCTTCCAAGGAGTAAGCATCTTTTAATTTCATGGCTGAAATCACCATCTGCAGTGAATTTGGAGCCAAAAAAAATAATATATGACACTGTTTCCACTATTTCACCATCTATTTCCCATGAAGTGATGGGACCAGATGCCATGATCTTCGTTTTCTGAATGTTGAGCTTTAAGCCAATTTTTTCACTCTCCTCTTTCACTTTCATCAAGAGACTTTTTAGTTCCTCTTCACTTTCTGCCATAAGGATGGTTTCATCTGCATATCTGAGGTTACTGATATTTCTCCCAGCAATCTTGATTCCAGCTTGTGCTTCTTCCAGTCCAGCATTTCTCATGATGTACTCTGCATATAAGTTAAAAAAGCAGGGTGACAATATACAGCATTGATGCACTCCTTTTCCTATTTGGAACCAGTCTGTTGTTCCATGTCCAGTTCTAACTGTTGCTTCCTGACCTGCATATAGGTTTCTCAAGAGGCAGGTCAGGTGGTCTGGTATTCCCATCTCTTTCAGAATATTCCACAGTTTATTGTGATCCACACAGTCAAAGGCTTTGGCATAGTCAATAAAGCAGAAATAGATGTTTTTCTGGACTCTCTTGCTTTTTCTATGATCCAGCGGATGTTGGCAATTTGATCTCTGGTTCCTCTGCCTTTTCTAAAACCAGCTTGAATATCTGGAAGTTGACGGTTCACGTATTGCTGAAGCCTGGCTTGGAGAATTTTGAGCATTACTTTACTAGCGTGTGAGATGAGTGCAATTGTGTGGTAGTTTGAGCGTTCTTTGGCATTGCCTTTCTTTGGGATTGGAATGAAAACTGACCTTTTCCAGTCATGTGGCCACTGCTGAGTTTTCCAAATTGGCTGGTGCCGGGAGCCGGCGAGAGACATTCCACTCGTGACAAAGGTCATGAGGAAGGGGGCTCGGCATACGCAAAGGCGGGATCGAGCCTCGGGAGTGCCCCCGGATATTCTCGAGCATCTACCCCCCAAAAAACCAGAGTCTGCCTACTTTATTGCTTTGTGCTCTCACCTCTGACTTTACTGGGGGCTGTCCCCCACCACCATCTCACTCTCTCTGTCAAAGAGTTAACTTACAGCTCCAATTAATAAAGTTCCTGGGCAATTAGGAGTGTTTAAATCCAAACCCCTCAGATGGCTCTCTAACTCGCCTGACAAGTTTACCCGGACACCTACAGCTATGCATACGATTGTTTACAGTCTCCCAGCCTCCAGAGGCACGGGAAGCTTAAGATATTCAAATAGCTTAGAGCCTCTCAGAGAATTAGAAACTGTCAGAATAAAGCTAGTAAAAGATTTCATTGATGAGCCAATGTTTGTTGCCAAGTTTTCACATCCCCTGAATTGTATCCTTGAATGTGCATTAATTAATATAGTTGGTATGTAGAAAAAATAAGTAGTGGCCTGGTGTTAGTAACTTTAGACCCTTAAGGTAGTAAATTCTTTCCTTTGTAAACCCATTACACATCCACCCTATAGGAACGTAATCTTATCTTCGGAAGATGGTGCCAAACCTTAAAATAATTACTCTTAGAGAAAATAAGTCTTTGTTGATAAGTGCTTGTCAAGAGTCATAAAATGTTAATAGGCCTCTGGCCAGAAGATGATGTAAATCACCTAAACCATTTGTATACGATAAATCTGCAGGAAAGAAACCCTGGTTTTTGATAAGCATCAAAGACTGCTGATTTTGCATCCCCTATTATCCTCTATGTGTAACTTAGGGTATAAAAGCCCCTGTTGAAAATAAAGCTATGGGCCTTGCTCACCAACGCTTGGTCTCCCCATGTCATTCTTCCCTTTAACTTCCAGCTGAGTGTCCATCTGGAGCGTGGATGTCCTCTGCGACCATTTATTTGCCTGGGCTTCTAAGACCCACTCGAGAAGGTGTCTAAGGTGGGGCACCTTCCGCTATTCGAGAGGGCGCCTGCGGCCTCCGTGGTCAGAGCTAACCTGGTGTCACGGGTTATATTGATTTTCTGCGTAAACCAAGCCACTCAGCTTCTTTTCTCCACTGAATTTTCCTACTGAGCTATCCTCATTCTATTCCTCTTTATTATCTCTAATTAACATTTGAATAGGTCGCCTAGCCGTCTCTCCTTCGAATACCCTGGATCAGCTGGGGCTGGACCCCGGCAGGCTGGCATATTGAGTGCAGCACTTTCACAGCATCATCTTTCAGGATTTGAAATAGCTCAACTGGAATTCCATAACCTCCACTAGGTTTTTTTCGTAGTGATGCTTTCTAAGGCACACTTGACTTCACATTCCAGGATGTCTGGCTCTAGGTGAGTGATCACATCATCGTCATTATCTTGGTCGTGAAGATCTTTTTTGTACAGTTCTTCTGTGTATTGTTGCCACCTCTTCTTAATATCTTCTGTTTCTGTTAGGTCCGTACCATTTCTGTCTTTTATCGAGCCCATCTTTGCATGAAATGTTCCCTAAGTATCTCTAATTTTCTTGAAGAGATCTTTACTTTTTCCCATTCTTTTGTTTTCCACTATTTCTTTGCATTGATCACTGAGGAAGGTTTTCTCATCTTTCTTGCTATTCTTTGGAACTCTGCATTCAGATGTTTATATCTTTCTTTTTCTCCTTTGCTTTTCACTTCTCTTCTTTTCACAGCTATTTGTAAGGCCTCCTCAGATAGCCATTTTGCTTTTTTGCATTTCTTTTCCATGGGGATGGTCTTGATCCGCCTCCTGTACAATGTCACGAACCTCTGTCCATAGGTCATCAGGCACTCGTTCTATCAGATCTAGTCCCTTAAATCTATTTCTCACTTCCACATTATAATCATAAGGGATTTGATTTAGGTCATACCTGAATGGTCTAGTGGTTTTCCCTACTTTCTTAAATTTAAGTCTGAATTTGGCAATAAGGAGTTCATGATCCGAGCCAACATCAGCTCCTGGTCTTGTTTTTGTTGACTGTATAGAGCTTCTCCAGCTTTGGCTGCAAAGAATATAATCAGTCTGATTTTGGTGTTGATCATCTGGTGATGTCCATGTATAGAGTCTTCTCTTGTCTTGTTGGAAGAGGGTGTTTGCTATGACCAGTGCATTTTCTTGGCAAAACTCTATTATCCTTTTCCCTGCTTCGTTCCATATTCCAAGGCCAAATTTGCCTGTTACTCCAGGTGTTTCTTGACTTCCTACTTTTGCATTCCAGTCCCCTATTGCCGGGAGCTGGCCTGAGGAACTCCACTCATGGCAAATGTCATGAGGGAGGAGCTCAGCATACACAAAGGCGGGATCAAGCCTCAGCAGTCCCCCTGTGAATTCTCGAGCATCTACCCCCAAAACCAGAGTCTGCCTACTTTCTGCTTTGTGCTCTTACCTACACCTCTTACTTTACAGGGGGCTGTCCCCCACTACCTCTCTATGAAAAGCGAATTAACTTACAGCTCCAGTTAATAATTCCTGAGTGTGACAGTGTTTCAACCTACAAATTCCTTTGGAAATCCTCTAGCTTGCCTGAATAGGTTTTTCCGGCCACATGTGATTGATTGTTCAGAGCCTCCCAACTGTGAGAGGCAGGAGATGTTCTAAACTGTCTAAATACAGATTCCTTTGAGCAGTTAAAAGATTGATTCGGAATTGTATTGGTGAAGGGTTGTTCACTTGTTGGGCCAATGTTTGCTGCTAAGTCTCCATATCCCTTACCTACTGTGTCCTTGGCAGTGTATTGATTGATATAATGGGTGTATAGAAATGTAAGTAGTAGCCTCAATGTTTGTAACCTTGGACACTTGAGTTAATTATTTTCTTGATTGAGCCCACCTCACCTTTGCCCTATAGGAATGCAACTTTATCCAGTGCTTTTTGGAGGCTGGCGCCTGACTTTAGAATAATCACCCTTACAGAAAAATAAGTTTCTTAAAATGTTAACAGGCCTCCTGGCCAGAAGATGATGTAAATCACCTAAACTTTTGCATATGATAAGTTTGAAAGCCTGGCTTCGATTAGGATCAGGAACTGCTGTCCTTGCATGACTCTACCTCTTCCCTCATGATCCTCTATGCACAACTTAAGGTATAAAACTACTTTGGAAAATAAAGTATGTCCTTTTGTTGACCAAAATTTGGTCTCCCCATGTCGTTCTTTCTTTCTCCTTCTGGCTGAATTTTTCCTCTGAGGTGGGGAAGCTCGTCAAGCCTACTAATTTTGCCTGGGCGTCTAAGATCTGACCGGGGAGGCCTTAGTGTCTCCCCTCCTTCGGGAGAATGGGAGGATGCCTGAGGCCTTCGTAGGTGACGTAAATTCCCTGCTTTGGAATTTTATTCAGCCTCTTTTCTTTACTGAATTTCTTCACTGAGCTATCCTTATTTCACCACTCTTTATAGCTTTATTTAACGTTTAATTAAGCAGTTGTGGGATAAGGCGAAGGTGGTATGATTTGAGAGAATAGCGTTGAAACATGTATATTACCATATGTGAAATAGATCACTAGTACAGGTTCAATGCATGAGGCATGCTACTCAGGGCCAGTGTACTGGGATGACCCTGAGGGATGGGAATGGGGCGGGGGGTGGTTCAGCATGGGGGCACATATACACCCATGGCTGATTCATGTCAGTGTATGGCAAAAACAACTACAATATTGTAAAGTAATTAGTGTCCAATTAAAATAAATAAATTTACCAAAAAAAGTGTGTAAATAATTCCAGACTAAAAACTTTGATTAATTGTTGTACTACAGATTATGTATCCAATTTATTTCAATCCACATTAAATTAGTAACTTCACCAGTTCTTAATTCCTAGAATTTTACAAACGGTTTAAAACATTGCTCTTACTTTTTTTTTTTTTTACTTTTATCTATGTCATACACTTTATAAAACGTTAATATTGCTATTAGTATACAGAAGTAATATTCATTTATATTTCACCCACATATTTTCTATTTCTGGAATCCTTCATTCCTTTGTTCACTTTCATACTTCTAGGATAATTTTCTTTCAGGTAAAATAACTCCCTTTATTGTAGTGGAAGTCTCCTGTGACAAATAATTTTAGCATTTGTTTCTGTTCAAACCTCTTAATTTTGCCTTAATTTTTATAGGATATTTACATGTATTCATTTTTGCTTTCAATGATGAAAAATACATGTTGGCAGGAATTCTCCCCATTCATTACCTTTAAAGATATCACAAAATTATCTTCTGAACAGAGTGACCAACCATCCAGGTTTGCCTAGAACTCTTTCAATTTTATCATTGACAATCTTCATGGAAAAATCTCAGTTCAGAAGAAATGGCTTGTTATCCTACTGTTGGCTTCCATTGCTTCTGCTGAAAATTCAGCCATCAGTTTTACTGTGACTCCATTGAAGATTTCTTATTTCTCTTACGCAAAGTTTTAATTTTTTTTCTGTCTTTGATATTTTAACAACAAAATGATTTTAGTTAGTTGTGTGTATATGAAGTTTTGTTTATATCCTTTCTGAACTTCTTTAATGTGTGGATTTATGCATTTCACCTCACTTGAAAAAATATTCTTCTCCGTTATTTTTTTAAATATTGCTTCTGTCCCATTCTCTCTATCCTTTCTTTTTGGATTACCGATTCTATGCATGTTGGAACATTTCAGCAAGTCATACATGCTATGTTCTCATTTTTTCAATCTTTTTTTTTTTTTTCCCTCTCAGTGCTTTAGTTTAGATATTTTAAAAATGACTTATCTTCAAATTCACATATACTGCTTGTTGAACCTATCTACCCAAATAGTTCTTAATTTCAGATGTGATCTATTATTGTTCTAGAGTGTACAACTACTTTTATACATTTTAAATTACTTTTGGAATTATCTGTCTTTTCATCCATTTTATCCATTGTTTTTCTCTATTATATATATATATATATATATATATATATATATATATACACACACACACACACATATATACATACATATATATATATATATAATCAAAATCAGATTGATTATATTCTTTGCAGCCAAAGATAGAGAAGCTCTATACAGTCAGCAAAAACAAGACCAGGAGCTGACTGTGGCTCAGATCATGAACTCATTGCCAAATTCAGACTTAAACTGAAGAAAGTAGGGGAAACCACTAGACCATTCAGGTATGACCTAAATCAAATCCTTTATGATTATACAGTGGAAATGAGAAATAGATTTAAGGGTCTAGATCTGATAGAGTGCTTGATGAACTATGGAATGAGGTTCGTGACACTGTACAGGAGACAGGGATCAAGACCATTCCCATAGAAAAGAAATGCAAAAAAGCAAAATGGCTGTCTGGGGAGGCCTTACAAATAGCTGTGAAAAGAAGACAAGTGAAAAGCAAAGGAGAAAAGGAAAGATATAAACATCTGAATGCAGAGTTCCAAAGAATACCAAGAAGAGATAAGAAAGCCTTCTTCAGCAATCAATGCAAAGAAATAGAAGTAAACAACAGAATGGGAAAGACTAGAGATCTCTTCAAGAAAATCAGAGATACCAAAGGAACATTTCATGCAAAGATGAGCTCGATAAAGGACAGAAACGGTATGGACCTAACAGAAGCAGAAGATATTAAGGAGAGATGGCAAGAATACACAGAAGAACTGTATAAAAAAGATCTTTACAACCCAGATAATCATGATTGTGTGATCACTGCCCTAGAGCCAGACATCCTGGAATGTGAAGTCAAGCGGGCCTTAGAAAGCATCACTACGAACAAAGAGAGTGGAGGTGATGAAATTCTAGTGGAGCTATTCCAAATCCTGAAAGATGATGCTGTGAAAGTGCTGCACTCAATATGCCAGCAAATTCGGAAAACTCAGCAGTGGCCACAGGACTGGAAAAGGTCAGTTTTCATTCCAACCCCAAAGAAAGGCAATGCCAAAGAATGCTCAAACTATCACACAATTGCACTCATCTCACACGCTAGTAAAGTAATTCTCAAAATTCTCCAAGCCAGGCTTCAGCAATATGTGAACCGTGAACTTCCTGATGTTCAAGCTGGTTTTAGAAAAGGCAGAGGAAACAGAGATCAAATTGCCAACACCCACTGGATCATAGAAAAAGCAAGAGAGTTCCAGAAAAACATCTATTTCTGCTTTATTGACTATGCCAAAGCCTTTGACTGTGTGGATCACAATAAATTGTGGAAAATTATGAAAGAGATGGGAATACCAGAACACCTGATCTGCCTCTTGAGAAATCTGTATGCAGGTCAGGAAGCAACAGTTAGAACTGGACATGGAACAACAGACTGGTTCCAAATAGGAAAAGGAGTTCGTCAAGGCTGTATATTGTCACCCTTTATTTAACTTATATGCAAAGTACATCATGAGAAACTTTGGACTGGAAGAAACACAAACTGGAATAAAGATTGCGGGGAGAGATATCAATAACCTCAGATATGCAGATGACACCACCCTTATGGCAGAAAGTGAAGAGGAACTCAAAAGCCTCTTGATGAAAGTGAAAGTGGAGAGTGAAAAAGTTGGCTTAAAGCTCAATATTCCGAAAACGAACATCATGGCATCCGGTCCCACCACTGCATGGGAAATAGATGGGGAAACAGTGGAAACAGTGTCAGACTGTATTTTTCTGGGCTCCAAAATCACTACAGATGGTGACTGCTGCCATGAAATTAAAAGACACTTACTCCTTGGAAGGAAAGTTATGACCAACCTAGATAGCATATTCAAAAGCAGAGACATTACTTTGCCAACAAAGGTTCATCTAGTCAAGGCTATGGTTTTTCCTGTGGTCATGTATGGATGTGAGAGTTGGACTGTGAAGAAGGCTGAATGCCAAAGAATTGATGCTTTTGAACTGTGGTGTTGCAGAAGACTCTTGAGAGTCCCTTCGACTGCAAGGTGATCCAACCAGTCCATTCTGAAGGAGATCAGCCCTGGGATTTCTTTGGAAGGAATGATGCTGAAGCTGAAACTCCAGTACTTTGGCCACCTCATGCGAAGACTCATGACTCATTGGCAAAGACTCTGATGCTGGGAGGAATTGGGGGCAGGAGGAGAAGGGGATGACAGAGGATGAGATGGCTGGATGGCATCACTGATGGACGTGAGTCTCAGTGAACTCGGGGAGTTGGTGATGGACAGGGAGGCCTGGTGTGCTGCGATTCATGGGGTCGCAAAGAGTCGGACATGACTGAGTGACTGATCTGATCTGATATATAAATATATATATTCATCACCTAGGGCTACTATAACAACTTCTATAGACTATGGGGCTCAAAAACAAGCATTCATTTTTCATAGTTCAGGAGGCTGGGAAGTTTATGATCAAGATGCTAATTATTTCTATTATTGGTGAGCACCCTCTTCCTAGTTTGTAAATGGTATTTTATTTTTCTGTCATCATATGGAAGAATCAGAGAGTGAGTGAGAAAGCACTCCGATGTCTTCCCCTCAAAAAGTCATAATCACAGTGCCCTCATGAACCCTTGTAAACTAAATTACTTTCCAAAGATCTCATTTGCAAACACCACCGCATTAGGTGCTAGGACTTCAAGATATGGATTTGGGGGAACATAAAAATTAAGTGCATGTTACTTCAACATAATAATCACAACTTTTTTGAAACTGTTTTCTGCTAACACCATTATCTGGATAATTTCTGGTATATATTGCTTTACATACTTATTAATCATTAATCATTTTCTCTTATCTTTGCATGTCTAGTAACTTTTACTGTATTTTGTGGATAATACACCACAGAGGGTCTGTATTATGTTATTTCCTCTAAAGTATAATAAATACTGTTGTGGCAGACAGTTAAATTGAATCACCTTGATCCTACTGAGACTCGACTTTTGGCTTTATTAAGATAGTTCTTCTGGAGCATTGTCCTTAATCATAGATTAAGACCTTTCTGAGATCTTAACTGAAGGGTGTGAGTATTAAAACACATCTTTTAATCCTGGTTTTCTCTAGATTCAAGCATCTATATTCCAAGGACTGTTCAGTTTCTGAAGTATCTACTTAGCATTCTAGCTTCCCAGAAGCTATTTTTGATACAGATGGAGAAGCACTATACAGTTAGTAAAAACAAGACCTGGATCTGACTGTGGCTCAGATCATGAGCTCCTTATTGCAAAATTCAAGCTTAAATCAGAGAATGTAGGGATAACCACTAGGTCATTCAGGTATGACTTAATAAAATCCCTTATTATTATACAGTGAAGGTGACCAATAGATGCAAGGAATTAGATCTGGTAGACAGAGTACCTGAAGAACTATGGACAGAGGTTTGTAACACTGTTCAGGAAGCATTGACCCAAACCATCCCCAAGAGAAAGAAATGTAAGAATTAAGAAGGCAAAGTGCTTATCTGAAGAGGCTTTACAAGTAGTTGAAGAAAGAATAGAAGTAAAATGCCAGGGAGAAAGGGAATGATATGCCCCAATGAATGCAGACTCCAGACAATAGCAAGGAGACATAATAAGGCCTTCCAAAGTGGACAATGCAAAGTAGAGGAAAGCAATAGAATGGTAAAACAAGATCACTTCAAGAAAATTGGAAATATCAAGGGAACATTTTACGCAAGAATGGGCATAATAAAGGACAGAAGCACTAAGAGGCTAACAGAAGCAGAAGAAATTAAGAATAGGTGGTAAGAATACACAGAAGAACTATACAAAAAAAGGTCTTAATGACCCAGATAACCACGATACGGAAGTCATTTACCTAAAGCTAGACATCCTGGAGTGTGAAGTCAAGTGGACCTTAGGAAGCATTGCTAGGAACAAAGCTAGTGGAGGTGACAGAATTTCAGCTGAGCTATTAAAATCCTAGAAGATGATGCTGTTACTGTGTTACACACACTATGTCTGCTGCTGCTGCTGCTGCTGCTGCTGCTGCTGCTGCGTCACTTCAATCGTGTCCGCCTTTGCGCAACCCCATAGACGGCAGCCCACCAGGCTCCCCTGTCCCTGGGATTCTCCAGGCAGGAACACTGGAGTGAGTTGCCATTTCCTTCTCCAATGCATGAAAGTGAAAAGTGAAAGTGAAGACGCTCAGTCATGTCCGACCCTTAGGGACCCCATGGACTGCAGCCTACCAGGCTCCTCCATCCATGAGATTTTCCAGGCAAGAGTACTGGAGTGGGTTGCCATTGCCTTCTCCGAATATGTGTGCAAATTTGCAAAACTTAGTGGCCACAGGACCAGAAAATATCATCTTTCATTTCAACCCCAAAGAAGTACAATGCCAAAGAGTGTTAAAATACTGTTTCATTTCACGTACTGTTTTCATTTCACATACTCAAAATCCTTCAAGCTAGGCTTTAGCAGTCATGGACTGAGAACTTCCAGATGTACAAGCTGGGTTTCAAAGAGGCAAAGGAACCAGAGATCAACATTCGCTGGATCATGGAAAACCAAGGGAGTTCCAGAAAAAACATCTGCTTTATTGATTATGCTAAAGCCTTCAACTTTGTGGATCACAACAAACTGTGGAAAATACTTAAACAGATGGGAGTACCAGATCACTTTACCTGTCTTCTGAGAAACATATATATGGATCAAGAAGCAACAGTCTGAACCAGACATGGAACAAATGACTGTTTCAAAATTGGGAAAGTAATAGGACAAGGCTGTATATTGTCACTCTACTTATTTAACTTCTTTTTTAATTTAATTAATTAATTTTCAATTTAAGGATAATTGCTTTACAGAATTCTGTTGTTTTCTGTCAAACCTCAACATGAATCAAGAGTATATCATGTGAAATACTGAGCTGGATGAATCATAAGCTGGAATCAGGGTTGCCTGGAGAAATATCAACAACCTTAGATATGCAGATGATACCAGTCTTATAGAAGAAAGTGAGGAGAAACCACAGTGTTTTGATGAGGGTGAAAGAGGAAAATGAAAAAGCTGGCTTTAAATTCAATATTAATTTTTTTTAAAAAAATAAAAAAACTGTGATCATGGCATTCAGTTCCATCACTTCATGGCAAATAGAATGGGGAAAAGTAGAAGCAGTGATAGATTTTATGGTCTTGGTCTCCAAAATCACTGCAGGCAGAGACTGCAGCAATGAAATTAAAAGACGCTTGCTCTTTGGAAGGAAAGCTACGACACTCAGCATATTAAAAAGCAGAGACGTCACTTTGCTGACAAAGGTCTCTATAGTCAGAGCTAAGGTTTATCCAGTAAGTCATGTATAAACGTGACACTTGGACCATAAAGGAGGCTGAGTGCCAAGGAATGTCAATTGTGGTGCTAGAGTTGACTCTTGAGAGTCCCTTGGACTGCGAGGAGTGCAAAATAGTCAATCCTAAACGAAATCAACTCTGAATATTCATTGAAAGTACTGATGCGAAAGCTCCAATAATTTGGCCACCTGATGCAAAGAGCCGACTCATTAGAAAACACCCTGATGCTGGGAAAGATAGATTGCAAAAGGAGAGGGGGATGACAGAGGATGAGATGTTTAGATAGCATCACTGACATAATGGGCACAAATGTGAACCACCTCTGGGAGATAGTGGACAGAGGAGCCTGCCATGCTGCAGTCTACAGGATCACAAAAAGTCAAGACAGGATTTAGTGAGTGAACAACAACAACAAAGTATACACATCAATTAATGGTATTTGAGGTATGTCCATGAAAATAGATTATGAACATATTCACTTAGTTTCATAGTCAAATGTGCAATAAATAATTCTTCACTTTATTTCTGAGGAAAAAGTGACCTTAAAGCTATTGGAATATGAAATGCCAATTTTGTAGCAGTGGAAGGAGAACAACAACCTTTAAATGAGGGAGTACAAAAAAGGAAGAGATATTAAGAATCTTTGCTTTCATGATCATACCTTATGAAAACACCCTGTTGTGGATTTCCAAAGTTTTTCAGCATCCTTAAATCTAACTGATATTTCTCACATTTTGAGAGTTTCCTTAAAGAGTGGCTTCACTTTTGTCTCTGCAAGGATACAACACAATTTGCTGTTTATGGATGTGTTTTGTGTTAATTTCTCAAGTTTCTGTTCTCCCACCACACTAGTGATATAGTTTTGATAGTACATATGAACAAGGTACAGGCTTAGATTCATAAATTTTTATGAGTGTTTTCCCACTAATGTCCCAAAAGGGATCAAAAGTTTCTCTGCTTCCCTGCTGCTTTCCAGGGAAGATGGTTAACATATTTTTCAGGCTAATTACGTGAACATGGAAGTATTTTGAGGTTTGACAACTTGCATAGGGATTTCTTTTTTAGATCCCCAATAAAGGTTTCATATTTTCTATAACTCTCTATATTTAAAACCTATATTAATCCATATATCTGTCTATACCTATATTTAAAACTCTGTACTAATTGCCTAAGTTATACATCTAATACATGTGGTCCATTACACATTTAAATAATTTCTACTATTCTCATTTTGAGTTCACTATTTGTAAATGGCATATATGATTTATTTCCTCATTTTGAGTGCAGATATATAAGTTTTGATATATTTTATCTGGAATTTCTATGTGTATGGATAGAATGGAATATGTTCAGTACTAGCTCAGGCTACCATATTAAATAGAAGTCTCTATGTGTGCTATTAAACATTGAATACACTATTTATTAAAATAAATAATTTTGCTTACATTACTTGTCATACTAAATGTTTTATGAAACTCTAGACATTTCAATTCATAAAAGCTGATCCAGAAGGATGTTTTTAATAATAAGTATTAAGTACAGAAAATATCTTTCATGGTATATGCCACCCGATGCAAAGAGCTGATTCACTGGAAAAAATCCTGATGCTGGGAAAAATTGAAGGCAAAAAGAGAAGGGGGTAGCAGAGGATGATATGGTTAGATAGCATTACTGACTAAGTGGACATTAATTTCAGTAAACTCCAGGAGACAGCAGAGATAGAGGAGCCACGCTTGTACAGTTCATGGAGTGGTAAAGATTCAGAAACGTCTTAGCAACTAAACAACAACAATACAAAGCACAATGTCAGAATAGACAGGTCCAGGATTCTGTCTTCCAAAAGAAGCATGTAAAATGTGCAGAAATTGTGAAAACCAATTTTTTCAGATATATGAAAGCAATTAAATGTTTAAAACAACTCGACAAATGTTGAATAAATATAAAGGCAATTTTCAACTTATAAAAAATGTGTCAGTTTTAATATATATTGTCCCACTGCTCCCTTAGTTTAGCAGCAGGCTTAAATACAGTAATCTGTGTTCCCAATATGAGATCCTGGAACCTAGTTTCAGAGGGAACAGAACAGATTCTAATCACAGACTACTTTGTATATCTCTTCTAAAATGTATGGAGTCTACCTGAAGAACTAATGGAAGTTATTCATCTCCAATTAGAAAACTTAGAACTGATTCAGGTTGGAAAAGTGTCAGGCATTGCTCAATAATATTTTAAATGTGAAGAAAAAAACCCTGCAAACACCTGGGGGAAAACATTACTTTTGAGACATACAATAGTCCATCTAGAATGTGGTTGGAAAATCTGAGGAAAGTTTCTTTAGGAAGTAATACATTCAAATTACCCATGTACACAGGTGAATTTAGAATGTGACAGTGACAAGCATTCCCAGGACAACCCAGATGCTCTGAAAAAAACTGAGAATACTTTTAAGTTTTCTCCTTGAGTTAGACTCTTGTTCTAGTGGAAACCTAGCTGTGTGTTGAAGAGTCACAGCACAGAGCTATCTGTAAAGAATTGGGGAGAGGTGGATTTTTTGCTCTATTTTTAGCTCTTGGTGTTCAGGAAATCTGTCAAAACACTAGGTGAACACAAGCTACATGAATATATACTTCAATGGAAACATAGGAAAAAGAATATAGCACTAGTAAAAATAATTTGAAAAATTCACTATACAAATAGATCACAACAGACTTAAGCAATAAAATAAAAATAGTAAACCCTGGTAAAGAAGAGTCTGATTCCAGAATTACCTACATTAGGACACCCAAATGTCCACTTTCCTGCAAACAAATAATAAAGCTTTCAAAGAAACAGTAAGTATTGTACACTCAAAGGAATAAAATAAATTTATAGAAACCGTCCCTTAGAAAACCCAAACATTCAACTTATTAACCAAGGACTTTCAAACAATCTTCTTAAATATGTGCAAAAAGTTAAAAGAAAATATTGACAGAAAATAAATCAGAAAAAAAATTATATATGTAATAAAATAAGAATATCAATAAAAATAGAGATTATAAAAGGGAAGAAAGAAATTCTGGAGCTGAAATGCAAAATAAATGAGTGAAGAATTCATCAATGTGGTTTAACAACAAATTTGATTGGTAGAAGAAATAATCAGTAAGCTTGAATATAAACAAATGCATACAATAATAAAATCTATTTGAAATCTATGTTACTGGACACAACATGCATAAAGATGTTTGTGGTATCAATATCATAAAAGGGAAACTGAGCAATGGAGAAGTGGGTGACATATGAAATTGAAGTTAAATTGGTATTAATTCAAATTAGATTGTCTTAACCTTGGATGTGAGAGTTGGACTGTGAAGAAAGCTGAGTGCTGAAGAATTGATGCTTTTGAACTGTGGTGTTGGAGAAGACTCTTGAGAGTCCCTTGGACTGCAAGGAGATCCAACCAGTCCATTCTAAAGGAGATCAGTCCTGGGTGTTCATTGGAAGGACTGATGCTAAAGCTGAAACTCCAATACTTTGGCCACCTCATGCAAAGAGTTGACTCATTGGAAAATACCCTGATGCTGGGAGGGATTGGGGGCAGGAGGAGAAGGGGACGACAGAGGATGAGATGGCTGGATGGCATTACCAACTCGATGGACATGAGTTTGGATAAACTCCGGGAGTTGGTGATGGACAGGGAGGCCTGGCATGCTGTGATTCATGGGGTTGCAAAGAGTCAGACACGACTGAGCAACTGAATGGACTGAACCTTAAGATATATACAATTGAAATGATAACCATAATGTAAATATCTATAGAGTATATATAAAATGAAATGAGAAGGAAAGAAAACAGAAGTAAATACAAAAAAAGTTAATAATGAAGGAAATGATGATAGAAAATCTCTAGGACATACAAAGAAAGCAGCAAAATAGCAGAAGTAAGCCCTTATTTATCATTAATTACTTTAAATATAAATAGATTAAATATTATAGTGAAAAGGCAGAGATTGGTAGAATAGAGGAAAAGAACTTTTAGGTTAAAAGCTGTTATAAAAGACAAAGAAGGATATTATATATTGATAGAATGCTGAATTCACCAAGAAGACATAAGTATAATACACACACACACACACACACACACACACACACACTGAACAACAGATCCCCAAAATAAATTAAAAAAAGCACTGACAAGATTGAAGGGTGAGATAGTTCAACAATAATAGCTGGATACTTCAATATTCTACTTTTAATAATGGATGAGGCATCTAGACACAAGATATATAAAGAATGAGAGCACTTGAAGAAAAATATAAGCCAATTAGACCTAACAGACATATGAAGAACACACTACCCAACAACAGCAGAGTACACGGTCTTCTCAGGTGCACATGGTAATCAGCAACAGACAGAAAACCAGAAAATTTACAAATACATGGAAATTAAACCACACAGTCTTAAACAACAAATAGATCCTAGTAAGACTCATAAGGGAAATTACAAAATATTTGGAGACAAATAAAAACATTATATAAGAAAATTTAAGTGATGTATTGAAGACAATGATCAGAGTAATAATTATGTCCATAAATATCTATAACAAAAAGAAAATACATTACAAATCAATAATCTGACATAACATCTTTAAAAACTAGAAAAAGAAGAGCAAACTAAATATAAAGCTAGCAGAAGAAAATAATCAGAATTAGAGTGGACATAAGTAAAATAGAGAATAGAAAAATAATAGAGAACAAATGAAACTAAAAGTTAATTCTTTGAAAGGATCAATAAAGTTGACAAACATTTAGCTAGGCTGATAAAGAATGAAAGAAGACAAATAACTAAATCAGAAACAAAAGTGAGGACAGCATACAAATTTACTGGAGAAAAAGATAATAATAACACTTATATACAACTAATCCATAAACAATGCAGGGGTTAGGGCTGCTGCCCCTACACACAGTTGAATATCCATGTATAATATTACAGCTGACCCTCTACATCTGCAGTTCCATATCCATGGATTCAACCAACTGCAGTATTTATTTCTTGAAAGAAAAAACCTGTATTAGTGGACCTTATAATTCAAAGATCAACTGAACAAACAAACTAAATAACCTAAATAAGATCAAGTAATTTTTAGAAACATGAAAATTATCTAAACTGACTCAAAAAGAAATAGAAACATCCGAAGAATGATAACTAGAGAAGATTTTGAACCAGTAGGCAAAAGCCTCTGAACAAAGAAAAGTCAAAGGTTTAGATAGCTTCTCTGGTTAATTCTATAAAAAATTAAAAATTAATACCAATCTTTCTCAAACTTTCAAAAAGTTGGAAAGGAGGGAACACTCCCAACTCATTCTATGAAGCCAGCATTACCCTTATATCAAGGACTAAAGATATCAAAGTAAATAAAACTGCAGAAAAAATAAGTCATATAGATGCAAAAAACAAAATGCTAGCAAACATAATCCTAAAGCATAGTAAAATGATATGCATCATGAATAAACATGAGTTTGAGCAAACTCCTGGAGATAGTGAAGGACAGGAATGCTTGGCATGCTGCAATCCATGGAGTCACAAAGAATTCAGATATGACTTAGTGACTGAACAACAACGATCATGAACAAATGGGATTCAACATGAGCAAAACAATCAATGCATTGATAATACACCACATAAACAGGATGCAGGGGAAAAGCATAGACCATCACAATTGATGTACACAGAGCATTTGACTAAATCCTACACCTTTTCATGATTGAAGCACTCAGAAAACTAGGAATAGCAGAGAACAACTTCAATATCATGTCTGTCTGTGTGCACTCAGTCATGTCCGAACTCACTGTGACTGCAGCCCTCCAGGCTCCTCTGTCCATGAAATTTCCCAGGCAAGAATGCTGTAGTGGGTTGCCATTTCCTACTCCAAGGGATCTTCCTGACCCAAGGATCAAACCCTAGTCTCTTGCTACTCCTGCATTGGCAGGCAGATTCTTTACCACTGGGCCACCTGAAATGCCATTTATGAAAAATCCACAGCTGACATTACACTTAATTGTGAAAGACTGAAGTTTGTTGTCTTAGGATCCAGAATATAACAAAGATGCCTACATTCACCTACTCAGATTCTTTTACTTGTTTCACCTATGCTGAATGTTCCATTTAACAATGACCGGAAGTTTTAGCCAGAGCAGTTAGACTTAAGAAGTAAAAGTCGTCCACCTTGGAAAAAAGAAAAAAGTAATCTTATCAGATTACATGGTCCAATATATAAAAAATCTAAAGAATCCAGAAAAAATTATATAATGCAATTTTAAAAAATAAGGAACATTACAGGGTTCATTATCAACATTCAAAAATCAGATTTATTTCACCAGCAATGAACAATTTGAAAAGGAAATTAAGAAATTCCATTTTCAGTAATATCTAAAAGAACCAAATTTCTACAAATTTTTAATTAATTAATTTATTTTAATCAGAGGCTAATTACTTTACAATATTGTAGTGATTTTTGCCATACATTGACATGAATCAGCCATGGGTGTACATGTGTTCCCCATCCTGAAACCCCCTCTCACCTTCCTCCCCATCCCATCCCTCAGTATCATCCCAGTGCACCAGCCCCAAGCACACTGTCTCATGCATTGAACCTGGGCTGACAATCTGTTTCACATATAATAATATACATATTTCAATGTTATTCTCTCATATCATCCCACCCTCACCTTCTCCCACAGAGTCCAAAAGACTGTTCTTTACACCTACGTCTCTTTTGCTGTCTCGCATATAGGGTCATCGTTACCATCTTTCTAAATTTCATATATATGTGTTAGTATACTATATTGGTGTTTTTCTTTCTGACTTACTTCACTCTGGATAATAGGCTCCAGTTTAATTCACCTCATTAGAACTGATTCAAATGCATTATTTTTAACAGCTGAGTAATATTCCATTGTGTATATGTACCACAGTTTTCTTAACCATTTGTCTGCTGATGGACATCTAGGCTGCCTCCATGTCTTAGCTATTGTAAACAGTGCTATGATGAACATTGGGGTACACGTGTCTCTTTCAATTCTGGTTTCCTCAGTGTGTATGCCAAGCATTGGGACTGCTGGGTCATATGGCAGTTTTATTTCATTTTTAAAGGAATCTCCACACTGTTCTCTGGCTATACTAGTTTGCATTCCCACCAACAGTATAAGAGGGTTCCCTTTTCTCTGCACCCTCTCCAGAATTTATTGTTTGTAGACTTTTTGATAGCAGCCAATCTGACTGGTGTGAGATGGTGCCTCATTGTAGTTTTGATTAGCATTTCTCTGATAATAAGTGATGTTAAGCATCTTTTCTTGTGTTTGTTAGCCATCTGTATGTCTTCTTTGGAAAAAATTCTGTTTAGCTCTTTGGCCCATTTACAGTGCTGTGTTGGTTTCTGCTGTAAAACAATGTGAATCAGTCATAAGTATACATATATCCACTCCCTCTTGAACCTCCATCTCACACCTCTAGGTCGTCACAGAGCACAAGGCTGAGCTCCCTGTGTTATACAGCAACTTTCTACTACTTATCTATTTTACACATTGTAATGTAGATATTTCAATACTACTCTCTCCATTCATTCCACCCTCTCCTTTCCTTGCTGTTTCTGCATGTCTGTTGTTTACATCTGTGTCTCTATTCCTGCCCTGCAAATAGGTTCTTTGGGACCATTTTTCTAGATCCACACACACGAATTAATATGTGATATTACTTTTTTCTTTCTGACTTATTTCGTTCTGAATTTTGAGTTTGTTGAACTGAGGTGGATGAACCTCTTATGTAGACCTGCTTTTGCTGCATACCATAGATTTTTAAATATCATACTTTTTATTTCATTTGTTTCTATGTATTTTTGAATTTCTCTTTTAATTTCTTCAGTGATCCATTGGTTGTTCAATAGCATGTTGTTTTGTCTTCACTTTTCTGTTATTTTTTCCAGTTTCCTCTTGTAATTGATTTTTAATTTCATATCACTATGATCAGAAAAAGATTCCTAGTATGTTTTCAATCTTCCTGAGTTTATTGAGATTTGTTTTTAAGGCTAATATGTTATCTATCCCAGAGAATGTTCCATGTGTACTTGAGAAGACTGTGTATTCTATTGCTTTTACATGGAGTATTTTGTATATATCCATCAAGTTCATTTGCCCTAATGTGTTGTCTATGGATTATGTTTCCTTATTGATTTCTGTCTGGATGATACATGCTTTGATGTAAGTGGGATGTCAATGTCTCCTACAACTCTTGTGTTCCTGTTAATTTCTCCTTTTAGGTCTGTTAATATTTCTTTGTATATTTTAGTGCTTTTATGTTGGGTTATATATATTATAGGTATTATATTTTCCTGGTTGATTGATCCCTTTATTACTTTTCAATGTCCTTCTGTGTCTTTTATCCATACTCACAGGTTGGAAGACATAACACTAAGATGCAAATGCAGCTCAAAGTGATCTACATATTAAATATAAACTCTATCAAAATTCCAACTACCCATTTTGAGGAAGTGGAAAAAGAAATCCTTAGACCTATATAAAATTGCAAGGGCCCAAGAATAACCAAAATAATCTTGAAAAAGAAGAATGAACTGAAAAATTTGCACTTCTTTATTTCAAAACTTAAACTATTGTGGTAATCAAACCAGCGAGCTACTGGCATATAGATAGATGTAGGCCAATGGAATAGAGTTGACAGTCTAGGCATAAATACATAAATCTATGTTCAGTTAGTTTCCAAAAACAGTGCCAAGTCCATCAGGAAAGGACAGTTTTTTTCAAGAAATGGTTCCAAAGAATTAAGTTGTATCCCTACCTTACATGGGTCTTCCCTGGTATCTCAGCTGGTAATTAAATTGTGTGCAATGCAGGAGACCCCAGTTCAATTCCTGGGTCAGAAAGATCCCCTGGAGAAGGAACAGGCTACCATCTCCAGTATTCTTTGGCTTCCCTGGTGGCTCAGATGGTAAAGAATCCACCTGCAATGCAGGAGACCTATGTTCGATCCCTGGGTTGGGAACATTCCCTGGAGGAGGACATGGCAACTGACTCTAGCATTCTTGCCTAGAGAATCCCCATAGACAAAGAAGTGCAGAGTCAGATATGACTGAGTAACTAAGCACAGCACAGCTACCTTACACAATATACAAACATTAAATCAAAGTGATTCAATAACCTAAATATAACAGCTAAAAACATAAAATCCTTAGAAGATAACATATGGGTAAACCTTCACAAGTTGAATTTGGTACTCAATTCTTGGATGCCAAATGCATGAGAAAGAAAAGAAAAAGAAAAATACATAAGGTGGACTTTATCAAAATGAATGTGAATCAAAGAATATTATCAAAAAGTGAAAGACTACAGAACTGGAGAAAATATTTTCAATTCATATATCTGATCAGGATTTAGCATCCAGAATTTATAAAGAACATATGCAACTCAACAACAAAAAGACAAACAACATAATTTTAAAATGGGTGAAGAATATGAGCAGACATTTCTCTGAAGAATATATAAAAATGGTCAATAAAGTCATTAAAATATATTCAACAATATCAGCTTTAGAAAACTGAAAATCAAAGCTACCATGACTTGCCAATTTATACATTCTAGGGTAGCTGTAATAAAATGAAAAGCAACAATAGCTAAAAAGGATATAGAAAAATTGGAATCATTGTACATTGCTGATGGGAATGTAAAACTATACAGATACTATGAACAACAGTTTGGTAGTTTCACATGACACAGAAATTCCACACCTTAGGTATCTTCCCCCCCAAAATTAAAAATAGGCATTCAGATATATGTATGTAAATGTTCACTGCAGCATTAATACCAGTAGCAAAAAGGGAGATACAATCCAAATGTCTACAAACAGAAGAAATAATAAACAAAATGTGGTATATCTCTAATGAAGCATTAGCCATGAAAGGAATGAAATTGTAAGATATGCTATAAAACAGATGAACCTTAAAAACATGATTCTAGTTAAAAATAAGTAGGGTCTGGGATGCCAAGAGAAGTGTACACAAGCCTCCAAGGTGAAGAGAGCAGGCCCAGGGTTCCAAGAGAAGCACAAAAAAGCCTCCATGGTGCAGAGGGTAGGCCTGGGATGCCAAAAGAAATGAACATGAGTCTTCATGAAGGAGAGGGCAGGGTCATGGAGTTAAGAAAAGCACCACAGAAGCCTCAATATAGCAAGCTTTGCCCTGCAGCACAGGGCAGGACCAGGGGACTGAAGCTCCAGCAAAGATTCCAGGGGAAAGTAGGGGGCTAGCAGCAGTGAGGATGTGCTGAGAGGGCCACTTCAATGCGACTGGGGAAATAGATGTATCTAACAGTGGCAAAACTGAGAGGGATGCCCAAAGTCATATGGATCCCATTGTTGTTACTGTTCAGTCGCACAGTCAGTCCAGCTATTTACGACCTCATGGACTGCAGCATGCCAGGCTTCCCTGCCATTCACTAGCTCCTGGAGTTTTCACAAACTCATGTCCATTCAGTCAGTGATGCCATCCAACCACCTCATCCTCTGTCATCCCATTCTCCTCTTGCCTTCAATCTTTCCCACCATCAGGGTCTTTTAAAAATGAGTCATCTCTTTGCTCCAGGTGGCCAAATTATTGGAACTTCAGCTTCAGGATTAGTCCTTCCAATGAATATTCAGGACTGATTTCCTTTAGGATGGGCTGGTTTGGTCTCCTTTCAGTCCAAGGGACTCTCAAGAGTCTCCTCCAACAACACAGTTCAAAGGCATCAATTCTTTGATGCTCAGCTTTCTTAATGGTCCAAATCTCACATCCATACATGACAATTGTAAAACCCATAGCTTTGACTATACAGACCTTTGTTGGCAAAGTAATTTCTCTGCATTTTAATACACTAAGTTTGTCATAGCTTTTCTTCCAAGGAGCAAGCATCTTTTCATTTCATGGATGAGCCCAAAGACAATCCAAAACCTACAACTGGGCACTGTACTGCCTTTCAGAGAGACAAGATCCAGCTCCGTCAACCAGAACACAGGCACAAATCCCCTCAACCAGGAAACCATCACAGGACACTAATCAAACCCTATCCACAGAGGCAGACTCCACAACTAAAAAGAAATATGACCTTCAGAACCTTTTTCTTTGTTCTTTGAAATCACATTGTTTATTACCCAAATATAGTTTATATTAGACTTTTGTGGAGCTGTGAATTTTTCCTCACTTTTTCTTGTTAAAATTTTTTTAATGTTTGTTGCTTACTTTCTTTGTGATTTTTTTTTATTTTGGTTTTGTGCTCTTCAGCTGTTTTTCTTATTGTTCTTTCCCTGCTGTAGCTATTCCTTAATATATATAAATCTTTTTCAATAGTCTATTTATCTTTGCTTTTCTTTTTTTGGTTTACCTCTTCTTCCACCCCTTTCTTTCTCTTTTCTCTCCATTCTGTGCTTTTTTTTATCCTTCATGCTTACTTTATTCCACTACGTATGTTACATTGTTATGTTTTCTTTATATATTCCCCAGCTGGCACTCTGCTTGAGCTCAGTTTTCTGGATTGAGTATTAGTTAACTATGGTTTTAATTGGTTGATATCATTCCTGCTTTCCTTTGCTCACCAAGTCAATCTGTTGTACTATCTTTTCTTTGGAATACTTTGGTTATATTTGTGACTATGTAAGGTTGTGTATATGTCCCATTATTTTTGTAATTACCTGCCTGATCTTGTATTTAGCATTTATCTGGGTCTGTCTTTTATTTCATGACTTTTTTTTCTTTTTTTTATATAAATTTATTTATTTTAACTGGAGGTTAATTATTTTACAATATTGTATTGGTTTTGCCATACATCAACATGAATCCACCACAGGTGTACACGTGTTCCCCATCCTGAACCCTCCTCCCTCCTCCCTCCCCGTACCATCCCTCTGGGTTGTCCCAGTGCACCAGCCCCAGGCATCCAGTATCGTGCATCGAACCTGGACTGGCGACTCGTTTTATACATGATATTATACGTTTCAATGCCATTCTCCCAAATCATCCCACCCTCTCCCTCTCCCACAAAGTCCAAAAGACTGTTCTATACATCTGTGCCTCTTTTGCTATCTCACATATAAGGTTATCATTACCATCTTTCTAAATTTCATATATATGCATTAGTATACTGTATTGGTGTTTTTCTTTCTGGCTTACTTCACTCTGTATAACAGGCTCCAGTTTCATCCACCTCATTAGAACTGATTCAAATGTATTCTTTTTAATGGCTGAATAATACTCCATTGTGTATATGTACCACAGCTTTCTTATCCATTCATCTGCTGTTCTTCATGTGTTTGCTTTTAAACCATTTTAATTCAGTTCAGTTCAGTTGCTCAGTTGTATCCAACTCTTTGCGACCCCATGAATCACATTAACCCCATAACAAATGACGAATGGAATCTCAGTTCCCCATCCAAGGATCAGGTTTGAATCATTGACATAGGAGCATTGAGTCCAGGATCCAAGATTGCCAGAGAACTATTAACTCCAGTGGGGAGTAATTACTGAGAACTTCCATGAAGGCCTACACCTGTATACAAAACCTGCTATCACTCAACTGCCAATGACATTCACTGCAGGACACTTTACCAAAAAAACAAGCAAGACAAACACACACACACACACACACACAATCATTAGCAGATAGTATTCCCACAGACATTCCAAAATATACTACCTCACACAGCCCTGCCTATCAGAGTAAAAAAAAAAACAAAAAAAAAACAAAAAAAACTCACCTCCTCCCACTGGAACACAGGCACAAGTCACCCCTAACAAGAAGTCAACACAAACCACTGACTCAACCTTTCTAAATGAGGGCAAAAACCAAAAGGAATAAGGAATACAACACTAAAAGTTGGGAAAAGGAGACCTCAAAAGGAGTAAGTTAGGGAAAAATAATGAAAAGACAGAGAGATATGTAAAAAATGAAAGAACAAAGTCAAGTAAATGAAGAGGGAATAATCAAACTACCTGAAAAAGAATTCAGAATAATGATAGTAAAGATGTTTCAAAGTCTTGAAAACAGAATGGAGAAAATACAAGAAACAATTAATAAAATTTACAAGGACATAGAAGAAATAAAGAATAAACAGAGATGAATAACACAATTACTGAAATTAAAAATATTTTAGAAAAAAACGAATAGTAGAATAACTGAAGAACGTACAAGTGAACTGGAAGATAGAATGGTGGAAATAACTGATGAATAGCAGAATAAAAGAGAAAGAATGAAAAGAAATGTGTATAGCCTCGGAGAAATCTGCAATAATATTAAACACACCAACATTCGAGTTACAGGGGTCGAGAGGAAGAAGAGAAAAAGAAAGGCACTGAGAAATGTTTTGAAGAAACTATACTTGAAAATATCCCCAAAATGGGAAAAGAAACAGTCAATCAAGAGCAAAGAGAGTCCCATACAGGATAAATCCAAGGAGCAACATGTTGGGATACATACTAATCAAGCTAACAGAGATTAAACACAAAGAATATTAAAAGCAGCAAGAGAAAAGCAACAAGTAAAATGCAAGGGAAAATCCATATGACTAACAGTGGCCCTTTCATCAGAAATCCGCAGACTAGGAGAGAATACAATATATTTAAAGTACTGAAAGAAAAAAAATCTATAACAAAGATTACTCTGCCGAGGAAAGATCTCATTTCAAATTGACAGAGAAATCAAAAGCGTTACAGATAATCAAAAGATAAGAGAATTTAGCACCATCAAACCAGCTTTACAACAAATACTAAATGAACTTACAAAAGCAGCAAACACAAGTGAAAGTAAAGACCTACAAAAACAAACCAAAACAATTAAGAAAATGCCAATAGAAACATATACATCAATAATTACTTTAAATGTAAACCGATTACATGCTCCAACCAAAACATACAGACTGGTTAACTGAATACAAAATCAAGACCCATATATATTCTGCCTACAAGAGACCCACTTCAGACCTAGAGACATATACAGATTGAAAGTGAAAGGATGGAAAAAGATATGCTATGCAAATAGAAATCCAAACAAAGCTAGAGTGGCAATACTCATTTCAGAAAAAATAGACCTTAAAATAAAGAGTATTACAAGAGATAAAGAATGACGCTACATAATGATCAAAGGATCAATCCAAGAAAACAAAAATTTAAATATTTATGCACCCGATATACACGCACCTCAATATATAAGGCAAAAACTAACAGACATAGAAGGTAAAATTGACAGTAACAAAATAATAGTAGGAGAATTCAACACCCCACTAATACCAATGGACAGATCATTAAAACAGAAAACAATAAGCAAACACAAACCTTAAATGAAACATTAGACCAAATGGACCTATTTGATATCTTAAGGAATTTCCATCCAAATGTAGAACAATATAATTTATTCTCAAGTGCACACAGAACATTCTCCAGGATAGACCACATCTTGGGCCACAAATCAAACCTCAGTAAATTTAAGAAAATTGAAATCATATCAAGTGTCTTCTCTGATGACAATGCTATGGGACAAGATATCAATTACAGAAAAAAAAAACCTGCAAAAAACACAAACACATGAAAATTAAACAATACATTTCTAAATAATGAAGAGGTTACTGAAGAATTAAGAAGAGAAATCAAAAGATTCCCAGAAACAAAGCCAACAAAAACACAATGACCCAAAACCTATGGGATGCAGCAAAAGCAGTTCTAAGAGGGAAGTTTATAGCAATACAATCCTACCTTAGGAAACAAAAGAACATTGAATAGACAACCTAATGCTACACCTAAAGCAGCTGTAAAAAGAAAACAAGGTTAGTAGAAGGAAAGAAATCATAAAGATCAGAGCAGAAATAAATGAAAAAGAAATGAAGGAAACACTAGTAAAGATCAATAAAACTAAAAGCTGGTCCTTTGAGAAGATAAACAAAATTGACAAACCATTATCCAGATTCATCAATAAAATAGGGAGAAAATCAAATCAATGAAATTAGGAATGAAAAAGGTGAGGTTACAACAGACAATGCAGAAATACAAATGATAATAACAGACTATTATGAGCAACATATGCTAATAAAAAGGACAATAGAGTAAATGGACAGATTCTTAGAAAAGTTCAACCTCCCAAGACTGAACCAGGAAGAAATAGAAATTATGAGCAAGCCAATTACAAACACTGAAATTGAAACTGTGATCAAAAGGCTCCTAAAAAAAAAAAAAAAAAAAAGCCCAGGAACAGGTGGCTTCACAGGTGAATTCTATCAAACATTTGGGGACACACTGATGCCTATCCTTCGGAAACTCTTCCAAAAAACTGGAGAGGAAGGAATACTTTCAGACTAATTCTAAAAGGCCACAGACACCCTGATACCAAAGCCAGACAAATACATCACAAAAAAGAAAATTACAGGCCAATATCACTAATGAACATAGATACAAAATTTTTCAACAAAATTCTAGCAAAAAGAATTCAACAACACATTAAAAAGCTTATACACCATTATCAAGTCAGTTTATCCTAGGGATGCAATAATTATTGAATAAACACAAACCAATCAATGTCATACACCATATTAACAAATTGAAAGATAAAAACAATATGATAATTTCAATACATGAAAAAACTTTTTGACAAAATTCAACACCCATTTATGATAAAAACACTTCAACAAATGGGCATAGAAGAAAACTACCTTATCATTGTAAAGGCCCCATACAAAAAACACACAACAAACATTATTCTCAATGGTGAGAAGGTGAAAGTATTCTAAGGCCAGGAGTAAGAAAAGGGTGCCTACTCGCATCACTATTATTCAACATAGTTTTGGGAGTCCTATCTAGCTATAGCAATTACAGAAAAGAAATAAATAAAATGAATCTAGATTAGAAAGGAAGAAGTAAAACTCACTATTTGCAGATGACATCAAACTATACATAGAAAACCCTAAAGATACTATCAGAAAATTATTAGAACTAATTAGTGAATATAGTAAAGTCACAGGATACAAACTCAATACATATAAATCACTTGCATTCTTATATAATAACAATGAAACATCAGAAAGAGAAATTAAGGATCAATCCAATTTATTACCACAACGAAAAGAATAAAATATCTAGGAATTGTGGGTCAGACGGTAAAGCATCTGCCTACAATGCAGGAGGCCCGGGTTCGATTGCTGGGTCGGGAATTTCCCCTGGAGAAGGAAATGGCAACCCACTCCAGTATTCTTGCCTGGAAAATCCCATGGACAGAGGAGTCCAGTAGGCTACAGTCCATGAAGTCACAAAGAGTCGGAAACGACTGAGCAACTTCACTTAACTTCACTTCAAATCTCCCTGAGGAGACAAAAGAGCTATATACAGAAAACTATAAGAAACACTGATGAAAGAAATCAAAGACAACATAAACAGATGGAGGGATATTCCATGGTCCTGAGAAGAATCAATCTTGTGAAAATGACTGTAGTACCAAAAGCAATCTAAAGATTGAATGCAATCTCTATCAAATTACCAATGACATTTTTCACAGAAGTAGAACAAAATTTTCACAATTCGTACATAAACAAAAAACACCCTGAATAGACAAAGCAGTCTTGAGAAAGAATGGAGGAATCAACGTACATGATTTCTGACTATACTACAAAGCTACAGTCACCAAGGCAGTATGTTACTAGCAGAAATACAGAAGTATAGGCCAATGGAACAAGATAGAAAGTCCAGAGATAAACCTATAGGAATATGGGTACCTTATCTTTGACAAAGGAAACAAGAACATACAATCGGAAAAAATAGTCTCTTTGACAAGCGGTGTTGGAAGAACTGGATAACTTTGTTCAAAAGAATGAAATTAGAACACTTCCTAACACTATACACAAAGATAAAGTCTAAGTGGATTAAAGATCTAAATGTAAGACCAGAAACTATAAAATTCTTAGAAGAAAGCATAGGCAGAACACTGTATGATATAAATCACAGCAAGATCCTTTATGACCCATATCCTATAATAATGCAAATAAAATTAAAAAATAGATAAGTTGGACCTAATTAAATTAAAAAGCATAGACATTACTTTGCCAGCAAAGGTCCATCTAGTCAGGGCTATTTTTTTTTTTTTTCCCCCAGTAGTTATGTATGAATGTGAGGGTGGGATTATAAAGAAAACTGAGTGCCAAAGAATTTATACTTTTGAACTGTGGTGTTAGAGAAGACTCTTGAGTCCCTTGGACTGCAAGGACATCCAACCAGTCCATCCTAAAGGAAATCAGTCCTGAATATTCATTGGAAGGACTGACGTTGAAGCTGAAACTTCAATACTTTGGCCACCTGATGCAAAGAACTGACTCATTTGAAAAGCCCCTGATGCTGGGAAAGATTGAAGTCAGAAGGAGAAGGTGATGACAGGATGAGATGGTTGGATGGCATCATCAACTCAATGGACATGAGTTTGAGTAAGCCCTGGGAGCTGGTGATGGATAGGGAAGCCTGGCATGTTGCAGTCCATGGGGTCGCAAAGAGTCAGACACGAGTGAGTAACTGAACTGAACTGAATTAACGTAAAAATTTTTTGCACAGCAAAGGAAACTACAAACAAGGTGAAAAGATCAGAATGGGAGTAAATAATAGCAAATGAAACAACTGACAAAGGATTAATTTTCAAAATATTCAAGTAGTTCATACAACTGAATACCAGATAAACAAATAACCCAGCCAAGAAGTGGGCAAAAGACCTAAACAGACATTTCTCCAAAGAAGACATACAGATGGCTAATAAACAGATGAAAAATGCTTAACATCACTCATTATTCAGTTCAGTTCAGTGGCTCAGGCGTGTCCAATTCTTTGCAACCCCATGAATCACAGCACACCAGGCCTCCCTGTCCATCACCAACTCCCAGAGTTCACCCAAGCCCATGTGCATAGAGTTGGCGATTCCATCTCATCCTCTGTCATCCTCTTCTGCTCCTGCTCCCAATCCCTCCAAGCATCAGGGTCTTTTCCAATGAGTCAGCTCTTCACATCAGGTGGCCAAAGTATTGGAGTTTCAGCCTCAGCATCAGTCCTTCCAATGAACATCCTGGACTGGTCTCATTTAGGATGGACTGGTTGGATCTCCTTGCAGTCCAAGGGACTTGGAAGAGTCTTCTCCAACACTACAGTTCAAAAGCATCAATTCTTTAGTGCTCAGCTTTCTTCAAAGTCCAACTCTCACATCCATACATGACCACTAGAAAAACCATAGCCTTGACTAGAAAGACCTTTGTTGGCAAAGTAATATCTCTGCTTTATAATATGCTATCTACGTTGGTCATAACTTTCCTTCCAAGCATCTTTTAATTTCATGGCTGCAATCACCATTTGCAGTGATTTTGGAGCCTAAAAAAATAGTCTGACACTGTTTCCACTGTTTCCCCATCTATTTCCCATGAAGTGATGGGACCAGATGAGAAAGTGAGAAAACCAGATCTTGGTTTTCTGAATGTTGAGCTTTAAGCCAACTTTTTCACTCTCCTCTTTCACTTTCATCAAGAGGCTTTTTAGTTCCTCTTCACTTTCTGACATAAGGGTGGTGTCATCTGCATATCTGAGATTACTGATATTTCTCCCAGCAATCTTGATTCCAGCTTGTGCTTCTTCCAGCCCAGCATTTCTCATGATGTACTCTGCATATACGTTAAATAAGCAGGGTGACAATATACAGCCTTGACATACTCATTATTAGAGAAATGCAGATCAAAACTTCGATGAGATACCACCTCATACCAGACAAAATGGCCATAATAAAAAAATCCACAAAAAACAAATAATGGAGAGGGTGTGGAGAAAAAGTAACCTTCCTACAGTGCCGGTAGGAATGTAAATTCATACAGCCACTATGGAAGACATTACGGAGATTTCTTTAAAAACTAGGAATAAAACTGTCATATGACCCAGCAATACCACTTCTACACTGGAAGAACATACCCTGAAGAATATTCTGTACCAGGAATATACCCTGAAGAAACCAAAAGTGAAAAAGTCACATGTATCGTAATGTTCATTGCAGCACTATTTACAATAACTAAGACATGGATATAACCTAGATGTACATCAAAGGTTGAATGGATAAAGAAACCATAGTACATATATACAACGGAATGCTATTCAGTCATAAATACACATTTGAGTCCATTCTAATGATGTGGTGTGCCTAGAGCCTATTATACAGAATGAAGTAAGTCAGAAAGAATAAAACAAATATTGTATATTAATACATATATATGAAATTTAGAAGGAAGGTACTGGTGAACCACTTCACAGAGCAGCAATGGAGACACAGACTTAGAAGAACAAACTTATGGACCAAGGTGGGGGAGAAGATGGAGAGGTTGAGACAAATGGAGAGAGTAGCATGGATGCATATACACTAACATATGTATATAGATAGCCAAAGGGAATTTGCTGTATGCCTCAGGGAACACAAACTAGGGCTCTTAAATAACATAGAGGAGTGGGAATGTGTGGGAGTTGGGAGGGAGATTCAAGAGGGTGGGTACATATGTACACCTATGGTTAATCCATGCTGAAGTATAACAGAAATCAGACCAATATTGTAAAGCAATCATAAATTAAAAATAAGCAAAATGCAAGAGAATAGATATTATTTGGTTGCGCTTATATTAAATGCCTAGAATAGACATCCACAGAAACAAAGTAGATTAGAAATTATGAGAAGTTTTGGGGTTGGAGTTATAGGGATTTATTGCATAACTGGTACTTAGTTTCTGTTCAAATAGTGAAAAATTTGTAAACAGATAGTGATTATGGTTGTACAACTTTATGAATATAATCAGTACCACTGAATTTTATACATAAAATGGTTAAAGTGACAAATCTTATATTATATCATGACTACAAAAGATTCAAATTTACTCTGCTAAGCTTTAATTTTTAAGAAACATATTTATTATCTAACCACTAAAACAAATGCACAACCTCATGTTTAAAATCCAATACATGGGACTGGGAAAAACTCATCCAAGTGATAATTTTTGTATCTTATCCAATTAATAACATATACAATGAAGGTATTATAATCAGGACATGCTAAAAATCTGGGGAGCATAATAAAACCTTGAAGACATATTTCAATAACTCTATCTCTATTATTAGGGTTATGTCTATTTGTCTTAAAAGAATAATAATTAGTATCCATTAACCAGATACTTGAAGATTATTATGTTCACTGGAGTTTTGTAAAACTAAAAATAAAAAATAAAAAAAAAGAAACACTGAAATGTTCTTAGGTACAGAAAGTTATTTCTTTTTAAATAAGAAGACAACATGGAATAAAATATACAGCCTCATTTGAGGAAAATCAGTTTAATTAAATAATTCTACAAACAAAATAATCATATCTTTCTATTTATCTTTAAATATATGTTCTAAGTCATTCAGTATAAGAAACCTGTGGCAAGACTTTATAGTAATAATCTGGTCTTCACTAAGGTAAAACTGTTTTTTTTACTTCTCACTTCTCTATGAAATGTATGTATGACTGAAATTACTGGATGCACATAAGTATTTATAAAAACTCTTATCAGTATCAATATAATTCAAGCCAAGATTCATTTTTCATTGGTGTTCCAAATGTCTGAATATTTGGGATCATTTAGAGACTGATCAAATGGCCACATATTTCTGATAATACTGCTTGAAATTTTTCTCTTTAAGATCTCTAGTGAAAGAGCCATTGTATTTAGAATATGGTAAAAACACAAAATTTACTATACTAATATAATAATTAAGATCCAATGTAATCCCTATCAAGCTACCAATGGTATTTTTTCATATAACTGGTACAAATAATTTCACAATTTCTATGGAAATACAAAAACCTTGAATAGCCAAAGCAATCTTGAGAAAGAAGAATGGAACTGGAGGAATCAACCTGCCTGACTTCAGGCTCTACGACAAAGCTATAGTCATCAAGAGTGTATGGTACTCGCACAAAGACAGAAATATAGATCAATGGAACAAAATAGAAAGCCCAGGGATAAATCCACCCACCTATGGACACCTTATCTTTGACAAAGGAGGCAAGAAAGTACAATGGAGAAAAGACAATCCCTTTAACAAGTGGTTCTGGGAAAACTGGTCAACCACTTGTAAAAGAATGAAACTAGGACATTTTCGAACACCATACACAAAAATAAACTCAAAATGGATTAAAGATCTAAATGTAAGACCAGAAACTATACAACTCCTAGAGGAAAATATAGGCAAAACACTCTCCAACAGAAACCACAGCAGGATCCTCTATGACCCACCTCCCAGAATATTGGAAATAAAAGCAAAAATAAACAAATGGCACCTAATTAAAATTAAAAGCTTCCGCACAACAAATAAAAATAAGCAAGGTGAAAAGACAGCCTTCAGAATGGGAGAAAATAATAGTAAATGAAGCAACTGACAAAGAATTAATCTCAAAAATATACAAGAAACTCCTGCAGCTCAATTCCAGAAAAATAAACGACCCAATCAAAAAGTGGGCCAAAGAACTAAACAGACATTTCTCCAAAGAAGACATATAAATGGCTAACAAACACATGAAAAGATGCTCAACATCAAATGCAAATCAAAACCACAATGAGGTACCATTTCATGCCAGTCAGAATGGCTGCTATCCAAAAGTCGACAAGCAATACATGCTGGAGAGGGTGTGGAGAAAAGGGAACCTTCTTACGCTGTTGGTGGGAATGCAAACTAGTACAGTCACTAGGGAGAACGGTGTGGAGATTCCTTAAAAAACTGGAAATAGAACTGCCATATGACCCAGCAATCCCATTGCTGGGCATATACACCGAGGAAACCAGAACTGAAAGAGATATGTGTACCCCAATGTTCATTGCAGCACTGTTTATAGTAGCCAGGACATGGAAGCAAACTAGATGTCCATCAGCAGATGAATGGATAAGAAAGCTGTGGTACATATACAGAATGGAGTATTACTCAGCCATTAAGAATAATACATTTGAATCAGTTCTAATGATGTGGATGAAACTCGAGCCTATTATACAGAGTGAAGTAAGCCACAAAGAAAAACACCAATACAGTATACTAACACATATATATGGAATGTAGAAAGATGGAAACAATAACCCTGTATGCGAGACAGCAAAAGAGACACAGATGTATAGAACAGTCTTTTGGATTCTGTGGGAGAGGGCAAGGGTGGGATGATTTGGGAGAATGGCATTGAAACATGTATATTATCATATTTGAAATGAATCGCAAGTCCAGGTTTGATGCATGATACAGGATGCTCGGGGCTGGTGCACTTGGATGACTCAGAGGAATGGGATGGGGAGGGTGGTGGGAAGGGGGTTCAGGATGGGAACACCTGTACACCCGTGGCGGATTCTTGTCAATGTATGGCAAATCCAATACACTATTGTAAATAATTAGCCTCATATTAAAATAAATAAATTAAAATCAAACAAAAAAGAAAGCTGTGGTACATATAAACAATGGACTATTACTCAGCCATCAAAAAGAATACATTTGAATCAGTTCTAATGAGGTGGATGAAACTCAAGTCTATTATACAGAGTGAAGTAAGCCAGAAAGAAAAACACCAATACAGTATACTAACACATATATATGGAATGTAGAAAGATGGAAACAATAACCCTGTATGCGAGACAGCAAAAGAGTCACAGATGTATAGAACAGTCTTTTGGATTCTGTGGGAGAGGGTGAGGGTGGGATGATATGGGAAAATGGCATTGAAACATGTAAATTATCCCATGTGAAAGGAATCACCAGTCCAGGTTTGATGCATGATGCAGGATACTCAGGGCTGGTACACTGGGATGACCCAGAGGGATGGGATGGTGAGGGAGGTGGGAGTGGGGTTCAGGATGGGGAACACATGTACACCCATGGTGGATTCATGTCAATGTATGCCAAAACCAATACAATATTGTAAATTAAAATAAATAAATAAATAAAACTAAAAAAATAAACTGAAATACTCTTTTCACAAGAAAAAAAAAAAGAACAATTAGGGAAAAATAAATATTTGTCTGATTGTGTAATAAAAGCAAAATTCATAATTGAAAAAGTCAAAAAAGTTTATCATATTAAAATACTAAAAAAAAAAAAAAAAGATACAGTGGAAGCTCTCCTTTATGGGGCTAATAATATGGAAGTCAGAGAATAAAACTATTTAGTTCCTATATCATGAAACAGACTAAGAGGTATAAATTCACTTCACTATATCTCATCTGGGATGCCATGAAATAAATACATTTTCAGCTCTGTCTAAATGATGCAAAATATACCACAAAAAATAAAATGTATTTTACTTATAATAACTAGTAAGGTCCTTGAAAATATGCACTGGTGATTCCATAGCAAAGATATTTCCCCTGGAGCCCCTACTAGAGAACAACAAAACATTATTCATTCAAATATTATTTGTAGAGTAGTGTCAAGGTACCTAGAAAATTCATTGCTTGCTAATTAATTGACACTTAGTAGAATATAATCCAAGTACATCGAATAAACACAGTTAGTAGGATATAATCCAAGTTCATAAAGAACTTAAAAAAAATCTTGAACTTAAGTTTGTTGTTGATGGTGGCATTGGTGTTGCTATTCAAAATCATTTTAGTGAATTGTAGAATAGAGGAAACGAGCAACTGTATTAATGTTCTTGGTGCTAGGCTCCTCACTGTGAATAAAATGATATAAAATATAGGATGAAGGAAGGTAATAAAAGCCCTATGTACTATGGTCTTAGTGGGAAGGATCAGCATGAAGATGTGATTAAAAATATGTATAATAATCCCTTCCTTCCCCTCTCTGCCCCTCCCCTCCTTATTCCACGTCCCCTTCCCCTCCTGTTACTCCTCTCTCCATACTAAATCTGTCTCCTAAAAGAGCCTAGAAACAATGATACCTCAGTACCAATAAAGGAAACCTAGTGCCCAGATTTTCACTACTAAGATCATTCCCAATTAAAGTGAACCAGAGATCTTTGAACAAATGTTTAATTTCAAGTCTGAAAATATATAAAGCTGGAAATTATTTTTGTTCCAGAAATCAAGGAGCTGACCAGAGAATAATATGATCTTGTGAAAGAAACTGGCTTGAATGGGTTCCCATGACTAAATTTTGGACAATTTGAACATATAAAACAATGATATAGTAAGGGATTAAACTAATTTTTTTTTAATCTAGGAGATTCTGATCTAGATAATATGGAATAAGTGGACTTCTGTCTATCCCATTATGAAACAATTCAACAAGGACAGAATGCTTGAATTAGCTACTTGATGACTGAAAAATGAATAGTAAGAAATAGATTGGAAAAGAAGGCACATATAAAGGCATCACAGAACCAGTAATGAATTTAGCTTTTTTTTTTTCTGGTAATAACTGATTTGAACTTAATATAGACTTAACTGAGAAGAGACATTACTTTGCCAACAAAGGTCCGTCTAGTCAAGGCTATGGTTTTTCCAGTGGTCATGAATGGATGTGAGAGTTGGACTGTGAAGAAAGCTGAGCACTGAAGAATTGATGCGTTTGAACTGTGGTGTTGGAGAAGACTCTTGAGAGTCCCTTGGACTGCAAGGAGATCCAACCAGTCCATTCTAAAGGAGATCAGTCCTGGGTGTTCTTGGGAAAGACTGATGCTAAAGCTGAAACTCCAATACTTTGGCCACCTCATGCAAAGAGTTGACTCATTGGAAAAGACTGTAATGCTGGGAGGGATTGGGGGCAGGAGGAGAAAGGGACGACAGAGGATGAGATGGCTGGATAGCATCACCGACTTGATGGACATGGGTGTGGGTGAACTCCAGGAGTTAGTGATGGGCAGAGAGGCCTGGTGTGCTGCCATTCATGAGGTCGCAAAGAGTTGGACACGACTGAGCGAATGAACTGAACTGAACTGAACTGAGAAGTGGGAATTACTGAGAACAAAGGAAGCACCAGGAAGTCTAGAACAGTGGGAAAATCTTCTGATAGTTTGAACCTTCAAACTATCAGAGCACATGGAAATAACAAGGATATTTTCATCTCATTTTTCCTTTTCTTCACTCTGTTGATGTTGTTCAGTTGCTCAGTCGTATCCAACTCTTTGTGAACCCATTGACTGCAGCATGCCAGGCTTCCCTGTCCTTCACTATTTTCTGGGAATTTACTCAAATTCATGTCTTCTGAGTTGGTGATACCACCCAACCATCTCATCCCCTGTCATCCCCTTCTCTTGCCCTCAGTCTTTCCCAGCCTCAGGGTCTTTTCCAGTGAGTGAGCTCTTCACATCAGGTGGCCAAAGTATTAGCGCTTCAGCTTCAGCATCAGTCCTTTCAATGGTTTGATCTCCTTGCTGTGCAAGGGACTCTCAAGAGTCTTTTCCAGCACCACTGTTTGAAAGCAATGATTGTTCATCTCTCAGCCTTCTTTATGGTCCAATACTCACACTTGTACATGGCTAATGGAAAAACCATAGCTTTGTGCATTCAAACCTTCATCAGCAAAGTGATGTCTCTTATTTTTAATATGCTGTCTAGGTTTGTCATATATTTTCTTCCAAGGAGCAAGTGTCTTAATTTCATGACTGCAATCACCATCTGCAGTGATTCTGGAGCCCAAGAACATAAAGTCTGTCACTGTTCCCAGTTTTCCCCATCTATTTGCCATAAAGTAATGGGACTGGATGTCATGATATTTGTTTCTCAGACATTGAGTTTTATTCTCTTCATAAGGCACCCAGTGAAATATATACACATGTTGAAAGATATTTTTTAAAAAATGAACCATTTAAATTTCTGGAAATTGTCATAAGCATATACAGTAAGTAAGTAAATTTATTTTAGAAAATCTACCAAATATTGGTAAGAATGAGTATAGTTTGTGGCACGATCTATGGTAGGCTGCCTCCTCCACCTACCTCCAATCTCGGTTTGATGGCACATCCACTTCAGGTGAATACTATCATGAAGATTAGGCTCCCTCACCACCAGCTCTTAATCAAGGCCCACAGCATTCTCCAGTATTTCCCATTTTAGGAAACTCACTACTGGATATTTCATTGCACTCCATAGAGAAGAAATCCAGCTCCACCCACCAGAACACCGACACAAGCACACCCACAGTGAGGAAACTCCACAATAAAGAGAACCCCACAAACTGCCAAAATACAGAAAGGCCACCCCAAATACAGCAATATAAACAAGATGAAGAGACAGAGGAATACCCAGCAGATAAAGGAACAGGATAAATGCTCACCAAAACAAATAAAAGAGGAAGAGATAGGGAATCTACCTGATAAAGAATTCCAAATAATGATAGTGAAAATGATAAAAAATCTTGAAAACAAAATGGAACCAAAGATAAACAGCCTGGAGACAAGCATTGAGAAGATGTAAGAAAGGTTTAACAAGGACCTAGAAGAAATAAAAAAGAGTCAATATATAATGAATAATGCAATAAATGAGATCAAAAACACTCTGGAGGGAACAAATAATAGACTAATGGAGGCAGTAGATAGGATTAGTGAGGTAGAAGAAATAATGGTAGAAATAAATGAATCAGAGAGGAAAAAAGAAAAAAATAATTAAATGACAAAATCTCAGAGACCTCTGGGACAATGTTAAATGCCCCAACATTCGAATCATAGGACTTCCAGAAGACGACAAAAGGAAAGACCATGAGAAAATACTTGAGGAGTTAATAGTTGAAAACTTCCCTAAAATGGGGAAGGAAATAAACACCCAAGTCCAAGAAACCCAGAAACTCCCAAACAGGATAAACCCAATGCAAAACACCCCAAGACACATATTAATCAAACTAACAAAGATCAAACACAAAGAAAAAATATTAAAAGCAGCAAGGGAAAAAACAACAAATAACACACAAGAGGATTCCCATAAGGATAACAGCTGATCTTTCAATAGAAACTCTTCAGGCCAGGAGGGAATGGCAGGACATACTTAAAGTGATGAAAGAAAATAATCTATAGCCCACGTTACTGTACCCAGCAAGGATCTCATTCAAATATGAAGGAGAAATCAAAAGCTTTACAGACATGCAAAAGCTGAGAGAATTCAGCACCACCAAACCAGCTCTCCAACAAATGCTAAAGGATCTTCTCTAGACAAGAGATAAAAAAACGGTGTATAAACTTGAACCCAAAACAATACAGTAAATGGCAACAGGATCATACTAATCAATAATTACCTTAAATGTAAATGGGTTGAATGCCCCAACCAAAAGACAAAGACTGGCTGAATGGATACAAAAACAAGACCCCTATATATGTTGTCTACAAGAGACCAACCTCAAAACAAGGGACACATACAGACTGAAAGTGAAGGGCTGGAAAAAGATATTCCACGGAAATAGGCACCAAAAGAAAGCAGGAGTAGCAATACTCATATCAGATAAAATCGACTTTAAAACAAAGGCTGTGAAAAGAGACAAAGAAGGACACTACATAAAGATCAAAGGATCAATCCAAGAAAAAGATATATGAATTATAAATATATATGCAGCCAACATAGGAGCACTGCAATATGTAAGACAAATGCTAACAAGTATAGAAGGGTAAATTAACAGTAACACAAAAATAGTGGGAGACTTTAATACCCCACTCACCCCTATGGATAGATCAACTAAAAAGAAAATTAACAAGGAAACACAAAATTTAAATGATACAATAGACCAGTTAGACCTCATTGATATCTATAGGACATTTCACCCCAAAAAAATGAATTTCACCTTTTTCTCAAGCACACACAGAATCTTCTCCAGGATAGATCACATCCTGGGCCATAAATCTAGCCTTGGTAAATTAAAAAAAAAAAACTGAAATCATTCCCTGCATCTTTTCTAACCACAATGCAGTAAGATTAGATCTCAATTACAGGAGAAAAACTACTAAAAATTCCAAAATATGGAGGCTGAAAAGCACGCTGGTGAATAACCAACAAATCACAGAAGAAATAAAAAAATGCATAGAAATAAATTAAAAGGAAATCACAACAACCCAAAACCTGTGGGACACTGTAAAAGCCATGCTAAGGGGAAGGTTCATAGTAATACAAGTCTAACTCTAGAAACAAGAGAGAAATCAAAAAAATAACCTAACTCTACACCTAAAGCAATTAGAAAAGGAAGAAATTAAGAACACCAGGGGTAGCAGAAGGAAAGAAATCTTAAAAATTAGGGCAGACATAAATGCAAAAGGAACAAAAGCGACCATAGCATAAATCAACAAAGCCAAAAGCTGGTTCTTTGAGAGAGAAATAAAATTGAAAAACCATTAGCCAGACTCATCAAGAAACAAAGGGAGAAAAATCAAATCAATAAAATTAGAAATGAAAATGGAGAGAAAACAACAGACAACACAGAAATACAAGGGGTCATAAGAGACAGTCAGCAATTATATGCCAATAAAATGGACAACCTGGAAGAGATGGACAAATTCTTAGAAAAGTACAACTTTCCAAAACTGAACCAGGAAGAAATAGAAAATCTTGGAGACCCATCACATGCATGAAAATCAAAACTGTAATTAGAAATCTTCCAGAAAACAAAAGCCAGGTCCAGATGGCTTCACAGCTAAATTGTACCAAAAATTTAGAGAAGAGCTAACATCTATCCTACTCAAACTCTTCCAGAAAATTGCAGAGGAAGCTAAACTTCCAAACTCATTCTATGTGGCCACCATCACCCTAGTACAAAACCTGACAAAGATGTCACAGAAAAAGAAAACTACAGGCCAATATCACTGATGAACATAGATGCAAAAATCCTTAACAAAATGCTAGCAATCAGATTCCAATAACACATTAAAAAGATCATACATCATGACCAACTGGGCTTTATCCCAGGGATGCAAGGATTCTTCAATATCCGCAAATCAATCAATGTAATACACCACATTACCAAATTGAAAAATAAAAAACATACAATTATCTGAATAGATTCAGAGAAAGCCTTTGACAAAATTCAACATGTATTTATGATAAAAACTCTCCAGAAAGCAGGAATAGAAGGAGCATACCTGAACATAACAAAAGCTATATATGACAAACCCAGAGGAAACATTATCTTCAATGGTGAAAAATTGAAAGCATTTCCCCTAAAGTTAAGAACAAGACAAGGGTGTCCACTCTGACCACTACTATTCAACATAATTTTGGAAGCTTTGGCCACAGCAATCAGAGAAGAAAAAGAAAAAAAAGGAATCCAAATTGGAAAAGAAGAGGTAAAACTCTCACTTTTTGCAGATAACATGATCCTCTACATAGAAAACCCTAAAGACTCCACCAGAAAATTACTAGAGCTAATCAATGAATATAGTAAAGTTGCAGGATATAAAATCAACACAGAGAAATCTCTTGCATTTCTATACACTAACAAAGAGAAAATAGAAAGAGAAATTATGGAAAGAATTCCATTCACCATTGCAACAAAAAGAATAAAATACCTAGGAATATATCTACCTAAAGAAACAAAAGACCTATATACAGAAAACTATAAAACACTGGTGAAAGAAATCAAAAAGGACATTAGTAGATGGAGAAATGCACCGTTTTCATAGATTGGAAGAATCAATATAGTGAAAATAAGTAAACTACCTAAAGCAATCCATAGATTCAATGCAATTCCTATCAAGCTACCAACGGTATTTTTCACAGAGCTAGACAAATAATTTCACAATCTGTATGAAAACACAAAAAACCTCAAAAAGCCAAAGTAATCTTGAGAAGAAGAAGGGAAATAGAGGAATCAACCTGCCTGACTTCAGGCTCTACTACAAAGCCACAGTCATCAAGACAGTATGGTACTGGCACAAAGACAGAAATATAGATTAATGGAACAAAATAGAAAGTCCAAAGATAAATCCATACACCTATGGACATCTTATCTTTGACAAAGGAGGCAAGAATATACAATGGCGATAAGACAATCTCTTTAACAAGTGGTGCTGGGAAAACTGGTCAACCACTTGTAAAATAATGAAACTAGAACACTTTCTAACACCATACACAAAAATAAACTTAAAATGGATTAAAGATCTAAATGTAAGACCAGAAACCATACAACTCCTAGAGGACAACATAGGTGAAACACTCGCTGACATAAACCACAGCAGGATCCTCTATGACCCACCTCCCAGAATATTGGAAATAAAAGCAAAAATAAACAAATGGGATCTAATTAAAATTAAAAGCTTCCGCACAACAAAGGAAAGTAAGCAAGGTGAAAAGACAGCCTTCAGAATGGGAGAAAATAATAGTAAATGAAGCAACTAACAAAGAATTAACCTCAAAATATATACAAGCAACTCCTGAAGCTCAATTCCAGAAAAATAAACGACCCAATCAAAAAGTGGGCCAAAGAACTAAAGAGACATTTTTCCGAAGAAGACATACAGATGGCTAACAAACACATGAAAAGATGCTCAACATCACTCATTATCAGAGAAATGCAAATCAAAACCACAATGAGATACCATTTCATGCCAGTCAGAATGGCTGCTATCCAAAAGTCGACAAGCAATACATGCTGGAGAGGGTGTGGAGAAAAAGGAACCCTCTTACACTGTTTGTGGGAATGAAAACTAGTACAGCCACTAGGAAGAACAGTGTGGAGATCCCTTAAAAAACTGGAAATAGAACTGCCATATGACCCAGCAATCCCACTGCTGGGCATACACACCGAGGAAACCAGAATTGAAAGAGACACATGTACCCCAATGTTCATTGCAGCACTGTTTATAATAGCCAGGACATGGAAGAAACCTAGATGTCCATCAGCAGAGGAATGGGTAAGAAAGCTGTGGTACATATACAGAATGGAGTATTACTCAGACATTAAGAAGAATACATTTGAATCAGTTCTAATGAGGTGGATGCAACTCAAGTCTATTATACAGAGTGAAGTAAGCCAAAAAGAAAAAAACACCAATACAGTATAGTAATGCATATATATAGAATTTAGAAAGATGGTCATGATAACGCTGTATGTGAGACAGCAAAAGAGACACAGATGTATAGAACAGTCTTTTGAACTCTGTGGGAGAGGGCAAGGGTGGGATGATTTGGGAGAATGGCATTGAAATATGTGTAATACCTTATGTGAAATGAATCTCCAGTCCAGGTTCGATGCATGATGCAGGATTCTCTGGGCTGGTGCACTGGGATGACCCAGAGGGATGCTATGCGGAGGGAGGTGGGAGGGGGGTTCAGGATGGGGAACACTTGTACACACATGGCGGATTCATGTTGATGTATGGCAAAGCCAGTACAATATTTTAAAGTAATTAGCCTCCAATTAAAATAAATAAATTTATATAAAAAACAATAAATTGAAAGGATCATACAGCATGATAGAGTAGGCTTTATTTCAAGGAGGCAAGGATGGTTCAACATCTGCACAATAATAATCATGATGTATCACATTAACAAAATGAAGGATAAATCTATAAAATATCATCAAAGATGCAGATAAAATATTTGCATCAATATTTCTTCATGATAGAAATTTTCAACAAATTCAATATAGAATGAATGTACCTCAACATATTAAAGGCCATACATGGTAATCCTACCACTAATATCATACTCTGTAGTGAACAGTTGTAAACTTTTCCTCTAAATTGAGAATAAGACTAGGGTGCCCATTATAAGCATTTCTATTCAATATTGTACTAGAAATTCTAGTCAGAGTAATTAGCCAAGAAAATAAATAAAAGGCATTTAAGTAGGAAAGGAATAAGTAAAAATTATCTATGACAATAATATAATCTTATATTAATATATGGAAAACTCTAATCTTTTATATGGAATACTCCATTAAAAATTTGTTAAAGCTAATGTCATTAATTTTGTAGTATACTAAATCAATAAACAAAAATAAGATACTTTTCTATATACTAACGATGAAATAACCAAAAACTTAAAAAAATAATTCAATTTACAATAGTATTAAAAGCCAATAAAATACTTAGAAACATATTTATCCAAGGAGGTGAAAGATCTATACAATAAGACCTGTAAGATATCAATGAAAGAAATGGGAGAAGACACACCAAAAAAATGAGATAAACCTCATGTTATTGAATTGGAAGTATTACTATTGTTAAAATATTCATATTGTTTGAATGATCTATGGATTCAATGCAATTCTTATTGAAATTCCTACACCATTTTTTACACAAAAATAGAACAATCCTAAAACCTGTAGGAATCACAAGAGACCCCAAATGATCAAGGCAATCTTGAGAAAGAATAACAAAATTGGTGGCTTAACGCTTCTTGATTTCAAACTATATTATAAAACTATAGTAATCAAAGCAGAGTTGTAGTGCCATGAACATAAAACCATAGACAGATGTAACAGAATTAACAGCCCGGAAATAAATACCTGCATATATGAACTTTGACAAGGATGCCAAGAACATATAATGAGGAACAATAGTTTCTTCAGTAAATGTCTCTGTGAAAATTAAATATCAGACTATAAAGGAATGTAACTGAAACTTTTTCTTATATCATACACACAAATCCACTCAGAATAGGATAAATACTTGAATCTAAGACTTGGAAATGTAAAATTCCTAGAAGAAAACATAAGGAGTAAGCGCCTTGATACTGGTTTTGGAAATGAGTTTTTTGAATCCAAAAAGTAAAGGGAAAAAAAAAATCAACAACTTGGATTACATCAAATACAAAACCTGTTGCAAAGAAATTCATCAATAAATTGAAAAGGCAACCTATGGAATGGGAGAATATATCTGCAAACCTCATATGGTTTAATATCCAAAATGCAATATGCATATATGTATATCGTATGCATATATATTGTGCATGTATGTGTATATATACATATATATGCATGTCTATGCATATTGTATGCACTGAACTGTGGTGTTGGAGAAGACTCTCAAGAGTCCCTTGGACTGCAAGGAGATCTAACCAGTCCATTCTAAAGGAGATCTGTCCTAGGTGTTTATAAGAAGGACTGATGCTAAAGCTGAAACTCCAACACTTTGGCCACCTCATGCGAAGAGTTGACTCATTGGAAAAGACTCTAATGCTGAGAGGGATTGGGGGCAGGAGGAGAAGGGGATGACAGAGGATGAGATGTCTGGATGGCATCATCAACTCGATGGACGTGAGTCTGAGTGAACTCCGGGAGTTGGTGATGGACAGGGAGGCCTGGCATGCTGCAATTCATGGGTTCACAAAGAGTCAGACATGACTGAGCAACTGAACTGAACTGATAGTATTTATATATATGTATATCGCATTTAAGAAATAGGCAGAAGACCTGAATAGACATTTTTTCCAAAGAAGACAATGAAAAGGTGATCAACAATATAATCATCAGGGAAGCAAAAGTCAAAACCTCAATGAAATATTTATGAAATATTATCTCACCCCTGTTAGGATGACTACTATCAAAAAAAAAAAAAAAAAAAAAAACAAGAGATAACAAGTTTTGGTGAGGATGTGGAGAAATGGGAAACTTTGCACATTATTGGTGAGAATGTAAGCTGGTACAGCCAGTATGAAACACATTATGGAGGTTCCTCACAAAATAAAAACAGAACAACCATGTGATCTAGCAACCTCACTTTTGAGCATATATCCAAAGGAAATGAAATCAGTATCTCAAAGAGATATCTTTATTCCCATGCATTGCAACATTATTCACAAAAGTCAAGGTATAGAAACAATCTAAATGTCATTCAAAAATGAACAGATTAAAAATATTAACAGATACACAGAGGAATATTATTCAGTCTTACAAACTAAGGAAATTCTGTCATTGTTGACAATATGGATTAAACTGGAATTGCTAAGTGAAATAAGTCAGAGAGAAAGACAGATATTGCATGGTATCACTTCTAAGTGGAATCTAAAAATGGGAAAACATTTTGAGCTCAGAAACAGAGAGGAGAAAAATGTTTTCCAGGGTTTGTGGGCTAGAGGAAACAGGGAGATTTTGGCAAAAGGGAAACTATTTCAGATATAAGATGTATATATAAGGTCTGAAGGTCTAGTATATAGCATGGTTAACATGGTTGATAAAACTGTATTGCATACTTGAAATTTCCTATGAAACTAGAAATTAAATGCTCTCACAAAACAAAAAGATGAATATGTGATGAGATGTTTTGCTAATTAAATCAACTGTGGGAGTTCTTTTACAAAGTATACACATATCAAGTCATCACATTGTATGCTCTAAGCATCTTACAATTTAACCTGTTAATTATATTTAAAAAATGATTTTAAAAATGCCATCCTTCTGACTTTATTATGCATCATAGAAACATACATAGGTCTTCCTACTTCAAAAATATTTCCAATCAATAAATTGAAATTCCAACTAAAAAACACTAGAAAATAACAGCAAAATAAAACTAACAATACACTAACAATGAAAAATCAGAAAGTGAAATTAAGGAAATTATCCCACTCACCATTGCAACAAAAAGAATAAAATACTTAGGAATAAACTTACGTAAAGAGACAGAATATTTGTAGGCAAGAAGGCAAAGTGGTTGTTTCAGGAGGACCTACAAATACCTGAGAAGAAAAAAGAAGCAAAAGGCAAAGGAGAAACGGAAAGATATACTCAATGGAATACAGAGTTCCAGAGAATAGCAAGGAGAGATAAGAAAGGCTTCTTAAGTGAACAATGAGAAGAAATAGAGGAAAAAGATACAAAGGGAAAGACTAGAAATCTCTTCAAGAAAACTGGAGATACCAAGGGAATATTTCATGTAAAGACAGGCACAATAAAGGACAGAACAGCAAAGACCTAACAGAAGCAGAAAAGATTAAGAAGAGGTAGCAAGAATATACAGAAGAACTGCACGAAAAAGTTCTTAATGACCTGGATAACCATGATGCTGTGGTCACTCACCTAGAGCCAGACATACTGGAGTGTGAGGTCAAGTGGGCCTTAGGAAGCATTACTATGAACAAAGCTAGTAGAAGTGATGGAATTCCAGCTGAGCTGTTTAAAATCCTAAAAAATGATGATGTTAAAGTGTTACACTCAATATGCCAGCAAATTTGGAAAACACAGCAGTGGCCACAGGACTGTAAAAGGTCAGTTTTTGACCAATCCCAAAGTAGGGCAATGCAAAAGACTGTTCAAACTACCGAACAACTGCAATCATTTCACATGCTAGCAAAGTAAAAAAAAAAAAAAAAAAAAAAAATCCTAAGAGCTAGGCTTCAGCAGTATGTAAACTGAGAACTTCCTGATGTACAAGCTGGATTTAGAAAAGGCAGAGGAATTATTGAGGAAATTGCCAATACCCTGTGGATCATAGAGAAAACAAGGAAATTCCAGAAAAACATCTACCTCTGCTTCAATGACTACACTAAAGCCTTTGCCTGTGTAGAACACAACAAATGGAAATTCTTAAAAGAGATATGAATACCAGACCGCCTTACCTGTCTCCTGAGAAATCTGTATGCAGGACAAGAAGAAACAGTTAGAATTAGATGTGCAACAATGGACTGGTTTAAAATTGGGAAAGGAGTATATCAAGGCTGTCTATTGTCACCTTGCTTATTTTAGTTATATACAGAGTACATCATGAAAAATGTCCAGCTGAATGAATTACAAGCTGGAATCAATATTTCCAGGAGAAATATCAACAACCTCAGATATACAGATGACACCACCCTTATGACAGAAAGTGAATAGGAACCAAAGAGCCTCTTGATGAGGATGAAACAGGAGAGTGAAAAATCTGGCTTAAAACTCAATATTCAAAAAATGAATATCATGGCATCCAGTCCCATCATTTCATGGCAAACAGAAGGGGAAAAAGTGGAAACAGTGGAGATTTTATTTTCTTGGTCTCCAAAATCACTGTGGATGGTGACTGTAGCCATGAAATTAAAAGAAGATTGTTCCTTGGAAGAAAAGCTATGACAAACTTAGACAGCATATTAAAAAGCAGAAACATCACTTAGCCGAAAAGGTTGGCATAGTCAAAGTTATAGTTTTTCCATTAGTCATGTATGGATGTGAGAGTTGGAAATAAATAAGGGAAAGCTGAGTACTGAAGAAATGATGATTTTGAATTGTGGTGCTGGAGAAGACTTTTGAGAGTCTCCTGGGCTGCAAGGAGATCAAACCAATCAACCCTAAAGAAAACCAACCCTGAATATTTATTTCAAGGACTGATGCTGAAGTTCCAATACTTTGCCTACCTGATGTGAAGAGCTGACTCACTGGGGAAAAAAAAAAAAAAAAAAAAACTGATGCTGGGAAAGATCAAGGGCAGGAGGAGAAGGGAGCGACACAGGATTAGATGTTTGGATAGCATCACCTACTCAATGGACATGAATTTGAGCAAACTCTGAGAGATAGTGAAGCACAGGGAAGCCTGATGTGCTACAATCCATAGGGTCTCAAAGATTCAGAAATGACTTAGTGACTGAACAACAATAAATAGGACAGAACTACTGATGCATGGCACAGCATGTATGAACCTTGAAAAAAACTTATCCTAACTGAAAATAGCCATTTACATAAGACTAAATAAATGACTTCATTTATGTGAAATGTGTACAATAGAATAATATATATAGATTAAAAAGTAGTTTAGTGGTTGTCTAGGCCTAGGTGTGGTGTGTTCTAGGTGTGGTCATGATGGTGGTGGTTGATGGGGAGATGGGCAGTGAATGATAATGCGGACTGTGTATTTTGAGGGATGGTAAAAATGTTCTAAAATCAATTGTGATTATAAGAAATTTGAATCTCCAAAAAGGCATTTGTTCTTCTATTTATATTCATATACTGTATGGCATATAAACTTTATTTCAATGAATCTGTTTTTTAAAAAGAAATTTCCATATTGAAAACAATATTCGAAAATAGTTTAAAGAATTTTTTGTGAGCGAACCCAATTCTTTTCCAACTAGGCAACTCTGAACACTTATTATATGATAACAATTACTTTTATTTTTTTAATTTAAATTTATTTATTTTAATTAGAGGCTAATTACTTTACAATATTGTATTGGTTTTGCCATACATCAACATGAATCCGCCACAGGTGTACACGTTTTCCCCATCCTGAATCCCCCTCCCTCCCCATACCATCCCTCTGGGTAATCCCAGTGCACCAGCCCCAAGCTTCCTGTATCCTGCATCTAACCTGGACTGGCGATTCGTTTCTTATATGATATTATACATATTTCAACGCCATTCTCCCAAACAATCCCCCCCTCCCTCTCCCACAGAGTCCAAAAGACTGTTCTATACATCTGTATCTCTTTTGCTATCTCACATACAGGGTTATCGTTACCATCTTTCTAAAGTCCACATATATGCGTTAGTATACTGTATTGGTGTTTTTCTTTCTGGCTTACTTCACTCTGTATAATCGGCTCCAGTTTCATCCACCTCATTAGAACTGATTCAAATGAATTCTTTTTAATGGCTGAGTAATACTCCATTAACAATTACTTTTAAAACACTTGAAAATTTGTAAAGTTCTTTGCTGCCTTCGAATACAAAAATAATTTAGTCTTCTTATTTTAATTAATGAATAAGATGTAAAAGTTAGCACTGGAATATGATGTTAATCATTAAAAATGACAACAATTTACCACACAGATTAAAATGATGATCCTAACAAAACTTATTTAACTCTTTTATTCTCTTCTGTCTCTTCTCCTTCTTCATCAATGAAAAGGTAATTTGAAAGCACAATAAATCAGAATGTATCAGTGTTACAACTGCAAAGCATACTCAGCATTTTTATGATGGAAGTTATTACATACAGAATAATATTCCCTATAACATTCCTTGAAGAAGAAAGAGACAAAGCTGTCTGAAAAACTATCATGATCTCAATCAACTATTCAATGACATCCATCATATTCAGAACAAAAATCTAAAAATAAATTTATACGTTTTAAGAAAAAAATCAAATTAGATTTGACAGACAGGGTGTCTGAAGAACTATGGACAGAGGTTCATGACACTGTACAGGAGGCAGTGATCATGACAATCCCCAAGAAAAAGAAGTGCAAAAAGGCAAATGGCTATCTGTGGAGGCCTTACAAAAAGGTGAAAAAAGAAGAGAAGCTAAAGGCAAAGGAGAAAAGGAAAGATATATCCATCTGAATGCAGAGTTCCAAAGTATAGCAAGGAAAGATAACAAAGCCTTCCTAAGTGATCAGTGTAAAGAAATAGAGGAAAACAATAGAATTGGAAAGACTAGAGATCTCTTCAAGAAAATTAGAAATATCAAGGGAACATTTCATGCAAAGATGGGAACAATAAAGTACAGAAATGGTATAGACCTAACAGAAGCAGAAGATATTAAGAAGTGTACACAGAAGAACTATACAAAAAAGATCTTCATGACCCACATAAGCACAATGGTATGATCACTCACCTTGAGCCAGACATCCTGGAATGCGAAGTCAAGTGGGCCTTAGGAAGCATTACTACGAACAAAGCTAGTGGAGGTGATGGAACTCCAGTTGAACTATTTCAAATCCTCAAAGATGATGCTGTTGAAAGTGCTGCACTCAATATGCCAGCAAATTTGGAAAATGCAGCAGTGGCCACAGGACTGAAAGAGGTCAGTTTTCATTCCAATCCCAAAGAAAGGCAATGCCAAAGTATTTTCAAACTACTGCAAAATTATACTCATCTCACACGCTAGCAAAGTAATGCTCAAAATTCTCCAAGTACATGGACAAAGAATTTCCCATTGTTCAAGTTGCATCTAGAAAAGACAGAGGAACCAGATATCAAATTCCCAACATTGGTTGGATCACAGAAAAAGCAAGAGAGTTCCAGAAAAACATCTACTTCTGCTTTATTGACTATGCCAAAGCCTGTGACTATATGGATCACAAAAAACTGTGGAAAATTCTTCAAGAGATGGGATTCCAGACGACTTTACCTGTCTCCTAAGAAATCTGTATGCAGGTCAAGAAGCAACAGTTAGAACTGGACATGAAACAACAAATTGGTTCCAAATTGGGAAAGGAGTACATCAAGGCTGCATATTGTCACCCTGCTTATTTAACTTATATGCAGAGTACATCATGTGAAATGGCAGGCTGGATGACACACAATCTGGAATCAAGATTGTGGGAGAAATACCAATACCCTCAGATATGCAGATCAAAGCAACCTCATGACAGAAAGCAAAGAGGAACTAAAGAGTCTCTTGATTAAAGTGAGAGGAGAGTGAAAAAGCTGGCTTAAAACTCAACATTCAAAAGACTAAGATAATGGTATCCAGTCACATCACTTCATGGCAAATAGATGGGCAATAATGGAAACAGTGGCAGATTTTATTTTCTTGGGCTCCAAATCACTGTGGATGGTGACTGAAGCCATGAAATTAAAAGACACATGCTTCTTGGAAGAAAAGTTATGACAAACATATACAGCATATTATAAAGCAGACAACTTTGTTGACAGCTATCCATCTAGTTAAAACTATGGTTTTGCCAGTAGTCATGTATGGATGTGAGAGTTGGACCATAAAGAAAGCTGAGTGCCAAAGAATTGATGTTTTGAACTGTGGTGCTGGAGAAGCACCACTTTGAACTGTGGTGCTGGAGAAGGATATGAGAAGTGTTTCTGCAGTGCAAATTATTTTCTATTTCTTGATCTGAGTGATGGTTTTATGTGTCCTCACTTTGTGATAATTCATTTATCAGTATAATTAGGATTTTTGAGCTTTATGCACGTAACCTGTATTTTAATGAAACTTGTATTAAAAGAGTTTGCATGTGTGTTCCTCAAAATACTCCATGTATCTATTTGGAAATAATTAACCCTTACATAATCCCTAAGAAGGACATTCCTATAAAGAAGTTTATTATATGCTAGCTTGCCAGAGTACATGAAATCCCAATATTGGTATACATTTTGTGGGGACTCTGACCTCTGATTTTGCTTGGATTTCATGATATGGAAATATAAACATTTACTTTGATATTATTTTTGACACTGATTTTGAAAGAAATTTTTTCTTTAAATAGTCATTAAAATGTTTGACTGTATAGTTTTAAACTGATAATCATGTTCTTTAAAAAATATATAATTTGTAGAAATTTTCCATACCTAGGAGACACACCAGAAAACATTTGCTTTTCATAGATAGTCTAACTTTTAACGACCACTCATGTTCACAAAACTGAAAGTACTGAATTTTTTTTTTCTTCAGTTCAATTCAGTTGCTCAGTCGTGTCTGACTCTGTGACCCCATGGACTACAGCAAGCTAGGCTTCCCTGTCCATCAACAACCCCTGGAGCTTGCTCAAACTAATGTCCATTGAGTCTGTGATGCCATTCAACCCTCTTGTCCTCTGTTTTCCCCTTCTCCTCCTGCCTTCAATCTTTCCCAGCATCAGGGTCTTTTCCAGTGAGTCAGTTCTTTGCATCAGGTGGCCAAACTATTGGAACTTCAGCATCAGGCCTTCCAATGAATATTCAGGACTAACTAGTTTGATCTCCTTGCAGTCCATGGGACTCTCAAATATCTTCTCCAACACCACAGCTCAAATGCTTGAGTTATTCAATGCTCAACTACCTTTATAGTTCAACTCTAACATCCATACTACTGACTACTGGAAAAAACATAGCTTTGAGTAGACAGATCTTTGTCAACAAAGTAATGTCTCTGCTTTATAATATCCTCTCTATGTTTGTCATAGCTTTTCTTTAAAGGAGCAAGCTTCTTTTAATTTCATGGCAGCAGAAACCATCTGTAGTGATTTTGGAGGCCATGAAAATAAAGTGTGCTTCCACTGTTTACCCATCTATTTGCCATGAAGTGTTGGGACAAGATGCCATGATCTTAGTTTTAAGAATGTTGAGTTTTAAGCCACCTTTCACTTTCCTCTTTCACTTTAATCAAGAGGCTCTTTAGTTCCTCTTCACTTTCAGCCATAAGTTAGGTGTCATCTGCATATCTGAGGTTATTGATATTTCTCCCGGCAATCTTGATTCAAGCTTGTGCTTCATCCTTTCTGGTATTTCACATGATGTACTCTGCATAGAAGTTAAATAAGCAGGGTGACAATGTGCAGCCTTGACATACTCCTTTCCCAATTTGGAACGAGTCCGTTGTTCCATGTCTGGTTCTAAGTGTTGCTTCTTGACCTGCATACAGTTTTATCAGGAGTCAGGTAAGGTGGTCTGGTATTCCCGTCTCTTTAAGAATTTTCCACAGTTTGTTGTGATCCACACTGGCAAAGGCTTTAGTGTAGTCAATGAAACAGAAGTAGATGCTTTTCTCAAATTTTCTTGCCTTTTCTATGATCCAGCGGATGTTTGCAGTTTGATATCTGCTTCTTCTGCCTTTTCTAAATCCAGCTTGAATTTCTGGAAATTCTCAGTTCATATACTATTGAAGCCTCACTTGGAAAATTTTGAGCATTACTTTGCTAGCATGTGAAATGAGCACAATTGTGTGGTAGTTTGAACATTTTTTGGCATTGCCTTTCTCTGGGATTGGAATGAAAACTGACCTTTTTCAGTCCTATAGCTGTTGCTGGGTTTTCCAAATTTGCTGGCATATTGAGTGAAGTACTTTATCATCATTATCTTTCAGGATTTGAAATAGCTCAACTGGAATTCCATCACCTCCACTAGCTTTGTTTGTAGTGATGCTTCCTAATGCCCACTTGACTTTGGACTGTAGGATGCTTGGCTCTAGGTGTGATCGATTATACCACCCAAACAGTATATGAGAACTTTTTGCTCCACATTCTCCATAGCACTTAGTATTATACGTCTTGTAACATTAATCTTTCTTGGGAGTGTTGTGGTATCATCTGCATGGTTTTGATTTGCATTTTCCCTGATTAAGACTGAAACCCTTTTCACATTTTTTTTTCTTTTTTGCTATTTCTGTATTTCCTTTTCTGAAGTGCCCATTCAAGGCTTTTCCCACTTTCTCATTAAGTTATCTTTTCTTATTGCTTTGTAAGAATTCTTTGTAAATTCAAATTTTAAATATTTCTTTGTTACATCTATTATAAAAAACATCTCACATTTTTTTAGCCAGTGTTTTTACTCTCTCTGTATCTTTTGTGGGCAGAAGTTCTTTTTATAAATAGAACAGAAGTCCAATTTAGTGATATTTTCTTTTATGCTTAGTACTTTTTGTATATTGTTTGAGTTGTTGAACTACCATAAAATGTTACCGTTGATGTTTAGATTTACAGTCCGATTAGGGTTACTAACGCAAACCCTAATGCTGATTTTTTACTATGGTGTGAGTTAGAAATTTTTATCACTGCAGATGGTCATTGCAGCAATGAAATTAAAAGACGCTTACTCCTTGGAAGGAAAGTTACGACCAACCTAGATAGCATATTGAAAAGCAGAGACATTACTTTGCCAACAAAGGTCCATCAAGTCAAGGCTATGGTTTTTCCAGTGGTCATGTATGGGTGTGAGAGTTGGACTGTGAAGAAAGCTGAGCACTGAAGAATTGATGCGTTTGAACTGTGGTGTTGGAGAAGACTCTCGGGAGTCCCTTGGACTGCAAGGAGATCCAACCAGTCCATTCTAAAGGAGATCAGTCCTGGGTGTTCACTGGAAGGACTGGTGCTGAAGCTGAAACTCCAATACTTTGGCCACCTCATGCGAAGAGTTGACTCATTGGAAAAGACTGTAATGCTGGGAGGGATTGGGGGCAGGAGGAGAAGGGGATGACAGAGGATGAGATGTCTGGATGGCATCACCAACTCGATGGACGTGACTTTGGGTAAACTCCGCGAGTTGGTGATGGACAGGGAGGCCTGGCGTGCTGCGATTCATGGGGTCACAAAGAGACACAACTGAGCGACTGAACTGAACTGAGTTAGAAATCAAGAGACAATTATCACCCCACATCTCCTAAGTGCATGTAATAATAAATTAAGTATCCATGTAAGTGTCAGGTGTTTCTAAATCCTCTTAAGCTTCATTGGTCTGTGTGCCTGTCTTTTGCCAATATGGAACTGTCTTAATGGAGATATATAACATGCCTTGATATGCAGTAGTATAAGTCTACCAACTTCTTCAAAATTAACTTAGGTTTTACTGGTTTCTTGAATTTTATACAAATTTTAGAATCAGCTTGTCAATCTGTACAGAAAAATCCTATTTGTATTTTGATTTTAATTTAATTTAATCTATAAATCATTCTGAAGAGAACCAACGTCTTTAACATACTAAATCTTCCGATCTACAAACGTGAGACAGTTCTTTATTCATTAAGGCCTTCTCTAATTTCTCTCATAATATTTTTATACTTTTCAATAAGGAGATTTTTCATGTATTCTGTATATTCTTCCTAGGTATTTTATGTTTTCCATGCTATTGAAAATGACATATTGTCATTTTTATTTCATCTCTAAATATTTGAAGTTAGTATATAGAAGTAAAACTGATTATATTAATAGTATTTTGCCTTTCAGCAATATTGCTGAATTCACTGATGAATTCTAATATCTAACCTTCAGAATAATTTGAATTTTCCAAGTACAGAATTCTGTCATGAAGGACAATGACAGATTCATTTCTTCCTTTCCCACATTTAAACATTTCCTTTTCTTTTCCAGTCCTATTGCATACTCTTGGCCCTTGAATACGTTGTAGAATAAAAATGCTAATAGTGGACATATTTGTACCATCACTGATTTCACAGAAGAAGGTTTACAATATTTTATCATTAAGAATTATATCTGCCTTACTTTATTTGTAGATTGTTGCTGTTCATTCAGTAAGTCATGGCCAATTCTTTGTGACCCCATGGGCTACAGCATGCCAGGCTTCTCTGTCCTCCACTATCTCCCAGAGTTTGCTCAGTTTCCATTGAATTGGTGATGCTATCCAACCATCTCATCCTCTTCCACCCCCTTCTCCTGCCCTCAATCTTTCCCAGCATCAGGGTCTTTTACAATGAGTTGGCCCTTCACATCAGGTGGCCAAAGTATTGGCACTTCAGCATGAGTCCTTCTAATGAGTATTCAGGGTTGATTTTCTTTAGGATTGACTGGTTTGATCTACCTGCAGTCCAAGAGATTCTCAAGAGTCTTTTCTAGCACCATAATTCAAAAGCTCAATTCTTCGGCTCTCAGTCTTCTTTATGGTACAACTCTCACATCTGTACATGACTACTGGAAAAATCGTAACTTTGACTATACCAGTTTTGACCATACGGACCTTTTTCAGCAAACTGATATCTCTGTATTTGTATTTACAGGTATTTTTATTTGTATTTGTAGATAAATTTTATAACATAGGAAATTGCCATTTATTCTAAGTTTACTAAGACTTTTTATCTTGAATAGATAATGAATTTTACTCAGTGCTTTCTCTGTATCTTTTCAGGTGTCTTTATCCTATGTCACCACTACTCTTCTGCTCTGGTTAATTCCATTGATTGGTTTTCAAATGTTCAACTTACCTTGCATTCCTGGAATAATGCTAATGTGTCTGTGATATATTATAATCTTTATGCATCACTGGACTCAATTTGCTATTTTTTGAGATTGCTATTTCTTATTTTATGTAACAGACATTTTCTTTCTTGTGATTTCCTTATAAAATTTGGTAATAAGGTTTCAATGGCCTCAGAACATTAGTTGGAAAGTGTTCTTACTCTGTTTTGTTATCTGGCACAGTTTGAATAGGGTTAGTGCTATTTCACTCTTAAATGTTTTGAGGAATTCACATATGAAGTTATCTAGACAAGAGTATTTTTCTGGAAAGGTTTATAACTATGGATTCAATTTATTTAATACAATGTTTATTAAACCTTCATATATATATATATATATTTAAAATTCAGACAGTGATTCAGTAGGTTAGTGTGAGACTCAGGTCTGCCATCTTAACAAGATTGGGGTGATAACAATGTTGCTGGTGCATGGATGACAATTAATTGGTAAGATTTTATTGTATGTGACAATTGCTGTTTCTTTTTATGTCAATTTCCATTATTTTTTCTAGGAATTTTTCTACTCTGTGTACATTGTCAAATTTTCAACATAAATGATATAAAAGTATTATGTATTACTTTACATAGGTAGAATTTCTAGTACTCTCTCCTTTTCATTACTAATATTTTGTATGTCAGGCTTTAAAAAACTTCATAATTTATCACCTCCACTTTCAACTAATAAATTTTGAGAGTTTTAGCTCACTGCTTTCTTTTTTTTTTTTTTGCAATTTTTTCCCAACTTTATTGAGATATAATTGACACATAAAAATCTTATCTATTTAAATGTACAATATGATGATTTTATATATGTAAATATTACTGCTTGCTTTCTATCTCATTAACTTCTGTATTTACTTTCAATATGTTTGTTCTGTATATATTGATTTTGGATTTAATTTGATTTTCTTTTTTTTAATGGCTTTCTTGTAATAGCTTCGTGAGATGAATGCTTAAATTATAGACTTTCAGCTCTTTTCCCTTTTTATTAAATACATCAAAAGGTATGACTCTTTCTTAAATACAACATAAACTGCACATCACAAGTTCGCTATGTCATGTCTTCATTACCATTCCATTCAAAATCTTAAAATTCTCAATGTGTTTTCTTCTTGCCTTCTTTTTCCCTAGCTTTGTTGAGGTCTAATTGATAAATAAAATGTAATATATTTAAAAGTGAATGTGAACACCACTCAGTCGTGTCCTACTCTTTGCAACCCCATGGACTGTACAGTCCATAGAATTCTCCAGGCCAGAATATTGCAGTGGGTAACCCTTCCCTTCTCCAGGGTATCTTCCCAATTCAAAGATTGAACCCCGGTCTCCCGCATTGCAGGCAGAGTCTTGACCAGCTGAGCCACCAGGATATTTAAAGCATACACATAATGATTTGATATATGTATATACTAGAAAGCATTACCATGATCAAGTAATTTAACTTATCTATAATTTCATACAGTTATATTTTTTTATGAGAATGCTTAAGTTCTGCTCTCTTTGCAAATTTTAATTATACAATAAAATATTAGTTTACAATGACTCTTGCTCTAGAATTTAGTTCAAATACATGGATGTACAAATATATATATGTATATATAATTGTATGTAATATATATGTATATATAATATGTATATACATACATATACTAATACATATGTATACTAATTACACATAACCTAACAGAAGCAGAAGATATTAAGAAGAGGTGGCAAGAATACACAGAAGAACTATACAAAAAAGATCTTCATGACCCCACATAACCACAATGGTGTGATCACTCACCTAGAGCCAGATATCCTGGAATGCAAAATCAAGTGGGCCTTAGGCAGCATCACTACAAAAAATGTTAGTGGAGGTGCAGGAATTCTAGATGAGCTATTTCAAATCCTCAAAGACGATGCTGTGAAAGTGCTGCACTCAATATGCCAGCAAATTTGGAAAACACAGCAGTGGCCACATGACTGAAAAAGGTCAGTTTTCATTCCAATCCTAAAGAAAGGCAGTGCCAAAGAATGTTCAAACTACTGCAAAATTACATTCATCTTACATGCTAGCAAAGTAATGCATAAAATACTCCAAGCCAGGGTTCAACAGCACATGAACCATGAAATTCCAGATGTTCAAGCTGAAACGTCTAAGGAACATCTTTCCTTAGAAAAGGCAGAGAAATCAGAGATCAAATTGCCAATATCTGTTAGATCATAGAAAAAGCAAGAGAGTTCCAGAAAAACATCTACTTCTTTATTGATTATGCCAATGCCTTTGACTGTGTAGATCACAACAAACTGTGGAAAATTCTTGAAGAAATGGTAATACCATACCACCTTACCTGCCTCATGAGAAATCTGTATGCAGGTCAAAAAGCAACAGTTAGAACATGGAACAACAGACTGGTTACAAATTGGGAAAGGAGTATGTCAAGGCTGTATGTTGTCACCCTGCCTATTTAACTTATATGCAGAGTACATCATGAGAAATGGTGGAATGGATGAAGCACAAGCTGGAATCAAGACTGCCAGGAGAAATATCAATAACCTCAGATACACAGATGACACCAACCTTATGGCAGAAAGCAAAGAGGAACAAAAGAGCCTCTTAATGAAAGTGAAAGAGGAAAGTGAAAAAGCTGACTTAAGACTCAACATTCAAAAAACTAAGATCATAGCCTCTAGTCCCATCACTTCATGGCAAATAGATGGGGAAACAGTGAGAGACTTTATTTTGGGGGGCTCAAAAATCACTGCAGATGGTGACTGTGGCCATGAAATTAAAAGACACTTGCTCCTTGAAAGAAAAGCTATGACTGACCTAGACAGCATATTGAAAATCAGAGACATTACTTTGCTGACAAATATCTGTCTAGTCAAAACTAGTTTTTCCAGTAGTCATGTACGGATGTGAGAATTGGACTATAAAGAAAGCACGGTGCTGAAGAATTGATGCTTTTGAACTGTGATGTTGAAGAAAACTCTTGAGAGTCCCTTGGACTGCAAGGGAATCAAACCAGTTAATCCTAAAGGAAATAAGTCCTGAATATTCATTGGAAAGACCGATGCTGAAGCTGAAACTCCAATAGTTTGGCCACCTGATGTGAAGAACTGACTCATATGAAAAGACCCTGATGCTGGGAAAGAGTGAAGGCAGAAGGAGAAGGTGATGACAGAAGGTGAGATTGTTGGATGGCTTGCCAACTCGATAGACATGATTGAGGAAGTTCCAGGAGTTAGTGATGGATAGGAAAGTTTGGCATGCTGCGGTCCTTGGGGTCGCAAAGAGTTAAACACAAATGAGTGACTGAACTTACTGATATGCATAATTAGTATAACAAGGAACTAGGGACTAGTCCAAAGTTTTTAATATATGTTTTTATGGCATATCTTTTTCTATCCTTTGATTTTCAGTAGCCTTGTATATATGCGTCCACTTTGCCTTAACCTCTTTGATGCCCTCAAACAGAAGAGTTTATTTTGTCCATATTTTCTAATTTTTCTCAGCGGGTTGGTTGGCGTAAATAAAAAGGAATCTGAAACAACTTTTCTGAAAGCAACAGTCTAACTTTGTGGCTTTTCATAATATATACTTTCCTACTACTTTCTGCTGTAGTAAAACAAGAAATGCCAGAGACTGATCTGAGAAGAGGCCCCTTGCACCTAAAAACCCATCTGCAAATTAATGCACAAAATAGATGGACCTTCATGAGCTGCATTTTTCTTTATCTTCTCATTATACTCACCTTGAACTGAAGAAATTTCAGCGAGTCAACAGGCTTTAAATGAAGATTTTCAAAGTTATTATATCTAATGCTTAGAACAGTACCTGACAAATAATAATTGCTATATAAGTATTAGTTATTATTATTAAATATTCCCACATATAACCAGTTTTAGAACTTATTTCTGATAGAGGAATTACAATTAACAATGACACAATACCCGTGTTAATGAATACTGCTACAGGATTCCTTGGTATGTTTAATCATCATGAAATATTTATTAGAAACTCACTATGTAAAAATGATTATGTTGGAAAATCAATATAAAATAATGTAGAATAATGCTTTACCTCAAGAGAATTAAAATCAAATTCAAATACAACATATGTGTAAAAATAAACATTACTTATTTAAATATCTCAATATTCCACTAAAATTTGAGGCAAAGAATTCTCATTCATTCATGCCTCCCCCATGAAGCCTAGCACATATATCTGTACATAAGAAAAGAAAAAGTGTTTCTCAGTTGTGTTCAACTCTTTTGCAACCCCATGGACTGTGGACTGTAGCCTATCAGGCTCCTCTGTCCATGGAATTCTCCAGGAAAGAATACTGGAGTGGGTAGTTATCTCCTTCTCCAGGGGATCTTCCCAACCCAGGGATCGAACATGGGTCTCCTCCTGCATTGCAGGAAGATTCTTTGTTGTCTGAGCCACCAGGAACTGTTTCTGCATATAGCCAACCCTCAAATGATTATGGAATTAAATCAAGTTTACAATGTTAAATTCTAGGAAATATTAACTATAAAGGAATAGGGTCATCTTGATGATTGATGAATGGATGAATGGAAGTATTAAAAAATAAGTGAATGAACTAGCTACAGCTTAAAAGAAGTGTTGTTTTGATAAGAAAAGAAGTCATGGTAGTAAATTAGAAGTGGAGAAAATATTATGATAAAAAGAATAAAGATAGAATCATACATGAAATATTTCAAGATAAATTAGTACAGGGATCACATAAAAGAGAAGGATAAGATAACAGATGTGTATGAACTAAGAAGGGTTGTGAATAGTAATGTAACAAGTTTAGACTATGTTCCCTGGATGATGGTGAGTGTTTGAAGATTTCTGATCAGTTTAATACTTATTTTGGAATAACACAGCAACAGTGGTAAATTCTAGTTGAATAGAAAAGAGATTTGAGTTTACCAATCCATTAGTAGCTATACAAATAGTCTACATCTATATAAATAAATATGGATCTGAATTTCAGTGTTGGCACTGGAAATGTTGAAGAAAAGATAGGTTACAGCACTACTGAAGATAAAATTACAAGATCTGATGAACAAACACATATGGAAATTGTATGGAGGACAATAAAACAACACAATATATCTTACCTGTTCAGAGAAATGTTTCAGTAATGTAATATGTTTAATGAGGTGGTTTTTCAGACTGGAAAATTCTGACATGCAATCAAATGGAGGGCTGCCAGGGAAAGATGACAACACATTCTATCAATCTCAGTTTCACTTAATGCAACAACTTTATACCATAGGAAAGTGAAAATTATAATCCACAATATGTACAGCTTTACATTATTTTGAAAGAGTGTCGAGTGTCAAGTGTCAGCTAAATTCAAAACATCACAAAGTTACATCAAAAAATAACAGAAGGCTTATATGGAAGATGATCAATGTGATATATCTATGGCCTCAATAAAGTGATAGGATGATAAGTGCACAATTTACAGTAGTTATTCCTATTTTCAAGTTACTATAGGTAGAAGGTAGAGTATGTAAGTTTTCAGTTTTATATTTTCTTTGGCTACTTTACTATACAGATGGTTATATGAAAAAGGAAAAATGAAAAGTATCAAATATTAATTAACTATGTAATCCACAAATAGATTATCTACCACTTGAAAAATAGATTGGCTGTTGGTAACTCATTTTATTTGCCACAATTGAAAAAAGATGTATTTTACTTAGGACACTATAACCAATTGAAAAGTTTTGGCTTTATTACTTTTGTCAGGCATAGCTCTTAGCCTTCTGTGGTTTGGGGAATCTGTAATCACAAGTACTAATTCGAATGAGGTGATAAAACCTACATACTTTTGTTGGACAAAGATCACTATTACAATCTAAAAATGGAGAACAATTTTCAGAATGACATTTGTAAAATAAATTAACAAGCATTACAATGTTGAAACTATATTTGCCTTCACAAGGGAAACAAAATTTTATTTTTAAAAATTAGCAAGAAAAAGTAATTTATAACCCCTTCTCCAAATTCCTAGGAGATTGCAGTCCCCAGATTTTATATGAATGTGCTATTTTCTGGAGATATATTTCTAAAACACATAAGAACATGGGCAATGATTCAAATTTCTTCTTATAAAAAGTATATAAACGTATGTGGCAAATATAGCTGCCAGATCCATAGGATAATCTCCTTTAACTATGTCCAGGGTATGAAACATGTGAGCAAAATTTCTTAGGCAGTTTTTTTCCTTCTTAATTATTTCTGGATCAAAAAAATGAGCAAATAGGCAAGAAAATACTGAGTCACTCTCCTACCATCTCACCCTACTCTATCCCTCAATTCTCAACATGAAACATGCTCAAATTATGTTTCCTTACATGTAGAATCTTGGGTAGTTACGCTTTGATAAGTAGTCTTGCATTACTACATTATGCTCCTCAATAAATTTTGTCACAAATTATATTTACATCAAAAAATAATTCACTTAAAATTTTAATGACTAATGCCAATATAAAATACAGAAGCCCTTGTAAAATGACTGAAATTTACATTTAGTAACATAAGAATTTTTAATACCCATGATTTCTATAATAAATCTTAAAATCTTTATTCTATTAGTAATAAAGTAGAACTTAAACTTAGCTATCTCATCTACATCTAAGCTTATAATGCTGGCAAAATCAACCTTTGGTACACTGTAGTTCAGTCAAAAAGTTCTTTGTTGTTCAGTAGCTAAGTCGTGTCTGACTCTTTGCATCCCCATAGACTACTGCACGCCAGGCTCCTCTGTCCTCCTCTATTTCCTGGCGTTTGCTCAAATGAAAAGTTCTAGTAACTCACAAAAAAGGCTAATACTTTTAGGAAAATATAACAAATGGTAATTGTTCATGGGGGGTCATATAAGCACACCCCCCCCTTTTTTTTAAGATGACATCTTGATTCATCTCCTGCTGTGCGAGTGCTAAGTTGCTTAAGTCGTGTCCAACTCTTAGTGACCCTATCTATGGACTGTAGCCTGTCAAGCTCCTCTGCACATGGGATTCTCCAGGCAAGAATACTGGAGTGGGTGGCCATTTTCTCCTCCAGGGGATTTTCCCGACCCAGGGATTGAATCCGTGTCTCTGGCGTCTCCTGCATTGGAAGGTGTGTTCTTTACCACTAGTGGCACATATACACTTCAATTCTCAAAAGTACTTATTATTTCTACCACCAAGGTGACTCATCAGACTTATTTGTTTCTAATAAAGCTGAAATAAATTTTAGGCCTGAAATCATATTTTATTACATCAAGTAAATTAACAGCTTGAACCACAAATTAAGAAAAATATGATATTAAAACTAATGAAGCAACATTTACATTTTAACAGAATCTTTCCTCTGTTTTCTTTTAGAAACACAGAGATTAGGCTAATTTTAGGATAAGCTATAGAAATAACTTTTTCCCACTGACACAATTACTCAATTTCAGAAAGTAAAGAATGAACAGTTCCTCCAATTGACCCTCCAATTCCTCCAGCTAGCACAGATATTTGGTAAGGGGGACTTAATTTACTGCATAAGGAAAGCAATTAGGCTGAGCCCCAACAATTCTTAAAATCCATGTAACTCTCTGATGAGTCCCTGACACAATTTTCAAGATATCTGGACTTCCCTAGGAAGTCTAGAAAATCAAAAGCAATTAAAGTTAAGAAATTTAAAAGTATTAAGTTGTTTTGTAGCAACCATGACCAGTGCAAAGCACATTATTGTATTTTTAATGTGTTTCATTCATAATATTTTATGTATTCAAAGATAATATATGGAACGTTCAATAAGTCCTCAGCTTAGTAAAATTATCATTCAATATGAAAAACTTTTATTTAGTCCTCAAGCAAGGACTATGAACATCTGTCATGTTGTAAATTGAAGTTTAAAACCTTGAAGCAGTTGGAAAAGAAGATGCTGAGATGACCCATAAATTTGCCATATTCAAAAGCTGTTATATGAAGTCATTGGTATAATTACAGAATTTATTGAAAGAGTAATCTGACTGATTGTCTTTAGGACTACTCAATATAAAATATTGTAGGAGTAATATAACTCCCATTTAATCTTCCCTGGTTCCAGTGATGAAAGTGAAAAAAGCTCTCAAATTGGTGATGTAGTAATATTATACCAAAGAGTGCTTCTTAATACTAATACCATGATGTGAATTTTGTAATGAGACTACTTCAATCTAATGAAAATTTAATACTGTGAGTTATCAATCACCAATGAAGCAGATCATATCCACTATGGGGGTCTTTATGTTGCCACTACCTAGTCCTATAGTTTGCTATCTGCCAATTATCCTTTTCCCTATTTTCCTTAAGTTGAATTTATTCAGGATTCCATTATGTCCTTTGTCTTAGCTTGTTACAAGATAGATGTTTGTAAGGAGCTCAGAAGAGAGGAAACTGAGGAACTGATGAATGTCCTAATTTTTTTCTAATATTCAATTTGGAATTTTTTGAACAAGTATGTCAATCATTTCATCCCCTCTTTATATGAACAAAATGGGGTTGTCAATCAACTATGAATTGCAATGAAAAGAAATGATAATAAAAGAGCAAATAACAAAGAGGGAAGAAAAAAGTATCATGACTTCTCCCTCTTTTACTTCTCTGATTGATCATAAAAACATACTTCCCTCTCTTACTATCTAACTTCTCCATCTTTGGGATATAACACTTTCCAATAGAAGAAGTAAATGGCCTAGATTAAAATAAATAAATAAATAAATATATATATATATATATAATGTTTCATTTGTGTGTAGAATATAGAGTTGACTAAAGTCTTTGATTAAAAATAATTAGAAAATGGAAATATTAATATACTACCTACAGATTATTATCAAAACAAGAATAAAAATCATTAGCCTTTGATTTTCATAACTCTCTCTTAGTAATACAGAGTTTTACAACCAGAACTGACTGGTTTATAAATATTTTTACTATAATTTATATATATATATATATATATATATATACACACACACACATATATATATACTTAAATATTTGCTGTTTTTTAGTTGATAGGTAGTGACTGACTCTTTTGCAACCACATGGACTATAGCCCACCAAGCTCCTCTGTCCATGGGATTTCCCAGGTAAGAATACTGGAGTGAGTTGCCATTTCCTCCTCCAGGGCATCTTCCTGAACCAGGAGCAAACCTGTGTCTCCTGTACTTGCAGGCAAATTCTTTACCACTGAACCACAGGGGAAGCCTATACATGTATATATATATATATATATATGTATATATATGTATATATATATGTGTGTGTGTGTGTATATATATATATATATACACACACACACATGCACATTCATATATATATATATATATTATGCACAAACACATGCACACACACACACACACATATATATATGAAAAAACTATTTTGTCCAGATGTGATTATTTAAAACTTTTTTGTAACTGTTATGCATCCCGGAAAGACTTCAGAGAACAAGTACTCTTTCTAGCGAAGCAGTAGTTTGATCTATAAAGAAAGACCAAAATTAATCCTTTGTAAAACAAATACTTTTTCGGTAAAGTGATTTTTTTTCTGTTTAAAGTGAGATGATCAAATATTGTTTACTTAATGGGAATTATATAAATGTGTTCTTTACCCTATGGAAATATTAGAGCATAAATAAAAAGCTTTTAATGTCTTTGAAACATACTGTGGAAATAAAATCCAATTCCTACTTAAAAATTTTGAAGAGATAGAAAGAGGGGAAAATGCAACTATCTGAAAGCTTTAGATTACATATTAGGAATTACCTTTCCAGAATGTTTAGTATCATCTTGACCATATTAATCACTTCAACAGCAGCAGTAAGAATGTTATCAGGTGGTTGTTCATAAGTGCCATGTAGAGAACGTGCCCTTCTTCTTTCCGATATCATGACAAGAACACGGTCAACAGCATGCTCAAGATGTTCACTTTGTCTTCTGAATCTGGTAGGCATCTCTTTGTCATTCTGAAATTAAAGTGGGAGTTTGGGGGGAAGAAATGAGGCAGCACTTATCTAACACACTATAAATGTAGAATAGATTCAATAGCAAAACCATTTAGTCAAAGTAATGTAAGAGGTGCAAAATCAGACACTTTTGATTATTTAAATATTGTTTCTGGTAATGCTTATATAATTCATGGCAATTGTTATCTAAAGGGCATGAAAAGAATAAGATTCATCCACAGAAATACTGAGTCATGTTATTTTCAGTCAGTTCAGTTCAGTTGCTCAGTCGTCTCCGACTCTTTGTGACCCCATGAATTGCAGCATGCCAGGCCATGTTATTTTAGAATGTGACAAAAACTACTTGCCCATAATTAGGATATGTTAATTCTGGTACTGCCTTATTAGTAAGCTTACTTCATTTTCTTTTTAGAGTATAATCAACTAAGGGGAAAACTTATACTACTTTGTATTCTGGAGAGGACTGGGTATAGATCTAAGAGACAGGAAAGGGAATCCTTACATTTAATTTATCTTGGAGCCCTGTAAAATATGTGAGAGCTGGTAATTTAAACACACATGAGCTCTAAGATTATTCAGTAGTAAATACAGCACTTCAAGTAATTAGACACTTGCCCTATCTACCTATTGTCTCTGACTGAATGTGTATACATATACTCACTTTTATAAGACTTTGTTCAGAGTTTCATCAAATGGCTATCTGAAGTAACAACAGAGTTGCAATAATGGCCCCATGTAGCCTCTTCTTTAAAAAAAGTTACTCTAGCTTCCTCATTAAATGGTCAGGAAATAATCCATGATTTACTAAGTAGTGAGGACATTTAATAAAAAGGATCTCTTCCTTTTTAGTCTTTGAAATTTTGAGGTATAGGAAAATTTTGTTTAATTATGAAAGAGATAAATATATAACTATTTCTGTCCTGATTTCAATAAGATATCACATGAAAATATCATATTAATGATTTCTATAAAACCATAAAACCAAGTGCATAGCTAATCAATAATTACTTAATTCTAATGTAAAGTCTATCATGTAATATGTTCAGATGTTCAACCTTAATGTTTCACTTTAAATATGAAACAACATAAACAGATCATCGTATAGATTTCTGATGAATAGTTTGCTTTCAGTAGTATTCACCTTCTTCAAATAAGCTTGCTTTGCATTTGTTGATTGGCAAAATACTATGTGTATTTGGCATTTTTTTAGTTTTTTCAAAGTGTTTCAGCATACGAAGAAAAAAGTAATAGAAAATTATGGCTTCTACTTTTCTTTTTTTTTTTTTTTAATAAATACTGATTCATTTATTTCAGCATGTTGTTTCAAAAGAGTACAAAAGAAAAGAGAAAAACAGGCTTATTTTTCACCTAGGTTGTCATCAGAATCAATGATTTTTAAAGAGTATCTGCCTTTCTGGACTCAATGCCCTTGTTGACAAAAATAAAGGAAGTCTAAATTTTATAAGATTTTATACATAGCAAGTCCTCCTCTATGGATTATATTTTATATACAGAAGAATGCTACCAGAGAGAAGTCTTTTTGGTATCTCTTATTTATGGTTGTCAGAATGAAAGTATCAATGCCAACATTTAAGATATAAACCTAAGCATGCTTTTACTTTCATCTTCTGCTTCCCAACCTTCTTCTGCTTTCATTGATATAATTTGAATTTTGAATATAAACTATTATCATTAATATTTTAAATATTGATATTATTCAGGTATATACTTTTACGAAGGTTTTACTTCCAGGAAGTTTTTCTAAGTCTATAATCATATTAATGAAGATTATTTTGAAAAACTGTACTAGTTTCATAGCTCATGTCTGTTCTTTTATACCACAACATGTCTGTTCTTGGATTATTTATCTTTGCTCAGCTGAAACACATCTTCCTGTAATTTTAAAGAATTAATGGGTTCAGGATGGGGAACACATGTACACCCATGAATGATTCATGAAAATGTATGGCAAAACCACTACAATATTGTAAAGTAATTAGCCTCTAATTAAGATGAGCAAATTAAAAAGATAAAAATAAAAATGTAAGCCTTTAAGAATTAATGGGATTTATTTCCTGAATTTGTATTCTTAAGAATATTTTAATTTTCCAACTCCCATAAACGGTCTCCCAAAATCATACAGCTAACTATTAGTAGACCTCATCCTGGAAACAGAAGGCTGCTGATGCTCAGTGCTCCCTTTCTACTACATTATTAAATATATTTGGTCCCAGAGGGACAAGAAAAGATGGGAAAATTTTGATGCATGCCATTTGTCAGTGTGGTGAAATGGAAAGACTCTATGTTTGGTTTAAGATCAATCACTTAAATGTATTGATTTGTTTCTTATTTCTTTTTAAAATGTGAAAATCTATCAGACATGTGTTTTCTTTCCTTTTTGGGTTTTAAATTCATTTCACAGAGAGCAAACTTTTTTTTCCAATAAGCCACAGGACTGGAAAAGGTCAGTTTTCATTCCAATCCCAAAGAAAGGCAATGCCAAAGATTGCTCAAAGTACCACACAATTTCACTCATCTCACACACTAGTAAAGTAATGCTCAAAATTCTCCAAGCCATGTTTTAGCAATACGTGAACCATGAACTTCCAGATGTTCAAGCTGGTTTTAGAAAAGGCAGAGGAACCAGAGATCAAACTGCCAACATCTGCTGGATCATCAAAAAAGCAAGAGCGTTCTAGAAAAATATCTATTTCTGCTTTATTGACTATGCCAAAGCCTTTGACTGTGTGGATCCCAATAAACTATGGAAAATTCTGAAAGAGATGGGAATACCAGACCACATGATCTGCCTCTTGAGAAACCTATATGCAGGTCAGGAAGCAACAGTTGGAACTGCATATGGAACAACAGACTGGTTCGAAATAGGAAAAGGAGTATGTCAAGGCTGTATATTGTCACCTTGCTTGTTTAACTTATATGCAGAGTACATCATGAGAAACGCTGGGCTGGAAGAAGCACAAGCTGGAATCAAGATTGCCGGGAGAAATATCAATAACCTCAGATATGCAGATGACACCACCCTTATGGCAGAAAGTGAAGAAGAACTAAAGAGCCTCTTGATGAAAGTGAAAGAGGAGAGTGAAAAAGTTCAACATTCAGAAAACTAAGATCATGCCATGCACTCCCATCTCTTCATGGCATATAGATGGGGAAACAGTGGGAACAGTGACCAACTTTATTTTGGGGGGCTCCAAAATCACTGCAGATGGTGATTTCAGCCATGAAATTAAAAGACACTTACTCCTTGGAAGAAAAGTTAAGACCAACCTACATCCCATGGACAGAGGAGCCTGGTGGGCTGCCGTCCATGGGGTCGCTAAGAGTCGGACATGACTGAGTGACTTCACTTTTAATTTTCGCTTTCATGCATTGGAGAAGGAAATGGTAACCCACTCCAGTATTCTTGCTGGGGAGAATCTCAGGGATGGGAGAACCTCATGGGCTGCCATCTATGGGGTCGCACAGAGTTGGGCACACTGAAGCAACCTAGCAGCAGCAGCAGATAGCATATTAAAAAGCAGAGACATTACTTTGTCAGCAAAGGTCCGTCTAGTCAAGGCTATGGTTTTTCCAGTAGTCATGTATGGATGTCAGAGTTGGACTATAAAGAAAGCTGAGCACCAAAGAATTGATGCTTTTGAACTGTGGTGTTGGAGAAGACTCTTTAGAGTCCCTTGCACTGCAAGGAGATCCAACTAGTCCATCTTAAAGGAGATCAGTCCTGGGTGTTCATTGGAAGGACTGATGTTGAAGCTGAAACTCCAATATTTTGGCCACCTTATTCAAAGAACTGACTCATTTGAAAAGACCCTGATGCTGGAAAAGATTGAAGGCAGGAGGAGAAGGAGACAACAAAGTATGAGATGGTTGGATGGCATCACTGACTAAATGGACATCAGATTCAGTGCTGCCCATGGGGTCACAAAGAGTCAGACATGACTGAATGACTGAACAACAACAACAATATGATCTTCAGTAATATTTTGGACCGTGGGCAGAGGCTACTTTATTGCCAAAGTTTACATGAAAAAAATTTCAAAATTGGAGTTTTAAATTAAATCATTATACAATTTCCTTGAATAAGAGTTTGAATACCTATTTAATGTTGAATCATGCTTTGTGATCAGCATTCTAGGGATTATGATGGAAGATGAAATATATGTGAATGTATTATGATTTTCATTTTTTTAAAAAAATCATGAAATTATTCGTTTATTTTTGTATCAATTGACTATCTTCATTATTTAGAATGTTAATTATACAAGTGCAGGTACCATGCTGTCAAGTTTATTGTAATACTGAACAGTCTGGCATATAGTTGGCCCTCAGCAAATTTGTTGAATTAAAGTCATATATTTATTAGAAGCTTGTGTATTTTGTTCCATCTTTACTTGCCAGAATTAATTTCACCCCTTTTCAGTCAGAAAAACATGCTTCATCGTAAAATATAAATTCATCATCTCCACATGATGTAAGGTGAATATTTCTTTGGATATTTCTTTATTGTGGCAAGTCAAACTACTGTATTAGAATGGACCTATTGGTTTCAGAAGCCATTATTGATTAACTGCCTAAGGTACAATAACTTCTGGGGCATGGAGGAATTAAGACTTAGATAAATGCTCAGAGTTTCAAACTGAAAATGAAAAACAATTACCTAAGCATATGCATCATATTAAACATCTGGATGGGTGACAGTTTTCACCCATTTTCATCCTACTGGTTAGCACAATGTCAGTATAGCTATATGTTATTCTATTTGTGATATTTTGAAATGGTCCATCTAGCCCAACAATCTGTAGTTTTCTCACAGTTTCAATTTTATATCTTAATTTTCACACATAGTATAGTATATATTAAAAGATATAAACATATCAATCACATGTATAAGTGTATATGTATGTTATGCATATATATGTGTATATATACATACACACATATATACATGTATTCAGTTTTGTGAATAGAATTTAGTTTGCTAACTGACACTAGCTGCACTTATAGAAAAGTGTACATGAATTGCTGAAATGCCTATACTATAAATTTCAGCTTGTTATATCTGTGAAAATATCAAATCATTAATTATATAGACATCATGAGGCAAAGGAAAATGAACTCCAGCCTTCTTGTTTATGATGGAAACTGTTAAAGACTAACTACACCATAGAAAGCCTCTAACCTGTTGTTCTCTATCAAATATTATTCAGTTCTCATATTTCTGGCAACAGACACTACTATTTCAACACTTTGAAAAAAAAGTTCTATTAACAGCCAAACTCCTGGAGTTGCTCAAGTCCATCCCTTCACTATTCACACCTGCTTCCAAAGCAGTCATCAGTAAAACAAGCAAACAGTGAGATATTTTAAAATACACTGTAGTATGGAACTTCACAAGTGAACTTTAAAAACTTTAGCACCGTTTTTAAAATATAAATTCTTTTTTGAAACTCATTATACAGTAGCCCCTATATTTACATTCTGTCAATAAAGAATATAAATTCTGTCAATAGTGCATTTATCACTAAATGCCATTTAAGTCACTCTGAGTATGATCATTAACAGTTTTCTCAGTTATTCAGACTTACTCTAACTAAATTATAGTAAATTTCCATGTTATAATCACTCTCTCACAGTACTTTACCAAAATAATTATAGTTCCCCATATTATCTACACAAAATCTAATCTTTGTAAACCACCTTTGATCATTTTATTCTTTCCTCTCAATAGAGAACAAACCCCACATTTTCCCCAAAGTATTTTAATTAAATTATACCTTAGCAACAACTTTAGCCTCTCAGAAGTCAATGTCAGGTTGTTGTTGTTGTTGTTTTTTGTTTTTTGTTTTACAATGGAAGGACATTAGCTTTATAAATGCTAGACTCAGAGACATTCTGGTTCTCCTTTATGATTGGAAAACTCACTCTTTTACCTAGGTCTCTACCTCTTCCTGCAGTTATTTTAAGTGCAGAGCTTTCACTTGCTAATATCATCTATCCAGTAGTGTTATTATCCTAATAGTTTACTCATAAAGAAAGCATTTTTATGTCTAATTGAAGGGATTTGCTATATACAGTGTACATAACAAATTTTACATTTCTCAAATATCACTCTGAGGCTATTTATGTTGAACAGACATTCTTATCATGCACTCATACTTCTCTACCCCCAACAGCTTTACTGAGAAATAATTAACATGTAACATTGTGTAATTCTAAAATGTATAATGTGATTATTTGATGCATGTGTATATTCTGAAATAATTACCATCCTAAAGTTACTTAACACATTTATTACCTCATATAATTATAATTTTTGTGTCCTCTGAACATTTTTTGAGACTTGCTTTCTTTTAAATCTGAGCTTATTTTGAAATAAAATTACTATTAATATATCATACAATTCACCTATTTAAATTATAAGATGCAATGGTTTTTAGTATCTTCAGAGTTATGCAACCATTGCCAGTAATTACAGAACATTTTCATCATCTCCCATACCCATTAACATGCGTGCATACACGCTAAGCTGCTTCAGTCATGTCCAACTCTTTGTGACCCTATGGACTGTAGCCCTCCAGGCCCCTCTGTCCATGAGATTCTTCAGGCAGGAATACTGGAGTGGGTTGACATGCCCTCCTCCAGGGAATCTTCCCTAACCAGGGATCAAACCTGTATCTCCTGCAATTCTTGCATTGCAGGTGGACTCTTTACCACTGAGCCGCCAGGGAAGCCCATACCCATTAACTGCTGCTGCTGCTAAGTCACTTCAGCCGTGTCCGACTCTGTGCAACCCCAGAGACAGCAGCCCACCAGGCTTCCCCGTCCCTGGGATTCTCCAGGCAAGAACACTGGAGTGGGTTGCCATTTCCTTCTCCAATGCATGAAAGTGAAAAGTGAAGTCGCTCAATCGTTCCCGACTCTTAGCGACCCCATGGACTGCAGCCTACCAAGCTCCTCTGTCCATGGATTTTCCAGGCAACAGTACTGGAGTGGGGTACCATTGCCTTCTCCAATACCCATTAACAACTACTCTCAACTTCCCCCACCATCTCCCACCTCAGCTCACTCTACTCCCAACAAGAAGCAAAAATCTACTTTCTGTCTCTATGGATTTGCCTATTTTGGACATTTTATATAATTTGGATCATATAATATATGATCCTTTGCACTCGTCTTCTTTCACTTAGCATAAGATCATCCACACTGTAGCATGTATCTGTATCTAATATACTTTTATTGATGAATGGTATTTCATTGTATAGATATACAGAGTTTTATTTATATATCAAGCAATAGACATTTGGGCTGTTTGCACATTTTGGATATTATGCATAATGTTGCTATAAACATTTATGTATAGGTTTTTGGAAGGACATAAGTTTTCATTTCACTACTTATACGTCTTGAATTTTCCACATTTCTTTGCTTTATTGCCTTTCTCTATCACTCTGTCTCTTTCTTTCTCAACTGCAATTACTTTGGGCCTATCTTTGGTGAGAAAGCCACATCTTTAGTTCATTCACCCTATTGTGTAACTTGTAAAGATACAGCAGGTGTCACCTTAGCCGATATAGATTTTTTGCCACTTTACTTTTTTAATTGAAGGATAATTGTTTTACAGAATTTTCTGGTTTTGTCATACATCAACAAGAATCAGCCATAAGTACATTCAAGTCCCCTCCCTCATGAAACTCCATCACTTCTCCCTCCCATGCCACCCTTTTAGATTGTCACAGAGCCCCTGTTTGAGTTCCGTGAGTCATAAAGCAAATTCCCATAGGCTAGCTATTTTACATATGGTATTGTAAATTTTGATGTTACTCTTTCCATACATTTCACACTCTCCCTCCTCCCCTCCCACCATGTCCATAGGTCGGTGTTCAATGCCTGTTACTCCATTTCTGCCCTGAAAATTAATTCATCAGTACCATCATTCTAGATTCCATATATATGCATCAGTGTATTATACATATATGTATGCATTATATATATATAATGTGTATATACACATATATATGTATATGTATACATATAATATACATGCAATATATACACACACTATATATGTTTATGTGTATATGTATATATGAATATATATGTATAATATACAAATGATATATATATATGTATTATATATATATATATGTCTCTTTCTGACTTTGTATAATAGGCTCTAGTTTTATGCACCTCATAAAAACTGACTCAAATGTGTCCCTTTTTATGGCTGAGTATTCCATTATATGTATGTACCACAGCTTCTTTATCCATTCATCAATGGACATCTAGGTTGCTTCCATGTTCCAGCTATTGTAAATAGATCTGCAATGTGTCTTTTTAATTTTGGCTTCCTTAGGGTACATGCCTAGGAGTGGGATTGTTGGGTCATATGGTGGTTTTATTCCTAGCTTTTTAAGGCATCACATACCATCCTCCATAGTTGCTGTAACAATTTACATTCCCATGAACAATGAAAGTGAGTTCCCTTTTCTCCACATCCTCTCCAACCTTTACTGTTTGTGGACTTTTTGATGATGGCCATTCTGACTGGTGTGAGGTGGCATCTCATTGTAGCTTTGATTTGCATTTCTCTAATAATGAGTGACGTTGAGCATCTTTTCATGTGTTCATTAGCCATCTGTATGTCTTCTTTGGAGAAATGTCTGTTTAGCTCTTTTACCCACTTTTTTATTGGATTGTTTGTTTTTCTGGTATTGAGTTGTATGAGCTACTTGTATATTTCGGAAATTAATTCTTTGACAGTTTTTTCTTTGCTATTATTTTCTCACATACTGAGGGTTGTTTTTTCACCTTGTTTGTAGCTTCCTTTGCTGTGCAAAAGCTTTTAAGTTTAATTAGGTCCCACTTGTTTATTTATTTATTTTTATTTCTATTACTCTAGGAAGTGGGTCATAGAAGATCTTGCTTTATGTCATCGAGTGTTCTGCCTATATTTTCCTCCAAGAGTTTTATGGGTTCTGGTCTTACATTAAGGCCTTTAATCCCTTTTGAGTTGTTTTTGTGTATGGTGTCAAGAAGTGTTCTAATTTCCTTCTTTGGCATATAGCTGTCCAGTTTTCCCATCACCACGTAGCAAAGAGGCTATCTTTTCCCCATTGTATATTCTTGTCTCCTTTGTAAAACATAAGGTACCCATACATGTGTGGGCTTATCTCTGGCCTCTCTATCTTGTCCCACTGGTCTATATTTCTCTTTTTGTGCCAGTACCATACTGTTTTGGTGACTGTAGCTTTGTAATATAGTCTGAAGTCAAGAAGATTAATTCCTCAAGCTCCATTCTTCTTTCTCAAGACTGCTTTGGCTATTTAGGGCCTTTTGTTTCCATATGAATTGTGAAATGTTTTGTTCTAGTTCTGTGAAGAATGCCATTGTTATTTTGATAGGGATCACACTGAATCTGTACATTGCATTTGGTAGTATAGCCATTTTCACAATATCAATTCTTCCTACCCAGGAGCATGAAATATCTCCCCATCTATTTATGTCAACTTTGATTTTTTTCATCAGTGTCTTATACTCTTCTGGTTATACTTATTTTGTCTCCTTAGGTAAGTTTATTCCTAGATATTTTCTTTCTTTGTTGCAATGGTGAATGAGATTGATTCCTTAATTTCTCTTTCTAATTTTTCATCATTAGTATATAGCGATGCAAGTGATTTCCGTGTATTGACCTTGTATCCCATGACATTGCTGAATTCACAGACTAACTCTAGTAATTTTTATGATAGTTTCTTTGGGTTTTCTATGTATAGTATCATGTCATCTGCAAAAAGTGAGAGAGCTTTACTTCTTTTCTGACACTGATTCTTTTATTTCTTTTTCTTCTCTAATTGTCATAGCTAGGACTTCCAAAACTATGTTGAATAACAGCAGTGAGAGTGGGCACTCTTGTTTTGTTCCATATCTTAGAGGGAATGCTTTTACTTTTTCACCATTGAGAATAACAATTTCTATGGGTTTGTCATATAAGCCCATATAGATTTTAACAATATGCTCCAATGGTTGTAAGTTCTTTTAGAAACTCTCAACTGCAAAACAGCTTGGTTAAATATAGCCACCATGATGTTTATTAGGTCCCCAAATTTATTCAGTTTTGTACTAAGTGATCAAAATCTACTCCTTTCCTCCACCTCAAAGATCCTGGTAACTACCATTCTACTCTGTAAGTTTTTTCCTTTTTTTAAGATGCATCACATAAGATCCCACAGTATTTATCTTTCTATGTCTGGCTTATATTCACCTAGCATAATGTCCTCAAGTTCCACCCAAGTTCTTTCAAATACCAAGATTTTCTCCTTTTATTTCGGTGAATAATATTACTCTGTATGTATGTGTGTGTGTGATGTTTTCATTATCCATTCATCTACCAGTGGAACTTTAAGTTGTTTACATGTCTTGAGTAGTGTGAATAATGCTGAAATAAACATGGGGGTGCAGATATACCTTTGCAATAGTGAATTTATTTTCTTTGGATATATACCCAGAAGTGGGATTGCTGGATCATATGGTAGTTTTATGTTTAGGTTTTTGAAGAGTTACCATATTGTTTTCCATAGGGGCTATACCAATTTACATTCCCATTAACAGTGTACAAAGGATTTCCTTTTCTTCACACCCTTGCCAACACTCGTTATTTCTTTTCTATTTGATAATGGCCATTCTAACATGTGTGAAGTGATGTCTCACTGAGGTTTCAAATTGTTCTGAGTTGATAATTTGATAATCAGTTGAGTTGATAATCAGTGATGTTCACAATCTTTTCATGTACCTATTGGCCATTTGCATGTGTTCTTTACAAAACTAACTATGAGGTCTTCTGCCTACTTTTTAGTTAGGTTCTTTGTTTTCCTGAAATTGACTTGTCTGAGTTCCTCAAATATTTTAGATATTAACCTCTTAAAGAGATGGCAAGAATACACAGAAGAACTGTACAAAAAAGATCTTCACGACCCAGATAATCATGATGGTGTGATCACTGCCCTAGAGCCAGACATCCCGGAATGTGAAGTCAAGTGGGCCTTAGAAAGCATCACTACTAACAAAGCTAGTGGAGGTGATGGGATTCCAGTTGAGCTATTCCAAATCCTAAAAGATGATGCTGTGAAAGTGCTGCACTCAATATGCCAGCAAATTTGGAAAATTCAGTAGTCGCCACAGGACTGGAAAAGGTCAGTTTTCATTCCAATCCCAAAGAAAGGCAATGCCAAAGAATGCTCAAACTACCACACAATTACACTCATCTCACATGCTAGTAAAGTAATGCTCAAAATTCTCCAAGCCAGGCTTCAGCAATATGTGAACCGTGAACTTCCTGATGTTCAAGCTGGTTTTAGAAAAGGCAGAGGAACCAGAGATCAAATTGCCAACATCCGCTGGATCATGGAAAAAGCAAGAGAGTTCCAGAAAAACATCTATTTCTGCTTTATTGACTATGCCAAAGCCTTTGACTGTGTGAATCCCAATAAACTATGGAAAATTCTGAAGGAGATGGGAATACCAGACCACCTGATCTGCCTCTTGAGAAATTTGTATGCAGGTCAGGAAGCAACAGTTAGAACTGGACATGGAACAACAGACTGGTTCCAAATAGGAAAAGGAGTACGTCAAGGCTGTATATTGTCACCCTGTTTATTTAACTTATATGCAGAGTATATCATGAGAAATGCTGGACTGAAAGAAACACAAGCTGGAATCAAGATTGCCAGGAGAAATATCAATAATCTCAGATATGCAGATGACACCACCCTTATGGCAGAAAGTGAAGAGGAACTAAAAAGCCTCTTGATGAAAGTGAAAGTGGAGAGTGAAAAAGTTGGCTTAAAGATCAACATTCAGAAAACGAAGATCATGGCATCCGGTCCCACCACTTCATGGGAAATAGATGGGGAAACAGTGGAAACAGTGTCAGACTTTATTTTTCTGGGCTCCAAAATCACTACAGATGGTGACTGTAGCCATGAAATTAAAAGACGCTTACTCCTTGGAAGGAAAGTTATGAGCAACCTAGAGAGCATATTCAAAAGCAGAGACATTACTTTGCCAACAAAGGTCCGTCTAGTCAAGGCTATGGTTTTTCTTTTGGTGATGTATGCATGTGAGAGTTGGACTGTGAAGAAGGCTGAGCACCGACGAATTGATGCTTTGGAACTGTGGTATTGGAAAAGACTCTTGAGAGTCCCTTGGACTGCAAGGAGATCCAACCAGTCCATTCTGAAGGAGATCAGCCCTGGGATTTCTTTGGAAGGAATGATGCTGAAGCTGAAACTCCAATACTTTGGCCACCTCATGCGAAGAGTTGACTCATTGGAAAAGACTCTGATGCTGGGAGGGATTGGGGGCAAGAGGAGAAGGGGATGACAGAGGATGAGATGGCTGGATGGCATCACTGACTCGATGGGCGTGAGTCTCAGTGAACTCCGGGAGTTGGTGATGGACAGGGAGGCCTGGCGTGCTGCGAGTCTGACATGACTGAGCGACTGATCTGATCTGAACCTCTTACCTGATATTGGTTTGTAAATATTTCTCCCTTTCTGGACAGTACCTTCTCATTTTGTTGATTTGTTGTGCAAAAGCTTTCTAGTTTGATATAGTTCTACTTATTTATTTTTGCTTTTGTTGCCTGTGCTTTTGGTGTAATATCAAAAACTTATTGCCAAGACCAGTGTCAAAGAGTATTTTCCCTATATTTTCTTTTAAGTCTTAAATGTTAGTCTTTTTTTTTTTCAGTTGAAATTTTCTTTTAATTAACGACCCAAGGGACAAGAAGCTCCTGTGTGTTACAGTATATAACATATGGCTCTTATACAGAGTAAAACAGACACCAGGGAGTCGAGTGTTTATACCAGCACTAGACTCTTCCTGTAGCAGGCAAAAAGTGAGGCCGTCTATGAGAGAACTTCAGTCACTTTATTTATTTCAGATCTCTCTAGGATGAGTTCAGAACTGTAGCAGTGCAGGTGGTTTAAGGGAAATAACCTCACGTGTAATTACATGATTACAACACTAATCTTCTATGTCGCCCAAAGAATATTAAAATGCTTGAATCCTGGCTCCACAGCGGGAACAAGTTTCCGATTTTCAAAGGAAAATACTGTCTCAGAAGTTTTGGTGTCTGCTAAAATCAAAACACAAACTACTTGAGAACAACACTTCTTGGCGGAAGAGTGCTCATTGCACAGAAGGTGGAGCATCAGTCTTCCAACCAATCCTGACATTCTGTGGACTTGGGCATACTGGGCCCCATGCAGATAAATCAAGATGGGTTGATGCTCCTTTCTCAACATCATGGGTTTGTCTATTTTGTAGTAAGTAATTTACTTTTACCATTCAAAACCCATGTTCTTCATATGTAATAGGGTATATGATATTGAGGATATTATAGTGTAATAGTAGTTGAAAATTATTGCCGTCATTATTTATGTGCTTAATTTAAGATCTATTAGGTAGCTATTCCAAAACAATGCCTTACAGATGTGCTTGGGAGGAGACTGCAGGGGAGAGAGTGGCAGCCGTCCAGGATTTCAGAGTTCCACATCCTTCAGATCAGTTACTGAAAACATCATGAAACGTATTTTGAAAACTCATTATCTGCCCTACTTTATCTTATTTACTTTTTTGTATGTGTTTGAAGACAGAAGTTAATTGGTGAGTTTTGAGGCTCTATTTAAAAGTTTAGTAGGATTGACGTTTTTATGAAGTCTGTATAAAGAGCATATGATAAGCACTGTGCTCAAATTTTACATGAAATATTTTACTGCTACTTTCCTTTGCAAATTCTGTAATTCCACCAAATGATTAAGTCTACCAAAGAACTTATTGCATGTAAAGATATATTACAATCTCCATACCAGTAAAAGGAATCCTAAATTTTAGTCTTTAATCCATTTCAAGTTTTGTGAATAGTATAAGATAGAGGCCCAAATTGATTCTTTATATTTGAATATCCAGTTTATCATAACCATTTATTGAACAGACTACCTTTCCCCCACTGAGTATTCTTGAAAAACTGAGGAAGTAGTGGTGTCAATTCACTCTTCCTTTCCATGCAAGTGGAACTCTTTCTAGCTACGGAGTTCCTTCTTGGTGCTGAGCAATGTCAGGTTGGCAATCAGATGATATACGCAAAATTAAGTTATTATCTTTCCTTTTTTATGTGATTGTTCTAAAAATTTTCGTTCTACTGTACTGCTGCCAAAGTTTCATAATTGGACTCCAGTACTCTCCCAGACATGTTTTTTCTTAGTGGGTGTGTCTAATTGTAAGTCTTTGTGGAGGGATGGATGCTGGGATCTCCTATTCAACCAACTTGGTGGCATCACTCCCTTAGGGAAGATCATTGAAAACCACAGTAATGGTGTACATAAAGACTAAATGAGAAATGGCTAGGTCCTTCTGAACAATACTAACTTCATAAATAATGAGATGATATTTGACACAGATCAGCCTTTCAGGCCAAATACTGATTTTGTTATTGTATTTACCTATTTAGTCCCCCTAAATTCTATAGTTGTGCTGTGTATATTAATCGCTCAGTTGTGTCTGACTCTGTGAACCCATCGACTATAGCCCCCTAGGCTCCTCTGTCCATGGGATTCTCCAGGAAAGAATACTGGAGTGGGTTGCCATTCTGTTTTCCAGGGGATTTTCCTGACCCAGAGATGGAACCCAGGTCTCTGGAATTGGAGACAGATTCTTTACCATCTGAGCCACTAAGGAAGCCCCACAGTTGTGATTAGTGATGCTATTTCCACAAATATAATGCAGACAGAAATATATGCATGAATAGTCAACTGGATTTAAAATAAAATGCTTAAAATCAATTAACAGGACTTCAGAATAGCACACTCCACTGTATTAAGCATATTTTCAATAATTTATCATCCATGTTATAAATTTACATGTGTCATACTAAGATTCCATATTGTTCAGAGAAAATGATAAAACTAATTACAAAATGTGTGTGACAACTGTATCTCCAAGATATACCATGAACTAAATAAAAACAGAAGATAGAAGGCATTCAAAACTACCATGCCATAAGACTGGACTGCCAGGTCCTAGTTGATTTTAGGTACAATGCACATTTCTATTTTCAAACAGAGAATGAAAAAATCAACTATTCATTTAATAATAAGAGTATGTGATTGAAAAGGCATGCTGACAAAGCCACTTCTTTCTGGAAATGGGAAAGGTAAAATAGTATTTTTTTTAATCCACATAGGAAATAAACTACATCAAGCAATGATCTCTGCTAATAAGACCTCACAGATTTCAATAATCTTTTTCATAACATGCATTTAAAGAACATAAGGTAAAGGAATAACAATGCTGATGAAGTTGAGTCACATCCAACTGAATTAAGGTAAAGAGAACAAACTTCATATATTAAAAGTAAAATTTGAGCCTTACTATTTTTCAAGTCAACTCATGATGGAGTGATTTGGAAATTATTTGAGGATAGACATTTTCATATAATCACAGCTGGCTTTCAGTAATGTCTCAGGGACACATATTATGGTGTGGATCTTATGATTTCAGATAATTTATGATTACTTATAACTGAGTGATAAGTATTCAAATTGTGGGTTTGCTAGCATGTGTTAAGGGACATGAACTGCTTGCTGTCTATTAACTCCCTCTTGAGGTATAATATATGGATAACTGACTTTAGAAGCTGTATGAATCCATATATCTATTCCAAAGTATACTTTCTTGGCAGGAAACTCATGGAAAGGCTCCATTCCTTTTAATAGGTGCCACCTTATTCTATCTAACCTAGAAGTATTGGGATGGTGGAGTGTGCAGTATAGATGAATGGTGATACATATAGGAAATGAAGGCACAAAAATCATTAATTACTTTAGACTTAATGGGGAAAAGTTCAATAATACTGAACAAAAGGATACCCTAAAGAGCTTTTGATGAAAAATTGGTAAAATTTACTTTGAGTGGTAAAAGTAGAACTACTATTATATTAAAATGCAGTTTTTAAAATTTTAATGAGACATTTAAAAATTCTAAGATATAGTAAAAACATAGCTAAGAAAGATTTCTACTGGCTATAATTTATATAATGTCAGTTGTCACTGTACAATAGGGGAAATCTTACAGTTTTTATTTATACAATGAAGGTAATCAAATACTTCATAGATTCACAAACACAGAGGCTGAAGAAAATTCTAATGTGAATGTAATGTGATCTAATTTTTTAAACAAAGCATCTTTCATAAAACAAACTTTTTCATTTTACCTTATCTGGAAACAATTTAGAGCCATTGGAGTACCTACTAGGCTTTTAGAACAATCTGAAAGTCAAGTAATAAGTTCCTACTAACTCAGGTCACTAAGTAAGAGGGAATTTGTGACCTTATGTATATAAAAAGTGAGATACTTTATTCTGTTCATCAGGATCACTTAACAACATGTGTTCAGCACCTGCTGAATATTGTGGGGATGAGAACATTTAAAAAGGGCTTTTAGGCTTCTAAAAATTTGTAAAAAAAAAAGAAAGAAAATTCGAATGGATTTATAATTATTATCATGATAATAACAGCTAATGTTGTGTTAGTTTTGAATCAGGAACTCTGCATTACATTAATACATTCAATCCTGATTACAATTTGGTGATATACAAGCTATTATTAACTACACTTTACAAAACAGGAAACTAAGACAAAAAAAGCAAAGGAAATTAAATAATTCAGGTAAGGTATTTATCTTAGTGCCTGACACAAAAAATAGTCAATAAATATACGACTAATATAATTAATGCTTCCCAAGGTCACAAAAATAAGCTATTAGAAATACTCAACTCTAGATTGATTCTGGATCCTGTACATTTAATTCAGGTCTATGGAGATGAGCTGCCTAGCAATAGTTAAATATTTTACATAAAAATGTTACTATCCTTCATATACTTTCAAATGTCAGTATGATTAAAGGGAAAAGTTATATTTATTTCAATAAAGCCAAGGGAAAGTTTACTAGATAAGCAGAGTTATAGAGGAATTCAACCTCATATCCTGTATATGTGCTTTCCTTATTGCAATACTATTATGGACTGGTTCCAAGTTGGGAAAGGAATACGTCAAGACTGTATATTGTCAAAATGTTTATTTAATTTATATACAGGGTACATCGTGTAAAATGCTGAACTGGATGAAACACAAGGTGGAATCAAGATTGCAGATGACACAGATGACACCACTCTTATGGCATAAAGCAAAGAAGAACTAAAGAGCTTCTTGATGAAAGTGAAAAGAGGAGAGTGAAAAAGCTGGTTTAAAACTCAACAGTCAAAAAACTAAGATCACGGCATCCAGTCCCATCACTTCATGACAAATAGATGGGGAAACAATGCAAACAGTAAGAGACTTTATTATTTGGTGCTACAAAATCACTGCAGATGGTGACTGCAGCCATGAAATTAAAAGATGCTGCTCCTTTGAAGAAAAGTTATGACCAACCTAGACGGCATATTAAAAAGCAGGGACGTTACTTTGCTGACAAAGGTCCGTCTAGTCAAAGCTATGGTTTTTCAAGTAATCATGTATAGGTATGTATAGATGTGAGAGTTGGCCAGTCCAGGTTTGATGCATGATACAGGATGCTTGGGGCTGGTGCGCTGGGATAACCCAGAGGGATGGTATGGTGAGGGAAGTGGGAGGGCGGTTCAGGATGGGGAACATGTGTACACCCGTGGTGGATTCATGTTGATGTATGGCAAAACCAATACAATATTGTAAAGTCATGAGCCTCCAATTAAAATAAATAAATTTATATTTTAAAAAAAGCTGAGTGCTGAAGAATTGATGCTTTTGAACTGTGGTGCTGGAGAAGACGCTTGAGAGTCCCTTGGACTGCAAGAAAAGCAAAGCAGTAAATCCTAAAGGAAATCAGTCCTGAATATTCATTGGAAGAACTGAGGCTGAAGCTGCAACTCCAACAGTTTGGCCACCTGCTGTGAAGAACTGACTCATTGGAAAAGATCCTGATGCTGGGAAAGACAGAAGGCAGGAAGAGAAGGGGATGACAGAGGATGAGATGGTTCGATGGCATCACTAACTCAATGGACATGATTTTGAGAAAGCTCTGGGAGTAGGTGATAGACAGGGAAGCCTGGCGCACTGCAGTCCATGAGGTCGCAAAGAATCAGACATGACCGAGTGACTGAACTGAACTAGTATTATTTCCCAAAGCTCTGAGGTTTTGAATCACTCTGACCTGGATACTTTAGGTCATTCTGCCTCTCATATGCTATCTTTTGGCAATAGTTTAATGGTACAACTACACTTTTACAGCATAATTGATGCTTTAAAAATAAAATATTTTCTGAAGTACAGTGTAATGATTACATGTACATGACCTGTTAGCTATCACAGATACATCAGTAAGACTTTAAAAAAAGAGATAGAAGAGATAGATTTGAAGAAAGCAATAAAGGAAAAATAAGCAAGGCTTTCTGATTATATATGGAGTATTAAAGTAGTAAAATTTGTTTAAAGATGACTTCCACAAACCCACAGCAAACATCATTCTAAGTGGTGAAAAACTGAAAGCATTCCCTCTAACATTGTGAATAAGACAAGGATGCCCACTCTCACCACTATTATTCAACACAGTTTTGGAAGCCCAAGCCATGGCAATCAGAGAAGAAAAAAAAAATAAAAGTAATTCAGGAAAAGGAAGAAAACTGTCACTGTTTGCAGATGACATGACACTATACAAAGAAAACCCAAACATGCTACCAGAAAACTACTAGACTTCATCAGTGAATTTGGTAAAGTTGTAGGATACACAATCAAGAAATAGAAACCTCTTGCATTCCTGCTGCTGCTGCTAAATTGCCTCAGTCGTGTCTGACTCTGTGCAACCCCATAGATGGCAGTGCACCAGGCTTCCCCTTCCCTGGGATTCTCCAGGCAAGAACACTGGAGTGGGTTTCCATTTCCTTCTCCAAAACCTAGCCAGGCCTAATTCCATGGCCCCAACTCTTGCCCTCGGCAATGGTTCACACCCTGAAGAGTGGCTTCTCTCTGGATCCTGACAAATCCACCTCTTATCAGTTTGTCTGTCAATGAATTTTTGCAATGAGACATCAGAGCCTGAGTTTCATTAGTTTTGGCTGGGCTTGAGTCCCGGGAGAGAGCTGAAGGACAGGAGGGAAAAGCAGTGGGAAAAATGTGCCAAGGCTTCATAGCCCGCCAGAAAATTGGCTAAATATCTAACTGGTGCTCACAATTTCATTGGTCTGATCCTTGGCACAGAGAAGAGATAGGACAGAAGTTAGTATATTGCATTCCTATATACTAACAATGAAAAATCAGTAAGAGACATAAATGAAACAATTTCACCACATAAAACAGAATAAAAATACCTAGAAATAAATCTACCTAATGAGTCAAACGACCTGCACTCAAAAAACTATACTGATGAAAGAAGTCAAAGATGATACAACAGATGGAGAGATATACCAAGTTCTTAGATTATAAGAATCAATACTAAAAAAAAAAAAAAAAAAAGAATCAATACTGTTAAAATGACTATACTACACAAAGCAATCTCAGATTCAATCCAAACTCTATCAAAGTAGTAATGGTATTTTTTGCAGATTTAGAAAAAAAAAATTAATTTGCATGGAAACACAAAAGACCACGAATAGCAAAAGCAATCTTGCGAGAGAAAAATGTAACCAGAGGAATCAGGCTCCCTGACTTCACACTAACAACAAAGCTACAGCACTCAAAACTGTATGGCACTGGTACAAAAACAGAAATATGGCTCAATGAAACAGGATAGAAAGCCCAGGGATTAATCCACACACCTACGGTTACTGAGTCTATGACAGAGGAGGAAAGAATATACAATGGAGAAAAGAAAGGCTCTTTAACAAGTGGTGCTTGGACAACCTGACAACTACATGTAAAAGAAAGAAATTAGAATACTACCTAACACAATACACAAATGGATTAAAGACACAAATACAAGACCAGATACTAAAAAACTCTTAAAGAAAAACATGCAGAATACTTTTTGACGTAAGTTGCATGAAGATCTTTTCTGATGCACCACTGGAGTAATGAAAATAAAAAAAAATAAATAAATAAACAAATGGGCCATGAACAAAAAAGCATTTGTACAGCAAAGGAAGCCATAAACTTAATGAAAAGAGATCCCTCAGAATAAGAGAATATGTATGCTCAGTCACTCAATTGTGTTGGACTCTTTGTGATGCCACAGACTATAACCCACCAGACGCCTCCGCCCATGGAATTCTTCTGGAAAGAATACTGGAACAGGTTGCCATTTCCTACTATAGGGAAGCTTCCCCACTCAAGGATCGAATCTGTGTCTCTTGCGTCTCCTGCACTGGCAGGTAGATTCTTTACCACTGCGCCACTTGGGAAGCCCACAATGCAATATTACTCAGATATTGAAAAAAGATAGAAATAACTTCATTTGCAGCAACATGAATGGACCTAGAGATTGTAATACAGAATGAAGTAAATCAGAGGAAGACAAATTATGATATCACTTATATGTGGAATCTTTTAAAAGGTATAGATTAACTTATCTACAAAATAGAAATAGAGTTTACAGGTGTAGAAAATAAACATTGTTATGAGGGTTTAAGGGAGGCGGGCATTAATGGGAAAATTAGGATTGACGTATACACACTACTATATATAGAATTGATAACTAATAAGGACCTACTGTCGGAGAAGGCAATGGCACCCCACTCCAGTACTCTTGCCTGGAAAATCCCATGGACGGAGAAGCCTGAAGTCCATGGGGTCGCTAAGAGTCAGACATGACTGAGCGACTTCACTTTCACTTTTCACTTTCATGCATTGGAGAAGGAAATGGCAATCCACTCCAGTGTTCTTGCCTGGAGAATCCCAGGGATGGGGGAGCCTGGTGGGCTGCCATCCATGGGGTCACACAGAGTCGAACACGACTGAAGTGACTTAGCAGCAGCAGCAAGGACCTATTGTACAGCACAGGGAACTCTGCTCAATACTCTGTAATGGACTGTATGGGAAAAGAATCTAAAAAAGAATGGATATACATAATTGATTTTCTTTGATATACACCTGAAACTAACACAATAATGTATATCAACTACACTCCAGTAAAAATTTAAAAGAGAGGGAGAGATTAAATTGTCCAAGTAAAATGAAAGTTTTTCTGCTCAATACTCTGCAATGGACTGTATGGGAAAAGAATCTAAAAAAGAATGGATATACATAATTGATTTTCTTTGATATACACCTGAAACTAACACAATAATGTATATCCACTACACTCCAGTAAAAATTTAAAAGAGAGGGAGAGATTAAATTGTCCAAGTAAAATGAAAGTTTATCTATCAGTATAAGCTAAAGAAATACGGCTTCTAGTTTTACATGGATAAATATTTTAATATACCATATTATACATAGTATCTTTGTTAAAAAAAAAAAACTTATTATCTGTTGCATGTGTATATCTGTGCTAAGTCACTTCAGTAGTGTCTGATTCTATGACCCTATGGACTGTAGCTCACTAGGCTCCTCTGTCCATGGGATTCTCCAAGTAAGAATACTGGAGTGGGTTGCCACACCCTCCTCCAGGGGATCTTCCCCAGCCAGGAATTGAACCAGCATCACTCATGTCTCCTGCACTGGCAGGCAGGTTCCTTGCCAATAATGCCAACTGGAAATCCCTGTTATCTGTTACTGATAACTAGTGAAGTGTCTTCATTAACAGTTGCAAGGATATGTTAATTCATTCTTAAAATTATTATACTAGATCAGACACACAGGCTGTGGTGAGAAATATCAACAACGTCAGATATGCAGATGACACCACCCTAAAGGCAGAAAGTGAAGAGGAACTAAAGAGCCTTTTGATGAAGGTGAAAGAGGACAGAAAAACTTAAAACTCAACATTCAAAAAACTAAGATCATGGCATCTGATCCCATCACTTCAAGGCAAATAGAAGGGTAAAAAGTGGAAACAGTGACAGATTTCATTTTCTTGGGCTTCAAAATCACTGCAGATGGTGACCACAGTCACAAAGTTAAAAGACTTGTTCCCTGGAAGAAAAGTTGTGATAAACATAGACAGTGTATTGAAAAGCAGAGACATCATTTTGCTGACAAAGTCTGTATAGGAAAAGCTATGGTTTTTCCAGTAGTCATGTATGAATGTGATAGTTGGACCAGAAAGAAGGCTGAGTGCTGAAGAATTGATGCTTTCGAATTATGGTGCTGGAGAAGACATTTGAGAGTCCCTAGAAATGCAAAAAAGCAAAATGGCTGTCTGAGGAGGCCTTACAAATAGCTGTGAAAAGAGAGAAGCAAAAAGCAAAGGAGAAAAGATCTCTATATATGATGTCTACAAGAGACACACCTCAAAACTAGGGACACATATAGACTGAAAGTGAAGGGCTGCAAAAAGATATTTCATGCAAATGGAGACCAAAAGAAAGCAGGAGTAACAATATGCATATCAGATAAAATAGACTTTGAAATAAAGGCTGTAAAAAGAGACAAAGAAGGACACTACATCATGATCAAAGGATCACTCCAAGAAGAAGATATAACAATTATAAATATATACGAACCCAACATAGGAGCACCACAATATGTAAGGAAATGCTAAGAAATATGAAACGGGAAATTAACAGTAATATAATAATAGTGGGAAATTTTAATACCTCACTCACACCTATGCATAGATCAACTAAACAGAAAATTAGCAAGGAAACACAAGCTTTAAATGATACAATGGACCAGTTTAATCTAACTGATATCTATAGGACATTTTACCATAAAACAATGAATTTCACATTTTTCTCAAGTGCACACAAACCTTCTCCAGAATAGATCACATCCTGGGCCATATCTAGCCCTGAAAAATCAAAAAAATATTGAAATCATCTCAAGCATCTTTTCTTATCACAATACGGTAAGATTAGATGTCTACTACAGGAAAAAAAACCGTTAAAAATAAAAGATATGGAGGTTAAACAACACACTTCTGAATACCCAACAAACCACAGAAGAAATAAAAAAGGAAATCAAAATATGCATAGAAAGGAATGAAAATGAAAACACAACAAGCCAAAACCTATGGGATTCAGTAAAAGCAGTGCTAAGGGGAAGGTTCATAGCAATGCAAGTCTACCTCAAGAAACAGGAGAGAAATCAAAGAAATAACCTAACTCTAGGCATTAAGCCACTAGAAAAGGAAGAAATGAAGAACCCCAGGATTAGTAGAAGGAAATAAATCACAAAAATTATGGCAGAAATAAATGCAAAAGAAACAAAAGAGACCATAGCAAAAATCAACAAAGCTAAAAGCTGGTTCTTCGAGAAGATAAATAAATTAGACAAACCATTAGCCAGACTCATCAAGAAACAATGGGAGAAGAATCAAATCAACAAAATTAGAAAGGAAAATGGAGAAATCACAACAGACAACACAGAAATACAAAGGATCATAAGAGATTACTATCAACAACTATATGCCAATAAAATGGACAACTTGAAAGAAACGAAAAAATTCTTAGAAAAATATAACTTGCCAAACCTGAATCAGGAAGAAATAGAAAATCTGAACAGACCCATCACAAGCCCAGAAATTGAAACTGTAATCAAAAATCTTCCAACAAACAAAACCCCAGGTCCAGATGGCTTCACAGCTGAATTCTACCAAAAATTTAGAGAAGAACTAACACCTATCCTACTCAAACTCTTTCAGAAAACTGAAGAGGAAGGTAAACTTGCAAACTCATTCTAAGAGGCCACAATCACCCTAATACCAAAACCTGACAAAGATGCCACAATAAAAGAAAACTACAGGCCAATATCATTGATGAACATAGATGCAAATATCCAAAACAAAATTATAGCAAACAGAATTCAACAACATATTAAAAAGATCATACATCATGACCAAATGGGCTTTATCCCAGGGATGCAAGGATTCTTCAATATTCACCAATCAATCAATGTGATACACCATATTAACAAATTAAAATATAAAACCCACGATTAGCTCAATAGATGCAGAGAAAGCCTGTGACAAAATTCAACATCCATTTATGATAAAAACCCTCCAGAAAGCAGAAATAGAAGGAACATACCTCAACATAATAAAAGCCATACATGATAAACCCACACCTAACATTATCCTCAATGGTGGAAAACTGAAAGTTTTTCAAGGATGCCCACTCTCACCACTACTACACAACATAGTTTTGGAAGTTTGGGTCACAGCAATCAGAGAATAAAAGAAATAAAAGGAATCCAGACTGGAAAGGAAGAAGTAAAACTCTCACTGTTTGTAGATGACATGATCCTCTACATAGAAAATCCTAAAGACTCCACCAGAGAAATACTAGAGCTAATAAATGAATATAGTAAAGTTGCAGGATATAAAATTAATACACAGAAATCCCCTGCATTCCTATATACTAACAACGAGAAAAAAGACAGAGAAATTAAGGAAACAATTCCATTCACCATTGCAACGAAAAAAATAAAATACTTTGGAATAAGTCTACCTAAAGAAATAAAAGACCTATACATAGAAACTGATGAAAGAAATCAAAAAGGACACAAATAGATGGAGCAATATAGCATGTTCATGGATCGGAAGAATCAATATAGTGAAAATGAGTATACTACCAAAAGAAACACTACCTGAAGGGAAAGTTACAACCAAGCTAGACAGCATATTAAAAAGCAGAGACATTACTGTGTCAACAAAGGTCCGTCTAGTCAAGGCCATGGTTTTTCCCGTGGTCATGTATGGATGTGAGTGTCAGACTATAAAGAAAGCTGAGCACAGAAGAATTGATAGTTTTGAACTGTGGTGTAGGAGAACACTCTTGAGAGTCTCTTGGACTGCAAGGGTATCCAACCAGTCCATCCTAAAGGAGATCAGTCCTGGGTGTTCATTGGAAGGACTGATGTTGAAGCTGAAACTCCAATAATTTGGCCAGTTGATGTGAAGAGTTGACTCATTTGCAAAGACCCTGATGCTGGGAAAGGTTGAGAGGAGGGGGAGAAGGGGACAACAGAAGATAAGATGGTTGGATGGCATCAGCGACTCAATGGACATGGGTTTGGGTGGACTCTGGGAGTTGGTGATGGACATGGAGTCCTGGCATGCTGCGGTTCACATGGTTGCAAAGAGTCAGACATGATGGATTGAGTGAACTGAACTGAACACAAAAAAATCTATAGATTCAATGCAATCCCTATCAAGCTACCAATGGTATTTTTCAGAGAATTAGGATAATTTCACAATTTGTATGGAATTACAAAAAACCTCAAATAGCCAAAGGAATCTTGAGAAAGAAGAATGTAACTGGAGGAATCAACCAGCTTGACTTCAGGCTGTACAACAAAGCAACAATCATCAAGACAGTATGGTACTGGCACAAAGACAGAAACATAGACCAATGGAACAAAATGGAAAGCCAAGAGATAAATCCATGCACATATGGACACCTTATCTTTGACAAAGGAGGCAAGAATACACAATGGAGAAAAGACAATCTCTTTAAAAAGTGGTGCTAGGAAAACTGGTCAACCACTTGAAAAGAATGAATCTAGAACACTTTATAACACCATACAGAAAAATAAACTCAAAATGGATTAAAGATCTTAATGTAAGACCAGAAACTAGAAAACTCTTAGAGGAAAATATAGGCAAAACACTCTCCAACATAAATCATAGCAAAATTCTCTATGACCCACCTACCAGAGTAATGGAAATAAAAGCAAAAATAAACAAATGGGACCTAATTAAACTTAAAAGCTTTTGCACAATGAAGGAAATTATAAGCAAGGTGAAAAGACAGCCTTCAGAATAGGAGAAAATAATAGCAAATGAAGCAACTGTCAAAGACTTAATCTCAAAAATATACAAGCAACACCTTCAGCTCAATTCCATAAAAATAAGCAACCCAATCAAAAAATGGGCCAAAGAACTACACAGACATTTTTTCAAAGAAGACATACAGATGGCCAACAAACACACAAAAAGCTGCTCAACATCACTTATTATCAGGGAAATGCAATTCAAATCCACAATGAGGTTCCTTCCATCTCATGCCGGTCAGAATGGCTGCTATCAAAAGGTCTACAAACAATAAATGCTGGAGAGGATGTGGAGAAAAAGGAACTCTCTTAAACTGTTGGTGGACATGCAAACTAGTACAGCCATTATGAAGAACAGTGTTGAGATTCCTTAAAAAACTGGAAATAGAAATTCCATGTGACCCAGCAATCCCGCTGCTGGGCACACACACCGAGGAAACCAGAACTGAGAGACATGTGTACACCAAAGTTCATCACAGCACTGTTTACAATAGCTAGGACATGGAAGCAACCTACATGTCCATCAGCAGACGAATGGATAAGAAAGCTGTGATACATATACACAATGGGATATTACTCAGCTATTAAAAAGAGTGCATTTGAATCAGTTCTAATGAGGTGGATGAAACTGGAGCCTATTATACAAAGTGAAGTAAGTCAGAAAGAAAAACACCAATACAGTATATTTGTGCATATATACAGAATTTAAAAACATGGTAACGATGAACCTATATGCGAGACAGCAAAAGAGAAATAGATGTAAAGACCAGTCTTTTGGACTCTGTGGGAGAAGGCAAGGGTGGGATGATTTGAGAAAATATCATTGAAACCTGTGTATTATCGTCTGTGAAATAGATCACCAGTCCAGGTTTGATGCATGACACAGGGTGCTCAGGGCTGGTGCATTGGGATGACTCTGAGGGATGGGATGGGGAGGGAGGTAGGAGGGAGGTTCAGGATGGGGAACACATGTACACCCATGGCTGATTCACGTGAATGCATGGTGAAAACCACCACAATATTGTAAACTAATTGGCCTCCAAAAAAAAAAAAAAAGATTGAAAAACAAGTTATTCACATCGGGGTAATGTAAATAAAAATGGATGCCATTAGCAGTTTTCATTGTTATGTGTAAGAAGTGATTAATGAATGCTATATAATAAGAAAAAATGTTTTTCAAACTCAAAGTGACAAATATATTCTCATATTTCAATGGTAAGAGGCTTTTAGTATATAACCTTTATCAGATTCATAAGTTCATTTTTTACTTTAAAAAAAAAAAGAAAATTAGAGATAACAAGGGAACATTTCATTCATTTCATTCCAAGATGGGATCAATAAAAGTCAGAAATGGTATGGATCTAACAAAAGCAGAAGATATTAAGAACAGGTGGCAAGAATATACAGAAGAACTGTACAAAAAAAAAAAAATCGTCAAGACCCATATAATCACAATGATGCCACTCACCTAGAGCCAGACATAATGGAATGAGAAGTCAAGTGGGCCTTAAGAAACATCACTATGAACAAAGCTTAGTGAAGGTGATGGAATTCCAGTTGAGCTATTTCAAATCCTCAAAGATGATGCTATGAAAGTGCTTCACACAATGTGCCAGAAAATTGGAAAACACAGCAGTGGTCACAGGATTGGAAAAGGTCATTTTTCATTCCAAACCCAAAGAAAGGCAATGCTGAAGAATGCTCCAACTACCACATAATTATACTCATCTCACATGCTAGTAAAGTAATGCTCAACATTCTCCAAGCCAGGCATCAACAATACATGAACTGTGAACTTCCAGATGTTTAAGCTGGTTTTAGCGCAACCAGAGATCAAATTGCCAACATCTGCTGGATCATCGACAATGCAAGAGAGTTCCAGAAAACATCTATTTCTACTTTATTGACTATGCCAAAGCCTTTGACTGTGTGGATCACAATAAGCTGTGGAAAATTCTGAAAGAGTTGGGAATACCAGACCACCTGACCTGCCCCTTGAGAAACCTCTATGCACGTCAGGAAGCAAAAGCTAGAACTGGACATGGAAAAACAGACTGGTTCCAAATAGGAAAAAGAATATGTCAAGGCTGTATATTGTCACCCTGCTTATTTAACTTAAGTGCAGAGTACATCATGAGAAACGCTGGGCTGGATGAAGCACAAGCTGGAATCAAGATTGCTGGGAGAAATATCAATAACCTCAGATATGCAGATGACACCACCCTTATGGCAGAAAGTGAAGAGGAACTAAAAAGCCTCTTGATGAAAGTGAAAGAGGAGAGTGAGAAAGTTGGCTTAAAACTCAACATTCAGAAAAATAAGATCATGGCATCTGGTCCCATCATTTCATGACAAATAGATGGGCAACAGTGAAAATGGTCACAGACTTTATTTTTCTGGGCTCCAAAATCAATGCAGATGGTGAATCCAGCCATGAAATTAGAAGAGTCTTACTCCCTGGAAGGAAAGTTATGGCCAACCTAGACAGCATATTAAAAAGCAGATACATTACTTTGTCAACAAAGGTCCATCTAGTCGAAGCTATGGTTTTTCAAATACTCATGTATAAATGTGAGAGTTGGACTATAAAGAAAGCTGAGCACCAAAGAATTCATGCTTTTGAACTGTGGTTTTGGAGAAGACTCTTAAGAGTCCCTGGGAATGCAAGGAGATCCAACCAGTCCATCCTGAAGAAAATCAATCCTGAATATTCTTTGGAAAGACTGATGCTGAAGCTGAAACTCCAACAGTTTTGCCACCTGATGCAGAGCTGTCTCATCTGAAAAGACCCTGATGCTGGGAAAGATTGAAGGCAGGAGGAAAAGAGGATGGCAGAGGAGATGGTTGGATGGCATCATCGACTCAATGAACATGAGTTTGGGTAAAGTTTGGGAGTTGGTGATGGATAGGGAGGCCTGGTGTCCTGCATTTCATGGGGTGGCAAATAATTGGACACACTGAGAGAAACTCCCCAGGTCAGTAGGTGCCCAATATGCTACTGGATATCAGTGGAGAAATAACTCCAGAAAGAATGAAGGGATGGAGCCAAAGCAAAAAGAATACCCAGCTGTGGATGTGACTGGTGATAGAAGCAAGGTCCAATGCTGTAAAGAGCAATACTGCATAGGAACATGGAATGTCAGGTCCATGAATCAAGGCAAATTGGAAGTGGTCAAACACGGGATGACAAGAGAGAATGTCGACATTCTAGGAATCATTGAACTGAAATGGACTGGAAAGGGTGAATTTAACTCAGATGACCATTATATCTACTACTGCAGGCAGGAATCCCTCAGAAGAAATGGAGTAGCCATCATGGTCAACAAAAGAGTCCAAAATGCAATACTTGGATGCAATCTCAAAAAAGACAGAATGATCTCTGTTCATTTCCAAGGCAAACCATTCAATATTACAGTAATCCAAGTCTATTCCCCAACCAGTAATGCTGAAGAAGCTGAAGTTGAATGGTTCTATGAAGACCTACAAGATTTTTAGAACTAACACTCAAAAAAGATGTCCTTTTCATTACAGGGGACTGGAATGCAAAAATAGTAAGTCAGGAAACACCTGGAGTAACAGGCAAATTTGGCCTTGGAATACAGAATGAAGCAGGGCAAAGACTGACAGAGTTTTGCCATGAAAATGCACTGGTCATAACAAACACCCTCTTCCAACAACACAAGAGAAGACTCTATACATGGACATCACCAGATGGTCAACACTGAAATCAGATTGATTATATTCTTTGCAGCCAAAGATGGAGAAGCTCTATACAGTCAGCAAAAACAAGACCAGGAGCTGACTGTGGCTAAGACCATGAACTCCTTATTGCCAAATTCAGACTTAAATTGAAGAAAGAAGGGAAAACCACTCGACTATTCAGGTATGACCTAAATCAAATCCCCTATGATTATACAGTGGAAGTGAGAAATAGATTTAAGGGCCTAGATCTGATAGATAGAGTGCCTGATGAGCTATGGAATGAGGTTCGTGACACTGTACAGGAGACAGGGATCAAGACCATCCCCATGGAAATGAAATGCAAAAAAGCAAAATGGCTGTCTGGGGAGGCCTTACAAATAGCTGTGAAAAGAAGAGAAGTGAAAAGCAAAGGAGAAAAGGAAAGATATAAACATCTGAATGCAGAGTTCCAAAGAATAGCAAGAAGATATAAGAAAGCCTTCTTCAGTGATCAATGCAAATAAATAGTGGAAAACAACAGAATGGGAAAGACTAGCGATTTCTTCAAAAAAATCAGATACCAAAGGAATATTTCATACAAAGATGGGCTCGATAAAGGACAGAAATGGTATGGACGTAACAGAAGCAGAAGATATTAAGAAGAGATGGCAAGAATACACAGAAGAACTGTACAAAACAAGATCTTCATGACCAAGATAATCACGATGGTGTGATCACTGACCTAGAGCCAGATATCCTGGAATGTGAAGTCAAGTGGGCCTTAGAGAGCACCACTACAAACAAAGCTAGTGGAGGTGATAGAATTCCAGTTGAGCTATTTCAAATCCTGAAAGATGATGCTGTGAAAGTGCTGCACTCAATCTGCTAGCAAATTTGGAAAACTCAGCAGTGGCCACATGACTGGAAAAGGTCAGTTTTCATTCCAATCCCAAAGAAAGGCAATGCCAAAGAATGCTCAAACTACTGCACAATTGCACTCATCTCACATGCTAGTAAAGTAATGCTCAAAATTCTCCAAGCCAGGCTTCAGCAATACGTGAACCATGAACTTCCACATGTTCAACCTGGTTTTATAAAAGATAGAGGAACCAGAGACCAAATTGCCAACATTCGCTGGATCATAGAAAAAACAAGAGAGTTCCAGAAAAACATCTATTTCTGCTTTATTGACTATGCCAAAGCCTTTGACTGTGTGGATCACAATAAACTGTGGAAAATCCTGAAAGAGATGGGAATACCAGACCACCTGACCTGCCTCTTGAGGAATCTGTATGCAGGTCAGGAGGCAACAGTTAGAACTGGACATGGAACAACGGACTGGTTCCAAATAGGAAAAGGAATATGTCAAGGCTGTATATTGTCACCTTGCTTATTTAACTTATATGCAGAGTACATCATGAGAAACGCTGGGCTGGAAGAAGCATAAGCTGGAATCAAGATTGCCGGGAGAAATATCAATAACCTCAGATATGCAGATGACACCACCCTTATGGCAGAAAGTGAAGAGGAACTAAAAAGCCTCCTGATGAAAGTGAAAGAGGAGAGTGAAAAAGTTGGCTTAAAGTTCAACATTCAGAAAACGAAGATCATGGCATCTGGTCCCATCACTTCATGGGAAATAGATGGGGAAAAAGTGGAAACAATGTCAGACTTTATTTTCCTGGGCTTCCAAATCACTGCAGATGGTGACTGCAGCCATGAAATTAAAAGATGCTTACTCCTTGGAAGAAAAGTTATGAACAACCAAGATAGCATATTGAAAAGCAGAGATATTACTTTGCCAACAAAGGTCCATCTAGTCAAAGCTATGGTTTTTCCTGTGGTCATGTACGGATGTGAGAGTTGGACTGTGAAGAAAGCTGAGCACCAAAGAATTGATGCTTTTGAGCTGTGGTGTTGGAGAAGACTCTTTAGAGTCCCTTGGACTGCAAGGAGATCCAACCAGTCTATTCTGAAGGAGATCAGCCCTGGGATTTCTTTGGAAGAAATGATGCTAAAGCTGAAACTCTAGTACTTTGGCCACCTCATGCGAAGAGTTGATTCATTGGAAAAGACCCTGATGCTGGGAGGGATTGGGGGCAGGAGGAGAAGGGGATGACAGAGGATGAGATGGCTGGATGGCATCACCGACTCAATGGACATGAGTGTGATGAACTCCGGGAGTTGGTGATGGACAGGGAGGCCTGGCATGCTGCGATTCATGGGGTCACAAAGAGTAGGGCACGACTGAGCGACTGAACTGAACTGAAGCTCTGGAGCTCTAATGTACATCATCCTGGTTTTAGTTAACAATACTGTACTAAACACTTCGAAGTTGGTAAGAGACTAGACTATACACTTCAAAGTTGCTAAGAGAGTAGATCTTAAATGTTGTCATCACACACAGACATAAATAATTGTCTGACATGAAACAGGCATTAGCTAACACTGCACTGGTAACCATACTGCAATACATAAATGTATCAAATCAACACCTTGCACTCCATAAACTTACACAATCCTATGTCAATTATATCTCAATAAAAACATGCTTGTTAACACCCAGGATCCTTTACACATTTTTAATGAAGCAATGACATTTTTCCATGGTGCATTAAAACTGGATTGCTAGAGGCAATCAATAAATTGTCAGGAATTTTGCAAGTTCATTGTTAAACACAGGCATTATTAAATATAATTAAATAAATGTATAAATAAGTAAATAATGTTAAAAACAAAGTAATAAATGTTCAAAATTCACCATCTCTTTGTTATTGTACCACACTTTACTATACCTGTCCTCTTGAGTATTTACATTTATTGTATTGTATGTGTATGATGATGTGGTACTGTACATTTCTTCCTAGCTCCATCATGTTGGTAGATTGAGCCATAGAGGGAATATTTTCACAATGGAAATAGAAAGATTTCTGATTCTACAAATCAAGCCCTGATCTATTGCTTTGTTCACAATTCAGATTTGTGAAAGTGATGAAGAAATGTCAACAGTGAAGATTAAGCTTGGAAATGTGACTGTCATGTTGGCAGCCATTGTACTGTGAATGGAATAAAAAGTTAAATAAATATTATTTGAGTTTAAAAATCTATCATGTGATTCAACAAAGAAGGAATTCTAAAGGACGTTCAAGATGGCAGAAGAATAAGATGGGGAGATCACCTTCACCACACAAATATATAAAAAGTCCATCTTAATGTGGAACAACATTTACAGAATGTTTTCTGAACTCTGGCAGAAGACCCCAGACTTCTGAAAAGGCAAACCAATGGCCTCAGAATGAGGCACAGCAAAAGAAACAGATTAAAAATAGGAAAAGAATTTTGGAATAGGGACCTGCATCCTAGGGAGGAAGTCCTGAAGGAGGAAATATTTCCTCACATTTGGAAACCCCTTCACGGGTGGGGTCAGTGAGGAGCTTCGGAATTTCAGAGGGAAACACAGCTACAGGTGGTTGCAAGACAAAATGGAGAGAATTCACTAAAGAAATAATTGCCAAAGAGCACTTCCCAGATAATAAGTGGCTTACATGACCAGGATTGGTTGCCTTAAAGATATTTTGAGGGGGCTAGTACGACACAGGTGAGGGAGTCCAGGGAAATGCCTGGGCCAGCTAGAGAGGCTAGGGATCATTGCAGTGGGAATGCTCTAACTCCACACACTTGGAGAATGCAGGACCCCACCTTCTCAAGTACAGTAAGTGGGGCAAGCCAGATGCACTCTGCAGCTCCAGAAGTAGAAAGTCCTCCAAGAATGCTAAAGGTGGAACTAGATGCAACTGCAGTTTGCAATACTAGAGAGGAGAACGTGAAAGCTAGATTTCTGCTAAGGCCTGCATGGGTGCCAGAGGTGGAGGACAGGAGGCCACCACGATCTCATTCCTAGGGGTTATAGCTACCACCAAGCTGTGATTGGCCACAAGTCGCTGGCCACACCTTCCTGGGAGCCTGAGCAGCTTGACTCTACTGAATAACCCAAAATCCAGGGCCACCTGTCCTGAGAAAGCCCACCATCTGCCTCAGATTGGCAAACTCCCGCAGTCTTGACCACAGCAGGCACTTCTCTCAACCCCAACTGTGTCTGCCATACCTCTCTTCCCTGCCCAACTGAACAAATGAGCCCTAATAAGCTGCTACTTCCGCCCCCTTGTGTCTGGGAAGGGAACAGACACCTGAGGGTGGCCTACAAACAGGCATGCTGCTGCTAAGTCGCTTCAGTCATGTCCAACTCTGTGTGACCCCATAGACGGCAGCCCACCAGGCCCCCCCCGTCCCTGGGATTCTCCAGGCAAGAACACTGGAGTGGGTTGCTATTTCCTTCTCCAATGCATATTGACTGGAGCACACTGTGTGGAAAGGTCAATAGAAAAGTCACAAGGACATTCTTCTTATTAAAACTTTCCATATATTTTTTCTTCTTTTTCATATTCTAATGCTGTTCATTATTTATTACTCCTTTAATTTTTATTTTAATAACCTGTGTCCTTTTTAAAAAACATTTTATTTTTTAAGTAAATTCATTTTATTTTCCTTTTTTATAGTACTCTTTAGTTACATTGTATTTTTCCACATGCTATTGATTTTGTATTTTTGCTAGTATAGTTTTAATATTCATTTTTACTTATAAGTATCTCTTTTGGATTAATTGCCATTTCTTTTTTGACTCTTATTTTTATATATTTTTTATATTCTCTTTTATCTCTCTTGTTTCTCTTTGTAAGTGTGTGAATTTCTTTGGGTGTTCTTGGTTGCTGAGTGTTGTTTTCACCATTAGTCTTGGGGTTTTGTCTTCTGTGCTGAGTGTCCTGTGAAGTCTTGGTATTACAGCAAGGGGACATGCCCAAACCCTGAGGTGGGAGATCCAAGTCCAGGACTTTGGACAACCAGAGAACTCCTGACCTCATGAAACATTAATTGATGAAAGATCTCCCAAAGGCCTCCATCTTAACACTAAGACCAATCCTCCTCCAAAGGCCAGCAAGCTCCAGCACTGAACACCTCACACCAATCCTTCAGCAAAACAGGAACAACTGTGAACATCAATAGACAGGCTGCCTAAAGCCATATCAAGCCCACAGACACTCCAAACCACAGTATTGGACACAGAACTGCCCTTCAGAAAGACAAGACCCATCTTCATCCACCAGAACACAGGCACAAACCTTCACCAACCAGAAAACTTTCACAAAGCACTGGTCCAACTTCACCCATGGAGAGTAGAATTCACAATTAAGAGGAACAATGACCTACCAGCCTGCGTAAAGGAGACCTCAAACATAGTAAAGTAAACAAACTGAAAGACAAACATGCAGCAGATGGAGGAAAATGGTAAACAACCACAAGACCAAAAAAAAAAAAAAAAAAAAATGAAGAGGAAACAGGCAATCTACTTGAAAAAGAATTCAGAGCAATGATAGTAAAGATGATCCATAATCTTGGAAATAAAATGGAGGCACAGAAAAATAGATTGGCGGCATGGATGAAGACGATACAAAAAATGTTTTAAAAGATTCTAGAAAAAATAAAGAGACAATCATCAATGAACAACTCAATAACTGAAATTAAAAATACACTAGAGGGAGCCAGTGGCAGATAACTGAGGCAGAGGAACAGGTAAGTGAGCTGAAAGATAGAATGGTGGAAATAACTGAAGCAGAGTAGAATAATGAAAAAAGAATAAAAAGAAATGAGGACAGTCTCAGAGGCCTCTGGAACAACACTAAGCACACCAACATTCAAATTATATTGCTCCCAGAAGAAAGAGAGAAAAAGAAAGGGTGTGAGAAGATATTTCAAGAGATTATAGTTGAAAAATTTCCCTAACATGGGAAAGGAAATAGCCACCCAAGTCCAGAAAGCCTATAGAGGTCCATACAGGATAAACATGCCAAAACACATATTAATCAAACTAATGAAAATCAAACACAAAGAACGAATATAAGCAGCAAGGGAAAAGCAACAAACAACACACAAGGGGATCCCCATCAGGCTAAGAGCTCATTTTCCAACAGAAACTCTGAAGGCCAGAATGGAGTAGCAGGATATGCTTAAACTGATGAAAGGAAAAAACCTACAATCAAGATTACTCTATTCAGAAAGGATCTCATTCAGATTCAAAGGAGAAATCAAAAGCTTTACAGACAAGCAAAAGTTAAGAGAATTTAGCACCACTAAACCAGCTTTACAGCAAATGCTAAAAGAACTTTTCTATACGGGAAACACAAGAGAAAGTAAAGGCCTACAAAAACGAACCTCAAACAATAAAGTAGATGGTAATAGGATCATACATATCAATAACTACCTCGAATGCAAATAGATTAAATGCTCCAACCAAAAGACCCAGACTAGCTGAATGGATAAAAAATCAATACCCATATATATGCTGTCTACAAGAGACCCACCTGAGACCTAGGGACACACACAGATTGAAAGTGATGAGCTGAAAAAGATGCTTCATGCAAATGGAAATCAAAAGAAAGTGGGAGCAGGAATACTCATATCAGATAAAACAGGCTTTAAAATAAAGACCATTACAGGAGAGAAGGAAGGACACTATATAATGGTCAAGAAATCAATCAAAGAAGAAGCTATAAGAATTATAAATACATATGCACTCAACATAGGAGCACCACAATACATGAGGCAAATGCTAATGACTAATAAATGGGAAATAAACATTAACACAATAATAGTCAAGGACTCTAACACTCCACTCACACAAATGAACAGATCACATAGACAGAATATTAATAAGGAAACACAAACTTTAAACAATATATTGGGTCAGTTGAACTTAAATGATATCTACAGGGCATTCCATCCAAAAAAAAAAAGAGTAGATTTCACTGTTTTCTCAAGTGCACATGAAACACTCTCCAGGATGGATAACACCTTGGTCACAAATCAAACCCTGATAAATTAAAATAAATAAATAAATCATTTCAAACATCTTTTCTGACCACAAAGCTGTTAGATTAGATAACTACAGGGTGAAAAAAAAGACATTAAAAAGTCAAACACATGGAGAGTAAAAATATGCTTCTGAATAACCAAAAGTTCACTGAGGAAATAAAAAAAAAAAATACCTAGAATCAAATGACAATGAGAACTCAAAATCTATGGGATGTATTAAAAGTAGTCCTAAGGGGGGAGGTAATAGCAATGCAAGCATACCTCAAGAAACAAGAAAGAAATCAAATAAATATCCTAACCTTACACCTAAAGCAACTAGAAAATAAGAACAAAATATCCCAAAGTCAATAAAAGGAAAGAAATTATAAAGATCAGCACAGAAGTAAATGAAAAAGATATGAAGGAGACAATAGCACAGATCAATAAAACTAAAACCTGGTTCTTGAAAAGATAAATAAAATTGGCAAGCCACTATCCAGACTCATCAAGAAGAAAAGGGAGGAGACTCAAATCAATAATATAAATGAAAAAGGAGAAGTTACATTAGACAAAGCAGAAATGCAAAGGCTCGTAAGGGAACACTATGAGCACCTTTATGCCAATAAAATGGACAAACTGGAAGAAATGGACAAATTCTTAGAAAAGTATAAACTTCCAAAACTGAATCAGAAAGACACAGAAAACATGCATAAACCAATCACAAGCACAGAAGACAAACAAAAGACCAGGACCAGATAGCTTCATGAGCGAATTCTACCAAAAGCTTAGAGATCTATCAACTAGCATACTCAAACTCTTCCAGAATATTGCAGAGGAAGGAAAACTCCCAAACTAATTCTACAAGGCCACCATCACACTGATACCAAAACCATAAAAAGATGTCACAAAAAAGAAAATTAGAGGCCAACATCACTGATGAACACAGACTCAAAAATCTTAAACAAAATTCTAGCAAACAGAATCCAATAACACATGAAAAAAGGATCATACATCATGATAAAGTGGGCTTTATCCCAGGGATGCAAGGGTTCTTCAATATATGCATATCAATCAATGCAATACACCATATTAACAAGCTGAAAGACAAAAATCATGTGATCTCTCAATAGATGCAGAGAAAGATTTTGACAAAATTCAATACACATTTATGATAAAGCTATCCATAAAGTAGGCATAGAAGGAACAAACTTCAACATACTAAAGGCCATGTATACAAGCCCATAGCAAACATGATTCTCAATGGTAAAAAAACTGAAAACATTTTCTCTAAGATTAGGAAAAAGTCACTCTTTCCACTATTATTCAACATAGTTTTGGCAGTCCTAGCCACAATAATCAGAGGAAAAAAATAAATAAATAAAAAGGAATGCATATTGGAAAACAAGATGTAAAACTCTCACTGTTTGCAGATGACATGATTCTATACATAGAAAACCTAAAAAATGCCACCAGAAAACTACTAGAGTTAATCAGTGAATTTAGTAAAGTTGCAGGATTATAAAATTAATACACAGAAATCCCTTGCTTTCCTACACACTAACATTGAAACCTCATAAAGAAAAATTAAGGAAATATCCCATTCACCATTACAACAACAACAACAAAGAATAAAATACCTAGGAATAGACCTACCAGAAGAGACAAAAACCTATATGCAGAAAACTATGAGACACTGATGAAATTAATCAAAGATAACACAAACAGATGGAGAGATATACCATGTTCTTTGACTGGAAGAATCAATATTGTCAAATTAATGTATTACCCAAAGCAATCTACAGATTCAATGCAATCCCTATCAAACTACTAATGGTATTTTTAGCAGAACTAGAACAAAAAATTTTAACAATTTTTCGGAAACACAAAAGGATTTGCAGAGCAAAAGCAATCTTGAGAAAGAAAAAGAGCTGAAGGAATCAACCTTCCTCAATTCAGACTATACTACAAAGTTACAGTTAACAAGACAGTATGGTACTGGCAATAAACCAGAAATATAGACTGTTGGACAAGGTAGAAAGCCCAGCGATAAAACCACACACCTACAGACACCTTATGTTTTACAAAGGAGGCAAAAATATACAATGGAGAAAAGACAGCCTCTTCACGAACTGGTGCCAGGGAAACTGGACAGCTACATGTAAAAGAATGAAACTAGTACCCCTCCTAATACCATACTCGAAAATAAACTCAAAATGGATTAAAGACTTAAGTGTAAGGCCAGAAACTATAAAGCTCTTAGAAGAAAACACAGGCAATGCACTCCTTGACATAAATCAACAGCAACATCCTCTATGACCCATCTCCTAGAGTAATGGAAATAAAAACAAAAATAAATAAATGGGACCAAAATAAATTTAAAAGCTTTTGAACAGCAAAAGAATAAATAAGGTGAAGAGACAACTCTCAGACTGGGAGAAAATAACAGCAAATGAAACAACTGGCATAGGACTAAACTCCAAAATATACAACCAGATGATGCAACTCAATAACAGAAAAACAAACAACCCAATGAAAGAGTGGGCAGAGGACCTAAAGAGACATTTCTCCAAAGAAGACATACAGATGGCTAACAAACATATGAAAAGATGCTCAACATTGCTCATTATTAGAGAAATGCAAATCAAAACTACAATGAAGTATCAACTCTCGTTGGTCAGAATGGCCATCATCAAAAAGCCTACAAACAATAAATGCTGGAGAGAGTGTGGAGAAAAGGGAACTCTCTTATGTGTTTGATAGGTATGCAAAATGATACAACCACTATGGAGAAGAGCATGGAGATTCCTTAAAAATCTATGAATAAAACTACTATATGACTCAGTAATCCCACTACTGGGCATATACTCTGAGGAAACCATAATTTAAAATGACATATGTACCCCAAAGTTCATTGCAGCACTATTTACAGTAGCTAAGACATAGAAGCAACCTAGATGTCCATCAACAGACAAATGTATAAGGAAGTTGTTGTATATATACACAGTGTACTATTACTCAGTTATAAAAAGGAATGCATTTGAGTCAGTTCTAATGAGGTGGATTTACCTAGAGCCTATTACACAGAGTGAAGTAAGTCAGAAAGAAGAAAAACAAATATCATCTATTAACACATATTTATGGAATCTAGAAAGACAGTACTGACGATCCTATGTGCAGAGCAGCAAAGGAGACACAGACATAAAGAACAGACTTTTGGACACAGTGGGGGTAAGGAGATGGTGGGATGATTTGAGCATTGAAATATATACTTTACCATATATAAAATAGATAGACAGTGGAGTTTGATGTAGACAGGGAGCCCAAAGCCAGTGCTCTGTGACAACTTAGAGGGAATGGGGGGCGGGGGGCGGGGATGGGACCTGGTATCAAGAGGGAGGGGACACAGGTATACCTATGTCCAATTCATGTTGATGTATGGCAAAAATCACCACAATATTGTAAAGTTATGATCCTCCAATTAAAAATAAATAAGTAAATATAAAAGAGATGTGGTACATGTATACAACGGAATATTACTTGGCCATAGAAAGAACACATTTGAGTCAGTTCTAATGAGGTAGATGAACCTAGAATCTATCATACAGATGAAGAAAGTCAGAAAAAACAAATATTGCATACTAACACATATATGTGGAATCTAGAAAGATGGTACTAATGATTGAAACCTATTTGCAGAGCAGCACTGGAGACACAGACACAGAGAACAGACTTGTGGACGCAGTGTGGGAAGGAGAGGTCGGGATGAATAGAGAAAGTAGCTTTGCAACATATACATTACCATATGTAAAATAGATAGCCAGTGGGAATTTGCTGTACCATGCAGGGAGCTCAAACCGAGTACTCTGTGACAACCTAGAGAGCTGTGATGGAGTGGGAGATGGGAGGGAGGTTTAAGAGGGAGGGGATATATGTATACCTATGGCTTATTCATGTTGATGTTTGGCAGATACCAACATAATATAAAGCAATTATCCTCCAATCTAAAAAAATTAAATTTAATACAGAAGGATTTCATAATATTGATGAAAGTGTGAACTCTTAATACAAATATTCACTGCTTCAACTTTGTCATTAACATAAACAGAAAATCACCTAACTTTCACAGTGAAATTTCATTCTTTTCTTAATTGCAAATATAGCTTGCTACAGTATAAGAACTCATCAAAAATCAATGACAGCATTTTCTGAAAATCAATTAGTTACAAGGAATTTACTGTAAAAAATAATGCCTATTTTATTATTATTTGTAAATTATGTGCTACATATATCTAGTATCAGTAATATACATGTAACATAATGTCCATATTTATTAAAATATTCTATATCTGTCTATCTACATATTTCATGTCTGTTTTTTTCCACACAGCCAGAGTTGTTAAACATTTACCAGCATACCACTATCTAATCATTTCATCTTTTCATTATTTTTCATTCAATGTACCTAAAAATTTAGACTTTGGTATACAGATGCAGAAAAGAGTAAATGCAAATTCTTGGCATATAAAAAGGCATAATATCCACGGGTAATGAGAATCCTATTTGTTTTGACATGTGACAAAGGCAAAGGTAATCATGTTCTTTTTGCTTATCTATGAAGTAAAATATAACCAAAATTTGAGGAGAAAGGAACCTAATGACATTGTACACAACTCCAAAGGTAGCCCCTTTGGATCTTTAAGGAAAAATATAAGCATCTGAATGCAGTTCCAAAGAATAGCAAGAAGAGATAAGAAAGCCTTCTTCAGTGATCAATGCAAAGAAATAGAGGAAAACAACAGAATGGGAAAGACTAGAGATCTCTTCAAGAAAATTAGAGATACCAAGGGAACATTTCATGCAAAGATGGGCTCGATAAAGGACAGAAATGGTATGGACCTAACAGAAGCAGAAGATATTAAGAAGAGGTGGCAAGAATACACTGAAGAACTGTACAAAAAAGATCTTCATGACCCAGATAATCACAGTGGTATGATCACTCACCTAGAGCCAGACATCCTGGAATGTGAAGTCAAGTGGGCCTTAGAAAACTGCCGGGAGCCAGTGAGGCATTCCACTCATGACAAAGGACATGAGGAAGGAGGCTCGGCATACGCAAAGGCGGGATTGAGCCTCAGGAGTCCCCCTGGACATTCTCGAGCATCTACCCCAAAAAAAAACAGAGTCTGCCTACTTTATTGCTTTGTGCTCTCACCTCTGACTTTACTGGGGGCTGTCCCCCACCACCATCTCGCTCTCTGTCAAAGAGTTAACCTACAGCTCCAATTAATAAAGTTCCTGGGCAATTAGGAGTGTTTAAATCCAAACCCCTCAGAAGGCTCTCTAAATCGCCTGACAAATTTACCCGGACACCTACAGCTATGCATACGATTGTTTACAGTCTCCCAGCCTCGAGAGGCACGGCAAGCTTAAGATATTCAAATAGCTTAGAGCCTCTCAGAGAGTTAGAAACTGTCAGTATAAAACTAGTAAAAGATTTCATTAATGAGCCAATGTTTGTTGACAAGTTTCCACATCCCCTGTATTGTATCCTTGAATGTGTATTAATTAATATAGTTGGTATGTAGAAAAAAAAAGTAGTGGCCTTGGTGCTAGTAATTTTAGACCCTTAAGGTAATAAATCTTTTCCTTTGTTGTAAACCCATTACACATCCGCCCTATAGGAATGCAATTTTATCTTCGAAAGATGGTGCCAAACCTTAAAATAATTACTCTTAGAGAAAATAAGTCTTTGTTGATAAGTCTTTGTCAAGAGTCATAAAATGTTAATAGGCCTTCTGGCTAGAAGATGATGTAAATCACCTAAACCATTTGTATACGATAAATTTGCAGGAAAGAAACCCTGGTTTTTGTTAAGGATCAAAGACTGCTGACTTTGCATCCCCTATTATCCTCTATGTGTAACAGGGTATATAAGCCCCTGTTGAAAATAAAGCTACGGGCCTTTCTCCCCAAAGCTTGGTCTCCCCATGTCATTTTTCTCCTTAACCTCCAGCTGAGTCTCCATCTGGAGTGCGGATATCCTCTGCGACCATTTATTTGCCTGGACTTCTAAGACCCACTCGAGAAGGTGTCTAAGGTGGGGCACCTTCCGCTATTCAAGAGGGCACCCATGGCCTCCGTGGTCAGAACTAACCTGGTGTCACAGGTTGTATTGATTTTTCCGTGTAAACCAAGCTACTCAGCTTCTTTTCTCCACTGAATTTTCCTACGGAGCTATCCTCATTCTATTATTCTTTATATCTTTGATGAATAAATAAATAAATAGTCGCTGACGCCACTCCCCTTCGAATACCCTGGATTAGCCGGGGCTGGACCTAGGCAGAAAACATCACTATGAACAAAGCTAGTGGAGGTGACGGAATTCCAGTTGAGCTATTTCAAATCCTGAAAGATGAAGCTGTGAAAGTGCTGCACTCAATATGCCAGCAAATTTGGAAAACTCAGCAGTCGCCACAGGACTGGAAAAGGTCAGTTTTCATTCCAATCCCAAAGAAAGGCAATGCCAAAGAATGCTCAAACTACTGCACAATTGCACTCATCTCACACGCTAGTAAAGTAATGCTCAAAATTCTCCAAGCCAGGCTTCAGCAATACGTGAACCGTGAACTTCCTGATGTTCAAGCTGGTTTTAGAAAAGGCAGAGGAACCAGAGATCAAATTGCCAACATCCGCTGGATCATGGAAAAAGCAAGAGAGTTCCAGAAAAACATCTATTTCTGCTTTATTGACTATGCCAAAGCCTTTGACTGTGTGGATCACAATAAACTGTGGAAAATTCTGAAAGAGATGGGAATACCAGACCACTTGACCTGCCTCTTGAGAAATTTGTATGCAGGTCAGGAAGCAACAGAACTGGACATGAAACAACAGACTGGTTCCAAATAGGAAAAGGAATACATCAAGGCTGTATATTGTCACCCTGCTTATTTAACTTATACGCAGAGTACATCATGAGAAACGCTGGGCTGGAAGAAACACAAGCTGGAATCAAGATTGCCGGGAGAAATATCAGTAACCTCAGATGTGCAGATGACACCACCCTTATGGCAGAAAGTGAAGAGGAACTAAAAAGCCTCTTGATGAAAGTGAAAGAGGAGAGTGAAAAAGTTGGCTTAAAGCTCAACATTCAGAAAACGAAGATCATGGCATCCATTCCCATCACTTCATGGGAAATAGATGGGGAAACGGTGTCAGACTTTATTTTTGGGGGCTCCAAATCACTGCAGATGGTGACTGCAGCCATGAAATTAAAAGACGCTTACTCCTTGGAAGGAAAGTTATGACCAACCTAGATAGCATATTCAAAATCAGAGACATTATTTGCCAGAAATGGTAACCCACTCCAGTACTCTTGCCTGGAGAATCCCATGGATGGAGAAGCCTGGTAGACTACAGTCCACGGGGTTGCAAAGAGTCGGACATGACTGAGCGACTTCACTCACTCACTCACTCAGTCAAGGCTATGGTTTTTCCTGTGGTCATGTATGGATGTGAGAGCTGGACTGTGAAGAAGGCTGAGTGCCGAACAGTTGATGCTTTTGAACTGTGGTGTGGGAGAAGACTCTTGAGAGTCCCTTGGACTGCAAGGAGATCCAACCAGTCCATTCTGAAGAGATCAGCCCTGGGATTTCTTTAGAAGGAATGATGATAAAGCTGAAATTCCAGTACTTTGGCCACCTCATGCAAAGAGTTGACTCATTGGAAAAGACTCTGATGCTGGGAGGGATTGGGGGCAGGAGGATAAGGGGACAACAGAGGATGAGATGGCTGGATGGCATCACTGACTCGATGGACGTGAGTCTGAGTGAACTCCAGGAGTTGGTGATGGACAGGGAGGCCTGGCGTGCTGCGATTCATGGGGTTGCAAAGAGTCGGATAAGACTGAGTGACTGAACTGAACTGAACTGAAGACGCTATATTAGAATTTGACTTCTCGGCAACTTCCATTAGTAGAAATCCAAAGCATTATAGATGTCCACATTGACTCTCCAGCCTAATCCCCTTTTATTTCCCTATAGGAAAGGCTGTGGTCTTTTCTTATCTCCCAAAAATACATTGTGCTTTCCAATCCCTATCCCTTCACTCAAACTCTTCATTAGGGATGACCCTTCCTCACAAACTACTATTTGAAGAGTCCTGTCCCCAGTACACCACTAGGACTAACCATCAGTTCATAATCCACTAATCTGTTCTAAGAAGGCTGATGCTGTTCTCAAAAAACTCAAGATTTTCTATAATACCCCAATATGCATATATATTTTTTGTGTATATTTACCACTTCAGAGAAATCCTATGCCTTTGTCTGTTGAAAAATATCAGTTAGGAAAGGATCTGTAAAGCATTCTGTACATCTAAAAGTGTACATCAGTTCAGTTCAGTCGCTCAGTCTTGTCCGACTATTTGCGACCCCAAGAATTGCACCATGTCAGGACTCCCTGTCCATCACCAACTCCTGGAGTTAACTCAAACTCATGTCCATCGAGTCGGTGATGCCCTCCAGCCATCTCATCCTCTGTCGTCCCCTTCTCCTCCTGCCCCCAATCCTTCCCAGCATCAGGGTCTTTTCCAATGAGTCAACTCTTCGAATGAGGTGGCCAAAGTACTGGAATTTCAGCCTCAGTATCAGTCCTTCCTATGAACACCCAGGACTGATCTCCTTTAGGATGGACTGGTTGGATCTCCTTGCAGTCCAAGAGACTCTCAGGAGTCTTCTCCAACACCACAGTTAAAAAGCATCAATTCTTCGGTGCTCAGTCTTCTTCACAGTCCAACTCTCACATCCATATATGACCACTGGAAAAACCATAGCCTTGACTAGATGGACCTTTGTTGGGAAAGTAATATCTCTGCTTTCTAATATGCTATCTAGGTTGGTCATAACTTTCCTTCCAAGGAGTAAGCATCTTTTAATTTCATGGCTGCAGTCACCATCTGCAGTGATTTTGGAGCCCAGAAAAATACAGTCTGACACTGTTTCCACTGTTTCCCCATCTATTTCCCATGAAGTGATGGGGCCAGATGTCATGATCTTCATTTTCTGAATGTTGACCTTTAAGCCAACTTTTTCACTCTCCTCTTTTACCTTCATCAAGAGGCTTTTTAGTTCCTCTTCACTTTCTGCCATAAGGGTGGTGTCATCTGCATATCTGAGGTTATTGATATTTCTCCTGGCAATCTTGATTCCAGCTTGTGCTTCTTCCAGCCCAGCGTTTCTCATGATGTACTCTGCGTATAAGTTAAATAAGCAGGGTGACAATATAAAGGCTTGACATACTCCTTCTCCTATTTGGAACCAGTCTACATGCAAACATACATATATATTTTTTCAAGGGATTAGATATGGTAAACTGCACTTGAAAAACTGAAGAACTATGGATGGAGGTCCATAATATTGTACAGGAAGCAGTGAACAAAACCATTCCAAAGAAAAAGAAAAAGCAAGAATGCCAAGTGGTTATCTTATGAGGCTTTACAAATAGTAGAAGAAAGAAGAGAAAAGTAAGAGAGAAAATAAAAGGTTCATGCATCTAAACGCAGAGTTCCAAAGAATAGCAGACAAGAAGGCCTTCTTCAATGAACAGTGCATAAAAATAGAAGAAAACAGCAGAAGGGAAAAGACTAGAGATCTCTTCAGGAAAACTGTAAATATCAAGGGAACATTTTGCCCAAAGATGGGCACAATAAAGGACAGAAATGGTAGAGATCTAGTAAATGCTGAAGCGATCAAGAAGAGATGGAAAGAATAGATGGTGGAAAGATTACATGGAAGAACAGTACAAAAAAGATCTTGATGGACAGGATAACCATGATGCTGTGGTCAGTCACCCAGAGCCAGACATTCTGGAGTATGAAGCCAAGTGGGCCTTAGGAAGCACTGCTGTTAATAAAGCTAGTGGATGTGTTGGAATTCCAGTAGAGCTATTCAAAACTCTAAAGGATGATGCCACCAAAGTATTGCACTCAATATGTCAGCAAATCTGGAAGACCCAGCAGTGGCCACAGAACTGGAAAAGATCAATCCTCATCCCAATTCCCAGGAAGGATAGTGCTAAAGAATTTTCTAACCATCAGACCATTGCACTCATCTCCCATGCTAGTAAGGTCATGTTTAAAATCTTGCATGCCAGGCTTCAGCATTACGTGAACCAAGAACATCCAGACATCCAAGCTGAATTTAGAAAAGGCAGGGGAACCCGAACAGAAGGGGATTCCAGAAAAAACATTTATCACTGGTTCATTGATTATGCTAAACCCTTTGACTATGTGCATCATAACAAACTGTGGAAAGCTCTTAAAGATGGGAATACCAGACCATCTCATCTGTCTCCTGAGAAACCTGTATGCAGGTCAAGAAGCAAGAGTTAGAACCCTGTTTCGAACAACTGATTGGTTCAGGATTGATAAAAGAGTATGACAAGACTGTCTGCTGTCACCCTGTTTCTTTAACATATTCACTCAGTACATCATGAGAAATGCCAGGATGGATAAGATGAGTTACAGGATGGAATTAAGATAGGTGGGAGAAACATCAACAACCTCAGATATGTGGATGATATCACTCTAATGGTAGAAAGTGAAGAGGAACTAAAGAGCCTCTTGATCAGGGTGAAGGAGGAGAGTGAAAGAGGCGGCTTAAAACTAAAGATTAAAAAAAAAAAAAAAAAAAAAAAAAAAAAAAAAAAAAACCTAAGAAAATGGCATCCAGTCCCATTAATTTATGGCAAATAGAAGGGGAAAATGTGAAAGTAGTGACAGATTTCTCCTTCTTTGGCTTTAAAATCACTGTGGAGGTGATTCCAGCCATGAAATCAGAAGATGATTGCTTCTCAGCAGGAAAGCTATGACAAGCCTATACAGTGTTGAAAAGCAGACATTACTCTGCTGACAAAGGTCAGCATAGTCAAGGCTACAGTCTTCCCAGTGGTCACAAACAGTTGAGAGAGCTGGACTATAAAGAAGGCAGAGTGCCAAAGAATTGATGCCCTCAAACTGTGGTGCTAGGGAAGACTCCTGAGAGTCCCTTGGACAGCAAAGAGATCAAATCAGTCAATCTTAAGAGAAACCAACCCTGAATGCTCATCGGAAGGACTGATGCTGGAGCTCCAGTATTTTGGTCACCTGATCTCAACAGCCAACTCACTGGAAAAGTCCCTGATGCAGGGAAATATTGAGCGCAGAAGGAGAAGAGGGCATCAGAGGATGAGATGGCTGGATGGCATCACTAATGATGCAATGGACATGAACTTGGGCAAACTTCAAGAGTTGGTGAGGGACAGGGAGGCCCAGCATGCTACAGTCCATGGGGTTGCAAAGAGTCGAACACAACTGGGTAACTAACACAACACATATATTTACTGATATATGAGTGTCTGCAGTTTACAAGTGAAAACTGTTAATATTATTACTTTTACTATCACCATCATAATTTTTCAAGATGTCTCCTTTCCATTATTACCACCTGTTGTTTTTCACCTGCAACATCAATAGGATTTAATTGCTTGAAATAAATTAGGAAAGTTCAGAATACTGAAAAATGAACTGGAGAGTTGGCATTACAGACAGGCATTATAATATATTCACAAGGGACTTTTAATAGTAGATTTGGCAGTCTGATTTTAATCAGTTTTTTGCACAAGGGAATGTTTGAAGATAATGTTGAGGAAAGATTTTTCTGACTGAACTATGCAGTATAGTTTGGAGCAGAGAGCTAGGAAACCATCATGTGTACTAAGCCACTTCAGTCATGTCTGAATCTTTTGAGATGCTATGGAATGTAGCCTGCCATTCCCTCCTCTGTCCATGGGATTCTCCAGGCAAGAATGCTGGAGTAGGTTGCTATGCCCTCCTCCAGGGTATCTTTCCAACTCAGGGATAGTACCTGCATCTCTTACATCTCCTACGTCTCTTGCATTGGCAGGCAGGTTCTTTACCACTAGTGCCACCTGGGAAACCCCAGGAAACCATAAAAATAACAACAACAATAGCAACAGCAATGAGGAGGATATGAATTAGTTGGAAGAGGAGTGGAAATAAGAAAAAGAGGAGGAGGAAGAGATATAGCACCTGTAGCTGCTGCTGCTAAGTCGCTTCAGTCGTGTCCGACTCTGTGCGACCCCAAAGATGGCAGCCCACCAGGCTGCCCCGTCCCTAGGATTCTCCAGGCAAGAACACTTGAGTGGGTTGCCATTGCCTTCTCCAATAGCATCTGTAGCTAATATTTACCAAATACTATATACAAAAACACTAAAGATAATTATCTTTGGCAATATTTACAACAGTTTTCAGCATTGGCATTATCTCCATTTTGGAGATAAAGCAATGAAAGTTGTGAGCAGTTGAGTATAGTGCACAAGGTCACAGTAAGTTTTATCTGAAATGTAAATCCAGGCACCCTGACTCTTGAGTCTAAATTTGAAACCACTCTGCTGAATAGTTTAGACATGTGATTTCTCTGAGGTTGCTATACACCCATGATGGTCCAAGATAAGATTAACTCAACAGTATTTTGATAAAATTTCACTTGAGAACTGTCAATTAGACAATACTTAGTTTACAATTGAGAATATACTTGTATCTTCCTACTGGGGACTACTATAGACACCAAAGATATATACTACAACAGTAGGTTGAAAGGGATTAAAACCAGAAAATACGGAAACTCAAAAGAATCTAAGAACTTCAGAACTCAGGAGAGAGAGGTCATATTAATGCTTAAAACTAGCTAAATGGAAACTCTTTACATTTAAATCTGGGTTCAAAGTATCAATCTTATACAATGCTAATAAGTGATCATCAAATTTTATAATTGAGTGCTTATATATTCTACCTAGGATGACAATAAATTTTTTAAACATCCATAAACTGTTAACTCATACATAAACAATTTAAGTTTATATATACTAGGAAATTTACAAATGAATCTCCCAGTGCACTTTCCATACCTGCCATGGCTAACTACATGTAACAATTTTTCTGTTATGTTCTGTGACTGAAAATTAATAAATTAGTATCTCTTTGATGAAATATATCCATATTCTAACAGTCTCTCTGTGTATTCACTTGCAAATTTTTCACATTTGTAAGACACATCTTTAGTACCATGGTAAATCAATCATAAGAAATTCTCTGGTAAACAGGTATACCTCCTATGAAAAATGAAAAAAAAAATCCTACTGTTTAATAGCTCTTACACACTAGCAAAAACACAAAATAACTAATAATAGTCCACCAATACCTTGGACATCATACACCATATCACACACACACACAGCTTAAACAGTACAGAAGAGAAAGGATAGTGTTGCCAACTCTCAGTACATCTAAAATGTCAGAGCCAAAAGAGATGAGGTCCTAAAACTTTTACAGAACAAACTTAAATGGTCTCCATGCAAAGTGAAAATTAGCCATCCAGATGTTTCCAGCTGGGTAATTAATGTACAGAAAAGATCCCATTTGACTCAATTTTGTTCCACATTACAGGCAGCTGTTAATAGTAGCAATTCCAAAGCAATTTAGTAACTATACTTTGAATCATAAAATTATAAAGGTGAGTATATCCATCTTATCATATTCAGTTCTTAGCATTACACCAAATTATTTTTTACTTAACATTTCTCAATAGATTTTGCTGTTGCTATTACTATTATTTTCTTACCTGATCTTCTCCTTGCATAGCTTGCTCTTCAACTTTGTCCTAAAGGGGAAAAATAATTTATGAAGAAAATACAGCAAAGGAAAAGAAAATCAAAAATTTTAAAAAGAGGTTAAGCTAAAAAAGCAAAGATGAGTTAGTAGTAATTTCTGCATAGTGATTTTCAGTTCTACTTCTGTGGGAATTGCTTAAATGCATTAAATAATATTATTTTAGTACAGTTATTTAATCATCTACAAATCAACCTGACTATATCTATTTGCAAGCAACATTTCTACATCTTATAAAACATTTATTTTTGTGAAATTTTGTAAACAAGGCTTTTACGATCAAACTATTCTATCTCTTAAGCTTCTGGCATCTCTCTCGTTCAAGATTACTGATTCATCATCTGAAATATTAATAATATGTATATGTATTTAGTTCCCACCCCCATAACTGTAGATAAAATTCACCTGAGTCTGGAGACTTCTACTCTTGGGAATTTCATTTCTCAGAAAAGCAAACCATGATAAGAACTCTTTCTCTAGTTCAAATTCTGACTACAAAAGAAATGTTTAAAAGTCACAGTATCCACAGGAGAGAGTAACCATGTTATCTTATAGTTAGTAAGTATTAATGAAGGAAAGGAATGGTAGGTATAGTCAGACACATGTCTTGCTATTAATAGAATGACATTTCCAGCAGCTGTCCAAATAGTTCAAATCCCCCATCACAACTGTAATGTACCTCAAAGTCAGTATAAAAATCAACCAGCTACCAATTCTTGAATTTAACTGTGAATGGACTTGAGGAACTTCCGGCTTTATAGGCTTTGTAAGTGATAAATCACCTATTTAGATATTTAACATAATTTCCCTAACCTTCAGCTTATCATGCCATCTGCCACTACAGAGCCAGATACAGTGAAATAGTTGACCATGTACTAATCTTTAAACTACACATCTATAGTCTTTATATTTAACTTTACTTTCTATTCATAGGGCAAGAAAAAATGAGATTGTAGAAGACCAAAAATATCAAGTTATTTGAATTGTATAGCTTTATAATTAGTTAAGATTTTTCCCTTGAAATGTTGAAGAATAGAAAGAAAGATGAACTTCAATTTTAAACATAAAACTGGTCAACCACTTGTAAAAGAATGAAACTAGAGCACTTTCTAACACCATACATTAAAATAAACTCAAAATGGATTAAAGATCTAAATGTAAGACCAGAAACTAAAAAAATCCTAGAGGAAAACATAGGCAAAACAACAGGATCCTCTATGACCCACCTCCAAGAATAATAGAAATAAAAGCAAAAATAAACAAATGGGACCTAATTAAACTTAAAAGCTTTTGCACAACGAAGGAAATTATAAGCAAGGTGAAAAGACAGCCTTCAGAATGGAAGAAAATAATAGCAAACGAAGTAACTGACAAAGAATCTCAAAAATACACAAGCAGCTCTTGCAACTCAATTCCAGAAAAATAAACGACCCAATCAAAAAATGGACCAAAGAACTAAACAGACATTTCTCCAAAGACATACAGATGGCCAATAAACACATGAAAAGATGCTCAACATCACTCATTATCAGACAAATGCAAATCAAAACCACAATGAGGTACCATTACAGGCTGGTCAGAAAGGCTGCTATCCAAAAGTCTACATACAATAAATGCTGGAGAGGGTGTGGAAAAAAGGGAACCCTCTTACACTGTTGGTGGGAATGCAAACTAGTACAGGTGCTATGGAGAACTGTGTGGAGATTCCTTCAAAAACTGGAAATAAACTGCCATACGACCCAGCAATCCCACTGCTGGGCATACACACTGAGGAAACCAGAATTGAAAAGAGACACGTGTACACCAATGTTCATCAATGTTTACAATAGCTAGGACATGGAAGCAACCTAGATGTCCATCAGCAGATGAATGGATAAGAAAGCTGTGGTACATATACACAATGGAATATTACCCAGCTATTAAAAAGAGTACATTTGAATCAGTTCTAATGAGGTGGATGAAACTGGAGCCTATTATACAGAGTGAAGTAAGTCAGAAAGAAAAAACCCAATACAGTATATTCATGCATATATATGGAATTTAGAAAGATGGTAACGATGACCCTATATGCGAGACAGCAAAAGAGACACAGAGATAAAGAACAGACTTTTGGACTCTGTGGGAAAAGGCGAGGGTGGGATGATTTGAGAGAATAGCATTGAAACAAGTATATTGCCATATGTGAACTAGATAACCAGTCCAGGTTTGATGCATGATACAGGGAACTCAGGGCCAGTACACTGGGGTCAGCCTGAGGGATGGGATGGGAATGGAGGTGGGAGGGGGATTCAGGATGGGGGACACATATACACCCACAGCTGATTCATATCAATGTATAGCAAAAACCACTAACTGTAAAGTAATTAGCCTCCAATAAAATAAATTTAAAAAATAAAAAAAAATAAAAAGAACCAAGTTATAGAAACAAAATAAATAAACATATATTGGTGGTAAAGCAAAGCAAGTATTGTAAAAGTTAACAAATCCAAAAATTAGTTGCATAAGCTCCCTTCACAGAACAGAGATTCATCCATTTATCTTTGGGTGAAAAGGTTTAAGTATTTGAGTAATCAGTTTAGATCAACTTCACTATAATTATAATATAACGAATGAAATGAAGATAGCCAAAGTGATAATGTCTTAGAGCATACTATTAGTTATCCATAACAGTTGTATCACAGAAGGCAGAGTAAAACTATGTCTAATTTACATTCATAAGCAGTCCCAATTATTTTCATATCTAGGTATTTTACCAGTACACTTAAGGATATTTCATTAATAATGTAAGCTCCACAAATGCTGCTATTGATTAGCACACATTGCTCGGGGATAACTTAGTAAATTAGTTAACTGATTTTTTTCCTTTATATTTAATTTGTTTAAAGTTATTGAAATATAACTTCATTGTACTTGAAAAAAAGGAAAGAATAAAGAGCATTTTAATGAAAAATTTTGTGCATGTCAGAAAGGTTTATGTTTTCAGATGGGAGACACATATTTTTAAATTTTATTATTAAATAAGCCCCAAAAAGGTCACTGCAGGTAAGATTAATATGAATGAGTTGTCTTGAAGCTAAGAAATGAGTTACCTGAGCTTTCCTTCTAACTGCTGAAGAGTAAGCCATCTGCTTCATCATCATTTAAATCACATTCCATTCTCATAATTTATAACCATTTTTTATAGTGGCATGGAATTAAGAGGCAAACTAAGAGGCAAAAGGAAGGCTAAAGGAAACTGTACAGTAACCTGAGGATATGAAAACACTGCTTGGCAGGCTGATTTCACTGGAATTTTTAAAGTATACTTTAAGAATTAGTTCCACCATGGAAGTAAAGGTAATCATTTTTTTATTACATCCCTCTAGTCAATATTTCAAGAAGTGTCATATATGAATATTAACTTTCAGAATGTCTACTGCTCTATTCCCAGTTCCAAAGTACATGAGGTTTTTTGTTGTTTTTTTTTTTTAAATTTTACATAATTGTATTAGTTTTGCCAAATATCAAAATGAATCCGCCACAGGTATACATGTGTTCCCCATCCTGAACCCTCCTCCCTCCTCCCTCCCCATTCCATCCCTCTGGGTCGTCCCAGTGCACCAGTCCCAAGCATCCAGTATCGTGCATCGAACTTGGACTGGCAACTCGTTTCATACATGATATTTTACATGTTTCAATGCCATTCTGCCAAATCTTCCCACCTTCTCCCTCTCGCACAGAGTCCATAAGACTGTTCTATACATCAGTGTCTCTTTTGCTGTCTCGTACACAGGGTTATTGTTACCATCTTTCTAAATTCCATATATAGGCATTAGTATACTGTATTGGTGTTTTTCTTTCTGGCTTACTTCACTCTGTATAATCGGCTTCAGTTTCATCCACCTCATTAGAATTGATTCAAATGTATTCTTTTTAATGGCTGAGTAATACTCCATTGTGTATATGTACCATGGCTTTCTTATCCATTCGTCTGCTGATGGACATCTAGGTTGCTTCCATGTCCTGGCTATTATAAACAGTGCTGCGATGAACATTGGGGTACACGTGTCTCTTTCCCTTCTGGTTTCCTCAGTGTGTATGCCCAGCAGTGGGATTGCTGGATCATAAGGCAGTACTATTTCCAGTTTTTTAAGGAATCTCCACACTGTTCTCCATAGTGGCTGTACTAGTTTGCATTCCCACCAACAGTGTAAGAGGGTTCCCTTTTCTCCACACCCTCTCCAGCATTTATTGTATGTAGACTTTTGGATCGCAGCCATTCTGACTGGTGTGAAATGGTACCTCATAGTGGTTTTGATTTGCATTTCTCACGATACAATAGACCAGTTAGACCTAATTGATATCTATAGGACATTTCATCCCAAAACAATGAATTTCACCTTTTTCTCAAGTGCACATGGAACCTTCTCCAGGATAGATCACATCCTGGGCCATAAATCTAGCCTTCGTAAATTCAAAAAAATAGAAATCATTCCAAGCATCTTTTCTGACCACAATGCAATAAGATTAGATCTCAATTACAGGAGAAAAACTATTAAAAAATCCAACATGTGGAGGCTGAACAACACGCTGCTGAATAACCAACAAATCACAGAAGAACTCAAAAAAGAAATCAAAATTTGCATAGAAACGAATGAAAATGAAAACACAACAACCCCAAACCTGTGGGACACGGTAAAAGCAGTCCTAAGGGGAAAGTTCATAGCAATACAGGCACACCTCAAGAAACAAGAAAAAAGTCAAATAAATAACCTAACTCTACACCTAAAGCAACTAGAAAAGGAAGAAATGAAGAACCCCAGGGTTAGTAGAAGGAAAGAAATCTTAAAACTTAGAGCAGAAATAAATGCAAAAGAAACAAAAGAGATCATAGCAAAAATCAACAAAACCAAAAGCTGGTTTTTTGAAAGGATAAATAAAATTGACAAACCATTAGCCAGACTCATCAAGAAACAAAGGGAGAAAAATCAAATCAATAAAATTAGAAATGAAAATGGAGAGATCACAACAGACAACACAGAAATACAAAGGATCATAAGAGACAACTATCAACAATTATATGCCAATAAAATGGACAACGTGGAAGAAATTGACAAATTCTTAGAAAAGTACAACTTTCCAAAACTCGATCAGGAAGAAATAGAAAATCTTAACAGACCCATCACTAGCACGGAAATTGAAACTGTAATCAAAAATCTTCCAGCAAACAAAAGCCCAGGTCCAGACGGCTTCACAGCTGAATTCTACCAAAAATTTAGAGAAGAGTTAACACCTATCCTGCTCAAACTCTTCCAGAAAATTGCAGAGGATGGTAAACTTCCAAACTTATTCTATGAGGCCACCATCACCCTAATACCAAAACCTGACAAAGATCCCACAAAAAAAGAAAACTATAGGCCAATATCACTGATGAACATAGATGCAAAACTCCTTAACAAAATTCTAGCAATCAGAATCCAACAACACATTAAAAAGATCATACACCATGACCAAGTGGGCTTTATCCCAGGGATGCAAGGATTCTTCAATATCCACAAATCAATCAATGTAATACACCACATTAACAAATTGAAAAATAAAAACCATATGATTATCTCAATAGATGCAGAGAAAGCCTTTGACAAAATTCAACATCCATTTATGATCAAAATTCTCCATAAAGCAGGACTAGAAGGAACATACCTTAACATAATAAAAGCTATATATGACAAACCCACAGCAAACATTATCCTCAATGGTGAAAAATTGAAAGCATTTCCTCTAAAGTCAGGAACAAGACAAGGGTGCCCACTTTCACCATTACTATTCAACATAGTTTTGGAAGTTTTGGCCACAGCAATCAGAACAGAAAAAGAAATAAAAGGAATCCAAATTGGAAACGAAGAAGTAAAGCTCTCACTGTTTGCAGATGACATGATCCTCTACATAGAAAACCCTAAAGACTCCACCAGGAAATTACTAGAACTAATCAATGACTATAGTAAAGTTGCAGGATATAAAATCAACACACAGAAATCCCTTGCATTCCTATACACTAATAATGAGAAAACAGAAAGAGAAATTAAGGAAACAATTCCATTCACCATTGCAACGGAAAGAATAAAATACTTAGGAATATATCTACCTGAAGAATCTAAAGACCTATATATAGAAAACTATAAAACACTGGTGAAAGAAATCAAAGAGGACACTAACAGATGGAGAAATATACCATGTTCATGGGTTGGAAGAATCAACATAGTGAAAATGAGCATACTATCCAAAGCAATCTATAGATTCAATGCAATCCCTATCAAGCTACCAACAGCATTCTTCACAGAGCTAGAACAAATAATTTCACAATTTGTATGGAAATACAAAAAACCTCAAATAGCCAAGGCAATCTTGAGAAAGAAGAAGGGAACTGGAGGAATCAACCTACCTAACTTCAGGCTCTACTACAAAGCCACAGTTATCAAGACAGTATGGTACTGGCACAAAGACAGAAATATAGATCAATGGAACAAAATAGAAAGCCCAGAGATAAATCCAGGCACAAATGGACACCTTATCTTTGACAAAGGAGGCAAGAATATACAATGGATTAAAGACAATCTCTTTAACAAGTGGTGCTGGGAAATCTGGTCAACGACTTGCAAAAGAATGAAACTAGAACACTTTCTAACACCATACACAAAAATAAACTCAAAATGGATTAAAGATCTAAACATAAGACCAGAAACTGTAAAACTCCTAGAGGAGAACATAGGCAAAACACTCTCTGACATACATCACAGCAGGATCCTCTATGACCCACCTCCCAGAATATTGGAAATAAAAGCAAAAATAAACAAATGGGACCTAATTAACCTTAAAAGCTTCTGCATATCAAAGGAAACTATTAGCAAGGTGAAAAGACAGCCTTCAGAATGGGAGAAGATAATAGCAAATGAAGCAACTGACAAACAACTAATCTCGAGAATATACAAGCAACTCCTACAGCTCAACTCCAGAAAAATAAATGACCCAATCAAAAAATGGGCCAAAGAACTAAATAGACATTTCTCCAAAGAAGACATACAGATGGCTCACAAACACATGAGGTTTTATACAAGTGAGCAACAGTGGCAATAAGGAAAAAGAGCACTTTTCTTTATCAGAATTTTCCAAATACAAGAAAATAACCCATAAAATAAACTAAAGACCCACACTTGGTGCCACTGTCTGAAAAGCTGGAGACAGGAAGTCAAAACTTATGTTTCTTATTATACAGTGATGCATTCCCTCTCAGATGTAAGCATGAACTAGGTTTGAGGACACATTCCAAAAACAACACATAAATTATTTTTTCATGTAATAAAATGGATTACAACTGGATGCTGTGAAATGACCATCAGCATTCCTTTTATTTTTAATTTTTGCAAAATTATTTCTTATGTTTTGTTAATTTTCCTAGAATAGATGATTCATTGTGAAGCCTCAGAAAGTTTCTCCAAACTCTCTAAAAGGCACTGGTAGTTAATTATGGTGATCTGTGATATTTAAGGGACAAACAGAGAGTTGAAGTTCAAGTAATTCCTATTATTTCATTACAGAAAAATAAACTTCGCTACTCCTCTGAAGGATATAGCCCTTGATGCTCCAGAGCTGAAATTCTACTTATAATAACATCATCTTTTCATACGTTTAGTAATTATTTTCACATAACAAACTATATGAAGCCAAATTTTCATTTATTAATTGGTATAAAACCTCAATGGTTACCTTTTGAGGTATATCAAAATTAATTTACTGTGTATACACTGTCAAATGAGTATGAACATAGCTAGAACTATTCATAACATAAAAAATCTCCTGTTTCCTTCGATACTGTTTTTACCTAGTATTGATTCTTGTAATTAAAGAGAAGATCCAATAGCAAAAATGGGAAATCTACTAAAGACAGATTTCCAATTTCATGTTTTGATGACAAATCCAGTGAATATTTTCTGACTGCATGAGGCTATACAGTTTAAAAACTTGTGATTATACATCAGCATCTGTCAGTAAGTGCTCCTTTGTCTTTCTAGAATGGAGTGAACTTCTGTGAGGGAAATAAAAGTCGGTTGTACTGAGGTGTTTTTTTTAATTAATTTATTTTAATTGGAGGCTAATTACTTTACAATATTGTAGTGGCTTTCACCATACAACAACAAGAATCAGCCATGGGTGTACATGTGTCCCCCATCCTGAACCCTCCTCCCACCTTCCTCCCCATCCCATCTCGCAGAGGCCTCCCAGTGCACTGGTCCTGAGTGCCCTGTTTCATACATCGAACCTGGACTGGCAATCTATTTCACATATGGTAATATACATGTTTCAATGTTATTCTTTCAGATCATGCCACCCTGGCCTTCTCCCACAGAGTCCAAAAGTCTGTTCTTTATCTCTGTGTCTTTTTTGCTGTCTCACATATAGGGTCATCATTATCATCTTTCTAAATTCCATATATATGCGTGAATATACTGTATTGGTGTTTCTCTTTCTAACTTACTTGATTCTGTATAATAGGCTTCAGTTTCATCCACCTCATTAGAACTGATTCAAATGCATTATTTTTAACAGCTGAGTAATATTCCATTGTGTACATGTCCACATTACAATGGAATATGTACACAGCTTTCTTATCCATTCGTCTGCCAATGGATATCTGGGTTGCTTCCATGTCCTGGCTATTGTAAACAGTGCTGTGATGAACATTGGTGTACACATGTCTCTTTCAATTCTGGTTTCCTCGGTGTGTATGCCTAGCAGTGGGATTGCTGGGGTTTTTAGTCAATACAGGACAATACTATATTAACCAACAAAATATTAATACAGGAAAGTATAAAAAATCAATACTTCTTTTGTTGAATTTAAATATGCAAACCTGATGACAGTAATAGCCCATGAACAAATGGTATATTTAAGAAGGCTCAAACAAAAGTAACACAAACAAGTTTATTATATTTGGTTGACCTATATTTCCCTGTCAAACATACATCAATTTTAATGTCAGAAAATATTTTGCCTCAAAACATACTGCTCAGAATTAGTGATAAATTTTCATTTTACATCTTTTGTAACATTTAACCCTTATGACAATGTCCTCCTCATATATATCTCCATCAGTTAAGTTCAGTCGTGTCCATCTATTTGCAACCCCATGGACTGCAGCACGCCAGGCTTCCCTGTCCATTAACAACTCCCAGAGCTTGATCCAACTCATGTCCATCTAGTCGGTGATGCCATCAAACCATGTCATCCTCTGTCACCCCCTTCTCCTCCTGCCTTCAATTTTTCCCAGCATCTGAATCTTTTCCAATGAGTCCACTCATTACATCAGGTGGCCAAAGAATTGGAGCTTCAGCTTAAGCATCAGTCCTTCCAATGAATATTCAGGACTGATTTCCTTTAGGATTGACTGGTTTGATCTCCTTGAAGTCCAAAGGACTCACAAGAGTCTTCTCTAACATATCTCCATAACTTCTAGTAATTTCCTGGCTCTTCTGATAATCTAGTCTCTTGATCCCTCTCATCCTTCTCATTCTGTCTTTCACCCCTCTGTCCTTTCACTCAGGGACTGAACTCCTGTCTCCTACACTGCAGGTAGACTCTATATCACTGAGCCACTGAGGTTTCCCAAATATGGTATAGTAGTTTATAAATGATTCCTTGCTACATAAAGTCAAACAATGTTATTAAGATTATTATCTCAAAATCTCTGAATTGAATTTTCTGACCTTCTTCATCAACACTTCCCAAGGTTTCCACTATCACCGTATATGGTGTTAGCTTTCAAAATTAGCTCTCTGAAATTCTGATTAGAGAAACCTGATTTCTCACATATTTGAATCCCACAAAATTGGAATACAGAGTGTGTGGGAAAATCTGGTTGTTTCTTTTTACCGTTATTTATTTTTTATTTACACTTCTTTTCAAAAATTTTACATTATATTGGAGTATAGTTGATTAACAACGTGTAGTTTCAGGTGTATAGCAAAGTGATTCAATTATACACATACATGTATCTATTCTTTTTCAAATTCTTTTCCCATTTAGATTATTGCAGAGTATTGAGTAGAGTTGCCTGTGATATACATTAGGTCCTGTTTGTGATCTGTTTTAAATATAGCAGTGTGTACATGTCAATCCCAAACTCCCAGTCTATCCCTCCTCTCACCCTTAACCTTGGTAACATACGCTCATTATCTAAATCCTGTAACTTTTTCTGCTTTGTAAATAAGCTTGTTTGTCTATTATTTTATATTCTGCATATAAGCAAGATCATATATTTGTCTTTCTCTGTCTGACTTCATTAAGTATGATAATCTCCAGCTCCACCGTGTTGCTGGAAATGACATTATTTAATTCTCTTTAATGGCTGAGTAATATTCCATTCTATATATGTACCATATCATCTTTATCCATTAAACAATTGATGAACATTTAGGTTGCTTCAATGCCTTGGTTATTGTAAACAGCACTGCAATGAATACAGGGTTGCATGTATTTTTTCCAACCATGTTTTTTTTTCCCAGATATATGCCCAGGATTGGGATTTCTGGATCATATGGTAACTCTATTTTTAGTTTCTTAAAAACGTCCATATCATCCTTCATAGTAGTTGTACCAACTTACATTCCACCAACACTGTAGGAGGGCTCCCTTTTCTCCACACCTTCTATAGCATTTGTAGACCTTCTGATGATGACCATTCTAATTGGTGTAAGTAAATATCTCTTTGTAGTTTTGATTTGCATTTCTCTAATAATTAGCAATGTTGAGGGTATTTTCATGTACTTCTTGGCCATCTGAATGTTTATTTTGTAGAACTTCCTATTTACTTTGCCCATTTATGATAGCATTTTTTTATATAGAGCTGCATGAACTGTATATTTTGGAGATTGAAAGTGAAAGTGAAGTCACTCAGTCGTGTCTGACTCTTTGCGACCCCATGGACTGTAGCCTATCAGGCTCCTCCATCCATGGGATTTTCCAGGCAAGGGTGCTGGAGTGGATTGCCATTTCCTTCTCCAGTCACACTGCTTGCAAACAACTTCTCTCATTCTGCCAGTTGTCTTTTTGTTTTGTTTATGGTTTCCTTTGCTATGCGAAAGCTTCCTTTGCATAGCAAAGGAAATTATGTCACATTTTAAAAATACTCAAAAGTTTTTGCATAGCAAAACAAATTATGTCCCATTTGTTTATTTTTTAGTCAATCTAGGAGACTGACTAAAAAAGATAATGCTACAATTTATGTCAAAGTGTGTTCTTATGTTTTGTTCCAAGAGTTTTATAGTATATAATCTTACATTTAGGTCTTTAATCCACTTTGAGTTTATTTTTGTGTGTGGTGATAAAGAATATTTTAATTTCACTTTTTTTACATGTAGCTGTCCAGTTTTCCCACCACCATTTATTGAAGATACTGTCTTTTCTCCATGGTATAGCTTTGTCTCCTTTCTTGTAGATTAATTGATCATAACTGTGTCTATTTATTTCTGGAATTTCTATCCTGTTCAAAGATAAACATTCAGTAAAGGTAAGAAATCATCCACAGACAAAGCCAGCAGGAAAATTATTGGAAAAAGCATTAAAAATCATCTATATCCACAATATGGAGAAGGAAATGGCAACCCACTCCAGTGTTCTTGCCTGGAGAATCCCAGGGATGGGGAAGCCTGGTGGGCTGCCGTCTATGGGGTCACACAGAGTTGGACACGACTGAAGTGACTTAGCAATATCCACAATAAGGAGACATGAGATACCCATAACAATTAGATGTAAAATATGATATCAAATATAGTAATCATGCGGGGAAGAGATTACAAATGCAAGGCCATTGAAAAACATTTGAAATTAAGAGATCAGCAACTTTAAAAATCTCTGAAAAAATATAAAAGAGCAGCATATGTATATATGATTGCTATATATTGCTAGATGACATATATATAGGACCTCGACTCCACCCACATATATTGCTATATTAAAACCTCATCAGATCAGATCAGTCGCTCAGTCGTGTCCGACTCTTTGCGACCCCATGAATTGCAGCACGCCAGGCCTCCCTGTCCATCACCAACTCACGGAGTTCACTCAGACTCACGTCCATCAAGTCAGTGATGCCATCCAGCCATCTCATCCTCTGTCATCCCCTTCTCCTCCTGCCCCCAATCCCTCCCAGCATCAGAGTCCTTTCCAATGAGTCAACTCTTCGCATGAGGTCGCCAAAGTACTGGAGTTTCAGCTTTAGCATCATTCCTTCCAAAGAAATCCCAGGACTGATCTCCTTCAGAATGGACTGGTTGGATCTCCTTGCAGTCCAAGGGACTCTCAAGAGTCTTCTCCAACACCACAGTTCAAAAGTATCAATTCTTTGGCTCTCAGCCTTCTTCACAGTCCAACTCTCACATCCAAACATGACCACAGGAAAAACCATAGCCTTGACTAGACGAACCTTTGTTGGCAAAGTAATGTCTCTGCTTTTGAATATGCTATCTAGGTTGGTCACAACTTTCCTTCCAAGGAGTAAGCGTCTTTTAATTTCATGGCTACATTCACCATCTGTAGTGATAGATATACACACAAAAAGGAATCCAGCCACAGCACTAAAGATAGGTATCAAATCACAAGAGAAGAGAACAAAAGAGGAAAGGTAAAGAAAGAAGACCTACAAAACAACCCCAAAACATTTAACAAAATGCAATAAAAATATACTTATTAAGAACTACCTTGAATGCAAATGGACTAATCCTCCAAAAGACAAAGAGCAGCTGAATGGTTACAAAAACAAGACACACACACACATTTATATGTATATTATATTTATTTTAACACATATTAAATATATATTTATATATAATTATAATTATATATATAAGAATATATATAAAACTGTGGTTAAAAATCTGTGCTTCAACTGCAGGGCCCACAGGTTTGATCCCTGGTTGGGAAATTTAGATCACACGGTGTGGCAAACAACAAACAAACAAGTAAACAAACACACACAAATTTAAAGTCAGGGAATGAAAAAAATGTAAGTCATACCAATGGAAATCAAAAGAAAGTCAGAGTAGCAATCCTTATGTTACACAAAATAGACTTCAAAGAGTCTATTTGAACAGAATTCAAAGACAGTTACAGAAGACAAAGAAGGACACTATATAATGATCAGGGAATTAATCCAAGAGGAAGTTAAAATAATTTTAAATATATATGTACTCAAAATAGGAACATCTAAATACATAAGGTAAAGGTTAATGGACATAATGGGAGAAATCAATAATAACTCAATAATAGAGCATTTAATATCCCATGTGCATCAAAGGACAGATCAGCCAGATTAAAAAAAAAAATGAATAAGGAAACACTGGCCTTAAATGACATATAATACCAGATGGTTCTAATTGCTACACACACACACACACACACACACACAATAGGACAACCCATTCAAAAAAAGAAGAAAACACATTATTTTCAAGGGCAAATGGAACATTCTATAGGACAGATCACATGCTAAGCCACAAAATAAACAGCAGTGAGTTTTCAAAATTTGAAATCATACCAAGCATCTTTTCCAACCATAACACTATGAAATTAGAAAACAACTGTAAAAAAAAAAAAAAATGTAAAAAACGAAAACATGTGGAGACTAAATAAAATGCTACTAAAGAACCAATGGACCACTCATGAAATTAAAAAAAAAAATACATAGAGACAAATGAAAACAAAAACATGACTACCCAAAACCTATGGGACGCATCAAAAATATTTTTAGGATGGAAGCTTATAGACATATAATCTTACCTCAGGACACAAGTAAAACCTCAAATAAAAATTTAAAATTATACGTAAAAGAACTAGAAAAAAATAAACAAAACCCAAAGCAAGTAGAATGAAACAAAACATAAAGATCAGAGCATATATGAATGAAATAGTGACAAAAGCAATACAAAAGATAAACGCAACTCAAATTCAGTTATTTGAAAATATAAACAAAATTGATGAACTTTCAGCCAGACTTATCAAAAAAAAAAAAGGAATAAGCCAAATACATAAAATCAGAAATGAAAAAAGAGAGGTTACAACTGACCCTACAGAAATACAAAGGAACTTGAGTTTACCATGAACAACTGTATGTCGACAAAATCTAGAAGAAATGGAAAAATAAACAGAAATGTACAATCACCCAAGACTAAGCTAGTAAGAAACAAAAAGATTAATATACCAAATACCAGCAGTGAAACTGATTTATTAATTTTAAAAGTCTCAACAAACAAAACTCCATGATCAGATGGATCTACAACAGAATTTTACCTTTCAGAGAATATAGTTAACAGCTATCCTTCTCAAACTGTTTCAAAATTTCAGAGGAATGAGTATGTCCAAACTCATCCTATGAGGCTAGAATCATCCTGATACCAACCAAACAAGTCACCAAAAAAAAAAAAAAAATTACAGACCAACATCACTGATAAACATAGATGTAAATATTCAACAAAATATTAGCAAATCAATCCAGAAAAACATTAATAATCTCATACACCATTTTTTATCTTAGGAATGCAAGGATTTTTTTCAGTACACACAAATTGATCAATGTGATACAACATACTGAAGAATAAAACTCATTATGATCATCTCAGTAGAAACAGAAAAAGCTTTCAACAAAATTCAGCATCCATTTATGATAAAATACCCTCCAGAAGGTGGGGAGGAAAAGGAACCCTCTTATACTGTTTCTGGGAATGCAAACTAGTACAGCCACTGTGGAGAACAGTGTAGGGATTCCTTAAAAAACTAGAAATAGAACTACCATACGACCCAGCAATCCCACTGCTGGGCATACACACTGAGGAAACAAGAATTGAAAGAGATGTGTACCCCAATGTTCATCGCAGCACTGTTTACAATAGCCAGTACATGGAAGCAACCTAGATGTCCATCAGCAGACAAATGGATAAGAAAGCTGTGGTACATATACACAATGGAATATTGCTCAGCTATTAAAAAGAATGCATTTGAATCAGTTCTAATGAGGTGGATGAAACTGGAGCCTATTAGACAGAGAAAAGTAAGTCAGAAAGAAAAACACCAATACAGTATATTCACCCACATATATGGAATTTAGAATGATAGTAATGATGACCCTATATGCCACACAGCAAAAGAAACACAGATGTTAAGAACAGACTTTTGGACTCTGTGGGAGAGGGCGAGGGTGGAATGATTTGAGAGAATAGCATTGAAACATGAATATTATATGTGAAACTGATTGCCAGTCCAGGTTCAATGTATGAGACAGGGTGCTCAGTGCTGGTGCACTGGGATGACCCTGAGGGATGGGATGAGGAGGGAGGTGGCAGGGAGGGTCAGGATGGGGAACACATGTACACCCATGGCTAATTCATCTGAATGTATGGCAAAAATCACTACAATATTGTAAAGTAATTAGCCTCCGATTAAAAATTTTAAAACAAGAAAAGGAAAAAAAAAGAAAAGAATCTCCAGAAAGTGAGCACAGAGGAAGCATATCTCAACATAATAAAGGCCATATATAACAAAACTACACATAACATCATTCTCAACAATGAAAAGCTGAAAGCATTTCCTCTTAAATCAGGAACAAGACAAGGATGCTAAATCTCACTACTTTGAATCAACATACTACTGGAAGTTCTAGTCAAATTGAATAAGAAAAATAAATAAAAGAAATCTCAATCAGCAAGGAAAAACTGAAACTGACAGTTTGCAAAAAACATGATACTACATGTAGAATATCTTAAAGACACCACCAGAAAACTATTAGAGCTCATTAAGAAATTCAGGAAAGTTGTAACATACAAAATTAATATAGAGAACTCTGTTGCATTCCTATACACTAACAACAAACAATCAAAATAAGAAATTAAGGAAACAATCCTATTTATTATACCAGCAAAAAGAATTAAGTATCTTGGGATAAACGTACTTAAGGAAGTAAAAATCTGCACTTGGAAAACTATAAGACACAAGTGAAAGTAACTGAAGATGACACAAACAGAAACAAAGCTATCTTGTGTTCTTGGTTTGGAAGATTTAATATACTACCCAAGGCAATGTACAGATTAAGTGCAAACCCTATCAAAATATCAGAGGCATTTTTCATAGAATTAGAGAAAAGTATTTTAAAATTTATATGGAAATACAAAAAAAAAAAAAAAAACTTAAATACCCAAAGCAATCTTGAGAAAGAACAGAGCTGAACTCCCTGACTTCACAGCTACAGTAAACAAAACAGTATCATACTGGCAAAAAAAAAAAAAACAGACAAATAGACCAAGAGAACAGATCAGAGAATCCAGAAACAAGTCAACTAACTGAAGATCAATCAACCTATCACAAAGGAGACAAGAATATACCACGGGTGAAAAAATCTTCAATAAGCGGTGCTGTAAAAACTGGACAGAATCATGTAGAGCAATGTATTTAAAATATCTTCTAACATAATATACAAAAATAATATCAAATGGATTAAAGACCAAAATGTTAGCATAAAATTTCAACAGGACAAAGGCAGGACACTCTCTGACATAAGTCATAAAAATAATTTTTTTAATCTGTCTCTAAAAGCTTTTACAGAGCAAAGCAAAGCATTAGCAAAAACAAAAGACAATGTACTGAACGGAGGAAATATTTGCAAATTACGTGACTAATAAGAATTATTACCAAAAATACATAAACAGCTCATAAATTTCAATATCAAAAAATAAAAATGGGCAGGAGAATTGAGCTTCCTTGGTGCTTCAAACAGTAAAGAATCCACCTGCAATGTTGGAGACCCAGGTTCGAGCCCTAGATTGCGAAGATCCTCTGGAGGAGGGCATGGCAACCCACTCCAGTATTCTTGCCTGGAGAATCCCCATGGACATAGGAGCCTTGAAGGCTACAGTCCATGGGGCTGCAGAGTGGGACAGGACTGAGCGACTAAGCACAGAAGAACTGAATAGACAATTTTCCAAACACGACATGCAAATGGCCAAAAGTCACATGAAAATGATCAATGTCACTATTATCAGGCAAATGTAAATCAAAACCACAATGAGATATTCCCTCAAAACAATCAGAATAGATATGATAAACACACATACAACCCCACACACACCTATGGACAGATCAACTAAACAGAAAATTAACAAGGAAACACAAATTTCAATGATACAATAGACCAAATAGACCTAATTAATATCTATAAGACATTTCACACCAAAACAAGGAATTTTATCTTTTTCTCAAGTGGATAAGGAACATTCTCCAGGATAGATCACATCCTGGGCCATAAATCTAGTCTTGGTAAATTCAAAAAAATTGAAATCATCTCAAGCCTCTTTTCTGATCACAGGGCCTAACTACAGGGAAAAAAACTATTACAAAAATAAACATATGGAGGCTAAACAACACACTTCTGAATAACCAACAAATCATAGAAGAAATCAAAAAAGAAATCTAAATATGCATAGAAACGAATGAAAATGAAACACAACAACCCAAAACCTATGGGATTCAGTAAAGGCAGTGCTAAAGGGAAGGTTCATAGCAATACAAATTTACCTCAAGAAACAAGAGAAAACCAAATAAATAACCTACCTCTACACCTAAAGAAACTAGAAAAAGAAGAAATGAAGAACCCCATGGTTAGTAGAAGGAAAGAAATCATAAAAATTAGGGCAGAAATAAATGAAAAAGAACCAAAGAAGACCATAGAAAAAATCAACAAGCTAAAAGCTGGTTGTTTGAGAAGATAAATAAAATAGACAAACCATTAGCCAGACTTATCAGGAAAGAAAGGGAGAAGAATCAAACCAACAAAATTAGAAAGGAAAATGGAGAAATCACAACAGACAACACAGAAATACAAAGAATCATAAGAGACTACTATCAGAAACTATATGCCAATAAAATGAACACCTTGGAAAAAATGGAAAAATTCTTACAAAAGTATAACTTTCCAAAACTGAACCAGGAAGAAATGCAAAATCTTAACAGACATAGCACAAGCACAGAAATAGAATCAGAAATCTTCCAACAAACAAAAGCCCAGGACCAGATGGCTTCACAGGTGAATCCTACCAAAAATTTAGAGAAGAGCTAACACCTATCCTATTCAAACTCTTCCAGAAAATTGAAGAAGAAGGCAAACTCCCAAGCTCATTCTATGAGGCCACCAGCACCCAAATACCAAAACCTGACAAAGATGCCACAAAACAAGAAAACTACAAGCCAGTATCACTGATGAACATAGATGCAAAAATCCTTAACAAAATTCTAGTAAACAGAATCCAACAACATATTTAAAAGAGCATACATCATGACCAAGTGGGCTTTATCCCAGGGATGCAAGGATTCTTCAATATTCACAAATCAATCAATGTGATACACCACATTAACAAATTGAAAGATAAACACCATATGATTATCTCAGTAGAGGCAGAGAAAGCCTTTGACAAAATTCAACAACCATTTATGATAAAAACCCTCCAGAAAGCAGGAATAGAAGGAAAATACCTCAACATAATAAAAGCCATACATGATAAATGTACAGCAAACATTATCCTCAACGGAGAAAAATTGAAAGCATTTCCCCTAAAGTCAGGAACAAGATAAGGATGCCCACTTTCTCCACTACCATTCAACATAGTTTTGGAAGTTTTAGCCACAGCAATCAGAGAAGAAAAAGAAATAAAAGGAATCCCGACTGGAAAAGAAGAAATAAAATTCTCACTGATTGCAGATGACATGATCCTCTACATAGAAAAACCTAAAGACTCCAAAAGAGAATTACTAGAGCTAATCAATCAGTATAGTAAAGTTGCAGGATATAAAATTAACACACAGAAATCCCTTGCATTCCTATACACTAACAATGAGAAAACAGAAAGAGAAATTAAGGAAACAACTCCATTCACCATGGCAAAAAAAATAAAAAATACTTAGGAAAAAAATCTACCTAAGAAGCAGAGTACATAATGAGAAATGCTGGGCTGGAGGAAGCACAAGCTGGAATCAAAATTGCTGGGAGAAATATCAATAACCTCAGATATGCAGATGACACCACCCTTATGGCAGAAAGTGAAGAACTAAAGAGCCTCTTGATGAAAGTGAAAGAGGAGAGTGAAAAAGTTGGCTTAAAGCTCAACATTAAGAAAACTAAGATCATGTCACCCGGTCCCACCACTTCATGGCAAATAAATGGGGAAACTGTGGAAACAGTGGCTGACTTTGTTTTTCTTGGCTCCAAAATCACTGCAGATGGTGACTGCAGCCATGTAATAAAAAGATGCTTACTCCTTGGAGAAAGAAAGTTATGATCAACCTAGATAGCATGTTAAAAAGCAGAGACATCACTTTGCCAACAAAGGTGCGACTAGTCAAGGCTATTGTTTTTCCAGTGGTCATGTATAGATGTGCGAGTTGGACTATAAAGAAAACTGAGCACCAAAGAATGATGCTCTTGAACTGTGGTGTTAGAGAAGACTCTTGAGAGTCCCTTGGACTGCAAGGAGATCCAACCAGTCCATCCTAAAGGAGATCAGTCCTGGGTGTTCACTGGAATGACTGATGTTGAAGCTGAAACTCCAATACTTTGGGCACCTGATGTGAAGAGCTGACTCATTTGAAAAGACCTTGATGCTGGGAAAAAATTGAGGGCAGGAGGAGTAGGGGACGACAGAGGATGAGATGGTTGGATGGCATCACCAAATCGATGGACATGGGTTTGGGTGAACTCCGGGAGCTGGTGATGGACAGGAAGGCCTGGCATGCTGTGGTTCATGGGGCTGCAAAGAGTTGGACACGACTGAGCAACTGAACTGAACTGAACTGAACTGAAGGAATCAAAGGACCTATATATAGAAAACTATAAAACACTGGTGAAAGAAATCATAGATGACACAAATAGATGGAAAAATATACCATGTTCATGGATTGGATGCATCGATATATTGAAAATGAGTATACTACCCAAAGCAATCTATAGATTCAATGCAATCCCTATCAAACTACCAACGGTATTTTTCACAGAACTAGAACAAATAATTTCACAATCTGTATGGAAATACAAAAAAAGCCTCAAATATCCAAAGCAATCTTGAGAAAGAATAATGGAACTGGAGGAATCAACCTGCCTGATTAAAGACTATACTACAAAGCTACAGTCATCAAGACAGTATGGTATTGGCACAAAGACAGAAACATAGATCAATGGAAAATCAAAAGCCCAGATAAAAATCCACACACCTATGGACACCTTATCTTTGACAAAGGAGGCCAGAATATACAGAGGAGAAAAGACAATCTCTTTTTTTTTATTTTTTTTATTTATTGTTTTTAATTTTATTTTTAAACTTTACATAATTGTATTAGTTTTGCTTTAACAAGTGGTGCTGGGAATACTAATCAACCACTTGTAAAAGAATGAAACTAGGACACTTTCTAATATCATACACAAAAATAAACTCAAAATGGATTAAAAATCTAAATGTAAGACCAGAAACTATAAAACTCCTTGAGGAAAACATAGGCAAAAACCTCTCTGACAAAAATCACAGCAGGATCCTCTATGAGCCACCTCCCAGAGTAATGGAAATAAAAGCAAAAATGAAACATGTAAAACATCATGTATGAAACGAGTTGCCAGTCCAGGTTCGATGCACGATACTGGATGCTTGGGGCTGGTGCACTGGGACGACCCAGAGGGAGGGTATGGGGAGGGAGGAGGGAGGAGGGTTCAGGATGGGGAACACATGTATACCTGTGGCGGATTCATTTTGATATTTGGCAAAACTAATACAATTATGTAAAGTTTAAAAATAAAATAAAATTTAAAAAAAAAGGAAAAAAAAATAAACAAATGGGACCTAAATAAACTTAACAGCTTTTGCAAAACAAAGGAAACTAAGCAACTTGAAAAGGCAGCCTTCAGAATGGGAGAAAATAATAGCAAATGAAGCAACTGACAAACAACTAATCTCAAAAATATACAAGCAACTCCTGCAGCCCAATTCCAGAAAAATAAATGATCCAATCAAAATATGGGCCAAAGAACTAAACAGACATTTCTCCAAAGACGACATACAGATGGCTAACAAACACATTAAAAGACACTCAATATCACTCATTATCAGAGAAATGCAAATCAAAATCACAATGAGGTACTATCACACACCAGTCAGATTGCCTGCTATCAAAAAGTCTACAAACAATAAATGCTGGAGAGGGTGCAGAGAAAAGGAAACCCTCTTACATTGTTGGTGGGAACACAAACTAGTATAGCCACTATGGAGAACAGTGTGGGGATTCCTTAAAAAACTGGAAACAGAACTGCCATACAACCCAGCAATCCCAATGCTGGGCATACACACTGAGGAAACAAGAATTGAAAGAGACATGTGTACCCCAATGTTCATCACAGCACTGTTTACAATAGCCAGGACATGGAAGCAACCTAGATGTCCATCTGCAGATGAATGGATAAGAAAGCTGTGGTACATATATACAATGGAATATTACTCAGGTATTAAAAAGAATGCATTTAAATCAGTTCTAATGAGGTGGATGAAACTGGAGCCTGCTATACAGAATTAAGCAGGTAGGAAGAGAAACACCAATACAGTATATTCACCCATATATTCGGAATTTAGAATGATGGTAATCATGACCCTATATGTGAGACAGCGGAAGAGACACAGATGTTAAGAACAGACTTTTGGACTCTGTGGGAGAAGGCGAGGGTGGAATGATTTGAGAGAATATCATTGAAACATGTATATTATCATCTGTGAAATAGATCAGTCCAGGTTCGATGCATGAGACAGGGTGCTCAGGGTTGGTGCACTGGGATGATCCTGAAGCATGGGATGGGGAGGGAGGTTAGAAGGGTTTCAGGATGGGGAACACATGTACACCCATGGATGATTCATGTCAATGTACGGCAATAACTACTACAATATTTTAAAGTAATTCGCCTCCACTTAAATTAATTAAAGAAAAGATTAAGAGATACAAACCACTATGTATAAAATAGCTACAAATGTGTATTGTATTACAAAGGGGATATAGCGAGTAGTCCATAACAACTACAAATGGAGTGCAAACTTTAAAAATTGTAAATCACTGTACCATACACTTGTAATCTATACTATTGTACATCAACTATACTTCAACATAAATCTTTTAAAATTTCTTTAGAAGCAGGGGAATAAGAATGTGAGGAGTCTGAAAAATCATCAGATAATAAGAGAAAGGAAAGGGAAAGAATGATTATGTCTTACTGAAAATTCAAGTTGTCTTTACTAAGTTGTTGTCTTTACAATGTTAAGTTAGTTTCTATTGTACATTAACTAACACAACATTGTAAGGCAATTATACTTAAATAAAATTAATTTTAAAAAAGAAAAAAGAAAAATGAAGAATATTGGAATGAATGTGCAAAAATAAAGTACCATGTTAAAAAATCAAAAATAAACACACACACAAATAACAATGTTGGTTAGGGTATGGAGAAAAGCAACCCTGTACACTATTGGTGGGAATGCAAGTTTCTGTAGCCACTTTGGAAAACAGTACAGAGGTTCCTTAATCAACTACAAATATACCTACCATATGACCTACAATACCACTCCTGGGTATGTATTATATTCAAAAAAACCCACTAATTTTACAAGATACATGTATCCTAATGTTCACAGCAACATCGTTTACAACTGCCAAGATGTGGTAGCAACCTAGGTATCCATCACCAAATTACTCAATAAAGAAAATGTGGTATAAATATACAATGTAATAGTACTCAGCCATAAAAAAGAAGGAATTATTGCCATTGGAAGCAACATGGATGGATTTTGAGACTATTACGCTAAGTTAAGTAAGACAGAGAAAGGCAAATATTCTATATCATACATATGTGAAATCTAAAAATTACTACAGAATATAATTTTGTGAATATAATGAAAAGGAAACAAACTCACAGATAAATAGAGAACAAACTAATGGTCACCAGAGAGAAAAGGCAAGAAGAATATAGGTATAGTGAATTAAGAGGTACAAACTATTATGTGTAAAATAAGCTACAAGGATATATTGTACAACACAGTGAGTACAGCCACTATTCCATAACAACTATCAAAGGAATATAACATTTAAAAATTGAATCACTATACTGTACACCTGTAAACTACATATTTTTCATCAACTGTACATCAATAAAAAAAAAAAACCAAAACAGTCTTAGGAAAAGATATTGGGAGACTGATTGGATTTTAAGATGCCTTTTCAACATGCACGAGTCTCACTTCAGATCTAAAAACACATGCAGAATGAAAGTGAGGAGATGGAAAAAGTTAGTCCATGCAAACAGAAACAACAGATGACCAGTGCAAGTTCAATGCATGAAGCAGGGCACCCAAAGCTGGAGCTCTGGAACAATCCAGAGGGCTAGGGTGGTGAGGGAGGTGGGAGGGGAAGTTCAGGATCGGGGGACACATGTATATCTGTGGCCAGTTCATGTTGATATATGGCAAAAACCATCACAATGTTGTAATTATCTGCCAATCAAAATAAATTAATTTAAAAAAAGAAAGTGGGGTAGTAATATTCTTATCAGACAAAATAGACTTAAAAACAAAGTCTATAACAAAAGACAAAGAAAGGCATTTTACAATGATAAAGATTTCAGTACAAGAAGATGTTAAACTCATTAATATATAAGCATGTAATACAGGAGCACTTAAATACATGTAATAAATATTATCAGACAGAGAGAGAAAATTACAATAATGAAATAACAGTAGAGGATTTTAAGACCCCAGTGACTTCAATGGACAAATGACCCAGAGAGAAAAACAAAAAGGCAAAAGTATTCTTAAATGACACAACAGACCAGCTAGACTTAATAGATATCTATAGGACACTATACCCAAAAACAGCAGAGTACACATTCTTTTCAAGCATGTGAAAACAGAAATTGACTATAGGAAGGAAAACAGAAAAAGAACAAATCTGTGGAGACACATTACAAAATAATATTTGGTCAATAATTAAACCAAAGAGGAAATTAGAAAGTATCTTGAAACAAATGAAAGTGGAAACACATCTTTCCAAAATCTATGGGATGCATCAAAACCAATTCTAAGAGGGAAGTTTATAATGAAACAGGCCTTCCTCAAGAAATAAAAATCTCAAAAACTCAAACTAACCTACTATCTAAAATTAGAAAAAGAAGGAGAGGGCAGGACAAATTGACAGAGTAGCACTAAAACATGTACATTACCATATGAAAAACAGATAGCTAGTGGAAACTTGCTGTATAACACAGAGAGCACAACCTGGTTTTCTGTGACAATCTAAAGGGGTGGGATGGCAAGAGTGGGAGGGAGATGTGCTGTGCTTAGTCGTGCAGTCATATCTGACTCTTTGCAACCGTATAGATGGTAGGTTCCTCTGTAGGTGGTAGGAACCCGCCAGGTTCCTCCATCCACAGGGATTCTCCAGGCAAGAATACTGGAGTGGGCTGCCATGCCCTCCTCCAGGGGATCTTCCCAACCTAGGGACCGAAACCAGGTCTCCCACATTGCAGGTGGATTCTTTACCATCTGAGCCACCAAGGAAACCCCCTCAGGAGGGAGGGGGACATGTATACTTATGCCTGATTCACATTATTATATGGCAGAAACTAATACATCATGGCAAAGCAATTATCCTCCAATTAAAAATAAAAAATAAATTTACAAAATTAGAAAAAGGATAAAAAACAAAACCCAAGTCAGAAGGAATGAAATAATAAAGATGAAAGTATAAATAACTTATTTCTTATAAAAAAAATCAATGAAATTCAGAACTGGATTTTTGAAAAGGTAAAAAATTTGATAAACAGCATCATCAAGAAGAGAGGATGCAAATGAACAAAATGCAAAATGAAAGAGTAGAAATAACAATTGATAAGAGATACAAAAAAATCATAAGAGGGTGCAGTCCCAAGATGGCAGAAGAATAGGACAGGGAGATCACTGTCTCTCACACAAACTCATCAAAAGATCATTTGAATGTTGAGCAACTTCCACAAAGCAATTTCTGAATGCTGGCAGAGGACACCAAGCACCCAGAAAGGCAGCCTCCTTGAAAGGAGGTAGGACAAAATATAAAAGACAAAATCAGAGACAAAAGATTTAGGGATGGAGATCCATCCTGGGGAGGGAGTCGTGAAGGAGGAGTAGTTTCCACACAGTTTGTCTGTGGGGAGTTTTGGAATCTCAGAGGGGAACATAACTGGGAGAAAAAGAAAAAAAAACACAGAATATGCGACTTACTGCAACCACTAGTGGAGACAGAGAGGTGGCACAGAGGCTCACATCAGACACCAGTTACTGGGGGCTGGGCACAGAGGCATGAGCTGCATCAACAGTCCTGAGGGTAAAGACCGAGCGAGAACACCTGGAAGACAATTGGAGGGAGATAATGTGAGACAGCAACCCAAACCGTGGGATCACCAGAGAAACGAAAAAAAAAAAAAAAGAGAGAGATAGAGAGAGAGACTTTCCAAAGAAGAGCAAGCCAGCTGCAGTATAGTGAGAGGGTAACAGGCAGGAAGGCCAGGGGTCTCCAAACGGAGGAAATAGGCTGCAAGTGTCAAACATTTTTATCTCTCTTAAGCGGCAGGAGGAAACAAACTAGTGATATTTTTTTTCCTTCTCTATACAAATTTAAAAGGAGATTTCTCTTAAAATACTATGTTGCCATAATGACACCTGGTTTCACCTGAAGTTAACTATTCTCAAACCTTGAGTTAACCAATGCATTTTTCTTATGGAAATGTTTGTCTTAAGCTATGTTAATATACTATGCATTTACCCCAAACTCTGTCTTCAAGTCGGTTCCGCCTAATGGCTCAGAACCTACTTAACAAACCAGTATGTTATACTCAGATATTATTCCCCTAATCTATGTAAACAAAATGACTTGTATGGTAATCTGCCCTTCTACAAGAGTCAAGTCAATCGTTTTATGGTAAGGGATGAATCGTCTGGTGCCAAGATTATCCCAAAATGCATCTTATGGATGAGGGGCTTGGTGCCATTCTGAGTTTTAAGGCATTCCTTTCTTTCATTGGAGAAGGAAATGGCAACCCACTCCAGTGTTCTTGCCTGGAGAATCCCAGGGATGGAGGAGCCTGGTGGGCTGCAGTCCATGTGGTCACGAAGAGTCAGACAGGACTGAGTGACTTCACTTTCACTTTTCACATTCATGCACTGGAGAAGGAAATGGCAACCCACTCCAGTGTTCTTGCCTGGAGAATCCCAGGGACGGGGAAGCCTGGTGGGCTGCTGTCTATGGGGTCACACAGAGTCGGACACGACTGAAGTGACTTAGTAGTAGTAGTAGTAGTAGTAGTGACTATATACGGAGAAGGCACTGGCGACCCACTCCAGTACTCTTGCCTGGAAAATCCCATGGGCGGAGGAGCCTGGTAGGCTGCTGTCCATGGGGTCGCTGAGAGTCAGACACGACTGAGCAACTTCACTTTACTTTTCACTTTCATGCATTGGAGAAGGAAATGGCAGCCCACTCCAGTGTTCTTGCCTGGAGAATCCCGGGGACGGGAGCCTCATGGGCTGCTGTCTATGAGGTCGCACAGAGTCGGACACAACTGAAGCGACTTAGCAGCAGCAGTGCCTATATAATATCTAGCTGAAGACTAGCAGGGGGGTACTCTTTCTGCCTCCTTCTGATGTCTATGTCAGAAGCTTTCTTTATCTCCTTTATACTTTAATAAAACTTTATTACACAAAACTCTGAGCAAACAAGCCTCATCTCTGGCCCCGGATTGAATTCCTCTCCTCCAGAGACCAAGAAATCCTGGCATCTTTTCGTCAGCAACAACCTTTCAATACGGTCCTCCCTCCTCAGAGACAGAGAGGCAGGCGTGCAACAACCAGAGACTGAAGGCAAGGGGCTGCTGCAATCTCGGCCCCAGAGACTACATCTTCCACCAAACAGCAAGCAGGCTCTCAGTTGCTAACCACATCTTCCTGGCATCCTGGATGGTTAACATCTGCCAGGTGTATCACAGCCTGAGATCAGCTCCCAAGAGGAGACAAAAGGCACACCTGGGGTTGTGCTCTTGCAGCACACCAGAAAACTAAGAAGCCAGGACCAGGGAGGTGAATAAGACATATAGTCCACCTGGAAGAGTGCACTCACCAAGCACCCAGTCACCTGAGTTGCTCAGACCTGGGAAGGGCACAAAACAAACAGCCCATCTGGGTCTGTGTCCTTGCAGAGCAGCCAAAAACCTGAGCAGCTTAGACATGGGAAATGTACAAAACACACAGCCCACTTGGACAGTGCCCTTGCAGAGCAGCCTGGAGCCTGAGCACTGTAGACCCAAGAAGCACATGCCGCCTTGGGCTGTGGCAAATCCAGTGGGGTCCATCCACTGTAAGCACACCCCACATATGCCAGTGGTATTTGTTTGCAGTGTTCCTCACTCACCAAAATACACCTTTACAACTGAGCCTAAATAAGTGGTCACCTTCACCCACTTGTATCAGGGCACAAATCAGACACTGAAGAGACTTGCAAACAGAGGAAGGCAAAATAAAGAGGAGGAAACAGCTCTGGTAGTGACAGATGCAGCAGATTAAAACCCTGCAGTTAATACTGACTGTGAATTTGAGGGGCACCTATAGACCTTGAGAAAGAGAAGGCAATGGTACCCCACTCCAGTACTCTTGCCTGGAAAATCCCATGGGCAGAGGAACCTGGTGGGCTGCAGTCCATGCGGTCGCTATGAGTCGGACAGGACTGAGCGATGTCACTTTAACTTTTCACTTTCATGCACTGGAGAAGGAAATGGCCACCCACTCCAGTGTTCTTGCCTGTAGAATCTCAGGGACAGGGGAGCCTGGTGGGCTGCCATCTATGGGATTGCACAGAGTCGGACATGACTGAAGCAACATAGCAGTAGCAGCATAGACCTTAAGAACAAGTACAAGCTGGAACAAGGGACTATCTGACACTGAACTGACCCCACACTGCCCACAACAGCTCCAGAGAAATTCCTAGATATATTTTCACTATTGTCACTTTTTATTATTATTATTTTTTAATTTAGGTCTTTATTACTCCTTTAAGTTTCATTTTTATAGCCTACTATTACCTTTCAAAAAAAGACCTTATTAAAAAAAAAACAAATTCCATATATATTTTTAATTTTTGTGATTGATTTTGTTTTGTATTTTTTATATCATAGTTTTGAGAAGCTAACCTCTATTCTAGGTTTTTAATCTTTGCCTTTGGTATTTGTTATCAATTTTGTACCTTTAAGAATGTAATCTTCAGTATCCATTTTCACTTAGGTATTTTGATTACTGGCTTGACTGTACTCTCCCCTTCTGACTCTTCCTTTTCTTCTCCAGGTCGCTGCCATCTCCTTCCTCCCTCTTCTATTCTCTACATAACACTGTGAATCTCTCCAGGTGTTCTGGGCTTGGAGAGCACTTAGGGAATTCATTACTGGCTAAATCACTCTCTTCACTTTTGACTCCCCCTTTTCCACTCCTGGTCAAATTTATCTCCCTCCTCCCTCTTCTCTTCTCTATATAACCCTGTGAATCTCTCTGGGTGTTCCTCTCTCAATGTAACTGTTTCAAGATTAAGCTAGGGGTTTTATCTTCTTTGCCGTATGTATGGAGAAGTCTTGAGGCTGCTGTAAGAAAAGGACCAGAAGCCAGAAGCAGGAGTCTTAACTTCAAAACTTTAGAACAACAAAGAATTCCTGACTCCAGGGAACATTAATAGAAAAGAGCTCACCCAAAACTCTCCATACCTACATTGAAACCGAGGTACACCCAAGAGCCAACAAGGTCCACTGCAAGATACACCATGCTAATTCTGCCGCAAAACAGGAACACAGCCCTGAGCATTAAAAGACAGGCTCTCCAAAGCCAGGCCAAATCCACAAACACCACAAAACTCACTACTGGACACATCACTGCACTCCAGAGAGAAGAGATACAGCTCCACCAAACAGAACACAGACACAAGCTCCCCCAACCAGGAAACCTTGACAAGCCGTTAGTCCAACCCCACCCACAGGGAGAAGACGCCGTAATTAAGAGGAACCACAAACTTCCAGCCTGCAGAAAGGGCACCCAAACACAGCAATCTAAACAAAATAAAAAGGCAGAGAAACATTCAGAAGGTGAAGGAACATGATAAAAACCCACCAAACTGGGGCAGTCCTAAGATGGCGGAGGAATAGGACAGGGAGACCACTTTCTCCCCCACAAATTCATCGAAAGAACACTTGAACGCTGAGTAAATTGCACAAAACAACTTCTGAATGCTGGCAGAGGACATCAGAGACCCAGAAAAGCAGCCCATTGTCTTCAAAAGGAGGTAGGAAAAAATATAAAAGATAAAAAGAAAGACAAAAGAGGTTGGGATGGAGCTCCATAGTGGGAAGGGAGTCTTAAAAAAGAGAGAAATTTCCAAACACCAGGAAACACTCTCACTGCCAAGTCTGTGGCGAGCCTTGGAACCACAGAGGGCAACATAACCGGGAGGAAAAATAAATAAATAATTAAAACCCACAGATTATGTGCCCAATGGCAACTCCCCCAGTGGAGAAGCAGTGCAGACGCCTGCATCCGCCACTAGCAAGTGGGGGCTGGGCAGGGAGGTGCGGGCAACATTGCTTAGAGTAAGGACTGGGCCTGAACGCCCCGAGGGCAATCTGAGGAAACTAACTTGGGAAACCAAACCAGACTGTGGGATAGTTACCACTTGAAAAGCCCTAACCTAAAACACTGCCAGGCCCGCTCACAGAACAAAGGACTGAGCAGAGCTAGCCGGCTGCAGGCTGGACCATCCCCCTCCAGTGACAGGCAGGTGAGGGCAGCCAGAGCCAGAAGGGGGCAATTGCAGCACCAGAGAGGCATTATCTACCAAACTGCAATCAGGCTTCATTGCTAACCAAGACTTCTTGGGATTCTGGATGGTCAACATCCGCCTGAGATGGTGCGCAGGTTGTATACCCAGAAAACCGAGAGGCAGGGGCAGGGGAGGTGATAAGTAGCAGTGAATGCACTCGCCAAACACCTGGTCACCTGAGCTGCTTGGACCTGGGAAGGGCACAAAACGCAGACCCAACCGAGTCTGTGCCTCTGAGGACTACCTGAGTACCTGAACTTGAGCAGCTTAGACCTGCGAAGTACATACAACCCAGGGCCAGCCTCAGACAGTTCCCAGCAGAGTAATCTAGAGCCTAAGCAGTGTAGACAGGGAAAGCACACATGCCATGAGTGGGGGCAAACCCAGTGTGGCCGAGACACTGCAAGCACATGCCAGTGTTATTTGTTTGAAGCATCCCTCCCTCACCACAGCATGACTGAACAAGTGAGCCTAAAAAAAGTCCACCACCGCCCCCTTGTGGCAGGGCAGAAATTAGACACTGAAGAGACCAGCAAACAGAAGAAGCTAAAACAAAGGGAACCTCCTTGGAAGTGACAGATGCAAGAGATTAAAACCCTGCAGTTAGTACTGACTACATAGGAAGGGGCCTATAGATCTTGAGAAATATAAGCCAGATCAAGGAATTATCCGAAAATGAACTGACTGCACACTGCCCACAGCAACACCAGAAAAAGTCCTAGAAACATTTTTACTATTTTTACTATCATTCTTTAATTTTTTTTTATTTTTAAGTCCTCTATTACTCCTTTAATTTTCATTTTTATAACCTAATATTACTTTGCAAAAAAAAAGACACCCTATTTTTTAAAGTAAACTTAATATATATATATATATATTTTATAATTTTTGTGACTTTGATTTTTTTCTTTAATATTGAATTTTTGAAAACCCAACCTCTACTGTAGATTTTTAATCTTTGCTTTATGGCATTTGTTATCAATTTTGTACCTTTATGAACCCAATCTTCAGTACCCATTTTTACTTGGCAGCGAGATTACTGGCTTGACAGCTCTCTCCCTCTTTGGACTCTCCTTTTTCTCCACCAGGTCACCTCTATGTCGTTCCTCCCCCTCTTCTTCTCTACCCAACTCTGTAAATCTCTGTGTGTTCCAGATGGTGGAGAACACTTAGGGAACTGATTACTGGCTGGGTCTGTCTCTCTCCTTTTCATTCCCCTCTTAATCCTCCTGGACACCTCTGTCTCCTTCCTCCCTCTTCTCTTCTCTGTGTAACTTCGTGAACATCTCTGAGTGGTCCAGACTGTGGAGTGCACATAAGGAAGTGATTACTGGCTAGCTCGCTCTTTCCTCTTTTGATTTGACCTCATCTCATCCTGGTCACCGCTATCTCCCTCATCCCTCTTCTCGTCTCCATGTAACTCTGTGAACCTCTCTGGGTGTCCTTCACTGTGGAGAAATGTTTCATCTTTAACCTAGATGTTTTATCAACGGTGCTGTATAGATAAAGAAGTCTTGAGGCTACTGTAAAAATAAGACTGAAAACCAGAAGCAGGAGGCTTAAGTCCAAATCCTGAGAACAACAGAGAACTCCTGACTCCAGGGAACATTAAACGACAGGAGCTCATCAAACGTCTCCATACCTACACTGAAACCAAGCACCACCCAAGGGCCAACAAGTTCCAGAGCAAGATATACCACACAAATTCTCCAGCAACACAGGAACATAGCCCTAAGCTTAAATATACAGGATGCCCAAAGTCACTCCAAACCCTTTGACATCTCAAAACTCACTACTGGACACTTCATTGCACTCTAGAGAAAAGAAATCCAACTCCACCCACCAAAACACCGACACAGATTCGCTAACCAGGAAACTGTGACAAGCCACCCGTACAACCGCACCCACAGTGAGGAAACTCCACAATAAAGAGAACTACACAAACTGCCAGAATACAGAAAGGCCACCCCAAACACAGCAATATAAACAAGATGAAGAGACAGAGGAATACCCAGCAGGTAAAGGAACAGGATAAATGCCCACCAAACCAAACAAAAGAGGAAGAGATAGGGAATCCACCTGATAAAGAATTCCAAATAATTTTGTGAAAATGATCCAAAATATTGAAAACAAAATTATTCAGAGATAAACAGCCTGGAGACAAGGACTGAGAAGATGCAAGAAAGGTTTAACAAGGACCTAGAAGAAATAAAAAAGAGTCAATATATAATGAATAATGCAATAAATGATATCAAAAACATCTGGAGGGAACAAATATTAGAATAAGGGAGGCAAAAGATAGGATTAGTGAGGTAGAAGATAGAATGGTAGAAACAAATGAATCAGAGAGGAAAAAAGAAAAACGAATTAAAAAAAATGAGGACAATCTCAGAGAACTCCAGGACAATGTTAAACGCCCCAACATTTGAATCATAGAGTCCCAGAAGAAGAAGACAAAAAGCAAGACCATGAGAAAATACTTGAGGAGATAATAGCTGAAAACATTCCTAAAATGGGGAAGGAAATAATCACTCAAGTCCAAGAAACCCAGAGAGTCCCAAACAGGATAAACCCAAGGTGAAACACCCCAAGACACATATTAATCAAATTAACAAAGGTCAAACACAAAGAACAAGTAGTAAAAGCATCAAGGGAAAAACAACAAATAACACACAAGGGACTTCCCATAAGGATAACAGCTGATCTTTCAATAGAAACTCTTAAGGCCAGGAGGGAATGACAGGACATACTTAAAGTGATGAAAGAAAATAACCTACAGCCCAGATTACTATACCCAGCAAGGATCTCACTCAAATATGAAGGAGAAGTCAAAAGCTTTACAGACAAGCAAAAGCTGAGAGAATTCAGCACCATCAAACCAGCTCTCCAACAAATGCTAAAGGATCTTCTCTAGACAGGAAACACAAAAACGGAGTATAAACAAGAACCCAAAATAATAAAGTAAATGGCAATGGGATCATACTTATCAATAATTACCTTAAACATAAATGGGTTAATGTCCCAACCAAAAGACAAAGACTGGCTGAATGGATACAAAAACAAGACCCCTATATATGTTGTCTACAAGACACCCACCTCATAATAAGGGACACATACAGACTGAAACTGAAGGGCTGGAAAAAGATTTTCCATGCAAATAGGGACCAAAAGAAAGCAGGAGTAGCAATACTCATATCAGATAAAATCGACTTTAAAACAAAGGCTGTGAAGAGAGACAAAGGAGGACACTACATAATGATCAAAGGATCAATCCAAGAAGAAGATATAATAATTATAAATATATATGCACCAACATAGGAGCACCACAATATGTAAGACAAATGCTAACAAGTATGAAAGGGGAATTTAACAATAACACAATAATAGTGGGAGACTTTAATACCCCACTCACACCTATGGATAGATTAATGAAACAGAAAATTAACATGGAAACACAAACTTTAAATGATACAATAGACCAGGTAGACCTAATTGATATCTATAGGACATTTCACCCTGAAACAATGAATTTCACCTTCTTCTCAAGCGCACATGGAACCTTCTCCAGGATAGACCACATCCTGGGCCATAAATTTAGCCTTGGTAAATTCAAAAAAATTGAAATCATTCCAAGCATCTTTTCTGACCACAATGCAGTAAGATTAGATTTCAATTACAGGAGAAAAACTATTAAAAATTCCAACATATGGAGGCTGAACAACACACTGCTGAATAATCAACAAATCACAGGATAAATCAAAAAAGAAATCAAAATATGCATAGAAATGAATGAAAATGAAAACACAACAACCCAAAACCTGTGCGACACTGTAAAAGCAGTGCTAAGGGGAAGGTTCATAGCAATACAGGCATACCTCAAGAAACAAGAAAAAAGTCAAATAAATAACCTAACTCTACATCAAAAGCAACTAGAAAAGGAAGAAATGAAGAACCCCAAGATTAGTAGAAGGAAATAAATCTTAAAAATTAGGACAGAAATAAATGTAAAAGAAACAAAAGAGACCATAGAAAAAAATCAACAAAGCCAAAAGCTGGTTCTTTGAGAGGATAAATAAAATTGAAAAATCATTACCCACGCTCATCAAGAAACAAAGGGAAAAAATCAAATCAATAAAATTAGAAATGAAAATGGAGAGATCACAAAAGACAACACACAAATACAAAGGATCATAAGAGACTACTATCAGCAATTTAATGCCAATAAAACAGATAACTTGGAAGAAATGGACAAATTCTTAGAAAAGTACAAATTTCTAAAACTGAACCAGGAAGAAACAGAAAATCTTAACAGACCCATTACAAGCACAGAAATTGAAACTGTAATCAGAAACCTTCCAGCAAACAAACGCCCAAGTCCAGATGGCTTCACAGCTGAATTCTACCAAAAATTTAGAGAAGAGCTAACACCTATCCTACTCAAACTCTTCCAGAAAATTGCAGAGGAAGGCAAACTTCCAAACTCATTCTATGAGACCACCATCACCCTAATACCAAAACTTGACAAAGATGCCACAAAAAAGAAAACTACAGGCCAATATCACTGATGAACATAGATGCAAAAATCCTTAACAAAATTCTAGCAATCAAAATCCAACAACACATTAAAAAGATCATATACACCATGACCAAGTGGGCTTTATCCCAGGGATGCAAGGATTCTTCAATATCCACAAAACAATCAATGAAATGCACCACATTAACAAATTGAAAAATAAAAACCGTATGATTATCTCAATAGATGCAGAGAAAGCCTTTGACAAAATTCAACATTCATTTATGATAAAAACTCTCCAGAAAGCAGGAACAGAGGAAAATACCTCAGCATAATAAAAGCTATATGTGACAAACCCACCACAAACATTATCCTCAATGGTGAAAAATTGAAAGCATTTCCCTTAAAGTCAGGAACAAGACAAGGGCGCCCACTTTCACCACTACTATGCAACATAGTTTTGGAAGTTTTGGACACAGCAATCAGAGAAGAAAAATAAATAAAAGGAATCCAAATTGGAAAAGAAGAAGTAAAACTCTGCAGATGAATTGATCCTCTACATAGAAAACCCTTAAAACTCCACCAGAAAATTACTAGAGCTAATCAAAGAATATAGTAAAGTAGCAGGACATAAAATCAACACACAGAAATCCCTTGCATTCCTATAAACTAATAATGAGAAAATAGAGAAATTAAGGAAACAATTCCATTCACCATTGCAACGAAAAGAATGAAATACTTAGGAATATATCTACCTAAACAAACAAAAGATCTATATATAGAAAACTATAAAACACTGGTGAAAGAAATCAAAGAGGACACAAATAGATGGAGAAATATTCCATGTTCATGGATTGGACGAATCAGTGTAATGAAAATGAGTATACTACCCAAAGCAAACTGTAGATTCAATACAATTCCTATCAAGCCACCAACGGTATTTTTCACAGAGCTAGAGCAAATAATTTCACAATTTGTATGGAAATACAAAAAACCTCGAATAGCCAAAGCAATATTGACAAAGAAAAATGGAACTGGAAGAATCAACTTGCTTGACTTCAGGCTCTACTACAAAGCCATAGTCATCAAGACAGTATGGTACTGGCACAAAGACAGAAATATAGATCAATGGAACAAAATAGAAAGCCCAGAGATAAATCCATGCACCTATGAACACCTTATCTTTAACAAAGGAGGCAATAATATACAAAGGAGAAAAGACAATCTCTTTAACAAGTGGTGCTGGGAAAACTGGTCAACCAGTTGTAACAGAATGACACTAGAACGCTTTCTAATACCATACACAAAAATAAACTCAAAATGGATTAAAGATCTAAATGTAAGACCAGAAACTATAAAACTCCTAGAGGAGAACACAGGCAAAACACACTCTGACATAAATTACAGCAGGATCCTCTATGACCCACCTCCCAGAATATTGGAAATAAAAGCAAAAATAAACAAATGGGACCTAATTAAAATTAAAAGCTTCTGCACAACAAAGGGAACCATAAGGAAGGTGAAAAGACAGCCTTCAGAATGGGAGAAAATAACAGCAAATGAAGCAACTGACAAACAACTAATCTCAAAAATACACACGCAACTCCTACAACTCAATTCCAGAAAAACAAACGACCCAATCAAAAAATGGGCCAAATACCTAAACAGACATTTCTCCAAAGAAGACATACAGATGTCTAGCAAACACATGAAAAGATGTTCAACATCACTCATTTTCAGAGAAATGCAAATCAAAACCACAATGAGGTGCCAATTCACGCCAGTCAGAATGGCTGCGATCCAAAAGTCTACAAGCAATAAATGATGGAGAGGGTGTGGAGAAAATGGAACCCTCTTACACTGTTGGTGGGAATGCAAACTAGTACAGCCACTATGGAGAACAGTGTGGAGATTCCTTAAAAAACTGGAAATAGAACTGCCATATGACCCAGCAATCCCACTGCTGGGCATACACACCCAGGAAACCAGAATTGAAAGAAACATGTATACCCCAATGTTCATCGCAGCACTGTTTATAATAGCCAGGACATGGAAGCAACCTAGATGTCCATCAGCAGATGAATGGATAAGAAAGCTATGGTACATACACACAATGGAATATTACTCAGCCATTGAAAAGAATACGTTTGAATCAGTTCTAAGGTGGTGGATGAAACTGGAGCCTATTATACAGAGTGAAGTAAGCCTGAAAGACAAACACCAATACAGTATACTAACACATATATATGGAATTTAGAAAGATGGTAATGATAACCCTGTATGTAAGACAGCAAAAAAGACACTGATGTATAGAACAGTCTTTTGCACTCTGTGGGAGAGGGCAAGGGTGGGATGATTTGGAGAATGGCATTGAAATATGTATATCATATGTGAAATGAACTGCCAGTCCAGGTTCGATGCATGATACCGGATGCTCAGGCCTGGTACACTGGGATGACCCACAGGGATGGTATGGGGAGGGAGGTGGGAGAGGGGTTCAGGATGGGGAACATGTGTACACTCATGGCAGATTCATGTTGATGTATGGCAAAACCAATACAATTTTGTAAAGTAATTAGCCTCCAATTAAAATAAATAAATTTATACTTAAAAAACCCCACCAAACCAAATCAAAGAGGAGGAGATAGGGAGTCTACCTGAAAAGGAATGCAGAATAATTACAGTAAAGATGATCCAAAATCTTGAAAACAAAACAGATCTACAGATAAGTAGACTAGAGACAAGTATTGAGAAGATGCAATAAATATTTAATAAGGACCTAGAAGAAATAAAGAAGAGTCAATCAATAATGAACAATGCAATAACTGAGATTAAAGCACTCTGGAGGGAACCAACAGTAGAATAACTGAGGCAGAAGATAGGATAAGTGAGGTGGAAAATAGAATGGTGGAAATAATGAACAAGAGAGGAAAAAAGAATTAAAAGAAATGAGGACAACCTCAGAGACCTCTGGGACAATGTTAAGGGCCCCAACATTTGAATCATTGGTGTCCCAGAGGAAGAAGACACAAAGAAAATGCATGAGAAATTATTTGAGGAGATAACAGTCAAAAACTTTCCTAAAATGGGGAAGGAAATAGTGGTGCAAATCCAAGAAACCCAGAAAAACCCAAACAGGACAAATCCTTAGGTGAAACACCCAAAGACACATATTAAACAAACTAAGAAAACTCACACACAAAGAGCAAAACTTAAAAGCAGCAAGGGAAAAGCAACAAAGAACACACAAGGGGATCCCCTCAAGGATAACAGGTTATCTTTCAAAGAAATTATTTAGGCCAGAAGGGATTGGCACAACCAAGATTAATCTAACCAGCAACCCATCTCATTCAGATATAAAGGAGAAATCCAAAATTTTGCAGAGAAGCAAAAGCTGAGAGAGCTCAGCACCACTAAACCAGCTCTTCAACAAATGCTAATGGATGTACTCTAGACAAGAAACACAGAAAAGTTTTATAAAAATAAACCCAAAACAACAAAATAAATGGTAACAGGATCATGCTTATCAATAATCACCTTAAATGTAAATGGGTTAAATGCTCCAACCAAAAGACAAACACAAGCTGAACGGATACAAAAACAAGAACCTTATATATGCTGTCTACAAGAGACCCACCTCAAAACAAGGTACACATACAGACTGAATGTGAATGGAAAGAGATATTTCATGCAAATGAGAACCAAAAGAAAGCAGGAGCAGCAATACTTATATCAGATAAAATACACTTTGAAATGAAGACCATGGTAAAAGAAAAAGAAGGAAACTACATAATGATCAAAGGATGAGTCCAAGAAGATAAAACAATTATAAATATAAATGTACTTGACACAGGAGCACCACAATATGTAAGACAAATGCTAAGAAGAATGAAAGGGGAAATTAACAGCAACTCATAATAGTGAGGGGCTTTAATACCCCACTCACACCTACGGATATATCAAGCAGCCAGAAAATTAGCAAGGAACACAAGCTTTAAATGATACAATGGACCAGTTAGATCCAATTGATATCTATAGAGCATTTCACCCAAAAAAAATATTTTCAACTTTTTCTAAAGTGCACACAGAACATTCTCCAGGACTAATCACATCCTGGGCCATAATTCTAGCCCTGGTAAATATTAAAACATTGAAATCATTTCAAGCATCTTTTCTGATCACAAACTGGTAAGATTAGATGTCAACTACAGGGGAAAAGAAACTGTTAAAAACACAAACATATATAGGCTAAACAACATGCTTCTGAATAACCAACAGATCACTGCAAAAATAAAAATCGAAATCAAAATATGAATAGAAACAAGTGAAAATGAAAACATGACAACCCAAAACCTATGGGAGTCAGTAAAGCAGTGCTAAGAGGGAGGTTCATAGCAATACAAACCTATCTCAATCAACAGGAGAAACATCAAATAAACAACCTAACTTTACATCTACAGTATCTAAAAGAACAAGAATAACCCCAATGTTAATAGAAGGAAGGAAATAATAAAAATTGAAACAGAAGTAAATGAAAGAGAAACAAACTAGACTATAGCAAAAATCAACAAAATTAAAAGCTGCTTCTTTGAGAAGATAAATAAAATAGACAAACCATTAGCCAGACTCATCAAGAAACAAAGGGAGAAAAATCAAATCAATAAAACTAGAAATGAAAATGGAGAAACCACAACAGACAACACAGAAATACAAAGGATCATAAGAGACTATTATCAGAAAATATACGCCAATAAAATGGACAACTTGGAGGAAATGGACAAATTCTTAGAAAAGTATAACCTACCAAAACTGAACCAGGAAGAAATAGAAAATTTTACAGACCCATCTCAAGCACAGAAATTGAAACTGTAATCAAAATTCTTCCAAGAAACGAAAGTCCAGGATCAGATGGCCTCAAGGTGAATTCTACCAAAAATTTAGAGAAAAGCTAACATCTATCCTACTCAAACTCTTCCAGAAAATTACAAAGGAAGGTAAACTGCCAAACTCATTCTATGAGGCCACCATCACCCTAATACCAAAACCAAAGATGCCACAAAACAAGAAAACTATAGGCCAATATCAGTGATGAACATAGACGCAAAAATTCTCAACAAAATTCTAGCAAACTAAATCCAACAACATATTTAAAGGATCATACGTCATGACCAAGTGGGCTTTACCCCAGGGATGCAAGGATTCTTCAATATTTGCAAATCAATCAATACGATACACAATTTTTCAAATTGAAAGATTACAAGCCAAATGATTATCTCAGTAGATGCAGAGAAAGCCTTTGACAAGTTACAACAGTGACTTATGATCAAAACTCTGCAGAAAGCAGGAATAGAAGAAACATACCTCAACATAATAAAAGCCATATATGACAAACCCACAGCAAACATTATCCTCAATGGGAAAAAAAAAAAAAAAACAGAAAGCATTTCCTCTAAATATCAGGAACAAGACAGGGGTGCCCAGTCTCACCACTACTATTCAACAGTTTTGGAAGTCCAAACCACAGCCATCAGAGAAGAAAAAGAAATAAAAGAATCCCAACTGGAATGGAAATAGTAAAACTCTGTTTGTGGATGACATGATCCTCTACATAGAAAACCCAAAAGACAACACCAGAAAACTATTACCAGCTATAATTCCACTAGCAAAGTTGTGGGATATAAAATTAATACAGATAAATCCCTTGCATTACTATACAATAAAAATGAGAAAATAGAAAGAGAAATTAAGAAAACAATCCCATTCCCATTCCAACGAAAAAAATACTTGGGAATAAGTTTACCTAAAGAAATGAAAGACCTACATATAGAAAACTAAAAAAAAAAAAAAACTACTGAAAGAACTCAAAGATGACACAAAGAGATGAAGAAATATATCATGTTGGTGGATTGGAAGAATCAATATAGTGAAAATGAGTATATTACCCAAAGTAATCTACAGATTTAATGCAAGTTACCAACGGTATTGTTCTCAGAACTAGAACAAATAATTTCACAATTTGTATGGAAAAGCAAAAAAACTCGAATTGCCAAAGCAATCTTGAGAAAGAAGAATGGAACTGGAGGAATCAACATGCCTAATTTCAGACTAACAAAGCTACAGTCACCAAGAAGGTATGGCACTGGCACAAGGACAAAAATATAGATCAGCGGAATAAAATAGAAAGCTCAGAGATAAACGCAAACACCTATGGACACCTTATCTTTGACAAAGGAGGCAAAAATATACAATGCAGAAAAAACACTCTTTAACAAGTAGTGCTGGGAAAACTTGTCAACCACCTGATAAAAGATGAAACTAGAACATTTTGTTACACCATACACAAAAATATACTCAAAATGTATTAAAGATCTAAATGTAAGACCAGAAACTATAAAACGATTAGAGGAAAACATAGGCAGAACACTCTCTGACATACATCACAGAAAGATCCTCCCATGACCCACCTCCCAGAGTAATGTAAATAAATGAAAAAATAAACAAATGGGACCAAACTAAATGTAAAAACTTTTGTACAATGAGGGAAACTATAAGCAAGGTGAAAAGGCAGCCTTCAGAATGGGATAAGGAAGTGGTGGTACATATACACAATGGAATATTACTCAGCTATTACAAAGAATGCATGTGAATCAGTTCTCATGAGGTGGATGAAACTGGAGCCTATTATACAGAATTAAGTAAGTCAGAAAGAGAAACACCAATACAGTATATTAACACATATATATGGAATTTAGAAAGATGGTAACAATGACCCTATATGCAAGACAGAAAAAAGAGACACAGATGTAAAGAACAGACTTTTGGACTCTGTGGGAGAAGGAGGGTGGCATGATCTGAGAGAATAGCATTGAAACATGTGTATTACCATATGTAAAATAGATGACCAGTGCAAGTTTGATGCATGAAGCAGGGCACTCAAAGCTGGTGCTCTGGGACAACCCAGAGGATGGAAAGGGAGGAGGGTTCAGGATGGGGGAAAACATGTACAGTCATGGCTGATTCATGTAGATGTATGGCAAAAACTACCACAATATTGTAAAGTAATTAGCCTCCAATTAAAATAAATACATTTATTTAAAAACAATAAAAGGCAAGTGGCTCACACACACACACAAAAAGAAACAGATCCACACTTGACTGGCTTTTGTTTCTCACAGTGAAGTCCTCTGTAACCCCAGTTGCTTTATTCTTCCTAGATATACAGTTCACAGAATCACACACATGCTTTAGTATAAATTAACATAACTAAGAATAGAAGAACATTAAGGGCTTTTCTATACAGATGCAAAAAATCTTCAACAAAATATTAGCAAACTGAATCCAACAACATATAAATGGATCATATACCATAATCATCTTGGAGTTATTCCAAGGTCACAAAGATGGTTCAACACTCACAAATCAATAATGTGATACATCACAATGACAAAAGGAAGGATGGAAATCAAATCACATGATCATCTCAACAGACACAGAAATAGGAGTTGATAAAATTCAATATCTGTTCATCAAAAAAGAAAACTCTCATCAAAGTGAGTACAGAGGGATTCTATCTCAACATAATAAATACCATTTATGACAAACCCACAACCAATATAATACTCGAAGCCTTCCTGCTAAATTCAGTAACAAGACAAGCATGCCCATTCTCACCGCTTCTATCTAACATAGTAGTGGAAGTCCTAGCCACAGAAGTCAGACAAGAAAAATAATAAAAATTATCAAAATCAGAAGGGAAATGAAAAAATTCACAGTCTGCAGATGATATGATACATTATAAAAAATATTCTAAAGTCTCCACCCAAAAAACTATCCGAATAAATGATTTTAGCAAGTTTTCAACATATAAGATTCATATACAGAAACATGTCACAATTCTATGCACTAATAATGAAATATTAGGAAGAAAAATCATGAAAACAATTCCACTTGAAGTTGCATCAAAAAGAATAAAATACCAAGGAATGAACTGAACCAAGAAAGTGAAAGATCTGTACTCCGAAAACTATAAAATACTGATGAAAAAAATTGAAGATGATACAAAGAAATGCAAATATATCCCATACTGTTGGTCTGGGAGAATTAATCTTTTATAAAATGTCCATACTACCAAAAGCAATATAGAGATTTAATACAATCCCTATTAAAATACCCATGACATTTTTCACAGAGTAGATCAAATATCCTAAAATTAATATGGAATGACACAAAACGCCAAACTGCCAAAGCAATCTTAAGAAAAAAGTATAAAGCTGGAGATAAAAACCTCTCAGACTTCAGACTATAATACAAAGCTACAGTATCAAAGCGGTGTGGTATTGGCACAAAAACAGACATAGATCAATGAATGGTACAGAATAGAGATACCACAAATAAACCTATGCACCCATGATCAACTAATCTATGAAAAAGGAGTCAAGAATATTCAATGGAGATAAGACAGACTTTTCAACAAGTGGTGCTGGGAAAACTGGACACCCACATATAAAACAATGAGATTAAAACATTCCATCGTACCATATATAAAAATAAACTCAAAATGGTTTAAAAGACTTAAATGTAAGAGCAAATATCATAAAACTCCTAAAAGAAACATAGGCAGAATATTCTTTGACATAAATCACAGCAATATTTTCTTGGATCAGTCTTCTAAGGCAAAAGAAATAAAAGCAAAAATAAGTAAATGGCAGCTTGCTCCTTAAAAGCTTTTGCACAGCAAAGGAAACCACTGATAAAAAGAAAACTCTACCTACAGAATTGCAGAAAATACTTGCAAATGATAAGACTACTAAGGGGTTAATATCCAAAATATGCAAACAGTTCATAGAAATTAACATGAAAAAGCCAATAAAAATGGGCAGAAGGCTTGAATAGACATTTTTGCAAGGAAGCACATGGTCAGGAGGTGCATGAAAAGATGTTCAACATTGCTGATTGTTAGAGACATGCAAAAATAAAAGCAACAATGAGATATCACCTTACATCTGTCAGAATGGCTATCATCAAAGTGTACACAATTACAAACATTGGAGAGGATGTGGAGAAAAGGGAACCTTTGTACACTGTTGGTGAGAATTTAAATTGGTGCAGCCACTGTGGAAAACAGTATGAAGGGGTCTCAAAAAACTAAAAATAGAACAACCATATCACCAAGCAACTCCATATTGAATGCATATACAAAGATACAAATTAAAAAAGATACATGCACCCCAATGTTCATAACAGAACTATTTACAATAGTGAAGATATGGAACCCACCTCCCATATTACTCAGCCATGAAAAAGAATAAAATTCTGTCATTTGAAGCAAAGTGGATGGACCTACAGAATAGTATTTCAAGTTAAATAAGTTGAATACAAATACTGTATGATGTAACTTATATATGGAATCTAAAATATAATACCAGTTAATGTATATGCAAAACAGAAACATGGTAACATTAAGAATTACAAAAGAATTAAAATATGAACCAAATTTTTGAAATTTACTTTTCACTTGACATGCCTCTGCATAAAAATAATTTTATTGACATAAATGATGTAAGTTCTCACATAAATTTTTGTGCTAGATAACTGTAATATTTCAGCTTAATGTGAAGATAAACTTATGCTGCTGCTGCTAAGTCGCTTCAGTCGTGTCCAACTCTGTGCGACCCCATAGACGGCAGCCCACCAGGCTCCCCCGTCCCTGGGATTCTCCAGGCAAGAACACTGGAGTGGGCTGCCATTTCCTTCTCCAATGCATCAAAGTGAAAAGTGAAAGTGAAGTCGCTCAGCCATGTCCGACCCTCAGCGACCCCATGGACTGCAGCCTTCCAGCCTCCTCTGTCCATGGGATTTTCCAGGCAAGAGTACTGGAGAGGGGTATGCACTGTAACTATTTTTATGGATGAGAATTAAAACTTTATTAAGTTTAAAAAGTAAAGTATAAACAAGACATTATAATTCTGTAATGATAAAATATGATTTTAATCTATATAGTACCTTAAACATTTTACTTAACAAAACAGAATATGCTACACCATCTTTTGTAATCCCTAAGTAAAGAAAATACTGCAATAAAGCAAAGCTTCACAATCACTAATCATCTTTAGAAGAGTTTCTGTAATTAAAAAATGCTAAGAGCAGCCAATCTTCTCTAAAGTGCTCCTTGGTGCATTGCTAATAAAGACATCTGATAAAAGACAACTTTGGATCTTTCCTCACTCTTAAATCAGTAAATATTTTTTCAATATCTATTAATATGAACAGCTAGTAATAGAGGCAGGCATAGCCCTTGCTCTCAAATGTCAAATTTATTTTAAATGTAACAAACTATAATTAATAATAAAATTAATTTAATTAATAACATTTAACTTCTCCTTTCATTGCATCTACTGGCTTCCCTGGTGGCTCAGATGGTAAAGCGTTTGTCTACAATGCAGGAGACTCAGGTTTGAGCCCTGGGTTAGGAAGATCCCCTGGAGAAGGAAATGGCAACCCACTCCAGGACTATTGCCTGGAAAATCCCATGGACAGAGGAACCTGGTAGACTACAGTCCACGGGGTCGCAAAGAGTCAGACACGACTGAAAGACTTCACTTTCACTTTCTTTCACTTTCATTGTATCTGCTATTCTATAATCCATTCTCTTCAGTCAGTATTAGCTCCTTCCAATAGAAGAATATAAATCACATCTGTTAGGCAGTGTGCTTTATTTACTAGTGTGGTTGCCTCATGTCATTATTTTAGAATGATTGTTTCCAATAATTATATATTAATTAATTTTATTAAGTCCAATTCACAATTAATATATTAATTAAAATTTAATTAATACATTAATTTCAACAGTCATACAAGGAAGACACTAAACAAGAAATGGACATTTTTCTGAGAATGTGTTTATTAAAACATAGTGCTATGAACCTTTAAAGACAGATTCAGGTTCAAATCTTTAATATTGAAGGATCTTCTGTAAAATATTACAAAATAAGTGTTTTTATATATTAATACTTTGTGAAATCTGGGCAGCTGAGCCATTAAAGATCAAATATGATCTGCAGAGCTAAGATGTTTCAAAACACCTTACCTTCTATCCACAGATGAACTTCAATAGGAGAAGATGTCACAGCTGGATATCGTCAGAAAAAACAACTTGTTTTTGCCACGTCTCAGAATGGATAAATAGAGAAAGTCTTCTGACGGTTAATGTTTAAGGCTTAGATATTCTGAGTAGCTAAGGATTAAATAACAGAATTTAATCAGGTTCAGGCCTTATCTATTTATACAGACTGCATTATATTAGCATATGCTATTAGGTATGGGAGTTTAGGGTAAAATTTGTTGTTGGGGTAATATAGTCCACCATTAAACAATTATGCTACTATTTACTGATTGCCTCTTTAGTAAAATACAAAACTCAAATATAAATCTGAATGAAATACCAATATATGCTACAATGTGAAAAAATCCTGAAAACCTGCTAAGTGAAAGAAGCCAGACAGATAAGGTTGCATAGTGTGTGATTCCAGTTAGTTGAAATATCCAGAACAGATAAATCCACAAACACAGAATAATTAGTGGTTTCCAGGGGTTATAGGGAGGCAGGGAATGCTATGCTATGCTATGCTAAGTCACTTCAGTCATGTCCGACTCTGTGCGACCCCAAAGACGGCAGCCCACCAGGCTCCCCCATCCCTGGGATTCTCCAGGCAAGAACACTGGAGTGGGTTTCCATTTCCTTCTCCAATGCATGAAAGTGAAAAGTGAAAGTGAAGTCACTCAGTCGTGTCCGACTCTTAGCGACCCCATGGATTGCAGCCTACCAGGCTCCTCCGTCCATGGGATTTTCCAAGCAAGAGTACTGGAGTGGGGTGCCATTGCCTTCTCCGAGGGAGGCAGGGAATAGTGATTGTTTAATAGGTACAGGGTTCCATTTTGGGATAATGAAAATGTTTTGGAAATAGAAAGTGATGGTTGCACAACACAGTGAATATACTAAATATCTCTGAATTGTAGACTTTAAAATAGTTAATTTTATGTCATATGAGTTTTATCTTAATAAAATAAAAATAAAACTACAAATATAAATCTGACACAACTTCTGTCCTAGAGGAATTGTGAATCTATTAAGATCAAAAGTACATCAACAGCATTGATAACTAGCTTAAGACATTTACCATACAGACCAGAGCTAAAGAGTTAACACTTAAAGAAACAGATTAATGGAGGAGGTGGCATCTGAGTCAAGGCAAAGAAGACTAGAAAGAAAAGAACCTTAAGGGAAGAATAGTATGTTGATGTATGGCAAAACCAATACAATATTGTGAAGTAAAAAAAAATAATAATAATAATTTAAAAATATGAAAAAAAAAATCACACAAAAAAGAGAAGAATAGTAGTATTTGCTCTATCTACATCAGGAGTGCATTGTGAGATCCATGGAAAGAAAAATGAGAACACTTTCTAAAATGTAAGACATTCATTACAGAAATGTGAATCATTATTAGTACCGGTAATTTTGAAGCTTAAAGTTGTTGCAGTCTGCAGTGTTCCTACCTGTATTACTCAGCTCTTGAAACCCACAATAGGGAAGATACAAAGGATATATTAATGGCATTTATAAAGTAATATTGTGATAATGCAGATGCTCTTAGAATCAACTCTTCCCCTTCCATTTACTGTCTTTAAACTTTATAACTGTGTATGTAGAAATGCTTTAACTTGAGTCGTTGATGTTAACATTAAACAAATGGTCTGAAATCATAGCCAAAGCACTCTGGAAAAACACTTCAACATAGGTCTCACTTTCCCAGCCTAAATAAGTATGACCAAATTAAACGAGTGGTACTGCCATGTTTTGTTTTGCTTTTTTCTGGCCCTCCACTGAGCCAATTAACTCATGTCCTGCCTTATACAGCCACTTCTTTATCTACTAGAGAATATTTTGTTTACCTTAATCTTGTTTGTCAAGAAACCTGGGTTTGAATATCTTTTAAACTGCAGATATGACAAAGGGCTGCCATGCTTTCTAGAGCAGCCAAGTCCAAAAGAACTTTCTGCAATGTTGGAATATTCTACATCTGAACTATTCAATACAAATGGCCACATATGTCTGTTAAGCATGTAAAATATGACTAGTGGGACTTGAGAACACAATTTTAAATTTTGATTAATTTTAACTGACTGAAATGTTAATAGTCACATGTGGCTAGTGGTACTGGACTGGACAACAGAGTTCTAGAAACTATAGTCAAGTATTAGGGTCATGGTCACTGCCATACATCAATATAAATGTCATAATTTTTAATATATATATGAATATATATATATAGGCTTCCCAGTAGTTCAGCAGTAAAGAATCTGCCTGCAGTGCAGGAGATACAGGAGATGCAGGTTCAATCCCTGGGTCAGGAAGATCCCTGGAGAAGGGCATGGCAATCCATTCCAGGATTCTTGCCTGGAGAATCCCATGGACAGAGGAGCCTGACAGGATACAGTCCCTAGGGTCGTAAAGAACTGGAGATGACTGAAGCGACTGAGAGCGTGCACGTGCGCGCGCGCACACACACACACACACACACGTATATATACACACACACACACATATATATATATATATCCCTTCCCTCTTGAGCCTCCCTCCCCCACACCACCCCCTCAATCCATCTCTCTAGGTCATCACAGAGCACCAGTCAGGGCTCCCTGTTATATAGCAGCTTTGCACTAGTTATCTATTTTACACGTTAGTTTTTATATGTCAATGCTACTTTCTACCACCACAACATTGTAAAGCAATTATGTTCCAATTAAAAAGGAAAATATTAGGGTTATATATCTGGTAGACATTCTCAGATTAAAAATGAGGGTTGTTAGGGGAATAGGAAGATCTGAAAAAATCCTAATGCTTACTGTCAGATTATCTGTAGCTTTAAAATGGATGAAGAAACTGGCAATGAGGCTACCAGCACTGGCAAGCTGCTGGTCCTTCTCTGATTTCCCCCTCACCTGAGGTGTGAAGTTAAGTGAGGCTGCACAGAGGTAGGGGGGTGGATAAAAGAAAGGACTTTTGGTAGTCTCCAGTGGTGAACTAACCTCCAATAGCTTTCAGTTACTCTGAAAAAAAATATAGTTAGCATAACAGAAACCCTTAGTGAAGTTCTGGCATCGAGCAGAGAGTCTGTTAAAATAAAGAGGGAAAATGTTTATGTCATTCGAGCAGAATCAACAAATGGGTAATATGGGGTTACTATGTGCCAGGCACAGTGAATTTCATTAATTAAAAGATGTGGTTGTGCTTACTATGATTGTGTAATATTACTTAAAATCCTTCAAGGAAAGCAAGTTTTGGTGTGCAATGGCTTTCTTTCTTTCTTTCTTTCTTTTTTTTTTTTTTTTTTTTTTTTTGCTATTTAACATTACTCCTTGAAATCTACCTAAATGGCTTTTCTCTTTTTGTTCTCTTTGTTTTGGTCTTTCCAGTTTCTACTGCTTTCTTCTTTTAACTCCAGATAAGTGTTACCTGTTTTGTACTCTTGCATCTCCACGTGGCTGTTTATGCAAAATATTCACCAAGAGTTTTCATCTCAGCTTTAAAAAAAAAAAGGAAACAAAACTGTCAAAATAATTTAAAAATTAGTGATCCAATTTCCCTTCTCAAGATCTCAAAGTGCATTCTTCTGAATACTGACTAGCTTTGAATATTAGTTTATTTCCAAGTACATTCTTTTATGTAGAAAGGTCTGGGTCTACAGTCTATGTAGCAAGATTCAACTTGAATGGCCCTAATTACTAGCGTTTTAATTAAGCTTAATGTATTTTAAATGTACAACTATAGACGTTCTATTATCCATATCCAAGACAATAAGGTGTTAAAATTTTAAACAAACAAAATATTCTAAAGGATATAATCAGCTGATCTGGGCAGGGTGGATTTCTTTATCCATAAGAAAACAATATAAATAATGCAGAGAGGGATTATTATGTTCTTATCATACAGGAAGAATAATTGACTCAGGGAACTAAAAAAAAAAAAATATACAGTTGATATCTAATCATAAGGTTGGAATTCGACGGCTAGAACAGCCGTCAGAGTTCGACAAGGCAGCAGCGCGCGTTTGCTAACAGCTAAAATTCTGTGGTAAATTTTCCTCATGTCGAGCTGAAGTTAGCCTACTCTAAATTCGCGCCCCCACACCCCCATTTTCCTCCTTGTTCTGCCTCAGGCTGTCCCTGTGAAGGAAATCTCTGGAGACTCTCACCTCAGAGAGACTCCTCCAATCTATGGTCCTGTCCCACCAAGTTGTCAGTTAGCCAAACTAACTGTCCCCTCACTCCCTTTTTCCGTCCTCGGTTTTTCTTAGGACACTTTCCATGCCTGTCCTCACCCAAAAGCCTCCCACTAGTCTGTCAGGACCTCCATCTGCAATGCGAAGCTTCGAGCAGAGCTGCGAGACTGAGGCAGCCTGACCACCTGAGGCCAAGGGACCAAAGGCCTCCCGGTTACTCTGACTCTCCCCGTTCCTCTGCCCTGGCAATCCGGTGGGCCTCCTCCCCTCCACAACTACCCGCGTTTTGTTAGACCATATCGCCTTACAGGGCTTTCAAATGGATGCTCCTCAGAATGGTAAACGCCTCCCGCTACAGCCGCACCCGAGGGTTACAGCAAGCCGCCTTCCTACTTGCCTCTTCCCCTACCCTCTCCGGCCAGACGCCGCGGGGGCAGGATTCCCTCAGCTACCAACAGGGCGGTTGGGCAGGGGAAGGACAGGTCCCGGTTGCGCTGCGCCCAGCACGCGGGTCACCGCGGCCCTCAGCGCCCAGCGCATCCCAAGGAACCGCCGGCTGCGGGTGACGTAACTCTGCCCCGACCTGGCGCGCGGGGGTGGGGTTAGCGGTGGGGGCGGGGGAAGTGAGCGGAGAGGAGGTGGGGGGAGTGTTGGGGGGGGCCGGCCGTTGGCTGGGGAGGTGGTCTTCGCCTTTTACCCGCACTTAATAGCTGTTGAAAAAGTTTGTTTTCCCTGCAATGCTGTACAAATATCTGTGCGTGTACTTTAAGGGGTCTAAAAGAAGATTAATCACAGAGAGACGCGCGCGCGCACACACACACACACACACACACAATCAAGGTGAGCAAGAATTCAAAGCAACAAGAAAACTAATCTGGAAGCAACAGGTGGTCAGATTTCTCAGTGAAATAAACGGTCGAAGGAATGCTGAACCAATGTGAAACACCCCTCTCTAGCGTTTATGGGAAATCCACTTTTTTTTTTTTTTCCTTTAAGCTTTTAGACCTAGAAACTGAGGCCTCGAGTTGAAGGCGTGGGGGCGGGGATGGGGGAAGGCTACAACTAGGATCTCTAGTAGCCTTACAGTCTCACGATTAGTTCAAGTAGCTTCCATTTTGAAGTGCTATGGATTTAGATAATATGCTGGTTTAAAGTGGACCCTTGCTAGTACTCAGTGTTCAAAATTAAACTTAGAATATTTTGTTTCTTTTGAACACAAATTGTCACCGGAACACTGAATCCCTTGACCTTGTAAATTTATGAACCCTGTTTTAAACAAAGCTGAAATTCTCTCATGCTATTAAACCTCAATATGATACCTGAGTATTTCTTTTCCTTCACCAAGTGCTCTTGAAGCTGTGCGGCCTTACATGGTACCATAATAGGCGAACATATTTATGTTTAAACTCCTTTATCAAAGCAAACGTCTAAAAGCTGTAATGAGCTAACTCAAAGTTTCTATTAATAGCCCTATTCACTGGAAAACATTTCTTATGTATTCCATATCACCAAAGGAAGTCATCTGGTCCACAAAATAGAATATTTAAATACTGAATGTAGCTAGAATGAACCTAAAAAAAATAATTTTATCTAATTCCCTCATTTACTGATGAGAAAATGGAGACCCAGATAGAAAAGAGTTGTTTCAAGTCACACAACAGTTTAGTGGCAGAACTAGAAAAAGAATCCAAACATCTGAACCTCAGTGCTGTGCTCCATCCACCAAACCCCAAACATACTGGAATTAAATGATATCTCAAGCAAATGGTGAAAGTTTGGAAAGATGTCACATGTATCTGTCTCCTGGGATCTAGACACAAGAAGAGATGATAAAAACCAAAAAGAAACAACCAAAAAAAAAATTTCCAAACACTAATGATGTGAAAGGAAAGCAGAATATAGTGAGTGGGAAGAGGTGGAAGCAAATAGAAAACTGTGTTTTACAGGTGTGAACATATATGAATCACTTCTGACCAGATGAAATTATTACAATCCGTTAGGAAGGAGGAAGATTCTGGCTCCCATCCACTTTTACAAAAATAGATGTTTCCCACTTTAATCATCTATCTCAATGGGGCTTCCTTCCTGTTTCCTCAAACTCTGAATCTTATCTGTATCTGCTATATAAACTTAAGTAATCATTATTATTATTATTGCTACTACTGACATAATTTCTGGATTCCTGCAGCTCAAAACTGTCTTTTCAGCAGTTGAACATGTCATTCAAAAGTGTGTGTATTCACAGAAGCTAGATTAGAGCTAGCACATTCAAATTGTGGGATTTTACTTTTTGTTGTTTAATTAGCAGGATATAGTTCTGTGGAGCTGGGACATACCACTTCATTTGCTGTTATTCTCCATGGTTTCAGCTTCATACAAATTAATCTGATAGACTGACCTCTGCTAATTTGTTAATAATTGTTGACAAACTCCCTTGTAAGATAATTGTAATTTAGCAGTAGCTTTGTGTACTGAATGACAATCTGAGAAACCTGTCAAAATTTAATGACTCCTGAATCCCCTTTTGTTTGCCCATTAAAATTATATGTATAAGACACACATATGTAATGTATTAAATATTCATATGTTTATAAGTATGCTGCTGCTAAGTCGCTTCAGTCGTGTCCGACTCTGTGTGACCCCAGAGACAGCAGCCCACCAGGCTCCCTGGTCCCTGGGATTCTCCAGGCAAGAACACTGGAGTGGGTTGCCATTTCCTTCTCCAATGCAGGAAAGTGAAGAGTGAAAGTGAAGTCGCTCAGCCGTGTCCAACTCTTTGCGACCCCATGGACTGCAGCCTACCAGGCTCCTCTGCCCATGGGATTTTCCAGGCAAGAGTACTGGAGTGGGGTGCCATTGCCTTCTCCAGTTTATAAGTATATATACACATAAATATTTATGTGTATGTATAATAAAGACAACTAAGAATAAGAAACACAGTAGTAAGGTTTATGAATATCATATCACAGATTTCAAAGGACTTTGACAAGTATTTTCTAATTTCTTTCAGCAAATGATGTGCTATTTACCAGAAAGCAAAACTAAATTATTATGAGCCATTGCTACATTTTGTTAACACAGCCAGTTAGATTTTTGACTTGATAATAACTGAGCTAAAACTCAGGAGGGGATATGTATGTAACAAGTACCTTACAAATAATCTCTCGCATCTGCATCATGCCATGTGAGCTGCAAAGCATCTCTACGTATATTACATTATTTGAGCCCCACAGCAACACTTTTAAAATGATTGAGAGGAGAGACTTTTATATCCATCAGACGATTAGAAAACTGAAGCTCAGGGGTTTAAATTATTTACCCAATGCATCATTGCCAGATAAGTAAAACTGCTGATACTTAAACCCGAATTGTCTAACTCCTGTATCAGTGTTCTGTTACCCCAGAGATTGAGGAACAATTAATTGTATATCACAAACACAGGATTTGACTTTCTGGACAAAAAACTATTCTAGCTCCAATCGTATCTCTCAAAATATTCTTTCCCTGTCCTCTCCTATTCTTCTTCTCACACTTTCTGACAAATATAAACTTTTATGCACTTCCTTGATGATACTCTTTACTTCTTGGAATTGAACTATTATTCAATGCAAATGATCCCCAAATCCTCATTTACAGGCATATCCATCTTTACACACGTTGTTATCAACTGATATAAGTTGTCAAAACCAACCAGCTTGTTCAGAATGGCTCTGCAGTTCTTCACGCAAAAAAAGAACACTCTGTTTATTACATATATATATATATATGAAGTTTTATATATATATATAATTATAGAAAATTCTGTGTATATATGAATTTACAGAACCTTCCATAATTAAAAAGAGATCTGCTAACAAAAGTCTAGCTGAGTGAATTGGTATTAGAGTGGAATAGCCCAGGCATATTGAGGAAGCCAAAGGAGAAAAAAGATTCAGAATGATGGTGTTTATTTTCAAACAGATAAAGGCATTGGACTTACTGATAAGAAGTCACTGATGAACTTGGAGTGGTTGAAATCCAAATTTCAATTACTATTAATAAATATAAAAGCAACCACAATTATTGAGCATTTACTCCATGACAGAAATTGCACTCTAGTTTACTTAATTTCTAAGGTAAAAAATATGCATTATAACATAAATACAAAAGGGGCACACATTGTAGGTGTAAAACTCAATGAATTCTCCCAAACTGCACCCTCCTTTACTTTTTTTTTTTTTCATGTAGTTGAAAATATTTTATTTTATTTTTATATACATATATATATTTTTTGGAGTTTTTTTTTTAATTTAAATTTTATTTTATTTTTAAACTTTACATAACTGTATTAGTTTTGCCAAATATAAAAATGAATCCGCCACAGGTATACATGTGTTCCCCATCCTGAACCCTCCTCCCTCCTCCCTCCCCATTCCATCCCTCTGGGTCGTCCCAGTGCACCAGCCCCAAGCATCCAGTATCGTGCATCGAACCTGGACTGGCAACTCATTTCATACATGATATTTTACATGTTTCAATGCCATTCTCCCAAATCTTCCCACCCTCTCCCTCTCCCACAGAGTCCATAAGACTGTTAAGCACGTCAAGATCAAGAAACAGAACATTACCTACACTAAGCACCTTTTAAAATAAAGTATTTCATTTTTTAAACAACTCAGTGAAATGGTTATTTCCTTTTTCTATATGATGAATCTTGCTCAGAGATGTAAACATGTTCATGATTACCCATCTTAGAAATTTCAGAGAGGAGTTTAAAGTATTTCTCTCAATCTGCAAAGTTCATGCCACACATTTACCTTTAAAAAGTTAAACAGTGATATAAAAACTAAATATAGGACTGAAATTTGAGAAAAGATTTGAGACGTTTGAGAGAAGAGATGATCCTTGGGGATAGTTGAAGACTGAGGGGAAGGAGCTGGTGGTAAGGAAAGATCAAAGATACAAGAAAGAAAAAAGTTAGGTTGCTGAAAGAGATGGGCAGTAAAAGGCTAACCAAGAAAAAAAGGAACACATCCTTTTATTTTTTATTTATTTTTTTTTTAATTTTATTTTATTTTTAAACTTTACATAACTGTATTAGATTTGCCAAATATCAAAATTAATCCGCCACAGGTATACATGTGTTCCCCATCCTGAACCCTCCTCCCTCCTCCCTCCCCATTCCATCCCTCTGGGTCGTCCCAGTGCACCAGCCCCAAGCATCCAGTATCGTGCATCGTGCCATTCTCCCCAATCTTCCCACCCTCTCCCTCTCCCACAGAGTCCATAAGACTGTTCAATACATCAGTGTCTCTTTTGGAACACATCCTTTTAAACAGAAGGATAAGCAGATGAACCTATAGGGAAATACTGAGGTGGAATGGAGATTGTAGAGTGAAGCAAATCCATCTATATTGAAAATGAGAAGCACTATGTTAGCTTGAGTTTTAAGTATCATTTCAGGGGAAAAAAAAAACATGCTTTATTTAAAGTGAGAAGGTGAAAAAAAGAGAATAATCAACTGACATTTATTGAATACTTAAAATACTCTGGGTATTCTTCTAAGTAATTTACATATTTTGGCTTATGCAATCTAATAAATAACCCTGCAATATAGGAACAAATGATCTCCCCATTTTACAGATCAAGAAACTGAGTTAGGTATCCGACTTAAGTTAACATAAATAAACTAATAATTTGTGGATTCAGAATTTGAACCCAAGCCATCTGGTTCCAGATTCCTTGCACATAGACAGATGTGAAAGTGTTTGTTCACAAGAGAATGAGTGTCAAGACACTCAATAGATGAGAGAGATGGGCAAATAGGGCAGGAGGAGAGGTATAGGGATAGGTAGAATTGAATTAAATGGTAATGAAAACATGGAAGAGAGAAGATCATGCCTTTATGTGAAAATTCTGATGTATTGGATATGAATAAAATATAATCATGAAGCAACATTTATTAAAATGCTATCAAAGCTAAAAAAAAAAAAAAAAGAATGGCTTCATAGTCAGACACTGAGACCTGAATTGATGTCTCAGCATGGCACTTACTAGATGTGTACTAGTAAGTATAGAGAATGTGTAAATTATCCTAGTAAGAACCATTCTGCAGAAGGTCTATTGAAATTAAGAGCATTAATTTGAGCTATATCTCCCACTTTACCACCTCAACACCCTTAGTTTTTAAACTCTCTGCCAAAATTTGCAATATATGTGTACGCAGTGAGAATCTCTGTACATAGTGTTTTATGAGGGATGTAAAAAAACACACATAGTCACTCAAATTCCCCAGTAGCCTGTCATAGTGGGTAACATTTTCATTCCTTCCTTTGGGTTTAAAGCCCAAATCTGAAGGTTCCAAAAATGACAGAATAAATCTCATTTGTATTCATTAACAACTTACTGGTGGTTTATCAATTCCCTAGCCAAAAGATTGAAGAAGAGGACATTAAAGTTTTAGTATGATAAGTGGATAAGGGGAAAAGATGTCAGGAAAAGATACAGAACTTCAGATGCTACAGAGACAGAAAGGTGGGAAGCTTAGCTTAAGACAGACTTGTCTTACTTCACAGTTTGGCCAAATGGCTAGTCCTGTGCCTTAGCTTTGCAATCTATCAGGTTTTTCTCTGCCAAATCTCAGCACAATTCCTTCAGAAGAGAAGCTTAGTGTTTGCTCAGGCTTCTTTCCCGAGTAAACCTGTTCTACACTCAGACAAATTAAATAGATTTCCTCCTCAACAAATATACTGCAAAAAATTAAAGGGAGAGTGGCTAATGACAAAATAGCAAATCCCCCAAATATCTGGAATGTAGTACACAGAGTTTTACTGAAAACTTACTGTATTTTGTCAGTCTAAATCTTGCCAAAATATTCCATCTATTTGTAAAGAAAGTTCCCAAGTTTTTAATGACTCCATGTCATAAGAAAATTATATATTCATCATAGCAAAAGTAGTTACACATAAGAGAAAGCTGGTTGCATTCTCCATATTCCTTATTCACCAAGGAAATATCTTGATATATGAGTTGGCCAAGAAGTTCATTGGGTTGTACAAACTTTTTGGCTAACCCGATATTGTAACTTCAAACAGCATAAGTGTGTGTGCACAGGGACAGTGAATCCCTTTTAGAATTTCAAAGGCCAATGAAAACGTTAGCCAAAGGCTAACAATGTGACTTCATCTGTTTATTGACTATATAAAATAGTGATTTGTCTCTTCATATAAGTAATGCTTCTAAAAGCATTGACAACGTGCACTGATTCTGAATGAACAGATTTAAGATCATTTGTTGTGCTATTATTTTTTCTAGATGAGTTATAAATGGAGAAGAGATTTGACTGTGCTGATTTAGACTGAATTCTAAATAACTGCATTATCTTGGGGAAAAACACTAGGGTCCTTATATACACTTGCCTCAGGAACTGATAAATGAATCTTCTCAAGCCTCATATGATCTAAGTTATTTCTATGATCTAAGTTTCTTAGTTTTTCTCTTCACCTAGAAATCTATATTTCTTAATGTTGTCTTGAGCAAGTCATTTAAATTTCTGAGCCTCAATTTGTTTCATCTGCACAACAGGGCCAATAGTAACTCAGAGTGCTGCTTGAGGATCAAATGAGATAACTTATGAAAAATGTTTAGTATAGTAAATGTAAGGTAAACTATTATTTCATAAATAGTATATAAATAACAGATAAGACGTTTTGTTCTTTAAAACTGGTTTCCCATTCTTGGTTAACAACATTAAAAGGGGGAAAATAAAACCTCACCTTTCGTGTCAAAAAAACCAGCAAGGCAGTATGGCCTCTAATACCTTTACTATCTCTACAAAGAGGTAACTGAACAGGGACATTTAGAAAGGAGTGCTCAACACTGAATCTTCCTTCTCATATACAAGCCCCTAATGAGCCTCATTAGGGAAAAAAGGCAAAAACACAGATAAGAGCAGATTGCTCATCATGGTCTAGTTTTTATATTGATCACCCAGTCTATGCTTTTTACAATTATTTAACATTTCACAGTAGCAGTAGTTGGAAAAAAAAAAAAAATCCTGACCTTCCTAGAGGCCCTGACAATTTAACTGGCTATAGTGTGGCAATAAGACTCACTCAAATTATAATGCCATTTCAATTTTATATTGAAAAAAAATATGTAGTGGAGGAAGGTGTAGAAAGGCTGCTGCTGCTGCTGCTAAGTCACTTCAGTCATGTCCAACTCTGTGCGACCCCATAGATGGCAGCCCACCAGGCTCTCCCGTCCCTGGGATTCTCCAGGCAAGAACACTGGAGTGGGTTGCCATTTCCTTCTCCAATGCATTAAAGTAAAAAATGAAAGTGAAGTCTCAGTCGTGTCTGACTTGTAGCAACGCCATGGACTGCAGCCTACCAGGGTCCTCCAACCATGGGATTTTCCAGGCAAGAGTACTGGAGTGGGGGTGCCATTGCCTTCTCTGGTAGAAAGGCTAGAAATGAGCATAGTGGCTGAGAACTCACATCACCTGTTTAGTCATGACTATGCTGTTGGTACAAGATCCTCATAAGTATCATGCCTGAGTTCATGCCAAAGGCATGGCTGACATAAAGGCTAGGACTCTGACACATATTTTCAAGCATTTCAGGCCAATTTTGGACTGGAATAGTAGATATCTCATTTTGTCTGTCTATTTTGATAGTAAGAAAAGCATGGTGAAAAGCTAAAGAAAATGATCTATGCCTGGAATTGTGCTCAGTCTGCACTCCCACCCTTCTTTCTCCCTCTCTTTCTCCATATCTGTCTCTGTCTCTCTCTTAAAGGTATTAAGTTGCTACTGAACCTTATTCTGCTACTGAGTCAAATCTATATTTTTGGCTTCAGTTATTATATATGTGTGTGTGTGTGTGTCATATACATATGCAATGTGTCCCTGTACCAGGTTTTATTTTTTTTTACTTTATTTTTTTTATTCTTTTATTTTATTTTTAAACTTTACATAATTGTATTAGTTTTGCCAAATATCAAAATGAATCCGCCACAGGTATACATGTGTTCCCCATCCTGAACCCTCCTCCCTCCTCCCTCCCCATACCATCCCTCTGGGTCATCCCAGTGCACCAGCCCCAAGCATCCAGTATCGTGCATCGAACCTGGACTGGCAATTCTAAAATTTTATTGCCTACTGTGGAGGATCAAAGAAATAGGGGTTTTGAGAAAACAGAGCTGAGAGCTTCTGAGCAACAAACATAAAAGGATATAATATTCTTATATTTTCCATTGTGTCCACAATTTAAATCACTGCTTAAAAATGTTACACAAACTGAAGAATTCATATGCTGTAGGAACATAAAGCAAGTAGCTGGTTTAATGAAAAGAAAAATATTGAAAGTGAGCCACAAGAGGCCTGATTATTGGAATGCTAATAAGATCCAATAACGTTACTAGTATCTCTGCTTCCTCATGAACTCTTCCTCATTTATGAGCCAGTTTGAAATCAAAGAATTAAATTTTAAGGAAAAACGTTTATCTGAACGTTGATCTAAATGGGCATCAATGCAACCAAGTTAGTCAGTTTACCAACTGAATTACCTTATTTTGTTTGAATTCACCTGTTAGGAATGTAGAGATCAAGGAATAATGCCAGTGAAAATTAAGCTGCTTTTGTGAAAGAAGTATTTATATATTTTGGGAAATGCCTTTTCTCCCAGCTGCTCTGCAGATAATCACTGAGTTCAATCGGCACCAACTTGGAATAACTGGTTTTACATGAATTTATTAACGGGACAGGGCACAATTGAAGTGTAATCCGTTTTATTTTTTAAACTCAAAACCAATAACCATGTTCAGGTAAATATGTTGATGCTATCAATTTTAAAATAAAAATTGTTTTGAGCTGTAACCATATCTGATTTTTCCCCATTAAATGTATTTTATGACACAAAACAGCATTGCTAATCCACCCTAGGACTAGGAATCTTAGAAATTTGTTGAGATAGTATTTTAAGTTATATAATTGGTTTTTTGGTATTGTATTGTATTGTATGTATTGTATTGCAGTTTTCAAATTAATATGGGTAGGGTGGCAATTCAATGAACACATTGATATATTTCAGAAAGGCTGAGTTCAAACTCCAAGTTTAACTTGTAACTCTCTGAGTAACCTTAGTTTTATCAGTTAACCTCTTTGTACCACTCTGGGTCTTCACCTATAAAATAAGGGATTTGAATTAGATGATTCCTTGTGAGTACGTAACATTCTATGATTTTTGCCTCATCTTTTGACCTAATCAAGTCAATGAAGAAACCTTTAAATAATTTTCTCCCTAGCATCGCATTACAACCAACAGGGAAAATGGTTATATTCTTATATTGTTTCTAATACAATTATAGAATAAGTATGTTACCTACATACCTAGAGAATCCCTTTCTGTTAGTTTTCCTCCCTCAGTCTCTTAATTCATTTTGGCATGTGACACTATGATAAAGAGGAGACCACAATGCCTATCACTGCAAAGTTATCTCTGACAGTCCTTAAGCTTCTAAACTTCTATCCAGGAGGCAGTGACTTCTCTGTCTTCTACAGGGCCCTTATATTGTCAGTGCAGGCCCCTACCATCAGATCAGATCAGATCAGATCAGTCGCTCAGTCATGTCCGACTCATTGAGACCCCATGAATCACAGCACGCCAGACCTCCCTGTCCATCACCAACTCCCGGAGTTCACTCAGACTCACGTCCATCGAGTCAGTGATGCCATCCAGCCATCTCATCCTCTGTTGCCCACTTCTTCTCCTGCCCCCAATCCCTCCCAGCATCAGGGTTTTTTCCAATGAAGCAACTCTTCGCATGAGGTGGCCAAAGTACTGGACTTTCAGCTTTAGCATCATTCTTTCCAAAGAAATCCCAGTGCTGATATCCTTCAGAAAGGACTGATTGGATCTCCTTGCAGTCCAAGGGACTCTCAAGAGTCTTCTCCAACACCACAGTTCAAAAGCATCAATTCTTTGGCGCTCAGCCTTCTTCACAGTCCAACTCTCACATCCATACATGACCACAGGAAAAACCATAGCCTTGACTAGACGAACCTTTGTTGGTAAAGCAATGTCTATGATTTTGAACATGCTATCTAGGTTGGTCATAACTTTCCTTACAAGGAGCAAGCGTCTTTTAATTTCATGGCTGCAGTCACCATCTGTAGTGATTTTGGAGCCCAGAAAAATAGTCTGACACTGTTTCCACTGTTTCCCCATCTATTTCCCATGAAGTGGTGGGACGGGATGCCACGATCTTCGTTTTCTGAATGTTGAGCTTTAAGCCAACTTTTTCACTCTCCACTTTCACTTTCATCAAGAGACTCCTGAGTTCCTCTTCACGTTCTGCCATAAGGGTGGTGTCATCTGCATATCTGAGGTTATTGATATTTCTCCCGGCAATCTTGATTCCAGCTGGGTTTCTTCCAGTCCAGCATTTCTCATGATGTACTCTGCATATAAGTTAAATAAACAGGGTGACAATATACAGTCCTGACGAACTCCTTTTCCTATTTGGAACCAGTCTGTTGTTCCATGTCCAGTTCTAACTGTTGCTTCCTGACCTGCATACAGGTTTGTCAAGAGGCAGGTCAGGTGATCTGGTATTCCCATCTCTTGAAGAATATTCCACAGTTTATTGTGATCCACACAGTGAAAGGCTGTGGCATAGTCAATAAAGCAGAAATAGATATTTTTCTGGAACTCTCTTGCTTTTTCTATGATCCAGCAAATGTTGGCAATTTGATCTCTGGTTCTTCTGCCTTTTCTAAAATCAGCTTGAACATCAGGAAGTTCACGGTTCACATATTGCTGAAGCCTGGCTTGGAGAATTTTGAGCATTACTTTACTAGCGTGTGAGATGAGTGCAATTGTGCAGTAGTTTGAGCATTCTTTGGCATTGCCTTTCTTTGGGATTGGAATGAAAACTGACCTTTTCCAGTCATGTGGCCACTGCTGAGTTTTCCGAATTTGCTGGCATATTGAGTGCAGCACTTTCACAGCATCATCTTTCAGGATTTGAAAGAGCTCAACTGGAATTCCATCTCCTCCACTAGCTTTGTTCGTAGTGATGCTTTCTAAGGCCCACTTGACTTCACATTCCAGGATGTCTGGCTCTAGGTCAGTGATCACACCATCGTGATTATCTTAGTCATGAAGATCTTTTTTGTACAGTTCTTCTGTGTATTCTTGCCACCTCTTCTTAATGTCTTCTGCTTCTGTTACGTCCATACCATTTCTGTCCTTTTTCGAGCTCATCTTTGCATGAAATGTTCCTTTGGTATCTCTGATTTTCTTGAAGAGATCCCTAGTCTTTCCCATTCTGTTGTTTTCCTCTATTTCTTTGCAGTGATCACTGAAGAAGGCTTTCTTATCTCTTCTTGATATTCTTTGGAACTCTGCATTCAGATGTTTATATCTTTCCTTTTCTCCTTTGCTTTTCACTTCTCTTCTTTTCACAGCTATTTATAAGGCCTCACTAGACAGCCATTTTGCTTTTTTGCATTTCTTTTCCATGGGGATGGTCTTGATCCCTGTCTCCTGTACAGTGTCACAAACCTCATTCCATATTTCATCAGGCATTCTATCTATCAGATCTAGGCCCTTAAATCTATTTCTCACTTCCACTGTAGAATCATAAGGAATTTGATTTAGGTCATACCTGAATGGTCTAGTGGTTTTCCCTACTTTCTTCAATTTAAATCTGAATTTGGCAATAAGGAGTTCATGGTCTGAGCCACAGTCAGCTCCTGGTCTTGTTTTTGTTGACTGTATAGAGCTTCTCCATCTTTGGCTGCAAAGAATATAATCAATCTGATTTCAGTTTTGACCATCTGGTGATGTCCATGTATAGAGTCTTCTCTTGTGTTGTTGGAAGAGGGTGTTTGTTATGACCAGTGCATTTTCTTGGCAAAACTCTATTAGTCTTTGCCCTGCTTCATTCCGTATTCCAAGGCCAAATTTGCCTGTTAATCCAGGTGTTTCTTGACTTCCTACTTTTGCATTCCAGTCCCCTATAATGAAAAGGACATCTTTTTTTGGGTGTTAGTTCTAAAAGTTCTTGTAGGTCTTCATAGAACCATTCAACTTCAGCTTCTTCAGCGTTACTGTTTGGGGCATAGACTTGGATTACTGTGATATTGAATGGCTTGCCTTGGAAACGAACAGAGATCATTCTGTCGTTTTTGAGATTGCATCCAAGTATTGCATTTCAGACTCTTTTGTTGACCATGATGGCCACTCCATTTCTTCTGAGGGATTCCTGCCTGCAGTAGTAGATATAATGGTCATCTGAGTTAAATGCAATAATGATAATAGCAATAAAAGCAATAATAATTTTAAAAGTGTTAACACTTGAGTACTCACTAGTTACCAAGCACTGGCTTAAACAATTTGCATGTTTTATATAATTTAGCTCTCAAGAAATCTCTACAAGATACTTACAATCATTGATTCCTATTTCGAAGATGGGAAAAATGAGATTTAAACAAGTTAGTTCAGTTCAGTCACTCAGTCATGCCCGACTCTTTGTGACCCCATAGACTACAGCAAGCCAGTCTTCCCTGTCCATCAACAACTCCCAGATCCTACTCAAATTCATGTCCATTGAGTTGGTGATGCCATCCAATCATTTCATTCTCTGTCGTCCCCTTCTCCTCCCTCCTTCAATCTTTCCCAGCTTCAGGGTCTTTTCCAATGAGTTGGTTCTTCATATCAGGTGGCCAAAATATTAGAGTTTCAGCTTCAGCATCAGTCCTTCCAGTGAATATTCAGGACTGATTTCCTTTAGGATTAACTGGCTGGATCTCCTTGCAGTCCAAGGGACTCTCAAGAGTCTTCTCCAACACTAGAGTTCAAAAGCTTCAATTATTTGGCGCTCAACGTTCTTTGTAGTCCAACTCTCACATCCATACATGACTACTGGAAAACCATAGCTTTGACTAGATGGACCTTTGTTGGTAAAGTAATGTACCTGCTTTTTAAAATGCTGTCTAGTTTAGTCATCGCTTTTCTTCCAAGGAGCAAGTGTCTTTTTAATTTCATGGCTGCAGTCACCATCTGCAGTGATTTTGGAGCCCAAGAAAATAAAGTGTCTCCCTGTTTCCATTGTCTCCCCATCTATTTGGCAAGAAGCAATGGGACCAGATACCATGATCTTAGTTTTCTGAATGTTGAGTTTTAAGCCAACTTTTTCACTCTCCTTCATTTTCATCATGAGGCTCTTTAGTTCTTCTTTGCTTTTTGCCATTAGGGTGGTGTCATCTGAGTATCTGAGGTTATTGATATTTCTCCCGGCAATCTTGATTCCACCTTGTGCTTCATCCAGCCCAGCATTTTGCGTGATGTACTCTGTATGTAAGTTAAATAAGCTGGGTGACAATATACAGCCTTTACGTACTGCTTTCCTGGTTTGGAAACAATCTGTTGTTCCATGTCCATTTCTAACTGTTGCTTTCTGACCTGCATACAGATTTCTCAGGACGCAGAGAAGGTGGTCTGGTATTCCCATCTCTTTCGGAATTTTCCACAATTTGTTGTGATCCACACAGTCAAAGGCTTTGGTGTAGTCAATACAGGAGAAGTAGATGTTTTTCTGGAACTCTCTTGCTTTTTCCATGGTCCAGCGGATGTTTGCAATTTGATCTCTGGTTCCTCTGCCTTTTCTAAAACCAGCTTAAACATCTGGAAGTTTATGGTTCATGTATTGCTGAAGCCTGGGTTGGAGAATTTTGAGCATTACTTTACTAGCATGTGACACAAGACCACATGTTTCTTTGATGAAGAGGCAAAAGACAGTTAACAGTTTGTTGGGAAGTTTTGATTCATCCACTGTATTCGCCAGACATTGTACCTTTGGAGGTCCAGTTTAGTCTTTACAAAATTATCTTCATGGAAAAATGTTTCAACTTCCTGGAAGACTGAAAAAGATACCTGTAACAGTTCTTTCCTCAAAAAGATATGAATTTGCTGGAAAATGGCAGAAGATGTTGGAACAAAATTCTGAATTCATTGTTCAATAAAATTATTGGTGAAAATGGAAAAAAAGTGTCTTTTATTTTTGCTTAAAAAACAAAGGAAATTTTTGGCCAACCCAATATACTCTCATAATATTTTCATACATTCCTAGTAAGATCATTTTAGTGGTACAGTCCTTCTAGAAAGTGATTTAACAGCATAAAAATACCCTTACAATTAGTCATGTCCATGGACCTAACTTTCTAACTCCTAAAAGATAACCAGAGTTATGAGCTAATATTTTTGCTCATATTCATGCAAAGAAAATAAGTCCTATCTCACCACTCAGAGATATACATAACTGTCGAATTTTCATACAATCCTTCATACTTTTTATAGACTACATGTACTTTAAATAGTTATATATGCTTTTAAAGAAGAAAAGTTAGATTTTTTATGTATATATTGTTGTTTAGTTGCTCAGTCATGTCCAATTCTTTGTGACCCCATGGACTTTAGCCCACCAGGCTCCAGGCAAGAATACTTGAGTAGGTAGCCATTCTCTTCTCCAGGGGATCTTCCCAACCCAGGGATGGAATCCAGGTCTCCTGCATTTGCATGTTTGCAAAATTTTAATAAGAAGTCTTTCCATTTGGAATCAGAGCCACCCATATACAGGCATCCAACAAGCCAAATGCTATTCCTTTACAGCCCCAAACACAGGGTCAACATCCAGACCATTTTTAGGCTACTTAATTTTTCAAAGTTATTTATTTTCAAATATATTTCATTTTATTTTAATGAGAACCAATAAGATGAAACAAATTAATTAAAATGAGAGAAAGAAATACCAAATGTATTTAGCACATGAAATATAGAGAAATCAGCAGAACAGCAAAAATGGTATATTGTAAAGCATAAGCAACTAAAATTCTGAAAGCTTGAGTTCTGTAGACATTCGCTTCTTTTCTATAAACCTTAGAGTCTTCAGTGGCTAAATAAGAGGACTGAATTAAATAGTCTGCGGGCTTCCCAGGTGGCGCTAGTGGTAAAGAACCTGCCCGCCAATTCACAAGACTTAGGAGACTCAGGTTCGATCCCTGGATTGGGACGATCCCCTGGAAAAGGAAATGGTAACCCACTCCAGTATTCTTGCGTGGAGAATCCATGGACAGAGGAGCTTTGAAAGCTATAGTCCATAGGGTCAAAAAGAGTCAGACATGACTGATGTGACTTCACACACAAGGGCCATCCTTACAGATGAAGCTGAAGCTCTAATACTTTGGCCACTTGATGCGAAGAGCCAACTCATTGGAAAAGACCCTGGTGTTGGGAAAGACTGAAGGAAGAAGGTGAACTGGGCAGCAGAGGATGAGCTGATTAGATGGCAATACCAACTCAATGGACATGAGATTGAGCAAGCTCAGGGAGTTGGTGATGGACAGGGAAGCCTGGCGTGCTGCAGTCAGTGGGGTCATAAAGAGTTAGACATGACTTAGCGACTGAACAACAACATCACTGAACATTTCTGAGAGTCCCCTGGACTTTAAGGAGATCAAACCAGTCAATCCTAAAGGAAATCAACCTTGAAAATTCATTGGAATGACTGATGCTGAAACTGAAGCTCTGATACTTTGGCTGCTTGGTGGGAAGAGCCAACTCATTCCAAAAGACGCTGATGCTGGGAAAGACTGAGCACAGGAAGAGAAGGGGGCAACAGAGAAGGAGATGATTGGATAGTGTCACTGATTCAATGGACATGAATCTGAGCAAACTCGGGAAGATAGTGAAGGACAGGGGAGCTTGGCATGCTGCAGCCCATGGAGTCTCAAAGAGTTGGACACAACTTAGGGGTGAACAACAACAAAGGGTCATTCCAATTTTACAAATGAATGAATCTAATGTAAAGTATTTTAAATATTTTTCTTCCTATCAGTTTTCTGCTAACATCACTTACATATTTTCTAAAGGGGAAAATCAAAACTAGATTTTAGTTTTTGAATTGCAACTATTTAAATAATTACATAACATTTTTGTAATTCAATTTAATAAAGAAAATTTTGTATGCTTTGTTTCATGCTATCCTGCATAAATCTAAGTGTTACACTATGAAATTATGGTCAGTTTTATTGATTTTTACCTAAAGACAGATTCAGTGATTACACATCATTATCTAATTTTCCTATAAGTCCCACTATAAATCATGCTTTATTAGGAAAAAATTCAGTGCTGGATTTTAATGTAATAAGTTGAATCTCACAAGCAAAAAAAGGGAGTTGTAATTAAATAACCTGTATGTTTTGAAGTTCTCTAAATTGATACTGCTGTCTTTTCTCATAGCTTCTTCACACAAACTGAGATTTCTTTATATTTATTTCATAAATATTAGCTGAAAAAAGAATAAACACTTCATGAAACTTATCAAGGAAATGATTATTTCAAAGGGTCAATCATTATTTCAAATGATTAATTCAAAGGGTCAATGTTTTAGTGTAGCCTGAGATGTAGGTCTTGTTTTAAAATTCTGACATCAGAGAAGGGCGAAATCTGGATTTAATCATAAATAAAGCAATGTAAATGCAAAAGTGTAAGTCATTCTCTGCTGTCAACCCCCTATGGCCAACACTCTCTCCTTTCATTCCTTCAAATATTCTTCTGTCTTCCATTCTAGATGTGTCTTATTCAGGAAAATAAATTTGCAATAAACTCTCATTTAATAATGGTTTGCTTTAAAGTGTTCCCTCGACTATTGGGTTTTTTTAATGTACTAAGGAAGTCTAGGACTTCTGGGTGGCTCATTGGGTAAAGAATCCACCTGCAATGCAGAAGATGCAAGAGACCTGCAGTCAGGAAGATCCCCTGGAGGAGGGCATTGGCAATCCACTCCAATATTCTCACCAGGAGAATCCCATGGATAGAGCAGCCTCATGGGCTGCAGTCCATAGGGTCACAAAGAGTCAGATACGACTGAGCACTCATGCAAGGAAGTCTAAGACACTAAGTTTGTTCAAGGTTCAAAGGAAGTAATCTTTCATGAATGAATTTTAGGCAGTTACCACAGATATTTTGGTAAGTCCTCCCCAACTCCAAATCACTCCATATTGTTTATTCCTAAAGCTAATAAGATCACAGTGCTATCATGCAACACGAAATTAAAAAAACGCTTGCTCCTTGGAAGAAAAGCTATGACCAACCTAAAGTAAAAAGTAAATGTTGCTCAGTTGTGTCCTACTCTTTGTGACCCCATGGACTGTAACCTACCAGGTTCCTCCTTCCATGGGATTTTCCAGGCAAGAATACTGGAGTGGGTTGCCATTTCCTTCTCCAGGAGATCTTCCAAACCCAGGGATCGAACCCAGGTCTCCTGCGTCATAGGCAGGTGCTTTATCATCTGAGCCACCGGGGAAGTCCAACCTAGACAGCATATTAAAAAGCAGAGGCATCACTTTGCCCACAAAAGTCCATATAGTCAAAGCTATGGTTTTTCCAGTAGTTATATATGGATGTGAGAGCTGAATGATAAAGAAGGCTGAGTGCTAAAGAATTGCTACTTTTGAACTGTGGTGTTGGAAAAGACTCTTGAGAGTCCTTTGGACTGCAAGGAGATCAAACCAGTCAACCCTAAAGGAAATCAGTTCAGAATATTCATTGGAAGGACTGATACTTAAGCTTAAGCTCCAATATTTTCACTACCTGATGTGAATAGCCAATTCATTGGAAAAGACCCTGATGCTGGAAAAGATTGAAGGCAGGTGGAGAAGGAGACGACAGAGGATAAGATGGTTGGATGGCATCACCGACTCAATGGACATGAATTTGAGCAAACTCTGGGAGATGGTGAAGGACAGAGAAGCCTGACATGCTGCAGTCCATGGGGTCACAAAGAGTCAGATATGACTGAGGAACTGATCAACAACAACAATATGTAAAGAAATCACACAAGCGAACAAGAAGGAAATATGCCTCAGGAAAAAAATGAGCAGTTCACAAACAGCAAATATAGATGGCCAATAAGCATAATTAAATGTTTTTTTCACACTAATAATGAAATATAAATCATAGCAACAAGGTGTCATTTTTTTCACTTATAAAGTTTGAAAAAGATTGATCCCAGTGTTGGAAAGTGAGTGGGAAATAATCACGACAATTAATTGTTGTAAAAACAATTAACAACTGAATTACATTCTTTATAATACTAGCATTTATTTTTCATGAATCATCTCATTCAGTCCTCCTTATTTGAAAGGACTGTTACATTCAATTAGAGATTTAAAAAAACTGATATTTTATAAAGTTTGGCTTTCCTTCAAAAATAACATATTTACTGACTGGTAGAGTCAAAAATAAAATCAAAGTTAGCCTAACTCAAAGGGTAAAGTTTAAAACTATATTCTCTTTATTCCTCACCCCCAACACATTCCATCCCTTAGCCACTTCAAACATGTTAACATTTTCCAAACATACCTTGAATTTTTAAAAGTATTCTAGCATTATTTTTTGAATAATCCACATCTTTTCAGATTTATTGAAATGCCACCTTAAACTTATAGCATGTTCCCATAAATATAATCCTTGAATTTTATTCTGTGTCTTTGAACTATTTGTCTCTTCCTAAAAGAGCAATAACCTTTTTATCATTAAACTATAATTACTAGTAGAAATTTTCAGCTCTAGCCTAGTTTCTTTTTAAAAAGTAATTAACACTTTTAAAATAGTTTAGAAATAGTTTTAGATTTAAAGAAAAGCTGAAAGAATATTACAGTTGCATAAACCCCACATTTAGTTTTCCTTATTGTTAACATTATTAAAGTATATTCTTCACAACTGTGCGTGCCATTAGTTGCTCAGTCGTGTCCGACTCTTTGTGACCCCATGGACTGCAGCTTGCCAGGCTTCTCTGTCCATAGGGATTCTCCAGGCAAGAATACTGGAGAGGGTTGTATGCCTTCATCCAGGGGATTTTCCCAAGCCAAGGATTGAACCCAAGTCTTGTGCATTTCAGGCAAATTCTTTACTGTCTTAGCCGTCAGGGGAACTCTTCACAACTAATGAACAATTACTGTCATGCTTTCTTATGTTCATCTTGTTTTTAACGATTTTGAGAATTTTGAAGCATACTGGTTGTGTATTTTGTAGAATGTCCTTCAATTTGAGTTTGTCCTAAGGCTTTCTCATTCTTAGATTGGGATTATAGCTTTTGTAGAGATAAAGTGCCATTCTCATAACATCATATCAGATGGACAGACTATAAACATGAGTTATCACTGAAGCAGTGTTTTTTGGGTTTCTCCACTACTATTTTTCCTCCTTTTCACAGTGCAATTTGTGGAAGAAAGTTACTATATATAGCCCTCACTTATGAGAGCTATACTCTACTTCATTGAAGGTGGACTATCCACATAAATTATTTGAAATTCTTCTGAATGGAGATTTTGTCTATTGTTTCATTTATTTACTCATTCAATCATTTATTTAAAATACTGTGCACTCATGGGTATTCATTTTATACTTTGGATTATATTCTAATACCACTTTATTTCATTGCTCAAATTGTAAGCTTTTGTAGGCTTTTTTGTTGCTCAAATTGTAAAATTTCCAGTTGTAAGCTTTATCAAATTGTAAGCTCTTTCACGTGGCTCTTGGGATTCTTTGACATGTCTTAATCTCTCTCAATCTGTGTGTGTGTGCATGTGTGTGTTTATTTTTAGGCACTAAAAGATGTTCCATATTCATCTTGTGTACTTGTATATTCCTTGCTCCAGCTCTCTTATCTGTCATGTCTCCAAGGATCCCAGGACCCTTTCACTGGTGAATAGTATCAGAAGTCAAATGTGGGATTTTTGTGTTTGTGCTAGCTGCCACTGCTATTATTGTTTCTAGACCCTCTAATCTGACAGAGAGAGGAAATATATGTGTGTATACTAACACATGTATACAAACATATTTAAATACTTCTATATGTATCCATCTGTATGTATATTAAACTAAAGATGAATTTATACTGATATCTCCAACACAAATATATTACCACATGGATCATTCTAGACTTCTCCCTTGCTTGACTTTAACTTCCCACTCCAACAATGTGTAACTAGGCTCCCACCATCTGTCATCATTTTCTTAAGCATTCAATTCAAGTATACCTGTATAGTGATTTCAGAATTGTTAACCTGTACTCTGTGGGAAACAACTATCAACAAAGGTACCATGTTTGTATACCTACCGTCTTTAGACGTGCAGCCTTTACTCACTTCCAAAGTTAATTAGGTCAGCATCTTATCCTCCATCCCCTTCAGTGAGGTTCTCTCATGTGTTTGTATACAGTTAGAATGTTTTGTCACAATCTGCATTCCATCCTGAGATCACCTTATCTACTAGTTGATTGGGTATGATTTGAAAATGTTAAAATTTACTCTTTGTGCTATAAACTTTTATGGATTTTGGCTAATGCATAGTATAATGTCCACCACTACAATATCATATAACATAGTTTCATCACCCTAAAAAAATCTTTGTGTTTCACCTAATCATTCCTCCCCAAACCCCTAGCACCTGTCTACCTATTCTTTCTATAGCTTTCCTTTTCCAATGTTATATAAAGGGAATTATAGAGTGTGTTACTTTTTCAGAATGACTTCTTTCACTTATAAATAGCCATTTAAGATTCATCTGTGCTGTTGGATAAATTGATAGTTCATTCATTTTTATCTATTAACAGTATTCCAATGTGTGGTTGTACCAGTTTGTTTTGTTGTTGTTCAGTCACTAAGTCATATCTGACTCTTTGCAAACCCATGGACTACAGCACATCAGGCTTCCATGTCCTTCACTATCTCCTGGAGTTTGCTCAAACTCAGGTGCATTGTGTCAATGATGCCATCCAACCATTTCATCTTCTGTTGGCCCTTTCTCCTGTCCTCAGTCGTTCCCAGCATCAGGGTCTTTTCCAATGAATCAGTTCTTCACATCAGGTGGCCCAAGTATTGGAGTTTCAGCTTCAGTATAAGTTTGTTTATCCATTCACTGATTGAAGGACATCTTGATTGCTTCCAGTTTTTGACAATTATAAATAATCTTGTCATAAGCATTAGTGTGCAGGTTTTTGTGAGGTCATAAAGTGTGAAATCATTTGAAAAAATACATAGGAGTGAAATTACTGGATTGTATGGATAAGACTATGTTTAACATTATAAAAAATGTTGAACTTGTTTCCAAACTAACTGGGCCATTTTGTATTCTCACCAGCAATGAATGATTATTCCCATTGCTCCAGACATTCTCTCAAGTAATTGTTATTGTTTGTTATTCATCAGCTTTGTTTGATTATTGACATTACAAATAAGCCTGAGTGGTATATCATTGTTGCATTAATTTGCATCTTCCTAACGACAACTGGTGGAGAAGGCAATGGCACCCCACTCCAGTACTCTTGCCTAGAAAATCACATGGACAGAGGAGCCTGGTAGGCTGCAGCCCATGGGGTCGCTAAGAGTCGGACATGGCTGAGCGACTTCACTTTCACTTTTCACTTTCATGCATTGGAGAAGGAAATGACAACCCACTCCAGTGTTCTGGCCTGGAGAATCCCAGGGATGGGGGAGCCTGGTGGGCTGCCATCTATGGGGTCGCACAGAGTCGGAAACAACTGAAGCAACTTAGCATGGTTAAGAACCCTCCTGCAATGTAGGAAGCCTGGGCTCCATCCCTGGGTTGGGGTGATCCCCTGGAGGAGGGCATGGCAACCCACTCCTGTATTCTTGCTAGGAGAATTCCATAGACAGAGGAAGGAGCCTGGTGGGTTGCTGTCCATGGAGTTGCAGAGAATTGGACACAACTGAGCATAAGCATAATATGCTCACATGTATTGGAGCATTGCTGGACACAGCAAAGCATAATAACAACTGATATTGAGCATGTTTAAATACTTGACAATTGTATATACTCTTTGGTAAGGTGTCTGTTCAGCACTTTCCCCAATTTTAATTGTGTTGCTTGTTTTATTTTATAGTTGAGTTTTAAGGGAACTTTGAATGTTTTGTATTTGAAAATATTCTCTTCTGTCTCTGACTTATCATTTCCTTCTACTGACTGTGTCTTTAGAAGCAAAAGCTTGTAATTTTAATAAAGTCCAACTTATCATCATTTTCTTTCATGGATCATGCTTTTGGTGTTGTATCTAAAACTCATTACCAAACCTATGGGATTTTCTACTATGTTTTCTTCTACAAGTCTTATAGTTTTGCATTTTGTATTTAGGTCCATGATCCATTTTCAGTTAAGTATCCTATAAAGTGTAAGATCTGTGACCCTTTTCAGGTGTTTGCTTATACATGTCCAATTTTTCAGACACAATTTAATGAAAAAGTTGTTGCTTTTCAATTGCTAAGTTGTGTCCAACTCTTTGTGACCCCATGGTTTCCAGCATGCCAGGCTTCTCTGTCTGTCACTATCTCCTGGAGATCGATCAAACTGATACCCATTGAGTTGGTGTTGCAATATAACCATCTAATCCTCTGCCTCCACCTTCTCATTTTGCGTCAATCTTTCCCAGCATGAGGGTCTTTTCCAAAGAGTTGGCTCTTTGCATCAAGTGACCAAAAGTATTGGAGCTTCAGCTTAAGCATCAGTGCTTCCAATGAATATTCAGGGTTGATTTCCTTTAAGATTGGTAAGTTTGAACTCCTTGCAGTCCAAGGGACTCGAGAGTCTTTTCTAGCACCAAAATTCAAAAGCATCAATTATTTGGTGCTCAGCCTTATTTATGGTCCAACTCTCACATCAGTACTTGACTACTGGAAAAACCATAGCTTTGACTAGATGGACCTTTGTCAGCAGCAAAGTGATGTCTCTGCTTTTTACTATACTGCCTGGCTTTATCATAGCTTTCGTTCCAAGTAGCAAGAATCTTTTAATTTCATGACTGCAATCACTGTCCATAGTGATTTTGGAGCCCAAGAAAATAAAATCCGTCACTGCTTCCACTTTTTCCCTTTCTGTTTTCCACAAAGTGATGGGTCCAGATGCTACGATCTTAGTTTTTTTAAGTGTTGAGTTTTAAGCCAGCTTTTTCACTATCCTCTTTCACCTTCATCAAGAGGCTCTTTAGTTTCCTCTTCACTTGCTGCCCTTGGAGTGGTATCATCTGCATATCTCAGGTTATAGATATTTCTCCTGGCAATCTTAATTCTAGCTTGTGAATCATCCAGCCTATATTTTGTGTGATTTACTCTTTATATCAGCAGGGTAAAAATATACAGCCTTAATGTACTCATTTCCAAGGTTTGAACCAGTCCATTGTCCCGTGTCCAGTTCTAACTGTTTCTTCTTGATCTGCATTCAGGTTTCTCAGCAGACACGTAAGATGATTTGATATTCCTCTCTTTTTAAGAATTTCCCATGGTTTGCTGTGATCCACAGAGGAAAGGCTTTAGTGTAGTCAATGAAGCAGAAGTAGATGTTTTTCTGGAGTTCCCTTGCTTTCTCCATGATCCAACAAATATTGGCAGTTTGAATTCTGGTTCCTCTGCCTTTTCTAAACACAACTTGTACATCTGGAAGTTCTTGGTTCACATATTGCTTAAGCCTAGCTTGAGCATTATTTTGTTAGCATGTGAAATGAGCTCAATTGTACACTAGTTTGAATATTCTTTAGCATTGCCCCTCCTTGGAGTTGGAATGAAAACTGACCTTTTCCAGTCCTGTGACCACTGCTGAGTATTCCAAATTTGCTGGCATATTAAGTACAGCACTTACATAGTATTCTGTTTTAGGATTTGAAATAGCTCAGCTGGAATTCCACCAGGTCAGCTAGTTTTGTTTGTAGTAATGTTTCCTAAGGGTCATTTCACTTCAAAGTTCAGGATGTCCGGCTCTAAGTGAGTGACCACACCATCGCGGTTATCCTGGTTTAAGACCTTTTTTGTGTACTTCTTCTATATAGTCTTGTCATCTCTTTTTAATCTCTTCTGCTTCTGTTAGCTTCTTGCTGTTTCTACCCTTTGTCATGCCCGTTCTTGCATGAAATGTTCCCTTGTTATCTCCAATTTTCTTGAAAAGATTTCTAGTCTTTCCCATTCTATTGTTTTCCTCTATTTCTTTGAACTGTTCACTTAGGAAGGCTTTCTTATCTCTCCTTGCTATTCTCTAGAACTCTACATTCAGCTATGTGTATCTTTCCCTTTCTCCCTTGCCTTTTGCTTTTCTACTTTTATCAGCTATTTGTAAAGCCTCCTCAGAGGCTTTTGCTTTTTCATACTATTCATGGGGTTCTCAAGGAAAGAATACTGAAGTGGTTTGCCATTCCCTCTTCCAGTGGACCACATTTTGTCAGAACCCTCCACTATGATCCATCTGTCTTGGGTGACCCTGCATGGCCCTTGGCATGGCTCATAGTTTTATTGAGTTATGAAAATCCCTTAGCCACAACAAGGCTGTGATCTGTGAAAGGGATGAAAAAGATATAATTTCTTTATTGAATATTATTTGTACTTTTGTTAAAAATCACTTGATCATATTTGTATTTCTAGATTTTTTATTCTGTTCTGCTCTTCAATGTATCTATTATAACACTGTCTTGATTGTGGTAAATTTAAGTGTGCTAAGTCTTGAAATCAGATAATAGAATCTCCCAACTTAGTTCTTGTTTTTCAGAGTTGTGTTGGTTATTTTAGGCTTCTTTTCCTTTTCATATAAACTTTAGAGTCCATTTCTCTGTAGTTACAAGAAGCTTGCAGGAATTTTTATTGGGATTATGATGAATTTGTACATCAAGTTGGGGAGAGTTGACATCTTAACAATATTAAGTTTCCCAATGTATCAAAATAGAATATTTATCCATTTATATATTCTTTGATTTCCTTCATCAGTGTTTTATAGAATTTTATGCCTTTGACTGTGTGGATCACAATAAACTGTGGAAAATTCTGAAAGAGATGGGAATACCAGACCACCTGACCTGCCTCTTGAGAAATTTGTATGCAGGTCAGGAAGCAACAGTTAGAACTGGACATGGAACAACAGACTGGTTCCAAATAGGAAAAGGAGTTCGTCAAGGCTGTATATTGTCACCCTGTTTATTTAACTTATATGCAGAGTACATCATGAGAAACGCTGGGCTGGAAGAAGCACAAGCTGGAATCAAGATTGCCGGGAAAAATATCAATAACCTCAGATATGCGGATGACACCACCCTTATGGCAGAAAGTGAAGAGGAACTACGAAGCCTCTTGATTCCAATCTCTACTCTAGATTTTTAATTTTAGCTTTTTGGTATTTGTTATCAATTTTGTACCTATATATATATATTTATAATTTTTTGTGACTTTTTTTCACTCTCTTTTTCTTCTTTTATATGACATTGTATATCTGAAATTCCAAACTCTACTCTAGATTTTTAATTTATGCTTTTTGGTATTTGTTATCAATTTTGTACCTATATTTTCTTCATAATTTTTGAGACTTTGTTTTTGTTGGCTTTTTTTTCTCGCTTTCTTTTCCTTCTTCTTTTTTTTTTAACATTGTATTTTTGAAATTCCAAACTCTACTCTAGATGTTTAACTTTTGCTTTTTGGTATTTGTTATCAATTTTATACCTATATTTTCTTTATAATTTTTGCGACTTTGTTTGTTTTTGTTTGTTTGTTTTTTTCGCTCTCTTTCTTTTCCTTCTTCTTTTCTTTAACATCGTATTTTTGAAATTCCAAACTCTACTCTAGATTTTTAATTTTTGTTTTTATGTATTTGTTACCAACTTTGTACCTTTAAGAACCCAATCTTCAGTACCCATTTTTCACTAGGGAGTGAGATTACTGGCTTGACTGCTCTCTCTCCCTTTGGACTCTCCTTTTTCTCCACCGGGTCGCCTGTGTCTCCTCCCTAACCCCTCTCTACTCTACCCAACTCTGTGAATTTCTGTGTGTTCCAGACGGTGGAGAGCACTTAGGGAACTGATTACTGGCTGGATCTGTCTCCCTCCTTTTCATTCCCCCCTTTTATCTTCCTGGCCACCTCTGTCTCCTTCCTCCTTCTTCTCTTCTCTGTATAACTCTGTGAACATCTCTGAGCGGTCCAGTTGTGGAGTGCACATAAGGAAGAGAATACTGAATAGCCTGCTCTCTCCTCTACTGATTCCACCTCATCTCATTCGGGTCACCTCTAACACCCTCCTCCCTCTTCTCTTCTCCATGTAACGCTGTGAACCTCTCTGGGTGACCCTCACAGTGGAGAAACTTCTCATCTTTAATGTAGATGTTTTATCAATGGTGCTGTATAGAAGGAGAAGTTTTGAAACTACTGTAAAAATAAGACCAATAACTGGAAGCAGGAGGCTTAAGTCCAAACCCTGACTCCAGGGATCATTAATTGACAGGAGCTCATCAAACGCCTCCATACCTACACTGAAACCAAGCACCACACAAGGGACAACAAGTTCCAGGGCAAGACATACCAAGCAAATTCTCCAGCAACACAGGAACACAGCCCTGAGCTCCAAGATACAGGCTGCCCAAAGTCACCCCATAACCATAGACATCTCATAACTCATTACTGGACACTTCATCGCACTCCCGAGAGAAGAAATCCAGCTCCACCCACCAAAACGCCTACACAAGCTTCCCTAACCAAGAAACCTTGACAAGCCACCTGTACAAACCCACACACAGCGAGGAAACGCCACAATAAAGAAAACTCCACAAACTGCCAGAATACAGAAAGGACACCCCAAACTCAGCAATTTAAACAAAATGAAGAGACAGAGGAATACTCAGCAGATAAAGGAACAGGATAAATGCCCACCAAACCAAACAAAAGAGGAAGAGATAGGGAATCTACCTGATAAAGAATTCTGAATAATGATAGTGAAATTGATCCAAAATCTTGAAATCAAAATGGAATCACAGATAAATAGCCTGGAGACAAGGACTGAGAAGATGCAAGAAAGGTTTAACAAGGACCTAGAAGAAATAAAAAAGAGTCAATATATAATGAATAATGCAATAAATGAAATAAAAAACACTCTGGAGGCAACAAAGAGTAGAATAACAGAGGCAGAAGATAGGATTAGTGAATTAGAAGATAGAATGATAGAAATAAATGAATCAGGGAGGAAAAAAGAAAAACGAATTAAAAGAAATGAGGACAATCTCAGAGACCTCCAGGACAATATTAAACGCTACAACATTTGAATCATAGGGGTCCCAGAAGAAGAAGACAAAAGAAAGACCATGAGAAAATACTTGAGGAGATAATTGTTGAAAACGTCCCTAAAATGGGGAAGGAAATAATCACTCAAGTCCAAGAAACCCAGAGAGTCCCAAACAGGATAAACCCAAGGCGAAACACCCCAAGACACATATTAATCAAATTAACAAAGATCAAACACAAAGAACAAATATTAAAAGCAGCAAGGGAAAAACAACAAATAACACACAAGGGGATTCCCATAAGGATAACAGCTGATCTTTCAATAGAAACTCTTCAAGCCAGGAGGGATTGGCAAGACATACTTAAAGTGAGGAAAGAAAATAACCTACAGCCCAGATTATTGCACCCAGCAAGGATCTCATTGAAATATGAAGGAGAAATCAAAAGCTTTACAGACAAGCAAAAGCTGAAAGAATTCAGCACCACCAAACCAGCTCTCCAACAAATACTAAAGGATATTCTCTAGACAGGAAACACAAAAAGGGTGTATAAGTTTGAACCCAAAGCAATAAAGTAAATGGCAATGGGATCATACTTATCAATAATTACCTTAAACATAAATGGTTTGAATGCCCCTACCAAAAGACAAAGACTGGCTGACTAGATACAAAAACAAGACCCCTACATATGCTGTCTACAAGAGACCCACCTCAAAACAGGGGACACCTACAGACTGAAAGTGAAGGGCTGGAAAAAGATTTTCCATGCAAATAGGGACCAAAAGAAAGCAGGAGTAGCAATACTCATACCAGATAAAATCGACTTTAAAAAAAAGGCTGTGAAAAGAGACAAAAACGGTCACTACATAATGATCAAAGGATCAATCCAAGAAGAAGATATAATAATTATAAATATATATGCACCTAACACGGGAGCACCACAATATGTAAGACAAATGCTAACAAGCATGAAAGGAGAAATTAACAATAACACAATAATAGTGGGAGACTTTAATACCCCACTCACACCTATGGATAGATCAACTAAACAGAAAATTAACAAGGAAACACAAACTTTAAATGATACAATAGACCAGTTAGACCTAATTGATGTCTATAGGACATTTCATCCCAAAACAATGAATTTCACCTTTTTCTCAAGTGCACATGGAACCTTCTCCAGGATAGATCACATCCTGGGCCATAAATCTAGCCCTCGTAAATTCAAAAAAATAGAAATCATTCCAAGCATCTTTTCTGACCACAATGCAGTAAGATTAGATCTCAGTTACAGGAGAAAAACTATTAAAAATTCCAACATATGGAGGCTGAACAACATGCTGCTGAATAACCAACAAATCACAGAAGAAATCAAAATTTGCATAGAAACAAATGAAAATGAAAACACAACAACCCAAAACCTGTGGGACACTGTAAAAGCAGTCCTAAGGGGAAAGTTCATAGCAATACAGGCATACCTCAAGAAACAAGAAAAAAGTCAAATAAATAACCTAACTCTACACCTAAAGCAACTAGAAAAGGAAGAAATGAAGAACCCAGGGTTAGTAGAAGGAAAGAAATCTTAAAACTTAGAGCAGAAATAAATGCAAAAGAAACCAAAGAGACGATAGCAAAAATCAACAAAGCCAAAAGCTGGTTCTTTGAAAGGATAAATAAAATTGACAAACCATTAGCCAGACTCACCAAGAAACAAAGGGAGAAAAATCAAATCAATGAAATTAGAAATGAAAATGGAGAGATCACAACAGACAACACAAAAATACAAAGGATCATAAGAGACTACTATCAACAGTTATATGCCAATAAAATGGACAACTTGGAAGAAATGGACAAATTCTTAGAAAAGTACAACTTTCCAAAACTCGATCAGGAAGAAATAGAAAATCTTAACAGACCCATCACAAGCACGGAAATTGAAACTGTAATAAAAAATCTTCCAGCAAACAAAAGCCCAGGTCCAAATGGCTTCACACCTGAATTCTACCAAAAATTTAGAGAAGAACTAACACCTATCCTATACAAACTCTTCCAGAAAATTGCAGAGGAAGGTAAATTTCCAAACTCATTCTATGAGGCCACCATCACCCTAATAGCAAAACCTGACAAAGATCCCACAAAAAAAGAAAACTATAGGCCAATATCACTGATGAATATAGATGCAAAAATCCTTAACAAAATTCTAGCAATCAGAATCCAGAAACACATTAAAAAGATCATACACCATGACCAAGTGGGCTTTATCCCAGGGATGCAAGGATTCTTCAATATCCACAAATCAATCAATGTAATACACCACATTAACAAACTGAAAAATAAAAACCATATGATTATCTCGATAGATGGAGAGAAAGCCTTTGATAAAATTCAACATCCATTTATGATAAAAACTCTCCAGAAAGCAGGAATAGAAGGAACATACCTCAACATAATAAAAGCTACATATGACAAACCCACAGCAAACATTATCCTCAATGGTGAAAAACTGAAAGCATTTCCTCTAAAGTCAGGAACAAGACAAGGGTGCCCACTTTCACCATTACTCTTCAACATAGTTTTGGAAGCTTTGGCCACAGCAATCAGAGCAGAAAAAGAAATAAAAGGAATCCAAATTGGAAAAGAAGAAGTAAAACTCTCACTGTTTGGAGATGACATGATGACATGATCCTCTACATAGAAAACCCTAAAGACCCCACCAGAAAATTACTAGAGCTAATCAATGATTATAGTAAAGTTGCAGGATATAAAATCAACACACAGAAATCTCTTGCATACCTATACACTAATAATGAGAAAACAGAAAGAGAAATTACGGAAACAATTCCATTCACCATTGCAACAGAAAGAATAAAATACTTAGGAATATATCTATCTAAAGAAACTAAAGACCTATATATAGAAAACTATAAAACACTGGTGAAAGAAATCAAATAGGACACTAATAGATGGAGAAATATACCATATTCATGGACTGGAAGAATCAATATAGTGAAAATGAGTATACTACCCAAAGCAATATATAGATTCAATGTAATCCCTATCAAGCTACCAACGGTATTCTTCACAGAGCTAGAACAAATAATTTCACAATTTGTATGGAAATACAAAAAACCTCGAATAGCCAAAGCTATCTTGAGAAAGAAGAATGGAACTGGAGGAATCAACCTGCCTGACTTCAGGCTCTACTACAAAGCCACAGTCATCAAGACAGTATGGTACTGGCACAAAGACAGAAATATCAATCAGTGAAATAAAATAGAAAGCCCAGAGATAAATCCACACACATATGGACACCTTATCTTTGACAAAGGAGGCAAGAATATACAATGGATTAAAGACAATCTCTTTAACAAGTGGTGCTGGGAAAACTGGTCAACCACTTGTAAAAGAATGAAACTAGAGCACTTTCTAACACCATACCCAAAAATAAACTCAAAATGGATTAAAGATCTAAACATAAGACCCAAAACTATAAAACTCCTAGAGGAGAACATAGCCAAAACACTCTCCAACATACATCACAGCAGGATCCTCTATGACCCACCTCCTAGAATACTGGAAATACAAGCAAAAATAAACAAATGGGACCTAATTAAACTTAAAAGCTTCTGCACAACAAAAGAAACTATAAGCAAGGTGAAAAGACAGCCTTCAGAATGGGAGAAAATAATAGCAAATGAGGCAACTGACAAACAACTAATCTCGAGAATATACAAGCAACTCCTACAGCTCAACTCCAGAAAAATAAATGACCCAATCAAAAAATGGGCCAAAGAACTAAATAGACATTTCTCCAAAGAAGACATACAGATGGCTAACACATGAAAAGATGCTCAACATCACTCATTATCAGAGAAATGCAAATCAAAACCACTATGAGGTACCATTTCACGCCAGTCAGAATGGCTGCAATCCAAAAGTCTACAAGCAATAAATGCTGGAGAGGGTGTGGAGAAAAGGGAACCCTCTTACACTGTTGGTGGGAATGCAAACTAGTACAGCCACTATGGAGAACAGGGGAGATTCCTTAAAAAACTGGAAATAGAACTGCCTTATGATCCAGCAATCCCACTGCTGGGCATACACACTGAGGAAACCAGAATTGAAAGAGACACGTGTACCCCCATGTTCATCACAGCACTGTTTATAATTGCCAGGACATGGAAGCAACCTAGATGTCCATCAACAGATGAATGCATAAGAAAGCTGTGGTACATATACACAAGGGAGTATTACTCAGTCATTAAAAAGAATACATTTGAATCTGTTCTAATGAGGTGGATGAAACTGGAGCCTATTATACAGAGTGAAGTAAGCCAGAAAGAAAAACACCAATACAATATACTAAAGCATGTATATGGAATTTAGAAATATGGTAACAATAACCCTGTGTATGAGACAGCAAAAGAGACACTGATGTATAGAACAGTCTTTTGGACTCTGTGGGAGAGGGAGAGGGTGGGTTGATTTGGGAGAATGGCATTGAAATATGTATATCATACATGAAATGAGTCGCCAGTCCAGGTTCGATGCACAATACTGGATGCTTGGGGCTGGTGCAATGGGACGACCCAGAGGGATGGTAGGGGGAGGGAGGAGGGAGGAAGGTTCAGGATGGGGAACACATGTATACCTGTGGTGGATTCATTTCGATATTTGGAAAAATCAATACAATATTTTAAAGTTTAAAAATAAAATAAAATTAAAAAAAAAAGGTGAAAGAGAAGAGTGAAAATGTTGGCTTAAAGCTCAACATTCAGAAAACGAAGATCATAGCATCTGGTCCCATCACTTCCTGGGAAATAGATGGGAAAACAGTGGAAACAGTGTCAGACTTCATTTTTCTGGGCTCCAAAATCACTGCAGATAGTGACTGCAGCCATGAAGTTAAAAGACGCTTACTCCTTGGAAGGAAAGTTATGACCAACCTAGATAGCATATTCAAAAGCAGAGACATTACCTTGCCAACAAAGGTCCGTCTAGTCAAGGCTATGGTTTTTCCTGTGGTCATGTTTGGATGTGAGAGTTGGACTGTGAAGAAGGCTGAGTGCCGAAGAATTGATGCTTTTGAACTGTGGTGTTGGAGAAGACTCTTGAGAGTCCCTTGGACTGCAAGGAGATCCAACCAGTCCATTCTAAAGGAGATCAGTCCTGGGTGTTCTTTGGAAGGAATGATGCTAAAGCTGAAACTCCAGTACTTGGCCACCTCATGCGAAGAGTTGACTCATTGGAAAAGACTCTGATGCTGGGAGGGATTGAGGACAAGAGGAGAAGGGGACGACAGAGGATGAGATGGCTGGATGGCATCACTGACTCGTTGGACATGAGTCTGAGTGAACCCCGGGAGTTGGCGATGGACAGGGAGGCCTGGTGTGCTGCGATTCATGGGGTCGCAAAGAGTCGGACACGACTGAGTGACTGATCTCTCTCTCTCTCTGTCTGATGCATGCATAAAGATCCTGTACAGATTTTGTTACATTTATAGTTAAGTATTTTGGTGTTTTAAGCTATTGTAATATTTTAAAATTTCAAATTCTAGTTGTTCATTGCTGGTACATAGAAAAGCAACTGACTTGTATATTGATCTTATACCCTATAACCTTGCTGATCTCAACTCTTTCTTTATTTTATTTTGTAATTAAAAATAAACCTTTTAATTTTTTATTGGTGTAAAACTGATTAACAATGTTGTGATAGTTTCAAGTGGACACCATAGGAACTCAGTTATACATATGTTGTTAATTTGCTAGGTAATGTTCGACTCTTTGTGACTCCATGAAATTCAGCATTCCAGGCTGCCCTGTCCTTGACTATCTCCTGTAGATGGCTCAAATCCATGTCCATCGAGTCTGTGATGAAGGCTCTGAAAAATTCAATAATTTGCTCGAGTTTACATAGCCAACACATGTATCAAGTCTGGAGCAGTAGTGTGATTTCAAACCTCAAGTTTTAACTGCTCTATTACACAGCCTCCACACATTCTGCTTTCTTTTTTAAAATTTTATTTATTTTTAATTGAAGGATAATTAGAATATTGTGTTGATTTCTGCCATACATCAACATGGATAAGCCAAAGGTATACATATATTCCCTGCCTTTTGAGCTTCACTCCTCCCTCCCACTCCATCCCACCCCTCTTGGTTGTCATAGAGCACCAGTTTGGGTTTCCTGCGTCATACAGCAAATTCCCACTGGCTATCTATTTTACATATTGTAATGTATATGTTTGGAGAAGGAAATGGCAACCCACTCCAGTGTTCTTGCCTGGAGAATCCCATGGACGGAGAAGCCTGGTAGGCTGCAGTCCATGGGGTCGCACAGAGTTAGACATGACTGAAGCGACTTAGCAGCAGAATGTATATGTTTCCATGTTATTCATTTCCTCATCTGTTGAATAATGATTGAACCTGTGTGAAAGTGTTGTGAAAATTAACATGAAGTTTAGTGATTCTCAATGCGTGTTAGATATATTCAAGTTCCAGTTCTGTCTTCTACTACTACCTTACTTAAACCCATTGTTAAAAATTTTCTCGAAACTGAAGGTTTCTTACTATACTACTTACTATAGTATACATTACTAATATTCCCCCTAGATTTAGCTCTCTTTTTACCTATGGATATGTGGAGGATTATGCTTTGTCATTCCCTTTAGCATAAACATAATTACAGGAGTAGTTCTGGCAAATGAAATGGGAGCAGAATTATGTTGTTTCACTTCCAAATTGAAGCATTTAATCACCATGATTTAACTCTTGCTTTGTCTCCCTCTGGGACCTTCCCTGGTGGCTTAGATGTTAAGAATCCTCCTGCAATGTAGGAGATGCAGTTTATTCGTGGGTGGGGAAGATCCCCTGGAGAAGGGAATGACTACCCTCTCCAGTATTTTTGCCTGGAGAATTCCATGGACAGAGGAACTTGGAGAGCTACAGTCCACAGGGTCGCAAAAAGTCAGATACGACTGAGCAACTACTCTCTCCCTCTGACATAGTAAACTCTAAAATTTCATACTGAGATTGCTGTATAACAAGATGCTAAAACCTTTGTCAGTCTGGGTACTTGTGTGAAGACAACAAGAACAAAGACATCTCAGTACACTTTTAACCCACAATGGACAAGTCACATGAGTGAGATATCAACTTCTGTTGTTATAAGCCGTTGAGATTGGGCAGTTGTTTTGTTTGTTTGTTTCCAGTATAACCTAGCCTAATCTGACTGATATGATCCACCTGTAATAGTGGTTCCCTGCAGATTAAGAAAAGGTATATAAATCACTCAGCACAGTATCCAACCATCATGGATATTTGTAATTATTTGTATCTGCCAAGCATCTTGAACATCTGCTTATGTTTTGGGCAATCCTTCACTTTATGAGGCATATACCACCTCCCAACATAGAAGCTGAAAAAAAAAAAGATACTTCCCTTTTCAATTTGCCTTGCAAGTATGGTAAGAAAATATTGTGCTTAGTCTCTCAGTCATGTCTGACTCTTTGTGATCCCATGGACTGCAGCCTGCCAGGCTTCTCTGTCCATGGGGATTTTCCAGGCAAGAATACTGGAGTGGGTTGCCATGTTCTCCTCCAGGGGATTTTCCCAACCCAAGGATCGAACCCAGCTCTTTCACATTACAGGCGGATACTTTTTCCATCTGAGCCACCAGGGATGCAAAAGAAAATATTAAACCTCTGCAAAGCAGAATCACCCACCTCAGACTTTGAATGGAAGCTAGAAATTTGAGGACATATTAGTCATCCAGAAATAATTTTGGTGGTGGGCAATAGAAGTAGTGTTGCTGGTCAAAATCTTGGCCTTCTCTGTCCACCAAGGCTGAATGAAAAATATGGAGACAGAGTTTGGAGGAAATAGAAAGGTGGCTTTAATTCTCAGCTGGCAGAGAGGGGAACACAGTAGGCTCATGCCTTGACAACTGTGCCACCCGCCCCCCATTAGGAGTCTTATATAAGCCAAGGGTTCGCAGTCAGGAGTAGATGATGAAGAACAAAGGTGATAGAATCTTGATTTGTTCCTCTTGCATTGTTTCAAAGACAGTCAGAGGCTGGTGTCAGTAACTCAGTAATTGAGTATGGCAGTTCGGTGGCTCTGAGAACTTCTTTCTGATATGTAACATTGCAAGGGTAAACACCAGATAGGGGATGTACTTAGCTTAGAATCAAAGGAGAAAATGTGAATTGTAGCTCCTGCAGAGTTAGGGGGCAGAAAAGCAAACTATGTTACAGGCATGCAGAGTTAGGAGCAGTTAAAGAAAAAAAAAAATCTGGGAATGTTTAGGCTTGCTCACTGTTCTCTTTATCTTCTTTGCTCTCAGGAAATGGAAAGAGAAAAACTCATTCCTCTTTTTTTCCTTTTAACTGAAACAGTAGAAACTAAACTATATTTAGTTACTGAATGCCATGATAGTAAAATGTAGTGATTCCTGTGGTAGTTTTCAGTGTAACCTCTGAAAACTTCAAGTTTGGTTCTTTGGTCACATTTAACTAGGGTGTATGCATGCATGCATGCTCAGTTGCTCAGTTGTGTCCAACTTTTTGCAACCCTATGGACTGTAACCCACCAGGCTCCTCTGTCCATGGGATTCTCCAGGCAGAAATACTGGAGTATATTGCCATTTCCTCCTCCAGGGGATCTTCCTGACTCAGGAATCAAACCTACATCTCCTACATCTCCTGCATTGCATTGGCAGGAGGATTCTTTACCACTGAGACACCTGGGAAGCCCTAATGTGTGTGTGTGTGTGTGTGTGTGTGTGTGTATGTGTGTGTGTGTGTGTGTGTGTGTGTGATTTGAAGTTACTGCTCTACTCCAGTTTTTCTTAAAGGGGCTTCACTTATTTTTTGCCCTATAAAGTAGTGTCCTTTATCCTTCATATTAAAGTAGTGTCCTTTATCCTTCATATTCTAGAATACAATGGTTCTTTTTATTGCCTCTCACTGAATACTGTGGCAAAGTCCTTACTCTTAACTCTGGAACCCTATTCTTTGAGCTAAAGACCAAAGGGCCTCAGAGTGTCCAAAGGTACTAAAATCTCTTTTTAGGAATAAAAAGAAAACAAATGAAAATACTTTATAAGGTATATTTTAGATGACAGGGTTCATGTCTTATTTCACAAGCACTTTCGAGGCACTAAGAAATTCGAGTGATTTTTTTTTGCATAAAATTAGTGTTGCAGTGAAAAGGAAAACAAGAGGAATGAGTTTTTCTTTCCTTTTCCTTAGAACAAAGAAGATAAAGAGAACAGTGAGCAAGCCTAAACGTTCCTAGTTTTCTTTGCCTGTTTGTCTTACTTTGTTTCTAACTTTGCATGTCTGTAACTAAGTTTGCTTTTCTGCCCCCTAACTCTGCAGGAACTACAATTCACATTATCTCCTTTGACTCTAAGCTAAGTACATCCCCTATCTGGTGTGTACCCTTGCAACACTCTTTCCCTTGTAGTTACATTTCAGAAAGATGGCCTCAGAGCCACCAAACTGCCATACTCAATTACTGGCTTACTGACACCAGCCTCTGACTGTCTTTGAAACAATACAAGAGGAAGAAGTCAAGATCCTATCACCTTTGTCCCTCATCATCTACTCCCGACTGCGAGCCCTGGCCTTATATAAGCCCCTAGACTCCTAATGGGGGGTAGGTGGGGGGCACAGTTGTTGAGGCATGAGCCTACTGTGTTCCCCTCTCTGCCAGCCAAGAATTAAAGTCACCTTTCTATTTCCCCCAAACTCTGTCTCCATATTTTTATTTGGCTTCAGTGGGCAGAGAATGCTGATAGCTTACCCCTATGGTGAACAGTGTCACCAGATTCGTGGTCTCTGAAGGGGAAGACTTAACTCTGGGACCAAAGACAGTCTCAGTCACTCAGAGCTTTGTGTAGATTTTTATTTAAAGTGAAAGTGACAGAAAAAGCTTCTGACATAGATGTCAGAAGTGAGAGGTCTCCCTAGTTTAAGCAGGCCTTTATATACTTCTCAACTGGCTGCTGAGAATAGATAAAAAGAATACCTCAAGGTTTTAAGAGTTCCACCAGACCTTTCCCAAGGCATACATCCTGAGATAACTTTGGCACAAGATTAGCCAAGGAGAATGGGTTCTGGGCAATGTCTCTGGGCAAGATATACTGCTGCTGTGTAATCAGTGGTACAAGTCTTGAGAAACAGGTTCCTAGGCAAGATTTGTTACAATTATAATCATTAACATAGAACCTAAGAAAAGTGTTTCCATGAGTAAAACATTACTTTGGGTGATCATTAGAACCTAATGATCATATAGAACCTAAGGAAGGGCCAGTTCTTGGGCAAAATACATTGTTGTACAGGCTTAAGGAAAGCATGAGCAAGAATGTTCACCCACTCCTTAAATGTCCTTGAACTGACTGTCTAAGCTTCAACTTTTTCAAAGCCAAGATTTTGACCCAAAGCATTAGCAATGTGGCAAGAGCAATATGGTTACTCCAGATGGTTAGTGTCTAAAATGGCCAAGAGAACATAAGTGCTTCACTTAATTTAGCCAGAGTCAGGTTTTGTTTCTTGCAACTGATAACCCTGTATACATATATGTTTATGTATACATATATACTAAACCTCCAATACGGATTATCCATTATTATTATTACTGCTGTTATTCTCCATTCAATAAGGTCAGACAACTTGCCTTAGTTTGCTTTGTCTCCACAGTTTAGCATACTGCCAATTATAGAGTAGGTGGCTAAAGTATAGATGTAAAGTTTAATAAATCATAGCACAAATGCCTTCCAGGATTTCAATAGATCATCTCTTACCCTCACCTCAATCATTAAGTTGTCAGCCTTTTGTGATCATCTAGTCTTTGTTCTGCAACCATTTTTCATGATGGAGAATTACTATCAATACTGATTTTAAAATATGTTATTTATCTATACTCTGTATATTAATATTTCCTTTTCCATGAAAGTATAATTTTGGGGATTTTTTTCATATTAAGAAAATAGTAGTGAGATTAACATACAGTTATCAGAGCAAACTTTGATTCTGATCACTACAAACACGTTTTTTATCGTTTTAATTGAGACATTTAGATTTGTTTTTGTTTGGAGAGATGACTTTGCTACATCTCCCCAAAAGTATTTTTATTGAATATACCAGTCTTTGACAACCAATTTCCTTACAGACTTTGAAAGTAGAGCCTCTGTTTTCTATTCATGACTTTGTACCAATCTCCCCCACCTCATGAATATGCAAATGCAGAATGTTTAGCACAATACCTTGTGCAAAGTAGACACTTGATATAGGCTTTTTTTTTCTTTTCTTTTTTTGGCCATGCCAAGTGGCATGTGGGATCTTAGTTTCCCAATCAGGATTGAGCCCTTGCCCCCTGCTGTGGAATCCTGGAGTCTTAACCACTGGTCATCCAGGAAACTCCCAACATAGGCCCTTTAAAAGACCCTTGCCATTTTGACCCCACTGTTGTTTAGTTGCTAAGTTGTGTTCGACTCTTTGTGACCCCATGGACTGTAGCCCAACAGGCTCCTCTGTCCATTGGATTCCCCAGACAAGAATGCTGGAGTGTGTTGCTATGCCCTCCTCCAGGGGATCTTCCTGAATCAGGGATCAAACCCGCATCTCCTGCACTGGCAAGCAGATTCTTTACCTCTGAGCCATCAGAGAAGCCGTTTGACCCCACTACACTTTCACTTATGTTGTATGTCCAGGGTATACACACTCTGAAAATGCTTTAGTTCTACTGATAGAAAATCAGCTGGTGCCTTTTCCATTCTCATTTGACAATATCTGTGTTCGAGTGGAAGTTTCTGGATAGTGTTCTGAATTTAATAAAAAATAAGTGTGTACAACATAAATTTGACACAAATAATAGACAGATAGATATGTGTATACTTAAAAGCAGATGTTTCATTGTGCACTAAAATGGTAACCAGTATATTTGAATATGAGCCTCTCTGGTGGCTCAATGGTAAAGAATCCACGTGCAATGCAGGGATCCCAGATTAGATTCCTGGTTTGGGAAGATCCAAGAGAAGGGAATGGCTACCCACTTCAGTATTCTTGCCTGGAGAAGTCCATGGACAGAGGAGCCTGGCAAGCTACAATCCATGGAGTCAGAAAGAATCAGATTTGACTGAGCGACTAACACTTTCACTTTTTATCTTTCATATTTGAATATATGTGTAGCTGTTTCTTCATGTAAAAAATAAAAAAAAAACTGATGTGTTCTTGTTCTACAACAACATAAGCATATAAAATATATATGCATATAATATAAACATATTATGATAAGGTCAGCTATACTAGTTTGGCAACAAACATAAAAATTCTTAAAATATGCATGACCTTTCATTTAGCGATTTCTCTCCTAGGAATTTATTCTAAGGAAATGATCAAAGATGCTTGAAAAATTAATATATAAAGATAGTGGAAAATTAGAAACAATCTGTAACTACAGTTATACAGATATATAGAAATATACAGATATACATATGCAAGAACATTAACAATAATTATTTTGGGATGGGGTATTACAAATGATATTTTGTTCATTGTATTGTTTTTTTTTGTCTTAAATTTCTACCTTTGGCATATACTCACTTTTGTAAATAGAAAAAAATTCGTGTTAAAAAGATCAGTTATGATAAGATTGTAAAGAAGTTTACTGTTATAGCAATTCATTTGCTCATATATTTTCTATTGAAAAATATGATAGCCCTTGTGGAAGTGGCTGGTGAAATATAATTTCCAGTTGTTAAGTATATGGAATCAGCCTGTAATATATTTGAGAATGAAGGGAAAGACATTGTGCTGTTTAAAGTATAATTGAAACTAATTCTTGGAGGTGGGATAAACAATTTAGAAGCAGCATTGTTGATACTCAATCCTGATTATTTCTCTTCTGCCTGAATCTATGAATTTATAGATTATGAGCTGTTGTGAACCTACAGAGCATTTCTGTGATGAATGGGGATTGTGTGCTTCTTTAGAAATTCTTTGAAAATCAGATAAGACTCAATAGTCAGTTGTATGCCTTAATTTTGTATCTCTCAGAGACTAGTTAATAAGTGCTAGGGTCAGTGACTATGTGTAGCTCTGGCTGCAGAAAGAATCAGCTAAGGAGCTGATTAAAGTCAGAAGTAGGATCCAGAACCAAATTATGAAAAAGCCTGTTTTTCCCAGTGCAATCAGACCAAATACACATGTTGCCTAGACACCTGAGAGGCTAAGGCTAATTGTGTCACATTATATGTAGATTAGAATATACAGATGATAAAGTTCATGCTCTCAGGAATTAATAGTCTTAATTAAATCTGAAGAAAATAATAGTTCTCAACAATTCCCTCAATTATGCATAGCAGACTGGTCCAGAAAACAAATGAAAGAGATATGTATTTATCTACTATAAACACAAACATATATTTTTCTGGCCCAAAAGCACTCAGAATATTTTCATCATTGAAAATTCAAAATATCTTGTTGATAAGACACTGAAAGTGAAAGTTGCTCAGTTGTGATCCCATGGACTATACAGTCCAGGGAATTCTTTAGGTCAGAATACTGGAGTGGGTAGCTTTTCCCTTCTCCAGGGGATCTCCCAACCCAGGGATCAAACTCAAGTCTCCCTCATTGCAGGTGGATTCTTTACCACCTGAGCCACAAGGGAAGCCCAATAAGACACTAGTAATGATGTACAAACCATTTTCAGAGGAAAAAAAAAGGACAAATATAAATAACCGAGCAACAAAAGATGACCTGGAACTTTGTACAGGGTTAGAATTTTCTACTATTACCTAAAACACCTCATCCTAATTCTCACTATTTTTCTGTTTGATGGTAAACTAAATTCACCAATTTACCTCTCCAGATACCTTCAGTTTTTCTTCCTCATCCCCTCTTTTCCTAAGTTTCAACACAACATGTATTCCCTTGGAAAATATGATAAAAGTCTTAAATTGAGAAGCTAAGTACACCTCACATCTTCTAGAGAGATGTATATACATGTGTAACTAGTTGAAATAATTGATCCATGTATCTCAAAAGTACTCATCGTACTTTAAAATAACATTGGAAGCTACAGTAACTTCCACTCTTGAGACACCCTCTGGCTACTTAAATTATAAATTCATTTTTTAAAAAGCAACAAAAATAGACCTAAAAACTGAGATGTTTAAGTGTATGATGTAGAGAGAAAATCACACTTGTTTTAGGCTATATGAGTGTGAATTATCTCTATGGTAGATGTTTTGCCTACAATGCCAAACTTCTATATCTTTTTCAATATGTAAGATGAGTAGTTTGCATTTTGTTAGCTGTTGGTAAGGTATTAATGAAAGGCTGCTTTTTTAAAAAAAGACCAATCAGCCAACACTTAAGAAGTGTATCTGAGAAACCTTTTTTGTTAAGGCCATATTTAGAGAATTTCCATATATTCAATTAATTTCTTTGTATTTTTTAATAATGGCAGTTCTCATGTGTAGTGCTCAACACCTGGTGCTCTTTAAAAAGCAAACAGAGTTTCATAGGGAACTTTTCAGTATGTTACAAGTTGTTCAGAAAGGTACACAAAACATCCTTCTGAAATTTTGCAAAAGCAATCTTTTCTTGTGAGAGAGAAACGATAACAGTGGTTACAACTCAGATAAAGTGATAAACACTTTGTCTGAATTGGGTAAAGTAAAGCAAGCAACCGGGTTAGTAAACAAAAAGCCATAGTAAAATATTTAAAATTTTGAGAAAGAAACTTCATTCTTGTAGGACTGTCATTGAGAGGTGTTCTAGAATGAGGAATTCTGCCAAGACAAATTATCTGTTGGCATACTTTCAAGACACTGCTGGATAAATAGGACCAAATTTGCCTGCACTGGGTAGACATGACCTAAAGTTTCAAAAGGAACAATAGCATACAGACCTAGTATAAATTCATATTTTTCTTATTGGGATACAGGAAAAACCTAGATTTGTCATCTGCCCTACCATACCATATTATCTATATATTGCCAATAAAAGAATCTTGAAAACTGATTTATACAGTCTTGAAAACTGATTTATCTCAATCTGTACAAGGCTCATTTCTGAATAATGTTCATTGTTCCTCTGTGTTCCCATGACACAGGTATTTTATTATTAGTGCTTCTTACATGATTTTATAATTAGATTACATTTTCCTATCACATAGGGTTGCTGTGAAAATAATATGCATACTGTGCATGGCATAATGTAGTCATTCAGTAATTGGTGTATGTGTGCATGCTAAATTACTTCAGTCATGTCTGGCTAATTGTGACACTATGGAGTGTAATCCACCAGTATCCTATGCCCACAGGGATTCTCCAGGCAAGAATACTGGAGTGGGTTGCCATGCCCTCCTCCAGGTTGGCAACTGGTATCTCCTATTATATTGATGAAGAAGGCTTCTGTCTAGATAAATAATTTGAGTGACTCAAAAAAATTCCTGTTCTCCTAAATATCTCCCCATGGCTTCTTCACTGATTAATGCCACCGTTACATTTTTAAATGTTTCCTTTTCATTTCCTTTTCTTATTTCCTCCTTTACTTTCTTTTTCTTTCTTCCTTCTTTCTCATATACTGATAAAATAGCCATTGTGGCAGATATTGCTTGTTGCATACATATTGCATGCCCATTACATGTCTTCTTCCTTACTAACAAAAAGCTTACTTTGTTTATGGTAGTTGTGGTTGTTCAGTCGCTCAGTCATGTCTGACGCTTAACAGTCCCATAAACTGATGCACACGCCAGGCCTCCACTATCCTCCTGGAGTCCTCCACTATCTCCCGGAGTTTGCTCAAACTCATGTCCATTGAGTCAGTGATGCCATCCAACCATTTCATCCTCTGTCATCCCTTTCTCCTCCTGCCCTTGATCTTTCCCAGGATAAGGGTTTTTTTTCCAATGAGTCAGCTCATTGCATCAGGTAACCAAAGCATTGGAGCTTCAGCTTAAGCAGCAGTCCTTCCAATGAATATTCAGGGTTTATTTCTTTAGGATTGACTGGTTTGATCTCCTTGCTGTCCAAGGGACTCTCAAGAGTCTTCACCAGCACCGCTGTTCGAAGCCATCAACTCTTAAGTGCTCAGCCTTTGTGGTCCAGCTCTCACATCTGTACACGACTAACAGAGAAACTATAGTTTTGACTATAAAGACCTTTGTTGGCAAAGTGATGTCTTTGCTTTTTAATACGCTGTTTAGATTTGTCATAGCTTTCCTTCCAAGGAGCAAGCATCCTTTTAACTTCATGACTGCAATCACTGTTCACAGTGATTTTGGAGCTGAAGAATAAAGTCTGCCAGTTGTTCCAATTTTTCCCCACCTATTTGCCATGAAGTGATAAGGACCGGGTGCCATATTCTTAGTTTCTTGAATGTTGAGCTTTAAATTAGACTTCTCACTCTCTGCTTTCACTTCATCAGGGGGCTATTTAGTTCTTATGTATTTCTGGCCATTAGTGTAGTATCATCTGCATATCTGAGGTTGTTGATATTTTTTCTGGCAAACTTGATTCCAGTTTGTGATTCATCCAACCTGGAATTTCCCATGATATATTCTGCATATAAGTTAAATAAGCAAGGTGACAATATACAGCCTTGATTTACTCCTTTCCCAATTTTGAACAAGTCCATTTTTCCATGTCCAGTTCTAACTATTGCATCTTGACTTACATACAGATTTCTCAGGAGGAAAGTAAGATGATCTGGTATTTCCATCTCTTTTAAGAATTTTCCACAGTTTGTTGTGATCCACACAGTCAAAGGTTTAGCATAGTCAATGATGTAGAAGTATATATATATATATATATATATATATATATACATTTGTAATTCTCTTGCTTTTTCTATGATCCAATGGATGTTGGCAACTTGATCTGTGGTTCCTCTCCCTTTTCTAAATCCAACTTATGCATTTGGATTTTCTCAGTTCACATACCAGAGAAGACAATGGCAACCCACTCCAGTATCCTTGCCTGGAAAATCCCATGGACAGAGGAACCTAGTAGGCTACAGTCCATGGAGTCACGAAGAGTTGGACATGACTGAACGACTTCACTTTCACTTTCATGCATTGGAGAAGGAAATGGCAACCCACTCCAGTATTCTTGCCTGGAGAATCCCAGGGACAGAAGAGCTTGGTGGGCTACCGTCTATGGGGTCACACAGAGTTGGACATGACTGACGCGACTTAGCAGCAGCAGTAGCATCAGTTCACATACTGTTGAAGTCTAGCTTGAAGGATTTTGACCAATGCCTTGTTAACATGTGAAAGGAGCACTATTGTTTGGTAGTTTGAACATACTTTGGCATTGTTCTTCTTTGGGATTGGAGCAAAAACTGACCTTTTCCAGTCCGGTGACCACTGCTGAGTTTTCCAAATTTGGATTTGCAATAGATAAGCTAGAATTCAATCATCGCCACTAGCTTTGTTCATAATCACTTTGTTCATAGTGATTCTTTCTAAGGTCCACTTGACCTCACACTACAGGATGTCTGGCTCTAGGTGAGTGATCACACCATCTTCAGTGATCACACCTGGTTATCCAGGTCATTAAGATCTTTTTTGTACACTTCTGTGTATTCTTGTCATCTTTTCTTAATCTCTTCTGCTTCTGTTAGGTGCATGTCCCTTCTGTCCTCTATTGTGCCCATTTTTTCATGTTCCCTTGTATCTCTAATTTTCTTGAAGGTACATCTAGTCTTTCCCATGCTATTGTTTTGCTCTATTTCTTTGTCTTGTTCACTTATGAAGGCTTTCTTATCCCCTCACTATTCTTTGGAACTCTGTATTCAGAAGGGTATATATTTCCTTTTCTGCTTTGCCTTCCACTTCGCTTCTTTTCTCAGCTATTTGTAGGACCTACTCAGACAACCATTTTGCCTTCTTGCATTTCCTTTTGTTTGCAATGGTTTGGGTCACCACCTGCTATACTATGTTATGAACCTCCCTCCATAGTTCTTCAAGCACTCTTTCAGATCTAATCCCTTGAATCTACTTGTCACCTCCACTGTATAATCATAAGTGAGTGATTTAGGTCATACCTGAATGGTCTAATAATTTCATCTACTTTCTTCAATTTAAGCCTGAATTTTGCAAAAAGGAGTTGATAACCTGAGCCATAGTTAGCTCCAGATCTTGTTTTTTTGCTGACTCTATCGAGCCTCTTCATCTTCAGCTGCAAGAAATATAATCAATCTGATTTTGGTATTGACCATCTGGTGATGCCCATGTGTAGAGTCATTTCTTGTGTTCTTGCAAGAGGCTATTTGCCATGACCATTGTGTTCTCTTGGTTAAACTCTGTTAGCCTTTGCCCTACTTCGTTTTGTGCTCCAAGATTAAACTTGCCTGCTACTCCAGGTATATCTTGACTTCCTATTTTTTGCATTCCAATTCCCTATGATCAAAAGGACATCTTTTTTGAATGCTAGTTCTACAGAGTGTTGGAGATTATATTTCTGGAGACCATACACTAAAGTATATTGTAAAATTCAGAGTGCATGTGAAATGTATTTTGATGTTTCAGAGCTGCTAACCTCTCTGTTAACACTAGATGATATTGTTGAAGACATAGGTAAACATTTTTGTAAGAAACTGACCTTTCTTCAGCAGCCCCAAATGAGAGGAGTGGAAATGTTCAAAAACTGCTGGCTACATTTATTAATAAACAATTATCCAATTTTGTGCAATACAAGAGAAATGTAAGGCATAATTTCCTCAGTTGGGGAGCTTACAATCTACTTGAGAAGACTGACTCATGAAACTATTATAATAATTTAGTGCAAAGTTGTGCAGTAGGAATCTGGAAAAGAGAGAAATCACTGTGAACTGCAGAATGTCAGGAAAAGCTATTAAGTTAAAGCATCACATGAAAATGTGATATTTTCAGGCCTTTCCTTTGCAAGGATTCTTTTTGTATAACTTCAATAAAGATTGTAAGCAAAGGTGAAAAAAATGCAGAAAATGCATATGTAGAAAAACAGGAAAAAAAGTGCAGAAAAAGAAGATTATTCTTAAGATCTTGATTGTATCACTGTTTTTTTTTTGTTTGTTTGTTTGTTTGTTTTTGCTTTAGAATCCCATACTTGAAAAAAAAGAAAGAAAGAAATGGACAATACCTCACAAATTTAAAACAAAATGTTCCATCTCATAGTTGACACGAAATGCTTCTTCACATGAAATCTGTTATAAAACATTTCTAATTCATAATATGATGAACCTAGAGGGCATATTAAAAAGCAGAGACATTACTGTGTCAACAAAGGTCCGTCTAGTCAAGGGTAAGGTTTTTCCAGTGGTCATATATGGATGTGAGTGTTGGACTATAAAGAAAGCTGAGCACTGAAGAACTGATGATTTTGAACTGTGTTTTTGGAGAAGAATCTTTAGAGTCCCTTGGACTCCAAGGAGATCCAACCAGTCCATCCTAAAGGAGATCAGTCCTGGGTCTTCATTGGAAGGACTGATGTTGAAGCTGAAATTGCAATACTTTGGCCACCTGATGTGAAGAGCTGACTCATTTGAAAAGACCCTCATGCTGGGAAAGATTGAGGGCAGGAGGAGAAGGGGACAACAAAGGATAAGATGGTTGGATGGCATCACCGACTCAATGGACATGGGTTTGGGTGGACTCTGGCAGTTGGTGATGACAGGGAGGCCTGGTGTGCTGCAGTTCATGGGGTCGCAAAGAGTCGGACATGACAGAGCGACTGAACTGAATATGAAGAGAGAAAATAATATTTCATATAGTGTATAATGGGCTTCCTAGTTGGTGCTAATGGTAAAGAATCTGCCTGCCAATGCAGGCGACGTAAGAGACACTGGTTTGATTGATCCCCGGGTTGGGAAAGTCCCCTTGAGGAAGGCATGGCAATCCACTCCAGTATTCTTGCCTGGAGAATTACATGGACAGAGGAGACTAGCAGGCTACAGTCCCTAGGGTCACAGAGTCAGACATGACTGAAGAAACTTGGCACACATGCATACACATAACATATAATAATAACAATATTCCCCATGTAAATACTTCTTTATTACACTATATATAAAACATTATGGTGTTAGGTAAATTTTAAAACCTTGCTTGCAACTAAGTAACTCTTTGATTATGAGATAAAACAAATTTCAATAATGGAACTCTTTGTGTTAAAATGGATGTACATTAAAAATATTAACTTGCACTACTAACTTCCAGGTTTTCTTTTAAAGACAGATGTTTTATTGTAAATTAAACTTTTTTATTTTTAATTTATAATATCTTGTCACTTTTTTTTTGTTTCTTATGAATTTTATACTTTAACTGTTTGTCACCAGTATATTTAATAGAAACAGTGAGTACAGCAAGGTGTAAGAATAAGTAAGTTTTAAGAAACTGGCCCTTGCATTGTATGACTCAGTGTGAATTTATTCAGGCAAGATTGAGATAATATTAAAGTATGAGAGTTTCGATCAGAGTTTCAGTCTTTAGCAGAAACTAGTATAATATTTCCTATAAATATATCCTGCAAGATTATAAATATACATAATCTTTCCCATGCTATATATCATTAATCTTATTATGAGGTTGCTCATAATGTATAAAGAACAAACTAAACTCCCCAAAACATACATTATTCTAAATAGTTAAGAAAAATGCTTGTACAATTTAGAAAGCTTTCATGGAATAAAGAAACAAGTGACTCAATTTAGAAAATATTGGTTAATTATTCTTGAGGAATAGCTTATGAATTGCTTCTGAAAATTTAAATTGTGGATGGATAGAGTTACTTCATAGGACAATAACAGCATGTAATTATAGATAGGGGCTCCAAATCCTTTGTTTTATATTAATTTGGTTAATGGAAGGTAATGGATGACTGGTCAATTAAAAACACCAAACAATATAACCATCATTCCAATGATTAAATATAAAATAGGGTTTTTAAAGTACTGAATTATTGTTGATTTACAATATTATATTAGTTTCAGGTGCACAGGTGAGTCAGTATTTTTACAGACTATATTAAAAGTTATTACAATATAATGTCTATAATTCCTTTTGCTATAAAATACATGCTTGTTGCTTATGTATTTTATACTTAGTATTATCTATCTCTTTATCCTACACTCCTAGCTTTCCCCTCCCTCTTTCCTTTCTCCTCTGGTAACCACTTTTGTTTTCCATATCTATGACTCTTTTTCTGCTCTGCATATACATTCGTTCGTGTTTTTTTTTTTTTTTTTTAGATTCCATGTATACATCACATCATACATCATTTATGTTTCTCTGCCTGACTTATTTTACTACATAATACTCTCTAGGTGTATCCACATTGCTATAAAATTACAACCAGCTCATCATTCACAAACCCAACCAAAAAAAAAAAAATTAACAACCCAATAAAAAAAAGGCCAGAAGACCTAAACAGACATTTTCCCAAAGAAGACACACAGATTGCTAATAGGTACATGAAAAGATACAGTTATGTAAAGTTTAAAAAAAAAAAAAAAGATGTTCAACATCATTAATTATTCAGTTCAGTTCAGTTCAATCACTCAGTCATATTCGACTCTTTGCGACCCCTTGAATCACAGCAAGCCAGGCTTCCCTGTCCATCACCATCTCCCGGAGTTCACTCAAACTCACGTCCATTGAGGTGGTGATGCCATCCAGCCATCTCATCCTCTGTCGTCCCCTTCTCCTCCTGACCCCAATCCTTCCCAGCATCAGAGTGTTTTCCAATGAGTCAACTCTTTGCATGAGGTGGCCAAAATACTGGAGTTTCAGCTTTAGCATCATTCCTTCCAAAGAACACCCAGGACTGATCTCCTTTAGAATGGACTGGTTGGATCTCCTTGCAGTCCAAGGGACTCTCAAGAGTCTTCTCCAACACCACAGTTCAAAAGCATCAATTCTTCGGCACTCAGCTTTCTTCACAGTCCAACCCTTGCATCCATACATGACCACTGGAAAAATCATAGCCTTGACTAGACGGACCTTTGTTGGCAAAGTAATGTCTCTGCTTTTCAATATGCTATCTAGGTTGGTCATAACTTTTCTTCCAAGAAGTAAGCGTCTTTTAATTTCATGGCTTCAGTCACCATCTGCAGTGATTTTGGAGACCAGAAAGATAAAGTCTGACACTGTTTCCACTGTTTCCCCGTCTATTTCCCATGAAGTGATGGGACCAGATGCTACGATCTTCGTTTTCTGAATGTTGAGCTTTAAGCCAAATTTTTCACTCTCCTCTTTCACTTTCATCAAGAGGCTTTTTAGTTCCTCTTCACTTTCTGCCATAAGGATGGTGGGATCTACATATCCGAGGTTATTGACATTTCTCCCAGAAATCTTGATTCCAGCTTGTGCTTCTTCCAGCCCAGCATTTCTCATGATGTACTCTGCATATAAGTCAAATAAGCAGGGTGACAATATACAGCCTTGACGTACTCCTTTTCCTATTTGGAACCAGTCTGTTGTTCCATGTCCAGTTCTAACTGTTGCTTCCTGACCTGCATACAGGTTTCTCAAGAGGCAGGTCAGGTGGTCTGGTATTCCCATCTCTTTCAGAATTTTCCACAGTTTATTGTGATCCACACAGTCAAAGGCTTTGGCATAGTTAATTATTAGGGAAATACAAATCAAAACTGAAATGAGATCTCACCTCACACGTGTCAGAATGGCTCTCATTAAAATTTCTACAAGTTACAAATATTGAAGAGGATGTGGGGAAAAGAAAACCTGTACACTGGCAGTAGAAATGTAAAGTGGTTCAGCCACTATGGAAAACAGTATGAAGTTTCCTCAAAAAAAAAAAAAAAAAAAAAACTTAAAATAGAACTACCATGTGACACAGCAATTCCACTCCTGGGTATGTATCTGGAAAAAAAAAACAACACAGTAATTCATAAAGATACAAAGACCACAAATAGCCAAAGTAGTCTTGAGAAAGAAGAATGGAGCTAGAGGAATCAACCTGCCTGACTTCAGATTATACTACAAAACTACAGTCATCAAGACAGTATGGTACTAGCATAAACACAGAAATATAGACCAATGGAGCAAGATAAAAAGCCCAGAAATAAACCCATGCACCAATGGGTAACTTATTTTTGAAAAAGGAGCCAAGAATATACAATGAGGCAAAGACAGACTCTTCAATAAATGCTGCTGGGAAAACTGGACAGCTACATGTAAAAGAATGAAAATTAGGATGCTTCCTATCACCTTATACACAAAGATAAACTCAAAATGGATTAAAGACCTGAATGTAAGACCAATAGCTATAAAACTCTTAGAGAAAAACATAGGCAGAACACTCGATGACATATGTCAAAGCAAGATCCTCTATGACCTACCTTCTAGAGCAATGGAAATAAAAACAAAAGTAAACAAGTGAAACCTGATTAAACTTAAAAGCTTTTACACCGCAAAGGAAACTATAAGCAAGGTGAAAAGACAACCCTCAGAATGGGAGAAATAACTGACAAAGGATTAATTTCCAAAATATACAAGCAACTCATACAACTCAATACCAGAAAAACAAACAACCCAATCAAAAGGTGGGAAAAAGACCCAAATAGACATTTCTCCAAAGACAACATACAGATGGGTAACAAACACATGAAAAGATGCTCAATATTGCTCATTATTAGAGAAATGCAAATCAAAACTACAATGAGATATCACCTCACACTGGTCAGAATGGCCCTCATCAAAAAGTTTACAAAAACTAAATGCTGGAGAGGGTGTGGAGAAAAGGGAACACTCTTATACTTTTGGTGAGAATGTTAATTGATACAGCCACTATGGAAGATGGTATGGAGATTAAAAAAAAAAAAAACAAAAAAAAAACAACTAGTAATAAAACCACCATATGACCCAGCAATCCCACTCCTAGGTACATACCCTGAGGAAACCAAATGTAAAAAGACACATGTACAAAAGCACATGTACCCCAGTGTTCATTGCAGCACTATTTACAATATCTAGAACATGGAAGCAACCTAGATGTCCAATGACAGATAAATGGATAAAGAAGTTGTGGTACATATACACAATGGAATATCACTCAGCCATAAAAAAAGAACACATTTGAGTCAGTTCTAATGAGGTGGATGAACCTAGAGCCTATTATACAAAGTGAAGTAGGTCAGAAGTTCAGTTCAGTCACTGAGTCGTGTCTGACTCTTTGTGAGTGCAGCACACCAGGCCTCCCTGTCCATCAGCAACTCTCAGAACTTATTCAAACTCATGTCCATCGAGTCAGTGATGCCATCCAACCATCTCATACTCTGTCGTCCCCTTCTCCTCCTACCTTCAATCTTTCCCAGCATCAGGGTCTTTTCTAGTGAGACAGTTCTTTGCATCAGGTGGCAAAAGTATTGGCATTTCAGCTTCAGCATCAGTCCTTCCAATGAATATTCAGGACCCATTTCATTTAGGATGGACTGGTTGGATATCCTTGCAGTCCAAGGGACTCTCAAGAGTTTTCTCCAACACCACAATTCAAAAGTGTCAATTCTTCAGTTCTCAGTTTTCTTTACAGTGCAATTTTCACATTCATACATGACTACTGGAAAAACCATAGCTTTGACTAGATGGACTTTTGTCAGCCAAGTAATGTCTCTGCTTTTTAATATGCTGTCTAGGTTGATAATAGCTTTTCTTCCAAGGAGCAAGCATCTTTTAATTTCATGGAGAAAGAAAAAGGAAAGTATCATATACTACCACATATATACAGAATCTAGAAAGATGGTACCGAAGAATTTATTTGCAGGGCAGCAATGGAGAAACATACATAGAGAACAGAATTATGGACACAGAGATAGGCGAGATGGTGAGATGTATGGAGAGAGTAACAGAAACTTCCCTTACCATATGTAAAATAGATAGCCAATAGGAATTTGCTGTATGCCTCAGGAAACTCAAACAAGGGCTCTGTATAAACCTAGAGGGGTGGTATAGGGAGGAAGATGGGAGGGAGGTTCAAGAGGGATGGGATATATGTATGTATACTTGTGGCTGATTCACCTTGAGGTTTGACAGAAAACAACAAAATTCTGTAAAGCAATTATCCTTCAATAAAAAGATAAATAAATACAAATTTAAAAAAAGAAAGGAAAGATACACACACCCCAGTGTTCATAATAACATTATTTACATTAGCCAACAAATGGAGGCTACCTAAGTGTTCATAAACAGATGAAGATATTGTGATATATTATCCATAAAAAAGAATGAAATTCTGCCATCATTCCAATTTGGATCAACACTATTTAATATGTGCATTTCTATCTGAGTAGATGGGTTCCTTCAACATTGGAAGTGAATATATGCTTATGTAATAAAAAATATTTGATATGATTTAAGGTTAATCATTAATAAATAAGTTATTTTATAAACTAATTTTTTCCTTTTATAATTCAAGGAGATGCAGTTATATAAAACCTTTCTGTATGAAGAGTAATGTTGTACATAATGAGATGAATGAGATAAAGCTGCTGTCCACAAGTGTTCAAGGTAATGAAAAAGAAATAGTGAAAGCTACTCAGTGGTGTCCAACTCTTTGCGACACCATGGACTGTACAATCCAGGGAATTATCTAGGCCAGAATGCTGGAGTGGGTAGCCTTTTCCTTCTCCAGGGGATCTTCCCCTCCCAGGGATCAAACCCAGGTCTCCCGCATGTAGGCATATTCTTTACCAGCTGACCCACAAGGGAAGTCCTCACAAACTGTCATAATACAAGCAGAGGATGACAAGTGCTGTAGTTAAAATACAAAAGTGCTCTAATATTGCTTTCTTATTTAGGATCCACAATAAAATGTTTAAATATAGCTCTGTAAACATGCTTATGAGGAATTTAACTATGTTGGTATGGTTTAGGAGATTTCTGGGGCTCTTAGTATAAGTATACAGCTTATAAATCCTAAATAACAATCTCAAATATGCCCTTACACTATCTCAAATATCAAAGCCTCAAATAAGATTTGGGATAAACTAGACTGTTATTAATTTTATTCTGTTGATGACTAAAAGGAACTTCTTAAACTACCAAACGCACTGTCAGAGGCACAATGTGCTGTGACAGCATAAACAGGAAAGAAACAGAACATAAGACAGAGATTTTGTGGTTAAAGTTTTGAGTAAGCCTTCAGAATGGATGTGGTGTTATTTAAATTTGTTGCATAGTATGAATAAACTTGAATGTAAGATATGTTGGAGTGCAAAGAAAAGAATATAGACAGAGGAAATCAGAAGGTAGGTTAGGAAAAGATTTTGGAGGACTTTCAATGCTGCTGAAAGGAGTTTGGGCTTTATGATATAGGTAATAAAGAAACTTGAGTATCAGCATAATAAAAATGTAGTCGTATTTTTAGATAGTTTTATTTTTTTGCATGCAACGTGAACACTATATTGAAGTGGAAAGAAATTGTTGTTCAGTCACTCAGTCATGTCTGACTCTTTGCGACCCCATGGACTGCAGCATGCCAGGCTTACCTGTCCTTAACCATCTCCCGGAGCTTGCTCAAACTCGTGTCCGCTGAGTTGGTGATGCCATCCAACCATCTGGTCCTCCATCCACTTCTCCTCCTGCCTTAAATCTTTCCTAGCATCAGGGTGAAAGAAATTAATGGTGTGGAAAACATTTGTGGACATTGTAATAGTTCAGGTAAGAAATTGTGAGGGCTGAAACTATAATAATGTAAGGAAAGAGATACTCGAAAGATTACAAAAGCAAAATCAAAAGTACTAATTATTTAGATGTGAGGAGGAGAATGAAGAGTATACAGTGACCCTATGGAAGATCTAAATAGACGTTTCTCCAGAGAAGACACATAGATGGCCAAAATGCATGTAAAAAGATGCTGAACATTATAAATTATTAGATAAATACAAATCAAAACAGCAGTGAGGTATCACCTCCCACAAGTCAGAATGGCCATCATCAAAAAGTCTACAAAATATAAATGATCGAGAACGTGTGGAAAAAAGGGAATCCTCCTACCGTGTTGATGGGAATGTCCAACCTAGGCAGCGTATTACAAAGCATAGACATCACTTTTCTTTTTTTTTTTTTATTTTTAAACTTTACATAACTGTATTAGTTTTGCCAAATATCAAAATGAATCCGCCACAGGTATACATGTGTTCCCCATCCTGAACCCTCCTCCCTCCTCCCTCCCCATTCCATCACTCTGGGTCGTCCCAGTGCACCAGCCCCAAGCATCCAGTTTCGTGCATCGAACCTGGACTGGCAACTCATTTCATACATGATATTTTACATGTTTCAATGCCATTCTCCCAAATCTTACATCACTTTTCTGACAAAGGTCCATATACTCAAAGCTAAGGTTTTTCCAGTAGTCATGAATGAATGTGAGAGTTGGATCATAAAGAAGGCTGAGGACCAAAGAACTAATGTTTTTGAATTGTGGTGCTGGAGAAGACTCCTGAGCATCTGTTGAACTGCAAGGAGATCAAACCAGTTAATACTAAAGGAAATCAATCCTGAATACTCATTGGAAAGACTGGTGCTGAAGCTGAAGCTCCAATACCCTAGCCTCCTGATGCAAAGAGCCAACTCAATGGAAAAGATCCTGATTCATGGAAAGATTGAGGGCAGGAGAAGGGGCATAAGAGGATGAGATAGTTAGATAGCATCACTTGTGGGCTATAGTTTATAGGGTAGCAAGAAGTCAGACAAGACTGAAGTGACTTAGCAAGTACACATGCATGCACTGACTCAATGAACATGAATTTGAGCAAACCATGGGAGATAGTGGAAGACAGATGAGGTTGCAAAGAGTTGAAAGAAACTGAATAACAACAGCAAAACAGTCACTATGGAGAATAGTAGGGAGGTTTGTTAAAAAACTAAGAATAGAGCTAACCTATGATTCAGCAATGTCACTTCTTGGCATATCTCTGGATTAAACTGTAATTTGAAAAGATACATGCACCCAAACATTCATTGCAAAACTATTTACAATAGCCAGGAGATGAAAGCAACCTAAATGTCCATCAACAGAGGAATGGAGAAAGAAGTGGTACATGTAGACAGACAATGGATTATTACTCAGCCATAAGAATGAAACAATACATGGATCACCCTGGAGACTGTCATACTGAGTGAAATAAATCAGACAGAAAAAGACAAATATGATATCATATGATATAACTTATATGTGGAATCTAAAATGGATACAAATGAACTTACCTACAAAACAGAAATAGAATTACAGATATAGAAAATCTTATGGTTACCAGGCATAAATGATGGAGGGACAAATTAGGAGATTGGAATTGACATATACACAACTATATATAAAGTAGATAACTAATAAGGACCTACTGTGCAGCACAGAGAATGCTATCAAATACTCTACAATGGCCTATAGGGGGAAAAATCTTTTTAAAAAGTGCATATATGTATATGTATAATTGACTGACTTTGCTGTGAATAATAAAATATATTCCAATACATTTTTGAAAAACAGTATATGGTGATCCTAGATTTCTGTGAAGATGGGATGCCATTAACAGAGTTGAAGAAACAAGAAGATAAATAAATATAAAAATAAATTCCATTTCAAAAAAATTTTATTGAAAACTATTGGTTTACAATGTTGTGTTCAGTTCAGTTCAGTTGCTCAGTCGTGTCCGACTTCCTGCAACCCCATGAACCACAGCACGCTAGTCCTCCCTGTCCATTGCTAACTCCCGGAGTTTACCCAAACTCATGTCCATTGAGTCGCTGATGCCATCCAAACATCTCATCCTCTGTTGTCCCCTTCTCCTCCTGCCCTCAATCTTTCCCAGCATCAGGGTCTTTTCAAATGAGTCAGCTCTTCGCATCAGGTGGCCAAAGTATTGGAGTTTCAGCTACAACATCAATCCTTCCAATGAACACCCAGGACTGATCTTCTTTAGGATGGACTGGTTTGATCTCCTTGGAGTCCAAGGGACTCTCAAGAGTCTTCTCCAACACCACAGTTCAAAAGCATCAATTATTCGGCTCTCAGCTTTCTTTAGTCCAACTCTGTGCTAGTTACTGCTGTATAGCAAAGTGATTCAGTTATACATACATATGAATTATTTTTTAAAATATTCTTTCCCAGTATAGTATGTATGGGAAAAAGATGGACAAATTATTCAGGAAATGGTACTATGACAATTATTTGAAAAAATGATTTTAATTCTTATACACCTAAATAAAATTTAAATTTAAGAGCTAAATATAAATTTTTAAGCTATAAAATATTAAAATAAATGAATAACATATCTAATCTATAACAATAAAGATATTTCTATGTATTTAAACAAAAAAGTAGGACTTGATTAATGGATTGGGTAACACCATGAACAAAAGCAAATAATAGACCAGAAAAAAGTATTTGCAGAGTGTATCATAGGCAAAGAGTTATTGTCCATAAGGCAGAGTTTTTATAAGCTAATTAATTGAAGATAAATATTTGATTTTGTTACCATTTCCTTGGCTTTATTTTTTCTATTAATCTTTCTTTGTTTTTCTTACAGTTTTATTGAGATATAATTGGCATACAACACTGCATAAATTTAAGGTATACAGCATAATGATTTGACTTACAAAATGAAATGACTACCCCAGTAATTTTACTGAACATCTATCATCTCATATAGATACAAAATTAAAGCAATAGAGTGACTTCCCTGGTGGTCCAGTGGTTAAGACTCCATGCTTCCACTGCCAGGAGAGTGAGTTCAAACCCTGATTGGGGAACTGAGATCCCACATGCTGTGTGGTGAGGTCAAAAAAGGAAATAGAAAATAATATTTCCTTGTTATGAGAACTCTTAGAATTTGCTATCTTAACAACTTTCATATATAACATACAACAATGTTAAGTATATTTATTATGTTTTATTCCTAATATCTACCTTATAACCAGAAGTCTGTAACTTTTGAATATCTTCATCAAATTTTCCCCCTGTAACTCCCAACTCTGGTAACCACAAATCTGATCTCTTTTTCTATGAGTTTATTTGTTTGAAGTATAATTGACCTGCAACACTGTGTTAGTTCCTGGTACAGAAATAGTGATTTGATATTTCTATACATTTCAAAGGGATTACTACAATACATCTAGTTATGATCTGTCATGTAATTATGTATTATATTACATAATTATTGACTGTATTCTCCACACTGTACATTTCATACTCATGGCTCATTTGTTTTACAACTGAAATTGTGTACCTGTGAATCTCTCTCACCAATTTTTCTCCTACTCCCTACCCAACTAACACTTGATTTTGAAAACCATGAGCTAAGATCATAAACAATTCACAAAATAATTTTTTATAAAATTATAGTAATCTAAGAAATGCAAGATAAAATGAAATGCTATTTTTTTCCTCATAGGTCTGACAATTTATAATAATTTTCAGATTCAGAAAAGGTGGAATGAAAGGTCTGCTGCTGATTACAGTTAAATTGGTAAAATCTTTGAAGCAAAATTTGCCAATACACATGCAGAGTTTTCTAAATGTGCATAACCCTTTATGCAGCATCTCACATAATTTATACAAAGAAGTATTCATTTCAGAATTGTAATATCATAAAATTAAAGATAACCAACATGTCCAGTGGAGAAGGCAATGGCACCCCACTCCAGTACTCTTGCCTGGAAAATCCCATGGATGGAGGAGCCTGGTAGGCTGCAGTCCATGCTAAGGGTCGGACATGACTGAGCGACTTCACTTTCACTTTTCACTTTCATGCATTAGAGAAGGAAATGGCAACCCACTCCAGTGTTCTTGCCTGGAGAATCCCAGGGACGGGGGAGCCTGGTGGGCTGCCGTCTATGGGGTCGCACAGAGTCGGACATGACTGAAGTGACTTAGCAGCAGCATGTTCAGCCATGGGGATTGGTTAAATCATTGTAGGCTATCCAATTTAATGATATTCAATCATCAAAAGCCATTTTAAGAAATATTTTACTTTATGTTGAGTGATAAATTATAAAATATGATTTCAATATTATTTGAATTGGGTTTATACAAATACAAATTCACACACACATATACTAGAAAAGTATACAGCAAAAATTTATGAACATTTTTCTTTGTGCTATTTTCTATTTTGTAAATTTTCTAAAATGAAAATCAGTTAATTCAAGCAAGTATATAGTAAAACTCTGTATTTTGACTCAAAATATACATATTTAAATGAAATTTTTTTTTGTTACAGGCCCAGGTGTATTAAAATAAGATCAAAAATAGAAGTATTAGGTATATACACAAACAGCATAGGTGAAATGTGATATGACATAGCGTTTTCCATTCAAGCTACAGTAGAAAAATTTAACAAACAAAACTTCTTTCTAATTGCTCCAGTGACTCAGAAAAGCCTCCTCACTCATTTAGTTTCCAGCATAGCCTCATATAAATAGACTCACACAGACCACACACAATTTAGAAAAGATTGCTGAATCACAAAAATAGCCCCCAAATACGGCATTTTTACTTTCTAGAGTACAACTAAAATGAATACTTGATCAATAAAATAATGTTCAGAATCATTTGAAGAATTATATAAGAACCTCCAAAATAATCCATATGAAACATTTAGCACATAATAAGTACTAGGCAATGACACCCCAATCCAGTATTCTTGCCCGGAAAATCCCATGGATGGAGGAGCCTGGTAGGCTGTAGTCCATGGGGTCGCTAAGAGTCGGACACGACTGAGTGACTTCACTTTCACTTTCATGCATTGGAGAAGGAAATGGCAACTCACTCCAGTGTTCTTGCCTGGAGAATCCCACGGACGGAGGAGCCTGGTGGGCTGCCATCTATGGGGTCGCACAGAGTCAGACACGACTGAAGCGACTTAGCAGCAGCAGCAGCAAATACCTTTTATTAATGTTATTACTATTATTATCACTGATAATCAGCAGAAATATTTAAAGTTCCTTTTTAGTACTTGCAACATGTCGGTTCAATGATTTAAACACATTGTGCTGAAAGGATAGTTAAAGCTATTGCAGCTTAATTCCCTTGTTTTATCTGTGAGATCTATAGTGTTGATATGGCTTGCTTAAAGGAATACAGTTAGTTTATGGAAACCTAAACTTCTTCATAAGATCCACATACATGTTACTTACTATATTTGGATGGCATTTGTTTTAGGTCCCATTGAGGTGATGGACAGGGAAGCCTGGCGTGCTGCGATTCATGGGGTCGCAAAGAATCAGACACGACTGAGCAACTGATCTGATCTGATCTGAGGGAATTGTTAGAACATGGGACTTCCCTGGTGGTCTAGTGGTTAAGACTTTGCCTTCCAATGGAGGGGGTGCAGATTCAATCCCTGGTCAGGGAGGTAAGAATCTACATGCTTCACAGCTAAAAATTATATTCTGGATTAAACTAAAGGCTTTTGTTTTTCTTGTTTTTTGTTTCCTGGAATGAAACTACATGAGCACAGACATCAGAGGAACTGTGTTCACCATTTATTTTCCCAGAGCCATATACATTGCTCAGTGCACAGTAGCCACTTAATAAATATTTGTTGAATAAATAAATCAACATTTCTCTGATGCTACCTACTTCATTTATTCATTTTCCTTCTTTAGAGTTATTATTAAAAAAAGTCCTGGTGCTCAAAGACTCAAAATCTTCAGCTTCAAATTGATGTTCCAATTGAGGTCCAGACCACAACATTTCATCATGTGATTTGAGGCCAATTTTATAGAAATTTAAAATGTTGACAGCTTGTGTGCTCTTGGAGGGTTTTCAGGATCCCAAATTTTGCTAAGTAACTCTTGACTCTTTATTAGGTATTCAAGCTATTGAGCTTGAGTGAACAAACTTTCAAAAAGTTTGCAAATTAATTCTCTTCTTATAACTCAGTATATTAAAAGTAAATGATTAGATGTCTTTTACTGTATCATACAATAATTCTATTTTTAATTGTTTTAAGAATCTCCATGCTGGTTTCCCTAGTGGCTGCACATCAACTTACATCTCCACCAAGAGTGTACAAGGTTCCAATTTCTCCTGTCCTTGCCATCACTTGTTATCTTTCAGTTATTTACTTTTATAGATGTGTGATGATAGCTTGTTGTGGTTTTGACTTCATTTCCCTGTTCATTAATGATATTGATCAAACATATTTGTATTTATCTTTTGGCCATTTGCATGTCTTCTTTAGATAAATGTCTATTCAAATCTTTTGTGCATTTTTTATTGGGAAATTTGGAGTCCACCCCCCCCCTTTTTTTGCTATTGAGTTGTAAGAGTTCCTTTTATATATTTAGGCATTAACCCTCTATCAGATATATAGTATACAAATGTTTTCTCCAACTCCACAGATTGCCATTTTATTCTGATGGTTATTTCCTTGACCATGCAAAAGTTTTTTTTGTTTGTTTTTTTTTTTTTTTTTTTTAGTTTGAGTTAGTCCCACTTGTCTATTTTTGCTTTTGCTGCTAGTACTTTTAGTGTCGTATCCAAGAAATAATTGCCTAGGACCATATCATGAAGTGTTTCCCTTATGTTTTCTTTCTAGGAGTTTTACAATTTCACATCTTAATTTAAATCTTTAATTGATTTTTACACGGTTTTTAAGTTTGGCAAAGACAGGCTCCAAATTCATTCTTTTGTATACAGATATCCAGTTTTCCCAAAATATGATCTAGCAATTCCACTTCTGCGTATACATCCAAAAGTATTTAAGTCAGAATCTGAAGAGATAATTGCACTCTCATGTAAACTGCAGCATTATTCACAATAACAAAGCTATGGAAACAACCTAAATGTCCATTGGAGGATGCATTAATAAAGAAAATGTGGTATATGCATTCAAGGGAATATTATTTAAACAAAGGAAATCTTACCATATGTGACATGGATGAACATGTGGAACAATACACTAAATAAAATAAACCAGTCCAGAAAACAAATACTGCATGACTCTATTATATGAGAAATATTATAAAACAGTTCAGCTCAAAAACAGACAGTAAAATGGTAGTTTCCAGGCATTGAGGAGAGGGGGAAATAGGAGTTCCATTACTATGGATGAAAGATTCAGCTATACAAAATGAATAAATTATAGAGATATGCTGTACAATATTGTGCCTATAGTTAGTATTACAATATTGTGTACTTCCAAATATAAGTATGTTGAGTGTAAAGAAAGCTGTGGTACATATACACAATGGAGTACTACTCAGCCATTAAAAAGAATACATTTGAATCAGTTCTAATGAGGTGGATGAAACTGGAGCCTGTTATACAGAGTGAAGTAAGCCAGAAAAACACCAATACAGAATACTAATGCATATATATGGAATTTAGAAAGATGTTAATGATAACACTGTATGCGAGACAGCAAAAGAGACACAGATGTATAGAACAGTCTTTTGGACTCTGTGGGAGGGGGAGAGGGTGGGATGATTAGGGAGAATGGCATTGAAACATGTATAATATCATATATGAAATGAATCGCCAGTCCAGGTTCGGTGCATGATACTGGATGCTTGGGGCTGGTGCACTGGGACGACCCAGAGGGATGGTATGGGGAGGGAAGAGGGAGGGGGGTTCAGGATGGGGAACACGTGTATACCTGTGGTGGATTCATGTTGATGTATGGCAAAACCAATACAATATTGTAAAGTAATTAACCTACAATTAAAATTTTAAAACACTGTTCTTATCAGAATAAAAAATTAGTTGCCTACAACATTTTTATTTGGCATGTTACTGATTATAAACAAAGGGACCTTTCAGATCTTATTTTTATGAATGGTAGTGTTGAATCAGGACAGAATAATCCCCAAGTCTTTATCTCTTATTGTTACAGTTGGGATCTGAGTGGTTTACAAATGAGTTTAGAAACTCAAAGGCCAGGAAAACTTATCCAGAAATTAACAGATTAAAAGATAATTTGGGGGGCTAAAATATCTGAATTTGTATGTATTACTAGCAAGTGATTAAACCTTCAGAACCTACAGAATTGGTGAGTTGGATGTATTGTCTATACATCCCAAGGATTTAGAGCTCTAAAGGGAGTGGTGTATTTCTTGATTTCTTTAAATGAAGTTTATGACAGATACCTCCCATCATATATAACATACTGTTAATGGGCCAGATGCCGGTATGAAACTGTCATGGAAATTCTTTTTTATTTTTGAAATAAGAAATCCTGAGATTTATGTATATTTTCTCAATGTTTTCTATCCTCTCATTCTCTTTTTTTTTAGTTGGAGGATAATTGCTTTGCCATGTTCTGTTGATTTCTGTCATACATCAACATGAATCAGCCATAGGTATATATATGAATCTCCCTCCCCTCTCCCATCCCATCTCACCCCTCTAGGTTGTCACAAAGCACCAAGTTGAGCTCCCTGTTTCATACAGCAAATTCCCACTGGCTATCTATTTTACATGTGGTTATATATATATATATATATATATATATATATAATTTCAGTGCTACTTTCTCAGTTCGTCCCACCCTCTCCTTCCCTCACTGTGTCCACAAGTCTGTTCTTTATGTTTGCCTCCATAGTATTGCCCTGAAAATAGGTGTGTCGGTATCATTTTTCTAGATTCCATATATATATGCATTAATATATGATACTTGCTTTTCTCTTTTTTACTTACTCCACACTGTAAAATAGGCTCTAAGTTCATCTACCTCACTAGAACTGACTCAAATTCATTCCTTTTAATGGCTAAGTAATATTCCATTGTGTATATGTACCATAACTTCTTTATCCATTCATCTATCGATGGACACCTAGGTTGCTTCTATGTCCTGGCTATTAAAAATAATGCTGCAATGAATATTGGGGTACATGTGTCTTTTTCAATTATGGTTTCCTTGGGGTTTATGCCCAGTAGTGGGATTGTTAGGTCATATGGTAGTTTTAGTCCTAGTTCTTTTAAGGAATCTCCATAGCATCTTCCATAGTGGCTGTATCAATTTACATTCGCACCAACACTGCAAGAGGGTTCCCTTGTCTCCACATACTCTCCAGCACTTGTTTGTAGATTTTTTGACAATGGCCATTCCATTTTTTGACATGTGATTTTTTTGACAATCACATCATCAGTGTGAAGTGATAACTCACTGTAGTTTTGGTTTGCATTTCTCTAATAATAAGTGATGTTGAGCATTTTTCATGTTTTTGTTAGCCATCTGAATATCTTTGGAGAAATGTCTGTTTGGGTCTTCTGCCCTTTTTTTATTGGGTTTGTTTTTCTGATATCGAGCTGCATGTATATTTTAGAGGTTAATCCTTTGTCAATTGCCTCATTTGCAATTATTTTCTCCCATTCTGAGGGTTGTCTTTTCATCTTGTTTATGGTTTCCTTTGCTGTGCAAAAACTTTTCAGTGTAAATAAGCCTAATTTGTTTATTTTTGTTTTTATTTTATTTACTCTGGGAGGTGGCTCATAGAGGATCTTGCTCTGATTTATGCCAAAGAGTGTTCTGTCTATGTACTCCTCTAAAAGTTTTATAGTTTCTACACTTACATTGAGGTCTTTACCACATTTTGAGTTTATTTTTGTGTATGGTGTTAAAAAGTGGTAATGTCTATTATACTTTCTGTCTCTATGAATTTGTCTACTCTAGTAACCACATATAAAAATTATATAATATTTGTGTAGATAATATCCTCAAGGTTAATCCATGTTTTAGCATATGTCAGAATTTCCTTTTTAAGGCTGAATAATAGTATGTGTTATACATAAAAATATATGCACATGCATGTATATAAATATATATAATAAATATTACATTTTTAATCATTCATACATCATTATGGTTATCCAGTTCATTAAGACTTCTTTTGTGTAGTATTTCTGTGTATTCTTGCCACCTCTTCTTAATCTCTTCTGCTTCAGTTAGGTCCTTACCATTTCTGTGCTTTATTGTGCGCTTCCTTGCAAAAAATGTTCTCTTGATATCTACAACTTTCTTTTCCCATTCTATTGTTTTACTCTATTTCTTTGCATTGTTCATTTTAGAAGGCCTTATGTCCCATTTCTATTCTCTGGAACTTTGCATTCAGTTGGGTATATCTTTCCCTTTCTCCCTTGCCTTTTGCTTCTTTTCTCTTCTCAGCTATTTCTAAAGACTCCTTATACAAGCACTTTGCCTTCTTACATTTCTTTTTCTTTGGAATGCTTTTGCTCGCTACTTCCTGTACAATATTACAAACCTCCATCCATAGTTCTTCAGGCACTGTCTATCAGATCTAATCCCTTGAATCTACTTGTCACCTCCACTATATAATCATAAGGGATTTGACTTAGGTCATACCTGAATAGACTAGTGGTTTTTCCTATTATCTTCAATTTAAGCCTGAATTTTGCAATAAGGAGCTCATGATCTGGGCCACAGTCTGCTCCAGGTCTTGTTTTTTTCTGACTGTATAGAGTTTCTCTGTCTTTCACTGCAAATAACATAATCAATCTGATTTCAGTATTGACCATCTGGTGATGTCCATGTGTAGAATCATCTCTTATGTTGTTGGAAAAGGGTGTTCTCTATAACCAGTGTGTTCTCTTGACAAAACTCAGCCTTTGCCCTGCTTCATTATGTACTCCAAGGCCAAGCTTGCCTGTTATTCCAAGTATCTCTTGACTTCCTACATTTGCAATCCAATCCCCTATGTTGGAAAAGACATATTTCTTTGGTATTAGTTCTAGAGGATCTTGTAGGTCTTCATGCTGCTGCTGCTAAGTCTCTTCAGTCGTGTCCGACTCTGTGCGACCCCAGAGACAAAAGCCCACCAGGCTCCCCCGTCCTTGGGATTCTCCAGGCAAGAACACTGGAGTGGGTTGCCATTTCCTTCTCCAATGCATGAAAGTGAAAAGTGAAAGGGAAGTCGCTCAGTCGTGTCTGACTCTTAGCGACCCCATGGACTACAGCCTACCAGGCTCCTCCATCCATGGGATTTTCCAGGCAAAAGTGCTGGAGTGGGGGTGCCATTGCCTTCTCCGGTAGGTCTTCATAGAACAGGCCAACTTCAGCTGCTTCAGCATCAGTTGCTGGGGAATAGACTTGGATTACTGTATAGGCTCGGATGTTGAATGGTTTGCCTTGGAAAGGAACTGAGATCATTCTGTCATTTTTGAGATTGCAGCCAAGCATTGCATTTCAGACCCTTTTGTTGACTGTGAGGGCTTCTCCTTTTCTTCTAAGGGACTCTTGCCCACAGTAGTAGATGTAATTGTTATCTGAATTGAATTCCCCCAGTCCTGTCCATTTCAGTTCACTGATTTCTAAGATATCAATGTTCAACCTTGCCATCTCTTGCTTGACCATGTCTAATTTACCTTGATTCATGTATCTAACATTCTAGGTTATCCTATGCAATATTGTTATTTACAGCATTGGATTTTACTTTCACCTCTAGATATATCCACAGCTGATCATCATTTCGATTTTGGCCCAGCCACTTCATTCTTACTGGAGCTATTAGTAATTGCCCTCTACTCTTCCTCAGAAGCATACTGAGTACCTTCCGACCTGGAGGCTCATCTTCCAGTGTGATATCCTTTTGCCTTTTTTTTTTTTTTTTTTTTACTATTCATGGGGTTCTCCAGGCAAGAATACTGAAGTGGGTTGCCATTTTTCCCTCCAGCAGATCACTTCTTGTCAGACCTCTTCACTATGACCCATCTGTCTTGGGTGGCCCTGTGCAGCATGGCTCATAGGTTCTTTGAGTTATGCAAGCCCCCTTGATTTGACAAGGCTGTGATCCATGATGAGGATTAAGTCATACATTTTATTTTTTTTCAAACTTTTTCTACTCATTGTTTACTTTTGTAAATTGCATTAGATCTGTTTTATCAAGCCTGTTGACCCACTTTTTTTCCCTTTAATCATTATAGTTTTTCTTTATATATATATATATATATATATATATATATATATATATTTGAAGTATAGTTGACTTACAATGTTTCACGTGCACAGCAAGGAGATTCAGTTATACATATACATATATATATATACTTTTTGAAATTATTTTCCATTACACATTATTATAAGATATTGACTGTAGTTCCCTGTGCTATAGAGTAAACATTTCTTACTGGTTAAATATCTATTTTTTAAACTAGAAATCTAGCATTCTATTCATACTAAGTCAAACAAGTGAAATCAAAACATCATTTTTTAGTTAGACAAAAATTCATGTTTTCCAGAAAATATATTATACATATTATTTATATAAATGTATACAAAAACTTATCAACTATGCTTGATAAAAGCTTGAGAAAGAACATAAAAAAAGAAAATATGGAGAAATTAAAAGACATAAACTAAATGTAGTGGAAGAACTGAATGTGAAATAGAAGAAATGAAAAGAAACTAGGTAAAAGTAAAAGATGATCATATTTTGTTGTTGTTCAGTCACTCAGTCATGTCCAATTCTTTGTGACCCCATGGACCACAGCATGCCAGACTTCCCTGTCCCTGACCATCTTCCAGAGCTTGCTCAAACTCATGTTCATGGAGTCAATTATTCCATCCAACCATCTCGTGCTCTGTCATCCCCTTCTCTTCAATCTTTCCCAACTTCAGGGTCTTTTCCAATAAGTTGGCTTTTTGCTTCAGGTGGCCAAAGTACTGGAGCTTTAGCTTCAGCATCAGCCCTCCCAGTGAGTATTCAGGGTCTATAACCTCTAGGATTGACTTATTTCATATCCTTGGAATCCACAGGACTCTCAAGAGTCTTCTCCAACACCACAGTTTGAGAGTATTAATTATTCAGCATTCAACATTCTTTATGGTCCAACTCTCATATCTGTACATTACTATTGGAAAAACCATAGCTTTGACTATATGGACCTCTGTCAGCAAAGTCAAGTCTCTGCTTTTTAATACACTGTCTAGTTTTGTCATAGCTTTTATTCCAAGGAGCAAGGGTATTTAAATTTCATGGCTGCAGTCACCATTTACAGTGATTTTAGAGCCCAAGAAAATAAAGTTTGTCACCACTTCATCATATAGCTCAGTTGCTTTTAAACATGATGCTCATTAGAAACATACCTGGAGCTATGGCGAAAAAAAAAAAGCAATATCTGGGCATTTTTATTTTTCAAAAAAATTCCAAGATAGTTCTGATATGCATCTGCAATTCATAAAGTGATTACAGGCTTTTCTATTTAATGGTAGTTTTAGTGATAAAGAGTTCTATTATTTTCCTGTTGACCAATCATGATACAATTCTATTAAGTGAGTAAAGTTACATAATCACAATAGTAAAAGATGTTTATCAGTTTTCACAGTCAATAGCCATACAAAAAAAATAAAAGATCATTACAATTGTAAGCCATAATGGGAACCTGATTAACCTAAGGATATAAAATAATTTTACACAGTTTGGGGTGGGGGGGGGAAGCAGGTCAAGCAAAGTGATGTGGTAAGTGAAAGTGCATACATGCACATGTTTTCATCTGCCCATAATATAGAAAAAGAATGAAAGAAATGAAGACAACCTAAGAGATCTCTGGGACAACATTAAACACACCAACATTTCCATTATAGGCATTCCAGAAGGAGAAGAGAGAGAGAAGGAACCTGAGAAAAATATTTGAAGAGATATATGCCCATCCAGTCTATGTCTTTTGGTTGGTGCATTTAATCCATTTATATTTAAGGTAATTATTGATATGCAAGATTCTATTACTTTTTTCTTAATTGTTCTAGGTTTGTTTTCTGTAGATCCTTTCATTCCCTTGTGTTTCTGGTCTAGAGAATTTCCTTTAGCATGTGTTTTAAAGCTAATTTGGTGGTGCTGAATTCTCTTAATTTTCGCTGGTCTATAAAGCTTATGACTTCTCTGTCAAATCTGAATGAAAGTCTTGCTGGGTAGAATATTCTTGATTGAAGTTTCTTCCCTTTCATCACTTTAAATATATCATGCCATTCCCTCTGGCTTGTAGAGTTTCTGTTGAGAAATCGCTGATAGCCTGATGGGAGTTCCCATGTATGTTAGTTATCATTTTTCCTTTGTTGCTTTTAATATTTTATCTTTGTATTTAATTTTGACATTTTGATTACCATGTGTCTCGATGTGTTCTTCCTTGGGCTTACCCTGCCTGGAACTCTCTGTGCTTAATGGACTTTGTTGAATATTTCTTTTCCTATATTTGGGAAGTTTTCAGCTATTATCTCTTCAAATATTTTTCTCAGGTTCCTTCTCTCTCTCTTCTCCTTCTGGAATGCCTATAATGGAAATGTTGGTGTGTTTAATGTTGTCCCAGAGATCTCTTAGGCTGTCTTCATTTCTTTACATTCTTTTTCTATATTATGTTCTGTGGCAGTGATTTCCACCATTCTGTCCTCTAGGTCATTTATCTGTTTTCCTACTTCAGTTAGTCTGCTATTAATTCCTTCTAGTGTATTATTCATCTCTTTTGTTTGTCCTTTAGTTCTTGTAGGTCTTTGATAAACATTTCTTGCATCTTCTCCACTGTTTCCCCAGATCCTGCAACATCTTCACTACCATTATTCTAAATTCTTTTTCTGGAATGTTGTTTAACTTCATTTAGTTGTTTCTCTGGGGTTTTATCTTGTCCCTTCATCTGGCACCTAACTCTCTGCTTTTTCATCCCAATTAACTTTCTATAATGTGGTTTTGTTTTAGCCATTGTGGGACTGTGGTTCTTCTCATTTTTTCTGTCTGCCCTCTGATGGAGGAGGCTAAGAGGCTTGTGTGAGCTTCCTGATGGAAGAGACTGGCACTGAGAATAACTGGGTCTTGATCTTGTGGGCAGGGCCTTGATCAGTAAAGCTTTAATACAATTATTTGCTGATGGGTGTGGCTGCAGTCCCTCCCTGGTAGTTTGGCCTGAGGTGACCCAACCCTGGGCCAGGAGACTTCCCTGGTGGCTCAGATCGTAAAAGTGTCTGCCTACAATGCAGGAGACCTGGGTCTCCTGGGTTGGGAAGATCCCCACTTCAGTGTTCCTGCCTGGAAAATTCCATGGACAGAGAGCCTAGTAGGCTACAGTCCATGGGGTTGCAAAGAGTCAGACGCAACTGAGTGACTTCAGTTTTTTCATTTGGACCCATCCCTGAGCTCTATAGGCTCTATGGTAGGGTTAATGGTGACCTCCAAGAGAGACCTCCAAGGGAGATTTTCCAGGACTGCTGCTGCCAGTGCCCCTGTCCCTGTGGTGAGCCCCTGCTGAAACACCCCTCCACAAGAGACCCTCCAACACTAGCAAGTAGCTTTGGTTCAGTCTCTGTGTGTTCACTGTTTCTTTTCTCTGGTATTGGTGCATGCAAGATTTTGCTTGTGCCCTCGAAGAGTGGAGTCTCTGTTTGCCCCAGTCCTATGGAAATCCTATAATCAATTTCCCCTGGCCTTCAATGTTACATTCCCTGGGGACTTCCAGTCCCTTTGCTGGAAGCCTAATGTGGGGCTCAGAACCTTCACAACAGTGGGAGAACATCGTTGGTATTATCTTTCTCCAGTTTGTGGGTCACCCACATGGTGGGCATGGGGTTTGATTTTAGCAAGATTGCACCCCTCCTACCATCTTGCTGTGGCTTTTTATTTGTCTTTGGACATGGGATATCTTTTTTTGGAGAGTTTCAGCATCTTCCTGCCAATTGTTGTTCAATAGCTAGGTGCAATATTGGTTATCTCACAGGAGGAGATGAGCACACATCCTTCTACTCTGCCATCTTGAACCAGAAGATGCTGAACCACTTTTTATAGTTTCTTATTCCCTCCAAAATAGTTAGTATTCTCTCTTTAATTCTTTAATCCTAGTAACCACTTGTTTTAAAGGTATTTCCTCAGATACTATTATTTGAAGGGTTTTTTGTGTGCTATTTTTTTCCCACTAGTTTTTCTTTTGGTATCTGGGTTCTTAATATATTCATTGTGTGTTGCTTATTGTGCCTTGAACAATTAACTGTGGAAATAACTTGAGATCTAGAATGAAAGTAACTTTATCCAGCAAGAATTTGCCTCTGCTTTGAATACCTAGGGATCCTACAATTCTTTCCCCTTATTGAACTAAATTCACAACTTGAGGTGTTCAGGATGATACAGGTGATGTGCATTTGTGCAGCAAAATAGTAAACTTATGTTTTACTTTTACTCTGAGTACCCTGAGGGTCTATATTTTGAGGGCTCCGCTTCCAAATTTAAAATTTTTCTAGTTTGCCAAATGTTCTCAGGGTCAAAATAGTTTGGGTAATGACCTCTCTGGATTCTCACTTTTCCTTCAAATTTTATCTACTACCAAACTGTGTTTTCATTTCTTTCTTGTTTATAAATAGATTTTTTTAAACAGAAGATATATTTTATCCAGTACAGTAAGTCCCCCATATATGAATATTCAAGTTGTGAACTCTCAAAGATGTGAAAATGTGTTTGCTTGTCCAATCATGTGTAGTTCATGTATATGGTGTACATTGTCATGGGTGTTCATCCTCTACAAGTGACTATGTTTTTGTGTACTTTACTGTTCAGTACTATATAGAGTACAGTAGCACAATATCTGTATTTCAAGCCCAGGTTGTCTGGAAGCAAGCAGAAAAGCAGTTTGATGTAGCTGGTACTGCTGAGAAGTGCCAAGTGATAACAATGGAAACATAAGTAAAAATAATTGAGAGAGTGGAGTAAGGTGAAAAGATGGCAGACATCACTCATTCCTATAACATGAATCATTCAACCATTGGCACTATTCTAAGCAAGCTGTGAAGTCTACTGTGTCAATGATGTCAACAATAATGTTGAAGAAGTGTGGCAAAGTGATGTAGGATATGGAGAAACTTCTCAGTATGTGGATGCAGGATAAACATCAGCATCAAGTCTCTCTCAGCTTAATGCTGATTTAAGAGAAAACTAAAAGCCTTTGTGAAGACTTGAAGAATAAACATGGCAAAGAATCAGAGGGCACATCATTTAATGCCAGCCATGGCTGATTTCATTGGTTCAAGGCTAGAGACAACCTCCACAACGTAAAAGTAACTGACAAGGCAGTGAGTACAGATACAGTAGCTGCCTGGGAATTTCCTTAAATGCTTCAAGAAATTATTGATGAGGGTGCATATTTATCAGAATACTTTTTAGTGTGGATGAGGCAGGACTGCACTGGTAGAGGATGCCAGACCAACGTTGTATCAGTAAAGAGGAAAAGATGATGACAGACTATAAAGCAGCAAAAGATAGCCTAACTCTGTTATTTGGCAGCAGTCGTTCTGGCAGTATGAAGCTGGAGCCTCTCTTAATTTATCATTCAGAGAACCCAAGAGCCCTTAAATCGTAGCCAAAGTCTCTCTTCCTGTTGTGTGGAAGAGTAACCATAAAGCCTGTGTTACACAGGGTATTTTCCAGGACACGTTTTTCCACTACTTTATCCCAGAGGCATGGGAATATTTCTTGGAGAAGGACATCCCATTCAACATTCTTTTCCTGCTTGACAATGCTCTGGGCCACTGTCCATTCATACATGACTTTCATCCCAATGTCAAAGTAGAGCATTTGCCACTGAATATTATGTTGCTCATCTAACTTATGGACCAGGGAGTAATAGCGACTTTCAAGAAACATTATTTACCTCACACTTTTTGTCAGGCATTAAAGGCAAGTGACAATCCTGTGAGAATTTTGGAAGAACTATAACATCTACAAGGCCATAAAATCATTGACTTTGCTTGGTATGAGGTTATAGCCATCACTGTGAATAGGGTGTGGAAGAAACCTTGCCTGCCATTTGTTCATGATTTTCATGGATTTAAAGAAGGTTGATGAGGAATTCAAAGAAGTCTTCCGCAACTTAGTGACCCTCAGCTAGAAGCTGGAGCTAGATCTGCAAGAGGATGACTTCACTGAACTCTTTGCTGGGCAACACGGGGAGTGAACTAATGAAGTCCTGATGGAATTGGAGACTCAGAGAAAGGATGAAGAGAAACAAGAGGAAGAGGTAACTGAAGAGCCAAAGAGAATTACAATGCAGGAATTGACAAGCGGGTTTCTTTCTTTGAGGAGGCACTGTTAGTTTTTGAAACATAGGACCCTAAAGTAGAATGGAACACGAAGGTTGCAGCAGCCATTCTGAATGCAATCCAGTGTTACTGTGTCAACTGTGATGGGAAAAAAATAAACTATTACCTAGACATCAATGGATTTTTTTTTTTTGAGAGAACAAGTAGAATTTAGTCCATTAGGAACCAGAACCTGTGCCATGAATGTAAGGCATGAGTGAAATTGCAGCTTGCCCTCCTTCTCCTATTGCTGATGATCCTTCAGCTCTGCCATCCTTCATCCCCCTCCCTCCTCCAGTCAGTAACTCTTCTTGCATGTTCACTTGATGCCAGCACCTGTATGCCAGCTGTTGTACTGTACCACTGTACTTTTCAAGGTACTGTACTATAAGATTAAAAATGTTTTTTTGTTGTTGTTTTTTGTGTCTGCTTGTTTTTTCATGCATTATTTGTGTGAAAAGTATTATAAACCTATTACAGTGCAGTATTATATAGCTGATTGTGTTACTTAGGTACCTAGGCTAACTTTGTTGGACTTACAAACAGAACTGGATTTACAAATGTGCTCTCAGAATGGAACTTGCTCATATGTAGGGGATTTACTAATATCTTAATTTGTTTTCTCAGGGGTGTTTGGTGAGAATAAATTCATATTTCATTATTAAAATGTAAGTCATTCCTGTACTTTTTTGCAAGATCACCTATGCATTTAAAAAGGATGTTGTTATTTTCCCAGCATTCTAAGTGTACAACAGTAAGAGACTTTTCATGTTTCTGACCATAATGCTGGAAATATAAGTCTCCAGGTTTATATTAAGAATATACACATTAAGATGTTACAGCAATCTGAGCCAAAGTATGTATGAGCCTCTAGGCCACTCTTGTTCCTTTAGGCCAATGCTCAGATTAAGGAAGTCTGAGGTACCTATTCTGTACCTCGCTTTAACTAAGTCTTCTTCTGGAAGCAGAATTTTCTAAGCTGCCCACATGAGCTTTCCCCTGTGATTTACCCAGGTCCAGGGTTTCCCAGTCCTATCTTACCACATCAAAAACTTGTAAAGGAAAAGAGATACTTAAGAAGTCTAGAGGTAAAGTCTAAAGTCTAGAGGTAAAGAAGTCTAGTACCCTAGAGGTACACTAGAGGTAAAGAGGTAAAGGGGTAAAGAGTCACTAGAGGTTAAGAATCGGCCTGCAATGCAGGAGACGTGGATTTGATCTCTGGGTCAAGAAGATTCCCCGGAGAAGACATGGCAACCCAGTCCAATATTCTTGCCTGGGAAATCCCACTGAAAGAGGAGCCTGGTGGTCTATAGTCCATAGGGTTGCAAAGAGATGGACACAACTTGGCAACTAAACTATAACAGCAAATTAGGAGGAGCCAAGATGGCGGAGGAGTAGGACGGGGAGAACACTTTCTCCCCCACAAATTCATCAAAAGAGCATTTAAACGTCGAGTAAATTCCACAAAACAACTTCTGAATGCTGGCAGAGGACATCAGGCACCCAGAAAAGCAGCCCAACTCTTCGAAAGGAGGTAGGAAAAAATATAAAAGACAAAAAAAGAGACAAAAGAGGGAGGGACGGAGTTCCGTCCCGGGAAGGGAGTCCCGTCCCGGGAAGGGAGTCTTAAAAAGAGAGAAGTTTCCAAACACCAGGAAACCCTCTCACTGCCGAATCTGTGCCGAGCTTTGGAAGCACAAAGGGCAACATAAAAGGGAGGGGAAAAAAAAATAAACAATTAAAAATCACGGATTGTGAGCCCTACGGTAACTCCCCCAGCGGAGAAGCAGCGCAGACACCTGCACACGCCATTAGCAAGCGGGGGCTGGGCAGGGAAGTGCGGCGCGGGCTGTGTCCCTTAGAGTAAGAATCGGGCCGAATGTCCTGAGCGCTATCTGAGCGAAATAATTAGGGCTAGCAAACCAGACTGTGGGATATCTACCACGCGAAAAGCCAGCCCTAACCTAAGACACCGCCAGGCCTGCGCACAGAACAAAGGACTGAACAGAGATAGCCGGCTGCAGACCTTCCCCCTCCGGTGACAGGCAGCCAGAGCCGGAAGGGGGACATCGCAGCCCCAGAGAGACACTATCTATAAAACTGTAAGCAGGCTTCTTTGCTAACTAAAACTTCTTGGGGGTCTGGACGGTCAACAGCTGCCTGAGAAGGTGCGCCGGTTTTACACCCAGATAACCGAGTGGCGGGGAGGCGATAAGTCGCAGCATTGGCGCCCGCCAAACACCTCATCACCTGAGCTGCTCGGATCTGGGAAGAACACAAAACGCAGGCCCAACCGAGTCTGCGCCTCTGAGGACTACCCGAGTGCCTGAACCTGAGCGGCTTGGACCTGGGAGCTCAGCCCAGGGCCGGCCTCTGATTGTTCCCGGCGGAACAACCTAGAGCCCGAGCAGTGTGGGCAGGGAGGCTACACGCGCCGTGAGCGGGGGCAGACCCAGTGTGGCTGAGGCACTGCGAGCGCACGCCAGTGTTATCTGTTTGCAGCATCCCTCCTTCCCTCCCCACAGCGCGGCTGAACAAGTGAGCCTAAATTAAAAAAAAAAAAAAAAAAAAATAGTGTCCTCAACCATCCCCTTTGTGTCAGGGCGGGAACCAGACACTGAAGAGACCAGCAAACAGAAGAAGCTATAACAGAGGGAAACGCCTTGGAAGCTACAGGCCATAAATTAAAACCCTGTGGTTACTACGGATTACATAGGAAGGGGCCTATAGATCTTGAGAAATATAAGTCGGACTAAGGAACTGCCAAAAATGAACTGAACCCACAATACTCACAACAAAACCAGAGAAAGACCTAGATATATTTTTACTATTTTTACGATCAATCTTTCTTTCTTTTTTTTTTTTAATTAAAAAAAATTTTTTTAAGTCCTCTATTGTCCTTTAATTTTCACTTTTATAACTATTACTTTGCAAAAAAAAAAAGACCCTATTTTTTTTTCTTCTTCAGCAAACTTCATATATATATTTTATAATTTTTTGACCGTGTTTTTTTTTTTTTTCTTTTTTCTTTTTCTTCTTTTCTTTAACATTGTATTTTTGAAATTCCAAACTCTACTCTAGATTTTTAATTTTAGCCTTTTGATATATGTTATCAATTTTGTACCTATAGTTTTTTTCATAATTTCTGTGACTTTTTTTTCCTTCTGTTTCTTTCTCTTCTTCTTTTATATAACATCGTATATCTGCAATTCCAAACTCTACTCAAGATTTTTAATTTATGCTTTTTGGTATTTGATATCAATTTTGTACCTGTATTTTCTTTATAATTTTTGCGACATTGTTTTTGTTGGTTTGTTTGTTTTCTCTCTTTATTTTTCTTCTTCTTCTTTTTTTTTTTTTTAAACGTTGTATTTTTGAAATTCCAAACTCTACTCTAGATTTTTAATTTTTGCTTTTTGGTATTAGTTATCAATTTTGTACCTGTAGTTTCTTTATTACTTTCACGACCTTGTTTGTTTTCTTTGTTCGTTTTTTCTCTCTTTCTTTTCCTTCTTCTTTTCATTAACATCACATTTTTGAAATTCCAAACTCTACATTTCTAAGTTTTGTTTTTATGTATTTGTTACCAATTTTATACCTTTAAGAACCCAATCTTCAGGACCCATTTTTCACTAGCGTACGAGATTACTGGCTTGACTGCTCCCTCTCCCTTTGGACTCTCCATTTTCTCCACCAGGTCACCTGTATCTCCTCCCTAACCCCTCTCTACTCTACCCAACTCTGTGAATTTCTGTGTGTTCCAGACGGTGGAGAACACTTAAGGAACTGATTACTGGCTGGATCTGTCTCCCTCCTTTTCATTTCCCCCTTTTATCCTTCTGGCCACCTCTGTCTCCTGCCTCCTTCTTCTCTTCCCTGTATAACTCCGTGAACATCTCTGAGCGGTCCAGTTGTGGAGTGCACATAAGGAAGTGACTACTGGCTAGCCCACTGTCTCCACTATTGATTCCACCTCATCTCATTTGCGTCACCTTTAACTCCCTCCTCCCTCTTCTCTTCTCCATGTAACGCTGTGAACCTCTCTGAGTGGAGGTTCTCTCACAGTAGAGAAACTTTTCATCTTTAACGTAGATGTTTTATCAGTGGTGCTGTATAGAAGGAGAAGTTTTGAAACTACTGTAAAATTAAGACCGATAACTGAAAGTAGGAGGCTTAAGTCCAAACCCTGACTCCAGGGAACTCCTGACTCCAAGGAACATTAATTGACAGGAGCTCATCAAACGCCTCCATACCGACACTGAAACCAAGCACCACACAAGGGCCAACAAGTTCCAGGGAAAGACATAACAAGCAAATTCTCCAGCAACAAAGGAACACAGCCCTGAGCTTCAAGATACAGGCTGCCCAAAGTCACCCCAAAACCATAGACATCTCATAACTCATTACTGGACATTTCATTACACTCCAGAGAGAAGAAATACAGCTCCATCCACCAGAACATCGACACAAGCTTCCCTAACCAGGAAACCTTGACAAGCCACCTGAACAAACCCACACACAGTGAGGAAACGCCACAATAAAGAGAACTCCACAAACTGCCGGAATACAGAAAGGACACCCCAAACTCAGAAATTTAAACAAGATGAAGAGACAGAGGAATACCCAGCAGATAAAGGAACAGGATAAATGCCCACCAAACCAAACAAAAGAGGAAGAGATAGGGAATCTACCTGATATAGAATTCCAAATAATGATAGTGAAATTGATCCAAAATCTTGAAATTAAAATGGAATCACAGATAAATAGCCTGGAGGCAAGGATTGAGAAGATGCAAGAAAGGTTTAACAAGGACTTAGAAGAAATAAAAAAGAGTCAATATATAATGAATAATGCAATAAGTGAAATTAAAAACACTCTGGAGGCAACAAATAGTAGAATAACAGAGGCAGAAGATAGGATTAGAATTAGAATTAGAATTAGAAGATAGAATGGTAGAAATAAATGAATCAGAGAGGATAAAAGAAAAACGAATTAAAAGAAATGAGGACAATCTCAGAGACCTCCAGGACAATATTAAACGCTACAACATTCGAATCATAGGGATCCCAGAAGAAGAAGACAAAAAGAAAGACCATGAGAAAATACTTGAGGAGATAATAGTTGAAAACTTCCCTAAAATGGGGATGGAAATAATCACCCAAGTCCAAGAAACCCAGAGAGTCCCAAACAGGATAAACCCAAGGCGAAACACCCCAAGACACATAGTAATCAAATTAACAAAGATCAAACACAAAGAACAAATATTAAAAGCAGCAAGGGAAAAACAACAAATAACACACAAGGGGATTCCCATAAGGATAACAGCTGATCTTTCAATAGAAACTCTTCAAGCCAGGAGGGAATGGCAAGACATACTTAAAATGATGAAAGAAAATAACCTACAGCCCAGATTATTGTACCCAGCAAGGATCTCATTCAAGTATGAAGGAGAAATCAAAAGCTTTTCAGACAAGCAAAAGCTGAGAGAATTCTGCACCACCAAACCAGCTCTCCAACAAATACTAAAGGATATTCTCTAGACAGGAAACACAAAAATTGTGTATAAATTCGAACCCAAAACAATCAAGTAAATGGCAACGGGGTCATACTTATCAGTAATTACCTTAAACGTAAATGGGTTGAATGCCCCAACCAAAAGACAAAGACTGGCTGAATGGATACAAAAACAAGACGCCTACATATGTTGTCTACAAGAGACCCATCTCAAAACAGGGGGCACACACAGACTGAAAGTGAAGGGCTGGAAAAAGATTTTCCATGCGAATAGGGACCAAAAGAAAGCAGGAGTAGCAATACTCATATCAGATAAAATAGACTTTAAAACAAAGACTGTGAAAAGAGACAAAGATGGTCACTACATAATGATCAAAGGATCAATCCAAGAAGAAGATATAACAATTATAAATATATATGCACCCAACACGGGAGCACCGCAGTATGTAAGACAAATGCTAACAAGTATGAAAGGAGAAATTAACAATAACACAATAATAGTGGGAGACTTTAATACCCCACTTACACCTATGGATAGATCAACTAAACAGAAAATTAACAAGGAAACACAAACTTTAAACGAGACAATTGACCAGTTAGACCTAATTGATATCTATAGGACATTTCATCCCAAAACAATGAATTTCACCTTCTTCTCAAGCGCACATGGAACCTTCTCCAGGATAGATCATATCCTGGGCCATAAAGCTAGCCTTGGTAAATTCAAAAAAATAGAAATCATTCCAAGCATCTTTTCTGACCACAATGCGGTAAGATTAGATCTCAATTACAGGAGAAAAACTATTAAAAATCCAACATATGGAGGCTGAACAACACGCTGCTGAATAACCAACAAGTCACAGAAGAAATCAAAAAAGAAATCAAAATTTGCATAGAAACGAATGAAAATGAAAACACAACAACCCAAAACCTATGGGACACGGTAAAAGCAGTCCTAAGGGGAAAGTTCATAGCAATACAGGCACACCTCAAGAAACAAGAAAAAAGTCAAATAAATAACCTAACTCTACACCTAAAGCAACTAGAAAAGGAAGAAATGAAGAACCCCAGGGTTAGTAGAAGGAAAGAAATCTTAAAAATTAGAGCAGAAATAAATGCAAAAGAAACAAAAGAGACCATAGCAAAAATCAACAAAGCCAAAAGCTGGTTCTTTGAAAGGATAAATAAAATTGACAAACCATTAGCCAGACTCACCAAGAAACAAAGGGAGAAAAATCAAATCAATAAAATTAGAAATGAAAATGGAGAGATCACAACAGACAACACAGAAATACAAAGGATCATAAGAGACTACTATCAACAATTATATGCCAATAAAATGGACAACGTGGAAGAAATGGACAAATTCTTAGAAAAGTACAACTTTCCAAAACTCGATCAGGAAGAAATAGAAAATCTTAACAGACCCATCACAAGCACGGAAATTGAAACTGTAATCAAAAATCTTCCAGCAAACAAAAGCCCAGGTCCAGACGGCTTCACAGCTGAATTCTACCAAAAATTTAGAGAAGAGCTAACACCTATCCTGCTCAAACTCTTCCAGAAAATTGCAGAGGATGGTAAACTTCCAAACTCATTCTATGAGGCCACCATCACCCTAATACCAAAATGTGACAAAGATCCCACAAAAAGAGAAAACTACAGGCCAATATCACTGATGAACATAGATGCAAAAATCCTTAACAAAATTCTAGCAATCAGAATCCAACAACACATTAAAAAGATCATACACCAGGACCAAGTGGGCTTTATCCCAGGGATGCAAGGATTCTTCAATATCCGCAAATCAATCAATGTAATACACCACATTAACAAATTGAAAAATAAAAACCATATGATTATCTCAATAGATGCAGAGAAAGCCTTTGACAAAATTCAACATCCATTTATGATCAAAACTCTCCAGAAAGCAGGAATAGAAGGAACATACCTCAACATAATCAAAGCTATATATGACAAACCCACAGCAAACATTATCCTCAATGGTGAAAAATGAAAGCATTTCCTCTAAAGTCAGGAACAAGACAAGGGTGCCCACTTTCACCATTACTATTCAACATAGTTTTGGAAGTTTTGGCCACAGCAATCAGAACAGAAAAAGAAATAAAAGGAATCCAAATTGGAAACGAAGAAGTAAAGCTCTCACTGTTTGCAGATGACATGATCCTCTACATAGAAAACCCTAAAGACTCCACCAGAAAATTAATAGAACTAATCAATGACTATAGTAAAGTTGCAGGATATAAAATCAACACACAGAAATCCCTTGCATTCCTATACACTAATAATGAGAAAACAGAAAGAGAAATTAAGGAAACAATTCCATTCACCATTGCAACGGAAAGAATAAAATACTTAGGAATATATCTACCTAAAGAATCTAAAGACCTATATATAGAAAACTATAAAACACTGGTGAAAGAAATCAAAGAGGACACTAACAGATGGAGAAATATACCATGTTCATGGATTGGAAGAATCAATATAGTGAAAATGAGTATACTACCCAAAGCAATCTATAGATTCAATGCAATCCCTATCAAGCTACCAACAGCATTCTTCACAGAGCTAGAACAAATAATTTCACAGTTTGTATGGAAAAACAAAAAACCTCGAATAGCCAAAGCGATCTTGAGAAAGAAGAATGGAACTGGAGGAATCAACCTACCTGACTTCAGGCTCTACTACAAAGCCACAGTTATCAAGACAGTATGGTACTGGCACAATGACAGAAATATAGATCAATGGAACAAAATAGAAAGCCCAGAGATAAATCCACGCACATATGGACACCTTATCTTCGACAAAGGAGGCAAGAATATACAATGGATTAAAGACAATCTCTTTAACAAGTGGTGCTGGGAACTCTGGTCAACCACTTGTAAAAGAATGAAACTAGAACACTTTCTAACACCATACACAAAAATAAACTCAAAATGGATTAAAGATCTAAATGTAAGACCAGAAACTATAAAACTCCTAGAGGAGAACATAGGCAAAACACTCTCTGACATACATCACAGCAGGATCCTCTATGACCCACCTCCCAGAATATTGGAAATAAAAGCAAAAATAAACAAATGGGACCTAATTAACCTTAAAAGCTTCTGCACATAAAAGGAAACTATTAGCAAGGTGAAAAGACAGCCTTCAGAATGGGAGAAGATAATAGCAAATGAAGCAACTGACAAACAACTAATCTCGAGAATATACAAGCAACTCCTACAGCTCAACTCCAGAAAAATAAATGACCCAATCAAAAAATGGGCCAAAGAACTAAATAGACATTTCTCCAAAGAAGACATACAGATGGCTAACAAACACATGAAAAGATGCTCAACATCATTCATTATCAGAGAAATGCAAATCAAAACCACTATGAGGTACCATTTCACACCAGTCAGAATGGCTGCGATCCAAAAGTCTACAAGTAATAAATGCTGGAGAGGGTGTGGAGAAAAGGGAACCCTCTTACACTGTTGGTGGGAATGCAAACTAGTACAGCCACTATGGAGAACAGTGTGGAGATTCCTTAAAAAACTGGAAATAGACCTGCCTTATGATCCAGCAATCCCACTGCTGGGCATACACACTGAGAAAACCAGAAGGGAAAGAGACACGAGTACCCCAATGTTCATCGCAGCACTGTTTATAATAGCCAGGACATGGAAGCAACCTAGATGTCCATCAGCAGATGAATGGATAAGAAAGCTGTGGTACATATACACAATGGAGTATTATTCAGCCATTAAAAAGAATACATTTGAATCAGTTCTAATGAGATGGATGAAACTGGAGCCTATTATACAGAGTGAAGTAAGCCAGAAAGAAAAACACCAATACAGTATACTAACGCATATATATGGAATTTAGAAAGATGGTAACAATAACCCTGTGTACGAGACAGCAAAAGAGACACTGATGTATAGAACAGTCTTATGGACTCTGTGGGAGAGGGAGAGGGTGGGAAGATTTGGGAGAATGGCATTGAAACATGTAAAATATCATGTATGAAATGAGTTGCCAGTCCAGGTTCGATGCACGATACTGGATGCTTGGGGCTGGTGCACTGGGACGACCCAGAGGGATGGAATGGGGAGGGAGGAGGGAAGAGGGTTCAGGATGGGGAACACATGTATACCTGTGGCGGATTCATTTTGATATTTGGCAAATCTAATACAGTTATGTTAAGTTTAAAAATAAAATAAAATTAAAAAAAAAAAACAAAAAACTCAACATTCAGAAAACGAAGATCATGGCATCTGGTCCCATCATTTCCTGACAAATAGATGGGGGAAACAATGGAAACAGTGAAAGACTTTATTTTCTTGGGCTCCAAAATCACTGCAGATGGTTACTGCAGCCATGAAATAAAAAGACACTTGTTCCTTGGAAGAAAGCTATGACCAACCTAGACAGCATATTAAAAAGCAGAGATTTTGCCAACAGAGGTCCTTCTAGTCAAAGCTATGGTTTTTCCAGTAGTCATGTATGCATGTTGAACCATACACAAAGCTGAGCATAGAAGAACTAATGGTTTTGAATTATGGTGTCAGAATAGACTCTTGAGTCCCTTGGACTGCAAGATCTAACCAGTCAATCCTAAAAGGAATCAGTACTGAATACTTATTAGAAGAACTGATGCTGAAGTTCCAATATTTTGGCCACCTGATGTGAAGAACTGACTCATTGGAAAGACTCTGATGCTGGGAAAGATTGAAGGTAGGAGAAGAGGATGACAGAGGATGAGATGGTTGGATGACATCACCAACTCAATGGACATGAGTTTGAGTAAGCTCTAGGAGTTGGTGATGGACAGGGAAGCCTGGCGTGTTGCAGTCCATGGGGTCACAAAGAGTCGGACATGGCTGTGAGACTGAACTAAACATATTACAAGTTTACTTCATCTGAAATTAAATATCGATATTGATCATTTTGCTAAAACATAAAAAAAATGGATTTGGGATGCCTAAAAAAATTCAAAAATCTACTATAAGCTTTGATATTATCTTCATTTTATCTTGAAAAAAAAAAAAACAAAAAAAAAACAGCAAATTAGTCTAGTACATATTCTCTTTACTTGATTTAATAAAAGCTCCACTTCATGAAACTGTACACCTAATTTTATGTCTTTGAGGACTCTATTTTGTCTGAATCATTATCATTATTTCTATTACTTGGGAGTATATTACAGAGGGTGAGTGGCTGATAGTAGTAGTGGTAATGGAGAGACTTATGCATATAAATACTCTAAGGATTGTGTGTAACCGACATTAATCTTGTCCTGTAGTTTGGAAAATTTACAAGAATAAGTTCACATGGTATCCAAATTCATGGTCCTTGGGATATTTGCAGTATTTCAGCAATCTACATGTGATAGGAGTTTGTAGTCCCCCACCCTGTCCCAGTTGTTTTTCCCTATGTAAGAACATTTTCCTAGATCTAAGATTCGCTTTTTAAAAAAATAGGATGGTAGGGTGGGCAAGGCATAATGAGCATATTATTACTTCAGATAAATTGTTCTTATTTCTAGAAATTCCTTGACCACATATTTGCCTTTCATCTTTTGTCAAGGTATTGTGTTGCTTTTTATAAAGTTGTGGTTTGTAAGGAAGTTTACTATTTACCATATGATTTAATTTAGATTAAAAATGTCTTCATTGATAAAACATGGGTTTAAAAACTGAATAATTTCCATTTATCACCTCAGCACTCAATAAATTTGTATATTGATTACTTAAAAAGAAGTACATGTAATCCTATTTGCACATGATCTAATAGTTTCTTCACATTTATAAGGAATTTCACAAGTGTTTTGCTAGTGTGTTCACTCCATTCTAATAAAACATGTAATATATTACCATTCTAGCTCTTCAAATGACAGGTAACTTTCTTAAGGTATTTATAAATTATTAAAAATTTGATTATTCTTTAAAATTTGATAACTCAAATATTCACACTTCAAATTGAGAAGTAGGCAAAACCTGTCTTTGCTTCCACCTTTTCTCTATAATATCTACCCCTCTTAATCTTCTATCCCTTTCATGGTCTTACTGCCTATCTGTTCTCTCCCTCTACCCTAATCCAATAAAGGGGCTCACCCACTATTGTTAAAATATACTTCAGCATTAAAATTTTCCAGATCATAGGGTAGCAGTGTAAGAAATTGCTTCTTTTTCTTTTTTCCTTACTCTAAAGCAAGATGAACAAAGCTGAAGCAAGGCATCAGTCCCACCCTAGACCCAGGTAACAAATATACATCAATGAATACTGAGTATGGATCTTTATCTGTCTGAGGAGCAGGATACCTGGGGCCCTCTTACCAACTTTTTCAGTGACCTTAAGTAATTCTGGAGATTTCAGACACTCTGAGATTCTAAAGCCTTTAATGGTCTGATTCAATGTCCTTAGCCAAGACTGATGATGATTAGAGATCCGTATTGTCTTAATCTTTCTTTAGAATGGGAATTGGTACTGTATTGTTCAAGCCATCTAAAGACCCTGGACACTTGAACATATTATACCACCATCATCTGGCCATCACAGGAAAGCTACCTCTTCCTGAGCTCCCAACTTATTTATACTTGAGCATACAGTAATGATTGCAGCCATGAAATTAAAAGATGCTTACTCCTTAGAAGGAAAGTTATGACCAACCTAGATAGTATGTTGAAAAGCAGAGATATTACTTTGCCAACAAAGGTCTGTCTAGTCAAGGCTATGGTTTTTCCAGTGGTCACGTATGAATGTGAGAGTTGGACTGTGAAGAAAGCTGAGCACCAAAGAATTGATGCTTTTGAACCATGGTGTTGGAGAAGACTCTCAAGAGTCCCTTGGACTGCAAGGAGATCCAACCAGTCCATCCTAAAGAAGATCAGTCCTGGGTGTTCATTGGAAGGAATGATGCTAAAGCTGAAACTCCAGTACTTTGGCCACCTCATGTGAAGAGTTGACTCATTGGAAAACACTCTGATGCTGGGAGGGATTGGGGTCAGGAGGAAAAGGGGACGACAGAGGATGAGATGGCTGGATGGCATCACGACTCAATGGACATGAGCTTGAGTAGACTCCAGAAGTTGGTAATGGACAGGGAGGCCTGGGGTGCTGTTATTCATGGTGTCACAAAGAGTCAGACACGACTCAGCGACTGAACTGAACTGAACTGATAGAGTAATGAGGGCTTCCCAGGTGGCGCTATTGGTAAAGAAACTGCTTGCCAATAGAGGAGACATAAGACACAGAAGTTTGATCCCTGGGTAGGGAAGATCCCTCAGAGAAGGGCATGGCATCCAACTCCAGTATTTTTGCCTGGAAAATCCCCATGGGCAGAGGAACCTTGTGGGCTACAATCCATAGCGTCACAAAGAGTAGGACATGATTGAAGCAACTTAGCATGCACATACAGTAATGGATTTAATGTATTGTTTTTTTGCCTAGTGGCAGAAATTCACAAATGACTGAAGCTAGCCCTTTATTCATTTTTCATTCATTCATAAAATATTTATTGAGTGCCTACTATGTGTCTAGCTTCTTGGAATGTAAATGTGCACAAGTCAGACAAGATCCTATCCCTCATGGAATTTAGAGTATAGTGGGGAAAGAAAAGCACATTAACAATTAGCATGTAAATATATAATATAATATTATATAGTGATAGGTTGTATGTGGTAAATTAAGTCTGTTTAAGGTGTTATGAGAAAGCCAGAAGGGAGCGTTACTATTTTGAGTGGACAGGACATACTGAACATGTTATATAACTTAATGTAGTTATGGATTTCTATTATTTTCAATACCTTTTGGCACCCAAGACCTAAAGTACCTCATTCCTGGTAGCAAATTTGGAATGTGTATCTGCTGCTTCTGCTGTGTATGACCCTTTAGATAGAAGGCACGAGGCAGATAAGAACATGAGAACCTAATCCCTTGGCCACTGAGGTGGAACTGAGGGCCATAGAATGCTTGAAGACATTAGGTTCATGACTTCTTTAAAAATAATAATTATGAAAATGTTACATATAGACAAATGTAAAGATGGAATAATGTTGAAGCCCCCCATACAACCATAACTCAGATTCAACAGTTGTCTTTTTTTTTTTTTTTTTTTTTTTTGCTAAATTCGCTTTATCTAAACCTTTCTTTGGCTGAAATATTACAAAGTGAAGCCCACACATCACATCTTTTCACTGCTACATATTTCTGTATGTATCTCCTTTAAGAATGAGCATTTTCTTACATAATCACTATTAACTTCATCCCTAATAAAATGAAAATTATTTCCTGGTATCATCTATTACCCAGTCCATAATCAGATTTCCCCAATAGTATCTTTTTTTTTTTAAAGAATATGAATATCACATAAGCACAGAGGCAATATAGGAAAATGCTTATAAATGATGGACTTTGGAGTCAGGTGAGAATAAGGTTTAATCCAGGATTTCTTATTTACAAATGTTGTGAGGTTAACCTCTCTGAAACTAGATTCTTCCTCTGAAAATGAGGCTAATAATACCTCAACACTGTTGTTGAGCTTAAGTGAGAGAATATAGTAAATAATTTATTTAGTATCTGATATGAAATTATCATTCAATTGGAGTATTACCATCACTCTATGTGATATGAGAAAAAAGGAAAGAAATACAACCAAAAACAGGAAAATGTGGGCTTTGCTTTTTGTAAGTGATGGTTATTTTTTAAAAAATCTAAAACCTGTTTGATGATACAAAACTCATGCTAATTAAGATCATTTTAATAAAATGCTGCAACTTTTGCTTTATTGTCTTCAGTAGAATAATGGTTATTCATATTTAATATTCTTATTTGTAAAACAGACTTAACTCTTCTGAAGACTGAATGAGATGACATATGGGAACATATCCAGGATGATGTTCAATATTGTGGGAGCTTAATAAATGTAGATCATATTTGAATTTTAAAAGGCTTTGTAAGATTTATTTGATTACTACACAAAGAATTCATGTATTCTGAGTTTTCATAGTTTATTGCTCATGACATACACATGCAGACTACATCATGTGAAATGCCAGGCTGGATGAATCACAAGCTGAAATCAAGATTGCCAAGAAAAATATCAACAACCTCAGATATGCAGATGATACCACTTTAATGGCAGAAAATAAAGAAGAACTAAAGAGACTCTTGGGCTTGCCAGGTGGCGCTAGTGGTAATGGACATGCCTGCCAATGCAGGAGAGGTATGAGAAACAGGTTTGATCCCTGGGTCGGGAAGATCCCTTGGAAGAGGGCATGCGATGCACTCCAGTATTCTTGCCTGGAGAATCCCATGGACAGAGGAGCCTGTTGGCAACAGTCCATATGGTCTTAAAAAGTCGGACACAACCGAAGGAACTAAGCACAGCACACACAAAGAACCTCTTGAAGACGGTAAAAGAGGAGAGTGAAAAAGCTGGCTTGAAACTCAACATTAAAAAAACTATGATAATGGCATTTGGTCCTATCACTTCATGGAAAATAGGGGAAAAGTGGAAGCAGTGACAGATTTTATATTCTTGGGCTTCAAAATCACTGCAGATGGTGACTGCAGTCATGAAATTAAAAGATGCTTGCTCCTTGGAAGGAAAGCTATGACAAACCAAGACAGTGTATTAAAAAGCAGAGACATCACTTTGCCGACAAAGGTCCGTATAGTCAAAGCTATGTTTTTTCCAGTAGTCATGAACATGTACAGGTGTGAGAATTGGACCATGAAGAAGATTGAATATGCAATAATTGATGCTTTTGAATTATGGTGCTGGAAAATACTCTTGAGAGTCTGTTGAACTGCAAGGAAATCAAACCAGTCAATCCTAAAGGAAATCAATCCTGATTTTATTGGAAGGACTGATGCTGAAGCTGAGGCTCTAATACTTTGGCCACCTGATGCAAACACCCAACTCATTGGAAAATATCCCAATGCTGGGAAAGATTGAAGGCAAAAGGACAAGAGGGTGGCATAGGATGAGATGGTCAAATAGCGACTCAATGGTAATGAATTTGAGCAAAGTCCAAGAAATAATGAAGGACAGGGGAGCCTGGCGTGCTACAGTCCATGGGGTCACAAAGAGTTGGACAAAACTTAGAGACTGAACAACAAATACACAAATTAAAATTATTACTGAAATATTGCTAAGAAACAGGTTTATTTAGAAACAGGAGAATTGGCTTGAATGCTTGTGATTCCTGTTCTAAGTTATATTAAACAATTATCTTCCACAGTATTATACTACTAATGATGTTTGTCCAAGTAGAAATTATATTTAAGATTTGAGAATATTGGCCATTATCTCCAGGTGAGTTTGTTCAGCATATCCGGGGTAGCCTCACTAATAAAGGCACTGATTAACAAGTAGGTCTAAGCCATGTATCTCTAAAAGAGTTCTGGCCTGTTTCAGTCTTAACACTCACTTCAGATAAGCATGTTAACTTTACTATCATATTATTTTATACATTATTTCAACATCCAACTCTGTTTTTGCAGTGCTTGCTTCCATTTCTTATCACTTAGTTCCAGATCTTGCTTTTAACTATAGCTCACAATTCTGACCCATTTGACGCAGACCTTGCCAGGACCAGCTTAAATTTAAAATTATTTTGACCAACATCCTTTTCAATTCACCTCTCTCAAATCAACTTCCTTAGAAGATATACTCATTATCCCAGGTTTCACATTATTTAGGAATGTGTATAATTCTTTTTTTATCAAGCTAGAGGTAAAACTTGAGGTATATTATTATACCTCAAGATAACATATTATTATCAAATAACTTACCTACTCGATAATAATATTCAAAAATTAATTAGATTCAATTCACTTGCTAGATAAGTTATTCTATTTTAAATTAGAAAAATTAATTTGCAAGCACAAATAGAATGCAACGTTTTCACTTCTTCCAAATATAGGTTCAGTTTTCAGCTGCACCTCATATTTTAATAGTAATGAAAGTAAGTTAATAATCCCTCCCAATTAGCCCTCAAACTACTTCCCCATACTATTCCATAAATTCAGAAAGGAGTATGTCAAGGCTATATATTGTTACCCTGCATATTTAACTTATATGCAGAGTATATCATGTGAAATGCTGGGCTGGATGAAAAACAAGCTGGAATCAAGATTGCTGGGGAAAATATCAGTAACCTCAGATAGGCAGATGACAACACCCTTATGGCAGAAAGTGAAGAGGAACTGAAGATCCTCTTGATGAAAGTGAAAGAGGAGAGTGAAAAAGCTGACTTAAAACTCATCATACAAAAAACGAATGGCATCTGGTCCCATCATTTCATGGCAAATAGATGGGGAAATAATGGAAACAGTGAGAGACTTTATTTTCTTGGGCTCTAAAATCACTGCAGATGGTGACTGCAGACATGAAATTAAAAGACACTTGTTCCTTGGAAGAAAAGCTATGACCAACTTAGCATACTAAAAAGCAGGGACATTACTTTGCTGTCAAAGGCCCATCTAGTCAAAGCTATGGTTTTTCCAGTAGTCATGTATGGATGTGAGAGTTGGACTATAAAGAAAGGTGACTGCTGAATAATTGATGTTTTTTGAACTGTGGTGTTGGAGAAGACTCTTGAGAGTCCCTTGGACCGCAAGGAAATCAATCCTGAATATTCATTGGAAGGACTGATGCTGAAGCTGGAATTCCAATACTTTGGCCACCTGATGCAAAGAACTGACTCACTGGAAAAGACCCTGATGCTGGGAAAGATTGAAAGCAGGAGGAGAAGGGGACAACAGAGGATGAGATGGTTGGATGGCATAGCTGACTCCATGGACATGAGTTTAAGCAAGCTCTGGGGGTTGGTGATAGACAGGGAAGCCTGGAGTACTGCAGTCTATGGGGTTGTAAAGAGTCGGACACAACTGAATAATTGAACTGAACTGAACTTTTCCATACACTGTCCTCATATTTTCCTTTTCCTATACCCTCAGTGTGCTGGTAAATACTTAAAGTGACTCTCTGGTAAAGGGAAATCCTGATTTGTACTGTTTCCTAATTTTCATCATGTTATGATCCCCACCATAGCTAACTTGAAGTTACCAAAGTGTCAGAATTGAGAAAGCATGCATATAATCAGTTGTCCTGAGCAAGTGCTAGTAGATGCCAGCATTAAACTGTTTTTATTCATCCACTTAGAAGAATAATGTGTCTAGTTTTCTAATTATCAAATTTCTTTGGATATAATACTTTTGAGGACAAGAAGAAGTAAATAAGTGAGTACAGATATAAATGAGTAGGGATATAAAAGACTACATTAATACTTAAAACTTAAAGGCATTAAAATGGCAGATCCATTGAAGCTGCTATTTATTCAATATAGCAGATTCCCCATGTTTTAAAGACACAAATAACTGTGCTTCTGAATTTGCTACACAAGATTTTAACACTAAAGCTTTGGCTGTGAAAAACAAAATAATGGTAGGCTACCATAAGCACCAGCTATGTATAACCTTAGGCTAGATTGCTAGTTGAATATGTTAATGTTAACAAAATGACTCTTAGACTAAATTGCTGAATCCTAATTAGAAATCTGTTAAACTATAGAATCTGCTAACACTGTGAACTTAGATTTTTGGAACCTACAGAAAGAAAGCTCTCATGTATCATACCAGCTCAGGGAAAATGGTTATATAACAGCATAACTCAAACAAGCTCATTACATTTCACTTTCTATGCATTGTGTCACCAAATAAATTTGAGGTGATAAAAAAGTAAACTCAGTTACAGTGCTCAAAAAAGGGATGTGACTCTTGACAACATAACACCTATTGTATTGAAGGAACAATATTAACAGTAAAATTTCTCAGGACTTATCAGGTGACTCAGTGGTGACTCCCCACTTCCAGTGCAAGGACATGGGTTTGATCCCTGCTCAGGGAACTAAGATCCCACATGCTTCATGTCTTGGTCAAAATAAATAAATAAATAAAAGGAACAAATTTCCCCAATCAATGTGGTACTGCTGCTGCTGCTGCTGCTAAGTTGCTTCAGTCGTGTCCAACTCTATGCGACCCCATAGACGGCAGCCCACCAGGCTCCCCCGTCCCTGGGATTCTCCAGGCAAGAACACTGGAGTGGGTTGCCATTGCCTTCTCCAATGTATGAAAGTGAAAAGTGAAAGTGAAGTCGCTGAGTCTTGTCCGACTCTTAGCGACCCCATGGACTGCAGCCCACCAGGCTCCTCCATCCATGGGATTTTCCAGGCAAGAGTACTGGAGTGGGGTGCCATTGTCTTCTCCATCAATGTGGTACACCACATCATTAACAAAAGAAGGAAAAAGATTACATTAGCATCTCAACAGACACAGAAAAGCATTTGATAAAATTCGACATCTATTCATGAAAAAACTCTCATCCAGTGGGATTAGAGGTACTGTATCTCAAAATAATAATGAGCATTTATGATAAATCCACAGCTAACATCATACTCAATGGTGAAAAGCTGAAAGTCTTTCCTCTAAAATCAGAAGCAAGACAAGGGCACTCACTCTTTTTACTTCCTAGAAATCAGACAAGAAAAAGAAATAAAAGGCATACATTAACAAGCTGCATTCACCATCTCTTTTGTTAATATTATTCTCCCTAAAGATTCACAAAGTCATTATAAATTTTCACTTCCACACATGTGTCATTTCACATGTAAAACAAACAACAAAATTGATTTTCTCTCTAACCTTATTATGCAATGAATGAGCCTTAGGACTTCAGATGTTTACTTTTTGAACATAAAAAAATTATAGAATTAGCTAAAAGCAATTATTGCTACATGTCTACCCAACTCCAACCATTTTAATAAAAAATAGATTTATATTTGCAACATGATGTGCAAGCTATAAACAACAAAAAAACAGAGACTGTAAAAGTGAATGAGAAAAGCCTATGCAGTATGGAGTATATTAAAGTTACAATTTGCTGAAGCAGGATTGTTTTTCATCCTTTTTTTTCCCCAAAGAATTTACTATTTACTTTACTATTATCAAAGGAATGCATATATCAAAAGGTGTGTATGTATATATATATATATATATATATATACTTTAAATCTGAAAAAAAAAACAGAATTAAGTGTAAAATGTGAAATATAATAGGAAATTATTTTATTTAGATAAGTGATAAAACTATCAAAAAGAATGAAATACCTAGGAAAAAACCTCACCAAGGAGATGAAATACGTATACTCTGAAAACTGTAAAACATCAATGAAGGAATTTGAAAAATATAAAAAGAAATGGAAAGATATTCTCGCATTCTTGGTTTGGAATAATTAATATTGTTAAAATGGTCATACTACATAAAGCAATCTGCAGATTTAATGTAATCACTATCAAAATACCTACGATGTTTTCCCCAGAACTAGAACAAATAATCCTAATGTTTATATGCAACCACAATAGACCCTGAATTGCCTGAACAACCTTGAGAAAAAACAAATTTGGAAGTACCACACTGCCTGACTTTAGGCTACACTACAAAGCTGCAGTAACCAAAACAGCTTAATACTGTCACAAAAACAGACACCTAGACCAAGGGAACAGAACAGAGAGCTCAGGAGTAAACCTATGCACTTAAGGTCAATTAATTACCATAAAGGGGACAAGAATATACAACAGAGAAGAGACAGTGTCTTAAATAAGTGGTCTTGGGAAAACTGGACAGCTACATGTAAAAGAATGATGTTAGACCATTTCCTCACACCATGTGCAAAAATAAACTCGATGTGGATTAAAGATCTAAATGTAAAACTGGAAACCATAAAAATCTTAAAAAAGAACATTGAGGTAATATTTTTTTGGATCTGTCTCCTAAGGCAAAAGAAATAGAAGCAAAAAAAGAGAGAGAGAGAGAGACCTAATGGACTATATAGCCTGCTAGGCTCCTCTGTCCATGGTATTCTCTAAGCAAGAATACTGGAGTGGATCGCCATGCCCTCCTCCTGGGAATCTTTCCGACCAAGGGATTGAGCCTGGGACCTCCCTGCATCTTCTGCATTGCAGGTTCTTTACTGCTGAGCCACCTGGGAAGCCCACAGATTAGTAAATTGGTGCAGCAACTAAGAAAAACTGTATGGAGTTTCTTGTAAAAACTAAAAACAGAACTACTATATCATTCAGCAATTCCACACCTAGGTATATATCCAAAGAAAAGGAAAACATTAATTTGAAAATGCATGCACCTTAATAATTCATAGGAGAATTATTTACAATTGTCAAGATATGGAAACAACCTAAAAGGTCCATCGACAAATGAATGGTAGAAGATATGGTATATCTTCTATGGTATATATATATACATGTATATATATACAGTGAAATCCTACTCAGCCATAATAGTGAAATTCTATCGTTTGTAATAGTGTGGGTGGAACTAGAGAGTATTATGCTTAGTGAAATAAGTCAGAGAAAGACAAACAGTCTGTGTTACCAGTTATATGTAGAATATAAAAAATAAAATAAACATATATATAACCAAATAGAAACAGACTCACAGATGCAAAGAACAAACTAATGGTTACCAGTGGGGAGAGGCAAAGGGAAGCAGCAAAACAGGGGTATAGGATTAAGAGATACAAACCACTATGCATAAAATAGGTAAGCAACAAAGATATATATTGTACAGCTAAGGGAAATATACCCTTTATTTTATAACTTTAATTGGAGTACAATATATAAAAATATTGAATTACTATGCTGTACACTTGCACCTTATAAATCAACTTTACTTCAATTACAAACAAAATAATAAAAATAAACTTCTTAAGGTAAGCTTATAAAATAATTTTCATACAGCCTGTATAATGGAAGGTGTTTTTATAGAACAGTATAAATATTTTTAAAATTGGAGAAGGCAATGGCACCCCACTCCAGTACTCTTGCCTGGAAAATCCTATGGACGGAGGAGCCTGGTAGGCTGCAGTCCATGGGGTCGCTGAGGGTCAGACACGACTGAGCGACTTCACTTTCACTTTTCACTTTCATGTATTGGAGAAGGAAATGGCACCCCACTCCAGTGTTCTTGCCTGGAGAATCCCAGGGATGGGGGAGCCTGGTGGGCTGCCGTCTATGGGGTCACACAGAGTTGGACACGACTGAAGTGACTTAGCATAAATGTTTTAAAAAGAGTCATAAAAAATTTATTTACCAAGTTAATTTTCTGTGTGTCATTTAGAAATTTTACTCTAATGGGAACAATGATACCCATTTAATTTTGAAAGAAAGATGTGATTAATATAAATTTTTATAAGACATCCAAAACACTTCATATTTTCCTTTGGGTGTAATTATCAGATTATGACTGCCAAAAGCTGCTACTTTTATGGCTGTGATTTCTTGATTTGCCTTAACTCCAACCACACACTTTCTTGATTGTTTATTAAAGCAAATTGGCCTGGCCTGAATTTATCTTGTTTATAGTCTCTGGGTTTGTTTATTTGTTTGTTTAGCTTGGCTTTTAAAAATTAATTAATTTATCTTAATTGGAGGCTAATTACTTTACAATATTGTAGTGGTTTTTGCCATACATTGACATGAATCAGCCATGAGTGTATTTGAATCTGCTCAACTTTGGCCTGCCAACTTAAATCTTAATACTGTTTTCCCAATATTTTTCCTGCTTTCTGATACTTATATTCTTTAACTGAGTTCTTGATTTCTATAAACAAATCTGGCATCTCTAGATCAAGAATTTTGCTGCTGACTTTTGCTACATGTCTGATATGTTTTCTCTAACTGCCTATAATTTAGGCCTCACTGTCTGGTTCTGACTATTGGACATTTTATGTGCACTTAATTTGTTTTATTCACATGGTTTCAAATCATTGGTTCTACCTTAACTTAGACCCAGCCCTTAGATCCATTAACTCACCTTGCCAATCCTTAGCTCTTCAACTTGCATCCACTACCTAGGCCTGGAAATGACATGATTATTAATAGTCACTTTCAAAAGATCATCAACTCTATTTGATCAAAAGTATATCATTTAGTAAATTACTGATCCATTGACCTTAGGTGATTCACTTTGCTTTATTTTCCCTATCCAGAAAAATTGATGGCAAATGATGTGAAAAATGAAATAGATTTTTTTCCTTATTTGATCTACCTGGAAAATAGCCATCTTGATCCTTTATATTTTTAGTGCAGAGTCATTTTTCAAAAGGTTGTCAAATGACTCTGGATTTTTAAGAACTCTTCCTTTCCTTCTCTGATTCTTCCTGTACTACAAATTCTGGATTGGAATAATTAGATTTTTTTATTCTTCTTTTATAAAACAGATACCAAAGAATGTATTTGGGTACTTCTTCACACACATTTTGCTTGCTTGGGCAAAGGTAATCGCAAAGTATCTTCCTTATTTTGACCTGAGGACTACTGGTCCATTCAACTCCTCAGATCTTTTAGTTCCACAAAAAGATAAATAATTTCAGATAAAATTATGGGTGTCTGGTTGGATTAAAGGGTGAGAACTAGTAAAGGATACTGATTTGATGTTTTCTTCATGGCCCACACTTCATAGTGCTAAATAAATAACTAATCCCTCTCCGGGCAATTTATCCAGGCTACTACTAGCACTCATTACCAAATAAATCACTTTATGGATCATCTCAAAGCACGTACCACCAAAGTTATTTCCTAGAGTATAACCAGGCCAGCAAGTTCACAGATGATCTATAGGAAATCCATGGTCTCCTCCCACAGCAAATATCATGCAAATTTGTATGTGTGTACGTTTCTGGGGAAAGTATCCAAGGCTGTGTCATATTAGCAAAAGCATCACTAATCCCCCAAGTGGTTGAAAACCACTTTAAAATGTAAAGAAAGGCAATTTAACCTTGATAAAGCAGTATATTTCCTTTCCCATATAAACAGGGTTCAAGTGGCTTCCAGTAGGCAATCAGTATAATTATGCAGGTGTCCTAGATGTTTGGCAAGAGGCAATGCAGGAGACCTTGGTTAAATCCCTGGGTCAGGAAAATCCCATGGACAAGGGAATGTCAACCCACTCCAGTATTCTTGCCTCGGGAATCCCATGAACAGAGGAACCTGACGGCTTACAGCCCATGAGGTCACAAAGAGTCAGACATGGTTGAGTGACTAACACTTTCACTTTCTTTCTACAGGTAAATTTCAGTATGGAATTAGAGAAAGAAGTGAATCAATTTCATAGTCCCATCTAAAGAGAGATATTTACAAGTGGATTTTTTATGGATATATACACATTGTTGATTTTTTTTGGTTTTTATTTTTTAGTAGTTTGTGTTGCATAACTGCTAAATTAGATAACTGAGGCTCTGGTCTCTCACTTTTTCTGGCATTTATAGTATGACTAAAAGGGAAAACATTCAGAGAAGTATCAGGAATACAGTTGTTGACATCAGAAATAGAACTCCACTCTGCAAAAGCTGATCACTCATATTCATAGTTCTAGTTTGCCTAGTCCTCTCAATTCCCATCTCTATATCACTATTTTGATGCTGTACTAGACTATGAATATTTTGTGGACAAAATTCATGTTTTAGTAAATTCTCTGTGGCTGACACATAATAGGAGATAAATAAATGTTTGTGGAATAAAATTGCCTCCATTATTCCCCTTTATACTTAGATCTTAATGTATTGAATCTCAGCCTTTTTCATACATAAGAATTTCATGTATGGCTGGCTAAATACTGGTTGTCAGGCCCGACTCTCAGAGTTTCTGAATCTGTACAAAGGGCCCCCAAAATTGCCTTTCTATAAGTTCCCAAGTGATGATACAGAGAAAGTATACTCAGTTTTAGTAGAAACAAACAGGAATGTTAGTAATATGTCACATCTCAAAAACCACAGTATAACTCATAAATCAGTTTCATTTTGGAAATTTGCTAAGTGAACAAGTTTCATTAATACTTTTTCTATAATATGAAGTACTTTAATATGTAAAATATAAAATATAAACTTAATATTCTGGAGAAGTCATTTATAGAATCATTATATCACAGTATATGCTAATGATTCTGAAGGGTTTTCCACTAAATGCTTGCACCAGAGAATTCTTTCCTCTTAAATGTACTTTGACCTGCCCCCACAGTAAGGTGAGAGAAGTTCCTTCAAGGGGCATCTCTTTAACCAAAATATTAAGAACAAGACTCATGGATAATTGAAATCCATTGAGAACATATAAATTTAATATTTCACTTTCATTTTTAAGTTATTTCCTTCATGCTTTGAATTAAGAGAGTTTAAAAGGTCAGCACTTAATGTTCTCATCAATTTTTGGTGTACAACTTTGATTGGAGATGCCCATAAGCTACAAAATGCTTAAAAGTTGCACAGCAAAAAATGAAAGAGACAAAGAGCTTAAGTAACCTAGAAACAAAGCATTGAACTTCAGATTAATGATAATCAGCTCGACCAGAAAAATTAACCTGATTTTAAATAGCTTAGACATTAGTTCTTCTAACCTAGCAAGTCATATTGTTTAGAGCTGTGTTCTGGACTTAAATGGGCAGGTTTCACATATATCAGTGAATGGTTGCTTTCATTAAAACAAATTGGCAGATGAATTGCTTACTAGTAAGAAAAGTTGAAACACGATAAATGAAAGTTAAAAGCATTTTATTTGGTGTGTGCAACCCTATACTGACCAAAATGCACCAAGAAGATGTTTTTAATTAATTTGTTCTTTATTGAAGGATAATTGTTTACAGAATTTTGCTGTTTTCTTTCAAAATATGCTACCTATTGAAGAATAGTAGATTATTTGCCTTTTATTAATGGTATTCCAATCTAGAGCTTTCTTCCCATTCAATTCCACTAAACCAAATCCTAAAGGACCAAATCTACCTTTAAGGTATTTTCTTTTTTTTTAAATATAAATTTATTTATTTTAATTGGAGGTTAATTATTTTACAATATTGTATTGGTTTTGCCATACATCAACATGAATCCACCAAAGGTATACACGTGTTCCCCATCTTGAACCCCCCACCCTCCTCCGTCCCCATACCATCCCTCTGGGTCATTTCAGTGCACCAGCCCCAAGCATCCAGTATCATGCATTGAACCTGGACTGGCAACTCGTTTCATATATGATATTATACATGTTCTTAATTCCTATATGACATGATCGAAATGTCAGTTAAGTCTATATTGGAATGAACTTTAGTAGTCACTCATTGCAGATTATTCTTCATTCCTGACTGATATTCATTATGCAAGAATATTCACAATGATTGAGATCTTTGTCTTTACAAAGCAGTCCCTATCATTTTTGAATGCTTGAATGTTAAGCTGAAAATTGTCTCCCTGTAAGTTGTCAAGACCAGCTCGACAAGCAGGGTTTCCAAAAGCAAGATACGGTGAGAGAATGAGAAACAAGACACAAGAATTCAGAGAAAAGTGAGGATCAGGGGACCAACACCTCTCCAAGGTGAAGGTGCCGAAACTGAATCCAAGCCAGCTTTATTATACTTTCAGCCATGAATGAAAGAATATGTGGTGAGTTAAACTATAACTCATGTGGCCTTCAGGGCCAAAGAACAAAATGATCATTAACCGTTGAGTAGTTAAGAAACGATCATCATGGTCAACAAAAGAGTCTGAAATGCAGTACTTGGATGCAATCTCAAAAACGATATAATTATCTCTGTTCGTTTCCAAGGCAAAAGATTCAATATCACAGTAATCCAAGCCTATGCTCCAACCAGTAATGATGAAGAAGCTGAAGTTAAATGGTTCTATGAAGACCTACAAGACCTCTTAGAACTAACACCCAAAAAAAGATGTCCTTTTCATTATAGGGGACTGGAATGCAAAAGCAGGAAGTCAAGAAACACCTGGGGTAACAGGCAAATTTGGCCTTGGAATACGGAATGAAGCAGGGCAAAGGCTAATAGAGTCTTACCAAGAGAATGCACCGGTCATAGCAAACACCCTCTTCCAACAACAAAAGAGAAGACTCTACACATGGACATCACCAGATGGTCAACACTGAAATCAGATTGATTATATTATTTGCAGCCAAAAATGGAGAAGCTCTATACAGTTAGCAAAAACAAGACCAGGAGCTGACTGTGGCTCAGATCATGAACCCCTTATTGCCAAATTCAGACTTAAATTGAAGAACGTAGTAGGGAAAACAACTAGACCATTCAGGTATGACCTAAATCAAATCCCTTATGATTATACAGTGGAAGTGAGAAATAGATTTAAGGGACTAGATCTGATAGATAGAGTGCCTGATGGACTATGCAATGAGGTTCATGACACTGTACAGGAGACAGGGATCAAGACCATCCCCATGGAAAAGAAATGCAAAAAAGCAAAATGGCTGTCTGGGGAGGCCTTACAAATAGCAGTGAAAAGAAGGGAAGCGAAAAGCAAAGGAGAAAAGGAAAAATGTAAGCATCTGAATGCAGAGTTCCAAAGAATAGCAAGGAGAGATAAGAAAACTTTCCTCAGCGGTCAATGCAAAGAAATAGAGGGAAACAACAGAATAGGAAAGACTAGAGATCTCTTCAAGAAAATTAGAGATACCAAGGGAACATTTCATGCAAAGATGGGCTCAATAAAGGATAGAAATGGTATGGACTTAACAGAAGCAGAAGATATGTGGCAAGAATACACAGAAGAACTGTACAAAAAAGATCTTCATGAAGAAGATAATCACAATGGTGTGATCACTCACCTAGAGCCAGACATCCTGGAATGTGAAGTCAAGTGGACCTTAGGAAGCATCACTAAGAACAAAGCTAGTGGAGGTGATGGAATTCCAGTTGAGCTATTTGAAATCCTAAAAGATGATGCTGTGAAAATGCTGCACTCAATATGCCAGCAAATTTGGAAAACTCAGCAGTGGCCACAGGACTGGAAAAAGTCAGTTTTCATTCCAATCCCAAAGAAAGACAATGCCAAAGAATGCTCAAACTACTGCACAATTGCACTCATCTCACACGCTAGTAAAGTAATGCTCAAAATTCTGTAAGCCAGGCTTCATCAATACATGATCTGTGAACTTCCAGATGTTCAAGCTGGTTTTAGAAAAGGCAGAGGAACCAGAGACCAAGTTGCCAATATCCACTGGATCATTGAAAAAGCAAGAGAGTTCCAGAAAAACATCTATTTCTGCTTTATTGACTATGCCAAAGCCTTTGACTGTGTGGATCACAATAAATTGTGGAAAATTCTGAAAGAGATGGGAATACAAGACCACCTGACCTGCCTCTTGAGAAACCTATATGCAGGTCAGGAAGCAACAGTTAGAACTGAACATGGAACAACAGACTGGTTCCAAATAGGAAAAGGAGTATGTCAAGGCTGTATATTGTCACCCTGTTTATTTAACTTATATGCAGAGTACATCATGAGAAATGCTGGGCTGGAAGAAGCACAAGCTGGAATCAAGATTGCTGGGAGAAATATCAATAACCTCAGATATGCAAATGACACCACCCTTATGAAAGATAGTGAAGAGGAACTAAAAAGCCTCATGATGAAAGTGAAAGAGGAGAGTGAAAAAGTTGGCTTAAAACTCAACATTCAGAAAACCAAGATCATGGCATCTGGTCCCATCACTTCATGGGAAATAGATGGGGAAACAGTGGAAACAGTGTCAGACTTTATTTTTGGGCTCTAAAATCACTGCAGATGGTGACTGCAGCCATGAAATTAAAAGATGCTTACTCCTTGGAAGAAAAGTTATGACCAACCTAGATAGCATATTCAAAAGCAGAGACATTACTTTGCCAACAAATATCAATCTAGTCAAGGAATGTGCTTTTTCCAGTGGTCATGTATGGATGTGAGAGTTGGACTGTGAAGAAAGCTGAGCACTGAAGAATTGATGCATTTGAACTGTGGTGTTGGAGAAGACTCTTGAGAGTCCCTTGGACTGCAAGGAGATCCAACCAGTCCATTCTAAAGGAGATCAGTCCTGGGTGTTCATTGGAAGGACTGATTGTGAGGCTGAAACTACAATACTTTGGCCACCTCATGCGAAGAGTTGACTCATTGGAAAAGACTCTGATGCTGGGAGGGATTGGGGGGAGGAGGAGAAGGGGACGACAGAGGATGAGATGGCTGGATGGCATCACCGACTCGATGGACATGAGTCTGAGTGAACTCTGGGAGTTGGTGATGGACAGGGAGGCCTGGTGTGCTGCACTTCATGGGGTCGCAAAGAGTCGGAAACGACTGAGTGACTGAACTGAGCTGAATCAATAACAAATCAGTAACTAAGACTAATATTCTTATCCATAGATTTTCCACCAGATACGTAAACATGTGACTCTGAGACGCCAGTTGAGAAACAGTCTGCGGTCGATTTTCCGACCCCAGGATCATATCTTGTTTTCAAGATTATGAACTGTTCCCTCTGGACTTGTTCCAAGTCTCATGCCTTATAACATTCAGTTTATCAAGAATTATACATTTCTTTTGCAGCACTTGCCAGGACCTGCTTTTGTTTTATTCTTCCTGTCTCCTACAGTTATTTATCTTTGTGGTCTTGGTTTTGCATTCTGGAGAACCACACAATAAGTCACATGTGTCTTTTCCCCAGGGTAGTTCAGTTAAGTTCAGTCGCTCAGTTGTATTTGACTTTTTGCGACCCCATGGACTGCAGCACACCAGGCTTCCCTGCCTCTCACCAACTTCTGGAGCTTGCTCAAACTCATGTCCATCATGTTGGTTATGCCATCCAACCATCTCATCCTCTGTCGTCTCCTCTCCTCCCACCTTCAATCTTTCCCAGCATCAGGATCTTTTCCAACGACTCAGTTCTTTGCATCAGGTGGCCAAAGTATTGGAGTTTTAGCTTCAGCAACAGTCCTTCTGATGAATATTCAGGATTGATTTCCTTTAGGGTTGACTGGTTGGATCTCCTTGCAGTCCAAGGGACTCTCAAGAGTCTTCTCTAACACCACAGTTCAAAAGCATCAATTCTTCGGCACTCAGCTTTCTTCACAGTCCAACTCTCACATCCATACATGACTACTGGAAAAACCATAGCTTTGACTAGACGGATATTTGTTGGCAAAGTAATACCTCTGCTTTGTAATATGCTGTATAGGTTGGTCATAGCTTTTCTTCCAAGGAGCAAGCATCTTTTAATTTCATGGCTGCAATCACCTTTGGCAGAAAATAAAGTCTCTTACTGTTTCCATTATTTCCCCATCTATTTACCATGAAGTGATGGGACTGGATGCCATGATCTTAGTTTTCTGAATGTTGAGTTTTAAACCAACATTTTCACTCTCCTCTTTCACTTTCTTCAAGAGGCTCTTAAGTTCTTCTTCGCTTTCTGCCATAAGGGTGTTGGCATCTGTGTATCTGAGGTTATTGATATTTTTACCGGCAATCTTGATTCCAGCTTGTGCTTCAGCCAGCCTGGCATTTTGCATGATGTACTCTGCATATAAGTTAAGTAAGTAGGGTGACAAAATATAGCTTTCACATACTACTTTCTAGATTTGGAACCAGTCTGTTGTTCCATATCCAGTTCGAACTGTTGCTTCTTGACCTGCATACAGATTTCTCAGGAGGCAGGTCAGGTGGTCTGGTTTTCCCCCTTTCTTTAGGAATTTTCCACAGTTTCTTGTGATCCACATAGTCAAAAGCTTTGGTATAGTCATTAAAGCAGAAGTAGATGTTTTTCTGTATCTCTCTTGCTTTTCAATGATCCAACAGATATTGGCAATTTGATCTCTGGTTCCTCTGACTTTTGTAAATCCAACTTGAACATCTGGAAGTTCATGGGTCACCTACTGTTGAAGCCTAGCTTGGAGAAATTTGAGCATTACTTTGCTAGTGTGTGAGATGAGTGCAATTATGTGGTACTTTGAACATTCTTTGGCATTGTGAACATTCTTTGGCATCGCCTTTCTTTGGGGTTGGAATGAAAGTTGACCATTTCCAGTCCTGTGGCCACTGCTGAGTTTTCCAAACTTTCTGGCATAGTGACTGCAGCACTTTCACTGAATCATCTTTTCGAATTTGAAATAGCTCAGCTGGAATTCTATCACCTCCACTAGCTTTGTTCATAGTTATGCTTCCTAAGAACCGCTTGACTTCACATTCCAGGATGTCTGGCTCTAGGTGAGTGATCATACCATCGTGGTTATCTGGGTGATGCAGATTTTTTTTTGTACAGTTCTTTTGTGTATTGTTGCCACCTCTTCTTAATATCTTCTGCTTCTTTTAGGCACATACCATTTCTGTCCTTTATTGAGCCCATCTTTGCATGAAATGTTCCCTTGGTATCTCTACATTTCTTGAAGAGACCTCTAGTCTTTCCCATTCTGTTGTTTTCCTCTATTTCTTTGCATTGATCACTGAGGAGGGCTTTCTTATCTCTCCTTGCTATTCCTTGGAACTCTGCATTCAAATGGGTATATTTTTCCTTTTCTCCTTTGCCTTTAGCTTCTCTTTTTTCATCAACTATTTGTAAGGCCTCCTCAAACAACCATTTTCCCTTCTTGCATTTCTTTTTCTTAGGAATGGTCTCTATCTCTGCCTCCTGTACAATGTCACAAACCTCCATCCATAGTTCTTCAGGCATTCTGTCTATCAGTAGTCTTTCAAATATTTGAAGATACGTTCTCTCCAGATCTTGCTCTCTTTAAATTAAGCAATCTCAACTTCTGGAGCCTTGTCTCATATCATATTTTTTTAGGTGCCTCATCATTCTTGATTTCGCTTATATAGATGCAGCCATCTGTGAATATTTCCTTTAAAATAAGAAGCAATCAACTGAACAGAGTAAATGTGGTCTGATCAAGGTACAGGATACCTTAGTAGTTTTCTTGCTTTATATGTTTTTTCATAATGAAGTTTGTCTCAATTATCTTGTTTATGATCTATGGTATCCTAGAAAATATTGGATTATAAGATTTTTAAATAAAGCATTTCCCACCTTAAATATTTATTGCCCATCATTTACTTCTGTAACTGACTTTCACAAACATAAATGAAATACTTACTGTTGATCCCTGTCAAACTTGATCTTGTTCCATTTGTATGTTGAGTCTTTTGAGATCCTTGAAATCTCAGTTAATATATATGCTTCAAATATTCCTCCTAGATTGCTTTCACATACAAATTCAATGAACATTTAATTAACATATTGTGAACAGAGTAGGTACAGATGCATAAGTCATGATACTAGAAACATCTCTGATTTCTCAATGTTTATTACTTTAGCCTAGATTGAATCACACAATCTATACTTTCCTATATTCGCTCATTCAAAAAGGCTCATTGAATGCTTACTACATGCCAGGTGTCATTCTAGGTACTGGGGCTATAACAGTAAATAAAAAAGATAAAATCCCTACCCCCTTGGGGAAGAGCAGAATAAGCATGCAAGTAAATTACGTGATTTCTTATAGTGATGTTAAAAAATAAATAAAGCACAACAGGAGGATAAAGGAGAGAGACTGATTTGGGGATACTATTTTAAGTATATTGGTCCCTGAAGATACATCTGAGGAGGCAAATTTTAGCAGACACTCTGGGTGAAGAAATGTGCTATGTGGAGATTTGAGGGAAGAGTTTTCCAAGAAGGCACAAATGTAACATATATAAAGACAGAACAGGCTTCCCAGAAAGAAGTGTGATGGAGGCAAAGGCTTAGTTACAACATAGTGAACTAAGGCAGGAAAAAGTGGTGACAGTTAAGTAGTAACAATGATTTAGAACTTTATTTTTACTCTAATGGGAAACATTTGGAGGGTTTTAAACTGGGAAATGATATGATCTGATTCAATGTTTTAAAGAATGTTTTAACTGATGTTAAGAGAAAGTATTAAAGAAGGACAATAGAAGAGTATAGGAAATCATGTAAGATGCTTTTGTATTGTATCTATTCAAGCTAGAAGTGATAGTATATTTTGTATAGTAGGAAAAAGGAAGTAAAGAGTGCTCACATTTGGAGCATATTTTGAAGGTACAGCATACAGAATTTACTAATGTCTTGGATATGAAGTGTGAGGGGAAAAGAAGAATGATTAACTACCAAAAAAAACTACCTCATTTTGTACTCTGGTTTATTAATTTTTCAAGGGTAAGGAAGCTGCCACTTTTCTCTCAAATCACTTCAGTTCAAGGTATGCAGTAGATACTTAATGAGTATGTTAGCTTGTCATAGGTAGCTCGTCTCTAAATTTTCCACTTCCACTCTTATTATTCCTTCTTTGAAATATCTCAACTTCAGTTATTTCTCTTCATTTATGCTCTTAACATCCTGATCTAGACTCAAGTCATACAGAACCTGGATTACCACTACAACTATCTAACTGATCTCTGTCACAATCAGCTACCCCCAATCTGATTCAAACAGCAAATTGATGACTGACAGATCATTTGAAAAATCTTTCAGTCATTCTTTCAAAAGCTGCTTACTGATTTGTCTACTTTGTGTCCAGGACTCTTCTAAATGCCAGGGATATAATAATAAAACAGAAAAAAAAATGCTCACCCCTGTAAAGCCTATATTTTCAATAAATATACATAGAATATGTAGCAATAAGTGCTATAAAATAAAATTTAAAAAGGAAGGGGTATAGGTAGGTATAGGGAGTGTGAAAAAGATAACAATTTGAAATATGTTGATGTGTAACCTCTTTAGATTTTAAAGAAGTTACATATAATTAATGCATTTTAAAGAGGTTACATTTGAGCAGAGATGTGAATCAAGTAAGGAACTAAGTCCTAAAAAGATCAGAGGGAACAATAGTACAAGGGCTCTGATGAGGTCAGGAGCTTAATTTGTGTGAGAAATGGAAAATAGGCTGTGTGACTAGAAATTGAGTTAGTGGTAGAGTGGCAGGAAAGGAGGCTAGAGAGATGGGAAAAGCCAGATCATTTAAGACCTTGGGGTTAATTCGTATTTTGTAGCATATGTGAATGAAGGCCATTGAATAATCTGGAGCTGGTCATGATCTAAGTTTTGTTTTTAAAAACACTTAAACTGCTCTATAGATTGACTGTAAAAGTTTGAGGTACCTTGCCCTAAGGCCCTTAACAGCTTTTAATAAGATCAAAGTTCTCTGCTTACATTCAAAGGCTTTAGTATCAATCTACCTTATCTCCCACTGGTTCCCAAAATATGCACTCTGTTTGTTAGGCTGATTTCATCATGGACCTCCTGTGTGTATGTATATATATATATATATACACTTTCCTACTTTTGCCTATCTTCCCCTTTAAGACGATGTTTTCCATCCTTTTGAATCCTTTCCACCATTCAACAATCAGCTTACTTTTCAATACAACACAGAATTCTGCCACAACTATCCTCACCTCACTGATGCTTTCAGTCGTTAAATGACGTAACTCTTGTCTGTCTTTTATGACTGAACACATGGTCATGTACTTTATTGTATTGTTGTGAAAGCTTAATGTGTGCTAGTCATACTGTATCTATGAATGGTAAGTTCTATAATGGCAGAAGATCAATGAATTCTGTATGTCTAGTGGCAATATCTTTCAGCATATTTTGGGAGTGTATCAAGTGTGTTAACAGGTAACATATAGCTTGAGGGTTTTTTTTCTGTTATGGTATAATGGTGATTACTCAAACTTCCAACAAAACAGATATTAAGGTTAGGTGAACAGAAACGATAATTTTAATTTCTTCAGTTGTCAGAATCAATGGGAGACATAAACCAATACACTCACTCTTAGACTTGTTTCAACAATACAAAAACTCTAAAGGCTCAATGGACACCTTGATTTCAGTAACATTTGTCTGATGTTCAATACATTTGTCAATTGAACACGGACCGCAAAAAAAAAAATATATATATATATATATATATATATATATATATTTCTGTATGTGATCACTTGATTTTGGCAGTATGCAACAATTCTGCTGCAAGCGAATCTCAACTTGGAAGACCAGGCAGGACCTGCTCAAATGGCTGGCATATAACTACTATAGTCACAGGGATGCTGGGCGTTCACTTCTACTCAGGAAGCGATAGGTACTGAGAGACCTGGCTTCAGATGTAGCTGATATGTGCCGGGAGAGGCAGCCCCATAACAGGCAGCTATCTCTCCTCCCCCCTACCCACTCTTGGGTCCTGGGCTGAGGCCAGGGACTGTCCGGAGCTGATCTCGGGCTCCCATTGGCCGCTGTCTTTTGTGACGTCACGATCATGATGAGAATTGATGATCGGACACGCTGATTTCATTGTCTGAGGAGGCAGTGAAGACCCAGGAAAAATCTCGCTGAATACGCCTGCCCCAGAACTGCCTTGATCTGGGATCTTCTTTCCTTCCGGTGACCGCACCACGCCCGAGGTAAGCACCCTGCATGTGTGGGTGTGAAAGGTGAAGGAGGGCGAACAAGGCGCCGAGCTAATGCTCTGCCCAGTGCCAGGCACGGAGGTTCAGCGGCCTAAAAAGGCTGCCAACAGACTGGTGCGGCTTTTGGGGAACCAACTGCTTCTACCCTCCAAGTGAAGCCTAGAGGCAGCATGAGGTTAAAAACGAGCTGATGAAAGGGATACAGTAGACACTGGCAGAGAGCGAAGGATCTTGCTCCTAGAGAGGGCGACGTTTGGGACACGCTTCTGGCCCCAGAGTAAGAGGAAGTGGCGCCTCTGTCTCGGAAGAAAGGAAAGAGGTGAATTCTACCACTTCTAGATTTCACTGGATTGTAGATTTCGCACAGCCCTACTCGAACGCGCAGAAGGTGCCGCGCCTGCGCAATAATAACCTTTGTGGGGCGGGAGCTGGGGTGTGGGTGGGTGAGGAGTTCCTGGCTAGGAGAATAGGCTTAGAATTTGCGCATGCTCTTTTTCCTTTATCTGGAGGGGGTGGGGCTGAGTTCTGTCTGAGCAGAATTTGGGAAGGGTTGGTTGGTAAACTGGCCTTCAAGCGCTAATTGATGGAAAGAATCTACCAGTTACTTTAAAAGAGCATATCCAGCCCCAAGTGGGCCTGAGAATTTTAGGAAGGCAAATTCTTAATCTTCACTTATCGGATTTAGAATAATGGAAAGAACTCAGAGAGGAGTTTGGAATAGAAATTATTGAGATGAGAAACTATTTGGAGAAAACACTAATTATTCAAGTGAATCCAACTTTTAGTTTTCAAGGAACTCTGATTAGGTGTGCCACTCAGTGATGTTTGACACTTAAACTGTTTGGAGAGACTCAAAGTGAAAAAAAAAAAAAAAATCCTTACCTGTCTCCTTTTTTCCTTGAAAAAGCCTCTTATAAAGCTTTGGTCTCTGTTTCAGGCTTGGTGCTAAGTCCTTTTCCCTTCTTCCTTTGCGCCACTTTTAGAGCCAAGGTTAAATCTTATTTTGAGAGACTCCTGTTCAACTTCCCTTCATTGGGAGGGACTATATTACTCAGCAAACATGAGGAACAATCCTGCCTATCTGCCCTTGTTCTGTCCTTGGTGGATAAATTGTATAGTAGTGTTAATAATTCTGCTCCAGGGTCTGATCATGAACTCCTAATTATTTTATAAAGAAATCTGGATTTTTACCCCATTTCTCATAGTTAAAGGGTTATTAAGTCCTGGTGAGTTTTCCTTTGAAAGCCTCTTCTACCATTTTCCCCTTAGTTTGCAGTCTAAACTCTCATCACTGTCCATCCAGTCATTCCAGGAGCCTCCCAGCCAGCCTTCTAATTCATCCTGACAGTCTAATGGCTTAAGCACTTCCTTCAACAAATCATTTTTCTTCACCAAAATATTATTGGCTCCTTATTTTCTATTGTTCAAAGCCCAGGTATACTTGGATTGCAAAGAGCTTCCTAAACTGACTTAATTGTACCACAGGAACATTATCTTTATTTCTCAGTGCACAACTCTCCCTAATGACCCCTGAACAATCTACCTAAAGAACTTCACTCCTTGTACCACTACCACTTCCTTCACCTAGGATGCTCTCTCTTTGTCTAATCAAATCTTACCCACTTTGAAAGCTCAACTTAAGTTACACCTCTCATAAGTACCTCCTAAGTATAATCCAACTCTTATTAAGCTCAACTTTTCTAGAACTCCTGTGTCAGTTCTTACATTTGCCACTTTTCTTATAGCCTGCATTAATTTTTGACTGTGTGTGTGTGTTAGTCAAAATTCCTCAACTGGATTTTAAATCTGTCCTTAAGAGTTGGTACCATGCCATCTACCATGTATTTCTTTATATCCAAAGTACCTGGATGACTATTTGAAATATCTATTGCTATATGGTCTTTGTTTTCCACTTTCTTGGGAAATGAAGTGATATAGTTATAAAGAACTGTATATACGTGGGAACTTATTCATCATTGGTCAAGCAAGGGACCCTCCAGTGACTGAATAAACTTCAATATGAGTCAAAGAAAATGCAATACAGATATCTCTATATATTGGGTGGCTTGTGAATATATTTTGTCCTCATAAACAAGACCAAAGTAACATTATCCCAGAAGTGGTTCTGTCTGTAATTTTCTCAGTTTGAAAAGTACTAAGACATTTTCCTATTTCTGTTTTTCTCTTTGATAACATTGCTTTATGCAGTTCTCTTAAATATACCAATTATTCACTCTTTTTATTGCAAGATTTCTTGCATTTGCTGCTTTACATTGACTGTCACTGATAGTTTTCATCTTGAATCAGAGCTAATCATTGTGATGGTTTCCATAATTGCTATTTTATAACATTTCAACTGTCACTTTCCTACTCCTTGGGCTTCAAACTGAATTGTTTCACGGACCTCAATTTTATTTGAATGAAAGTGATTATGGTTTAATATGGAGGATTTCTATAGATTTTGCTTTGCTACTTCATTTTGAGGCACCATCCCAATATCATATCAAGGTTTGAGGTTGAGGAACATGCATGAAATGCAGTTCAAAGGGTATTATTATAACTTGTAAACTTGAAAATTATTGTCAAGTAAACTATGAATATTAAAAAAATATTTAATTAATTCTGCTTTTTGAAAATTCTACTCCCAGAGGGAATTATGTTTTTTTGTAGTAATGTATTTTTTATGTATTTATGTATTTTTGTGATCCCCAACAGGATAAAAATATTTGAATTTTTTATTTTGATTTTACTGTAGAGTCTGATAAACATGAAACTAGTGGTGTCTGAATACACTACATCTAGCATAGTGATTTGGAAGTAAACTGTGAAAATTCTAGAGAGATATGTTCTGCATACAAAGGGAACTGGAGAGGTTAGTATATTCAAAAACTGTCACCAACAACTGGGACCTTTCTAGCCTGCATAAAATTTCAAGACAATACACTGAAACCTGTCTATGCAAATGGAATCATTTTTGTGCCCAAAAGTAGCCAAATTGCCTGGATTAACCAGAGATCCAGGTACATAGCAGCTGAACAATTAACATTATACTGTGTCAGTCAAATGCTATTTTGTGCCAATCAGATGCTATAAGTTACATTTGACATCTGTAAAGAAATTTACAACAGCAGCTGTCTTACCTTCTTGATCTCCTATCGTTTTTCATGAGATTTATCTCCAACTGGGTTGATCCTTAGAATCGTGTTATTTTTTAGAGAGGCAAAAATTGAGGAAAATATTTTATTAGCTTCTCTTCCCTTGGAACTGGGGGAAATTTGCTTTAAGGTTCTTAAAACATCCATGGAAACATGTAACTTACATGCCCTGTGTAGGCACTTTTCTCAAGCAGACAAGCATTTGTGTATGGTGCTTGCCCCAAATCATACAAGTAGTAAGTGGCAGAGCCAGTATTTCAAAGCAAGCATCATTCTAGAGGCTTCACTCTTAACTACTAGGTTCTAGATTGGAGAGCTAGAGCGAGGCTGATCTTCATTTATTGTTTTAAAATATTGTGTGTGTATAAAATTTCTCCAGACTTATCTCTATTTATGATTCCGTAATGCCTGTGACATATTACTTTCTCTCTTAGTGGAAATGAAACTTTTTTAACAGATAGGCTGAGTTTTAGGAGAAGGGATCTTTGTTTTGACTCCAGTGGCTTCGATGGCAGAAGGCATATAGACCCATACATTATTTTTCCTACTGTCAAGTACCAAGCACTAGTGAGAGTATTTCTTCACAGAGTTTTGTGAAAGGACAGATTGAGGTGTTTCATCCTACAATAATACATTGCTTTATATATTATACTTTCTTATTTGGTTAGCTTGGTCTACCTATTATGTCTTTTATGGATAAAATTTGTTGTTGTTTAGTCACTAAGTCATGTCTGACTCTGCAATCCCATGGACTGCAGGACACCAGATTTCCCTGTCCTTCACTATCTCCTGGAGTTTGCTTAAACTCATGTCCATTGAGTCAGTGATGCCATCTAACCATCTCATCCTCTTTCGCCCCTTCTCCTCTTGCCCTCAGTCTTTCCCAGCAGCAGGGTATTTTTCAATGAGTCAGCTCTTCACAATAGGTGGCCAAAATATTGGAGCTTCAGCTTCAGCACCATTCCTTCCAATGAATATTCAGGATTGATTTCCTTTAGGATTGACTGGTCTGATCTCCTTGTTGTCCAAGGGACTCTCAAGAGTCTTATACAGCACCACAGTTTGAAAGAATTAATTCTTTGGTGCTCAGCCTTCTTTGTAGTCTAACTCTCACAGCCATACATGACTACTGGAAAAACCATAGCTTTGATATACACACCTTTGTCAGCAAAGTGATGTCTCTGATTTTTGATACAGTGTCTAGATTTGTCATAGTTATTTTTCCAAGGAGCAAGTGTCTTTTAATTCTGTGGTTACAGTCTCCATCCGCATTGATTTTGGAGCCCAAGAAAATTAAAAATCTGTGACTGTTTTCACATTTTTCCCCATCCATTTGCCATGAAGTGATGGGGCCAGGTACCATGATGTTCGTTTTTTGAATGTTGAGTTTTAAGCCAGCTTTTTCACTCTTCTCTTTCATTTTCATCAAGAGGCTTTTTAGTTCTTCTTCACTTTATGCCATTAAAGTGGTATCATCTGCATATCTGAGGTTGTTGATATTTCTCCCCACAGTCTCAATTCCAGCTTGTTCTTTATAGCCTCACATTTCGCATGATGTACCCTGCACATCAGTTAAATAAGCAGGGTGACAATATACATCCTTTCCCAATTTTGAACCAGTTCATTTTTTCATGTCCAGTTCTAACTGTTGCTTCCTGACCTGCAAACAGATTTCTCAAGGAGGCAGGTAATGTTGTTTGGTATTCCCATCTCATTAAGAATATTCTGCAGTTTGTTGTGATCCACACAGTCAAAGGCTCTAGTATAGTCAGTGAAGCAGAAGTAGATTTTTTTTTGTTGGAATTCCCTTGCTTTTTCTATGATCCAGTGTATGTTGGCAATTTGATCTCTGGTTTCTCTGCCTTTTCTAAATCCAGCTTGTACATCTGGAAGTTCACAGTTCACGTATTGCTGAAACCTAGCTTGAAGGATTTTGACTATTACCTTGCTAACGTGTGAAATGAGTGCAATTATATGGTAATTTGAATATTCTTTGGCATTGCCTTTTTTTGGGATTGGAATGAAAACTGAACTTTTCCAGGCCTGTGGCCACTGCAAGTTTTCCAAATTTGCTGGCGTAATGAGTGCAACACTATAACAGCATCATCTTTTAGGATTTGAAATAGCCCAGCTGGAATTCCATCATCTCCACTGGCTTTGTTTGTAGTAAAGGTTCCTAAGTCCCCCCTGACTTCACACTCCAGCATGTCTGGCTCTTGGTGAGTGACCACACCATTGTGGTTATCTGGGTCATGCAGATCTTTTTTTGTAAAGTTCTTCTGTGTGTTCTTGCCACCTTTTCTTAATCTCTTCTGTTTCTGTTAGGTCCTTGGGTTTTTGTCCTTTGCCTATCTTTACATGAAATATTTCCTTGGTATTTCCGGTTTTCTTAAAGAGATCTCCAGTCTTTCCTATTTTATTGTATTCTTCTCTTTCTCTCAGTGTTCACTTAAGAAGCCTGTCTAATCTGTCCTTGCTATTCTCTGGAACTCTGCATTCAGTTGGGAATACATTTCCCTTTCTCCACAGTATGAAATGGATGAAATAGCTATGCCAATTAGGAGAGTAATTATCTGAGACTCATTCTCTGAGTAGCTCTTCCCATTCATAAACCAATTGTTTGTTGTGTTGATATCCCCTCAACAGAGAAACAGTTAGACAAGATCTAAGTAATTGTATATTGTGGTAGAAGAAATATATTCTACATTAATGGGCAGTATTACATTAGGTATAGAATGTTCAGCCCTGACTCATCCTCACTATTCTAAGACAACATGAAGTTATTTTTAATATGCATGTGTTATGAACATAATAAGTCAAGCATTTTAATTAGAACTTAGAGGCTCACTCTTATCACCAGTGAATTCTTAAGAGATGCTCCCTGGTGGCTTAGAGGGTAAAGCATCTGCTTGCAATGCAGGACACCTGGGTTCAATCCCTGGGTCCGGAAGATCCCCTGGAGAAGGAAATGGCAACCCACTCCAGTACTCTTGCCTGGAAAATCCCATGGACAGAGAAGCCTGGTAGGCTACAGTCCATGGGGTTGCAAAGGATCGGACATGACTGAGCGACTTCACTTCACTTCAAAGATCAGGTTTTTTTTTGTTTTGTTTTGTTTTTTGTTTTTTCCTTTTCCCAACTAGGAGTTCTTAATGTAGAGAGAACTCAGTGTTCATTGTCATTTGGAGCCAGTTTACTTTTCTGGTAGGGTTTGGTGCTTCTGTGTCTATTAAATCCTTGCTATTCAAAGTGTGTTCCATGGAGTAGTAGCATGGGCATCACTTGGAAATTTCTTAGAATATTGCTGAATTTCTGGCTCCACCCAGGACCTACCAAATCAGAATCTGCATTTTAATAAGATCCCTGCATGATTCCCATGCATGTCAAAGTCTAACAAACACTGTTATAAAGTGAAATATGAATTCCTGTACAACCTAAACTTTTAGGAGCTGATAATCATAGAAAAAAGTGAACTTCCTTTTGTCCATTTTCACATGTGTAAAATAATATATAATCAAAGTATTATCTGTTTAATATGCATCAGTTTTGCTCCATTCTAGAGACAGCATTATCTCATTGAGAAGATAGCTACACCTATGTGATGGGTAAAATTGTTAAAAGTCTGAAAGAATCCATTTACTTTGTTGATAGTAACGACTTTACTATTGAAATGTTATGTACCCTAATTACTTGACTTGTCAACAGTGTTACGGAAGAGTATAGCTTTACTGAGGTCACTGTCACTAATATCTTCAAGAGGAACTGAATTAGTTTTCTATTTGCTCCTGTAATAAATTACCACAAACACAGTGACTCTAAACTACACATGTATTATCTTACAGTTCTGGTGGTTAATGGTCTGAAACAGGTCTCACTGAGTGAAAATAATGATGTCAACAGGGCTTTCTTTTCTGGAAGTTCTAAGGAAGAATATATTTCCTCATCTTTTCTAGCTTCTAGGAGCTATCCACATTTCTTAGCACGTGGATCTCTTTCATCTTCAAAGTCAGCAATGACTGATCACATCTTTCACATTGCATCACTCTGACATTCTTCTGCCTCCATCTTTCAGATTTAAAGAAAACTGTGATTACACTAGGCCCACTAAAATAATCTAGGATAATCTCTCTACTTTAAGGTCAACTGATTATCAGCCTTAATTCCTTCTGCAACTTTAATTTGCTTTTCCCATGGAGCATAAAATATTCACAGATTCTGGGAACTGGGAAACAGAGAGGTAAGAGTCTGCACAGGAACTGATGGCCTTCGGGGCTGATAAAGGAAGCCAGTGTCTAATCTTGTTATTGGGAGAAGCAATTAGTCAGTATTAAGGGAGAATGCCATGTAAATAGGAAAACGGCCATTTACAAGCCAAGGAGAGAGGCCTACATCCCATCTTTCCCTCACTGTCCTCATAAGCAACCAACCCTACCAACACCCTGATTACAGATATCTAGACTTTAGAACTGCAAAACAATAAATGTCTGTTTAAGCCACCCAGTTTTTGATACTTTGTTATAACAACCCTAGCAAACTGATATAGTCAAGATAGTCCTTTAGTTGATATCTAAGTTGATATCATCCTCAAAATCACTTATTTAATAATTTTGTGTTTTATAATATGCTAAGTATTGTATAAAGTGAATTAGACATCAAAGTGTTTATAATATATATTAGGCATTTTTGTAAAACAAAGTAAAATATCACATCTGGCCTTGTTTATTCAACTGTGAAATGAGGGCACAATCTTCATAATACCTAGCTTTAAAATCTATGATTATATTTATTAATTAAATTTTAATGTTATTAAATTAATATATTAATAAAAAGCATTAAGTGCAGTCAAAATTATGTTAATGTTCTCTTCAGGAAACAGTATTTTAATAATTACCATTCTTGCCATCCATTTCCCATTTTCTAACTCTCACCTTTAAAGAGAAGCAATAAAGATGTTATTGAGAAATACTGTTGTTCTTTTTACTCTCTTGACCACTTTAAAATTAAGACATGTTCAGAACACAGTACATTAATACCACTATAATATGCAAATATATGCTTAAGAAATACATTTTAAGTGAAAAAATTAAAGTGTGTGGTGTTACACTTATATTTCGGCAACTTTTGAGAGCAGTGACTTGGAGAGGAAAGGATTACTTTGCAAAAAGTTTTGCTCTGATTTCTCACTCTGCAAAATATATTAAAGCAATATGTGTCCTCAAAATTCACAGGTGAAGCTATACTTTCTAGATAGCCTTGAGAATATTTTTTACAAATTGTTATCAAGTTACATGAATCAAATTAGCAGTAAAATAACAATTGCTGAATATGGTCATGATCAAACCTTGGATAATATAGTCAATATGTTCAGATATGGTCTGATTAACACCAGTGAATATAATTGTGATGAAATACCCAGCAGCACCTTTGTTATGTAACAGTCTGTTGTGCTTCATATCCAAGTGAAAAATATGACTATGCAAGAGAAATGCAGTGCCAACAAAATCATTAGGGGTTACTATTTATCCCATTCTTCAAGCATACATACATTTATGATTTGGCTATAGGTTAAGTTTTCTCTTAATGTCAAAGGCTTAACATAGGGTGGTGTCTCTGAAATTGCAGTCTGCAGATCATAGGGTTCCAAGGACATGTTCTTAGGGGTCTGCAAGTTTTATGAAGATTTTTAAATTTGAGGGTTTTATTTCACTGATAATCTTGAAAAGAAAATCCATAAGATTCATGTATTCACTCACACACAGAGTCTTTCTACCAGGTATGGTGACAAAACTCCTCTTTTATAGTCATAAATCACAATTAAAATACATTTGATGGAATGAGTTAAGTACATTAAGACAGAGTTCCTCAAATAGAGACCCAAAGGTAGATTTGGACAATGTAGGAAAAATTTTGTTTTTCCTTTTTTTTTCTCTTTTAAAGGAAAAAGAAAAAAAAAATTACCTGTGACTATCAGTTTTGAGTTGTACTCCATGAGTCTTTTAAACTACTATACAGTTTCTTAGTCTATTCAAATTATTTGTAGGGATAAATTTATGCTTCCACTGTTTGATGAATTAAAAGTGTGTGTGTGTGTGGTTTCAACACTATGCATATTATAGACAGTGTCCTTTGAGAAAACTTTCTCAAAATTCCCTGAAGAATAGGATGTATATTTTTACCCTCAAAGCCTTTGCAGTTTTTGCAGTAAAATCAGAAATTGAAATATAAAAAAATCAAATAATTCATCTCTTTGATTCTAGGTTTCTACCCTTAAGTCTTAATATATACTATGTAAATCTGATTCACAAAACATTAAAAGACTATCTGGTTTAAGTGAATAAATATGGCTTCAACATTTTAAAAACAAATTTTAATTACCTATGAAAACTCTTGCCGAGAGTGAGAAAGAGTTAGGAAAGAGTAGGATAGAGTTATGTAGATGATAAGAAAAGGTTGAGAGAACTAAAAAGGATAAATTCATAGTACAGTGAAATTCAAGAGATATATAATTTTGATATAATGAGTTACTCATTAATAATTACTTTTGCAGTGTGCAACTCTGAGAAATTTTATAAAGCTCTCAATAGTAAATTAAAATGCAATCTGCATTTAAAAGTCTTAATTTAGAATGTTAATTACTAGATGTTAGTGGTCAGGGCTTATGGCAATGGCATCACTATCATGAACTGGTGAAAGATAGAAATGATTTACTTGCACAATTTGCTTGGAGCTAAAAATGTAAAAAGGAATAGAAATTAGCCATCAAATATATATGGATCAAGGTAGTATTTAACTCATTGGGAGATGCTATGTAACAATGGTCACATATTCTGTATGATTGTATGTAAGTAGAGCTGAAGAAAACAGGAAAATCAGTTTTCCAGGTGAGGCCCTGTTTATGCTTCTGTTGTCCAACAGGTTATCTGTTTGAAATTAATCTTTTTTACTTTGTTATGAGTTTTGATATCTGAGTGTATTGATAAGATATTTGTAGTTTAATGGTATTTTATTATTTGTGATAAAAGCAGCATCATTAAAAGCTAACAAATTATTAAAATTGATGAAATATCTGAGATCAAACATCTACTTGCCAATACTTTTTTGAACATTTATATGTGGCTATAGATATATGTCATTGTAGATATATCCTTTCATCTGCTTATATGAACAATGTATACATAATATTGTCTTGGAATTTGCGCCATGTCACTATGAATATATATTTAACTTTTATGTAACTGGATAATATTAACATCAATTGTAGAGAATTTTAAAGTGTTTTTTAAAATGAGATCAGTGTACAATTTCTTCATGTCCTGTGAAAATTATATAGATTGTTAAAATTTCTTCTTTCATATGTCTATCTTAGTGATTGAGGCCAATTATATCTCTATTAAAATGGAAGATAACAGATGTGTACAATGCATTTCAGTAGTTATAGCCCAATAAACAAATAAAGAATATCCTTTCATAGTCTTTGAATAGATGCAATGCCTGTTACTTGACTTCATGCTTAGAAGATGATGAAATTTATTTTTTTGCAATATTTGCAAATTCTGATAAGTTAATTATAAAATAGCTAAATAGAAAACTGCTATTTGTAAAGATGAGGATCATTAAATGTAAATGATAGATTAAAGTGAGAGCTTCTGAGAACAGATTTGCCATAGCAATTCTTTTGCCTGTATTCAAATTTCATGAAGTTCAAAGTGTCAGTTCATTATTGCATTTTTAATAAAATTTGTTAAATAAAACACTATTTAATAACTTAGTTTTTAATAGAATTCTGCTGTAATATAATATCCTTTAATTTTCAACATTAAATTTACATTAACAAATTATACAGAAACATCTATATCATCAACTCAATGGATATGAGTTTGAGCAAATTCTGGGAAATAGTGAAGGACAGGGAATCCTGGTGTTCTGCTGTCCATGGGGTTTCAAAGAGTTGGACATGACTGAGGAACTAAACAACAATAAATCTACATACATGGATGCCATGCCTGTTGGTGTTGTGCTTAATTTTTTGCATTCTCCCAAATTTTAAAAGATCAAACTCTCATTACACAGAAGATCCAAATTGCAATTCTAGAGACAAATGTAAAACTACTATGGAAGCAAACTAGATGTCCATCAGTAGATGAATAGATAAATAATTTGGAATATTACTCAGCCATAAAAAGGAATGCATTTGAGTCAGTTGTAGTGAGGTGGATGAACCTAGAGTCTGTTGTACATAGTGAAGTAAGTCAGAAAGAGAAAAACAAATTTCATATATTAATGCATATATATATATATATATATATATATATATATATATGGAATCTAGAAAAATGGTACTGATGAACCTATTTGCAGGGCAGGAATAGAGATGCAGATATGGAGAACAGACTAGACATAGTGGGAGAAGGAGAGGATGGGACGAAGTGAAAGAGTATCACTGACATATATACACTACCATGTGTAAAATAGCCAGTGAGAAGGTGCTAATATGGGCACAGGGAGCTCAACCCAGTGCTCTGTGACAACCTAGAGGCATGGGATGGGGTGGGGGATAGGGAGGAGGTTCAGGAGGAAGAAGATTTATATGTACTTGTGGCTGATTCATGTTGTTGTAAGGCAGAAGCCAACACAATATTGTAAAGCAATTATCCTCCAATTAAAAATAAATAAAAAACTTTAAAAAATACTAATGGACCATTAATTTTCTGCCTATAAAGTCAACCACCTAAAGTAAATGTACATATTCTTTGAAAGACAGAAATTATCAAATCTTGTTTGAGAAGAAATACAATAACTGAACACTTTATTAAATAAATTGACTTTATCATTAAAATTCTTCCTTTGAATAAACCTCCAGACTTCCCTGGTGGACCAGTGGTTAAGACTCTGCACTTCTAATGCAGGGGATGTGGGTCTGATCCCTGGGCAGGGAAGTTCCACATGTCACATGACAAGGCCAAAAAAAGATAGAAAAGGAAACAAAAACAAAAACAACTTTGTCTGAATCACTGCACTAGTGAATTAACTCTACAAAACACATAAGAATGATAAAAATTTACAGATTCAAGATCCCTTGAAACAAGTTAAACTCAAAGGAAATCATGACCAGATATTATAATCAAATTGCTAAAAATCAAATGTATTGTGTTGAAAACAGCTGGAGAAAAATAAATATATAGGGAAACAAAGATTTGAAAGTGACCATGAATTTGTCCCTGTGCAAGGATGACATGCAAATTCATGAAGTGTTCCATATTTTAGACTTTTCTGTAGCTCAAATCGTAAAGAATCTGGCTATGATGCAGAAGATCAGGGTTTGATCCCTGGGGTGGGAAGATCCTCTGGAGAAAGGAATGGCAGTCCACTGCAGTATTCTTGCCTGGAGAATCCATGGGCATAGAAGCCTGGTGGGCTACAGTCCAGGGGGTCACAAAGAGTCGGACACGGCTGAGTGACTAACACACACACACAATGAATTTCTCATGACAAATCATAGAGACCAAAGTCAGTGAAAAAAGCACTTCAAAAATATAGAAAGACATGTACCCGAAAAGCCAATGAACTAAACTATTCCAAAAACACTTTCAGATAACAAAAAGGAAGGTGGGAAAAGGGAAATAGAACAAAAAGTCAGAAGGACCAACAGAAAACAGTTATTAAAATAATATGCCTAAATCCATCCATATTAGTAATTATATTAAATATAAGTGATCTAAACACACTAGCTTAAAGACATATTGTCATACTGGATGTTTTTATAGTTTACTTATATAATTTTTTATTGTCTGTATCCCTTTATTATAGTATCAGTTCCAGGAGATTCTTCTCCCAACTTCTATATCTCCAGTGCATAGAACAGAACCTGACATATAATCTGGCCTATAACCTGGCATATAATGTATTTCATTCATTCAAACAAGCACAATTTTTCCTCATATACTAAGACTCATCCAAATGTTAGGGGGTTTATAGTCAATAATATTAAAGTTGACTGTAAAAATATGGAATGCTTCACGAATTTGTGTGTCATTCTTGCTCAGGGGCCATGCTAATCTTTGTATCACTGCAATTTTAATATATGTACTGCTGAAGTGAGCACGTCATATTGGATTTTTAAAGCTCAACTGTATCTTACATACAGGACAACTATATATGAAGGCATAAGTTAAAGGTAAAATGATAAAAAATTATATTCAATAAAAGAATATTCAAAACAAAGCTGAAGTATATCCTTCAGTGTCAGACAAATTAAAATATAGAACAAGGAATAGTATGAGGAATAAAGAGGGCATATTACATAATGAATAAAGGATCAATTTATCAAAAGACGGTTAACAATATTAGTTGTGTATGTGCCTAAAAAAAATCTTCAAAATACATAAAGCAAAACTAATACAATTAAAAGTTGAAACAGACAAGTGCACAATTATACTTGGGGACTTCACCATTCCTCTTTCAATAACTGATAGAACAAGTAGTCAGAAAATCAATATAGATACAGAAAATCTGAGCAACATTATTAACCAACATGAACTAATTGACATTATTGGAACTGCCTTTCCAACAACAGCCAAAGATACATTCCTTTCAAAATGTACATGGAATATTCTTTAAAATATTCCTTACATATTCTGCCTGGGCCATAAGACAAATTGTAAAGAACTTAAAACAGTTGAAATAAGTACACTGAACTGGAAATCAATAACAAAGATATCTAGAAAACACTTAAATATTTTAAACAATAAATGGGAAAATCAGTATTTTGAACTGAATGATGATTAAAATAAATCATGTCCTCATAGTTTTGCTTCACATTTGCCTGATGCTTAATAATGTTGAGCATCTTTTAAATACCTGTTGACCATTTGTATGTCTTTTTCAAAGAAATATCTGTTTAAGCTCTTTGCTCACTTTTAATTGGATAATTAGTTATTTTTGCTATTGAGTTTTAGGAGTTCCTTACATATTTTTGAAATTAACCCTTACCAGATATATGGTTTCAAATATCTTCTTTCATTCTGTAGGTTGTGTTTTCATTTACTTGATTGTTCTTTGCTAGGCAGAATTTTTTGGTATGATGTAATCCCATTTGTCTATTTTTGCTTTTGTTGCCTGTACTTTTGGTGATATAACCAAGAAATCATTGCCAAGACCAGTGTCCAGAAACTTTTTCCCTGTGTTTTGTTCTAGGAGATTTACAGTTTCAGGTCTTCTGTTTAAGTTTTTTTTTTTTAATTGATTTCTGTGTGTGTTTATGGTATTAAACCTGTTAGAATGCCTATTATTAAACAACCAAAAGATAAAAAATATTGGCAAAGCTGTGGAGAAATTGGAACCCTTGTACTTTGTTGGTGGGATATCAATTAATGTTCAGCAGCTATGGCAAACAATATGGAGATTCCTGAAAAATAATAAAAATAGAATTACCATATGATTTAGCAATCCCACATCTGGGTATATAGTCATCTTTTTGTTTTCATGGATGTGGAACCCAGGGATAGGTTGATATAGAGAGTCAATTATAATGGACTTGAGCATCCTTGGATTTTGTTATCTGTGGGGGTTCCTGGAACCAATCTCCTGCAGATAGCAAGGGACAACTATATCCAAAAGTATTAGAATCAGGATCTTGAAGAGATAGCTGCACACCCATATTTATTGCAGCACTAGTCACAATAGCCATAATATGGAAATAACCAAGTGTCTATCCACAGATGAATGAATAAAATGTAATATATACCTACAATGGGATGTTATTCAGTCCTTAAAGAGAAGGAAATTTTGCCATTTGCAACAACATGGATGAACCTGAAGGACATTAAAGTGAAACAAGCTAATCACAGAACAAATACTGCATGATTCCACTTAAGTGAAGTATCTAAAATAGTCAGAAGCAGAGAATGCAATGGTGGTTGCCAGGAATGGAGGGTGAAGGAAATAGGAAGTTGTTATTCAATGGGTAGTTAGTTTCAGTTATGCCAAATGAATAAATTATAGAGATCTGTTTTAGAACATTATACCTATTGTTTACAATACAGTATTATGCACCATGAACATGAATTTGAGCAAACTTCAGAAGATAGTAGAGGATAGAGGAGCCTGATGTGCTACAGTCCATGGGGTTGCAAAGAGTCAGACATGAATGACTTAGTGACTGAACAACAACAACAATGTTGCACACTTAAAAATTTGTTAACAGAGTAGGTCTCATTTTAAGTGTTCTTATTACAGAACAAATAAACAATGAAACACAAGGAAATTCTGGGGGGGAGGGTGTTGGAAATGTTGACAACTTTGATTATGGTAATGGTATCACTGGTTTTTTGTTTAAGGCTAAACTCATCAATTTATAGACATTGAATATTGTGCAACTTTTGTACATCAGATATACTTCAGTAAGGCTGTTAAAAAATACAGCCTATCAAAATTTGTAGAATGCAGCCAAATTAGTACTTAGAAGTAAATTTATAGCATTAATTGCTTATAATTAGAAAAGGAGACAGGTCAAAGATCAATAATCTAAGTTCCCATCTTAAGAAACTTAAAAAAAAAAAAGACCAAATTAATTCCAAATAAAACAGAAAGAAAGTAATGGTAAGAGCAGAAATCAATGTAAATTAAGACAGAAAAACAACAGACAAAAGTCAGTGAAACGAAAAGCTAATTATTTCAGAAGATCAATAAAGGTGATAAACCTCTTGTCAAACTGACCAAGACAAAAGAAACAAATTTCCAGTATCAAGAAGAAGAGTACCACAATATACCCTACAATATTAAATGGATCATAAAGAAATGGTCTATAAGAAACTTTGCACCTTTAAATTCAGCAACTTAGATAAAACAAACAATTTTTTGAAAGGCACAAACTATACAAACTCAATCAAGAAGAGCTAGAGAATCTGAATAATATAGAAATTAATGCATAGTTTAAAACTTTCCAAGAAAGAAAGTTCCATGCTCAGATGGCTTCATTGGTAATATCTAACAAAGATTTAAATTGAAATAATTCTATGTAAACTCTTCTAGAACATGAAAGTAGAGAAGGAACATTTCCTAACTTATTACTCTGTTCCAAACCTAATACAAAATCACAAACATCCCTCATGAATGCAAACTCAAAACTTTTAACAAAATATTTATAAATCAAATAAATATATAAAAGCAATACATCACAACCAAATAGGGTTTATTCCAAGAACAGAATACTGGTTCAACATTTGAAAATCAATGAGCATAACTTACCATATCAAGAATGTAAAGAACAGAACAGTATCTATACAATTATCTCAATAGATGCAGGAAAAAGTATTTGACAAAATGCAATATCCATCGATTATAATGATGATAGTGACATTGCTGTTGTTCAGTCACTCGGTCGTGTCCAACACTTGGTGACGCCATGGACCACAGCACACCAGGCTTCACTGTCCATCATCAACTCCAGAGCTTACTCGAACTCATGTCCATCAAGTCAGTGATGCCATCCAACCATCTCATCCTCTGTTGTCACCTTTCCTCCTGCCTTCAATCTTTCCCAGCATCAGGGTCTTCTCCAATGACTCAGTTCTTCGCATCAGGTGACCAAAGTATTGGAGTTTCAGCTTCAGGAAAAATTCTTCCAATGAATATTCAGGATTGATTTCCTTTAGGATTGACTGGTTGGGTCTCCTTGCAGTCCAAGGGACTCTCAAGAGTCTTCTCCAGCACCACAGTTCAAAAGCATCAATTCTTCAGTCCTCAGCTTTCTTCATAGTCCAACTCTCACATCAATACATGACTACTGGAAAATCCATAGCTTTGACTAGATGGATATTTGTTGGCAAAGTAATGTTGGCTTTGTAACATGCTGTCTAGGTTGGTCATAGCTTTTCTTCCAAGGAGCAAGTGTCTTTTAATTTCATGGCTGCAGTCACCATCTGCAGTGATTTTGGAACCCAGAAAAATAAAGTCTTCCACTGTTTCCATTATTTTCCCATCTATTTGCCATGAAGTGATGGGACCGGATGCCATGATCTTAGTTTTCTGAATGTTGAGTTTTAAGCCAGCTTTTTCAATCTCCTCTTTCACTTTCATCAAGAGGATCTTTAATTCTTCTTCACTTTCTGCCTTAAGGATGGTGTCATCTGCATATGTGAGGTTATTGATATTTCTCTCAGCAATCTTGATTCCATCTTATGCTTCATACAGCCTGGCATTTCACATAATGTACTCTGCATAAAGTTAAATAAGCAGGGTGACAATATGCAGCCTTTACATACTCCTTTCCTGATTTGGAATCAGTCTGCTGTTCTATGTCCAATTCTAATTGTTGCTTCTTCACCTGCATACATATTTCTCAGAAGGCAGGTCATGTGGTTTGGCATTCTCACCTCTTTAAGAATTTTCCATAGTTTGTTTAGATCCTCACAGTCAAAGGCTTTGGCATAGTCAATAAAGCAGAAGTAGATGTTTTTTTTTTTTCTGAATCTCTCATTATTTTTCAATGATCCAACAGATGTTGGCAATTTGATTTCTGATTCCTCTGCCTTTTCTAAAACCAGCTTGAACATCTGGAAGTTCACAGTTCACCTACTGTTGAAGCCTAGCTTGGAGAATTTTGAGCATTACTTTGCTAGTGTGTGAGATGAGTGCAATTGTGCGGTAGTTTGAGCATTCTTTGGCATTGCCTTTCTTTGGGATTGGAATGAAAACTGATCTTTTCCAGTGATGTGGCCACTGCTGAGTTTTCCAAATTTGCTGGCATATTGAGTGCAGCACTTTCACAGCATCATCTTTTAGGATTTGGAATAGCTCAACTGGAATTCAATCACCTCCACTAGCTTTGTTCATAGTGATGCTTCCTAAGGCCCACTTGACTTCACTTTTCAGGATGTCTGGCTCTAGGTGAGTGATCACACCATCGTGGTTATCTGGGTCAAGAAGATCTTTTTTGTATAGTTCTTCTGTGTATTCTTGCCATCTCTTCTTAATATCTTCTGCTTCTGTTAGGTCCATACCATTTCTGTCCTTAATTGTGCCCATCTTTGAATGAAATATTTCCCTGGTATCTCTAATTTTCTTTAAGAGATCTATAGACTTTCCCATTCTATTGTTTTCCTCAATTTCTTTGAATTGATCACTGAGGAAGGTTTTCTTATTTCTCAGTGCTGTTCTTTGGAATTCTGCATTCAAATTGTTATATCTTTCCTTTTCTCCTTTGACTTTAGCTTCTCTTCTTTTCTCAGCTATTTGTAAGGCCTTCTCAGACAATCATTTTGCCTTTTTGCATTTCTTTTTCTTGGGGATGGTCTTGATCACTGCCTCCTGTCACAATCCTGTCCATAGTTCTTCAGGCACTCTATCAGATCTAATCCCTTGAATCTATTTCTCACTTCTACTGTATAATTGTAAGGGATTTGATTTAGGTCATACATGAATGGTCTCATGGTTTTCCCTACTTTCTTCAATTTAAGTCTGAATTTGGCAATAAGAAGCTCATGATCTGAGCCACAATCAGCTCCTGGTCTTGTTTTGCTGACTGTATAGAGCTTCTCCATCTTTGGCTGCAAAGAATATAATCAATCTGATTTTGGTATTGACCATCTGGTGATGTCCATGTGTAGAGTCTTCTCTTGTGTTGTTGGAAGAGGGTGTTTGCTATGACCAGTGTGTTCACTTGGCAAAACTCTGTTAACTTTTGCCCTGCTTTGTTTTGTTCTCCAAGTCCAAATATGCCTGTTACTCCAGGTATCTCTTGACTTCCTACTTTTGCATTCCAGTCCCCTATAATGAAAAGGACAATTTTTTTAGGTGTTATCTCTAGGAGGTCTTGTAGGTCTCCAAAGAACCGTTCAGCTTCAGCGTCTTCAGCATTACTGGTCGGGGCATAGACTTGGATTGCTGTAATATTGAGTGGTTTGCCTTGGAAATGAATGGAGATCATTCTGTAATTTTTGAGATTGCATTCAAGTACTGCATTTTGGACTCTCTTGTTGACTATGATGGCTACTCCATTTCTTCTAAGGGATTCTTGCCCACAGCAGTAGATATAATGGTCATCTGAGTTAAATTCACCCATTCCAGTCCATTTTAGTTCACCTTTTCCTAAATGTTGATGTTCACTCTTGCCAGTGCCTGTTTGGCCACTTCCAATTTGCCTTAATTCGTGGACCTAACATTACAGGTTCCTATGTAATATTGTTCTTAACAGCATTGGACTTTACTTCCATCACCAATCACATCCACAACTGGGTGTTATTTTTGCTTTGGCTCCGTCTCTTTGTTATTTCTAGAGTTATTTCTCTACTCTTCTCCAGAAGCATATTGGGCATCTACCGACCTGGGGAGTTCATCTTTCAGTGTCCTATCCTTTTGCCTTTTCATTTTCATTTAAACATTATACTCTAGGCCTTAGCCAGGCACAATAAGAAATAAAAGGCAGATGTATTGGAAACGAAGAAATAAGTCTTTCTCTCTTTGTGAATGACAGAATTATTTAGAACAGACCAGACAATCAATTAAAAAGGCTTCTGAAACCAATAAATGAGTTATTGAAGTCAATATACCAAAATCAGTTGTATGTTGATATATTAGCAATGAAAATTGGATTTTTTTTAAAAAGGACTCCAGCTCTATTGACATATAATTCACAAATGAAAATTGTGTATGTTTAAGGTGTACAATGTGATGTTTTGATATGTATTATGAAATGATTAGTACAATCAGGGTAATTCATATATCCATCAACTCACATTCTTCTGTTTAGTTCTTTTTTTTTTTTTTTGGTATAGTGAGACCACTTGAAATCTACTCTCAGTAAATTTCAATATACACTATGTTATTTTTAACTATAGTAACCATGATTTTAAAAATACCATTTATAATAGTCTCCTTAAGTCCCCCCACACACAAGAAATGCATAGGTATGTATTTAACAGACTATGTACTGACTCTGTATACTGAAGACTATAAAACTCTGAGGAAAGAAATCAAAGAAGATCTAAATAATTATAGAGAAATATATCATATTCATGCTTTAGGAGACATACTAGTTGTCCCTACACTGATTTAAAGATTCAATCCAATCCCACCAGAAATTTTGCAGGTACCAAGAATCTGATTCCAAAATTCATATCAGGATGAAAAGGTTGTTAATAGCTAAATTGATTTTTAAAGTACAGTGTTGGAAGAGTTACACTTCCTGATTCAAGACTTACAATAAATCTATAGTAGTTAAGACAATGTGGTTTTGATTAAGGAATTAACACTTTGATCAATGGAACAGTAAAAAGTGACCAGAAAGAGAGGCATACTTAGGTGGTTAAATGACTTTTAACACAGATGAAAAAGCAGTTCAATAAATTTTCTTTCAATTAGTGACACTGGAACAATTGTATATCACAATGCAAAAAATAAATAAATAAATAAATAAAACTTTGACCTGTACTTCATACCTTATACAAAAATCAACTCCAAATGGATCCAAAATCTAAATGTGAAATACAAAAATATAAAGCAACTAAAAGAAAACATAGGAAAAATATTTGTGACCTTGTGTTAGATAGAGATTTCTTAGATAAGACACTAAAAGCACAGTCCATATAATGAAAGAGTAGTGATAAATTGGACTCCATCAAAATTAAAAACTGCTCTGTAAAATACATTGTTACTAAAATAAGACAAACTACAAATGAGGAAAAAATTTAATTGCAAGTAATATTTCCATAAAGGACTTGTAGGCAGAATATGTAATGAACCCTGCAAGTTCAACAAGAAGAAACAACCAATCCAATTTAGAAACTTGAAAAATATTTGGAGACTTCTACAGAGAAGGTGTGAATGACAAATAAGCATATTAAAAGATACTCAATATCGTTAGTTACTAGGGAAATACAAATGAAAGCTACAATAATAACATACAATTACACAACTATTAAAATGGTTATTTTAAAAAAATCTGATAATAATATAGTAAGGAATTGAAAGACTTGAAACTTCCATAGAATGTTGGTGCAAAAACAAATTTGTACAGAGACTTTTGAAAATGGTTCAGCAATTTTCTATAAAGTTAAGCATACATTTACTGAATAACCAGCAATCATAATCCTAGGTATTTACTCAAGAGAAAAGGAAACATATTTGGAGACAGAAACCTGAACGCAAATGTTTTTAACAGTTTTATTCATAATAGCCACACGTCCTTCAATGAATGAATGGATAAACTCTGGTATTCTTACCATGGAATGCTCCTCTGCAAGAAAAGGAGAAAACTTTTGATAAAGACAACATAGATGAATCTCAAATACATTATGCAAAGTGAAAGAAGCTAGTCTCAGAAAAAATACATACTGTATTATTCTGTCTATATGGCATTCTATAAAAGTGAAAATAGTAGGAACAGTATAGTAATTGTCAGGGACTTGGAGGCTAGAGAGACTGATTACAAAGAAGGAGCATAAGGGATATTTTAGAATGACAAAACTGTTTGTTGTTGTTGTTGAAAGTCTTCAGTTCTGTTCAGTTCAGTCATTCAGTCGTGTCTGACTCTTTGCGCCCCCATGGACTGCAGCATGCCGGGCTTCCCTGTTCATCACCAACTCCTGGAGCTTGCTCAAACTTATGTCCATTGAGTCGGTGATGCCATCCAGCAATCTCCTCCTCTGTCGTCCCCTTCTCCTCCTGCCTTTAGTCTTTCCCAGCATCAGGGTCTTTTCCAATGAGTCACTTTTTTGCATAACGTGGCCAAAGTATTGGCACTTGAGCTTCAGCATCAGTCCTTCCAATGAATTTTCAGGACTCATTTCCTTTAGGATTGACTGGTTGGATCTCCTTGCAGTCCAAGGGACTCTTGAGAGTCTTCTCCAACACCACAGTTTAAAAGCATCAATTCTTCAGCACTATGCTTTCTTTGTGGTCCAGTTCTCACATCCATACATGACTACTGGAAAAATCAAAGTTTTGACTAGACAGACCATTGTTGGCAAAGTAATACCTCTGCTTTGTAATATGCTGTCTAGGTTGGTCATAGCTTTTCTTCCAAAGAGCAAGTGTCTTTTAATTCCATTATTGCAATCACCATCTGCAGTGATTTGGAGCCCAAGAAAATAAAGTCTCTCACTGTTTCCATTGTTTCCCTATCTATTTGCCAACAAGTGATGGGAAAGGATGCCATGATCTTCGTTTTTTGAATGTTGAGTTTTAAGCCAGCTTTTTCCACTCTCCTCTTTCACTTTCATCAAGAGGCTCTTTAATTTCTATTCACTTTCTGCCATAAGGGTGGTGTCATCTGTGTATCTGAGGTTATTGATATATCTCCTGGCAATCTTGATTCCAGTTTGTGCTTCATCCAGCCTGGGATTTTGCATGATGTACTGTGCATATAAGTTAAATAAGCAGGTTGACAATATACAACCTTGACATACTCCTTTCCCAATTTGACATCAGTCTGCTCTTCCATGTCTGGTTCTAACTGTTTCTTCTTGACCTGCATACAGATTTCTCAGGAGGCAGGTAAGGAATTTTCCAGTTTGTTGTGATCCACACAAAGGATTTAGCATAGTCAGTGAAGCTGAAATAGATGTTTTTTTTTTTTCTTTCTGGAATTCTCTTGCTTTTTCTATGACCAATGGATGTTGGCAATTTGATCTTCGAATCCTCTGCCTTTTCTAAATCCAGCTTGAACATCTGGAAGTTCACAGTTCACCTACTGTTGAAGCCTAGCTTGGAGAATTTTGAGTATTACTTTGCTAGCATGTGAGATGAGTGCAACTGTACAGTAGTTTGAGCATTCTTTGGCATTGCCTTTCTTTGGGGTTGGAATGAAAACTGACTTTTCCAGGCCTGTGGCCACTGCTGTTTTTCACATTCGTTGGCGTATTTGGTGTAACACTATAACAGCATCATCTTTTAGGATTTGAAATAGCTCAACTGGAATTCCATCGCCTCCACTAGCTTTGTTCGTAGTGATGCTTCCTAAGGCCCACTTGACTTCACACTCCAGGATGTCTGGCTCTCGGTGAGTGATCACACCATCATGGTTATCTGGGTCATTAAGATCTTTTTTGTATAGTTCTTCTGTGTATTCTTGCCACCTCTCTTAACATCTTCTGCTTCAGTTACGTCCATACCATTTGTCCTTCATTGTGCCCATCTTTGCATGAAATGTTCCCTGGTATCTCCAAGTTTCTTGTAGAGACCTCTAGTCTTTTGCATTCTACTTTCCCCTCTATTTCTTTGCATTGATCACTTAGGAATGCCTTCTTATCTCTCCTTGCTATTTGGAGCTCTGCATTCAGATGGATATATCTTTTCTTTCCTCCTTTGGCTTTTGCTTCTCTTCTTTTTTATTTGTAAGGCCTCCAAACAACCAGTTTTCCTTTTTGCATTTTTTTCCTTGGAAATTGTTTGAAGCTTGTATTCAGGACAAAAACGGACAGTTAGAACCAGATGTGGACCTGCCTGGTTCAAAATTGCAAAAGGAGTATGACAAGGCTATATGTTGTCACCCTGCTTATTTAACTTATATGCAAAATGCTGAATCACAAGCTGGAATCAAGATTGCTGAGAGAAATATAAAAAAGTCGCAGATATGCAGATGATACCACTCCATTGGCAAAAAGTGAAGAGAGTAAAGAGCATCTTGATGAGAATGAAAAATGAGAGTGAAAGAGCTGGCCTGAAACTCTACATTAAAAAACTTAAGACCCATGGCATCTAGTCCCATCACTTCATGACAAATAAAAGGAGGAAAATTTGAAGTAATTTCAGATTTTATTTTCTTGGGCTCCAAAATCACTGAAGACTGTGACTGCAGCCATAAAATTAAAATATACTTGTAAGGAAAGCTATGACAAACCAAGATAGCATATTAATAAGTAGAAACATCACTTTGCTGACAAAGGTGTGTATAATCAATGCTATCATTTTTCCAGTAGTCATGTATTAATGTGATTGTTGGACCATAAAGAAGGCTGAGTGTTGAAAAATTTATGCTTTGGAATTGTGCTGCTGGAAGAAAACTCTTGAGAGTCCCTTTGATTGCAGGAAATCAAACCAGTCAGTCTTAAAGGAAATCAACCCTACATATTCATTGGAAGGACTGTTGCTGAAGCTGAAGCTCCAATTCTTTGGCCACCTGATGTATAGAGCTGACTCATTGGAAAAGACTCTGATATTGGGAAAGATTGCGGGCAAGAGGAATAGGGAGCAGCAGAGGATAAGACAGAAAGCATCACCAACTCTATAGATATAAATTTGAGCAAACTCCAGGAAATAGTAATGGACACAGGAGCTTAGTGTGCTACAGTCCATGGGGTCTCAACAAGTCGGACACAACTTTGTGACTGAACAAGAAATTTCAAAGTGAATAATAATAATGGATTAAAAAGACAATGCTAATAGACCTCTATTGGCCAAGATAAAGATATTCAAGTTATTAACCTAAAGCTCAATCATGTGTAAAGAAATAAAGAAAAAATTTAAAGCTGATGTTGGAAATAATGTCTTCTATTTGAGTTGTTGATGATTTTATGGATTCACTCCATTTTCAAAATCAGGTTTTTGAAGAATGAGTACTTAAGAATATATATATATATATATATATATATATATATATATATATTTTTTTTTTTTTTTCCAAATGGTTTAGCCCCTTAATACATTGCAAGTGCATGTAATTCGCTCAGTTGTGTCTGACTCTGTGTGACACCCTGGACTGTAGCCTGCCAGTCTCCTCTCTTCATGAAATTCTCCAGACAAGAATACTGTAGTGGGTAGCCATTCCATTCTCCAGAGTACCTTCCTGACTCTGGGATTGAACTGGGGCCTCCTGCATTGCAGGCAGATTCTTTACAGTCTGAGCCACCAGGGAAGCCCACTTAATACAATTTAAGGTGTTATTAAAACTGGTTTTAAGTATGATATCTGATATATAAAAACAGTGTTTCATAGGAATTTATCTGAAATATTCCAATGTGAAAATACAGTCTTAGCTATCTGGAACTCCTAAAGAGAGAGTCATTCCTCAAAGTTGTATTTTTCAAGTACTTCCAAAGCAGTATATCTAAAATATTTCACTCATTGCTCTGCTTGGTTGCATAGAACATGCTGAACATAATTTAATCATTTCCCAGTGGCTCAAGGTCTTCATTAAAAAGCCAAATTCTAAAGCAGAGAGCAACCTAAGAAATTTCATATGAATATGATAGATAAACTGAAAGGTCTCATTATCCTAAAAATATATAAATATGTTACAACTGTAACAAGCTTTAGAATTTAAGAAAAATAGGAATTCCCTCACAGTCCAGTGGTTAAGACTTCACACTTCTACTGCAGGGTGTTCGGGTTCAATCCCTGGTCAGGGAACTAAGATCCTGGAAGCTGCAGGTCACACACACACACACACACACACACACACACACACACAAACTAAGAAAAATCAGCTCATATATCTTAAATTATTTGTAACAGTCCAAATTGGTAAATAAAACAAGTCATATAATCCAGAATTTTACTGAGTAGGAGATGCATGCTCATAGAAATTAAGTGATTTACCAAATAGTCTCCAGTGAAGCTAAAAAGTAAGGCATAGGTTGTCTTATTACTTGTGGGATGGCATATGTTCAGTGGTTGCTACAGTGCAAAGAGTATTTATTATACTCATGAGGTAAAGCTAAATGACTTGCTATTTTGATATTTAATCCTTTAATTCAGTTACCTTTCCTCACTCAACCCAGTGGGTCTCAATTTTCATGAATCGAATGGGTTGTCATTTTATCTCCCACATAAATAACAACACAACTTTTAAAATGAAAAATTTTTCAACTCTTCCTGATGTTTGTACAGATGATTAAGAACTTCATGCATTCAATAACTTGCCTCTTTATAGGCCAAGATAATGAGGGCAGCAGGAGATAATAAGTTATCTTGATTATAGGGTATATTTAGTTGAGCAGGTAAAGAATGAACTTTTTGAGAAAAAAATTCATAACATTTCTAAAATACATAATATTATACACACTATGTGTGTGTACAAAAGCTTAAATGAAAAAAATATATAACATTTTGGTTTCACTTCTTGACTAAAATATGAATAGAATGCTAGATTTCTAATTTACATTCACTCAAAACTTTGATATATTTCCATTTATTCTGGCATCTGTTATTACTGCTAAAATCTAGAAAGCTTATTATTTTAGTAATTTAAAAAATATTTGAATGATGTTTGAAACATCTAATACAAATCTTAGAATATAAAGAAATACTATGTTGTAAATAAAACAAAATTTACATGTTAAACAGTATTATTAACTAGAGATATTGTTCAAATTTCACAAAACTTTATGCTAGTATCCATTATTTGTTTTCGAATTATTCAAGATTCCTCATTGCATTTAGTCGCACTGAACAGTTTCAGCTGTATGGAAAAAATTTTGATAAATGTTTTCTTTCTGGAATTGAGCTTCACTTGTATATTTTTGAGATTAAGTCAGAAAGAAAAACACCAATACATATTAACGCATATATATGGAATTTAGAAAGATGGTAATGATGACTCTATATATGAGACAGCAAAAGAGACACAGATGTAAAGAACAGACTTTTGGACTCTGTGGGAGAAGGCAAGGATGGGATGATTTGAAAGAATAGCATTGAAACATGTATATCATCATCTGTGAAATAGATCGCCAGTCCAGGTTCAATGTATGAGACAAGATGCTCAAGGCTGGTGCACTGGGATGACCCTGAGGAGTGGGATGAGGAGGGAGGTGGGAGGGGGTTTCAGAATGGGGAACACATGTACACCTATGGCTGATTCCTGTCAATGTATGGTGAAAACCACTACAATATTGTAGTGGTTTAGTAATTAGCCTCAAATTAAAATAAATTAATTAATTTAAAAAATAAATTAAAAAATATTTTTCTTTCCATTTTTGTACTGTTGGATATTTTCTAATTTTCTTTGTTATGACTTCTTAGATACACCCAGCATTTAAAAGCAGACATTTAATCTACAAATTCATGGGATTTTTAAAGTATCTTTGATATTACTTTCTCATTTTGATATTAGTTTCTCATTTAAATGCTTTCTTCTCTGCAATCACCCTCTGTGTTTTTTCAGTCTTTTAACTTTATTGAGGCTTTCAATGGCTAAATCAAAGATTTCTCTTGGTAAATGTCACATTGCACTTGAAAATATGAGGGTCATTTGTTAATATCTTTTGATATTGATTTCTAACATAATTTCACAGTGATAAGAGAACAGACTCTATGATTTCAATACCTTTAGACCATGAAATTTTTCACCTTGTTTTATGTCCCTGGATATGGTCCAGTGTCTCCTGGCTTATACTCTATGGGAACTTGAATAGAATTTGTATCCTGCTGTTGTTTGAAAATTATATAAACCTTAACTATGTTGAATCGTTTCACAGTGCTTTTCCAGTCTACTGTATTTTTCTACTTTTTTGTCTATTCATTCTATTAATTTTTGAGAGTTTGATATTGAAACTCCAACTAAAAGTCTTAATTTATGTAATTAAAAAATCAATTGTAACATATAGTTGAACTATAATATATGTAACTTTGTTCTATATTTTCCCAAATCTCATTCCAAAGTACCTTACTTCTTAATCCACACCAGATGAGGTATTTCAGGTATCTGAACTTCATCTCCTGATTGTAGCTGAACCATTTAGGAAAAGGAACCCGAAATTGCTCTGAAAACTGGCATACATGATAGTAATATTGCTTTGATGAATATTGTCCATACACTCTGGCCCAAACATTCTTGAAAATTTGGTCAGTTTTCAGATAAGAGGTTTACATTTCCACATTGGCATTCTCTTTGTAATTTGTTTCTGAATGTTCCTACCCTCTTCTACATGTGAATTTCTCTCATCAAATCTCTTAACATTATACAGGAAGACATTTGTATGGTCAAGAAAAAAAAAGCCGTATGTACAGATTGCACTGGATATCTATATGACTATCTTTAATTTCTTTATGAAACTTCTTTATTGTTCAACATTTTTTTAAAAGGGAAGTTATTTTCCACATCAGTGTACTTAGTTGTTTGCATACCCAGCATATTAGAATGATTTCTGTTTGGTTTGTTTTTGTTGCTGCTGTTTTCCTAATTTTAAAAGGATTCATTCCTTGGAAAGAAGGTTTTCTTTCAGCTTTTAGGAACAACAGTTTTGATGTGACAACTTTTAAAAGAAACCTGAAATTTCCTTTATCTAATTATGTGTTCATCTTTGTAAAATATACTACTGGAATTCATCTCCTTTATGAAGAGCTTGGCTTGCCTCTTATTTGTGAGATTCACAGAGTTGTTCCCTTAATATGAAACATCTTGCCTATTAACAGGAAGAGTACTGTGTTTTTTAAAAAAAATTTCTCTTGCCTAATTATGAGTCAGTTACAAGTACATGGTTTATTTTTAGGAAAATGTACATGATTTTTAATTTGGGTTTACATACTGCAGCTGTTAAAAATAATTATTTTGTTTAGTATTGCCTAAAGCAAACACATTTTCACAGTCACTGAACCTTCCTGGTTACTTTTAAGCTTTAAAGAGAGATTTTGACTTCTGTATAAAATGAACCCCTTTATCCCAGAAAAAAGAAAAAAAAATATAATAAAAGCACTTTTTTGTTCCAGAGCACAGCTTCTATCTGTAAGACATATGCCAGATGCTTTGCTTGACAAAGAACAGTGAGTTTCCCTGTCGATAATTGAACATCTCTGGCTTTACTAGCCATAAATATTTATTTTGGTGAAAGAACTTTTTTTTTCCTTATGCACTGACACTATCCAAATAAGGGCTTTCTTATTTTTGTCTTTAAAGTTGATATTTTTTTCTGAACAAGTTCAGTAAGTGTTCACATTATGCATGATGTTCAGTGAGAACCTGTCTCCCTTTGGCACACAAATTATTGCCCATTACTGAAAAAATTTCACTTAAAAAAATATAACAGCTTGAAAGCACTAAAGTTATTTTAAAAAACAAAAACATGCAAATTCTACACATACCCATTTTTTATTCCAATTTTCAGAGTATCTTCTTTTATTTTTAGATGAATCTACGTTCTGTATTTACTGTAGAGCAACAAAGGATTTTACAACGTTATTATGAAAATGGAATGACAAATCAAAGTAAAAATTGCTTTCAGCTCATATTACAGTGTGCACAGGAGACTAAGCTGGACTTCAGTGTAGTCAGGGTAAGTATTCAGGTCTTAAACTCTTGAATTTAATACTTTTTATTGCAAGGAATAATTGCTTAATATGAGAAAAACTATCAGGGTATGAAGTCACTAACTTTATAAACAGCTTAATTTCCCTTGTATAAAATTACTAGTTTTAATAAAGACAATTATTTAGTATGTTTTTTTTTCTACTAGCTTGAAAGCACTAAAATTTTTCATTTTAAATATATCTTTAAAAAAATTCCAGTCCTTTGAACTAATAGGTACCTTTAAGATTAGTTGTTGATCTCATGCTTTGTTTATACCTAGAATAATATAGATATAACCCTTCAAATTGATATCAGTAAAACATGCATTTACCAAGGGACTTCGCATGTTTTCTTGATGTGTTTAAATTTTTTCATCGGGCACTTATGACTTTAGTATTTATGTCTTTTTAGGAAAACCTAGCCTTTTATAAATGCCACATCTCCTTCTAAGTAATATATGTATTTTAATGGGTTACAAGATAAGGGACAGAAAATCCCTAGGGAAAAAAAAATTTCCTTTTTTTTATAATCATAGTTATTCAGCTATTAAAAATTAGAGCTGCTACACATTTGGCAAAGGCAGTGAGAAGGTGACAGAGAGGATGCAAGAGATAAATGTAACAGAACTAGTCACAGATTTCATAGTGAGAATATAGGTCCTTTTATGATTGTCTGAAAATGCTATAAATCCTGCTGGTTTGAAAATTTAGGGATTCAAAGTTTAGCAACTTCCCCAACTTTGTCATTCATTAGGCTAATTTGGTAACAGAAAGGACTCTAAGTTTATTTTTCTGTTGAAGTAACATTCAAAGACCCCCAAAGATAAAATATCTTGATAAGAATTCTTTGGAAAATCTATTATTTTGACTGAAGGATACATTTACCTTCATATAGGGGATTATGCCACCAATTCTAGTGGGGGCGGGGGTGGATATCCAGGATATCTGTGCTGAGATCATACTCAGATTTGTGTAAGAACTACAAATGTCTCTTACTGATAGCTCTAAATTACCTATTTGTAGTCCCTTTGGTAAATTTGAGGGAAAAAACTAATTGACTTAGGAAAATTTTTAAATGTGTAATATTTCAAGTTGATGAGATTTCTATTTTATAAGTAAAAACTAGTTTTGTTTTTTTTTTTTTTTCCTGCAGCAACTTCTTTATTTTCTTATCTCTCTCTCTTTTTTTTTTTTACCATTATTTTAAAGTGAAAAGTCTTAGGCAGCTACTTTGTGGACTGTGACTTTTCATATTTCCAAATTTCTATTGCAGTCTTCCTACTAATGACTTATTTGACTGTACTTGAATATTGAGAGTGTTGAAATACAAAGGCTTATATTTATGTTCCAAACGGTGTGAAATCTAAATAAATAATGGAAATGAAAGAAAGGAACTTTATAGAATGCAAGTTTGCAAGTAAAATATTACATAAATTATATGGAATGGTGTAAAATGGATTCATTCTCTCTGTTCTAGGCAAGCGTAAATTCTACAGAAATTCCGTCTTCCTAATCTAAATTTCAGCACAATTTTGGTGGCTTTTTAGCCAGAGGAGAAGTGAATTGTTTATAGACTCACTATTCCACAACCTCCCCTGCCTCTGATATTTTGCTAGGTCTACATATTCTACTTGAAAGAGATCTTCCCTTACTATTTTAATAGAGTACTTATTGTGCTTTTTCTCAAAAGAACTGAAATCTCACTGTACTAAGATCTTGATCCCAATGTGTAAAGAACTTAAAAGGTTAAAACACCTAGTCTACATATATATATATATATATATATATATATATATATATATATACACACACACACACACACACATATATACATATATATGTGTATGTATATATATATGCTTTCCTGGTAGCTAAGCTGGTAAATAATTCACCTGCAATGCAGGAAACCCCAGTTCAATCCCTGGCTTGGGAAGATTTCCTGAAGAAGGGATAGGCTACCCACTCCAGTATTCTTGGGCTTCCCTGGTAGCTCAGATGGTAAAGAATCTGCCTGCAGTGCGGGAGACCTGGGTTTGATCCCTGGGTTGGGAAGATCCCCTGGAGGAGGGGATGGCAAATGAACACCAGTATTCTTGCCTGGAGAATCCCATGGACAGAGGAACCTGGTGGGCTACAGTTCATGGGGGTTGCAAAGAGTCAGACATTACTGAGTGACTAAGCACAGCATATCTATATATCTATATATAGATATATATTGTGGGGGTAAAAGAACAGGAAAACAAAGAAGGAAGTATAGAAAAAGGAAAAGTTTGGAGACATTGAATTTCTAAAAAGTTGACTGAAAAATAATTTTATGGACACCAAGGATAGGTTACCCAAGTTCATTATCTTTCTTTTTTTCTATGTAGTATCATTTTATTAGTTCCAAATCCCAAATGCTCATCATATCAATTTTGATTGACCCATTTTTTTCCCTCTCACCAATGAAACTTTTGGAATGAGAATCATTTATACTCTATATGCATTGGTCAATTTTGGATCCTGTAGCTGAATGACTTAGTAAAATTTAATTCAGTTATTGGGAACCCTTAGGCAATGAAATTGCTTTATTTTTGACGTTTTAATATAAAGTATTTCTTAACTATATACTTTCCTACTTTATTTGAATAGAGACTATTGAAAATAACTGAATCTTTACTTTTTGACTCAGTTTTACTGTGGAAATCAATTACTATACTGTGCTATAAAATAATAATACTTATAACATGGTAAGGTATACAAGGTGATTTTCTCCTTTACTGAAGAACCCCAGACATTTAACGATTTCTCACATCAGTTCTCTTATGATTTTCCTTTCTTCTTTTTAGTGAGTAATATTTAATGAAAATTATTAGTTTTAGTGCTATCAAGGTGCTTCCAACAGCAATCACAATTACCAATGCCCCTCTTGTTTTGTTATTTCTAATTTGCTATAGATTAGGATACCAGGTTTGGTAAAAATTATGTGTAAAATAAGATTAAGTGTTTTAAGATCAAGGATTTTCCTTTCAGTAAAGTACATGGATCTTGTGACATCTATATTGGCTGCATTCTGAACAAGTGAGATTGTTAGATACCTGAGTTTCATATTCATTTGATACTCTATTGCATTTTGCTTTTCATGGGTATATGATATAAATATCTAGTAAACTATTTAAGTAATTACATATGTGAACTATAAAACTATTAAAGTAAGCCATACATTTGCAATGTAATAATATCACTCTTAAAATTCTTGTGTTAAGATAGATACTATGATGGGAAAATGATAGGTTGTTTGTTTTCTTAGAAATCTTGCCCAGAGCTGCCCTGCAGATGTAGTTGATCTTGAGTTCGAATTTTATCAATTCACTATGCTTTCCAATTGGAAATTTTTAAATTTTAAAATTACAAAGCATCATGCTTCCTGTGCATATTCTTCTTACTTGAAAAGTCATAACACAGTGACTTATTTTGAGTATTTGTAATATTCACCTTTTTGAACCATAAATTGAAATTATTCTTATTCATAAACATTTATTTTTAAATATTACTCTTGAGTATATACTTTAAAAGCTTGTATTTTTTCCCCTTACCTCCTTCTCTTGTGACATTTATATTCATTTGTCTCTCTGCTTGTAATCCTCACTTCTACTCTTTAGTAAACTACATAAGAGTGAGTTTTAAATTCCCACAGCCTCATGTGAAGCAAAATGGAGTGAGCACCTCTGTTTCTGGAACATTTTATTAGATAAGCACTAATTATAAAATTAAAATGACCCACAGAAATGGCCAACTCCATTTCAGGAATTTCTCACCATAGTGAAAGAATAATGTTCATTGAGGTCAAAATTAAATTGATTTTGATTCCTTGCTCTGCCGATAACTGGTCAGGAGATCCTTCTACAAGCTACTTAACATTTCTGAATCTCAGTTTCTTCATTTATAAAATTAGAAAAATTATGCCTAGCAAAGTAGCTTATATGTATGAACACATAATGGAATTCAGTGTTAGCTTTTATTTATAGTTTTACAATATCTGATGTTGTATACAATACAAATATACATTGAAAATTGGATGACTTGTGCAGTCTTCAAAAGTACATCCCATTAAATTAACCAAATACACCTAGTACCATGTTTATGCAAGACTAGGTCATTTAATGTTTTCACTTATTTATTTTTTGAAGTTCTTAAATAGATTAATGGGTTTTAGTAGTTTATAAGATGATATGCATTTAAAAATAATTATAAATTTTGCTGATTGTTTTATGGAGTGTAATATTTATTGTACATTTTAAGAGGAATAATGATTCACTGTAATAATACTAAGATTGTTATAATACTTATATAAAAGTACATATTTTGTAATCAAATCTTAAATGCCAACCACTGGTATTATTTTTACTGATTTTTTTGTTTATACCCATGGCTGATTCTTGTTGACATTTGACAGAAAACAACAAAATTGTGTAAAGCAATTATCCTTCAATTGAAAAATAAATAAGGTGGCCAAAAAAAAGACAGAAAAAAGAAAGGCTAAAAGAAAACAAAAGTAATATATATTCAATGTATAAAATTCAGTAAGTAGATAAAAGCATAAAGAAGAAAATAGCTACCATAAATTAATGACAAACTGGAAAAGTTTTTGCAACTTGTGACAAAGTGCTGCCAACTCTAGTAGAAAATTGCTCTTATAAATCAATTAAAAATGACAAACACCCCAATACAAAAATTAGGTTTTTTTTTAACTGGTATAGGTAACATGTAAGCAATTCAATGAAAGTAACCATAGAAACTAAAATCTAAACAGCAATTATATACCTTTTCTTAACTCCTGGGCTAATAGATACTACAAAAGTATAATGCAAAGTGTTGTTGAGGTGTGGGGAAACCAGTACTTTTATAAATTGGAGGGTAATTTGAAAAGGTCAAAAAGTCAAGCAATTTTCCTTCTAAGATGGCATTCTAATGGACCAATAGAACAATGATGCATGTACAATGTTGTATTTCAATATGTCTTATAATAGTGAATATTTCTAAAAGTAATCTAAATTCTTAGCAATATTAAATTAACCAAGTTATGATATATTCATAGAACAGAAGTTCTTGCTACAGATTAATTGGCTGGATTTTGAGGAGAAGAAAAAAAAAATACTATTCAATCAAAGCTTCTGGGGCTTCCCTGAAAGCTCAGTTGGTAAAGAATCTGCCTGCAGTACAGGAAACCCTGGTTCGATTCCTGGGTTGGGAAGATCCACTGGAGACGGGATAGACTGCCCACTCCAGTATTCTTGGGCTTCCCTTATGGCTCAGCTGGTGAAGAAGCCACTTGCAATGCAGGACACTTGGGCTCAATCCCTAGGTTGGGAAGATTCCCTGGAGAAGACAAAGGCTACCCACTCCAGTATTCTGGCCTGGAGAATTCCATGGACTGTATAGTCCATGGGATTGCAAAGAGTTGGACACAACAGAGCAACTTTCACAAACAATTCACATCAAAGTTTCTAGATATTTATTACGTGCTGGTTCCTGATGGTCTCCGACCTTATATTTTACTTTTTCTTTTACTGTATATTTTTTTCTTTTAAATTTGTATAGGCCTTGATTTTATGACAAATGAGAATATAAGCTATCACATAGAAATTGATTTTCTTGGTTTTTTATTAAGAACTTTTCCATAATATATATATATATATACACATATATTTTTATTCTTCCAGACGTGGGTTGGCAATAAGAGAAGAAAAATGAGTAGTAAGAATTCTGAATCAGGAGCAACAACAACAGGAACTGTTTCTGGTACTTCTTTGGCGGCTCCAGATGTTACAGTCAGAAATGTGGTTAATATTGCTTCACCCTCAAGTCAACAGTCTTCTTGGATATCGCCCAATAATGATGTCATCATAACTGGTATATACAGTCCAGCTAGTTCATCAAGTAGACAAGAGACAACCAAGCATTCAAATACACAAATTACAGAAGCACATAAAATCCCTATTCAGAAAACAGCCAGTAAAAATGATACTGAGTTTCAGTTGCACATTCCTGTTCAAAGACAAGTAGCACACTGTAAAAATGCCTCTTTACTCTTAGGTGAAAAAACAATTATTTTGTCAAGACAGACAAGTGTGCTAAATGCTGGAAATTCTGTATACAATCACAGAAAGAAAAACTATGGAAGCTCTTCAATGCAAGCCTCTGAGATGACAGTACCTCAAAAGCCATCTGTGTGCCACCGATCTTGCAAAATTGAACCAGTTGGAATTCAAAGATCATATAAGCCTGAACACACAGGTCTTTCATCACATAACTTATGTGGGCAAAAACCATCTGTTAGAGACCCTTACTGCAGAACACAAAATTTGGAAATCCGTGAAGTATTTTCACTGGCAGTTAGTGATTACCCACAGAGAATTCTGGGAGGAAATCCCCCACAGAAGCCTCCTAATTCGACAGAAGGAACTTGTTTGTCCATTGCAATGGAGACTGGAGATGCTGATGATGAGTATGCCAGAGAGGAAGAATTGGCATTGATGGGAGCACAGATACCAAGCTACTCAAGATTTTATGAAAGTGGCAGTTCCCTTCGAGCTGAGAACCAAAGTACAACTTTGCCTGGACAAGGAAGAAATATGCCAAATTCACAAATGGTGAATATTAGAGACTTGTCAGATAATGTACTGTATCAAAACAGAGAAAACCATTTGACACCACGGACCTCATTACATACAGCATCTACTGCAATGTACAGTAATACAAATCCATCACGAAGTAATTTTTCTTCACATTTCGCATCATCAAACCAATTGAGGTTATCACAAAACCAAAACAATTACCAGGTAATGTGTAAGTTTGTTTTATAAAGGTTTTGTAAAAATTTGTTGGTATAAAAATTGTTTTGGTAATCAATTAGACTTGAGACCTGGGTCACTTAACTCATATTTTGAAGTAATTTGAATTATTTTTTCTTGTAAATGGCAGTTTGGGGTCAACTCTTTAAAGAATTTTATGCTTTCTTTGTCATGTTTAAAAATGGTGAGTCCTTTTTTTCATGGAAGTTAGTAATTTTTATAAGAGCAATCTTCTCCTGACATTTAAAATGATTTGGTCCAGGCAATAACAGCCTTATGGGAAGCATGGCATTTCTCATCACTAAAATAGGACTAAATTGGCTAGATGCATCCTCTTGAACATAGATAATTCTTGTTATGGTTTTTACTTGCAGTTTGGGAAGATGTCACTAGATGAATGGTGCCTTCCCTGGGTACATATAGCCAGGCAAATCAATCATTGTGCTAGGTGACAATAGTTGAGAAGTCAGAGCCTGTGATAACTCAGCCAACATGTTTTTTTTTTTTTTTCTTTTTGAGTAAATGCTTTATTAAAACATTAAGTGCAGCAGTAGCCAAACTGTTTTTTTTTAAACATTTACTTTTTATTGTTTTAAATTTATTTATTTTTAATTGGAGGATAATTACTTTACAATACTGTGCTGTTTTATAAGGAAGAGATAAGTTCAGAGTGAGAAAGCAATTTTAGACCTGTGCAAAAATAAGTGTTATTTCTTTACTTGTTCCCATATTCAGTTGTTTATATATGCTTCAAATAATCTCAACAGTGAGGTATAAACCTACCTCAATATCTCTTAAGGCCATAGATCATCTCTGAAAAATCTGCTTCAGAAAACTTGAATAGCAGGACAGGAATGTTTGCTATTTTTTCTTGCTACTAGCTAGACCCTTTAGTTTTCAAACATAGTATTTTGTATCTGTATTTAAAATGCTTCCAGGCTATTCTCAACCAATATAAGGAACCAACTTCTCTTGACTCCTTTTATCTTATAGCTACTTGCTACAAAATGAAAAGCAATAAAAGAGCATAGGAAGTATCCCTCTGGCACCTACCTCTAACAGAAGAGTGCTCCATCATCATTAGTAGACACTTCTTATTAAGGATCTTTTCATTTTTCTGTTTGTTCTTTCCTAAGGCATGATTAAAGTAACATTGAACCATATCTGTAGGATCCTCCACAATGCCCCCTTTCATTCACCTAACTCTTTTGGATTTCTTTATCCCCTCAGTGTTGCTCCTAACAATCATAACAATAACATTTATGATTTGTTGAGGACCTTGAATGTACTAGGCACCATCAGTAAATTTATATACTTCATCTCATTTAATCTTCATGGCAGTTTGATCATATAAACATTTTATCCATATTTTAATATCATGTCTAGAATCATACAGCCAATACATGACAGAACCAAGATTCCAACTCAGAAATGCATCATGTGGGGTTTCTTTTTTCTACTTTACCATACAGCTTAACAATATAGAATATTTGGAGGCTTGAGAGTGCAGAGTTTAATTTTTAGTTTTTCTTAAACTGATTGCTCCTGTGGTTTTACATTTTTATAGTTTTTATCTTTTTTCCTTACTGAAAGTTTAAAGAAATTAAGTTTATTTTATATGAAAGAAACTTTTAAATGGAATAAAACTTAGCTACATTTTTTTTTGAAAAGTAGTCTCTTTAAAGAAAGACAATCTGACATAAATTAGGACATGGATTTAGAACCAGACAGACCTGGATTCAAATCTAGGCTCTGCTACTTTCTACTTGTGTGCCCTCAGACAAACTCTCTGTGTAACAGTTTCTTCATTTGTACAATGCATTTAAGAATACCTGTTTCACAGGAATGCTGTACATGAAATGACAATCTGTGCAAGGCTCCTTGTACATTCCTGGCAAATAAACTTTCTTATACTTGTTACATCATGGTTGGAAAGTTAATGAACCTCTGCTAGTCCAGGTCTTTACATTCCATTTCAAGTAGAATATTGCACAGCCCACAGTTATCACAGGGTGGTTGAGAAATAAATAACTGAAAGAAGACTGGAGATCAGCTCTCAACTTCACCATTATTTATGTATTAAAAGCCCATATATTTCTATTTCTATTATAACAGACCTCCTCCGACTTGACCTGAGACAGTATGGTAGACAGCATTTGCAAAATTGAAGTATAATTGACACATTAGTTTTATGTCCCACCTTTATTTTAATTAATGGATATCTTAGGAAACCTAGGCAGCCTGGGGAAGTGTAGTCCATGAAGATTAATGGCAGTCCATTTGGGTTCCTAGTACAAAAATATCATAGACATGGTGATTTAAAACCCAACACACATTTATTTCTCATAGTTCTGAAGTCTGGGAAGCCCCAGATCAAGGTGCTGGCTGACTTAGTGTCTGGTGAGTGCCTGCTTCCTAATTCATAGATGACTATCTTTTCAGTGACTTCTCACGTGTTAGAAGTGCCAAGGGAGCTCTCTGGGGTCTCTATTGTAAGGAAACAAGTCCCATTCTTGAGGGCTCCATTCTCATGACCTAATCATCTCCCAAATGCCCCACTTTGAAATGCCAGCACCTTGGGGATTAGAATTCAACATGTGAATTCAGTTGGGACACAAACATTCAGCCCCGGTAGTTATCCTCCAAGATTTTGATGATGTTCTATTACCTACCTGTATTATTAGTAGATCAGGACTTAGAAAGATAAAACCTATGACCATCTTGTCATCTTTCTAGCTATGAAAGTATAAGCAAGAAAGCAATTTTCTAAGTTTCTGACCTTGGGACTATATGACAGAGATATCTGTCTCTTTTCTCTGTTGTGCCAAGTATCTTCAAGCTGAGGTTCTATTCCTGGAGTATAGTCTAGTTCACGGCTATGCTGCTGCCAAGTCGCTTCAGTCGTGTCCGACTCTGTGCGACCCCATGGACTGCAGCCTACCAGGCTTCTCCGTCCATTGGATTCTCCAGGCAAGAACACTGGAGTGGGTTGCCATTTCCTTCTCCAATGCATGAAAGTGGAAAGTGAAAGTGAAGTCACTCAGTCGTGTCTGACTCTTAGGACCCCATGGAATGCAGCCTACCAGGCTCCTCCATCCATGAGATTTTCCAGGTAACAGTACTGGAGTGGGGTGCCATTGCCTTCTCCCATTCCAGGCTATATAGGTGGCTAAATACAAATTGAGGAATACATGAGGAAGCTAGGAAATTAAAATTGGCTCTGCTTCAGAGTCACTGTGGAATACCACATTAAGGGTTGAAGTGATGATACAGAAACTGTCAGGAGGTAGTTATACCAGGATACTCTAGCCCAGTTCTATTTCAGGCTGACCCTATTCCTTTGGGGCTAGATTGCAACGGTATTGGGCTCCAAGCTGCCATTTATTTTCCATATTATGTTCATGCCAGTACACCTATTTTTATTGTGTTATGTTGATAACAGATTAATAATTGATGATAACCTATGTGAAGATATTGGAAGACAAATTTTATAAATTCAGGTTTGTTGCAATTATTATTGTTACTTAATAATTAACTGTCTTCTCAACTCTCACGGACATCATAGGAACTTAGAAGTTAATAGAGTTATAGCATTTTGAACTTTCTTTAAAAGGTACTAAATAAGTACAATGTATCCCTAACAGTAGAAGTACTTTGATAGTATCCTCCAAATTTATTCAGTGTTTATAGATTTAAGTGCATTTTAAAAATAAACATGGAAATTTAATGGCTGTAAAACCTTTAAACATCATTTCTAAACCAATACAAATGGTATTTTGACCTGAGGAAAGGGAGTGCCAGTAAGATTGAATGACTTCGCTAAAATAACTTTCAGGCAATATTCAACTTTTAAAAAGTAATAGTAATCTGTGTTGAATAGATGTAGTTAGCGTATTTAGTTGCTAAGTTGTGTCTGACTCTTTTGCAACCTCATGGACTGTAGCCCATCAGGCTTCTCTGTCCAGGGGTTTTCCAAGCAAGAATATTGGAATGGGTTGCCATTTCCTTCTTCTGGTGATCTTCCCGACTCAGGAATCGAATTCATGTCTCCTGGATTGCAGGCAGATTCTTTATTGACTGAGCCACTAAGGAAGCCCTTGTAGTTAGCATGGAGAATTTTAAATGACTTTATTGAGATATAGTTCACATAGTACAGTGGTCACACATCAAAAGAGTACAATTAAATAGTTTTTAATATATTAACAGATGTGTTCAAGCAGTATCAATCTAATTTTAGAACATTTCATTACTTCAAAAATAAACTACATACTCATTAGCACACCAAATCTCCCATCCCAGCACTAGATAATCATCAATCTTTCTCTTTCTATGGATGTACCTATTCTAAATATTATTATAAATGGAATAATGCAATATGATGGAGTTTTGTAACTGGCTTCTTTCAGGTAGCATAATGTTTTCAAGGTCCATTTTATAGTATGTATCAATAATTCATTCTTTTACATTGCTCTATGATATTCCCTGGAGAAGGCAATGGCACCCCATTCCAGTACTCTTGCCTGGAAAATCCCATGGATGGAGGAGCCTGGTAGGCTGCAGTCCATGGGGTCACTAAGAGTCGGACATGGCTGAGCGACTTCACTTTCACTTTTCACTTTCATGCATTGGAGAAGGAAATGGCAACCCACTCCAGTGTTCTTGCCTGAAAAATCCCAGGGACAGGGGGAGCCTGGTGGGCTGCCATCTGTGGGGTCGCACAGAGTCGGACACGACAGAAGTGACTTAGCAGCAACAGCATGATATTCCATTGTGTATATATAGCATTGATTGTTTATCCATTCAATAGTTGATGAACATTTGGGTTGTTTCCACATTATCTGTTATGAATAGTGCTGCTATGAGCATTTATATACAAATTTCTGTGTGGAAATATTTTTTCATATTTCTTGGCTATATATCCTGGAGTACATTTCTAGTTCATATTGTAATTCTATGCTTAAAGTTTTGAGGAAATACCAATTTTTTTTTTTTTTCTGAAGTGGTTGTATCACTTTACAATCCAACCATCAGTGTAAAAGGATTCCAATTTCTCCACATCCTGACAAACACTTGTCACATCAGTGATTTTGATTATAGCCACTGTAATGGAAGTCTTCATCTGCATTTTTATAACAGCTAACAATTTTAATTCTCTTTTCATGTGCTTATTGGTCATTCAAATATCTTATTTGGAAGAATGCCTATTCAGAGAATTTAGCAATTTTGTAAGTGTTCGTTTGTTCTTTGAGTTGTAAGTGTTCAGTTCATATTCTCTATACTAATCCTTATCAGATACATGACTTACAAATATTTTCTCCCACTTTATACATTATCTTTAAACACAAATGTTTTTAATTTTGATCAAGTCCATTTTATCTGTTTTTTTTTTTTTTCTGTTGTTTCTTGTGCTTTTGGTATTGTATCTAAGAAGCTATTACCTAAGCTGAAGTAACAAACACGGACTCATATATTTTCTTCTAAGAATTTTATACTTGTATCTCTCACATATAGATGGTTCATTTGTTTTGAGTTTGTTTTTGTGTATATTACGAGGTAGAAGTTTTTCTTGATTATATAGCATATGAATATCCAACTGTCCCATCACCATTTATTGAAAAGATTATACTTTCCCCATTGAATGGTCTTGTCATCCTTCTTGAAATCAATTGATTATATGGAAGGCTTTATTTCTGGACTCTCAGTTCTATTGTTTTGAGACTATGTATGTATGTGTGTGTGTGTGTGTGTATATATATATATATATATATATATATATATATATTTCTTCTTATGCTGATACAACACTATTTGAATTACTATACCTTTGTAGGAAGTTTTGAAATTGGGACATGTGAGTCCTCCCAATGTCTTCTACTTTATCTAAATTACTTTAGCTATTCTAGGTCCCTTAAATTTGCACATGAATTTTAAGATTAGCTTATCACTTTATGAAAAAACAAATGGAATTTTGATAGTCATCATGCTGACCTGTGGATAAATTTGGGGAATATTCTTGTAATAATAATAATGTGTCTTCTGATCTGTGAACATGGTATGCCTTTATACTTGTTAGATCTTCTTTAATTTCTTTTAACAGTGTCTTGTACTTTTCAGTCAAGTCTTGCCCTTATCGTTTTAAATTTATATATAAATATATAACTTTTAATGTTATTTTAAATGGAATTTCTTAATTTAATTGTTGGATTTGAAGATTGAATTTTGTACATTGGTATTGTATCCTGAAAAAGTACTGAACTAATCTATTAGTTAAATACTAGTGTATTTCTTAAAGTTTTATTTATATAAAATCATGCCATCTATTAACATAGATAGTTTTACTTGTGTAAAACCTTACTGCATTTTATTTCTTTTTATTAGCTAGTTGCTAGAACCTTCAATATAATGCTGAATAGAAGCAGTAAGACATCTTTATCGTCTTGATCTTAAATGGAAAACAATCATTGTCTAACCAATACAATGTTATCTGTGGGGATTTTGTAGATGGTCTTTATCAGGATGATAAAGAATAAAAGTCCCCTTTTATTCCTGGTTTGTTGAGTACTTTTATCATGAATATGGTTTGGACTTTTGTCAAATGCTATTTCTGTATCTAATAAGATATGTTCACGTGCATTTTTCTATTTATTTTGTTAACATGGCATATTGCATTTTTTTCTTTTCATTTTCTTTTTGATATTTATTTTGTATATCTTTTCTCAGTTTTACTAAGATATAATTAACATACAGTACTGTGCAAATTTAAGGTGTTCAGCATAATGATTTTATTCACATGAAATGATTACTAACCAATTCAGTATTTATTACTAAGCAATACGCTTAGTTAATATCCATTATCTAATGTGTATTTTTTTTAAAAAGAAAAAAATCTTTCTTTCCTTGTGATAAGAAATCACGGAAACTACTCTCTTAACAATTTTCAAATATTCAAGGCAACAGCAGTGTTAACTATAGTCATGATGCTGCACATTACATTCCTAGCACTTTGTTATCTTACAAGTAGAAATTTGTACCTTTCATCACCTTCATCCAATTCCCACTCCCCAGTTCCCTGCCTCTGGTAAGCACAAATCAGATATCCTTTCCTATGAGGCTGGGTTTTTTAAAATCTGTTTTATATTCCACATATAAGTGAGATCATTTATCAGTTGTCTTTCTTCTATTTATTTCATGTAGCATAAGGCCCTAGAGGTTCACTCGTGTTATTGTGAATGGCTGAATTTCACCATTTGTGGCTGAATAATAGTCCATTCTCTGTATATTTTATCAGAGAAGGCAATGGCACCCCACTCCTGTACTCTTGCCTGGAAAATCCCAGGGATGGAGGAGCCTGGTGGGCTGCCGTCTATGGGGTCGCACAGAGTCGGACATGACTAAAGTGACTCAGCAGCAGCAGCATATATTTTATAGTTTCTTTATCCATTAATCTGTTGATTGGCACTTAGGTTGTTTCCATGTCTTGACTATTTTAAATAATGTTGCTATGAATATCAGGGTGCATATCTCTTTTCTTAAAAAAAAAAACTTTTTATTTTGTATTGGGGTATAGCTGATTAACCATGTTGTGATAGTTTCAGATGAACAGCAAAGAGATTCAGCCATACATATACATGTTTCCATGCCCCCTAAACTCCCCTCCCATCAAGGCTGCCACAAATAATTGAGCAAAGTTTCAAGTGTTGTACAGTACGTCCTTGTCTCCATTAGATATAGTCCCAAAAGTGAAATTGATTGATTATATGGCAGTTTTATTTTCAAATTATTGAGGATCCTTCATACTGTTTTGTGTAATGCCAGTACCAATTTATAATCCCACCAACAGTGTGCAAGTGTTCCCTTTTACCCACATCTTTGACAGCATTTTTTATCTCTTGTCTTCTTTGATGATAGGCATTATAACAATCGAGGTGAAATCTCATGGTAATATTAATTTGCATTTACCTTATGATTAGTGATGCTGAGCACATTTCATATACCTGCTGACTATTCATCTGTCTTCTTTGGAAAATGTCTGTTGAGGTCCTTTGCCCATTTTTAACTGGATTATTGTTTTTTTGCTATTAAGTTGATGAGTTTTTAAAGCCTATTTTGGATATTGACCCTTAACCAAACACATGTTTTGAAAATGTTTTTTCTAATTCCATAGGTTGTCCTTATATTTTGTCAGCCATTTCTTTTTGCTGTGCAGAAGCTTTTTAATTAATGTAGTTCTTCTTGTTTATTTTTTATTTTGTGCTTTAGGTGTCATATACAAAAACTCATTGCCAAGATCCATATTGAGGAGATTTTTTTTTCCTATTTTCTTCTAGGAGTCTTACAGTTGCTAGTCTTCAATTCATTTTGACTTAATTTTGTGGGTAATGTAAAATAGGGGTTTAGTTTCATTCTTTTGCATATGAATATCCAGTTTTCCCAGCAACATTTATTAGAGAGATTGTTTTTTCTTCATTGAGTAACCCTGGTTTTATAGTTAAATATTATTTGAACTTATATGGATTAGTTCATTTCTGAGCTCTTGATTCTGCTCCATTGAGCTATGTGTCTGTATTTTATGCCACTGCCATACTGTTTTGACTACTGTAGCTATTTCCCTTCCAGTTTTATATAGATATAATTGACATACAGAACTATATAAGTTTTAAGGTGCACAACTTAAAGTTTTGACTTACATATGTCATGAAATGATTACCATTATATTATATATACATAGATTTTTATAAAAGAATAAAGTGTTTTTCCTCGTGATGGGAATTCTTAAGATTTACTCTCTTAATGACTTTCATATATAGCATACAACAGTGTTAATAATATTAATTATGTTGTATATTATATCCCTAGTTCTTGCTTATCTTATAATTAGAAGTTTGCACATCTGACCACCTTTATCCATTTTTCCTTCTCCTCTCCCCGCATCTGGTAACCACAGATCTGATCTTTTTATGAGCTTGTTTGCTCATAATTGACCTATAACACCATGTGAGTTTCTGGTATATAACATAGTGTTTCTATATTTCTATACATTACAAAATGACTACCATGATAAGTCTAATTAGCATGTCACCATGCAAAGATATTACATTATTATTGACTACATTTCCCCACACTGAACATTTCTTCCGCATGACTCATTTGTTTTACAACTGGAAGCTGTGCCTCTTAATTTCTCTCACCTATTTCCCTCATATGCCCCTCCCCACATCAACCACCTGTTTGTTCTTTGTCTCTATGACTCTGTTTCTGTTTTGTTATGTTTGTTCATTTGTTTTGTTTTTTAGATTCCACATATAAGTGAAATCATATATTTGTTTTTCTCTGACTTATTTCACATAGCATAATATTGTCTAGGTCTATCCATGTCACAAATGGCAAAATTTCATTTTTAATGACTGAGTAATTGTCTGTGTGTATCAGATTTTTCTTTATCCAGTCACCTATTGATGAACACTTAGGTAGCTTCCATACCTTGGCTATTGCAAATGGCACTGCAGTGAACATAAGGATGCATATATTTTTGAAAAAATGCTTTGTTTTCCTCAGCAAAATACCCAGAAGTAGAATTACTGGATCATATGACAGTTCTATTTTTAATTGTTTAAGGCTCCTCCATACTGTTTTCTATAGTGATTACTATAGCTTTTTAATATAGCTTGAATTCAGGGAATGTAATACCACCTGCCCTTCTCTTTCTCAGAATTGTTTTGGATATTTGGAGTCTTTTGTGCTTCTACAAAAATTTTAGGATTATTTTATACTTCTACCAAAAAAAAAAACAAAAAAACCATTGAAATCTTGATAGGTATTGCATTGAATCTATAGATATCTTTAGGTAGTACTGACTTTTTAACAATATTAATTTTTCCAATCCATGAACGCAAGATACCATTTTGCTTATTTGTGTCTTGTTATATTTCTTTCATTAATGTCCTATAGTTCACAGAGTAGACACTTTTCACCTCCCAATTTAATATATTCCTAAGTATTTTATTATTTTGATGCAATCATATATGGGATTATTTTCTTTATTTCTTTTTTGGATAATTCAGTTTTTAGTATGTAGAAATGTTACTGATTTTTGTGTGGTAGTGTCATGCTACTTTACTGAATTCATGGATTAGCTCAAACAGTTTTTTGGTGGACTCTTTGGGATTCTATATATAAAATTTTGGCATATGAAAATAGATCCAACTATATGTCTTACTTTCCAATTATGTTTTTTATTGATTTTTCTTGCCTTATTGCTCTGGCTAGGACTTCCAATACTAGCTTGAACAGGAATGATGAGTTGGCACCTTTGTCTTATTCCTGATCTTAAAAGTGAGGCTTCCACCTTTCACCATTGAATGTGTTAGCTGTGAGCTTTTCATACATGGTTTTATGTTGAGAAATGTTCCTTCTATATCTGTTAAGAGTTTTTTTTTTAATATAAATTTATTTTTTTATCATGGAGATTCTGATGTCACCTATATGGCAACATGAAAGTGAAAGTGAAAGTTGCTCAGTCATGTCTGACTCTTTGTGATCCCATGGACTATATTGTTTATGGAATTCTCCAGGCCAGGATATTGGAGTGGGTAGCCTTTCCCTTCTCCAGGGGATCTTCCCAACCCAGGAATCGAACTAGGGTCTCCTGCATTGCAGGCAAATTCTTTAACAACTGAGCTATGAGGGAAGCCCCTATAAGTTGTTCTTAATTTCATTTCCCCTCACAATGAAAATATTAACAAGTATTAACAACTAACAACTCAAGAATAAGATACTACTGAGTGAATAGTAGAACATAGGAATGAGACTGAAGCATCCTCTTGCACCACAGAGAATAAGACAGACTGCATTAGAAGGGTAAGAGAAGTAGCTACATGTTGACTGCATTGTCTCTCACCAAGGCCAGCACAGCACCATGTGTACAGGTCTCCACTGGGCCTTTGTTCCTGCTGTGGGAAGACAGAACTAGGAGACAACTGAGGGACAACAAACCCACCCCCAGCATTTTGGAGCACTTTGCAGGCACACCTAATCTGCAACATGGGCATTCTCATGAGAATATGTGAGGCTTGACCACTACAAATCTGATTATGATGAAGAAAGGGGGAGGGGCTTGCAACAACCAGCACATGCTGCTGCTGCTGCTGCTGCTAAGTCGCTTCAGTCGTGTCCGACTCTGTGTGACCCCAGAGACAGCAGCCCACCAGGCCCCGCCGTCCCTGGGATTCTCCAGGCAAGAACACTGGAGTGGGTTGCCATTTCCTCCTCCAATGCATGAAAGTGAAAAGTGAAAGTGAAGTCTCTCATTTGTGTCTGACTCTTAGTGACCCCATGGACTGCAGCCTACCAGGCTCCTCCATCCATGGGATTTTCCAGGCAAGAGTACTGGAGTGGGTTGCCATTGCCTTCTCTGACAAACTGCATTCATGTTTGCAAATATGATAGTGTATTTGCTATATAGTAATTCCAACCAGCAGTTTTGTTCATCTGTAGAACCAAGTTAAGGCTGCATTCTGACCATGATGGGGTACAGATCTGTCTAATTTGAATTCTCACAGAGGAGCTTTGCTGACCAACCTACTGTGGAAAGTGTCTCCTGGCCCTATCTGAAAGAACTGGTAACAACTCCTGGAAGCTCTGGGGGCCCAACAGCACTTGAGCTAAGAGGTGGGAAGCAGAGCCAATAGTTTTTAGAACATCAGTGGTCCTGTTCAGTAGGGGAACTTTCGGTGTGGGTTGGCTTGGGTTAAGACAACAAACAAAGAGTCTTTCTGACATTGGAGATGGTTCTTTTGCTTAGTATAGACAGGGAAGATAATTTGTAGTCAAACCCATTTCTGAGTATAACCTTCATTCCAACTGAAGAGGGAACCTAATCAGAGCATATGAGAAGCTATATAACCCATCCAACAACCATGCTTACGGTAGAACTTAAAAAGAGAGCATAGCCATGACTTAGTCCATCTGCAAAACAAAATCTGGAGCCTGTATGGCCACAGAATTCAGAACATAATCTTGCCTGATTTGGGTCCACAAACAAAGTGATATGAAAGTCATAGAGCCTATTCTGCTGGCCTGACAAGGCAGGTAATCAAATTCATAGCCATGCCTACACTTGAGTATAGTTCCCAGTCCTAAATACCTAGTTAGCCTGAACAAAGAAAGCAAACAACTGAAGAGTACATTCTGTAGCCTCACATAAGCAAGATACTAAGCCAGCAGTTCTATCCAACTATTCTGAGCGAGTGGCATACACCCTCATCCCTGTCTTCAGAGTTCTTGGATAGTGACCTTGCCCCAAAATAGACCCTGATAAAAGTCCCACTTGCCCAAGGACATTACCACAGATATGCCCAAAAATCCAGCCTGAGTTGATGGGTGAAGAACTATCTCTACCAAAGAGAACCTTTAAAGTCTGAGGGAGGAGACCACTTATTAAAATGGACAGGTGCCAACTTAAGGAATCAAGGATCACTAAAAATCAGGTAGATGTGACATCACCAAAAGGAAAATAATTTAGCTCCAGTTCAGTGCAGTTCAGTTACTCCATTGTGTCTGACTCTTTCAGACCCCATGAACTGCAGCATGCCAGGCTTCTGTGTCCATCACCAGCTCCTGGAGCTTGCTCAAATTCTTGTCCATCGAGTCAGTGATGCCATCCATCCATCCATCCACCTGACCTTAAAGAAATAAAGACCTCTGAACTTTCAGAAAAAATTAAGTGGCCATGTTAAGGAAGTTTTGTGAACTATGTGAAACCACAGAGAAATAATTTAATGAAATAAAGGAAACCATGTATAAACAAAATAGTTCAAAGAGGAAATAACCATATAAAAAAATAGAAATCTTAGAGTTGAAAAATACAATAACTGAAAAATTCAGTATGGGTTAAAAAAAATAGGTTTGAACATACATAAGAAACATTCAATGACCTGAAAGACAGAACAATGGAAATTACACTCAGAGTGGCAAAAAGAAAAAAGAATGAAAACGAGTGAGGAAAGCTGATGGGAATTATGGGACATGATGAAAAGCAAACTATTCACATTATGAGAATTCCAGAAGGTAAGAGAAAGGAGAGAACGTATATTTAAAACAATAATGGTAAAATTTTTTCCTGAATCCGAGGAGAGAAAAGGATATCCGGATACATGTGACCTAAGAAATAGTTTGAACCTGAATAGAGCCTCAGTGAAAGACACTATGATTAAATTCATGAAAGTCAAAGACAAAGATCAAATTTTAGAGTGCCAAAGAAAGAGAGCAATTACATAGAAAGAACACCTATACAACAATTGGTGGATCTTTCAACACAAAATTTTCAGGCTTGGAGACAATAGAATGGCATATTCAAAATATTGAAAGAAAATATCAACCAAAAATTCTATACCCAGAAAAGCTGCCCATCTGAAACAAAAGAGAGATAAAAACAAGCCAAATACAATAGAGTTCCTCACAGTTACACCTGCCTTACAGGAAATGCTAAATTGAGTTCAAGTCAAAAGATAGTATTAAGAACATACTAATGGAAAGGTAACTAGTAATGTTAAATAGTCATAATTATAGTCTGCAATATAGTACTGGCAGTGCTTAATATATTTATAACTAGCTTATAAGTTAAAAGGACTTCCCTGGTGGCTCAGACGGTAAATCATCTGTCTACACTGAGGGAGACCTGGGTTTGATCCCTGGGTCGGGAAGATTCCCTGGAGAAGGAAATGGCAACCCACTCCAGTACTCTTGCCTAGAAAATCCCATGGACGGAGGAGCCTGGCGCAGGCTACTGTCCACAGGGCCACAAAGAGTTGGACATGACTGAGCAACTTCACTCACTTATAAGTTAAAAACTTAGCCAAAATAAACATAACCACTGTAAATGGAAAAATAATTAAAACTAAAATTAAGGAATCCTATTGAAGTTAAGTTGATCAATTTAAAATAAGGCATTATATATTTAAGATATTTTATGTAAACTTCATGTTCAACAGAAGGGAAAATCCTGTAGCAGTTACATAAATGAACATGATAAAGAATTCAAAGAATGCTGATCTCAAAAGAGGAGAGTAGGTTAAAAAAAAAAGGAACAATGGATCTACAAAATATTCATAAAACAGCCTTGAAAATGACAATATTAAGTACTTACTTATTAATAAATAGGATAAATTATTCAAATAAAAGACACAGTATGGTTGAATGAATGAATGACAGAGCAAGATCCAATGATATGCTGCCTATAAGAGACTCACTTTAGCCTTAAAGACCCACATAGATTGACAGCAAAGGAATGGAGAAAGACATTTCAGGCAAATGGTAACCAAAAGAAAGCATGGGTAACAATATCAGAAAAGAAAAGAGACTTTAAAATGAAAATGGTAAAAGGAGATAGAAAAGTTCTTATAATGAAAATGGGGGCAATTCATTAAGAAGATATAACAGTTGTAAATATGTATGTAGCCAATGTTAGAGCATCTAAATATATAAAGCAAAACTAACAGAGCTAACAAAGAGATAAACAGTAATAAAATAATAGGGACTTTGTAATCCACTCTCAACAATGGAGATAGCATTCAGAGAAAGAAACAATAAGAAAACAGTGTGCATAAACAATGCTATACCAAATAAACATAGCAGACATATATAGAACATTCTAATAACAGCAGAATACATACTCTTCTCAAGCACACATAAAACATTTTCTAGGATAGACTGCATGTTAGAACACAAAACAAGTCTTAGCACATTCAAGAAGATTTAAATATATCAAGTATCTTCTCTGACCACAGTGGCATGAAAATAGAAATAAATGAGGAAAGCTGAAAAATTTAAGAGCAAAGTGAAATTAACACTCTCCGAAACAGCCAAAAAATCAGAGAAGTAATTAAAAGGGAAAAAGTTTCTCAAGACAAACTAAAATGAAAACACAATATACTAGCACTTGTGGGAGTCAGCAAAAGCAATTCTAAGAGGTAATTTTATAGCAATAAATGCCTATATATTAAGAAGCAAGAAAGACTGCAAGTAAAATAATCTAACTCTGTGCCTCAAAGGACTAGAAAAAGAAAAACAAACTGAGCCAAAAGTTTTGGAAGGCAATATTGAAGATAAGATCAGAAATAAGAAAATGAAAACATAGGAAAGATTAAAATAATTAAGAGATTCTTCTTCGAAGATGCAAACAAATTTGAAAAAAAAAAAAAAAGAACTTTAGCTAGACTATACAAGGATGAAAGAGAGAGGATCCAAGTCAACAAAATTATAAATGAAAACGGAAACATTACTACTGATACCACAGAAATACAAAGGATCATCAGAGGCCACTATGAACAACTATACACAAGCAAATTGGACAACCTAGAAGAAAAAGAAAAATTCTTACTAACATGCAATTTTCCAAGACTGAATAAAGAAAAATTTGAAATGTGAAAAGACCAATTACTAATAAAATGATTGAATTAGTAGTCACTAATTTCTTAGTGAATAAAATCCCAGGAACATTTTGCTTCTCCAGTGAATTTTACCTCACATTAAAAGGAGCATTAACTCCAATATATCTCAAATTCTTTCAAAAAATCAGAGTAGAGATGTTTCCCAAACTTATAAAATAAGAAGCCAGTGTTATCCTGAAACTAACACCAGAAAAGGATACTGGTAGAAAAGTGCAGGCCAATATCCCTGATGAATATAAATACAAGAATCATCAATAAAATACTTGAAAACTGAATTCAGCAGTATTTTTAAAGTATTATTCACCATGATCAAGTGGGAATTATCCCTGAGATGCAAGGATGCTTCAACATATCCTTGTTCAACATTTTCAACAAATCCTATGTTCAACATATTCAACATATTTAACATCAACATAATGATGTTAATTGACATTTTAATATATTAAAGCACATTAATAAAATGGAAAAATGATCATGTGACCATCTCAATAGACACAGAAAAAAGACTTTTAACAAAAGTCAACACCCACTCATGATAAAAACTTTTTAAAATTTGAAATGAAGCAAGTTTAATTATTTAATTTTTTAATGGACATACATTACTGTATAAGGCTTACAACATGAAGGTTTCATTAACATATATTGTGAAGTGATTATCATAATGGGCTCAGCTAACATCCATATTCTCATATAGATATAATTTTTAAACTTTCCTTTTGATGACAACTCTTAGGATTAACTTTTAAGAACTTACTTCTATATCATACATCAATGTTAGTTATCATCATGACATTGTACATTATATTCCTAATATTTATTTACATTATAATGGGAAGTTTGTACAATTTTGACCACTTTCCTCCAATTCTCATGCCCTCTATATCCAACTTTGGTAACCACAAGTCTGATCTCTTTTTCAATGATTTTTGTTATTTATTAAGATTCCACATATAAGTGATATTGTACAGTATTTTATTCTCTAACTTATTTTACTTAGCATAATGCTTTCAAAGTCCATCCATGGTGTCACAAATTGTATGACTTCCTTGTTTTTTAATGACTGAATAATATTCCATTGCACATATATGCCACAACTACTTTGTCCATTCCTCCACCAATGGACAATTAGGTTATTTTCATACTGTAAATACTACTGCTATGACATGGAGTACAGATTTTTTTCATTTTAGTATTTTCATTTCTTTTGGATGTATACCTATAAGTGGAATTGCTGGATCATATGGTAGTTCTACTTTTAACTTTTTGAGGAAACTCTACCATTTTCCATACAGGTTGTACTAACTTATAACCTCGCCAGAGGCTCCAATAATTTGCCCACCTGATGTGAAGAGCTGACTTATTGGAAAAGACCTTGATGCTGGGAAAGACTGAGGTTATGAAGAGAAGGAGGTGACAGAGGATGAGATGGCTGGATGGCATCATTGACTCAATGCACATAAGTTTGAATAAACTCCAGGAGATAGTAAGGAACAGAGGAGCCTGGGGGTGCTGTAATCCATAGGATCACAAAGAGTCAGACACGACTTAGTGACTGAACAACAAAGCACTGTACAAGGATTCCCTTTTTCTCATGTCCACTTCAGCATTTGATTCAATTCAGTTCAGTCACTCAGTCCTGTCCAACTCTTTGTGATCCCATGAATCACAGCACGTCAGGCCTCCCTGTCCATCACCAACTCCTGGAGTTCACCCAAACTCATGTCCATTGAATCAATGATGCCATCCAGCCATCTCATCCTCTGTTGTTCCCTTCTCCTCCTGCCCCCAATCCCTCCCAGCATCAGAGCCTTTTCCAATGAGTCAACTCTTCGCATGAGGTGGCCAAAGTACTGGAGTTTCAGCTTTAGCATCATTCCTTCCAAAGAGATCCCAGGGCTGATCTCCTTTAGAATGGACTGGTTGGATCTGCTTGCAGTCCAAGGGACTCTCAAGAGTCTTCTCCAACACCACAGTTCAAAAGCATCTATTCTTCAGCACTCAGCCTTCTTCACAGTCCAACTCTCACATCCATACATGACCACTGGAAAAACCATAGCCTTGACTAGACAGACCTTTGTTGGCAAAGTAATGTCTCTGCTTTTCAATATGCTATCTAGGTTGGTCATAGCTTGTCTTCCAAGGAGTAAGCATCTTTTAATTTCATGGCTGCTCTTGTCTTTTTGATAATGGCCATTCTAATAGGCTTGTGGTGATCTCTCATTGTGTTTTTAATTTGCACTTCCCTAATTTTGGCCACTTGATGCGAAGAGCTGACTCATTTGAAAAGACCCTGATGTTGGGAAAGATTGAAGGAAGTAGGAGAAGGGGACAACAGAGGATGAGATGGTTAGATGTCATCACCGATTCAATGGACATGAGTTTGGGTAAACTCTGGGAGTTGGTGATGGACAGGGAGGCCTGGTGTGCTGGGGTTCATGGGATCACAAAGAGTCAGACACGACTGAGTGACTGAAATGAACTGAACTGAATGACTAGTGATGGTGAGCAATTTTTAATGTATCTGTTGGCCTTTTGTATATCTTCTTGGAGAAAAGTCTATTCAGGTCCTTTACTCATTTTGTGGGTGGCGGGGGGGTGGGGCTTCTTCGATGGCTCAGTTTCCTTTTGTATACTTTCTTTGGAGAAATGTCTGTTCAGGCCCTTTGCCCATTTGGGGGTGGCGGGGGGCTTCCTCGATGGCTCAGTGGGAAAGAATCTGCCTGCAATGCAAGAGACACAGGAGATACAGGTTCGATCCCTGGTTTGGGAAGATGTCCTGGAGGAGGAAGATGGCAACCCACTCCAGTATTCTTGCCTGAAAAATCTCATGAGCAGAGGAGTCTAGTGGGCTACAGTCCATGGGGTCACAAAGAGTTAAGACACTTTTTTAATCGAGTTATTTAGTTTTTGGCTATTAAGTTGCATGTGTTCTTTATATGTTTTGGATGAAAGCTCTTATCAGCTACATTGTTTGCAAATGTTTTTCCTATTCCATAGTTTATCATTTTTGGATCATTCTTTTGCTATGCGGAAATATTTTAGTTTGATGTAGTCTCACTTGTTTATTTTTGATTCTGTTTCTTATGGTTTAGTTATCATATATAAAAAAATTATTGCCATGATCTATGTCAGTTTTTTTCCTATTTCTTGAAGGGCTCTTATGGCTTCTGGTTTTACACTTAAGACCATTTTCAGTTAATTTTTGTCAGTGTTAGATTCATCATCTTTTTGCATATGAAATCTAATTTTTTCAGCACCATTTAATAAACTATCTTTTCTCCTTTGAGTATTTTTGGCTCCCTTGTAAAATATTAGTTGACTATGAATCCTCTGTCTTACTTCTGTTGTCAAATAGAATACACTGTATATATCTGTTACAGCCATTTTTTTCCTACAGTATCAGTTAAATGCTTTGCTTTTTTATTGATATTCTGCCTGAATGATCTATCCCTTTCTAAAAGTGAGGTATTAAAGTCCAGCTATTCTTGTATTGTTGTTTATCTCTTCTTTCACTTGTGTTAGTGTTTGCTTTATATATTTTATGAATTTCAGTATGATATATATATATATAATATTATATATATACATATATATATATAATAAATGTATTTATGTATTCCAATGTTGGGTGCATACATGTTTATAATCATTATTGCTTCTTGATGGACTCATGCCTTTGTCATTATATAATGACTTCCATTGTCCCTTTTACCAATTTCATTTTGAAGACTATATTTTCTATTATAAGTATAGCTAACTCTGCTTTTTTTAGGTTGCCGCTTGCTTGAAATTTTTTTTTTTTCCATCCCTTCATTCTAAGTCTATGTGTATATTAGGTTAAAATGAGGCTCTCACTAGTTTTCAGTGGACCTTGTTCTTTCATCCTTTCAGCCATTCTGGTTCATTTGACTGGAAATTTAATCAATTTGCATTTAAATTCGTTATTGATAAGTAAGGATTTACTATTCAGTTCAGTTGCTCAGTCGTGTCTAACTCTTTGTGACTTCATGGACTGCAGCATGCCAGGACTCCCTGCCCATCACCAACTCCCAGAGCTTGCTCAAACTCATGTCCATCGAGTTGGTGATGCCATCCAACCATCTCATCCTCTGTTGTCCCCTTCTCCTCCTGCCCTCAATCTTTCCCAGATTCAGGGTCTTTTCAAATGAGTCAGTTCTTCTCATCAGGTGGCCAAAGTATTGGAGTTTCAGCTTCAGGATCCGTTCTTCCAGCAAATATTCAGGATTGAGTCATTTGATCTCCTTGCAGTCCAAGGGACTCTCAAGAGTCTTCTCCAACACCACAATTCAAAAGCATCAATTCTTCGACACTCAACTTTCTTTATAGACCAACTCTCCCATCCATACATGACTACTGGAAAAACCATAGCTTTGACTATGTGGACCTTTGTCAGCAAAGTAATGTCTCTGCTTTTTAATATGCTGTGAAGGTTGGTCATAGCTTTTCTTCCAAGGAGCAAGTGCCTTTTGATTTGATGGTTTTAGTCATCATCTGCATTAAATTCTATTCAAGTTCCAGTAGACTATAAGATAGGAGACATTGGAATATATCCAGGGACATAAAACAAGGTGCAAAATTTTCATGGTCTGAAGTTGTAGAAATTATACAGAATCTATTTACTTATCACTGTGGAACTATGTTAGAAATCAATATCAAGATATATTTGAAAATAGCCTACATATTTTCAAGTATAGTGTGACATTTACTGAGAGAGATCTTTGACTTTGCCATTGAAAGCCTCAATAAAGTTAGACTGGAGAAAGCACAGGGGGTGATTGCAGAGAAGAAAGCATTTAAATGAAAAATTAGTATCAACATGAGAAATTAATATTAAAGATACATTAAACAAAATCTCATGTATTTGGAAATTAAATGTCCACATTAAATGATGAGAGTATCTAGAAAGTCATAACAAGGAAAATTACAAAATATTTGTAATAGAATAAGAATGAAAAGATAATTTGTCAGATTTTGTTGCCTGCAGCTGAAGCTGCTCAATGTATTTAAATACAACTTGACGTCTTCAATGAGGTATGAAAATATTAATGGACATTAGCTAAAATTTTGTGAAATTTGAAATAAAATCTGTGCTTTCATTTTTAATACTGTAATATTGTTAACTCCCTGTTTTTTTATAACATAGTATTTCTTTATATTCTCTAGAAGTTTCAAGCCTCATTAAAAATTTTTTTAAGTCACCAAGATAATAAATTTTCTAGACTTTTAGTCATAATACTAGATGCTGAAATACATTGAATTATATCAAAGTTTTGAGCGAATATAAATCATAAATCTAGTATTCTATTCATACTAAGCTAAACAAGTGGAACCAAAATATAATTTTTTGACTAGGCAAAAATTCATAACTTAAAAAAATATATATATTATATTATACATTGTTGTTGTTTAGTCACTCAGTCATATCTTACTCCACCAGCTCCCACCAGGCTCCCCTCTCCATGGGATCTCCCAGGCAAGAATACTAGAGGGGTTGCCACTTCCTTCTCCAAGGGATCTTCCCCACCCAGGGATCAAACCCGGGTCTCCTGTATTTGAAGGCAGATTCTTAACCACTGAGCCACCATGGATTGCTTTTTTCCCCAAAACTCCAGATTTGTTTCTAATGAGCAGCCATGTTTTAAAAAATGGATTATATGATCATCTTTTATTTTTATCTAGTTTCACTTTTTCTATCTCATATCCAGTGCTCATTTAGTTTATGTTTTCCAATATCTGTCTCTTTGTTGTTGTTATTCTTTCTCAGTCCTTTATCAAATGTAGTAGAAAAACTTCTGTGTGCATGTATGTGTGTATATATATGTGTGTATATATATATATATATACATATATATATGTGTATATATATATGTGTGTATATATATGTATATGTATATATATGTGTATATATATATACACACACATACATACATATACTAAAAATATATATATGCTTATGTATATATATGCTATTTAAAAATGCTATATATATATTTATAGTCTGTGTGTATATATAAATAGATTAAATGCACCAATCAAATGTTATAGACTGGCTAGGTGGATGAGAACTTGTGCATGTATTCACTTCCACTTACCACATCACTCTACTTAACCCCCAAAATTGTATGTAATAATTTTATATTGTTAGGTTAATTATGCTTTTATTATGGCTTGCAGTTGTAATTATCTTTTATTTTTTTATGTCTGGCTATTGATTGTGAAAACTGATAAACACCTTTTACTATTGTGATTATGTAACTATTATTTGCTTAATACCATTTTTGCTTAATACCATTTTATACCATTGTATAGCATTGGTCCACAGAAAATAATAGAATCTATATCACTAAAGCTACCATTTAATAGAAAAACTCCAATAACTTTAAAAAAATCCAGATGCATATCAGAATTATCTTGGAATTGATTGATTTATATTGTGTATGTCTTTTCCTTCTCTTGTGTTTCCTTCCTAGGGAAGTTTCTTTAGTATTTGTTGTAATGTTGGTTTGGTGGTGCTGAGTTCTCTTAACTTTTGCTTGTTTGGAAAGCTTTTGATTTCTCTATCAAGTCTCAATGAGAATCTTTCTGGCTAGAATATTCTTGGTTGTTGGTTTTTCTCTTTCACCAATTTAAATATATCATGCCTTTCCCTTCTGGCTTGTAGAGTTTCTGTTGAAAAATCAGCTGATAAACTTATGGGATTTCCCTTGTAGTTTATTTGTTGTTTTTACCTTGGTGCTTTTAATATTTTATCTGTCTTTAATTTTAAAATTTTGATTAGTATGTGTCTCAGTGTGTTCCTCCTTGGGCTCATCCTGCCTGGGACTCTTTATGTTTCCTGGACTTGGTTGACTATTTCTTTTCCCATGTTAGGGAAGTTTACAGCTATTTTTCAGGTATTTTCTCTGGTCTTTTCTCTCTCTCTTCTCTTTCTGTGATCCCCATAATGCAAATATTGGTATGCTTAATGTTGTTCCAGAGGTCTTTTAGGCTGTTTCCTTTTTTTTTTTTTTTCCATTCTGTTTTTCTATATTCTGTTCTGCAGCAGTGATTTCCACCATTCTGTCCTCCAGGTGATTTATCCATTCTTCTTTCTGAGTTATTCTGCTATTGACTCCTTCCAGTGTATTATTTATCTTTGTTTGTTTGTTCTTTAGTTCTTCTAGGTCTTTGGTAAGCATTTCTTGCATCTTCTCAGTCTTTGCCTCCATTCTTTTTCTGAGATCCTGGATCACCTTTGCTATCATTATTCTGAATTATTTTTCTGGAAAGTTGCCTATCTCTTCTTCATTTGGTTGTTTTTCTGGGGTTTTATTTTGTCACTTCATCTGGGACAAAACCCTCTGCTTTTTCACCCTTGTTACCTTTTTGTAATGTGGTTTTCATTCTAGTCACTGTCAGATTGTGGTTTTTCTTGCTTCTTTTGTCTGTCCTCTGATGGATGAGGCTAAGAGGCTTGAATAAGCTTTATGATGGGAAGCATTGGTGGTGGGAAAAACTGAGTCTTGTTCTTGTGGGCAAGGCTGTACTCAGTAAAACTTTAATCCAATTATCTACTGGTTAGTGGTGTTGTGCTTCCTTCCTGTTAGTTGTTTTGACTGAGACAACCCAGCCTTGGGGTCTAACAGTGGGCCCTATGGTTGGAGAAGGCAATGGCACCCTACTCCCGTACTCTTGCCTGGAAAATCCCATGGGTGGAGGAGCCTGGTAGGCTGCAGTCCATGGGGTCGCTAAGAGTGGAGCACGACTGAGGGACTTCCCTTTCACTTTTCACTTTCATGCATTGGTTAAGGAAATGGCAACCCACTCCAGTATTCTTGCCTGGAGAATCCCAGGGACAGAGGAGCCTAGTGGGCTGCCATCTATGGGGTCACACAGAGTCGGACACAACTGAAGAGACTTAGCAGCAGCAGCAGCAGCATGGTAGGGTTAATGGTGACCTGCAAGAGGACCTACACCAAAGGCCCCCTTCCAGGACTGCTGCTGCCATTATCCTTATCCCCACAGTGAACTACTCCTGACCCACAGGAAACCCTCCAACACTATCAGGTGGGTCTGGTTCAGTCTTCTATGGAATCACTGTTCCTCTCCACTGGGTCTTGGCATGCACAAGATTTTATTTGTGTCTTTCAAGAATGGAATCTATGTTTCCCCCCATCCTGTGGAAGTCCTATAATCAAATTCTGCTCATCTTCCAAGTCAGATCCCCTGGGGATTCCCAGTCCGTTTGACAGATCTCCATGATGGGAAACCTGATGTGGGGCTTAAAACCTTTACAACAGTGGGAGAAATTCTTTGGTATTATTGTTCTCCAGATTGTTGGTCACCCACCTGGCAGGTATGGGATTTGATTTTATCGTATTTTGCCCCCACTACCATCCCATTGCAGCTTCTTCATGTCTTTGGTATGGGGTGTCTCTTTTGGTGGGTACCAGCATCCTCCTGTTTATGGTTACTCAACAGCTAGTTGTGGTTTTTGTGCTTTCATAGGAGATGAATGCACATTCTTCTACTCTGCCATCCTAAACTGGAATGTCTTAGACTTTTGACTATTTACAGGCATACATCACAGCTATTTTGGGTTCGGTTACAGGCCACCTTAAAAAAGTGATAGCAATAAGGTGAAACACATTAAATTTTTGGTTTCCCAATGCATACAAAAGTTATGTTTATACTATACTGTAATCTGTTCAATGTGCAATAGCATTATGTCTAAAATACAATGTATATAGCTTAATTTAAAATTGCTTTACTACTAAAAATGCTAACTATTTTCTGAGCCTTCAGCAAGTTATAATCTTTCTGGTTAAAGGTCTTGCTTCAATGTTCTTGGCTGCTGAGTGATTAGGATGCTGGTGGCTGACTGTTGGGTGGTGCTGTGGCAGTTTCTTAAAATAAGACAGCAATAAATTTTACCACAGTAACTGTTCCTTATATTTGAACATGTAGAGGACACTGTAGGCTTATCACTTGGCCTACTTTCTATATTGTTGTGCCTCAGGTACTAGGCAGGCCTGAGGAGAGGCAGAGAAATGACGAAATGGCTGGTTGGTGGAGCAATCAAAGCACTCAAATTTATTGTTTGCCATCTTATATGGACATGGCTTATGGTACCCCAAAACAATTCCAATAGTAACATCAAAGATCACAGATTACCATAAAAATACAATAATATGAAAAAGTTTAAAATATTGCACGAATTACCAAATGTGACACAGAAACATGAAGTGAGCAAATGTTGGACAAATAATGCTGATAAATTTATTTGATGCAAGGTTGCCACAAACATTCTATTTGTAACAAACACAATACCTGCAAAACACAATAAATGAAGTGCAATTAATGGAGTGCAAGTGTAGTTATAATATATCTTAGTGTAGCCTTATTCATTTTCAACTTATTTGGGATTCTTTATGTTTCATGGATCTGGATGTCCATTTCTTTCTCCATTTTTGGGAAGTTTTCATCCATTACTACTTTAAATACACTTTCTTCCACATTCTCTCTCTTCTCTTTCTGGAATTTCCAAAATATAGATATTTTTATTGTGTCCTATAAATTTATTGGGTTTCTTCATTCTTGTTAATTCTTTTCTCTTTTTAATTCTTTTTTTCTCCTCTGACTGATATTTCCAAATATCTGGTCTTCTAGGTCGCTGAATCTTTTTGTGCAACCAAGTCTTCTTTTGAAGCTCTGTATTGAATTCTTCATTGTATTTTGCATATCTAGGATTTATTGTTGTAGTTTTCTTATGGTTTTTAATCTGTTACTCATTTTGTTCTTGTATTATTTTCCTAATTTCATTTGTATGTCTATTTTTGTAGTTCATTAAACTTCTCTAAAAATTTTATTTTGAATTCTTTGTATAAGCTAACAATTTCCATTTCTTTAGGGTCAATGGAGTATTATTAGTTCTCTCTGGTGATATCATGTTTGCCTGATATTTTATGATCCTTAGTTCTTTACTTTTGTATCTGCTCATTTGATGAAGTTTTCTCTTTCAGACTTTACAGGTTGTCTCTGGCCAAGACAGTTCTTCACCAATCAGCTCAGGTTGCATTTCTGAACATGTCTGTTGGTTATGTCCTTGGGCAGGTGGGTCCTGGTATCAGAGTCTATTTTGAGGTGAGGTCACTGACTGAGCTCTTTTTTTGGGCGGGATGCAAAGAATGCATGAGAATGGTTGGATAGTACTACTGGCTTGGTTTACTACTCTAGCAAAGCTGTAGGATATAATAGCTCTGTAGTTGTCTGGATCCTCTAGACAGGTTTTCTAGATATTCAGGTCTAGGTTATATACTCAGGAATTGGTGAGGCTATGAATTTTATTCCCTGCCTTGGTGGTGCAGCAGGACAACACCAAGGACCTATACAGTTCATTCTCTGGGGACCAGAATCATGTTAGAGTGTGCACTGAATTCTCTGGTTAGATGAGGCCTATGGTTTTGCTCTGCAGATGGAGGAAGTCATGGGTTGTGCTATCTTTTTGAGTGCCACTGTACACAGGGCTGTTGAATTGGTTGTGCAGCTTCCTGTGTGTTCTGGTTAAGTTCCTCAACTGTGCAGTTTGAGAGCTATATTCAGCCATGAACAGGAGTGTGAGTTAGTTGCCCTACCTGGAGCAGCTGGAGAAGCAGCTTCAAAACTGGTAGAGCTCTTTGTTTTTGGTCTTGACTCAAGGCAAACCACTCTGCCAAGTTCCCTGAATAAGTGGGACCATTGGCTTTGCTATGTGGATGATCAATTCTGCTTGCTGGACTCTACTTGAGCATTGATGGACTCTCTGGGAGTATTGGTCAGCCTTTTTTGTTGAGCAAGGCAGGGAGGTACACTCAGCAGTGAATAGCCTTGTTAACTAGCTCCCCTGCCTGGGCAAAACAGGAGGACCAGCCCCAAGAAGCTTCTCAGGTATTCTGGATCAGGGTGTCTTGTCTTGTGGGACCTGCAGCTACACTCAGCAATGGGTGGAACTAGAATAAGCTCCTCTGCCTGAGCAGAATAAGTAAACTGACTCCAAGCTGGGCAAGGATATTTATTTGTAATCTTGAATCAGCTGACCCTGCTCCCAAAGCTTTCTGGCTGAAAAGTGCCTCTAGGTTTTCTCTGTGGGTCATCAGTTCTGTCTGCTCAAGTGTTGTTCAGTCAGCTGACAACACTTTGTTGGAGATTCTGGTGTTATTATTATTTTCCTTGTTTAAGCCCATTCAGATTTTTTATTTCTTCTTGGATCACTTTTGAGATTTTAGATCTTTCTAGATATCTATTTTGTCCAAGTTATATAGTTTGCTGACTGAACTGGTCAGCTTTCACTTCTTCTTACCAGCCTTTCTGGTCAGGTGGGGCTGGGAGCCACTCTCAGCAGTGGATTGGACTATGACTCAGTTTTCCTGTCTGAGTAAGGGAAGACCAGGATCCAGGACTGGAATGCTGTTCTTTTGAGGACCCAAATCAGGCAAACCTTCATCCCGTCAAATCCCCTGGTCAGACTGTGCCACTGACTTGGCTCTGTACATGACCAAAACCACTGGTTGGGACCACTTCTTGGGCGCTCTAGGTCTGAACTTGGTTTGGTTGTTGCTAGCCTCCTCTCCTTTCTGTATCACAATCAGATTCATAGTGGTCAAACCCTACAAACTTACCCATAATTCTTGTGAGATATACAAGAGTGGGGAATCCCAAGAAGTGACCCACAATACAGGGGGTGCTGGATGTCTACTTTGAGCACTCTCTTTTCACTGGATGAACTGGAGCATCAGAGGAAACATCTTGGTGTAGTGCTGTGTCAGCCTAGGGGAGGGGCAATGTGGTTAGCATGTGGCCACTGCTCTTACCATTCTAATGTGGTCTCTATTGGTCTCTGTGATGCAGGGGGCTGCTTTAACCCCATAATGGTGTTTTAAACTTCTCTGTGGTGTCTTGTCCAGTAAGAGTTGTTATTTGTTCTTGTGTGTTGAGGGGCCAAGTAAGAAAGACCTATGTCCCATCTTAGTGACATCACTCCTGAGTAGCTTTTATATGTTGAACCAACCATAAACTCTTGGAATAAGCTACACTGGGTCATTGTGAATAATCTTTAAAAAATATTTTTTTCTGTACCCATTGAGATTAACATGTGGTTTTTCCCCATTATGCTAGCAATATGGTGTGTATGTTAACTGATTTTTAGATGTTCAATTACCCTTGCATTCCTGTGATAAGTCTCACTTAAACATGGTGTAAATCCCTTTTACATGTTGCTGGATTTGGTTTTATACTATTTTGTTGAAGATTTCTGGGGATATATTCATAAGAGATATCATCATATAGCTTTTTTTATTATAATACTTTGGTTTGATATCAGTGTAAAACTGCCCTGATAGAATGAGTTGTGAAGTGTTCTATCCTACTTTTTTGGATTATTTTGTAAATAATTTTTATTAATTCTCTAAATGTTTATTAGAATTCACCAGTGAAGCTATCTTGGCTGGAACTTTTTGTTGGAAATTCTGGTGTTATTAATTTTTTTACTTGTTTAAGCCCATTCAGATTTTTTATTTCTTCTTGGATCACTTTTGGGATTTTAGATCTTTCTAAATATCTATTTTGATCAAGTTATATATTTGCTGGTATAAGGTTTTGCATAGTATTCCCTTTTCATGTTTTAAATGTTTGTAAGTTTGGTAGAGAGTGCCTTCTTTCATTATTACTTTTAGTAATGTGTTCTCATTCCTTTCCCTTTCATTAGTATATTAATTTCTTAGGGTTTCTATAAAATATGACCACAAATTGAGTGACTTAAAACAGTAGAAATGTATTCTCTTACAGTTCTGTAGTCAGTGTATCCTCAGGGTTGTCCTCTGATGGCTCAAGGAGTGAACACTTCTTTGTTTTTTTCAATTTCTTGTGGCTCCAGGTATTCTTTGACTTGTCACTTCATAACCCCAATCTATGCCTCCATCTTCCTCTGACTTCCTTTCATGCCTTCTCTTCTTTCTTTTGTAAGGATACTAGTCCTTGGATTTAGAGTCCACCTAGATATTCTGGTATGATCACATCTCAAGATCCTTAACTTAATTACATCTTCAAAGGTCCTTATTCCAAATAAAGTCACAATCACAGATTTCAGTTGTTAAGATATGGGCATATCTCTTTGTCAGTCATCAGTAAACACACTATAGTCAATCTACCTAATTTTTTTTAATGTATTGCTCTTGAAAAAAATTTGTTTTCATTGATTTTTCTATTGTTTTTCTTCCATTCTCTATTGTATTTTTCTCCTCTAATACTTTTCATTCCCTTCCTACTCCCTCCTTTCCTTTAGTTTGATCTTCCTTAGCCATTTTTAATCAGATTGCTTGTGTATTGTTTAGATTGTAAGGGTTCTTTATAAATTGCAATATTAATCTCTTATCAAATATATGACTTACAATTATTTTCTGTCATTACACAGATTGCCTTTTTGTTCTACTGATATTATCTTTTTGATGAACAAAGTTTTTAATTTTAATCTAGTTAAACGTATCTAGTTTTTGTTTTGTTCTTATCTTTTTGGTGTCATATCTAAGAAATCATTGCTAAATTCATTATCATGAAGTTATTCTGCTATATTTTCTTCTAAAATGTTAATAATTTTAACTTTTATGTTTAGGCCTTTGCCCCATTTAAGCTTGTATTGTATATGGAGTAAGATAAGGTTCCTTAGATCTATAGTGAGTCTGTTGTAGACAGCTTATAGTTGAATCCTGCTTTTTATCCATTCTTTTAACCTGTCTTTTATCAATAATTTTGGAAATCAATCCATTTGCATGTAATTACTGAGAGTGAAAGACTTACTAGTGTCCCTTGTGTTACTTACTTTCTAAAAGCCTTATATATTTTTGTCCTTTATTTCATCAATTACTACCTTCTTTTTTGTTTAACTGTCTTTTTAATAGTAATTCTTTTTAGTTCCTTCCTGATTCCCTTTTATATATATATATATTTTCTATACATATTTTCCTTGTGTGTACCATGGGGGTTACATATATAATGTCTTAAAATTATAGCAATCTATTTTAAATTGATAGTAATTTAACTTCAGTTGCATACAAAGATTTTAATCCATTACATCTCTGTCATACCACTTTAATGACATCACAAATTACATTTTTATATATTGAGTATATATCGAGTACCAATTAATGTGGGTTTATATTTATTTTACTCCTTCATCTATAAATTCATTTAGAAAAATGAAAAATGGAATTACAGTAATACTGGTTTTTATATTTGTCCATGTGTTTTCCTTTACTGGAGAAAGTTATAATTTCATATGGCTTCAATTTAATGTCTAGTGTTTTTTCATCTCAACTTGAAGGACTTCCTTTAGCATTTCTTGCAGAGCAAATTTAGTGGTAATAAATTGACTCAGTTCATATTTATCCGGAAATGTTTTAATTTCTCCATTATTGAAGGACAGTTTCCTAGATATATAATTGTCAGTTGGTAATTTTTTTTTATCACTTTAAACATATTATCCAACTTCCTTCTTACCTACAAACTTTCTGCTATGAAATCTTCTGATAATCTTATTAAGAACCCCTTTGTGTGATGAGTCACTTTCACTGTTTCCAATAATCTTTCCTTGTCCTTATCTTTTGACAGTTTGATTATGTGTCTCTGTGTGGAATTCTTTACATTTATCCTACTTGGAGTTTTTTTTTGTTTGTTTGTTTGTTTTTTAAGTTCTTGGATTTGTATAACAATGACTTTTCTCAAATTTGAAAAGTTTGATTCAGATAATTTCTCTGACTCATTGTCTGTATCTTTTCCTTCCAAGACTTTTATAATGTATATATTGTCTGCTTGTTAATGTTCCATTAGTCTCACAGGTCTTGTTCACCTTTTCAAGAATTCTTTTACCTTTTTTGTTCCTAAATCTTTGTAAAATCAAATGACCTCTTTTCAAGTTCAGTGATCTTCTCTTTTATCTTCTTTTGAAAACTTTCAATGAATTTTTCAGTTCATTTATAGTATTTTCAGCTTCAAAATTTCTGTTTGGTTCCTTTTGTAATTTCTGTCTCTTTGTTGATATCCTCGTTTTGTACATATATTGTCACTCTGATTGATTTCATCTCTTTGTATTTTTTTCTTTAGTTTGTTGAATATATTTAAGATAATTATTTTAAAGTTTTTGCCTAGTAATTCCAATGTTCACGTTTCTTCAGGGACATTTTTCTGGACATTTATTTTATTCTTTTAAATGACTGATGTATTCCTATTTCTTTGCATATTTTGTGACTTTTTAAATTGGGCACTTGAGCAAATAATCACCTCCCCAAGTCTTTGCCATCTGTCTTCACATCTGAAGACTTTCACTAATTAGACTGGAGTAAAGGCTTAAGGTCTCTGTAGGCTTTTCTTGGGCATGTGTCTCCTCTGGTCCTGTGTGCATGTTTTCTGCCGATTTCCCTTTGTACATGGCTACATTTAAATATTTTTATTTTCCAAAGAGTCTCATTTTTGTTTCTCTTAGACCCTTGGAAGGCCTAGTGTATGCATCAATAATCTCTTCCTTGCTATTTTTTTGAGTCTTGCCTGCTGCTTCCTGCCACTTTCCCTAGCCTGAGATCTGAGCTATGCCACTCTTCACTGTGTGAACTCCAACTTAGGAGCTAAAGAGAGGAAACTCACAAGCAGGCCAAAGTCAGGTTAGAATGTTGTAAGTTCACTTTATTCTGCTCTCTTTGGTTCACATAAGGGGACTGGTGACCAAATAACACTTTCGGTGATCCATGTCATGCCACACAAGGAAGAGAGTACAACGTTTTTTAAATGCCATGAAATTTCCTACTTTTTTGTGTGCTCCTGCAAATACTCGGTCGTATTTGACTCTTTGCAACACGATGGGCTGTAGCTCACCAGGGTTCCCTGTCCATGAGATTTTCCTGGCAAAAATACTGGAGTGAGCTGCCATTTCCTCCTCCAGGCGATCTTCCCAACCCAGGGATTGAACTCATGTCTCCTGTGTCTTCTGAATTGCAGGCAGATTCTTTATGTGGCTTTTTCTTGATTTTTTATTTGTTTGATTGCTATTTTTTTGAGTCTTGCCTGCTGCTTCCTGCCACTTTCCCTAGCCTGAGATCTGAGCTATGCCACTCTTGGCTGTGTGAACTCCAACTTAGGAGCTAAAGAGCTGAAACTCACAAGCAGGCCAAAGTCAGGTTAGAATGTTGTTTGATTGCTACCATGGTGTTGTTCTTTTCAATTTCTATCTGTTAATTTAATGTTTCCATGGTAAGGGAATCTGCTTAATCCATCTTGTTGTCTTTGCTGTTTTTCTTTTAAATTACATAGTAAATGTATCAGTACATAAACTACTATCAGCAATAAACTACCATGGTGTTTGATGTCTTTTAAGTACCTATCTTTTGGTTCAGCAAGGACCCATGTACAAAGCAAAGACAGGAAACCATGATTCATGTTAAGAATGCTAGTCCAAAGCAGAGAATATTGTAGTTTGATAAAAGCTATAAAACTTTTGCTGTTTTTTTAAAAGAAATTTATCTCTGAATATACATGTAATAAAACTTTTAATTTCAGTTGTATATATATAGAGAGAACTTAAATATAAATCTGACAATTTATTTTCTAAAGTTAGTAAAGAATGCTTATATTTTCTCAATTTTTTTTTACATAAGAAACATTAAGATAAAATTCTAAAATATTTTAGAAGACATAATTTCAAGGGATAGAGATATGTATTTCTATATTCCCCAGTTCCTTGGCATTAAAACACATATTAATTTATATTTTTTACTATATCTCTCCATTATTTTTAACAGGCAATATCTCTAAAATCAATATGATAAAACCAGATTTGTTATGTCATCTGTGAGTACTTTTATAATTCCGGTGAAGTGTCTTGCAATTCAAGTTTCCCTGATCTTACTCTCTTGTAGTTTGTGAACTTTTAAGTACTAAAATTGCGTACTAAAAAAAAAAAATAGCATTTTGATTGTCAACTGCAAGAATTTGTCAGGCTAGTAAACTTCTCTAAACACTAATTTCATATGACTTAATAGAGAAAAAACCCATATGCTTAAAAAACATGTTAGTTGCTTGGCCAAAAGTTATAATTAAAATTTCAATTGTAAAGATTACTTACTTCCTTTTCTACACTTGGTAGAGAGAAAAGAGAGAAATATTTTATTTCTTTTCTTCTTTCTTCCAGGACACATTATTGTCAACCAGAAGCAACTTATTCCCTTCCTCTCAAATGCCTACCCTATATTTCCACTCTTGGCCTTTGTTGCATTTTGGCAAGTGAAGCTAGTGAACAATAAAGGAACAAGTTAATTTGATCAATCAATTAGTATATATTTATTGATTGCATGTTGCATGCCCAGCAGTGTCCTCTATGCTCTATATCTCACAATTGAAAAAAGTCTAGGAAGCCCTGCTGATTATAGCAGAATGCTTGACAGGCTTTAATGCTCAACTGATACCAAAGCAACTGATGGAAAACTAAAACATTAATTTGTGAATTGCTTAGTGCTGAAATTTACTGAGAGGTATGGTTATTATCTGAATGTTTCAGATAATTAAATTCTGTATAAGCACATGTTAAATACTTAATTTTCTGGCTTATCTAAAATATAGTATATTTCAGATAGGAGCTTTGTTACACCAATGAATTCTGGATTCTTTACCAGCTGAGCCACCAGCAGAGGCAACTGTAAGGTCTAAATGGTATATAATTAAATATAATGAAAATTCCTTAAAAAATTCCTTAAGTCACCCATAAAAGTAACTATGTGGATGCTTTCTTGTGAACATATAACTATGCATATTAATGTATACATATAATTTATAACTAATATTCTGATATATGGTATCTATTTTAAGTATGAGAAAGTTTGTTGTTCCAGTTGCTAAGTCATATCTGACTCTTTGAAACCTCATGGTCTGCAGCACACCCGGCTTCCCTGTCTTTCACCATCTCCCAAAGTTTGCTCAAACTTATGTCCATTGAGTTGGTGGTGATGCTGTCCAACCATTTCATCCTTTGTCATCCCCTTCTTCTCTTGCCCTCAATCTTTCTCAGCATCAGGATCTTTTCCAATGAGCTGGCTCTTCAGATCAGATGGCCAAAGTACTAAAGCTTCAGCTTCAGCATCAGTTCTTCCATTAAGATTGACTGGTTTGATCTCCTTGCTGTCCAAAGGACTCTCAAGGGTCTTCTCCAGCACCACAATTTGAAAGCATCATTTCTTTGGCACCCAGCTTTCTTTAGCTTCTATGCTGAAGCCTAGCTTAAAGGATTTTGAGCATAATCTTACTGTCATGCAAACTGAGTGCAATCGTATGGTAGTTTGAACATTCTTTGGCATTACCTTTCTTTGAAATTGGAATGAAAACTGACTTTTTCCAGTCCTGTGGCCTCTGCTAAGTTTTCCTAATTTGTTAACTCATTGAGGGCAGAACTTTAACAGCATCATCTTTTAGGATCTAAATAGCTCAAAGAAAGATAAGTGTTTTATAGTTGGATTCACAAATCTTAACTATCTATATGATGTGACTCCATTTTACATCCAAATAAGTTTGTTATATACTTTAGTGTATCCACTCTTAGCCAAGAGAAGCAGATTTCCAACATTAAGCACTTTCTTTTTTTTTTTTTTTTAGTTTTCTGAATATTGAGTTTTTTTTTTTTTTTTTTTTTAATTTTATTTTATTTTTAAACTTTACATAACTGTATTAGATTTGCCAAATATCAAAATGAATCCGCCACAGGTTTACATGTGTTCCCCATCCTGAACCCTCCTCCCTCCTCCCTCCCCATTCCATCCCTCTGGGTCGTCCCAGTGCACCAGCCCCAAGCATCCAGTATCGTGCATCGAACCTGGACTGGCAACTCATTTCATACATGATATTTTACATGTTTCAATGCCATTCTCCCAAATCTTCCCACCCTCTCCCTCTCCCACAGAGTCCATAAGACTGTTCTATACATCAGTGTCTCTTTTGCTGTCTCGTACACAGGGTTATTGTTACCATCTTTCTAAATTCCATATATATGCGTTAGTATACTGTATTGGTGTTTTTCTTTCTGGCTTACTTCACTCTGTATAATAGGCTCCAGTTTCATCCACCTCATTAGAACTGATTCAAATGTATTCTTTTTAATGGCTGAATAATACTCCACTGTGTATATGTACCACAGCTTTCTTATCCATTCATCTGCTGATGGACATCTAGGTTGCTTCCATGTCCTGGCTATTATAAACAGTGCTGCGATGAACATTGGGGTACACGTGTCTCTTTCCCTTCTGGTTTCCTCAGTGTGTATGCCCAGCAGTGGGATTGCTGGATCATAAGGCATGTCTATTTCCAGTTTTTTAAGGAATCTCCACACTGTTCTCCATAGTGGCTGTACTAGTTTGCATTCCCACCAACAGTGTAAGAGGGTTCCCTTTTCTCCACACCCTCTCCAGCATTTATTACTTGTAGACTTTTGGATTGCAGCCATTCTGACTGGCGTGAAATGGTACCTCATAGTGGTTTTGATTTGCATTTCTCTGATAATGAGTGATGCTGAGCATCTTTTCATGTGTTTGTTAGCCATCTGTATGTCTTCTTTGGAGAAATGTCTATTTAGTTCTTTGGCCCTTCTTACATTCACATTCAAAGCTGTGACTCTCCAACTCTCCATTAGTTTGAGCAGGCAGCCATTTGTGGAGAAAGTTTTATGATGACCATTAAAAGACTGTTTCAGTAATCACCAGATTGTTTAGTTTTCTTGTATCCCATGCACATGATCTTTTTAGAAATATGTTTTATATTTCTCTTCTCAATTCCCACCTCTTCTAACCTTGCTCCAAGCCTGGGTTATCTCTTGCCTAAATTATTGTAAAAGTTTCCATACTTAATTCAGTATACTTAATTACATGCATTTAATCACATTAATCACCTTATGTATAAAACTACAATTCTGAACATATAATTCATCTGCTTAAAAACTTTCAGTGACTCCTTATTTTCTACAGAATTAGATACACATGTACCTTGGCATTCATACACTCCACAAAGTGACCTTAACTCCCTTTCTAGATATACCTGAAATGATCATAGCCAAACTAACCCTATCCTTTTATAATGGCAGTGTTCATGCCATTCTTTCCCCCATGGAATGCTTTTTTATTTCTATCAAAATTTTGTTCATCTTTTAACATTCAGCTGAGATATAAATCCACAAGTGACACAATTTTGCCACATCTTGAACTCCTACTGCACTTCATTTATTGTACCTCCTTTGTGTCATTATCATAGTTTTCTTTGTATTACAGTCATTCATGCACATGTCTCATCTTTCCCTCTAATATCATAATTCTTCCCTCCAGGAAATTATGTTTTACCCATCTTTTTGTTTCTTGTAGCACCTATAACAGCACCTAGTACAGAGATGCTTGATAAATATTTGAACAGAATTCAAATTAGTTACCTTGGAAAGTTATATTTACTTATGTCAATTTCAATAATGTTCAACTTGTCAAAAGTTTTTGAAGTTCTTTTACAATTGCTTTAAGGTCCTGTGGGATTCTTTTCAGTGCTTTCAGTGGTGACAAACCTTCATCGTTTTAGGGAAAACTTGATTTTGGAAAACAGAATTCATTCTGAACCACATTTAGTGAATAATATGGATGCTCAATCTGAGCTGTTATATTTTTAGTTAAACAAAAGGAATATGACTGAGACAGAATATCTGGATGAGTCATGAACTAACAACTAAAAAAAAAAAAATCCCAAGGTGCTTTCAATAATGTGGCATCATTGTAATGACTTTATAACTTCCTAAGTTTTTTACTTTGAAACACACAGTACTCATTTGGACATGTAAGTTCTAATATGTTTGTTAAATCAGTCTTGTCTTCTTGTGGATTCATTTTACAATTTTCAAAGCCAGAGTGTTGACAACTGTTTTTGGAACTTCAATATCACTTAAATGAGAAGTATATTACCTGACTCATCTGAAATACTGTATTTTATAACTTTTTATGAGGGAGAAACCTTGTCATCACTAATGCACCAAAGAAATCTTTCCAAATTTGAGAGAAACATTTATACATTACTATGATTCTTAAAAAACCTACAAATTAGCTACTATGCTCGGCCATTCCTGAGTTCTAGCAGAAATATAAGGAACTGAAGAATTAATATGAAATAAGAGTAGAGGGTAGTTAATGGATTTCTTCCTGGTTCGGTCTTGGGAGACTGTACCTTTTTAAACATTTGTCTGTTTCTTCCAGAGTGTCCAATTTCTTGGCATTCAGTTGCTCATAGCAGTCTCAGTTTTTCTGTGGATTCATTTGTAGATTATTTTCCATTTCTACTTTTACTGACTTGAGTCCTCTCCTTTATTATTTATTTTCTTGAAGAGTCTAGCTAAAGGTTTATCAATTTTGTTTAACTTTTAAAAGAACTGACTTTTGGTTCCATTGATCTTTCCAATTGTTTTCTTTGTCTCTATTTCAATTATTTCTACTCTGATCTTTGTCATTTCTTTCCTTTTAATAACTTTAGGTTTTCTTTGTTCTTCTTTCTCTAGTTGTTTTAGGTGTAAGGTTAGGTTTTCTACTTGATATTTTTCTTGTTTCTTGAGGTAAGACTATACTGCTATAAACTTCCTTCTTAGAACTGCTTTTGCTGTATCCCATAGGTTTTGGACCATTGTGCTTTTGTTTTCCTTTGTCTCTAGGTATTTACTGCTTTCCTCTTTGATTTCTTCAGTGATGCATTGGTTGTTTAGTAGTAAGAGCATGTTGTTTAGCCTCCACATGTTTCTGTTTCTTATAGTTTTTTCCTTGTGGTTTATTTCTTTTTGTTTTTAATTTATTTATTTTAATTGAAGGCTAATTATTTTATAATATTGTAGTGGTTTCTGCCATACATTGACATGAAACACCAATGGGTGTACATCTGTTCCCCATCCTGAACACTCCTTTGACCCCCATCCCTCTGGGTCATCCCAGTTCACCAGCCCTGAGCACCCTGTCTCATGCATCGAATCTGAACTGGTGATCTGTTTCGTATATGATAATATACCTGTTTCAGTGCTACTCTTTCAAATCATCCCACCCTCGCCTTCTCCCACAGAGTCCAAAAGACTGTTCTATACATCTATGTCTCTTTTGCTGTCTCACATATAGGTCATTACCATTTTTCTAAATTCCATATATATGCAATATTATACTGTATTGGTGTTTTTCTTTTTGACTCACTTCAGTCTGTATAATAGGCTCCAGATTCATCCACCTTATTAGTAATGATTCAAATGTATTCTTTTTAATGGTTGAATAATATTGCATTGTGTATATGTACCACAGCTTTCTTATCCATTTGTCTGTCAATGGACATCTAGGTTGCTTCCATGTCTTGGCTATTATAAACAGTGCTGTGATGAACATTGGGGTACACGTGTCTATTTCAATTCTGGTTTCCTGGTGTATGCCCAGCAGTGGGATTGCTGGGTCGTATGGCAGTTCTATTTCCAGTTTTTTAAGGAATCTCCACACTGTTCTGCATAGTGGCTGTACTAGTTTGCATTCCCACCAACAGTGTAAGAGAGTACTCTTTTCTCCACACCCTCTCCAGCATTTATTGTTTGTAGACTTTGAATAACAGGCAGTTTGACCGGCATGAGATGGTACCTCATTGTGGTTTTGATTTGCATTTCTCTGATAATGAGCGATGTTGAGCATCTCTTCATGTGTTTCTTAGCCATCTGTATATCTTCTTTGGAGAAATGTCTGTTTAGTTCATTGGCTCATTTTTTGATTGGGTCGTTTACTTTTCTGGAATTGAGCTGTAGGAGTTGCTTGTATATTTTTGAGATTAATTCCTTGTCAGTTGCTTCCTTTGCTATTATTTTCTCCCATTCTGAAGGCTGTCTTTTCACCTTGCTTATAGTTTCCTTCGTTGGGCAAAAGCTTTTAAGTTTAATTAGGTCCCACTTGTTTATTTTTGCTTCTATTTCCATTACTCTGGGAAATGAGTCATAGAGGATCCTGCTGTGATTTATGTCAGTGAGTGTTTTGCCTATGTTTTCCTCTAGGAGTTTTATAGTTTCTGGTCTTATGTTTAGATCTTTAATCCATTTTGAGTTTATTTTTGTTCATGGTGTTAGAAAGTATTCTAGTTTCATTCTTTTTTTTATTTTTTATTTATTTTTATTTTTTAAATATATATTTATTTATTTTAAATTGATTGATGATTGGCTTACAATATTGGCTTGATTTCTGTCATACATCAACATAAATTAACCATAGGTGAACATATGTCCCCTCCTTCTTGAATCTCCCTCACACCTCCCGCCTATCTCCACTGCTCTAGGTTATTACAGAGCCCCTGTTTGAGTTTCCTGAGTCATACAGGAAATTCCCATTGGCTGTCCATTTACATATATTAGTGATATTCATCCACACTACTCTCCGCATTCTTTTACAAGTGGTTCACCATTTTTCCCAGCACCACTTGTTAAAGAGATTGTCTTTTCTCCATTGTATATTCTTGCTTCCTTTGTCAAAGAAAAGGTGTCCATAGGTGCATGGATTTATCTCTGGGCTTTCTATTTTGTTTCATTGATCTATATTTCTGTCTTTGTGCCAGTACCATACTGTCTTGATGACTGTGGCTTTGTAGTATAGCCTGAAGTCAGGCAAGTTGATTCCTCCAGTTCCATTCTTCTTTCTCAAGATTGCTTTGGCTATTTGAGGTTTTTTGTATTTCCATACAAATTGTGAATGCATGTTACCATTTTCTTAATTGCTTTCGGTTTATTTTTTGTAGGTTTTTGCCTTCTCTTGTGTTTCCTGCCTAAACAGGTTCCTTTGGTATTTGTTGTATAACTGATTTGCTGGTGCTGAATTCTCTTAACTTTTGCTTGTCTGGAAAGCTTTTGATTTCTCCACCATATCTGAATGTGAGTCTTGCTGGGTAGAGTATTTTTTTTTTTTTTACCATTATCATGAGGCTTTTTATTCCCAACATTTTATTATGAAAAATGTCAGATATATAGAAAAGTTGGAATAATTTTACTGAGAAAATTCACCATTTAGATTCTAAGATTAATGTGTTACATCACTTCGTCTATCTACCTATCAATCCTTCTATTTATCAATCAATTCTTGGATACATTTCAGTGTAAGATGCATTCCTGAGTACATTACCCCCTAAATATTTCAGTATAAGCATCATAAACCAGAGTTATTACATATTTAAAAGAGTTTAGCATTTGTTTAAAGCTATTTTTTTTTCTAGAGGTAAAATTCACATAGCATAAAATCCATAAATCCTAAAGATGCTATTTGATGAGTTTTGACAAATGTATACACCCATGTAACCCAAACCGCCAACAAGATACAGAAAATGACTATTATTCCAACCATTCTGTTATGCCTCTTCCCAGGCAACCCCTCCCCATCTCTCCAGAGGAAACCTCTGTTCTGATTTTCTTCACAACAGATTAGTTTTGCCTATTACAGAACTCCATACAAATGGAATCATAAAGAGCTATGATTGTAGGCTTTTCCCTTTCATAAATTTTAAATATATCATGACATTCCCTTATGGTTTATAGAGTTTCTGTTCAGAAATTACCTGATAACCTTATGGCAGGTCCCTTGTATATTATTTGTTGTTTTTCCCTTGTTACTTTTAATATTTTATCTTTGTCTTTAATTTTTGTCAGTTTGATTACTATATGTCCTGGTGTGTTCCTCCTTTGGTTTATCCTGCCTGGGACTCTGCAATTCCTGGACTTGGTTGATTTTATCCTTTCCCATGTTAGGGAAATTTTCAGCTATTATCTCATGAAATATTTTCTTTGTCCTTTCTCTTTTCTCCTTCTGGAATCCCTAAAATGCAAATGCTGGTGTGCTTAATGTGGTTCCAGAGGTCTCTTAGTCTGTTTCCATTTATTTTCATTCTTTTCTTCTATATTCTATTTTGCAGCAGTGATTTCCACCGTTCTGTCTTCCAAGTAACTTATCTGTTCTTCTGCCTTTTATGGATTCATTCCAGTGTATTATTTGTTTCTGTGTGTTTGTTCTTTAGGTCGTCTAGGTCTTGGTAACCATTTCTTGAATCTCCTCTGTTATTTTTCCAAGATCCTGGATCATCTTCACTCTCATCATTCTGAACTCTTTTTCTGGAAGGTTGCCAATTTCCAGTTCCTTTAGTTGTTTTTCTTGTATTTTATCTTGTTCCTTCATCTGGGATATAATCATCTGCCTTCTCATTCTGATTAACTTTGTGTGATTGTGATTTTCATTATGGAGGCTGTGAGACTGTAGTTCTTACTTCTTCTGTCTGCCCTCTAGTGAATCTACATTTTGTATTCTTAAATGTATAATAAGGTCCATATTTCAAGAAATTCAATTACCTTGTTTATTATATATATCATTTGTTTCACATTAATTTTTGAGTTCAGTTCAGTTCAGTTGCTCAGTCATGTCCGACTCTTTGTGACTCCATGAACTGCATCACACCAGGCCTCCCTGTCCATCACCAACTCCCGGAGTTCACCCAAAATCATGTCCATTGAGTCAGTGATGCCATCCCACCATCTCATCCTCTGTCATCCCCTTTTCCTCCGGCCTTCAATCTTTCCCAACATCAGGGTCTTTTCAAATGAGTCAGCTCTTCACATCAGATGGCCAAAATATTGGAGTTTCAGCTTCAACATCAGTCCTTCCAATGAACACCCAGGACTGATCTCCTTTAGAGTGGACTGGTTGGATCTTCTTGTAGTCCAAGGGACTCTCAACAGTCTTCTCCAACACCATAGTACAAAAGCATCGATTCTTTGGCACTCAGCCTTCTTCACAGTCCAACTCTCACATCCATACATGACCACAGGAAAAACCATAGCCTTGATTAGATGGACCTTTGTTGACAAAGTAATGTCTCTGCTTTTTAATATGCTGTCTAGGTTTATCAATAACTTTCCTCCCTTTTGAGTGGTTACTAGTTTATGAGGGAGGTGTAACTCATTTGGTTTAACATATTTTCTCCAGCAACTTAACATAATGAGTTTTAAAATATCCTCAGTTATAGGTAAAATTAGATATACATATATCCAGTTGGATATCTCTATTTTTTTCAAGAGTATATTATATGACTATTTTAGCAGATTTACCCCCTTCATTGAGTCTAGCAATCAATTTACTTTGCAAACATTGTATCTTACACCAAGTATTAGTAATAGGATAGGAAGATGTAACTTTTGAAGTATTTTTCTGTAGAAATTTTTAATTCTCAATTAACCATTAAAAATCAATTATTCAAACTTTCTCATGCCCTCAAACATTTGAGTTAATTGCTATTATACTTTAATGGGATTTTTAACTTGAGTAAAAGTTTTCCTTACAAGTATTATTTGGAGTTTATATAATTTTTAACTGGTTCTTAGCATATTGATGTATTTTAAAGTCAAAATGGCAAGTCTGATAGTCAGGGACAGTAATCATTTACCTGGAATTTCAGTAATATCACTTTACAATTTACCTTGACTTTTGAGCATCACTTCTTATAAATAAGCATAATACAGATTCATTGACCATTGCTGAATATAATTTATCAAAAACAAAAAATGTTTTATTGAATATCACATTCCTTCACCACTACCACTTAGAAAGGCTGATTTGTCAGTCTCTTGAGAGCCATATGTTTGGGAGGGAAGTAGAGTGCAAGTGGAGAGTTTTGAGTACTCCCCAATCCTTGTATGTCTTAGGAAAAGGTGTGGTTAAGTATAGGCTAACCAGCGTCATTGCTCTCAGAAACACTTTGGTCTCTGGAATCACTCCCCAGAATCCTATGAGAGTAGCATCTATCTCCTTATGTGGCAATGCTGATGTAATATGGTTTTACTAGCTATTCACCTTAGTAGTTTCTACTTAAAAAGGGCCTTGCAGTTATGTAAGATGAATAAATGTAGAAAGGCAAAATATAGTACAATGACTGTAGATAATTATTTGATGATTGTAACTCATTTATACCACAGAGCAATGAAGTTTTATTATAATAATTTTATTGTCCATAGATTTCCAAACCATATTTCCAGGCCTAAAAAACGTCCTCAAAATTTTCTTGAATTTTCAGAGGAACTACACTACTTTTTGAATTTTGCCATGAAGGAAGGCCTTTTAAAGCTCTTGCTTTCAATAAGGTAACAGCATTTGTCCACATAGGGGATATGCTCTGAATGCAGACCTATCTTGACATCTTGTGTGAATTCTTTGGTATTGATCAGCATTCCAAATAGTATCAATGCATACCTTACTGAGACTCCATTTGTTGTTTCCACAGATTTCAGGAAACCTTACTGTGCCTTGGATTACAGGGTGTTCTAGAAAAAGAGCAGTAAGTAATCTTTCATTTAAAGCAGCAAATGGGTTTCCCCCATCTCATTAGTAGGAATGCCATTGAGAAAATTGTCATGATATTTAAAAAGTTGGCAATACTGAGCTTCAATTAGTTAATTAATCCTAATCTCAAAGGACATATTTTGAGATCATAATATTTATATAAAATAAAAAGGTAACCTTAAATAAAAGACAGTAATTAACCACATTGTATAAACTTTAAGCAGTGTTTTCAGTTTTAAAAAATTAAAGATATTTCATAAAATATCATAATTTTATACATCTAATAAGACCAGTTAATTTTATCATAGAATTGAATCATGATTCATATAAACATCTCAATCAAAGTTAAATAAATTACATTACCATATATTTGTGTATTTCAGTATTTAGAAGTGGTGAGTAACTAATATTTTAACAATATTGTTCTCTGGCTTTCTGCTACAACTGTTATGATTCTTATTATACTAATCTAACATAATTTCATTAAAATTGTGTTTTCCTAAAGAATCTCATTCAGTTGCTCTGTGTAGCACCTATAAATCTAACAGGCAGGAGATTTTGATGTAACTTTTCCTTAGAAGGGAAAGTATTAAAAGATTTCAGCAGTTTAAAACAACAACAACAACAACAATGTGAGTAGACTTTTAGAAAAATATCTCAAGTTATTGCATGGTAAATAGCTTTGAAATAATGGAAAAGAATTGAGAGTGCAGAAATAGTTGTTATATTTATAGGGAACTGATTTTATAAAAAATGTTAAGACAATTCATTGTGGAAGGGAAAGATGTCTGTTTAATGAATGGTGCTTGGACAGTTGGATATACACACAAAAAAAATACTTCAAAATAGATTAGAGACCTAAATGGAAGAGCTATACCAATAACATTTTATGAAAAAAATAAGAGAAAATATTTGAGACTAAGAGTTAGGTAAAGATTTCTTAGATACTAAGTCAACAGTGCAATCCATAAAATTGAAAAATGAATAAATTGGGTCTCAACAAAATTCAAAACCTTAACACTTTGAAAGATACCATGAAGAAAATGAAAAGATGAGCAACAGCCTAGAAGGAAATATTTGCAAATCACTTATCCATTAATGGACTTTTATCCAGCATATACAAAACACTTATAAGGACAAATGATCTGATTACAAATGAACAAAAGATATGAGCCTGATATTTCAACAAAACTGATACATGAACATTCAATAAATATGTGAACAGCTGCTCAAAATTATGCATCATTCAGGAAATGCATATTAAAACCAAAATGAGGTATTTCACACTCTCTAGAAAAAGAATTATTGGCAAAGATATGGAGATAAAGGAACAATCATACATTGATTGTGGGACTGTAAAATAGTACAGCAACTTTTGAAAACATTTTGGCAGTTTTTTTAAAAGCTAAACATACACCTGCCCTATTATCCAACTATTCTGATAAGTCTTTGCCCAAGAGGTGTGATAGCACTTATCCTTATAAAAACTTTTACATGAATGTTTATAGCAGCTGCATTTATAATAGCCTAAAAGTAGAAACAAGCTAAATGTTCATTAACAGGTGAATGGATAAAAAATTTTTGTTCATATAGGGGAATAGTAATCAACAATTAAAAAGTGAACTATTGACATGCACATCACATGATTGAATCTTAAAATAATCAGCTTGAGTCAAAGAAACCAGATTTAAAAAAAAGAATACATACTGTATGCTTCCATCTATATAAAATTATTGAAAATGCAAACTAATGACAGGAAGCAAGTCAGTGGTTGCATGGTCATGTAAGCGGACAAAAGGTAGGGCACATTGATTGAAAGAGAGCATTAGGAAATACTTAAGGGTATGATGGGTATGTTCACACAAGATTGTTTCTTGACATATACACAAAGGAGAACATCAAATTGTACAATTTAAACATGTGTAATTTAGTTTTCATTAGTTATGCCTCAGCAAAACTTAAAAGGCTAAAAATTCAGTTACTGGAAAACGGGTATTTGAATCTACTTTTTCAATTGTAAATCTTGTGAAACTTATGTATAGGTCAAATTTGTATGATGAAAATTTAGCATTCAAGCTGACATATGCTACAAGTATAAAATAGGTGATTTCAAAGATTTTGTAAAAAGAATATATAAATGTCTAAATTTTATGCTAATTGCATGTTTAAATTATAAAATTTTGAATATACTGAGGTAAGGTATGTAATTAAAATTAATTTTACCAGGAGTTTTTCACTCTTTTAATGGAAGCCTATATATTTATCTCATATTCTATTTCTATTGTACTCCAGAAGTCTACAATGTGCCAGATATTGTGCTTGACCTTAGGGATACAATGATGAGAAAAGCCAGATATTTTCACTGCTCTTATGGAACTGATGTGGAGAAGGCAATGACACCCCACTCCAGTACTCTTGCCTGGAAAATCCCATGGACGGAGGAGCCTGGTAGGCTGCAGACCATGGGGTCGCGAAGAGTCAGACACGACTGAGCGACTTCACTTTCACTTTTCCCTTTCATGCATTGGAGAAGGAAATGACAACCCACTCCAGTGTTCTTGCCTGGAGAATTCCAGGGACGGGGGAGCCTGGTGGGCTGCCATCTATGGGGTCGCACAGAGTCGGACATGACTGAAGCGACTTAGCAGCAGCAGCAGCATGGAACTGATGATCTAGATTTAATAGGAAGAGAGGTATTCATGAAATAATTACATAAATATAAAATGCCACTGTGACAAACACCCATGTTGATCACTTTCTAGCTTCTCCTGGAAGCACACTTTATCCACACAATGAAATATAACCATCATCTGAAAATTCTTTGGCTTACTTCCAAGGAAAATTTACCACTGTCAGTGTCCCTCAATCAAATCATAAGAATAAATCAGTAGTGAAATAAGCTATGTTTATTACTTGTTGCAGCAAAGAAGAATACATAGCATAGAGAACCATGATTTATCTCAGTAAGAGGATGGTAGAAATACCTAACTGGATGATTTGGACTTTGGCTGGGTAATTTAGGGGAGGATATAATGAAGTGAGCATTTGCTCTAAATTGGATGTTTTGAGAGCATTTGCTCTAAATTGGATGTTTTGAGAGTGCTAAGTCTCTTCAGTCGTGTTTGATTCTTTGTGACCCTATGGACTATTACCTGCCAGCCTCCTCTCCCCATGGGGTTTTCCAGGCAAGAACACTGGAGTGGGCTGCGTTTTCCTCTCCAGGTGATCTTCTCAACTCAGGGATCTAGCCTGTGTTTCTTACATCTCCTGCAATGGCAAGCAAGTTCTTTAACCCAGGGATCGAGCCTGTGTCTTTTACATCTCCTGCAATGGCAAGCAAGTTCTTTACCACTGTTGCCACCTGGAAAGCCCCAGGAGGGGCAATTCAATGATAGGGTATTTAGAATGTGGCATTGCAGCCTTGGTTTTGTCTGTCTAGACAAAACTATGAAGTAGCCTTGTTTTATTTCCTGTTATCATGGTCTCCGTTGACTATGATGGCTACTCCATTTCTTCTAAGGGATTCTTGTCCACAGTAGTAAATATAATGGTCATCTGAGTTAAATTCACCCATTCCAGTCCATTTTAGTTCGCTGATTCCTAAAATGTTAACGTTCACTCTTGCCATCACCTGTTTGACCACTTCCAATTTACCTTGATTCATGGACCTAACATTCCAGGCTCCTATGCATTATTGCTCTTTAGAAGATCAGACTTTACTTCTATCACCAGTCACATCCATAATTGGGTGTTGTTTTTGCTTTGACTCTGTCACTTCAAAAAGGACAGAAATGGTATGGATCTAACAGAAGCAGAAGATATTAATAAGAGGTGGCAAGAATACACAGAAGACCTATACAAAAAAGATCTTCATGACCCAGATAACCACTATGGTTTTATCACTCACCTAGAGCCAGAAATCTTGGAATGAGAAGTCAAGTGGGCCTTAGGAAATATCACCACAAACAAAGCTAGTGGGGGTGATGAAATTCCAGTTGAGCTATTTCAAATCCTAAAAGATGATGCTGTAAAAGTGCTGTACTCACTATGCCAGCAAATTTGGAAAACTCAGCAGTGGCCACATGACTGGAAAAGGTCAGTTTCCATTCCAATCCCAAGGAAAGACAATGCCAAAGAATGCTCAAACTACTGCACAATTGCACTCATCTCACACACTAGTAAAGCAATGCTCAAAATTCTCCAAGGGAGGCTTCAACAGTACATGAACTGTGAACTTCCAGATGTTCAAGCTGGATTTACAAAAGGCAGAGGAACCAGAGATCAAATTGCCAACTTCCATTGGATCATTGAAAAAGGACGAGAGTTCCAGAAAAACATCTACTTCTGCTTTATTGACTATGCCAAAGCCTTTGACTGTGTGGCTCACCAAAAACTGGAAAGTTCTGAAAGAGATGGGAATACCAGACCACCTGACCTGCCTCTTGAGAAATCTGTATGCAGGTCAGGAAGTAACAGCTACAACTGGACATGGAACAACAGACTGGTTCCAAATAGGAAAAGGAGTATGTCAAGGCTGCATATTGTCACCCTGCTTATTTAACTTATATGCAGAATACATCATGAGAAACGCTGGGCTGGATGAAGCACAAGTTGGAATCAAAATTGCTGGGAAAAATATCAATAACATCAGATACTCAGATGACACCACCCTAATGGGAGAAAGTGAAGATGAACTAAAGAGCCTCTTGCTGAAAGTGAAAGAGGAGAGTGAAAAACGTGGCTTCAAACACAACATTCAGAAAACTAAGATCATGGTATCTAGTCCCATCATTTCATGGCAAATAGATGAGGAAACAGTGGAACCATTGGAGGACTTTATCTTTTTGGGCTCCAAAATCACTACAGATGGTGACTGCAGCCATGAAATTAAAAGACACTTTCTCCTTGGGAGAACAGTTACGACCAAACTAGACAGCATATTAAAAAGCAGAGACATTACTTTGCCAACAAAGGTCCATCTAGTCAAAGCTATGGTTTTTCCAGTAGTCATGTATGGATGTGAGTGTTAGATTATAAAGAAAGCTGAGTGCTTAAAAGTTGATGCTTTTGAACTGTGGTGTTGGAGAAGATTTTTGAGAGTCCCTTGGACTGCAAGGAGGTCCAACCAGTCCATCATAAAGGAAATCAGTTCTGAATATTCATTGGAAGGACTGATGCTGAAGCTGAAGCTCCTAATGCAAAGAACTGACTCATTTGAAGAGACTCTGATGCTGGTAAAGATTGAAGGCAGGAGGAGAAGGGTACAATAGAAGATGAGATGTTTGGATGGCATCACTGACTCAATAACATGAGTAAACTCCGGGAGTTGGTGATGGACATGGAAGCCTGGTGTGCTGCAGTCTATGGGGTAGCAAAGATTCAGACATGACTGAGCAACTGAAATGACCATGGCCTCTGAGTAATCTTGTTTTAGATTGTAGTCTGTGAAATTAAACAGTGTGTTCAACAAGAGAACAAAATGGTCCAACCCTGAGTGTCAATCTAGCATATAATGTTGTAGTCTAGCTGAACCTCAGTTCAATTTTGAATGACATGGTTTTTTCTATCTTACTAGTATACATCTTGACATTATGCACACTGTGCTTGATGTTCTATTCATATTACAGTTATTGTCCATGTACACCTTCTTGAAAAGTCTTAGTGAACCTGATTGTTAAACGGATGGTTTCTATCAATAAGTGTCCAAGAAGGTAAACAGAAAGCTTACCAAAAGAATTTAATTGTATAAACTGTTTAGACAGGTTTTAGAGGATTTAAAAAAGCAAAAATGAAACTTTGAAGCAACAAGAGTGTTAATTCAGGAAGTAGCTATCACCCCTTGGGCTAGGAAAACAAAGAGTAGTTTCTATTTTCAGAAACTATAAAATTACAGAAAAGGTTTGCTGATATGGGACTGATTTCTGAGTTTGGTACACTGCCAGCTAGTAGTGGTACCTTTTGTGTTATAATGAGGTTGATTCTGATACTGCACAAAAAGAGGAACCGACTGCTACTATTACTAACAGCCAATGCCAGGATGGAAAGTTGTTCTTTGGGTGATACTGATAGGAATAGAAAGCAAAACAGAAAGGATCATCTTCCTTCTTCAGTCATCTAGTCTCCTTGTACTGTTCTCTATTGGCAGAATCTCATTCAAAGACATTTTGTTGTTGTTCAGTCACTGTCATGTCCAACTCTTTGTGACTCCATGACTGCAGTACACGAGGCTTCCCTGTCCTTCACTATCTCCTGAAGTTTGCTGAAATTCATATCCATTGAGACAGTCAATTTCATCTGTTCAAAGACATTTAGTAAAGCAGAAATGTGGTTTGCAGAGTTTCATCAAAAACATTGTATAGAACAGTGTGTTTGGAACTGAGAAAATGTAGCTTAATTACCAATACAGAAGAAACGAGCAATTTTCGTTTGCTTTAGTTTTTTTGTAAAACCAAACTGTATGAGTATATGTGGAGTACATGTGGAATGAAAGTTGGTCTATATAAATTATGGAGTTGTTAGTGACTTTTTGAAATCTCAGTACTGTCTCTTTGACTTTTGAAAACTACAAACTGTTCTGATTGTTCTTATTATAACAAACTATGCATGTTAATACTACTCATATTAGGTTGTGGCTCTTCAATAGTAAAAATAATACTAGCATATGTATAGTATAGGGCTTCCTTGATGGCTGAGATGATAAATAATCTGCCTGCAATGCAGGAGACCCAGATTCAATCCCTTGTTTGGGAAGATTCCCATAGCAACCCACTTCAGTATTCTTGCCTGGAGAATTCTTTAGACAGAGTAGCCTGGTGGGCTATAGTCCAAGGGATCACAAAGAGTCAGACTCGACTGAGTGACTAACACACACATGTACCATATTTTAGAGTTTTAAGCAGGGGTCTCCATCCCCTGGGCCACAGACCACTGGTTCATGGCCTCTTAGAAACCAGACTGCATAACAGGAGGTGAGCAGCAGACAAAACTGAAACCACTCCCCTTCATTCCCAAACTGTGGAAAAGTTGTCTTCTATGACACAGGTTCCTGGTGCCTAAAAGATTGGGGATTGTTGGTTTAAAAGCATTTTACTTTGATGATCTCGTTCTGATCCTCCCCACAATTCACAGATGCAGATAGGACAGGCATTTCTATTTAGACTTTATAGATGAAAATAAATTCAGGATGTTATTTGACTGCTGTCTCTGTGGCCCAATCTGTTAGCACCTTCGGCTGTTAACCAAAAGGTTGGTGGTTCTAGCCCACCCAGGGGCTCTTTTCAAGTTGCTTGAAAAGACTATGAATATATCTAGTAGAAGTTTGAATTTGGATTAGAACTCAAGTCTTTTTCGACTTGTAGTCCCACTATCTTTAGTATTTTGCCTCATAGTAGCATCAGGAAAGGGGGAAATCTACTGTTTATTTTAAGCAGAAATCCTCAGCTTTTTGTTTCTTGTTTTGTTTTTGAGTAAGAACACCTTTTTAGTTTTCTTTCTTTGGAGTCTCAACATGCCTGGAACAAAACAAAGTCTGAGCTAAAAGGAAAGTGGAAGGATGAATGTGGTTAATTATCTCTTTCAGTCAATTTTCGAAATATATGGAAATACAACCTTTTAAGTAAGTCATTGCAAATGGGTTCTAATGGTAACTCTATTCTCTTCAGCCCCTGCAATGAAGGTAAAACCAGGAGAAAGCAGTCAGTAATATGAAGACCCATCCAGTCATATGTGTTTCTCAGCCTTGCCTGATCATAAGAATCATTGGAGCTCGTATGTTGGGGGTGATGGCTTGTTAAAAATAAATGTCTGGATACTACCCAGTATATTCCTAATCAGACGCTCTAGAGGAAGACCTGGAAGTAGTATTAATAAATGGCCCAGTTATTCTTATGATGAGCCAAGGTTGTTAAACACTGTCCTGATTCTAGTGGTTGGGGTACACTGATCAGACTCCATTGTCTAGCAAAAATTGAACCATATTATGAAAATTAATTCCATGAAACTTATTTTTAAATTTTATACATGAAATTTATTTTTAAAAACATCATAAAATTATGATACTAATTAAAATTCAGGACTAGAGGGGCTTTTTTACTTCTTGCATGTTACATCCTTATATATACGCTTCCTTCTATAAAGCAAATACTGATTTTCTAGGACACATGGACTGTAAGGATATCCCATTTACTTTATCATACATTAAGCACACAGTAGCATCAAAATTGGAGAAGGAAATGGTAACCCACTCCAGTGTTCTTTCCTGGAGAATTGCAGGGATGGGGGAGCCTGCTGGGCTGCCGTCTATGGGGTCGCACAGATTCGGACACAACTGAAGCGACTTAGCAGCAGCAGAATAATAATATTATTATAAGTAATGATGTCAATAACTATCAGTGCTAATATAATTAATGAAAAAGTTAATTTTTTTCACATGCCCTTCTCATTTCCCCTATATTTTCTATATATTTGTTTTTAATTGATTAATAATTGCTTTACAATATTGGTTTGATTTCTGTAATAATACATCAATGTAAATTAACCATAGGTGAATCTCCCTTCCATGTCCAGCCCTTTCCCACCCCTCTAGGCTATTACAAAGCCCCAGTTTGAGTTTCCTGAGTCATACAGCAAATTTCCGTTGGCTATCTATTTACATATATTAGTGTTTATGCTTCCATGCTACTCTCTCCATTCATTTCACCATCTCCCTCTTCTCCCACACCCTTGTCCATAGTCTGTTCTGTATGTCTGGGTCTCCATTGCTGCTCTGTGAATAGGTTCTTCAGTATCATCTTTCTAGATTCCATATATATGGATTAATATATGATATTTGTTTTTCCCTCTTTGGCTTTCTTTGCCCTCATTAATAGGCTCTGGGTTCATCCACATCATTAGAAGTGACTCAAATGTACTCCTTTTTATGACTTTGTAAGATCAGAGATATCAAAGGAACATTTCATGCAAAGATGGGCTCGATAAAGGACAGAAATGGTATGGACCTAACAGAAACAGAAGATATTAAGAAGAGATGACAAGAATACACAGAAGAACTGTACAAAAAAGATCTTCACGACCCAGATAATCATGATGGTGTGATCACTGACCTAGAGCCAGACATCTTGCAATGTGAAGTCAAGTGGGCCTTAGAAAGCATCACTACAAACAAAGCTAGTGGAGGTATTAGAATTCCAGTTGAGCTATTCCAAATCCTGAAAGATGATGCTGTGAAAGTGATGCACTCAATATGCCAGCAAATTTGGAAAACTCAGCAGTGGCCACAGGACTGGAAAAGGTCAGTTTTCATTCCAATCCCAAAGAAAGGCAATGCCAAAGAATGTTCAAACTACCACACAATTGCACTCATCTCACACACTAGTAAAGTAATGCTCAAAATTCTCCAAGCCAGGCTTCAGCAATATGTGAACCGTGAACTTCATGACATTCAAGATGGTTTTAGAAAAGGCAGAGGAACCAGAGATCAAATTGCCAACATCTGCTGGATCCTTGAAAAAGCAAAAGAGTTCCAGAAAAACATCTATTTCTGCTTTATTGACTATGCCAACGCCTTTAACTGTCAATAAACTGTGGAAAATTCTGAAAGAGATGGGAATACCAGACCGCCTGACCTGCCTCTTGAGAAACCTGTATGCAGGTCAGGAAGCAACAGTTAGAACTGGACATGGAACAACAGACTGGTTCCAAATAAGAAAAGGAGTACGTCAAGGCTGTATATTGTCACCCTGTTTATTTAACTTATATGCAGAGTACATCATGAGAAACGCTGAAATGAAAGAAACACAAGCTGAAATCAAGATTGCCGGGAAAAATATCAATAACCTCAGATATGCAGATGACACCACCCTTATGGCAGAAAGAGAAGAGGAATTAAAAAGCCTCTTGATGAAAGTGAAAGAGGAGAGTGAAAAATTTGGCTTAAAGCTCAACATTCAAAAAACAAAGATCATGGCATCTGGTCCCCTCACTTCATGGGAAATAGATGGGGAAACAGTGGAAATGGTGTCAGACTTTTTTGGGGGGGCTCCAAAATCACTGCAGATGGTGATGGCAGCCATGAAATTAAAAGATGCTTACTCCTTGGAAGGGAAATTATGGCCAACCTAGATAGAATATTCAAAAGCATAGACATTATTTGCCAACAAAGGTCCGTCTAGTCAAGGCTATGGTTTTTCCAGTGGTCATGTGTGGATGTGAGAGTTGGACTGTGAAGAAAGCTGAGCACCAAAGAATTGATGCTTTTGCACTGTGGTGTTGGAGAAAACTCTTGAGAGTCCCTTGGGCTCCAAGGAGATCCAACCAGTCCATTCTAAAGAAGATTGGTCCTGGATGTTCTTTGGAAGGAATGATGCTAAAGCTGAAACCCCAGTACTTTGGCCACCTCATGGGAAGAGTTGACTCATGGAAAAGACTCTGATGCTGGGAGGGATTGGGGACAGGACAAGAAGAGGACGACAGAGGATGAGATGGCTGAATGGCATCACCGACTCGATGAATGTGAGTTTGAGTGAACTCCGGGAGTTGGTGATGGACAGGAAGGCCTGGCATGCTGCAATTCATGGGATTACAAAGAGTCGGACACGATTGAGTGACTGAACTGAACTGAACTGATGGTGGTTTTATTCCTAGTTTTTAATGGAATCTCCATACTGTCTTCCATAGTGGCTGTATCAACTTACATCCCACCAGCAGTGCAAGAGGGTTCTCATTTCTGCACACACTGCCCAGCACTTGTTGTTTATGGATTTTAAAAATAATGACCATTCTGACCAGCATGAGATGATATCGCATTGTAATTTTAATTTTCATTTCTCTAATAATGAGAGATGTTGAGCATCTCTTCATGTGTGTATGAGCCATCTGCATGTCTTCTCTGGAGAAATGTCTGTTTGGTTCTTTTGCCCATTTTTTTATTGTGTTGTTTGTTTTTCTGGTATTGAGTTATTTGAACTGCTTGTATATCTTGGAAATAATTCTTTGTCAGTTAATCCATTTGCTATTATTTTCTCCCATTCTGAGGTTTGTCTTTTTACCTTGTTTATAGATTCATTTGCTGTTCAAAGACTTTTACGTTTAATTAGATCTCACTTCTTATTTTTGATTGTTTTTATTTCTGTTATTTTAGGAGGTGGGTCATAATGGATCTTGCTATGATTTATGCCATATAGTGTTCTGCCTACCTTTTTTTCTAAGAGTTTTATAGTTTCTGGTCTTATATCTAGGTCTTTAATCCATTTTGAGTTTATCTTTGTGTATGGTACTAAGAACTGTTCTAATATCATTCTTTTACAGATAGTTGTCCAGTTCTTCCAGCACCACTTACTGAAGAGACTATCTTTTTCCCATTGTATTCTTGCCTCCTTTGTAAAATACAAGGTACCCATAGATGTGTGGGGTTATCTTTGGCTTTCTATCTTGTTCCATTGGTCTATACTTCTGTCTTTGTGTCAGTAACATACTTTATTGATGACTGTAGCTTTGTAGTTTTGTCTAAAATCAGGTAAGTTGATTCCTCCAGCTCCATTCTTCTTTCTCAAGATTGCTTTGACAATTTGGGGTCTTTCATGTTTCCATATGGATTGTGACATTTTTTTTTGTTCTAGTTCTATGAAAAAAATGCCATTGGAAATTTGATAGGGATTGCATTGAACCTGTAAATTGTGTTTGGTAGTACACTAATTTTCACAATATTGATTCTTTCAACCCTGAAACATGGAATTTCCTTGCCACTGTTTATGTCATCTTTGATTTCTTTCATCAGTGTCTTATAGTTTTCTGTATAGAGCTCTTTTGTCTCCTTAGTTAGGTTTATTCCTAGATATTTTATTATTTTTGCTGCAGTGGTAAATGGAATTGATTACTTAAATTCTCTTTCTGAATTTTCATTGTTATTATTTTCATTAGGAATGCAAGTGATTTCTGTGGATTGATTTCTTTATCCTGTGACTTTACTAAATTCATTGATTAGTTCTAGTAATTTTCTGATAGTATCTTTAGGATTTTCTATGTACAATACTATATCATCTGCAAATAGTGAGAGTTTTACTTCTTCCTTTCCAATCTGGACTCCTTTTATGTCTTTTTCTTTGATTGCCATAGCTAAGCCTTCCAAAATTATGTTGAATGATAGTGGTGAGAGTGGGCATTCTTGTCTTATTCCTGAGAGGGAATGCTTTCAGTTTCTCACCATTGAGAATAATGTTTTCTGTAGTTTGTTGTATATGTTCTTTATTGTGTTGACATAAGTTCCTTCTCTGCCCATTTTTTTGAATAGTTTTTATGATAAATGGGTGCTGAATTTTGTTGCAACCTTTCTCCACATCTATTGAAATTATATGGCTTTTATCTTTTAATTTGTTAATATGGTGTATCACATTAATTGATTGACATATGTTGAAGAATCCATGCATCCCTGGGATAAAGCTGACTTGATCATGTTGTACGATCTTTTTAATGTGTTGTTGATTTCTGTTTCCTAGAATTTTGTTGAGAATTTCTGCATCTATGTTCATCAGCGATATTGGCCTGTAGTTTTCTTTTTTGTGATATATTTGTATGGTTTTGGTATCAGAGTTATTGTGTCCTTGTAGAACTAGTTTGGAAGTATTATTTCCACTGCAATTTTTGAAAGAGTTTCAGAAGGGTAGGCGTTCAGTTCAGTTCAGGCGCTCAGTCATGTCCGACTCTTTGCGACCACATGAACCATAGCACACCAGGCCTCCCTGTCCATCACCAACTCCCGGAGTTCACCCAAACTCATGTCCATTGAATCAATGATGCCATCCAGCCATCTCATCCTCTGTTGTTCCCTTCTCCTCCTACCCCCAATCCTTCGCAGCATCAGGGTCTTTTCTAATGAGTCAACTCTTCGCATGAGGTGGCCAAAGTATTGGAGTTTCAGCTTTAGCATCAGTCCTTCCAAAGAACATGCAGGACTGATCTCCTTTAGAATGGACTGGTTGGATCTCCTTGCAGTCCAAGGGACTCTCAAGAGCCTTCTCCAACACCACAGTGCAAAAGCATCAATTCTTTGGCACTCAGCTTTCTTTACAGTCCAACTTTCACATCCATACATGACCACTGGAAAAACCACAGCCTTGACTACATGGACCTTTGTTGGCAAAGTAATGTCTCTGCTTTTGAATATGCTATCTAGGTTGGTCATAACTTTCCTTCCAAGGAGTAAGCGTCTTTTAATTTCATGGCTGCAATCACCATCTGCAGTGATTTTGGAGCCCCAAAAAATAAACTCTGACCTGTCTTCTCTAAATTTTTGATAGAATTCACCTGTGAAGCCATTTGGTCCTGGGCTTTTGTTTCTTCAGATTTTTTTTTTTTTAATCACAATTTTGATTTCAGTACTTGTAATTGACTTGTTCATAATTTCTATTTCTTTCTGGTTCAGTCTGGAAGGTTCAACTTTTCTAAGAATCTAAATTTTCTCTATGTTGTCCATTTTATGAGCATATAGTTGCTTGTACTAGTCTGTTATGATCCTTTGTATTTCTGCATTGTCTGTTGTAACCTCTCCTTTTTCATTCCTGATTTTCTTGATTGATTCGATTTTTCTCTCTTTTTTTCTTGATGGCTAATGGTTTGTCAATTTTGTCTATCTTCTCAAAGGGCCAGCTTTTAGTTTTATTAATATTCACTATTATTTCTTTCATTCTTTCTGCTCTGATCTTTATGATTTATTTCCTTCTATTAAGGTTGGTTTTATTGTTGTTGTTCTTTATCCAGCTATTTTAAGTGTATAATTAGGTTGTCTATTTGATGTGTTTTTTCTTTCTTTCTCTTTTTTTTTTTTTAAACTCAGGTAGGATTGTATTGCTATAAACTTCCCTCTTAGAACTGCTTTTGCTAAATCCCATAGGTTTTGGGTCGTCAGGTTTTCATTGCCATTTTTTTCTGGGCATCTTTTGATTTCCTTTCTTATTTCTTCAGGAACTTCTTTGTTACTTATAAATTTATTGTTTAATGTCCATGTGCTTGTGTTTTTTTTTTTTTTTCTTTAATTGATATCTAGTCTCATATCGTTGTGGTCAGAGAAGATGCTTAATATGATTTCAATTTTGAGATTTACTGAAGTGATATGTGATCCAAGAAGTGGTCTATCCTGAAGAATGTTCCATGTGCATTTGAGGAAAAAGTTTATTCTTCTCTATTTTTATGGAAAGTCCTGAAGATATCAACTAGGTCCATTTGGTCTAATGTTTAATTTAAAATTTGTGTTTCCTTATTGATTTTGTGTTTTGATGATCTGTCAATTGGTGCAAGTTGAGTGTTAAAGCCCCTTACTGTCATTTACTCCTTTTTATGTCTATTAGTGTTTGTCTTATGTATTGAGGTGGACCTATGTTGGGTGCATAGATATTTACAATTGTTATGTTTTTTTCTTGGATTTATACTCTGATCATTACATAGTGTCCTTCTTTATCTCTTATACGTTATTTTAAAGTTTATTTTGTCTAAAATGAGAATTGCCACTCCAGATTTCTTTTGATTTCCATTTGCATGGAATATGTTATTCCATCCTTTTACTTTCAGTCTATATGTGTCTCTAGTTCTGAAGTGGGTCTCTTGTAGACAGCATATATATGTGTCTTGTTTTTGTATCCATTCAGCCAGTCTGTATCATTTGGATGGAGTGTTTAACCCATTTACATTTAAAGTAATTATTGAAATATATGTTCCTATTGGCATCTTCTTAATTGTTTTGTCTTTGTTTTTGTAGGTCTTTCCTTTCACTTGTGTTTACTCTCTATATAAGTTCCTTTAATATTTGTTGTAAGCTGTTTTAGTGGTGTTAAATTCTCTTAAGTTTTGCTTGTCTGTTAAGCTTTTGATTTCTCCATCAATATGAATGAGATCCTTGCTGGGTAGAGTAATCTTGGTTGTAGCTTTTTTCTTTCAGTACTTTAAATATATCCTGCCATTCCCTTCTGGCCTGCAGAGTTTCTGCTGAAAGATCAGCTGTTAATCTTATGGGTTTTCCCTTCTATGTTACTTATTGCTTTTCCCTTGCTTCTTTTAATATTCTTTCTTTTCCTTTACTTCTGTTAACTTGATTAGTATATGTTTCTCAACGTGTTTCTCCTTGGGTTTACCCTGTATTGGCCTCTTTGCCTTTCTTGGACTTGATTGGTTATTTCTGTTCCCATGTTAGGCAAATTTTCAACTATAATCTCTTCAAAAATTTTCTCAGTGCTTTTCTTTTTCTCTTCTTCTTCTGGGATTCTTCTAGCTTGAATATTGGTGTGTTTAATATTGTCCCAGAGGTCTCTGGGTCTATCCTCAGTTCTTTTCATTCTTTTTCTTTTATTCTGCTCTTGAGCAGTTATTTCAAACATTCTCTCTTCCAGCTCACTTACCTGTTCTTCTGCTTCAGTTATTCTAGTTTTGGTTCCTTGTAGAGTATTTTTAATATCCATAATTGTGTTATTCATCTCTATATGTTTATTCTTTGTTTTCTCTATGTCTTTGTTGATTGTATTAATTGTGTTAATTGCTTCTTGCATTATGTCCATTCTATTTTTGATGCTCTGGAACATCTTTACTATTATTATTCTGAATGCTTTTTTAGGTAGTTTACCTAGTCCTTCTTTGTTTATGTCGTCTTGTGAGTTTCTACCTTGTTTCTTCATTTGTGCTGTATTTCTCTGTCTTTTCATTTTTTCCCCCTAACTTATTCTGTTTGAGGTCTCCTTTACCCAGGCTTCAGGGTTGTATTGCTTTTTCCTTTTGGTTTTTACCTTCAGTGGGAAATGTTGGTTCAGTGGTTTGTGTTGACTTCTTATTAAGGGTGCCTTGTACCTGTGTTCTAGTGGGAGGAGGTGAGGTTTTTTTTCTTTTTCCTCTGATGGGTAGGGCTGTGTGAGGTGGTATATTTTGCAATGTCTGTGGAATCCTGTCTGCTGATGATCATCTTTGTGTTTTGGTCTTACTTATTGTTTTGGTGAGGTGCACTACCCTGGATGCTGTTGGCAGCTGGGTGATATCAGGCTTTGTTTACAGGTGTAGGCCAACATCCTTTGGATCTTAGAAAAAGCAAGAGAATTCCAGAAAAACATCCACTTCTGCTTCATTGACTATGCTAAAGCCTTTAACTGTATGGATCACAACAAACTATGGAAAATTCTTAAAAAATGGAAATACCAGACCACCTTATATGTAGTCACCCTGCTTATTTAACTTCACACACCTCAGATTCTCACATCTTTCAAATTCTTACTCAAATCAAAATAATTACTCATGGAACTTGAAAGATAATGGTAGTTAAACACAAAAACATTTACATAATACCCCTTGCTTTATCCTTTTCACTTATTTTAAATAACTTCATAATTTGTTTCTTTAAATAGATAATATAATAAACTATAATTTATTTTAACATAATTCCCATGTTCATGCATGCTTTCAATTATTCATTTAGCAAATATTTTAATTTGAAGTTCTCACTATGTTCCAGGCATTGATGGAATATTTGGCATATAATAGGAACCACACAGTAAAAGATCCCTTCCTTTGTGGAGCTCACTTTGTAGTCAAGAGACATATATAATAAACAAATAAAATAAGCAAATGAATTATATTTCAGAAGATATTAAGTACTATGGAGAAAAAAAATAGCAACAGTTTAGGGATGAAAGGGGCAGCCTGTAGTAGTAAATAGGCCTAACTGCAGTGAAAGAATATTTACTACAGTGTGCATGTTGATACTTGACTGTTCCACTACTCAAAAGGTTTTTTTTATTTTTGCAATCTCAGGAACACTACTGTGGAGTTTCTCTAGAGTTATGAAAACTAGGGGTTTAAAAAATATAGTGCATTACATATATATGAGTTATTTGTCCATTGTTTAATAATTATATCTCAGTCTTTCATTTGGAATTCATAGTTATGTTCCTTTCTCTTGTGATATTTGAAATAAAAGTTTCCCCAGTTTGGTTTCTGTAATTCTGTTTAGCATTTATATAGTTTCTTTCATATCCATCTTATGTTGATGCAGCCACTGTGCCTCCTCATTGCTTATGGAATCTAATAAAATTTATTCTAGCATTAGAACTCGCTATTTTCTGGTTCCACCCTGACTGTTTAAGTGTATTTTTCAGTGGAGGTTGTTGCCTCCTTTTGTCACTTGAGCAAATCTATTATATTCTCTGGTATCCTCACCTGCACTTTTACTATTTCCACTTCCTCTCATCTTTCCCAATAAAATCTTACTCGTGCCTCAAACCTCAACTCACAGTCCTCCCCAGTGACCACCTACATAGCTCTCTTTCATCTGAAATTTCATAATGCTTACTTTTTGCATCACACATTTCAGTCTTTAATGCCATTTAGCCTTCAGTTTATGTTTGTTTATCCAATCTTCTCAGCAAGCTTTTCTTTCATCACCTATAATACTTAATAAAGTTCTGAGGCTTTACTTGTAAGTATATTGAAATGAATTGATAATGTATTATATTACAGTATTCTCCATCTGAGGACCTTAGATTGCTGTTTTGACTTAAAATTGATCAGTCAATTACTGGACAATAATAAATTTGATGAGATTTCAGAAACTCTGCTGATTGTTTCTAAATTTGTTGAGTCATACCACTGCTTAAATATACTACAGATGTGACAAACTTGTGGTATTCGGAAAATAGTAGAAACTGTATGTAATATGAGATATGTATATGTTAATGATACAAAGGTTTGTAATGCCAGAAAAACAAACAACCCAATCAAAAAGTGGGAGGAAGCCCGAAACAGACATTTCTCAAAAAAAAAAAAACAAAAAAAAAAAAAACACAAAACACAGTACAGATGGCCAGCAAATACACAGAAAGATGCTCAACATCCCTTATTATTAAAGAAATGCAAATCAAAATTACTATGAGATAACACCTCACACTGGTCAGAATGGCCACTACAAAAAATAAATGCTAGAGAGGGTGTGAAGAAAAGGGAACTCTCTTGCACTGCTGTGAATGTAAATTGCTGCAACTACTAGGGAGAACATTATGGAAATTCCTTACAAAACTAGAAATAAAGCTAACATATGACCCAGCAATCCCACTACTGGACATATACCTTGAGAAAATCATAATTGAAACACACACACACACACCCCAGTGTTCATAGCGGCAGTATTTACAATAGCCAGGACATGGAAGCAACCTAGATGTCCATCAATAGATGAATGGATAAAGATGTGGTACATATATGCAATGGAATATTGCTCAGCCACAAAAATGAACACATTTGAGTCAGTAGTAGTGAGGTAGATGAATCTAAAACCTGTTACACAGAGTGAAGTAAGTCAGAGAGAGAAAAACAAATTTTGTATATTAATGCATATATATGGAATCTAGAAAAATGGTATTGCTAATCCAATTTGTAGGGCAGACAGAGAACAGACTATGGACACAGCAGAAGGAAGGAGAGGGAGGGACAAATTGAGAATATATCACTGAAATATATATATATATATATATATATATCTCGCCATGTGTAAAATGGATAACTAGTGGGAAGTTGCTATATAGCACAGGGAGCTCAACTCAGTGCTCTGTGACAACCTGGAAGGTTGAGATGGGGTGGGGGTTGAGGGAGGTTCAGGAGGGAGGGGACTTATGTATACTTGTGGCTGTTTCATGTTGTTTTATGGCAGAAGCCAGCACAATATTGTAAAGCAACTATCTTCCAATTAAAAATAAATTTAAGAAGTATTTCAAACACACACACACACACACACACACACACACAATATATGTATCTCCTTTGAGCAACAAGGATGGACCTTGTCATACTGAGTGAAGTAAGTCAGAGAGAGAAATAGAAATATCATATGACATCCTTTAAATGCAAAATCTAAACATAAATGATACAAATGAACTTACTTACAAAACAGAAACAAACTCACAGACTTAGAAAATGAATGCAGGGAGCAGGAGTGTGGGGAAGGGAGAGTTAGGTAGTTTGGGATGGACATGTGCACTTTACTATATTTAAAATGAATAACCAATAAGCTCGTACTGTATAGCACCAGGAACTTGGCTCAATGTTATGTGGCAGCCTGGATGAGAGAGGAGTTTGGAAGAAAAGGAATACACCTGTAACTTCAGATACACAGATGACACCACTCTTATGGCAGAAAGTTAAGAGGAACTAAAGAGCCTCTTGATGAAAGTGAAAGAGGAGAGTGAAAAAGTTGGCTTAAAATTCAGCATTCAGCAAACTAGTACAACCACTATGGAGAACAGTGTGGAGATTCCTTAAAAAACTGGAAATAGAACTGCCATATGACCCATCAATCCCACTGCTGGGCATACACACCGAGGATACCAGAATTGAAAGAGACATGTGTACACCAATGTTCATCGCAGCACTGTTTATAACAGCCAGGACATGGAAGCAACCTAGATGTCCATCGGCAGATGAATGGATAAGAAAGCTGTGGTACATATACACAATGGAATATCACTCAACCACTAAAGAGAATACATTTGAATCAGTTCTAATGAGGTGGATGAATCTGGAGCCTATTATACAGAGTGAAGTAAGCCAGAAAGAAGAACACCAATACAGTATACTAACATATATATGGAATTTAGGAAGATGGTAATGATGACCCTATATGCAAGATAGCAAAAGAGACTCAGATGTATAGAACAGTCTTATGGACTCTGTGAGAAAAGGCAAGGGTGGAATGATTTGAGAGAATAGCATTGAAACATGTATATTTTCATATGTGAAACAGATCGCCAGTCCAGGTTTAATGCATGAGACAGGGTGCTCAGTGCTGGTGCACTGGGATGACCCAGAGGGATGGGATGTGGAGGGAGGTGAGAGGAGGGTTCAGGATGGGGAACAGATGTATACCCATGGCTGATTCATGTCAACGTATGGCAAAAACCACTACAATATTATAATGTAATGAGCCTCCAATTAAAATAAGAATTAAAAAAAAAAACTCAGCATTCAAAAAACTAAGATCATGGCATCCAGTCCCATCACTCCATGTTTGCAAATAGATGGAGAACCACTGGAAACAGTGACAAAATTTATTTTCTTGGGCTCCAAAAATCACTACAGATGGTGACTGCAGCCATAAAATTAAAAGACACTTGCTCCATGGAAGAAAAACTATGACCAACCTAGACAGCATATTAAAAAGCAGAGACATTACTTTGCTGACAAAGGTCCATCTAGTGAAAGCTATGGATTTTCCGGTAGTCATGTTATGGATGTGAGAGTTGGACTATAAAGAATGCTGAGTGCCAAAGAATTTATGCTTTTGAACTGTGGTGTTGGAGAAGACTCTTGAAATTTCCATGGACTGCAAGGAGATCAAAGCAGTCAATCTTTAAGGAAACCAGTCCTGAACATTCACTGAAAGGACTGATGCTGAATTTGAAGCTCCAATACTTTGGCCACCTGATGTAAAGAACTGACTCATTGAAAAAGTCCTGATACTGGGAAAGATTGAAGGCAGGAGGAGAATGGGATGACAGAGGATGAGATGGCTGGATGGCATCACCAACTTGATGGACATAAGTTTGAGCAAACTCCAGGAGTTCATGACAGACAGCGAAGCCTGGTGTGCTGCAGTCCATGGAGTCGTAAAGAGTCACACACGACTGAGCGATTGAACTGAACTGAACTGAACTGAATACATGTCTGTATGGCCGAGTCCCTTCTCCATTCACCTGAAACTATCACAATATTGCTAATCGGCTATACTGCAATATAAAATAAAAATTAAAAAAAAAATTAAGATTTCTCTGCTCCAAAAATTCTGCTGCAAAAATCTATACTATTTTCACAGTTTACTACAGATCTGTTAATCAATTACTCATAGGATTTCATCCACCATGGAATGTGAATTCTCCAGTTGGCCTATACAATGCCATGTAATTACCATCAATGCTCTAAATCTAAAAAGGTATAAAATGAAAGCATCTGCTTTTAAAAATAGGTAAATAAAAATATTTTTAAAATTCAGATACATTTTTTGGTCTAAGAAGCTATCTAGATTAATCTATTCTTTTTGATCAAGAGTTAGATGATTAGAAGTTACATGTCAATTAAGATAGACTTTCTTTGTAAAGGGTTAACCAAAAAATAAGAATTAGGAATTTTTTAAAATGAGATTTCCAGTTCAGTTTTTTTCAGAAACACTCTAAAAATCCACAGTGTCTTTTCCTTTTTGTCTTTCCTCTATCCTAAATCAATGTACTATCCTTTATTTTTCTGGTTTAGTATTTGGTGTGTAAGTATTAGTACTGGGCTTTCCTTGTGGCTCAGCTGGTAAAGAATCTGCCTGCAATGCAGGAGACCTGGGTTTGATCTCTGGGTTGAGAAGATTGCCTGGAGAAGGGAAAGGCTACCCACTCCAGTATTCTGGCCTGGAGAATTCCATGGACTGTATAGTCCATGGGGCCACAAAGAGGTGGACACGAGAGAGAATTGTTACTCTCCTAACAATTTTCAAATATACTATATGGTGGTGTTAACCATAGTCATCATGTTGTACATTACTTATAAATGCTTATTTATCTTACATCTGGAAGTTTGTACCTTTTGACCAGACCACCTTCATCCAAGTACCCTTACCATTTTTTAATGTTACATAAAGCATAAAAAACATTCTATTTAACCCTTATTTTTTATAATGGTGCTTGTTAACTTACTCATTTATATTACAATTGCTTGTTGTTTCAAAGCTACTGGAAAGTTTGACCAGAGTCTAAGATTTTCTGTATGCAGGTAGCAAATACTTTATTCTAGTGTGATTGATAAAATGAATTAGTTACTGTGATGTTTCCCAAAATCATACTGGAGTGAATAGTTCCAGACTTTTTAGAATATTTTCTAAGCAAGCATAAATTTTAGCATAAGCACAAATTTAAGTTCAAATATAAAATTATAGTTTTAAAAATTATTTGGGGAAAAATTCACACAAAGATGACTTTGCAAAGTACCAGTGTCTTTAGTATGAAAATTCCATGTGATTTAAAAGAATTCATTTATTTAATTATTAATTTATTAATTTAGAATTAATTTATTTTTTTAATTTGAAAGTAATTACTTTACATTATTGTGATGGGTTTCCCATACATCAACATGAATCAGCCATGTATATCCATGTGATTTTTTGATTGTATATATTCTAAGTCAAAACGTTATAGACCCACTAAAATGGCTAAATCCAAAATGCTAAGATAGCATTTTTTGATGAGGAGAGACAGGAAATTTCATTTATTGGTGATGGGAATATAAAATAGTACAACCACTTTGGAATACATGATCCAGCAGTCACACTCTTGGTCATACTCCTAACTAATTTGAAATTTTATTTCTACCCAAATCTTGCATGAAAATGTTCACATAAGCTTTATTCATAATCATAAAAAACTTGAAGCTACAAAGATGTCCTTCAATAAGCAAATGAATCAACAAATTGTCATACTGAATACAATTGGAATACTATTCAATGGTAATAGGGAATGAGCTATGAAGTCATGAAAAGACATTGATTAATCTTAAACATATATTGCTAAGAGAAACAGCCAGTTTGAAAAGGCTTTACACTGTATAATTCCATTTTCCATTCCTCAGAAGGCTGTATAGATACCCATAATTCCTTCAATGCATTGCACAATATTTTAGCCTTTCAAGTTAAATTGACTGAAGAGTAGTTCTCAATTTCTACATTTACCTGCTTTAATCAGTAACACCTCCACATTATAGATTTTAGTCTTGTTATGAGACAAGTCTTCGTTTGAATACTTTATTGTTAAACATGCTAAAGTTATCTAAAATTTATAACTCTCTAAGCTATTTTCCTATGCAAAAGAATTTTTATATGAAAAATAATTAAGCCGGTTATTTTACTTATAATTTAATTACAGTGGGTTGCAAACGTTTTCACACTTTAAAACCTTCTGGTTACTTGAATAGATCCTCCTTCCTTCTTTTATACTCTGGATAACCATACATGAGTACTTATACATATTTATCTTGGATAATTTTGAAATTGTCCAGCCTGGACTGGGGAATTGCTAGTGATCTACTTTCTCTGCGGTTCTATGAGTCACATGCCTACCCCCAAAAAATTCTGCTCTTAAATCTATGCTAAGTGTTATACAAAGAAAAAATTCTTTCAGTCTCTGCCTTCTAGTAGGTTCTAGTTAAAAGCTAAACAAATTTTTGGAATATGATAAAAAATATTTATACCATAACAAGTGCAGCAAAGCAAAGGTTACTTAACTACAACATTGGAAATAGGAATTAACTTTTTTTCTTTCTTGCTATGTTGGGTCATTGTTGCTGCATGCAGGCTCTCTCTAGCTGCAGCAAGTAAGGGCTAATCTCTAGTTATTGTGCATGGGCCTTTCAGCACAGGTCTCAGCAGTTGCAGCACATGGACTTAGTTGCACTGTGGCATGTGGGATCTTCCTGTATCAGGGATCAAACACATGTCCCCTGCATTGGCAGGAAGATTCTTAACCAGTGGATCACTAGGGAAGTCCAAGAATTAACATTTTAAAATTTTCCTGCAAAAGATTATTTAGCATAGGACAGAGTAAAACTGGATATTATTGCCTTGATGGCATTTATCATTTGTTTTATTCTTTTCAGCTTTTGTTGTTGTTCAGTCAGTCAGCCGTGTCCGACTCGTTGCAACCCCATGGACTGCAGCACACCATGCTTCCCTGTCCTTGACCATCTCCTGAAGCTTGCTCAAACTCATGTCCATTGAGTCAGTGATGTCATCCAACCATCTCGTCCTCTGTCATGCCCTTCTCCAGCCTTCAATCTTTCCAGCATCAGGGGCTTTTCTAATGAGTCAGATATTCACATTAGGTGGCCAAAGTATTGGAGCTTCAGCTTCAGCATCAATCCTTCTAATGAATATTCAGGACTGACTTCCTTTAGGTTTGACAGCTTGATCTCCTTGCAGTCCAAGGGACTCTTGAAAGTCTTCTCCAACACCACAGTTCAAAAGCATCAATTCTTCGGTGCTCAGCCTTCTTTATGGTCCAACTCTCACATCTATATATGACTACCAGAAAAACCATAGCTTTGACTATACGGACTATTTTCAGGAAAATAATGTCTCTGCTTTTTATTTGATGTCTAGATTTGTCACAGTGTTTGTTCCAAGGAGCAAGCGTCTTTTGATTTCATGGCTGCAATCACCATCCGCAGTGATTTTGGAAACCAAGAATATAAAATCTGAAACTGTTTCAATTGTGTCCCCATCTATTTGCTGTGAAATGATGGAACGAGGTACCATGATGTTTGTTTTGAGTTTTAAGCCAGCTTTTTCACTCTCCTGTTTTACTTTCATCAAGAGGCTCTTTAGTTCCTTTTCGTTTTATGCCATAAGGGTGGTTTCATCTTCATAGATGAGGTTATTGATATTTCTCCCAGAAATCTTTGATTCCAGCTTGTGCTTCATGCAGGCCAGGATTTCACATGAGGTATTCTACATATAAGTTAAATAAGCAGGGTGACAATATGCAGCTTTGACGTACTCCTTTCCCAATTTGGAATGAGTCCATTGTTCAATGTCCTGTTCTAAATGTTGTTTCTTGACCTGTTTACAGATATCTCAGGAGGTGTGTAAGATGGTCTGGTATTCCCATCTCTTTAAGAATTTTCCATAGTTTGTTGTGATCCACACAGTCAAAGACTTTAGCATAGTCAATGAAGGAGAAATAGATATTTTCTCTGGAATTCTCTTGCTTTTTCTATGATCCAGTGGATGTTGGCAACTTCATCTCTAATTCCTCTGCCTTTCTTAAATCCAGCTTGAACATATGGAAGTTCTCGGTTCACATAATGTTGAAGCTTGGCTTGGAGAATTTTGAGCATTATTTGATAGCATGTGAAATGAATTCAATTGTGTGGTAGTTTGCACATTCTTTGGCATTGCCTTTTTTGGGGATTGGAATGAAAACTGACCTTTTCCAGTCCTGTAGCCACTGCTGGGTTTTCCATATTTGCTGACATTTAGTGCAACAATATAACAGTGTCATCTTTTAGGATTTGAAATAGTTCAGCTAGAATTCCAACACCTCCACTAGCTTTGTTCTTGTGATGCTTCCTAAGGCCCACTTGACTTCACACTCCAGGATGTCTGGCTCTAGGTGAGTGATCACACTGTCATGGTTATCTGGGTCATGAAGAACTTTTTCTTATAGTTCTTCTGAGTATTGTTGCCACCTCTTCTTAACATCTTCTGCTTCTGTTAGGTCCATACTATTTCTGTCCTTTAGTGAGCCCATCTTTGCATGAAATGTTCCCTTGGTATTTCTAATTTTCTTGAAGAGATCTCTAGTCTTTCCCATTCCATTGTTTTTCTCTATTTGTTTGCATTGTTCACTTAGGAAGGCTTTCTTATATCTCCTTACTTTTTTGGAACTCTGCATTCATATGGGTATACCTTTCCTTTTCTCCTTTGCATTTCGTGTCTCTTCTTTTCTCAACTATTTGTAATGCCTCTTCAGACAGCCATTTTGCCTTTGTGCATTTCTTTTGCTTGTGGATGATTTAGATCACTGCCTCCCATACTATGTCACAAACCTCCATCTGTAGTTTTTCAGGCACTTTGTCTATCAGATCTAATCCCTTGAATATATTTGTTACTTCTACTGTATAATCATAATGGATTTGATTTAGGTCATACCTTGATGGCCTAGTGGTTTTCCCTACTTTCTTCAATTTAAGTCTGAATTTTGCAATAAAGAGTTCATGATGTGAGCCACAGTCAGCTCCAAGTCTTTTATTTATTTATTTATTTTTTGCTGACCCTATAGATCTTCTCCATATTTGACTTCAGAGAATGTAATCAATCTGACTTTGGTATTGACAATCTGGTGATGTCAATGAGTAGAGTTGTCTCTTCTGTTGTTGGAAGAGGGTGTTTGCTATGACTAGTATATTCTCTTCGCAAAACTCTGTTAGCTTTTGGCCCGCTTCATTTTGTACTCCAAGGCCAAACTTGCCTCTTGCTCCAGGTATCTCTTGACTTCCTACTTTTGCATTCTAGCCCCCTATGATGAAAAGCACATGTTTTTTGGCATTAGTTCTAGAAGGTCTTGTATGTATTCATAGAATCATTCAACTTCAGCTTCTTCAGCATTACTAGTTGGGGCATAGACTTGGATTACTGTGATATTGAATGGTTTGCCCTGGAAACCAGTAGAGACCATCTTGTCATTTTTGAGACTGTATCCAAATACTGCATTTCAGACTCTTGTTGATTATGAGGGCTATTCCATTTCTTCTAAGGGATTCTTGCTCACAGTAGTAGATATAACGGTCATTTGATTTAAAATCATCCATTGCAGTCCATTTAGGTTCACTGATTCCTAAAATGTTGTGCTCACTCTTGCCAACTCCTGCTTACCCATGTCCAATTTACCTTGATTCATGGACCTAATATTCCTGGTTCTTATGCAGTACTGTTCTTTACAGCATTGGACTTTACTTTCACCACCAGTCACATCCACAACTGGTTGTTGTTTCTGCTTTGCCTGAGCATCCTCATTCCTTCTGGAGCTATTTTTTTGCTCTTCTTCAGAAGCATATTTGGCACCTACCAACTGGAGGAGTTCATCTTTCAGTGTCATATCTTTTTGCTTTTTCATACTGTTCATAGGGTTCTCAAGGCAAGAATGTTGAAGTGGTTTGCCATTCCATTCTCCAGTGGACCATGTTTTGTCAGAACTCTCCACCATGATCCATCCATCTTGGGTGGCTGTGCACAACAAGGCTCATGGTTTTCAGCTTTATAGAAACAGAAGTGACATATAACATTGCATTTATCCAAGTATAATATGTACATAATTGACAGTATATATAACATAATGATTTGATATATTCATAGCATGAAATTATATCAACAATAAGTTTAGTTAACATAAATCACAACAATTTAGTAGAAAAAATGAAATTTGTCATTGCACTTATCAAAGTCCATAGAACTGTATGCTTTAGAACTAGATGCATGTGTGAATAGACATTGAGATTGTTGTTGCTTCTAGCTACGCCATGTAAAATTAACAAAATACCAACAGTAACAGGTAAATGTAGTCAGCCTTATGGTCTTGATAACTTTCAATATTTTTACTACTTATTCCTAAAGTTAACAGTGAAACTGCATGTGATATACATTAATGTAATATTATAGTAGACTTGGAGCTTCCCAAGTGGCTCAGTGGTAAAGAATCCACCTACCAATTCAGGAGGTGCAAGAAATGCATTTTCAATCTCTGTGTCAGGAAAACCCCCTGGAGTAGGAAATGGCAACCTACTCTAGTATTATTGCCAGGAAAATTCCACGGGCAGAGGGGCCTGGTGGATACAGTCCATAGGGTTGCAAAGAGTCCGACACGACTAAGTGACTGAGCACGCATGAATGCATAGGAGACTTGAAAAGAGTTGTTGTTGCTATTGTTGTTTCAGTTTTACGTACAGAATGCAATAAACTAATGTACATTCTTTTGGAAGCTGTTTTTAGATTTGGATTGTGTGCAGATTTCTCTGTGGTTTGTTATCAGGTATGAAATCATGTTTCAAAATTCATGTGTGATATTATAAAATTACCTAAGAACAGTCTCTTCTCCCTTTGGCTAACTCAATTTCAGTTATCTGTAAACATTCCTGTTAATTCTAAACATTTGTTAGTGTAAATCTCTGTTCCCAAAAGATTTTCTTCCTGTATTGATGATGACATCATTCTACAGATAGAGTAGGAAAGGCCAGAATTGAAAAATAAGCTTTCTATTTTATACATACCACCTTAAAATGCATATAATTGTTCATATTTTCAGAATGGTCACAATTTAGTTATCAAAACTATTTTAAGAATTACTTTTTGCTTTTTTATGATAAGCTTTCTAAGCGATTCAAATGCACTTTGTAATTTGGATTTTTAATGTACATGTTATTTAGCTATCACATTCAAAGTTTCAAGATTCAGAAAGTAAATATTTTTGTTTATTTGCATTTCCTACTAGATTTCAGTGTTTCTAAACATGGATTGAAGCCCATATAAAAGCAAGGTTTTCCAAACACATAGTTACAAAAGTGGATGTTGAGGGTGGGGGAAGAAGACAGGGAGAGAAATAAATTAGGAGTTTAGGATTAACACATATGCACTACTATATATAAAAGAGACAACTAACAAGGATCTACTGTACAGCACAGGGAACTCTACTTGATTCTCTGTAATAACCTAAATATCAGTTTAGTCTCTTAGTCATGTCTGACTCTTTGCAACCCCATGGACTGGCAGCATGCCAGACTTCCCTGTCCATCACCAACTCCTGGAGTTTACTCAAACTCATGTCTATAGAGTTGGTGATGCCATCCAACCATCTCATCCTCTGTCACCCCCTTCTCCTCCTGCCTTCAATCTTTCCCAGGATCAGGATCTTTTCCAGTGAGTCAGTTCTTTGCATCAGGTGGCCAAAGTATTGGAGTTTCAGTATCAGTCCTTCCAATGAATATTCAGGACTGATTTCCTTTAGAATGGACTGGTTGGACCTCCTTGCTGTCCAAGGGACTCTCAAGAGAATTGAATCACTTGGCTGTATGCTTGAAACTAACACACCATTGTAAATGAACTATATTCCAATATAAAATAAAAGTTAAAATAATAAAAATAGATTAATAGCAGTGACTTACTGTATAGCACAGGGAACTATAATTGATATATTATAGTAACTTATAATAGAGAAGGCAATGGCACCCCACTCCAGTACTTTTGCTTGGAAAATCCCATGGACGGAGGAGCCTGGTAGGCTGCAGTCCATGGGATCGCTAGAGTCAGACACGGCTGAGCGACTTCACTTTCACTTTTCACTTTCATGCATTGGAGAAGGAAATGGCAACCCACTCCAGTGTTCTTCCCTGGAAAATCCCAAGGTCGGCAGAGCCTGGTGGGCTGCCATCTCTGGGCTCACACAGAGTCGGACACGACTGAAGCAACTTAGCAGCAGCAGCAGCAGTAGTAACCTATAATGGAAAAGAATCTGAAAAGGAATGCATATATGTATATATAACTGAATTACTTGGCTGTACACCTGAAATTAGCATGCCACTACATATTAACCATACTTCAGTTTTTTAAATGATTATATATAATTTAACATGATATCAGTTGATGTCAACTCCATGTAAAACATAAATAAATAAATTTTAAAAAACAATGTTTTCAATAAAAGGTACACCAGTCAAATGAACTTGGATTTTTAATCTATTGTGCTACTCTTCAAAATAGCTCTGTTCTTCATTCCTTCACACTTGAGTAGGTTAGGGGCATCCTGGCAGGTAAGGCATGGTTTTCCCCTAAACTGGTTCTTATTCTTTAGAAAATGTTAATGGATTTGTTTGGTTTGGTGTTAATCTGTTTCAAAACGTCAGCCTTTATGAATAAGTTATTTTAGTATGGCATACTTTAATGCAAGGGAAGTAGCTCTAAGTTTTTTCAACTTAATGATATTAACTATATTAATGCCGTCATTTAAGGGAATAAGTATTTTAAATACAGTTATAAAAATAATTATGAACTTTTTTTTTTTTAACCTGAGGATTTTAGGATAGTAGTATGAGTGACAGGATAATTTCCTGATCTATAGATATTTTATTAAATTAAGCTGTCTTATTTCTCACATGATGCAAATCAAATGTCTAATTTTATGATTGTATTTGTTTTATACTCATTGCAAAATCTTTCCCATTCTCAGGTAAGAACACTGACTTAAAAGTCCTACCTTCTGATAAACCTTTTGGAGCCTAGTTACATTTTACAACAATTATTCTCATTTTTAGGTCTATATTATACATTAGTTCAGTAAGATAAGGATTTTTTAAATAGAGAATGCAATGTTAAGAGAATATATACTCTTTTGTTTTAAGCCACTCAGTTTGTGGTGCTTTGTTACAGAAGCCAAGGAAACAAATAAAGAGGTTTATTTTTTTTAAATTTTATTTTATTTTTAAACTTTACATAATTGTATTAGTTTTGCCAAATATCAAAATGAATCCGCCACAGGTATACATGTGTTCCCCATCCTGAACCCTCCTCCCTCCTCCCTCCCCATACCATCCCTCTGGGTCTTCCCAGTGCACCAGCCCCAAGCATCCAGTATCGTGCATCGAAAAAGAGGTTTTAAATCAAGGATCAACAATTTAACTGATAACCAATAGACTATTCTGCAAGAGGGAGTGATGAGATACAAACATTGCTTTAAGTAGCTGGTTTCTGCTGTGGTAAAGGCAGAGTAGAGATGCTGCTAGAGATGAAGTCATGGCAGGATCAGTTAAAAACAAGAGAGAAATAGATGAAGTCATGGCAGGATCAGTTAAAAAACAAGAGAGAAATAGAAAGAATGTAAGAACAAAAAAGAATCTATACAATGCATTGAAATTAAAGAAAAGAAGAATTGAAATCACAGAAGTCTGCTTTATATTAGAGAATCCTCAACCACACATGGGCTTCCCTGGTGTCACAGAGGTTAAAGCATCTGCCTGCAATGAAAGAGACCTGGGTTCTATTCCTGGGTCGAGAAGATCCCCTAGAGAAGGAAATTGCAACCCATTCCAGTATTCTTACCTGGAAAATTCCATGGATGGAGGAGCCTGGTAGGCTACATTCCATGGAATTGCAAAGAGTCACACACGACTGAGCATCTTCACTTTTTCTCAACCACACATGAGTTTTAGTGACAACAAATGTAAACTTATAAACAGTATAGCTGTATACTTATGTATCACCCAGTAGGCAGCCAATATTGTTGACTGACAAAATTTCCCATCTAGTGGAAGGTTTACCACGACTTTTTCTTCTCACTTAAAGTTATACAAAATTACTTTCATTAGGTATGTCTTAATTTGCATATTAAGTATGGATGTGCATAACTTGGTATCTATATTTGATGCCAGGAATGTACTTAACATGGAAAAATAAATAGCACTTTCTCTTATTGGATTAAAATTATGAAAAATACATAAAGAAAAATTATGTAAGTTTTTCTCACTGTTGAACTACCTGATTTGCTACTATGCTTACCCACTTTGTGTCTAATGCTGTGATCCTGTATTTTACTTGCTATTTTATTGGATCTGAACATTCTGAGATGTCTACAAGCTTATTCTATTGTATCAATGAGGGTAGCATGGAAATGTCAGGTCGGTTTATTTCTCTTCCTCAGTTCTTGTCTCATTGCAACAAAAATTTGGAGCAATGGACCCAAAGTTTTAGGACAACAGACAAGTTACAGCTCAGTTCAGCTCAAGCAGACAGGTCTTTTATTAGTCTGACACTCCCAAAGGAGTCTTCCTCATCCTTCCTGTCAAGTCCTCCTTGGCTTCCTGCTTTTATATTTTCAGTTTCCTCCTTTTGGTTACACCTGGTTCAAAGTAAGGCTTGTACCCACCACCAGTCAATGAAAGTGAATACAAATGGGCATATGCTCAAGGCTGATTGACAATTATAAGTTGTATAACAGCAGTCTGCATTGTTTATGCTTTTCCAGATGTCTTCCCATAATTCCATTTGTTATAATTAGGTGTAGAATAGTCACCAGCCCTTAATGGGCTCCTGGCTGTCTAAGGTTACTTGGATAAACCCCTGTGGTCATTTTGTAACAATTGTGTGCCTAAGGCACATGTGCAGGAGTTGAAAAGTCTTTGTAGTTATGTTGTAGCATATCTGTGAGCTCTGCTGAGTGTATCTGGGATGGAGTTTAGAGATCGGCTTGCATCTTTTGAGCCAGGCCTAGATTATGTCTAACTTGTCTAAATTTATACCTAATAGAAATATATACATTATCATATGTAAAATAGATAGCCAGTGGGAATTTGATATATGATTCAGGGAGCTCAAATTGGTACTGTGTGACAATCTAGAGGGAAGGGATGCAGTGGGAAGTGGAAGGGAGGTTAACAGGGAGGGGGCCTTTGGCTGATTCATGCTGATGTATGGGAGAAATCAACACAACACTGTAAAGCAATTATCCTCCAATTAAAACTAAATTTAAAAAATAAGAGAATCCTCTCAAATTACATTCAGTTCATTTCAGTCACCCAGTCATGTCCGACACTTTGTGACCCCATGGACTGCAGCATTCCAGGCCTCCCTGTCTATCATCAACTACAGGAGTTTACCCAAACTCATGTCCATTGAGTTGGTGATGCCATCCAATCATCTCATCCCCTGTCGCGCCCTTCTCCTCCCACCTTAAATCTTTCCCAGCATCAGGGTCTCTTCAGATGAGTCACTTCTTCGCATCAGGTGGCCAAAATATTGGAGTTTCAGCTTCAGCATCAGTCCTTCCAATGAACACCCAGGACTGATCTCCTTTAGGATGGACTGGTTGGACCTCCTTGCAGTCCAAGGGACTCTCAAGAGTATTCTCCAACACCACAGTTCAAAAGCATCAATTCTTCAGCGTTCAGCTTTCTTCACAGTCCAACTCTCACATCCACACATGCCCACTGGAAAAACAATAACCTGGACTAGATGGACATTTGTTGGAAAAGTAATGTCTCTGCTTTTGAATATGCTATCTAGGTTGGTCATAACTTTTCTTCCAAGGAGTAAGCATCTTTTAATTCCATGGCTACAGTCACCATCTGCAGTCATTTTGGAGCCCAAAAATAATAAAACCTGCCACTGTTTCCCCATCTATCTGCCATGAAGTAATGGGACCAGATGCCATGATCTTAGTTTTCTAAATGTTGAATTTGAAGCCAACTTTTTCGCTCTCCTCTTTCACTTTTATCAAGAGGCTCTTTAGTTCTTCTTCGCTTTCTGCCATAAGGGTGGTGTCATCTGCATACCTGAGGTTATTGATATTTCTCCCAGCAATCTTGAATCTAGCTTGTGTTTCATCCAGCCCAGCATTTCTCATGATGTACTCTGCATATAAGTTAAATAAGCAGGGTGACAATATACAGCCTTGAAATACTCCTTTCCCAATTTGGAACCAGTCTATTGTTCCATGTCCAGTTCTAACTGCTGCTTCTTGATCTGCATACAGATTTCTCAAGAGGCAGGTCAGGTGGTCTGGTATTCCCATCTCTTTCAGAACTTTCCAGTTTGTGGTGATACACACAGTCAAAGGCTTCGGCATAGTCAATAAAGCAGAAATAGATGTTTTTTCAGGAAATCTCTTGCTTTTTCGATGATCCAACGGATGCTTGAAATTTGATCTCTGGTTCTTCTGCCTTTTCTAAAACCAGCTTGAACATCTGGAAGTTCATGGTTCACATATTGTTGAAGCCTGGCTTGGAGAATTTTGAGCATTACTTTACTAGTGTGTGAGATGAGTGCAATTGTGTGGTAGTTTGAACATTCTTTGGCATTGCCTTTCTTTGGAATTGGAATGAAAACTGACCTTTTCCAGTCCTGTGGCCACTGCTGAGTTTTCCAAACTTGCTGGCATAGTGAGTGTAGCACTTTAACAGCAGCATCTTTTAAGATTTGGAATAGCTCAACTCGAATTCCATCACCTCCACTAGCTTTGTTCGTAGTGATGCTTCCTAAGGTCCACTTGACTTCACATTCCAGGATGTCTGGCTCTAGGCAAGTGATCACACCATCGTGATTATCTGGGTCATGAAGATCTTTTTTTGTATAGTTCTTCTGTGTATTCTTGCCACCTCTTATTAATATCTTTTGCTTCTGTTAGGTCCATACCATTTCTGTCCTTTATTGAGCCCATCTTTGCATGAAATCTTCCCTTGGTACTCTAATTTTCTTGAAGAGATCCTTAGTCTTTTCCATTTTTTGTTTTCCTCTATTTCTTTGCATTGATCACTGAGGAAGGCTTTTTTCTCTCTCCTTGCTATTCTTTGGAACTCTGCATTCAAATGGATATATCTTTCATTTTCTCCTTTGCTTTTTGCTTCTCTTCTTTGCACAACTATTTGTAAGGCCTCTTCAGACAGCCATTTTGCTTTTTTGCATTTCTTTTTTTGGGGATGGTCTTGATCACTGTCTCCTGTACAATGTCATGAACCCCCATCCATAGTTCATCAGACACTCTGTCTATCAGATCTAGTCCCTTGGAGTATAGTTGATTTCCAACGTGTTAGTTTCAGGTGTACAACAAAGTGAATTAGTTTGTGTGTGTGTGTGTGTGTGTGTATATATATATATATATATATATATATATATATATATATATACAGTCATTCATTTTTAGATTTTACCTCATATAGGCCTTTACAGAGTAGTGAGTCAAATTTCCTGTGCTATACACTAGGTATTTATTTGTTATCTATTTCATATATAGTTGTGTTTTGTTTAATCACTAAGTTGTGTCCAACCTTTTGCAAACCCATGGAGTTGCCAGGCTCCTCTGATCATGGTATTCTCCAAGCAAGAATACTGGAAGGGGTTGCCATTTTCTTCTCCAGTGGTTCTTCGTGACACAGGGATCAAACCTGCATCTCCTGCATTGGCAGGCTGATTCTTTACCACTGAAGCCCATAGTAGTGTGTATATGACAATCTCAATCTTCCATTTTATCCCTCCCCTTCCTTACCCCTAGATAACCATAAGTTTGTTTTCTACATCTGCAACTATATTTCTGTTTTATAGATATGTTCATTTGTACTCTTTGATGTGGACTTCCTACTTTGATTTATTTTTAACTAACTTTTCCCTAATTTTATTAATTGCTAAATTAATATTGGAAAAATATAGCCAATTATAAGAACTATGGGGCTTCCCTGGTGACTCAGATGGTAAAGAATATGCCTGCAATGCAGGAGACATGGGTTCAATCCCTGGATCAACAAGATCCCCTGTAGAAGGAAATGGCGACCCACTCCAGTATTCTTGCCTGGAGAATCCCATGAACAGAGGAGTTTTGTCCATAGGGTCACATAGAGTCACCTTAGATGACTGATGTGACTTCACACAGTGTATTACTAATGATAGGAAACATATTCCATATGATTAAAAATACCCTTATTTACAAAAAAAAAAGATATCTAACATATGTTTAGCACAGTTCTTGTCACTAAGAGTATACAAATTTAAAAAATAATAAGTAAAAAATGCATCATACTTTAGATAAGCATTTTTCAGAAAAATAAATTCATAAGGCCGTTAAGCATACAAAAACCCTTGGTCTTATTTAAAGAAATACAAATCAAAACAGCAAGATACAATCTTTCACTAAACTAGCAATAATTATAAAGTTGGATAATCCCTAGCATTGATAAAGATACAGGAAAATAGGGACTGTCATATATTTCAGCCCTTATCCAAGGGCAATTTGTCTATATTTACAAAATATTTTAAATGCACATACTCTTTGGGCAACCAATTCCATTTTGTCCTGTAAAATCTAAAATTAAGTTACCACATTATTTGTGTATTGACAACTGGGAAAAGCCAAGAGGGTCTTGAATTATGGCCCAACCCCAAGTTCTCCTTCCCATCCTGTTTCTGCAGATGAAATACCATATTCAAACAACTCTCCTTAGCACAGGGACAAGACACAGTGTCTATTTATCCCTGGATGGCAAGCTTCAGTTCCCTGCTAGCCGACAAAATGATTCAAACAAGTCGATCATATACTCTTATGGGAAAGAGAGGTTTCACCACGCTTCAGGGTTACACCACTGCCCTTGCTTGTTCATTCTGTTTTCAGTATTCTCATATGTTCCTGTATGGCGTACAGTGTTCTCCTCTTACAGGCTGTGAGTATATGTGACTCACATATACATGGTGGTTTCATCTGTCTGGTGTTGGGAATCCTTTCCTTGTCAACTTGAAGAACTGGAAACACATAGCTTGGAATTTCCCGTTATACATAACTGCAAATATTAAGCAAGATATGTACCAGAATGTCCATTTCAGCATTGATTTTAATAACAATAACCTGAAAATCACCTAATGTCTATCCTTAGATAGCTAAATTAGATAACATAATTCACTTCAGTTCTGTTCAGTCACTCAGCTTCAGGCATCAATGAATATTCAGGTTTCAATGAATATTCAGGACTGATTTCCTTTACGATTGACTGGTCTGATCTCCCTGCAGTCCGAGGACTCTCAAGAGTCTTCTCCAACAGCACAGTTCAAAAGCATCACTTCTTTGGTGCTCAGCTTTCTTTATAGTCCAACTCTCACCTCCATACATGATGACTGGAAAAACCATAACTTTGACTAGATGGACCTTTGTTGGCAAAGTAATGTCTCTGCTTTTTAATATGCTGTCTAGTTTGGTCATAGCTTTTTTTCCAAAGAACAAACGTCTTTCAATTTCATGGCTGCAATCACCATCTGCAGTGATTTTGGAGTCCAAGAAAATAAAATCTGTCACTGTTTCCATTGTTTCTCCATCTATTTGCCATGAAATGATGGGACCAGATGCCATGATGTTAGTTTTTGAATGCTGAGTTTTAAGCCATCATTTTCACTCTCCTCTTTCAACTTTCAGCAGGAGGCTCTTTAGTTCCTCTTTGCTTTCCGCCATAAGGGTGGTATCATCTGCCTATCTGAGGTCATTGATATTTCTCTTGGCAATCTTGATTCCAGCTTGTGCTTCATCCAGCCCAGCGTTTCATATGATGTACTCTGCACATAAGTTAAATATGAAGGGTGACAATATAGAGCCTTGATGTACTCCTTTCCCAATTTGGAACCAGTCTGTTGTTCCAAGTCTGGTTCTAACTGCTGTTTCTTGACCTGCATGCAGATTTCTCAGGAGACAGGAAAGGTGGTCTGGTATTCCTATCTCTTTAGGAATTTTCGACAGTTTGCTGTGATCCACACAGTCAAAGGCTTTGGCACCATCAGTGAAGCAAAAGTAGATGTTTTTCTGAAACTGTCTTGCTTTTTCTATGACCCAACCGATGTTGGCAATTTGATCTTGGTTCTTCTGCGTTTTCTAAATCCAACTTGAGCATCCAGAAGTTGACGGTTCATGTACTGTTGAAGCCTGGCTTGGAGAATTTTGACTATTATTTTGCTAGCATGTGAGATGAGTATAATTGTGCTGTAGTTTGAATGTAGTTGAATGAATCACTCTGTGACATTGCTTTCTTAGGGTTGAAATGAAAAGTGACCTTTGCCAGTCCTGTTGCCTCGTCTGAGTTTTCCAAGTTTGCTGGCATATTGAGTGCAGCACTTTAACAGCATCATCTTTTAAGATATAAAGTAGCCCATATAACATAATTAGATAATATTAAATAACAATTGCATAAGTAAATTGTATAGTGTCCATGTGATGGAATACAGTGTAACAGTTAAAATGATTGAAGTGTATCGATGGTATCCTGATGATATACACATGATATAATGATGATATGGAAAGATCTTCTAAATATAATAAGTGAAAGAAGTTAAGTTTATAGTATCATTGGTTTGTTTTTTCTAAGTGTATATACATTTTTACCCTGGAAACTTACTCAGGAAGCTACTGACAGTGTCAGGATTGGAGTTTGTACGTAAGAAAGGAAGAGAGATTGTAGCCCATTTTATATCCTTCTGTTTGAATTTGTTAAACAAGTACATAATTACTTTCATTTTTACAATGAGAATAAAAGCAAAAATGCATGATACCTCCTATTAAGTAGCCCATTATCTAGCATTATCTAGAGGGAAAATGAATAAGCTTTCACAAAGCTAGTTTGAAATCTCAGCAGCATACATTACTCTTTGGACTGCTGGTTGGGATATGACAGAATAATGCACATCATATGGAAAACTGAGGGAGTAAGGAACTGTTAGTTGAGTTTAACATTTGTAATAGTTCTTGTTTCAAAAGGATTGCTTCTGAGTACAAATATATAATTCATTTCTACATTTAACTCTAATAAGACACATACTTAAAACAAGAAACTATGCTCCCCAATATCAGAGTTTTGTCACTCAGTTTTATTTAAAAAGAAAAATCAAAGAAGTAAATTCCTTGAAATGTTCTTAAAATTGGTGAAGAAGTCAGAAGATTTTTTTTTTCTATTGTTTTACAATATAATCCAAGTGAAATCAAAATAATTACCTGGTCACATAGGCCAAACCTCAGCTTTAACCTAGGTTTCCAGGGTTACTGGAATGTTACTCCTCACAAAAATCAACAAGATAATTGACTAATATGTCTCCATCACTTAAATCAGCAGTTTAAGCTGAGGGATGTCTTGTAAAGTGAAAGTGGCTTAAGTCCAATAGAGAGACAAAGAGACTTCCCTGGTGGCTCAGACAATAAAGAATACACCTGCAATTCAGAAGACCCAGGGTCAATCCCTGAGTCAGGAAGATTCCCTGGATAAGAGAATGGCAACATACTCCAGGGCCTCAGAGTCGGATGTGACTGAGTGACTGAGCATGGCTCACAACTCTTCAGAGAGACAAAACTGATTTCATCTTCAGGTTTCCTCAGGGAAGTATTCACCTTAAGTATACACATTTTTTTCTTCTTTAAATGAGTATTCAGTTTTAATGCTAGTTGATTTTTATTACCTTACTTATTATCTTAGTTAGAATATGCTCTTAGGAGCTTTAAAAATAATTTCCCTTTCCCCCATAAGCTTCTACTTAACGGGCGTTGTCATAATAGGTCACCTTCAGTATTGCTGATGCTAAGATCCTAGCACATTTCTAACAAATCAAATCAAGTTTTATTTAGTTCAATTTAAGGGATGAATCGGCTTTGGATGTCCCCTAAATGAATTACAACTTAACTTGCTGAGTGTATTCACTGTTCTGTTGATTATTCTTTCCATTTCGACAATAATGTAAGCTAGCTTGCAGTGGAGAATTTGGTACAATGGAAAAATATGGGAATATTTATGCTGGCTGTTATGATGAATTATTTGAATCTACCTAGAACAATGCTCCCATTAATTTTGCTCTCTGGTTTTGAAATTTTCAACCCCACAACTATTGTACAAACAATAAAGGAGTTGTTCAGTTGCTTAATTTCATCTGACTCTTTGTGACCTACACAGAAGGCAGCACACCAGGCTTCCCTGTCCTTTACTTTTTCCCTGAGTTTTCTCAAATTCATGTCTATTGTGTCGATGATGCCACCCAACCATCTCATTTTCTGTCGTCCCCTTCTCCTCCTGCCCTCAATCTTTCCCAGCATCAGAGTCTTTTCCAGTGAGTCAGCACTTTGCATCAGGTGGTGAAAGTATTGGGGCTTTAGCCTCAGCATCAGTCCTTCCAATGAATATTCAGGACTGATTTCCTTTAAGACTGGATTGACTGGTTGGATCTCCTTGCAGTCCAAGGGACTCTCAAGAGTCTTCTCCAGTACCACAGTTCAAAAGTATGAATTCTTCAGTACTCATCCTTCTTTATTGTCTAACCCTCACATGACTATATGGACCTTTGTCGGCAAAGTGATGTCTTTGCTTTTTAATATGCTATCTAGGTTGGTCATAGCTATTCTTCCAAGGAGAAAGTGTCTGTTAATTTCATGGCTTCAGTCACCATATTCAGTGATTTGAGAACCCAAGAAAATAAAATCTGTCACTGTTTCCATTGTTTCCCCATTTATTGCCATGAAATGGTGGGACCAGATGCCCTGATCTGAGTTTTTTTGAATGTTGAGTTTTAAGCCAGCTTATTCACTCTCTTTTTTTCACCTTCATCAAGAGGCTCCTTAGTTACTTTTCACTTTCATGCATTGGAGAAGTAAATGGCAACCCACTCCAGTGTTCTTGCCTGGGGAATCCCAAGGACGGGGGAGCCTGGTGGGCTTCCATCTCTGGGGTTGCACAGAGTCGGACACGACTGAAGTGACTTAGCAGCAGCAGCATTCCTCTCTTTTTTTCACCTTCATCAAGAGGCTCCTTAGTTACTCTTCATTTTCTATCATTAGGGTGCTGTCATCTTATATCTGAGGTTATTGATATATCTCTCAGCAATCTTGATTCCAGCTTGTGCTTCATCCAGCCCAGCATTTCACATGATGTACTCTGCATAGAAGTTAAGTAAGCAGTGTGACAATGTACAGCCTTGATGTACTCCTTTCCCAATTTGGAACCAGTCTGTTGTTCCAGGTCCAGTTGTAACTTTTGCTTCTTGACCTGCATAAAGCTTTCTCAGGAGGCAGGTAAGGTGGTCTGGTATTCCCATCTCTTTCAGAACTTTCCACAGTTTATTGTGATCCACAGAGTGAAAGGCTTTGGCATAGTCAATGAAACAGATGTTTTCTGTAATTCCCTTGAAACTTACCCTCCCATTTTCTATGAACCAATGGATGTTGGCAATTTGATCTCTGAGTCTTGTTTTTTGTGCCCTCCAAGAGTCTCTATTTCCCCCAGTCCTGTGGAACTTCTGTAATCAAATCCCGCTCACCTCCAAAGTCAGATTCCCTGAGGATTCTCAGTCGATTTGCCAGATCCCATGGTTGAGAAGTCTGTTGTGGAGCCTAAAACTTTTGCAACAGTGCAAGAACTTCTTTTGTATTATTGTTCTCCAGTTTGTGGATCACCCACCCAGAGGCTCTGTTGTGGGGTTAATGGTGACCTCCTTCAAGAGAACTTATACCTCATACTATGGCTCCCAGGACTGCTGTTACCAGTGCCCCTGTCCCTGCAGCAGGCCACTGCTGACCCATGCCTCCATAGGAGGACTTCAAACACTCACAGACAGATCTGATTCTCTCTTGTGGGGGGTCACTGCTCCTTTCCCTGGGTCCTAGTGCCCACAGGGTTTTGTTTATGCCCTCCAAGAGTCTCTGGCAGGTATGAAGTTTGATTTTAAACATGACTGTGCCCCTCCAAGAGTGTTGTGGCTGCTTCTCCTTTGTCCTTGGATGTGGGGTATTTTTTTTTTTTTTTTGGTGGGTCCCAACAGCTTCCTGTCAATGGTTGTTCAGCAGCTAGTTGTGATTTTGGTGTTCTTGCAGGAGAAGATGAGCACCGTCCTACTCTGCCATCTTGCCAAACTCTGATATAGGAAAGGCACATAAAATTTTTATGTTATAAATAACTTGATCATTATTTTACTTGATTTTAAAAAAAAACTTGGATGACATACTTTGATTCTTTTATTGTAAACATGTAATTTAGTACTAGTACTTGTAATAGATGTTACTAATCAGGGTTTGTTTGTTTGTTTTTAACTATAGCGGGGAGAAGAGATCTAGCCGATATTGAAATTCATTAACACACAAAGAAAAGCTGTATTATATGTCTTACTGAGAGACATATGTTAACCATACAGTTTAACTTCATTTTCTTGATAGTAAACTGAGAATTCATATATTGCTTTTTCATCCTGATAGCTAAATTTTGTTTTCAAAAATTGTAGCTTTAAAACAAATTTGCACCTGTTGTTTATTATTATATCAGTATTAGCTATGATAATGGGTTTCCCTGGTGGCTTAGACGGTAAAGCGTGCCCGGAATGTGGGAGACCTGGGTTCAATCCCTGGGTGGGAAAGATACCCTGGAGAAGGAAATGGCAACCCACTGCAGTACTTTTGCCTGGAAAATCCCATGGACAGAGAGTCCATGCAGTTGCAGACAGTTGGACACGACTAAGCAACTTCACTTTCATTAGCTATGATAACTCTTTTTAAGTATGGTTTACATGTTTTATATACTACCTTTCATTGTTACCTGAAATGAATTTAGAAGAGAGTTCCATTTTATGTATTTATTTTTTTTTTTATTTTTTAACATTACAATATTGTATTGGTTTTGCCATATATCAACATGAATCCGCCACAGGTATACACGTGTTCCCCATCCTGAACCCTCCTCCCTCCTCCTTCCCCGTACCATCCCTCTGGGTCGTCCCAGTGTACAGCCTCATTTTAAATTTCAGTTAAGGAAGAAACGTTCAAAACTATTTATGTCTAGGAAGGCTTTGAAGTCTAACCTCTGTGCGGGACCAGATCATTTATTCTTAGGCAGAAGGCAGCAACAGAACCTTATACCTCATGCCATGATTTGCCACTTTAATTCTCTACTCCTTCACTCTCACAGGCTTTCTCCGACTTTCTCATCACTCTCACTCTTTCATCACAAACATACATATACTCATACAAGATTTTACAGGATATATATTTTTAATTAAAGTTAATTTATAGATTTTTTAACCACCCCTTGAAATAATTGGAGACATCATAGGGATAAAACTACTAGAAAAAATCAGATATATATGTCTATTTCTAACTACCATGATATCTCTGTGCTCTGTTGAAAGAAAGTCCTTTGTCCTTTCTTTTCATGTCTTCTTATTCACAAATAAAAGTCATTATTCTATCATGCTTCTAACTTATTTCTTGGGGATGCCCCTAGGATTCATTGAATTAAAACAATATATAAAGTCCATAGTTACTTGGTTTTTAAAAAGCTAAGAATTAAAAAGACAGGCTTATTCTGAAACTTTCTGAAGACATAAATGTGATTGTTCTTTTTTTTATGATATTAAAAGAACATTATCTTCTTGCATTTTTCTTATTTAATATTTTAATTAATTATAACTAATTGGAGCTTATCTATAGTAAATCTAGATCAATTTATCAGAAGACAACACTGTGACATGTGATTTTTAATATATGCAGTGTGAGTATGAATATATGCATTATAGAGAAAAGTTTGAGAGAATATAATTATAATTAACAAATGTAATTTCCAGGATGGTTAGTGATTTAAATTATCTTCTTTTAAAAATGCATTTGTATCTTCTACAATTACCTGTATTATTTGTGTGATTACAACCATTTAAAATCAGCATTGCTTAATTTCTATCAGTTAACTTTTTTTACCTATTTTATTCTAGCACATGTTCATCGCATAGAAATAAATACCATGAAAATGTCCACTTCAGAATGGGGAAACACAGAATAAGAATTATGAAATCAATTTATGCATTGAAAGTAACCTAGCACATCTTGCTCTGATGATGCCCTTTAATATTTGATTATTGATTATTCTAATTTTTAAAAATGTTCTTTACAGCTACAAGATCGCACTCAGTTCAGTGACCAAGACTTAGCCACTCTTAAGAAGTACTGGGACAATGGCATGACCAGCCTTGGCTCTGTTTGTCGAGAAAAAATTGAAGCAGTTGCAACTGAATTAAGTGTTGACTGTGAAATAGTTCGGGTAAGGGATTTTCAATAATTTTCATGTTGTAGTTGATGAGTGTCATAAATGAAAGCCTTAAAAATTTCATCATTTGTGTTTCTCTAATAATTTGTAATGTTGAACATCTTTTCATGTGCTTTTTTGGCTACATGTATGTCTTCATTGGAGAAATAGCTACATAGAACATCTGTCCATTTTTTGATTGGGTCTTTTTTTTTTTTTGGATATTGAGATGCGTGAGAGGTTTGTACATTTTGGAGATGAATCCTTTGTCAGGTGCTTTGTTTGAAAATATTTTCTCCCATTCTGAGGATTGTCTTTTCATGTTGTTTATAGTTTCCTTTGCTGTGCAAAAACATTTAAGTTTAATTAGGTGCCATTTGTTTATTTTGGTTTTTATTTTCATTACTCTAGGAGGTAGACTGAAAAAGAGCTTGCTGTGATTTATGTCAGGATGTTCTGCTTATGTTTTCTTCCAAGAGTTTTAGAGTATCCATCCTTAAATTTAGGTCTTTAATCCATTGAATTTATTTTTTTGTGTGGTTTCTGACTCTTTGCAACCCCATACAGTCCATGGAATTCTCCAGGCCTTTCCCTTCTACAGGAGATCTTCCCAATCCAGGGATCAAACCTAGGTCTCCCACATAGCAGGCAGATTCTTTACCAGCTGAGTCACCAGGGAAGCCCATATGGTATTATTTCCGTTCAGTTCAGTTCTGTTGCTTGGTCGTGTCCGACTCTTTGCATCCCCATGGACTGCAGCACGTCAGGCCTCCCTGTCCATCACCAACTCTTGGAGTTTCCTCAAACTCATGTCCATTGAGTTGGTGATGCCATCCAACCATCTTATCCTCTGTCATCCACTTCTCTTCCCGCCTTCAATCTTTCCCAGCATGAGGGTCTTTTCCAGTGAGTCAGTTCTTCGCATCAGGTGGCCAAAGTATTGGAGGTTCAGCTTTAGCATCAGACTTTCCAATGAATATTCAGGATTGATTTCCTTTAGGATGGTTTGATCTCCTTGCAGTCCAAGGGACTCTTAAGAGTCTTCTCCAACACCGCAGTTCAAAAACATCAATTCTTTGGTGCTCAGCTTTCTTTATAGTCCAAGTCTTACATCAGTGTTCTAATTTCATTCCTTGACATGCAGCTGCCCAGTTTTCCCAGCACCACTTATTGAAAAGACTATGTTTCCTCCACTGTATATTCTTGCCTCCTTTCTCATAGATTAGGTGACCATAGGTGTGTGGGTTTATCTCTGGACTTTCTATCCTGTTCCATTGATTTTGTACTATTTTGTACTGTTTTTGTACTATTACCATACTGATTTGATTATTGTAGCTTTGTAGTGTAGTTTGAAGCCAGGCAGCCTGATTCTTTCAGCTCCGTTTTTCTTTTTCAAGATTACTTTGGCTATTTGGGTTCTTTTGTGTTTCTATACAAATTCTAAAATGTTTTGTTCTAGTTCTTTGAAAAATGCCTCACACCAATTACAATGGCCATCATCAAAAAATCTACATACAAAAGCTGCAAAGGTTATGGTTCCCAATCCAGGGATCCTACACTGTTGGTGGGAATGCAAATTAGTACCACCATTATGGAGAAGAGTATGGAAGTTCCTTAAAAACTAAATATAGAACTACCATATGACCCAGAGACCCTGCTCCTGGACGTATATGTGAGGAGGACTATAATTCAAAAAGATACATGCACTGCAATGTTCTTTGAATCACTGTTTACAATAACCAAGACATGGAAGCAACCTAAAGTGTCCATTGGCAGAGAAATGGATAAAGAAGATGTAGTACATACATACAACGAAATATCATTCAGTCATAAAAAGAGAATGAAATAATGTTATTTGCAGCAACATGGATGGACCTAGAGATTATCATACCAAAGATAAATATTATATGATATTACTTATATGTGGAATCTAATAAAAATAATACAAATGAACTTATATACAAAATAGAAACAGACTCACAGATTTTGAAATCAAACTTATGGTTGCCAAGGGAAAATGGAGAGGAAGTTATAAATTAGGAAATTGGAATTAACATATACACACTGCTATATATAAAATAGATAACTAACAAGGACCTACTGTATAGCACAGGGAACCTTACTCAATATTCTATAATAACCTATATGGGAAAAGAATCTGAAAAAGAATTGATATACATAAAATTTATTCAATTTACTGTACATTTTAAACTATCAGAACATTATAAATCAACTATACTCCAATAAAAATTAATTGCAAATTGTATGAGGTGCTTTAAACAATGCTACCAATAAAGTGAAAAAACCACAGAATGGGAGGAAATATGTGTAGATCATATATCTGATAAGGAATCATATCCAAAATATGTAAAGAACTCTTACATCTCAATAATAAAAAGGCAAATAATGCAATTAAAATGGGCAATGGATTAGAACAGACATTTATCCAAAGATTTACAAATGACCAATAAATACATAAAAACATGCTCAACATCAGTTGTCATTATGGAAATCAAAACCACAATGAGATAGATACCTCTTAACACCCACTATGATGGCTATAATAATAATAAAAAAAAAAAACAAATAATAACAAGTATATACCAGGATGTGGAGAAATTTGAACCATTATACACCTCTGGTGAAAATGTAAAATGTCTTAGCCACTTTGGAAAATGGTCCTCAAAACTGTTTACACAGAGATATATGACAGAAATTCCATTCTTAGGTAATACTCAGAAGAAATGAAAACTATGTCCACTCAAAAACTTTTACATGGAGATGCAGAATCTCTGGCTATGGAAGGCCAACTATGGGACTTGACTATCCATGGATTTTCATATCCCTGATGGTCCTGGAACCAATCCCCCTATGGTTACTGTCTGACTGTAGATTTACATAACTAAGGTGTTCCAGACATACTTAAAATGTTTCCAATAAGTGCATCAAGTAAAAAAATTAAAAGGTATTTTTTTTAGTGTTTAATCTACATTGACAACATTGATTAATCTGTTTCAAGAAAAAACGATTTAAATTTGAAGCAAAAGTAGTTTATCAGTTTCAATATTACATCTGTTCAAGTTAAATAAAACTACTAATTCTTATGTCAATTCATAAGTTTTACATTGTGTTCTGTTTGGAGCCGGATGATAGAGCTTGTGCTGTCCTGCTCCATCCCACCTAGGATGTGAATCTTCCCTTTCTCTGGTGTATTCATGCTGTATATTCTACCCACACATTAATCACTTAGTAGTCCTCTTGGTTATCAGATTAACTGTCATGGTATCATGGTGCTTGTGTTCAAGTAACCCTTATTTTACTTAATAATTGCTCCAAAGCTTAAGAATAATGATGCTGGCAATTCAGATTTTCTCCTACTGCACCTAATTTATAAATTAAACTTCATCACAGGTGTGTGTATAGAAAAAACATAGTATATATAGAGTTAAATACTATCCCTGGTTTCAGACACTCACTCAGAGAGTGGGACACTACTGTGCATTTCACATACTATATAATGAATGATAGATTGAAAATTATAGTGATCAGTCATGGAAACTGTAGCTTACATTCCATTTGAAAGATATTAATATTTGTGTAAGATTTAGGTAATGACAGTACTGTGCTGGTAAGTATTTAACAACATTTTTTTAAGGAAAATAACTCTGATTTGTATCATTTGTTGATTTCTATGATATAAAGATTCCTGCCATGGCTGATTCCATGGCTCATTTAATGCAGATTTCAGAAGAGATGCTAACAGATGGCTCTTGTGAGCAAGTAAACGTAGTCTTCAGCTCACACAGAAGGATCATTGCAGAAAATCAAGAGGTAACTACTATTAAAGAAGAAAAAACAAAATACAGAACTCTTCCAGAGGAGAAAATATTTCCTCATACATATATACATGAATAAAGAGGGAGAAATATAGGGGAAAATCAGAGCATATTTCTAAAACTAAATAATATTCTCAAAATAAATACTGTCATGACCAGACCTTTGCTTTTTATTTTTTTAGGGTTCAGATGAGAAGTCAAACTAAATCCTGTATTTACTGAGCATGCTGCTGCTGTTTAATCATTAAGTTGTGTCCAACTCTTTGAGATTTCATAGACGGAGAATGCTATGTGTTATACATACGAACTGGGAAATAGAAATACAGTTCAGTTCAGTTCAGTTCAGTCACTCAGTCATGTCCGACTCTGCAACCCCATGAATCGCAGCACGCCAGGCCTCCCTGTCCATCACCAACTCCCGGAGTTCACCCAGACTCACATCCATCGAGTCAGTGATGCCATCCAACCATCTCATACTCTGTCATCCCCTTCTCCTCCTGCCACCAGTCCCTCCCAACATCAGGGTCTTCTCAAATGAGTCAGCTCTTCTCATCAGGTGGCCAAAGTATTGGAGTTTCAGCTTCAACATCAGTCCTTCCAATGAATATTCAGGATTGATTTCCTTTAGGATGGACTGGTTGGATCTCCTTGCAGTCCAAGGGACTCTCAAGAGTCTTCTCCAACACAGACACATCCTATTTCTAAGGAGCCTGAAGTCTAGCAAAAGAGACAACAAAAGAATATAGGTACCTGAAGAGGAATTGGAGTGAGACCATGGTATGTGGTGCCTAAGCGAATGCCACAATTATGGAAATACAGAGAATGTGTTTTTGTTGTCATTGTTGTTTTTAATCAAAATTATATACACACATAGTTCAAGGAGTTAAGTTCTGTAGAACTTGCTACAAAACCAACATGCTTTACTTCTCCCCTCCTACCATTTTGTGGCAGCCAGAATCAATTATTTCCACCCTTTAGATGATTCCTTTGGTATTTACCTCTATCTGTGAATAATTCTATGTTAATTAGAATTAGGTTTTGCTGTGAATAGCAAAAAGACTCAAAATAAATAGACATTTATTTTAAAACTATTATTAAAATAATATTTTAAACAATATATTTCAAGTCCATGTACAAATCTAGAGCTGGCATGGCAGTTCTGCCCTGTGAAGTCCTCAGAGATTCTGATGCCTTTCATCTTCCATTCTGCCATCCCTATGATGTAGCTCTTGTCCTCAGGGTCCAAAATCATGACATTTATGGTCCAGGTAGCATGACAGAGATGAGGAGAAAGAAGGGACAAAAGTGTGTACCAGCTATCTTTTAAAAGGGATTCCCAGAAACTGCTACAAGACATGTTCACTTAAATCCCATTGGCTAAAGATGAGTCACATGGTCATATCTGCTGCTGCTGCTGCTGCTGCTAAGTCACTTCAGTCGTGTCCGACTCTGTGTGACCCCATAGACGGCAGCCCCCCAAGCTCAGCCGTCCCTGGGATTCTCCAGGCAAGAACACTGGAGTGGGTTGCTATTTCCTTCTCCAATGCATGAAAGTGAAAAGTGAAAGTGAAGTCGCTCAGTCATATCTAACTGCAAGGAAAACAGCAAATGTAGTTATATTATGGAGATCCAATGTGCCCAGCTAAACTTTCTATTATATTGGATGAGGGATAAGTATATTGGAGAACACCTAGCAGTTTCTTCTGTTTATATCACTGCTTCTTGATTTTTTCAGTGTTAGGCATTGCTGATTGATATTTTACTATGAAATGCAAGATATTCTAACTCTTTCAAGATCTCGTCATTGATCCTTTTCACCTAAATCCATATTTCTTCACTTCTTACTCTCACAGTATAATTATTTCATAATTTTGGTTAGTTTGATATTCAGTGTTAACATTATTATGACTATGTAAATGCTTTACCATTTATCTTATGTAGTATAATATATTTTTTGTCCTTTTCTGAATAGTATTATTTTGTTTCCTTGAAATCTAATATTTACTTATTTTTTGGTTTTTGTATATTTGCTTGCTTAATTTTCTAGGTACTGACTACTAATTTATCCTGATACCCTTTCCCACTTGTACATGTCTCCTTTCAGTATATTCATACACATTTGGTAGTGCAACAATTTTATCATCTTAAAAAAATTTTCCTGGAATCTTCTGATATGCTCCAACTTGAATTGATTACTCTGCACCTGGAAGACAACGGTTACCCTGAGATTTCCATTTTCAATCTGTTCACTGTTTTGTTATACTTTCAATAAGATATCTTCAAAATTTATCTTCCAAATTTCCACTGAGTTTTCTTTTTATTTTTGTTCTTATTCAATCTGTCACTGATACTAATAAACTCCATAAACCATGACAGCACCTTTCAGATTCCTTGGATTGTCAGACTAGTTCCTTGAGACCCCATACTCCAGGAGAGGAGACACAGAGACAGAATATTACTGAAAACATACTCTCCTGAAATGAAGGATAACCACAGGATTCCTAGCTAGGATTTTATTTGATATAAAATAGTTTTAGGCATAATTGATGTTAAAAATGGCCAAAGCCATTGACTGTGCAGAAACCTTTATCCCTATAGAAAACTCTAACATACAGGAAAAGGAAGAAGTATTACAATTTTCTTCTTGTCTGTGGCTAGTTAAAACTTATATCAAGAGGGAGGGGACATATGTACAGCTATGGCTGATTCATGTTGATGTTTGACAGAAAATTACAAAATTCTGTAAAGCAATTATCCTTCAATTAAAAAATAAATTAATTAAAAAAACTTCTATTATAGGAAAGACAGTGAACTGCTTACTATCCTTTTATTTTTAGGGATTTTTAAAAATGCAGCATGCTAATGGAAGAAAGAAACTTTGAAAAGATGATGTGTTTTAAGAGATCTCTTTTTTTATTATTAGGTAGATAAACTGCAGACAAGAAAATGTTTGCTAGATAAATATATTCCTGAGATATTGGGAGAAACTATGTAGATGTTTTTAAGTCTAATAGACCTTCAAATTATTTATCACCAAAATAAACTTTGCCTCAGGATGTCTAGTCAACCATTACTTGTGGAATAATGTGGAAATTTTGGATTCATGTTTTCTTGTAATAGCTTATAATTCTAAAAATTCTTGGAAGCAAACTTGGCGTATTTTCCTTTTAACTTCATTGAATGTTACTATGTGTATATATTTCTTTAATTTGGAATGTTTCCCAGGTTAGTGTCGATTATTTACTGACTTACTCACTCACCAAAGGTAAACCAAACACTTATTATATTCTCAAACTCTTCTAGATGCCATGGGAAAAACACAGCTCCCCTTAGGAATTTGTAAATTAACATGATCAAATTTTTAATGTCTCTGTGCTTCAGTTCACAGTAAATGGACATGATATAATTAAGGGTTGTTTTGAGATAGTAATAATATATATGGATAATAAGTGTAAAGCACCATATGTCTTTCATAAATTTAGTTCCCTGCCCTATCTCTCTGAAATTTAGTTTAATGCCTTGCCTTTCTGTCTATGTTAGGGTTATAGTGGACAGATGTCAAAACGAACTCTTGTGTGTCAAGTATTTGCATTAACAGTACGTTTCAATGTTTTAAATGCATTTTGAAAGGCAAGTAAATTTCATGGAAAATAGATGTATGTTTTTAAATTTTTGATTATATTTATTTTCCAAAGATTATGACTAGATTTGACGTCTTTAAATAGAAGACTGCTTTTCACTTATACTGTTTTTACCTTTTTTTTTTCATTAAATATATGACCCTCTGCCACTAATGTATATATAAAACAAATTGCCAATGGTTGACTATATACCATATATAGTATACCACATACCATGGACGTTGAATTAAAGCTGGTGGGCATCTTGAGATTCAATTTCATGCTCTTATTTTATATAAGAAAAGTGTGGTTAGATAGGGGTATGTCTTGTTGACGGACACACAGCCAATTGGTTTATTAGATGCCAGATTTCCTTATTACCAATCCAACATTACCATTTCACTAGCGTATGTTTTACCATAAGAATTACTTTGCATACTTCTTAAAAATGCTGATCACCCCATCCCAGATCATGCTTGCAGGGAAGGGTCCTAGGATCTGAATGTTTCCTTTCCCCTAATAATTTTTATGACATATGACTTTGGAAAGGATTTCACTTTACTACACTCTGTGGCAAAATATTCTAGTTGATTCTTTCCCTCCATAATACTTGGTCAAATTTTGTGATTTGTATTTTTCTTGTCTATTTATTTATTGTCTATACATCTACCAAATTGTACATCTAAGTCCAACAATGGGCATATATGAGGCCTACTTGTTTACTACTGTATCTCTGGCTCTAACACAGTGCTTATACATCCTTGATGTTCAATAATCTTTGTGGAATGAAAGAATGAATTTTTTATACAATTTTAAGGGTTATACTTCATTGACAGTTATTACAAAACATTGGCTATATTCCTCATGTACAATACATCCTTATAGTCTATTTTACACCCAATAATTTGTACTTCCCACTGCCCCATCTCTATATTGCCCTTACCCTCCCCTCCACTGGTACTCACTAGTTTGTTCTTTATATATGTGAGACTGCTTCTTTTATGTAATATTCACTAATTTGTTGTATTCTTAGGTTCCACATAAGTGATATCATGCATATTTGTCGTTCTTGGTCTGACTTACTCCACTTAACATAAAGCCCTACAAATCCATGTTGCTACAAATGGAAAGATCTTTGTTCTTTTTATATGGCTGAGTAGTAGTCTACTGTGTGTGTTTATGTACACATGCCACAACTTTTTTATCCATTCATCTGCTGATGGACACAGGTTGCTTCCATATCTTGGCAATTGTAAAGAATGCTGCTATGAACATTGGAGTGCATGTACTTTATTTTTTATTTTATTTTTTAACTTTAAAATATTGTATTCGGAGGGTTCAGGATGGGGAACACATGTATACCTGTGGCGGATTCATTTTGATATTTGGCAAAACTAATACAATTATGTAAAGTTTAAAAAGTAAAATAAAATAAAAAAAATTTTCAGGTTAAACAGCAAAAAAAAATAAAATAAAATATTGTATTCATTTTGCTATTTATCAACATGAATCCGCCACAGGTATACACGTGTTCCCCATCCTGAACCCTTCTCCCTCCTCCCTCCCCGTACCATCCCTCTGGGTAGTCCCAGTGCACCAGCCCCAAGCATCCAGTGTCGTGCATCGAACCTGGAATGGCAACTCGTTTCATATGATATTATATATGTTTCAATGTCATTCTCCCAAATCATCCCACCCTGTCCCTCTCCCACAGAGTCCAAAAGACTGTTCTATACATCAGTGTCTCTTTTGCTGTATCATATACAGGGTTATCAGAGAAGGCAATGGCACCCCACTCCAGTACTCTTGCCTGGAAAATCCCATGGACAGAGGAGCCTGGTGGGCTACAGTCCATGGGGTCATGAAGAGTCAGATATGACTGAGTGACTTAACTCTCACTTTTCACTTTCATGCATTGGAAGGGAAATGGCAACCCACTCCAGTGTTCTGGCCTGAAGAATCTCAGGGACTGCGGAGCCTGGTGGGCTGCTGTCTATAGGGTTGCACAGAGTCAGACATGACTGAAGCAACTTAGCAGTAGCATACAGGGTTATTGTTACCATCTTTATAAATTCCATATATATGTGTTAGTTTTTCTTTCTGGCTTACTTCACTGTGTATAATAGGCTCCAGTTTCATCCACCTCATTAGAACTGATTCAAATATATTCTTTTTAATGGCTGAGTAATACTCCATTGTGTATATGTACCACTGCTTTCTTATCCATTCATCTGCTGATGGACATCTAGGTTGCTTCCATGTCCTGGCAATTATAAACAGTGCTGTGATGAACATGGGGGTACACGTGTCTCTCAATTCTGGTTTCCTCGGTGTGTATGCCCAGCAGTGGGATTGCTGGGTCATAAGGCAGTTCTATTTCCAGTTTTTTAAGGAATCTTCACCCTGTTCTCCATAGTGGCTGTACTAGTTTGCATTCCCACCAACAGTGTAAGAGGGTTCCCTTTTCTCCACACCCTCTCCAGCGTTTACTGCTTGTAGACTTTTGGATCACAGCCAATCTGACTGGCGTGAAATGATACCTCATTGTGGTCTGGATTTGCATTTTTCTGATAATGAGTGATGTTGAGCATCTTTTCATGTGTTTGTTAGCCATCTGTATGTCTTCTTTGGAGAAATGTCTACTTAGTTCTTTGGCCCATTTTTTGATTGGGTCATTTTTTTTTTTTTTCTGGAATTGAGCTGTAGGAGTTGCTTGTATATTTTTGAGATTAGTTGTTTGTCAGTTGCCTCATTTGCTATTATTTTCTCCCATTCTGAAGGCTGTCTTTTCACCTTGCTTATAGTTTCCTTTGTTGTGCAGAAGCTTTTAATTTTAATTAGGTCCCATTTGTTTATTTTTGCTTTTATTTCCAATATTCTGGGAGGTGGGTCATAGAGGATCCTGCTGTGATGTATGTCAGAGAGTGCTTTGCCTATGTTCTCCTCTAGGAGTTTTATAGTTTCTGGTCTTACGTTGAGATCTTTAATCCATTTTGAGTTTATTTTTGTGTATGGTGTTAGAAAGTGTTCTAGTTTCATTCTTTTACAAATGGTTAACCAGTTTTCCCAGCACCACTTGTTAAAGAGACTGTATTTTCTCCATTGTATATTCTTGCTTCCTCTATCAAAGTTAAGGGGTCCATAGGTGCGTGGATTTATCTCTGGGCTTTCTATTTTGTTCCATTGATCTATATTTCTATCTTTGTGCCAGTGCCATACTGTCTTGATGACTGTGGCTTTGTAGTAGAGCCTGAAGTCAGGTAGGTTGATTCTTCCAGTTCCATTCTTCTTTCTCAGGATTGCTTTGGCTATTCGAGGTTTTTTGTATGTTTTTAATTTAATTTTATTTTTTTGATATGTATCCAGAGATGAATTGTTGGGTCAAATATAGGGTTTCCGTGGAAAAATGCATATTTAACAGAAAGGTATGCCCTCTCTGCATAGTACACAGAAAACAGTATATAATAAAATGCATTTAAACTAACAGCATTTTGGAATATTATTTTTCTATTTTTAATAGAAATGTACTTAGAAGCTTATAGGGCCTGAGAGTTCTCATTTTTAATAGTCATTATATTTGTCCTGTTAATACAGGGGAAGTTCTGAATGAAAAGATATAGTTATTATATAAACTTATGAGCAACTGTGGAGGGGTAAATATTATCCAGGAGACTATAGATTTGGAAACCAGTTATATCAATTTATAGATTCTTCAGATAAGGAATTTGAGGCCTAGAATGATAAAATAACTTAACCTTGAGTCACATAAAATGGTTGAAAAACTCTATATTTCAAAACCCTATGAAACAAAGAAATAAATACTCAAATTCCTCGATGTCCTAGTGGTTAGAATTTGGTGATTTCGTTGATATGGCCCAGGTTCAATCTCTGCTTGGGGAACTGAGATCCTGCAAGGCACATGGCATGCCCCTCCCCCAAAAGGAATAAATCTTCTTTACATAATTGATAGTTGAAATGCAGAAAAGACTATTTCAGATAAGGTGGTTCCAGAGTGAAAAAAATGGAACCAAGGCTTAGATTAATAGGACAATAGATACAGTCTAAGGAAGAACATTTTGGAAAAAAAAATGGACTGGGAAAATCTTGCAAAGTAGTATGCTTCATATTCCTGAAATTTTCATGCAAAGACTAGCCATTCACCTACATTGCTAAAGAAGGAACTTTTACATTAAATGGAAAGTTAGACTAGTTGGCTTTTAAGATTACTTCTATCTTCTACGATTCATTGAAAGTGTAATAAAACCATTAACATTATATTTGTACACCAAATTATTTTCTCAGTGCCTTCCAGTTTTAAGAAATATCCAGAAAGGAACTATTTGAGTCCTAGTATGTAATAAATTCTCATATAATCCTGGTGTTCACATGAAATATTATTTTACCTTTATCTCTATGCATTCCATAATTACTCATTTCTCCCAAGATGGTTGAAAAAAAAAGTTGAAAACAAATCAAAACTGGTTTCTGTTTTCTTTTCCTCTTTTCCCAAATCTTCATGACCTAAAGGAAACAAAAAATATCCTAAGAAAATTGTATTGGTCTTCTGCCCACATCATCATTTTTCCAAGCATCTATGGCTAAGATTATTGTGAAAAAGAAGCTTCTGCATTTAAAATTTGATAAGCATCAGTATTCAAAGAGAGAAAATAGAGAAAATACATGACATTTTAATGGAGCTTTAGTAAGAAGTTGAAATTCTTTACTTTTCCTGAAGTCTAATAGCTTATTCTCATTGAGATCACGTGAAGGAAAATTGAAACAGAACTATACTCTTTATTTTTTTTTTAATTTTATTTTATTTTTAAACTTTACATAACTGTATTAGTTTTGCCAAATATCAAAATGAATCCACCACAGGTATACATGTGTTCCCCATCCGGAATCCTCCTCCCTCCTCCCTCCCCATTCCATCCCTCTGGGTCGTCCCAGTGCACCAGCCCCAAGCATCCAGTATCGTGCATCGAACCTGGACTGGCAACTCGTTTCATACATGATATTTTACATGTTTCAATGCCATTCTCCCAAATCTTCCCACCCTCTCCCTCTCTCACAGAGTCCATAAGACTGTTCTATACATCAGTGTCTCTTTTGCTGTCTCGTACACAGGGTTATTGTTACCATCTTTCTAAATTCCATATATATGCGTTAGTATACTGTATTGGTGTTTTTCTTTCTGGCTTACTTCACTCTGTATAATAGGCTCCAGTTTCATCCACCTCATTAGAACTGATTCAAATGTATTCTTTTTAATGGCTGAATAATACTCCATTGTGTATATGTACCACTGCTTTCTTATCCATTCATCTGCTGATGGACATCTAGGTTGCTTCCATGTCCTGGCTATTATAAACAATGCTGCGATGAACATTGGGGTACACGTGTCTCTTTCCCTTCTGGTTTCCTCAGTGTGTATGCCCAGCAGTGGGATTGCTGGATCATAAGGCAGGTCTATTTCCAGTTTTTTAAGGAATCTCCACCCTGTTCTCCATAGTGGCTGTACTAGTTTGCATTCCCACCAACAGTGTAAGAGGGTTCCCTTTTCTCCACACCCTCTCCAGCATTTATTACTTGTAGACTTTTGGATCGCAGCCATTCTGACTGGTGTGAAATGGTACCTCATAGTGGTTTTGATTTGCATTTCTCTGATAATGAGTGATGTTGAGCATCTTTTCATGTGTTTGTTAGCCATCTGTATGCCTTCTTTGAAGAAATGTCTGTTTAGTTCTTTGGCCCATTTTTTGATTGGGTCATTTATGTTTCTGGAGTTGAGCTGTAGGAGTTGCTTGTATATTCTTGAGATTAGTTGTTTGTCAGTTGCTTCATTTGCTATTATCTTCTCCCATTCTGAAGGCTGTCTTTTCACCTTGCTAATAGTTTCCTTTGATGTGCAGAAGCTTTTAAGGTTAATTAGGTCCCATTTGTTTATTTTTGCTTTTATTTCCAATATTCTGGGAGGTGGGTCATAGAGGATCCTGCTGTGATGTATGTCAGAGAGTGTTTTGCCTATGTTCTCCTCTAGGAGTTTTATAGTTTCTGGTCTTACGTTGAGATCTTTAATCCATTTTGAGTTTATTTTTGTGTATGGTGTTAGAAAGTGTTCTAGTTTCATTCTTTTACAAGTGGTTGACCCGAGTTCCCAGCACCACTTGTTAAAGAGATTGTCTTTAATCCATTGTATATTCTTGCCTCCTTTGTGAAAGATAAGGTGTCCATTTGTGCCTGGATTTATCTCTGGGCTTTCTATTTTGTTCCATTGATCTATATTTCTGTCTTTGTGCCAGTACCATACTGTCTTGATAACTGTGGCTTTGTAGTAGAGCCTGAAGTCAGGTAGGTTAATTCCTCCAGTTCCATTCTTCTTTCTCAAGATCGCTTTGGCTATTCGAGGTTTTTTGTATTTCCATACAAATTGTGAAATTATTTGTTCTAGCTCTGTGAAGAATGCTGTTGGTAGCTTGATAGGGATTGCATTGAATCTATAGATTGCTTTGGGTAGTATACTCATTTTCACTATATTGATTCTTCCAATCCATGAACATAGTATATTTCTCCATCTGTTAGTGTCCTCTTTGATTTCTTTCACCAGTGTTTTATAGTTTTCTATATATAGGTCTTTAGTTTCTTTAGGTAGATATATTCCTAAGTATTTTATTCTTTCCGTTGCAATGGTGAATGGAATTGTTTCCTTAATTCCTCTTTCTGTTTTCTCATTATTAGTGTATAGGAATGCAAGGGATTTCTGTGTGTTGATTTTATATCCTGCAACTTTACTATAGTCATTGATTAGTTCTAGTAATTTTCTGGTGGAGTCTTTAGTGTTTTCTATGTAGAGGATCATGTCATCTGCAAACAGTGAGAGCTTTACTTCTTCTTTTCCAATTTGGATTCCATTTCTTTCTTTTTCTGCTCTGAATGCTGTGGCCAAAGCTTCCAAAACTATGTTGAATAGTAGTGGTGAGAGTGGGCACCCTTGTCTTGTTCCTGACTTTAGAGGAAATGCTTTCAATTTTTCACCGTTGAGGATAATGTTTGCTGTGGGTTTGTCATATATAGCTTTTATTATGTTGAGGTATGTTCCTTCTATTCCTGCTTTCTGGAGAGTTTTTATCATAAATGGATGTTGAATTTTGTCAAAGGCTTTCTCTGCATCTACTGAGATAATCATATGGTTTTTATTTTTCAATTTGTTAATGTGGTGTATTACATTGATTGATTTGCGGATATTGAAGAATCCTTGCATCCCTGGGATAAAGCCCACTTGGTCTTGGTGTATGATCTTTTTAATGTGTTGTTGGATTCTGATTGCTAGAATTTTGTTAAGGAGTTTTGCATCTATGTTCATCAGTGATATTGGCCTGTAGTTTTCTTTTTTTGTGGGATCTTTGTCAGGTTTTGGTATTAGGGTGATGGTGGCCTCATAGAATGAGTTTGGAAGTTTACCATCCTCTGCAATTTTCTGGAAGAGTTTGAGCAGGATAGGTGTTAGCTCTTCTCTAAATTTTTGGTAGAATTCAGCTGTGAAGCCGTCTGGACCTGGGCTTTTGTTTGCTGGAAGATTTTTGATTACAGTTTCAATTTCCGTGCTTGTGATGGGTCTGTTAAGATTTTCTATTTCTTCCTGGTCGAGTTTTGGAAAGTTGTACTTTTCTAAGAATTTGTCCATTTCTTCCTCGTTGTCCATTTTATTGGCATATAATTGTTGATAGTAGTCTTTTATGATCCTTTGTATTTCTGTGTTGTCTGTTGTGATCTCTCCATTTTCATTTCTAATTTTATTAATTTAATTTTTCTCCCTTTGTTTCTTGATGAGTCTGGCTAATGGTTTGTCGATTTTATTTATCCTTTCAAAGAACCAGCTTTTGGTTTTGTTGATTTTTGCTATTATCTCTTTTGTTTCTTTTGCATTTATTTCTGCTCTAATTTTTAAGATTTCTTTCCTTCTACTAACCCTGGGGTTCTTCATTTCTTCCTTTTCTAGTTGCTTTAGGTGTAGAGTTAGGTTATTTATTTGACTTTTTTCTTGTTTCTTGAGGTGTGCCTGTATTGCTATGAACTTTCCCCTTAGGACTGCTTTTACCGTGTCCCACAGGTTTTGGGTTGTTGTGTTTTCATTTTCATTCGTTTCTATGCAAATTTTGATTTCTTTTTTGATTTCTTCTGTGATTTGTTGTTTATTCAGCAGCTTGTTGTTCAGCCTCCATATGTTGGATTTTTAAATAGTTTTTCTCCTGTAATTGAAATCTAGTCTTACTGCATTGTGGTCAGAAAAGATGCTTGGAATGATTTCTATTTTTTTGAATTTACCAAGGCTAGCTTTATGGCCCAGGATGTGATCTATCCTGGAGAAGGTTCCATGTGCGCTTGAGAAGAAGGTGAAATTCATTGTTTTGGGATGAAATGTCCTATAGATATCAATTAGGTCTAACTGGTCTATTGTATCATTTAAAGTTTGTGTTTCCTTGTTAATTTTCTGTTTAGTTGATCTATCCATAGGTGTGAGTGGGGTATTAAAGTCTCCCACTATTACTGTGTTATGGTTAATTTCTCCTTTCATACTTGTTAGCATTTGTCTTACATACTCTTTAAACTAGTGCTTTTTCCATGGGAGAAGTTGCCAAAGCTAGCAAAATTAATATTCATGATTTTTTTTTCTACCAGGTAGTTTTCACTTGGTAGCCTACAAAGCAATCCATGTGTTTCAGGTTTCACATTTAACATGGAATGCTAAATATATCAAAGGTACTACAGTCCCTAGAATATGAAGAGAAAATGCACACCCAAATATATAAATAATTAATCTTCTTAGATTGACTGAATAGTTCTGTTTTGACTTGCATTTTGTTTTACAAAATCTTACCAAGTAAAAGTTAACTTTATTCATAATTTTTATTTACATTTGATAAATAATGTAGAGCCTTACATCTAAGGTTATTTTGTATATATGTGAACCTTGTGATATAGAAGAAATTCTACTTGCTACACAAAGAAAGGGTACTATAATCAAATTTAGACCTGAAATTATGAAATGCTATTGAGTGACTTTCTACACTCAAAGAAAATACACAGGTTTTAAGAATTCTTTTACTTTGTAGATTGGCATGACAATTATTCTTCATAGGATATCATAACAAAACTATAAAGGTTATGAGCTTTTTGAAAATTACATGAGAAACTTGAGTATAAAATTGGTTTTAAACTGCTGCTTTCAAAAAATGTTGAGGTAGACATAATTTTCTACATAATTTTCTTAGTTGTTTAGTCACTAAGTCATGTCCAACTCTTTGCAACCACCAGGCTCTTCTTTCCGTGGGATTTCTCAGACAAGAATACTGTAGTGGGTTACCATTTCCTTTTCTAGGGGAGCTTCCTGATCAGGGATCGAACCTGCATCTCCTGCATTGGCAGGCAGGTTCTTTACCACTGAGCCATCATGGAAGCCCTATTCAATTATTGATTGTTAACCATTTTTAATTGAATTATAGTTTATTTACCATGTTGTATTATTTTCAGATGTACAGAAAACTGATATGGTTTTATATATGTATGTATGTGTTTGTGTGTATTGTGTGTATGTTAGTTGCTCAGTCATGTCCGACTCTTTGCAACCATGGACTGTAGCCCACCAGGCTCCTCTGTCCATGGGATTCACTAGGTAAAAATACTGGATGGATCGTCACTCCCTTCTCCAGGGGATCTTCCCGAACCAGGGATCAAACCCAAGTCTCCCGCATGGCATGAGGCTTCTTTACTATCTGTACCACTAGGGAGGCCATCACACACACACACACACACACACACACACACACACATATATATATATATATACATACATATATATATAATGTATATATATGTATGTATATATATATATACACACACACATACATTTTTTTTTTCAGATTCTTTTCCATTATACGTTATTGCAAGATACTTACTATAATTCCCTGTGCTATATAGTGGGTCCTTTTTGGTTATTTATTTTATATATAGTAGTGTGTGCATGTTAATCCTAAACTCATAAATTTATCTCTCCCTCCCATCCCACTATTCCGTTGGGTAATAAGTTTGTTTTCTGTGTCCATGAGTCTATTTCTATTTTGTGAATAAGTTAATCTGTGTAATTTTTTTAGATTCCACATTTAAGTGATATCATATGACATTTGTCTTTGTCTAATTTACTTCACTCAGTATGGTAATCTCCAGATCCAGGCATTATTTCATTCTTTTTTATCGCTGAGTAATATTACATTGTATATATGTATATATACCACATTTCTTTATCCATTCATCTATTGATGGAGATTTAGGTTGCCCTATTACTATTAAGAAAATTGAATTCATCATTAAAAAATCTCTCCCCAAAATAAATCTACAAGCACTCAAAACCTACTGTTAACATCATATTTTAATGGTGAAAAATAGAAGCTTTCCCCTGACACCAGAAACAAGATGTTCACTCTGGCCACCTTTATGAAGTAATGGAAGTTCTAACCAGTACAATAAATCAAGAAAAGTAAATAAAAGATACAAGATTGTCTGTTTAGAAAGTCCTAAAGAAATAAAACACTCCTACACCTAATAACTGAATTCACCAAAGTCTCTGGATACAAGATCATCATATAAAAATCAATTGCATGTCTGTATAGTTAAAAACAAACACAATCAAACTGAAATTTAAGATACATGCTTTGCAATCACTCAAAAAATCAAATACATGTAACTCCAACAAAACATGTATAAGACTTAAATGCTGAAAACTACAAAACACTGATGAAAAGAATAAAAGTAATTCTAAGTAAATGGAGAGACATTCTGTGTGCACATACTGGAAGACCCAACATAGTAAAAATGTCAAGTCTTCTCAAATTGTTATTCAGTTTTAACATAATCCCTATAAAATTCCAGCAAGATTTTTTGTTGATGTAGACAAGATATCTCTAAAATTCATATGGAAAGGAAATATGCTAGTATAGCCAAAACAGTTCTGGAAAAAAATAATAAGTGGAAGAAATTCATTTACCTAATTTCAAGACTTATTATATAAGTACACTAATCAAGACTGTATTAGCGGGATGATAGATGTATAGATCATTGGAACAGAATAGAGAATCCAGAAATATTCCTGCACAACCATGGCCAGCTTAGCTAAGTTTGACAAAGATGATGCAAAAGCAGTTCAGTGGAGGAAGTCTTTTCAAGAAATGTTCTGGAACAACTGCATTTCTATTGGAAAATGTAAATTACCTTAGACCTAGGCCTAACACCTTAAACAAGAATGAATTCATAATGGACCAGGAATTTAAATGTGAAAAATAAAACTATAAAAAAATTAAATATTAATACAGCTTGGTGAAGAATTATTAGGAATGGTACTAAAAGCACAATCCATAAAAGAATAAAAGTGATAGCTTCAAGTTTATCAAAATTAAAAAAAAAAAAAAAAAAAAACTTTTGTGCTACAAAAGACCAAGATGATGAAAATACAAGTTACAGACAAGGAGAAAATATTTGCAAGCCCCATATTTGGCAAAGAACTCATATCTGCTACAAAATGGAAGAAAATTTTGCAAAATCACATGTCTGACAAAAAATCATATCTAGAATATATAAAGTACTCTCAAAACTCAGTACTAAAAGACCAACTTTATCACAAAATGGGCAAAAGACATGAAGAGACAGTTCACTGATAGGTGGATGGCAAAAAGTATGTGAAAACACTATCAATACTACTAGCCATTGGGAAAACCAAATTAAGAACTTGATCATTACTATATGCACAAGTGAGAACAGCTAAAAAAAAAAAAAAATACTTATAATACCAAGTCCTAGCAAGAACACCAAGAAATTGAATCTCTCAATCATTGCTGGTAAGAATGTAAAATGGTACAACTTTTATGGAAACAATTTGGCAGTTCCTTTTAAAAATTAAACATATAATAACCATTTGACCTAGAAATTTCATTATTTGGCATTTATACTAGAGAAATGAAAACTTACATTAGCACAAAAACCTGTACAAAACTGTTCATAGGAGCTTTATGGTTGTATATAATAGCTAAAAAATGGAATCAAGTGTCCTCCAACAAGTGAAGGGTTAAATAAACACTGCAAAGAACAGGAAAGAAGCTGTATCATGGAAGACTTCTCAGCAATAAAAAGGAACGGACTATAATTACATGTAAATTGAATAAATCTCCATGAAATTATGTTGAACGAGAAAAACCAATTTTTTGAATTTTTTTGCAGTCACGTGCTGTATTACTTTATTTATATAGCATTCTCAAGATGACGCAATTATAGATGTGGAAAATACATTGATGGTTGTCAGGAGTTGAAGATAGCAGAAAGGAGGAGAAGAATGGTATGATAAAGGAAAATAAAATTGTCAATACATATTGTACAATATCAATTTCCATTTTCTGTTATGGTATTATAATTATGTAAAATGTAAATTGAAGAAAATTGAATGAAGACCAATTTTTGTAACTTCCTATAACTCCAAACTTATTTTAATATAACAAGTTTTAAAAATTTGTTCTAAACCTAATAAAATGGAATGTTATAATACTTAAAATACCCAGGTAATCATCGTGGAGCCAAAAAAAGTTAGTAGAAAGCACATTTTCACCTAGGAAGATCAAGATTGGAATTAGGATATGAAATATATTTAGAGCTGCATGCCTGGTCACTTTTGGGAAAGAATCAATTCATGTTTCTTTTGAAATATTTGGTGGGTTATTTTCTCCAGAAAGAAAACAAAAGCAAAAAAGTATTCTGCAATGGGCTGCATGTTGCTTGAAAGTCTGATTATTAAGATAATTTAAAAAAAATTTAAATAGAAACATTTATATTTCAGTTTATTGAGTAATAATAAAACTGCACTTTTCTCAGTACCTGTTTATTCTTTACAATCATATTTTATGTAGCATCCATTCATTATTTTAATGGTAGAACTACTAAGGTTTCTATTTTTACAAAACTTCCTCTTGTATTTCTCTTATAAAGACATGGATTGGGAATCGAAGAAGGAAATATCGTTTAATGGGGATTGAAGTTCCACCTCCAAGAGGAGGCCCTGCTGATTTTTCTGAGCAGCCCGAATATGGTTCTTTGTCTACACTCACACCAGGAGAGGAAGCTGGTCCTGAAGTAGGAGAGGATAATGACAGAAATGATGAAGTATCCATCTGTTTGTCTGAAGGAAGTTCTCAAGGTATTTTATATGCTGCACCTCCTAATGATATCTTTTGTGTATTTGATGCATTTTTACTTGCTTTTCAGTTTATTGTGCTTCAAATCTAAAGTCATCAAAACATTTGGTTAAATAGACATATTTTATTTATTTTCATTATATTTTAAAATAATATTCATATATATTTAAAGTGTACAGGTTTAGATATAAATATACATAATGAAATGATTACTATGGTCAAGCTAATTAACGTATCCATCTCTTCACAATGAGAGCACCTGAAATCTACTCCCAAAGCAAATTTCCAGCATACAATATAGGCCATACAGTTGATCCTTAAACAACATGGGTTTGAACCGCACTGGTTCACTTTCAATAATACTTTGGAAAAAGTTTTGGAGATTTGCAACAATTTGGAAAAACCTGCAGCAAAACCATGTGGCCTAGAAATATCAAAAAAGAAAAAGGTATGTCATGAATATATAAAATATATGTAATATATATAACCCATACAAAATATGTGTTAGCCAATTGTTTATGCTATTGGTAAGTCAACAGTAAGCTATTAGTAGCTTAGTTTTGGAAAAGTCAAAAGTTATACTTGGATTTTTAACTGTGATGGGGCTTCCATGACGCTAACCCTCATGTTGTTCAAAGGTCAACTATATTGTTAATTTTTGTCATCATGCTCTATATTAGTAACCTAGACTTATCCTAGGTAATTGAAAGTTTCCACCCTTTGACCAAAATTTCCCCATTTCCCCCATGTCCTCACCCTGGTACCTACCATTCTACTCTGCTTCTGTATATTTGATTTTTTTGATTCCACATATAAGTGAGATCATGCAGTATTTTTCTTCCTGTATTTGGCTTATTTAAGTTAGTATAATGCCCTTTAGGTTCATCCAAGCACTTGCAAATGGCAGGATTTTTAAAAGACTGGATAATATTCCATTGTATATATATGCCACAGTTTCTTTATCCATTCATCTGTCTATGGACACTTGCTTGCTTCCATACCTTGGCTACTGTGACTAATACTGCAATAAACATGTAAATGCAGATACCTCTTTGAGGTACTAATTTCATTTCTTTTGGATATATACCCAGAAGAGGGATTGTTGGATTTAAATTAAAAATTTAAATAAGAAAATCATTATTAATTTTTTAAGGAACTTTCATACTGTTTTTCATAATGGCTCTAACCCTTTTGTCACCAACATTCATTTTTTTGATTTTTAATGCTTCCACCTAAGCAGTCTCCCACATCATCATCACAAAAAGTAAAACTGATCTACCACAATAATGATCTCCCATGCTTAGAAAATATTTGCTATTACAACAATCCATAGATTATAGTACATGATTATTTTAATTTTTGGAATTTTAGTCAGTTTAAGTTAGAACATTGTAACGAAAAACAGTATGGCATAATGTGATAAACAACAGGCTAGTAGCTGGGCAACCTGGGTGCAAGTCTTTGATCTTCTACTAGCTGATTATGTGACTTCAGGCAAACTATTTAAATCATCAGGCCTTAGTTTTCTTATCCACAAAATAAGGGAGTTAGGCTAGATCATCTTTATAATACTTCTTCAGTTCAGTTCAATTCAGTCACTCAGTCGTGTCTGACTCTTTGCAACCCCATGAATCACAGCACGCCAGGCCTCCCTGTCCATCACCAACTCCCGGAGTTTACTCAAACTCATGGTTCATCGAGTCAGTGATCCCATCCAGCCATCTCATCCTCTGTCGTCCCCTTCTCCTCCTGCCCCCAATCCCTCCCAGCATCAGGATCTTTTCCAATGAGTCAACTCTTCGCATGGAGTGGCCAAAGTATTTGAGTTTCAGATTTAGTATCAGTCCTTCCAGTGAACACCCAGGACTGATCTCCTTTAGAATGGACTGGTTGGTTAATGCTTCTTAGTGTTTCCCTAAATAAGAATTCAAATAATAATATGTAATTATATCATTTGTCCATAAGAAGAATTGTTTGTTTGATTTCAAATACAGAAACAGTCCTCTTCTGACACCTTTATGAACACTTTTATTAAGGTTTAATTTACATAGAATAAAATTCATCCATTTCGAAAGTAGAATTCAATGGTTTGATTTAGTCTCTCAGTCATGTCCAACTCTTTGTGACCCCATGGACTGTAGCCCACCAGGCTCCTCTCTCCATGGGATTCTCCAGGCAAGAATTCTGGAGTGGGTTGCCATTTCCTTCTCCATGATTTTTAGTTAATTATATGCAGTTGTACAATCATTGCCATTTCTAAAATTGAATTTTAGAATAATCACTAAAATCCAATTGTGGAATATTTTTACCACTTCAAAAAACTAAAATCCAATTATATAATGTTTTCATCAGTTCAAAAAATTCTTGAGACCATTTTCAGTCAATATCCACTCCCACCTCAAAACCTAGGTAAAAACTGATCTGATTTCTGACTATATAAATTTGTATTTTCTGGGCATATCATATAAGTGGAATTATATAATATATAGTGGGTTTTCTTTTTGCATCTATGATAGAGAGAATTTTGCATTGGATTTTTTTAAATTCTATTGAACAGGATAGTAACACTATATTTTCTAATTTATTTTTACCTTCTAAGTTTGTTTATGGAGTTTCAACAGTCACAACTTTTGCTTGTAATTTTTCTGTTGTCAGATATACCAGCTTTTTTTCCTATATGGTTTGTGACCTTGGCGTCATGATTAAAAAAATCCTTCCTGTACTACAATTATGTAAACATACCCCATATATCCTTCTTGTTTCCTTATGGATTAATTTTTACTTGATATTTATCCCACCTAGAAATTGTTTTGCTTTAAGATGTGTGAAGAAAGTACCTAATTTTATTTTCCAAATGATTACCCAAATGCCCCTACAATATTTGTTGAATTGTCCAGCATGTTTCCAGTGAGTCTGTGTAGCTTTGAAAAGCAAAGATGACAGGAAAACAGCTCAACAGTCATCTTGTTTAGGCCACCTGCCACTTGGAGGATATAAATGTCAAAAGGAAGCAGATGTTATGTGTGCAGACTGATGCATTTACCTGTGTGCTGGATAGGTGCCCTATCTCTATCCTACCATTTGAAGGAAATTCCAAAGTTGAATAATCAAGTGACTAGCAAAAGAGTTCCAGAAAAAGAATTTCTCTTCTAACTAGTACAGTGCTTCTTAGATAGCCATGTCTCCAAGACCCATGTCTCCAAATTGAGCAGGTGTTACACTTCCTCACAGCCTGATGGTCTGACAGCAATCATTGGAGTATTGCAGAGATAATTTTAACATACAATTTATACCAAATAAATATGAAGATTGAAGAGAGGATGGGACTATGAGAACTGAGAAGCAGATATCCTGAGACCCGGCTCAGACACAGATTTTCTAATGTCTCCTTCTGTCAGCACCCAGTCCTACCTTATTGAAGACAGTGTTTCTGACCATTTTTGGACTATATCCTGCTATCTGTTCCCTCAGGAAACAGGATACTGAAGAAAGAGAAATTAACAATGAAGAGTAAGATATAACAGGTGAGAAGAATATCATTTAATAAAGAGATCAAGCCCTGAGCCTTTGGAGTGGAAGCACTGACTCCAAGACCCTAAACTACAAGAGAACTAACCCTAGGGAGTATCAAAGAGTGAGAATCCACACAAAGGAAACCACTTTAATAAAAGACTCAGCATCATCCAACCACCAGTAGTACTCTGTGCTGGACACCTCATCTAAACAACAAACAAAACAAAAATACAAACCCAATAATCAGCAGACAAGATTACCACCTCACTCGGCCTTGCCCATCAGAGGAAAAACAAACAAACAAACAAAAACTCAGCAAAAATCTTACTCTATAAGAAGCATACACAGACCACTGGGCCAACCTTAGGAGGGCAGAAACCAAAAGGAAGAAAGAATTCAACCTTGCAGCCTGGGAAAAGGAGACCTCAAACACAATAAGTTAAAAAAGAAAGAAAGAAAGAAAGAAAATTCAGAGAAACACTACACAAATTAAGAAACAAGCTAGGAACACAGAAGTCAAAATAAATGAAGAGAAAAAGTGAAAGTGAAGTCAATCAGTCATGTCCGACTCTTTGCGGACCCCATGGACTGTAGCCTACCAGACTCCTCCATCCGTGGGATTCTCCAGGCAAGAATAGTGGAGTGGGTTGCCACTTATTTCTCCAGGAGATCTTCCCAACCCAGGGATCTAACCTGGATCTCCCACATTGCAGGCAGACGCTTTACCATCTGAGCCACCAGGGAAGCTCTAATAATAAATGAAGAGGAAATAGGAAAATTACCTGAAAAAGAATTCAGAATAATGATAGTAAAGATGATCAAAAACTTTGAAAACAAAATGAAGAAAATGCAAGAATCAATTAACAAAAACCTAGAAGAATTAAACAATAAACATGCAGAAACAAACAACATAATTATCAAAATTAAAAATACTCTAAAAGGAATCAATAGCAGAATATCTGAAACAGAAGAACAAATCAGTGAGGTGGAAGATAAAATTGTGGAAATAACTACTGAAGAGCAGAATAAAGTAAAAGAATGAAAAGAACTCAGGATAGTCTCAGAGAACTCTGGGACAATAGCAAACACACCAACATTTGAATTATAGGGGTCTCAGAAGAAGAAGAAGAAAAAAGAAAGGGTATGAGAAAATTTTTGAAAAGATTATAGTAGAAAATTTCCCCAACATGGAAAAGGAAATAGCCAATCAAGTCCAAGAGGCACAAAGAGTCCCATACAGGATAAACCCAAGGAGAAACACGCCAAGGCACATATTAATCAAACTAATAAAGACTAAACACAAACAAAGAATATTAAGAGCAGTAAGGGAAAAGCAACAAGTAACATACAAGGGAAATCCCATACATTTAAGAGCTGATCTTTCAACAGAAACTCCACAGGCCAGAAGGGAATGGCAGGATATATTTAAAATACTGAAAGGGGAACATCTCCAACCAAGATTATTGTACCAGCAAGTGTCTAATTCAATACTGATGGAGAAATAAAAAAGCTTTTCTGACAAGAAAAAGTTAAGAGAATTCAGTACCACCAAACCAGCTTTACAACAAATGTTAAAGGGACTTATGTAGTCAAGAAATAGAAGAGAAGAAAAAAGATCTACAAAATCAACCCCAGACAATTAAGAAAATGGCAATAGGAACATATATATCAAGAATTACTTTAAATGTAAATGGTTTAAATGCTCCAGTTGAAAGACACAGACTGGCTAGTATATAAAAACAAGAAACATATATGTGCTGTCTACAAGGAAACCCACTTTAGACCTTAAGACACATATAAACAGAAAGTGAGAGGATGGAAAAATATATTCTATGCAAATGGGAAGCAAAAGAAAGCTCGAGTAGCAATTCTCATATAAGACAAAATAGACCTTATTTTTTTTCTTTTTTTTTTCTTTCTTTTCTTTTTTATTTCTTATTACTTTACAATATTGTATTGGTTTTGACATACATCCACATGAATTCACCACGGGTGTACACATGTTCCCCATCATGATCCCCCTCCCACCTCCCTCCCCATACCATCCCTCTGGGTCATCCCAGTGCACCAGCCCCGAGCATCCTGAATCCTGAATCAAACCTGGACTGGCGATTTGTTTCTTATATGATATTATACATGTTTCAATGCCATTCTCCCAAATCATCCCACCCTCTCCCTCTCCCACAGAGTACAAAAGTCTGTTCTATACATCTGTGTCTCTTTTGCTGTCTCACATACAGGGTTATCATTACCATCTTTCTAAATTCCATATATATGCGTTAGTATACTGTATTGGTGTTTTTCTTTCTGGCTTACTTCACTCTGTATAATAGGCTCCAGTTTCATCCACCTCATTAGAACTGATTCAAATGTATTCTTTTTAATGGCTGAGTAATACTCCATTGTGTATATGTACCATTGCTTTTCTATCCATTCATCTGCTGATCGACATCTAGGTTGCTTCCATGTCCTGGCTATTATAAACAGTGCTACGATGAACATTGGGTTACATGTGTCTCTTTCAATTCTGGTTTCCTCAGTGTGTATGCCCAGCAGTGGGATTGCTGGGTGATAAGGCAGTTCTATTTCCAGTTTTTTAAGGAATCTCCACCCTGTTCTCCATAGTGGCTGTACTAGTTTGCATTCGCACCAACAGTGTAAGAGGGTTCCCTTTTCTCCACACCCTCTCCAGCATTTATGGCTTGTAGACTTTTGGATCGCAGCCATTCTGACTGGAGTGAAATGGTACCTCATTGTGGTTTTCATTTGCATTTCTCTGATAATGAGTGATGTTGAGCATCTTTTCATGTGTTTGTTAGCCATCTGTATGTCTTCTTTGGAGAAATGTCTGTTTAGCTCTTTGTCCCATTTTTTGATTGGGTCGTTTTCTCTGGAATTGAGCTGTAGGAGTTGCTTGTATATTTTTGAGATTAGTTGTTTGTCAGTTGCTTCTTTTGCTATTATTTTCTCCCATTCTGAAGGCTGTCTTTTCACCTTGCTTATTTCCTTTGTTGTGCAGAGGCTTTTATTTTTAATTAGGTCCCATTTGTTTTTTTGTTTTGTTTTGTTTTGTTTTTGCTTTAATTTCCAATATTCTGGGAGGTAGTTCATAGAGGATCCTGCTGTGATGTATGTCTGAGACTGTTTTGCCTATACTCTCCTCTAGGAGTTTTATAGTTTCTGGTCTTATGTTTAGATCTTTAATCCATTTTGAGTTTATTTTTGTGCCTGGAGAAGGCACTGGCACCCACTCCATTACTCTTGCCTGGAAAATCCCATGGATGGAGGAGCCTGGTAGGCTGTAGTCCATCGGGTCGCTAAGAGTTGGACACGACTGAGTGACTTCCCTTTCACTTTTCACTTTCATGCATTGGAGAAGGAAATGGCAACCCATTCCAGTGTTCTTGCCTGGAGAATCCCAGGGATGGGGGAGCCTGGTGGGCTTCCGTCTATGGGGTCGCACAGAGTCGGACACGACTGAAGCAACTTAGCAGTAGCAGTAGCAGTATAGTGTTAGAAAATGTTCTAGTTTCATTCTTTTACAAGTGGTTGACCAGTTTCCCCAACACCACTTGTTAAAAAGATTGTCTTTTCTCCATTATATATTCTTGCTTCCTTTGTCAAAGATAAGGTGTCCATAGGTGTGTGGATTTATCTCTGGGCTTTCTACTTTTTTCCACTGATCTATACTTCTGTCTTTCTGCCAGTACCATACTATCTTGATGACTGTGGCTTTGTAGTAGAATCTTAAGTCAGGCAGGTTGATTCCTCCAGTTCCATTCTTCTTTCTCAAGATTGCTTTGGCTAGTCGAGGATTTTTGCATTTCCATACAAATTGTGAAATTATTTGCTCTAGCTCTGTGAAAATACCGTTGGTAGCTTGATAGGAATTGCTTTGAATCTATAGATTGCTTTGGGTAGTATATTCATTTTCACTATATTGATTCTTATGATCCATGAATGTGGTATATTTCTCCATCTATTAGTGTCCTCCTTGATTCCTTTCACCAGTGTTTTGTAGTTTTCTATGTATAGGTCAAGTAGGCCTTAGAAAGCATCACTATGAACAAAGCTAGTGGAGTTGATGGAATTCCAGTTGAGCTATACCAAATCCTGAAAGATGATGCTGTGAAAGTGCTGCAATCAATATGCCAACAAATTTGGAAAACTCAGCAGTGGCCACAGGACTGGAAAAAGTCACATTCATTCCAATACCAAAGAAAGGCAATGCCAAAGAATGCTCAAACTACTGCACAATTGCACTCATCTCACTCGCTAGTAAAGTAATGCTCAAAATTCTCCAAGCCAGGCTTCAGCAATATGTGAAGCGTGAACTTCCTGATGTTCAAGTTGGTTTTAGAAAAGGCAGAGGAACCAGAGATCAAATTGCCAACATCTGCTGGATCATGGAAAAAGCAACAGAGTTCCAGAAAAGCATCTATTTCTGCTTTATTGACTATGCCAAAGCCTTTGACTGTGTGGATCATAATAAACTGTGGAATATTCTTCAAGAGATGTGAATACCAGACCGCCTGACCTGCCTCTTGAGAAACCTGTATGCAGGTCAGGAAGCAACAGTTAGAACTGGACATGAAACAACAGACTGGATACAAATAGGAAAAGGAGTTCGTCAAGGCTGTATATTGTCACCCTGTTTATTTAACTTATATGCAGAGTACATCATGAGAAACGCTGGACTGGAAGAAACACAAGCTGGAATCAAGATTGCCAGGAGAAATCTCAAGAACCTCAGATATGCAGATGACACCACCCTTATGGCAGAAAGTGAAGAGGAACTCAAAAGCCTCTTGATGAAAGTGAAAGTGGAGAGTGAAAAAGTTGGCTTAAAACTCAACATTCAGAAAACGAAGATCATGGCATCCGGTCCCATCACTTCATGGGAAATAGATGGGGAAACAGTGGAAACAGTGTCAGACTTCATTTTTCTGGGCTCCAAAATCATTGCAGATGGTGACTACAGCCATGAAATTAAAAGACGTTTACTCCTTGGAAGGAAAGTTATGACCAACCTAGATAGCATATTCAAAAGCAGAGACATTACTTTGCCAACAAAGGTTTGTCTAGTCAAGGCTATGGTTTTTCCTGTGGTTATGTATGGATGTGAGAGTTGGACTGTGAAGAAGGCTGAGCGCCAAAGAATTGATGCTTTTGAACTGTGGTGTTGGAGAAGACTCTTGAGAGTCCCTTGGACTGCAAGGAGATCCAACCAGTCCATTCTGAAGGAGATCAGCCCTGGGATCTCTTTGGAAGGACTGATGCTAAAGCTGAAACTCCAGTACTTTGGCCACCTCATGCGAAGAGTTGACTCATTGGAAAAGATTCTGATGCTGGGAGGGATTGGGGGCAGGAGGAGAAGGGGACAACAGAGGATGAGATGGCTGGATGGCATCACTGACTCGATGGATGTGAGTCTCAGTGAACTCCGGGAGTTGGTGATGGACAGGGAGGCCTGGCGTGCTGCGATTCATGGGGTCGCTAAGAGTCGGACATGACTGAGCCACTGATGTGATCTGATCTGATCTGATGTATAGGTCTTTAGTTTCTCTAGGTAGATATATTCTTAAGTATTGTATTCTTTTCGTTGCAATGGTGGATGGAATTGTTTCTTTAATTCCAGTTTCTATTTTCTCATTATTAGTGTATAGGAATGCAAGAGATTTCTGTGTGTTGAATTTGTATTCTGCAACTTTACTATATTAATTGATTAGCTCTAGTAATTTTTTGGTGGGGTCTTTAGGGTTTTCTGTGTAGAGAATCATGTCATCTGCAAACAGTGAGAGTTTTTCTTCTTTTCCAATTTGGATTCCTTTAATTTATTTTTCTACTCTGATTGCTGTGGCCAAAACTTCCAAAACTATGTTGAATAGTAATGGTGAAAGTCTGAATTTAGCAATAAGGAGTTCATGATCTGAGCCACAGTCAGCTCTTGGTCTTGTTTTTGTTGAATGTAAAGAGCTTCTCCATCATGAACTCCTTATTGCCAAATTCACACTTAAATTAAAGAAAGTAGTAGGGAAAACCTCTAGACCATTCAGGTATGACCTAAATCAAATCCCTTATGATTCTACAGTGGAAGTGAGAAATAGATTTAAGGGACTGGGTCTAATGGACAGAGTGCCTGAAGAATTATGGACAGAGGGCCATAACATTGAACAGGAGACAGGGATCAAGACATTCCCCATGGATAAGAAATGCAAAAAAGCAAAATGGCTGTCTGAGTAGGCCTTACAAATAGCTGTGAAAAGAAGAGAAGTGAAAAGCAAAGGAGAAAACGAAAGATATAAGCATCTGAATGCAGAGTTCCAAAGAATAGCAAGAACAGATAAGAAAGCCTTCTTCAGTGATCAATGCAAAGAAATAGAGGAAAACAACGGAATGGGAAAGACTAGAGATCTCTTCAAGAAAATTAGAGATACCAAGGGAACATTTCATGCAAAGATAGGCTTGATAAAGGACAGAAATGGTAAGGACCTAACAGAAGCAGAAGATATTAAGAAGAGGTGGCAGGAATACACCGAAGAACTGTACAAAAAAGATCTTCATGACCAAGATAATCACGATGGTGTGATCACTGACCTAAAGCCAGCCATCCTGCAATGTGAAGTCAAGTGGGCCTTAGAAAGCATCACTATGAACAAAGCTAGTGGAGGTCATGGAATTCCAGTTGAGCTACTTCAAATCCTGAAAGATGATGCTGTGAAAGCGCCGCACTCAATATGCCAGCAAATTTGGAAAACTGCATTGGCCACAGGACTGGAAAAGGTCAGTTTTCATTCCAATCCCAAAGAAAGGCAATGCCAAAGAATGGTCAAACTACGGCACAATTGCGCTCATCTCACATGCTAGTAAATAATGCTCAAAATTCTCCAAGCCAGGCTTCAGCAATACGTGAACCGTGAAGTTCCAGATGTTCAAGCTGGTTTTAGAAAAGGCAGAGGAACAAGAGATCAAACTGACAACATCCACTGGATCATTGAAAAAGCAAGAGAGTTCCAGAAAAACATCTATTTCTGCTTTATTGACTATGCCAAAACCTTTGACTGTGTGGATCAAAATCAACTGTGGAAGATTCTGAAAGAGATGGGAATACCAGACCACCTGATCTGCCTCTTGAGAAACCTGTATGCAGGTCAGGAAGCAACAGTTAGAACTGGACATGGAACAACAGACTGGTTACAAATAGGAAAAGGAGTTCGTCAAGGCTGTATATTGTCACCCTGCTTATTTAACTTCTATGCAGAGTACATCATTAGAAACGCTGGGCTGCAAGAAGCACAAGCTGGAATCAAGATTGCCGGGAGAAATCTCAATAACCTCAGATATGCAGATGACACCACCCTTATGGCAGAAAGGTAAGAGGAACTCAAAAGCCTCTTGATGAAAGTGAAAGTGGAGAGTGAAAATGTTGGCTTAAAGCTCAACATTCAGAACACGAAGATCATGGCATTTGGTCACATCACTTTATGGGAAATAGATGGGGAAACAGTGGAAACAGTGTCAGATTTATTTTGGGGGGGGCTCCAAAGTCACTGCAGGTGGTGACTGCAGCCATGAAATTAAAAGATGCTTACACCTTCGAAGAAAAGTTATGACCAACCTAGATAGCATATTCAAAAGCAGAGACATTGCCAACAAAGGTCCATCTAGTCTAGGCTATGGTTTCTCCAGTGGTCATGTATGGATGTGAGACTTGGACTGTGAAGAAAGCTGAGCGCTGAAGAGTTGATGCTTTTGAATTGCGGTGTTGGAGAAGACTCTTGAGAATCCCTTGGACTGCAAGGAGATCCAACCAGATCATTCTGAAGGAGATCAGCCCTGGAATGTCTTTGGAATAAATGATGCTAAAGTTGAAACTCCAGTACTTTGGCCACCTCATGCGAAGTGTTGACTCATTGGAAGACTCTGATGCTGAGAGGGATTGGGGCCAGGAAGAGAATGGGATGACAGAGGATGAGATGGCTGGATGGCATCACTCACTTGATGGACTTGAGTCTGAGTGAACTCCGGGAGTTGGTGATGGACATGGAGGCTTGGCATGCTGCGATTCATGGGGTCCCAAAGAGTCGGACACGACTGAGGGACTGAACTGAACTGAACTGAACTGAATGGTGAAAGTGGGCACCCTTGTCTTGTTCCTGACTTTAGGGGAAATGCTTTCAATTTTTCACCATTGAGGATAATGTTTGCTGTGGGTTTGTCATATATAGCTTTTATTGTGTTGAGGTATGTTCCTTCTATTCCTGCTTTCTGGAGAGTTTTTATCATAAATGGATGTTGAATTTTGTCAAAGGCTTTATTTGCATCTATTGAGATAATCATATGGCTTTTATTTTTCAATTTGTTAATGTGGTGTATTGCATTGATTGATTTGTGGATATTGAAGAATCCTTGTATCCCTGGGATAAAGCCCACTTGGTCGTGGTGTATGATCATTTCAATGTGTTGTTGGATTCTGATTGCTAGAATTTTGTTAGGGATTTTTTTCATCTATGTTCATCAGTGATATTGGCCTCCAGTTTTCTTTTTTCGTGGCATCTTTGTCAGGTTTTGCTATTAGGGTGATGATGGCCTCATAGAATGAGTTTGGAAGTTCACCTTCCTCTGCAGTTTTCTGGAAGAGTTTGAGTAGGATAGGTGTTAGCTCTTCTCTAAATTTTTTGGTAGAATTCAGCTTTGAAGCCGTCTGGACCTGGGGTTTTGTTTGCTGGAAGATTTCTGATTACAGTTTCAATTTCCGTGCTTGTGATGTGTCTGTTAAGATTTTCTATTTCTTCCTGGTTCACTTTTGGAAAGTTGCACTTTTGTAAGAATTTGTCCATTTCTTCCAAGTTGTCCATTTTATTGGCATATAATTGCTGATAGTAGTCTCTTATGATCCTCTGTATTTCTGTGTTGTCTGTTGTGATCTCTCCATTTTCATTTATAATTTTATTGATTTAATTTTTCTCCTTTTGTTTCTTGATGAGTCTGGCTAATGGTTTGTCAATTTTATTTATCTTTTCAAAGAACCAGCTTTTGGCTTCGTGGATTTTTTCTATGGTCTCTTTTGTTTCTTTTGCATTTATTTCTGCCCTAATTTTTAAGATTTCTTTCCTTCTGCTAACCCTGGGGTTCTTCATTTCTTCCTTTTCTAGTTCCTTTAGGTGTAGAGTTAGGTTATTTATTTGACTTTTTTCTTGTTTCTTGAGGTATGCCTGTATTGCTATGAACTTTCCCCTTAGCACTGTTTTTACAGTGTCCCACAGGTTTTGGGTTGTTGTGGTTTCATTTTCATTCATTTATATGCACATTTTGATTTATTTTTTGATTTCTTCTGTGATTTGTTGGTTATTCAGCAGCGTGTTGTTCAGCCTCCATATGTTAGAATTTTTAATAGTTTTCCTCTTGTAATTGAGATCTAATCTTACTGCATAGTGGTCAGAAAAGATGCTTGGAATGATTTCAATTTTTTTTTAAAATTTACCAAGGCTAGATTTATGGCCCAGGATGTGATCTGTCCTGGAGAAGGTTCCATGTGCGCTTGAGAAAAAAGTGAAATTCATTGTTTGGGGGTGAAATGTCCTACAGATATCAATTAGGTATAACTGGTCTATTGTATCATTTAAAGTTTGTGTTTCCTTGTTAATTTTCTGTTTCATTGATCTATCCATAGGTGTGAGTGGGGTATTAATGTCTCTCACTATTATTGTGTTATTCTTAATTTCCCCTTTCATACTTGTTAGCATTTGTCTTACATATTGTGGTGCTCCTATGTTGGGTGCATGTGAAGTTGCTCAGTCATGTCTGACTCTTTGTGACCCCATGGACTATAGCCTACCATGCTCCTCCATCCATGGGATTTTTCAGGCAAGAGTACTGGAGTGGGTTGCCATTTCCTTCTCCAGGGGATCTTCCAGACCCAGGGATCGAACCTGGGTCTCCTGCATTGTAAGCAGATGCTTTACCATCTCCGCCATCAGTTGGGTGCATATATATTTATAATTGTTATATCTTCTTGGATTGATCCTTTGATCATTATGTAGTATCCTTCTTTGTCTCTTTTCACAGCCTTTGTTTTAAAGTCTATTTTATCTGATATGAGTATTGCTACTCCTGGTTTCTTTTGGTCTCTATTTGCGTGGAATATCTTTTTCCAGCCCTTCACTTTCAGTCTGTACGTGCCCTCTCTTTTGAGGTGGATCTCTTGTAGACAACATATATAAGGGTCTTATTTTTTAATCCATTCAGCCAGTCTTTGTCTTTTGGTTGGGGCATTCAACCCATTTACGTTTAAGGTAATTATTGATAAGTATGATCCTGTTGCCATTTATTTTTTGTTTCGGTTTTGAGTTTATACACCCTTTTTGTGTTTCCTGTCTAGAGAAGATCCTTTAGCATTTGTTTCAGAGCTGGTTTGGGGGTGCTGAATTCTCTAAGCTTTTGTTGTCTGTAAAGCTTTTGCTTTCTCCTTCATATTTGAATGAGATCCTTGCTGGGTACAGTAATCTGGGCTGTAGGTTATTTTCTTCATCATTTTAAATATGTCTTGCCATTCCCTCCTGGCCTGAAGAGTTTCTATTGAAAAATCAGCTGTTATCCTTAATGGGAATCCACTTGTGTGTTATTTGTTGTTTTTCCCTTGCTGCTTTTAATATTTGTTCTTTGTGTTTGATCTTTGTTAATTTGATTAATATGTGTCTTGGGGTGTTTCGCCTTGGGTTTATCCTGTTTGGGACTCTCTGGGTTTCTTGGACTTGGGTGATTATTTCTTTCCCCATTTTAGGGAAGTTTTCAACGATTATCTCCTCAAGTATTTTCTCATGGTCTTTCTGTCTTCTTCTGGGACTCCTATGATTCGAATGTTGGGGCATTTAATATTGTCCTGGAGTTCTCTGAGATTTTCCTCATTTCTTTTAATTCGTTTTTCTTTTTTCCTCTCTGATTCATTTATTTCTACCATTCTATCTTCTACTTCACTAATCCTATCTTCTGCCTCTGTTATTCTACTATTTGTTGCCTCCAGAGTGTTTTTGATCTCATTTATTGCATTATTCATTATATATTGCCTCTTTTTTATTTCTTCTAGGTCCTTGTTAAACCTTTCTTGCATCTTCTCAATCCTTGTCTCCAGGCTGTTTATCTGTGATTCCATTTTGATTTCAAGATTTTGGATCATTTTCACTATCATTATTCAGAATTCTTTATGAGGTAATTCCCTATCTCTTCCTCTTTTGTTTGGTTTGGTGGGCATTTATCCTGTTCCTTTACCTGCTGGGTATTCCTCTGTCTCTTCATCTTGTTTATATTGCTGAGTTTGGGGTACCCTTTCTGTATTCTGGCAGTTTGTGGAGTTCTCCTTATTGTGGAGTTTCCTCACTGTGGGTGGGGTTGTAAGGGTGGCTTGTCAAGGTTTCCTGGTTAGGGAAGCTTATGTCGGTGCTCTGGTGGGTGGAGCTGGATTTCCTCTCTGGAGTGCAATGAACTGTCCAGTAGTGAGTTATGAGATGTCAATGGCTTTGGAGTAACTTTGGGCAGCATGTATATCGAAGGTCGGGGCTGTGTTCCTGTGTTGCTGGAGAATTTGCGTGGTATGTCTTGCTCTGGAACTTGTTGGCCCTTGTGTTGTGCTTGGTTTCAGTGTAGGTATGAAGGCGTTTTATGAGCCCTTGTTGATTAATGTTCCCTGGAGTCAGGAGTTCTCTGGTGTTCTCAGGATTTGGACTTAAGCCTCCGGCTTCTGGTTTTCAGTCTTATTTTTTCAGTAGTCTCAAGACTTCTCCATCTCCTTTCAAAGACAATGGGCTGCTTTTCTGGGTGCCTGATGTCCTCTGCTCCCATTCAGAAGTTGTTTTGTGGAATTTACTCAGCGTTTAAATGTTCTTTTGATGAATTTGTGGGGAAGAGAGTGATCTCCCCGTCCTATTACTCCGCCATCTTTGCAGGCAGCCAAAATAGACCTTAAAATAAAGAATATTACAAGAGATGAGGAAGGACACTACATAATTATCCAGGGATCAATCCAAGAGAAAGACATAACAATTGTAAATATATATGCACCCAACACAGAAGCACCTCAATACATAAGACAAACACTAACAGAAATAAAAGGAAAAGTTGACAGTAACAAAATAATATTAGGAGACTTTAACACCCATTCACACCCATGGACAGATCATCAAAACAGGAAATGAATAAGGGAACACAAGTCTTAAATTGTACATTAGATGAGATGTATCTCATGGATATCTTCAGGACATTCCATCCAAATGCAGAAGAATACACCTTCTTCTCAAGTGCACATGGAACAATCTCCAGGATAGACCACATCCTCGGTCACAAATCAAACCTCAGTAAATTTAAGAAAATTGAAATCATATCAAGCATCTTCTCTGACCACAAGGCTATGAGACTAAATGTCATTTACAAGAAACAAACAGTAAGAAACAAACACATGGAGATTAAACAATATATTTCCAAATAACCAACAGGTAACTGAAGAAATTAAAAGGGAAATAAAAAATGTTCTAGAAACAAATGACAATGAAAACATGACAACTCAAAACCTATGGTATACAGGAAAAGCAGTTCTAATGGGGAAGTTTATAGCAGTACAATCCTACCTTAAGTAATGAGAAAAACATCAAATAGACAACATAACTTTACACCTAAAACCACTGGAAAAAGAACAAAAAATCTCCAAAATTATTAGAAGGAAAGAAATCATAAGGATCTGAGCAGAAATAAATGAAAAAGAAATGAAAGAAACAGTAGTAAAGATTAATAAAATTAAAAGCTGGCTCTTTGAGAAGATAAACAAAATTGACAAACCCTTAGCCAGACTCATCAAGAAAAAAGAGAAGAATCAAATCAATGAAATCAGAAATGAAAAAGAAGAGGTTACAGCAGACAATGCAGAAACACAAAGGATTATAAGAGACTATTATGAACAACTGCATGGCAATAAAATGGATAACCTGGAAGGAATGGACAGATTCTTAGAAAATTTCAATCTTCCATGACTGAACCAGGAAGAAAGAGAAATTATGAACAACACAATTACAAGCACTGAAATTGAAGCTGTGATCAAAAATCTCCCAAAAAAATGAAAGCCCAGGATCAGATTGCTTCACAGGAGAATTCTATCAAACATTTAGAGAAGAGCTCGTGCCTACCGTTCTAAAACTCTTTCAAAAACTTGCAGAGGAAAGAAAACTTCCAAACTCATTCTATGAGGCCACCATCATCCTGATACCAAAACCAGACAAAGACAACACGAAAAACGTAAACTACAGGCCAGTATCACTGATGACCATAGATGAAAAAAATCCTCAAGAAAATTTTAGCAAACAGAATTCAGCAACACATCAAAAAGCTCATACACCATAATCAAGTTGGGTTTATTCCAGGGATGAAATGATTCTTCAATATACAGGAATCGGTAAATATGATGAACCATATTAATAAATTGAAAGGTAAAAACCATCAGATAATCTCAATAGATGCAGAAAAAGTCTTTGACAAAATTCAGCATTCATTTATGATTAAAACTCTTAAAAAAATGTTCATAGAAGGAACCTACCTCAACACAGTAAAGGCCATATATGATAAGCCCATAGCAAATATTATCTCAGTGGTGAAAAACTGAAAGCATCCCCCCTAAGATCAGGAACAAGACAAGAGTGTCAACTATCATCACTATTATTCAACGGAGTTCTAGAAGTTCTGGCTACAACAATCAGAGAAGAAAAAGAAATAAAGGAATCCAGATTGGAAAAGAAGTAAACCTTTCACTGTTGGCAGATGACATGACACTGTATGTAGAAAACCCTAAAGACAGTATCAGAAAATTACTAGAGCTGATCAGTGAACTCAGCAAAGTTGAAAGAGCAATATATTATATATATTGCTCTTTATATATATACAAAAGCAATACACATAAATCAGTTGCATTTTTATCTCAGTTCAGTTCAGTTGCTCAGTCGTGTCCAACTCTTTGCAACCTCATGAATTGCAACACGCCAGGCCTCCCTATCCATCACCAACTCACGGAGTTCACTGAGACTCACGTCCATCTAGTCAGTGATGCCATCCAGCCATCTCATCCTCTGTCGTCCCCTTCTCCTCCTGCCCCCAATCCCTCCCAGCATCAGAGTCTTTTCCAATGAGTCAACTCTTCGCATGAGGTAGCCAAAGTACTGGAGTTTCAGCTTTAGCATCATTCCTTCCAAAGAAATCCCAGGGCTGATCTCCTTCAGAATGGACTGGTTGGATCTCCTTGCAGTCCAAGGGACTCTCAAGAGTCTTCTCCAACACCACAGTTCAAAAGCATCAATTCTTCGGCACTCAGCTTTCTTCAGAGTCCAACTCTCACATCCATACATGACCACAGGAAAAACCATAGCCTTGACTAGACAAACCTTTGTTGGCAAAGTAATGTCTCTGCTTTTGAATATGCTATCAAGGTTGGTCATAACTTTCCTTCCAAGGAGTAAGCATCTTTTAATTTCATGGCTGCAGTCACCATCTGCAGTGATTTTGGAGCCCCAAAAAATGAAGTCTGACACTGTTTCCACTGTTTCCCCATCTATTTCCCATGAAGTGATGGGACCAGATGCCACTATCTTCGTTTTCTGAATGTATCCTGAGGAAACAAAAATTGAAAAAGGACACATGTATCCCATTGTTCACTGCAGCACTATTTACAGTAGCTAGAATATGGGAGCAACTTAGATGTTCATCTACAGATGAATGGATAAAGAAGTTGTGGTACATATACACAATGGAATATTACTCAGCCATAAAAAGGAACACATTTGAGTCGGTTCTAATGAGGTGGGTGAACCTAGAACCTATTATACAGAGTGAAGTAAGTCAGAAAGAGAAAGGTAAATATCATATTATAATGCATGTATACAGAATCTAGAAAAATGGTAGTGAAAAGTTAATTTACAGAGCAGCTTTGTGGAAACAGGCATAGAGAATAGACTTATGGACATGGGGAGAGGGGAGAAGAGGGTGAGATGTTTGGAAAGAGTAACATTACCGTAAGTAAAATATATAGCCAATGGAAATTTGCTGTATGGTTCAGAAAACTCAAACAGGGGCTCTGTATCAACCTAGAGGGATAGGATGGGAGGAAGATGGAAAGGACATTCAAAAGGAAGGGGATATATATATATACCTATGACTGATTCATGTTGAGGTTTGACAGAAAACAACAAAATTCTGTTAAGCAATTGTCCTTCATTAAAAAAATGAATTAATTTTTAAAAAGATAATAGATAATACACATTCATGTATATATACATACAGAGGTAATTAAATTCTGGTTTTCCTGTTGTGTTACATTGATATGATTGTTTATAATTATAGTTTTATAAAATACCTTAAGATCTACCAGGCTTTCATTCTTAGCTCTTGTAGCACACTGTTTCTTCTAGGTAAAATTAGTTCATACTTTACCCAATCGCCCTCCCCAAACTCCTTTAAGATTTGTGTTGGTAATACACTAAATGGATAATGTAGAAAGATGAATGCAGTTTTGCATGTGCTGAGTTTTAGATGATGCAGGACATCCATGTTGGGCTGTCCAGCAGAGTCTTGGATAATATGGTCCTGGAGATCAGAAGAAGGGGTAAAATATGAGAAAAAATATTGGAGTCACCCACATCGAGGACAAAAAAAAGTCTAGCCATAGAAATAGGTGATAAAATAAAAAACAAGGAAGAAGATGGACAAGGACAGTGTGTTGAAAAATACCCAGATTTCTGAAGGAGAAAGGAGAACCATTGAAAGAACTTTCAGATATAAGAGAATCAGAATAGTACTTTATTGTTAAAACCAAGGACAAAAAATATTTCAGAAAGAAGAGGTGTGTTTATCTCAACCGTCTCTTAGAAGTGAGTAAAAAATTCCTCTTATATTGTTGTTCAGTCACTAAGTCATGTCTGACTTCTTGTGACCCCATGGACTGTAGCATGCCAGGCTTCCCTGTCCTTCACTGTCCCCCAGAGCTTTCACAAACTCATATACATTGAGTCAGTGATGCCATCCAACCATCTTATCCTCTGTCATTCCTTTCTCCTCATGTCCTCAATGTTTCTAAGCAGCAGGGTCTTTTTTCCAGTGAATGGGCTCTTCACACCATGTGGCCAACCTATTGGAGCTTCAGCTTGAGCATCAGTCCTTCCAATTAATATTCAAGGCTGCTTTCCTCTAGAATTGACTGGTTTGATCTCGTTTGCAGTTCAAGGGACTCTCAAGAGTCTTCTCCAGCACCACAGTTCAAAAGCATCAATTCTTCGCTGCTCTGCTTTCTTTATGGCCCAACTCACAACTCATATGACTACTGAAAAAACCATAGCTTTAACTGTATGGACATTTCTTGGTATAGCTTTGACTGTACGGACCTTTGTACAGGCTTCCCTCATAACTCAGTTGTTAAAGAAGCGGCCTGCAATGCTGGAGACCCCACTTCAATTCCTGGGTAAAGAAGAGCCACTGGAGAAGAGATAGGCTACCCACTCCAGTATTCTTGGATTTCTCTTGTGGCTCAGCTGGTAAAGAATCCGCTTGCAATGTAGAAACCTAGGTTTGATCCCTGGTTTGGGAAGATCCCCTGGAGAAGGGAAAGGCTACCCACTTCACTATTCTAGCCTGGAGAATTCCATGGACTGTATAGTCCATGGGGCTGCAAAGAGTTGGACACGACTGAGTGACTTTCACTTTCACCTTTCTGGGCAAAGTGATGTCTCTGCTTTTTAATATGCTGTCTAAGTTTGTCATAGTTTTTTTCCAAGGAGCAAATGTCTTTTAATTTCATGGCTGCAGTCATGGTCTTCAGTGATTTTGGACTTCAAGAAATTAAAATCTGTCACTGTTTCCACTTTTTACCCATCTATTTGCCATGAAAAGATGGGATCGGATGCCATGATCTTAGATTTTTTAATTTGAGTTTCAAGCCAGCTCTTTCACTCTCCTTTTTCACCCTTATCAAGAGGCTCCTTAGTTCTTCTTTGAGTTTTGCCATTAGGGTGATATCATCTGCATATCTGAGGTTATTGATATTTCTCCCAGAAATCTTGATTGTACCCTGTGAGTCATCCAACCCAGCATTTCACATGATGTAATCTGCATATAAGTTTAAAAAAAAAATACAAGTTGACAATATAGAACCTTGATGTACTCCTTTCCGAATTTTGAATCAGTCTCTTTTTCCATGTCTGCTTCTAATTGTTGTTTCTTGTCCTGCATACAGGCTTCTCAGGAGGCAGATAAAGTGGTCTAGTATTCACATCTCTTTAAGAATTTTCCACAGTTTGTTGTGATCCACACACAGTCAAAGGCTTTCACGTAGTCAATGAAGCAGAAGTGTATGTTTTTTGCTGGAATTAATTCTCTTGCATTTTCTATGATCCAACGGATGTTGGCAATTTGATCTCTGGTTGCTCTGCTTTTCGAAGTTTAGCTTGAACATCTGGACATTCTCAGTTCATATACTACTGAAATCTAACTTGAAGGATTTTTGTCAAAATCCTGCTAGCATATGTAATGAGTGCAATACTAATGTAATGTGAACATTCTTTGTCGTTGCCTTTGTTTGGGATTGGAATGAAAACTGACCTTTCCCATTCCTGTGGCCACTGCTTTATTTTCCAAATTTAGCATGTTGAGTGCAGCACTTTCACAGCATCATGTTTAGGGTTTGAAATAGCTCAGCTGGAATACCATCACTGCCATTAGTTTAGTTCATAGTGCTGCTTCTTAAGGCCTATTTGACTTCACACTCCAGGATGTTTGACTCTAGGTGTGGTTATACCCTCATGGTTATCTGTGTCATTAAGACATTTTTTTGTATAGTTATTCTGTGTATTCTTGTCACCTGTTCTTAATATATTCTGCTTCTATTAGGTCCATACCATTTCTGTCCTTTATTGTGCCCATCTTTGCATAAATGTTCCCTTGGTATCTCTCATTTTCTTGAAGAGATCACTAGTCTTTTCAATTCTAATATTTTCCTCCATTCCTTTTCATTGTTCAATTAAGAAGGCTTTCTTATCTCTTCTTGCTATTCTCTGAAACTCTGCATTCAGTTGGGTATATCTTTCCCTTATCCTTTGCCTTTCACTTCTCTTCTTTTCTCACATACTTGTAAGGCCTCCTCAGACAACCACTTTGCCTTCTTGCATTTCCCTTTCTAGGAGTGATTTTGGTCAATGCCTCTTGTACAATGTTATGAACCTCCATCCATAGTTCTTCAGGCACTCTGTCAGATTTAATCCCTTGAATCTGTCACTTCCACTGTATAGTCATAGGGATTTGATGTAAGTCATACCTGAATGGTTTAGTGGTTTTCCCTACTTTCTTCATTTTCAGCCTGAATTTTTTAATAAGGAGCTAATAATCTAAACAACAGTCAGCTCACAGTCTTGTTTTCTACTAATTGTATAGAGCTTCTCCATTTTCAGCTGCAAAGAATGTAATCAATCTGATTTTCTTATTGACCATCTGATGATGTCCATCTGCAGAATTGTCTGTTGTGTTGGTAGAAGAGTATGTTTGCTATGACCAGTGCCTTCTCTTGTCAAAACTCTGTTAGCCTTTGCCCTGCTTCATTTTGAACTCCAAAGCCAAACTTGCCTGTTATTCCAAGTATCTCTTGACTTCCTACTTTTGCCTTCCAGTACCCTATGATTAAAAAGGACATGTTTCTTTGGTGCTGTTCTAGAAGATCTTTAGGTCTTCATAGAGTCAATTCAGCTTCTTTGGCGTTAGTGGTTGAGACATAACCTTGGATTACTGTGATATTTTATGGTTTGTGTTGGAAATGAAGAGATCATTCTGTCGTTTTTGAGACTGCACCCAAGTACTGCATTTCAGACTCTTTTATTGATTATGAGGGCTACTCCATTTCTTCTAAGGGATTCTTGCCCACAGTAGTAGAGGTAATGCTCATCTGAATTAAATTCACTCAATCCTATCCGTTTTAGTTCACTTATTCCTAAAATGTTGATGTTCACTCTTGCCAACTCCTGCTTGTCCATGTCCAATTTACCTTGATTCATGGACCTAATATTCTAGGTTCCTATGTAATATTGTTCTTAACAGCAGCAAAATTTATTTTCACTACCAGACACACCCACAGCTGAGCCACGTTTCTGCTTTGGCCCACCCTCTTCATTCTTTCTGGAATTGTTTCTCCACTCTTCCCCAGTTGCATATTGGATACCTACAGACCCGGCGGGCTCATCTTTCAGTGTCACCTCTTTTTGCTTTTCATGCTGTTCATAGGGTACTCGAGGCAAGAATACTGAAGTGAATTGTCATTGCCTTCTCAGTGGACCACATTTTGTTAGAACTCTCCACCATGACCCATCTGTCTTGTGTTGCCCTGCACAGCGTGGCTCATTTTATTGAGTTGCACTAGGCTGTGATCCATTTGATTATTTTGGTTAGCTTTCTATGATTGTGATTTTCATTCTGGAGGCTGTGAGATTATAGTTCTTACTTCCTGGTGGGAGGGACTGGCTTTGAGGAAAACTGGGCCTTGCTCTAGTGGACAGAGCTGTCCTCAGTAAATCTTTAATCCAGTTGTCTGCTGATGCATGGGTCTGTGTTAGTTGTTTGGCCTGAGGCGACTCAGTCCTGGAGTCTGCAGGCTCTATGGTAGGGCTACAGCCTACAGGACTGCTGCTGCCAGTGTCCCTGTCCCCATGGCAAGCCACTGCCATCCCACACCTCTGCAGAAGATCCTCAAACACTCACAGGCAGGTCTGGTTCAGTCTCTTTTGGGGTCACTGCTCCTTTGCCCTGTGTTCTGGTGCACACTGGATTTTGTTTGTGCCCTCCAAGAGTCTCTTTCCTTCAGTCCTGTGGAAGTTCTGTAATAAAATCCCACTGTCCTTCAAAGTTAGATTCCCTTGGGATTCCAAGTCCATTTGTGAGATCCCAAGGTTGGGAAATCTGATGTGGGGCCAAGAATGTTTGCAACAATATGTGAACTCCTTTGTTATTATTGTTCTCCAGTTTGGAGCAACTGATGTGAATTTTTTTCTGTAAGGGAAATTCATGATATGCCACCAGGGAAGTGGAAATGCCAAGAGAGTGAGTCTAGGGTAAGCTTATCATCAAACAACTCAGTCTTTGAACCTTGAGTGACATTTCAAACTCTGTGAAGCTTATGCACCACTGATGCATTTTGAAAGCTTCTAATGGTGTTTGCCAACTTCTCCCCACCTGTTTACCTCGTTCTCAGCCATGACAAGCAGGCACATGCCCTTCAGATGCCCCAGGTGGCCAGAGGACACATGCCTAGGTTCCCTGTTGTCCCACTGTTTGTCCTCATTGAGCACATAATCCTTCACCTGCTGCTACCGGGTGTCAGTGAATGTGCTGCCCACCAGCCCAGGTAAAGGCCCTCCTGGAGTCACTGGGAAGGGAGTCAAGGGAAGGCTGGAGCTGAGGTGGGAGGATGCCCGTGAGTGGAGGGCTCCCGGCTTCACTGCTGCAGCTGGCTGCCCCAGGGCCATTCTGCCACCTGCATGGCCCACTGCCAGGCTGAGCTCTGACTCTCTCTTGCTCATCTTGTTTATGACACCAACTACCTTGCTGTTCATGCTGTACACACTGTTTGCTGGACCCAGGGTGGGCAAGGCTTGAGCTAAGAGATTGGAAGAAGATGCAAGGAGTTGTAGGGACTGAAGACAAGATTATTCTCTCCTGGGTGGCATGGCAGGCATAATATAGCCTCTCTCCTGGCTGATTAAACAGCCATAACGTAGTCATAACATAACCTCACATAATGTAACTGTGATGTCATTCCAATATAGCCCCAGTGTAGCAGCATCCAGGGCTTTTCAGGTGAAGCTTATATATACTTATAGAACAAAAGTAGCCAGTGGCCAAGCAAGTACCTCATGACATGCATGTGCAGTGCTATAAGTGATCTCAGCTGATACATAGCTGTGCAAAGTCATTGTTTACAGAACATGGGGAGAGAGGGCATGAAAGTGTGATACAAGAGGGCCTAACTGGCACAATCTTGTTAATTTCCCCACACTCCACCCCTTCAGGATCCCTTGTCCCACAGATTATGCAGGGTTTGCCCTCTGCGACATCCTCCTAGCACACAATGCCACCACTTGAACCCACATCCCACAACAACAGAACAGACTGCAAAAACAAACTGCTAGGCTGAAACCTAAACACACAATACAGAGTAAAACCCAATGCCATGTACTGCACAGGCCGGCTCAGTACTCCTGTAGTGGGTCTCCATAAGGCATTGCACTTCATGAATTTCTTGTGTCATGTGCTGTAATGCTACTGTAACATTTTATGATTATCTAGTATATACACAAAACATTCTGTAATCAGTAATACACACGTGCCACCTTGTGTGGCAGTCAACAAATCAAAGACTATTTGATTCTGCAAAACTGTTTTCCCTGTGGGATGCATTACTTCATCTAATGGGGTTAAGGCTTCAGTTCAGTTCAGTTGTTTGCCACCCCATGGACTGCAGCACACCAGGCTTCCCTGTCCATCTCCTATCCATCCAACTCCTGGAGTTTGCTCAAACTCATGTCCCTCTAACTGTTGCTTCCTGACCTGCATACAGGTTTCTCAAGAGGTAGGTCAGGTGGTATGGTATTCCCATCTCTTTCAGAATTTTCCACAGTTTATTGTGATCCACACTGTCAAAGGCTTTGGCATAGTCAATAAAGCAGAAATAGATGTTTTTTTGTTTGTTTGTTTGTTTGTTTTTTAACTCTGTGGCTTCTTTGATGATCCAACAGATGTTGGCAGTTTGATCTCTGGTTCCTCTGCCTTTTCTAAAACCAGCTTGAACATCTGGAAGTTCATGGTTCATGTACTGCTGAAGCCTGGCTTGGAGAATTTTAAGCATTACTTTACTAGCCTGTGAGATGAGTGCAATTGTGTGACTAGTTAGAGCATTCTTTGGCATTGCCTTTCTTTGGAATTGGAATAAAAACTGACTTTTCCAGTCCTGTGGCCCCTGCTGAGTTTTCCAAACTTGCTGGCATCGTGAGTGCAGCACTTTAACAGCATCATCTTTCAGGATTTGAAATAGCTCAACTGGAGTTCCATCATCTCCACTAGCTTTGATCGTAGTGATGCTTCCTAAGGCCCACTTGACTTTACATTCCAGGATGTCTGGCTTTAAGTGAGTCCTCACACTATTGTAGTTATCTGGATCATGAAGATCTTTTTTGTATACTTCTTTTGTGTATTCTCGCCACCTTTTCTTAATATCTTCTGCTTCAGTTAGGTTCACACCATTTCTGTCCTTAATTTTACCCATCTTTGCAAGAAAAGTTCCCTTGGTATCTCTAATTTTCTTGAAGAGATCTCTAGTCTTTCCCATTCTATTGGTTTCCTCTGTTTCTTTGCATTGATCACTGAGGAAGGCTTTCTTATCTCTCCTTGTATTCTTTGGAACTCTGCTTTCAAATGAGTGAATCTTTCCTTTTTTCCTTTGCCTTTTGCTTCTTTTCTCAGCTATTTGTAAGGCCTTCTCAGACAGCCATTTTGCCTTTTTGCATTTCTTTTCCTTGGGAATGGTCTTGATCCCTGCCTTCTGTACAATGTCCTGAACCTCCATCCATAATTCTTCAGGCACTCTGTCTCTCAAATCTAATCCCTTGAATCTATTTCTTACTTCCACTATATAATCGTAAGGGATTTGACTTAGGTCATACCTGAATGGTCTAGTGTATTTCCTTACTTTCTTTATTTTAAGCCTGAATTTGGCAATAAGAAGTTCATGATCTGAGCCATAGTCAGCTCCTAGTCTTGTTTTTCAGACTATATAGAACTTCTCAATCTTTGGGTGCAAAGAGTATAATCAATCTTGTGTTGGTATTGACCATCTGGTGATGTCTGTTGGAAGAGGGTTTTTGCTATGACTTGTGTGTTCTCTTGGCAAAACTCTGTTTAGCCTTTGCCCTGTTCATATTGTACTCCAAGGCCAAATTTGCCTGTTACTCCAGGTATCTCTTGACTTCCTACTTTTGCATTCCAGCCCATGATGAAAAGGACATCTTTTTTGGGTGTTAGTTCTAGAAGGTGTTGTAAGTCTTCATAGAACCACTCAACTTCCGCTTCTTCAGCATTATTGATTGGGGCATAGACTTGCATTACCATGATATTGAATGATTTGCCTTGGAAATGAACAGAGATCATTCTGTCATTTTTGAAACTGCACCAAAGTACTGCATTTCAGACTTTTGTTGACTATGAGGGCTACTCCATTTCTTCTAAGGGACTCTTGCCCACAGTAGTTGATGTAATAGTCATCTAAATTAAATTCGCTCATTCCAGTCCATTTTAGTTCACTGATTCCTGAAATGTCAGTGTTCACTTTTGCCATCTTCAGTTTGACCACTTCCAATTTTCCTTAATTCATTGACCTAGTATTCCAGGTTCCTATGCAATATTGTTCTTAACAGCATAAAACTTTACTTCCATCACTAGTCACATCCACAACTGGGCAATGTTTTTTGCTTTGACTCCATCTCTTCATTCTTTCCGGGGTAATTTCTCCACTCTTCTCCAGTAGCATATTGGGGACCTACTGACCTGGAGAGTTCATCTTTCAGTGTCCTATTTTTTTGCCTTTTCATACTGTTCGTGGGGTTCTCAAGGCAAGAATACTGAAGTGGTTTGCCATTCCCTCCTCCAGTGGACGATGTTTTGTCAGAACTCTCCACCATTACCTGTCCATCATGGGTGGCCTTACACAGGATGGCTCATAGTTTCATTGAGTTAGACAAGGCTGTGGTCCATGTGATTAGTTTGATTAGTTTTCTGTGATTGTGGTTTTCATTCTGCCTGTCCTCTGATGGATAAAAATAAGAGGCTTATGGAAGCTTTCTAATTGGAGAAACTGACTGGGGGAAACTGGATCTTGTTCTGATGGGTGGGGCCATGCTCAGTAAATCTGTAGTCTAATTTTCTGTTGATGGGCTGGGCCGTGTTCCCTCCTTGTTGTTTGACCTGAGACCAAACTATGGTGGAGGTAATGAAGATAATGGCAACCTCCTTCAAATGGTCCCATGCATGCATCGTTGCACTCAGTGTCCCAGTCCCTGCAGCAGGCCACTGCAGATCCACACCTCTGATGGTGACTCCTGGACACTCACAGACAAGTCTGGGCCAGTCTTTTGCGGGGTCACTGTTCCTTTCTCCCGGGTCCTGGTGCACACAAGATTTTGCTTGTGCCCTCCAGGAGTCTGTTTCTTCAGTCCTGTGTAAGTTCTATAATCGAATCTCACTGGCCTCCGAAGTCAGATTGCTTGGGGGTTCTCAGTCCCATTGCCAGATCCCCAGGTTGGGAAATCTGTTGCTATTCCTAGAACTTTCTTTACAGTGCAAGAGTTTCTTTGGTATAATTGTTCTGCAGTTTGTAGGTTGTCTGCTCGGTGACTCTATGGTGGGGTTAATGGAGACTTCCTCCAAGAGGGCTTATGTCACAGGCTGTGTGACACAGGTCTGCTGTACCCAAAGCCCCTGCCCCTGCAGCAAGCCACTGTTGACCTATACCTCTGCAGGAGACACTCAAACACCCAAAGGCAGGTCTGGTTCAATCTCTGTGGGGTCTCTGGGTCCTGGTGCACACAAGGTTTTGTCTGAACCCTTCAAGTGTCTCTGGTGGGTATAGGATTTGATTTTAAATGCGATTTTGGGGTTAAGGCTTGGTGTGTATATAATTCAAAGCATGGACAGTATGCAAAGCAAGAGCAGTAACTTGTGCCTCAATAATCTTAGCTACTCCTTGGAGCAAAAACAGCGCCCAAAAACAGTATCACCAGAGGGTCTTTTTTACTTGGCACCATGCATGGACTGTGTCCAGATTGGCAGGTCAGTGTGGGAGAGATACATATATCAAGGCCGGAAGGTGGGGTGGGCCCCAAGTGTACTGTCAGGTCCAATTCCCATGTAAGTATGGCCACCCATATGACTCACATACCCATAAGATGCCATGAGGGACAGGGGTTACACTATTAGCCTCTCTATAGCCCTGGTCAATGCTAACATTAGCAAAAAGAGATGGGAGTGTCCATCCTGCCAGCTCAGTACCATCCCTTTTTTCCACACAAAGAGGTTCAATATCCCATAATTCAGCACTCACAGCCAGAAACCTGGAAACCCCATCCCATAATACATGTTCTCCTTGGGGGCAAGGCATGCTCCATCATTTCTGCACATCTTGTATGATCACATGCTTTGTCTCATTCCACTCAGCCATCTTCTGCCCTTGCCAGAAAGTGCTGTGTTTCCAGGTCCAATTAGCCATAGTCATAGGCTGAATGCTTAAGGGGAGTCCTGTGGAGCTCCAACAGGGAGCTCAGTGCAGACCCAACATGCCAACATATTTTGTACTGTCTTGCAGGTGTGTGCCCAATCTACAATCATATCAGTCATGACACACTTGCAGGTGGAAAGACAAAGAGGTCAAATGCACCAGCATAGGCAATTCCATTCCGTCTAATAGAACACATGCAAGCTTGTGTCTTGCCAGTTCCTGGTACCTGGGGTTTACCTGGCTCTGTATACCACACATTGTTTACCTGACTGCTCATATCCAGTGGTTCTATATGAAGCATAACAGGAGAACTCATAGTGAAAGGTTGTTGCTGAACCACAAAAGACACCGGGATTCTTGGCCTCTGGAAGAGAAGAATTCAAACCGGAGCCAGAGACAAGGCTTGATCGCTCAGAGTTTTTGTGTAATAAAGTTTTATTAAAGTATAAAAGAGATAGAGGAAGCTTCTGACATAAACATCAGAAGGGGGCAGAAAGAGCGCCCCGCTTCTAGTCTTTCAGTCAAGTCAAAGTCATTCAGTCTTGTCCGACTCTTGCGGCCCCATGGACTGAACCCCTCAAGGTTCCTCTGTCCATGGGATTCTCCAGGCAAGAATACTGGAGTGGGTTGCCATTTCCTTCTCCAATGGTGATCAGCTTAAGTCAGGTTTAAATTCCTTATGAGTTTACCGATGGCATTTTGTTGATGCTGATCACCACAATTCTTTCTCTCAACTACCATACTACAATGCCCTGTATTTTTTTTTTTTTTTAAGGAGGCAGGTGTTTAAAAATGGACTCATTTGTTGTTTTTTTAAGACAATTTCACATAATGTTACTAGTGGGCTAATGATGGAATTCAGCTTGACACCCCCCCACCCCCGCCAGGCCACTCTTCAAAGCAAGCTGCTTTATAGAACTTTCCCAACTGTGCAAGAATTTTGGAGTTAACTGCTAGTCTTTAGCTGGATGTTATATAGCTACTAGCAGTCTGCTAATTAAAGAAAGGAAATGTCTCAAAACTCAGAGAATGGCACCAGGCCCCTCACCCACAAGATGCACTGAGATAACCTTGGCACCAGGTGAGTCATCCTGGGGCATAAATTGATTGATATGAACCTTGAAGAAAGGCAGATTTCCATACAAATATATAGGTTCATTAACATATATTAGGAGAACAATGTATGAGTATAACATACCGGTTTGTCAAGTTGGTTCTGAGCCTTTAGGAGGAATCAACCTGAAAACAGAGTCTGGGGTAAATACATAGCACATTAACATAGCTTAAGACAAACATTTCATAAGAAAAATGCATTGGTTAGCTCAAGGTTTGAGAAAAGTTAAGTTCAGGTCGAACCAGGTATCATTATGGCAACACAGAATTTTAAGAGAAACCTCCTTTTAAATTTGTATAGAGAAGGGGAAACATATAACGCTAGTTTCTTTCCTCCTGTTGTTTAAGAGAGAGATAAAAAATGTCTGACACTTGCAGCCTATTTCCTCCGTTTGGAGACCCCTGGCCTTCCTGCCTGTTACTCTCTCAATAGTATGCCACAGGGAGCGTACAAATGCACCTTCAGCACCAAGGTGGCTCCCTGCAGTCCCAGCCAGGTAACTCGCACATGAGGGAAACAGGTGCCTGTAACCCAGGGTACAACTTGATTGCAATCTTTGCCCTCATGGCTACCCACTGCATGTGGTGTGCCTTTATCTTCCATGGCCAAATCCAGTCCACCATCTATCCTTGTGAAATCTTGGTTAGATCTGGCAACAGGATACTATCTTGGATTCTGTATCCAACCTTTGACAGAATGTCTGTTGTTGTCACTTGCAGTTGTATAGGTGCAACAGTACAATGCAGAAGAGCCTCCACAGGGGCAACATCAACCCTTCGAGGTTTCTAGTTAAGGACTTGAAAAACTTCCCATAAGCTTCATGCCCACTCCTTCAAGGAGGGGATCTTTGCAACGTTCACAGCCCACCCACATGATTCCAAATGCTTTTATATTGTTCCACATCTGCAAGAGAATCAGAGGTTAGTAGCACATCATAGGACACAGCCTTTACCATATAACTCCACATAAGGAGCCATCCAATTTCCAAAGGTAAGGACACAGCTTCTGGCTTGCAATAAACAAGGTTTCATTCAGCACCAGTGCCAACCAGGGCCATTACCCTCTGTACATTAGCTGGTGACCAGTGAATTGCAAGTTCTACATGGTGCCTCTGGTTCCTTCTTGGGCTCTTCAGGAGAGCACCTTGATCTGAGCCCTATTCAAAGTGGAAAAGATCATCATCTAAAGGAACATCCTTGGGTGCTGTGTAATCTTTTCACTGAACCATCAGGATCTTTTGCTGTGGGTGCTTCCCAAACTTGATAAACTACTGCTCCCATCTCAGTTACCTCCATATCTCTAGAAGCAAAGCATTAGGCTATCTATCCATTTTATATCTGTCAACTCCCACTGGCAGCAAAACAGCCCACATTTGCATTCTCATCACACAGATGGGGCCTTTACCAACTCTGGCCCCCTTCAAGGTCTTCACACTTATAATTCCATTTGCCTGTCATTGTCATTCTATTTCTCCCAATCTAGGCACATAGATGGGGAACCCCACATAGGTTGCAAGAATAGCGGTCAAGGATCCAAAACTGGTGGACAAGGTATTGTTCAAACTGACGTCTCAAGCTGCCAGTAAGATGCTCATCATCTGGGCCTCGGGTATTTGAGTTAAATATTGACTGCTTCATGCCCAGGTCTCTCACCACTTTGGTCAACTCGGCATAGGTATGCCATCTACTCACAGTATCCAGGAGCTCTGCTACGTTTGACCACATGGTGCAAATGGCAGTGTTAATCCATTCCATGAGGGTGTGCCTTTGGTTCGGTGCCCCTTGCATGAGTCACCTAGGGTTCTGCAACCTTTGTCTCAATGAGGGGTGAGTGGTTATAGATGCCATCCATTCTATTTCATACCCAAAATGTATGATACTGTCCACCCTTGAGTCCCAAAGTAGCAAGAGCCATGCTGCCAAGGGTTCTCCTTGCTTTTGCTGAAGTTGAGTACCTGTCAACCAACTCCACCTGAGTATATGGTCAATATGTTGTGAACTCAGTTACACTGGGGGGCCCCTTGAGGATGTCCCCCCTGGGCCCTAGGCTGCTCATGCTTCACTTTCTGCTGCACTGGAGCCCACATGAGAGTCTGCTGCACTGGAGCCCACATGAGAGAATCGTGGCCACATGGTACCACATGTTATATGGTGGCCACTGACTTCCTCCTTCCAGTGGAGTCTCAGGCTTTTCTACCTGCTGGGTATCCTGCCAACTATGCCAATTGTCTTGCTGATCCTGTTTGTAATACTAGTTGTCTTGCTGGCCCACATTGTTTGCTGGATTCAGAGTAGGCAAGGCTTGAGCTAAAAGATTGAAAGAAGACGTGAGGAGCTATGGGAACTGCAGGCAGTTTTATTCTCCCCTGGCTGGCATAGTGGCCATAATACAGCCTCTCTCCTGGCTGATGCAGCAGCCATAACATAACCATAACATAGCCATAACATAGTCATGACATAACCTTACATAATGTAACCATGATGCTGCCCCAATGTAGCCTCAACACAGCAGTAGCCAGAGCTTTTCAGGCGAAGCTTATATATACTTACAGATCAAAAGTAGCCTGTGGCCAAGCGGGTACCTTGTGATATGCATGTGCTGTGCTATAAGTGATTTCAGCTGTTACATAAACATGCATAGCCATTGTTTATAGAACATGGAGTGAGATGGCATGAGAGCGTGGGGGAAGAAAGCCTGACTAGCACCATCTTGTCAATTTCCCCACACCCTCCTTTCCTCACCTCTGGCTACTTGGCACTATTTCCCAGGCTGGTGAGTCCAGCCACCCGAAGCGGGTCGCATAGTGTTCCTCTCAGATAAGACATCTAAAATAGTCAAAGGTATATAATTGAACGGTAGAACTGTGGTAATAAGAAATGGAGGGAGAGAGATATGGGGAGTTTTTGTTCAATGGATATAAAGTTACAGTTACACAAGAAGAGTAATTTCCAGAGAACTGCTGAACAACTCAGTGCCTTTAGTTAGTATTGTAATTATATAATAAGTGATGGTATACTTAAAAAATTAAGAGGGTAAATCATGTTAACTGTAACACAAAAAAAGGGACACAAAGAAATTTTTGGAGGTGATAGATATGTTTATTACCTGGATTTTGGAGATAATAACAAAAATATATACATATTCAAACTCATCAAATTGTATACATTAATTATATGCAGCTTCTGTGTACACATTATACCTCAATAAAATTTAAAAATTAAAATTAAAAAAGAATGAGAAACCATTGAATTTGGTGTTCAAGGGTTCTTAGAAAAAGCAGTTACATAGCGAGGGCAGGCAAGCAGATTCAGTAGGTTGAGTAATGAAAGGGATATAAAAGCTGTTAATGTTGAGATGATCATGTATTTTAATATCAAGTGTTTTTGGAAAGTTTTGTGAGTTTTCAGGTTCATTCTGTCTCTCTCTCTCTCAGCATTTTATATTGATGAAGATATTAACACATAATTTAGTGTATAGCTAAACTATGATGCAAGGAAAATAGAGAAGAAGCTACTGTATCATTTATAAACCCCTTAATTCTAATTCAGTTGGTTCATGAAGCCATTTTTAACTTCTTTTAGCCTTTACAAATTGCATGTACCTGAGAATACTTGAAAGTTTTCAGTGATTCTAAATAGATCCTTAGAGAATAATGTCTGGCAGCTATTTGAGGGATAGAGGAGCAGTAGAGATTTGTGTGTTTCTCTCTGTGGGTGGGAATGCTATGTGGAAATATTCTGATAAAAGGAAACTACAAAAGCCCCTAAGGGGGGTTTCATTCCCCAACTCCAACTTACCCATCTAAAAGGGAATTAAAAAAAAATAGTTAATTGGAAAGAAAAGTGAGTTAATTTTAAGATTGCTAATAGACCACTGCTACTACATGGGCATCCTTTGTCATTTAATAGCATGTTCTAAAGACAGTTGGCATAATAAGCAAGACTTAATGAGAAAATGGAGAGAGAATTTAATGCATGAATCAAAAAACACTTGATGGGAAGTGAAATTGCCTAGAATTCCTCTTGGTGGCTTATTTTTCACTGCTTCATGATAATTTTTTCATTCTCATCAGAAATTGCAAAATAAAAGCATGAAAGAATTTTCAAATACTGAGAAGGGTCTTTTTCTGTAAGATTTCCTACTGGTTATTTCCTGTTATTGTCTTCATTTTGCTGATGGAGAATACTAATGTGTTTGATTTAACTGTGTGCTTCTCTTGTGACAATTAAGTAAATTGTATTATCCAGCCTAGACTAATATAATAACTTTAAAATATGCTAACCATATTTGTTTCCAGTTATGAAAATGTAGTCAAATATATGCTTGCTTTGAGTCTTCATTAATTATGTCTTAGAGATATAGAGACAGGATAAGCACAGTAACTTGACATACTATAATATTTCAAAAAACTAACAACTTGAAACTCAGAGTCCTTTATAACACAGCTTTTGAGTCAATAGACTTAGAGTCTTCTAAATGTCTTAGAAGAAAAAAATGTCTTTAAATCAGGCTTACATTTTTTTATTTCAAAAAACAATCAAAATCACTTTAAAATATTCTAGGAAAAAAACTGCAAGCAAATATAAGGGTTATTTTTTAGAACACAGTAAAAAGCAGGGTTAGCCAAAGTCATGAAACAGTGCTAGTGATCTTTTAGGAGTTTCAAGTCCATATTTTGCTTCTAGGAAAGTAGGCACTTCCCTGATACAGAGCTTCTGACTTACCTCTAATTTCCACCTTCTACTTCCCACCTTTGCCTCTTCCATTTCCTTTGTCTTTCCATGTATGGAGATAAAGTGAAAGGAAATGTGGTTGGGATTGATAAAGAAAAAATTAACAGGATTCACCTACCCTTATGTTTGTGCTCAGTTGCTCAATCATGTCAGACTCTTTGTGATCTCATGGACTGTAGCTAACCAGGATCCTCTGTCCATGGAATTTTCCAGGCAAGAATACAGGAGCAGGTTGCCATTTCCTACTCCAGAGGATCTTCCCAACACAGGGATTGAATCCACATCTCTTGCATCATCTCCTGCTTTGGCAGGCGGATTTTTTACCATTGTGCCACCTTGGAAGACCCTCACCCCTCCCCACCCACCCAACTGCAAACTTTAGCAAAAGCAATAGATGACTCAGTTTCTTAATTTCAAGTTTTATGTCTACCAAATATATTTTATGGTTGAGGAAATCTAAAAAGTTTATACTATCCTGAGAGGCAAGCTGTCTAAAGTATAGGAACAATTAACATCTATAACGTTAACTTTTATAAATGGCCTCTTTCAGCTGTATCTATTTTGTATGTGGGTGTGCACATGAAAGATAATTCTACATACAATTACTTAGTGTGAGCATGTGGCTACCACATAGAGTGCCCTCTAGAGTTTTCACTTCTTATTTATTCTACTTATTTATTTTCCAATTAAGAGAGCTGCTTTTTTTGAATAATAACCAGATACATTGCAGTGTTTAGCTTTCAAATTTTTACTAATATGTAAGCTGCTGCTACTGCTAAATCACTTCAGTCGTGTCCGACTGTGCGATCCCATAGATGGCAGCCCACCAGGCTCCGCCGACCCTGGGATTCTCCTGGCAAGAGTACTGGAGTGGGTTGCCATTTCTTTCTCTAATGCAGGAAAGTGAAAAGTGAAAGTGAAGTCGCTCAGTCTTGTCCAACTCTTAGCAACCCCATGGACCGCAGCCTACCAGGCTCCTCCGTCCATGGGATTTTGCAGGCAAGAGTACTGGAGTTGGTTGCCATTGCCTTCTCCGAATATGTAAGCTATCAGTAAGCAAAAGAAAATGTACCTTATTCAGCTATATAATTCCATACCTTTTTATTTTATAAATCCTAAAAACAGTTTTATATGTATCTTACAAAATAATGAAATAATGAGTGAATATGTTGCTAGTAAAGCAGAACCATGTACCAAGTTATGAGCAAGTGAGCACAGAAATGTAAGGCAAATCTCTAAGGAATGAATCCAGTAATAATCAGTTGATGAGCAATATAATTCCTATTCTGAGGGCACAAATACTAATACCAACTCTGCAGCTAAATCTGATGACAATTTTCACTTCATGTATTTAATTTACTTGCTGATTACATAGGACTTGAAGTGCAGTGATTTGAAATGTCAAAATAATGAATAAGGTTTCATTTATCTAGGAACCACTCTTTTTGTGTGTGAAATTTGAACAAAATCTGTACTTTAGTTAATAATAAAACTGTATCACATATTAATTTCCTGTTGTTGTTGTTGTTGCTGTTGTTTTTCACAATATAGTATTGCTTTATATTCTCAGACTTGGTTTAGAAGGTTTTTAAAAAAAATTACTAAGTTAATAAATTTTATAGACTTTTAGCAACAATACTAGATGCCATATATTTTTCATGGAATTAATTTATATCAAAGTTTTGAGTGAATATAAATTAGAAATCTAGCATCCTATTCATGCTAAGTCAAACAAGTCGAATTAAAATGTCATAAATTTTTTAGCTATGAAAAAATTCAAAATTTTTCTAATATATATTATATTATACATGTTATTTATATACAGATGTATACCAAAGCTTTTGTACTACACATGATAAAGACTTGAGAAAGAACACAACAAAAAGAGAGGTAGAGAAGTTGGAAACATAGACTAAATGAAATGGGAACACTGAATATGCAATAGAAAAAGTGAAACAAACTAGATAAAAGTAAAAGATCATCATATAGTCCAGTTGTTTTTAAACATGGCTGATCATTAGAAATACATCTGGAGCTTGGAAAAATACCTGGGCATTTGTATTTCTCAAAAAATTCCAAGATATTTCTGATATGCATCTGTATTTTAAAAAGTGATTTAGATCTTTCTATTAAATGGTAGACTTAGAATTCCTTTATTTTCTGTTGACCAATCATGATACAAGGTATTAAGCAAATAATAATTGCATAATCACAATAGGAAAAGATGTTCAACAGTTTTCACAATCAATAGCCAGACAAAAAATAAAAGATAATTATAATTGCAAGCCATAATGGAAACACGATTAACCTAACAATATAAAATAATTACATACAATTTGGGGGGTTAAGTAAAGTGATGTGGTAAGTGGAAGTGCATACATGCACATGTTTTCATCTGCCCAGCCAAACTGTCTTGTGATTGGTGCATTTAATCTGTTTACATTTAAGGTAATTATTGATATGTATGATCTTATTGGAGAAGGAAATGGCAACCCACTCCAGTGTTCTTGCCTGGAGAATTCCAGAAATGGCGGAGCCCGGTGGACTGCCATCTATGGGGTCGCACAGAGTCGGACACGACTGAAGTGACTTAGCAGCAGCAGCATGATCTTATTAGCATTTTCTTAATTGTTTGGATTTATTTTGTGTAGGTCTTTTCTTTATCTTGTGTTTCCTGCCTAGAGAATTTCCTTTAGCATTTGTTAAAACTTGCTTGGTGGTGCTGAATTTCCTTAACTTGTGCTTATATGGAAAGCTTTTGATTTCTCCATCAAATCTGAATGGGAGTCTTGCTGGGTAAAGTATTATTGGTTGTAGGTTTGTCCTTTTCATCACTTTATATTGCACCATTCCCTTCTGGCTTGTAGAGTTTCTATTGAGAAATCAGCTGATAACTTTATGGGAGTTCCCTTGTATGTTATCTGTCATTTTTCCCTTGGTGCTTTTAATATTTTATGTTTAATTTTTGTAATTTTGATTACTATGTGTCTTGGTGTGTTCCTTCTTGGGTTTATTCTGACTGGGATAAACTCTGTGCTTCCTTGACTTGGTTGACTATTTCTTCTCCGATGTCAAGGAAGTTTTCAACTATTTTATCATCTCTTCAAATATTTTGGGTCCTTTCTCTCTCTCTTCTCCTTCTGGGACACCTGTAATGCAAATGTTGGTGTGTTAAAAGTTGTTCCACAGGTCTCTTAGGCTGTCTTCATTTGGTTTTTCATTCTTTTTTCTATATTTTGTTCTGCAGCAGTGATTTCCACCTTTTTGTCCTCCAGGTCATTTATCCATTCTTCTTTCTGAGTGATTCTGCTATTGATTCCTTCTAGTGTATTTTTCATCTCTGTTTGTTTTTTCTTTAGTTCTCCTTTGATAAACATTTCTTTCATCTTCTCCATTCTGTTTCCAAGAATCTTGATCATCTTCACTATCTTTATTTTGAATTCTTTTTCTGGAAAGTTGCCCATCTCCACTTCATTTAGCTGTTTTTCTGGGATTTTACTTTGGCCCTTCAACTGGGACATAACTCTATACTTTCTCATTCTCATTAACTTTCTGTAACGTGACTTTCATTCTAGCCACTGTGGTTCTTCCTGCTTCTTTTGTCTGCCCTCTGGTGGATAAGACTAACAGGCTGGTGTAAGCTTCCTGATGGGAGGGATTGGGAAAACTGGGTCTTGCTCTGGTGGAATAAGACTCTGGTGGAACAAAATTTTAATCTAATTACCTGCTGATGAGTGGGGTTGTTCTACCTCCCTGTTGGTTGATTGGCCTGAAAAGACTCAGCTCTGGGGTCTACGGGCTCTATGGTAGGGCTATTGGCAACCTCCAAGAGAACTTACAACAAGAGGCACCTTCCAGGACTATTGCTTCCAGTGCCCCTGTCTCTGCAACTAGCCACTGCCTACCCACACTCCAGAGGAGATCATCCAACACTGGCAGGTAAGTCTGGTTCAGTCTCCTGTGGAGTCACTGCTCCTTTCCCCTGGTTTTTGTGAGCACAAGATTTTGTTTATGCCTTCCAAGAGTGGAGTCTTTTTTTCCCTCAGTCCTGTGGAAGGTCTGTAATCAAACACTGATGGCCTTCAAAGTCATATTACCTGGGGATTCCTAGTCCCTTTGCTGGATCTCCAGGCTGGGAAGCCTGACGTGAGGCTCAGAATCTTTACAACATTGAGAGACATTCTTTGGTATTATTGTTTTCCAGTTTGTGAGTCACCTACCAGGTGGGTATGGGATTTGGTTTTAGTGTAACTGTGCCCCTCCTACTGTCTTGTTGTGGCTTTTTCTTTGTCTTTGGACTTGAAGTATCTTTTTTTTTTTGGGGGGGGGGTTCCAGTGTCCTCCTGTAGATGATTGTTTAACAACTAGTTGGAATTTTGGTGCTCTTGCACTCTTGCAGGAGGGAGATGAGCACATGTCCTTCTACTCTGCCATCTTGAACTGGAAGCCTAGAAACCACTCTTTTCTAGAAAAAAAAAAATGAGTTTATAGTAGACTTTGTATTAAAACTCTGGTAAATTTTCCCTGAATATCTTTAGTTCTCAATGCACTCATATGTGAGTTCCTGGACGAGCAGTGATTACCTCCTAGTCATCCTCCATGTTTGTACAGGGACTCATATCTCTTTCCATGGGAAGGGATAGACTCAAAAAATCTTAGAACTGATAACTATTTTGTTCTGCTTTCTATGGTGAATTAAATTGCTCATTACCAAGGAGCTGAGAACTTCCACTAATTTATCCATATAATGTTCATGATATGGTGTTCAGAAATAAAAGAGAGAAACATTACTCAGCTGTTTTTCTAAGAGGTAGAGGTAGAGGAAATCTAAGACAAAGAATTATCTTGTAGGCACACTATGCTGTGAATTAGCCACTTCTCCAACTCAGCATGAAGCTTTTAGTAGACTGATTTTTCTAAATTGATTTTCTTTTTTTTTTATTTTCTCATTTTTAACTATTGAGTTTTTTAAAAAAAAATCATTGCTGTCTTATTGTTATTTAATGTGACAGTCAGACATTGACTACTCATTCAAATTTACAGTTTGCTAACTTCCTTTTCCAGTTTTGTTGAGATATAATTGACATACAACACAGTATAAGTTTAAGGTGTACAACATAATGGTTTGAATGCATACATCATCAAATGATAACCACAAAAGTTTTTGTAAAAGCTCCTCACCTCAAATAGAAAAAAAGTGTTAAAGAAATAGAAAACAAATTTTCCTTGCAATGGGAGCTCTTAGGATTTACTCTCCTAACAATTTTCATTTATAACACACAGCCATGTTACATCACTTTGCTGACAAAGGTTCCTATAGTCAAAGCTTTTCCAGTAGTCATGTACAGATGTGAGAGTTGAACCATGAAGAAGGCTGGGTACTGAAGAATTGATGCTTTTGAATTGTGGTGCTGAAGAAGACTCTTGAGAGTCCCTTGGACTGCACAGAGATCAAACCAGTCAGTCCTAAAGGAAATCAACCCTGAATATCTATTGGAAGGACTGATGCTGAAGTTCCAAAATTTTGGCCACCTGATGCAAAGAGCTGACTCGTTAGAAAAGACCCTGATGCTGGAAAAGATTGAAGGCAGGAAGAGAAGGAAATGATAGAGGATGAGATGGTTGGATGGCACCACTGACTCAATGTACATGAGTTTGAGCAAGCTTTGTGAGATGGTGAAGGACAGGAAGGCCTGGCATGCTGCAGTCCAAAGAAGTTGGACATGACTGAGAAACTGAACAACAGCAACAAGATTACATGGTAGTTTTATTTTTTAATTTTTGAGGAGTCTTCATGCTGTTATTCATAGTTTCTGCCAGCACCAAATGTACATTCCCACCAACAGTGCAGGAGGGTGCCCTTTTCTCCACATCCTGGCCGACAGTTGTTATTTCTTGTCTTTTTGATAACAGACATTCTGACAGATGTGAAGTGATATCTCACTGCTGTTTTGATTTGCATTTCCCTGACGATTAATGATATTGACCATATTTTCCTGTTGGTCATCCATATATTTTCTTTGGAAAAATGTCTACTCACTGAAAAATGTCAGTTTTTCATTGGGTTGTTTGTATTTTTTATATCAAGTTCTATGAGATATTTGTATATTTTGGATCTTAATTCCTTATCAGATACATCCTTTGCAAATAATTTGTCCCATTTCAGTAGGTGACCTTTTCATTTTATTGAGTTTCCTCGTGTGAAAACATTTATTTTGATGTAGTCTCATTTGTTTATTTTTATTTGTATTTTCCTTGATTGAGGATATATATCCAAAAAATATTGCTGAAACTGATGTCAAAGAGCAAATTACCTATGTTTTCTAGTAGAAGTTTTATGATTTCAGATATTACAGGTACATCTTTAATTTGTGTTGAGTTTTTGTATATGCTGTGAGAAAATAGTCTATTTTGATTCTTTTTGAATTAGCTGTCAAGTTTTTTCAATAGTATTTACTGGAGAAGCTGTACTTTCTCCATTGTATATTCTTGCCTCCCTTGTCATAAATTAATTGCTCATATAAGTGTGGGTTCATTTCTGGTTCTCAGCTTGGTTCTGTTGATCTATGCATCTATGTTTGTGATAGAAACTTACTGTTGAATACTGTAACTTTGTAGTATAGTATGAAATCAGGGAGCATGATATCTCTTTTTTTGTTGTTCTATTAAAATTGTTTCACCTATTCAGGGTTGTTTGTGTTTCCACACTAATTTTAGACATATTTCTAGTTCTTTAAAAAATGTCGTTGGTATTTTGTTAGGGAACATGTTGAATCTCTAGATTACCTTGCAGAGTATAGTTCTTTTAACAATACTAATTCTTCCAACCCATGAACACAGAATTTCTTTCCATCTGTTTTGTCATCTTCAATTTCTTTCTTCAGTATCTTATAATTTTTGAGCACAAATCTTTTACTTCCTTAGTTAGATGTATTCCCTGGTAATTTATGCTTCTTGATGTGATTGTGAATGGGATTGTTTTCATAAGTTCTCTTTCTGCTAATCCACTATTAGTGTATAGAAACACAACAGATCTCTGCATATTAATTTTCTGTCCTGAAACTTTACCAAATTCATTGATGAGTTCTAGTACTTTTTGATGGTGTCTTCTTGGACTTCCCTGGTGGCTCAGACGGTAAAGCATCTGTCTATGATGCAGGAGACCCGGGTTCGATCCCTGGGTTGGGAAGATCCCTTGGAGAAGGAAATGGCAATCCACTCCAGTACTATTGCCTGGAAAATCCCATGGACAGAGGAGCATGGTAGGCTACAGTCCATGGGGTCACAGAGAGTTGGGCACGACTGAGTGACTTCACGTTCACGTTAGGTGGCTCAGATGGTAAAGCATCTGTCTGCAATGCAGGAGACCCAGATTCAATCCCTGGGTTGGGAAGCTCCCCCGGAGAAGGAAAGGACAGCCCACTCCAATACTCTTGCCTGGAAAATCCCATGGACGGAGGAGCCTGGTGTACTGCAGTCCATGGGGTCACAAAGAGTCAGACATGACTGAGTGACTTCACTTTCACTTTAGTATTTTCTATGTACAGTGCCATAACATCTTTAAATAGTAGCAATTTTCCTTGTTCCTTTCAAATTTGGATATCTTTTATTTCTTTTTGTTATCTGATTGCTGTGGTTAGGACTTCCAATACTATGTTGAATAAAAGTGGCAAAAGTGCCATTCACTGGTGAACAGAGTTGGGTCCCACAGTCTCTGGCTTCAGGGCCCTAGGAGTCCCAGGGTTAGTGCAAGTGCACTGTTGATCTGGGCCAGGTCCTGGGCATTCTGGTAGATGTGGCCAGGTCCTGGAGCAACAAGGAGTTTAACCACTCCTAAAGCAATCAGTCTGCTGGTTGGTGAGACTGTGTCCCCACCTGGCTAGCTGTTTGGCCTGGGGCATCTCAGAACTGGGGGTGGGGGATTCCAAAATTGTGCTTACCAGCACCAGTATACTTATGGTGGAATGAACTCCCCCTAATGGCTACTGCTAGCTTCTATGTTTCCAAGGTGAGTTTCATTTGCCGCCTGCCTCCAGGAGGATTTTCAAAATCAGAACCCAAGCTCTTTTCAAATTACTGCTTCTTCCCTGGATCTTGGAGGGTGAGATTTTGTGTGCCCTTTATGAATGGAGTCTTTTCCCCACTGCCCTCTGACTCTTGAATGTAAGCCCTGCTGCCCTTCAAAGTCAAACATTCTGAGGGCTCATCTTCCCAGTGCAAGACTCCTAGACTGGAGAGCCTGATGTGGGGCTCAGATCCCTCTCTCCTTGGGAGAGAATCTCTGCAATTATAGTTGTCCTCCTGTTTGTGGGTTGTCTTCCCCAAGGGTATAGGTCTTCACTATACTGTGTCTTCACCCCTCTGACCCTTCTTCTTGTGATCCCTTCATTATATTTCCAGCAGTTGATCTTTTCTGCTTGTCCTCATATTGTTCTCAAGGGTAGTTGTAATTTTGGTATGTCCATGAGAGGAGGTTAGCTCATCTTGGCCATACAGTATGGGGGTACTAAATTTTGATAATAAAAGGAATACACATTCATTATAGAAAATTTTGGAACACACAATGAAAAATTTAGAAAAAAAATCATACCTCTTAGTGATATCCATTCTTGAAATGGGGGTGAGAAAGTATTTATGCCAGTGCTTTCTCTTTGCATATATACAGGATTGTTTATGTGTGTCTGTGTACACTCGTATACACATTCCTTTTTACAAACTTGAAAATGTACTATTTTTATAGTTTTATATCATGTATTTGAACATTATTTTATCACTTTTTTCTTGTTAAAATGAGCACTACATGTTTATTGTAAAAATATTTAAATATAAATAAACAAATGGAAGAAAATAAGAATTATCAAAGCAAGTAAATTAGATAAAATGAAGAGCAATAAAATTGTCTGTAATTCCATTCAGAAATAATAATGGCAATGCCTTGGTGTAAATAGTGTCAGTATTTTTTTTTCCATGAAAATATATGCTTTTCCTCTTAAACAAAATTAAAATCACAGTGTACCTACATAGTAGATTTTGTCACCTTCAGTTTTTCTCTTTCCAATAGGTATGAATATTTTCTTTATTATCAACTATTCTTCTACTTCATTTTTTAGTTCTTTTATAGCATTTATTGTAAGGATAAGCCCCACATGATTTATCCAAGCCTCTATTGTTAACCATATAAACACTTCAGATTTTTCAATTATAAACATCACAGTGATGATCATCCTTAAATTTGAACCCATCCACACTTATTTTCTTAGAATACACTGTTAGAAGTAGAATTGCCTTTTGTGTCTTTTTACAATAGAGAAATTATTAAAGTAATTTTGAAAGAAAGTTTTCAATAAAGATTTAAGGAATGAAAAATGAAATCATGGCCTTCTTTGTTTCTATAGAGGAATCAAATGAAGTTGTTCCAAATGAGGCAAGGGCTCATAAGGAAGAGAACCACCATGCAGTATCTGCAGATAATGTGGTACGTACACTTTGGGATTCTTTCCTCATTACATGATGGATTGCAAGGATTTATTTCCGGTTGGTGACAATATCAGCATTGTCAGAAATAAGTCTTGCTTTACAAATCAAAACAGATCTGTTACCAATGCAACAATATATCTTATAGGGTTTAATAAATGAAATTCAAAGTGATATAATCTGTACCTCTTTTTATGTAATAGCTTTGCAAATATGAAAATCTAATGCCTACTATATATGTGACATTTTAAGCATAACAAGTTATTTTGCTTCAACATATTCAGCAAATAGCCAATTTCTTCTCATTTGACAGATGGCAGAACTTTAAAAGTTTAGCATGAGACCATGAAAGAAGTCATTATTAGGTCTGGAACTTGTATCCATGGATTCCTGATTCTTGTGTTCTCTGTTCAGACCATACATGTCTCCACTGTGTTTGGAAATCTTTCTTCTTTTTAGTTAAATTGGACTCAGCTAGTCATCTTAAAAATTGTAGTAATAGAGGAAAGGTAGTATTTGATATATGGCAAATCTAATACACTTATGTAAAGTTTAAAAATAAAATAAAATTAAAAAAAAAAAAAATAAAAATAAAATAAAATTTAAAAATAAATAAAAAAAAAAAAAAAAAAAATAAAAAATAAAAAACTGAATAGCAAACAGACACAGCCTACATGTGGATTAAACTAGGTTTTGTAAAAATGTAAACATTATTGGTATATAGAGATGCTCTCAAAGTAGCTGTTTTAGCATTATCTGTTTATATTCTGACTCAATCAAGTAATTCAGAAATCAAGATGTTATTAACCCAAAGTCAGACATAAAGGAAAATGTCATTGTGCTGTTGTTTTTGTTTTCAAATCAGTGTTTTTTGCTTCATTGTAATCTTTACAATTGGTCCATATAATGGATTTTTCTGTTACAAAATGGCTGCAACTTCAAAATTTACCCTGGCTTCCACTACGAACATTATTTATCTAACATTATAGTTCTGTCACATCACTTTAATAAAACTTGAGTACATCAAATACAGTTTTGTTCTTTTTTGTTATATATAAATAATATATAACAGTGTTTTCCATATACAGAGTGTAGTTTAGGATTGTATTTTACTGATTTCAGTCCTGATTTAAGTTGATGGTTGACCTAAATATATTGAATGGGGATATAGGAAAATAAGCTTTTATTTTGTGGCAAAGTTGTGTTTTCATTAGATAGCTAGTAATAATTGTTTTCCACAATTATTAATTGTGTCAATATTCTTAATTCCACTATTTAATAATCTCCTTTGCTCTAGATTTGAGTAATACTATTACAAATTATATCCAGTTATTTATAAATTGGAAACTTTTTTCCCCTAAAGATATGCTCATTTTCTGTCTGAATTTCTCAGCATTGAATCTCCCTTGTGGCAGACATTTGAAAACAATGAATGAAGTCCTGGCATGGGATGACTCACAGTCACTTAAGCATCTAATTTATCAAAAAAAAAAATTGATTTTCAGAGACAAAACTTCAAATTTTCAAAGGTTGATTTCCTCTGCCTATAGCTTTGAGTGTCCTCAATTATGGACGGCAAATCACAAAGACATACAAGACCTGTTTATATGCACAAATCTATACAGTGGCCCCTCAAGCCTTCTCCCTTGATTACTTAGCTCTTTTTGCCCAAAACCTATCCAAATAGAAAAACCTAAACAACAACATCAAAAAAAAAGATATCAAATCGGTGTTATGGTGAGAGCCAACATGAGTAAGCCCCAAGTTTTTAGTTATTATAATAGAAAACAAAACATTAGATTCATCTCCAGGCAGCAGTACAAAGCAATTCCTTTGTAGCTGTCTTTCTAACTCAGAAGCCTGCTGGTAACAAACCCTGTTATGGTATCATATCCCCAAAGGCAATATATCAAATATAATCATTCCAAGTTCGTTTGTGATTTTTAATCACCATATCAATTTCTGGCTAGGAAATTTTATTTCAAATTCTGCCTGTGACATGTTGCTATTAATGTGATTGTTCTTAAAAGACTGCCTAGTGACTAACTCTAGCTTAGCTTTTCTCTTTTTAAATTTTCTTTTGGGTTGGCAGGGTTTAAATGTTTAAAGTGTTTTTTTTTTTTTTTAACTGCATTATTCATATGCAAAAGAAAAATTTGAAGCAGATTTTGTCTTTGGGTTTTGGTTTCCTTTAAAAAGAATTCTATGATTAGAGATTTTATGGTTGGAGCTTATCGGCCATTCTTTCCATTGATGTTAAGCTGTTATGTTCATTCTTTTGACAAATATTTAATTAGTACCTACTGTTTGCAAGATACTATATAAACTATGCTGTACATCAGTTCTGAAGCTAAGGGCAGTTTCTTTTTCTTGGGGGTGGACTTGATCCCTGCCTCCTGTACAACGTCACGAACCTCCATCCACAGTTCAATGTCCACTATGGACAGAGGTTCATGACAATGTACAGGAGGTAGGGATCAAGACAATCCCCAAGAAAAAGAAATGTAAAAAAGGCAAAATGGTTGTCTAGGAAGACTTACAAATAGCTGAGAAAAGAAGAGACGCTAAAGGAAAAGGAGTAAAGGAACGATATCCATGTGAATGCAGAGTTCTGAAGAATAACAAGGAGAGATAAGAAAGCCTTTCTCAGTGATCAATGCAAAGAAATAGGGGAAAACAATAGAATGGGAAAGACTAGAGATTTTTCCAAGAAAATTACAGATACCCAAGGGACTATTTCATGCAAAGATGGGCACAATAAAGGACAGAAATTGTATGAACCTAATGGCAACCCACTCCAGTACTCTTGCCTGAAAAATCTCATGGACAGGGAACCTCGTAGGCTACAGTCCATGGGGTCGCAAAGAGTCAAACACGACTGAGCGACTTCTTTCTTCACTTCTTCTTCAACAGAAGCAGAAGATATTAAGAAGAGGTGGCGAGAATACACAGAAGAACTATAGAAAGAAAAAAAAAAAAATGTTCATGACCCAGATAACCACAATGGTGTGATCACTCACCAAAGAGCCAGACATCCTGGAATGCAAAGTCAAGTGGGCCTTAAGCATCACTATGAACAAAGCTAATGGAGATGATGGAATTCCAGTTGAGCTATTTCAAATCCTAAAAGATGATGCTGTGAAAGTGCTGCACTCAATATGCCAGCAAATTTGGAATACTTAACAGTTGTCACAGGGCTGGAAAATGTCAGTTTTCATTCCAGTCCTAAAGAAAGACAATGCTGAAGATTGTTCAAACTACCACACAATTGCACTCATTTCACATGCTAGCAAAGTAATATTCAAAATTCTCCAAGCCTGGCTTCAATAGTATGTGAACCATGAACTTCCAGAATTCAAGCTGGTTTTTGAAAAGGCAGAGGAACCAGAGATCAAATTGCCAACATCCATTGGATCATTGAAAAAGCAAGAGAGTTCCAGAAAAATATCTGCTTTATTGACTATGCCAAAGCCTTTGACTGTGTGGATCACAATAAACTGTGGAAAATTCTTCAAGTGATGGGAATATTAGGCAACCTGACCCACCTCCTGAGGAATCTGTATGCAGGTCAAGAAGCAACAGTTAGAAAGGGAGATGGAACAACAAACTGGTTCCAATTTGGGAAAGAAGTACTTGAAGGCTGTATATTGTCACCCTGCTTATTTAGCTTATATGCAGAGTACATCATATGAAATGCTGGGCTGGATGAAGCACAAGGTGGAATCAAGATTGCTGGGAGAAATATAAATAACCTCAGATATGCAGATAACACTACTCTTATGGCAGAAAGTGAAGAAGAACTTCTTGATGAAAGTGAAAGTGGAGAGTGAAAAAGTTGTCTTAAAGCTCAAAAAACTCAGGTCTTGGCTTCTGGTCCCATCACTTCATGGCAAATAGATGGGGAAATAATGGAAACAGTGAGAGACTTTATTTTCTTGGGCTCCAAAATCACTGCACATGGTGACTGTAGCCATGAAATTAAAAGACACTTACTTCTTGGAAGAAAAGCTATGACCAAATTAGATAGTATATTAAAAATCAGAGACATTACTTTACTGACAAAGGTCTGTCTAGTCAAAGCTATAGTTTTTCCAGTAGTCATGTATGGATGTGACAGTTGGACTATAAAGAAAGCTAAATGCCAAAGGATTGATGCCTTTGAACTGTGGTGTCGGAGAAGACTCTTGAGAGTCCTTTAGACTGCAAGGAGGTCTTACCAGTCAATTCTGAAGGAAATCAGTCCATCCTGAATATTCTTTGGAAGGGCTGATGCTAAAGATGATTCTCCAATATTTTGGCCACCTAATGAAAAGAATTGACTCATTGGAAAAGACCCTGATGCTGGGAAAGATTGAAGGCAGGATGAGAAGGGTACAACAGAGGAGGAGATGTTTGGATGGCATCACTGACTTGATGGACATGAATTTGAGCAAGCTCCAGGAGTTGGTAATGGACAGGGAAGCCTGGTGTGCTTCAGTCCACGGGGTTGCAAATAGTTGGACATGACTGAGCAACTGAACTGAAGGGCAGTTTAGCGTTTCTCTTGTTCTTGCTTTCTCTCTTCTCACTTACTATCCAGTGAAGGAAACAAATCACCATACTCATCACCATTACATTATAAATGTCTGCTTTCAATTATCTCACTAATGGAGTGCTGTGAATAAGTGGATATTAAAAAAAAACACATTTGACTTTGCAATGCATGTCATATGTTGATATTTTGCATTACAAGTTGCAAAGAGAAATATGAAAGTGTAAAGAAGAAAGTTCTGCCAGGCGATTAAATTTTTAGACTACCTTTACAGAAAACAAATTCCCTGTTCCTGAAGGGCACTATTTAATCAAAGTTTGATTGCTTATTTTTTTAAGGATATTATGAAACTGTTTTTTCTATTTTAAATTATATTACAATAATTTTCTATTACTAAAGGAGGTGGCTCAGACACATACTAGGTGTAAAGCTGAGGAGCCAGTCAGTTAGAATTTACTCTTGATAAACTAGACTAGAAAACCCCATTGTTAAAACTGAACATTGAATGATATGCTCTATACATTATTGAGTGCAATGGGGATAATAAGATATATATTTATGAAAACTTCTCTACTTGTGTTACAGAAAATAGAAATTATTGATGATGAAGAAAGTGACATGATAAGTAATTCTGAAGTAGAGCAAGTGAATTCTTTCTTGGATTATAAGGTAAAAGTAATTTCAGATCCTTAATTTTTTAAGAGAAGGTATTAAACGAGGTTGGTGATGGACAGGAAGCCTGGCATGCTGCAGTCCATGGGGTTGGAAAGATTCAGACATGACTGAGCGACTGAACTGAACTGACTGATTAAAGGAGGTAGACTTTTACAGTATCTATGTACCAGCTTTTTTCACTTCCATTTTCCATTCGGTAAATTAAGCATCCTGGGGCTCTGCATTGACTCTCTCAGGCACCTGGATATCCATTATGGTGCTGGGTATTTTAATTAATGCTGGTCAGTTTAGTGGTTATGGCTTCAAGAACAATTTGCTGAGCAGCAGTAAGTACTGATGCTGCATTGCAAGATGAGGCATAGTGGTGGTTAATGTGAAATTTATGACAATACTTTTTTTAAAGCCCATGTTCATTTTAAAATGATTATAAAGGGAATATTTTTTCTAGTGTTCCTTGCTAATTTTATCTTGAATTTCAATTTCTGAAGATTTTTTTAATATAATAATATACCTGTTTTAGAAGAAGTTTAAAAACAATCCCCATGGCAAATACTGAATGAATATGAATACAGATGACCTTTTCTTAATGTCACTTGTTATTAAAATGAAAGACTTACTTTGACAGCATGCCATGCATAATTTTGTTTTTTAAAAATTTTTGATGTAAGCCATCAGTCTAGATGTCAATATGTTTTTCATAGATGTTTAATTGTTGTCCCTTTGTTAATCCATGTCCTATCTTACTAGGTAACTTTGGGATCTTCTGAAATTTTGACCAGAGTCATTTTTTTCATAGAGAATAGTAATCTTAAAATGTTAACAAAAGATAACATTTAATCAGAAAGACAGCAGCTGTCATTAACCTTTTCAGTTTTACTATAATTGAAAGCTATGTAATTCAACAGATTCTGTTTTTCAACTGTTTATGACATGTCAGACTTCAAAATATTGAACATTGTAAACACAGAAGGAAATGATTTTTTGAAATTTATTTTCTAAGTGATCCAAAAACACAATATAATCCTGTATTTAAACTATATTTTAACAAATATAATTATAAGGTTGTTGGTTTTGAAGTACAAGAGATCATTCTTATCTCTCCTTCATGGTCATATAACATTTATAAATGTCCAGTTCAGGGTTTAAATGGCTTTGCAAACCATCACTTGGCACAGGCTATGGAAACTATAGATTAGAGGACTAGGTTGCACAGCTATTAAGTGTACTCTACTCAGTACTCTCAAGCAGGTCAGATAGGACTGGTCCCAGAACTCAGAGGGTTTTTTCCAGGACCTTTTCCCGCTGGGGTACCAGCTCACTTGAAAGGTTTGAAGCTGAAGATATCAGCAAGCCAGAGTATCCAGTCCAGAAATATCAGTTATCATTTTCATTGAATTCTAAAGGACATTTAAAGATTCAGTGTTTTCCATTTTGGTGAATGCTGTAGAAACAAGGGGTTTTTTGCTCCCTTATTAAGATATCTTTTAAAACACATCATCATTCTATACAAACTTTTATTTAACTCTTAAAAATTAGCACCTATATAGAAAATATGTCTCTCTATAATCATTATTCAAGATATTTCAGTTCACTTCATCAGTGAATTTTGTCACTTTAATTCTAAATAACTATAAGAGAAACCTCATATAGCAGTTCTCTTTGCTGATTTCAGTACGTGATTTAAGACACCCTTACAAGTTTGGAAATTTGATCTTCCTTCAAAGAACGTCATTTTATTCTCTTTGTTTACACATGCTAGCCTCCTTTCTTTAGGGTTCAGAATCATTTTGTTGATTTCTTGAATATATTCACCATAAGTTTCTTGAAGTCAGATACATATCTTATTCATGTATACGTTACCTGATCTAGTGCCTAAGTCATAAGGATCCAGTAACAAGTTCCTAAGATAAATTAGTTTTCTTTGGAAATATATTTAACATTATTGCTCAAGTGTTCATTTAATATGCAAGTGTTTTATTTTTGCATTTGGAAATTACTACTATACAACCATCAATATTCATTATTGGCATAGTGGAGCTTCTGATTTAGATATTTGCCAGGAATCCATATTACTAGGAGTTCTAACTAATCTGAAATGCTTGTGAGACAAGTGAATGAACTGTTTCTCAGGCATGATTAGCTATGTCATAATACCGCAGGTTTAGCTGCCATTTTAAAAATATTAATTTATTTATTTTAATTGGAGGCTAATCACTTGACAATATCATGGTGTTTTTTTGCCATACATCTACATGAATCAGTCATGGGTGTACATGTGTCCCACCATCCTGAACCCTCCTCCCACCTCCCACCCCACACCAGCCCTCTGGTTTGCACAAGGGCACCAGCTTTGAGTGCCCTGCTTCATGCATCAAACTTGCACTGGTCATCTATCTTGCATTTGGTAATACACGTGTTTCAATGCTATACTCTCATACTGTCCCACCTTCACCATCTCCCACAAAGTCCAAAAGTCTGTGTTTTACATCTTTGTCTTTTTGCTGTCTTTCACATAGGGTCATCAATACATCTTTCTAAATTCCTTATATACGAGTTTATATACTGTATTGGTGTTTCTCTTTCTGGCTTACTTCACTCTGTATAATAGGCTCCAGTTTCATCCGCCTCATTAGAACTGATTCAAAAGCATTCTTTTTAATAGCTGAGTAATATTCCATTGTGTATACATACCACATCTTTCTTATCCATTCATCTGCCAATAGACATCTAGGTTGCTTCCATGTCCTAGCTATTTTAAACAGTGCTGCAATGAACATTGGGGTACATGTGTCTCTTCCAATTCTGGTTTCCTTGGTGTGTATGCCCAGCAGTGGGATTGCTGGGTCATATGGCAGTTCTATTTCCAGTTTTTTTTAAAGGAATCTCCACAATGTTCTCCATAGTGGCTGTACTAGTTTGCATTCCAAACAACATTGTAAGAGGGTTCCCTTTTCTCCTTCCTCTCCAGCATCTATTGTTTGTAGACTTTGTGATGATAGCCATTCTCAATGAGATGGTACCTCATCGTGTATTTTTTTTTCCTGTTTTTTTAATGTTTATTTATATAATTTTTATTTAATTGGAGGCTAATTACTTTACAATATTGTGGTGGGTTTTGCCATACATTCACATGAATCAGCCATGGGTATTCATGTGTCCCCCATCCTGAACACCCCTCCCACCTCCCTCCCCATCCCTTCACTCAGGATCATCCCAGTGCACCAGCCCTGAGCACCCTATCTCATGCATTGAACCTGGACTGGCGATCTATTTCACATGATAATATACATGTTTCAATGCTAATCTCTCAAATCATCCCACTCTCACCTTCTCCCACAGAGTCCAAAAGTCTGTTCTTTACATCTGTGTCTCTTTTGCTGTCTTGCATATAGGGTCATCATTACCATCTTTCTAAATTCCATATACATGCATTAGTATACTGTTTTGCCATTTTTCTTTCTGACTTACTTCGCTCTGTATAATAGGCTCCAGTTTCATCCACCTTATTAGAACTGATTCAAAAGCATTCTTTTTAATAGCTGAGTAATATTCCATTGTGTATATGTACCACTGCTTTCTTATCCATTCATCTGCCGATGGACATCTAGGTTGCTTACATGTCCTGTCTATTATAAACAGTGCTGCGATGAACATTGGGGTACACGTGTCTCTTTCAATTCTGGTTTCCTCCGTGTGTATGTCCAGCAGTGGGATTGATGGTTCATATGGCACTTCTATTTCCAGTTTTTTAAGGAATCTCTACAGTGTTCTCCATAGTGGCTGTACTAGTTTGCATTTCCATCAACAGTGTAAGAGCGTTCCTTTTTCTCCACAACCTCTCCAGAATTTATTGTTTATAGATTTTTGATATCAGCCATTCTGACTGGAGTGAGATGGTACCTTACTGTGGTTTTGATTTGCATTTATCTGACAATGAGTGATGTTGAGCATCTTTTTGTGTGTTTGTTAGCCATCTGTATGTCTTCTCTGGAGAAATGTTTGTGTAGTTCTTTGGGTCTACTGTGTAGTTCTTTTGGGTCTAATTTTTTGATTGGGTCTCTTATTTTTCTGGAATTGAGCTGCAGGAGCTGCATGTATATTTTTGAGATTAATTCTTTGTCAGTTGCTTCATTTGATAATATTTTCTCCCATTCTGAAGGCTGTCTTTTCACCTTGCTTATAGTTTCCTTCTTTTTGCAAAAACTTTTAAGTTTAATTAGGTCCCATTTATTTATTTTTGCTTTCATTTCCATTACTCTGGGAGGTTGCTCATAGAGGATCCTGCTATGATTTACGTAAAAGGGTGTTTTGCCTATGTTTACCTCTAGGAGTTTTGTAGTTTAGATCTGGTCTTACATTTAGATCTTTAATGCATTTTCAGTTTATCTTTGTGTATGGTGTTAAAAGTGTTCTAGTTTCATTTTTTACAAGTGGTTGACCAGTTTTCCTAGCACCACTTGTTGGAGAGATTGTCTTTTCTCCATTGCATATTATTGCCTCCTTTGTCAAAGATAAGGTGTCCATAGGTGTGTGGATTTATCTCTGGGCTATCTATTTCGTTCCATTGATCTATATTTCTGTCTTTGTGCCAGTACCATACTGTCTTGATGACGGTAGCTTTGCAGTACAGCCTGAAGTCTTGCAGGTTGATTCTCCAGTTCCACTCTTCTTTCTCAAGATTGCTTTTGCTATTCAAGGTTTTTTATATTTCCATATAAATTGTGAAATTATTTGTTCTCAGTTCAGTTCAGTCACTCAGTCGTGTCTGACTCTTTGCAACCCCATGAATCGCAGCACGCCAGGCCTCCCTGTCCATCACCAACTCATGGAGTTCACCCAGACTCACGTCCATCGAGTCAGTGATGCCATCCAGCCATCTCATCCTCTGTCGTCCCCTTCTCCTCCTGCCCCCAATCCCTCCCAGCATCAGAGTCTTTTCCAGTGAGTCAACTCTTCGCATGAGGTGGCCAAAGTACTGGAGTTTCAGCTTTAGCATCATTCCTTCCAAAGAAATCCCAGGGCTGATCTCCTTCAGAATGGACTGGTTGGATCTCCTTGCAGTCCAAGGGACTCTCAAGAGTCTTCTCCAACACTACAGTTCAAAAGCATCAATTCTGCAGTGCTCAGCTTTCTTCACAGTCCAACTCTCACATCCATACATGACCACAGGAAAAACCATAGCCTTGACTAGATGGACCTTTGTTGGCAAAGTAATGTCTCTGCTTTTGAATATGCTATCTAGGTTGGTCATAACTTTCCTTCCAAGGAGTAAGCATCTTTTAATTTCATGGCTGCAGTCACCATCTGCAGTGATTTTGGAGCCCAAAAAATAAAGTCTGACACTGTTTCCACTGTTTCCCCATCTATTTCCCATTAAGTGATGAGACCAGATGCCATGATCTTCGTTTTCTGAATGTTGAGTTTTAAGCCAACTTTTTCACTCTCCACTTTCACTTTCATCAAGAGGCTTTTTAGTTCCTCTTCACTTTCTGCCATAAGGGTGGTGTCATCTGCATACTGTTGGTAGCTTGATAGGGATTGCATTGAATCAATAAATTGCTTTGGGTGGTATACTCATTTTCACTATATTGATTCTTCCAATCCATGAACATGGAATATTACTCTTATAGTTTTATATATACAAGACTTTTATTTCTTTAGATTTATTCCTAAGTATTTTATTCTTTTCGTTGCAATGCTGAATGAAATTGTTTCCTTAATTTCTCTTTCTGTATTCTCATTGTTAGTGTATAGGAATGCAATGGTTTTTTGAGTGTTAATTTTATATCCTGAAACTTTACTATATTCATTGATTAGCTCTAGTAATTTTCTGGTGGAGTCTTTAGGGTTTTCTATGTAGAGGATCATGTCAACTGCAAACAGTGAGAGTTTTATTTCTTTTGCAGTCTGGATTCCATTTACTTCTTTTTCTTCTCTGATGGCTGTGGCTAAAATTTCCAAAACTATGTTGAATAGTAGTGCTGAGAGTGGATATCCTTGTCTTGTTCCAGACTTACAGGAAACACTTTCAGTTTTTCACTATGGAGGATAATGTTTGCTGTGGGTTTATCATATATGACTTTTATTATATTGAGGTATGTTCTTTCTATGTCTGCTATCTGAAGGGATTTTTATCATAAATGAATGTTGATTTTTGTCAAAGGCTTTCTCTGCATCTAATGAGATAATCATATGGTTTTTATAATTTAATTTGTTAATATAGTGTATCACATTGATTGATTTGTGATATTTAATAATCCTTGCATCCCTGGGAAAAAGCCCACTTGGTCATGATGTATGATCTTCTTAATATGTTGTTGGATTCTGTTTGCTAGAATTTTGTTGAGAATTTTTGCATCTATGTTCATCAGTGATATTGGCCTGTAGTTTTCTTTTTTGTGTGGCATCTTTGTCCGGTTTTGGTATTAGGGTGATGGTCACCTCATAGAATGAGTTTGGAAGTTTAGCTTCCTCTGCAATTTTCTGGAAGAGTTTGAGTAGGATAGGTTTTAGCTCTTAATTAAGTTTTTGATAGAATTCAGCTGTAAAGCAATCTGGTCTTAGGCTTTTGTTTTTTGGAAGATTTCTGATTACAGTTTCAATTTCTGTGCTTGTGATGGGTCTCTTAAGATTTTCTTTTCCTTCCTGGTTCAGTTTTAGAAAGTTATCCTTTCTAAGAATTTGTCCATTTCATCAAAGTTGTCCATTTTAGTGGCATATAGTTGCTGATAGTAGTCTCTTATGATCCTTTGTATTTCTATGTTGTCTTTGTGATCTCTCCATTTTCATTTCTAATTTTGTTGATTACATTCTTCTCCCTTTGTTTCTTGATGAGTCTGGCTAACAGTTTGTCTATTTTATTTATCTTCTCAAAGAACCAGCTTTTAGCTTTGTTGATTTTTGCTATGGTCTCCTTTGTTTCTTTTATATTTATCTCTGCCCTAATATTTATGATTTCTTTCCTTCTACTAAACCTGGGGTTCTTCATTCTTCTTTTTCTAGTTGCTTTAGGTGTACAGTTAGGTTATTTATTTGATTTCTCTCCTGTTTCTTGAGGTAGGCTTGTATTGCTATGAACCTTCCCCTTAGCACTGCTTTTACTGAATCCCGAAAGTTGTTCTGTGTTCATTTTCATTCATTTTTATGCATATTTTGATTTGTTTTTTATTTCTTCTGTGATTTGTTGATTATTCAGATGTATGTTTTTTAGCTTCCATATGTTTGTATTTTTAATAGTTTTTTTTTTTTCCTGTGGTTGACATCTAATCTCACTGCTTTGTGATCAGAAAAGATGCTTGAGCTGATTTCAATTTTTTTAATTTACCAAGGGTAGATTTATGTCCCAGGATGTGGTCTATCCTGGAGAAGGTTCCGTGTAGACTTGAGAAAAAGGTGAAATTCATTATTTTGGGGTGAAAAATCCCATAGATATCAATTAGGTCTATCTGGTCCATTGTATCATTTAAAGTTTGTGTTTCCTTGCTAATTTTCTGTTTGGTTCATCTATCCATGGGTTTGAGTAGGGTATTAAATTCTCCCATTATTATTGTGTTACTGTTAGTTTTTCCTTTCATATTTGTTAGCATTTGCCTTACATATTGTGGTGCTCCTATGTTGGGTGCATATATATTTATAACTGTTATATCTTCTTTGTGGATTGATCCTTTGATCATGATGTAGTGTCCTTTGTCTCTTTTCACAGGCTTTATTTCAAAGTCTATTATATCTGATATGAGTATTGCTACTCCTGCTTTCTTTGGTCTCCATTTGTGTAAAATATATTTTTCCAGCCCTACACTTTCAGTCTGTATGTGTCCCTTGTTTTGAGGTGGGTCTCTTGTAGACAACATATATAGGGGTCTTGTTTCTGTATCCATTCAACCGGTCTTTGTCTTTTGGTTGGGGCATTCAACCCACTTACATTTAAGGTAATTATTGATAAGTATGATCCCGTTGCCATTTACTTTGTTGTTTTGGGTTCAAGTTTATGCACACTTTCTGTGCTTCCTGTCTAGAGAATATCCTTTAGCATTTGTTGAAGAGCTAGTTTGGGAGTGCTGAATTCTCTCAGGTTTTGCTTGTCTGTAAAGCTTTTGATTTCTGCTTCATATTTGAATGAGATCATTGCTGAGTTCATTAATCTGGCTTGTAGGTTTTTCTCTTTCAACACTTTAAGTATGTCCTGCCAGTCCCTTCTGCCTTGAAGAGTTTCTATTGAAAGATCAGCTGTTATCTATATGGGAATCCCCTTGAGTTTGATTTGTTGTTTTTCCCTTGCTGCTTTTAATATTTGTTCTTTGTGTTTGATCTTCATTCATTTGATTAATATGTAACTTGGGGTGTTTTGCCTTAGATTTTCCTGTTTGTGGCTCTCTGGGTTTCTTGGACTTGGGTGGATATTTCCTTCCCCATTTTAGGGAAGTTTTCAACTATTATCTCCTCAAGTATTTTCTCATGGCCTTTCCTTTTGTCTCTTCTTCTGGGACTCCTATGATTTGAATGTTGGGGCGTTTAACATTGTTCCAGAGGTCTCTGAGGTTGTCCTCATTTCTTTTAATTCTTTTTCTCTTTTTTTTCCCTCTGCTTCATTTATTTCCACCATTCTATCTTCCACCTCACTTATCCTATCTTCTCCCTCTGTTACTCTACTGTTGGTTCCCTCCCGAGTACTTTTGATCTCAGTTTTTGTATTATGTGCCAGAGTCCAGCTCCAGCAACCAGGGATTCAACCTGAAGAGATGGACAGTGTTGGCAGACAATGATGTAGCCTCTGACTCATAGTACGGGACTACATCAGAGGACAATGATGTAGTCTCTGACTCATAGTATGGAACTACATCTTGATGTAGCCTCTGACTCGAAGTACGGGACTACATGTTTATTTCAAGCTTCAGGTTATCTTTTATACTTTGACAAAAGCATTAGGTCAGAGGTTTTTAGTTTCCCCCACCCTGATTTACTGTACTTAACTTGTGATTACATTGTAACTCATGCTACATTCCTCAGTTTCTTTCTTATCTTTCTAAATCCTGTTTGCCCCTAGCATCTTAAGATCATTATCTCCTAAAAAGGCTTCTAGCTATTCTTAATTAACCCTAAACTCAGCAAACTTCTTTTGCCATAAACATTCCCTTCACAAACAGATCTCAGATAATAATCCTTCCCATGGCCTCAAGCTTCGGCCTACATGCTCATCCTGGGACATTCTTTGTAAAGATCCTTGAACAAATTATTTTCTGGGCACAACTGCAAAAGGCTTTGTGTTTTCTCATGTTTCTCTAAAGCACCTTAACATTCTTTCGAGCCAACTCAACCGAAGAAAGGAAAGAATAAGTCAGAATCACAAGGCCTAACTCCTTCATCCCGGGACCATGCCTGCAAGATGAGGAGAGGGAGTTGGGGCCGTGCCTCCATTTTGTCAGTAATGCCTAATGCAGCTCCTGACAATTATTCATTATTGGTTGACTCTTTTATATTTCTTCCAGGTCCTTGTTAATTTTTTCTTGCATCTTCTCTATCTTTGTCTCCAGATTATTTATCTGTAACTCCATTTTGTTTTCAAGATTTTGGATCATTTTTACTATCATTATTCTGAATTTTCTTTCAGATAGACTATCTCCTGCTGTTTTGTTTGGTTTGGTGGACATTTATCATGTTCCTTTACCTGCTGAATATGTCTCTGCCTTTCATTTTGTTTAGATTGCTGTGTTGTGTGTCCCTTTTCTATAGCCTGGAAGTTTGTGATTCCTCTTTATTGTAGAGGTTCTTCCCTGTTGATGGGGTTGGACGAGTGGTTTTCAAGGTTTCCTGGTTAGGGAAGCTTGTGTCAGTGTTCTGATGGGTGGAGCTGGATCTCTTCTCTCTGTAGTGCAATGGAGTGTCCAGTAGTGAGTTTTGAAGTGTCTATGGGTTTGGTGAGACTTTTGGCCACCTGTGTTTTAAGGCTCAGGATTATGTTCCTGAGTTGTTGGAGAATTAGCTTGGCATGTCTTGCTCTGAAATTTGTTTGCTCTTGGGTAGAGCTTGGTTTCAGTGTAGGTATGGAAACTTTTGGATGAGCTCTTGTTGATTAATGTTCCCTGGAGTCAGGCATTTTCTGATGTTCTCAAGTTTTGGGCTTAATTCTCCTGCCTCTTGCTTTCAGTCTTGTTCTTACAGTAGCCTCAAGACTTCTCCATCCATAGAGCACCAGTGATAGAATATATAGGTTAATGGTGAAACGATTCTCCACAGTAAGTGACACCTAGAGAGGTTCAAAGAGTTACATGGAGAAGAGAAGTGGAAGGAGGGAGATAGAGGTGACCAGGAGGAGAAGAGGGGGAATCAAAAGGGGAGAGAGCAATCTAGCCAGTAATCAATTCCCTATTTGCTCTCCGGAGTCTGGAACACTCTGAGAGGTTCACGGAGTTCCAAAGAGAAGAGAAGAGGGAGGAAGGAGACAGAGGTGACCAGGAGGAGAGGAGGGGGAGTCAAAAGGAGAAAGACCAATTTAGCCAGTGAGCAGTTACTTAAGTGTTCTCCACAGCCTGGAACACCCAAAGAGATTCACAGAATTAAATAGAGAAGAGAAGGGGGACAGAGGAGATAGAGGTTACCTGGGGGAGAAAAAGGAGAATCAAAAGGGGAGAGAGAAATAAAGCCAGTAATCACACTCCTATGTAAAAATGAGTATTGAAGATTGGTTTCCTAAAGGTACAAAATTGATAACAAATATCAAAAAGCAAATATTAAAAATCTAGAGTAGAGTTTAAACTCTCAAAAAAAAATTAAAAAAAATTCACAAAAATTATAAAAAATATACATATGAAATTAGCTTTAAAAATAGGGTCTTTTTTTGCAAGGTAATAGTAGATTATAAAAATGAAAATTAAAGGTGTAATAAAGAACTTAAAAATAAAAAAAATTAAAAATGATAATAGTAAAATATATCTAGGAATTTCTCTGGAGCTGTTGAGGGCAGTGTGGGGTCAGTTCAGTTTCAGATAGTTCCTTGTTCCAGCTTATACTTCTTCTCAAGGTCTATAGGCCCCTTCCAATGTAGTCAGTGCTAACTACAGGGTTTTAATCTGTTGTACCTGTCACTTCCAAAGCAGTTCCTTCTTCATTGTTTATTTTGGCTTCCCCTGTTTGCACGCCTCTTCAGTGTCTAATTTCCACCCTGACACAAGGTAACGAAAGTGGTCATTTATTTAGGCTCACTTGTTCAATTGTGCTGCGGGGAGGGAGGAACACTGCAAAAAAATATCACTGGTATATGTGGGGAGTGCTTGCAGTGTCTGGGCCACACTGGGTTTGTCCCCGCCCATGACCTGTGTGCTTTCCAGGTCTATACTGCTCAGGCTCCAGGTTGCTCTGCAGGGGAACTGCCTAAAGTGGGCCCTGGGTTGTGTGCACTTCCCAGGTTTAAGCCACCCAGGTTCAGGTTCTCGGTACTCCACAAGGGCACAGACTCGGTTGGGCCTGCTTTTTGTGCCCTTCCCAGGTCCGAACAGCTCAGGCGACCAGGTGCTTGGCAAGAGCACACTCCTCAGGTAAGCGGTGAATCTTATCACCTCCCCTATCCCAGCTGCTCAGTTTCCTGTATGTGCAGCGGGAGCGCCATCTCAGGTGTGCTGTGTGTCTCCTCTGGGGAGCTGATCTCTGGCTGCGACCCTCCTGGCAGATGTCAAGCATCAAGGATCCCAGGAAGACTTGGTTAGCAACTGGGAGCCTGCTCACAGTTTGGTAGAGGATGCCACCTCTGGGGTCAAGGTTGCCCCTCGCCTTCTGGCTCTGACCTTCACCTGCCTGCCTCTTTGCCTCTGGTGGGGGATGAGCTGGTCCACTGCCAGTCCGCTGCTGGCTAGCTTTCCTCTGGTATTCACTCAATCCTTTGTTCTGTGAGTGGGCCCAGCAGTGACTTAGGTTAGAGCATTTTGTGGGAAAATTCTTTCTTTTTTTTTTCCATCTCTGGCTATCCCACATTTTGGGTTGCTATCTCAACATTAGCTCCCTCAGACTTTCCTCAGGGCATTCAGGCCTGGTCCTTACCCTAAGCAATTCAGCCCACACCTCCCTGTTCAGCCCCCACTTGCTGGTGGGGGATGTGAGTGTCTGGGCTACTTCACTGGGAGTTGTGGTTAGGCACATAATCTGTGGATTTTATTTATTTATTTTTTCCTCCCGGTTATGTTGCCCTCTGAGATTCTGAAACTCCCCACAGACCTGCCCATGAGAGGGTTTCCTGGTGTTTGGAAACTTCTCCTCTTTTAAGACTCCCTCCCTGGGTAAGGTCTCCATCCCTAACTCTTTTGTCTCTCTTTTTATCTCTTATATTTTGTCTTACCTCCCTTTGAAGACAATGGGCTGTCTTTCTGGGTTCCTGATGTCCTCCACCAGCTTTCAGAAGTTGCTTTGTGGAATTTGTTCAGTGTTCAAATGATCTTTTGATGAATTTTCTTGGGAGGAAGTGGCCTCCCCATCCTATTCCTCCTCCATCTTTGCACTCCTCTCATTGTGGTTTTGATTTGCATTTCTCTGATAATAAGTGATGTTGAGAATCTTTTCATGTGTTTGTTAGCCATCTGTATGTCTTTTTTGGTGAAATGTCTGTTTAGTTCTTTGGCCCATTTTTTGATTGGGTCGTTTATTTTTCTGGTATTGAGCTGCTTGTATATTTTTTAGATTAATTCTTTGTCAGTTGTTTCATTTGCTATTATTTTCTTCCATTCTTTTTTTTTCTTTTTTTAAATTTATTTATTTTATTTTTTAACTTTAAAATATTGTATTGGTTTTGCCATACATCAACATGAATCTGCCACAGGTGTTCCCCATCCTGAACCCTCTTCCCTCTCCGTACCATCCCTCTGGTCGTCCCAGTGCACCAGCCCCAAGCATCCAGTGTCATGCGTTGAACCTGGACTGGTGACTCTTTTCGTATATGATATACATGTTTCAATGTCATTCTCCCAAATCATCCCACCATCTCCCACAGAGTCCAAAAGACTGTTCTATACATCAGTGTCTCTTTTGCTGTCTCGTATACAGGGTTATTTTTACCATCTTTTTAAATTCCATATATATGCGTTAGTATACTGTATTGGTGTTTTTCTTTTTGGCTTACTTCTCTGTATAATAGGCTCCAGTTTCATCCACCTCATTAGAACTGATTCAAATGCATTCTTTTTAATGGCTGAGTAATACTCCATTGTGTATACATACCACTGCTTTCTTATCCATTCATCTGCTGATGGACATCTAGGTTGCTTCCATGTCCTGGCTATTATAAACAGTGCTGCGATGAACATTGGGGTACACATGTCTCTTTCAATTCTGGTTTCCTCGGTGTGTATGCCCAGCAGTGGGATTGCTGGGTCATAAGGCAGTTCTATTTCCAGTTTTTTAAGGAATCTCCACCCTGTTCTCCATAGTGACTGTACTAGTTTGCATTCCCACCAACAGTGTAAGAGGGTTCCCTTTTCTCCACACCCTCTCCAGAATTTATTGCTTGTAGACTTTTGGATCGCAGCCATTCTGACTGGCGTGAAATGGCACCTCATAGTGGTTTTGATTTGCATTTCTCTGATAATGAGTGATGTTGAGCATCTTTTCATGTGTTTGTTAGCCATCTGTATGTCTTCTTTGGAGAAATGTCTACTTAGTTCTTTGGCCCATTTTTGGATTGGGTCATTTATTTTTCTGGAATTGAGCTGTAGGAGTTGCTTGTATATTTTTGAGATTAGTTGTTTGTCAGTTGCTTCATTTGCTATTATTTTCTCCCATTCTTAAGGCTGCCTTTTCACCTTACTTATAGTTTCCTTAGTGGTGCAAAAGCTTTTAAGTTTAATTAGGACTGTGAAGAAAGCTGAGCATTGAACAACTGATGCTTTGGAACTGTGGTATTGGAGAAGACTCTTGAGAGTCCCTTGGACTGCAAGGAGATCCAACCAGTCCATTCTGAAGGAGACCAGCCCTGGGATTTCTTTGGAGGGAATGATGCTACAGCTGAAACTCCAGTACTTTGGCCACCTCATGCGAAGTGTGGACTCATTGGAAAAGACTCTGATGCTGGGAGGGATTGGGGCCAGGAGGAGAAGGGAACAACAGAGGATGAGATGGCTGGGTGGCATCATCGATTCAATGGACATGAGTTTGGGTGAACTCCGGGAGTTGGTGATGGACAGGGAGGCCTGGCGTGCTGTGATTCATGGGGTCGCAAAGAGTCGGACATGACTGAGCGACTGAACTGAACTGAACTGAGGCCCCATTTGTTTATTTTTGTTTTTATTTCCATTATTCTGGAAGGTGGATCATAGAGGATCTTGCTGCGATTTATGTCAGAGTGTTCTGCCTATGTTTTCCTCTAAGAGTTTTATAGTTTCTGATCTTACATTTAGATCTTTAATCCTTTTTGCGTTTATTTTTATATATGGTGTTAGAAAGTGTTCTAGCTTCATTTTTTATGGGTGATTGTCTAGTTTTCCCAACACCACTTGTTAAAGAGATTGTCTTTTCTCCATTGTATATTTTTGCCTCCTTTGTCAAAGAAAGATCAAAGTGCTGGTCCATATGAAACCTTGAGTGCTTCCTACAGTCATCTTGGAGAATAATTGACAATACTTAATGGAAATACAGGGACGATTTTAATAAGAAAAATTAGCTAGGTCTTATTTTGTGAAATCAGTGACTGATGTTTATCTTACTACTTCCTCTCAAACCATTAACTTAGGCAAATCTTAAAAGGCCACACAAATCACTTCCTGTAATATAGGAAGTGTTTAATAGGCTTGCAAATCACAGCACCAAGAAGAAAATGTCTGTAATATTAAATTATCTTAAAGCTATTTATGTTTTAAAACATTACATAAATACTAAGGAAGAGGAATAGTTCGAGGAGAAATTAGAGGTATGCATAACAAAAGATGCTTCCTGACTTCTCCAAATGTGAATTGTTTTTTAAATGTTTCTAGTGAACAGTGAGTGTAGCTCAGATAGACTTATGCTTTCAAAGGAGACACTGGGATAATGAAGATAGATATCTCCTGTATTCAAAAAGACTTCCTGACCAGTACTTTGCTAATACTGTTGTTCTGACAATAAATACTAATAAAATAAAATGTTTAGAATTAGTCAAATGTATTATGGCAGGAACAAGTGAAATTTTATTATAATGCTTACCTATAGTTTAGATTACTGTAGAATGCCTTTAAATAAAGAATTTAGCTTGAAGCATTTGCAGATCATTCACTTGATATTAAATGATCTGAAAAGGAAGCCGTTTTATTAGGGTAAATAAGTTCTAAATTGTATTGATATAACTGATGCAGTAAGCATGTCCATAGATTGAATGTGGTTAATACAACTGTATCCTCTCAATTGTAAAAGGAATGCCCATGGAATTAACAATTTTTAATATATTTTCTGCAGCTTTTTGAGCAAATGATGTTAAAGTTCCTGCTATTCTCTTTGAGACAGATTCTCCAGTTGCAGAGGATGCTCATAGCTTATTTTCAATTATTAGCTGGCTAATAATTTTTAATAATGTTTTTGATATAATAATTTACATATAATAAAATTCATCTTTTCATACATTTAGTTTTGACATTGGACACAACTGTGTAAGCATGACCACAATATATTATTCATCTGATGATGAACATTTGTGTTACATCTAGTTTGGGGCTATTATAAATAAAGCCTCTATGAATATTCATGTATGTCTTTTTGTAGACATGCATTTTCACATCCCTTGGGTAAATACTTAAGAGTAGGATTGCTGAGTCAAATGGTAAGAAAGGCTATATTTAATTTTATAAGAAACTGCAAGACATTTCCCAAAGTGGCTGTATGGCTTTACCCTCCCACCAACAAAATATGAGACTTTTAATTGCTCCACATTCTTCTCATCAGCACTTGCTATTGTCAGCCTCTTTAGCATAATCTATTGTAGTATGTTGGTGGGAATACCAGACCACCTTACCTGCCTCCTGAGAAACCTGTATGCATGTAAAGAAGCAATAGTTTATATAACAGAACATGGAACAATGGACTGGTTCAAAATTAGGAAAGGAGTATGTCAAGGATGTAATTATCACTCTGCTTATTTAACTTATATGTAGACTATATCATGCAAAATACAGGGCTGAATGAAGCACAACCGGAATCAAGATTGCCAAGAGAAATAGTGCAGATAACATGTGCAAATGACACCACCCTAAAGGCAGAAAGCAAAGAGGAACTAAAGAGTCTCTTGATGAAGCTGAAAGAGGAGACTGAAAAAGCTGGCTTAAAACTCAACATTCAAAAAACTAAGATTATGGCACCCGGTCCCATCACTTCATGGCAAATAGATTGGGAAACAAGAGAAACAGAGACAGACTTTATTTTCTTGAGCTCAAAAATTACTTAAAATGGTGACTAAAGCCGTGAAAATAAAAGATGCTTGCTCATTAGAAGAAAAGCTATAACAATCCTAGACAGGGTATTAAAAAGCAGAGGCATCACTTTGCCAATGAAGGTCCGTTTAGTCAAAGCTTTAGTTTTTTCAGTAGTCATGGATGGATGTGAGATTTGTACCATAAAGAAGAATGCTGAAGAATTCATGCTGTTGAACTGTGATGCTGGAGAAGACTCTTGAGAGTCCCTTGGAGAGCAAGGATATCAAACCAGTCAATCCTAAAGGAAATCAATCCTGAATATTCATTGGAAGGACTGATGCTGAAGCTGAAGCTCCAATACTTTGGCCTGATGCTGGGAGATCATGATCAGAAAGATTGAAGGCAGGAGGAAAAGGGGATGACAGAGGATGAGATAGTTGGATAGCATCCCTGACTCAAAGGACATGATTTTGAACAAATTCCAGGAGATGATGAAGGTCAGGGAAGCCTGGCATGCTGCAGTCCATGGAGTCACAATGAGTCAGACAAGACTGAGTGATTGAACATCAACAATAACAGTATGTTGGTGGTAGCATCTCTTTGTGGTTTTAATTTGCATTTCCTTTATGACAAACAATATGAAACATTTTCAAGTGTTTATTGGTCACTCTCATATCTTCTTTGATAAATTGTATATTCAAATATTTCACCTGATTTTTATTCAGTTGGTGGTCTTATATTTGTTCTATAAGAGCTCTTTATGCATCCTGAATACAAGTCCTTTATCATATTTGTGATTTACAAATTTTTCCTCCTAATATATAGCTTGTATTTTCATTTTCTTAATAGTATCTTTTGAAAAGCAATGATGTGGGATTTCTCTTTTTTTAATGAATTCATGATTTTTGTGTCTTATTGAAAATTTTTTGCCTAACCCAAGGACATAGAGAGTTTTCCCTCAGTTTTCCTCTAGAAGTTTTATAGTTTTTGGTTTTATGTTTAGGTCTGTTATCCACTTCTCATTATATTTTGTATATTATGTGAGTTAAGGTTTGATAATCTTTTTTGAAGGGGGTATGGATTTACAAGTTTTCAACCACTCTTTTTTGAAATGTTGAAAGATTATTCTTTGTGCATTGAATTACCTCAGCATCTTAATCAAAAGACAACCAAATTTGCATGTGTGTGTACATATATATACACATATAATGCAATATATAATATATATTTCTGAACTCTCTATTATGTCCATTGATCTATATGTCCACACTTTCACCAATATCACAGGTTCTTAACTTCTGTAGCTTAAATAGTAAATCTATATAGAGCAATTTCATGGCCATTATCTTATTTGACCCTTATAACCCTCAATCTAGAATTGCCAATGATTACTAGTATTATATCCATTTTATTGATGAGTATATACAATCACAGGTTAATTGTCCTGCCCTAGTTTACACAATTATCAATAGGTCTGGCACTAAAATCCTCCCAAACCTAGTTTATTTTTCTTTTCCTACACAACTAGGAAAAATAGTGAAGAGAGACTGAGTTTCAAATCATTGTACATTTGGAGATATTTTCTGAATAACAGACTCTTACAAAAGGGTGGGGGGCTCAGCAAACTATTTGATAGTCTTATGAAAAATTTCAGTCCCTCTTTGTTACAGAATAATAACCTTTTTACTTCTCAATGTTTGACTTTGTGAATGATACATCCAGCATTACTGCATCTGCTATTGCTCTTTACTTGAGGTAAATTGGGCTCTATCTATTCTTAATCCTAATCTGAATGCTGATTAGGTTTAATGTAGGATGAGTCTTTCCAAGAAGGGAACTGCTTCTTGATTTTTCTCTTACCGGAATTTATTTGATTGGATTTTTGACCTTGCAGATTATTTTCTGTTGGTGATTTGCTTAAAAGGCAGCCTTTGAGTAATAGGATAATTTACTTCTGTGTTCTAGAATCCTTTATGCTAAACTTTTATCTTTTTATTGTCTCTATAATTTGATTGCTTTTTAAAAGTTTTATTGTGCATCAAACATGTGTAGTCCTAGGTTTGCACAGAGTAATTTATTATTTGATGCTTTCTCCTTCAGAATGAAGAAGTCAGATTCATTGAAAATGAGTTAGAGATTCAGAAGCAAAAAAATTTTAAACTTCAGACATTTGTAAGAAGCTTGATACTAGCTATAAAAGCTGACAATAAGGAACAACAACAGGTAAGCAACAGAAGAGAATAGTAAATTATAACATATAATGTTGAAAAGTGGCAAGTCACACTTGGGTTCTTCATATTCTTTTCATTTTTATACCTCATTCCTGCTTGTCATCAAGGAAGGATTTGTTACCTCCTGACTTGTTAATATAGCTTTCTTGGGAATAAATACTCAGATTTTGTGTGCTGCTTTAGTGGAAAATCAAAATGATTAACATACTTTGTTAATTCCAAGCCAGTATCAAGTAGGGAAAACATTTTACATTTTTAAAATATAATTATTGACTCTATTCTCTATCTTGTACATATTATTTCATTTAATTAATTTTAAAGAAATTCTCAAAACAGTTGTAAAGATGGGGTTACACTAACTGGAGAGGCACATATTTTAGGACTTCCTATGAATGAAAGAAGTGAGGCATTTGCCTCTCTTCTGGATTTCAGTTACCTTCCAGCCCCTACTAAAGTTCACAGGTGTTTGAATACCTTCTATTTCATGATATGTTGCACATCACTAAAAAAATTGAAATTGCTTTGTGAAATTCTTTGTAACCACAGTGCAGCATTTACTTTTCCCAATTTAACTATAGTGTTTGATTCCACTACCCCAAAGATGAAATGAAATGTCTTCTGTTTGTCACTGTGGATTTTTTTTTTTTTGGCAAATTCTTCCCAGATTACATTTTCTGCCTCACTTTTTCTGTTAAAATTTGTGTAATAATTTATTAATCTTACTAAAAAGGAATATGTTAGTGTCACTCAGTCATGTCTGACTCTTTGCAACCCTGTAAACTGTAGCTTGCCAGGCTCCTCTCTCCTTGGGATTTCCCAGGCAAGAATATTGGAATGGGGTGCCATTTCCTACTTTAGGAGGTTTTCCCAACCCAGGGATCAAGCTCGGGTCTTCTGCATTGCAGGCACATTCTTAACCATCTGAGCCACCAGGTAGCCTAAAAAAAAAAAAAAGAATATAGAATTATGTTAAATGTTATATTTAATACTAAATATGTTATATTTAATACTAAATGATACCAAATATGCCTCTGAGTTGTGGACTACCATGTTGATTCCTGATTATCAGAGAAATTCAATGTAAGTAGTATATTACACAGGTAAGCCTTAATTAGGAAGCAGTCTCAGTGGTTTCTATTCAGCTAGAGTACAAGCATTTATTCCTTATATCCAAGCAAGACGTATGTAGCCTATTCCAGTCATCTCCAAGGAAAAAGATTAGTCTTAGCATCCCAGAATTCTCCTGCTTTTCATAAGGAAAATGTCTTTATATATTTCATCAAAGTACTGAACCACAAAATTTAAGCTATAATTTACTCATGAGGCTTAATCTAGCATGTACATTATGTGTCCAGTTTCATGAATTGTGCTCTCCCCATTCTGTACACACACAGACATCCCAAGATGGTAGTTACCAGTCATATTTGCCAGTTTTATTTAAGCATTTTGGTTTATTATGTGAGCTAAGCATATTCCATGGCATATTGAAAATGTATTTGTTTTTTAGGAATCTAAAGTACAGATTTTATTTTTTTTTTTTTTTTTTAATTTTATTTTATTTTTAAACTTTACATAACTGTATTAGATTTGCCAACTATCAAAATGAATCCGCCACAGGTTTACATGTGTTCCCCATCCTGAACCCTCCTCCCTCCTCCCTCCCCATTCCATCCCTCTGGGTCGTCCCAGTGCACCAGCCCCAAGCATCCAGTATCGTGCATCAAACCTGGACTGGCAACTCGTTTCATACATGATATTTTACATGTTTCAATGCCATTCTCCCAAATCTTCCCACCCTCTCCCTCTCCCACAGAGTCCATAAGATTGTTCTATACATCAGTGTCTCTTTTGCTGTCTCGTACACAGGGTTATTGTTAATGATAGTCTTGAATTTGGTCCCCAAAGAACTGTAATTTTTAATTACATTAATATTAAAGAAAGGAAAAGTAGAATTAGGTTCAATATGGGAGTAATTTGGAGTGTGGTCCTAGTCCTAAAAGTCATGCATGGCTTGTATTTCAGAGTTGTGTGGTCAGCTTATTCACAGTTGTCTATGACTTTTTATATCTAGCAATAGCACACAAGCTGCATTTTATTTTTTTATTCTAACCTGGCTTTATCCTTCCCCCAGAACTACAAAAAAAAAAATAAGAAAAGTACCTATTGTACATTTTACTTTTGCCTTTTTCTTCTACTTTTCCTCTGAAAAAAGGCTGATGAACTAAGATATGGACAAAACATTGGCTGGGGGAGGGGGAAGAGATAGTTATACAAAAACTGTACTGAAAATCATAGCCTGTATAATCAGCATCCAAATACAAAATACTGATTTTTGTACTTGAGATTGAGTATAATGGATCTCCAAATACAGTCTAAAAATATAGAAGATACCAACACAAAAGTTACCCAAGTCAGCTCTTAAATTACTGATCTTTACTCTATGAAATGCTTAAAGGTTTATTTCTGGAAGGACTTGATTTTTATTCTGCCTAATAAAAGAGAATCATTGTGTCATTGGTTTCTCATTTTAAAAATCTGTTTTTCTGTTAATCTTGATTTGGGTAAGTTGAGTGAGATGAGTGGTCCACAGAGTATTTTGCCCCCATGAAACAGTCCAGGATTTGAAAATATATGATAATGTCTGACTGAATATTAGATTATCCAAACCAATAGAGATTTTTAAATAAAAATAATGTTGTCAGCACTGTACTAAGTCATTAGTTATGATCTTTTTTCCCTTGATAATTCACTATGTGATTATATTCTATTTGGAAATGTTATAATCTCTTGGGAAGAATGGCAGTAGGTCACACTCTGACTGGTAGAGAACCAGGAGTGAAGCAAGTTCATTGTGTTCACTTTAGTCTATGAAAAAGACAGTTCTAGCAACTGACAAAATCTGAAGATTTGTTCAGGGTGCCAGTGTTGCAATCCAGAAAGATATCGAAAAGGAATATTTTTAAATGGACCCCATGCATTAGTAGTGCCTCGTTCTGCCCCAGATATTAAAGTTTTCCTATTTCATACTGTACTGATTTTGTCAGGCAACTACATTAAATGCAATGACAAAGAAATACATAGTAGTGTTCTTTGATTTGAAGGTCTCCCCGCTACAATTTGAATGTCGTTAAGTCTACTCACCTATATGACTCTCCAGTATGCTAGGCTTTGTTCATTGGAACACTTTGCCCTCTTTAATATGGCTTCTTTGCACTTGCAAAGTGAAATAAATCCAGTGATGTATTTCTCATAAACTATGATCAACCATTGTCAGCAAAGGCTTTGTTGAACTATACTGGGTTAGTGGTAAACAACTGACCTAGAAGAAAATGGTTCTGTGCTCTATTACTGCAACCTAGAAACCTTAGAAAGCATGTAGCACCTTTAGGTGACTGCTTTGTAAACAGTACTCTCAATTTCACCAAGAAGTTCATGAACCATTTAATAGCAGAAAATAAATAAATTTTTGTACAGACAGGAGTTAGCCTTTCCTTTTGCAGCCTGACAGAAAGTTCTAATCTTACCTCTTTTCTCTAAAACAAAAAACTATAGGATTTACAACTGTCACTTCTTTTAATAAAGAGAATAGGAGAGTACTGTCTTATTTCAACAGTGGATTTAACATGTTCTCTAACATGCCCTGTCTTTCTGTTCATTATTTGGGTAGAAGCAAACCTGCACTGGGTCTTTTTTTTTACTATTGCACCCAAAGCTAACACTACAACTAATGTTGTCTAAAAATTGTCGAAATACATTACATTATTTTTAGTATTGGGAGCAGCAAGTCATTCATTTAGTTTGCCATTTCTGATGGTCAAATGCACATCAGCACTGCCAGCCAGATAAAACTTGATTATTTATTTCTCTAGTATGAATGCATGTTCTGCAACTCCAGATGGAACAATTACACCATGACAAAACTTCGTTCATGGCTCTTCCCTTATCCTAATTACTCCAAAAGAGAGATGAGCAGTCCTCTAGAAACATCATTACACAGCCAAATTCACTGGTTCAGCAGAGCCTTTGTGAATGCTTGACCATAGCCTAAGGAAAGAAAAAAAAAATCACTTGGACTTTTAAAATGCTAAAATTTTATCTAAAATAGAATAGCTGAACTTTTCCCCTAATTGCTTAATTATTTCTCCCACTGAAGTTCAAAACAGTCTTGTGAGCTGTGTTTTAGTGTGATGGACAGTATAATCGGGCAGGGGTATTTTAATAAGTTATATATAATTTTAAAGTCCTCTAGCAGTGATCACTGAACAATCAAAACTGGTATGAAAATCACTTATCTCAGACACTTCAGAGCATTTGGTTCAGAGTAGTTGCTCATTTCTCTCCTTACTCCCTGTTTGTAGGTTGCACTCTACATAATCCACACTCTCAAGATCTAATATTTTATTACTTCCTTAATAGTATATGATGAGTTTTTCTCTTAGAAAAGATGTTGTATAAAGTTCTGAGAGAGAAATGCTCCTTTCTTTAAATCTGTAAGAATAAATCAATGTGAAAGGACCACAACTATAAAGTTGGAAAGATATATCCAAATACTAATTCAAAACAATTGATTTTTCTGACTTAGGCATTGCTGTCAGATTTACCTCCTGAATTAGAAGAGATGGATTTCAATCATGCCTCGCCGGAGCCTGATGATACCTCATTCAGTGTGTCTTCTTTATCAGAGAAAAATGCCTCAGACAGTTTGTGATTGGGGTGGGGGAGGGATATATGATACAGCCTTTTGGCTACCCAACAGGTATGCATTTCAAGATAGTTGCATCGTGCTGCCCCAAAATTCTTCAGTTGGAAAAATATATTGTTGAAGCAATGTATTCTGTGAAGGATGAACCAGATATAATGGCTGTGGTGCAAAATGGTACAGATGGTACAAAAAAAAGTTTGTAAAATTTAAAAGCATTGTTTGAGAGTTTTTTTCCAAACTGATGGAACTCTGGAGGAAAATGTATTTAATTTTCAGCAGTTTAGCTAGGAAATGCATAACGCCTAATTTCTGAGGGGTCTTTTTTGTTTGTTTGTTTTATAGATGAATCTTAGTTTTAGTAATAGCTTTGACCAGAGACACAAAAAGATATTTCAACATAGCTTATCAAGTTACTGAAGCTTGACTAGTCTTCTTTTTGTAACCATTACATCTTTCTTCCTCTCTCCTTTTCCTGTCATCCACATACACTTTTACTCAGGAAAGTAGGCTGAAAATTGAAAACAAAACATTAAAAACGTTTTAACCTAGATAAATCTTGGGGCTCATTTTTAAACTTCTGTGAAATTTCGACTTAAGTTAATGATTGAAAATTGAAGTGATTGCTAGTACACAATTGCAAAATATTGACATTCTTCCATTATTAACCCAAATATTTGGGGGGAGGAGGAAGAGCATTATGGAAAAGTAATTTAACCAACATGAAGTCAAATAAATTGTTAAATGTATAGAAAAAAATGTTGTAAAAGATTTATCTTAATGGGAACTCTTTATTGCTGCAAGTGACAAATATTGATAAGATTCACATTCTACTACTAAATTTGTATAACTAACTTAGATGAAATGTTACACAAGTATTATAAGTTTATCACCATCATCATAATATTTTTTCAGTTCTTAGATTTTATGAAACAGGAAGTCAAGTTAAGCCACTGAGTTTTCTTTTTTTTAATCTAGTCACTGAGCTTTGCCACCAAATTTAGCTCATTTCCATATGAGCCTTGTACAGAGTTATCAGCCCAAGGATACTACCCAAAATAATTATACCACTTTGGTTGTAAATCACAGTTCTCTGAATTTCCTGAATACTATTCTATGAGTACACTCCTAAAATGGGCATTCTACCCAGTTGTTCTATTAGTGGGTACCAGAGGGCACAACACAATTTTTTGCAGACCTTCCCTTCCAGGGTGCCAGATCACATTACCAAGACCTATAGAAGGGAAAATGCCAGTTTCTCCCTGTGCACACAATATCACATATTTGTGAGCTGGCAGTGTGGAACTGTATCATATGGTTAAATTGCTATCTATACTTAAAAGAGCTTCCTGGGTCTGGACGATCCCCTGGAGAAGGAAATGGCAATCCACTCCAGCACTCTTGCCTGGAAAATCCCATGGACGGAGGAGCCTAATAGGCTACAGTCCATGGGGTCGCAAAGAGTCAGACAGGACTGAGCAACTTCACTTTCACTTTCACTTATACTTAAAAGATTAATAAAGTAGCTAGATGGCGCTTTTGACCATCAAGTTTCTATGTCAGATATTTCATAATTTGTAAGTAAAGCCAACTTTGATCTTGGAATTCACAGATGCCAACTTATGAATACAGAAAGGCAGTCATGGATGTCTTTGACCTTGAAATGCCCCTCCACCACACACAAATAAATAAGGTTCATTGATAATCTTTCACTTTGTCAGCTATTTGTCTGATTTAGTATTTCTGCTACTCTACTATTATGGTTCTTTGTTAGCAAAAATATTTCAGTTGTTAGGTATGCTCCCTTTTAGCTGAGAGCCATATAGTTCTTTTTAAACAATGTATAGTACACCTTGTTGACAAGTCAAATTCCATTCAGAGAAAAGAGGGCTGAGTAACGGAACCTGGGATACTAAGTTTAAATTTATCAGTCACACTAATTCCCCTATGAGATAAAAAGTCCCTACTATATACAGCAAACTTAGAAAACATTTCTTAAGGTAACATGAACAAATTCAAGGCCTTCAAGTCTCTCTTAGGACTTTTTACTAGTTGTTGAGGTTATCTTTAGACTGATTTTTTCCTGCTTCATTTTAAACCCCTTATTATTTAGTTCTTGCCACAAAGTAAAAAGAGGTGATTCTCTTATACGTCTTTTAATGCTATGGATTAAACTTGTCACACCTCAGCAACTAGTCAATAAATCAAAAAATATTCATTGAACTCTTACAATAGGGACACTGGATTTCTACTCCTCAGCAAGCCATAAACTTCAGAATAAATTGTTTATTTTCACTTTTTCAGGAATATAAATAAAAATTATGGAAGTTTCAATTTTAATAGATTTAAAGATTTTTGCTAGATATGATTCCTGGAAGGAATCCTAGTCTACAACTTTGAGAGGAAGTGTAGATGATTCACTTGTCCCTGTTTAAAGTTACATTAAAAAAGAAACAGCATAAATCATAACAGTACACTTAGGAATCCTTTTGTATTGACATTTGTGCTTCAGCATTTTCTGTAGCAGGAACCAAAGGAAAAAGATTGTATCCAGAAAAACAACATTGGCAGGATGAAATTATATACCATAGATTTTGAAAAACATTCCAATGTTAAATATTAAAATCTATTATGAGGAAATGTATTTTCACATGTATAGATTGGAATGTTTTGAGACAATTCAGAGCAGAAAAGTATGTTTATGGACTGCTTTGTGAACATCTTCATGACTGGGAGGCAAAAACAACTAGTGTTTCTTTCTTTAGGGCTTTGAAACCATAATGAAGAACAACCTGTCTGAAGCTATACTATCTCTCACAAAGGCAGAGGCAAAAAATGGAGAAAAAAAAAAAAAGAAGACAACTTTCTTTTTTTCTGTTCACTACCCTTTGATGTCTGCAGTTGGATTAGGATTGTTGTTATTTAGTTGGTAAGTCGTGTCCAACTCTTTTGCGACCCCATGGACTATAGCCCAGCAGGCTCCTCTGTCCATGGGAATTCCCAGACAATAATACTGAAGTGGGTTGCCATTTCTTTCTCCAGTGGATCTTTCTGACCCAGGAGATCTTTTCAAACCCATGTCTCCAGCATTAGAAGGTTGGTTCTTTACCAATGAACCACCAGGGAAACCCTGGCTTAGGATAGCCAATTAGTTTCTAAACAGGAAATGTGTAGCTAAGAGCACTTTTCAAAGTGTGTATTTTTAAAAAAGAACCAAAAGTAACCTTTCTCATTTCAACAAAGCTAAAATTAGTCCCAAGAAAATGAGAACTGCAGTTACCCTGGAGATTAGGAAAATTAGCACATGCAAGGAAAACATTATAAGAAAATTGGCCTTTTCATGGAATTTAGGAATATTTTGTTGTAAGATCAGTTATCAACAGCATGACTTTTGTACTACCATTGAAATCTTGTGATAGAAATGTTATTGTTGAGGAAGAAAAGGCCACAGTCCAGTCACATCCTGTGCTCTGTATATTACAAAGACCTCAAAAGATGTCCAATAGGTAATTTCTCCAGACGGTAAAATTTATTTTAAGGCACTTTCACAGTCAGCAGTATGTAAGTTTGTATGAGAAAACATAAGTGGTATATTTAAAATAATTCTAGGCTCTAAGACTGACTTGGTTGCACCTTTTTAAGGAAGACAAAGTAATCAGCCCATTTCCAAGGAAGAGTTTCTTCATCTTGGCCTGATAGCTTATGATCATATTTAAGAAGAATTCTGAAAACTCCTTCCTTCCTCCATATTGCAGTGATAGTATACAAGGAATATTGCTTTTTTTTTCTTCTTACAAATATTAAATTTTCATTCCCATCCCCAAAATGCCAAATTCTGATAGATTAGCTTTTTAAGGGAGCTTTTAGTACCATTATGTCTAAATGACAAATAAAAAGGTTTATCTTTGAAGCTGGTATTATCCTTGGCAGACAGCACTGTATCATGCTCTTCACCAAGCTATGCTCTGTGATGTTAAAATGCAGGAGGCTAATAACTTGTGAGCCTACAGTCAACATACCATTGCCCCAAACAAACCTTTAATAAGAACATATTTGTGGAAGGATAAAAGAGAATAAAATGATATTTTCATGGAAACATATTTGGATTGTTCCATTAAAGTGTACTGAGTATATATTGTTTGATACTGAAATTTTATGTTGTATTAACTTGCTAATTTCTTTTAGAATCTTGTGTCCCACTTTACTGGCACTACCTCTGAAACATACTATCATGTTAAAACCATATCAGACAGTAATGTGAACTTTTTGTAGAGTTTTTATTTAAACTTTTATAGAGGCAATAAATGATTTCCAGCTAATAGAAACATCTCTTTCTTTCAATGTTTATTTTTCTACAGATAAATTTTTCCTCCCCAAGATAAAGTTCTGATAAAAAGACTAAAAAATGAAGAGAATAATAAGGTATTTGGAGGCAGAGAAAGGAGAACATGGAGTGCTCAAATGGAAATTTGGATGATTACCTAGCTGACATGTGTATCATCCTTAATTGACTTCACATAACAGAGAATTACTCCAACACCAGTGGAATAGAATGAATATTCATTAATAGACAATAAATTTGTCCATGATAGTATATTCAAATGGTAAAGCCAGCAAGTAAATAACCACAGTTTAAACAAAGAATGCTATTTTTACAACATTCAAGTGGCAATGTTTCATTGAACTTCTAGCTCTCTTTGACACTGGTTGAATATGCTTTTAATTTGGATGAAATACACCCATACATTTTTGGTTAAAGTCTTATACCAGTTAAAACTTTTCATGTTGTTAAATGGGGGAGGGCAAGGGATGAGCTTCAAATAGCACATCAGCAGTTTTCTTTCCCAGTTGATACACTTTCAAGAATCCTTGAAGGCTCTTCAAATGACCTAAGTCTTTCTCATATCTGCAAAAAACATTGGCTTAAGGTGGTGAAATCCTTTGATTTTATAAAAATGAATGGGAATCATTACAAATATATTTAAAAAACAAGTCAATGGTTGAGTATGTCTATAAAATTGAATGATGTTTTCAAACATTTTGAGACAATTTTTTTGTGTTTCTTGTTTATATCATACTATAAAGATAATACATGTTCATTGTAGACATTTTATAAAATACAGATAAAAGAAAAGCATGGCAAAAACTATCACAATATTGTAAAGTAATTATCCTCCAATTAAAATAAATTAATTTTTAAGAAAGAACACATGCAATTCCACCCCTTAATAATAAGCATTGTTAACATATTAGTATATCTAATTCCAGTCATTTATTCTGCATATTACATACATCCAGCAATACAGGAATTATACTAATTGTACAGTTACAAGTCCTGCTTTTTTTCTTAACAATTTATTGAAAGCATTTTCCCAGGTGACCAGGGGATTTTCTGCTTTTTAATTGATACAAGAAAAAGCAAACCAGCTACTACTGAAAATGCATTTATTCTAGAGAATTAACAAGTGTCTGCTTTACATAAATATTATATACTTTTTTTTACCATAGATTTATAACAAATGATACTATTTCTTTACTTTCACGATAATAAAGTAGCTATATTTTGGATGCAAGTTACAAGGTACTTCTCCTTAATACTTCTACCAAATTAATGTTTTTATCATCTATACTAGTAATCTATTCTAAACCTGATCTGCCTCTTCAGAAATTTGTATGCAGGTCAGGAAGCAACAGTTAGAACTGGACATGAAACAACAGACTGGTTCCAAATAGGAAAAGGAGTTCGTCAAGGCTGTATATTGTCACCCTGTTTATTTAACTTATATGCTGAGTACATCATGAGAAACGCTGGACTGGAAGAAACACAAATTGGAATCAAGATTGCCGGGAGAAATATCAGTAACCTCAGATATGCAGATGAGACCACCCTTATGGCGGAAAGTGAAGAGGAACTCAAAAGCCTCTTGATGAAAGTGAAAGTGGAGAGTGAAAAAGGTGGCTTAAAGCTCAACATTCAGAAAACGAAGATCATGGCATCCGGTCCCACCACTTCATGGGAAATAGATGGGGAAACAGTGGAAAGAGTGTCAGACTTTATTTTTCTGGGCTCCAAAATGACTGCAGAATGTGACTGCAGCCATGAAATTAAAAGACGCTTACTCCTTGGAAGGAAAGTTATGACCAACCTAGATAGCATATTCAAAAGCAGAGACATTACTTTGCCAACAGAGGTTCGTCTAGTCAAGGCTATGGTTTTTCCTGTGGTCATGTATGGATGTGACAGTTGGACTGTGAAGAAGGCTGAGCACCAAAAAATTGATGCTTTTGAACTGTGGTGTTGGAGAAGACTGTAGAGAGTCCCTTGGACTGCAAGGGGATCCAACCAGTCCATTCTGAAGGAGATCAGCCCTGGGATTTCTTTGGAAGGAATGATGCTAAAGCTGAAACTCCAGTACTTTGGCCACCTGATGCGAAGAGTTGACTCATTGGAAAAGACTCTGATGCTGGGAGGGATTGGGGGTAGGAGGAGAAGGGGACGACAGAGGATGAGATGGCTGAATGGCATCACTGACTCAATGGACATGAGTCTCAGTGAACTCCAGGAGCTGGTGATGGACAGGGAGGCCTGGCGTGCTGCGATTCATGGGGTCACAAAGAGTCGGACACGACTGAGTGACTGATCTGATCTGATTCTAAACTTGAAAAATAAGATCATTTTAGGCATGAAAGGTCTCATATTGCGTACACCATTATGTACTTGGAGAAATAATTTTTTTTGAAGTCAGTTAGATTGTAATTCCAATTATTCTCTAAAGAATAAGACTGTTTCTTTTTATTATATTGTTCTGTTTCAACCAGTTTGGGAAATTTGGAAAATGCTACCAATTCTGGATCTTTTTGTGAAATAATCAATATTTATATATCTATTTTATCACATAATACGATGTATACAAATATGAAGACTATCATAATCAAGTACTTACTCTTGTTAGCTTAAATCAGATAGCTCAGAGTTCTGAGACACAGGTCACAGGTTTGATCTCCATTCAGATGAGTCAGTTTATACAAAAGGGAATTTACATTCCCACCAACAGTGCAAGAGGGTTCCCTTTTCTCCACATCCTCTCCAGTATTTATTGTTTGTAGTTTTGTTTTTTTGTTTTTGTGTGTGTGTGTTTTTTTTCCCCTCATAATGGCCATTCCAATTGGTGTGAGGTGATATCTCATTGTAGTTTTGATTTGCATTTCTCTAATAATGAGCAATAGTGAGCATCTTTTCATGTGCTTATTGGCCATAAGTATGTCTTCTTTGGAGAAATATCTATTTAGGCCTTCTGTCTTTTTTTTGATTGGAGTATTTGTTTTTCTGATATTGAGCTGTATGAGTTGCTTATATATTTTGGAGATTAATCCTTTGTCAGTTGCTTCATTGCAATTATTGTTTCCCATTCTGATGGTTGTTTTTTAATCTTATTTATTGTTTCATTTGCTGTACAAAGCTTTTAAGGTAAATTAGGTCCCACTTGTTTATTTTTGTTTTTATTTCCATTGCTCTAGGAGGTGGATCAAAGAGGAACTTTCTGTGATTTATGTCCAAGAGTATACTGCCTATGTTGTCCTCTAAGAGTTTTATAGTTTATGTCATTTGTGATTCCTGCCTCCTTTGTCAAAGATAACATATCCATGGGTACATGTGTTTCTTTCTGGGCTTTCTGTCTTGTTCCATTGGTCTGTATTTCTGGTTTTGTGACAGTATCAAACTGTCTTCATGACTACAGCTTTGTAGTATAATCTAAAGTCAGGAAGGTTGATTCCAGCAGCTGTTTTTCCTTCTTAAGATTGCTTTGGCTATTTAGGGTTCCTTGATTACCCATAAAAATTGTGAATCTTTTTGTTCTAGTTCTGTAAAAATGCCATTGGTAGTTTGATAGAGATTGCATTGAATTTTTGCAATATTGATTCCTCCAATCCAATAACATGATATATCTCTCCATCTGTTTGTGTCATCTGTGATTTCTTTCATCTATGTCTTATAGTTTTCTGTATATACAGGTCTTTGACTCTTTGGGTAAGTTTATAATAGGTATTTTATTCTTTTTGTTGCAATGGTGAATGAGATTTTTTCAATTACTTTTTCTGAGTTTTCACGGTTAGTGTATAAGAAGGTAAGGAAGTTCTGTGTATTAATTTTATATTCTGTGACTTTACTAAATTGAATGATTAATTCTAGTGATTTTATGGTGGCATCTTTAGGGCTTTCTATATATAGTTTCATGTCATCTGCAAACAGTGAGAGTTTTACTTCTTTTCCAATCTGGTTTCCGTTTATTTCTTTGCTGTGGTTATGACTTCCAAACGTATATTGAATAATTGTGTGAACCCTTGTATTGTTGCTGATCTTGGAAGAAATACTTTCAGTTTTTCACCATTGAGAATAATGTTTTCTGTGGGCTTGCTAGATATAGCTATATTATGGTGAGGTAGGTTCTTTCTATACTACTTTTCTGGAGAGTTTTCTATCATAAATTGCTGTTGAATTTTGTTGAAGCTTTCTCTGCATCTATTGAGATATTCATATGGTTTTTATTTTTCAATTTGTTAATATGATGTATCACATTGATTGTTTGCATATATTGAAGAATCCTGGCATCCCTGGGATAAACCCCACTTGTTCATGCTGTATGATCTTTTAATGTGTTATTGAATTCTGTGTGCTAGAATTTTGCTAAGGATTTTTAAATCTATCAATATCACATCAGTGATATTGGCCTGTAATTTTGTGTGTGTGTGATGTCTTTGTCTGGTTTTGGTGTCAGGGTAATTGTGGTCTCAAGTGAAAGAAGAGAGTGAAAAAGTTGGCCTAAAGCTCAACATTCAGAAAACGAAGATCATGGCATCCAGTCCCTCTCTTCATGGCAAATATATGGGAAAACAGTGGAAATAGTGGCTGACTTTATTTTTCTGGGCTCCAAAATCACTGCAGATGGTAATTGCAGCCATGAAATTAAAAGATGCTTACTCCCTGGAAAGAAAGTTATGACTAACTTAGACAGAAAATTAAAAAGCAGGGACATTACTTTGCCAACAAAGGTCTGTCTAGTCAAGGCTATGGTTTTTCCAGTGGTCATGTATGGATATGAGTTGGACTATAAAGAAAGCTGAGTGCTGAAGAATTGATGCTTTTGAACTGTGGTGTTGGAGAAGACTCTTGAGAGTCCCTTGGACTGCAAGGAGATCCAACCAGTCCATCCTAAAGGAGATCAGTCCTGGGTGTTCATTGGAGGGACTGATGTTGAAGCTGAAATTCCAATACATTGGCCACCTTATGCAAACATCTGACTCATTGGAAAAGACTCTGATGCTGGGAGGGATTGGGGGCAGGAGGAGAAGGGGACGACAGAGGATGAGATGGTTGGCTAACATCACCGATGCAATGAGCCTACACAAACTATAGGAGATGGGGAGGGAGAGGGAGGTCTGGAGTGCTGCAGTTCATGGAATTGCAAAGAGTTCGACATGACCGGGTGACAAATAACAAAAACATTGTTTCTGTTATTTCTTTTTTCTGTATTTCTGCTCTGATGTTTATGATTTCATCTCTTTCTCTAATTTTGGTAGTTTTTGTTCTCTTGCCTTAGATATAAGGTTCACTTCAGGTCACTCACTCAGTCGTGTCCGACTCTTTGTGACCCCATGAGTCGCAGCACGCCAGGCCTCCATGTCCATTACCAACTCCCGGAGTTCACTCAAACTCATATCCATCGTGTCAGTGAGGCCATCCAGCCATCTCATCCTTTGTCATCCCCTTCTCCTCCTGCCCCCAATCCCTCCAAACATCAGAGACTTATCCAATGAGTCAACTCTTCGCATCAGGTGGCCAAAGTATTAGAGCTAAAGCTTCAGCATCAGTCCTTCCAATGAACACCCAGGACTGATCTCCTTTAGGATGGACTGGTTGGTTCTCCTTGCAGACCAAGGGACTCTCAAGAGTCTTCTCCAACACCAGAGTTCAAAAGCATCAATTCTTTGGTGCTCAGCTTTCTTCACAGTCCAACTCTCACATTCATACATGACCACTGGACAAACCATAGCCTTGACTAGATGGACTTTTTTTCGCAAAGTAATGTCTCTGCTTTTGAATATGCTATCTAGGTTGGTCATAACTTTCCTTCCAAGGAGTAAGCGTCTTTTAATTTCATGGCTACAATCACAATCTGCAGTAATTTTGGAGCCCCCCAAAATAAAGTCTTACACTATTTCCAATGTTTCCCAATCTATTTGGCATGAAGTGATGGGACCAGATGCCATGATCTTAGTTTTCTGAATGTTGAGCTTTGAGTCAACTTTTTCACTCTCCTCTATCACTTTCATCAAGAGGCTTTTTAGTTCCCCTTCACTTTCTGCCATGAGGGTGGTGTCATCTGCATATCTGAGGTTATTGATATTTCTCCTGGCAATCTTGATTTCAGCTTGTGCTTCTTCCAGCCCAGCTTTTCTCATGATGTACTCTGCATATAAATTAAAAACGCAGGGTGACAATAAACAGCCTTGACGTACTCCTTCTCCTATTTGGAACCAGTCTGTTGTTTCATGTCCAGTTCTAACTGTTGCTTTCTGACATGCATATAGATTTCTCAAGAGGCAGGTCAGGTGGTCTGGTATTGTCATCCCTTGAAGAACTTTCCATAGATTATTGTGATCCACACAGTCAAAGGATTTGGCATAGTCAATAAAGCAGAAGTAGATGTTTTTCTGGAACTCTCTTGCTTTTTTGATGATCCAACAGATGTTGGAAATTTGATCTCTCGTTCCTCTGCCTTTTCTAAAACCAGCTTGAACATCAGGAAGTTCACGGTTCACCTATTGCTGAAGCCTGGCTTGGAGAATTTTGAGCATTACTTTACTAGAGTGTGAGATGAGTACTATTGTGCGGTAGTTTGAGTGTTCTTTGGCATTGCCTTTCTTTGGGATTGGAATGAAAACTGGTATAAGATTAGGTTGTTTATTTGCTGTTTTCCTATTTCTTGGGGGTAGACTTGTGTTGTTAAAAACTTCCCTCTTAGTACTGTTTTTACTGCATCCCATAGGCTTTAAGTTGTCATGTTTTCATTGTAATTTTTCTGGGTATCATTTTATTAATATTATTTCTTTGATTTCTTCATGACCTCTTGGTTATTTAGAATCAAATTGTTTTGCCTTCAACTACTTGTGTTTTTTTACATTTTTTTTCTTCCTGTGATTGATATCTGATTTTACAGCATTGTGGTAATAAAAAGCGCTTCATACAATATCAATTTTCGCAGGTTTACTAAGGCTTGATTTGTGACCCAGCATGTGATCTATCTTGGAGAATGTGCCATGTGGATTTGAGAAAAAGTTAATTCTATTGCTTTTGGATGAAATGTCCTGTAAATATCAATTAAGTACTTCTGATCTGCTGAGTTATTTAAGACTTGTGTTTCATTATAAGTTTTCTGTCTGGATGATGTGTCCATTGATGTGAGTGGGGTGTTACAATCCCCCACTATTATTGTGTTACTGTTGATTTCCTCTATTATAATTGTTAGCATTTACCTTATGTATTGAGGTGCTCCTATGTTGGGATAAATAAAAGCAAGGAGAGACAAGAAAGTCTTTCTAAGTGATCAGTGCAAAGAAATAAAGGAAAACAATGGAATGGGAAAGACTACAGCACACTCCAAGAAAACTAGAGATACCAAGGGAGCATTTCATGCAAAGATGGGCACAATAAAAGACAGAAACAGTATAAATCTAACAGAAGCAGAAGATACAAACAAGAGGTGGCAAGAATACACAGAAGAACTATACAAAAAAAGATATTCATGACCCAGATAACCATGATGATGTGATCACTCACCTAGAGTCAGACATCCTGGAGTGTGAAGTCAAGTGGGCCTTAAGAAGCATTGCTACAAACAAAGCTAGTGGAGGTGATGAAATTCCAGTTGAGCTATTTCAGATCCTAAAAGATGCAGCTGCTAAAGTGCTGAACTCAATATGCCAGCAAATTTGGAAAACACAGCAGTGGCCACAGGACTGGAAAAGGTCAGTTTTCATTCTAATCCCAATGTTAGACAATGCCGAAGAATGTTCAAACTACTGTACAACTGCACTCATCTCACATGCCAGCAAAGTAATGCTCAAAATTCTCCAAGCTAGGCTTCAACAGCACATGAATCGAGATTTTCTGACGTTCAAGCTGGATATAGAAAAGTCAGAGGAACCAGAGATCAAATTGCCAACATCTGTTGGATAATATAAAAAGCAAGAGAATTCCAGGAAATAACCTACTTTTGCTTCATTGACAACATGAAAGCCTTTGACTATGTGGATCACAATGAATTGTGGAAAATTATTAAAGGGATCAGAATATCAGACCGCCTTATCTGCCTCCTGAGAAATCTGTATGCAGGTCAAGAAGCAAGAGTTAGAAACTGACATGGAATGATGGACTGGTTCAAAATTGGGAAACGAGTATGCCAAGGCTGTATATTGTCACCCTGCTTATTTAACTTATATGCAGAATACATCATGAGAAACGCTGGGCTGGAAGAAGGACAAGCTGGAATCAAGATAGCAGGGAGAAATATCAATAACCTCAGATAGGCAGATGACACCACCCTTACGGCATAAAGCAAAGAGGAACTAAAGAGCCTCTTGATGAAAGTGAAAGAAGAGAGTGAAAAAGCTGGCTTAAAACACAATATTAAAAAAGAAAAAAAAGATCATGCCTCCCAGTCCAATCACTTCATGCAAATACATGGGAAAACAATGGAAAAATTGACAGACTTTATTTTCTTGGGCTCCAAAATCACTGCATATTGTGACTGCTGCCATGAAATTAAAATACACTTGCTCCTCAGAAGAAAGGTTATGACCAACCTAGGCAGCATTTTAAAAAGAAGAGAGACATTACTTTGCAAACAAAGTTCTGTTTAGTGAAAGCCACAGTTTTTCCAGCAGTCATGTATGGATGTGAGAGTTGAACCATACAGAAAGCTGAGTGCTAAAGCATTCATGCTTTTGAATTGTGATGTTGGAGAAGACACTTGAGAGTCCCGTGGACTTCAAGGATGTCAATCCAGTCAATCCAAAAGAAAAAAGTCCTGAATATTCATTGAAAGGACAGATGCTGAAGCTGAAACTCCAATACTTTGGTCACCTGATGCAAAGAACTGACTCCTTGGAAAAAAACCTGATGCTGGGAAAGATTGAAGGCAGGAAGAGAAGGGGACAACAGGATGAGATGGTTGGATTGCATTACTGTCTCCATTGACATGAGTTTGAGCAAGCTCCAGGAATTGGTGATGGAGAGATAAGCCTGTCATGCTGCAGTCCATGAAGTTGCAGAGTTGGACATGACTGAGCAACTGAACTGAACTGAACTTATGTGGGTGCAAATATATTTACAATTATTATATCTTCTTTTCAGATTGATTCCTTGATCATTGTGTAGTCTCTTTCCTATCTCTTTTAATCAGTTCATTTCAGTCGCTCAGTTGTGTCCGGCTCTTTGTGACCCCATGAATTGCAGCACGCCAGGTCTCCCTGTCCATCAACAACTCTTGGAGTTCACCCAAACTCATGTCTATTGAGTCGGTGATGCCATCCAACCATTTCATCTTCTGTTGTCCCCTTCTCCTCCTGCCCTCAATGATTCCCAGCATCAGGGTCTTTTCAAATGAGTTGGTTCTTCACATGAGGTGGCCAAAGTATTGGAATTTCAGCTTCAGTGTCAGTCCTTCTGAAAGGTTGTTGCTGAACTACAAAAGATGCCAGGATTCTTGGCCTCCAGAGGAGAAGAATTCAATCTGGGGCCAGAGACAAGGCTTGATCACTCAGAACTTTTGTGTAATAGAGTTTTATTAAAGTATAAAAGGGATAGAGAAAGCTGCAGACATCAGAAGGGAGTAGAAATGTTAGCAATGGAATTATATACTCTCCAATTAGTTATTACAATGAATCAGAAGAATGTCCTGAGGTTACAACGATCTTAATAGATGCACTCCTACAATACACATTTTAAGATAACGGGATTAGCCAGAAGGCCCTAAGGAAGGAGACAAATCCTTAGTACAGAGTTCAAACTGAGTTGTTACTTGTGTAATCATTGGTTCCAGGTTTAAAGATAAAAACAGTTTATGTGACTAAGACTAAAGAATATAGAGGGAAAAAACGTTTGTCCTTTCCTCCTCCTTGAGAATTCTAGACCCCTATCTCCTTGGGGACCCCGGGACTTCTTATCAATGTACCTAGGAATTGACTCTCTCACTTCCAATGAACACCCAGGACTGATTTTAGGATGGACTGGTTTGATCTCCTTGTAGTCCAAGGGACTCTCCAGAGTCTTCTCCAACACCACAGTTCAAAAGCATCAATTCTTCTGCACTCAGCTTTCTTTATAGTCCAACTCTCACATCCATACGTGACTACTGGAAAAACCATAGCCTTGACTAGATGGACCTTTGTTGACAAAGTAATGTCTCTGCTTTTTAATATGCTATCTAAGTTGGTCACAACTTTCCTGCCGAGGAGTAAGAGTCTTTTAATTTCATGGTTGCAATCACCGTTTGTATTGATTTTGGAGCCCCCCAATATAAAGTCAACTGCTGTTTCCACTGTTTCCCCATCTATTTCCCATGAAGTTATGGGACTGGATGCCATGATCTTATTTTATGAGTGTTGAGCTTTAAGTCAACTTTTTCACTCTCCTCTTTCAATTTCATCAAGAGGCTCTTTAGTTCTTCTTCACTTTCTGCCATAAGGATGGTGTCATCTGCATATCTGAGGTTATTGATATTTTTCCCAGCAATCTTGATTCCAGCTTGTGCTTCTTCCAACCCAGCATTTCTCATGATGTACTCTGCATATAAGTTAAAAAAAACAGGGTGACAATATACAGCCTTGACATACTCCTTTTCCTATTTGGAACCAGTCTGTTTCGTGTCCAGTTCTAACTATTGCTTCCTGACCTGCATATAGGTTTCTAAGGAGGCAGGTCAGGTGGTCTGGTATTCCCATCTCTTGAAAAACTTTCCACAGTTTATTGTGATCCACACAGTCAAAGGCTTTGGCATAGTCAGTAAAGCAGAAATAGATGTTTTTCGGGAACTCTCTTGCTTTTTCCATGATCCAGCGGATGTTGGCAATTTGGTCTCTGGTTCCTCTGCCTTTTCTAAAACCAGTTTGAGCATCAGGAAGTTCACGGTTCACATATTGCTGAAGCCTGGCTTGGAGAATTTTAAGCACTACTTCACTAGCGTGTGAGATGAGTGCAACTGTGCAGTAGTTTGAGCAGTCTTTGACATTGCCTTTCTTTGGGATTGGAATGAAAACTGACCTTTTCCAGTCCTGTGACTAATGCTGAGTTTTCCATATTTGCTGACATATTGAGTGCAGCACTTTAGCAGCAGCATATTTTAGAATTTGAAATAGCTCAACTGGAATTCCATCACCTCTGCTAGCTTTGTTTGTAGTGATGCTTTCTAAGGCCCACTTGACTTCACATTCCAGGTTGTCTGGCTCTAGGTGAGTGATCACACCATCGTGATTATCTGGGTCATGAAGATCTTTTTTGTACAGTTCTTCTGTGTATTCTTGCCACCTCTTCTTAATATCTTCTGCTTCTGTTAGATTTATACTGTTTCAGTCCTTTATTGAGCCCATCTTTGCATGGAATGTTCCCTTGGTATCTCTAATTTTCTTTAAGAGATCTCTTAGTCTTTCCCATTCTATTGTATTCCTCTATTTCTTTACATTGATCACTGAGGAAGGCTTTCTTATCTCTTTTAATAGTCTTTTTTTTTTTTTTTAGTTTATTTTATCTGATATTAGTATTGCTATTCCCGCTTTTTTTGGATTTCCACTTACATAGAACATCTCTTCCCAGCTCCTCACTTTTAGTCTGTATCTTTCCTTAGGATTCATGTGTGTCTCTTGTAGATAGGATAGCTTGTTGCTGTTGTTTTCATTCACTAAGTCATGTCTGACTCCTTGTGACCCCATGGACTATAACCTGCCAGGCTTTCTGTCCATGGGATATCCCAGGCAAGAGTACTGGCATGGGTTGCTATTTCCTTCTCCAGGTGATTTTCCTAATCTAGAACTCGAACCCACATTTCCTGCATTGGCAAGTGAATTCTGTACCACAGAGCCACCAGGGAAGCTCAGATAGTGTATATTAGGATCTTGATTTTGTATCCATTCAACCAGTCTGTCTTTTGTTGGAGCATTTAAACCATTTACATTTTAGGTAATTATTGATATGTCTGATCACCTTACCTTTTACTTTATTATTTTGGGGGATTTTTTGATAGGTCTTTTCTTTCTCTTGTAATTCTTATCTAGAGAAGTTTCTTTGAGATTTGTTTTAAAGCTGGTTAGAAGTGAAATGAAGTGAAGTGAAGTCGCTCAGTCGTGTCAGACTCTTTGTGACCCCATGGACTGTAGCCTACCACGCTCTTCCATCTATGGGATTTTCCAGGCAAGAATACTGAAGTGGGTTGCCATTTCCTTCTCCAGGAGATCTTCCCAACCCAAGGATTGAACCCGGGTCTCCCGCATTATAGGCAGATGCTTTACTGTCTGAGCCAGCAGGGAAGTGAGATTAAAGCTGGTTTGATGGTGCTTAATTCTCTTACCTTTTGCTTATGTATAAAGCTTTTGATTTCTCCACTGAATCTAAATGAGATCTTTGTTTGGTAGAGTAATCTTGATTGTAGGTTTTTTTTTTCCTTTCATCACTTTAAGTATATCCTACCATTCCTTCTTGGCCTGTGGAGTTTCAGCTGAAAGATCAACTGTTAAACTTATAGGGATCCCCTTGCATGCTATTTGTTGCTTTTTCCTTGCTTCTTTTCATACGTGTTCTTTGTGTTTATTTTTTGTTGGTTCAATTAGTATGTGTCTTGTCATGTTTCTCTTTTGGTTTATTATGTATGGGAATATGGGATTCCCGGATTTCGATGGATATTTCCTTTCCCATGTTAGCGATATTTTTTACTATAATCTTCTCAAATATTTTCTCATACCTTTTCTTTTTCTCTTTTTCTTCTGTGACCCCTAAAATTCAAATATTGGTATGCTTAGTGACCCAGAGGTCTCTGAGGCTGTCCTCATTTTTTTCTTGCTTTTTCTTTATTCTACTCTGCTTCAGTTATTTGCACCATTCTATCTTCCATTCGTTTGCCTCAGTTATTCTGCTACTGGTTCCCTCTATTGTATTTTTTATTTCAGTTATTATGTTGTTCATTGCTGAATGTCTATTTTTTATTTCTTCTAGGTCCTTGTTAAACACTTCTTTTATCTTCTCAGTCTCTGCCTCCTTTCTGTTTATCTGTACCTGTATTATTTTGGATCATCTTTACTGTCATTACTCTGAATTTTTTTTTTTTTTCCAGGTAAACTGCTTATCCCCTCTACATTTGTTTGTTCTGGTGTGTTTTTACTAGGCTTCTTTATCTGTTGTATGCTTCTCTTCTTATTCATTTTGTTTAATTTACTGTGTTTAGGGTCTCCTTTGTGCAGGCTGAAGATCATAGTTCGTCTGAAGTTGTGAAGTCTGCCCCCAGTGGGTGGATTTGGATCAGTGGCTTGTAAAGGTTTCCTGGTGGGGTGGATTTGTGTCTGTGTTCTGTTGGGTGGAGCTGGATCTTGTCTCTCAGTGTTGCATCCAAAGGCATGTTTTGGCATATCTGTGAACTTAGTATTGTCGAGACCAGCTCGACAAGCAGGGTTTCCAAAAGTACGATACGGTGAGAGAATGAGAAACGAGACACAAGAATTCAGAGTAAAGCAAGGATCAGGGGACCAACACCACTCCAAGGTGAAGGTGCCAAAACTAACTCCAAGCCAGCTTTATTATACTTTCAGCCGTGAATGAAAGAATATGCTGGGAGTTAAACTATAACTCATGTGGCCTTCAGGGCCAAAGAACAAAATGATCATTAACCATTGAGTAATTAGGAAACAGTAATCAATAACAAATCAGTAACTAAGACTAATATTCTTATCTATAGATTTTCCACCAGATACGTAAAACATGTGACTCTGAGACGCCAGTTGAGAAACAGTCTAGGGTCGGTTTTCAGACCCCAGGATCATATCTTGTTTTCAAGATTATGAAATGTTCCCTCTGGACTTGTTCCAAGAGTCTCATGCCTTATAGCATCCAGTTTATCAATAATTATAAATTTCTCTTGTGGCCCTTGCTGGGGCCTTCTTTTCTCTTATTCTTCCTGTCTCCTACAAGTATGACTTTGAGTCACCTGTCTGCTAATGGGTAGAGTCATGTTCCTATTTTGTTAATTGGTGTGAGGCATCTGGCACTGGAGTTTGCTGGCTGTTGGATGGGGCCAGGTCTTGTTGAGATGAAGGCCTTTGGGAGAGCTCTCTCTCTGATTAGTGTTTGCTGGAGCACCAAGACTCTACAAGCCACACAGCACAGAAGAAAAAGAGAAAGAAAGAAAAAAAAATTAAACAAGCATACAAACAAAAAATGGATAGACCAAATCCCAAGACAAATGGTAAAAGCAGCACTAAACAGACAAGAATACCCTAAGAATCTCAGTCACAAAAAGGAAAGGAGAGGGAAAAAGAGAAAAAATAATAAAAATGAACCAAAAAAAAGAGAGCAATCAACCCAGTAATCAAACCCATAAATGGAATGAATATTATAAACTATACTAGCAAAAATACTAAACCAAAACCATGGAGGGAAATGCAATACAACAAAAAGTACTGTAGAAATAGGAAAAAATAAAATAATTTTTAAATAAAAGCATTAAAACAAAGAAAAGTAAGTTTAAAAATAAAAGAATATTTTAAAAGAACAGTATGAAAAAGATAAAAAGACAAAAATATATAGATAGAGTGGTTGAAACCCACTCCAGCATTCTTGCCTGGAGAATCCCATGGACGGAGAAGCCTGGCGGGCTACAGTCCACGGGTTCACAAAGAGTCAGACATGACTGAGCAGCTTCACTCACTTAGCTATCCTCACCACACAGTGAGCTGCAGCCAATCTGCCTACTCAGGAAGTCCTCCAATATTTCTAGGATGGTCTCTGCACCTGCTGTCGCCACTGTGGTGTCAATCTAGACTCAGACATGGCCTTACTCAAGCTTGTATTATAGTGATAGTGGTAGTTACTCAGTCGTGTCAGACTCTTTGTGACCCCATGAACTGTAGCCCACCATGCTCCTCTGTCCATGGGATTTCCTAGGCAAGAATACTGGAGTGGATAGCCATTTCCTTCTCCAGGGGATTTTCCTGACCCAAAGATCGAACCCCAGTCTTCTGCATTGTAGGTGGATTCTTTACCACCCGAGCTACGAGGGAAGCCCAGTTTATATTATGCTTACTTCCAAAATCCACAATTGCCCCCAAAGTCCACAGCCTAAAGCTACTTGTGGGGATTTAATCTGCTGCTCCTGTGGCTGCATGAGAGAATTCCCTTCCTCTTCCTCGGTCACACAACCCCTGGTACTCATCTTTGGTTTTGGCCTCACCTCTGTAGACTGCCTTCTGGTGGCATCTGTTACCCAACCATTAAAAAGGAGAGAAAGCAGCAGCTTATTAGTGCTCACTTGTTCAGATGGGCAGGAAAGCGGGAGGGATATGGCAAACATAATTGGAATGTGTGAAGAGTGCCTGCAGTGGAGGAAGCCTGGGGGAAGTTGCTACAGGCTGAAGCAAGTGTGCTCTTCCAGGGGAACGGGCCCAGAGTCATGTATCTCTCAGCAGTGCTAAACTGCATCAGCTCCCAGGAAAAGTATGAGCAGTCACGTTTCCTTGCTCACAGCTTGGTGGTATCTGTGACCTCTGAAGTCAGGACCACAGCAGCGTCTTGTCTCCTGCCTATGGCACTCTTGCAGGCTTTGGCAGCAGCCAACCTGCCCACCTTTGGAATCACAGACTGCAGCTGTGGCCTGTCTTGCCTCTAGCACTTGCTAAGGTCTGCTATCTGCCATCTGCAAGCAAGCCAGAGTTAGAGGGTCCCCTCAGCAATGATCTCTTGCCTCTCTGACTGGCCCAAACTTTTCTCTGGACTCCATCAGCTGTGTCAAACTAGTCCCTTAAGAGTATCTTCATGGCAGCAACCCTAGTCCTCTCCCTGGCTTCTGACCTCTGAAGCTTGAGCCTCAGTACCCAGCCCTTACTTGCCACAGTTGGTGTGTAAACATGCATCTCAGGCTGGGAAGTGCTGGTTGTTACTGATATCTGTAGTGAATTCTCTCTGTTTTGCCTTTCATTCACCTGTTGCTCTGCTCCACTTTGAAGTTTTGAAGTTCTCCCTGTCCCTGCCCTTGAGGGTGTTTCCACGTATGTTGAAATTTTTCCTCCTTCACAGCTCCCTCCAGAGGCACAGGTCTCTTCTCAATTCCTCTGTCCTTTTTTTCCTATATATTTTGTCCTACCCCATTATGTAGAGATTAACATACATTTTTGGAAGTCTGAGGTCTTCTGCCAACGTTCAGTAGGTGTTCTGCAAGAGCTGTTGCACATGCAGATGTATTTTTTGTGTATTTGTGGGGAAGAAGATAATCTCCATGTCTTACTCTGCCATCTTGAACAGTCGCTCTTGAAGTTGTAAATTCTTTAAGCCTCAAATAAAATGGGAATAATACCTGCCCTGATTGCCTCTCACAGTGGCTTTGAGAATTATGAACTAGTTTTAAAAGCATTTTGCAACTTACAAAGCAATACAGAAAAAATATTAACATTTATTAATACTCACTGATTGCCTATATATTCAACACTGTAATAAGCTTGGGAGTGGGCATATGGAAAGCAGTATTTTCACTGATTTCCAGGAGCTTGTCATATTTTTAAAAATTAGGCTTAAACAGTTAAAAGACAACATAAAATTGAGTGTTAAATATTATGGTGTAGTTACTCAGGGATTTGTGAGGAGTTGTTTGGAGGGGACCTAAATAAGGAAGGGAACTCCCTGATAACTTAGTTGAATCTGCCTGCAATACAAGACAAGACCCCGGTTCGATTCCTGGGTGGGGAAGATCCACTGGAGACGAGATAGGCTACCCACTCCAGTATTCTGGCCTGGAGAATTCCATGGACTCTATAGTCCATGGGGTAGCAAAGAGTCAGACATGACTGAACAACTTTCACTTTCACTTTCAAATAAGGGGCAGTTGTCAAAAGAAGCTTTGTGTAAAAGGGTAGGTTTGAGTTGATTGTATCCAGCCAAGAATTCATCCCTCATGGCCACCAAAAGATTATGTGGGGGAAAAAATGTGATTTGTCTTCATAGGTTTAAAGATAGCTCCCAAATATTTTCCTAACTTTCCTTAAGGCATAGTTTATTACATATCTGTCTCTTGAGAACTTATTCAATTCCAGCTTGAACATTTTTATATTTTCTGTCTTCATTCACATAATTAATATTGAATCCATATTATTGCCAGGAATTGTGTTGGCTTCTAGGTTCTATGACCTCCTGAAGCAGGTGTAATTAATTTATTGTCCTCTGTGTACATTCATACAATGTTAGGCCTGAAGACCTTAAAGTTGTGTTGTTAGTCACTCAGTTGTGTCCAACTCTTTGCAACCCCATTGACTGTAGCCTGCCAGGCTCCTCCATCCATTGGATTTTCCAGGCAAGAATACTGGAGTGTGTTGCCAGTTCCTTCTCCAGGAGATCTTCCAGACCCAGGGATCGAACCCAGGTCTCCTGCATTGCAGCAGATGCTTTACCATCTGAGCTACCAGGGAAGCCTGACTTTAAAGACCTTAAAGTTTCTCTTGATCAAATCCCTCATTGTAAAAAGAAGGAAAATTGGGCTCATAGAGATGACATCACTTACCCAAGATCTCACAGATGATAAAAGGCAAAGCCAGGATTAGATCCTAGGTCTCTCCTACCCAGATCACTGTGTTTTTCATCATACTAGATTATAGAATAGTACCTTATCTTACTGATTCTAAACTACCTCTTTAAGACAATGGTTCTCAAACTTAAAACTATATATGAATCATTGGAGAGGGAGTTTAAAATACAATTTCTTAATCCTCATATCCAGAGGTTCTAGAAACTTAGGACATGGACTATGCTTTGAGGTTTTATTGCTTTTTTACTTTTTCTTAACCTTGTGATTTACCCACGTGATTGTGATGTACTTACACACTTGGAAAAACTTTATATTAAAGCTTTAAGTAGTGACTATAAAACCCACTCCAGTGTCCTTGCCTGGAGAATCCCAGGGACAGGGGAGCCTGGTGGGCTGCCGTCTATGGGGTCACACAGAGTTGGACATGACCAAAGTGACTTAGCAGCATACATAGTTTCATTTTTCTGTGATTTGCTGTTACTCATTAATAATCTTCATAACTTTAAGGATTTCATTGATCTGTATCAGTCTTGTTCTTTGCAGATATAAAAGCCTACACTTTAAGTTATTTTCTTACATTGAGGTCTTATAGCCTTGAATCTTTTAGTTCCTTCATCATAGACCGAGTCAGTTGTTCATGAATCAATATCTGTCTGAAGTTTGCAGAAAATTAGAAATGATTCAGTGTTAGAACAGAACTGGTGCCCAGTGCAGACCCTAAAACCACATCTTAATGACAATAGATTTAGGGTTCTAAGGAAGAGGAAGGCCTCTGAGGCCACATTAAAAGTCTATCTAAGGCAACACACATACACACACATAACAATCCACAAATTAGAGTGGCACTAACTAATGAATCAAATTCTAGGAAAATAATTGGGTCACCTGTTGCTGGTAGGTGGGATAACTCTATGTGAAAATATCATTAATGTTGGTGTCTCTGTCTCTCTCTCTTTGGAGATTTTTTTTACCACCTCTTTCTTGACTCTAAGAGTGTCAAGAGGCATGGTCCACTGATACCTGCTGACCTCCTCTCAGGCACATCGTTTCAGTATATTATACTATGCAGCCAGTTGGTGGCTGATCTGACTGATTTGGGCTCAGGAAAAAGACACCTGTTAAGTTTCCAGTTTAAACTTGTTTTCTAATCAGTTTTACACTAATCTTAGCACTAGGTTTTTACAAACCCAGTAAATAATACAAACATACTTCACTTTCTCATTTACTATTGTTTCTCATATGATTTTTCCTTCAGTGAACTCAAGGTGGGAAAAGGGTCTGGCGATTGTTGTGGTGGAGTTTGGATATTGTTGAGTCTCCATAGCACTCCAAAGCTTAACAGTAGCAGCTAAGTAAAGATTGAATATCATTGAACTTATTTTTTTATGAGAGTAGTAAGTTGTCCAAAGTCTAAGAGTTACATAAGAACTCAGGATCCAGTATAGAACCCAGCAGTCTTGTGTTCACTGTCTTAAACACTTTGTACAAAGCAATTACACATGCTAAATGGTTATTTGAGGTTCCCTATTCCCACAGTCAGTAGTACTGGTGGTTTTTGTTATTTCTTTCACTTACCAGAAACAAAATGGAATCACAACACACAATATTTAGAAAACCAACATTCTCACATTTTATCTTAAGGGCTGGAAGCCTTTTTTAAATTAAAAATAACAGTATAATTGCTGATAATAATCATGATAATGTGAACAATAACAAAAAAGGAACCCACCTGTGAGTTATTTCAATTCACATATGGATTTTATTCTTTTTAAAGTTATTTTTAATTTAAGGATAAATGCTTTACAGAATTGTGTTGGTTTCTGCAAAATATCAACATGCATCAAACATAGATATAAATATGTCACATCCCTCTTGAACCTTTCTTCCCATCCCACCCCTCTAAACTGTTACAGAGCCCAGGTTTGGGTTCCCTGAGTCATACAGCAAAGTCTCATTGACTATTTGTTTTACATATAGTAATGTAAGTTTCTATGTAACTCCCTCCATGCATCCCACCCTTTCCCTCCTCCCCCTGCCAAGTGTGCATAAGTCTGTTCTCTATGTCTGTGTCTCCATTGCTGCCCTGAAACTAATTTCATCAGTACCATCTTTCTAGATTCCATATATATGTGTTAGTATATGATATTTATTTTTCTCTTTTTTACTTACTTCACTCTGTAAGATAAGCTCTAGACCACCTCATTAAAACTGACTTAAATGCTTTCCTTTTTGTGGCTGAGTAATATTCCATGGTATATATGTGCCAGAGCTTCTTTATCCATTAATCTGTTGATGGACGTCTAGGTTGCTTCCATGTTCTAGCTACTTTAAATAGTGCTACAATGAACATTGGGATTACATGTGTCTTTTTCAACAATTTATTTGCTCAGGGGATAAGACTAGGAGTGGGATTTCTAGGTCGTATAGTGGTTTTATTCCTAGTTTTTCAAAGGAATCTCCATATTGTCTTCCATTGTGATTGTATCAATGTACATTCCCAAAAACATTGCAAGAGGGTTCCCTTTTCTTCACACCCTTTCCAGCATTTATTGTTGGCAGACTTTTTGATGATGCCCATTCTGACCAGCATGAGGTGATATCTCATTGTAGTTTTGATTTGCATTTCTCTAATAATGAGTGACGTTGAACATCTCTTCATGTGTTTGTTAACCATCTGTATGTCTTCTTTGGATAAATATCTGTTTATCTCTTTTTTCCACTTTTTGATTGGGTTGTTTGTTTTTATGATTTTGAGTTGTATGAGCTGCTTGTATATTTTGGAAATTAATCCTTTGTCAGTTGTTTCATTTGCTACTGTTTTCTCCCATTCTGAGAGTTGTGTTTTCACCTTGTTTATAGTTTCCTTTGCTGTGCAAAAGCTTTACGTTTAATTAGGTCCCACTTGTTTATTTCCATTTTTATTTCCATTATTCTAAGAGGTGGGTCATAGAAGATCTTGCCTTGATTTATGTCATTGAGTGTTCTGCCTATGTTTTTCTGTAAGAGTCTTATAGTTTCTGGTCTTACATTTAGGTCTTTAATCAATTTTGAATTTACCTTTGTGTATGGTGTTAGGAGGGCTTCCCTGGTGGCTCAGATGGTAAAGAATCCACCTGCAATGCGGGAGACCTGGGTTAGATCCATGGGTTGGGAAGATGCCCTGGAGAAGGAAATGGCTACGCACTTCAATATTCTTGCCTGGAGAATCCCTCTGGACAGAGAAACCTGGCAGGCTACAGTCCATGAGGTCACAAACAGTCAGACACGACTGAGTGACTAAGCACACACAGCATATAGTGTTAAGAAATGTTCTAATTTTATTCTTTTACATGTAGCTGTACAGTTTTCCCAGCACCACTTACTGAAGAGGCTATCTTTGTCCCATTGTATATTCTTGTCTCCTTTGTCAAAAATAAGATACCCAAAGGTGTGTAGGTTTGTCTCTGGGCTTTCTATCTTGTTCTATTGGTCTATATTTCTGTTTTTGTGCCAGTACCATTCTATCTTGATCACTCTAGCTTTGTAGTATAGTCTGAAGTCAGGAAGGTTGATTCCTCCAATTCCATTCTCCTTTCTCAAGATTGCTTTGGCTATTCGGGGTCTTTTGTGTTTCCATATGAACTGTGAAATTTTTTGTTCTAGTTTTGTGAAAAATGCCATTGGTAATTTGATAGGGATCACACTGAATCTATAGGTTGCATTTGGTAGTACAGTCATTTTCATAATATTGATTCTTCCTACCCAGGAACATGGAATATCTCTCCATCTGTTTATGCCATCTTTGATTTCTTTCATTACTGTCTTAGTTTTATCTCTACAGTTCTTCTGTTTCCTTTGATAAGTTTATTTATAAATGTTTTATTATTTTTGTTTCAGTGGTGAATGGGATTGATTCCTTAATATCCCTCTCTGATTTTTCAGTGTTAATATATAGGAATGCAATTGATTTCTGTGTATTGATTTTTAAAATTAATTTATTTATTTTTATTGGAGGCTAATTGCTTTACAATATTGTGGTGGCTTTTGCCATACATTGACATGAATCAGCTATGGGTGTACATGTGTCCCACATCCCAAACCCCCTCCCACCTTCCTTTCCATCTCATCCCCTTGGGTTGTCCCAGTGCACTGGCTTTGAGTGCCCTGATTCATGCATTGAATTTGGACTGACCATCTATTTCACATATGAAATAGAAACATGTAATATACATGTTTCAATGCCATTCTCTCAAGTCATCCCACCCTTGCCTTCTTCCACAGATTCCAAAAGTCTGTTCTTTATATCTGTGTCTATTTTGTTGTCTCACATATATGGTCGTCATTACCATCTTTCTAAGTTCCATGTATGTGCGTTAACATACTGTATTGGTGTTTTTCTTTCTGAATTACTTCACTCTGTATAATAGGCTCCAGTTTCATCCACCTCATTAGAAATGATGCAAATGCATTTTTTAATAGCTGAGTAATATTCCACTGTGTATATGTACCACAGCTTTCTTATCCATCCATCTGCTGATGGACATCTAGGTTGCTTCCATGTCCTAGCTACTGTAAACAGTGCTGTGATGAATATTGGGGTACACGTGTCTCTTTCAATTCTGGTTTCTTCTGTGTGTATGCCCAGCAGTGGGATTGCTGGGTCGTATAGCACTTCTATTTCCAGTTTTCCAAGGATCTCCACAATGTTCTCCATAGTGGCTGTACCAGTTTGCATTCCTACCAACCATGTAAGGCAGTTCCCTTTTCTCCACACCCTCTCCAGCACTTATTTTTTGCAGACTTTTGGATAGCAGCCATTCTGAACGGCATGAGATGATGCCTCATTGTGCTTTTGATTTGCATTTCTCTGATAATGAGTGATGTCAACCATCTATTCATGTGTTTTTTAGCCATCTGTATGTCTTTGGAGAAATATCTGTTTAGTTCTTTGGCCTATTGTTTGATTGGTCGTTTGTTTTTCTGGTATTGAGTTGCATATGCTACTTGTATATTTTTGAGGTTAATTCTTTGTCAGTTGCTTCGTTTGCTATTATTCTCTTCCATTCTGAAGGCTGTCTTTTCACCTTACTTATAGTTTCCATCATTTTGCCAAAGCTTCGTAGGTTAATTAGGTCCCATTTGTTTATTTTTGCTCTTATTTCCATTACTCTGGGAGCTGGGTCATAGAGGATCTTGCTGTGATTTATGTCAGAGAGTGTTTTGCCTATGTTTTCCTCTAGGAGTTTTATAGTTTCTGGTCTTACATTTAGATCTTTAATCCATTCTTAGTTTATTTTTGTGTATTGATTTTATATCCTGCAACTTTTAAAAAATCATTGATTAGCTCTAATAATTTTCTGATAGTATCTTTAGGGTTTTCTATGTATAGTATCACTGCAAAGAGTGAGAGTTTTACTTATTCTTTTCTCATCTGGATTCTTTTTATTTATTTATTTATTTTTCTCCAATTGCTGTAGCCTGGACTTCCAAACTATGTTGAATGATAGTGGTGAGAGTTGGCACACTTGACTTGTTCCTGATCTTAGAGAGAATGCTTTCAGTTTTTCACCATTGACAATAATGTTTGCTGTGGGTTTATCATATATGGCCTTTACTATGTTGAGGTAGGTTCCCTCTATGTCCATTTTTTGAAGAGTTTTTATCATAAATGGGTGCTGAATTTTGTCAAAGGCTTTTTCTGCATCTGTTGAGATTATCATATGGTTTTTATCTTTCAATTTGTTAATATGGTGTATCACATTGATTGATTTGTGTATATTGATGAATCCTTGCATTCCTGGGTTAAACCTGGCTTTAACATGGTGTATGATCTTTTTAATGTGTTAAATTATTTTTGCTAGAATTTTGTTGAAGATTTTTGCATCTATGTTCATCAGTGATATTGGCCAGTAATTTTCTTTTTCGTGTTGTCTTTGTCTGGTTTTAGTATCATGGTGATGATTGCCTTGTAGAATGAGTTTGGAAGTATTCCTTCCTCTGCCATATTTAAGAGTTTCAGAATTATAGACATTAGCTCTTCTCTTGGAGAAGGCAATGGCAACCCACTCCAGTACTCTTGCCTGGAAAATCCCATGGATGGAGGACCCTGGTCGGCTGCAGTCCATGCAGTCGTGAAGAGTCGGACACTACTGAGCGACTTCACTTTCACTTTCATAAACATGATAAAATATGAATATCTGATCAAAGATTTGAAGGTCACACAACAAAAGGAAATGTCTTATTTCCGTTGTTCCCTGTTTTATAAAGAAAGCTGAGCACAGAAAAACTAATGTTTTTGAACAGTGGTGTTGGAGAAGACTCTTGAGAGTCCCTTGGACTGCAAGGAGATCCAACCAGTCTTTAGTATCCTTTAGGATACTAAAGGAAATCAGTCCTGGGTGTTCATTGGCAGGACTGATGTTGAAGCTGAAACTCCAATATTTTGGCCACCTGATGCAAAGAGCTGACTCATTTGAAAAGACCCTAATGTTGGGAAAGATTGAAGACAGGAGGAGAAGGGGACGATAGAGGATGAGATGGTTAGATGGCATCACCGACTCAATGGACATGAGTCTGAGTGAACTCCGGGAGTTGGTGATGGACAGGGAGGCCTGGCATGCTGCAGTCCATGGGGTCTCAAAGAGTCAGACACTACTGAGCAACTAAACTGAACTGTTTTAACTGAGATTTTCCATTGCTGGTAAAAAAGAAAAGCAAAAACAAAAAACAAAGATTCTCCAAGCATGTCAAAATTCTTTTCTACAGGATCAGAAAAGATCTTTGAATAAAACCAAATTCTGGGACCCTACCTGTTGTTATAATTGAATTTTAAACTAAAATACCAATGGCAACAGCATTAAAAGGTCAGGAAATAATGGGTTCAGACTGAACTTCTATGTCCTCGAGTCTAACTCCTTGCTTCCCCACAATGTTGTACAAAACTCCTCTTTCTTCAGACAAATACTGTTTGGCTGAATTATTCTGCTATTCGAAGTTCTCCCCAGTATGGACTCAACCATTTTCTCTTTTTCTGTATCCTAAGCTCCAGTTATATTCAACTATCTGGACTTTCCAAGTGTACATAAGCTTTCCTACCTTTTATGCTTTGCTCACTTCATGGGAAATAGATGGGGAAACAGTGGAAGCAGTGTCAGACTTTATTTTGGGGGTCTCCAAAATCACTGCAGATGGTGACTGCAGCCATGAAATTAAAAGATGCTTACTCCTTGGAAGAAAGTTATGATCAACCTAGATAGCATATTCAAGAGCAGAGACATTACTTTGCCAACAAAGGTCCGTCTAGTCAAGGCTATGGTTTTTCCTGTGGTCATGTATGGATGTGAGAGTTGGACTGTGAAGAAGGCTGAGCGCCGAAGAATTGATGCTTTTGAACTGTGGTGTTGGAGAAGACTCTTGAGAGTCCCTTGGACTGCAAGGAGATGCAACCAGTCCATTCTGAAGAAGATCAGCCCTGGGATTTGCTTGGAAGGAATGATGCTAAAGCTGAAACTCCAGTACTTTGGCCACCTGATGCGAAGAGTTGACTCATTGGAAAAGACTCTGATGCTGGGAGGGATTAGGGGCAGGAGGAGAAGGGGACGACAGAGGATGAGATGGCTGGATGGCATCACTGACTCAATGGACGTGAGTCTGAGTGAACTCCATGAGTTGGTGATGGACAGGGAGGCCTGGCGTGCTGCACTTCATGGGGTCACAAAGAGTCGGACACGACTGAGCAACTGAACTTCACTGAACTGAACTGATGCTTTGCTCACAACACTACTTTTGTTTAAAATATTTTCACCTCATCTGCAGTAGCCCAAGTTCTGCCCATATTTCAAGATCCAGATCAAATGTCAACTCCATGAAATCTTGTAGAGTCATGCAGAAACTTGTTTATAACTCTATTAACTTTTGGTTCACACTCTGGTCATTTTCTTTTCACCTTTACATCCTCTAATGTCTTGCTCACAGTAGGAACTCAGTAAATATTTGTTGAATACCAATTTAAGTAGTGCTTTTTCTCCTAGGTATAGCCAATCATTAATTCAACAAACATTTCCTGGGGATATAGCATTGAACATAACAGACATCTCTATCTTTTGTAAGCTTTCATTCTAGTGAAAGAGATAAAATATAATCAATATATCATTTAGGGAGTAATAAAGTGCAAAGAATGTTGGAAACTCCTTAACAGCAGATAAGTTATCAGATTCAGCTTTATTTCACTACAGTGCCAATAAATATATGTTTAAATCTTGAATGGCTTCATTTTAATAAAAAATGAATTAATAACAATACTTTATATTTTTTTTAGTGTTTAGGTATTTCAAAGTGTTTTTTCAGTTTTTCTGATTTGGTCTTCACATCCTTGTGGATTAGATATGATAAGGCCCAGAAAGCTTTTTTATTCAATGTAAAAAAAAAAAGATTCTCTTTGGGTCTTTCATTCATTTATTCATTCAAGAAATATTTGTTGACATCCTACTTTGTGAGGGAGGTATAATGCTGAATAATACATGTTCCTAAGGAGCTTAATTAAAAGAGGGAAAGGGGTAGAATTAACTATAACCAAAAATAATATGACCTCAGTAACCTAGGAAAGGTATCAATGAAGCCTTCTGGCAGTTCAGAGGGGGAAGCATTTGCCTTTGAGGCAAATAAAAGCTTTAGGAAATAGTTGGGCATTTAAACTCGGTCTGAATTTTCCCTCATTTATAATGTGAGGACATAATCTCAGATGAGTTCCCACTGAGAGAACTAGTTCTGCCATTTATGTCTGGCATATTACATGAGTCATGACTATAAAGTGGTAAGACTGATTTCCTCATGTGGTTTCATAAATTGGCTTTTCTGGAAGCTCCAAAAGAGAAATTATTGCATTGTTTAGAGCAAAGGTAGCATCATTAGAATAAATATATAGCTCTCCGAGTTATTACTTTGGAGGAACCACCACTTATTTGACTGTACGATTTAAATAATTTATAATAATTTGACACCTTATTTTCAGATAAGGATTATTTGACAAGGGTGTTGTCCCTATGTGGTTGAATCATATACAAGGATTAGAGAGGGCACACAGTGATAGAATCCTAGGGCTGTAATGTAATCTTCTATATCCCATTACCTTAAGGAAAAAGATAGAGGGAACTCAGGTGAATTGCTATGATATAGACCATTGAGACTCTTGAGAACTTCCTGAATAAAATAAGCCTCCTGTGTTCCTAGATACAGGGGACCAATATAATGACATTTACAGTGAGACCACATAACTCTTAGTGGAAGAATACAAGAAATTTGAATGAGCTACATCTCCTTCTTAGATTGCAGTAATATACAGAATTAAAATAGTTTTACACATATCATGTGACTAAGCCAAAATATTACAATTAAGTCATGTTTTGAATATTTAAATACAGTGTCTTAGAAATTTATGCAAAGATGTGAACAATTTTTTACTGAAATATGGTTGATTTACAATATTTTAATAGCTTCAGATACACACAAAATAATTCAGTTATTTTTTCAGATAATTTTCCATTATAGGTTATTATAAAATATTGAATATAGTTACTTGTGACACACAGTAAATACTTGTACTTATCTATTTTATGTTTAGTAGTTTGTATCTGTAAATCCCATACCACTAATCTACCAATCCACCTATCCTTTTTCTCTTTGGTAGTAATGTTTGTTTTCTATACCTGTGAGTTTGTTTAACTTCTGTATACAGATTCATTTGTTTTACTTTTTAGATTCTGCATATAAGTGGTATCATATAACATTTGTATTTTTCTGATTTACTTCACTAAGTATAATAAACTCTAGGTCAATTCAAATGGCAATGTTTCATGTTTTTATGGCTAATATTTCTTTCATATATATATATATGGCATTGCCTTTCTTTGGGATTGGAATGAAAACTGACCTTTCCAGTCCTGTGGCTATTGCTAAGTTTTCCAATTTGCTTGCATATTGAGTGCAGCAGTTTCACAGCATCATCTTCTAAGATTTGAAGTAGCTCAGCTGGAATTCCATTACATATGCTAGTTTTGTTCATAGTGATGCTTCCTAAGGCCCACTTTGCACTCCAGGATGTCTGGCTCTAGGTGACTGATCACACCATCATGATTGTCTAGGTCATTAAGATCTTTTTTGTATAGTTCTTTTGTGTATTGTTGCCACCTCTTCTTAATATCTTCTGCTTCTGTTAGGTCCATATTGTTTCTGTCCTTTATTGTGCCCATCTTTGCATAATATGTTCCCTGGAGTATCTCTAATTATCTTAAAGAGATCTCTAGTCTTTCACATTTTATTCTTCTTTATTTCTTTGCACTGATCACTTAGGCTTTCTTGTCTCTACTTGCTATTCTTTGAAACTCTGCATTCAGATGGATATATCTTTCCTTTCGTTCTTCTCCTTTCACTTCTCTTCTTTTCTCAGCTATTTGTAAGGCCTCCTCAGACAACCATTTTACCTTTTTGCGTATCTTTTTCTTGGATATGGTTTTGGTCACTTCCTCCTGTAAAATGATGCAAAAACCTCAATTCATAGTTTTAAAGGGACTCTATCGATCAGATCTAATCCCTTGGATCACTTCCACTGTATAATCATAAGGGATTTGATTTAGGGATTTGATTTAAACCATACCTAAATGGTTTAGTGCTTTTCCCTACTTTCTTCAACTTAAGTCTGAATTTGACAATCAGATCAGATCAGATCAGTCGCTGAGTCGTGTCCGACTCTCTGCGACCCCATGGATTGCAGCATGTCAGGCCTCCCTGTCCATCACCAACTCCGGGAGTTCACTCAGACTCACGTCCATCGAGTCAGTGATGCCATCCAGCCATCTCATCCTCTGTCGTCCCCTTCTCCTCCTGCCCCCAATCCCTCCCAGCATCAGAGTCTTTTCCAATGAGTCAACTCTTCGCATCAGGTGGCCAAAGTACTGGAGTTTCAGCTTTAGCATCATTCCTTCCAAACAAATCCCAGGGCGGATCTCCTTCAGAATGGACTGGTTGGATCTCCTTGCAGTCCAAGGGACTCTCAAGAGTCTTCTCCAACACCACAGTTCAAAAGCATCAATTCTTCCACACTCAGCCTTCTTCACAGTCCAACTCTCACATCCATACATGACCACAGGAAAAACCATAGCCTTGACTAGACAAACCTTTGTTGGCAAAATAATGTCTCTGCTTTTGAATATGCTATCTAGGTTGGTCATAACTTTCCTTCCAAGGAGTAAGCGTCTTTTAATTTCATGGCTGCATTCACCATCTGTAGTGATTTTGGAGCCCAGAAAAATAAAGTCTTCCACTGTTTCCACTGTTTCCCCATCTATTTCCCATGAAGTGATGGGACTGGATGCCATGATCTTCGTTTTCTGAATGTTGAGCTTTAAGCCAACTTTTTCACTCTCCACTTTCACCTTCATCAAGAGGCTTTTTACTTCCTCTTAACTCTCTGCCATAAGGGTGGTGTCATCTGCACACCTGAGATTATTGATCTTTCTCCTGGCAATCTTGATTCCAGCTTGTGTTTCTTCCAGTCCAGTGTTTCTCATGATGTACTCTGCATATAAGTTAAATAAACAGGGTGACAATATACAGCCTTGATGAACTCCTTTTCCTATTTGGAACCAGTCTGTTGTTCCATGTCCAGTTCTAACTGTTGCTTCCTGACCTGCATACAAATTTCTCAAGAGGCAGATCAGGTGGTCTGGTATTCCCATCTCTTTCAGAATTTTCTTTTTTTTTTTTTTTTTTTTTAATTTTATTTTATTTTTAAAATTTACATAACTGTATTAGATTTGCCAAATTTTCCACAGTTTATTGTGATCCACACAGCCAAAGGCTTTGGCATAGTCAATAAAGCAGAAATAGATGCTTTTCTGGAACTCTTTTTGCATGATCCAGCGGATGTTGGCAATTTGAACTGATTCGTCTACCTTTTCTAAAACCAGCTTGAACATCAGAAAGTTCACGGTTCACATATTGCTGAAGCCTGGCTTGGAGAATTTTGAGCATTACTTTACTTAACATGTGAGATGAGTGCAATTGTGCGGTAGTTTGAGCATTCTTTGGGATTGGAATGAAAACTGACCTTTTCCAGTCCTGTGGCCACTGCTGAGTTTTCCAAATTTGCTGGCATATTGATTGCAGCACTTTCACAGCATCATCTTTCAGGATTTGGAATAGCTCAACTGGAATTCCATCACCTCCAATAGCTTTGTTCATAGTGATGCTTTCTAAGGCCCACTTGACTTCACATTCCAGGATGTCTGGCTCTAGGTCAGTGATCACACCATCGTAATTATCTGGATCGTGAAGATCTTTTTTTGTACCGTTCTTCTGTGTAATCTTGCCATCTCTTCTTAATATCTTCTGCTTCTGTTAAGTCCATACCATTTCTGTCCTTTATCGAGCCCATATTTGCATGCAATGTTCCTTTGGTATCTCTGATTTTCTTGAAGAGATCCCTAGTCTTTCCCATTCTGTTGTTTTCCTTTATTTCTTTGCATTGATCGCTGAAGAAGGCTTTCTTATCTCTTTCTGCTATTCTTTGTAACTCTGCATTCAGATGTTTATATCTTTCCTTTTCTCCTTTGCTTTTCACTTCTCTTCCTTTCACAGCTATTTGTAAGACCTCTTCAGACAGCCATTTTGCTTTTTTGCATTTCTTTTCCATGGAGATGGTCTTGATTCCTGTCTCCTGTACAATGTCACGAACCTCAATAAGGAGTTCATAATGTGAACCACAGTCAGCTCATGGTGTTGTTTTTACTGACTGTATATCATTTTTACATCTTCTGATGCTAAGAATACAATCAATCTGATTTTGGTATTGACCATCTGGTGATGTCCATGCGTAGAGTCATCCCTTGTTGAAAGAGGGTGCTTGCTATAACCAGTAAATGAACTTGGAAGAAGTCTGTTAGCCTTTGTGATGCTTAATTTTTTTTAATTAATTAATTTTTTTATTGAAGGATAATTTCTTTACAGAATTTTGCTGCTTTCTGTAAAACCTCAACATGAATCAGCCATCAGATCAGATCAGATCAGGTCAGTCACTCAGTCGTGTCCGACTCTTTGGAAGGAATGAATCAGCCATAGGTATACATAATATCCCCTCTCTTCTGAAACTCCCTCCCATCTCCCTCCCCATCCCACCCCTCTAGGGTGGTATATAGTCCCTGTTTGAGTTTCCTGAGCCTTACAGCAAATTCCTGATGGCTATCTATTTTACATATGGTAATGTAAGTTTCCATGTTACTCTTTCCATACATCTCACCATCTCCTCCCCTCTCCCCATGTCCATAAATATATTCGCTATGTCTGTTTCTCCAATGTTGCCCTGTAAATAATTCTTCAGTACCACTTTTCTAGATTCTGTATATATGTGTTAGAATACGGTATTTATCTTTCTCATTCTGACTCACTTCACTCTGTATAATAGGTTCTAGGTTCATCCACCTCATTAGAACTGACTAAAATGCATTCTTTTTTATGGTTGAGTAATATTGCATTGTGTATATGTACCACACTTCTTTATCCATTCATCTGTGTGTGAGCATCTTGGTTGCTTCCATGTTCTAACTATTATAAATAGTGCTGCAATAAGATACATGTGTCCCTTTCAATTTTGGTTTTCTCAGGATATATGTCTAAAATTGCTGGTTCATATGGTGGTTTCATTCCAAGTTTTTTAAGGAATCTCCATACTGTCTCTCATAGTGCATGTATCAATTTACATTCCAACCAACAGTGCAAGAGTGTTCCCTTTTCACCACACCCTTTTCAGGATTCATTGTGTATAGATTTTTTGATGAGACCCATTCTGACCAGAGTGATGTGATATCTGATTGTAGTTTTGAATTGCATTTCTCTCCAGAAAAACATCTATTTCTGCTTTATTGACTATGCCAAAGCCTTTGACTCTGTGGATCACAATAAACTGTGGAAAATTCTGAAAGAGATGGGAATACTAGACCACCTGAGCTGCCTCTTGAGAAACCTATATGCAGGTCAGGAAACAATAGTTAGAACTGGACATGGAACAACAGACTGGTTCCAAATAGGAAAAGGAGTAAATCAAGGCTGTATATTGTCACCCTGTTTATTTAACTTATATGCAGAGTACATCACAAGAAACACTGGGCTGGAAGAAGCACAAGCTGGAATCAAGATTGCCAGGAGAAATATCAATAGCCTTCCCTGGTGGCTCAGATGGTAAACCATCTGCCTGCAATACAGGAGACCTGAGTTCGATCCTTGGGTTGGGAAGACCCCCTGGAGAAGGAAATAGCAACCCACTCCAGTATTCTTGCCTGGAAAATTCCATGGTCAGAGAAGCCTCATAGATTATAGTCCATGGGGTCACAAAGAGTTGGACACGACTAAGCAAATTCACTTTTGAGATATGCAGATGACACCACCCTTATGGCAGAAAGTGAAGACGAACTAAAAAGCCTCTTGATGAAAATGAAAGAGGAGAGTGAAAAAGTTGGCTTAAAGCTCAACATTCAGAAAACTAAGATCATGGCATCTTATGGGAAAATAGATGGGGAAACAGTGGAAGACTTCATTGTGGGGGGCTTCAAAATCACTGCAGATGGTGATTACAGCCATGAAATTAAAAGACGCTTACTCCTTGGAAGGAAAGTTATGACCAATCTAGATAGCATATTCAAAAGCAGAGACATTACTTTGCCAACAAAGGTCCGTCTAGTCAAGGCTATGGTTTTTCCAGTAGTCATGTATGGATGTGAGAGTTGGACTGTGAAGAAAGCTGAGCACTGAAGAATTGATGCTTTTGAACTGTGGTGTTGGAGAAGACTCTTGAGAGTCCCTTGGATTGCAAGGAGATCCAACCAGTCCATTCTAAAGGAGATTAGTCCTGGGTGTTCATTGGAAGTACTGATGCTGAAGCTGAAACTCCGATACTTTGGCCACCTCATGCCAAGAGTTGACTCATTGGAAAAGACCCTGATGCTGGGAGGCATTGGGGGCAGGAGGAGAAGGGGACGACAGAGGATGAGATGGCTGGATGGCATCACCGACTCGATGGACATGAGTTGAGTGAACTCCGGGAGTTGGTGATGGACAGGGAGGCATGGCGTGCTGAGATTCATGGGGTCACAAAGAGTCAGACACGACTGATTGACTGAACTGAACTGAACTGAATAATGAGCGATCTTGAGCATCTTTTCATGTTTGTTAGCCATCTGTATGTCTTCTTTGGAGAAAAGTCTGTCTAGCTCTTTTTCCCACTCTTTGATTGACTTTGTTTTTATGGTATTGAGTTGTATGAATTGCTTGTATATTTTGGAAAGTAATCCTTTGTCAGTTGTTTCATTTGCTATTGTTTTCTCCTATTCTGAGTGCTGTCTTTTCACCTTGCTTATAGTTTCCTTTGCTGTGCAAAACCTTTTAAGTTTAATCAGGTCACACTTGTTTACTTTTGGTTTTATTTCCATTACTCTACGAGGTGAGTCATAGAGGATCTTGCTCCAATTTATTTATTGAGTGTTCTGCCTATGTTTTCTTCTAAGAGTTTTATAGTTTCTGGTCTTACATTTAGGTCTTTAATACATTTTGAGTTTACGTTTGTGTGTGGTGTTAGAAAGTGCTCTAATTTCATTCTTTTACATGTAGCTGTTCAGTTTTCCCAGCACCATTTATTGAAGAGGCTGTCTTTGCCCCATTGTATATTCTTGCCTCCTTTGTCAAAAATAGGTACCCATAGGTGCATGGATTTATTTCTGGGCTTTCTATCTTGTTCCATTGGTCTACATTTCTGTTTCTGTGCCAGCAGCATACTGTCTTGATGACTGTAGCTTTGTAGTATAACCTGAAGCCAGGAAGATTGATTCCTCCAGCTCCATTTTTCTCTCAACACTACTTTGGCTATTCAGGGTCTTTTGTGTTTCCATATGAATTGTGAATTTTTTTTTGTTCTAGTTCTGTGAAAAATACTATTGGTAATTTGATAGGGATTACATTAAATCTTTAGATTACATTTGGTAGCATAGTCATTTTCACAATATTGATTCTTCCTCCCAGGAACATGAATTATCTCTCCATCTGTTTATGTCATCTTTGATTTCTTTCATTAGTGTCTCATAATTTTCTGTTCACAGTTCTTTTGACTCCTTAGGTAAGTTTGTTCCTAGATTTTTAATTATTTTTGTTGCAATGGTAAATGGGATTGATTACTTAATTGCTCTTTCTGATTTTTCATTGTTAGTATATAGAAATGCAAGTGATTTCTATGTATTAATTTTTTTATCTTACAACTTTGCTAAATTCACTCACCAGCCCTAGTAATTTTCTGATACTATCTTTAGGGCTTTCTATGTACAGTATCATGTCATCTGCAAACACTGAGAGCTTTACTTCTTTTCTGATCTGGATTCCTTTGTTTCTTTTTTTCTTTGATTACTGTAGCTAGGACTGCCAGAACTATGTTGAATAATAGTGGTGATAGTGGACACCCTTGTCTTGTTCCTGATCTTAGGGGGGATGCTTTCTGTTTTTCACCATTGTGAATAATGTTTGCTGTAGGCTTATTATACATAGCCTTTACTATGTTGAGGTTCATTCCTTCTATGCCCATTTTTTGAATAGTTTTAATCATAAATAGGTGCGGAATTTTGTTAAAGGCTTTTTCTGCATCTATTGAAATGATCATATGGTTTTTATTTTTCAAGTTAATATGGTATATCACATTGATTGTTTCCATATATTGAAGAATCCTTGCATCCCTGGAATAAACCCAACTTGATCATGGTATATGAGCTTTTTAATGTGCTGCTGAATTTTGTTTGCTAAAATTTTCTTGAGGATTTTTTTTTTCCTATTCATCAGTGATATTGGCCAGTAGTCTTCATTTTTTGTGTTGTCTTTGTCTGGTTTTGGTATCAGGGTGATGGTGGCTTTGTAGAACAGGTTTGGAAGTGTTCCTTCCTCTGCAATTTTTTGAAAGAGTTTTAGAAGGATAGGCATTAGCTTTTCTCTAAATGTTTGATAGAATTCTCCTGTGAAGCCATCTGATCCTGGGCTCTGTTTTTTGGGAGATTTTTGATCACAGCTTCAATTTCAGTGATTGTAATTGGGTTGTTCATAATTTATTTTTCTTCCTGGTTCAGTCTTGGAAGATTGAACTTTTCTAAGAATCTGTCCATTTCTTCCAGGTTATATATTTTATTGCCATATATTTGTTCATAATAGTCTCTTATAATCCTTTGTATTTCTGCATTGTCTGTTGTAACCTGTCCTTTTTCATTTCTAAACTTCTTAATTTGACTCTTTCTGTTTTTCTTGATAAGTCTGGCTAAGGGTTTGTCAATTTTGTTTATCTTCTCAAAGAACCAGCTTTTAGTTTTATTAATCTTTACTATTGTTTCTTTCATTTCTTCTTCATTTATTTCTACTTGGATTTTTATGATTACTTCCCTTCTACTAATTTTGGGGTTTTTTCCTTCTTCTTTTTCCCTCTTAGAACTGCTTTTGTTGCATCCCATGGGTTTTGAGTTGTCATGTTTTCATTGTCATTTGTTTCTAGAATTTTTTTTAATTTTTGTTTAATCTCCATGTGTATGTTTTTATTACTGTTTTTTTTTTTGTATTTGATATCTAGTCTCATAGCATTGTAGTCAGAGAAGATGATTGATATGATTTCAATTTTCTTAAATTTGATTAGCGACCTAAGATGTGGTCTATCATGGAGAATGTTCCTGTACATTTGAGAAGAAATTGTATTCTTCTGTGTTTGGATGGAATGTCCTGAAGATATCAATGAGATCCATCTCATCTAATGTATCACTGAAGACTTGTTTCCTTATTAATTTTCTGTTTTGATGATCTGTCCATTGGTGTGAAGTGGGTTTCTTGTAAACAGCATATATATGGGTCTTGTTTTTGTATCCATTCAGCCAGTTTGTGTCTTTTGGTTGGAGCATTTAATCCATTTACATTTAAAGTAATTATTGATATATATGTTCCTATTGCCATTTTCTAATTGTTTGGGATTGATTTTGTAGATCTTTTTCCTTCTCTTGTATTTCTTGAGTATATAAGTCTGTTTAACATTTATTGTAAAGCTGGTTTGGTGGTACTGAATTCTCTTAACTGTTGCTTGTCTGAAAGCTTTTTATTTCTCCATTAATTTTGAAAGAGATTCTTGCTGGGTACAATAATCTTGGTTATAGATTTTTTTTTTCCCTTTCAGTACTTTAAATATATCATGCCATTCCCTTATGGCCTGCAGAGTTTTTTGCTAAAAGATCAGCTGTTAAGCTATGGGGTTTCCCTTGTATGTTACTTGTTGCTTCTCCCTTGCTGCTTTTAATATTCTTTGTGTTTAGTCTTTGTTAGTTTGATTAGTATGTGTCTTGGCATGTTTCCTCTTGGGTTTATCCTGTATGGGACTCTTTGTGCCTCTTGAACTTGACTGGCTATTTCTTTTCCCATGTTGGGGAAATTTTCAACTATAATATCTTCAAAAGTTTTCTCATACCCTTTCTTTTTCTATTCTTCTTCTTCTGCTGCTGCTGCTAAGTCGCTTCAGTTTTGTCTGACTCTGTGCGACCCCATAGATGGCAGCCCACCAGGCTCCTCCATCCATGGGATTCTCCAGGCAAGAACACTGGAGTGGGTTACCTTTTCCTTCTCCAATGATGAAAGTGAAAAGTGAAAGTGAAGTTGCTCAGTCATGTCCGACTCATAGCGACCCCATGGACTTCAGCCTACCAGGCTCCTCCGCCCATGGGATTTTCCAGGCAAGAGTACTGGATTGGATTGCCATTTCCTTCTCCATTCTTCTTCTGGGACCCCTATAATTTGAATGTTGGTGCATTTGATATGGTCCCAGAAGTCTCTGAGGCTGTCCTCAGCTCTTTTCATTCTTTTTACTTTATTCTGCTTTGCATACGTTATTTCTATCATTTTATCTTCCAGCTCACTGATTTGTTCTTCTGCTTCATATATTCTGCTATTGATTACTTCTAGAGTATTTTTAATTTCAGTAATTGTGTTGTTTGTCTCTGTATGCTTATTCTTTAAATAGTCTAGGTTTTTGTTAATTGATATTTTCATTTTCTTCATTTTGTTTAGAAGGTTTTTCATCATCTTTACTATCATTATTCTGAATACTTTTTCAGGTAACTTTCCTATTTCCTCTTCATTTATTTGGACTTCTTTGTTTCTAGTTTGTTCCTTCATTTGTGTAGTATTTCTCTGCCTTTTCTTTTTTCTTTTTTTTTTTAAGTTATTGTGTTTGAGGTCTCCTTTTCCCATGCTTCATGTAAAGTTGAATTCTTTCCTTGAAGAAGGTTGAATTCTTTCTTCTTTTTGGTTTCTGCCATCCTAACATCAGTCCAATGGTTTGTGTGAACTTTGTATAGGGTCTGATTTGTGCTGAGTTTTTGCTTTTTTGTTTGTTTTTCCTCTGATGGGCAAGGATGAATGAGGTGGTACTCCTGTCTGCTGATGATTAGGTTTGTATTTTTGTTTTGTTTGTTGTTTAGATGAGGCGTCCTGCACAGGGTGCTACTGGTGGTTGTGTGAAGCCAGGTCTTGTATCCAAGTGGTTTCCTTTGTGTGAGTTCTCACTATTTGATACTCCCTAGGGTTAGTTCTTTGGCAGTCCAGTGTCTTGGAGTCAGTTCTCCCACTCCAAAAGCTCAGGCTGATCTCTGGTCAGGAACAAAGATTCCAGAAGTAGTTTGTTATGGCAGTAAGGGAAAGTAAAACAAATGCATGTTGATGTATGGCAAAACCAATACAATATTGTAAAGTAATTAAAAATGATAATAATAATAAATAAATAAATAAAAGAAACTTAAAAAAAAAAAAAACATACAAGAAACCAAAGATGAACCCCAGACAAATGGCAGTTACAAAATCAGGCAAATAATAATTAAAATAATGGAATAAAAACATATACATATACACCCATGAGCAAAATGAAAACATTTAAACAAAAATAAAGCACAGTACACTGATCTAGCAAACAAGGGAAATGAAAAATTATATTTATCAGTTAAGAAAAAAACTAACTTAAGCACAAACTGGAAAATAAAACTAAAGCAAGGTGCCAAGTGAGGAATAAAGCAATGAAAACAAAACTAACAAGTATGTTGGGAGGAAAGGAAAGAAAGAAAAGAAAGAAAGAACAGATGTGCCAAGTTAAATATAGGTAGATAAAGAAGATTTATATATGTTAAAGGTTAACTGCAAGGGGAAATAACAGTAGGAAAAGCAAACAAGGGAATAAATTTAGAAAAAATCATAATAGCTTTAAAAAGTTAAAAATTAAAAAAAGAAAAGAAAAAGAAAGAGGAAAACTCCCTGGAACTGCAAAAGCCCAGCATAGAGGCAGAGGTTTATGACAATAATAAAAAGTGTGAGTGAGAAAAAAAAGAGAAAAGAAAAGCTCAAAAGCTTAATTGGATTTCTTAGTTCCAATAAAATCGACAACTACAACAGAGGGGGAAAAGGAAAAAATATCCACAAGTATCTACAGAACAGGTCAAAAAATAATAATAAAGGTTTTTCTTGAGTTACTGCTGTCAGAGTCTTTTCCCACTCTGGGAATCATAGTTCACCTTACCTCCCTAGGATGGCCTCCAACACTGTACTGATCTCTGGACCTGCTGTGGGGGCTGCTCAGATTCTAATCTGTTCCTGCTCCTGTGTGTTCTTGCCTCCAGTGTCCACAGCTATCAAAGCTAGTGCATTATCTTTTGTGGAAGCTTCCAATGGCCTTTCATATATTCCATAGACACAGAATCTGCTTAGTTGATCATGTGAATTTAATCTGAAGCTTGTGCAGCTGGTGGGAGGGTTTGGGGTCTTCTTCCTTAGCCACACTGCCCCTGGGTTTCAATTGTGGTTTTATTTCCCCCCCTACATGTAGGTCATCCACTGGGGTTTAGCTCTTGAGACTGTTCTGGAGGGCTTGGGTTTGCCCCTGTGAGGGCCAGGTGTGGAAGGGGTGCAACTGCTTGGGTTGCAGGGGTTCTGGCAGCACCAGGTACTCAGGGTGGGTGGCAGCTAGGGCAGCAGGAAATATAGTGCATGGCAACCAGTATTGCCCAATAAGCTCCAGTATTCCTGCCTGGAGAACCCCCTCTCTGACAGAGAAGTCTGGCAGGCCACAGTCTACAGGGTCACAAAGTGTTGGACAGAACCGAAGTGACCCTGCACGCATAAACACAAGATTTCTTTTTTTGGCTGTGGCAGCTCTGACCCAGTAAGAGTTGAGTGTGAAGGTTGTGCAGCTGTTTGGCTTGCAGGGACCCTGGGGGCGCCAAGTGTTTAGGCACACAAACTGCTTCTGTGGCAGGAGTTATGGCCCTATCAGAGTCTGTTTTCAAGCCTCTTGTAGCTGGCCATCAGAAAGCCTCTTTGGCCAGTCTTTCTCCATAGCTCTGCCCATTCAGGCACTTAGAGGAATCCCTTGCCTGGGGTCCTTCTGTTGTTTGGCATGTCAAATACATAGAGAGGCCTCCTGTGACTGGGGTCCTACTCTGTAGATTGGCACATAGGGCACTTAAAAGGACACCCTGGGTGTGGTCCTACTCTGTAGTTCAATGCGTCAGGTGTTTGATGGGCCATTGCTGAGCTGTCAATGCTGGTGTGTGGAGAGGGAGAGACTGTGGTGATGGCTCCAACTCCTACACGTGACTCAGCAGTACTGGCTTGCTTCCGAGGCTGCCTGGCTTTCCTCCGAGGCTGCCTGGCTTTCCTCCACAGGCATTTCACACTACAATATCCTACTTCACATCCCCTCAGTCAACAGCAGCCCTTGCAACAGGATTGCTCCACAGTCCCTAAACTCCAGCTCCCAGCCACTGCCCCTTCCAGGAGACTCGTGTTCCTGCCCAGCATATGTATGGCTGTGGCAAGGACTGTTTGATTCTCATTCCATTCAGGCTGCCACAGATCAGCTGTTTCACTCTCAGCCTTAAATATTTCTCCTCTGACTCAGACAATTGCTCCGCTGTGGGGATTGGACCCCTGCTCCAGTTCCCCCACCCAACAAGGGTAGGTCCAGTCCTACAAATACTCCTGTCTCCCCCGCCTCCAGTTCCTTTGTCTTACCGAGTTTTACATGGTTCTGAGAAGGCGATGGCACCCGACTCCAGTACTCATGCTTGGAAAATTCCATGGACACAGGAGCCTGGTAGGCTGCAGTCCATGGAGTCGCTAAGAGTCAGACACGACTGAGCGACTTCACTTTCACTTCTCACTTTCATGCATTGGAGAAGGAAAAGGCAACCCACTTGAGTGTTCTTGCCTGGAGAATCCCAGGAACGGAGGAGCCTGGTGGGCTGCCGTCTATGGGGTCGCACAGAGTCGGACACGACTGAAGCGACTTAGCAGTAGCAGCAGCATATTCTTTTACACTGGTCAGGTCCTCCTGTCTGCTTTCAACTGGTGTTCTGCATGCACTTCTGCGTCTGAAGGTGTATTCCTGATGTATCCATAAAGAGAGATGTACTCCACATCCACCTATTCCTCCACCATCATGTTCTCTGTGCTGCTTCATTTTGTATTCCAAGGCCAAACTTGCCTGTTACTCTAGGTACTTCTTGACTTCCCACTTTTGCATTTCAGTCCCCTATGATGTACTCTGCCAAATAATGTTCAAAGTACTGAAAAATTGCACTTATCTCACATGCTAGCAAATTAATGATCAAAATTCTCCAAGCCAGGTTTAAACAGTACATGAACTGTGAAATTCAAGATGTTCAAGTTGGATTTAGAAAAAGCAGAGGAACCAGAAATCAAATAGCCAGCATCCATTGGATCATAGAAAAAGCAAGAGAATTCCATCATGTATGAAATGAGTTGCCAGTCCAGGTTCGATGCACGATACTGGATGCTTGGGGCTGGTGCACTGGGACGACCCAGAGGGATGGAATGGGGAGGGAGGAGGGAGGAGGGTTCAGGATGGGGAACACATGTATACCTGTGGAGGATTCATTTTGATATTTGGCAAAACTAATACAGTTATGTAAAGTTTAAAAATAAAATAAAATTTAAAAAAAAAAAAAGAAAAGAAAAAGCAAGAGAATTCCAGAAAAATATCTATTTCTGCTTTATTGATTATGTTAAAGCCTTTGACTGTATCAGATCAGATCAGATCAGTTGCTCGGTCGTGTCCGACTCTTTGCGACCCCATGAATCACAGCACGCCAGGCCTCCCTGTTCATCACCAACTCCTGGAGTTCACTCAGACTCACATCCATCGAGTCAGTGATGCCATCCAGCCATCTCATCCTCTGTCGTCCCCTTCTCCTCCTGCCCCCAATCCTTCCCAGCATCAGAGTCTTTTCCAATGAGTCAACTCTTTGCATCAGGTGGCCAAAGTACTGGAGTTTCAGCTTTAGCATCATTCCTTCCAAGCAAATCCCAGGGCGGATCTCCTTCAGAATGGACTGGTTGGATCTCCTTGCAGTCCAAGGGACTCTCAAGAGTCTTCTCCAACACCACAGTTCAAAAGCATCAATTCCAGTGCTCAGCCTTCTTCACAGTCCAACCCTCACATCCATACATGACCACAGGAAAAACCATAGCCTTGACTAGACAAACCTTTGTTGGCAAAGTAATGTCTCTGCTTTTGAATATGCTATCTAGGTTGGTCATAACTTTCCTTCCAAGGAGTAAGCGTCTTAATTTCATGGCTGCAATCACCATCTGTAGTGATTTTGGAGCCCAGAAAAATAAAGTCTGACACTGTTTCCACTGTTTCCCCATCTATTTCCCATGAAGTGGTGGGACTGGATGCCATGATCTTCCTTTTCTGAATGTTGAGCTTTAAGCCAACTTTTTCACTCTCCACTTTTACTTTCATCAAGAGGCTTTTGAGTTCCTCTTCACTTTCTGCCATAAGGGTGGTGTCATCTGCATATCTGAGGTTATTGATATTTCTCCAGGCAATCTTGATTCCAACTTGTGTTTCTCCCAGCCAGCGTTTCTCATGATGTACTCTGCATAGAAATTAAATAAACAGGGTGACAATATACAGCCTTGACGTACTCTTTTTGCTATTTGGAACCAGTCTGCTGTTCCATGTTCAGTTCTAACTGTTGCTTCCTGACCTGCATACAAATTTCTCAAGAGGCAGGTCAGGTGGTCTGGTATTCCCATCTCTTTCAGAATTTCCCACAGTTTATTGTGATCCACACAGTCAAAGGCTTTGGCATAGTCAATAAAGCAGAAATAGATGCTTTTCTGGAACTCTCTTGCTTTTTCCATGATCCAGTGGATGTTGGCAATTTGATCTCTGGTTCCTCTGCCTTTTCTAAAACCAGCTTGAACATCTGGAAGTTCACGGTTCACATATTGCTGAAGCCTGGCTTGGAGAATTTTGAGCACTACTTTACTAGCATGTGAGATGAGTGCAATTGTGCGATAGTTTGAGCATTCTTTGGCATTGCCTTCCTTTGGGATTGGAATGAAAACTGACTTTTCCAGTCCTGTGGCCACTGCTGAGTTTTCCAAATTTGCTGGCATATTGATTGCAGCACTTTCACAGCATCATCTTTCAGGATTTGGAATAGCTCAACTGAATTCCATCACCTCCACTAGCTTTGTTTGTAGTGACTGTATAGATCACAACAAACTGTGGAAAATTCTTCAAGTGATGGGAATATCAGATCACCTGACTTGCCTCCTGGATATCTGTATACATGCCAAGAAGCAACAGTTAGAACCAGACTTAGCACAACAGACTGGTTCCAAATTGGGAAAGGAGGACATCAAAGCTCCATAGTGTCACCCTACTTATTTAACTTATATGCAGAGTACATCATGAAAAATGCCGGGCTGGGTGAAACACAAGTTGGAATCAAGATTGCCAGAAGAAATATCAATAGCCTCAGATACGCAGATGACACCACCCTTATGGCAGAAAAAGCCTCTTGATGAAAGTGAAAGAGGAGAATGAAAAAGCTGGCTTAAAACTCAATATTCAAAAAACTAAGATGTTGGCATCTGGTCCCATCACTTCATGGCAAATATATGGTGAAACAAAGGAAACAGTGACAGACTTTATTTTCTTGGTCTCCAAAATCAATGCAGATGGTGCCTGAAGCCACAAAATTAAAAGACGCTTGCTCCTTGAAAGAAAAGCTATTACCAACCTAGATAGCATATTCAAAAGCAGAGACATTATTTTGCCGACAAAGGTCCATCTAGTCAAAGCTATGGTTTTTCACTGTTAGCCTGTAAGCCTTTTCTCTGTTCATTCTGTTAGCCTTTGTCCTGCTTTATTTTGTATTCCAAGGCCAAACTTGTCGGTTACTCCAGATATCTTTTGAATTTAAACTTTTGCATTCCATTGCCCTGTGAGGAAAAGGACATGTGTGTGTGTGTGTGTGTGTGTGTGTGTGTGTGTGTTAGGTCTAGAAGGTCTTGTAGGTCATCATAGAATTGCTCAACTTCAGCTTCTTTGGCATTAGTGGGTAGGCCTAGTCTCGGACTACTGTGATATTGAATGGCTTGCCTTGGAAATGAACAGAGATCATTCTGTCATTTTTGAGACTGCACCCAAGTACTGCACTTTGGACTCTCTTGTTAACTATGAGGGCTATTCCATTTCTTCTAAGTGATTCCTGCCCACAGTAGATACAGTGGTTATCTGAATTAAATTCGCCCATTCCAGTACATTTTAGTTCACTGATTCCTAAAATGTCTATGTTCACTCTTACCATCTCCTGTTTGACCACTTCCAATTTACCTTGATTGACGGACATAGAACATTCCAGGTTCCTATGCAATAATGCTCTTTACAACATTGGACTTTACTTTATCACCAGTCACATCCACAACTGGGCATTGTTTTCACTTTGGCTCTATCTCTTCATTCTTTCTGGAGTTATTTCTCCACTAATCTCCAGTAGAATATTGGGCACCTACTGATGTGGGGAGTTCATCTTTCTGTGTCCTATCTTTTTGCCTTTTCATACTGTTCATGGGGTTCTCAAGGCAAGAATGCTGAAGTGGTTTGCCATTCCCTTCTCCAGTGGACCACATTTTGTCAGAACTCTCCACTGTGACCCATCTGTCTTGAGTGCCCCTACAGGGCATGGCTCATAGTTTCATTGAGTTAGACAAGGCTGTGATCCATTATCAATTTGGTAAGTTTTCTGTAACTGTGATTTCCATTCTGTCTGCCCTCTGATGGATAAGGATAAGAGGTTTATGGAAGCTTCTTGATGGGAGGGACTTGCTGTGTGGGAATCTGGGTCTTGCTCTGATGGGTGGAACCATGCTTAGTTCAGTTCAGTTCATGTCCAACTCTTTGAGACCCCATGGACTGCAGCACACCAGGCTTCCCTGTCCAACACCAACTCCTAGAGTTTACTCAAACTCATGTCCACTGAGTCAGTGATGCCATCCTACCATCTCATCCTCTGTTGTCCCCTTCTCCTCCTGCCTTCAGTCTTTCCCAGCATCAGGGTCTTTTTCAGTGAGTCAGTTCTACGCATCATGTGGCCAAAGTACTGGAGTTTCAGCCGCAGCAGCAATCCTTCCAATGAATATTCAGGGCTGATTTCCTTTAGAATGGACTGGTTGAATCTCCTTGCAGTCCAAGGGACTCTCAAGAGTCTTCGGACCATGCTCAGTAAATCTTTAATCCAATTTTCTGTTGATGGGTGGGATTGCATTCCTGCCCTGTTTTTTGGCCTGAGGCAACCTCCTTCTAAAGGACTTATGCCAGGACTGGGTTTTTTAAATATCTTTTTTGATAAAATAAAAATTAATCAACCCCATAGGGCTTCTCTGGCAGTCCAGTGGTTAAGATGCTGCATTCCCAAAATAGGGGGGTGTGGGTTTTATCCCTGGTTGGAGAACTAAGATCCCACATGCCAAATGATATGCTCACCACCAAGTTAAGCAAGCCCATATTTACATTTTACCTTTTTACTAAATCTGAAAAATAAAAAGAGAAAATATAAAAATTATTTAAAAATTAAAGAAATTGGAGCCCAAAAGAAGACAAAAATTGCTTAAGAACTGATAACTAAACAATAGTAGAGGCCTTTTTTCCTGGTAACTTAAGTTGCCTTGCAAAGGAACTTTACAGTTTTGTTAGTGAACATGCTGAAAATGTTAGCATTTGCCTTTTCCCTACCACACAACTCTGAGATGCTTGTTCCTTCCTGCCTCTTGTGTTTTGCTTAGTTGCTCAGTCACATCTGACTCTTTGCAACTCCATGGACTGTAGCTCGCCAGGCTCCTCTGTCTGTGGGGATTCTCCAGGCAAGAATACTGGAGTGGGTTGCCATGGTCTCCTTCAAGGGATCTTCCCAACCCAGGGATCTAACCCAGGTCTCTCACATTTCAGATGAATTCTTTATGGTCTGAAACACCAGGGAAGCCCCAGGAAACCTCTCTCTTATAACATTTAATTTAAATCCATGTTCTATATAGCATAGAAGCCTTTGGATTCTTAGTCACCTGTCATCTCCCTATAGGAGAAAAAAGGATCTTTCATTCTTTGATCCTCCCTTAACACACATAGCTGCACAGTGGCTATTTGTAATCACGTTGTCAACCAGAAAATATACCTCCTTGAGTCAAAACAGCTTTTGTGTTTTGGGGATTTCCTGTTGTAAAAGAACTCCGGTTCAGGTTCTGACCTTCAGGGGAAAGACACCTATTATTAGTAGAGCTTTTCCTTGAATCTGGTGTATTGAGATGCTTAGTTGCAAGTACTTTGTTCTCTGCTTTCTCACCACATGCATGCTTCACATAGACACTCTTACATTTATTTCTGATTTGGGGGAAAGTAAGGACACCTTGTCATCTGTTTGATTTTACTACACTCATGACCCCACCTGCTTTCTAAAAAACAATGTTTGTCTGGATTATATTTATTTATTTCAGTTAAGTATTAACCATAATTTCCTTTTAGAAAATGTCATGTTTCTCCTGGAGACAATTAGCATCCCCAGGCCTGAGAAGCCCAACTCTGTTACTTTGTACCTATAACAGGAACAGTGGAAAGAAATGGGTAACACTGACTATGGTGCTGTTTAATTTGTTTAAAGTAGCTTCCAGTTTCTGATTTGCCATCTCAAAAATTGATTTGTAGCCAATATATAAAGCAAAAAATCTTATTTTTATGATAGCATCTGAATTATAAATACTTTTATTGACATAAAATGGCTAGAACCAACTACAAAGCAGCTATATGAGATAAAATGTCCCATACCTCATGGCTGTTCTCATATATTTTTTGGATGGTGCCCATCAACAAAGTCAACTAAAGAGCAGTAACAAGAATGGGTGGGTTTGAAAAGATGAAATAATTAATATTGGATTGGAAATTATTCTAGCAGTTCTAGGGGAGATTGCAAAGAGATATATGTATGGGGAAGGCAGGAACAATTCAAGAAAAACTCAAAGTAGTAACTCTTTTCCTCACTGAATCTAGCCACATGTTAAAAACTCAGCTCAATATGTTTTTACTCTGCATTATTAACTCATTAAGGCTATATCCATGGAATATAGAATGGGAAACTGGCTGTAGGGTCCTGCCGTTAGCACTATCCAGATGGCTCTCTCTACTATACTGAATAGGCTACCTATAGACTGAAATAGATGGCCATCTCCATGCAATGATATGAAGAGCAGTAAGAGGCATCCCATCTCCAAAGTGTCACCTTTTCCTTAGCTTGTCACTTCTTTCAATAAAGGATTAAACACCCTTGTTAGAATATAAATATTACCTGAAATGGGGAACATATTACAGAATCATCAGTCTCAACTATCACAACTAGTTTTTCCTTGAGCAGGATTCTGAGAAAATGGAACAGAGGACAGGCAAATGTTGATGAGTGGAGGGGAATGAACTGAGTGGTGGTAAGTAGGAAGAGAAAATTGGAAATGAATATATTTTTTTCCACAAGCATTTCTATCAGTGGGAAAGAACTGATATAGAGGGCATGGAAAGTTTAGAGATATCCCCAAAACAAGAATGGTAATATACGACTTTAGTCTTGACTTCCTTCGCTACATCTGTCCTCATCTTACCTACTTGGACATACTAATTTGAGGGATACATGCACATCAGGCTAGAAGTCAGGACTTCCTGATGCTCTGGCTATGATTCTGATCATAACAAAGAGTTACAGAGATAGCTGCTTTTTCCTTCTTCTTTAATAACCCATTAACAATGGAAACCTTAATGTTTCTTCTGCTGAGCAGCCACAAACTCTGCTTCGATCACCATTATCTTTGTTAGCTTTTTTGATTGTTATTCATGATCAGCTTGGCTACTTGCAATCAAACTTAAATGGATTTAACCTTAACCTTTATGCATAACTGATGCTGGTTCTACTAAAATCTAAATCTTAAAATTTACCAGCAAACTGCTTAGAATTCCAAAGGGGTCTCTAGGCCTCCCTATGACCCTTCAGGCTTAGTGAGCAGTGAGGTGAGAAGATCTCTAAATTTCCATTGCCACCTTCTTGCAATCGTCCATGCTATGTGCTTAAATCTTACCTACACCCATGTAAATAAGAGAGTGAGGATAACAGGAAAGTTTTTACAGTGAGGAACAAACTGTCAGATGAGTCTTCAGAGCAGACACAGACAATTTCATGCATAAAGAGTAGAAAGTACTAATTCCCAGCCGCCTCTGACCTAATCCCCTCACTCTTCCTCTCTGGTGCTCTGGCTTCGCTTCTTGCTTTCTGAAAGTATTATTGTTTTAGTAAATGCATTTTTAGAATTCATGTCATCTCTTCAAAAAAGAAAAGCACATGAGTCTGAGGGAAGGATGTGTAGGATGGTTATGAAGGCTTTACCTGAAGAAATAAAAATGACAGAATAACTTGGCTTTCTGTTGATTGTTTTGTTTCAGATTAAGGAATGATTCATCAATCAACTATAGCCAAAAGGAATGAACACATGAGTGACCTTTCATGAGAATGGAACTTCAGCCCTATCAAAGTTACTTAATAGTTGGCTGTCACAGAGTACCATGAAAGTGAGCCTCTCTGCCCAATGTTCAGTATAAAACCTTGTAAGGAAAGTAGGAGAGGCATAGGAAAAAGAGGATAGAATTGCAGTGTGACTAGATTCTAGGGGTGATAGGAATTTGGAGAAGCCTGTGTGAATATTCCTGTATCTGAATAGTAATGTGTCTGACTGATATCACAGTACTTACTTAGAAGTTTCACAATGTTAAAGTAGATAGAGTACTGAATTTGAAAATAGGAGCTCTAATTCTTAGTTCTACTGCTGTTACTGCATGAAGCCTGAGAAGAAACAGACTCTTCCTTTTCTCCAGCACTAAAATGAGGTAGCTGGATAAGAAAGCACCTAAAGTAGCTTCCAAATCTAGTGTTTTGTGGGTATGAGCCTGCAGTTTTCATGAGTAATCAAATAATATCCCATTAAGGTGGACCAAGGCAAAATGCACAAATGTGTTGTGTTGGGCGCATTGAATTTTCTTTGCATTTTATTTCTACCTCTGAAATGTATTCATGCAATTCTATTAGCCATATATATATTTCACCACAATATCCCCAAATTTTGCCTGTTGAAATCATGCTCTTCTTTGAAGCCTATCCCAAAGATTATTTTTACAATTGCATTTTCCCTGATACTCTAAAACAAGAAATAAACTCTCCTTCTCAGTGCCTAGACACATAATCTAGCTTTCTCATACAGCAGTAATCACAGCTCTTCATCTTGATTGAGTATATCTTTTTTTCCTCACACTGAGACCTGGGACTAGGTCTTACTCATTTCAGTGTCTTCCACATTTCCCTGTATCTATCACATGGGAATTGTTCAATCCATGATATAGTAAATCTTTCCAAGCCAATATTAAGATGCATTTTGTCTCTCTGAAATGTGATTGCAAATTAATAAAAAAAATAATAAGTATCTGTTGTGCTCAGAAATGTGAACCAACTTAAATTTTATCTTAACTTTGAATTGTACAATAACTTCAGACTCAAAAAAGTAGTTGTGGAAGTTGTACAAAGAATTCCCAAATACCCTTCATCAAATTCATCATACATAACCATAATACAACTATGAAAATCAGGAAATTAACAATGATCCAATGGCAGTATCTAATCTACAGACTTTATTTAAATTTCACCAATGGTCCCATGAATGTGCTTTTTGTGATCCAGCATTTAATCGAAGATCACATGTTACATTTACAGTTTTCATGTCTCCTAAATCTATTTTAAGCAGGAACAAAGTTTTAGTCTGTCTTTGATCCTTGAAACCATTAAACAAATATTGGCATTTTTTTTTTTTTTGTAGAATGTTCCTCAAATTAGGTTTGTGATCAGATTATGTATTTTGGTAGAAATACCACAGAAGTAATGCATGATACTTGGTGGGTCATATCAGGAATCATATATCCATTTGTCCCATTACCAGTGATGTTATTAACTTTAATCATTTGGTTGAGGGCATCCACTCTAAATTTATTATTTTTTTCTTTCAACAATTAATAATTTTCCTGTAGGGGAATGCTTTGAGACTATGTTATTATTGTAGTGTTTGTCAAGTAGTGATTTTCTATTTCTCTCATTTTTTTTTTACATTTACTAGCTGAAATCCTAGTAGCAGATATGAGCTTTCTCTTCTCTCCCATTTGTTTACTTATAAAATAATCTTTATATCAGCATGGACCCATGGATTCTTATTTTATATATACAATGAATAATAATCCAACACCCTTGTTCTTTATTTTGGTTGAGCCAACTTTTAAAGAAAAATTTTCAGTTCTGATTTTATCCTGTTCTCTCTTCTGACCTAAGAGTAGCGTATGAAGGTCAAACTCTTGATTAGGGCTACCCAAAGAATAGGAGGCCCATTTTTTCCCCTTAAACAGTATCAAATCATGGGAGCACTTAGTACAATATCATGCACTCAGTGAATATTCAAAAAGTGGGTTGTGTTTTTTTGTTTTGTTTTGTTTTGTTTTGTTACTGAAGCAGGTATTTCTGAAGCCTTGGCAGAATGAAAGCTGAAACTTCTGTTCATTATAAATAATTTTACTTTGGGCCATATATTCAACCACTATTCTGTTCATCATTGTAGATGTTGAGTATTGAAGCAAGTTTTTTTTGCATCTAAAAATTGTCTAGAGGCACTGCTCACAGAACTAGGAGGTAAATAATGTTGGCATTGCTTCAAGATGACATTGGAATACTGGCATGTGTTACTGTGCTAAATTTAACCCTGTATGAAGGCCACTAAATGTGTTCATTTCAGTGCAGATCTTGATTAAACACTGATAAATTGGACAGAAGAGAAAACGGAGCTTGGGCTAAGGTAATGACCCTGGTAGGTAAGGACTTTAGAAATAGGTCAAATGGTGAAATAGAGAGTTATTTGCATGAAACAGTTCTCCCTGTAATTCCAAAGGGCAGAAAATAACCCACAGTTGCCTTCAAAGCAGTCAAGTGAAGAAAACAACTCATTAAATGAAAAAAGAAGATACTCTCTTTCCTGTGAATTCTAACAGACCTCAGAGCTACAAATTAGAGAGACATTTCAGGTAAGTAACATTATTCACTCTAAGCAAAATATGGTTAAAAAAATCTGTATCTATTTGGAACTCAGTCCATAGGGTTCTAATTAATGGGAACTAGAATATGCTTGTGATACCATAGACCCAGAATGGATCTAGTTTTGTGGGGCTTGAAATGTATATAGCATGGCATTCCTCATGTGAGGGAAAAAAATGCATGCCATTTACTTGCAAATGTTATACAAGCATGTCAGCATGTGAACATATTGCTAACATACCTCTCAGAGTCTTGGAAAGTATTTATTCAAGTGAGGGCCCCTGAAGCTTCAACTCCATTAGCTTCACAGTAAATCTGCATCTGGGTGGATCCATAGAACGGACTACAGGAAAAACCTGATATGAGGCTCCGATAACTTTCCTTGCCTGCTACAAGTCTATAGGCTTAATTGTCATAGTTATAATCAGATTTAGAGATGCCACAAAGAAAATTATATTGCTTCTGTTGAAACTGTAGGATTACTGGATGGCTTCTCTAAAAGTAGACAACTCTGTGGAAGTCACTGCCCCAAAGCAATGATTTGGTAGATTTCCTGTAGTCAAAGAGTGGTGGAGGGGTGAAAGGTAAATAAGTCAATGATATGGGTGGATTATATTGGGTTAGCCAAAACAGTTCATTTGGGTTTTTCCATAACATCTTATGGAAAAAAGCAAAACAAATTTTTAAGGTTAAAAATGTTACAACTGTAACATGTTAAAAATGTTTAAAAGTGCAATGAAAATATAACTCTTTGTGGTTTGTGAGTTTATGATATTTGCTACATGAAGATTTAACAAGAAAGGACTGCATCTCAATTTTTGAATCTTAATCCTACCTAAATGATCTCTCTCTGTCTTCATAATCCTGAGGTTTTGTGTTACTCAAAAATAACTGCTATTGAAGTAGCCTGTAGTTTATAGCAGTGGTTCTCAAAATGAGGAACTACTTGGAATGCTTGTGTAAACTACTAATTTATAGGCACCATTGCTCACATTCTGGTGTGGGAGGTCTGGAGTGTGGCTAAGGATTTTTTTTTTTTTTAATTTCTATTGGAGTATAGTTGCTTTGCAATGTGGTGAAAGTTTCTGCTGTACTGGAAAGTAAATAAGTTATAGGTATACATATATCCCCACTTTTTAAAATTTCCTTCCCATTTAGATCACCACCTAGCGTTGAATAGAGTTCCCTGTGCTTTACAATAGGTTGTCATTAGTTATCTATTTATAAAAAAATGTATATATGTAATCCCAAACTGTCAATTTATCCCACCCCACTTCCCCCTTTGGTATCCATAGTTTGTTCTCTATATCTGTGTCTCTATTTTTGCTTTGCAAATAAGTTCATCTGTACCATTTTTCTAGATTCCACATATAAGTGATATTTGCTTTTCTCTTTTTGACTTACTTCACTCTGTATGACAGTCTCTGGGTCTATCCACATCTCTGCAAATGGCATGATTTCATTCTTTTTTTATGGCTGAGTGGGCCACAGTCCATGGGGTCACAAAGAGTTGGACATGACTTAGCAACCAAACTACAACAACAATAATCCATTGTATATGTGTACAACGTTTTCTTTATCCATTCATGTGTTGATTAATATTTAAATTATTTCCATGCTCTGCCTATTGTAAATACTGCAGCAAAGAATATTGGGGTGCATGTATATATATATTGATATTAATTTATATATTTTAATGTATTTATTTCAATTGAAGCATAATTGCTTCACAATGCATATATATGTTTGAATTATGGTTTGCTCCAGATACATGCCCAGAAGTGGAATTGCTGTGTCATATGGTAGTTCTATTTATACTGTTTTTGGAACCTCCATACTGTACTACATAGTGGCTGAGTCAATTCACAGTCTGTTCTTTACATCTGTGTCTCTTTTGCTGTCTTACATATAAGGTCATCATTATCATCTTTCTAAATTTCATATATATGCATTAATATACTGTATTGGTGTTTTTCCTTCAGACTTACTTCACTCTGTAATAGGCTCTAGTTGAATCCACCTCATTAGAGCCGATACAAATGCATTCTTTTTAATATCTGAGTAATATTCTATTGTGTATATATACCACAGATTTCTTATCCATTCATCTGCTGATGGACATCTAGGTTGCTTCCATGTCCTAGTTATTGTAAACAGTGCTGCGATGAACATTGGGGTACAGGTGTCTCTTTCAATTCTGGTTTCCTTGGTGTGTATGCCCAGCAATGGGATTGCTGGCTCGTATGGCACTTCTATTTCCAGTTTTTTAAGGAATCTCCACACTGTTATCCATAGTGGCTGTACTAGCTTGCATTCCCACCAACAGTGTAAGAGGGTTCCCTTTTCTCCTCACCCTCTCCAACATTTATTGTTTTTAGACTTTAGGATAGCAGCCATTCTGACTGGTATGAGATGGTACCTCACTGTGGTTTTGACATGCATTTGTCTGACAATGAGTGACATTGAGCATCTTTTGATGTGTTTGTTATCCATCTGTATGTCTTCTTTGGAGAAATGTTTGTTTAGTTTTTTGGTCCATTGTTTTATTGGGTCACTTATTTTGCAGGAATTGAGCTGCGGGAGTTGCTTGTATATTTTTGAGATTAATTCTTTGCCATTTGCTTAGTTTGCTATCATTTTCTCCCATTCTGAAGGCTGTCTTTTCACCTTGCTTATAGTTTCCATCATTTTGCAGAAGCTCTTAAGTTTAATTAGGTCCCATTTGCTTACTTTTACTTTTATTTCTATTACTCTAGGAGGTGGGTCATACAGGATCCTGCTGTGATTTATGTCTGAGAGTGTTTTGCCTATGTTTACCTCTAGGAGTTTTATAGTTTCTGGTCTTACATTTAGATTTTTAATCCATTTTGAGTTTATTTTTGTGTATGATGTTAGAAAGTGTTCTAGTTTCAGTCTTTTACAAGTGATTGACCAGTTTTCCCAGCACCACTTGTTAAAGAGATTGTCTTTTCTTCATTGTATATTCTTGCCTCCTTTGTCAAAGATAAGGTGTCCATAGGTACATGAATTTATCTCTGGGCTTTCTATTTTGTTCCATTGATCTATATTTCTGTCTTTCTGCCAGTACCATACTGTTTTGATGACTGTAGCTTTGTAGCAGAGCCTGAAGTCAGGCAGGTTTATTCCTCAAGTTCCATTTTTCTTTCTCAAGATTGCTTTGACTATTCGAGGTTTTTTGTATTTCCATACAAATTATGAAATTATTTGTTCTAGTTCTCTGAAAAATATTGTTGGTAGCTTGATAGGGATTGCATTAAATCTATAGATTACGTTGGTTAGTGTACTCACTTTCACTATATTGATTCTTCTGATCCATGAACATTGTATATTTCTCCATTTATTTGTATCATCTTTGATCTCTTTCAGCAGAGTTTTATAGCTTTCTTTATACAGGTCTTTTGTTTTTTTAGGTAGATTTATTCCTGAGTATTTTGTTCTTTTAGTTGCAATGGTGAATGGAATTGTTTCCTTAATTTCTCTTTCTGTTTTCTCATTGTTAGTGTATAGGAATGCAAGGGACTTCTGTGTGTTAATTTTATATCCTGCAACATTCCTATGTTAATTGCTTGGCTCTAGTAATTTTCAGGTGGAGTCTTTAGGGTTTTCTATGTAAAGGATCATGTCATCTGCAAACAGTGAGAGTTTTACTTTTGTCCAATCTGGATTCCTTTCATTTCTTTTTCTTCTCTGATTGCTGTGGCTAAAACTTCCAAAACTATGTTGAATAGTAGTGGTGAGAGTGGGCACCCTTGTCTTGTTCCTGACTTTGGGGGAAATGCTTTCAATTTTTCACTATTGAGGATAATGTTTGCTGTGGGTTATCATATATGCCTTTTATTATGTTGAAATATGCTCCTCCTATGCCTGCTTTCTGGAGAATTTTTATCATAAACAGATGTTGAATTTTGTCAAAGGCTTTCTCTGAATCTATTGAGATAATCATATGGTTCTTATCTTTCTATTTGTTAATGTGGTGTATCACTTTGATTGATTTGCAAATATTGAAGAATCCTTGCATCCCTGAGATAAAGCCCACTTGGTCATGGTGAATGATCTTTTTAATGTGTTTCTGGATTCTGATTGCTAGAATTTTGTTAAGGATTTTTGCATCTATGTTCATCAGTGATACTGGACTGTAGTTTTCTTTTTTTAGGCATCTTTGGTTTTAGTATTAGGGTGATGGTGGCTTGATAGAATGAGTTTGGAAGTTTACCTTCCTCTGATATTTTCTGGAAGAGTTTGAGTTGGATAGGTGTTAGCTGTTCTCTAAAATTTTGGTAGAATTCACCTTTGAAGCCATCTGGGCCTGAGTTTTGTTTGTTGGAAGACTTTTTATTACAGTTTCGATTTCCTTGCTTGTGATGGGTCTGTTAAGATTTTTCTATTTCTTCCTGGTTCAGATTTGGAAAATTATACTTTTCTAAGAATTTGTCCATTTCTTCCAAATTGTCCATTTTACTGGCATATAGTTGTTGATACTAGTTTCTTATGATCCTTTGTGTTTCTGTGTTGTCTGTTGTGATCTCTCCATTTCCATTTCTAATTTTGTTGATTTGATTCTTCTTCCTTTTTTCTTGATGAGTCTGGCTAATGATCTTACCTTCTCAAAGAACCATCTTCTGGCTTTGTTGATTTTTGCTATGGTCTCCTTTGTTTCTTTTTCATTTATTTCTGTCCTAATTTTTATGATTTATTTACTTCTACTAACCCTGGTGTTCATTTCTTCTTTTTCTTGTTGCTTTAGGTGTAGAGTAAGGGTATGGTTTTTTTTTTTATTTTTCTCTTGTTTCTGAGGTATGCTTGTATTGCTATGAACCATCCCTTTAGCACTGCTTTTACTGTTGGTTATTCAGATGCATGTTGTTTAGCATCCATTTGTTTGTATCTTTAATAGTTTTTTTTCCTGTTCAATTCAGTTCAGTTCAGTTCATTCATTCAATCGTGTCTCACTTTTTGCTACCCCAAGGACTGCAGCACACCAGGCCTCCCTGGATATCACTAACTCCCATCCTTTACTCAAATTTATGTCCATTGAGTCAATGATGCCATCCAACCATCTCATCATTTGTCATCCCCTCCTGCTTCTGCCATCAAACATTCCTAGTATCAGGGTCTTTTCAAAGGACTCCTCTCTTCACATCATGTGGCCAAAGTATTGGAGTTTCAGTTTCAACATTAGTCCTTCCAATGAAAATCCAGGACTGATTTCCTTTAGGATGGACAGGTTGGATCTCCTTGTAGTCCAAGGGACTCTCAAGAGTCTTCTCCAACACCACAGTTCAAAAGCATCAATAATTTGGGGCTCAGCTTTCTTTAAAGCCAAATTCTCACATCCACACATGACTACTGGAAAAAACCATAGACTTGACTAGACAGACCTTTGTTGACAAAGTAATATCTCTGCTTTTTAATATGCTGCCTATGTATGTCATGGTAAATAGGTGGGGAAACAGTGCAAACAATGTCAAACTTTATTTTTCTGGGCTCCAAAATCACTGCAGATGGTGACTGCAGCCATGAAATTAAAAGACTCTTACTCCTTGGAAGGAAGTTATGACCAACCTAGAGAGTCCCTTGGACTGCAAGGAGATCCAACCAGTCCATCCTAAAGGAGATCAGTCCTGGCTATTCATTGGAAGGACTGATGTTAAAGCTGAAGCTCCAATACTTTGGCCCCCTCATGTGAAGAGTTGACTCACTGGAAAAGACCCTGATCCTGGGAGGGATTGGGGGCAGGAGGAGAAGGGGATGAGAGAGAGTGAGATGGCTGGATGGCATCAATGGCTTGATTGACATGAGTTTGGGGAAACTCCAGGAGTTGGTGATGGACAGGGAAGCCTGGCATGCTGCGATTCATGGGGTCGCACAGTCAGACACGATTGAGCGACTGAACTGAACTGAACTGAACTGAACTGAACTATGTGGGTCATAACTTTCCTTCCAAGGAGCAAGCGTCTTTTAATTTCATGGCTGCGATCACCACCTGCAGTAATCTTGGAGCCCAAAAAGCAAAGTCAGCCACTGTTTCCCCAACTATTTGCCATGAAGTGATGGGACTGGATGCCATGATCTTAGTTATCTGGATGTTGAGGTTTAAGCCAACATTTTCACTCTCCTCTTTCACTTTCATCAAGAGGTTCTATAATTCTTCACTTTCTGCCATAAGGACGGTATCATCTGCATATCTGAGATTATTGATATTTCTCCCCACAATCTTGATTTCAGCTTCAGCTTCATCCAGCTCAGTGTCTCTCATGATGTACTCTGCATATAAATTAAATAAGCATGGTGATAATATACAGCCTTGATGTACTCATTTTCCTATTTGAAGCCAATCTGTTGTTACATATCCAATTCTAACTGTTGCTTCCTGATCTGCATACAGGTTTATCAAGAGGCAGGTCAGGTGATCTGGTATTCCCAACTCTTTCAGAATTTTCCACAGTTTATTGTGATCCACACAGTCAAAGGCTTTGGCATAGTCAATAAAGCAGAAATAGGTGTTTTTCTGGAACTCTCTTGCTTTTTCAATGACCCAGCGGATGTTGGCAATTTGAACTTTGGTTCCTCTGCCTTTTCTAAAACGAGCTTGACTATCTGGAGGTTCACGGTTCACGTATTGCTGAAGTCTGACTTGGAAAATTTTGAGCATTACTTTGCTAACCTGTGAAATTAGTGCAACTGTGCAGTAGTTTGAGCACTCTTTGGTATTGTCTTTCTTTGGGATTGGAATGAAAACTGACCTTTATGAGTCCCTTGGCCACTGCCTAGTTTTCCAAATTCATTGACATATTGAGTGCAGCACTATCACAGCATCATCTTTTAGGATTTGAAATAGCTCAACTACAATTCCATCACCTCCACTAGCTTTGCTGGTAGTGATGCTTCCTAAGGCCCACCTGACTTCACATTCCAGGATGTCTGACTCTAGGTGAGTGATCACACCATTGTGATTATCTGGGTCTTGAAGATCTCTCTTGTACAGTTTTTCTGTGTATTCTAGCCACTTCTTCTTAATAGCTTCTTCTTCATTTAGGTCCATACCATTTCTGTCCTTTCTTGAGCCCATCTTTGCATGAAATGTTCCCTTGGTGTGTCTAATTTTCCTGAAGAGATCTGTAGTCATTCCCATTCTATTATTTTGCTCTATTTCTTTTCACTGATCATTGAGGAAGGTTTTCTTGTCTCTCCTTGCTATTCTTTGGAACTCTGCATTCAAATGGGTATATCTTTCCTTTTTTCCTTTGCTTTTCACTTCCCTTCTTTTCACAGCTATTTGTAAGGCCTCCTCAAACAGCCATTTTTATTTTTATTTTTTGCATCTTTTTCTTGAGATGGTCTTACCCCATTTCTCCTCTACACTTTCACAAACCTCTGTTCATAGTTCATAAGGCACTCTGTCTATCAGATCTAGTCCCTTAAATCAATTTCTCACTTCCACTGTATAATCAGAAGGGATTTGAATTAGGTCATACCTGAATGGTCCTGTGGTTTCCCCCACTTTCTTCAATTTGAATTTGAATTTGGCAATAAGGAGTTCATGATCTGAGCCACATCAACTTCTGATCGTTTGTTTGTTTGTTTTCTGTAGTTGACATCTAACATATTGCATTGTGATCAGAAAAGGTGATTGAAATGATTTCAATTTTTTTTTTTAAATTTACCAAGGCTAGATTTATGGCCCGAGATGTGATCTATCCTGGAGGTTTCGTGTGCACTTGAGAAAAAAGGTGAAATTCATTGTTTTGGGCTGAAATGTCCTATAGATATCAATTAGGTCTACTGGTCCATTGTATCATTTAAAGTTTGTGTTTCCTTGCTAATTTTCTGTTTAGTTGATTTATCCATAGGTATGAGTGGAGTATTAAAGCCTCCCACTATTATTGTATTATTGTTAATTTCCCCTTTCATACTTGTTATCATTTGCTTAGTATCACATATTGTGGTACTCCTATGTTGGGCACATATATATTTATAACTGTTATATCTTCTTCTTGAATTGATCCTTTGATCATTATGTAGTGTCCTTATTTGTCTCTTCATGGCCTTTATTTTAAATTCTATTTATCTTATATGAGTATTGCTACTCCTGCTTTCTTTTGGTCTCCATTTGTGTGAAATATCTTTTTCCCGCCCTTCACTTTTAGTCTGTATGTGTCCCTTGTTTTGAGGTGGGTCTCTTGTGGACAACATATATAGGGGTCTTGTTTTTGTATCCATTCAGCCATCCTTTGTCTTTTGGTTGGGACATTCAACCCATTTATTTTTTTTTTTCATTTATGCTCATTTTTTAAAGGTAATTATTGATAAGTATGATCCTGTTGCCATTTACTTTTTTGTTTTGGGTTCAAGTTTATAAACCTTTTCTGTGTTTCCTGTCTAGAGAAGATCCTTTAGTATTTGTTGAAGAACTGGTTTGGGGGTGCTGAATTCTCTTAACTTTTGCTTGTCTGTAAAGCTTTCGGTTTCTCCTTCATATTTGAATGAGTTCCTTGCTGGGTACAGTAATCTGTGTTGTAGGTTTTTCTCTTTCATCACTTTACATATGCCCTGCCATTCCCTTCTGTCCTGAAGAGTTTCTATTGAAAGATCAGCTGTTATCTTTATGTGAATCCCCTTGTGTGTTATTTATTGCTTTTCCCTTGCTCATTTTAATATTCACTCTTTGTGTTTGATCTTTGCTAATTTGATTAATATGTTTCTAGGGAGGGTTTCACCTTGGGTTTATCCTGTTTGGAACTCTGTGTTTCTTGGACTTGGGTGGCTATTTCCTTCCCCATGTTTGGGAAGTTTTCAACTATTATCTCCTCAAGTATTTTCTCATGGTCTTTCTTTTTGTCTTCTTCTGGGACTCCTATGATTCAAATGTTGGGGAGTTTGACATTGTCCCAGAGGTCTCTGTGGTTGTCCTCATTTCTTTTATTTCTTTTCTCTTTTTTTCCTCTGCTTCATTTGTTTTTACCATTCTCTTTCACCTCACTTATCCTATCTTCTGCCTCAGTTATTCTACTGTGGGTTCCCTCCTGATTGCTTTTGATCTCAGTTATTGCATTATTCATTATTGATTGACTCTCTTTTATTTCTTCTAGTTCCTTGTTACTCATTTCTTGCATCTTCTCAATCCTTGTTTCCAGAATATTTATCTGTAACTCCATTTTGTTTTCAAGATTTTGGATCATTTTTACTATCATTATATTGAATTCTTTTTCAGGTAGACTCTCTATCTCCTTCTTTTGCGTTTGTTTTGGTGGGCATTTATCATGTTCCTTTACCTGCTGAATATTTCTCTGTCTTCATCTTGTTTAGATTGTTGTGTTTGGGGTGGCCTTTCTGTATTCTAGAAGTTTGTGGTTCCTCTCTATTATGGATGTTCCTCCCTGTGGGTGGGTTTTGATGAGTGGCTTGTCAAGGTTTCCTGGTTAGGGAAGCTTGTGTTGGTGTTCTGTTGGGTGGAGCTTGATCGCTTCTCTCTGGAGTGTGATGGAGTTTCCAGTAATGAGTTTTGAGGTGTCTATGAGTTTGGTTTGACTTATGGCTGCCTGTATTTTAAGGCTCAGGGTTATGTTCCTGTGTTGTTGGAGAATTAGTTTGTTATGTCTTGCTCTGAAACTTGTTGGCTTTTAGGTGGAGCTTGGTTTCAGTATAGGTATGGAGGCTTTTGGAGGAGCTCTTGTCGATTAATTTCCTGGTGTCAGGAGTTTTCTGGTATTCTCAAGCTTTGGATTTAAGCCTCTAGCCTCTGGCTTTCAGTATTATTCTTACAGTAGCTTCAAGACTTGTCCATCCATACAGCACTGATGATAAAACATCTGGGTTAATGGCAAAAAGATTCTCCACAGTGAGGGACACCCAGCGAGGTTCACAAAGTTACATGGAGAAGAGAAGAGGGAGGATGGAGATAGAGGTAACCAGGAGGAGAAGAGGGGGAATAAAAGGGGCAGAGAGAAATCTAGCCAATAGTCACTTCCTTAAGTGTTCTCCACAGCCTGGAACACCCAAAGAGATTCACAGAATTAAGTAGAGAAGAGAAGGGGGAGGGAGGATATAGAGGTGACCTGGGGGAGAAAAAGGAGAGTCAAAAGGGGAGATAGCAATCAATCCAGTAATCACACTCATAAGTAAAAATGGGTACTGAAGATTAGATCGTTAAAGGTAAAAATTTGATAACAAATACAAAAAGCAGACATTAAAAATCTAGAGTAAAGGTTAGACTCTCAAAAATACAATGTTAAAAAAAACAAAATCCTCCAAATTAATATATACATATATATATATATATATATATATATATATATATATATATATGAAATTTGCTTTAAAAATAAGGTCTTTTTTGCAAGTTAATAGCAGGTTATAAAAATGAAAATTAAAGGAGTAATAAAGAACTTAAAATAAAAAAAATAAAAATGATAATAGTAAAATATATCTAGGAATTACTCTGGAGCTGTTAAGGGCAGTTTGGGGTCCGTTCAGTTCCAGATAGTTCCTTGTTCCAGCTTATACTTCTCAAGGTCTATTGGCCCCTTCCAATGTAGTCAATGCTAACTACAGGGTTTTAATCTGTTGCATTTGTCACTTCCAAAGTAGTTCCCTCTTCTTTGTTTATTTTGGCTTCCTCTGTTTGTAAGTCTCTTCAGTGTCTAATTTCTGCCCTGAGAGAAGAGGACAAAGTTGGTCACTTATTTAGGCTCACTTGTTCAGTTGTGTTGTGTGGAGGGAGGAACACTGCAAACAAATATCACTGGCATGTGTGGGGAGTGCTCGCAGTGTCTGGACCACACTGGATTTGCCCCAGCTCACGGTGGTGTGTGCTTTCCTGGTCTACACTGCTCAGGCTCCAGGTTGCTCTTCAGGGGAACTCTCCAAGGCAGGCCCTGGGTTGCGTGCACTTCCCAGGCCTGAGCTTCTCAGGTTCAGGTTCTCGGGTATTCCACAAAGGCCCAGATTAAGTTCGGCCTGCGTTTTGTGCCCTTCTCAGTTCCGAGCAGCTCAGGCAACAAGGTGCTTGGTGAGCTCACTGTCTCAGATGTGCGGTGCATCTTATCACCTTCCCATTCCCAGCCGCTCAGTTTCCTGGGCGTGCCACAAGAGCCATCTCAGGTGTGCCGTGTGTCTCCTCTGGGGAGCTGATCTCAGGCTGTGACCCTTCTGGCAGATGTTAACCATCCAGGATCCCAGGAAGACTTGGTTAGCACCTGGGAGCCTGCTCACAATTTGGTGGAGGATGCCATCTTTGGGGCCAAGATTTTCCCTCCCCTTCCAGCTCTGGCTGTCGCCCACCTGCCTCTCTCCCTTCAGCAGGGGTATGGCCCAGTCTGCAGCCAGCTAGCTGTTCTCTGATATTCGCTCAATCCTTTGTTCTGTGAATTGGCCAGGGTATGCCTTAAGTTAGAGCTTTTCACGGGAAATTTCCCTCTCTCTCTCTTTTTTATTTTTCTCTCTCTGGCTGTCCTACAGTTTGGGTTACTATTTCACATTAGCTCCCTCAGATTGTCCGCAGGGCTTTCAGGTCAAGTCCTTACCCTCAGCCTGCAACCCACACCTCCCTCTTCAGCCCCTGATAACTCATGGTGGACGCAAGCGTCTGGGCTACTTCTCTGCTGGGAGTTGTGATTAGACACGTATTCTGTGGGTTGTTTTTTCTTTTTTTTTACTCCCAGTTATGTTACCCATTGAGATTCCAAAACTCCCCACAGACAAGCCAGTGAGAGGGTTTCCTGGTGTTCAGAAACTTCTCCTCCTTCACAAGTTCCTCCCCAGGATGGGTCTCCATCCCTAACTCTTTTGTCTCTCTTTTTGTCTTTTATGTTTTGTCCTACCTCCGTTCGAAGAGAATTAGCTGCCTTTTTGGGTGCCTGGTGTCTTCTGCCAGCATTCAGATTGTTTTGTGGAAGTTGCTTAGCATTCAAATGATCTTTGGATGAATTTTTGTGGGAGAAAAAGGTCTCCCCATCCTATTCCTTCACCTTCATAACCCTCCCCCAACAAGATATATTTTAAGATAACAGGATTAGTCAGAAGAGTCTTAAGGAGAAACATGTCTTCAAGCAGGATACATAGTTGTTATAGAATCCTGAGTACAGAGTTTAAGATGAGTTTTTGGTTGTTGCTGTTTTGTAATCATCAGCCTTGAGCTTAAACAAAAAAAATATTTTATATGATTAAGATGAAGGAATGTAGGAAAAAAGCTTGTTCTTTTCTCTTTATTGAGAGCCCCAGATGCCCTTCTCCTCAATGGGGACCCTGGAATTCTTATCAACCTACCTAAGAATTGACTATCTCATCCCTCACTTTTCTTTTACGAGAATTATGTTGCCAAGGGAAAGGGGCATCGTTGTCATTCCAAAACGACATCCTGCTTTTGAGGGGCAGATCAGATCAGATTAGATCAGTCACTCAGTTGTGTCTGACTCTTTGTGACACCATGAATCACAGCACGCCAGGCCTCCCTGTCCATCACCAACTCCCGGAGTTCACTCAGACTCACGTCCATTGAGTCAGTGATGCCATCCAGCCATCTCATCCTCTTTCGTTCCCTTCTCCTCTTGCCCCAATCCCTCCCAGCATTAGAGTCTTTTCCAATGAGTCAACTCTTCGCATGAGGTGGCCAAAGTACTGGAGTTTCAGCTTTAGCATCATTCCTTCCAAAGAAATTCCAGGGCTGGTCTCCTTCAGAATGGACTAGTTGGATGTCCTTGCAGTCCAAGGGACTCTCAAGAGTCTTCTCCAACACCACAGTTCAAAAGCATCAATTCTTTGGCTCACAGCCTTCTTCACAGTCCAACTGTCACATCCATACATGACCACAGGAAAAACCATAGCCTTGACTAGACGAAACTTTGTTGGCTAAGTAATGTCTCTGCTTTTGAATATGCTATCTAGGTTGGTCATAACTTTCCTTCCAAGGAGTGAGCGTCTTTTAATTTCATGGCTGCAGTCACCATCTGCAATGATTTTGGAGCCCAGAAAAATAAAGTCTGACACTGTTTCCACTGTTTCCCCATCTATTTCCCATGAAGTGATGAGACCGGAGCTTTAAGCCAACTTTTTCACTCTCCACTTTCACTTTCATCAAGAGGCTTTTTAGTTCCTCTTCACTTTCTGCCATAAGGGTGGTGTCATCTGCATATCTGAGGTTATTGATATTTCTCCCGGCAATCTTGATTCCAGCTTGTGTTTTTTCCAGCCCAGCGTTTCTCATGATGTACTCTGCATATAAGTTAAATAAACAGGGTGACAATATACAGCCTTGACATACTCCTTTTCCTATTTGGAACCAGTCTGTTGTTCCATGTCCAGTTCTAACTGTTGCTTCCTGACCTGCATACAAATTTCTCAAGAGGCAGATCAGGTGGTCTGGTATTCCCATCTCTTTCAGAATTTTCCCCAGTTTATTGTGATCCACACAGTCAAATGCTTTGGCATAGTCAATAAAGCAGAAATAGATGTTTTTTTCTGAAACTCTCTTGCCTTTTCCTTGATTCAGCGGATGATGGCAATTTGATCTCTGGTCCCTCTACTTTTTCTAAAATCAGCTTGAACATCAGGAAGTTCACGGATCACATATTGCTGAAGCCTGGCTTGGAGAATTTTGAGCATTACTTTACTAGCATGTGAGATGAGTGCAATTGTGGGTAGTTTGAACATTCTTTGTCATTGCCTTTCTTTGGGATTGGAATGAAAACTGACCTTTTCCAGTCCTGTGGCCACTGCTGAGTTTTCCAAATTTGCTGGCATATTGAGTGCAGCAGGATTTGGAATAGCTCAACTGGAATTCCATCACCTCCACTAGCTTTGTTTGTAGTGATGCTTTCTAAGGCCCACTTGACTTCACATTCCAGGATGTCTGGCTCTAGGTCAGTGATCACACCATCGTGATTATCTGGGTCACAAAGATATTTTTTGTACAGTTCTTCTGTGTATTCTTGCCATCTCTTCTTAATATCTTCTGCTTCTCTTAGGTCCATACCATTTCTGTCCTTTATCGAGCTCATCTTTGCATGAAATGTTCCTTTGGTATCTCTGACTTTCTTGAAAAGATCTCTAGTCTTTCCCACTCTGTTGTTTTCCTCTATTTCTTTACATTGATCGCTCAGAAAGGCTTTCTTATCTCTTCTTGCTATTCCTTGGAACTCTGCATGCAGACGTTTATATCTTTCCTTTTCTCCTTTGCTTTTCACTTCTCTTCTTTTCACAGCTAATTTGTAAGGCCTCCCCAGACAGCCATTTTGCTTTTTTACATTTATTTTCCATGGGGATGGTCTTGATCCCTGTCTCCTGTACAGTGTCACCAACCTCTGTCCATAGTTCTTCAGGCACTCTATCTATCAGATCTAGGCCCTTAAATCTATTTCTCACTTCCACTGTATAATCATAAGGGATTTGATTTAGGTCATACCTGAATGGTCTAGTGGTTTTCCCTACTTTCTTCATTTTAAGTCTGAATTTGGCAATAAGGAGTTCATGGTCTAAGCCACAGTCAGCTCCTGGTCTTGTTTTTGCTGACTGTATAGAGCCTTTCCATCTTTGGCTGCAAAGAATATAATCAATCTGATTTTGGTGTTGACCATCTGGTGATGTCCATGTATAGAGTCTTCTCTTGTGTTGTTGGAAGAGGGTGTTTGGTATGATCAGTGCATTTTCTTGGCAAAACTCTATTTTTCTTTTCCTGCTTCATTCCATACTCCAAGGCCCAATTTGCCTGTTACTCCAGGTGTTTCTTGACTTCCTACTTTTGCATTCCAGTCCCCTATAATGAAAAGGACATCTTTTTGGGGTGTTAGTTCTAAAAGGTCTTGTAGGTCTTCATAGAACCATTCAACTTCAGCTTCTTCAGCGTTACTGGTTGGGGCATAGACCTTTGATATTGAATGGTTTGCCTTGGAAACGAAGAAAGATCATTCTGTCATTTTTGAGATTGCATCCAAGTACTGCATTTCGGTCTCTTTTGTTGACCATGATGGCTACTCCATTTCTTCTGAGGGATTCCTGCCCGCAGTAGTAGATATAATGGTCATCTGAGTTAAATTCACCCATTCCAGTCCATTTCAGTTCGCTGATTCCTAGAATGTCGACATTCACTCTTGCCATCTCTTGTTTGACCACTTCCAATTTGCCTTGATTCATGGAACTGACATTCCAGGTTCCTATGCAATATTCCTCTTTACAGCATCAGACCTTGCTTCTATCACCAGTCACATTCACAGATGGGTATTTTTTTTGCTTTGGCTCCATCCCTTCATTCTTTCTGGAGTTATTTCTCCACTGATTTCCAGTAGCATATTGGGCACCTACTGACCTGGGGAATTTCTTTCAGAATCTTATCATTTTGCCTTTTCATAATTGTTGAGGCAACATATTCTTCTAACTCTCATATTGAGGTTCTTTGATCCAGGGGCCCCAAGTAACAGTTGTTGGTGGCTATGGCACTGGTAGGAGCTTGGACAACCATTTGTAACTTAAAAGCTTTCAGATGCTTAGAAACAAATCCATTTACACTGTCACAGATGCAGGGAGCAAACAGTAAAAACAGAACAGTTAGAATTATTATGATTAAGATAGTTTTCCACCATGGGAAGCTAGTTAAGGTTTCCCAAAGTGAGGTGACTGAGGCTTTAGGAGCACCCGTAGCCTGAATCATCTTGTTCATGTGTTTAGTAAAGTGAATAGCATTAGTGCTCATATCTGGTATATATGTACAACATTGGGTATGAATAATGGCACAAGTTCCTCCTTGTGCAGCCATTAGAATACCTAAGGCAAATCTGTTTTTGTAAAACTACTTTTCTAATTTGTATTTGTTTAGCATTAAGGCCTTAAATAGCTTTTTGAGAATCTTGTAAAGCCCATTGAGTAAAGTTAGTCAGAGCATCAGTTCATAGCATAACATCTGTAGTTCCCAGAGATGGAAAGAATATTTCAGGCAGACAGTCATTCCAGTGAAATACAGACATTGTCCAAAGAGTTTTCAGGTGTGGCAAATTATCAGGCTTCTCTGGAAGTTCTGAAAATATGAAGCAATGAGTAAAAGTTAGACCTAGGGTGCATCGCCCTATCCAGCCAGGGGAAAACCACACCCATAGGTAAGAGCCACATACCCAGTAGGTTACATTTAGAGCAAGCCAGCATGATTGAGGGATCAAGTCCCAATCAGTGCCTGGCCAGGCAAAAGAAGGACCTGAACTGGGATTGGAAAGCATGGAAATGATTACATTGCATGTTTCTTGAGGCAAAAATCCCAATTGTTTCCAATTAGTTTCCAACTCATTATAATTAAGTTGTTAGCTAACTTCTGGGGATGATTTTATTTGTTCCCATCACATAGGAGCATTAGATAATAGCCGACCCTTTTCATGAGTTAGCCATATGACCTCATCCCATAATTGATAAACATTAGGTAAAAAACCACCAGGTATAGACCCATTTACTTTCTTATGTGCAGCAAAACAGTCATTAAACAAAGTTAAAACATAATCAAAATTAAAAGTCACATTATGACCATAGTTAAGGTACAATATGTTATACCAGTCCACCTTAGGATTATTAGATGTCATCGCAGAGTTGAGAAAAGTCCTTTCCTTGAAGTGGAGAAACCCACCATGTGAAAGTCGCTCAATCATGTCTGACTCTTTGTGACCCCATGAACTATACAGTCCATTGAATTCTCTAGGCCAGAATACTGAAGTGGGTAGCCTTTCCCTTCTCCAGGGGCTCTTCCCAACCCAGTGATCGAACCCAGGGTTCCAGCATTGCAGTCGGTTTCTTTACCAGTTGAGCCACAGGGAAGCCCTAGAATACTGGAGTGGGTAGCCTATCCTTTCTCCAGTGGATCTTTTTGACCCAGGAATCAACCTGGGGTCTCCTGCATTTTGGGCAGATTTTTTCCCAACTGAGCTATCAGGGGAGCCCATACCAGTCCTAGCCAATACAAGTCCATCTTAGGACTGTTAGATATGTCATTGCAGAGTTGAGGAACGTCCTTTCCTTGAAGTGGAGAAACTCACCATGGGAAGCCTTCAATTGATGAGGAGGGGGAGCGCTTCGCAGACCAAGCAATTAGGTCTATTGTGTAATGCAGTGTAGGAATGAGCCAGGACAGGAAGGCATTGTCTTGAGGGTCAAATGGCAGGCTCAGGACTTTTAGGAGTCAGTAGCAGCAAGCCCATATAGTAAGAGCCTTCCCAGAGGGGCTCAATGTGTTGTCCCCCAGATCCCAATGTTTTTATCAGAACCCCAGTTCTTGGTTCAAACAGTGGCTTCTCTGAGTCAGAGGCTGGGTCAGGAGTTAACTCCCAGAATTTTCATAGTGTTTGTTGAAAAGCTAAAAGCTGAGTCACATAGTTAATTCTGAGGCTTCAGGATCTATGACAGTATCTATGCACAAAAACGGTCTGTCGTAGAGACAGTCCCTTCTTCTTAGGGGCAGTTCGAGCCCTCTGAATGAGCTTATGCAGATGTCTCTTAATAATATCATTAGCCTTTTCAACTTTTTCTGAAGATTGGGGTCTCCAGCAACAGTGTAAGTAATATTCTATTGCTAGAGCTTTTGACACTCCTTGAGTTACAGCAGCTTCAAAGACAGAGCATTGTTGCTCTGAACTTTAGAGTTTAAGATCCCACTTACATCATGAGAGGTCAGTACAGCAAGATTTTGCTCATTAGTAAACTTAAGAGATTTAGGCATTAGCAAAACAATTGCAGCAATTACCCTTAAGCAATGTGGCCATAGCTGTCCCCCCCGCCTTTTTTTTTTTTTTTTTTTTTCAGTAACAAACTAACCTCTTATCCTTTGGGAAAGCTCAAAGAGGGAGCCTGCAAGTGAGCACCTTGAAGAGCCTTAAAAGCTTTTAAGTATCTGAGTATCTGGAGATCAAACCAGCTTGTTGGTTTGGGCCTGCTGAGTCTCAGCCATAAGTTTATATTAAGGCCAGGCAAGTTCCCCATAACCCAGAATCCAAATGCAGCAGTAGCCTGTAATGCCCCCAAATCCTCTTAACTGTCATAAAGTCATAGGCAGAGGATGATTTAATAGGTTTAACTCCAGAAAGCAACCTTCAAATCAATGACTGAAAAATATTTGGCATGTTCAGGAATTTCAGACAATAAAGTATAAGGTTTAGGCACTCATTATTCATATATCTTGAACAAGTCTCCATTTATCATTTGACTATTTTACACCCAAAATAGGTGTGTTGCATGGACTGTTACAGGGAATGAATAACCCTTGTTCCTTTAAATTTTCAATGATGGGTTTTAACCCTTCCTTAACCTTGGACTTTAATGGACACTGCTTTTTTTTTTTTTTTTTTTTTTTTTTTGGACACTGCTTTTGATGTGGAAATATGTGAGGGTCTTTGAGTGTGATAAGGACAGGAACAGCATTTTATACTAGACCCACAGTTTTTCTATCACCCACACTCTATAATTTACATTTTGTTCAGTTAAAAAGAGGGTTCCAAATTCATGAAAACAGAGGACTGGACCTTGCTCAGTATATCCCTCCCCAGAAAGGGTGAGGGAGACTTCGGCATGATGAGAAACTCACGTGAAAAACAGAACAGGGTCCCAATTGCAGCTTAACAGATGACTGAAGTAATAGTGTTTGGCTCATCCAGACAGCCCCATAATGGCAGTGAACTGGGAGGAAAGCAGGCCAGGCGTTTCAGGGAGGAAGAAAGTTGTACCATTGTCTAAAAGGAAATCAACTGATTGGCCGTCAACAGTTATTATTACTCGGGGCTCCTCAGGTATAATTAGGACAGGAGCTTGTGTGGGGACTCCTGGGCAGCTTCAGTCCCAATTGCCTTAAGAGTCCAACCCCTGGGGCCTACACCTCAGAGGGCAGTCTCTTCTTCAGTATGGTCTCTTGCAGACCGGACTTGGAGCCAAGGGCAGCTTAGACACGTGAGGGCAATCACATTTGAGATGCCCCTCCTTTCCACAGTAATAGCAAGCCCACCCCTTTTTGCCTGGGTCCCTCTGGGAACTTTCCTCAGGCTGTTTAAGAGCAGATCTAACAGCCAATGTTGGGGCTTCAGTCTTTTGCCTGATTCTTTTTTTGTCTCCTATTTTCCTCCTCCTCCATGTCATGGTATACTGTCTGAGCCAGCTGCTACCGTTTTTCTAAAGACTAATTTAGTCCAAATATCTGTTTTTGTCACTTACAGCAGATATCTGAAGCTAACTGAGTGAGAAATCCATCTTTTAAAATTACTCCTGCTTCTGTACTTTCGGGATCAACATCAGTAAGCTTGTGGAGAGCCTCCTATAGTCTATCTAGGAACTTACTAGGAATTTCCTTCTCTTCCTGTTCTATGTTAGCCAACTTAGCATAGTCTAAAGTCAGCATGTGCTCATTTGAGACCTTCAAAAATACATCCAACAAAATGACTCTGTTATAGGAACTGCTTGTTTCCCAGTAGCGGGGAGGGCTATTTTGTGTTCCCTCTTTCCCCTTGCCTTCAAGCCATTCATCTCCAAAAGTAATAGGTTCCCCCAAAACTCGAGCTCTCAAGTCAGGAGTCAGCATCTGTCTCAAGATATACATTACATCTCTCCAAGTAAGCTCATAAAGTAAAGTTAGTCCCATAAAGGTTTCTATGTACTTTTTGAATCCTCTAAATAGTTTTGACCACAATTGGTACTGTTTGAATTTCTACTGAGACTGAGGCAACCCCTCCTGGAAGGGTGCCCTTATCCTCAGCCTGTTTTGTTGGGAGTCCCAGATACAGGTGCAAAGTAAGAGGACAGAAGGGAGCTGAAGGTTTCACAACCAAATCTACACCCTTAGGACATAAGTCTGGCATGTTTCACTGAGAGAGAAAGAACAGCACATATGTCACTTCTACACATTTCTCTTGTTTTCTACAGAACAGATCTAACTGTAAAATAGTATTATAGTTGTGACCCTTCAACAGTCCAGCATTCCCCGTCTTCCAAAGGCTACTGTGGCCATTCAGTATCACAGAAGATCAGGAGTGCCTTTTTTAAGCTCTGGGGATCAAACTTGTCCCAGTTTTTTAAAACATATTTTAAAGGAGTGGGTCTGAAACTGCTAGCTAGCATCTGTACGAGAGATAAAAGTAAAAAAAAAAAAAGTGGCCTCTACAGCCATGGCTTTTTTCTATTGGAGGCATCCCTCCCTGCTTTAGATGAGAGTGAAGACACACTTTCCACGAAGCTTTCCTTCCCTGGTGAGACTTGGTCCGTTCCTTACCAACACAGGTGCTTTACTGGTTCCCTTCAGCCCACTCATTCTACCATCAAGGTGGTGTGGAGATGCACCAGGGGTAGACATGACAGCATCCCAAATTGATTTCTAGTTCCTTACCACCAAGACTTTTGTTTGATTTGTCCTTTTCCTTTGATACTACCTGGGGTGGAGTACAGTACCTTTCCTGGAATGTTTCTGAAGCTAGAACTACTAGGGGAAGCATCCATCTTACGTGTGCCTGTGCACATTCCTAGGTACAGTCCTGACCACAGTAGAATCAGTGAGTCATCACCACACCAGTAAGCAACCGGAGAGCTTTATCTAGTCTGCTAATAGTTACATTATCAAAGGAAGAAGTCCACTGTACTTCCAATCTGGGATTCCTGACCTATGTTCTCGGAAACCTCATACTCTCTAGCAGCACTTCCATCCATATAGTTTGGAGGCACAGGTGCGACAAGGACTCACTTTTGGGACTCTGGCCCCATATGGAAACAGCCAAGAGAGAGGCGCTGCTGGAGCTAGAGTTCCACTTCATTCCCAAACAGCTTCCTAGCAAGTCTATGTTCCCCATGACTACCAGGGCTGGGGCCTAAATAAAAGTATACAGTAATGGCATGGATCACAAATCCAATGAAACTCTATGATCTGACAGATTACATTAGTAGTATTAATTCCCAACGCATGAATTCCCAGATATGAAATGGTCAAAGAGACCAGGAAAAGGTGACCAAGGAAGGAAAGTTTGGTCCAAATGTTTTGCCCATTTCTGGCCGCTCCCCTCATAGGGACATCGGGTGCCTCTTGACATTGGAAGGTCTGTATAAACCCCCAACACGGCTCCCCTTTTGGGGTTTGTTTTCAGTCATTGTGAGGCTCATCACGAGCTTCATATTAATTTCTCTATGTCTCTTTCATTCTATATTCACACAGACAAGTAAGAAGAGTCAATTCCTAGGTTCAGTTCAGTCACTCAGTTGTGTCCGACTCTTTGCGACCACATGAACCGCTGCACGCCAGGCCTCCCTGTCCATCACCAACTCCCGGAGTCCACCCAAACCCACATCCATTGAGTTGGTGATGCCATCCAACCATCTCATCCTCTGTTTTTCCCTTCTCCTCCTGTCCTAAATCCCTCCCAGCATCAGGGTCTTTTCCAATAAGTCAGCCCTTCTCATCAGGTGGCCAAAGTATTGGAGTTTCAGCTTCAGCCTCAGTCCTTCCAATGAACACCCAGGATTGGTCTCTTTTAGGATGGACTGGTTGGATCTCCTGGCAGTCCAAGGGACTCTCAAGAGTCTTCTTCAACACCACAGTTCAAAAGCATCAATTCTTCTGCACTCAGCTTTCTTTACAGTCCAACTCTCACATCCATACATGACCACTGGAAAAACCATAGCCTTTACTAGACGGACCTTTGTTGGCAAAGTAATGTCCCTGTTTTTTAATATGCTGTCTACGTTGGTCATAATTTTCCTTCCAAGGACTAAGTGCCTTTTAATTTCATGGCTGACATCACCATCTGCAGTGATTTTGGAGCCCAGAAAAGTAAAGTAAGCCACTGTTTCCACTGTTTTCCCATCTATTTGCCATGAAATGATGGGACTGGATGCCATGATCTTCGTTTTCTGAATGTTGAGTTTTAAGCCAACTTTTTCACTCTCCTTGGTTTCATCAAGAGGCTCTTTTGTTCTTCACTTTCTTCCATAAGGGTGGTGTCATCGGCATATCTGAGGTTATTGATATTTCTCCCGGCAATCTTGATTTCAGCTTGTGCTTCCTCCAGCCCAGCGTTTCTCATGATGTACTCTGCATATAAGTTAAATAAGAAGGGTGACCATATACAGCCTTGACGTACTCCTTTTCCTATTTGGAACCAGTCTGTTGTTCCATGTCCAGTTCTAACTGTTGCTTCCTGACCTACATCCAGATTTCTCTAGAGGCAGGTAGGTTGATAAGAAGTCTAGGGTTCCTGAAGAGAAGAAAGGGTCTGAAGCCCTCGAGAAGGAGAAATGTGTCTGGGCCTCTCAAGGAGAAAAGGACAAATGTTCTTTTCTACATTGCTTTGTCTTAGTCAATGTAATAATGTATCCTGCTCAAGGACATGTTTCTCCTTAACAAGAACCTTCTGACTAATCCTGTCATCTTAAAATATATATTATGGAAGTGGGTCTGGTAAGATCTTTCTATTGTTCATTCTAATCTTGTTAATTTAAGATATATGTTGTGGGAGTGGGTCTGAAAAAAAATATATAAGGCCTTGATAAGACTAGCTAGGGGGGCATTCTCTGTCCCCTTTCTGATGTCTGTGTCAGAAGCTTTTTCTTTACTTTAATAAAACTCTGCTACACAAAAGCTCTTGAGTGATCAAGCCTGGTCCCTGGTCCTGAAGCTAAATCTTTTTCGGAGATCATGAATCCAACCTTGTTTACCATAAACTATCATCTTGGGGGCTGGTTTGTGGTCAAGAAACCTTGGCCACAAACCAGGTAAGAACACTCAGAGCTCTAGCCTCTCTTCTTTCTCAGTATTGCCATTTTCTGCTTTACTTTACTAACTCTATGGTGTGCTTGTGTGAATGAATGACACATCCTGCATGAAGCAAGTGATAAGCCCTGCTCTGTGGTTTTGCAGTGCCTCGTAATAACTGAAGGCAGCCCCAAAGGGGGAGCCTTTTCGAGGGTTTATATCAACTTGCCAATGCCAAGAGACACCCAAGGTTCCTGCAAGGAGAGCGACAAGAAATGGGCAAACTGTGTGGACCGAACTTTCCTTTCTCAGTTAGCTTTTCCTAGTCTCTTCCTAAGAAAATTTCATAATTGCATTGGAATATAAAACTACTAACCTAATCTGTAGTATCATAGACTTTCAATGGACTTGTGATCCATGCTGTTATTGTGTACTTTTATTTAGACACCATATATGGAAGCACTTAGCCTTGCTAGAAAGCTACTAAAAGCGCATTTTGGAGTGACGTGGAACTCTAGCTCCAGAAATGTCTCTCAGGCTATAGGTCACCCTCTTGGCTGCCTGCCTCAGGGACCAGTGGCCTAAAAGTGAGTCTTTGTCATGGCTGTGTCTCCTATCTATGTGGATAGAAGAACTGTTGGTGACTATGAGGTTTTTGAGGACACAGATCAGGAATTTTAGGATCTGGTCAGATTGGAAATGCAATGGGCTGCTTCCTTTGGTAGCACTAGCTCTTAGCAGACCAGAGAAAGCTCTCTGTTGGCTTCTGTCTAAACTCCTTAGGCATTTCTTTGGTGGAAGCTGTGGAAATGAACTGGAAGGACTGGACCTAGTAGCTTGAGGACAGAAATCACTCTTTCCTCCCTGGCCAACCCTCCACAACCTCTTTTGCTATCACATATACTAGTGTGGTGACACTCAGAAGGGACATCTTGGTTGTTGTCTGTCCCTTTATGACTCACCACTTCTACTGCAGTCAGGACTGTACTCAAGAATGTGCATAGGTACATGAAAAATGGATGCTTCCCCTACTAATACTAGCTTGGGAGGCATTCCAAAAAGTTACTCTACTCCACCACGAGTGGCATCAGAGGAAAAGGGCAAATCAAACAAAAGTCTTGGTGGTATGGAACTAAATCAGTCTGGGATGCCATCAGGTCTACCCCTGGTGCATCTCCACTACACCTTGGTGGTAGAACCAAGAGGGACGAGTGAGATGCCTGCATCAGTCAGGGACAGACTAAGTTCGACCAGGGAAGGAAAGCTTTGGTGGAGAGTCTGTCTACACCCCTATCTAAAGCAGGGAAGGACACTTACAGTGGAAAAAAGCCACGGCTATGGATGCTGCTTTTTTCTCTCTTATAGATGGGAGCTAGCAGTTTCAAAACCACTTCTTTAAAATGTATTTTTTATATAGCAAAAGCAATACAATATTGTAAAGTTAAAAAATAAAATAAAATTGAAATAAAAATAAATAAATAAAAGTGCTGGGAAAAGTTTGATCCCCAGAGCTTAAAAAGACATGCCTGATCTTCTTCTGTGATACTGAATGGCCACAGTATCCTTTAGAAGATGGGGAATGCTGACCTATTGAAGGATCTCAATTATTACTGTTTTACAACTAGATCGGTTCTGTAGAAAATAAGGGAAATGGGTAGAAGTGCCTTATGTGTTGTTCTTTACCTCTCTGGGAGACATGCCAGACTTATGTCCTACAGGTACAGATTTGGATGTGAAACCTTCAGCTCCTTCCTGTTCTCTTACTTTGGCCCCTTTATCTGGGGCTCCCAACTTAACAGGGTTGAATCAGGACACCCTTCTAGGAGGGGTTGCCTCAGTCTTGGTAGAATTTCAAACAGTCCCAGTTGTGGTCGAGAGTATTTAAAGGATCCAAAAGGTATATAGAAGACTTTACAGAACCAACTTTACTTGATGACCTTACTTGGTGAGATGTAATTGTATGTCTTGGGACAGACACTGACCCCTGACTCAAAAACTTGAGTTTTGGGGGAAGCTATTATTTTTGGAGATGAATGGCTTGAATGTGAGACAAGGGGAAAGAGGGAACACAGAATAGTCCTCCTTCCTATTGGGAGCCAAATGGTTCCAATAACAGAGCCGCTTTGCCGGATGTATTCTTGAAGGACTTAAGCAAGCACATGCTAAGACTTTATGCTAAGTTGGCTGGCATAGAACAGGAGAGAAGGAAACTCCAGGTAAATTCCTAGATATATGGGAGGCTCTGCACAAGTTTACTGATGTTTATCTTGAAAGTGCAGAAATAGGAATGATCTTAAAAGATAGATTTCTCACTCAGTCACCTCCAGATATCTGCCGTAAGTTACAAAAACAGGGGTTTGGGCCAAATCAGTCTTTAGAAAAACTGTTACAGCTGGCTCAGATGGTATATTATGGTAGAGAATATAAGGAGGAAAATAAGAAGCAAAAAAGAACCAGGCAAAAGACTGAAGCCCCAAGAATGGCTGTTAGATCTGCTTGAAACAGCCTGAGAAAAAATGCCCAGAGGGACCCAGGTGAAATGGGATGGACTTGTTATTACTGTGGAAAGGAGGTGCATCTAAAGCAAGATTGCCCTCAGACATCTAAGCACACCTGGCTCCAAGTCTGCAAAGGACCATACTGGAGAAGAGACTTCCCTCCAAGGTGTAGGCCTCAGGGGTCAGACTCTCAAGACAATCTGGACTGAAGGTGCCCAGAGGCCCCATACAAGTTCCAGTCCTCAGGTGTAAGTCCTCAGGTGTAATTAACACCTGAGGAACACTGGCTGTTAATAAATGTGGGAGGGTCAATCAGTCTATTTATTTTGGACCCTGGGGCAGTTTTCTCTATGCTCACTGAAGCCCTTAGCCCTCTTTCCTCCTGATTCACTACCAAAATGGGACTGTCTGGATGAACCAAACATTATTACATGTGTCATCCTTTAGGCGGCAACTGGGACTCTGTGCTGTTTTCTCACGAGTTTCTGATCGTACTGGAGTCTCCATCCCTCCTTCTGGGGAGGGATATACTGAGCAAGGTCCAGGTCTCTGTTTTCATGAATATGGAGCCTGCCGGTTCTCTATCATTAATTGAACAAAATATAAATCCTAAAATGTGGGCTGATGGAAAAACTGTGGGTTGAGCACAAAATGCTGTTCTTGTCTTTATCAAGCTCAAAGACCCTCACCTATTTTCACATCAAAAGCAGTATCCATTAAAGCCTCAGGTATTAAGGAAGGGTTAAAATCCATCATTGAGAATTTAAAGGAGCAGGGGCTATTAATTCTCTGTAACAGTCCATACAACACTCCTGTTTTGGGTGTAAAATGTCAAATGATAAATCTAGATATGTTCAAGATATATTAATAATAAGTGTCTAATCCTTATACTTTATTGTCTGAAATTCCTAAATGAGCCAAATATGACTTTAAGACAATTGAGAGGATTCTTGGGCATTACAGGCTGTTGCTGCCTTTGGATTCTGGGTTATGGGGAACTTGCCCAGCTTTTATATAAATTTATAACTGAGACTCAGTAGGCCCAAGCTGACTAGCTGGTTTGGTCCCCAGAGACTCAAAAAGCTTTTAAGGCCCTTCAAACTGCTATCTTACAGGCTCCAACTTTGAGCTTGCCCACAGGATAAGAGTTTAGTTTGCTATTGAAAAAAGGTTATGGCCACATTGCTTACTATTGTAAGCATTGTTACTATTGTTTTGCTAATGCTTAAAGCTCATAAGTTTACTAGTGGGTGAAATTTTACTGTACTGACTTCTCATGATGCAAGTGTGATCTTAAATTCTAAAGTTCAGAGTGACAATGGCTCTGTCTTAAAGCTGCTATAACTCAAAGGGTGTCAAAGTTTCTAGGAATAGAATATCATCACACTGTTCCTGGAGACCCCGATCTTCAGAAAAAGTTGAAAAGGCTAATGACATTATTAAAACACAACCATGTAAGCTAACTCAGGAAACACAGGACAGTTGGTTTACAGTTCTACTCATAGCTTTAATGAGGGCTGAAACTATCCCCCCCCCCCAACACACACACACACAAGAAGGGACTGTCTCTATGACAGATAGTTTTTGTGCACAGATATTGTCATAGATCCTGAAGCCTTAAAGTTAACTATGTGACTCAGCTTTTAGCTTTTCAACAGACATTTTTGGGAGGTTAACTCCTGACCCAGCCTTTAAATCAAACAAACTACTGTTTGAGCCGGGAATTGAGATGAACCTGAGAATCTATATGGTCTTGTCTCTGCTGACTCCAAAAAGTCCTCAGTCAGCTGTTTGACCCTCAAGACAACGCCTTCTTGTCCTGGGCTCATTCCTACACCTCATTCCATAATTGACATAATTGCTGGGTCTGCAGAGCACTCCCTTCTTCATCAGTTGAAGACTTCCCATGGTGGGTTTCTCCGCTTCAAGGAAAGGACTTTCTTCAACTCTGTGATGACATCTAGCAATGCTAAGATGGACTGATGTAGCTATGGACATAATGTAACTTTTAATTTTAATTAGGTTTTAACTTGGTTTAATAACCCTTTTGCCTTACATCTATAACTGTAAAATAGGGTCTGTTTCTAACTGTTTGAAAGCTTTTAAGTTACAAATGATTGTCCAGGCTCCTATGAGTCCACAGAGTCCTCCAACTATTACTTGGGGCCCCTGGATCATATACCCTCAACATGAAGGTTAGGAGAATATGTTGCCTCAACAATTTAGGGGCAATGCCCCTCAACAGCAGGAAGTATTTATGGAATGAAAATGACACCCCTTTCCCTTGGCATCATAATTCTCTTAAAAGAAATGGGGGGACGAGAGAGTTAACTCCTAGGTAGGCTTATAAGAAGTCCAGGGTTCCTGAGGAGGAGAAAGGGGTCTGGGGCTCTCAAGGAGAAAAGGATAAATGTTTTTTTCTACATTGCTTTGTCTTAGTCAATATAACAATTTATCTTGCTCAAGGACGTGTTTCTCCTTAACAAGAACCTTCTGACTAATCCTGTCATCTTAAAATGTATATTATGGGAGTGAGTCTGGTGAGGTCTTTCTATTGTTCATTCTAATCTTGTTAATTTAAGATGTATATTGTGGGAGTGGGTCTGAAAAAATATATAAGGCCTTGATAAGACTAGCTAGGGGGGCATTCTCTGTCCCCCTTCTGATGTCTATGTCAGAAGCTTTTTCTTTACTTTAATAAAACTCTGCTACACAAAAGCTCTTGAGTGATCAAGCCTGGTCCCTGGTTCTGAAGATAAATCTTCTTTGGAGATCACGAATCTGACATCTTGCACCAAAAACTATCACAGACACATCTTAGAGTTAGCAGAGTATATGGAGAAACATGTGTAGACTAAAATAACAGGTGAGGTAAAGCTCTGATTGTCCTTACCCTGTTCTGAAGATCCCAGATGAGCCCCCAAGATGATAGCTTATGGTGAACCATGTCGGATTCATGATCTCCAAAGAAGATTTAGCTTCAGGACAAAGGACCAGGCTTGATCACTCAAGAGCTTTTGTGTAGCAGAGTTTTATTAAAGTGAAAGGGGGACAGAGACAGCTTCTGACATAGACATCAGAAGAGGATGGAGAGTGCCCCTGTTTGTAGATTTTTTTAATGATGGTCATTCTGACTGCCGTGAGGTGATACCTCATAGCAGTTTTGTTTGTATTTCTCTAATAATTGGTGATGTTGATCATCTTTTTATGTGCCTCATGGTCATCTGTATGTTTTTTTTTTTTTTTTTTTTTTTTTGGAGAAATGTCTATTTAAGTCTTCCACCCACTTTTTATTAGGCTGTTTGTTTTTTTGATATGGAGCTGCATGAGCTGTTTATATATATTTTGGAGATTAATCCCTTGTCAGTTGCTTTGTTTGCAAATATTTTCTCCCATTCTGAGAGCTGTATTTTCTTCTTGTTTCCATCGGCTGTAGTTATGAGAAGCCCAGCCCAAAGGCCAGAGGGGGCCTTTCTTAGTTCCTGAGAGGGCAAGGTTGTAGAGTGGCTGCAATGGAGGCTCCATCTTCTCCACATTACTGATTAATGGCACGTTGCTTCTATGGCAGTCTTAATTTCCTCCACAAGCATTTCCAGTTGCAAATTTCCTCACTCCAGCTCCCTCAGGCTGTCTCCTTGCCTTCAGCAGCAGTATTCTCCCCAGGTTCACTCTCCAATCACCATGTTCCAACATCCAGCCTCCATGCCGACCGAGGGACATGTGTCCCAGGTTGGGACATGCAGGGTTGTGGTGCAAACCATCTGTATAGGTTTCACTCTGTCCTGCCTGTTTCATTCTCCTCCTGTTTAATTCTCCTTCGACAGCCTCAGATGCCCTTCTTCTGTCCCAACTAGTATCCTGTGGGTGAGGGGGTTTCCCTGGATTTGAGAACCTCTCTGCTCTTTTAGCTTCATCCCCTAGGAGTGCAGGTCCCCTCCTGCTTTCTTTCCTCTTCTTTTCCCCTTCTTTCTTTCATCTTACCCAGTTGGTATCTGAGGTCTTCTGCTAGAGTTCAGCTGGTGCTCTGTGTGAATCACTCCATCTGTAGATGTATTCTTGGTGCATTTGTGGAGAGAGATTAATTTCATGTTCTTCTATTCCTCCACCATTTCTTGCTTTCTCCTAGGAATTTGTATTGTTTGCAAACATCTTGAGTGATTCTCATGCAAGTAATCCTTAGACAATAGTATGATGAACACTAGCTTAAGCTATTGATAACACTAGGATTGGTCTGTGAAAAATTTGCCATTGGTAGCATTCTTTCTATAGCTACTGAACTTCTGTTTCTCACCAATGTGCTTTACTATAGTGAGGCAATACAAAATTATGAATGAGTGCTAATACTGAAATCAAAATAACCTGTGTGACCATTTCTGTTGTGTGATCTTGAGTATATTACCTTCCTTAGCCTCACTTTTCTAGTAAGCAAATTGTAAAGAGAATACTATAATCTTGCATTACTGGGGACTATTGTAAAGGTTAAATGCATGTAGAACAATTAGCATAGTGCCTTGCACAGGAAATCATGTGTGGCATTGTTAGTTGTTACTGTTATTATAATAATTTAGCATCAGTCTTACTGGTAGATGGATTACCATGTAGATGAGTGGGAGAACAAGGAAACCCCCCATATTGTTTTCCTGTAAACCTAGAAAATGGGACTTAGTTATCCCATTGCACGTAAAGGAGAGAATACTATCCACAACATGAGACATCTGTCTATGTGATTCATGCAGTCAAGAAGGGAGCTTTTCCCAATCTTGCTTCCTTATATTAATCCTATTGTAACAGAAACCATTCCTATCCTTATGTTATCATTGCACTTTAAAAAATCTATACAATAAAATATATGTCCAAAAATAAACTGAAACTATGTATATATAAGATTGTGGATAATGAGAGACAAACTTCTCATTGTCAGAGAAAGAAGTTACAAATAGGAAAAGGCAGAGGGCTAGAATGAAACCTGTTGTGTTGAACTGGAATTGGAGATGAAAGCCAAAGACATGAGTATGAACTCATATCTTGTTTAATGTGTATGGAAAGGATAGATACCCAAATGACTATAGATCTGTGAGCCAAGAAGCACCTAGAAGTAGTGAACCCCAGTAACAATGAGTACACCTAGTTTACAGACCTTGATTTCTAATTACCATTTTCTAATGAAAGGAACCAGGACTACATGGAGAAATTCCTGATTCTTGGTCTAGGGCAGTGAATATAAAAGATTAGTGTGGAGAATCTTGTTGTCCCAGAAAGGAAGGAAGTGTTCAATAAACAAAGAGGGTATGTCATAGGTACAGAGCAGCCAGCCTGAAGGAGATTCCCAATGGCCAAAACTAAAGTAATCTGACCAACAAAATAAATAATGATACTATTGGATTATAGCCCATTGAATAAAATATTCCTCTGTCCATACTTATGTAAATAAGTGATTGGATAAATAATTAAAAGAGAAAGAAGAAATACCTCTTTCTTTGAGAAGAATTTCAATCAATACATGTAGAAGAAATGAGGGGAAAAAATTTTTTTTAAGTCACCATTAGGCAAATATCACAGTAAATAACTGTTGCAAGCAAAAATCTTAGATGGATGTTAAACTCTTTGGGCAAAATCATGATGAGAAACAATCTCTATAATTTCAAAGATCCTCTCCCACAAGATGTATATTAGATAGAAGAGGGGGGCTTAGTAACTAATACAGGGTAGAAATCTGTCAGACCAAATGATCAAAATTAGCATGAGCTGTATACGATATTTTATGATGAATTGAAAAGGGTATGTCACCTCTGTGGTGTTCATACAGAAATACACAATCTCAATCTAATCATGACCAGGTCATGAAAGATGGAAAGACAGAGAAACTGTCACAGACCAGAGTAGACACAGAAGACAGGACAACTAGGTGAAATGTGGGATCCTCCTGGAGAAGAAAGTGTATTCCTAATAAAAGTTGGTAGAATTCTTAAAAGGTCCGTAGATTAATATTGGACCTTTTAATTAATTAAAAGGTCCATAGATTAATATTGGACTTTTTAATTTATTGTACAATAAATTAATATTTATTGTACAATAAATAGTATCATTTCAAGTTAATTTTTAGTTTGTCTAAACAAAAATCTTCCATTCAATAAAACTAGAATCTTTTGGTTTCCTATGTGAATATTTTACATTCAGGTTCAGCAAATATATTTCTCCCCTTACAGCACATCACAATTTTCCAAAACAGATTAATTTAGCAGGGGATTATTTTCAAGGACTGTTGATTAAAAATTCTCAAGTGAATAAAACTTAATCTATAAAATTGATTTGGTTCCAATAGTATTTTTCTTAGGTAGTATATTGTAAATTGACAACTTTAACATCACTAAAAATCATAACATAAAATATACTATCACTATGATTGTGATCTTATGTTTAAAATGTTTAATAGTACGCCACTCATAAACCAAGATAATATTTCACAGTCTAGAGACATGTTGTATTGTGATTATAATTTTTTTTTGACCATGTCATGTGGCTTATGGGGTCTTTTTAGTAACCTAATCAGGAATTGAAATTGGGCCATTGGGAGTGACAGTGCAGAGTCCTAACCATTGACTATGCTGTGCTTGGTCGGTCAGTCATGTCTGACTCTTTGAGACCCCATGGACTATAGCCCACCAGTCTCCTTTGTCCATTGAGAGCCAGGCAATACCCGGATTATACTTTTAAATTTATTTGAATCTTTATGGTATCAAATCTACTAAGGAATGAATTGTTTATGTCCCAGGGGAAGAATTTGTTTATTATCTACTTAAGTAGAGAGTCGGAGAAGGCAATGGCACCCCACTCCAGTACTTTTGCCTGGAAAATCCCATGGACGGTGGAGCCTGGTAGGCTCCAGTCCATGGGGCCACTAAGAGTTGGGCACGACTGAGCGACTTCACTTTCCCTTTTCACTTTCATGCATTGGAGAAGGAAATGCAACCCACTCCAGTATTCTTGCCTGGAGAATCCCATGGACAGAGGAGCCTAGTGGGCTGCCATCTATGGGGTCGCACAGAGTCGGACACGACTGAAGCGACTTAGCAGCAGCAGCAGCAAGTAGAGAGTAAAGATTTAGAAAGCAAATTTCTAATCTTCAAATGTCTGCCATCTGAGGCTGTGAGATTTTTACTGCAGGGTATTTTTATTTATTAGTGTGGTCCAGAAATATTGGTATCATTGACTACTGGTCTCAGGAATCATGTAAAAATTGCTGGTAAAACCAGTGCCAGTCCTGTGGGAAGCTATTAATGCCAATAATGTGTAACCAGTGATCTTTGAATATATTCAAAGTTGGTTCACAAAACATATATACCCTAATGTGTGGTCAGAAATTAGAAACAAATGAAACTTGGAGAAAAACTTTTGTAAACTATGCCAAAATAGTTACCTGCTCTCTCATGTTCAAAACAAGTGTGCTGAATCAGTTACATGTTAAAAACATTGGTGAATAATTACTGAATTAAATTTAATTTACCTTAAATCAGTTAAACTAACAAATTGCCTGTTCAACAATCATTTCAAAACCCCAAAAGTAAAGAAAATGGAAATGTAAAATATTACTTTTTTCCAGAATAATTTTCTCCTACAGCCAAGTAGGGTACCAGCTGGTTAAGATCACCAATTGAACTAGTTAATTGGAGCAGTGAATGGGACATATAAATGTTGCCATTGGGATTACAATTGAGAAATCAGGAAAATCTGTCACTTTCTCCTTTCTGAACTTTTTCTTCTCTTGGCTATAACCCTTTTTCACTCTCCTCCTCTATTACCTACAAATCAGCTTCCAAGTGCTTATTCATAACCCCCTTTTGCCAGCAGAAGATGCCCTTGACGTTTTTCATGTTTCTAAGAATTTGCCTGGCACATAGCAGACACTATAAGTGTTTTGCTGAATGAATTAACAGGTATTAGAGCATTAGAAGTTTAATAGAGGAAGATGTTTTGGGGAAAATGGTGCTTTGTCACTGTACACTGAAATCATACCATAAAGGATCTTCCTTCTTCTTACTTATTAGTAGTTTTTAAAATCAGAAGAAACATAAGTGGATTTTCAATTTCAAATGGTAAGTTTTCTTTCACATCATAAATTAGATCAGACATAGATTTGTGGAGGGAAAAGGTATATTGCTGATTTTTGTTTTTGGGTCTGTTGACTGGAAGAAAAAAAAAAACAGAAACACAATCTAAAAGCTAAGAAATATGTTTTATCTGGGGAATTAGTGAGGACTATAACCTGGTATATAGTCACTCAGTTAGCTCTGAGAAACTGTTCTAAAGATATAATAAAAGGGCACCACCAGAGGATTAGCTGGGAGTCCCAGGTCAGCATCTCTGTGGAAAGGGGCTCAGACTCCTTAGCACTCACTGGGGTTTTGGATTCAGGACAACATGGGGTCATGTCCATGCTGACTGGGGCTGAATTTCCTAATGACACATGTGACACTAGGAGGAAAATGTCATCCACAACACAGAAGACATTGTCTCTTAATATAACCTTTCCACAGTGCCTGTAAATTACATGTGGACTCTAAGTGAACTGAATCTGGATTGGCTTTTAGTGTTGTGTGTTAAAACTCATCACCAGACCAAAGTCGTGTAGACCTTTCATTGCTTTCTTCTAAAATTTCTATATCTTTTCTTTGCTTCTATGTTGTTCTGTGTGTTTTTTTCTTTTTTAAAAAATACATTTTTCCTTCTTTTTTTTGTTATCATTGCTTTATTCATCACTTGGGACTCTGCTTTGGTTTTGTTTTGTTAGTTTTGTTTCTAATTGTTTGATTTCAATTTTGGTTTCATTTGTCTGCTTGTTCTCTTGTTTTTTTCTTTGGTTCTATTTTTAATTCTTTTCTGTGTGAGGGTGTATGTTTCTCTGTTTTTGTTTCTGTTTGATTTTACTTCTACCATTTGTCTGGGGGTTCATTTGTCACTTTTTAAAAAAAATCCCCTTTTTTTGCCAAGAGGAGTGGCTTACAAGGTCTTTGTTCCCCAAACAGAAGTCAGGTCTGTGCCTCAGGGGTGGGAGCACAAAGTCCAGGATGCTGGACTACCAAAGAATTCCTGGCCCCAGAGAATATTAGTCAACAAGAGATCTCAGGGAAACCTCCATCCAAATCCAAGATCTGACTCCACCCAATTGGCTGTAGCACCCACCACTGGATGTCACATGCCAAAAAACAAGTAAGACAGGAACACAAACCTACCCATCAGCAGACAGGCTGCTTAAAAGAGTACTAAGCCCAGAGATATCCCAAAACACACCACCTGAAATGATCCTCCCATCACAGGGAAAAGACTCTGTTCCACCACCCAGAATGCAGGTATCAGTCCTTCCCACCATGAAGCCTACACAGGCTTCTGGAGTAACCTTACCCACCAGGGCAGAGATCAGATAAACACTGTAAGATAGACAAAATGAGAAAACAGAAAAATATCTTGCAGACAAAGTAGAAAAGTAAAAATATACAAGACCAAATAAACGAAGAGGAAACATGCAATCTATCTGGAAAAAAAAAAAAATTCAGAGTAATGATAGTAAAAATGATTCAAAATATTGACAATAGAATGGATAATATATAAGAAATGATTAACAAGGACCTAGAAGAACTAAATAACAAACTGTGATGAACAACACAATAACAGAAATTTAAAATACACTGGAAAGAATCAAGGGCTTCCTTGGTAGTTCAGCTGGTAAAAAATCCACCTGCAATGCGGGAGACCTGAGTTCAATCCCTGGGTTGGGAAGGTCCCCTAGAGGAGGGCATGCCACCCACTCCAATATTCTTGCCTGGAGAATCCGCATGCACAGAGGAGCCTGGTGGGCTACAGTCCATGGGGTCATGAAGAGTCAGGTATGACTGAGCAACTAAGCACAGCACAGCAGAGAAGGAATCAATAGCAGCCTAATAGAGAGAAGAATGGAGAAGTGAGCTGGAAGATAAAATGGTGGTAATAACTGTTGAAGAGCAGAATAGAGAAAAAGAATGCAAAGAATTGAGGACAGACTCAGAGACCTCTGGGACACACTTAACACACCAACATCTGAAATGTAGGAGTCACAAAAGAAGAGAAAGAATCTAAGAAAATATTTGAAGATATTAGTCACCCAAGTCTAGGAAGTGAAGAGAGTACCATACAGGATACACAAAAAAAACATGCCAAAACACATATTAATCAAATTAACAAAAATTAAACACAGAGAAAAATATTAAAAGCAACAAGGGAAAAGCAACAAATAACATACAAGAGAGCTCCCACAAAGTTAAGGGCTCGTCTTTCAGCAGAAGCTCTGCAGGCCACAAGGGAGAGGCAGAATATATTTAAGGTAATGGAAGGGGAAAATCTACAACCAAGAATACTCAGCAAGGATCTCATTTAGTTTCAATGAAGAAATCACTAACCTTACAGAGAAGCAAAAGTTAAGAGAATTCAGTACCACCAAACCAGCTTTACAAAAAATGCTAAAAGAACTTCTCTAGGCAGGAAATACCAGAGAAGGAAATGCTTTAAAAAAAAAACAAAAAAAAAAACAGGATCTGAAGATGGCCGGCTTTGAAAGGTGATAGAATCACTCTTGGTCTCGTTTTTCTGGGTCTGGCATCTGAGAGGTTCTGATGGAGTAAAGGTACTTCTTTCTGCTACTCCCTTGAGATCTCTTGAGGGCAGGTCTAGATATCCAGGAATTGGAGACACTGAAACTGAGTGATGGTGCAAGTGACTGCTCAAGGGGCAGCAGAGCCGGATCCAGAGTCATCTTCTAGCCCTCATTTAGGTTGAACTTAGTTTCAGTCAAGTGCTTAGGTTTGTGCCTTGTACAAATTTCAGATCAAGTCGGTGGAGTAGGAAGATCCTGCACTCACTTTCTCTCAGGGACATAACAAAACTACAACCACATATAGAACCACTGTCTCTGAGAACTGACCCGAAGACTAGCACAACAGATTTTATACAACTAAGGGTATAAGGGAAAGGCCACACTGAGAAAAGTAGGAGGTACAGAGTCCTGGTCTGGTGAGAACCGTCCCCTCCCCCACATACATTCCTGTGGGGCAACCCACAAAGAGGAGAGATATCACAACTGCAGAGGTACCCCCTGAGGAGCAGGGGTTCAACTCCCATATCAGACTGGGGGACCTGTACTGGGAAGCTGAGCCTCCATAAGAGCTAGCTTTGAAAACCAGCAGGACTTCTGGGGGAGCCTAGGGGCTGTGGGAAAGGCAAAAGACTCCACTCTTAAAAGACTCATGTAGAAACTCACTCACTCCAAAGCCCATTACATAGGGAGCAGCTTGAAAAGCACCTGAGCCATACAAGAAGGAGAGTCATTGAGTAATTTCAGGGCTTGCAACAGAGGGGCAGGGGTCCAGTGGAACTTTCCAGATGGAAGTACTGGCAGACATCATTTGTTTTTACTTTCTTTCCACGTAGTTGGCCTGGTGCTGGTGAGCACCATTTATATGAGTTTCCATCAGCCTAAATAATATTGATATTGCCCTGCCCCTGCTTTCCCCTGAGAACTCAAGAGGCCAGGCCTATGCACCAACACCCCCTCCCTGCAGCAGTTTCAGCCAGATCCTGTAGACATTTGGACCTGGAGCCAGCTCAACCTACTAAGGCCACCTGCAGTGGCCACATCTAAGTCTGCCTGGGGACCAACCTCACCCTGCAGAACACCTGCAACAACTGCTGTCCACCCATCACAGGAGGGCACATGCAGCCCACAGAGGGGATACCCCTGGGATGCCTGGCTTTGTTAACCAGGGGATATTGTGCCACTGGACCCTATAGGACACCTCCTACATAAGTCCATTCTTTTAAGGCGGGGTGACAAATGAAGCTGATATATGTAGAAACAAACGAGTTAGGCAAAATGAAGAAACTACAGAATATCTTTCAAACACGAGGAGATATCAGAAAAATAACTAAATGAAGAGGAGATAAGAGATTTATCAGATAAAGAATTCAGAGTAACACTCGTAAAGGTGTTCATCAGAATCAGACTCAATAGAAAACTGGATGAATTCGATGAGAGAATCAATGAAAGTCTAGGTGAATTGTAAGCCTCCTTCAGCAAAGGGCTAGAAACTACAAAAAAGAAAGATTTATAATTTTTGAGTTCATTTACTGAAACAAAAAATACACTAGTGGAAACCAGCAGGAGGTCAGAGAATGCAAAAAAACAAACTGGTGATCTGGGTGACAAGGGTAGTAAAAGTCACTCAATCGGAATAGCAGAAAGGAAAGAGAATAAAACAGTAAGAAGCAAGAATAGGTCCCATGAGGGGTTCAGATGCTTAGGCAAGGGAAAGAGCAGCCATAGTCAGGCAGACCAGCTTCCAGACTCCTCTCCACACTCCCAGCACGTGCCAACTCTACTGCCAGGGTGCCCCAGAGGAAGGTCAGCTCTGCATCGGGAGTTGGGGAGGTGCCCAAGAGGAAAGCTGGGAGGTTGTCAACTAAATCTACTCCTGTCAAAATGGAAACAAAGCCAAAGAAGGTGGCAGGAAAGGATAAATCTTCAGATAGAAAAGTGCAAACAAAAGGGGAAAAGGGAGCAATGGGAAAACAGGTGGAAGTGGCCAACCAAGAGACTGAAGATTTACTTGCATCAAATGGAGAGAATGAAAACAAGAAGAGCCCAGCCTCTGATGGAGCAGGAAAGAAAGAAGTTATGTGTGATTAATATCACACCCAAGTCTATCAGGGGGTCCCTGTCTACCTTTTCGTACAATCCAGAGGAATATTTTTATCAATTATTTTGTGAATGCAAATTTTTTTAGTAGCTCTAGTAGTATTTTTAAGAAGGTGGAAATCCTACCTCATCCATTTAAAGTGCAAGTGCTTTTTTTAATTTAACGGAATCAGTAGTGCAAAAAAAAAAATCCTAAAACAATTATGAAAATGGTAATAGGATTATGCATATAAATAATTATTTAAATGTATATGGATTAAATGGTCCAATCAAAAGACACAGACTGGATGAATGGATACAAAGACAAGATATGTATATATGATATCTACAAGAGGCTCACATCAGACCTAAGGACACTTAAGAATGAAAGTGAGGGGATGAAAAGAGCTATTCCACACAAATGGAAATCAAAAGAAAGCCAGAGTATCAATACTCACGTCAGGCAAAGTAGACTTTATAATAAATAATATATTACAAGAAACAAGAAGGACACTACATAATACCCAAGGGATTATTCCAAGAAAAAGACATAACAATTTTAAATATTTTATGGAGCACCTCAATACATAAAGTGAAAGTGAAAGTGGAAGTCACTCAGTTGTGTCCAACTCTTTGCAACCCAATGCACTATACAGTCCATGGAGTTCTCCAGGCCAGAATACTGGAATAGGTAACCTTTCCCTTCTCCAGGGGAACTTCCCAACTCAGGTTTTGAACCCAGGTCTCCTGCATTGCAGGTGGATTCTTTACCAGCTGAGCCACCAGGGAAGCCCACAATACATAAGGTAAATGCTAATAACCGTAACATGGGAAATCGACAGTAACACCATAATAGTGGAGAATTTAACATCCCATTTACACCAATGGACAGATAATCCAGACAGAAAATTTATAAAGAAACATGATCCTTAAACAACATGTTAGCACAGATGGAATTAGTTGATACATACAGGACATTCCATCCAAAAGTAGCAGAATACACTTTCTTTTCAAGTACACATAAAACATTCTTCAGAAGAGATCAATTTTGGGTTGAAAATCAAGTCTCAGTAATTTTTTAAAAGTTGAAATCATATCAGGCATCTTTTCCAACAACAACACCATGAGACTAGATATCAATTACAAGAAAAACAACTGTAAAGAACAAACACATGGAGTTTAAACAGTATGCTGCTACATAACCAAGAGATAACTAAAGAACTCAAAGAGGAAATTAAAAAAATACCTAGAAACAGATGATAACAAAAGCACAAAACCTATGGGATTTAACATAAGTAGCTTCATGGGGAAGCTAGCAGCAATAAAATCTTACCTCAAAAACAAGAAAGATCTCAAATAACAAAGTAACCTTTCACCTAAAGCAATTAGAAAAACAAGAACAACAACAACAAAAAAAAACCCAAGGCTAGTAGAAGGAAAGAAACCATAAAGATCAAAGCAAAAATAAAACAATAGCAAAGATCAATAAAACTAAAAGCTGGTTCTTTGAGAAGATAAAATAGATAAACCATTAGCATGACTCATCACAAAAAAAGGGGGTAGAATTCATATCAACAAAATTAGAAATGGAAAAACAGAAGTTACAGTGTATACCACAGGAATATAAAGGATCATAAAACACTACTGCAAGCAAATATATGCCAATAAAATGCACAACCTGGAAGAAATGGACAAATTCTGAGAAAAGTATTGATACAACCTTTCAAGACTGAACAAGGAAGAAACAGAAAATATGAACAGACCAATCATAAGCACTGACATTGAAACTGTGATTAGAAAACCTCCAACAACAAAAAGCCCAGGGCCAGATAGCTTCACAGGCGAATGCTTTAAACAGTCACAGAAGAGATAACACTTAGCCTTCTCAAACTCTTTCCAAAAACTGAATTGGGAGAAAACCTTCCAAAACACAATCTACAAGGCCTGATACAAAAAGCGGATTTGTCTGATACAAAAAGCAGACAAAAATTTTCAAAAAAAAAGTGCCAGAGTCCAGCTCGGGCAGCCAGGGAATCAGCCTGAAGGGGTGAGGGGTGTTGGCAGATGATGATGTAGCCTCTGACTCATAGTACGGAACTACATGTTTATTTCAAGTTTCAGGTTCTCTTTTATACTTTGACAAAAGCATTAGGTCAGAGGTTTGACATTTTTAGTTTTCCCCTCCCAGATTTGTTGTCTCCAGAAATCATTGTTTTCCTTCAAACAGAGTAACTGCTTCAGTGATTCTCTTAGAATCGGCTTTACTATCTATTATCTACTTTTTCTTATGTGTCCTATACTTAACTTGTGATTACATTGTAACTCATGCTACATTCCTCAGTTTATTTATTATCTTTCTAAATCCTGTTTGCCCCTAGCATCTTAAGATCACTATCTCCTAAAAAGTCTTCTAGCTATTCTTAATTATTCCTAAACTCAGCAAACTTCTTTGGCCATAAATATTTCCCTCACAAACAGGTCTCAGATAACAATCCTTCCCATGGCTTTAAGCTTCAGCCTACGTGCTCATCCTGGGACATTCTTTGTAAAGATCCTTGAACAAATGTCAAAGGTTATTTTATAGATTATTTTCTGGGCACAACTGCAAAAGGCTTTGTGATTTCTCATGCTTCTCTCAAGAATAATAAGCACCTTAACATTCTTTCCAGCCAAATCAACTGAAGAAAGGAAAGAACAAGTCAGAATCACAAAACCTATCTCTTTCATCCCAGGACCTTGCCTGCGGGGTGAGGAGAGGGGGTTAGGGGCTGTGCCTCCATTTTGTCAGTAATGCCTAATGTGGCTCCCAACAAAAAAGGAAAATTGCAGGTCAATATCATTTATGAAAATATGCAAAAATCTTCAACAAAATACTAGCAAACAGAATCCAATAAAACATTAAAGGGTTTTGGCATGAGGTGGCCAAAGTACTGGAGTTTCAGCTTTAGCATCATTGCTTCCAAAGAAATCCCAGGGCTGATCTCCTTCAGAATGGACCGGTTGGATCTCCTTGCCGTCCAAGGGACCCTCAAGAGTCTTCTCCAACACCACAGTTCAAAGGCATCAATTCTTTGGCACTCAGCTTTCTTCACAGTCCAACTCTCACATCCATACATGACCACAGGAGAAACCATAGCCTTGACTAGACGGACCTTTGTTAGCAAAGTAATGTCTATGCTTTTGAATATGCTATCTAGGTTGGTCATAACTTTCCTTCCAAGGAGTAAGCATCTTTCAATTTCATGCCTGCAATCACCATCTGCAGTGATTTTAGAGCCCAGAAAAATAAAGTCTGACACTGTTTCCACTGTTTCCCATCTTTTTCCCATGAAGTGATGGGACTTGATGCCATGATCTTGGTTTTCTGAATGTTGAGCTTTAAGTCAACTTTTTCACTCTCCACTTTCACTTTCATTAAGAGGCTTTTTAGTTCCTCTTCACTTTCTGCCATAAGGGTGGTGTCATCTGCATATCTGAGGTTATTGATATTTTTCCCGGCAGTCTTGATGCTAGCTTGTGCTTCTTCCAGCCCAGCATTTCTCATGATGTACTCTGCATATAAGTTAAATAAACAGGGTGACAATATACAGCCTTGACGTACTTCTTTTCCTATTTGGAACCATTCTGTTGTTCAATGTCCAGTTCTAACTGTTGCTTCCTGACCTGCATACAGATTTCTCAAGAGGCAGGTCAGGTGGTCTGGTATTCCCATCTCTTTCAGAATTTTCCACCATTTATTGTGACCCACACAGTCAAAGGCTTTGGCATAGTCAATAAAGCAGAAATAGATGTTTTTTTGGAACTCTCTTGCTTTTTTGATGATCTAGTGGATGTTGGCAATTTGATCTCTGGTTCCTCTGTCTTTTCTAAATCCAGCTTGAACATCTGGAAGTTCATGGTTCATGTATTGCTGAAGCCTGGATTGGAGAATTTTGAGCATTACTTTACTAGCGTGTGAGATGAGTGCAATTGTATGATAGCTTGAGCATTCTTTGGCATTGCCTTTCTTTGGGATTGGAATGAAAACTGACCTTTTCCAGTCCTGTGGCCACTGCTGAGTTTTCCAAATTTGCTGGCATATTGAGTGCAGCACTTTCACAGCATCATCTTTCAGGATTTGGAATAGATCAACTGGATTTCCATCACCTCCAATAGCTTTGTTCATAGTGATGCTTTTTAAGGCCCACTTGACTTCACATTGCAGGATGTCTGGCTCTAGGTGAGTGATCACACCATCGTGATTATCTGGGTCGTGAAGCTCTTTTTTGTACCATTCTTCTGTGTATTCTTGCCACCTCTTCTTAATACTTTCTGCTTCTGTTAGGTCCATACCATTTCTGTCCTTTATCGAGCCCATCTTTGCATGAAGTGTTCCCTTGGTATCTCTAATTTTCTTGAAAAGATCTCTAGTCTTTCCCATTCTATTGTTTTCCTCTATTTCTTTGCATTGATCGCTGAAGAAGGCTTTCTTATCTCTTCTTGCTCTTCTTTGGAACTCTGCATTCAGATGCTTATAACTTTCCTTTTCTCCTTGGCTTTTCGCTTCTCTTCTTTTCACAGCTATAGGGCTACATTAATTGAGACAGTATGGTACTGGCAGAAAAAACAGAAATACAGATCAATGAAACAGGATAGAAAGCCCACAGATAATCCCATGCACCTCTGCTCACCTTATTTTTAACAAATGATGCAAGAATATACAATGGAGAAAAGAAAGCCTCTTCAATAAGTGGTGCTGGGAAAACTGGAAAGCTGCATGTTAAAGAATGAAAGTAGAACACTTCCTAACACCATGCAGAAAAGTAAACTCAAAGTGAATTAAAGACCTATATGTAAGTCCAGACACTACAAAACTCATAGGCAGAGCACTCTTTGACATAAATCATAGCAAGATCTTTTGTGACCCACCTCCAAGAGTAATGAAAATAAAAACAAAACAAAACAAAAAAGAAATGAGACCTAATTTTAAAAGCTTTTGCACTGCAAAAGAAAACATAAACAAGATGAAAAGATAACTCTCATAATGGGAGAAAATATTTGCAAATGAAATAACTGACAAAGGATCAATCTACAAAAATACAAGCAGCTCATGTTCATGCAGCTCAATATAAAAAGCAATTCAATCAAAAGATGGGCAGAAGACCTAAACCAATATTTCTCCAAAGAAGACATACCAATGGCCAAAAAACACATGAAATGATGCTCAATATCACTCATTATTAGAGAAATGCAAATCAAATCTATAAGGTATCACCTCACACTGGTCAGAATGGCCATCATCAAAAAATCTACGAACGTTAAATGCTAGAGAGGGTATGGAGAAAAGGGAACCCTATTTCCTAATTGGTGTGAATGTAAATTGAAACAATCACTATGGGGAACAGTATGGAGCTTCCTTAAAAAACTAAAACTAGAACTACCAAGTGACCCAGCAATCCCACTACTGGGCATATACCTTGAGAAAATCATAACTCAAAAAGACACTTGTACCCCAATGTTTATTGCAACATTATTTACAACAATCAGAACATGGAAGCAACTTAAATGTTCGATGACAGATGAATCAAAAAAGAAATATGATATGTATATACAATAGAATATTACTCAGTCATAAAAAGGGAAAAAATTGGGTCATTTGTTGTGATATGTATGAACCTAGATTCAGTCATACAGGATGAAGTTAGTCAAAAAGTTAAAAACAAGCATCATATATTAATGCATATATATGGAATCTAGAAAAATGGTACTGGTGAACCTAGTTGCAGCACATGAAAGAGATGTAGATGTAGGCAACAGTTTCATGGACACAGGGCAAGAATGAGAGAGTGGAATGAATTGAGAGAATATCATTGACAAGAATGAGAGAGTGGAATGAATTGAGAGAATATCACTGACGTATATGCACTTACCTGTGAAAAATAGATAGCTAGTAGAAGCTATATAGCACAAGGAGCTGAGCTCAGTGCTCTGTGATGACCTAGAGGGGTAAGATGGGAGCCATGGGAGGGAGGCTCAACAGGAAGGGGATATATGTAGACATACAGCTGATTCATGTAGGTATACGGCAGAAACTAATACAACATTGTAAAGCAATTACACTCCAACTTAAAAAAAAAAAAAGAAAAGCTTTATAGTTTTGTAATTAAAAAAAAATAAGAGGTAATGGAGAAGTCAAGATGTGTGTGTGTGTGTGTGTGTGTGTATACATGCATATATATGTTTCATCTTGCAGAAAAAAAACATGTAGTCGAACATCAAAAGATTACTGCTAATCACAAAAAACAGACCTCTTAAGTTAATGATTTTACTGTTTTTCTATACATGGGAAGATGTAACGATCTGGGTTCATTGAACTTATTCCTTTGACATGCATCTTAACTATTTAGGACCAGTATCCTACTTTTCTTCATCCTGTATTCCTCTCAGGCTGCATTGCAAGGGGTGGCTGCTGTGGCTGATGGCTTTATGGTCACAATATTCTTTGTTTACTGAAACGGCAGGTACCATTCTGTGTCCACAGGTCACATGTAAATAAAACTCATTTTTGAAGAGTGGAGACATGTTAACAAATATTGACACTTCTTCATAGTCTCAAAGCTTATTTGTTGCTATATTGATTCCACTGGCTTAGTTTATTGTTTTTCTGACCTGAATCAAGACAGTGCAAGACCCGAATCCATCTGACAAATGTGTCAGTTATAGCAGGAATTGCAATTTCCAACTTTCAGGGGAAATCACACCTTGTTGTAATGACTAAAGCAATGAGAAAAAAAAAAAAAAAGAACAGACAGACTTGAGGTGCCTAGGGAAATAGCAGTATGAGGTCAATGACTCACACATCATAATGGAGGGGCAGTGAGTGTGAGTATCATTGATATATATTTTTTTTTTCTGTTCAGAGCTCCATTTCAAGATAAGTCACTTAAAAACAAATGAAATGGTTGAATGCAAGCCGCCTTGGATCTTAATGTACAAATGCTTCTCAAAATGCCCCAGGTCACATTAGGGGAGTTGGCAAGAGAATCTTCACATTTTGATCCCTTGAGTTCAAATTGGCTGACTTCTGGCACACATATCAAGTGAGGAAATGCTATATTCAGGGCTATTCCTCTTCTGTATTCAACCCATATGAAATCACTGGATAAGACATATCAGTAGGCAGATGCCTGAGTGGTATCATTTGGAAAATCCATTTTTTTAAATGGGAATCACAGATACCTTACCAGGTGGTGCTAATGGTAAAGAATCTACCTGCCAATGCAGGAGACATAAGAGATGCAGGTTCCATCCCTGGGTCCAGAAGATCCTCTGGAAGAGGGCCTGTCAAACCACTACAATGTATTTGCCTGAAGAATCCCATGGATAGAGGAGCTTGTTGAGCTACAGCCCATAGGGTCCCAAAGAGTCTTACATGACTGAAGTGACTCAGCACATAGAAATCTCTAAAAATGAAAAAAAAAAAAAAGTAATACTAATAACCTAACTAGGAGTCATAAATTTTATGCAAAAGAAGTAGTTCAATTCAGTTCAGTTGCTCAGTCATGTCCAACTCTTTGTGACCCCATGGGCTGCAGCATGTCAGGCTTCTCTGTCCATCACCAACTCCCAGAGCTTACTCAAACTTATGTCAATCGAGTCAGTGATGACATCCAACCATCTCATCCTCTGTCGCCCGTTCTCTTCCTGCCTTCAGTCTTTCCCAGCATCAGGGTCTTTTCCAATGAGGCAGCTCTTTGGCCCAAGTATTGAAACTTTAGTTGAGCATTAGTTCTTCCAATGAATATTCAAGGTTGATTTCTTTGAGGCTTGACTGGTTTGATCTCCTTGCAGACCAAAGGACTCTCAAGAGTTTTCTCCAGCACAATCCAAAAGCATCTATTCTTTTGTGCTCACCCTTCTTTATGGTTCAATTCTCACATCCAAACATGACTACTGGAAAAACCACTGCTCTGTCTATATGGACCTTTGTCAGCAAAGTGATGTCTCTACTTTTTAATATGCTGTTTGATTTGTCATAGCTTTTCTTCCAAGAAGCAAGCGTCTTTTAATTTCATGGCTGCAGTCACTGTCCTCAGTGATTTTGAAGCCCAAGAAAATAAAGTCTGTCACTGTTTCCACTGCTTCCCCATCTGTTTGCCATGAAGTGATGGGACCAGATGCCAGGATCTTAGCATTTTGAATGTTGAATTTTAAGCTACCTTTTTCACTCTCCTCTTTCACCTTCATCAAGAGGCTCTTCAGTTCCTCCAGGATTTCTGCCAATAGGCTGATGTCATCTGCATATCTGAGGTTTTGATATTTTTCCCAGCAACCTTGATTCCAGCTTGTGCTTCATCCAGCACAGCATTTCAAGCATGGTGTACTCTGCATGTAAGTTAAACAAGCAGAGTGACAATATACAGCCTTGACATACTCCTTTCTCAATTTGGATCCAATCCGTTGTTCCATGTCTGGTTCTAACTGTTTCTTCTTGACCTGTTTACAGGTTTCTCAGGAAGCAGGTAAAATGGTCTGGTATTTCTATCACTTTCAGAATTTTCCACAGTTTGTTTTAATCCACACAGTCAAAGGCCTTAGTGTAGTCAATGAAGCAGAAGTAGATGTTTTCCTGAAATTCCCTTGCTTTTTCTATCATCCAACGAATGTTCGCAATTTGATCTCTGGTTCCTCTGCCTTTTCTAAATCCAGTTTGTATATCTGTAAGTTCTTGATCCACATGCTGTCGAAACCTAGCTTGTAGGATTTTGAGCATTACCTTGCTAGCATGTGAAATGAGTGCAGTTGTGTGGTAGTTTGGGTATTCTTAGGCTTTGACTTTCTTTGTGATTGGAATGAAAACTGACTTTTCCAGTCCTGTGGCCACAGCTGAGTATTGCAAATTTGCTATCATATTGAGTACAGCACTTTTACAACATCATCTTTTAGGATTTAAAATAGCTCAGCTGGAATTCCATCACTTCCATTAACTTTGTTTGTAGTATTAATGCTTCCTGAGGCCCACTTGACTTCAAACTCCAGAATGTCTGGCTCTAGGTCAGTTACCACACCACAGTGTTTATCCAGGTTTTTAAGACTTTTTTTGTATAGTTCTTCTGTGTATTCTTGCCACCTCTTCTTAATATCTTCTGCTTCTGTTAGGTCCATACCATTTCTGTCCTTTATTGTGTCCATCTTTGCATAAAATGTTCCCTTGGTATCTCTCATTTCTTGAATAGATCTCCAGTCTTTGCCTTTTTATTGTTTTCCTGTATTTATTTGCATTGTTCAGTTAAGAAGGCCTTCTTATCTCTCCTTTTTTGGGGAACTCTGCAGTCAGATGGATATATCTTTCCTTTTCTCCTCGGCCTTTTACTTTTCTTCTTTTCTCGGCTATTTGTAAGGCCTCCTCAGTCAACCTTTTTGCCTTTCTCCATTTATTTTTCTTGGGGATGGCTTTGACCACTGCCTCCTGTACAATGTTATGAACATCCATCCATAATTCTTCAGGCAAGAAGGAGGGGAATATATGTATACTTGTGGCTGATTCACATTTTTGTATGGCAGAAACCAGCACAACTTTTAAAACAATTATTTTGTAATTCAAAATAAACAGAGAAAGATTCGGTAACTAATTTGAGGTCACATAGTTAGGAAGTAATACTTTTGGTGTTTGAACCCATGGTTGCCTTTCTAAAGTCAGTACTCTATTATGATGGCACACTGCCTCTGTAGGCACTCAGGAGACTTGTTTTGCCTCCGTATCACTAGCTTTTGTCTCCATATCACTATGGTATCCTGGCCAAGTCACCTTGTCAACTTTAAAATGAGAGAACTGGGCTTAATGAACTCTGGTAACCTTCCAATTCATCTCTGAGGGCAATAGGTCTTGGCCCTCCTTGCCAGAGGATTGAAGGTTACTGAACTTCTACTTACTTCTCATGAACTCAGTGAAGGGCATTATATTTAGGTATCAATAAATGTTTAAAGCACATCTTTTCTTTCTGCTAAGTTACTAGGAGGGCTGGGAGGGTTTTACTACACTTTTATAAGTATGTATATGGCTTCTCTGGTGACTCAGTCAGTAAGAAATCTGCCTGCAATGAAGGAGATCTGCCTGAGTACAAGAGACCTAGGTTTGATCCTTGGGTCAAGAAGATTCCCTGGGGAAGGACATGGGAACCCACTCCAGTATTCTTGCCTGGGAAACCCCATGGACAGAGGAGACTGGCGTGCTACAGTCCATGGGATCGCAAAAGTCTGACAGGACTTAGTGACTAAACCACCATATGTGCATATAGCTTATTGAAAATGAGATTATCTATCCTATGATACCATTTTCATATAATGGCCAAGGCATTTCTTTTAGGTTCAGTATATCTTGGAAAATTATCAACAGACTGAAAATTTGTTAATCTTTTCTTTTCTTGACTGTCTCCCCAGGGAGAGACATTACTTCTCAGCAATGCCATTCTCTGAAAGAAAGTTGAAACTGCAGAAACCCATTATACCTTCTTTCTAGTTATTAAAACCTATGTATAGGCATTTAACCCTATAAGAATGCACTTCAATCCTTAATAAGTTGGATTTTTACCAACAGACAGACCAGCCAGCAAGCTATTATTCAAATCTTTCATTTGTTTCACACATCCAATCAGAGTGCTTGTTAACAGTATGTACACTAGGAACTCAACTTTACCAGGAACTGAAGGCCCTGGATCACACTGTGAAGTAAAAATCCAAGAATCTTATCCTCTGAAGGAGTTTTGATATTATCTAGTCCATTCCCCTTATCTTAACAAATGAGAAAACTGAGCTTCAGAGAGGTGTTACCAAGAGTATGGTCTTCAGAGCTTTTTCTCCCTTCACCCCGTCTTCCCATCCCCAAATATCTTCTTGTGTCTATACCTTTCCCCAACACTTTTCCTCCACCTTATATATCCAGTCCATGAATAATGATTTCTGAGGACTCCATTTCATACCTTTCCCTTCAATTTCTCCTGGCCTTCACTAACCATTCTCAGGTCAACTTTAAATGGAATATTATAAAAACTCTGTTCTTACAGTTTTTTTCTAATACCATAATGCCCTTGTGACCACTTTCTCCACTCCCCCCACCAACAAATTCTAAACTTATGGGGATTTATCCCATTTCCTCCAGGCCTTGTTCCAAAGAAAGACGTTAAAGCTAATATGAGAAAACTAATAAATGTTAATGGTGTGAACTGGTTAATATGTTACCTCTCCCAGGAATGATGCTTGCATTTTAACAGAGAATATTGAGACGAAGCTAATGAACTGGAATGACCCTTCCCTGGGAATTTCAGGCCAGACTAGTTAAGAATAAGGTTCTGAGTGGGAACCCTTTAACCTTGAATCACAAAGTAGAGCCTATCACTATACCTAAGGCTAACACTGTTACCCATGGTTAAGAATTTGTCTTTTTGGCAAAGTAATAGATAACCAATCATGTGCAAAGGGATTTGAATGTTTTTCTTTTTTAAAAGACCAGTTCTTAAAGATATTTTAAGGCAGGAACAACCCTGAAAGCAGCTTTCAAATTCAAGAAAAAAGTCATTTGTATGAGCACAAAGACCTTCAGAGGACCCTATTCCATATTAGATACAGAATCAAACTGTGTTTCCTTTCATGTGTCAAGTTAGAGTTCTCCTCTGAAGCCATTTACCTAGTTTTCTTCTTTCACCTTTCAAGCTTTATTCAATACCAGTCTCTATTTTACATTCCTTACCTTCTGTTTTTATTTCTATAAACTCTCTTTGATTAGTTCCTTTCCCTGACTCATCTGTTATTTTCCATATTCTTTCTCACATTTTCCTTTTCCTCTAGCTTTCTTTCCACTATTTCTCCTGCCAGCCTTGGCATTTCAGGTACAGAGAAGCTCTTGATGATTTTTTTTTAAAACCATTCAGAGAAATTCCACCTTCCAAAGGGAAAATTTCAATTCCAGTGTCACACTCCTGGTCTCTGCGGAAAAGTAGTGAGTGGTCCTCTTAATAAAATCAGGACAGCTTAAAGATGTTACTAACTTTACTCTCTACACGTACAATATCTTTAACTTGAGTGATTTTTTTTAAATGTCAAATATTTACATTTCACTTTCCCCCCCTGAAGATTAATTCTCATGTAATCTTGTGCTTAGTTTCAAGTCTACTATGTTCTTCAGCTACTTTTGATGTTCTATAGGCAGGTATTTGTTTTTATTATGCTAAGTGTGCTACCTCCTCACCCACGCTATTCCCACCTCAGCAAGTACTTTTTTCAAAGCACAATTATTCTACTTCTCCCTGTATCTGACATATTCTTGACTGACTCTAACCTTGCATTCCACAATTCTCAAACCTTAGTGAACATTAGAATCAGCTGAAGACCTTGATAAGCTACAAATTTCCAGTCCTCATCCACTCAGGATATCATTATTTACAGCAGGTTGGAATGGAACTGTACAACATTCATCCCAAGTAATTCTAATGAGAATAACTCCTGGTTACATTTTTTGAAATGTCACTGTATGGGTGATGAGATACATCAACCAAGTACTATAAAAGGCCTTGTGCAGAATCTAAAGTTTATAATCAGAAGAGTACTTAGACAAGAGTACTTAGACAAGTGGTTTTCCATGATATTTTGCTACAAGAGCCTTGTAACGTAATGAAACAATTAGCATGTGCAGGTTCTTTGACATCACTCACTTAGGCCAATGGGGAGAATTGTATCTCTTACTGTCAGTCATAAAAATTTATCTAATGGAAATGGAAGAGACTTTAGACATGTTCTAGTTCAGTAAATCATTTTATTTATAGAGAAACTATGTCCCTGAAGGGGAAAGTGACTTGCAAAATAGAGTAAAATTCTGGCCAAGGACTAGAAAGCAGGTCTACTAACTCAAATTTTAATATTTGTTCTTCTAAAAACTTAGATCTCCATAAGCAAATATTATTTTTCCCTTACACATATGTCCTTTCACTGACCTATATCAATTTAGAAAAGTTCATTGGTATTGGAGATGTCCAGAAAGATTGGGATGTATTTAAGGAAGCAGAGAACCAAAAGAGATATTAAGAGCTGGAAGCATTTCAAACCCATTGCAGAGTGCTTTGAAATACAGGACTTAGGCCCTATAAAATTGACTACAACTTGAAGATCAGGAGAATACATTTTTAAATTTAAAGGCTTTTAACATTTTCCCTTCAAATTTTAAATTCTTGGAATGATCAAAGAGCTCTAGCAAAGATAAAATAAGGTAAAAATCAGTAACCACTGATATGAAGCCTTTAGAGCAAAATAATTATCTACTTTCTTATAATAAAATTAAACACAAAAGTTGATTCAATAAACGAATCTTACTAGATCACTTTTTAAAAAGTTAAATAGCATAGAGAAGCACTCTAAACCTGTGCTTAATTAGAAACTGGTGATAGTCTAAAGAAAATTTGGACTTCAGCAGACTAGCCATAAATATTTGCAGTTGTTGTTCAGTCACTCAGTCATGTCCAAGTCTTTGTGACCCCAGGGACTGCAGCACACCAGAGGACTCCTCTGCCCTTCACTACCTCCCGGAGTTTGCTCAAACTCATGCTCATTGAATCAGTATTGCCATTCAACCATCTCGTCCTCTGTCACCCCCTTCTCCTCCTGCCCTCAATCTTTCCCAGCATCAGGGTTGTTTCCAAATGAGGTGCCCCTTCACATCAGGTGGCCAAAGTCTTGTAGCTTCAACTTGAGCATCAGTCCTTCCTATGAATGTTCAGGGTTGAATTCCTTGAGGATTGACTGGTTTGATCTCCAGTCTCCAAGGGACACTCAAGAGTCTTCTCCAGCACAATTCAAAAGCATCAATTATTTGATCTTCAGCCTTTTTTATGGCCCAAGTCTCACATCCATACATGATGTCAACTACAAATTGCCACTTACCAAGAGCATTGCCAACAACTGAACAACAAAGGTGTTTGCTATCTGCCTCTATGGAGATTGAACCCCATGCTGCTATAGCTGTTGACCTTCAACAACCCTGATCTAGGACTAAATGGTGGAGTGAGACACTCTGTGCTTCAGGTAATATGGTGGGACAGGTCTTTAGATAGTTGGATGTTTTTAGGCATAGATTTTATGATCTCAATCCTTACATCTCCTCATATCTAGAGAAGCACTAAATCCCTTCATAGTGAAATCAGATTCTCATGACTAACAAAAAACCTTTTGTAAAATAAGTGCTTCATAGTATTGAACCCCCACTTCACCAAAACCTTATATATTGACTGCTTATATTGAGAAACTGCTGCTTTGGAGCAGTCTCTCAGAGCTATCTGAGATGCTGCCTCCCAGGCTGCAGTCCTCATTTTGCCCCAAATAAAACTTAACTCACAACTCACAGGTTGTACATATTTTTTAAGTCAACAATGACTACTGGAAAAACCATTGCTCTGACTATACAGATCTTTGTCAGCAAAATGATGTCTCTACTTTTTAATATGCTGTCTAGGTTTGTCATAGCTTTTCTTGCAAGGAGCAAGTGTCATTTAATTTAATGGCTGCTGTCACTGTCCACAGTGATTTTGGAGCTCAAGAAAATAAAGTCTGTCTCTGTTTCCACTGTTTCCTCATCTATTTGCCATGAAGTGATGGGACCAGATGCCATGATCTTAGATTTTTTAATATTGAGTGCTGAGCCAGATTTTTCACTCTCCTCTTCCACCTTTATCAAGAGGCTCTTTAGTTCCTCTTTGCTATCTGCTGGTAGGGTGGTGTTATCTGCATATCTGAGTTTATTTATATTTCTCCTGGCAATGTTGATTGCAGGTTGTGCTTCATCCAGCCCAGCATTTCAAGGATGATGTATCTTGTGTATAAGTTAAATAAGCAAGGAGACAATACACAACCTTGGCACACTCCTTTCCTAATTTGGATTTAGTCTGTTGTTCCAGATCTGGTTCTAACTGTTGCTTCTTTTTTTAAATTTATTTTTAATTGAAAGATGATTGCTTTACAAAATTTTGTTATTTTCTGTCAAACCTCAACATGAATCAGCCATAGGTATACATACATCCCCTCCCTCTTGAGCCTCCTTCTCGTGTCCTTCCCCATCCCACCCCTCTAGGCTGATACAGAGTTCCTGAGACATACAGCAAATTCCATTGGCTATCAATTTTACATATGATAATGTAAGTTTCCATATTACTCTCTCCATACGGCTCACCCTCTCCTCCCTGTTACCTGCATCTATAAGTCTGTTCTCTATGTCTGTGTCTCCACTGCTGCCCTGCAAATAAAATTTTTGGTACCGTTCTTCTAGGTTCCTTATATATGCAATAGTATATGATATTTATCTTACTTTCTGATTTACTTCACTCTGTATAATAGGCTCTAGGATCACCACCTCATTAGAACTGACTCACATGGATTCCTTTTTAAATGCCTGAGTAATATTCCATTGTGTATATGTACCACATTTTCTTTATACTTTCATCTATCGATGGACATCTGGGTTGCTTCCATGTTCTAGCTATTGTAAATAGTGCTGCAATGAACAATGGGATACATGTGTCTCTTTCAATTTTGGTTTCCTTGGAGTATATGCCAAGGAGGTGGATTGCTGGGGCATATGGTGGTTTTATTCCTAGTTTTTTAAGGAATCTCCATACCGTCTTCCATAGGGAATATATCAATTTACATTCCACAAACAGTGCAAAAGAGTTCCCTATTCTCCACACCCCCTCCAGCATTTTTTTCTTTGTAGACTTTTTGATGATGGCCATTCTGACCAGCGTGAGGTGATATCTCTTTGTGGTTTTGATTTGCATTTCTCTAATAATGAGTGATATTGAGCATCTTTTCATGTGTTTGTTAGCCATATGTATGTCTTATTTGGAGAAATGTCTGTTTGGGTCTTTTCCCCACTTTTTAATTGGGTTTTCTGTTTTTATGGTATTGAGTTGTATGAGAGGCTTGTATATTTTAGAAATTATTAACAGTTGTTTCATTAGCTATTATTTTCTCCCATTCTAAGGGTTGTCTTTTCACCTTGCTTATAGTTTCCTTTCCTGTGCAAAATCTTTTAAGTTTAATCAGGTCCCACTTGTTTACTTTTGTTTTTATTTCCATTATTCTAGGAAGTGGGTCATAGAGGATCTTGCTTTGATTTATGTCATTTTGTGTTCTGCTTATGTTTTCCTCTAAGAGTTTTACAGTTTCTGGTTTTACATTTAGGTATTTAATCCATTTTGAGTTTATCTTTGTGTATGCCATTAGGAATTGTTCTAATTTCATTCTTTTACCTGTAGCTGTCCAGTTTTCCCAGCACCATTTACTGAAGAGGCTGTCTTTGCCCCATTGTATATTCTTGCTTGCTTTTTCAAAAATAAGGTACCCATAAGTACATGGGTTTGTCTCTGGGCTTTCTAACTTGTTCCATAAGCATATATTTCTGTTTTTGTTTTTGTTTTTTTTTTTTTTTCCCCAGTTCCATATTGTCTTGATGACTGTAGCTTTGTAGTATAATCTGAAGTAAGGAAGGTTGATTCCTTTAGTTCCATTCTTCTTTCTCAAGACTGCTTTGGCTATTTGGTGTCTTTTGTATTTCCATATGAATTGTGAAGTTTTTTTCTAGTTCTGTGAAAACTGTCATTGGTAATTTGATAGGAATCACATTGAATATGTAAATTGCATTTGGCAGTATAGTCATTTTCAAAGTATTGATTCTTCCTACCCAGGAATGCAGAATATCTCTCCATTTGTTTATGTCATTTTTTATTTCTTCTATCCATGTCTTATAATTTTCTGAGTAGAGTTCTTTTGTCTCTGTAGGTAGGTTTATTCCTAGGCAATTTATTCTTTTTTGTTGCAATGGTGAATGGGATTGAGTCCTTAATTTCCCTCTCTGATTTTTCATTGTTAGTATATAGAAATGCAAGTGATTTCTGTGTATTGATTTTGTATCCTGCAACCTTGCTAAATTCACTGATTAGCTCTATAATTTTCTGGTAGTATCTTTAGGGTTTTCTGTAAAGTATCATGTCATCTGCAGACACTGAGAGCTTTACTTCTTCTTTTCTGACCTGGATTCCTTTTATTTCTTTTTCTTCTCTGTTTGCGGTAGCTAGGACTTCCAAAACTGTTTGAGTAATAGTGGTGAAAGTGAACACCCTTGACTTGTTTCTGATCTTAGGGGGAATGCTTTTAGTTTTTCACCACTGAGAATAACATTTGCTGTTGGCTTATCATATATGGCCTTTACTGTGTTGAGGTAGGTTCCTTCTAAGCCCATTTTTTGAAGTGTTTTAAGCATAAGTGGGTGCTGAATTTTTTCAAAGGCTTTTCTGCATCTGTTGAGATTATCATTATGATTTTCCTCTTTCAATTTGTTAATATGGTATGTCAGATTGATTGATTTGTATATATTGAAGAATCCTTGCATCCCTGGGATAAACCCAACTTGATCATGGTTTATGAGCTTTTTAATATGTTATTGAATTCTGTTTGCTAGAATTCTGTTTAGGATTTTTGCATCTATGTTCATCAGTGATTTTGGCCTGTAGTTTTCTTTTTTGTGTGTTGTCTTTGTCGAGTTTTGGTATCAGTGTAATGGTGGCCTCATAGAATGAGTTTGGACGTGTTCCTTCCTCTGCAATTTTTTGAAAGAGTTTTAGAAGGATAGGCATTAGCTCTTGTCTAACTGTTTTATAGAATTCACCTGTGAAGCTGTCTGGTCCTGGGCTTTTGTTTTTGGGGAGATTTTTGGTCACTGTTTCAATTTCAGTGCTTGTAACTGGGTTGTTCATAATTTCTGTTTCTTCCTGGTTCAGTCTTGGAAGATTGAACTTTTCTAAGAACCTGACCATTTCTTCCAGGTTATCCTTTTCATTGCCATACAGTTGTTAATAATAGTCTCTTATAATCCTTTGTGTTTCTGCATTGTCTGTTGTAACCCCTCATTTTTCATTTCTAATATTGTTGGGTTGATTCTTCTCTCTTTTTTTCTTGATGAGTCTGGCTAAGTGTTTGTCAGTTTTATTTCTCTTCTCAAAGAACCAACTTTTAGTTTTATTAATCATTACTATTGTTTTTTTTTTTCTTTTTCATTTACTTCTACTCAGATCTTTATGATTTCTTTCCTTGTGCTAATTTTTGGAGTTTTTAGTTCTTCTTTTTCAAGTTGTTTTAGGTATAAAGTTAGGCTGTCTATTCAATGTTTTTTTCTTGTTTCTTGAGGTAGGATTGTATTGCTATAAACTTCTCTCTTAGAAATGCTTTTGCTGCATCCCAGAGGTTTTCAGTTGTCGTGATTTCATTGTCATTTGTTTCTAAAATAAATAAATTTAAATTAAAAAATTAAAATAAAAATTTTTTTGATTTCTGTTTTGACTTCTTCTGTCACCTGTCACTTAGAAATGTATTACTTACTCTCCATGTGCTTGTGTGTTTTATGTTTTTTTTTTTTTCCTTGTAATTGCTATCTAGTATCATAGTGTTGTGGTCCAAAAAGATGCTTGATTATGATTTCAATATTCTTAAAGTTACTGAGGTTTGAATTATGACCCAAGGTGTGGTCTATCCTGGAGAATGTTCCATGTGCACTTTAGAAGAAGGTGTATTCTGCATTTGGATGGAATGTCCTGAAAATATCAATGAAGTCCATCTTGTCTAATGTATCACTTAAGACTTGTGTTCCCTTACTAATTTTCTGTTTTAATGGTCTTTCCATGGGTGTAAGTGGGTTGTTAAAGTCTCCTATTATTACTGTGTTACTGCCAATTTCTCCTTTTATGTCTGTTAGTGTTTGTCTTACGTATTGAGGTGGTCCCACATTGGGTGCATAGATATTTACAATTGTTCTGTCTTCCTCTTTGATTCATCCCTTGATCATTATGTAGTGTCCTTCCATATCTCCTTTAATATTCTTTATTTTAAGGTCTATTTTGTCGATATGAGGATTGCTACTCCAGCTTTCTTTGCTTTCTATTTGCATGGAATATATTTTTCCATCCTCTCACTTTCAGTCTGTATGTGTCTTCAGGTCTGAAGTGGGTTTTTTGTAGACAGCATATATATGGGTCTTGTTTTTGTATCCATTCAGCCAGTCTGTGTCTTTTAGTTGGAGCATTTAATCCATTTATATTTAAAGTAATTATTGATATATTGCCTTTTTTTTTTTTTTTTGCCTATTAATATATTGCCTATTGGTTCCTATTGCCATTCTTAATTGTTCGGGGTTTGTTTTTGTAGATCTTTTTCTTCTCTTGTATTTCCTGACTGTATAAGTCCCTTTAACATTTGTTGTAAAGCTGATTTGGTGGTACGGAATTCTCTTAACCTTTGTTTGTCTGAAAATCTTTTTATTTCTCCATCAATTTTGAATGAAATCCTTGCTGGGTATATTAATCTTGGTTGTAGATTTTCCCCTTTCAGTACTTTAAATATATTCTGCCATTCCTTTCTGGCCTTCAGAGTTTCTGCTGAAAGATCAGCTGTTACACAGACATATGGGGTTCCTCTTGTATGTTACTTGTTTTTCCCTTGCTGCTTTTAGTATTCTTTCTTTGTGTTTAATCTTTGTTAGTTTGGCTAGTATGTGCCTTGTCATTTTTCTCCTTGTATAGGATTCTTTGCAACTCTTGGATTTGATTGACTATTTTCTTTTCTATGTTGGGGAAATTTTCAACTATAATCTCTTCAAAAATTTTCTCACACTCTTTCTTTTCTATTCTTCTTCTGGGACCCCTATAGTTCAACTGTTGGTGTGCTTAATATTGTCCCAGAGGTTTCTGAGACTATCCTCAGTTCTTTTCATTATTTTTCCTTTATTCTGCTCTTTAGCAGTTATTTCCACCATTTTATCTTTCAGCTTACTGATCCGTTCTTCTGCTTCAGATATTCTGCTACTGATTCCTTCTAGAATATTTTTAATTTCAGTAATTGTGTTGTTTGCCTCTGTATGCTTATTCTTTAAATAGTCTAAGTCTTTGTTAATTGATTCTTGTATTTTCTCCATTCTATTTTCAAGGTTTTTGGATCATCTTTACTATAATTATTCTGAATTCTTTTTCAGGTAGTTTGCCTATTTACTCTTCATTTATTTGGACTTCCGTGTTTATAGTTTGTTCCTTTGTTTCTGCAGTATTTCTCTGCCTTTTCATTATTTTTATTAGCTTATTGTGTTTGAGGTCTCCTTTTCCCAGTCTTCAAGGTTAACTTCTTTCTTCCTTTTGGTTTCTGCCCTCCTAACATTGGTCCAGTGGTTTGTGTAAGCTTCATATGGGGTGAGATTTGTGCTGAGTTTTTTTCCCCCTTCCCTCTGATGGTCAAGGTTGAGTGAGATGGTAATCCTGTCTGCTGATGATTGAGTTTGTATTTTTATCTTGTTTGTTGTTTGGATGAGGTGTCTTGCACAGGGTGCTACTGGTAGTGGGTGATGGTGGGTCTTGTATTCAAGTGGTTTCCTCTGTGGGAGTTCTCACTAGTTGATACTCCCTAGGGTTAGGAATTTTCTGGTTGTCTAAGGTCTTGGAATCAGTACTCCCACTCCAAAGAATCAGGGCTTGATCTCTGGCCATGAACAGAGATTCCATAGGTGGCTTGTTATTGCATTAAATGAAACTTTAAAAAATACCCAGAAACAAACAAACAAAAAATGAATCCCAGACAAATGGCAATTACAAAATCATGCAAATAGTAATTAAATAATGGAATATATACATATACACCCATAAGCAAAATCAAAGCAGTCCAACAAAAATAAGGTACAATAGATTGACCTGGCAAATAAAGGAAATGAAATATGATATCCACCAGTTAACAAAACTAACTAAAGCACAAACTGGAAAACAAAGCTAAAACAAGGTGCCAACTGGGGAATAAAACAATGCAAATAAAACTAACAAATATGTTGAGAAAAAAAAGAAAGAATAGAAGTGCAAAGTTAAATAGAGGTAGATAAAGAAGATTTATATATATTAAAGATTAATTGCAAGGAGAAAAGAAGAGTATGAAAAGCAAACAAAGGGATAAATGTAGAAAAACAATAGAAAACAATAATAGGTTGTAAATATTTAAAAATTATAATTCAGAAAGAAAAAAAAAAAAAAAAAGGAAAACTCCACAGAAATCCAAAAGGCCAACGTAGAGGCAGAGGTTTATAACAGCAATAAAAAGCATGATTGAAAAAAAAAAAACTCAAAAGCTTAGTTAGATGTCATAGTACTAATAAAATTGACAGCTACAACAGAGGGAAAAAGAGTGGGGGAGAAAAAAGAAAAAAAATCCAAAGGAAACTACATAAAAAGTCAAAATGAGATTAATAAATATTTTTCATGAGTCTCTGCTGTCAGCATCCTTTCCCTGTCTGGAAGTCACAGTCCACCTCACTTCCCTAGGATGCCCTCTAACACTGTGTTGGTCTCTAGACCTGCTGTGGGGGCAGCTCAGACTTTAACCTGGTCCTACTTCTATGTGCTCTTGCCTCCAGTGTCCACAGCTATCAGAGCTAGTGTGGTTTGTGTGTGTGTGTGTGTGAGCTCTCAATGTCCTTTCATATATTCCATAGACACAGAGTCTGCCTAGTTGATCACGTGGATTTGATCTGCCGCTTGTACAACTCGTGGGAAGGTTTTGAGTCTTCTTCCTTAGCCACACTGCCCCTGGGTTTCCATTTTGATTTTATTTCCCCCTCTGCATGTGGGTCATCCATTGGGGTTTGCTCCTGAGGCTGCCCTGGAGGACTTGGGTCTGCTTCATTGAGGGCCAGGTATAGAGGTGGTGTGGCTGCTTGGGTCGCAGGGCTTCTGGCAGCACCAGGTACTCAGGGGACTTGGTGGCTAGGGCTGCAGGAAATGCAGTGCTCTAGAAGGGTATGGCAACCAGTATTGGCCAACAAACTCCAGTATTCTTGCCTGGAGAATCCCACTGACAGAGAAACCTGGCAGGCCACAGTCCACATGATCACAAAGAAAGTCACAGCAGAAGCTACAGCACATGCATAGATACAAGACATTTTTTGCCCGTGGCAGCTCTGCCCCAGTGAGGATTGAGCCTGAAGGTGGCACAGCTGCTTGGGTCACAGGGACCCTGATGGCATCAAGTGTGTAGGGACATGGACTGCCTCAGCCACAGGAGTTATGGCCTTGTCAGAGTCTTTTTATGAGTCTCTGGTAGCTGGCAATCAGAAGGCACCTTTGGCTAGTCTTTCTGTGTTGCTCCACCCTTTCAGTCACTTAGAGGGCTCCCTTGCCTGGGGTCCTTCTCTGATGCATCAGGCACTTAAAGGGGCACCCTGGGTGGGGTTCCACTCTGTTGTTCTGCCTGTCAGGCACTTGAGGGGCCAGCCTCTCTGTTGTTCACCTGCTGGCATGTGGGGAGAGAGAGGCTATGGTGATGACTCTATCCCCTATGCATGACTCAGCAGTATTGCCTTGCTTCTGAGGCTTCCTGGATTTCCTCCACAGGCATTTCCCACCACAATCTTCTTGCTCACATCCCCTTGGTCCATATCTACACAGTCAACAGCAGCCCTCACCTTGGGATTACTCCACAATCTCTATGCTCCTGATCCCAGTCACTGCACCTACTAGGGGACCTGCATCCTTGTACAGGGCATGTATGGCTGCAGCAAGGACTGTCTGATTCTCATCCCATTTAGGCTTCCATGGATCAGCTGATTCACTCTCGGCCCTAAATGTTTCTCCTCTGACCCGGAAAATTACCCCTATGTGGGGATTGGACCCCTGTTTCAGTTCCCCCACTGTCCAGGGGCAGGTCCAGTCTTACTAACACTCTTGTTTTTCCTCTAGTTCCTTCATCCTACTAAGATTTGCATGGTTCTATATATTCTTTTACAGTGGCCAGGTACTCCTGTCCATTATCAGCTGGTGTTTTGCAGGCAATTCTGTGTCTGAAGGTGTATTCCTGATGCATCTGTGGACAGAGATGTACTCCACATCCACCTAATCTTCCGCCATCTTGTTCCTTACTAAGTGTTGCTTCTTAACCTGCATACAGGTTTTTCAGGAGGCAAGTAAGGTGGTCTGGTATTCCCATCTCTTTCAGAATTCCCCACAGTTTGCTGTGATCTACACAGTCAACGGCCTTAGTGTAGTCAATGAAGTAGATGTTTTTCCGGAATTCCCTTGCTTTTTCTATGACCTTATGGATGTTGACAATTTGATCTCTGATTCCTCTGCCTTTTCTAAATCTAGCTTGTACGTCTGGAAGTTCCCAGTTCACATACTGTTCAACCCTATCTTGAAGGATTTTGAGCATTACCTTGCTAGCATATGAAATTAGTACAATTGTGTGGTAGTTTGAACATTCTTTGGCATTGCCCTTCCTTGGTATTGGAATGAAAACTGATCTTTTCCAGTCCTGTGGTCAGTGCTGAGTTTTCCAAATTTGCTGGCATATTGAGTGTAGCACTTTCATAGCATTAAATAGCTCAGCTGATATTCCATCACCTCCACTAACTTTGTTTGTAGTAATGCTTCTTAAGACCAACTTGACTACAAACTCCAGGATGTCTGTCTCTAGGCGAGTGACCACACCACAGTGTTTATCCAGGTCATTAAGACCTTCTTTTGTACAGTTCTTCTGTGTATTCTTGCCACATCTTCTTAATATCTTCGGAGGCTACAGCAAAGGTAAAGGTGAATAATTGCTCTCTCTGAATTAGTATATCTTCTGGAATCTAAGATCAACTGTGAGCTAAAAAAGGACTCTTTTGTCTTTATTGTTACTAAAGTTTTTAGCTTCATATAATCCTTACAAAAATATATTAAATTGCAGCAATTCATTTCAATTCAGTATTAATAAGTACGTATGAGAAAATGTCCAGCTCTCTGCCTTGTACTGTGGAGAAAAAGGAAAGCTATAAATACTCACTCTTCCTTATAATGGTCTTGCAATTTACCATTTACAACATTCTATAACATCTACCATTTCAATTCACCCTCCCATTCTCTCACCTCAAATATGCGAGCAAGGCAAAACATGTACTATCCCCATTTTACAGATGTGAAAAGGGAAATTTTGAGAAATAATGAAACTAGAGCCCAATAATGTGCATTAAGTGCTGTTACTCAGTGGTATTTGAGTTTTCTTAGATGTCTCAAGTTATTTTCAAACAAATTTATTTCCAGATCATATAGAATGAATCTCTCGTGGTATCATTTCAAGTCAGCAGAAAAGACAGCTGTTTCTGGGCCAGAGCTGTTTTCAGATTACTTACTTGGACCTGTGGCTTAGTCTGGCACCCCAACTCTTGATGCCCTTATGTCTTCCGATCCTAGGTCTAGTGCTGTTTTCCTGCTGCCTTCCATCTACCTAGAGCCCCCTTGCAATGTACATTAAGAAACTACTTGTTCTCTGAACCTTGTTTACTTCTTTTTTCTTCCTAATCAATATAGTTCTGTTTTGTCCTTGTGACCCAGTACCTCAGAGCACTTTCCTCCTTGATAATTAAAACATCTATTTCTGCTTTATTGACTATGCCCAAAGCCTTTGACTGTATGGATCAAAATGAACTGTGGAAAATTCTGAAAAAATGGGAATACCAGATCACATGACCTGCCTCTTGAGAAACCTGTATGCAGGTCAGGAAGCAGCAGTTAGAACTGGACATGGAACAACAGACTGGTTCCAAATAGGAAAAAGAGTACATCAAGGCTGCATATTGTCACCATGCTTATTTAACTGATATGCAGAGTACATCATGATAAATGCTGGGCTGGAAGAAGCACAAGCTGGAATCAAGATTGCTGGGAGAAATATCAATAACCTCAGATATGCAGATGACACAACCCTTATGGAAGAAAGTGAAGAGGAACTAAAAAGCCTCTTGATGAAAGTGAAAGAGGACAGTGAAAATGTTGGCTTAAAGCTCAACATTCAGAAAACTAAGGTCATGGCATCTGGTCCCATCACTTCATGGGAAATAGATGGGAAAACAGTGGAAACAGTGTCAGACTTGATTTTTCTGGGCTCCAAAATCACTGCAGATGGTGATTCCAGCCATGAAATTAAAAGACACTTACTCCTTGGAAGGAAGGTTATGATCAACCTAGATAGCATATTCAAAAGGAGATATATTACTTTGCCAACAAAGGTCCGCCTAGTCAAGGCTATGGTTTTTCCAATGGTCATGTAAGGATGTGAGAGTTGGACTGTGAAAAGCTGAGTTCCGAAGAATTGATGCTTTTGAACTGTGGTGCTGGAGAAGACTCTTGAGATTCCCTTGGATTGCAAGGAGACCAACCAGTCCATCCTAAAGGAGATCAGTCCTGTGTGTTCATTGGAGGGACTGATGCTGAAGCTGAAACTCCAATACGTTTGCCACCTCATGAGAAGAGCTGACTCATTGGAAAAGACTCTGATGCTGGGAGGGATTGGGAGCAGGAGGAGAAGGGGACGACAGAGGATGAGATGGCTGGATGGCATCACCGACTCAATGGACATGAGTTTGGGTAAACTCTGGGAGTTGGTGATGGACAGGGAGGCCTGGCGTGCTGTGATTCATGGGGTCACAAAAGTCGGACACGACTGAGTGACTGAACTGAACTGAACTGAACTGAAGATATTAATAAGTGCTAATGAACTAATGCATTATCCTCCCAGGGGGCATAATTTGCATTTTAACTGAGGCTTTTTAGAGAACTATGCTTCATCCTGTTCAAGTCACCCCCTGGACAAAATCTTTAAAGGCTCCCCACTGTCAGTCAAATTAATTTCAAATACTGCAACCCTGAGGTATAAAGCCCCCAGAATATGATCATAATCCAACTTTTCTCTCCCAGAAATCTACCCTGTATGTCCAGCAAAGTGGGTTACTCCCTTTGCTCCATATAGTCACACTTCAAATGTTAACCTCTCCTCTCCATAAATGTTTCCCTAATCCTTTCTGACTGCCACACCTTTAGCATTTAAACCATTATCAGCTAATCTTAACATACTAGCTGTTGGAAGAATTAGGGAAGGAATTGAAACAAGCAGCAAAATTAGAAGTGCCCACAGAATTATGAAGATGGAAGGATTCTAGAGATAAGCTTTGCCAACTTCATACTTTTGCCAAGTATTATGCCTGGAAGTGGATGTCCAGTAAGTTACCAATTAGGGAGCTTTGTCCTAGATTCAGCCTTGCTGAAAAAGTGGGCCTATGGGTATCAGAAATTTACAAACATAAATATCCTCAGAGAGAAGAAAATTAAGGAAGTGACATACACAAGGTCATATAGTTAGTGAAGTGGCAATCCAGAACTTGTCTCATACTTCACTACTCTAGAAAATCCTAATAGGAAAAAAATTTACACTGTAAAGATGTGCCTTTACACAGGGAAGGAAATCATCTACAAGACAGAAAAGCAATGGGCTGACTGGGAGAAGTTATTTGCAAATGATATATTAGATAAGGGGTTAATATCTAAAATATATAAATATATCATACAGCTCAGTATCAAAACCATCAAACAATCCAATTTAAAAAAGGACAGAGGACCTAATAAGCAGTTTTTCCAAAGAACATATGCAGATGGCCAACAGACACAGGAAGAGATGCTCAACATTGCTAACCAACAGTGAAATGAAATCAAAACCACATGGGATATCAACTCACACCACTCAGAATCAGTTCAGTTCAGTTCAGTTCAGTCACTCAGTCATGTCTGACTCTTTGTAACCCCATGAATCACAGCACACCAGGCCTCCCTGTCCATCACCAACTCACGGAGTTCACTCAAACTCAGGTCCATTGAGTCGGTGATGCCATCCAGCCATCTCATGCTCTGTCGTCCCCTTTTCCTCCTACCCCCAATTCCTCCCAACATCAGGGTATTTTCCAATGAGTCAGCTCCTCACATGAGGTAGCCAAAGTACTGGAGTTTCAGCTTTAGCATCCATCCTTCCAAAGAACACCCAGGACTGATCTCCATTAGAATGGACTGGTTGGATCTCCTCACAGTTCAAGGGAATCTCAGGAGTCTTCTCCAACACCACAGTTCAAAAGTATCAATTCTTCGGAACTCAGCTTTCTTCAGAGTCCAACTCTCACATCCATACATGACCACAGGAAAATCCATACCCTTGACTAGATGGACCTTTGTTGGCAAAGTAATGTCTCTGCTTTTGAATATGCTATCTAGCTTGGCCATAACTTTCCTTCCAAGGAGTAAGCGTCTTTTAATTTCATGGCTGAAGTCACCATCTGGAGTGATTTTGGATCCCCCAAAAATAAAGTCTGACACTGTTTCCACTGTTTCCCCATCTATTTCCCATGAAGTGGTGGAACCGGATGCCATGATCTTCGTTTTCTGAATGTTGAGCTTTAAGCCACCTTTTTCACTCTCCACTTTCACTTTCATCAAGAGGCTTTTTAGTTCCTCTTCATTTTCTGCCATAAGGGTGGTGTCATCTGCATATCTGAGGTTATTGAGATTTCTCCCGGCAATCTTGATTCCAGCTTGTGCTACTTCCAGTCCAGCATTTCTCATGATGTACTCTACATATAAGTTAAATAAACAGGGTGACAGTATACAGCCTTGACGAACTCCTTTTCCTATTTGGAACCAGTCTGTTGTTCCATGTCCAGTTCTAACTGTTGCTTCCTGACCTGCATACAAATTTCTCAAGAGGCAGATCAGGTGGTCTGGTATTCCCATCTCTTGAAGAATTTTCCACAGTTTATTGTGATCCACACAGCCAAAGGCTTTGGCATAGTCAATAAAGCAGAAATAGATGCTTTTCTGGAACTCTCTTGCTTTTTCTATGATCCAGCGGATGTTGGCAATTTGATCTCTGGTACATTTGCCTTTTATAAAACCAGCTTGAACATCAGGAGGTTCATGGTTCACATATTGCTGAAGTCTGGCTTGGAGAATTTTGAGCATTACTTTACTAGTGTGTGAGATAAGTGCAATTGTGTGGTAGTTTGAGCATTCTTTGTCATTGCCTTTCTTTGGGATTGGAATGAAAACTGACCTTTTCCAGTCCTGTGGCCACTGCTGAGTTTTCCAAATGTGCTGGCATATTGAGTGCAGCACTTTCACAGCATCATCTTTCAGGATTTGGAATAGATCAACTGGAATTCCATCACCTCCCCTAGCTTTGTTCGTAGTGATGCTTTCTAAGGCCCACTTGACTTCACATTGCAGGATGTCTGGCTCTAGGTCAGTGATCACACCATCGTGATTATCTGGGTCACGAAGATCTTTTTTGTACAGTTCTTCTGTGTATTCTTGCCATCTCTTCTTAATATCTTCTGCTTCTGTTAGGTCCATACCATTTCTGTCCTTTATCGAGCTCATCTTTGCATGAAATGTTCCTTTGGTATCTCTGATTTTCTTGAACAGATCCTTAGTCTTTCCCATTCTGTTGTTTTCCTCTATTTCTTTGCATTGATCACTGAAGAAGTCTTTCTTATCTCTTCTTGCTATTCTTTGTAACTCTGCATTCAGATGTTTATATCTTTCCTTTTCTCCTTTGCTTTTTGCTTCTCTTCTTTTCACAGCTATTTGTAAAGCCTCCCTAGACAGCCATTTTGCTTTTTTGCATTTCTTTTCCATGTGGATGATCTTGATCCCTGTCTCCTGTACAGTGTCACCAACCTCTGTCCATAGTTCATCAGGCACTCTATCTATCAGATCTAGGCCCTTAAATCTATTTCTCACTTCCACTGTAGAATCATAAGGGATTTAATTTAGGTCATACCTGAACGGTCTAGTGGTTTTCCCTACTTTCTTCAATTTAAGTCTGAATTTGGCAATAAGGAGTTCATGGTCTGAGCCACAGTCAGCTCCTGGTCTTGTCTTTGCTGACTGTATAGAGCTTCTCCATCTTTGGCTGCAAAGAATATAATCAATCTGATTTTGGTGTTGACCATCTGGTGATGTCCATGTATAGAGTCTTCTCTTGTGTTGTTGGAAGAGGGTGTTTGTTATGACCAGTGCATTTTCTTGGCAAAACTCTACTAGTCTTTGCCCTGCTTCATTCCATATTCCAAAGCCAAATTTGCCTGTTACTCCAGGTGTTTCTTGACTTCGTACTTTTGCATTCCAGTCCCCTATAATGAAAAGGACATCTTTTTTGTGTGTTAGTTCTAAAAGGTCTTGTAAGTCTTCATACTACCATTCAACTTCAGCTTCTTCAGCATTACTGCTTGGGGCATAGACATGGATTACTGTGATATTGAATGGTTTGTCTTGGAAACGAACAGAGATCATTCTGTCGTTTATGAGATTGCATTCAAGTACTGCATTTCGGACTCTTTTGTTGACCATGATGGCCACTCCATTTCTTCTGAGGGATTCCTGCCTGCAGTAGTAGATATACTGGTCATCTGAGTTAAATTCACCCATTCCAGTCCATTTCAGTTCGCTGATTCTTAGAATGTCGACATTCACTCTTGCCATCTCTTGTTTGACCACTTCCAATTTGCCTTGATTCATGGACCTGACATTCCAGGTTCCTATGCAATATTGCTCTTTACAGCATCGGACCTTGCTTCTATCACCAGTCACATCCACAGCTGGGTATTGTTTTTGCTTTGGCTCCATCCCTTCATTCTTTCTGGAGTTATTTCTCCACTGATCTCCAGTAGCATATTGGGCATCTACCCACCTGGGGAGTTTCTCTTTCAGTATCCTATCATTTTGCATTTTCATACTGTTCATGAGGTTCTCAAGGCAAGAATACTGAAGTCATTTGTCATTCCCTTCTCCAGTGGACCACATTCTGTCAAATCTCTCCACCATGACCCGCCCGTCTTGGGTTGCCCCACAGGCATGGCTTAGTTTCATTGAGTTAGACAAGGCTGTGGTCCTAGTGTGATTAGATTGACTAGTTTTCTGTGAGTATGGTTTCAGTGTGTTTGCCCTCTGATGCCCTTCTGCAACACCTACCGTCTTACTTGAGTTTCTCTTACCTTGGGCGTGGGGTATCTCTTCACGGCTGCTCCAGCAAAGCACAGCCATTGCTCTTTACCTTGAACGAGGGGTATCTCCTCACCACCGCCCTTCCTGACCTTCAGTGTGGGATAGCTCCTCTAGGCCCTCCTGCGCCTGTGCAGCCACGGCTCTGGGTAACTCTTCTCGTGGCCACATATCAGAATATCCATTATTAAAAAGCCTATAAATAAATGTTAGAAAGCAAGTATATTCTTTAGATTTGCAAATTTAATTATTCCATTAGTTCAGAGAATTTTTCTTCTGTTATATCTTCTAATATGTTTTATCTTTTATTATACAATAAACAGAAGTTATTCTGTTTCAGCATTATTCTTAGTAGATTATCTTTGATCTTATCTGTGTTATCTTAAAACTAGTTAGTTTAATTTTTCTTTATCCTTTTCACTAACTGATTACTGCATATTTTTTCTTCATTGTTATCACTTTGATTTTTTAGCAATTCTACTGAGTTTCTTGCTCTTTATGTTAGTTTTTAAATTATGTTTTTGCATCTCAATTTGTTTTCTTAACTCTGTACAGATACTTGCTCAAGTGCCTGCTTTCAATTCTTTTGTGTTTAATCCTAGGAATGAAATTGCTTGGTCATATGTCAACCAAGAATGTTGTGCCCAGGAAAACTATCCTTCAAAAATGAAGTAGAAATTAAAGCATTATCAGATAAACAAAGGTGAAAAAAAATTGTTGTTAGTAGACCTCCGTTACAAGAAATCCTAAAAGGAGTCCTTCAAGCTAAAGGGAAAGGAAGCTATAATATATGGTAACTTAAAGTCACATGAAAAAATAAGGATCTCCAGTAAACGTAGCTGCATTAGCAAAAATAAAAGCTAACATCATTGTAATTTTGGTTTGTAACTTCTCTTTTGTTTCTTATGTGATTTATAAAGACAAATGCATAAAAAGATAATTATGAATCTATGATAATGAGCACAAAGTATATAAAGATTTAATTTGTGACAACAACAACATAGAGGGATGAATTTGGATAGGAGCAGAGTTAAGGTATGGTTCTTGAAGCTAATTTGGTGTCAATTCAAATTAAATTATTATAAATCTAGGATGTTGACTATAATCTACATAGCATAACTAAAATGTGCAGAAAATAAAGCAAAGAGGAAATCAAAGTGCTACACTAAAAATTTAATCAAAGACAAAAAAAATATTGGAAGAATAAAGGAACAAAAAAGATACAAGATATATATTTTAATAGCAAAATGACAGAATTAAGTCCTTCATTATCAGTAAATTGTTTTTTTTTATTTTAATTGGAGGCTAATTATAATATTGTATTGCTTTTGCCATACATCAACATGAATCCACCACAGTTGTACATTATCAGTAAATTCTTTAAGTGTAAATAGATTAAACTTAGCAATTAAAAGACACAGACCAATATTGTATTGGTTTTGCCATATATCAAAATGAATCCACCACTGGTATACATGTGTTCCCCATCCTGAACATTGTAAAGTTAAACAGTAAAATTAGAAAAAAAAAAAAAAAAAGACACAGACCACAGAATGGGTAAAACCATGTTGCCACTAAATACTGCTTACAAGTACTCACTTTAGACACAAATATACAAATAAGTTGAAATTGAAAGAATGGAAAAAGATATTCCATGCAAACACTAACCAAAAGAGAGCTGGAGTAACTATAATAATATAATAAAAAACTTACTTTATTTTTTTTTATTTTACATTGGTGCATAGTTGATTAACAATGTTGTGTTAATGTCAGATGTACGTCAAAGCGATTCAGTTATACTTAAATATGTATCTGTTCTTTTTCAAATTCTTTTCTCATTTAGATTATTACAGAGTATTGAAGAGCTCTCTGTGCTATACATTAGAACATTTTTGTTATCTATTTTAAATATAACTCCATGTACATGTCAATCCCAAACTCCTAATCTGTCCCTCCCCTAGCCTTTCTCCCTTGGTAGCCATAATTATTCTCCTAAATCTGTGAGTCTATTTCTGCTTTGTAAATAAGCTCCTTTGTTCAAATATATTTTTTAGATTTTGCATATAAACTGTATCAGGCTTACTTCACTTAGTATGATAATCTCCAGGTCCATCCATGTTACTGAAAATGGCATTATTTCATTCTTTTTAATGACTATTATTCCATTGTATGTATATATGTACCACATCCATCTTTATCCATTTATCTGTCTATGGACATTTGGTTTGCGTCCATGGCCTACTTATTGTAAACAGTGCTGCAATGAATATTGGGCTGCATGCATCCTTTCAAACCATGTAGAAAAACTGACTTTAAATCTGAAAAGTTACAAGAGACTAAGAGGGGATTATATATTAGTAAAAAGTTCGGTTCAACATAGCTAGAAGATATAACAATTATAAACATTTATGCAGTCAATAACATTCAAAATTAATGAAGTAAACATTGACCGACTAAAGGGAGAATTATACAGTTCTACAAGAAACTGGAGACTTCAATATCACACTTTCGATAACGGACAGAATATTTAGACAGAAAATCAGAAAAGGAATATAGAACTTGAACAACTCTGTAATTCAGCTAAACACAGTAGACATACACAGAACAGTTCACCCAAAAAGAAACTATGCATTCTTCTCAAATGCAGATTGAACGTTTTCCCTAGGCCACAGGTTAGGCTCCAAAGGAAGTCTTAATAAATTTAAAAATATTGAAATCATACAAAGTATTTTCTCCCTCAACAGTGGGTTGAAGCTAGAAATCAATAACAAAAGAAAAACAGAAATTCACAAATATATTAGATCAACAATGCATTCTTAAACAACCACTGGGATAAAGAGGAAATCCTAGAGAAGCTAGAAAATACTCTGAGATTGATGAAAGGAAAAATATGAATACAAAAATTTATGGGATGCAGCAAAACAAGTGCTCAGATGGATGTTTGTAACTATAAATACCTACATTAAGATCTCAAATCAACTGACTACATTTTAAACAACTTGAAGAGGAAAATTGTGAGGGGAGAAAAGGAATATATATTTTGAGAGGTATCATCAAAGCTATGGTTTTTCTAGTAGTCATGTACAGATGTGAGTCTTGGGCAATAAAGAAGGCTAAGTGTTAAAGAACTGATGCCTTCGAATTGTGGTGCTGGAGAAGACTCTTGAGAGTCCCTTGGACTGCAAGGAGATCAAACCAGTAAATTCTAAAGGAAATCAATCCTGAACATTCATGTAAAGGACTGATGTTGACACTGAAGCTCCAAAACTTTGGCCACCTGATGCGAAGAGTTGACTCTTTGGAAAAGACCCTGATGGTGGGAAAGACTGAGGGCAGGAGGAGAAGGGGACGACAGAGGATGAGATGGTTGGATGGTATCACCAATTCAATGGACATGAGTTTGAGCAAACTCCAGGATATAGTGAAGGACAAGGAAGCCTGGTGTGCTGCAGTCCATGGGATTACAAAAGAGTAGGACACAACTGAACAACTAAAGAACAACTCTATTATCAGTACTATAAATACAATAATCTCATTTAATCCAGGAAAAAAAAAAAAAAAAACCTCCAAGGCATAGGTAATGTCATTACCATTTTACAGAGGCAGAAACTGAGATTCAAGAAAGCTAAATAATTTATTCAAGGTTTCACAGTAATTTGTTGAGCTAAATCCAGATTTGGGTATGTCTGACTCAAAAGATTTTTCTTTAGCCCAGTGCCCATAAAGCATAAGAATGGGGACATACTGAAATAAATACGAGAGACAATTGATAAGATGTTATGAGAAATTACCTGAAGACACCAAGAGAGGGAAAAAATTCAAAGAAAACTCATCCCTGGGTTTTTTTACTTGAGTGAGTAGATTATGCTGTCAACAACTGATATTGGGAGAAGCTGGTTTAGGGAAAGAAATTCATTCATTTAAAAACATATTGAGTTTGAGGTGCCAGAAAGGCATCGAAGTGGAGTATATTTAGTACTTAAAAGTGCATCTAACACTATTTGATCACCATAGTATGCCAAGTGCTTTCCATATTTGCATTCATTTATGTAAGATGTCCAGTACTCTTCCCTAGAAAATCCCATGGATGGAGGAGCCTGGTAGGCTGCAGTCCATGGGGTCCCTATGAGTCGGCCGTGACTGAGCGACTTCACTTTCACTTTTCTCTTTTCATGCACTGGAGAAGGAAATGGCACCCCACTCCAGTATTCTTGCCTGGAGAATCCCAGGGACGGGGGAGCCTGGTGGGCTGCCATCTCTGGGGTCGCACAGAGTCGGACACGACTGAAGCGACTTAGCAGCAGCAGCAGCATATAAAATGAGGGGACTTCCCTGGTTGCTGAGTGGTAAAAATCTGCCTGCAGTACAGGAGACATGGTTTCAGTACCTGGGTTGGGAAGATCCCCTAGAAAAGGAAATAGCAGCCCATTCCACTATTTTTTGCCTGGGAAATCCCATGAACAGAAGAGCCTGGTGGGCTATAGTCCATGGGGTCACAACAAGTCAGACATGGCTGAGAGACACAACAATACCAATGTAAGGTGAGAGATTAAGATTTAGACTTCATCAGTCTGTTGAGAATGGAAAAGAAGGAACAGATACAAGAGATCTCACAAGGGAAGAATCTCTTAGACTTAGTAAGTGCCTGGATTTGGAGAAGTACTCCAAAGTTCCAGGCCTAGATGCCTGAGTAAACAGTGTTGTCTTTGATACTGAATAAGAAATATAATAATTTGTATTTATATTTGTCTTTATAGATGTCAAAGTACCTTTCCCAATTTATTGGGAACTGACTTGGAACAGAAGATGTTAAATCTGACATTTGATGGGTTTGAAGCAGCATCTAAATGTCTCTGTGGAAATGTCCAACAGACAGCTGTGATACAGATTTGGAGTTAGTGTACTAGGGTAGGGCTGCAGATATAGATTTAGGAGTCATCCACATAGATATGAGTGTTGAAGCCACGTTACTGGGCAAGATCTTAAAGGAAGGGAATGTAGATGGAATATCAGTTCAGTTGAGTCACTCAGTACTGTCTGACTTTTTGTGACCCCATGGACTGCAGCACGCCAGGCCTCCCTGTCCATCACCAACTCCCAGAGTTTACTCAAACTCATGTCCAATGAGTCAGTGATGCCATCCAACCATCTCATCCTCTGTCGCCCCCTTTTCCTCCCACCTTAAATTTTTCCCAGCATCAGGGTATTTTCCAATGAGTCAGTTCTTTGCATCAGGTGGCCAGAGTATTGGAGTTTCAGCTTCAACATCAGTCCTTCCAATGAATATTCAGGACTGGTTTCCTTTAGGATGCACTGGTTGGATCTCCTTGCAGTACAAGGGACTCCCAAGAGTCTTCTCCAACACCACAGTTCAAAAGCATCAATTCTTCTGCACTCAGCTTTTCTTATAGTCCAACTCTTACATGCATACATGACTACTGGAAAAATCATAACCTTCACTAGACAGATCTTTGTGGGCAAAGTAGTGTCTCCGCTTTTTAATATGCTGTGTAGGTTGGTCATAACTTTCCTTCCTAGTAAGCATCTTTCAATTTCATGGCTGCAGTCACCATCTGCAGTGATTTTGGAGCCCAAAAAAATAAAGTCTGACACTGTTTCCATTGTTTCCCCATCTATGAAGTGATGGGACCAGATGCCATGATCTTTGTTTTCTGAATGTTGAGCTTTAAGCCAACTTTTTCACTCTCTTCTTTAACTTTCACCAAGAGGCTCTTTAGTTCTTCCTCACTTTCTGCCATAAGGGTGGTGTCATCTGCATATCTGAAGTTATTGATATTTCTCCCAGCAATCTTGACTCCAGCTTGTGCTTCTTCCAGCCCAGCGTTTCTCATGATGTACTCTGCACATAATTTAAATAAGCAGGGTGACAATATACAGCCTTGACGTACTCCTTTTCCTACTTGGAACCAGTCTGTTGTTCCACATCCAGTTATAACTGCTGCTTCTAACTGTTACTGACCTGCATACAGATTTCTCAGGAGGCAGGTCAGGTGGTCTGGTATTCCCATCACTTGAAGAATTCCCCACAGTTTATTTTGATCCACACAGTCAAAGGCTTTGGCATAGTCAACAAAGCAGAAATAGATGTTTTTCTGGAAACCCCTTGCTTTTTTGATGATCCAGCAGATGTTGGCAATTTTATCTCTGGTTCCTGTGCCTTTTCTAAAACCAGCTTGAATATCTGGAAGTTCACAGTTCATGTATTGTTGAAGCTGGGCTTGGAGAATTTTGGGCATTACTTTACTAGCATGTGAGATAAGTCCAATTGTGCGGTAGTTTGAACATTCCTTGGCATTGCCTTTCTTGGGACTGGAGTGAAAACTGACCTTTTGTTGTCCTGTGGTCACTGCTGCGCTTTCCAAATTTGCTGGCTTATTGAGTGCAGCACTTTCACAGCATCATCTTTTAGAGCATCTTTTCACAGCATCGCAACTGGAATTCCATCACCGCCACTAGCTTTGTTCGTAGTGATGCTTCCTAAGGCCCACTTGACTTCACATTCCAGGATGTCTGGCTCCAGGTGAGTGATCACTCCATCATGATTATCTGGGTCGTGAAGGAATTTTTTGTACAGTTCTTCTGTGTATTCTTGTCACCTCTTCTTAGTTATTGAGCCCATCTCTGCATGAAATGTTGCCTTGGTATCTCTTGTTTGTGCTGACTGTATAGAGCTTCTCCATCTTTGGCTGCAAAGAATATAATCAACCTGATTTCAATGTTGACCATCTAGTGATGTCCATGTGTGGAGTCTTCTCTTGTGTTGTTGGAAGAGGGTGTTTGCTATTGCCAGTGCGTTTTCTTGGAAAAATTCTATTAGCCTTTACCCTGCTTCATTCTGTACTCCAATGCCAAATTTGTCTGTTACTCCAAGTGTTTCTTGACCTCCTACTTTTGCATTCCAGTTCCTTAAAATGAAAACAACATCTGTTTTGGGTATTAGTTCTAGAATGTCTTGTAGGTATTCATAGAATCATTGAACTTTAGCTTGTTCAGCATTACTGGCCAGGGCATAGACTTCGATTACCATGATATTGAATGGTTTGCCTTGGAAACAAACAGAGATCATTCTGTTGTTTTTGAGACTGCATCCAAATACTGCATTTTGGACTCTTTTGTTGACTATGATGGCTATTCCATTTCTTCTAAGTAATTTTTGCCCACAGTAGTCTATATAATGGTCATCTGAGTTAAATTCACCCATTCCAGTTAATTTTAGTTTGCTGATTCCTAAAATGTCAATATTCACTCTTGCCATATCCTGTTTGACCGCTTCCAATTTGCCTTGATTCATGGACCTAACATTCCAGGTTCCTATGCAATATTGCTCTTTATAACATCAGACCTTGCTGCATATTTGGGACCTATTGACCTGAGGAGTTCATCTTTCAGTGTCTTATCTTTTTGCCTTTTCATACTTTTCATGGTTCTTAAGGCAAGAATACTGAAGTGGTTTGTCATTCCCTTCTCCAGTGGACCACATTTTGTTGGAACTCTCGAACATGACCCATACATCTTGGGTGGCCCTACAAGGCATGGCTCATAGTTTCATTGAGTTATACAAGGCTGTGGTCCATGTGATTAGATTGGTTAGATTGATTATCCAGCAGATGTTGGCAACTTGATCTCTGGTTCCTCTGCCTTTTCTAAAATCAGCTTGAACATCTGGAAGTTCATTGTTCATGTATTGCTGAAGGCTGGCTTGGAGAAATTTGAGCATTACTTTACTAGCATGTGAGATGAGTGCAATTGTGTGGTAGTTTGAGAATTCTTTGGCATTGCATTTCTTTGGGATTGTAATGAAAACTGACCTTTTCCAGTCCTGTGGCCACTGTTGAGTTTTGCAAATTTGCTGGCATATTGAGTGTGGAATACTGAATGAAGCAAGGCAAAGACTAATAGAGTTTTGCCAAGAAAATGCACTGGTCATAGCAAACACCTCTTCCAACAACACAAGAGAATACTCTACACATGGACATCACCAGATGGTCAACACCGAAATCAGGTTGATTATATTCTTTGCAGCCAAAGATGGAGAAGCTTTATACAGTCAATAAAAACAAGACCAGGAGCTGACTGTGGCTCAGATCATGAACTCCTTATTGCCAAATTCAGACTTAAATTGAAGAAAGTAGGGAAAACCACTAGACCATTCAGGAATGACCTAAATCAAATACCTTATGATTCTACAGTGGAAGTGAGAAATAGATTTAAGGGACTAGATCTCATAGACAGAGTGCCTGATGAACTATGGTTGGAGGTTCGTGACATTGTACAGGAGACACGTATCAAGACCATCCCCAAGAAAAAGAAATGCACAAAAGCAAAATGGCTGTCTTAGGAGGCCTTACATATAGCTGTGAAAAGAAGAGAAGTGAAAAGCAAAGGAGAAAAGGAAAGTTATAAGCATATGAATGCAGAGTTCCAAAGAATAGCAAGGAGAGATAAGAAAGCCTTCTTTAGCAATCAATGCAAAGAAATAGAGGAAAACAACAGAATGGGAAAGACTAGAGATCTCTTCAAGAAAATTGGTGATATTAAGGGAATATTTCATGCAAAGATGGGCTCAATAAAGGACAGAAATGGTAAGGACCTAACAGAAGCAGAAGATATTAAGAAGAGGTGTCAGGAATACACAGAAGAACTGTACAAAAAAGATCTTCATGACCAAGATAATCACGATGGTGTGATCACTCACCTAGAGCCAGATATCCTGGAATGTGAAGTCAAATGGGCTTTAGAAAGCATAACTATGAATAAAGCTAGTGGAGGTGATGGAATTCCAGTGTAGCTACTTCAAATCCTGGAAGATGATGCTGTGAAAGTGCTGCACTCAATATGCCAGCAAATTTGGAAAACTCAGCAGTGGCCACAGGACTGGAAAAGGTCAGTTTTCATTCCAATCCCAAGGAAAGGCAATGTCAAGAATGTTCAAACTGCCCTGCTATTTACCTATAGCTAAATTATGGTGGAAGTAATGAAGATAATTGTGACCTCCTTCAAAAGATCCCACATATGTACTGCAACACTCAGTGCCCCCAAACCTGCAGCAGGCCACCACAGACATATGCCTCCACTGGAGATGCCTGAACACTCACAGTCAAGTCTGGTCAGTCTCTTGTGGGGTCACAAGATAAACTCCCAGAATAACTCTTGGCCTTACCAGTGCTCCATGCCTTTTGTGTATGTCAACCAAAGGCATGTATTTCTCTTCTGAAATATTACTCCCTGGAAAAAATTTGTTTTTTATGACACTGAAAATAATATATTGAGGCTTTCTCTCCTTGAAAGCCAGGCCTCTGACTGAATTCTTAGTAGATTCAGAGGTTGTTTACTACATTATTATTTGTTACCAATTTGTGCAAGGGTGGTCTCCTCCACTCTTGGAAGAGAATGTTTACTTTTCCCCTGGCAAATGTATTAGATCCGAACTGAAAAGCCACATGTTTCTCCCAGTTTTTTTGGTTTCTTGGTGGGAAGGCTAGGCTCTTCTCTCCTTTGACCTATGACTCAAAACACTGCTGATGTGAAACATTCCTTCTTTCCAACATCACTATGAAAGCCTTGCATGCCATGGCCCTTTCATGCAATATGAGGGAAAGAACTGATGCAGGGTTTTGGCTTTTATCTTCATTTAATATAAGACTTAAACTGTTAGAGCTTAAAGGGACTTTAGAGGTCAATCTAATCTCCTGGTTTTATGAATGTGGAAACTAAGGCTCAGTAGAATGAATGTGGAAACTAAGGTTCAGTAAAATGTTGTAGAGCCAACAGCATTTCTTACTGGTTAAAAGTGTGACCTCAGGAGTTAGATGAACCTGAGTTTGAATCCTGGTTCTGATACTTACTAACTGCTTGAACTTTGGTTCTGAAAACTTCCATAGTCTGAGGCTATGTGAAACTTTGAGAGATTTTCTCAACTTCTCTGAGCTTCAGCTGCATAATCAACAAAGTATTAATTATAATAGTGTCTATCTTATAAGGATGCTGTAAAGATTAAATGGAATAGAGCATCTAAAGTACTTCTTTCATTGCTTGGCAGATAGTAAGTATGCAATGCATATTACTATTATAATTGTTGCTCTTTTTATACTTGAGAAGGAATGAACTTGCCCAAAGTTGCATGAGAATTAAATGATGCATCTGGGACTAGAATGGAGATTTCAACTCTTAACTCAGTGCTGTTTCCTCTACACTATGTTGCTTCTTTTAAAATTTTATTTTTTAATTGGAGGATAATTACTTTACAATGTTGTGATGGTTTTTGCCATACAACAATGCAGACTGCTTCTTTATCAAGATTTCTTTGAGGAATCTCCAAGTCCTCCCCAATATAGCTGAATTAGAGTATTCAATGCTGTTATTATTACTTAGAGCATTCTTAGTTCTAAGAACATTTTTAAATATATAGTAGATAAAATACAGAAGAAGAAATGTTTTTCAAAGTTCTGCAATTCACAATTAGAATAAAGAAAAACACTACTTTGAAACTAGAAAGATAAAGGAGAAGATGGAAATATTTTTCTCAACATTTGGATTTGATTTCAATTCTGTCCAGTCTTTTCTGTCAACTTGATATTTATGGATTTATAAATGAGCTGTTTGGGTCAAGGGCTTCCTGAAATATCTAGATTTAAAATGACTTTAGAGAAAGTCATTGGTGATAGCTCTGTGAGGCCAGCATATTCCAGGGGTCCAAGGAAAAGGCAAGAAGTGAGGAATGGAGGGTTAGGGAGAAAGGGAATAAACAATAAAATGGTCAATGGAAGAGAAACTAAAGGACAGAAAAGGTAGCATGCTTGGGGAAATAAGAAGAGTGAGCTCAATGAAGAGATAGACCTCCAAGAGTTGGCACTAACATACAGGATAAGATGTTTAATGACTACTCTTATTCCTTTCAGAGAAGGGACTAGGTAAAAAGAGATAGGAGATGTACCATCTCTCTCATTGGTTTTCTAGTAAGGGCAGAATTCACACATAAACTTCTTAATTTCTTCTGGCTGTGATCTACACTTGTACAACCACACCCAGCAAATAGATTAAACTCAATTGGACCAAATATATGCTACTCTGAGATTAAGTTCCAAATAGGAAAAGGAGTACATCAAGGCTGTATATTGTCACCCTGTTTATTTAACTTATATGTAGAGTACATCATGAGAAACGCTGGACTGGAAGAAACACAAGCTGGAGTCAAGATTGCCAGGAGAAATATCAATAACCTCAGATATGCAGATGACACCACCCTTATGGCAGAAAGTGAAGAGGAACTAAAAAGCCTCTTGATGAAAGTGAAAGAGGAGAGTGAAAAAGTTGGCTTAAAGTTCAACATTCAGAAAACAAAGATCATGGCATCCGGTCCCATCACTTCATGGGAAATAGGTGGGGAAACAGTGGAAACAGTGTCAGACTTTATTTTTCTGGGCTCCAAAATCACTGCAGATGGTGACTGCAGCCATGAAATTAAAAGACGCTTACTCCTTGGAAGGAAAGTTATGACCAACCTCGATAGCATATTCAAAAGCAGAGACATTATTTTGCCAACAAAGGTCTGTCTAGTCAAGGCTATGGTTTTTCCTGTGGTCATGTATGGATGTGAGAGTTGGACTGTGAAGAAGGCCGAGCCCCGAAGAATTGATGCTTTTGAACTGTGGTGTTGGAGAAGACTCTTGAGAGTCCCTTGGACTGCAAGGAGATCCAACCAGTCCATTCTGAAGGAGATCAGCCCTGGGATTTTTTGGAAGGACTGATGCTAAAGCTGAAACTCCAGTACTCATGCGAAGAGTTGACTCATTGGAAAAGACTCTGATGCTGGGAGGGATTGGGGGCAGGAGGAGAAGGGGACGACAGAGGATGAGATGGCTGGATGGCATCACTGACTCGATGGACGTGAGTCTGTGTGAACTCCGGGAGTTGGTGATGGACAGGGAGGCCTGGCGTGCTGCGATTCATGGGGTTGCAAAGAGTCGGACACGACTGAGCGACTGATTTGATCTGATCTGAACCTTGCACATCTTTCATCCTTTTGATAACTTTCAGACCTCTAAGCCTCTGGACTCTGATTTCCTCCATAACTGGCCTATGCCTTAATCTAGGCCTGTACATCTGTCCAATATCTCTTATTAACACTTTATGTGGCAGGACATATTGAAGAATTAGAATATTGTTACCCAAGACATGGAAACAACCTAAATGTCAACAGATGAATAAGTAAAGAAGATGTGAGATATATATATATATATATATATACATATACATATATGTATATTAATTGCTGTTTCTTAGTCAATAAGTCGTGTTGGACTCTTTTGTGACCCAATGGACTGTAGCTCAACAGCCTCCTCTGTCCATGGGATTTCCCAGACAAGAACACTGGAATAAGTTGCCATTTCCTTCTCCAGGGGATCTTCCCAACCCAGAGGTTGAACACATGTCTCCTGCATTGGCAGAAAAATTCTTTGCCACCAAGCCACCAGGAAAGTGCATATGTATGTATGTGTACACACACACACACACACACACACACACACGTGCACGCACACACACACACACAGAGGAATATTACTCAGCCATAAAAAGAATGAAATAATGCCATTTTCAGCAACAAGGATGGACCTAGAGATTATCATACTACATGAAGTAAGTCAGAAAGAGAAAAATAAATACCATATGATATCACTCATATGTGGAATCAAAAATACGACACAAATGAACATATCTACAAAAGAGAAACTGACTCATAGAATATAAAGAAAAGATTTGTAGTTGCTAAGAGGGAGGGTGGATGGGGGAAAGAAAGATGGAAGTTTGGGATTAGGAGACACAAATTATTATATATGGGGTCTCCCTGGTGGCTCAATCTGTAAAGAATCTTTCTGCAATGCAGGAAACCCAGGTTCAATCCCTAGGTTGGAAAGATACCTTGGAGAAGGAAATGGCTACCCACTCCAGTATTCTTGTCTGAAAAATCCCATTGACAGAGGAGCCTGACAGGCTACTGTCTATATAGAATGGATAAACAAAAAAGTCCTACTGTATAGCACAGGGAATATTATTCAATATCCTGTGATAAGCCATAATGAAAAAGAATATATATAACTGAATCTCTTTGCTGTATAGTTGATTACTTCAATAATTTGTTCAAAAAAGTATTAGAATATTCTTGCATGGGAAAGGAGCTTGTATTTAATAGAATCAAAGGAGTTTACAGACATAATTGTTGACTTTAAAATTCCATGAAGGGAATTCCTTGGAGGTCCAGGGTTTAAGACTTGGTGCTTTCACTGCAATGGCCTGAGTTCAATCCTTGGTCATGGAACAAAGGTTCCACAAGTTACATGATGTAGCCCCCCCCCAAAAAAAAAATCCATGAATATATCCCTCCATTTTTTCTCCCTTAGCCATTGTTTTTTGTTTTTTATTTATTTTTTGTTTTTTGGAATAAGATTTTATAGTCACATTAACAAGGTGAGGGGACTTTCCAGGTATCTCGATGGTAAAGAATCCACCTGCCAATTCAGAAGATCCAGGAGATGTGAGTTAGATCCTTGGGTTGGGAAGATCCCCCAGAGTAGGAAATGGCAACCCATTCCAGTATTCTTGCCTGGAAAATCCCATGGACAGAGGAGCCTGGCGGGCTACAGTCCATAGTGTCTCAAAGAGTCAGACACTACTGAGCAACTGAGCACACATGTAACAAGGTGAGGAATAGTTCTCTTCCATGCTAAGAAGCTTGGATTCCTTCCTACCTTTGATTGATTGTCTTCTTTCTTCAGTTGCCCACTAATTTCAGTGGGTCTTAGTTTCCCCAATACACCTATATATGTATATAACTGAGGACTTTAAATCCTGAGGAAAAAGAGAAAAAAAGAAAACTTCAGCAACGTAAAAAAAATTCTCAAAGTAGTTGATTCACTATAGGAGGAATTTTACAACTTTATATCCTTTTAACCACTGTGAAAAATTTGGTAAGTTTTGTCTGGCTGTTTTAGTGAGCAATTTATGGTTCTTTTGAATCAAAACCATGTATTGGGTGCCTACTATGTGCCAAAGTAGAAAAGATCCTGATGCTGGGAAAGATTGAAGGCAGGAGGAGAAGGGGACAGCAGAGGATGAGATAGTTGGATGGCATCACCGACTCAATGGACATGAGTTTGAGTAAACTCTGGGAGTTGGTTATGGACAGGGAGGCCTGGCTTGCCGTGGTCCATGCAGTCACGAAGAGTCAGACAGGACTGAGTGACTGAACTGAACTGAACTATGTGCCAGGCTCTGAGGTAAGTAGGCATTATGCCAATTCTACAAGGAAAAATTCATCAGGGTGTTGTTTTAAGTGTAGCTACTAGAGAGCAGATTTAGCCCCAAGACACCCCTGGCAAGGACCAGTTTTACCATGACAAGTCCTGCCAAAAGTTAATACTAAAATATTTCCCCTCCCATTCTTGTCCCCTATAGCCATTGACATGCGGTTAGGAGTAGACTTACCATTGCAAACTTCTTTCCTGGCATACTATCCCAAACCCTGAGTTATATACTCTGTGGCAAACTAGCCTGAAATTGGAATGAATATAAAGGTAAATAAGCAAAAAGATCATCCCTGGGATTTCTTTGGAAGGAATGATGCTGAAGCTGAAAGTCCAGTACTTTGGCCACCTCATGCAAAGAGCTGACTCATTGGAAAAGACTCTGATGCTGGGAGGGATTGGGGGCAGGAGAAGGGGACGAGAGAGGATGAGATGGCTGGATGGCATCACTGGCTCGATGGACATGACTCTGAGTGAACTCTGGGAATTGGTGATGGACAGGGAGGCCTGGCGTGCTGTGACTCATGGGGTCAGAAAGAGTCGGACACGACAGAGTGACTGAACTGAACTTAACTGAAGCAAAAAGAATAGACAGCATTAAGGGAGAGAAAAAGAAGTATTTTGCCTATAAGCCATCCAGGACTGAATATGAGTTGGGATACCCTAATCTTCAAACTGGAAAGGCAATCTTTTTTTTTTTTTTTTTAAGTATGTGTTGTTTTTTTTTAATTTTTTTTTTTTTTTTGCACTGTACAATGTGCTATTTTATTTTTTTTTAATTTTATTTTATTTTTAAACTTTACATAACTGTATTAGTTTTGCCAAATATCAAATGAATCCGCCACAGGTTCCCCATCCTGAACCCTCCTCCCTCCTCCCTCCCCATTCCATCCCTCTGGGTCGTCCCAGTGCACCAGCCCCAAGCATCCAGTATCGTGCATCGAACCTGGACTGGCAACTCATTTCATACATGATATTTTACATGTTTCAATGCCATTCTCCCAAATCTTCCCACCCTCTCCCTCTCCCACAGAGTCCATAAGACTGTTCTATACATCAGTGTCTCTTTTGCTGTCTCGTACACAGGGTTATTGTTACCATCTTTCTAAATTCCATATATGCGTTAGTATACTGTACTGGTGTTTTTCTTTCTGGCTTACTTCACTCTGTATAATAGGCTCCAGTTTCATCCACCTCATTAGAACTGATTCAAATGTATTCTTTTTAATGGCTGAATAATACTCCATTGTGTATATGTACCACAGCTTTCTTATCCATTCATCTGCTGATGGACATCTAGGTTGCTTCCATGTCCTGGCTATTATAAACAGTGCTGCGATGATCATTGGGGTACTCGTGTCTCTTTCCCTTCTGGTTTCCTCAGTGTGTATGCCCAGCAGTGGGATTGCTGGATCATAAGGCAGGTCTATTTCCAGTTTTTTAAGGAATCTCCACACTGTTCTCCATAGTGGCTGTAGTAGTTTGCATTCCCACCAACAGTGTAAGAGGGTTCCCTTTTCTCCACACCCTCTCCAACATTTATTACTTGTAGACTTTTGGATCGCAGCCATTCTGACTGTTGTGAAATGGTACCTCATAGTGGTTTTGATTTGCACTTCTCTGATAATGAGCGATGTTGAGCATCTTTTCATGTGTTTGTTAGCCATCTGTATGTCTTCTTTGGAGAAATGTCTATTTAGTTCTTTGGCCCATTTTTTGATTGGGTCATTTATTTTTCTGGAGTTGAGCTGTAGGAGTTGCTTGTATATTCTCGAGATTAGTTGTTTGTCAGTTGCTTCATTTGCTATTATCTTCTCCCATTCTGAAGGCTGTCTTTTCACCTTGCTAATAGTTTCCTTTGATGTGCAGAAGCTTTTAAGGTTAATTAGGTCCCATTTGTTTATTTTGCTTTTATTTCCAATATTCTGGGAGGTGGGTCATAGAGGATCCTGCTGTGATGTATGTCAGAGAGTGTTTTGCCTATGTTCTCCTCTAGGAGTTTTATAGTTTCTGGTCTTACGTTGAGATCTTTAATCCATTTTGAGTTTATTTTTGTGTATGGTGTTAGAAAGTGTTCTAGTTTCATTCTTTACAAGTGGTTGACCAGAGTTCCCAGCACCACTTGTTAAAGAGATTGTCTTTAATCCATTTTATATTCTTGCCTCCTTTGTCAAAGATAAGGTGTCCATATGTGCATGGATTTATCTCTGGGCTTTCTATTTTGTTCCATTGATCTATATTTCTGTCTTTGTGCCAGTACCATACTGTCTTGATAACTGTGGCTTTGTAGTACAGCCTGAAGTCAGGTAGGTTGATTCCTCCAGTTCCATTCTTCTTTCTCAAGATCGCTTTGGCTATTCGAGGTTTTTTGTTTCTCCATACAAATTGTGAAATTATTTGTTCTAGCTCTGTGAAGAATGCTGTTGGTAGCTTGATAGGGATTGCATTGAATCTATAGATTGCTTTGGGTAGTATACTCATTTTCACTATATTGATTCTTCCAATCCATGAACATGGTATATTTCTCCATCTGTTAGTGTCCTCTTTGATTTCTTTCACCAGTGTTTTATAGTTTTCTATATATAGGTCTTTAGTTTCTTTAGGTAGATATATTCCTAAGTATTTTATTCTTTCCGTTGCAATGGTGAATGGAATTGTTTCCTTAATTCCTCTTTCTGTTTTCTCATTATTAGTGTATAGGAATGCAAGGGATTTCTGTGTGTTGATTTTATATCCTGCAACTTTACTATAGTCATTGATTAGTTCTAGTAATTTTCTGGTGGAGTCTTTAGGGTTTTCTATGTAGAGGATCATGTCATCTGCAAACAGTGAGAGCTTTACTTCTTCTTTTCCAATTTGGATTCCTTTTATTTCTTTTTCTGCTCTGATTGCTGTGGCCAAAACTTCCAAAACTATGTTGAATAGTAATGGTGAAAGTGGGCACCCTTGTCTTGTTCCTGACTTTAGAGTATGTGTTTATTTTAATTGGAGGATAATTACAATGTTGTGATGGGTTTTGCCATATATCAACATGAATTGGCTATGGGCATACATGTGTCCCCCCATCGTGAACTTCCCTCCCACCTCCCTCCCCACCTGGATTGTCACAGAGTACCAGCTTTGGGTGCCCTGCTTCATGCATCGAACTTGCACTGGTCATATATTTTACATATGGTAATATACATGTTTCAAAGCTATTCTCTCAACTTATCCCACCCTTGCCGTCTCCCACTGAATCCAAAAGTCTGTTCTCCTTTGCTGTCCTGCATGTAGGGTCATCATTCCCAAAACCAGAAACACAATTTTTATAGTCTGTCTAGGTAGAAAATTTGCCCCAAGGACACAGTATCATACCTCAGAGCCCTATATTACGCCTGAGCTTCAATCCTGAATCCTTATATAGCCCTACTTCCTTCTCTATGGTTCTTGCTTTTCTATACCAGATGAGGTACTAAAAATAGATACTCCCAGCCTAAGAATTTCAGACATATTATGGCTTCTGTACTGTACTATTTGAGTATATCAGAGCTTAGAGCACTATTATTAGACTCAGTTTATACACTTCTCCCCCACTGTGCCTTATCTTTAGACTCCAGTTCTGTTCATGCCAGTTACGATGTCAAGTTACCAAATTCTGCTCAAATGTTAGGACCCTGCTTTGGTATGTGTTCTCATGCCAAGCACGGATTTGTAAGCATTAAACACATTGCTATTTTAACATTGTCCATATCCTATTCCCTCTGTTTTAATATCACACCCAGATTTTTGATACAGTTTTTCCTTTTGGATCCATTATACACTTGAGCCACTTGTTCTGTCAGACTTGACTTCTATCTTATTCTCCTCATGTTGCCTGTAAGTGAGACTTATTCTCCAGAGAACTGTCTGTGGGGAACCCAGCTTCAGGGTCTGGAAAGCAAGCATGAGACAGCAGCTTCTTGGTTTTGAGGCTAAGTCCTACCCCTGGTTAGGAAGCTGACAACACTGATGTAATATCTACATAAACAGGGTTAAATCAGACACGGCCAAAACATTTCAAATTCTGACCTATTATTGATGAGGACAGAGATTCCTGGAGTCCTGTCACCCCCGGGAGTGTATAAATGGGCAGACCTGAATTAGAATCTTCACAGGTGGTAGACAGAAGGGAGAAAGAGTGGCCAGAATGGGCTGAGAGCAGCAATCAGGTAAGATTTCTGATTGCTATGGTATATGAACTAGCCTGAGCCTTTCATTTAGATTGTATGTGTGTGTTGTGTGTGTGTGTGTTGTGTGTGTGTGTGTGTGTACGCGTGCGTGCGTGTATGTGTGTGTATTCTGGGTACTGAGAGTTCTCAAGCAAGTTTCACTCAATCACAGATTTCTCCTTTGGAGCAGTAGAGTGCTCTAGCTTTCTTTCTCCAGTGCTTCACACCTACCACATAGTTAGTTTGTGCCTGAAGAGTTTTTGGTGTTTATAGAAGATGGAGTCTTTTCCTGAGGAGGACTGGACTTCTCTAGGGGAGACTAAAGCTGATGAACAACAACTATCAGCTGGCTTATTAAGGATATTGCTGGCAAGAGAAGAAGTAGAGGGGAGAATGAAAGCTCCTGTTCCTAAGCCAGGTAGGACTTGAAGGGAGCAACCAGGGAGTTAGGGATCTTGTGCAAAAGCTAAGGAGGTCTTGAGAATGATACCAGAGGTGTTGGCATGAGATCTATTTGGATAATAATTTCTCACACTTGTACAGTGCTCTTTGCTTTGCAAAGTGCTTCCATCTCTGTGATTTCATTGGGCTCTTCTAGTACCTCTGTGAGGTTGTTAGATTCAGTATTAGATGTGAAGGAATTTGCTCAAGGTCACAAAATGAGTCAATGACAGAGGTGGAACTAAAAACCTAGGCTCCTGCTTCCCTCTCCTGTGTCCTTCTACAGGAGCAGGCTGTCTGCCTCTGGAGGCCAATGAAGGCCCAACTTCTCTGTGGTGAGTAGCTTTTCAAGTGTGTTCTTAGAACAGAAATGGAAGCCTCAGAGTGAAGGATTAATTTGTTACTGGTTATTCCTGTGGCCTGGAGCTCCTTTTCCTTAGTACATGCAAAGAGCTTTCCAGAATTCAACTTTACTTTCTTTAGCAGCCAATTTTCTAATATCTTTTCTAACAGATAGTTGTTAGTTATTGTTGTTGTTTAGTCATGTCCAACTCTTGGCTCCTCCACCCATGGGATTTCCCAGGAAAGAACACTGAAGTGGGTTGCCATTTCCTTCTTCAGGGGAACTTTTCAACCCAGGGATTGAAACTGTATCTCTTGCATCTTCGGCATTACAGGCAGATTTTTTGCCACTGAGACACTAGGGAAGCCCTGTTGGTTATTGCTTTATTTTATTATTCTATTTTTAAAAAAAGTTTATTTCTGCTATTCAAGCTGATTATCTTGCCAAACACTGATTTTTCTTCCTGAAGAGCACTGGAATTAAATGGGCAGGTCTTATACATTCCTTATGAGCATCACTTGGTGGTTTACTGTTTACAGCCAGCCATTTGAAGTACCTCTTGAGGAACCTATATGCAGGTCAGGAAGCAACAGTTAGAACTGGACATGGAACAACAGACTGGTGCCAAATAGGAAAAGGAGTATGTCAAGGCTGTATATTGTCACTCTGCTTATTTAACTTATATGCAGAGTACATCATGAGAAATTCTGGGCTGGAGGAAGCACAAGCTGAAATCAAGATTGCCAGGAGAAATATCAATAACATCAGATATGCAGATGACACCACCCTTATGGCAGAAAGTGAAGAGGAACTAAAAAGCCTCTTGATGAAAGTGAAAGAGGAGAGTGCAAATTTGGCTTAAAGCTCAGCATTCAGAAAATGAAGATCATGGCATCTGGTCCCATCACTTCATGGGAAATATATGGAGAAACAGTGGAAACAGTGTCAGACTTTATTTTGGGGGGCTCCAAAATCACTGTAGATGGTGATTGCAGCCATGAAATTAAAAGATGCTTACTCCTTGAATGGGAAGTTATGACCAACCTAGATAGCATATTGAAAAGCAGAGACATTACTTAGTCCATCTAAGTCAACAAAGGTCCATCTAGTCAAGGCTATGGTTTTTCCAGTGGTCATGTATGGATGTGAATGTTGGACTGTGAAGAAAGCTGAACACCGAAGAATTGATGCTTTTGAACTGTGGTGTTAGAGAAGACTCTTGGGAGTCCCTTGGACTGCAAGGAGATCCAACCAGTCCATTCTAAAGGAGATCAGTCCTGGGTGTTCTTTGGAAATACTGATGCTGAAGCTGAAACTCCAGTACTTTGGCCACCTCATGCGAAGAGTTGACTCATTGGAAAAGACTCTGATGCTGGGAGGGATTGGGGGCAAGAGGAGAAGGGGACGACAGAGGATGAGATGGCTGGATGGCATCACCGACTGGATGGACATTAGTTTGAGTGAACTCCGGGAGTTGGTGATGGACAGGGAGGCCTGGCATGCTGCAATTTGTGGGGTCGCAAAGAGTCGGACACGACTGAGTGACTGAACTGACTGATTTGAAGTGTGGTTGTTCTTCTAGAGAAGGACACCAGTATCAGCATTGAGAAACAGAGGGACTCAGAGATTGAGCAGGTAATCTCTCTTTGAATGATTATCTTCAAGCATTATTCTGGTTGTGCAGGTGAGCTGGAAAAATGGGCATTTTCTCTCTCCTAGTCAGTAGGCAGAACTGTTCCGGGAATATGACTAGTGGAGCTGATCTCCACGGGGCTGTAAATTTAAGGTACTCCTGTGGGCAGACAGTAAGTAAGGGAAGCATTTCATAAACTGGTACTAAAAGACCTAAAGCATGTATATGCAAATACATAAATATCCCATTCCCCCTCTGCAGCTACCTCCACCTGCTTCTCCAAGGTACAGCAGCCAGAGGTGGCTTTCTTCCCTCTCTTTCATACATGCACCCTCAAGCTGACCTCTAAGTGACTGCACTTTTGCGCTCAGACTTCCCTGTTATTTCTTGTAACACAAATGTTAAGAGAGGGAGAACAGCATGTGATTACTTTAGGGCCCTCAATGTCCTAGCTATGACCCTACCTTTAAACAAGTTACTGAGCACAGACATACCTGGGAAGAGTACCTACCCACTCTTCTTCCCACTTCATAATTGTGATATGGCCCTTCTATCTCTCCACAACTACAGGAATAACTCAACTTCTCTCCAGAATCAAGCAATTCTCTGACTATAGAAGTCAATTTGGTAGCTGCCCTAACTGAATTCCCTTAGTTCCTGAGCTATGTCACTACTGTTTAAACTGTCACTACTATGTCACTACTGTTTAAAACTATGATAATAATATATGAAAGTTTAAGAGAAAATCTCAAAAGTACATCATGTATATAAACAGATTTTGACTTACATTCTGGAGGAATCTGATTTACATTACCCCACTTGAGATTCATGTCTTAGCACTGAGAATGCTATTGATAATTTAGCCTTATCAAAATGATAAAAAATCAGTTTATTTCCCAGACCTTAAAACTTTTGAAAGTTGCTACTGGGTGCACAATCCCCTTCTTCACCTCTAAACCCTCCAGTTTCTTCCTTAAAGATGGTTTCCTGTCTTTGTTTAAATAAAATTTATTTATGACCTTCTTCAGATGTACCCTCCCTCAAATTTTTACACAGTGAGTATGATATGATCCATTTATAAAGCTCTGTAAGAGCTTAATCTGGACACTGTACTGTCTTAAATTACATTAGTCTTGTTTAAATTGCATTAGTTTTGTCTATTGGTGGTGATTTTTTTTTTCTGGATTTTTTTTCAGCAGCTACTGGTTTACTGTGCTTATGATCAACAGCAACAACAAAAAACCCTTCCAGTGTTTTTAAGGCAGTCCTCCCTGTACAGATAGTTTATAAACTAATTAAGATACTTTGCATTAATTACTTCCATTTGATATGGCTAGATTTTATCCATTCTTTTAGATTGACATCACACTCATGTGCTCTCCCTTCCAGTTTTGTCATCTGCACATTAAAAAACACATTCCTTTTCTATTTTCATCATGAGAGCCTGATAGCAATGTGAATAAAGTAGGAGAGCCTATAACTTTCCATTATTGTCAGCAACGAATTAATACATTTGTTAGAATGCTTGGTTGTTGTGATTGTTTAGTTGCTAGGTCATGTACAATTCTTTTGTGACCCCATGAACTGTAGCCCACAGGCTCCTCTGTCCATGGAATTTTCTGGGCAAGAATACTGAAGTGGGTTGCCATTTCTTATTCCAGGGGATCTTCCTGACTGAGGAATTGAACCTTCATCTATTGCATCTCCTGCATTGGCAGGCGGATTCTTCATCACTGAGGCACCTGGGAAGCCCCAGAATGGTTGGTTACTTAAATATAGATCCTCCTACTTTTTCAGGCCACATATTGTATGCCTAACAACAGGAAGATTATGCTTTGTTCAATTCAGATATGATACCTGTAAGGCATCTATCTGATCTATCAGACTATTCACACTACGAAAAAAAGAAATGAGGTTAGTTTGGCCTAACTTGTTCTCTGTAAACCCTTGCTAACTTATTGAAGACAAAATGGTTTCTATCTTGCCAGTTCAGGTTATTTGGATTTAACAAAGATGAATTATATGCTGTCAGAGCACCTATACTGTCCTGACCAACCCCAGAAGTGGAACTCAAATTCCAATTAACAGAGCTCATGTTTCAGAAGTCATTTTTAACACGAAACTGACCCAGAAGTCAGTATGATAGACAGAAATAAAAGCTGGAAAACTGAGAGAACATGACCTTACCTTTGTCTAATAGGAAAGAAAAGGAGGGAAATATTGGTCTGTCACCTTTTCTGTTCATTTTAAGCAATCTTATTTCTTTCTTTACAGTTTGGGATAGAGACCAAGTGGAAATAGAAAGTATGTATGTTAGTAGGTGGATTGAAGCAGACTTAAAAGTCAAAAGGAAGCAAAAAGACTTAAGGCAGCTGTAGTCAGTAAAAAGAGAGTAACTTGAGGTCAAAAGTTGGACTGAAATATGAGACTCTGGTACATATTAGGTAAGTGCCCTTGAGTAAGTCATTTAATACTTTTAAGCCCTGGTTTCTGGGTTTTTGCTTTTTTTTTTTTTTTTTTTCAGATGAATGGTACTGCATAAAGTTGTTGTGAAGATTAAAATCTTTCCTTCACAAGATACAAAAGCAAAGGGAAACTGTGTTCAACAGGGACTTACTTTCCTGCCGCTCTAACTTTGGGGACTGTCTTTTTGGGGGAATCTTATTTTGCCATTTTGTAAAGTTATATTAGTACAAGATACACATATGAATCTGATAAAGTGTGTAGGAATCTCTATGCCTTTTGAGTTGATGATAAAGCTTGAAATTTAGACAGCATCATTAATGTTGAGTATTTTACTATTTTTTACCTTAGAAATTCAAAGTATGTTTTTCTCTATAACCTGAATTCCTTATCATTAACCTGGATTAGACAAATCAGGATTTTTTTTTTCAGTTGTTTAGATAAGTGGTCTCCAACATAGGCTGTGCAAAACAAGCTATTGGGATATGGTAAGAAAAATAAAGTAACTATAGTTACTTTTGACTCAATCTTTTACATTTTCTGCCTTTTGCATAAGTTTTGTATATAATTAGATTGATACATTAATATAATTTTCCTACAAATTTGGGGAACACATATCCAAAATTTACTGATAGGTTGAACAATTTTTTTTTAATTTTATTTTATTTTTAAATTTTACATAATTGTATTAGTTTTGCCAAATATCAAAATGAATCCACCACAGGTGTACATGTGTTCCCCATCCTGAACCCTCCTCCCTCCTCCCTCCCCATTCCATCCCTCTGGGTCGTCCCAGTGCACCAGCCCCAAGCATGAACAAATTTTAAAGATCACTGGTTTGGCAGATGATAGAAATAAGATCAGAGAACTTTTGCCAGAAATTCACTGTGCCTGAAATCAAATACTTCTGTTTCTCCTATGAATCTACTTTTCCTTTTGACGTACCTACTTCTATCAATGATATGATCATTCTCTTAGTTATTAAAACTAGGAACTTAGGAATCCTTCCTCGCCTTGTCTCATCTACAACATAAAATTAGTTGCCGTGTTCATTATTTCTGAAACGTCTTTCATATCTGCTTCTCTCCTTTTAATTCTACTGCCAACATGCTAATTCATGCTTTAGGTTTTTTTTTTTTTTTAATTGTAGCTGTTTGCTTGCTTGTTTATTTGTTTTTAGCATGAATTACTGCAGTATTGTAACAGCTTCCTAACTGGCTCTTTTCTTCTTGGCCCAATTTAACCTATCCACTTTTTTTGTCTGTGTATCTGTCTTATCCCTCTTAGTTAAAATATGTGAATCTATGGGCAATGTCTTTTAACTTCCTATTTAGTGTTTTGCATGTGGTAGGCACTCAAACATTTCTAAATGGATAAAATTAGACAGGGATTTATTTTTCTGTCTGGAACTGAGAATTAAGGTTCAGGCCTCGGCATTTGAAATCACATAGTTCTCTACGATTTGTACTATCAAGTAATGTTAATCTAGCAGTCTAAGAAAGCAGCGCTTCCTAGGATTATATTCAGAGATCAAATTGCCAACATCTGCTGGATCATGGAAAAAACAAGAGAGTTCCAGAAAAACATCTATTTCTGCTTTATTGACTATGCCAAAGCCTTTGACTGTGTGGATCACAATAAACTGTGGAAAACTCTGAAAGAGTTGGGAATACCAGACCACCTGACCTGCCTCTTGAGAAACCTGTATGCAGGTCAAGAAGCAACAATTAGACTGGACATGGAACAACAGATTGGTTCCAAATAGAAAAAGAAGTACGTCAAGGCTGTATATTGTCACTCTGCTTATTTAACTTATAGGAAGAGTACATCATGAGAAACCCTGGGCTGGAGGAAGCACAAGCTGGAATCAAGATTGCTGGGAGAAATATCAATAACCTCAAATATGCAGATGACACCACTCTTATGGCAGAAAGTGAAGAAGAACTAAAGAGCCTCTTGATGAAACTGAAAGAGGAGAGTGAAAAAGTTGGCTTAAAGCTCAACATTCAGAAAACTAAGATCATGGCATGCAGTCCCATCACTTCATGGGAAATAGATGGGGAAACAGTGGAAACAGTGGATGACTTCATTTTTCTGGGCTCCAAAATCACTGCAGATGGTGATTGCAGCCATGAAATTGAAAGATGCTTACTCCTTGGAAGGAAAGTTATGACCAACCTAAACAGTATATTAAAAAGCAGAGACATTACTTTGCCAGCAAAGGACCATCTAGTGAAAGCTATGGTTTTTCCAGTGGTCATGTATGGATGTGAGAGTTGGACTGTGAAGAAAGCTGAGCACCAAAGAATTGATGCTTTTGAACTGTGGTGTTGGAGAAGACTCTTGAGAGTCCCTTGGACTGCAAGGAGATCCAACCAGTCCATTCTAAAGGAGATCAGTCCTGGGTGTTCATTGGAAGGACTGATGTTGAATCTGAAACTCCAGTACTTTGGCCACCTGATGCGAAGAGCTTACTCATTGGGAAAGACCCTGATGCTGGGAAAGATTGAGGGCAGGAGGAGAAGGGGATGACAGAGGATAAGACGGTTGGATGGCATCACCGACTCAATGGGCATGGGTTTTGGTGAACTCCTGGAGTTGGTGATGGACAGGGAGGCCTGGCATGCTGCTGGGGTTCATGGGCTCACAAAGAGTTGGACATGACTGAGCAACTGAACTGAAATGATTCATTTATTCTTATTAGCTACTCTGAAGAATCTGTTTCTCTGAGAAAAGCATTTCATGAATAAAATAATCATTATCATAGATGAAATGCCACTTCTCTTTTTCAAAACATGCTTGCAGGGAGCATTTTTTCATTCTTTCTCTTTGTCTTGGGAATCAGATTTGAATTCTAGGCTGCACTTTTTAATCAACTTTCTGTGATTACCTCGGTGAATTGTTACAAATCATATGTTTTCTATGTTTATAGAAATAATCACATCTTCCCTCCCTCCCTCTTTACCTACCTTCCTCCAGCTATCTTATAGAGATAGAAGAAATGTGATCTTACATTTTACATGACTAAATATTCTTAAAAGAAAAACTCTTTATAAATCCAGAACAATGTAATAAAGTTTCCTCTTGGGAAGAAAAGGAATTGAAAATAAGATCAAACTGGTTCATTCCTGTATAATTATGAATCTGTTACCTTATTCAAAAATCTTCACAAATAGTGTATATGAAGTAGCTCCATGACTGTTTATTGAATGGATAGATAGTAATGCTTATAGTCTTTCATGTTCATGCTACAAATATACTTGGTGAGTTCTGCCCTCCTTCTTTCCACCTACCCACCCACCAGTTCTAACATTTCCCTTTGAGTTCCCCATGACAATTCCAATGCGCTTCTGTATGGTATTTAGAATATAAACCATCATGTTCTTTCTATTAATACAAATCTCTCCCATTTTCATTTTAAGCACCAATTCACTAACATATTTAATATATGTATTATTCATTTCTAGTTGTATGTTTCAAGCTCAAGCCTTCTTCCTTTGGTTTTTTACCAGATTGATTTAGCATCAAAGAATCTGAGCACTCAATGCTGATATTGGCAGCAGTGGCCTCTCCTCGTTTAAGATTGATTATAGCCATCTGTCCCATCACTTCATGGGAAATAGATGGGGAAACAGTGGAAACAGTGGCTGACTTCATTTTTCTGGGCTCCAAAATCACTGCAGATGGTGACTGCAGCCATGAAATTAAAAGACGCTTACTCCTTGGAAGGAAAGTTATGACCAACCTAGATAGCATATTGAAAAGCAGAGACATTACTTTGCCAACAAAGGTTCATCTAGTCAAGGCTATGGTTTTTCCTGTGGTCATGTATGGATGTGAGAGTTGGACTGTGAAGAAGGCTGAGCGCCGAAGAATTGATGCTTTTGAACTGTGGTGTTGGAGAAGACTCTTGAGAGTCCCTTGGACTGAAAGTAGATCCAACCAGTCCATTCTAAAGGAGATCAGCCCTGGGATTTCTTTGGAAGGAATGATACTAAAGCTGAAACTCCAGTACTTTGGCCACCTCATGTGAAGAGTTGACTCATTGGAAAAGACTCTGATGCTGGGAGAGATTGGGGGCAGGAGGAGAAGGGGACGACAGAGGATGAGTTGGCTGGATGTCATCACTGACTAGATGGACGTGAGTCTGAGTGAACTCCGGGAGTTGGTGATGGACAGGGAGGTCTGGCGTGCTGCGATTCATGGGGTTGCAAAGAGTCGGACACGACTGAGCGACTGATCTGATAGCCATCTGTATGTCTTCTTTGGAGAAATGTCTGTTTAGTTCTTTGGCCCATTCTTTGATTGGGTCATTTATTTTTCTGGAATTGAGCTGTAGGAGTTGCTTGTATATTTTTGAGATTAGTTGTTTGTCAGTTGCTTCATTTGCTATTATCTTCTCCCATTCTGAAGGCTGTCTTTTCACCTTGCTTGTAGTTTCCTTTGTTGTGCCGAAGCTTTTAAGTTTAAATACGTCCCATTTGTTTATTTTTGCTTTTATTTCCAATATTCTGGGAGGTGGGTCATAGAGGATCCTGCTGTGATGTATGTCGGAGAGTGTTTTTCTTATGTTCTCCTCTAGGAGTTTTTTAGTTTCTGATCTTACGTTTAGATCTTTAATCCATTTTGAGTTTATTTTTGTGTATGGTGTTAGAAAGTGTTCTAGTTTCATTCTTTTACAAGTGGTTGACCAGTTTTCCCAGTACCACTTATTAAAGAGATTGTCTTTAACCCATTTTATATTCTTGCCTCCTTTGTCAAAGATAAGGTGTCCAGAGAAATGCAAATCAAAACCACTATGAGGTACCATTTCACACCAGTCAGAATGGCTGTGATCCAAAAGTCTACAAGCAATAAATGCTGGAGAGGGTGTGGAGAAAAGGGAACCCTCTTACACTGTTGGTGGGAATGCAAACTAGTACAGCCACTATGGAGAACAGTGTGGAGATTCCTTAAAAAGCTGGAAATAGAACTGCCTTATGACCCAGTTATCCCACTACTGGGCATACACACTGAGGAAACCAGAAGGGAAAGAGACACATGTACCCCAATGTTCATCGTAGCACTGTTTATAATAGCCAGGACATGGAAGCAACCTAGATGTCCATCAGCAGACGAATGGATAAAAAAGCTGTGGTACATATACACAATGGAATATTCCTCAGCCATTAAAAAGAATACATTTGAATCAGTTCCAATGAGGTGGATGAAACTGGAGACTGTTATACAGAGTGAAGTAAGCCAGAAAGGAAAACACCAATACAGTATACTAACGCATATATATGGAATTTAGAAAGATGGCAACAATAACCCTGTGTACGAGACAGCAAAAGAGACACTGATGTATAGAACAGTCTTTTGGACTCTGTGGGAGAGGGAGAGGGTGGGATGATTTGGGAGAATGGCATTGAAACATGTATAATATCATATATGAAACGAGTCGCCAGTCCAGGTTCAATGCATGATACTGGATGCTTGGGGCTGGTCCACTGGGACAACCCAGAGGATGGTATGGGGAGGGAGGAGGGAGGAGGGTTCAGGATGTGGAACACTTGTATACCTGTGGTGGATTCATTTTGATATATGGCAAAACCAATACAATATTGTTAAGTTAAAAAATAAATTAAAAATTAAAAAAAAGACTGATTATAGCCAATTTCTTTAGGTCTGCATGACAAATCATTGATTGCTATTTATCCCATGGCAAACAATCCATTAATTCAGTGAAAAATTGATTTGCAACTGGAAACTACAAGGAAACAACTGGTTTCTAAGCTATCAAATCAATCAGATATTTAAAAAATTGTTACTGAGCTGGGGTGTGATTCAAGAATATGCCCACCCATGTGATTAGATGATGTATTCTATCTACATACATTTTTTTCCTGAGGATCATGTAATATATGCAGAATTTGAAAATTCAGGGAAGTAAATGATACTGTGTAGGCTACTTCAAGTAAGTTACTTGTTATGAATCATCTCAGAACAGCTACTGTAGCAAATTTCTAAGCAATAATTGACTGTTGAGAATATGTTCTTTTGGTCATTTTAAGCAGATAAAATCCCAGAGGCATTCTCTTGACCTGCTTCTAATTTGGTGTATTAAATTTTGCCATAAAGCCACTGTTTTTAGTAGTTTCAGTTGAGTAAGGTAGGGCCTCTACAGTTAGATCCATTTCATACTTCTTATCAAAGCTTAATATAACAGTTTGTCCGAGCTTCAACACTGTCAAATGTACTCCAACACAGAATTGGTTTTGCTATAAAGACGTATGGACAAATTTCTACAACTGTTATGTTTGTGAACACTTTTTAAACTATGAAGAGTATAAATAACTTCATGGTATTGAGGAGGATGCAATTTTGGTTTCTTTCAGTACTGAGATTTTATAAAACTGTCAGAAATGTTGGAAACAGGAATTTATTGTTCTGTATGCATACTCTGTGTATACAGAAGGAACTGGAAAGATGTACATGATGGTACACAAACAAACTAAAACTAGGGAGTGAAGTTAATTTATTCTAAAATTCGGATCCCAAACTCTTATAAGAGCAAATCTAGCTTTTGTGACTGGTTTCAGAAAACAACTAATAAAAGGCAAATATATAAATTGGTCCTGACTGACATGCTTCCTACTGGCTTCCTAGAATTTGTGCATGGGTTTTAATAGCCAAAACCAATGTATCATAAGGGTCTAAGACTTCATTTTATTTTAACATCATATATACTTATTGCCACTACATTCACAAAGAGAGGAAGTGCCTTAGTTATACCCCTCTTAATTCCTGTTAATGCACAAGGGGATGTCTTTTCTTTGATCCAAAGGCTAAGAATTAATTTTATAAAGTTAATGAGTTAATTAGCTAGCAAATTAAGAATTAATTTTATAAAAATGACGTATTGCATGCAAAGTATTTTCATATAAGCTATAACCATTTGTCCCCATTACAATCCCTATTTCACAGTTGACAGAAGTAAAGTTTACATATGTTGTCATTCATCCAAGGTCACAAATTAATAAAAGGCAGAATTGTTATCAGAGCTCCTCATCCTGCTGAATTACTAATAATGAGACTGGAAGAATTTACCTCAACCTGAACCCAAATATAAGCACTTGGAAAGAAACCATCTCCTGAGAGATGCTTTGTTTGCTGTAACCTGTTATAAATTCTTCATAACATGAAATCAGTCACCAATATTCTTATAGCAATTTTCTTTTGGACTATAAACATCCTAATAACTTGAAATAGTCTCTATTAATGTCGCCTTGTAGATTGTCACTAGGACATGGTCTATAACTAGGGTTTATCAACCCTCTCTAGTTACTAAACTAATGCCTGGAAATTCTCTCTCCATTTACCAAAGCTACATTCGTAATTGTTTCATGCAAGTTTTTTTGTTTTTCTTTATTTTTATTTATTATTATTATTTTTTACTTTACAATATTGTATTGGTTTTTCCATACATCAACATGCATCCGCCACGGGTGTACACGTGTTCCCCATCCTGAACCCCCCTTCCCTTCCCCTCCCCATACCATCCTCCTAGGTCATCCCAGTGCACCAGCCCCAAGCTTCCTGTATCTTGCACCGAACCTGGACTGGCAAGTTTCTAAAATATATGCTTATTAACAGGTAACTGTGGAAAAACAGAATGAGGGAGTTGGAATCTGAAGGTCAGGTTTTATGTTCTGGCTCTGTTGCTGTGACCTTGCACAATCTACTTAGTCTATGGGAAACCAACATTAAATGATTGGTTGTAATGACTAACACCATTACATAATTGGTGTTTGTGAAGAGCTTTGTAAACTGTGAAATTAACAACAACAAGTGAATTTGCTCAGTTGTGCCCGACTCTTTGTGACCACATGGATTGTCGGCCACTAGGCTCCTCCATCCATGGAATTTTCTAGGCAAGAGTACTGGAGTGGGTTGCCATTTCCTTCTCCAGGGGATCTTCTCGACCCAGGGATCGAACCTGGGTCTCCCACATTGCAGGCAGATGCTTTACCCTCTGAGCCACCAGGGAATCCCAGTAGACTGTGAAGTACCATATAAAGTTTAGATAGTAAATGTAATGGCTACATCTGAATATTGCACAAGTGAACAATTTAGAGGATTATGCACAAGTGAACTATGTTTGAGGATTTGCTTAATGGCTAAATTCTTTGTCTTTTGACCAAAATTTATTGCTTTGTTACTATAGTTCCTCCCCAATGCATTTCTTGATAATGATGAGTTAACAATAGAAATATTTTATCAGCTTTATTTGAGAGATAATTATTAGTGAACCAAATGTGGTGAGGTACCATCTCATTTTCAACTCTTCACATGTCAGTCTCTCTTAATTTGCTGGTGAATCTTGGGACCATAACTTTTTTTAAAATTAATTTATTTATTTTAATTGGAGGCTAATTACTTCACAATATTGTAGTGGTTTTTGCTATACATTGACATGAATCAGCCATGGGTGTACATGTGCCCCCCATCCTGAACCCCTCTTCCACCTCCCTCCCCATCCCATCACTCAGGGTCATCCCAGTGCACTGGGCCTGAGTGCCCTGTCTCATGCATCGAACCTGGACTGGCGATCTAGTTCACATATGGTAATATACACGTTTCAATGCTATTCTTTCAAATCATTGCACCCTTGCTTTCTCCCACGAAATCCAAAAATCTCTTCTTTACATTTGTGTCTCTTTTGCTGTCTCACATACAGGGTCATCATTACCATCTTTCTAAATTCTATATATGTGCATTAATATATGCATATTGGTGTATGCACACCAGTTGGTGTAAGGTGTTTTTCTTTCTGACTTACTTCACTCTGTATAATAGGCTCCAGTTTCATCCACCTCATTAGAACTGATTCAAATGCATTCTTTTTAATAGCCAAATAATATTCCCTTGCGTATATGTACCACTGCTTTCTTATCCATTCGTCTGCTGATGAACATCAAGGTTGATTCCATGTCCTGGCTATTATAAACAGTGTTGCGATGAACATTGGGGTACATGTGTCTCTTTCAGTTCTGGTTTCCTCAGTGTGTATGCCCAGCAGTGGGATTGCTGGGTCATATGGCAGTTCTATTTCCAGTTTTTTAAGAAATGTCCACACTGTTTGCCATAGTGGCTGCACTAATTTGCATTCCTACCAACAGTGTAAGAGGGTTCCCTTTTCTCCACACCCTCTCCATCATTTACTGTTTATAGACATTTGGATCACAGCCATTCTGACTGGTGTGAAATGGTACCTCATTGTGGTTTTGATTTGCATTTCTCTGATAATGAGTGATGTTGAGCATCTTTTCATGTATTTGTTAGCCATCTGTATGTCTTCTTTGGACATATATCTCTTTAGTTCTTTTGCCCATTTTTTGATTGGGTCATTTTTTTTCTGGAATTGAGCTGCAGGAGTTGCTTGTATATTTTTGAGATTAATTCTTTCAGTTGCTTTGTTTGCTATTACTTTCTCCAATTCTGAAGGCTGTCTTTTCACCTTGCTTATAGTTTCCTTCATTGTGCAGAAGCTTTTAAGTTTAATTAGGTCCCATTTGTTTATTTTTGCTTTTATTTCCATTACTCTGGGAGGTGGGTCATAGAGGAGAGTGCTGTGGTTTATGTCAGAGAGTGTTTTGAGTATGTTTTCCTCTAGGAGTTTTATAGTTTCTGGTCTTACGTTTACATCTTTAATCAATTTTGAATTTATTTTTGTGTATGGTGTTAGAAAGTGTTCCACTACTGCTACTGCTAAGTTGCTTCAGTCGTGTCGGACTCTGTGCAACCCCATAGATGGCAGCCCACCAGGCTCGCCCGTCCCTGGGATTCTCCAGGCAAGAACACTGGAGTGGGTTGTCATTTCTTTCTCCAATGCATGAAAGTGAAAAGTGAAAGTGAAGTCGCTCAGTCGTGTCCGACTCTTAGCGACCCCATGGTCTGCAGCCTACCAGGCTCCTCCGTCCATGGGATTGTCCAGGCAAGAGTACTGGAGTGGGGTGCCATCGCCTTCTCTGAGAAAGTGTTCTAGTTTCATTCTTTTACAAGTTGCTGGCAAGTTTTCCCAGCACCAATTGTTAAAGAGATTGTCTTTAATCCATTGTATAATCTTGCCTCCTTTATCGAATATAAGGTGTCCATAGGTGCATGGATTTACCTCTGGGCTTTCTATTTTGTTCCATTGATCTATATTTCTGTCTTTGTGCCAGTACCATACTGTCTTGATGACTGGCTTTGTAGTAGAGCCTGAAGTCAGGCAGGTTGATTCCTCCAGTTCCATTCTTCTTTCCCAAGTTTGCTTTGGCTATTCGAGGTTTTTTGTATTTCCATAAAAATTGTGAAATTATTTGTTCTTGCCCCATGAAAAATACCATTGGTAGCTTGATAGGGATTGCATTGAATCTATAGATTGCTTTGGGTAGTATACTCATTTTCACTATATTGATTCTTCCAATCCATGAACATGGTATATTTCTCCATCTGTTAGTGTCCTCTTTGATTTCTTTCACCAGTGTTTTATAGTTTTCTATATATAGGTATTTTGTTTCTTCAGGTAGATATATTCCTAATTATTTTATTCTTTTCATTGCAATGGTGAATGGAATTGTTTCCTTAATTTCTTCTTCTGTTTTCCCATTGTTAGTATATAGGAATGCAAGGGATTTCTGTGTATTGGTTTTATATCCTGCAAGTTTACTATATTCATTGATTAGCTCTAGTAATTTTCTGGTGGAGTCTTTAGGGTTTTCTATGTAGAGGATCATGTCTTCTGCAAACAGTGAGAGTTTTACTTCTTCTTTTCCAAACTGGATTTCTTTTATTTCTTTTTCTCCTCTGATTGCTGTGGCCAAAACTTCCAAAACTATGTTGAATAGTAGTGGGCAGAGTGGGCATCCTTGTCTTATTCCTGACTTTAGGGGAAATGCTTTCAATTTTTCATCACTGAGGATAATGTTTGCTGTGGGTTTATGATATATAGCTTTTATTATGTTGAAGTTTGTTCCTTCTATTCCTGCTTTCTGGAGAGTTTTTATCATAAATGGATGTTGAATTTTGTCAAAGGCTTTCTCTGCATCTGTTGAGATAATCATATGGTTTTTATCTTTCAATTTGTTAATGTGGTGTATTATGTTGATTGACTTGTGGATATTGAAGAATGCTTGCATCCCTGGGATAAAGCCCACTTGGTCATGATGTACGATCGTTTTAATATGTTGTTGGATTCTGTTTGCTAGAATTTTGTTAAGGATTTTTGCATCTTTGTTCATCAGTAATATTGGCCTGTAGTTATTTTTTTTAAATAGTATCTTTGTCTGGTTTCAGTATTAGTGTGATGGTCATCTCATAGAATATGTTTGGAAGTTTACCTTCCTCTGCCATTTTCTGGAAGAGTTTGAGTATGATAGGTGTTGGCTCTTCTCTAAATTTTTGGTAGAATTCAGCTGTGAAGCCATCTGGTCCTGGCTTTTTGTTAGTTGGAAGATTTTTTATTAGTTTCAATTTCCATGCTTGTGATGGGTCTGTTAAGATTTTCTATTTCTTCTTGGTTCAGTTTTGGAAAGTTGTACTTTTCTAAGAATTTGTCCATTTTTTACAAGTTTTCCATTTTATTGGCATATAATAGCTGATAGTAGTCTCTTATGATCCTTTGTATTTCTGTGTTGTCTGTTGTAATCTCTCCATTTTCATTTATAATTTTGTCAATTTGATTACTCTCCTTTTTTTTCTTGATGAGTCTGGTTAATGGTTTGTCAATTATATTTGTCTTCTCAAAGAACCAGCTTTTAGCTTTGTTGATTTTTGCTATGGTCTCTTTTGTTTCTTTTGCATTTATGTCTGCCCTAATTTTTAAGATTTCTTTCCTTCTACTAACCCTGGGGTTCTTCATTTCTTCCTTTTCTAGTTGCTTTAGGTTTAGAGTTAGGTTATTTATTTGACTTTTTTCTTGCTTCTTGAGGTAAGCCTGTATTGCTATGAACCTTCCCCTTAGCACTGCTTTTACAGTGTCCCATAGGTTTTTTTTTTTAATTTTCATTCATTTCTATGCATATTTTGATTTCTTTTTTGATTTCTTCTGTGATTTGTTGGCTATTCAGCAGCGTGTTGTTCAGCCTACATATGTTAGAATTTTTAATAGTTTTTCTCCTGTAATTGACATCTAATCTTACTGCATTGTGGTCAGAAAAGATGCCTGGAATGATTTCAATTTTTTTTTTCTGAATTTACCAAGACTAGATTTATGTCCCAGTATGTGATCTATCCTGGAGAAGGTTTCATGTGCACCTGATAAAAAGTTGAAACTTATTGTTTGGGGGTGAAATGTCCTATAGATATCAATTACATCTAACTGGTCTATTTTATCATTTAAAGTTTGTGTTTCCTTGTTAATTTTCTGTTTCATTGATCTATCCATAGGTGTGAGTGGGGTATTAAAGTCTCCCACTATTATTGTGTTATTGTTAATTTCCCCTTTCATACTTGTTAGCATTTGTCTTACATATTGCAGTGTTCCTATGTTGGATGCATATATATTTATAATTGTTATATCTTCTTCTTGGATTGATCCTTTGATCATTTTGCAGTGTCTTTCTTTGTCTCTTTTCACAGTCTTTATGTTAAAGTTCATTTTATTGGATATGAGTATTGCTACTCCTGCTTTCTTTTGGTCTCTATTTGCATGGAATATCTTTTTCCAGCCCTTCACTTTCAGCCTGTATGTATCCCTTGTTTTGAGGTGGGTCTCTTGTAGACAACATATATATTGGTCTTGTTTTTGTATCCATTCAGCCAGTCTTTGTCTTTTGGTTGGGGCATTCAAGCCATTTACATTTAAGGTAATTATTGATAAGTATGATCCCGTTCCCATTTACTTTGTTGTTTTGGGTTCGAGTTTATATACCCTTTCTGTGTTTACTGTCTAGAGAAGATCCTTTAGCATTTGTTTCAGAGCTGGTTTGGGGTGCTGAATTCTCTCAGCTTTTACTTGTCTGTAAAGCTTTTGATTTCTCCTTCATATTTGAATGAGATCCTTTCTGGGTACAGTAATCTGGGTTATAGGTTTTTCTCTTTCATCACTTTAATTATGTTCTGCCATTCCCTTCTGGCCTGAAGAGTTTCTCTTGGAAGATCAGCTGTTATCCTTATGGGAATCCCCTTGTTTGTTAATTACTGTTTTTCCCTTGCTGCTTTTAATATTTGTTCTTTGTGTTTGATCTTCATTCATTTGATTAATATGTGTCTTGGGGCGTTTCACCTTGGGTTTATTCTGTTTGGAACTCTCTGTGTTTCTTGGACTTGGGTGACTGTTTTCTTCCCCATTTTAGGGAAGTTTTCAACTATCATCTCCTAAAATATATTCTCATGGTCTTTCTTTTTGTCTTCTTTTCTAGGACTCCGATGGTTTGAATGTTGGGGCGTTTAACATTGTCCCAGAGGTCTCTGAGATTGTCCTCATTTCTTTAATTCTTTTTTTCTTTTTCCACTTTGCTTCATTTATTTCTACCATTCTATCTTCTACCTCATGTATTCTCTCCTGCCTCCATTATTCTACTGTTGGTTCCCTCCAGAGTGTTTATTTTTTTTTTTTTTGTATCTCATTTATTGCATTATTAATTATTGATTGACTCTTTTTTATTTCTTCTAGTTCCTTGTTAAACATTTCTTGCATCTTCTCAATCCTTGTTGCCAGGCTATTTAGCTGTAACTCCATTTTGTTTTCAAAATTTTGGATCATTTTAACTATCATTATTCTGAATTCTTTTTCAGGTAGATTCCCTATCTCTTCCTCTTTTCTTTGGTTTGGTGGGCATTTATCCTGTTCCTTTACCTGCTGAGTATTTCTCTGCCTTTTCATCTTGTTTAGGTTGCTGTGTTTGGGGTGGCCTTTCCACATTCTGGCAGTTTGTGGTTCCTCTTTGTTTGGAGGTTCCTCACTGTGGCTGGGGTTGTATGGGTGGCTTGTCAAGATTTCCTGGTTAGGGAGGCTTGTGTCATTTTTCTGGTGGGTGGAGCTGAATTTCTACTCTCTGGTGCAATGAAGTGTCCAGTAGTGAGTTTGAAATGTCAGTGGGTTTGGTGTGACTTTGGGCAGCCTGTATATTGAAGTTCATGGCTATGTTCCTGTGTTGCCAGAGAATTTGTGTGGTATGTCTTGCTATGGAACTTGTTGGCTCTTGGGTGGTGCTTGGTTTCATTATAGGCATGGAGGCTTTTGGATGATCTCTTGTTGATTAATGTTCCCTAGAGTCAAGAGTGCTCTGATATTCTCAGGTTTTGAACTTAAGCCTCCTGTCTCTGGATTTCAGTCTTATTCTTACAGTAGCCTCAAGACTTCTCCATATATACAGCACCAATGATAAAACATGTAGGTTAATGATGAAAAGTTTCTCCACAGTGAGGGACACCCAGAGAGGTTCACAGAGTTACATGGAGAAGAGAAGAGGGAGGAGGCAGATAGAGGTGACCAGGAGGATAAGAGGGGGAATCAAAAGGGGATAGAGTGAGCTAGCCAGTGATCACTTCCCTATGTGCTATCCACAGTCTGGACTCCTCAAAGATGTTCACGGAGTTACACAGAGAAGAGAAGAGGGAAGGAGGAGACAGAGGTTACCAGGAGGAGAAAAGGGGGAATCAAAAAGAGAGAGACAGATCTAGCCAGTAATCAGTTCCCTAAGTGTTATCCATAGCCAGGAACACACAAAGAGATTCACAAAGTTTGGTAGAGAAGAGAAGGGGGAGGGAAGAGTTAGAGGCGACCTGGTGAAGAATAAGGACAGTCAAAAGGGGGAGAGAGCAATCAAGCCAGTAATCACACTCCCAAGTAAAAATCGGTACTGATGATTGCATTCTTAAAGGTACAAAATTGATAACAAATACCAAAAAGCAAAGATTAAAAATCTAGAGTATAGATTAGACTCTCAAAAGTACAATATTAAGAAAACAAAACAAAGTCATAAAAATTGTAAAATATGTATATAAAGTTTTTCTTTTTCTTTTAATAGGGTCTTTTTTTGCAAGGTAATAGATTTTAAAAATGAAAATTAAAGGGGTAATAGTACTCTTTCTTGGAAAATCCCATGGATGGAGGGGCCTGGTAGGCTGCAGTCCATGGGGTCGCTAGGAGTCGGATACGACTGAGCGACTTCACTTTCACTTTTCACTTTCATGCATTGGAAAAGGAAATGGCAACCCACTCCAGTGCTCTTGCCTGGAGAATCCCAGGGACGGGGGAGCCTGGTGGGCTGCTGTCTATGGGGTCGCACAGAGTCGGATATGACTGAAGCGACTTAGCAGCAGCAGCAGAGGACTTAAAAATAAAAAAAATTAAAAATTATAATAGTAAAAATATATCTAGGAATTTCTCTGGTGCTGTTGCAGACAGTGTGGGGTCAGTTTAGTTTCAGATTGTTCCTTGATCCAGCTTATACTTCTCAAGATCTATAGGCCCCTTCCAATGTAGTCAGTGCTAACTACAGGTTTTTAATCTGTTGCACCTGTCACTTCCAAAGTGATTCCCTCTGTTTATTTTAGCTTCTTCTATTTGCTGGTCTCTTCAGTGTTTAATTTCCACCCTGACACAAGGGGGCGAAGGTGGTCACGTATTAGGCTCACTTGTTCAGTCGTGGTGTGAGGAGGGAGGAACACTGCAAACAAATATCACTGGCAAGAATGGAGAGTGCTCGCATTGTTTCAGACGCACTGGGTTTGCTCCCGTTTATGGTGTGTGTGCTTTCATGGTCTACACTTCTCAGGCTCTAGGCTGCTCTGCCGGGAAATGTCTGAGGCGGGCCCTGGGTTGCATGCACTTTCCAGGTCTAAGCCTCTCAGGTTCAGGTTCAGGTTCTCTAGTACTCCACAAAGGTGCAGATTCGGTTGGGCCTGCATTTTGTGCCCTTCCCAGGTCCGAGCAGCTCAGGTGACCAGGTGCTTGGCAAGGGCAGTCACCCCCAGGTGGGCGTGGTATCTTATCACCTCCCCGTCCCAACTGCTCACTTTTCTGGGTGTACAACAGGCATGCCTTCTCAGGTGTTCCGTGTGTCTCTTCTGGGGAGCTGATCTCTGGCTGCGACCCTCCCAGTGGGTGTCAACCATCCAGAATCCCAAGAACTCTTGGTTAGCAATGGAGCCTGCTTGCAGTTTGGTAGAGGATGCCTCTCTGGACAGAGCCTGCTTGCAGTTTGGTAGAAGATGCCTCTCTGGGGTCACGATTGCCACTTTCTGGCTCTGGCTGCCCCCTGCCTGCTTGTCTACAGTGGGGGATGGGCCAGTCCGCAGCCTGCTAGCTCTTCTCTGGTGTTTGCTCAGTCCTTTGTTCTGTGAGCAGGCCTGACATTGCCTCAGGTTAGGATTTTTTGAGGTATAGTTCCCTCTCTCTCTCTCTCTTTTTTTTCCTTTTCTCTCTCTCTCTCTGGCTATCTCCAGTCCCATCACTTCATGGCAAATAGATGAGGAAACAGTGGCTGACTTTATTTTTCTGGGCTCCAAAATCACTGCAGATGGTGATTGCAGCCATTTAAATTAAAAGACGCTTACTCCTTGGAAGGAAATTTATGACCAACCTAGACAGCATATCAAAAAGCAGAGACATTACTTTGCCAACAAAGGTCCATCTAGTCAAGGCTATGGTTTTTCCTTTTGTCATGTATGGATGTGAGAGTTGGACTATGAAGAAAGCTGAGTGCCAAAGAATTGATGCTTTTGAACTGTGGTGTTGGAGAAGTCTCTTGAGAATCCCTTGGATTGCAAGGAGATCCAACCAGTCCATCCTAAAGGAGATCAGTCCTGGGTGTTCATTGGAGGGACTGATGTTGAAGCTGAGGCTCCAATACTTTGGCCACCTGATGTGAAGAGCTGACTCATTTGAAAAGACCCTGATGCTTGGAAAGATTGAGGGCAGGAGGAGAAGGAGACGACAGAGGAAGAGATGGCTGGATGGCATCACCGACTCGATGGACATGGGTTTGGGTGGATTCTGGGAGGTGGTGATGGACAGGGAGTCCTGGTTTGCTGCAGTTCATGGGTCGCAAAGACTCAGACACGACTGAGCGACTGAACTGAACTGAAGAATTTGATCTGAATGGTATTTTTAATGATCACAACTATCCTACCAAATCCTTTAGTGTTACTAACCAAGCTATCTGTTTTTAACCTTAAGATAATTAGATGTAGCTTTACATTTAACATACTGGCTAAGCCAATATAACTCAGAATAGTGAAACTCAGTTTTCAAGGCTAATTTAGCTATTAGGTTGCTGTAGTATAATTAAGACGGAGAAGGCAATGGCATCCCACTCCAGTACTCTTGCCTGGAAAATCCCACGAATGGAGGAGCCTGGTAGGCTGCAGTCCATGGGGTCACTAAGACTCGGACATGACTGAGCGACTTCACTTTCACTTTTCACTTTCATGCATTGGAGAAGGAAATGGCAACCCACTCCAGTGTTCTTGCCTGGAGAATCCCAAGGATGGGGGAGCCTGGTGAGCTGCCATCTATGGGGTCGCACAGAGTCGGACATGACTGAAGCGACTTAGCAGCAGCAGCAGCAGCAGCAGCAGCAGCAATATAATTAAGAAATAAATAAACCATCATTCACTATTTTAGTGGTATAGAGCTAGTCATTTCCCCAATACTCTTATATAGATTATAAACATGTGTGTGCATGCTAAGTTGCTTCAGTCATGTAAGACTCTGTGACCCTATGAACTGTAGCCTGGCAGACTCCTCTGTCCATGGGATTCTCCAGGCAAGAATACTAGAGTGAGGTGCTATGCCCTCCTACAGGGGATTTTCCTGACCCAAGGATTGAACCTGTGTCTCCTGCATCTCCTGCACTGGCAGGTGGATACTTTACCACTGGCACCTTGGAAACCCAGATTATAAACACATTTGCGGTAAAAGGTTTACTTCATGTGTGACAGTTTGGGGGCAATTTTAATTTTCAATGTTATTCTTCTCCTTTGTTCCATGTGAAAAGCCTATGATTCAATTGCAGCTTTCAGGTGTGGCTTTTTTTTTTTTTTTTTCATTAGTGGTCTGACCCTTCTGTTTTGTTCACTCCTTTAAGCCAGCAGTCAAGTGTTACCAAAAGAGGTTGAGATTTTTTTTAAGCCTCTGTCTCATTTTCAAATTATTATTAATGATAGCTAACAGTGAAAGGTGTTGGATTCGTGATCTCCAAAGAAGATTTAACTTTGGAACCAGGGACCAGGCTTGATCACTCAAGAGATTTTGTGTATCAGAGTTTTATTAAAGTATAAAAGGGACAGAGAAAGCTTCTGACATAGACATCAGAAGGAGGTCTAAAAGTGTTCCCCTTGATAATCTTAGCAAGGGAGCTATATACTTTTCAATTGGTTATTAACAATAAATCAAAAGAATCTCTCAAGATTGTAAAGATCTTACCAGACCCACCCCCATAATATACATTTTAAGATAACAGGATTAGTCATAAGGTTCTCAAGAAGAAGAAACAGGTCCTCAAGCAGGATACATTGTTGTTATATAATCATTGGTACAGATTTTAAGGAAAAACATATCCTTGAGCAAGATAATTTATTTTGTTGTGCTCTGGGCTGAAAGAAAAAAAAAACAAAAAAAAATTTGTCCTTTTCACCTCCTTGAGAATTTCAGGCCCCTATCTCTTCCTGAAGAGCCCCAGACCACTCTCTCCTTCTTGGGAACCCCAAAGTTCTCATCAACCTGCCTAGGAATTGACTCTCTCATTGGTCATCCTTCAGTCCTAAACTCCAAATTCACTTTCCCTATCAGTACTCGTTATATCAACATTGACAGATAGATGTTCACATAAATGAGTCCTTTTTCTTCTCTCCAACTCAAATCTCTATCATTTCAGTTCAGTTTAGTCGTTCAGTCATGTCCGACTCTTTGTGACCTCATGAATCACAGCACGCCAGGCTTCCCTGTCCATCACCAACTCCCAGAGTTTACCCAAACTCATGTCCATCAAGTCGGTGATGCCATCCAGCCATCTCATCCTCTGTTGTCTCCTTCTCCTCCTGCCCCCAATCCCTCACAGCGCCAGGGTCTTTTCCAATGAGTCAACTTTTGTATGAGGTGACCAAAGTATTGGAGTTTCAGCTTCAGCATCAGTCCTTCCAATGAACACCTAGGACGGATCTCCTTTAGGATGGACTGGTTGGATCTCCTTGCAGTCCAAGGGACTCCCAAGAGTCTTCTCCAACACCAAAATTCAAAAGCATCAATACTTCGGGGCTCAGCTTTCCTTATAATCCAACTCTCACATCTATATATGACCACTGGAAAAACCATAGCCTTGACTAGACAGACCTTTGTTGGCAAAGTAATGTCTCTGCTTTTGAATATGCTATCGAGGTTGGTCATAACTTTTCTTCCAAGGAGTAAGCGTCTTTTAATTTCATGGCTGCAATCACCATCTGCAGTGATTTTGGAGCCCAAAAAAATAAAGTCTGACACTGTTTCCACTGTTTCCCCATCTATTTCCCATGAAGTGATGGGACCACATGCCATGATCTTCGTTTTCTGAATGTTGAGCTTTAAGCCAACTTTTTCACTCTCCTCTTTCACTTTCATCATGAGGCTTTTTAGTTCCTCTTCACTTTCTGCCATAAGGGTGGTGTTATCTTCATATCTGAGGTTATTGATATTTCTCCCAGCAATCTTGATTCCAGCTTGTGCTTCTTCCAGCCCAGCGTTTCTTATGATGTACTCTGCATATAAGTTAAATAAGCAAGGTGACAATATGCAACCTTGACATACTCTTTTCCTATTTTTTATCAGTCTCTAGCATTTCCACATTCCCTTCTGTCTATGGAATAAGTGTTGTTCCTTTATTTTCATTGGTAATTCTATACCCATGTCCCTAGTTCTATCCTTATTCTGCTTTTATAGGAATTTTGCTTCACTTTTTATCAAGGTCTGTGTTGCTATTGTTTTTTAATCATTAAGTCGTGTCTGATTCTTAGATCCCATGGACTGTAGTCTCCCAGGCTTCTCTGTCCATGGGATTTCCCAGGCAACATTACTGGACTGGGTTGCCATTTTCTTCTCTAGGGGATCTTCCCAACTCAGGGAACAAGCTTGCATCTCCTGCAGTGGCAGGTGGATTATTTACCACTGTGCCACCAGGAAAGCCCATCAACGTCTGTAGACAGGACCAACTTTGACCCAATGGCAAACAAAGTAATGAGGTTTTCTTACTCTTTCCTTTAATATATGTCTGCTGCAATCTTGCTCTAAGGGCCCTTTCTACCATAGAGTGTAATTCTCTCAATTAGCGATCACATTTGTGAATTTAGCTGATAAATACTTTGGTGTTAACAACTGGTAATTATAAAAGGACAGAGCTTTTACCCTTCTGGAATAATTACATTTTTAACTTGAGGATAAGGGACATGCTGAAATCCACTCGCTTTGAAACACTTTTATTGGTAAATCCCTAAAGGATGTAATTTCAGCCATTAGTTATAGAGGTATTTGTGGGCATATGCCTTTCCCACTGTCTCTTAAATCACACCAGATAGGCAAGTGCTTGTTTTGTCTAGTTTAAAATCAGCCTTTTCACCTTCATAATATTATTCTTGACACAGTTTGAGTGGGTATTTCCTAGAATTATTTGGTAGATTAAATGTCCACATGGTGAAATTTAAAGCAGTGCTGATTTTTACAGTATTGTGTTTAGTCACTAAATCATGTCTGACTCTTTGTGAACCCATGAACTGCAGCCTGCCAGGCTCCTCTGTCCATGGGGATTCTCCAGGCAAGAATACTGGAGTGGGTTGCCATGCCCTCCTACAGGGGATCTTCCTGACCCAGGGATCAAACCCAGGTCTCACTTATTGCAGGAAGATTCTTTACCATCTGAGCCACCAGAGTTACCCAGAAATATTTTGCTGATTAGCTGCAGAGCTAATTTGCAATAGCTTTGTGTATTGAAATGAACATCTTTTTAAAATAATTCTGCAAAATTTCAGAACTAAGTACTTTCAGATGGATAACAGATTTGGATAGCAAATTTTTTCCAGATAGTCTAGTGGGTAACATTTGACTAATAGTTTATTAAATAATTCCCCTTTTGTTTAAAGCATGATGCTTCATTGTTATGACATTTTCTTGTTTTCTAAATGCATATCTAAAATTCCAAAATCTTATAACTGAGTGCCCAACCTCCTAATATTCAACTGGGAGCAGTTGTAATCCATATAGATTTTATTTTGGTTATTCTAGAAATTTTTACTGGACTTAGCATGTGAATGCTTTTCTAAACAGGTGAATTGTCTTCCCCATCTGTCCAGCTCAACTCCTGCTTTTTGAGGCTGGAGATTATGTAAAATTCCAATTTTCATCAAAATAGTTAGTCAGTGTTATTCATGAACACTTCTTGTAGACAGTGCTGTGATGTCCATAACTGCTACTATTATGAGACACAGCTTCCTATCTGTGGACTTTAAGCTAAGCTAATCTTTCCTCTTTATTGGGATAACCTTTAAGTAAATACTTAACAGGGACTAATTATAGTTTAAAATAAATTCACTGTGTTTGCCTTGGAATGTATTTAATATTCAACAAATTTGATGATAAGTACCTTTTGGAGGAGAATATCTCTGGAATTCCGTCCAATGGAGTTTTAGTATTTTTACCTAAGCTCATGATAACATTAAGATAGTTTTCTATTAAGTCAAACAGTTATAGATTCTTCATTGGCAGGCACAGTTTTCTCTTTCTTTACCTTCATTCATCATTCCAAGCAATAGCTTCAGCTGCTGGGGTCCCTTCTTTACTATTCGGTTAAAATTTCCACTGGGCTTCCCTGGTGGCTCAGTGGTAAAGAATTCACCTGCAATGCAGGAGACACAGGTTTGATTCCTAGGTTGGGAAGATTCCCTGGGAAGAAAATGGCAACTAACTCCAATATTGTTGCCTGGGAAATCCCATGGACAGAGGAGCCTGGCGGGTTACAGTCCATGGGTTTGCAAAGAGTCAGACACGACTTAGTGATTGAACAACAATAAGTTTCCATTCTTCTGCAACATCCTGTTTAAAGGCGTTCATTTTGGTTATAGATAGCATGTTTCTTTGTTGGTAAAGTAATGTCTCTGCTTTTTAATATGCTGTCTATGTTGGTCATAGCTTTTCTTCCAAGGAGCAAGAGTCTTTTAACTTCATGGCTGCAGTCACCGTCTGCAGTGATTTTGGAGCACCCAAAATATAAAGTCTGTCACTGTTTCCACTGTTTCCCCATCTATTTCCCATGAAGTGATGGGACCAGATATCTTGATCTTAGTTTTCTGAATGTAGTGATTTAGGCCAACTTTTTTACTCTCTTCTTTCACTTTCATCAAGAAGCTCTTTAGTTCTTTGCTTTCTGCCATAAGGGTGGTGTCATCTGCGTATCTGAGGTTATTGATATTTCTCCAGCTATCCTGATTCCAGCTTGTGCTTCATCAAGCCTGGCATTTTGCATGATGTGCTCTGCATATAAGTTAAGTAAGCAGGGTGACAGTATACAGCCTTGATGTACTCTTTTCCAGATTTGGAACCAGTCTGTTGTTCCATGTTCAGTTTTAACTGTTGCTTGTTGACCTGCATACAGATTTCTCAGGAGACAGGTCAAGTGGTCTGGTATTCCCATCTCTTGAAGAATTTTCCACAGTTTGTTGTAATCCACACAGCATAGTCAATAAATCAGAAGTAGATGTTTTTCTAGAACTCTCTTGCTTTTTCGATGATCCAGCAGATGTTGGCAATTTGATCTCTGGTTCCTCTGTCTTTTCTAAATCCAACTTGAATATCTGGAAGTTCATGGTTCCCATACTGTTGAAGCCTGGCTTGGAGAATTTTGAGCTTTACTTTGCTAGAGTGTGAGATGAGTGTAATTGTGGGATAGTTTGAACATTCTTTGACCTTGCCTTTCTCTGGGATTGGAATGAAAAATGACATTTAAGAGTCCTGTGACCACTACTGAGGTTTCCAAATTTGCTGGCATATTTAATGCAGCACTTTCACAGCATCATTTTTAGGATTTGAAATAGCTCAACTGGAATTCCATCAACTGCACTAGCTTTGTTCATTGTGATGCTTCATAAGGCCCACTTGACTTTGCATTCTGGGCTGTCTGGCTCTAGGTGAGTGATCACACCATTGTGACTATCTAGGTCATGTAGATCTTTTTTGTACAGTTCTTCTGTGTATTCTTGCCACCTGTTCTTAATATCTTCTGCTTCTGTTAGGTCCACACCATTTCTGTCCTTTATTGTGTTCATCTTTGCATGAAATGTTGCCTTTGTATCTCTCATTTTCTTTAAGAGATCTCTCGTCTTTCCCATTCCATTGTTTTCCTCTATTTCTTTGCATTGATCACTGAGGAAGTCTTTCTTGTCTCTCCTTGCTATTCTTTGGAACTCTGCATTCAAATGGGTATATCTTTCTTTCCTTTTCTTTTTTGCCTTTCACTTCTCTTGTTTTCTCAGCTATTTGTAAGCCTCCTTAGACAACCATTTTGCCTTTCTTTTTCTTTGGGATGATCTTGACCACTGCCTTCTGTACAATGTCATGAATCTCCATCCATAGTTCTTCAGGCATTCTGACTATCAGATCTAATCCCTTGAATCTATTTCTAACTTCCTCTGATAATTGTAAGGAATTTGATTTAGGTCATACCTGAATGGTCTATTGGTTTCCTGTACTTTCTTCAATTTCAGTCTGATTTTGGCAATAAGGAGTTCATGATCTGAGCCACAGTCTTGTTTTTGCTGACTGTATAGAGTTTCTCCATCTTTGCTGCAAAGAATATAATCAATCTGATTTTGGTATTGACCATCTAGTGATGTCAATTTGTAGTCTTCTCTTGTGTTGTTGGAAGAGGGTGTTTGCTATGACCAGTGTGTTCTCTTGGCAAAACTCTGTTAGCCTTACTTTACTAACAAAGGTCCCTCTAGTCAAAACTATGGTTTTTCCAGGAGTCATGTATGGATGTGAGAGTTGGACTATAAAGAAAGCTAAGCGCTGAATAACTGATGCTTTTGAACTGTGGTGTTGGAGAAGACTCTTGGGAGTCCCTTGGGCAACAAGGAGAACCAACCAGCCCATCCTAAAGGAAATCAGTCCTGAATATTCATTGGAAGGACTGATGCTGAAGCTGAAACTTCAATACTTTGACCAGCTGATGCAAAGAACTGACTCATTGGAAAAGACCCTGATGCTGGGAAAGATTGAAGGCATTAGGAGATGAGGATGACAGAGGATGAGGTGGTTGGATGGCTTCACCAATGGAATGGACATGAGTTTGTGTAGGCTCCGGGGGTTGGTGATGGACAGGGAAGCCTGACCTAGTGCAGTCAATGGGGTTGCAAAGAGTTGGACACAACTGAGCGACTGAACTGTCTGAGCATGTTTCTTCCACTATGGCTTGTTGCCAATCTGCAATATTTTATTCATTTTACCTGCTTTCGTGTTCTGAATGAAGATGCAAAGGAAAGGGTGGAAGGTTGATGTAGGGATCCATTGCTGGCCTATCCTTTGTTTTGCCAGTTTCCAATTTAGTGGCTTAATAAGAATAGCATAATTCCATCCTACTTGTCTATTTAATGAGTCCTGGGAAACATGACTGAGTAATTGATTGACATATTTCAAACAATCACCCAGTATTTCTCAACCCTCTCTGAAACCATTGCATGGGGGCTCTTGAAATCCTTTGTAGTGCTTAATCACTGGGTATTATAAGTCTTTCCAGTGTCCAAAGCAATCTGTCGCTTTTGCTTTGCCTTGTCTTATTTTGGTCATAACAATCAAGACCTTCAGGAATGAGCTTTCTTCATACTAATTATATTTTCTATTCTTTGGGATTGTAAAAGGAATAAAATGGCAACCATTTCTTGATGAGGATCCACTTGTATTTAACTGAAGTTTTGTGATTGTTACAGGCATGCAGGGACACATGAGTTGCTAATTTAAAGGATTTGTTCCCCTGGAACCAGATTCTTGCATGCAAACCCCCTCTGTTGTGCTTCTCTGTAAGTCTTAGAGAGGAACGTGTGGATGGAGAAGCTGACCTACACATCAACCTTTCAACCCTTTATCTACATGGCTGGGAAACCACCAAGGTAAGGCTTTGATATCTATCAGTAGCTGCTGCTGCTACTAAGTCATATCAGTCGTGTCCGACTCTGTGTGACCCCATAGACGGCAGTCCAACAGGCTCTTCTGTCCCTGGGATTCTCCAGGCAAGAATACTGGAGTGGGTTGCCATTTCCTTCTCCAAAGCATGAAAGTGAAAACTGAAAGTGAAGTCACTCAGTCGTGTCCAACTCTTAGCGACCCCATGGACTAGCCTACCAGGCTCCTCCATCCATGGGATTCTCCAGGCAAGAATACTGGAGTGGGTTGCCATTGCCTTCTCATTACCTAATTTGGGGACAGTTGACGTAGGCTGATTGGACTATAAAATGTTATATCTTGAGAGGATTGCTATTATTAATACTATCAATGACTAGAAATCCCACTAATAAATAAAAAGCAGAAGGCAAGAGAGGAATAAGAAAGGCCATACTGACTCATTCTATTCTACCCAAGCTGCTGTTCTTCTTCATAAGGGATTGTTTGTTGATTCATACCAGATGGTATAAAATCTCCCTGTAAATGATGACTAAGGTAATACCTGTAGAAACCTTTATCATTCTCTTTCTAACCATGGATTCAGTCAAAATTTATCCTGAAAAAAAAAAAAAGAAAACAATGAAAAGTATTTTAAATGATCGTCTTTATTTTTTTTTATTTTTTATTTTTTAAATTTTATTTTATTTTTAAACTTCACATAACTGTATTAGTAGTTCTCATTTCAAGCAAATGATTTTCCCTAGATTGAGTATTTCAGCAAAGGAGTCATAAAACTCCTGAGTAGCATACCATCAAAGCTTGAAATTACAGATAATAAAATGGATTAAAATGATAGAAGGGTTTCAAAAGTTGGGAAAAAAAACTTAAGAGTTAGAGGGGATTATTGCAGAAATATGAAGACAAATATGTGAATTCTAAGAACAAAGAAGGGAATGATGGTCATAGAGATAGACACTGCCAGGAGAGTTAGCAATTTCTAATATATACATTATAGAGATTATTTATATATAATATATATTATATTTATGTATGTGTGACTCAGTAGTAAAGAGTCTGCCTGCAATGCAAGAGATGTGGGCTTGATCCTTGATTTAGGAAGATTCCCTGGAGAAGGAAATGGCAACCCACTCCAGTATTCTTGCCTGAGAAATTCTATGAACAGAGGAGCCTGGCAAGCCACAGTCCATGTGGTCACAAAAGAGTCAGACATGACCGAGCGACTAAACAACAACAACAACCACTATATATATATATGGTTTACCAGGAATAGAGGGAAGGAAATAAAATATTGGAGCTTCCTATCTACCTTTCCTTTCCCCAATATTTTTTTTTCTAAAGAAAGGAGGAGGAAAAGGATTATTCAAGAAGAGGAAAAGAAAAGGAAATGAAGCATCTCAAAGCTGTCAGAATTCAAAGGTTACAGATCAGATTGCAAAGTGTCTTTGAATGAGGAGATATTAAATTTGAACATTGAACAGGGGGAGGGAGATATGAAAACTCAAAGAAAGAGAATGTGGTGGGTTGAAAGCAATGGTGGTATATCATGGACATAACATCATTAGGGAAGAGAGTGCGCATGGGGAAGAAGAATTAACAGCTTCAAAATTATTGTTAGAAAGTTATTGGACTTTTAAAACATGTGAAATCTTTGAGCTCACTCAAAACATTTTACTGCTAAAAAGTTGATCAAAATTAAGTACCTCTGAAGTTTTGAGCTCATGGTTTGGGTTCACTAGAAAAATAAACTTGCAATTGGAATTTTATTTCACAGCAATCTACTCATCCCCATATTATTCACTTCACAGAGCAGAGCAAGCACTGAATATGAACTGAGTAGCTTTAGGTTTTCTAATGATTCAACCCACTGTTAATGAAAATGTATCCTTTTTTATGACTGCCTTAAGTGGTGAATAATGAACTACTTTATTTACCTCTCTCTATACCTTTGTATCTGGTTACAGTAAACTGTGAACTGTGCTCTTAGGTACATTCAGAAATAAGGGATTCTGGTTTGTGAACTGCTTTATCCTTAGGTCCATTTGTTATTTCTGTCTCGCAAATATAAGCCATGAGTGGACTTTGAAGTGAGAAGCAGAGAGCTACCAGAGGAAATACTAGATTGAAAATAGGGCTGCCTAGTTCATTCACAACCCCTAACTCCTATCTCTTTTCCTCTACTTGCTGAGTAATAGAAGAAAATCGCTAAACTGCACAGTGCCTGCTACTTTACACTCTATAAACTGGCAAAAAAAAAAAAAAAGAAAGAAAGAAAGTGTTCCACATCTTAATTACACACTTTTTGAAAAGCCCAATGTGCATCATGTATTCAATAAATACTTGTTGACAAAAGTGTCAATTTTCAAAGGGAATCACAAGCTTCAAACTGAATCCTTATACTGCCACTTTTGTTCCTCTATCTTTGTTTTCTCAAATTACAAATGAAGCCTACCCTCCAGAGCTGCAAGAAATAAAAGTCAAATCAGCCCAGGGACTATAGCCATGGAAACAATAAGTAAAATCTAGAGACCAATTAAGCATTATATCTACTCCCCAAACAATTATTCCATCTAAGACCACAGCATTCTGCTATGCTGAATATCCAAAGTCTCAGTCAGTCATGCCTGACTCTTTGCAACCCCATGGACTTTAGCCCGTCAGGCTCCTCTGTCCCTGGAGTTCTCCAGACAAGAATACTGCAGTGGGTTGCTATTCTATTCTCCAGGGGATCTTCCTGATTCAGGGATCAAACCCGTGTCTCCTGCATTGCAGGCAGATTCTTTACCATCTGAGCCACCAGGGAAGCCCAGGCTGGATATGCAAAGAAGCCAACTAAAAGGAAAGCTTGAACCTCATCTATTACCCAAATAGAGAAATTCTTTGAATACATATTTGTATGCACTCAACTTATTGAGATAAAAGGTTGAGCCAGGCAATTTATATGTTTTGTAAAGTGTTTGTCAAATGAAAGCTTACACCAGACTTCTAATTTCGATTGCAGCTTTAAGAGAATTTATTGATTGTGAGAATATTTCTTCAAGGGAGACAGTAACATTTGCCTTAATGGCTATAATCTTCCCCAGGATTGTTGAACAGGTTATTAATTTTAAATAATATTTGAATTTCAATCAGTGCATGCATCAGTAAATGATTCTGCATGGCCTGAGTTAGTATATCCCATTCAGAGAAGAAAAACTTTACTTACGTGGGCATTAGCATTTTCATTTTTACTGCAGTGATATATCATTCATTTTTCCAGATTCTGAGAAATGCTGCTGCAAAATGCACTCCAGATATCAGGTGAAAGCCCATGACTTGCCTATAAAAAGCTGCTCATTTAAATACAAATATCAGCTAAAAGGCAAGGGAAATATGTTTCATCATCTTTGCCTATTCATTCACCCTCTCCCAACAGACTTGATACCTTCTCGTTTTCTGTGTGATTATTAACTGCAATTTCTGATGCAGTGCTTGGTCAGTAATTAAGACAGATAGGTGAGAAGGATTCTAGCACTACTAGTTGACTCCAATGACTCAGAAAAAAAAAATAAGTGGCATTGATTACAGCAGCTGCAATGAATTATCATTTAGTCTCTGATACTGTAGACTGTAAATGATTGTGTAGGTATGAGTTATGAGGGAGAAAAGAGACCTAGAGATAGAAGGAGAGATGGAAAACCAACAGTGATTCATGTCAAGTATAAAAACATAAGAAATTTTTAAAACAATGGATGATAGTCCATAAAATAAGCCTAACTCAATACTAAAAGAAATTATTGTGCTTAATGCTACCAAATATTTTTCCTTAAAAAATCCAGTTTGGATGATTTGTATGACTTTTCATTTTAGAATTTCTAATATAGGTGTTAGACAAACCAGAACTTAAGCTAGAAAATTTTGAGGTGAGGTAATAAAACATCTCCTTGGAAGGAAAGCTATGACAAACTTGTGTGTGCTAAGTCGCTTCAGTCGTGTCCAACTCTTTGCAACCCCCTGGACTGTAGCCTTCCAGGCTCCTCTGTCCATGAGATTTCCCAGACAAGAATACTGGAGTAGGTTGCCATTTCTTTCTCCAGGGGATCTTCCCGACCCAGGGATTGAACCTGTGTCTCTTATGTCTCCTGCATTGGCAGGTGGGTTCTCTACCACTAGTGCCACCTGGGATGCCCTAGACAAACCTAGACAGTGTATTAAAAAGCAGAGACATCACTTTGCCAAGAAAGATTTGTACAATCAAAGTTATGGTTTTCCCAATAGACATGTACAGATGTGAGAGTTGGACCATAAAGAAGGCTGAGCACTGAAGAATGGATGCTTTCAAACTGTGGTGCTGGAGAAGACTCTTGAAAGTCTCTTGGACTGCAAGGAAATCAAGCCAGTCAACCCTCAAAGAAATCCACCCTCAATATTCACTGGAAGGACTGTTGCTGAAGCTCCAGTACTCTGGCTACCTGATGCCAAAATCCAACTCATTGGAAAAGATCCTGATGCTGGGAAAGATTGAAAGAAGGAGGAGAAAGGGACAACAGAGGATGAGATGGTTGGATGGCATCACCAGTTCAATGGACATGAGTTTGAGCAAACTCCAGGAGAGAGTGAAGGCTAGGGAAGCCTGGCATGTTATAGTCCTTGGGGTCACTAAGAGCCAAACACGACTTAGAAAGACTGAACAACAATAAAAAATAAAAAATTTAAAATACCTTTCCCATCTATCACTTGAGTTAATAAACATCAGGGACAAAATGGATTTGTTGATTTAAACAAAAAGAGCTTACAGAATTGTGTTTATGGAAAATAATTAAGTATACTTTGTACTTCAGTGCTTTAAATTGATAATATGAGCATTCACAAATGGGTTTGGATTTATCCATAGTATTAACATTTCAAAATGCCATTTTTAGCACATGTGTAAGTCACAGAATATAGCCTAATGATTTGATTAGTGTAGAAGTGAATGTGTCTCTACCAGGGCTGTGCAGAGGCCTGGCTAGGCACATCCTCATTTGGCCTTTCCTTGTAATGCACAAGCACTAATTGGATATTGCCATGAATGTAGGATTGAAAGAGACACTGAACCTAGAACATCCATTTGCCCCTAAGTGCTAACCAATGTGATCCTTTTACTGGTTTACTTATCCTTTCAGTTTATATTTTTTTAAAAGCCAATTTCAGAGGCCTCTTGAGTATATACATAATGAATAACATAGGCCTATTTGTCTGGCACTTAATTACTTGCTAAACAGGGAGAATCACAATATTAAGGAGGGAAAGAAAGGAGGAGATATCTCCAGGCAGCATTTGATAAATTATAGAGGTTCTTTACGTTCACTGATTGTATGTGATAGGGAATAGCGTTTGATAGGTAACAATAAAATGAGAGAAAAAGGAAACTGTGTTGCTGCTATCAATCTTCAAAGAAGCTCAAGAGAATCTGGGCTTCTGCAGGATGATTTAAAAAGTACTGGCATGCATACTCAGTTATGTCTGACTCTTTGTGACCACATGGACTGTAGCCCACCAGTTTCCTTCTGCCCATAGGATTTCCCAGGCAAGAATACTGTGGTGGGTTGCCATTTCCTCCTTCAGTTCATCTTCCTGATCCATGGATTGAATCCACATCTCCAGCATTGCAGGGGTATTCTTTACTGCTGAGCCATGGGGGAAGGCCAAAGAGTACTGGAGAAGGCCACAAATCTCTCTCTCAAAAGTCTTCCATAGAATCTGAAAGTATCACACTTTGAGGTTAAGATGTGGGAGGCTCTTATCACAGTCCTAACTTACTACCTCAAAGCAGAAATTCATTAGGCTTTTTTCATCTATTAATGGCTTAATATGGGTTATTTTGTCAGATCAATTTCAATCACCTAGCAAATCCTTGAGAGAAAAGAATACAATAATAGGTGAGGGTTGCTAGTGAGAAACAGGAGGATAAATATACAGAATATAAATGATTACTCCTGCCAAATATGTTTTAGTGGGGAATCTACTCAGTTGAGGGAATGATATAAAGAAAGTGGAGGCCTAGGCACTGTATGGGCAGAGGCTAGAAGAGCAAAGGTAGAGAAAGAACACATGAGTTCAAGGCCAAAATAATCTTTTCTCTCTTTTGTAGCTTAACTGAACATACTAGCCTAGTCTAATATACTGTCTTCTGTCTATGGCAGCAGACCCCAGGCTTTTTGTCATCAGGAACAGATTTAGTGGAGGACAATTTTTCCATGGCCGGTGGGTGTGAGAAGTAGGGGGAGATGGTTCAGGTGGTAATGCGAGCAACAGGGAGCAGCAGTTGAAGCTTCACTTGCTCGCCTGCCACTCACCTCCTCCTGTGCCACCTGGTTCCTAATAAGCCTCCATGGTACCAGTCTCTGGCCCTGGGGTTAGGGACCCCTGGTCTATAGCATCTATTTTTTTCAGCCTTTGTTGAGCAGATGGTGGCCATGGTAGTGAAAGGAGACATTTAGTAATTCCAGGCTACCTCCTCACTTTTTTGGTCCTTTTCTTTTCAGGTTCACTTTTCAGGTTTACACTCTGTGATCAAAAAAATGCTAGGACATTGTTCTTCATTGTGATCACAGAGTATAAACCTGAGGAGAAAAGTCTTGAGAAAAAGTAGAGTATAATATCAATTAATTGGAAACAATTTTGTCAAAATCTTTGGGTTGGTTAACAGACTTCTTTGTGAAAAGCCATGTGTAAGGAGATAATCAGCTTGTAGAAATTACTTAATATTAATCTTGTCTTCACATGACATCTGGCTATGAAGAGCAGTGGCATTGATAAAGAGCTAGATGTTGTATATTGTGGTTAATTCGTTACTGTTTTTTTTTTAACCCCTGAACACTCTCATTTTCAGACTGGAATTAATAAGGAAAAAATAAAAGACATTGCATTTGTGTAGTCCTGAATAGAGGATTGGAAAAAACAAAGGCATTCCTGGTGTTTCATTGAAATGCAGGTTCTCATCCTCTTAGTTAGATATCTCTTATCACTATAAAGTGGGTTTTTAGTTATATGCTTTTTGGAATTAGCATTCTATTTGATTTAAAACTTGGAAAAACTGGAGGGACTGTCCTGAAAATGTACCCAAATTATCAACAAGATGGAGACTCAGCCTTAACACAATTATGGCTACTCTGCCTGGAGAAGAGAACAGTAAAGGATAATATAGTTGTAGTGTACAAGAAAATATAGGAGGGTTATGTAGAGAAAAGGTAGACGCTACCCACTTGTCTTCTATTACTATGAAATAGTTTACAGAGAAAAAAACAACTTAATTTTAAAGAAGAACAGATCTTAGTTGGCCCAAAAATATTTTTGAGGATTAAGTTAAAACATATTCATGGGAATGCAAACTATGTGAGAAAGGTTGGGAAGTCTCTAAGAGTTCTTGAGAGATAATAATCATGAATACACAGGAATTTGCAATAATACTCTTTATAACTTTTTATTATAAAACTTTTTTTGCCTCACTGGGCAGCATGCCAAACCTTAGTTCCCTGACCAGGGATGGAGCCCATTGCCCCCAGCAATGGAAGCATGAAGTCTTAACCACTTGGCCACCAGAGAAGTCCCTGTTATAAAATAGTTTAAAATAATGAAAAAGAATAATGATACCATTATTTTCTTTTTAAAATTTTTCTGGTAATCTTAAAATGAACGCTGTATTTTTTTATAATTAGATGAAAAGTGATTAAAAAGTGTTAAAGTTGAGAAAAATTACCTCTATTTTCTATGGATTGGGCATTTTTATATTTTCTCTCCAAAACCTCTTTGACATTCCTGTCTAGTTTTTATTTCTGTCTGCCCTCCTCATTTAATTAAGATTTTTAAAGAAGTATTCAATAACTTTTAAAGTAACAATGTACTGTATGAAATGCATGGATACTAACATAACCAAAGCAGAGCCTCTACCTTCATATTGTTTAAAGTCTTATGAGGGATACAGAGAAATGAATGAAATAATGGAGTAATTATCACAGCAGAGTTGTGAATAGGCTGTTATGGAAGCAGAAGAGTGAAGTCTTGGAAGAAGTGAAGTGAAGTGAAGTCGCTCAGTCGTGTCTGACTCTTTGCGACCCCATGGACTGTAGCCCACCAGGCTCCTCTGTCCATGGGATTGTCCAGGCAAGAATACTGGAATGGGTTGCCATTTCCTTCTCCAAGGGATCTTCCCGACCCAGGGATCAAACCCAGATCTCCCGTATTGCAGGCAGACACTTTAACCTCTGAGCCACCAGGGAAGATTGGAAGGGCACTTAATATCAAATCTGCAAGAGTTAATCTCAGTGAGATAAGTAGGAAATGTCTTAAGTAACAACAAAAGAAGGGAGAGCATTTCAGGCACAGAAGTCTATTTACAAAAGCAGAGTTGTGAAAGGCCTGACCATTCTAGAGAATGATAAGAAGTTCAAAGAAAGGAGGAGTCAAGTCTGACATCTAGGTTTCTGGGTTAGGGCATTTGGTTGCTTGAGGCCATTTACTGAGAATAGAAGCAAAGGGGGAGGAACTGATCCAACACTTTGAGGTTGGAGTTGGAGGTTGATAAATTCAGTTTTGGTTATGCTGAATTTGAGTAGCTTGAGAGAAGTTCAAGTCGAGATATCTAATAGTTTAGAAAGGAAGTCTGGATTGAGGATGAAGTTTATGATATATTGTTGTTCAGTCACTGTCATGTCCAACTTTTTGTGACCCCACAGACTGCAGCACACCAGGCTTTCCTGTCCTTCACTATCTCTCAGGGTTTGCTCAAATTCATGTCCATTGAGTCAGTGATGCTATCCAACCATCTCATCCTCTGTCGCCCCCTTCTCTTCTTGCCCTCAAACTTTCCTAACATCAGGGTCTTTTCCAATGAGTCTGCTATTTGCATCAGGTGGCCAAAGTATTAGAGCTGCAGCTTCAGACCTTCCAATGAATATTTAGGATTGATTTCCTTAAGGATTGACTGGTTTGATCTCCTTGGTGTCCAAGGGATTCAAGAGTCTTCTCCAGCACCACAATTTGAAAGCATCAATTCTTCAGCACTCAGCATTCTTTATGTTCCAACTCTCACATCCATACATGACTACTGGGAAAACCATAGTTTGACCATATGGACCTTTGTGACATATTAGCATATAGGAATAGATCACATGGAGAAGAGAGTGTAAAATGAGAAAAGTCAAGGGCTGAGGGTAGCAAACTAAAAAAGACCAATATTTTAAGGACCTTAAAGGAAATAGAGTTACCACCAAAAATAAAAGTCTATTAAGAGGTACCTAAATAGATAGGAAGAAAAGCAGAATGGTGTCTTAGAAACCAAAAGGCAAAGGGGCATTTCAGTAAGAGAGAGATCAATATCACCATTGGATTTAACAATAAATTGGTCATTGTAGACTCTGGAACTTCTGGTGGATCAGAGGAGTGGAAACAAGATTTATAGTAAGTTGCAAAGTCAACAAGAGGTGTGGACATTGAACCAGGGAACGTAAACAATTCTTTAAAGAAATTTGGCAGGATGTGAGACTGTCTAAACAGACTACAAGGCAGAGGTGTGGTGATCAATCACCAGAGACAATCAGATTTGGAATAGGCTAAAAAAGAGATAGGAGGATCACTTGATGGCATTGAAAGCAAGTTGGGTTTAGAGACCAAGTATTTGCATTAGGCCAATTTATACTTTTCTCTAACAACATCTATGAGTTCCATATAGTAGAGCTAAAGATGTGGACTTTGGGGTTGACATAGCTCTTGGAATTTACTGTGTGGATGCTGCATAAGGACAATGAATATGAAAGGTGAGGAAACTGGCAAATTGAAGTTATAGATAATAGAATCTAGGCTGGAAGGCTGAGCACTGAAGAACTGATGCTTTTGAATTGTGGTGCTGGAGAAGACTCTTGATAAAAATTGAGTCTTTGAAGGACACAAGTGCTAAATCTAAAATTCTAAATGCTTGTAACTAAATGTTTAGTGAAGAGGCTTGGCAAAGGGAAGTGGTCAATATGCAGTGATCTGGGAAAACAGTGGTAGTACAGTGAAAGTATAGGATTTGGATTTAGTAAGACTCTGGCACAATGAAAAATGCTGAGGTAGTTTTGTGTGTCACTCTAGCTTTGACCTAAAGGCATAAGAACAGTGGAAAAGATGACTGTCCTGATAAAATGGGTAAAGTGATGAATTATAGATGGAAAAATATTACAAGAGAGAGACAGGAAAGGGACATTTATGAGGAAAAATATGATGAGTTCTGTTTTGGAATTGAAGAATCTATAGTAATGATTATTAGCCATGTAAACATTTTAGTAAGACATATGAGACTGTATATTACCTGAAGATCTAGCTTTACTGTCATCAACACAGATATGATAGAATCCATGAAATCGAATGAAATTTCTAAAGTAAAGAGTGAAAAAAGGACAGGGGCATTAAAAACTAAGTCCACAGAGACATGTAGAAGTAAGAATAACCAGTGAAGTAAATAAAGAATAATTATGTGGGGAGAAAGGAAAATAATCAGGATGCTGTTACAGATGCCAAGGAAGAAAACGTTTCATGATAAAGGTGATGGGTAACAATGTGCTGTGAAGAGAGAATGTGGATTTTTAAGAAGTTAGTGGTGAATACTGAGAAAGTAGTTGTCCTAGTGAGGTGGAGAAAAGTAAAAACTGAAGAGTTATGTATAGGGACATTACACAGAAAAAGAAGTAAGTTTATGTACACCATTTGAGAAGATTGATCATGAAAGGTAAAAAAAAATGTGGTACTAGAGAGAGCAATAGGATATTATAATAGTTGTTTTCAAAGCTGGGTATATCTACTTTCAAAAAATGTTAAATATTAAAATGTTTATTACATGTTTTACATTACAATGAAAACAAACCATGTTTTGGTTGTAAAATCTACTAATTATTCACCAGATCCATCAAGCTGTCAACCAATGTACAGGGCCAATAAAAACCTTTAGTTGATTGTCCATTGAGGCTAGAATATTAATGCTACAGTCAAGTCAGCTCAAATGTTTAATCATGTATAATATAACCTGACAATGTTTTCCTTTAGTTTAATTTCTGGAATAAAATCTTAAGAGTTTATGTGGTAATATAAATGATGAGATATAAACACAGGCTAAATTTGGGTGCTTGGAATACTAATGGTATTTAATGATTAGAAATAATACTTCTAAGGCTTTATCCTTAGAATTTATTTTTCTGTTCCTTATTTCTAAAACCAGGAAAGCAAAAACCTGTATCCACTTTTACAAATATAATTTATTTTGAAATAGTTCAACTCTGTAAATATATTTTGGAACAGAATAAAGAAGCTGTATTATTTTGTTATATTGTTAAGTCAAAATAGAAGAATTGTGAATAGAGGAATGAGTAGCCACTCTATTGGAAATCAGCTTCTGTTTTTGTGCCTCAATTTTCATTTTGTGCTCCTGGAGGAGCCTGGTAGGCTACAGTCCAGGGGTCGCTAAGAGTGGGACATGACTAAGCGACTTCACTTTCTCCTTCATGCACTGGAGAAGGAAATGGAAACCCACTCCAGTATTCTTGCCTCGAGAATCCCAGGGACAGAGGAGCCTGTTGGGCTGCTGTCTATGGGGTCACACAGAGTTGGACACGACTGACGCAACTTAGCAGCAGCAGCAGCTCCCTTTACCAGAGTGGTGAGAGATGGAAAAGGCACAGTTTGGGGGCTCAGATTCAATTTCAATGTGAATTATGCCACTAATAAACTGTGGACACTTAACCTCTCTGACCTTTAGTTTTCTTACCTGCAAAGTGGAGATGATATTATTTACATTAGAACTTTGAGGATTTAATAAGTTAACTTGTGAAAAAGCATCTAGCTCATTGTCTAGCCTAGATTTTTTTCATTTTTCTTGTGTTTTTTTTCTTCTTCTAGCATAACCACAATTGTCAATAAAACTGCACGAATTTTCATTGATTTTATTCGTATCAGAGATAATGCTTATAACTATTAATTCAATCCAGGCTCATTCAGTTCAGCTCAGTTCAGTCAGTCAGTCGTGTCCGACTCTTTGCAACCCCATGAATCGCAGCACGCCAGGCCTCCCTGTCCATCACCAACTCCCGGAGTTCACACAGACTCACGTCCATCGAGTCAGTGATGCCATCCAGCCATCTCATCCTCTGTCGTCCCCTTCTCCTCCTGCCCCCAATCCCTCCCAGCATCAGAGCCTTTTCCAATGAGTCAACTCTTCACATGAGGTGGCCAAAGTACTGGAGTTTCAGTTTTAGCATCATTCCTTCCAAAGAAATCCCAGGGCTGATCTCCTTCAGAATGGACTGGTTGGATCGCCTTGCAGTCCAAAGGACTCTCAAGAGTCTTCTCCAACACCACAGTTCAAAAGCATCAATTCTATGGCACTCAGCCTTCTTCAGAGTCGAACTCTCACATCCATAAATGACGACTGGAAAAACCATAGCCTTGACTAGATGGACCTTTGTTGGCTAGGTAATGTCTCTGCTTTTCAATATGCTATCTAGGTTGGTCATAACTTTCCTTCCAAGGAGTAAGCATCTTTTAATTTCATGGCTGCAATCACCATCTGCAGTGATTTTGGAGCCCAGAAAAATAAAGTCTGACACTGTTTCCACTGTTTCCCCATCTATTTCCCATGAAGTGATGGGACCAGAAGCCATGATCTTCGTTTTCTGAATGTTGAGCTTTAAGCCAACTTTTTCACTCTCCTCTTTCACTTTCATCAAGAGGCTTTTTAGTTCCTCTTCACTTTCTGCCATAAGGGTGGTGTCATCTGCATATCTGAGGTTATTGATATTTCTCCCAGCAATCTTGATTCCAGCTTGTGCTTCTTGCAGCCCAGTGTTTCTCATGATGTACTCTGCATATAAGTTAAATAAGCAGGGTGACAATATACAGCCTTGATGTACTGTTTTTCCTATTTGGCACCAGTCTGTTGTTCCATGTACAGTTCTAACTATCGCTTCCTGATTTGCATACAGGTTTCTCAAGGGGCAGGTCATGTGGTCTGGTATTCCCTTCTCTTTCAGAATTTTCCAGTTTATTGTGATCCACACAGTCAAAGGCTTTGACATAGTCAATAAAGCAGAAATAGATGTTTTTCTGGAACTCTCTTGCTTTTTCCGTGATCCAGCAGATGTTGGCAATTTGATCTCTGGTTCCTATGTCATTTCTAAAACCAGCTTGAACATCTGGAAGTTCATGGTTCACATATTGTTGAAGCCTGGCTTGGAGAATTTTGAGCATTACTTTACTAGTGTGTGAGATGAGTGCAATTGCGTGCTAGTTTGAGCATTCTTTGGCATTGCCTTTCTTTGGGATTGGAATGAAAACTGACCTTTTCCTGTCCTGTGGCCACTGCTGAGTTTTCCAAATGTGCTGGCATATTGAGTGCAGCACTTTCACAGCATCATCTTTCAGGGTTTGAAATTGCTCAACTGGAATTCCATCATCTCCACTAGCTTTGTTCGTAGTGATGCTTTCTAAGGCCCACTTGACTTCACATTCCAGGATGTCTGGCTCTAGGTCACTGATCACACCATCATGATTATTTTGGTGGTGAAGTTATTTTTTGTACAGTTCTTCTGTATATTCCTGCCACCTCTTCTGAATATCTTCTGCTTCTGTTAGGTCCATACCATTTATGTCCTTCATCGAGCCCATCTTTGCATGAAATGTTCCCTTGGTATCTCTAATTTTCTTGAAGAGATCTCTAGTCTTTCCCATTCTGTGTATTTCCTCTTTTTCTTTGCATTGATCGCTGAGGAAGGCTTTCTTATCTCTTCTTGCTATTCCTTGGAACTCTGCATTCAGATGCTTATATCTTTCCTTTTTTCCTTTGCTTTTCACTTCTCTTCTTTTCACAGCTATTTGTACGGCCTCCTCCAACAGCCATTTTGCTTTTTTGCATTTATTTTCCATGGGGATGGTCTTGATCCCTGTCTCCTGTACAATGTCACGAACCTCTGTCCATAGTTCATCAGGCACTCTATCTATCAGATCTAGTCCCTGAAATCTATTTCTCACTTCCACTGTATAATCACAAGGGACTTAATTTGGGTCATACCTGAATGGTCTAGTGGTTTTCCCTACTTTCTTCAATTTAAGTCTGAATTTAGCAATAAGGAGTTCATGGTCTGAGCCACAGTCAGCTCCTGGTCTTGTTTTTGTTGACTGTATAGAGCTTCTCCATCTTTGGCTGCAAAGAATATAATCAATCTGATTTCAGTTTTGACCATCTGGTGATGTCCATGTGTAGAGTCTTCTCTTGTTTTGTTGGAAAAGGGTGTTTCCTATGACCAGTGCTTTTTCTTGGCAAAACTCTATTAGCCTTTGCCCTGTTTCATTCCATATTCCAAGGCCAAATTTGCCTATTAGTCTAGGTGTTTCTTGACTTCCTCCTTTTGCATTCCAGTCCCCTATAATGAAAAGGACATCTTTTTTGGGTGTTAGTTCTAAAAGGTCTTGTAGGTCTTCATAGAACCATTCAACTTCAGCTTCTTCAGTGTTACTGGTTGGGGCATATACTTGGATTACTCTGATATTGAATGGTTTGCCTTGTAAACGAACAGAGATCATTCTGTCGTTTTTGAGATTGCATCCAAGTACTGCATTTCAGACTCTTTTGTTTACCATGATGGCTACTCCATTTCTTCTAAGGGATTCCTGCCTGCAGTAGTAGATATAATGGTCATGTGAGTTAAATTCACCCATTCCCGTCCATTTTAGTTCACTGATTCCTAGAATGTCAATGTTCCCTCTTGCCATCTCCTGTTTGACCACTTCCAATTTGCCTTGATTTATGGACCTGACATTCCAGGTTCCTATGGAATATTGCTCTTTACAGCATCAGACCTTGGTTCTATCACCAGTCACATCCACAACTAGGTGTTGTTTTTGCTTTGGCTCAATCCTTTCATTCTTTCTGGAGTTATTTCTCCATTGATCAGCAGCATATTGGGCACCTACTGACCTGGGGATTTCCTCTTTCAGTATCCTATTATTTTGCCTTTTCATACTGTTCATGGGGTTCTCAAGACAAGAATACTGAAGTGGTTTGCCATTCTCTTCTCCAGTGGGCCACATTCTGTCAGACCTCTCCACCATGACCTGCCCATCTTGGGTGGCCCCACAGGCATGGCTTAGTTTCATTGAGTTAGACAACGCTGTGGTCCCAGTGTGATTAGATTGACTAGTTTTCTGTGAGTATGGTTTCAGTGTGTCTGCCCTCTGATGCCCTCTTGCAACACCTACCTTCTTACTTGGGTTTCTCTTACCTTGGACAAGGAGTATCTCCTCACTGCTGCCCCTCCTGACCTTGAATATGGAATAGCTCCTCTAGGCCCTCCTGCACCCGCGCAGCCACCGCTCCTTGGAGGTGGAATTGCTCCTCCTGGCCGTCGCCCCTGACCTCGGAAATGGGGTAGCTCCTCTAGGCCGCACTATGTGCACCATCGCAGCTGCCTGTGCTCATTAACGATCATGAATTTGGTGGCCTTGGTAATTTATTCTAACAGCTAATGTGAAGAAATATTTTCAAAGAGTACCTTTAATGAATGAGAATAAAAGACAATGTCATATAGCAGTTTTATCTACCTCTAATGGAGCAAACTCTGTTTTTCTTTTTTAAATCACATTATACTGCTGGAGAGAGTTGAAAAGGAAGATGAGAGGGACATATTAGTTTGATGGTAAAAGATTTCTGTCACCTATCCATTCCTTAGAATAAAGATCTTTTGAATATTGCTCTTTTCAGCAATATTCATTGTCACTAAATACTCCTATAAAAAAGATAAAACCATTTTTAAGCCTAGTTATTTGGGGATATTTAAGAAAAAGTAGATATGGTGCAAATATACAGAATCTTTTAAAAAATATTTGAATGAAACATTTCAGTAATAATAGATAATAGCACATCTCCAATTCAGTGTCAGCTACTTCTAATCCTTTTTAGAAATACATATAATATAAATTATAAATAAATAAAATAAAATTTCAATGTCAGACTCCAGCTGTCCTCTGTCCCACATAAATTCAAGTGCTTAAAACTGAAAATTAACTTGACCTACATTTATACTAGGGAAACTGAAATGCCAAGAATGTTTTCAATTAGTAAATTCTTTACTGTCCCTAAACCCTTAATGTTTGGTATATACCAAATCTAAGTTTTAGCACAAAGTTACATTGACATAGGACACTGGTTTATCATAACTTAATATATATTAATGTTAATATTATAGTAGGTACCATCAATTGGGTCCACAGTCCAAATTAATTACTCATGTTAATATTTTTAGCTTCTAAGTGTTGTATGATTAAAGACATTCAACATTCTAATTATTGATAGAAGGGACATTGCCAGTTGGCTGGAGTCCCAGAATATCTGAACTGAGGTGGAAGTATATATTTATGCCCAGGTACAGAGACAGTTCTGAAGTAGGAATGCCAGGAATTTAAGGAAGAAAGAGTAAGTGAAAATCCTAGGAGAAAATAGATAAAAAAGGAATAATTTAGCCTATTTTTTTTTATTCCATGTCTGAGGAATATGTAAAACCTAGGATTTATAGAGGGTAAAGTCTCATTAAGTTTTTCTTCTGCATTCTCTTCCCCTTGTCCAAGAGAAAGAGTTGACCTAAAGAGTTGCATTATTGTTGTTGTTGTTACAGCAAGCATAAAACTTTCTGCACCCCAAGAGTGTAAGGGTTAAGATAAGGTCACCTATCATGGATACTTCTTCCCTTACTCCATTCCTTCTCCCTTCCCATGTATTGAATTGCTGTATATTCCAGCTCCACTACTGTTCCTTCCCAGTCACATGTGTTTTTCCAGGCTGCACTCCAGGCGGAACACACTTATAGACAGTATCCACTTTGAGGCACAAGGAGTTCTAGAAGGACACATCATAGAGTGTCTGGCTATAGGTCCAACTTCAGTTTAATTCTGTACTGTTGCCTTCCATTCTTTGAACATCATTGGAGACTCCTCAAGAATCAGGTAAGAACATCTAGAAACAAGGCTCTAGGTTTTATAGGCTGTGACTAAGGGGCAGAGATTTGGAAAATGTTAAAGGTCTTAGTGTCATGACTATGCAGATCTACTGAATAAGTTTATCATGTTTGAGAGTTTCCCTAAGGAACTCATACAAGTCAAAGAAGTCTGCTTTTGTGGGTGGGTGTGGGGGATTGAGGAGGTGGGATAAGATTGGGATTCCAAACAATTTTGACAAACTAAAGTGAGTAAAAAATAAACAAGAAAAAGTCTATTAAAGGCAAACTCACTTAGGAGGAATACCGGCTTACAGAAATGAGTGCAAGATAGTTCTTGATTGGTTATGTGTAAGTATAGGAAATAATTGCCTTGGGACTGTGGGAGTTATAGGTCAGAAACACTAATAATAAAATGTCATAGGATTGAAAATGATGAACATTATCTCTTATATAGATATGTTGTTGTTGCTTAGTCTCTAAGTCATGTCTCACTCTTTTGCAATCCCATGAACTATAGACCATCAGGCTTCTCTGTCCATGAGATTTCTCAGGCAAGCATAATGGAGTGGGTTGTCATTTCTTTCTCCAGGGGATCTTCCTGACCCAGGGATTGAACCCACATCTCCCACACTGGCAGGTGGATTCTTTACCACTGAGCCACCAGGGAAGCCCTATATAGGTATAGAGATATATTAACAGCATGAAAGGGCTGAGATGTAATCTTCTTTGTGTATTAGTTAGATTTTTATTATGTCTTCTATATGGAATAATTATTGTCTAAGTGTGCATGGCTTATATGGAGTATTCAGAGAAGGACCAGGATAAGCTATTCAAAATGATTCCTTTGATAGATTTAGATAATTGCCCCGTGAAAGAAGCCTAAGAGAATGGAAGGGTTATTTTAACCACGTCTTCAAGTATTAGGAAAGTATCATATGAGGAGTGAAAAGGCAGCTGTTCAATGTATCCACTCAAGTCAGACCAGAGAAGATAAGTTTTAATTATAGTGGAGAAATTCAGAAGTTTGTTTTTATTTAATAACACTTCTCACTCTATAGCATGGAAAAAGTAGACTTATTTAGAAGTAAAGATAAATTAGAAGAATGTCCCTTTTGAGATTTCTCTGCACAGAGGAAACAGCTAACTTTATGAAATTACTATATTGTCGATTGGCCATATGGCAAAGTGGATCTATTTAGTAGATGTTTGGAAAGCCTTTTAAGAAATAGAAGTCTGTGAAATAAGGTTCATTTACCTTGGTGTCAACAGTTCAAAGGAGAAAATTAGATTTCTAAATATCCATTTTGTTTCTCATTAAAATTTTGATAGCATTTGTCCTCGGGGTGTTTTTAAACAGTTTCATAGACTTTAAGATTTTCCAGACTCTTTTACATTTCTAAATATTTAACACTAACATTTTTTCCAGTTCTTAATGTGCCTACCTAGTTGTCATCTGTTTATCCTAGACTGAGTGTTCTAACAACATAAACATGATATGTGTGAAAATATTTCTATTTAATCATTACATTTCTGGGTTATCAGATTATTCTAATTCTTACTTAGTTTTATAACTCTATAATTTGTCTCTATGCCCAAAGTAGGTATTTGTGGCAGTTGCTAAAATCAAGTGGGCTACTAAACTGCCCTTCAACTCATTATATATTCTGTATTGGCATAAATTTTCTTAAGGTAAACAACATACTGTTTCCAAATCGGGAAAGGAGTATGTCAAGGCTATATATTGTCACCCTGCTTATTTAACTTATATGCAGAGTACATCATGCAAAATGCTGGGTTGGATGAAGCACAAGCTGGAATCAGGATTGATGGAGAAATATCAATAACCTTAGATATGCAGATGACACCACCCTTATGGCAGAAAGTGAAGAAAAACTAAAGAGCCTCTTGATGAAAGTGAAAGAGGAGAGTGAAAAAGTTGGCTTAAAACTCAACATTCAGAAAACTAAGATTATGGCATCTGGTCCCATCACTTCATGGCAAATAGATGGGGAAGCAATGGAAACAGTGACAGACTTTATTTTTGGGAGCTCTAAAATCACTGCAGATGGTGACTGCAGCCATGAAATTAAAAGACGCTTGCTCCTTGTAAGAAAAGCTATAACCAACCTAGACAGCTTATGAAAAACAGAGACATTACTTTGCCAACAAAGGCCCATATAGTCAAAGCTATGATTTTCCAGTAGTCATGTATGGATGTGAGAGTTGAACTTTAAAGAAAGCTGAGTGCTGAAGAATTGATGCTTTTGAACTGTGGTGTTGGAGAGGATTTTTGAGAGTCCCTTGGACTGCAAAGAGATCCAACCAGTCCATCCTAAAGGAAATCAGCCCTGAATATTTATTGGAAGGACTGATGCTGAAGCTGAAACTCCAGTACTTTGGTCACCTGATGCAAAGAACCAACTCACTGGAAAAGACCCTGATGCTGGGAAAGATTGAAGATGAGAGGAGAAGGGGACAACAGAGGATGAGATGTTTGGATTGGCATCACCGACAGGATGGATGTGAGTTAGAGTAGGCTCCAGGAATTGATGATGGACAGAGAAGCCTGGCATGCTGCAGTCCATGGGGTTGCAAAGAGTCAGACATGACTGAAAGACTGAACTGAACTGAAACTCATTTCAAGAGACAAAATGAGAAATTGAAGAAAAGTGTGAATTTTTAGTGATCTGACTCACTGAGTATATATGACTGTGCACTGGTAGGCATACAAAAGGTATACTTATTTCTCTTTAGTCCAATTTCACTATGGCTATATCTAAATGCACCAAGGCTTGATAACCAAACTACTGGTAATTTCAGGCAATTAGCTACTCGTTTGGACTTAGATACTCAACATCAGCTTATGACTATTTTTTTTCACTGACATTTTCAGTGGAAATTTCACTCAATTAGTTGTTTCACGCAAAGTGAAGTGAAGAATTGGCACAGTTATCCATGTGATTTAAACAAAAAGGTGACTTGTTTGACCTCAATTATAGTACCAGAATATTTTAAGAAAAATGTGAGTTTTGTTTGAAAACTGGTTAGGATGTTGCTGTTAAACATTTAGAAATGTAAAATTTGTGGAGAAACTGCCTAAATCCTCAACTTCTGTGTGGTGTATGTGTTTCTGAACGTAAACTGCAATCATGCTAATTAATACAATGCAAAGTATACTGATTCCCAATAAGAAAGGCTTTGTTTAAAGACAAATAAAAATTCTAAATTATCCTTGTGAAAATAAGCTTTTTAAAAAAGGAGAAAAGGTGACAGAGATTCTAAGCTGTCTATAGTTACTGATGTGGTATTGTACCAAAAATATGTAATAATGACAAGTCATATAACACACAGCATACTAACAAGTGGGTAAAAAGAGTGGTAGCTGGATAATTGAAGGGTCTTTTCTCCAATTTTCTCCAACTACAAACATGCATCATTACTTCAGTGAGCTGTAGTAAAGCAACAATAGTCACTTATTGCTGAACAGTGGTTTAAAAAACTAGAAAATGCAACACAATTAATTTAAAATCATTACTTAGAAAATAATAATAATAAAAAAAAACAGACATAGAGAATAAACTTACCGTTGGCAAGGGGGACGATGAGGAGAAGAGATAGTTAAGGAGTTTGGGGTTGACATGCATACTCTACTGTATTTTAAGTGGATTACCAACAAGGTCCTACTGAATAGCACAAAGAACTCTGCTCAATGCTATGTGGCAGTCCGGATGGGAGGGAAGTTTTGGGAAGAATGGATACATGCATATGGATGGCTGACTCCCTTTGCTAACTACAAACATTGTTAATTGGCTATACTCCAAAATAAAATAAGAAATTAAAAAAAAAAGGAATAGGAAAGCAAATCAGCTCTGATAATATGACTATGGAATAATAAGTGGTTATTATTCCATAACAAAAAAGAGGAGTCATCATAGAAGACAAAGTTTTCTTAGCTCTAAAAGGTAAGACAGGTCTAAAAGGTACATCGAGGAAGAAGATAAAATAATATACAGTAAAGCCTAAACTTATTTTATAGCCTTTCAGTCACAATCTGAAATGGATTATCCTGTTGAGTGTTTGATCTGAGCACTCTGGCATAAAATTTTTTTAATTGGAGTATAATTGCTTTCCAATGTTGTGTTAGTTCCTGCTGTGCAACTAAGTGAATCAGCAATATGTATGGCATAAACATTTATTGTATGTTGCTCCCTGAAGAAATCTGTAATCTCCAGTTGTCTGGAATTTTTCAGAAATCAATCAAACACACCTTTCATTAGTTTTATTCTTGGAGATGACCATTCATCCTTTAGTAAATAATTTATGTCAGTTGAGTGCTAAATATTGCTAATTTCCACCATTTAACTACTTGGATAATTATATGTAGATGAAAGAAGAGGAAAAGGGTAAAACAAGTGGTCTACTGAAAGAAAATTGCCAACTTGATAGAGTGAATACAATGGACATGTGCAGAAGTGACTGCATTGTAAATCCATACTTTTCAGAAACATTATGTATCATGCATACCAAAGCATGCAAATAGAGAAATATAAATTCTCCTTTTCCTTCACACAAATAAATTATATTCAGTTCCCCCAAAGAAACAGGGTTTCTCATGCTTCAGGACTTTTGCATGTGCTGTTTCCTTTGCTTAGAATATGCTTATCTTCACTAATCTTCCCCTTTCCCTGCTCTCCCTCCCTTCCATCCTCAGGACACACACTCAAGTCCCCATTTTCCCTTAAAGACTAGTATTTTTTTTTTTTTGAAATTATCCAAACATTTCTATCACTCAGCCTGTCCCCTAGTTGCCACAACACTGAGTATTGTCACTTTTCCTGTGCTCCTAAATTACATTTTACCTACAATTGTAAGATTTATAATGCAGATATACTTTTATTTATCCATTCTCCAGTATTCTTCTCCTACTAGACCATTTCATTTTAAGAAACTTTTTACTATAGAAGTGGGCCAGGCAGTAATTAATAAAAGTGTTGTTTATATGGAAATTGAGATGTTTTGTATAAACTAGCTGTTCAAATTTCATTAATTTCTTGTGATTTCTTATTATAAATAAATATTAACTTTGGCACCTAAATAAAATATTTTTAGGTTTACAGGAAAGTTATGAAGTGAATACAGAGAATTCCTATATACCCTGCACCCTGCACCAATCTCCCCTATTGTTAACATTTTACATTAATAGGTACATTTGTCACAACTGATATTGATACGCAATTACTAACTAGGAGAGATTAGCTCTGATAGAAATTAGGTCTGGAGGGAATAAATAGTAAAAGAATCTTCTGTAGCAATAAGGTTTTATCTGGAGAAATGGGCAGGAAGTGAAAGTAAAGGAATTTAGGGTAGAGTTTGGCAGAGATATCTTTGATTGACTTAAGTTTTTGTAGAAAGAGTAGCTTATCCTGGACCAAATGCTACAATGGAGGGACTTTCCAAATGGATTCATTGTACTGACAGAAGTTTGTAACCAAATATTTCTGGCAACAAGGTGCTTAGGGCCTTTTCTTGATACACTATGGACAGAGTGAGCTTTAAAGACTGCCACCCCTTGGGAACAAGAGTCTATGACTTCTTTAGAACAGGAGTTCCTACCTACCCTCTACCCTCAGAAAAAAAATAATCTGTTTTAGGGGAAAAAAAAAATCTAGGCTAGAAAGGAGTTGAAGGACCTGGGTATTGTCACTCTCTAATTTGTCCTTTGGGGTCAAGCCAGCCTCCTTGCAGCACTGTATTTGACCATGATACTGACAACTCAGGCTTAATGGGGAGAAGAGTTGGCAATGTGAAGGATAGTGAATAGTATTGGCAATAGTGAAGGACAGAGGAGCCTGGTGAGCTGCAGTCCATGGGGTTACAAAGAGTGTGTCCAGTTTGGACACACCTTAGTGATTGAGCAACAACAATTGTCGATGTTTTATATTGTGATATTTTGCTTATGTTTTTCTCTCTACAAATTATCTATATTTTATTCATTTAGTTCTAAGACAGACTAAAGCAGGGAACAATCATAAATATTTTAGCTATAAACAAATTCTTACAATGATTGAAAAAGAAAACTTGCCAGAACATGTGTCAGTGATGATACACAGTTCATTTCTATAATTGTTATAAGATCAGGTTGATTAAATATTTTCTGGAAGCTTGACTTTTATCTCTGAAAACAAGATTGGATCGTTTGTCATAATGAAAGAATATTTATTAATCAAGATCTTTGTTCAAGTAAATGGGATCTACCATATATAATTGATTTAACTCTAATTTATCCATTAGGCATGTTAATAAAAGTGCAAATTATTTTTAGAAGTACAAGTAGAAAAGTAAAAGTAATTTGCTTTTACAATTGCAAGCATGTTAGCTTGTCATCTAGATGGGTGTGCTTCTGATAAAAGTTTTAGTGCTAATTCTAATCAAGTTGAGATCAATAGTGCATTGTTCTCTTTCTATAATTCAGATGAAACAAATTAGTTACATTAATTCAGGCCTGAGTACATGGATAGCTATATCAGAGTAAGACAGTTAGGACTGAAAAGTATTATTTGAAGAGGTAACATGAATTCAAGGACCAAGTGAATTCTAAAGACTCCACTCACCTGTCTAGTCATTTATGTAGAATTTACCAAAGTAGTAACTGCCTGAAATCTCTGTAGTAGAACAGAGATTCAGTATGCTAGGAAGAAAACATACTATAGGTGGGTAAATAGACTCAGAATGCCCTTTGCCATCAGCAGATGGTAGCCATGGGTGGGCCAATATGAAGATCTAATAATCTGTGAAGAAAGCTGAGCGCCGAAAAATGAACTGTGGTGTTGGAGAAGACTCTTGAGAGTCTCTTGGACTGCAAGGAGATCCAACCAGTTCATTCTGAAGGAGATCAGCCCTGGGATTTCTTTGGAAGGAATGATGCTAAAGCTGAAACTCCAGTACTTTGGCCTCGTCATGCGAAGAGTTGACTCATTGGAAAAGACTCTGATGATGAGAAGGATTAGGGGCGAGAGGAGAAGGGGACGACAGAGGATGAGATGGCTGGATGGCATCACCGACTCGATGGACGTGAGTCTGAGTGAACTCCGGGAGTTGGTGATGGACAGGGAGGCCTGGCGTGGTGCGATTCATGGGGTCGCAAAGAGTCGGACACGACTGAGCAACTGAACTGAACTGAACTGAATAATCTGATGACTCCTGCTTATTTGCTGATGTCTGTCTGAAATTTTTTCCTGACTATATGTACTGTACTGACTCTCACATAACTGGAGCTCAGTATTGCAAGATGAGTGATTTAACAGAGGTTTTATGATAGTCATTACATTTTCAGGAAGTTGAAGAGTATGGCCCCAAATTGGATTTTCTTTTATTAAGAAAAATTTTAAAGAGTAGTTTTAGGTTTATAGCAATATTGAGAGGGAGGTACAGATTCCCGTATATCCCCTGCCCCCACACATACATAGCCTTTGCCATTACAAAACATCACTCACCAGAATGGTACCTGTTTTTTTTTTTTTTTTTTTTTAACCAAGTATAAACCTACATTGACACATCATAATCACCCAAAGCCCATAGTTTACTGTAGAGTTCTCTCTTAGTGCTGTACATTCTATAGGTTTGAAAAATGTGTAACATATATCCATCATGATAATATAATCATAGAGTATTTTCTCTGCCTGAAAAAATTATCTATACCCAAAATTATTTCTCCTTTTACATAAATTATTATCTATGTTTTACATAGCTTGGCTACTACCAATTCTCCACATCAATGACTAAAGGAGACATGTATTCAAATTTCACAATGCTATCTTATCCAGGCAATATAAATCATTATCATAGATCATGAGTAGAATTGGAAGATTTCCAAATGTGACTTGATATTACATGAATCACTTCTGTTGAAATCGAGAGTATTTTCAGGAGATGTGATTCATTTTTTTTTTTTTTTTCAAATTCCTTATATTAAAAGCCTTCTTGTTGGTCAGCAAGGGAATATTATTTCTATCAACTTAATAAAACTGGAAATTGGATTATTTAACATAAAATATGTTCTAAATAATTCTTTACCCATTTTATAAAACATATTCAGATGTTCTACACCTCATTTTTTTTTTTATTATATTTTTGCATGTAAAACAGATAACTAATGAGAACCTACTGCATAAAACAGGGAACTGTACTCAATGTTCTGTGGTGACCTAAATTGGAAAGAAATCCAAAAAAGAGGGAATATATGTATAGTAGAGCTGATTCATTTTGTTGTGCAGAAGAAACTAATACAACATTGTAAAACAACTACACTCCAATAAAATTAATTTTAAAAAAAGATATGGTAATAGGCAGTCTATATCTTCAGTCTGTGTTGTACTCTGTTGTGAGGAGAATAGCAATCAGAACATTTGATTATCACTGTATATGTCAGAATGGGTACTCAAATGAAAGCATGATAGACCACATGTCATGGTAACTGGAGAGGTGAGTAACTAGAGTCTAACATGCCCAGTGGGATGGCTACTTTGTTATAAGTTTAGTTGCGGATACTAAAAACACACACTGAAAGGCAGGTGGGGGTGTTTAGGCATAGTGGCAGCTAAGAGTTGGTAATCAAAGTATTAATGGGGAAGTAGAAGGCAATGGCACTCCACTCCAGTACTCTTGCCTGGAAAATCCCATGGACCGAGGAGCCTGGTGGGCTGCAGTCCATGGGGTCGCTGGGGCTTAGACACTGCTGAGCGACTTCACTTTCACTTTTCACTTTCATGCATTGGAGAAGGAAATGGCAACCCACTCCAGTGTTCTTGCCTAGATAATCCCAGGGACGGGGGAGCCTGGTGGGCTGCTGTCTATGGGGTCGCACAGAGTCGGACACGACTGAAGCGACTTAGCAGCAGCAGCAGCAGTAAGTGCTATGCTATGCTAAGTCACTTTAGTCTTGTCTGACTCTGAGTGACCCCATAGACGGGCTCACCCACCAGGCTCCCCCGTCCCTGGGATTCTCCAGGCAAGAACACTGGAGTGGGTTGCCATTTCCTTCTCCAATGCATGAAAGTGAAAAGTGAAAGTGAATTCGCTCAGTCGTGTCCGACTCTTAGCGACCCAATGGACTGCAGCCTACCAGGCTCCTCCGTCCATGGAATTTTCCAGGCAAGAGTACTGGAGTGGGGTGCCATTGCCTTCTCTGAGTGCTAAGTGAGTGTTCCCCAAATCAGGTGAAGGCCTAAGAGAAGGGCTGGAGGGCAGAAGATCAAGGAAGACATAAGAAATGTGTGAGAAGGTAGCAAAAGGTTATAGGACTGGCCCTGGTGAGATGGGAATGAAGTAGTAAGGAGAGAATGCAAAGGAGAGAGAAAGGGTGTGTTCTTGAGGGAAGAGAATGGAAAAAGGGTGTGGAGACAGTGCAAACGGGTCAGGAATCCTGAACATAGAATAGGGGGAGAAGGAAGTGGGAAGGCAGAAATGGAAAGTGGATGGGAAAGGAAGTTGAAGGAGATGGGGTTTTGTGGAGGCAACCAGCTCATTATTACAAATTTTGTTTTCCAAGCAAATAGTATGGATGACATCTGTGGGTAATTTAGCTTCTGTTAATTGAATTATTTATTTAATTCCTATTTCTTTGCTCCAATGATTATAAACAATGCAGCTCTTCAAATTGTTTAGGGGAATAAGCAGAGTAAATACATTAATTATGTAAATAAAGTATTAATAACTAATTACAACTCTTTCACTACTAATCTGCCTTCCAAAAATGAGGTATAACTAAGATTAAGCAATTGGATAATTAACAATGGCATGTAGCCACCTGGTTGGGATGGACATTAGTTACTGGTATTATGGCTATCTCTTCAAAGAAGTTTAAAGTGATGCTCCTTTTTCTGAAATACTTCCGTCTTGAATATATGATAATGTGAAAATGTGCACAGGCTTAAATGGTCATCAGTTCAGTCTCTCAGTCGTGTCTGACTCTTTGCGACCCCATGAACTGCAGCACACCAGATCTCCCTGTCCATCACCAACTCCCAGAGTTTACTCAAACTCATGTCCATTGAGTCGGTGATGCCATCCAACTATCTCATCCTTTGTCGTCCCCTTCTCCACCTGCATTCAATCTTTCCAGCATCACGGTCTTTTCCAATGAGTTGGTTCTTTGCTTCAGGTGGCCAAAGTATTGGAGTTTCAGCTTCAGCATCAGTCCTTCCAGTGAGTATTCAGGATTGATTTCCTTTAGGATGGACTGGTTGGATCTTCTTGCAGTCCAAGGGACTCTCAAGAGTCTTCTCCAGCACCACATTTCAAAAGAATCAATTCTCTGATAAGAAACTATGCTGCTGCTGCTAAGTCACTTCAGTCGTGTCTGACTCTGTGTGATCCCATAGACGGCAGCCCACCAGGCTCCCCCGTCCCTGGGATTCTCCACGCAAGAATACTGGAGTGGATTGCCATTTCCTTCTCCAATGCATGAAAGTGAAAAGTGAAAGTGAAGTCGCTCAGTCGTTTCTGACTCTTAGCGACCTCATGGGCTGCAGCCTACCAGGCTCCTCCGTCCATGGGATTTTCCAGGCAAGAGTACTGGAGTGGGGTGCCATTGTCTTCTCCAGATAAGAAATTATAAAAGGCAGTATATAAAAGGTAGCATTAAGTTTCACTTTAAGTAAACATTTCCAACATCAATATTTATTAAATCTCTACATATAGCACATTTATTTCTGTGATATTAAATATGAATGTTATATTTTAAAGAAACTGTCTTTCCCAAACATACATTCTTAACCATATATATCTCACTTTCCAAAAGAAATGAATCTAAGGGCATTCAAATAATGATTTATATTTCTCTTTTAAAATGTTAACTGAAAGTGAGTAAAACATATTTTTGAAAGGTAAGTCATTTCTCTGCCATTTAATAAAGCAATTTAAGCTCCACCATGGCCACATTTAAAGAAACACATATAAAATTTTAAATATCTAAATTTGAATGTGCTCCTTTCTGAGGGTATCCATAAAAATTTATTTAGGTGAAACAGTTCATCCTAGGGTGTAGCACATCAGAGCTATTCCTCTGGGCCTCCCATTTTAGGATGCTGTGCACTATTGTAGGGAATATGTTGCTTGAACTGCACAAATACTCTGGAAGGACAGTGACTCAGTATGTTGCTGCTGCTGCTTCTAAGTCGCTTCAGTCGTGTCCGACTCTGTGCGACCCCAGAGATGGCAGCTCACCAGGCTCACCTGGGATTCTCCAGGCAAGAACACTGGAGTGGGTTGTCATTTCCTTCTCCAATGCATGAAAGTGAAAAGTGAAAGTGAAGTCGCTCAGTCGTGTCTGACTCTTAGCGACCCCATGGACTGCAGCCTACCAGGCTCCTCTGCCCATGGGATTTTCCAGGCGAGAGTACTTGAGTGGGGTGCCACTGCCTTCTCCACTCAGTATGTTAGTGGGAGGGAAAAATCAGGTGACAGAACAGGCTATTGCTAAAAAGGGTTTGAGTGTTCTTATATAATTAGAACATAAACACCCACACTGATAACCAAGGTAACAAGGCTAGTTTGGTCATAAAATTTCCTGCCCTTTAAATACTTTCCCTGGGCCTCAAAATGCCCTTTCCCAAAATCCACTCTGTAATTCCTTACACATTCCTCAACTCTCTTTACATTACCCTCTACAATTGTTCATATTTTGCATGTATACTTGTGTGTATTTCCTTTCCTGGCCCGTTCAATGCCTTTTTTAAAAGTCAGGTTTATTGAAGAATACTTCTTATACAATGAAACACTATTTTAGGGTAGAGTTTTATATTGTGATAAACACATATAAACATAATAAAAAATACAGAACTTTTCATCACATGCCAAAACATCTGCTTTTGAACAAAACCCTTTCTTTCACCTCCAGCCCCTGCAACTGCTAATCTGTGTTCTATCCCTACAGTTAGCCTTTTCCAAACTGTAACACAAATAGTATGAGTATGAAGACTTTAAGCCTGTTTTCTCTTAACTTGAAATAAAGTATTTGCAATTCATTCATGTTGTTGCAGGTACCAGTGGTTCCTTCATTTTTATTACTGAGTAACATTCCTTTCAGTATACCATAGTCTGTTTACCCATTTTCCAGTTAAAGGGCATTTTGGTGGTTTCCAGTTTGGGGAGATTATAATCAAAGCTGCTGTAACACTCATATGCAAGTTATTATGTGGACATATACTTTAATTTCCTTGGCTAAATATAGGATTAAGGTGCTAGGTTATTTGATAATTAAATATTTCACTTCATAGGTAACAGCCAAACTGTTTTCCTAAATTACTATGAAATTTTGCATTTCAATTATCAGTCAAAGTTTCAGTCACTGAATGTTCTCTTTAGCATTTGGTATTGTCAGGTCTTCCTTGTTTTTTCTTTTTTTGTCATTCTAATAGAACTGTCTTAGTCCACTGGGGCTGCTACAAAAAATACCATAGATTGAGAGGCTTAAACAATAAGCATCTATTTAACACAGTTCTCAGTTCATTTCAGTCAATCAGCCGTGTCGACTCTTCGTGACCCCATGGACCGCAGCAGGCCAGGCCTGCCTGTCCATCACCAACTCCCAAAGCTTACTCAAAGTCACGTCCATTGAGTCGGTGATGCCATGAAACCATCTCATCCACTGTCGTCCCCTGCTCCTCTGGCCTTCAATCTTTCCCATCATCAAGGTCTTTTCCAATGAGTCAGTTCTTTGCATCAGGTGGCCAAAGTATTGGAGTTTCAGCATCAACATCAGTCCTTCCAATGAACATTAAGAAGTGATTTCCTTTAAGATGGACTAGTTGGATCTCCTTGCAGTCCAAGGGACTCTCAGGAGCCTCCTCCAACACCACAGTTCAAAAGCATCAATTCTTCAGTGCTCAACTTTCTTTATAGTCCAACTCTCACATCCATACAGGACTACGGGAAAAACCATAGCCTTGACTAGACAGACCTTTGTTGGGAAAGTAATGTCTCGGCTTTTCAATATGCTATCTAGGTTGGTCATAACTTTTCTTCCAAGGAGTAAGCGTCTTTTAATTTCATGGCTGCAATCACCATTTGCAGTGATTTTGGAGCCCAAAAAAATAAAGTTTGACACTGTTTCCACTGTTTCCCCATCTATTTCCCATGAAGTGATGGGACCAGATGCCATGATCTTCGTTTTCTGAATGTTGAGCTTTAAGCCAACTTTTTCACTCTCCTCTTTCACTTTCATCAAGAGGCTCTTTAGTTCCTCTTCACTTTCTGCCATAAGGGTGGTGTTATCTGCATATCTGAGGTTATTGATATTTCTCCCAGCAATCTTGATTCCAGCTTGTGCTTCTTCCAGCCCAGTGTTTCTCATGATGTACTCTGCATATAAGTTAAAGAAGCAGGGTGACAATATACAGCCTTGACGTACTCCTTTTCCTATTTGGCACCAGTCTGTTGTTCCATGTACAGTTCTAACTGTTGCTTCCTGATTTGCATACAGGTTTCTCAAGAGGCAGGTCATGTGGTCTGGTATTCCCTTCTCTTTCAGAATTTTCCACAGTTTATTGTGATCCACACAGTCAAAGGCTTTGGCATAGTCAATAAAGAAGAAATAGATGTTTTTCTGGAACTCTCTTGCTTTTTTGATGACCCAGCGGATGTTGGCATTTTGATCTCTAGTTCCTCTGCCTTTTCTAAAATGAAGCCTGGCTTGGAGAATTTTGAGCATTACTTTACTAACATGTGAGATGAGTGTAATTGTGCAGTAGTTTGAGCATTCTTTGGCCATTGGCTTTCTTTGGGATTGGAATGAAAGTTGACATTTTCCAGTCCTGTGGCCACTGCTGAGTTTTCCAAATTGGCTGGCATATTGAGTGCAGCACTTTCACAGCATCATCTTTCAGGATTTGGAATAGCTCAACTGGAATTCCATAACCTCCACTAGCTTTGTTCGTAGTGATGCTTTCTCAGGCCCACTTGACTTCACATTCCAGGATGTCTGGCTCTAGGTCAGTGATCACACCATCGTGATTATTTTGGTCATGAAGATATTTTTTGTACAGTTCTTCTGTGTATTCCTGCCACCTCTTCTTAATATCTTCTGCTTATTTTAGGTCCATACCAGTTCTGCCTTTTATCAAGCTCATCTTTGCATGAAATGTTCCCTTGGTATCTCTAATTTTCTTGAAGAGATCTCTAGTCTTTCCCATTCTGTTGTTTTCCTCTATTTCTTTGCATTGATTGCTGAGGAAGGCTTTCTTATCTCTTCTTGCTATTCTTTGGAACTCTGCATTCAGATGTTTATATCTCTCCTTTTCTCCTTTGCTTTTTGCTTCTCTTCTTTTCACAGCTAATTTGTAAGGCCTCTTCAGACAGCCATTTTGCTTTTTTGCATTTATTTTCCATGGGGATGGTCTTGATCCCTGTCTCCTGTACAATGTCAGGAAACTCTGTCCATAGTTCATCAGGCACTCTATCTATCAGATCTAGTCCCTGAAATCTATTTCTCACTTCCACTGTATAATCATAAGGGATTTGATTTAGGTCATATCTGAATGATCTAGTGGTTTTTCCTACTTTCTTCAATTTAAGTCTGAATTTGGCAATAATAAGTTCGTGGTCTGAGCCACAGTCAGCTCCTGGTGTTGTTTTTGCTGACTGTATAGAGTTTCTCCATCTTTGGCTGCAAAGAATATAATCAATCTGATTTCGGTGTTGACCATCTGGTGATGTCCATGTGTAGAGTCTTCTCTTCTGTTGTTGGAAAAGGGTGTTTCCTATGACCAGTGCATTTTCTTGGCAAAACTCTATTAGCCTTTCGCCTGCTTCATTCCATATTCCAAGGCCAAATTTGCCTGTTACTTCAGGTGTTTCTTGACTTCCTACTTTTGCATTCCAGTCCCCTATAATGAAAAGGACATCTTTTTTGGGTGTTAGTTCTAAAAGGTCTTGTAGGTCTTCATAGAACCGTTCAACTTCAGCTTCTTTAGCGTTACTGTTTGGGGCATAGACTTGGATTACTGTGATATTGAATGATTTGTGTTGGAAATGAACAGAGATCATTCTGTCGTTTTGGGGATTGCATCCAAGTACCTCATTTTGGACTCTTTTGTTGACCATGATGGCTACTCCATTTCTTCTAAGGGATTCCTGCCCACAGTAGTAGATATAATGGTCATGTGAGTTAAATTCACCCATTCCAGTCCGTTTTAGTTCGCTGATTCCTAGAATGTCGATGTTTACTCTTGTCATCTCCTGTTTGACCACTTCCAATTTGCCTTGATTCATGCACCTAACATTCCAGGTTCTTATGCAATATTGCTCTTACACCATCAGACCTTGCTTCTATCACCAGTCACATCCACTACTAGGTATTGTTTTTGCTTTGGCTCCATCCCTTCATTCTTTCTGGAGTTATTTCTCCACTGATCTCCAGTAGCATATTGGGCACCTACCAGCCTGGGGAGTTCCTCTTTCAGTATCCTATCATTTTGCCTTTTCATACTGTTCATTGTGTTCAGAAGGAAAGAATACTGAAGTGGTTTGCCATTCCCAGAGTCCCTCTTACATGGAAACTAATTGCTTTCATGAAGGCTCCACCCTCATAACCTGATTACTTCCAAAGGCCCCTATCTCCTAATACCATCACATTAGTGTTATGGTTTCACAACATGAAAGTTAGGAAAAAACAAACATTCAGTCCCTAATATGTGTTCACTAGCATCATATTGTGGTTTTCATGTGGATTTTCCTAATGTCTAATGGTATTTAGTTGGAGAAGGAAATGGCAACCCACTCCAGTGTTCTTGCCTGGAGAATCCCAGGGATGGGGGAGCCTGGTGGGCTGCCATCTATGGGGTCGCACAGAGTCGGACACGACTGAAGCGACTTAGAAAGCAAGCAATGGTATTTAGTAGTTTCCCATATACTTTTTTTTTCATCAGTGTAGGTGAGGTTTGGTTTGGTGAGGTTTCTGTTCAAATCATTTTTACTTTAAAAATTATTTTTCTTTTTATTTTGGGTTTTGAAAATTTCTTGTGTATTCTAGATACAAATCCTTTGTAAGATGTATGATTTGCCAATATTTTATCCCACTCTGTGGTCTGTCTCTTCATTCTTTTAATAGTGTTTTACAAGAGCAGACATTTTAAAATTTGATGAAGTCCAAATTTGTATTTTATGGATCATGCTTTTAGTGTCAAATCTAAGAAACATTTGCCTTTAAAAAGTCACAAAAATTTCTTCTTTTTATATCCTTTATTCTAGAAAATTTATAGCTTATGTTTTACCTTATGGTCCATATTGAGCTACTCTTTGTATATACTACAAGGAGTGTATCAAAGTTCATTTTCTTCCACATGGATATTCAAAGTTTACCCTGCCTGTTATTGAAAAGTCTTTTCTTTCTGTCCTGAATTGCTTTTCCTACTTTGTAACAAAGTCAGTTGATTATGTATATATGGTTCTATTTCTGAGTCTATATTGTGTTCCATTGATCTGTCTCTAATAATATACTCTCTTTTTTACTGTATTTTTATAAGTCTTGAAGTCTGATACTGTACTTCTTTTAATTCTTGTTTTTAAGAGTTGTTTTGGCTATTATAGGTCCTTTGCCTTTCTGTATCAATTGCAGAATCAACTGACAAATTTCTATAAAAATCATGCTGGTATTCTCTTGGAATTGCATTGAATCAATGGGTTATATTATGTAGAACTAATATGTTAATAATATTGAGTCTTTGAATCTGAATCCAAATGCAGTCCGTCTCTCCACTTGTATTGGTTTTCTTTGATTATTTCATCAGTGATTTGTAGTTTCATTACACAAAGTTTGAACATATTTTGTTAGGTTTAAATCTGTGTTTTTATTATTTTATGCTATTAAAAATGCTACAATTTATTTAACATTAATTTCCAATTCTTTGTTGCTAGTATTTACACATAAAAACTATTTTTTTTCATATTGACCTTGTACCTTGTAACCTCATTAAACTCACTTATTAGTTCTAGTAGATTTTTAATATATATTTTTGTTTTTTCCAGGCAGATACTCATGTTTTCTATGAATAGAGTTTTACTTTTTCCTTTCAAACCTATATACCTTTTAATCATTTTTCACCTCATATTGAATGGGCTGGAAGTGCCAGTGTAATATCAAATAGCAATGGTGAGAATGGACATTCTTAACTTTCTTGTCCTTGATCATTTTTTAAAAAATAGGGTAACATTGGTTTATAACATTATACAAGTTTCAGGTATACAGCATTATATTTCTACTTCGGTGTACATTGCAGTGTGCTCACACACACACAATTTTAGCTCCTATTCAACACCATATATTTGACCACCTTTACGTGTTTTACCCTCCTCTCCACCCCTTCCTCTGTGGTAACCACTACTTTAGTCTATTTTTATTCTGTTTAATTTTTTTTTTTTTTTTTTTGGTCACACTGTGTGGCATGTAGAATCCTAGTTCCCCAACCAGGGATCAATCCCATGCCCACTGCATTGGAAGCATGGAGTCTTAACAATTGGACTGCCAGGGAAAGTCCCACTACTACTGTATTCTAAATGTCTACAAGTTTGGTTTTGTTTGTTCACTTATTTTGTTTTAGTTTTTGTCTTTTATATTCCATATACAAGTGAGATCATATGATGTTTGTCTTTCCCCATCTGACTTATTTCATTTATTTCACTCATAACATATCTGGTCCTTTGTGTCTGGCTTCTTTAGCATAATGTTTTCAAGTTTCATCCATGTTGCAGGGTGTTGCAGTATTCCATTCCTGTTGTGGCTGAATATTCCACTGAATCTTGAGTGAGCTTTTGTTTTTTGTTTCTTGCAAGTGAAATCTTACGATATTTGTCTTTTTCCACCTGACTTAATTTCACCTTTACTAAAGGTTCATCCTTGTTGTCACAAATAGCAGGATTTCATCTTCATGGCTGAGTAGTATTCCATTGTGTGTGCATGTGTGAATCTTATATCTTTATCCATTCATCTGTTGATAGGCACTTAGGTTGTTTCCATATTTGGCTATTGTGAATAATGCTGATAATCTTGGTCCTGATCTTAGGGGGAAAGTATTTGGCATTTTATCATTGAGTATGATGTGTGTTGTATGTTTTTCATAGATGTCCTTATTCAGTTTGTGGAAATTTCTTTCTATTCTTAATTTGCTGAGAGTTTTTATCATGAATGGATGTCAGGTTTTGTCAAATGCTTTTTCCGCATCATTGAAACAATAATATGATTTTTTTTCTTATTTAGTGTCTTAATTTGTTAAATGATACTGATTGCTTTTCCAATGTTGGATTAACCTTCCATTTTCATGAGAAATATCTTTTGGCCATAATGCCTTTTAGTTTTTAATTATTTGTGAACTCTGCTCATATTTTGGAGAATATACTTGTGTCTATGTAAAGTATACTGGTCTGTATTTTTATTTTCTTGTAGTTTATCTTTTTGATATCAGGTTATCATTGGAATTAAAAGTAACTAGGTATGTGTTTTCTCCTTTTATTTTCTGGAAGAACTTGTGTTGAGTTGGTATTATTTACTAATTAAATATGTGTTAGAATTCACCACTCAAGCTACCTGGGCCTAATTTTTTTGTTGGAAAGTTTTAAACTATGAATTCAATTACTATAAGAAAAACAGGACTATATTCATGCTATCTATTGATTTTTACTGATATGTAATTCACATACTATAAAATTCATCCTTTTGAAGTGTAGAATTTAGCATATATATATATATATATATATATATATATATATTTGAGATTGTATCACTAAAACAATTTTGTGATTTCAGCATATTTTCATCACCCCCAAAAGAAACCTGGTACTCATTAGTAGTCACTCCTCGTTTTCCCCTCACCCCAGCCTCTGGAAACTACTAATCTACTTTCTCTAGCTTAATGAATTTGCCAAATTTGGATAGTTATATAAAAGTAATCATACAATATCTGGCCCTTTGTGTCTAGCTTCTTTTATTTAGCATAATGTTTCAAGGTTCATCCATGTTGTAGCATATTTCAGTATTTCATTCCTTTTATGGATGCATAATATTCCACTGAATCTTGAGTGAACTTTTGTTGTTTGTGTCTTTTAAGAAACTGATCACATCTAAGACAGTCTTGTAAATTAACTATACTCCAGGAAAATTAAAAAAAAAAAAAAAAGAACTGGTCACTTTTATCTATTGGACTTACTGGGATAAACTTGTTTTTAATATCCTTTATTATGCATTTCATATCTGTAGGATTTGTAGCAATAGCTCTTCAATTTTGATATCTATAGTTCATGCCTTCTAATTTTTTTTCTTGATTGGTGAAGACAGTAACTTATAAATTTGATTCATCTTTTCTAGAAGTACAGATTTTGGTTCTGTTGATTTTCCTTATTGTTTTCTGTCTTCAATGTCATTGATTTCTCTATCTTATTTTTATTATTTCCTTCTTTCTGCTTGCTTTGAGTTGTGTTTGTTCTTCTTTTAGTACTATAAAGGAAGAACTTTAGGTTATTGATTTGAGAAGTTTCTTCTTTTCTAATATAAGCATTTAATGCTATCAATTCTAAGTACTAACCTAATTTTGAGGGGGACAAGAACATTCATACCACAGTAATGTTGAATATTTTATTCTTTTGAAAAATAGAAATTTTTAAAGAGTACTTTTAGGTTTACAGCAAAATTGGGAGGGGAATACAGATATTTCTCATATATCTCCTGCCTGTATATGCACAGCTTCACACACTATCAACATCTCACACCAGATGTATTTGTTACAACTGATGGACCTACTTTGAAACATCATTATCACTAAATTCCATAGTTTACATTAGAGTTCACTCTTGGCATTGTACATTATATGGATTTTGACAAATATGTGATGGCCTGTATCTACTATCACAGTATCATACAGAATAGTTTCACTGCCTTAAAAATCCTCTGTGCTCCACCTTTTGATCCTTACCTCTTCACTAACTCTTGATAACCATTGTTCTTTTTATGGTCTCCATAGATTTGCCTTTTCCATCATGTCATATAATTGAAACCATATAGTTGAAACCATATAGTATATAACCTCTTCAGACTGACTCCTTTTGCTTAGTAATATATATTTGAGGTTCTTCCATATATTTAACAGTTTGATAGCTTATTTCTTTTTAGCATTGAATAATATATTATCTGGGCTTCCCTGGTAGTTCAGACAGTAAAGTGTCTGCCTACAATGCAGGAGACCCGGGTTCAATCCCTGGGTCGGGAAGATCCCCTGGAGAAGGAAATGGCAACCCACTCCGGTAGACTTGCCTGGAAAATCCCATGGACCGAGGAGCCTGGTAGGCTGCAGTCAATGGGGTCACAAAGAGTCAGACACGACTGAGCAATGGATATACCACAGTTTATGTATCCACTCACATACTGAAGGACATCTTGATTGTTTCCAAGTTTTGGCAGTTATTAAAAAGCTGCTGTAAACATTCATGTGCAGATTTTTGTTTAAACATAAGTTCTCAGTTCCTTGGAGTAAATACCAAGGAGAACAATTTCTGGATCATATGTGAAGAGAATGTTAAGTTTTAAGAAACTGGTAAACTGTCTTCCAAAGTAGCTGTACCATTTTGCCTTTCCCCCACCAGTGAATGAGGATTCCTCTTGTTCTATATCCTTGCCAGCATTTGGTGTTGTTAGTGTTGAGTAATCTTACATGTGCTTATTGGCACATATGTCCTGTTTGGTGGAGTATTTGTTCCAGTATTTATCTTATTTTTAAATTGGATTTTTTTTTCCTGTTGAGTTTACAGAATTCCTTATATATTTTGGATCAAGACTTTTGTCAGATACGTAATTTTCAAACTTTTTCCCAAACTTGTGGCTTATGTTTTCATATCCTTAACAGAATCTTTTGCAGAAAAAATTCATTTTGATGAAATCTAATTTATCAATTTGTTATTCTATGGATCATAGCTTTGGTTTCATATTTAAGAACTCAGCACCTATGACTTGTGACCCTAAGTCACAAAGATTTTTCTTATGTTTTCTTCTAAAAGTTTTATAATTTTAAAATTTATAGTATGAACCATATTCAACTAATTTGCTTTTGCTTCTTCAAAACTTTTCATTTTGTATTGGGGTATAGTTGATTAACAATGTTGCGATAGTTTCAGGTGTAATTTGCTGTTGCTTTTTATTTGGTACATGCTATCACAGTGGTGCACTGACTCATTAGAAAAGACCCTGATGCTGGGAAAGATTGAAGGCAGGAGGAGAAGGGGACAACAGAGGATGAGATGGTTGGATGGCATCACTGACTCGACGGACATGAGATTGAGCAAGCTCCAGGAGTTGGTGATGGACAGGGAAGCCTGGCATGGTGCAGTCCATGGGGTCGCAGAGTCAGACACATGCCTGAGTGACTGAACTGACTGACCAGGCTGGAGAGACAAGGGGATTTCTCTGTTGTCCTGGTGTAGCCTCAGTTTTAGACAGATCTTGTGTCCCTGAATTATCAGAGAAGAGTTTTCTCAGCAATACTATCTGTCCTCTGCATGGCAGCTAAATTTTGCCTTGTATCTTCAGTGGGCTTTTCAAGGAAAGTTTTCTGCCCCTTCTTTTTGCTATGAAGCCTCTAATTGCCTAGGTCTAGGACAGCTTTTTGCCCCTCTCCTAAGGAACAGAGGGATTTTTTTTTTCTTTTACCTTCCTTGGAAGCAATGGGTGTTCACACATTTCCTGAGGAGCAATAGTGTATGCTGTCCCACCTCCTCCTACCAGTCAGTAGCATTTGTGAAGAATTTTTGCCTTTCTTGTAGCAATGATTTACCCTTTCTTCTAAGCCTGCAATGTTTGTTCAGAGAGGCTTTATCTGGTTTTCTGCCCTGTCACCTCTCTTTCTCATTATCACCAGATGTAAGTCTGTGGCAAGCAGCCTGAGTGAAAGCCAACTTCGCTGGTCTTTGCTGTTCCAAGGTTTATAATATCATGCTACTCCACATTTAGACTTTACAAAAATCATTTTAAAATTAGCTCAATTCTCCTTACTGCTTTATGGCACTGCATATCTTTTACCCCTGTGTTGTGCTATAGGTGAATCAGTGCTAGCATTCCATCTCTCCTTGGAAGGGTTGTCTTTGTCCTGTGACCTCAGCATTCTGGTGTGTTCAAGAAAAGTTATGATTTTTTTGTTTATTTGCCTTTTTTATAGTTGTTAGTATAGAAAAGGACATTCTATCTTTTCTGCATCCTGAGCTGAAGTGGAATTCTGGGCAATAGCTTTTTAAAATCAATTTGTTTAGGGACTTTCCTGGTGGTTCAATGGCTAAGACTCCATACTCTGAATGCAGGGGGCCTGGGTTCAATCCCTGGTCAGGGAACTAGATCCCACATGTCATAGCTAGGAGTTTGCAAGCTGCAGCTAAAGATTCCGTATGGCACAATGAATATTGAAGACCCCTCATGCTCCAACTAAGACTTAATGCAGCCAAATAAATAAAAATTTTTTAAAAATCGATTTGTTAAAAGAATGTTTAGGGAGAGGTCATACAGGATATAGGAGTCTCCTTGTGTATAGGCATAGTAATCTATTTTAGTTCTAAGATGTATTGCTATGTTAATGTTTTTTTTTTTTTTTAATTTTTAAAAGTGTTCCAAACCTCCCCTGACTTAAGTTATAGTATTTACATTTTTGGTAAGATTTTCCTCATTGCAATGTCATTTGATAAAAAACAAAGGCTTTTTGGATTCATCTTGAATAGCTATTAATTTAAATAAAGCTTTAACATAAAATCTTTTCTTGAAATGTGTTAAAATCCATAAGATAAGAAATGCCATTGTGGGACCTCTGGTTAAGGGTTGATTTTACTATAAATTGAACTACCAAATGAACCAGTAATCCCTCTTCAGGGCATATACCCAAAGGAAATAAAATTAGTACTTCAAAGAGATATATGCACTTCCATGTTCATTGCAGCATTATTTATAGTGGTCAAGATATGGAAATGACCTAAACATCTATAAATGGATAAGTTTGGTTAAGAAAATGTGATATTTGGAAAATTATTCAATCATAAAAAATAAGGAAATCCTGCCATTTATAACAATATGGATGAATCTGAAGGACATTATGCCCAGTAGAATAAGCCAGACACAGAAAGAAAAACACTGCATGATCTCACTTATATGTAAAATCTAAAAGAAAAGAAAGTTGAATACATAGAAGCTGAGGAGAGAATGGTAGTTACCAAGGGCAAAGAGGTGAAGGAAATGAGGAAATGTTGGTCAAAGAGTACAAAGTTACAGTTATGTAGGATGAATAGCTCTGGAGATTATATACAACATGATGATTTTAGTTAATAATACTGTATTGAATACTGGAAATTTGCTAAGATAATAGATTTCAGGTCCTCTTATCATATATTGAAAATGGTAACTGTGAGAGGATATGTTAATTACCTTGACTGTAGTAAACCTTGCACTATGTATATTGAATCATCATATAGTACATTCTAAGCATATACAGTTTTTTTTAAAAAAGTTTTAATCTTGATTTAATTAAAAGACCAATGAAATATACTAGATCATACTTAAAGATGTAGAAAGCAAAGAAGTTAGGTAGAAGCTGTGTTGCCAAGTAATTAGCCTCCAATTAAAATAAAAAAAAGAACTTTTCAAAGCTTATATAGAATGTATTTTCTAGCAGAATGCTAAAGTTATAAGATTATTTTCTACTACATTCATGTTGAAAATCTCTTGAACTAGACTTTAGGTCAATTCAATAAATAATTTAAGAGGTAAATGAACTCTGAATCAGTAAGTGCAGAAGGAAAATAATGAAAGTAATTCTTTGCTTTAGAATGGAAAGCCAATTCTTGGTTTTAAAAGTCCTCTTTTGTCTAAATATGTCAGGATCCTGATATAGTCTACTAGGGATTATAGATATCTCTGATAGTGGTTCTGAATTCTTCTGCTTCCTAGTATCCAGGGGCTCAAATCTGCATAAATGTTTGTGCTTCTTGAACATTCAGAATTCTAACAAGAAAAGTGTTGAAAGCCTTAGTCGCTCAGTTGTGGTTGACTTTTTGTGACTCCATGGACTGTAGCCTGCCACGCTCCTGTGTCCCTGTAATTCTCCAGGCAAGAATACTGGGGTGGGTTGCCATTCCCTTCTCTGGGGTATCTTCCCAACCCAGAGATCAAACCGGGGTCTCCTGCATTGCAGGCAGATTCTTTACCCTCTGAGCCACCAGGGAAACCCTTCTAACAATGAGAGGGGCTCTAAATAGAAAAAAAAAAAAAAAAAAAAAAAAAAGGCTTACTTGGTTGAGGCCAGACTTAAAGCAAATTCTCCTCCAGGGAGCTATCCAGGGTACTATATCACATTTACCTGAAGTTTTCCTGATCCATTGGACAAGAACCCTCTGCCGTTATCAGTGTCTACATATCTTCCTAATTTCAACTTGCTTATCTCTGACCTGCTGACCACAAGTAACCTAGGAACATGTCACCTGTCTTTGTCTGTGGCCAATCTGAATCACTGCAGATGGTGATTGCAGTCATGAAATTAAAAGAAATTAAAAGATGCTTACTGCTTGGAAGGAAAGTTATGACCAACCTAGACAGCATATTACAAAACAGAGGCATTACTTTGCCAACAAAGGTCCATCTAGTCAAGGCTATGGTTTTTCCAGTGGTCATGTATGGATGTGAGAGTTGGACTATAAAGAAAGCTGAGCACAGAAGAATTGATACTTTTGAACTGTGGTGTTGGAAAAGACTCTTGAGAATCCCTTGGACTGCAAAGAGATCCAACCAATTCATCCTAAAGGAGATCAATTCTGGGTGTTCATTGGCAGGACTGATGTTGAAGCTGAAACTCCAATACTTTGGCCGCCTGATGCAAAGACCTGACTCATTGGAAAAGACCCTGATGCTGGGAAAGATTGAGGGCAGGAGGAGAAGGGGACGACAGAGGATGAGATGGTTGGATGGCATTACCAACTCGATGGACATGGGTTTGGGTGGACTCCAGGAGTTGGTGATGGACAGGGAGGCCTGGCATGCTGTGGTTCATGGGGTCGCAAAGAGTTGGACACGACTAAGCGACTGAACTGAATTGAACTGAATCTGTATATATATATATACTTTTTCTTCTGTAACCAACTCCAAATTTGCCTATTTTCCCAGTTGAACTCCTAATACAGGGCACCAGAAAAAAAGCACTTTTATTAACTTCAACTATGTTTATTAATAATAAGTTGTTATTAGCATGTCAACTGCTTTTATATAATGAAGCCTTAAAGTGCTTCATTGGGGTTTGTATCTTATATAATATTTCCTTTGTAGATTTTTTTTTCTTTTGCAGTTTAAATTTGCACTTTCCAATTCTCTATAATTTTTATATGAATTTTTAAAACCTGAAATCTGAATGAATCATGCAGGCTTTTTGAACAAAATTCCTCTCTAGAATATCTGTCTCTTACTTTGGCTAATTATAACTTAAAACAGTAGTTCTCAAAGTGTGGTCTCAAGACCAGTAGTATCACCTGGGAACTTGGCAGGAATGCACACACTCAGTCCCCAACCCAGATTTAATTAATCAGAAACACTGAGGCTCAGCAATCTGTGTTTTGACAAAGCCCTGGAGGTTATTCTGATGCACACTTACCAATGACTTAGAGTACAATGTCAATAAGACCATGATCATAAGTCTGAAATTATCTGGTTCTGTTTAAAACAATTCTTATTTAGAAACTGTAAATACCAGGGGAACCTAGGGAACAGGTATAGATGGGTCCAGATGAGTCAGTTAACTTTTTCCAGCTAAATTGTATGACCACGGAAATCTTTTATCATTACTTCAGTCATAGGAACTCTAAACACATATTTTATTGCAGGTGACAAGAGTTTTGCAAATTATATGAAAAAGACAGTTTGAAACTAGGTAAATTGGTTAGCTACACAAATTTACATTTTTATTATTGTTATACAGATTTATGAGTTATGTTTGAAGCCTGAGTAGGGTAACATTGCTACTCTCATACCCTTAATGAAAGAATGGTCCACCTTTAACTCAGAAGGAACTCTCCATAACAAAGTTCTAAAATTTGCAGGGACCCAAATGAAAAATTTTGAGTTAAGGAAGAGACATCAAATGAGTGGCTCAAATTAATTGGCTCTGCCTGGGTGAATAATACTGTGAAGGATGTGGGCAGCTAGATTACCTTCATATCTGGTGTTATTGCTTGGGTTTATAAAAATGTATCTGTTTTGTCACCTACAGGTGGTTATGACATTTATGTATGTTATCCTAGGAATTAATTTCCTGTTTCATAGATCTATCATTCTAACATTTTAGAAAACCTACCAGTAAGACAACTGTTTTTTTTTTCCCAGAAAATATCATTATAACCAAATATGTTGGCTGGATTTGAAGAGATTTAGAAATAAAAAGGAAATAAAATGTTATTTCTTGATATTTTGCCTATATATAATACAGCAGAACTCCTTTGTAACATGTGCCATTGTTAAATGGGTTAGAATTCTAGCTAAACCATAAAATATAATAATAATACATTTTCATAAAAATCTTAGGAGTTAGACTACAAACAATGGTAACTACTCTTCCCCCTCTCTAGTATCATTAAAAGATTTCATTCTCTGTGTACTATAAACTTTACTCTCCAAAGAGAAAAACTACTAAACTATAGCCATATTTATAATTTATTTACTGCTTAATCTCATTCATTTCAACAAAAATGAAACATATTTCACAAGTATGTGTGACTTGCTCACCCTTTTGAAATTGATTTGTAGGGGGACCAAAGTTACTTAGTATTTTTAGAGAACAAAAGTTATCCGACACTTCTGAGGAATAAAATATAATAAGTATTTGCTAAAACTTAAAAGTTTCCTGTTTCTTCACACAGATCCCATTTTTTATATATTTAAATCAGAATATCTCCAAGTAAAATATTGGAATATTTTTCTAATAGTGCTTTTATGCTCTATGTTGATTCATCACTTTCCAGCTATTTGGATTTTAAACTTTGGGGAACTAGGCAGAGAATGCTGAGGGACTGTGTGGCTCTTTCTATAATTATACCCCAAATAAGCAGTATTTGTATATGTCACAATCTAGGAATAAGAACCACAATGTAGGATCTGTGGGTTGTCTGTGTTCTGCTGATCAAAGGTCCTTGGTTCATATTTCACACCCCCTTAGTGGGGCCAAGATGAGTTTGTTTTTATCTCCATATGGGTTGGTTAACTTTTTTCAGCTAAATTGCATGACCACCCACTTTTACACCTGACCCTGGTCATCTGATGTGTGCCATTTGTCACAGGGCAAAGAAGTCAGTGTATAGGTATATGTACCCTTCCCCTAGTTCTGAAAATACTCAGAAAACATGCTCTAATGGTGGCAGAACCCATTGCACCATCCTTTATGATGAAATATATATTATTTAGAAACTAGTTAAGTACATCCCAGTTCCAGAACAACCAAAACCTTGCCAAATACTTTTTAAACTTTTAATGCTACAATAATTGGAGATCCAGAGATACATAGGGATATAGAAATTTTGAGGCAAAAATGTCCTGACCACTGAAGGGAAAGCAATAAACTCTGCTGTGTATACTTACAGAAAATTTAGAATTTTAAGTTCCAGTCTTCCTTACTACATGCCTTTGTGCTTAAATAAAGTCATCATGTTTTTCACCAACAGTTCAAGGGCTTTCTCATTTAGCAGAAATTAGATCTAATAGTCTCTGGTTACCAATAACTTAAAATCAGGTAATATGTCTTTGATATAAGGAGTCAAAACAGAACAGATAGGCATTAAACTTCTCAAGAGTTAAGTACTGTCATACATTTTTATAACAGACCACAGTTTTAACATAGTGTCTGGCTAAAGTAGAAATGTTATTTGTCCATCCAGCACGTTTATTGAGCACCAGCCATATGCTGTGACTGCAGAGCTTAATTAATTCACTACCATCAAAAAGCTCAAAGTTCACTGGTAAAGATAAAGAAATGCTGAAATTAATATATGGACAAGATGTTATGGAAGCACAGAGGAATGGGTGACTAATTTATCCCTGGGATGAGTGGACAGAAGGAATGAAGAGGGGAAGTTAAGCTCTAAGAGGCTTCACAGAGCACCAGAGTGGGGTAAAAGGTTTGGCACCAGGCAGACTTCGTTTTAATTCTAGATTTTCATTTATTATCTGTGAGGTTTTGGGAAAATCATTGAACCTTAGGCTAAGGTACCTCATCTGTAAAATACAAATAATATAAGTTTTTACAAGTTCTTAGGTAGGCTAAATGAATCCATGAAGAGCATAAGCCTGGAGCACAGTTGGCTCTTTTCTCAGTAAATAGTAGTTAATATTGACTGCTATTAAGAGAAAGTTATGTACAAAGACTAGGCTAGGGAAGAGACAATAACATGTGCATAAATTTGACTGGAATATGAAATGGTACATGAAGCTAGGAAGATAGAGGCCAGATGGTGAAAACATTTAAACATCTGCATTCAGAGTTAAGAAGTTTGGGTATTTTACTGGAGATGGTAAAAGAATCACTGGAAAATTTTGATCACTGGGCTGCCAATGAGGAGGATGGTTTGAGGAGAGAGTATAAATTTAGAGTCAGAGAAATCAGTTAAGAGCAATCACTGTTATAATTGGTTCAAGTAAATATTTTATGAGGTGAACTGAGTCAATGGCAGTGGGGATGCAGCAGACATTTAAAAAATAATTGAGATAGAAGAAAAAAGACTTGTTAACTAATGGAAAGATTTGAAAAATGAGAGTCTATTAAAACCATTGAGTTGAGGAAGGGAATTTAATTATTTTTTTAAATGAGACATGTATATTTATATATTGGAGAAAAAAATGGCAACCCACTGCAGTATTCTTGCCTGGAGAATCCCATGGACAGAGGAGGAGCCTGGTGGGCTACAGTCCATGGGATCGCACACAGTCAGACATGACTGATTGACTAACACACACACATGTCTATATATTAAGGGGAATGTAGAATGAATGAACATACATGAAAGTTAAATTTTATACAGAAGCAGAGTAATACATTCATAGTGAGGAAGCTTCTTAATATAGTTAGTTGATGTGGTGTATTTATCAAATGCATAGGAGGAAAGGACAAATTCATTCATTCAGAAAAATTTACTGAGTATCATTATGCTAGGTGCTAGATGGAATAAATAAATAAATCATATATAACATGTTGATTAGTATTATCAAGAAAAAGCAGGGTGAGGCTAGATAGTTATGGGGATGGTGTTTTAGAACGTATGGTCATAAAAAGACTCAAAGGACATTTGAGCAACAAACTAGTGGGTGGTAGAGGTCATTAAATATTCTGAAGGCTAGGCAAGGAACAGGTTAGTTAGGGTCAAATCTAGAATTCAGTTAGGTATCCAAATAGAATAAGCAGTTGCATGTACAAGTCTAGACTTCAAGGAAGTGTTTATGGTTAGAGATAAAATTTGACAGTCTTCATCATACAGATGGGATTTAAAGCCATGGAACAGGATGGGACATGGGAGTACCTAAAATGCTGGGGAAGGTACAGTTCAAGGACTGAGCCCTGAAGTTTCAGTTTTTAGAGATTAGGAAGATGAAGGATGATATAGCAAAGGGCACAGAGATGAAATGGCCAGTGATGTAGAAGGAAAATGAGCAAATGTTTTGCTCTGGGGGCCAAGTGAAGATAATGTTTTAAGAGACATGAACTGCTTCAAATACTAATGAGTGGTCCAGCAAGTTGAAGTCAGTAACAGCATGCTTTTTGCTGACAGGAAAGGTCCAGTAGAGGAGGAAAATAGATGGTGTGAAAGGAGCAGGCAGGAAGTGGAAGAATTGCAGAACAAGGCCTTTGAGTAGGCAAGAAAAGATGATATCCAGTGCTCAAAGCATTAGTGGAAGCAAGGTCAGTTCAGCCAAAGGGAAGTCTATCTGCATGTGGGTACACGCTCCCACTGTGTACCCACACACATATTTTCACTGTTTATAGCCCCATGTCTCCACTATTTTCAAAGCTTTCATTTTTATAGAATCATATTCTTAAAGCTTCCCTGGTGGCTCAGACAGTAAAGCATCTGCTTACAATACGGGAGACCCGGGTTCAATCCCTGGGTCGGGAAGATCTCCTGGAGAAGGAAATGACAACCTATTCCAGTATTCTTGCCTGGAAAATCTCATGGATGGAAGAACCTGGTAGGCTACAGTCCATGGGGTCGCAAAGAGTCGGAGACAACTGAGCAACTTCACACACACACATATTCTTAAAACTTACTTTCTCCCTGGGGTTTTAAGATGAGTAGGTGGGAATGATCTACTAGTGATCTTTGATTGTGATTCAGGTACAATCTCTGGTTCAGTTTACGTTGCCAGTGCTAGAAGCTAGATGGTGAAATAAATAGAGAGCATCGTTCAATGTTTTCCGTGGAGCACAGCATCAAAGTCCTAGGTGTAGTACGTGGAAGAGAGTGTTATTTTATGTCTACCATTAGAAATCTCTCCAAGGTACTGAGCTGGCTTAGTAGTTGTTACAGTTGCTCTTTCAAGTTCTTTGAAGTGTCAAATGTGGAATAACATTTTTACTCTAAGTTTTGAAATATTTCCCATGTATTGATCATCTCCCATGCATGAGGCTATACTTCATCTCAGTTAAACTGCTAGCATCTGGTACAGTGTGTGGCTTAGAGTAGCAAAGCAGTAAATGATTTGGAGAAGAGATAAAAATGATAATTTCTGTCACTACAGGTCCAATATCCTCAGAGCGGGGTGGAAATGAAGTTAGATTCGTACACTCTGCCTTCACTGCCTCACGTTGAGTCCAATAAGTGGTGTACGTTATATATGTGAATACTGGAAACACGGTGTGTCATCAATACTATGAAGACAACCAGCATAAATACCAACACTGTGAGCAGGACAAGAGGAGAGGGTGGAGTTAGGGAGCGCAGTTGTACCACTTTACTTTAAACGGATTTTCCTGCCTCCAGCTTCTACGAGGCTAATGTATACTGGACTAAAACCCCTGCCTTGATATTTGTCACTAAATACCAAATGGGCGTGCCTCGGTGTATAGCGCACCTGCTTTGGCAAGCACTGAAAGCAGGTATTCCTGGAGTCTTCTGACACTGACTCCTCCAAATGCTCATGAGGGGCCCCAGCTCCCAAACCTTTTTTGGGACTCCTGCCGGCAAGGCTGCTCCGTTGACTTGCGAGGGCCTGCTGAGCATGTGTGAACAGCGCCGCGCATGCGCCGTGGAGCGCGCAGGTTTACCGAGGAGCTAGCAGAGGATTTTACTACGCATCTCCAGCCTTCCCTGCCCACTAAGCCCCCTTCCCCTCTCTCCCAACCCCCACCACGCGATCCCTCGCATCACCCCGCCTCCCCCTCCGCAGCGCCCCCCCCCCCCCCATCCCCGCTTCACCCTAGGCTGGGGAATCTCCATTGACGTTTGGGTGACGCTGCCGTGCCCCCGCGGTCGGGAGTTCCAGGCGCCTCACAGGTAACGCCGCCGCTGCCGCCATATTGACAGAGCTGGGAGGGGGCCCGAGGGAGCGGGGAGATGGCGAGGGGGCGGGGGGGGAGTCACCGCCGAACGACTGTCGCGGCGTTGGCGGCAGTGGTGAGCACAAACCGAGCGGCAGCTCTTGGAGAGGCAGCACAGAGTTGTCTTCTCCGTGGGGAGCAGCAGCCTGCGGTGGCGACGACCCCTCGCTCCGAGTCTTTGAGGGACCCCACGACGAAGGCAGCTGTTGCTGAAGGCGAGGCTGGGGATCCCGGCGGTGGCGGCGGCGCAGTGGCAGGCAGGCTCCAAAAACGGGATGCGCGGCCGCTCGGGCAGTTGGCAGCTCCTGCTCGAGTGCTCCTGAAGGGGCGATGCTACCGTTCGCTCCTCAAGACGAGCCCTGGAACCAAGAAATGGAGGTGTTTGGCGGCAGCGCAAGCAGCGTCGAGGTTAGTATGGTGGCCAAGAGGGGTTGGGGCCACCCCCTTCCTCCTCTGAAGACCGTTGCTGGGGGGCTCAGGGGAGAAGGGGCATGGGGCTGGGAAGCGAGGTGCCAGGCCAGGCCCCTGAGGCTGCGGGGCGGCGGACAACGCTCTGCCCGAACCGCGCTTTCTCTTGGGAGCCGGCGGGGATTGGGTGGCGGGCTCGGGAGTCAGGAGTAAGTGCAGCCCGGGCCGGGCTTGGCCTCGGGGGAGTATCTGCCTTGCGGGCCACGCCAGAGTTGTGACTAAGTTTCTTCACTTTTCGACCTGAAGTGGAACTGGGGGATACGCCAGGTGCCCGCGCCTGGCTCCACATGTTTCTCTTTCTCCGCTGCGCCAAGTGTGCTAGCTGCCAATTTGAGGGACAGCTGCTGACTCCAGCTCTCTATTTGAACACCGGGTGCTTTAGGAACCCAGCGCAACAGAAACAGCAAGGTGACGAACTCTGGGGACATTTACACATAGGGATGAATGCTCCTTAGTTACTTTTCTCATTTCTTTGTGGCTTGTTGTGGTTCTTTGTAACAACCAAAGTGGAGATTAACTGGAGGCAAGGTTTCTTTATCTACACTCAGGTGATGTTCTGCAGCCTCCTTGGCGGTCTCCTGAATTCTACCGCCCTCTTCCGCCCCTTCTCCCTTTGCCCAACTGCTGTCCCCGCCCCGTTGGTCAGTGAAAGAACAGGCAAAGTAAACTCCAGCCCTTATAAGAGGAATCTTTGGTAAGACAGCGAGGTTCAACCAAAATATTTTGGTTCGCCTCTCTTCCCGCTCTTCTTACTTCCGAAACTGTTCTGGTTACGCTTTGGTCAGCTGTGCAGTGAGAACTCAGATGTGCACAGGTTCTTTGTTTTTTATTATTGTTGCTTTGTTGTTTTTGTTGTTACTGTTAGAAGCAGGCAGCGTTTAAAAACAAAAACAAGACTTTTGGGAAAGTCGGATGTTTTTCTGATAACCTAATCAATTGACAGTCTGGCAGTACAGTAGAGGCCATCACGATGACAGATCTAAAATTTTGAAGGCCAAATTGATTCACAGTAGGATATTTTGAGGTAGGACTCGAAATCCTCCACATCTCTAGGTGCAGATTTGTCTTTTAAGAACTTGCTTCATCCTTAAAAATATACTTTGGACTGCTTTCTGTTTAATTTGTTCTTTTTCTTTTCAAATTTCCAACTGAGCTGGGGTTAAAATTACATGCCAGAATAACATTTAATAAGACATGTAGTAGAAATATGGAAGAAGTCTAAAGTTGAACCCTCTCTATTTATAGGAATTATTTTACTAGTACACTAAGGAATTCCTAGATACATTGTAATATTCTACATCTCTTAAGAACAGGATAAATGAAGAGGGGTTTGTTTCTTCTTGGAATGTTTCATACTTGCAAGAATTTTCTAGAAGATTACTCAAGGGAAGAGGAAATTTGTTTAATTTGTGTATGTAATCTTTTGACTTATAGTTCTAGGCATCTGGTTTATAAGAACAGTTAAATGTTTGGATAAAAGGTTGGGATGGGAGGGGGGAACCATTCGCATGCTTGCTATTATTTTTGTTAACTTTGAATGTAGAAATGTTTTAAATTGTAATTACCACATATGGTTTTTTTTTTTTATTGTTTGCAGTATGTTTTAGGTATTATAGAGATTTAACAATGGGTCTCTCTACCTCAGCAATTTGGAAAAATACTGGAGTGGAAATTGTTAATCCCTATGAAGTAAAACGAAAGGTGAAGGTAATGTGGTAAAGAGAGTATTTCTGCCTTCTTTGTCTAAAACAGTTACAATTGGTTAGATTTAACCCTGCAAGTGCCTTAATTAAACTTTTTTCTAAAACAAATATTCTAGGTGAAAACTAACCACTGCATCTGACCTGCTTAGACCTGTTTAGTACTCAGAAAGGTTATGTTGTTTTTTTTTTTTGTTGTTGTTATTGATGTTTGTTTATAATGGCTTTCTTTTGATAAGGAGACACTTTTACTTCCCAGAATTTATATTTATTTTAATTACATGTTTGTTGATGTTGGCTTTGGAAATGTTAACCGTTGAATGTGAGCTTTGCAGCCCTCAATCATGATAGTTTTTAGGACTAAGGGTGCTTTCATTGTAGAATATATTTTTTGAATATGTGTTGAAATCCTTAAAGAAAATGTAAGTACGAATCTGTTAACTTTAATGTTAAAGGAAACTTTAATGTCTATTTCTGTGTATGTTAAATCCTGATAAAATTAAAGATTGTATACACTATCATATTTTGTGGAATCTTTTTCAATATCTTTTGCTGTCTTGTTTCATGGGCAGTTGTTAACCTTTGAATTATCATTCAGAAGTGTGATAATTGGTTGTTTAGCCTCTTAACATGTTTTTGCACAGGAAAAAAATTATTAAGGATAGTTATGTTTTTATACCAGTGCACAGTAACGAGGTATAATGATGAAGAGTCTAATCACTGTAACATTGTTCAATGGGAAATGTGTCAGAGGTTTCAAATAAGAATTAGATTGGTTCCAGTGAGAGGTGGAGAATGGGCCTGAAAGGGGAAGTATCAGCTCTATTGGCTCCTGAGAAATAGGGTTCTTGGGAGAGGGGAAAATAGGATAAGCAAGAAGCTTTGGTTGTGAGAGCTCTTGCAGGGACTGTCTCAATTAGATCTATTGGGAATAGGGACTTCAAAGGATATTATCCTTCAGGCAGCCATAATTTTAGCTATTGCCTGAATTCTGTCAGCATCAGGGAAGAGATATGATGATGAAAACCCTAATCACTGTAAAATTGTCCTGTGGGAAAATGTGTCAGAGGTTTCAGGTAAGAATTAGGAGGTGTGATGGCTGTTGATCATTCCTGGACAAAGGTCATTAAGAATAGCCTCTTTTAGTAGTAAAGTGGACTTTTCATGAAGTAGTGCCAATGTACACAGTTTGTGCATTTTTTGTTTTGGTGATAGAGTACTTGATTCCTGATGGAGTTTGTTATAGAATTTTCAAATTGTATATTCTATCACCATATTATATTAAATATTTATTGGTACTTTTATATTATTTTTTAGCATACTGCTTTTGTTTAAGGAAGTTAGTTTTGAAAGTAATACAATTCATTGCTAAAACAGTTTGGGGCTAAAGCCACTGACTCTAAAAATTTAACTAGGACATCAGATATATGGCAGATTGGGAAAAACTGCTAATTTTAATTAATTTCATGAGACCCTGTAGTAATAGAGGAAAGAATGTGGGCTTTGGAGGCCAGTTTAATCTAGGTTCCAATTTCACATCCAACTTACACTAGCTCCACTGCAAGTTACCTAACCTCTCTGAGCTTCAGTTTCTTCATCTCTAAATGGGAGAAGAACTGTCTTCAAGAGTTGTTATATAAAAACTAAATACTAAATACCTTGCTGTGTTTAATTCCTTAGCAAAATGATTTGCACATAGTATGTATCCAGTTCCTTCTCTTTCCCCACAGTCAACTCTTTTTTTCTGCCCCTAAATTCTGAATTATTGTCAACTATATTAAAACCTCGGGATTTAGATAGTCATGGTCATAGCTCCAGTTTTCCTTATTACTAGTGGTTTTTTCATAAGATCTCCTTCTTAGGTCATTTCATTTAAGTATATTGATCACATTTGTAATGATAGGATAATTAAGGATGAAATATGAAGTTATATTTAGAAACACTTTGGGGGATAAGAAGAGGCAAATGATTTGTTATAACTAGCTAATGAGATGTTTCATTGACATTTTTCCTATTTTGAAATTTTTTCATGGTAGGAATTGGTTCAGTTCATGAAGTGTTTATTGGGTACAAGGCAGTCAATATATAGCATTGTAATGTGAAATGTCTAAAGATATACCATCCTGAATCCCGCCCCAACCCCATGGGTTTACATTAAGGTGGGCAAGATAGTCATATGCAGAAACTGCTATTATACACGTTACAAGACCATCAACAATGAGGTGGCTGTGGTGGTGGTTTAGGGAATAGATTTAGTAAGGCATTGTGAAAGAGGTGGAATTTGAGCAGGGCATTGGAGAGTGGATAATATTTTCACAGATTAAAGGAGCCTATTTCTGGTGGATGAGGGCAGTGTAAGCAAAGGCATGGATGTGTTCTTGGAGGAAGGAGGAGTATGGTTTGCTAGGATATAAGTCTATGATGTGAGAATGGGAATGCAGTGTGATATGAGGTATTCATCTAAAGGTAGGCAAGGCCCGGATTGTATGGGGCTTTTAAAGCTAGTTTAAAGATTTTCAGTGTTCTGTAAATGGGAGCTACTGAAGATTTTTGAGATCATGAATGACATGACCAGATCTGTGCTGGCAATAGCTGATGGCAGCGTGTAGGATGGATTGGAGTTGGGGAGAGACTGAGGGTGGGGAATTTTAATCAGTGAAAGTAATAGTGAGTTTTTTAACAAAGACAGAAGGCAGTAGAAAGGAGAAGACTGAGGGAGAGACCTTGAAGAGTTAAAATAGTTTAACAGCTGATCAGATATTAGGGAGTAAGAGAAATTAGAAGTATTGTGGTAGGACTTAATTCAATATAACATATTTAATACATGCTTGCCAGTAAAAGTGTCTATGTTAGCCACTTAGTGCTACTGCTGCTAAGTCGCTTCAGTCATGTCCGACTCTGTGCGACCCCATAGATGGAAGCCCACCAGGCTCCCCCATCCTTGGGATTCTTCAAGCAAGAACACTGGAGTGGGTTGCCATTTCTTTCTCCAATGCATGAAAGTGAAAAGTGAAAGTGAAGTCGCTCAGTTGTGTCCGACTCTTCGCGACCCCATTGACTGCAGCCTACCAGGCTCCTCAGTCCATGGGATTTTCCAGGCAAGAGTACTGGAGTGGGGTGCCACTGCCTTCTCTGATGTTAGCCACTAGACTAGTATAAAGATAAACAAATATTTGCAGCGTAGGGAGATAGAAAGCTAAAACAACACTGCCCCAGTAGTGTCTTAAACAAGAGCAAACCACTCTAAAGATTTCTGGCTATGCTTGGCATGCTTAAAATCTTTACTTCTAAAGGTGAATACGGTTATTACTAGCTGAAAAGTTTTTCAGTGCTTTTAAATTAGTGCTTTAGCCTGAAATTTTTGCTTTATCAGTATTCATCTTAAATAGCAGCCCACGAGTGCAGAGGGCTGTGCTGAAAATAGTAACTGGTGCTTTTTTCTAGAATGCAATAAAGAGAACAGGGATATCTGTTTTTCTTATATACTCTCACCAGGTTTATTTGGACTAGAAAGAGGGGAGTGGCCAACAGGGCCCTGACCCCAGCCCACCACTGATGCCTTCCCAGTTTTTCCAAGACTATCTTACTTTAAGCCAGTCTGGTCTGGAAATATTCAGGCCAGTTCCTTCAGGGCAGAGCCTCTGTATTTCCCTACCTTGATTTTTTTCTTCAAGAGAGGTAATCATTACCTCACCATTCCAAAATAAGGCCTGACTTGGTTCTATTGCTTTCTCCGGTCATATTGTTTCTGTACCACCCCTTTCAGTCTCTCTCATGTATAATTTTGAGAGGGAAATATAAGATTTTTTTTTCCTGTTCTTGTAATTTCTCTCTTGGTGGATGCTGTCATTATCTTTAGCCAGCAGTTCTCAAAGTCTGGTAAGTACTTGGAATCTTGAGGTCTTAACTTTTAGTACTTTGTCAAAATTTGCTGTATAATGTTTATACATTTTTGTGATTTCCAGAGATAATTTACTGTTCTTGATGATGGTTTTATTTTCTTTGTCTATATTGTTTTCTTTTGGTTTGTTTTTAGGTGGAAAGAGAGTTGAAAAGAAAAGAGATTTAATTTATTTTATTTTTGGCTCCATTGAGTCTTCTTTGCTGCTTGTGGGCTTTCTCTAGTTGCTGTGAGTGGGGGCTACTCTCTAGTTGTGGTACTCAGGCTTCTCACTGCAGTGGCTTCTTTTGTTGTAGAGCACTGGCTCTAGGTGTGCGGGCTTCAGTTGTTGCAGCTTGTGAGCTCTAGAGCACAGGCTCAGTTGCTCCTCAATGACATGTGGGACCCTTCCAGACCAGGGGTTGAACCCACATTTCCTGCACTTGCAGGCAGATTCCTAACCACTGGACCACCAGGGAGGTCCCAGGAGAGAGATTTAGAGCTAAGTTTGAACTGGCTTTTGTAGATAATAGAGATGTTTTCTGAATTGCCCTGGAGGCATTCTAAGCAACTGATTTTGCTGCTAGATTTTAACTCTTATCTGTACATTTGAAGTAGGTCCTGCTGTGTGTGTGTGTGTTGGTATGTGAGGGAGAGAGAAAGAGATTGAGAGGGAATTACTTGCTTCCATTTCACAAAGTATTTTGATGGTTTATAGGAGATAAGAGCCAATAAGAATTATTTTGATATTCAGGATAAGAGGAAACAGCATAGAAGGTATATGGAAAGGATGGAGGATGGGGTTGGAGGGTGAACTAGAACACAGATAAGATGCTCTAAAGGTCTGCTACATATTTAAAATATAGTTTAATTTCAAATTTGTCCTTGTTTTCCATGGGCTGGTAGTTTTTAGTTCTGATCGTACAGCGGATGGAGCTTCCCTGGTGGCTCAGTGGTAAAAAACACACCTGCCAATGTAGGAAACACAGGTTCAATCCCTGGGTCAGGAAGATCCCCTGGAGAAGGAAATGGCAACCCACTCCAATATTGTTGCCTGGGAAATCCCATGGACAGAGGAACCTGGTGGGCTACAATCCATGGGGTCTCAAAAGAGTTGGATACGACTTAGTGACTAAATAACAACATCATAGATCAGAGATATCTGGGAATTAAAAAAAAATATTTCCATGATGGTGCCTAACTCACAGAGATTCATATTTAACTAATCTGGTGAGTGTCTGGGCATCATTTCCTAGGTGATTGTGATGTACAGCCAATGATAAAGAGCCACAGCTCTATGCCAAAAGGAAAAATAGTCATGTAGTTCTCATTATCCAACAGGAAAAAAAGCGTCTGTCAATTCCTAAGCCAGCAATTAGCTGTAAAATAAATCTTCTGTGAGTTATGTGTTTTGTATATTTTATTCTTTTGTTCTAAGATATGATGGGAGCAGAGGAAGTATTTGAAGTATCTTGTATACTCTTTCTGTGTAGATTTGAGGAATTTCCTTTTCTATAAGAGAAAAAAAAGTTTAGTGACCTGTTTTAACCTTATAATTTGGAAGCTAAGTAATCTGCATACCTTACTACTAGCTAAGGGGATAGTGACTCCATTGTGAATAAAATATCCCTTCACTAACAAAAATTTCAAAGGCCACAAATAATTATTCTTACTATGGGACCTATCTCTCTTTCCTGTAAAGTGGTTGGGGACAGACTTTAAGAGGATATGTAGTAATATTAGCACCTAATGTAAATTTTTTAGTCAAAAAGACGTTGGAATCCATTCCATCTTAAATGTATCTCTTAAAGGAAGAAGAAACAACATTTATTGAACATGTATTATCTCTTCAGTTTTACTAACTCTTCAAACCAGTTTGGTATGAAAAGGTGTATCTTTTTAACAGATGAGAAAGACAAAAATCAGTGGAAGGCACAGTTGGAATTTGAACTGAGAAAATTTTAAATTCATGTTTTTCCTTGTATACATTATTGTCCCCCTTAAAAAGATTTTATTGAAGATGAGAAGACATAGACAAGTTGTTGACAACCATATCAGATCAGTAAATCAGAACTGCTGATTGAATAGCTATATTTCCTCAAAATAAAGGTCAATAAAATCCAAGAAGGTTTTTTTGTATACATAGACAGGTTAATTCTCAATTTCATATATAAAAGCATGGGACTTAGAGTATCTAAAACAGTTTTGAAAAAACTAAAATGCAAGAAATCACTCAATATAGGGTTGTAAGGCAGTAACAACAAATTAAAGCAGTGTGGTATTGGAAGAATAAACATATAGATCAGTGGAACAGAATAGGGAATTCAGAAATAGTCCACTCAAATAGGCTCAACTGATTTCTGAGAAAAGTGCAGAAGCAGAATAAAGGTCTTCAGTTTCCTTATATATAAAATGGAAATTAATGTGTTTATCTCTGATTATTTTGAGAAGTAAATAAAATAATTGTTCTTTGCATATATTATCTGACAAGAATAATAAAGTTATTGTTGTTTTTAATAAAATAACATTTAGGTGTCTTACACAAAGGACTTCTTTTACTCTGATAAATAACTCAATGGAAAATTTAAACTTGTTTCACATTCCCCAAGGTTGTATTTTAATGAAATTACAAGGACCTCATATCTCTAAGAAATTAATACAGTGAGAATTGCTACTAAAGAATACCATGTATGTACACATGCCATGTAAAAATGTGTGTTCATCTGTAGTATCTTTTGAAAGTAAAATTTTCCAAAGCATATGTTGTAGTTTGCATTAGACTGACCAGATGACCAGTGTCTTAGCATGGGGAACATTTTGGAGCTATTTAGAACCATTAAAGTCATTAGCGCTGATTTCAACCAAGGAGAGTAAACAAATTCCTGCCTGAACAGTAACCAGGGAAGCTGCTTTACTGTCATTGGACCAAAGTTTTAAAATGTTCCACAGATACCTTCTAATGTACATATAATATTGATATGCTTAGTTCAACTCATAGTAACCTATCATTTGCACAACTACCAGTCCTTTTAAAAACATGATGATACTCAGATTGGTTTTAATTGGTTCTAAATGTTATTTTGCATTTATTCAGCAAATGATCATTAAATGCCTGCATGTGTAGATTGTTGTGTTAGTTACTAGATATAATTCATTTGCTTATTGTTCTGGGTTTCTACCTTGAAAGCTGAAAACCAATTAACTGTATATCTGCCCATTCTTCATAATCACAAGGAAATGTCGGAAGGGACAGTATATTATATCACAACAACCAGCAAATTTAGGCTGATAGAAAACTTTTTAAAACTTTATTTTTTTCTGGGATAGTAAGGAAAGTTATGACCAACCTAGATAGCATATTCAAAAGCAGAGACATTACTTTGCCAACAAAGGTCCATCTAGTCAAGGCTATGGTTTGTCCTGTGGTCATGTATGGATGTGAGAGTTGGACTGTGAAGAAGGCTGTGCGCCAAAGAATTGATGCTTTTGAACTGTGGTGTTGGAGAAGACTCTTGAGAGTCCCTTGGACTTCAAGGAGATCCAACAAGTCCATTCTTGAGGAGATCTGCCCTGGGATTTCTTTGGAAGGACTGATGCTAAAGCTGAAACTCCAGTACTTTGGCCACCTCATGTGAAGAGTTGACTCATTGGAAGAGACTCTGATGCTGGGAGGGATTGGGGGCAGGAGGAGAAGGGGACGACAGAGGATGAGATGGCTGGATGGCATCGCTGACTCTATGGATGTGAGTCTGAGTGAACTCTGGGAGTTGGTGATGGACAGGGAGGCCTGGCGTGCTGCAATTCATGGGGTCGCAAAGAGTCAGACACGACTGAGCGACTGAACTGAACTGAATGTTCTAATTCCATACTCCTGTGAAATTACTCACAAGTTCACTGATAACTCCTCCTTTGCTTTTCAAAAATATTGGTAGTTTTAAAAAATAGTCATAGATTTCCTCCTATTCAAATCAGCTGTCAAGAGTAGAGCCTCGGTATATATGGGGATTCTATTTGTGTCTTATTTTTGCTTTAGGTACCTCTCCTTACTCCTGGCATTGGATTATGGCAGTTAAAGAGGATTATTCTTTGGAGGCATGTGTCCCTTTTGCTTTTATTTAGTGCTCTTCTACAGTCATTTTTGCTGCATGGGAAAGGAAACATTTTTCCTAATGAATTGCCTTTGAATTGGGGTCTCTTAGTTCTTGACGTTGAAATAATACAGAGTCTACAGGTTGGTTTTCTGGGTTAGCAAGTTATCCTTCAAGTTACTAGTGTTTGATTTTGTGTATTTCACCTCTAACTTTTCTGAGGTGTATACTAAAATAACTAGTAAAATTTTGAAATTATATTTATCCTCATTATTTTCATAGCGAGATTGTTCAGAAGCTGGATAGCAAGATCAGTAATACCTTATGTGACCAATTTTAGCATACTGTACATGTAAGCAGTCTCTGGGAAGCCTGGGTTTGTCTAAATAGCAATAGGTCTGACTTCAGCCTTTTTATTTAAACTATTGGGCTCTATGTTGCAGAAAGATTATTAAGAGGGCCATGGCATGGCATGGTTTTTCTAGAAATAATGTCTCTGAAGATTTAGAGTGATCTTGAATTAGGGTATTACTTTGAAGACTGATTCTAATTGAATAAACTTAGTAACTTTAGAGTCATTATCTCTTTTTAATTTGAGAGGAACAGAAATGTCATCATCATTGTTTCAGATTTTACATTTTTAGATTCTATGTTTTAAAAAGTAGTGTACTTGACTTTATTTGTTTTAAATACTTGTAACAGTATGGCACAAGTGAAATATTGAAAAAGATTTGGGTGAATAATGTGAGTTCCAAAAAGTGAACTAAGTATTCATTAGTCTGTTATTAGAGTTAACAGCATCTAAAAATCTAACATACCCTTCTTCCTGCCTTCAGGGAGATGGCAAGTTTCTGCTAGTAAAATTATTGGTTTCAAAAAGCATGGAAAATAATCTATTCTGCTGGCATTTTTTTTAATTTACAAGGATACAGGAACATTGGAGTATAAGTAAATTGAAAATACAGCTTGAGTGTTATGAAATTGTGAACATAATCAGGGGAAAGCAATATTCTGTGTGTACTGCAGCAGTTATAGGCCCATAGCATAGATAATTTTAGTTTGTTCTTTCTTTGCTAGGCCAACTTGGTTCAGTTCAGTTGCTCAGTCGTATCTGACTCTTTGCAACCACATGGACTGCAGCACTCCAGGCTTCCCTGTCCATCACCAACTGCCGGAGGCTGCTCAAACTCATGTCCATTGTGTCAGTGATGCCATCCAACCATCTCATCCTCTGTCATCCCCTTCTCCCGCCTTCAGTTTTTCCCAGCATCAGGATCTTTTCCAATAAGTTGGTGCTTCCCATCATGTGGCCAAAGTATTGGAGTTTCAGTTTCAGCATCAGTCCTTCCAGTGAATACTCAGGACTGATTTCCTTTAGGATGGACTGGTTGGATCTCCTGGCAGTCTCCTCCAACACCACAGTTGAAAAGCATCAATTTTTCGGTGCTCAGCTTTCTTTATAGTCCAACTCTCACATCCATACGTGACTACTGGAAAAACCATAGCTTTGACTAGACAGACCTTTCTTGGCAAAGTAATGTCTCTGCTTTTTAATATGCTGTTTAGGTTGGTCATGGCTTTTCTTCCAAGGAGCAAGCGTCTTTTAATTTCATGACTGCAGCCACCATCTGCAGTGGTTTTGGAGCCCATGAAAATCAAGTCTGCCACTGTTTCCATTGTTTCCCCATCTATTTGCCATGAAGTGATGGGACCAGATGCCATGATCTTAGTTTTATGAATGTTAAGCTTTAAGTCAAAATTTTCACTCTCCTCTTTCACTTTCATCAAGAGGCTCTTTAGTTCTCCCTTTCTGCCATAAAGGTGGTGTCATCTGCATATCTGAGATTATTGATATTTTCCCCTGCAATCTTGATTCCAGCTTGTGCTTCATCCAGCCAAGTGTTTCTCATGATGTATTCTGCATATAAGTTAAATAAGCAGGGTGACGATATACAGCCTTGATGTACTCCTTTTCGTATTTGGAGCCAGTCTGTTGTTCCATGTCCACTTCTAACTGTTGCTTCCTGACCTGCATACAGGTTTCTCAAGAGGCAGGTCAGGTGGTCTGGGATTCCCATCTCTTGAAGAATTTTCCACAGTGTATTATGATCCACACAGTCAAAGGCTTTGGCATAGTCAATAAAGCAGAGATAGATGTTTTTCTGGAATTCTCTTGCTTTTTTGATGATCCAGCAGATGCTGGCACTTTGGTCGCTTGTTCTTCTGCCATTTCTAAAACCAGCTTGAACATCTGGAAGTTCACAGTTCATGTATTACTGAAGCTGGGCTTGGAGAATTTTGAGCATTACTTCACTAGCATATGAAATGAGTGCAATTGTGAGGTAGTTTGAGCATTCTTTGGAATTGCCTTTCTTTGGGATTGGAATGAAAACTGACCTTTTCCATTCCTGTGGCCACTGCTGAGTTTTCCAAATTTGCTGGCATATTGAGTGCAGCACATACACAGCATCATCTTTGAGGATTTGAAATAGCTTAACTGGAATTCCATCACCTCCACTAGCTTTGTTCATAGTGATGCTTCCTAAGGCCCACTTGACTTCACATTCCAGGATGTCTGGCTCTAGGCGAGTGACCACGTCATCGTGGTTATCTGGGTCATGAAGATCTTTTTTGTATAGTTCTTCTGTGTATTCTTGCCACCTCTTCTTAATACCTTCTGCTTCAGTTTGGAGCCCATCTTTGCATGAAATAGTGCCTTGGTATCTCTAATTTTCTTGAAGAGATCTCTAGTCTTTCCTATTCTATTGTTTTCCTCTATTTCTTCACACTGGTCACTGAGGAAGGCTTTCATATCTCTCCTTGCTGTTCTTTGGAACACTGCATTCGGTTGTGTATATCTTTCCTTTTCTCCTTTGCCTTGCACTTCTTTTCTTTTCTCAGCTATTTGTAAGGCCTCATCAGACTACCATCTTGCCAGTGTTCAGAAGTTGTTTTGTGGAAGTTGCTCAGCATTCAAATGATCTTTTGATGAAATTGTGGGGGAGAAAGTGGTCTCTATGTCCTATTCCTCTGCCATGTAGTATGAAATATGGCCAACTTGGTACTCTTGTGCATTTTTAAATGTTATGCTTCTAATTACTAAAAAATTAGATAGTTTAGATTAAGGTGTGGTAAACTTTTTCTGTTAAGAGCCAAATAAATATTTTAGAGTTTGTTTGCTTTTTATAACTTCTATTACATATTTTTAAAATGTTAAAAAATTGCCTGTGTGTCACCGTTTAGATAAATGGTTTTGGAATGTCGTTTACAAAGTTGTTTGTACTAATCTCCTGACAAAATTTAGGGTTAGGAGTCTAACTGTAAAAAATAAAAAAGAAAATTTGAAGCAAATCCCATGAAATATTTGAAGTATCAAGAATTTACAAAGACTTATTTTGAAAAATATCTTATGAATGACCCAAACTGTGTATTTTTCAAATGATTTTGAAAGAATTGAATTTCTATTGGCTGTTAGAATTTAAAATTGTCAGAAATCATAAGTAGGATGACTACTGCAAATACTTTATGAAATTAAGTTTCAAAGTTTTTAAATGTTTCAAGTAAGAATATTAATAAAAAATAAGGAAAATCTCTGGTAGTTACTTACTACTGAAGTTATTTTTTACATTTAATTCATTGAGATTATAAATTCAGTCATTCCATTCCACAAATTTTTCCAGGATTAATTATGTTCTGGATAATATGCTAGATACTGGGGTTATAAATAATAAAATAAAATTAAATTAAATTAAAAAAAAAGAAAAACCTAAAAAAAAAAAAAAAAAGAATCATAAGACATGATCCTTTTCCTCAGGGAGCTTACAGTGTGATTGAGGGATGGAACAGATATTTAATATGTAAGACAGTGTTTAGGGATAGAAGTCTGTGTCTGTTAAGTGAGAAGAAATAAAAAGGAAGATATAACATTGAGTTTTGATAAAGATGAGCTGATATTCAAAAACACAGGTAACCTGAAATGGTAAATACTTCAAAGATGATTCATACTTAAATTGGACTCTGTTTTTTATGCTTTGATTTGAACATGAGTGTGTTTTAACAGCTAATTTACTTTAGAGCAGAGTCTCTTGTGGCTGCCTGCATGATCAGTCATGTCCAACTCTGTGACCCCATGGACTGTAGCCCGCCATGTTCCTCTGTCCATGGGATTTCCCAGGCAAGAATACTGGAGTGGGTTGCCATTTCCTTCTGCAGGGGATCTTCCCAACCCAGGGTTTGAACCCACGTTTTTGCATGTCTTACATTGGCAGGTGGATTCTTTATGACTGTGCCCACTTGGGAAGCCCAGCAGAGTCTCATCATTGTTTTTAAATACCTGACGAATAGAGTAACTTAGAGGCAGTATACTCTTGCTTATCCTGAGAATCTCTTTAAAAGGTAACTCTTTAAGGGGAATTCCCTGGAGGTCCAGTGGTTAAAGCTGTGCTTTTGATCCTTGATCAGAGAACTAAGATCCCACAGGCCTGTGCGGTGTGGCCACACACACACAAATAACTGAACAGATATATTGAAACAGAATTCAGTTCAGTTCAGTTCAGTTGCTCAGTCATGTCTGACTCTTTGCGACCCCATGGACTGGAGCATGCCAGGCTTCTCTGTCCATCACCAGCTCTCAGAGCTTGCTCAGACTCATGTCCATCTAGTCGGTGATGCCATCCAACCATCTCATTCTCTGTTGTCCCCTTCTTCTCCTGCCTTCAATCTTTCCCAGCATCAGGGTCTTTTCAAATGAGTCAGTTCTTCACATGATGTGGCCAAAGTATTGGAGTTTCAGCTTCAACATCAGTCCTTCCAATGAATATTCAGGACTGATTTCCTTTAGGATGGACTGGTTGGATCTCCTTGCAGTCCAAGGGACTCTCTAGAGTCTTCTCCAGCACCACAGTTCAAAAGCATCAATTCTTCAGCACTCAGCTTTGTTTATAGTCCAACTCTCACATCCATACATGACTACTGGAAAAACCATAGCCTTGACTATTCGGACCTTTGTCTGCAAAGTAATGTCTCTGCTTTTTAATATGCTGTCTAGTTTGGTCATAGCTTTTCTTCCAAGGAACAAGCGTCTTTTAATTTCATGGCTGCAGCTACCATTTGCAGTGGTTTTGGAGCCCCCCCCCCAAAACAAAGTCTGTCACTGTTTCCGTTGTTTCCCCATCTATTTGCCATGAAGTGATGGGACTGGATGACATGATCTTAGTTTTCTGAATGTTGAATTTTAAGCCAACTTTTTCACTCTCCTCTTTCACTTTCATCAGGAGGCTCCTTAGTTTTTTGCTTTCTGCCATAAGGGTGGTGTCATCTGCATATCTAAAGTTTTTGATATTTTTCCCTGCAATCTTGATTCCAGCTTGTGTTTCATCCAGCCCAGCATTTCCCATGATGTACTCTGCATATAAGTTAAATAAGCAGAGTGACAATATATAGCCTTGACATACTCCTTTCCTGATTTGGAACCAGTTTATTGTTCCATGACCAGTTCTAACTATTGCTTCTTTACCTGCATACACACCTGGAGAAGGGAATGGCAAACCACTTGAGTATTCTTGCCTTGAGGACCCCATGAAAAGTATAAAACAGAATTGCCCTTCTTAAACCTGTGAAGCAGTGACAGTGAGTAGTTATATAGGTATGTTTCAAAGGACTAACCTATTGGGGTGAAAAAAAAACAACAGGATTATGTATAATTAGAAAGCCAGAAAGATCAAAACAAATAATTTTAAATGAATTTTGCAGGTGCTATCAAATTTTCTATAAGTAATGTGTTGACTATAAAATTCAATCTAAAAGATTAAAAAAAAATATTAAAAGCATAAATCTCCTGGAGAAATGACCATAACTAGTAATAAACCTTTGAAAGTATTTAGTAGTTTAAAACTCAGGACGGAGATGAAAACTGGTATGTGGAAAGCAAAACAAAAAGACTAATTTTTGGACATGCCCAACTAAAGGACTATTAGTGAAACTGATAAAGTGCATTATAGTAAAAATATACAAAGATAGTTTTCACTTCTCTCCGGTTTCTGATTGTTCAAGTAAGACATTTATGCATGGAGATATATATATGTATATATTTCAGTTCAATTCAGTTGCTCAGTCGTGTCTGACTCTTAGCAATATGTGTGTATGTACCTTTATAGGTTGACTTGGAAGATTGTTTTCAAGTTGACAAAAAATAGTTGTATTATTATTTAAGAGTAATGTTCTCACAATTGTATGTCAAAACTAAATCTGTTAAATTAGTAGTATATGATGATGTAGCAGTAAGTTTTGATTCACAGGTATATTATTTTGTACATAGGTAGTATTATTCAACTTTGATTAATGGTTAACTAAAATGTTCCATATACTTTTTCCTGTATTTTCTTTTGGCAGGAAAACATTCATGCATCAGGCATTTATTGAGCACATTTGACACTGTGCCAGCTGCTTTAAGAACATAAATATTAATCCTGAAAAAAATGAGGGTTTTCATGATAATATGTTTTGTTGTTACACAGTGAGGTAAAGGTGGGTGTTTGGAAGCTGGATATGATGTTTCTAGGTAACTGCATGATTTCCTTGGAACAAATATTCCTAAGGAACTGTTGAGCAATTTGTCAAAGTTTGTTGATCATACAGGAAAAGGGAGCTATGGATTTGAGTAGGTGAACAGATATGCTGGGAGACTAGATGAATTCTGCACAAGACATGGTGCAGTGATACCAGTAATATTGGAGATAGCTAAGGTAAGGGGATCTCAGAATTCAGTGAGTAATCTGGGGTACACTGATGATATATCTAACGGCTTGTTCTATAGTGGCTAGACTTTGGGAAATGTGAACTAAGAAATAATTTTCCCAGGCGTAAGGTGTCTGGATGAATATTAAGAGAAATAATAATAACATAACTGTAGTGAAGGAACTATCCCAAGAAAAGTCAGCCTCTTAATTTTACAATATAGAGGAGTAAGGGTGGCTTATTGGCCTTGGTTAGTGAAAGAATCCCAAGCTGAATAGATAAATCAGATGCCCAATAATTGGAGCCAGAGGCTTATTCCTAGCAGAGTTCAAGCAAGATCTGTGGTTTTCATAGAATTACCACCAACAGAGGATGCCCACTGTATGTAGTAGGGCATAGAACATTAATAAACCTGTAGCCACAAGGAAGAGTCCCAAAAGTTAGATTCTCCTCAGTCCTTCATTGTCATAATTAAGAGGCAAAAGGGCCAGGGTCCGTTCTTCTGAATTATCATTCTAGGTGTACACCTATTCATGAAAATTTTCACTCCTTGAAAGTGTGTCTATAATGTTAGAAGAAGTATAATGAGTGTTAAGTTGATGCTTCATCAGATATTACAGAATAGAGGACATATCATAACTCTGTGGTAACCAGAATTAGAACAAGGGTAATCAGAGATATTTCACTGATGGAGATCATGAAGAGTATTGGCTTGGTCCAGAGTCTTGGAACAGCCATCTATATCAGGTGTTATCTGCTTTATTTCTGGGTCTAATTTAGCTTTAGGTCTCCAACTGTTTCAGAGGCACATTCAGTTGGAGAAGTCTTTTTAAAATGTGAAACGAATTCAAGAATCAATGCTTTAAAGTTTAGCAGCACAGGGATTGGTTTATAATATGTGATAGGACCCCTTTCATCTGATCTGTAAGGAGTCTATTAAAAGATGTCTTTTCCAATAAACGTAGTCTCCTGGGTGTAAATTGTGGTGTTCTATACCTTCATCCCCTGGATGTGGAAAGATTTTTCAACCGGATGCTCATTTTTCTTCAGAGTCTTAATGATATTTTGACAATAATGTAAAAGATCTCCCTTGACTAGAAGTGGCTCATGTGATCCTGATTCACAAATCTTGGGTCTTCCAGTAATTATTTCAAATGTTTAATATAACTGTGAGTAGCAATTTAAGCCAAGGAAGGCCAAAGGCCTTAGAGAATTTTGCTGATTGAGTTTTGTAAATTATGCCATTAGTCTTTCCCCTAGACCAGAAGATTGGAGATAATAGGCACAGTGGAAATGTAGTATAGGCCAGATCACAAACAGCATTTAGAATTTTTCCAGTGAAATGTGTACTGTTTTCACTACATAATTTCAGGGGAATTCCTCAGGTAGGAATAGTCCTTTCCAACAGTCCTTTGTCCACTGCAAGGGCAGTTGCTTGTTTGTAAGGAAATGATTCTAACCAATGAAAACACATACAAACCATCACCAGAACATGTATATTTATATCCTTGAGAGAGAGGCAGCTGGATATAATCTAGTTGCCAGATAACGAAGGAACCAGGAGGCAAAGGAAAGTGGCCTTGAGAAGTATTAGTAGATTTTCCTGCAATGTACTTAGGACAGATCTGACACCTCTGACGTATTTTGGTCACTACTATGAAAAAGGTTTCCAAAAGTATTGTTTTCCACAGGTTTTAATTTTATTAGTTCCCCCATGAATCATTTGATATGTAATTTTAATATGGTTGCTTGAGTGGCTTCAGAAAGAGCAGAACAGCCATTTGGCCCATACCAAAGCCCAATATGTTGATCAAATGTGTATCCTTCAGAAACCCACCTCTGTTCCTTAAATGTAGCATGCAATTGCCCATCTCTGATAATATCCTTTAGATCTTGGGTGCCTGTCCAAGTAATAGCTAACATGGTGTGAATAGAATGACCAACAGGAGGTTCCTTTGTGGAGCCTGAATCTTGTAATCTTGTAATGCTGCTACCTTAGTAGTTTTATCTACTAACTGGTCCCCTATTCTTTCTCAGTGTTGTCTTTGGAATGCACTAGGACCTTTATTATAGCCAATTGTGACAGCAGGATTGCATCCAGTAAGACCTTAAAAAAGGGATCATTTGCAATTTCATTTCACGCTGGGAGCAGGAGACTTCTCTATTTCCAAAGCATTCCAAAGTCATGAGCTACTCCAAAAGCATACCTGCTTTGTAATTGTTAGCATGTTTGCTAGAGACCTGAGTGCAGGCATGAGTGAGTGCTTATAGGTCAGCTTCAATTTGGGCTGACGAAATTAAGGGCTAAGCTTTGGATTCTATTAAAGTGAAGGGAATAGATACAGTATATCCAATTTTCAGATGTCCATCATTATTTCTTAGGTAGGAGTCATAAGTAAACTAAGAAGCACTGGAGTTGTCTAAAGGTGTTTCTTGTAAATCTGGATGTGGACTAGTCAAAAGATCACTTGTGGTTATGCAGTCATGTGGAGTCTCATCTGTTGGTGATGGTAAGAGAAGAAAAGGATTTAGGGAGTTTCCATGAGACAAAAGTGACATTTGGAGAGGAAAACAATAAGATTTCATGAGGCTTCAGTCCACTAACATATTAAGTGTTGTGGGTAGTATGAGTTCACGAATGCTGCAATAGAGTGAGAGACAAACACTTGTAAAGAAGACCCTGTAACTGTCTCTTCTGTGGCCCACAGAAGAGTAGCAGTGGTTGCTATTGCTCAAAGGCAAGGTGGATGTCCTTGAGTTATGAGTTCCAACTTTTGGCTATAATAGCTGATAGGTGAGCATTTTCCCCTTGGGCTGAACAAGTACACCAAGGGTATTTCTGTTAACTACATGTAACTTCATAGTAGAAAGGGAAGAGAATCACTAGGGTTTCCTATAGGAGGGACAGTGACCAATTTAGTTGTTAAAGTTTTAAAGGCTGACTCAATGTCATAATTCCAAACAAGAGGATTTGGTCTCTTATCATTTGAAAAGGAATAAATGGGTTTTGTATTAAAGGAGAAACTGGGAACCCAGCTTCTACAGTGGGCATCACCAGATGGTCATTATGGAAATCAGATTGATTATATTCTTTGCAGCCGAGGATGGAGAAGCTCTATACAATCAACAAAAACAAGACCAGGAGCTGACTGTGGCTCAGATCATGAACTCCTTATTGCAAAATTCAGACTTAAATTGAAGAAAGTGGGGAAAACCACTAGACCATTCAGGTATGACCTAAATCAAATCCCTTATGATTATACAGTGGAAGTGAGAAATAGATTCAAGGGATTAGATTTGATAGACAGAGTTCCTGAAGAACTATGGATGGAAGTTCGTGACATTGTATGGGAGGCAGGGATCAAGACCATCCCCAAGAAAAAGAAATACAAAAAGGCAAAATGGTTGTCTGAGGAGGCCTTATAAATAGCTGAGAAAAGAAGACAAGTGAAAGGCAAAGGAAAAAAGAAAAAAATATACCCATTTGAATGCAGAGTTCCAAAGAATAGCAAGGAGAGATAGGAAAGCCTTCCTAAGTGATCAGTGCAAAGAAATAAAAGAAAACAATAGAACGGAAAAGACTAGAGATCTCTTCAAGAAAATTAGAGATACCAAGGGAACATTTCATGCAAAGATGGGCTTGATAAAGGACAGAAATGGTATGTACCTAACCAAAGCAGAAGATGTTAAGAAGTGGTGACAAGAATATACAGAAGAACTATACAAAAAAGGTATTAATGACCCAGATGACCATGATGGTGTGATCATTCACCTAAAGCCAGACATCCTGGAATGTGAAGTCAAGTGGGCCTTACAAAGCAGTACTACTAAGCTACTGGAGATGATGAAATTCCAGCTGGGCTATTTCAAATCCTAAAAGATGATGCTGTGAAAGTGCTGCACTCAGCATGCCAGCAAATTTGGAAAACTCATCAGTGGCCACAGGACTGGAAAATGTCAACTTTCATTCCAATCCCAAAGAAATGCAATGCCAAAGAATGTCCAAATTACCACACAATTGTACTCATCTCACACACTAGCAAAGTAATGCTCAAAATTCTCCAAGTGAGGCTTCAAAAGTATGTGAACCTAGAACTTCCAGATATTGAAGCTGGATTTAGGAAAGGCAGAGGAACCAGAGATCAAATGGCCAGCATCTGCTGGATCATAGGAAAAGCAAGAGAATTCCAGAAAAATATCTACCTTGCCAAAGCCTTTTACTGTGTAAATCAGAACAAACTGTGGAAAATTCTTAAAGAGATGGGAATACCAGACCAGCTTACCTGCCTCCTGAGAAATTTGTATGCATATCAAGAAGCAACAGTCAGAACCAGACATAAAACAATGGCCTAGTGCCCAATTGGGAAAGGAGCCCCACAAGGCTGTATATTGTCACCTTGCTTATTTAACTTATATGCAGAGCAAGTTCAGTTAAGTTCAGTCGCTCAGTCATGTCTGACTCTTTGCAACCCCATGGATTGCAGCACGCCAGGCCTCCCTGTCCATCACCAATCCCAGCATTTACTCAAGCTCATATCCGTCGAGTCAGTGATACCATCCAACCATCTCATCCTCTGTCTTCCCCTTCTCCTCCCACCTTCAATCTTTCCCAGCATCAGGGTATTTTCAAATGAGTCAGTTCTTCACATCAGGTGGCCAAAATATTGGAGTTTCAGCTTCAGCATCAGTCCTTTCAGAGTACATCATGCAAATGCTAGGATGGATGAAGCACAAGCTGGAATCAAGATTGCTGGGAGAAATATCAATAACCTCATATATGCAGATGACACCACCTTTATGGCAGAAAGTGAAGAGAACTAAAGAGCCTCTTGATGAAGGTGAAAGAGGAGAGTAAAAAAGCTGGCTTAAAGTTCAACATTAAAAAAACTAAGATCATGGCATCCAGTCCCATCACTTCATGGCAAATAGATGGGTCAACAATGGAAACAGTGACAGATTTTATTTTCCTGGGCTCCAGAATCACTGCAGATGGTGGCTGCAGCCATGAAATTAAAAGACACTTGCTCCTTGGAAGAGAAGCTGTGTCCAACCTAGACAGCATATTAAAAAACAGAGACATTATTTTGCCAACAAAGGTCCATCTAGTCAAAGCTATGGTTTTTCCAGTAATCATGTATGGATGTGAGAAGTCGACCATAAAGAAAGCTGAGCGCCAAATAATTGATACTTTTGAACTGTGGTGTTGGAGAAGACTCTTGATAGTCCCTTGGACTGCAAGGAGATCAAACCAGTCAATCCTAAAGGAAATCAGTTCTGAATATTCATTGCAAGGACTGAAGCTGAAGCTCCAGTACTTTGGCCCCCTAATGCGAATAACTGGATCATTGGAAACGACCCTGATGCTGGGAAAGATTGAAGGCAGGAAGAGAAGGTATCGATAGAGGATGAGATGGTTGGGTGGCATCACTGACTGGATGGTCGTGAGTTTGAGCAAGCTCCAGGAGATGGTAATGGATGGGGAAGCCTGGTATGCTCTAGTCTGTGGGATCACAAAGAGTTGGACATGACTGAGTGACTGAATTGAACTGAAGTTCTACAATAACCTGCTAGCCTGAGAAGGCCTCTCAACTGGCACTTGGTGACAGGAATGGGAAACTGTGATATGCCTTGGATGCTTATAGGATCCAGCATTAGGCTTGATTGAGGGGTGGGTCTTAAATAATTTAAGTATTCTACCTGGGTTTTGTTGACTTAAGGAAAAACACGCAAAATCAGTATGAGTTGAAGTTTTTTTCAGGAACCTTAATGAACACTTTTTTATATGCCCAGGAGACAGCCTCTCCATAGCTCTGGGGGAACTGCTAGGGATCGAACCCAGGTCTCCCACATTGCAGGCAGATTTTTTACTGCCTGAGAGACCAGAGAAGCCCCACAGAGGTAGGAGAGAAGCCAGTATATATATGTATGTATGTATGTATGTATGTGTGTATGTATGTGTGTATATATATATATATATATATATATATATATATATATATGATTTCTTAGCTGGAGAATATGTGCAGGCCAACATACATTTTCCTGAAAGTTTACTGCAAATCATAAAGAACAGATATCTCAAGTTAATGACTTGAGTAATTCTCTATGTATATGAAGATGCAAGAATCTGGGCTCATTAAAATTTTCCCAGATATATATATTTAACTATCTAAGGGGCCTTCTTGTCCAAAGCACAGAGCATCCTGTTATTGTCTTACTTTCAGATTGTGCTGTTGTTCATTGTCTTCAGTGGGTTGTAAGGTAATCCTTGTAGAATTGGGTAGTGAGCAGGAACACTCTGCTTTTCTTTGTTTATATTTCAAAATTTGAAACTTAACCCTTGACACCTAATGTTTTTTGTGTGCTAGCTGAATGAGGCAGTGTAGGCTACCCTTGAGGTTTGCTCTCTCAGTATGGGACTGTAATAAAAGGTCATCCCCATATTAGAGTTACGTAGAGCTATGGGCACAATATAAATCAGCCAAGTCTGGTTTCATTATCTCTGAAAAGTAAGTAGAGTTTTTTGTGTAGCTCTGAAGCATAATTGTCCAAGTAAGTTGATGTCCTTCTCCCTGGAGGAGGGCTCGGTAACCCACTCCAGTATTCTTACCTGGAGAATCCCATGGACAGAGAAAGCCTGCTGGGCTGCAGTTCATAGGGTCGCAAAGAATTGGACACAATTGAAGCTACTGAGCGTGCACACATGCACCACATAAAGGCAAACAGGTACTGAACTATGTGGATGTATAGGAGTTCTGAAGAAAGCATTGTGTAAGTTTCTGATTATTAAAAAACAAAACCCCCCCAAAAAAACAAAAAGAAACTTTGTGTTTAGAGGGACTAACTTGAGAATGGTGTAAGGGTTGGGGACCACAGGGTGACATGGTTTGACTGTATTGTTTATGGCTTTATAATTTTGAACAAAATGCTGGTGTTGGCCATAAGACTTGTATATGGAAAGAACTAATGTATTACTGGAATTAGTGTATGGAATTATTAGGCCCTTCTGGAGATGTGCCTTGACAATGAGATGAATTCCTTCCAGGTCCTGAAGACTGAGAAGTTATCATTTGAGGCAAAGGTTTATTTGGGTCTACCTAGATCTTAATTGGAGGTGCTGAATTAATGCTTCCTATGTTAAAGAGGTGGACCATAGATAAGAACAGAATTTAGCAGATACTTGTAATTGGGAGTTGAAAAGACAGGAGCAAGGAGGGAAATCTCAATATTACGACTAGAGTTAAAAGTAGACCTTGAGAAGTCAAGGATTTATAAGTGTATTTCCCCTTTTGGAGAAAAGGGAATATTAGGTTGTAATTTTTCCAGGAGATCTTGACTGAAAAGGTGTACATGAACAGAAGGAGCAAGAAGGAACTGGAGAGTTTCCTGAAAAGAGCTTATCTTGAAAAATGAGGGGTCTGTTTGCTCAAAACCCCCACCATTTGTACCTTTTCTGTATTCTGAGGAAGTGGGGCTTTGAGCCTGGCAGGGTTCAAGCCAGACAAAATTGCTCCTGTGTTCATAATGGCAGTAATAGCTTCAGCTCCTATAAAAAGGTACAGTTCTCTCAGTGGGAGTTAGGAAGACCTTGACACTTTCCTTATTCTATGCTATGCTAAGTGACTTCAGTCGTGTCCGACTCTGTGTGACCCCATAGACGGCAGCCCACCAGCCTTCCCCATCCCTGGGATTCTCCAGGCAAGAACACTGGAGTGGGTTGCCATTTCCTTCTCCAATGCATGAAAGTGAAAAGAGAAAGTGAAGTTGCTCAGTCGTGTCCGACTCTTAGTGACCCCAAGGACTGCAGCCTACCAGGCTCCTCTGTCCATGGGGTTTTCCAGGCAAGAGTATTGGAGTGGGGTGCCATTGCCTTCTCCGGACACTTTCCTTGGAGCATCCCTATTCATGAGTATATAAAAAGGGGGCACGTCTCAAATTTCTCAGAAAGTTCTTGATAAAAGAGGAAGGGGCCTTGAGCTGCTAACAGGACCTTCTTTTTAAATTTAGGCAATTTTTCCAGTGGCCAGTTCACTTACAGTAATGGCATGCACTTGGCTTCTGGAAGGGGGCACTTATGGGAACTCTGTGTTCTTTCTACTGAGGTAGCTACTGAGCAGCAGCAGCCACCAGTTGATGCAATTGCAAATTCATGATTTTAGTTGTCTTACAATTTTCTGTATGTTTGATTGTTTTAGATAGCTACTTAGTCAAGTTAATTAGATCAGGTATGGCCACTGTTTCCCAATTTGATTGTGCCCATTTCATCAGCAGTCCAAGTTTCTCATCTGGTCCCTAACAAAGACTGAATTAAAGAGGGTTGAGTATTGTTTACCCTAGCAAGTAGTCTGGAGTATTCCCAGAATACTGTTGTTAGCTATGAATGATAATCTTGAACAGTTTTATCAGGTCTTTATGTAGTAGACTGAATCTTTTTCTAGTTGATGGGGCAAGGAAAAGCCTGAGGAACTGCTACATGAAGCGCTTGAGCCAACTGAGAAGCTGGTGCCATCACACTGATGTCCTTTCTGTAGATAACATCTAAAGGGTGAAGCCAGCTGGCATTAGTTTGCAGTGTCTGGCTTGATTTTCTCTGGCTAAGATTCAGTTTAGTTGATACAAGTCATAGAATCCTGGACCATAGGTTTATAACACAAGGTTAAATTCTTCTGCAAAGTGGAGGGGGTCCTCAGGGACCTTGAGAAAATCCTTGGCTATGACCCATAATTCTGCAGGGCGTGAAGGCATATAGTCTACGAGTTAGAAAATGCTATCAGTGTTCAAAGTAGTGACAAAGGGAAAAGTTTTTATGGGAGAGTGAGGAGGTAGGGGTAAAGATTTTGGAGGAAGAATAGGAGAAGCAGAAATACAGAATGACAGCTCAGCGAGTTTAGGATACATAGGGGCCAACGGAGAAAGAAGAGGAAGAGGGCTCTTGAGCCTTTTCTGGAATATTTAGAAATACAGCCTTTTCTGGAGTATTTAGAATGCTATGCTTTGCTGGAGCAGCCGTGAAGAGATATCCCACATCCAAGGTAAGAGAAAACCAAGTAAGACGGTAGGCACTGAGAGAGGGCATCACAGGGCAGACAGACTGAAGCCACAATCACAGACAACTAGCCAATCTGATCACATGGACCACAGCCTTGTCTAACTCAGTGAAACTAAGCCATGCTGTGTGGGGCCAGCCAAGACAGATGGGTCATGGTGGAGAGATCTGACAGAATGTGGTCCACTGGAGAAGGGAACGGCAAACCCCTTCAGTATTCTTGGCTTGAGAACCCCATGAACAGTATGAAAAGGCAAAAAGATAGGACACTGAAAGATGAACTCCCCAGGTCAGTAGGTGCCCAATATGCTGCTGGAGATCAGTGGAGAAATAACTCCATAAAAAATGAAGGGATGGAGCCAAAGCAAAAACAACACCCAGTTGTGGATGGGACTGGTGATAGAAGCAAGGTTCGATGCTGTAAAGAGCAATATTGCATAGGAACCTGGAATGTTAGGTGCATGAATCAAAGCAAATTGGAAGTGGTCAAACAGGAGATGACGAGTGAACACCGACATTCTAGGAATCAGCGAATTAAGATGGACTGGAATGGGTGAATTTAACTCAGATGATAATCATATCTACTACTGTGGGCAGGAATCCGTTAGAAAAAATGGAGTAGCCATCATAGTCAACAAAAGAATCTGAAGTGTAGTACTTGGATGCAATCTCAAAAAGAACAGAATGATCTCTATTCGTTTCCAAGGCAAACCATTCAATATCATGGTAATTCAAGTCTGTGCCCCAACCAGTAACACTGAAGAAGCTGAAGTTGAACAGTTGTATGAAGACCTACAAGACCTTCTAGAACTAACACCCCCCAAAAGATGTCCTTTTCGTTATAGGGGACTGGAATGCAAAAGTACGAAGTCAAGAAACACCTGGAGAAACAGGCAAATTTGGCCTTGGAGTACAGAGTGAAGCAGGGCAAAGGCTAATAGAGTTCTGCCAAGAGAACGCACTGGTCATAGCAAACACCGTCTTCCAACAACACAAGAGAAGACTCTACACATGGACATCACCAGATGGTCAACACTGAAATCAGATTGATTATATTCTTTGCAGCCAAATATAGAGAAGCTCTACACGGTCAGCACAAACAAGACCAGGAGCTGACTGTGGCTCAGATCATGAGCTCCTTATTGCCAAATTCAGACTTAAATTGAAGAAAGTAGGGAAAACCACTAGACCATTCAGGTATGACCTAAATCAAATCCCTTATGACTATACAGTGGAAGTGAGAAATAAGTTTAAGGGACTAGATCTGATAGAGAGCCTGAAGAACTATGGACGGTGGTTCGTAACATTGTACAGGAGACAGGTATCAAGATCATCCCCAAGAAAAAGAAATGCAAAAAGCAAAATGGCTGTCTGAGGAGGCCTTCCAAATAGCTGTGAAAAGAAGGGAAGTAAAATGCAAAAGAGAAAAAGAAAGATATAAACATCTGAATGCAGAATTCCAGAAAATAGCAAGGAGAGACAAGAAAGCCTTCCTCAGTGATCATTGCAAAGAAACAGAGGAAATAAACAGAATGGGAAAGACTAGAGATCTCTGCAAGAAAATTAGAGATACCAAGGGAACATTTCACGCAAATATGGGTTCAATAAAGGACAGAAATGGTATGGACCTAACAGAAGCAGAAGATATTAAGAAGAGATGGCAACAATACACAGAAGAACTATACAAAAACATCTTTATGACCCAGATATTCAAGATGGTGTGATCTCTCACGTAGAGCCAGACATCCTGGAATGTGAAGTCAAGTGGGCCTTAGAAAGCATGACTATGAACAAAGCTAGTGGAGGTTATGGCATTCCAGTTGAGCTCTTTCAAATCTGAAAGATGATGCTGTGAAAGTGCTGTACTTATATGCCAGCAAATTTGGAAAACTCAGCAGTGGCCACAGGACTGGAAAAGGTCAGTTTTCATTCCAATCCCAAAGAAAGGCAATGCCAAAGAATGCTCAAACTATCGCACAGTTGCACTAATCTCACACACTAGTAAAGTAATGCTTAAAATTCTCCAAGCCAGGCTTCAGCAATACGTGAACCATAAACTTCCAGATGTTCAAGCTGGTTTGAGAAAAGGCAGAGGAACCAGAGATCAAATTGCCAACATCCGCTGGATCATGGAAAAAGCAAGAGAGTTCCAGAAAAGCATCTATTTCTGCTTTATTGACTATGCCAAAGCCTTTGACTGTGTGGATCACAATACACTGTGGAAAATTCTTCAAGAGATGGGAATCCCAGACCACCTGACCTGCCTCTTGAGAAACATGTATGCAGGTCAGGAAGCAACAGTTAGAACTGGACATGGAACAACAGACTGGTTCCAAATAGGAAAAGGAGTTCATCAAGGCTGTATATTGTCACCCTACTTATTTAACTTATATGCAGAGTACATCAGGAGAAACACTGGTCTGGAGGAAGCACAAGCTGGAATCAAGATTGCTGGGAGAAATATCAATAACCTCAGATATGCAGATGACACCACCCTTATGGCAGAAAGTGAAGAAGCCCTAAAGAGCCTCTTGATGAAAGTGAAAGAGGAGAGCGAAAACGTTGGTTTAAAGCTCAACATTCAGAAAAGATTCAGATCATTGCATCTGGTCCCATCACTTCATGGCAAATAGATGGGGAAACAGTGGAAACAGTGGCTGACTTTATTTTTCTGGATTCCCAAATCATTGCAGATGGTGATTGCAGCCAAGAAATTAAAAGATGCTTACTCCTTGGAAGGAAAATTATGACCAACCTCGATAGCATATTGAAAAGCAGAGACATTACTTTGCCAACAAAGGTTCGTCTAGTCAAGTCTATAGTTTTTCCAGTGGTCATATGTGGATGTGAGAGTAGGACTGTGAAGAAAGCTGAGTGCAGAAGAATTAATGCTTTTGAACTGTGGTGTTGGAGAAGACTCTTGAGAGTCCCTTGCACTGCAAGGAGATCCAACGAGTTCATCCTAAAGGAGATCATTCGTGGGTGTTCTTTGGAAGGACTGATGTTGAAGCTGAAACTCCAATAGTTTGGCCACCTGATGCGAAGAGGTGACTCATTGGAAAAGACCCTGATGCTGGGAAAGTTTGAGGGCAGCAGGAGAAGGGGACAACAGAGGATGGGATGGCTGGATGGCAGCACTGATTCAATGGACATGGTTTTAGGTGGACTCCGGGAGTTGGTGATATACAGGGTGGCCTGGTGTACTTTGTTTCATGGGTGACAATGAATCGGACACGACTGAGCGACTGAACTGCACTGAAACCTTGTAGTTTCTAATTGTGCACAAAATAGACCAATTTTGAAATTTCAGAAGTTACCCATTGTGAGCAGATAAATTTTATGTCATCTCTGTTATACCATTGCAGTTTACCTAGCCAAGCATAAGTGGTGGTGCCATACTTTTTATACAGTTACCCATCGGGAGTCCCAGATGGGTGAGAATCCTCCCCCATAACAGTCTTAGACATTGACCATCCCATTATAGTACTAAACAAAAGGGAGCAAGCAATTGATCAAACAAAAGACACCAAGAATAAGGGCCTCATCCTCAACCTAGGAGGGAAGTTTGGGACTTAAAAAACTAATCACTCAGACCCAGTACTGCTGGGGAGGTGACAGAGCATAAGGGGCTCCATAAGTAACTTGCTTAAATCCATTGTGGCTTTGGAGATGGGAGGACGACTGTTTTGGATCCCACTTTCAATGTCAAAAATGTAACACAAAGTACCATGAAATGTAAAGAAGCCAAAAAAAATAAATAAACAAGTTTATTTGAGGTAATACAATTCCAATTTAGGGATCACAGATTCTGGAGGAACTCTGAATAGTGTCTCAGTGAAAGAAAGTAGCAGGAGTTTTTATAGGAAAGAGAGGGAAGTTAATGTAGAGTTTGGATTGGAGGGTAACATTGTTCTTTACCTTCTATGGGCTATGGAACAAATCTCATTCATTACTTGGAAAAGGTATGTTTTCTTTAGTCCAGAAGAAGTCCAGTCAGTTAGTCAGTCCAGCCGCATAGTCATGCCTGACTCTTGGCGACCCGATGGACTACAGCACACCAGGCCTCACTGTCCATCACCAACTCCTGGAGTTTACTCAGACTCATGTCCATTGAGTCGGTGATGCCATCCAACCATCTCATCCTCTGTCATCCCCTTCTTCTACCTTTAATCTTCCCCAGCATCAGAGTCTTTTCAAATGAGTCAGCTCTTCACATCAGGTGGCCAAAATACTGGAATTTCAGCTTCAGCATCAGTCCTTCCAATGAATATTCAGGACTGATTTCCTTTTAGAATGGACTGGTTGATCTCCTTGCAGTCCAAGGGACTCTCAAGAGGCCTCTCCAGTACCACAGTTCAAAAGTGTCAATTCTTTGGAGCTTAGCTTTCTTTATAGGCCAACTCTCACATCCATACATGATTACTGGAAAAACCATAGCTTTGACTAGATGGACCTTTGTTGGCGAAGTGATGTCTCTGCTTTTTAATATGCTGTCTAGGTTGGTCATGACTTTTCTTCCAAGAGGCAAGTGTCTGTTAATTTCATGGCTGCAGTCACCATCTGCAGTGATTTTGGAGCCCCTCAAAATAAGATCTCTGACTATTTCCACTCTTTCCCCATCTATTTGCCATGAAGTGATGGGACCAGATGCCGTGACCTTAGTTTTCTGAATGTTGAGTTTTAAGCCAACTTTTTCACTCTCCTCTTTTACTTTCATCAAGAGGCTCTTTAGTTCTTCACTTTCTGCCATAAGGGTTGTGTAATCTTCATATCTGAGATTATTGATATTTCTACTAGCAATCTTGATGCCAGCTTATGTTTTATCCAGTCCAGCATTTCTCATGATGTACTCTGCATATAAGTTAAATAAGTAATATGACAGTATACAGCCTTGACATACTCCTTTCTCCATTTGAAACTAGTCTGTTGTTCCATGTTCAGTTCCAACTGTTGTTTCTTGACCTGCATACAGATTTCTCACGAGGCATATCAGGTGGTCTGGTATTCCCATGTCTTTAAGAATTTTCCACAGTTTGTTGTGATCCATACAGTCAGTGCAAGGCTTTGGCATAGTTGATAAAGCAGATTTTTTTCTGGAACTCTCTTGCTTTTTCGGTGATCCAGCGGATGTTGGCAGTTTGATCTCTGGTACCTTTGCCTTTTCTAAATCCAGCTTGAACATCTGGAAGTTCACAATTCATGTACACTATTCACGTTCTATTAGCAACACAGGAACCATTTAGCAGGGTTAATTTAAGGCATTCAGCAAAAGTTCAGCATGAAAAGCAAACATGGAAGTCCTCAGGTCACATCTCATTCATTCCTGACAATTATTGTCACAACTCATACCCACTTTCCTAAAGTAAAGAGGGCGATACTTGTAAACGTTGCTCCTGTGTTCATGCATGCTACCAGCATTATCTTGGACTCCTGGATGCTTCTGGTGTTTGCCAGTGCAGTTGTGGCCTTGGCTTACAAGGTTTTGTGTCTTTAGTCTTGATGGCATGATGGCAGCCAAAACCTATGGTCAGTGACCTTTGATGTTACTATTGCGACTCACTGAAGGCTCAGATAATAGTTAGCAGTTTTCAGTAATAAACTATAGTATTTTTAAGTTAAGGTATGTATATTCTTTTTAAAGATATAGTGCTGTTACACACTTAATAGACTGCAGTATGTTGTAGTTGTTTTTGTTTAGTTGCTAAGTCATGTCCAACTCTATTGCAACCCTGTGGTATAGTATAAGTATAACTTTTATGTGCATCAGGAAGCCGAAATATTTGTGTTATTTGCTTTATTGCAACAATTTCTTTACTGTGGTGATCTGTAACTGAATTTGCAATATATCTGAAGTATGCCTAGATACAGGCATAGATCTTTATTTTAGGCAGATGTGGTACCACCTCTAAATTTAGATCTAATTTGCTGTGGTTATTTAAATGAAGTAACAAAAATGAAGAGCTCTTCTTTCTGAATCTGTCAGCAACTAATCTGTAAACGTGAAGGTTATTTGAGAGAGAAAAATTTCTTTGAATATGAACTTCTGAAACATTTTTAACATTCAGAGATCAGATCAGATCAGTCGCTCAGTCGTGTCTGACTCCTTGCGACCCCATGAATTGCAGCACGCCAGGCCTCCCTGTCCATCACCAACTCCCGGAGTTCACTGAGACTCACGTCCATCGAGTCAGTGATGCCATCCAGCCATCTCATCCTCTGTCGTCCCCTTCTCCTGCCCCCAATTCCTCCCAGTATCAGAGTCTTTTCCAATGAGTTAACTCTTCGCATGAGGTGGCCAGAGTACTGGAGTTTCAGCTTTAGCATCATTCCCTCCAAAGAAATCCCAGGGCTGATCTCCTTCAGAATGGACTGGTTGGATCACCTTGCAGTCCAAGGGACTCTCAAGAGTCTTCTCCAACACCACAGTTTAAAAGCACCAATTCTTTGGTGCTCAGCCTTCTTCACAGTCCAACTCTCACATCCATACATGACCACAGGAAAAACCATAGCCTTAACTGGACAAATCTTTGTTGGCAAAGTAATGTCTCTGCTTTTGAATATGCTGTGTAGTTTGGTCATAACTTCCTTCCAAGGAGTAAGCGTCTTTTAATTTCATGGCTGCAGTCACCATAAGTTTTGATTTTGGAGCCCAGAAAAATAAAGTCTGACACTGTTTCTACTGTTTCCCCATCTATTTCCCATGAAGTGGTGGGACTGGATGCCATGATCTTCGTTTTCTGAACGTTGAGCTTTAAGCCAACTTTTTCACTCTCCACTTTCACTTTCATCAAGAGGCTTTGTAGTTCCTTTTCACTTTCTGCCATAAGGGTGGTGTCATCTGCATATCTGAGGTTATTGAGATTTCTCCCAGCAATCTTGATTCCAGCTTGTGTTTCTTCCAGTCCAGTGTTTCTCATGATGTACTCTGCATATAAGTTGAATAAACATGGTGACAATATACAGCCTTGACGAACTCCTTTTCCTATTTGGAACCAGTCTGTTGTTCCATGTCCAGTTCTAACTGTTGCGTCCTAGCATGCATATAGATTTCTTAAGAGGCAGATCAGGTGGTCTGGTATTCCCATCTCTTGAAGAATTTTCCACAGTTTATTGTGATCCACACAGTCAAAGGCTTTGGCATAGTCAATAAAGCAGAAATAGATGTTTTTCTGGAATTCTCTTGCTTTTTCTATGATCCAGCAGATGTTGGCAATTTGATCTCTGGTTCCTCTGCCTTTTCTAAAACCAGCTTGAACATCTGGAAGTTCACAGTCCACATATTGCTGAAGCCTGGCTTGGAGAATTTTGAGCATTACTTTACTAGCGTGTGAGATTAGTGCAATTGTGTGATACTTTGAGCATTCTTTGGTATTGCCTTTCTTTGGGATTGGAATGAAAACTGACCTTTTCCAGTCCTGTAGCCATTGCTGAGTTTTCCAAATTTGCTGGCATATTGAGTGCAGCACTTTCACAGCATCATCTTTCAGGATTTGGAATAGCTCAACTGGAATTCCATCACCTCCACTAGCTTTGTTCGTAGTGATGCTTTCTAAGGCGCACTTGACTTCACATTCCAGGATGTCTGGCTCTAGGTCAGTGCTCACACCATCGTGATTATCTGGGTTGTGAAGATCTTTTTTGTACAGTTCTTCTGTGTATTCTTGCCATCTCTTCTTAATATCTTCTGCTTCTGTTAGGTCCATACCATTTCTGTCCTTTATCGAGCTCATCTTTGCATGAAATGTTCCTTTGGTATCTCTGATTTTCTTGAACAGATCCCTAGTCTTTGCCATTCTGTTGTTTTCCTCTATTTCTTTGCATTGATTGCTGAAGAAAGCTTTCTTGTCTCTTCTTGGTATTCTTTGGAACTCTGCATTCAGATGCTTATATCTTTCCTTTACTCCTTTGCTTTTCACTTCTCTTCTTTTCACAGCTATTTGTAAGGCCTCTTCAGACAGCCATTTTGCTTTTTTGCATTTCTTTTCCATGGGGATGGTCTTGATCCCTGTTTCCTGTACAGTGTCACGAACCGCATTCCATAGTTCATCAGGCACTCTATCTATCAGATCTAGGCCCTTAAATCTATTTCTCACTTCCACTGTATAATCATAAGGGATTGTATTTAGGTCATACCTGAATGGTCTAGTGGTAGGAACTATATAAATATAGTGCTTTTGTTTATTAGGTGGAATTTGGTGATCTTGGAGACTACTTGAAAGTTGATAATACCATCAAATTTGTTGTGAATATTTATGTTTTGTTGTGTGTGCTATGTGACATAGTTATGCCCGACTCTTCGCAACCCTGTGGACTGTAGCCCACCAGGCTCCTCTGTTCCTGGGATTCTCCAGGCAAGAATACTGGAGTGGGTTTTTATGCCCTTCTTCAGGGGATCCTCCCGACCCAGGGATGGAATCCATATCTCCTGCATTGCAGGCAGATTCTTTAAGGTCTGAGCCACCAGGGAAGCTCTGTATGTTTTATTAGTGATTTACATTACCCATGTTTCTCACTTACTTTTTACCTTCCTTGCATATTTTATGTTTCTGCATCTTTCTTCAGTATTCTGGTCAACACCAAGTCATGAACTTCTCAAATTTAACACTGAGGAACAGATAATGCTTAATAGTGTTAATCATGATCAGATTACAGTCTTTCTAAAAGCTCTGTTCACTTATGTGTTCATTTTCCCACACTACCTCCAGTTCTAAGGATCTGAAGGAAGAATATATTTTGTTAGTTTAATTTTCCATGATGAGCTACTTTTGTCATTAATAGTGAGAAAATGATAGTTTTGGGGTTACCTTTGTGATTTTCTGAGATCAGATGAGTACTGTGACTCAAGTTTAGTATTTCTGTTTGTCCAGAATTATTTTTTGAGAAATTGAAAATAATTAAAAAGTTCTTCACTGGGCTCTGATATAAAAGGGTGTTCACTTGAATTTGAGTATTTGAGTAAATTATTAGTATCTTTGTAATTGTTGATTAGCTTTCAGAATCTTCTGTTGGGAATTTTTTAATTCCCTGTTTGGCATTTATTGGGGGAAACAACATATCTGCTTGTTTTTTCAAAATATAAATTTTGTTCTTGAAATAAAGGTTTATTGTCCCAGAGAATTCTGAAAATGTTTTTATGCAGATAAAAATGACTTGTTACAGTAAATATCACTGAATACTAAAGTCCTTTAGAGAAATGAATATTCTTATTTTGAAAACCTGGTATCTTGTTGAAGGTAGATGAGGTGGGAGTATTGGAGTGTTTTCTTTTTAAAGCCTATTTATGTAGACTGTGTTGTTTTTTAGGATATAGTCATCTTCTTAACTCATTCAGATTAATTTTATTTATAGTTACTTCAGGCACACAGGTTCATGCTAAATTAATCATAGGATGGTATGAATTGGAAGTAACCAGTGACTGAGGTAACAGAGGAATGCAGTATTACCTTTTTAAAAAGTGGATAATCTTGAAAGTCATTTTGTAGTAAAATTTCACTTATCAGGATTCTGTCTTAATATTGGTTTGTGGACTCTTGCTGAATGTACCTCTTCCTATATGCTGGAGATGAATTCATTACTATTCTTTCATCCCCCCTAGTCTATATGTGCTTTTGAGTTAAGACAACAAATTGTGGTGCTATTTGCCCTGGAGGAAAGATGTATGTGTGTTGGAGGGGGATCACTAATTTGTTTTTATATTATTTATTTTTTGAAAGACAGATGAGGAAGTGGAAATGTCAAGTAGGCAGTTGATTATATGGATCAGGAGCTCAGAAGAGTAGTGTCTGAGTAAATGTGAATCATGTCAGTAAATTGTCTGTCTGGGGAAAGATGTAAAGTGAGATGAAATTGTGGCCCAAGTCCATTTCCTGAGGACCTACAATGTTTCAAGGATACTGAAAAGAGCAAAGAAATTTGAGTAAAAGGAAATGAAAGTATGGTTTTAAAAAACTCAAACAGGAGGGAGTGGTTGGTCAGCAGTGACATGTAAGATCAAGTAAGATAAGGATTGTTGGTGATTTTATTTGTTTTTTGTTGAGTTTTTTATAAAGATGGTAGTCAAGTAAATAATGCTGGGTAAATCACTCTTTAATAAGTCTATTTTCAAATTTACATATAGTAAAATTCGCTCTTTTTCATGTAAGGTTCTGAGATGAATAGAGTTGTATAACCACCACCACAGTCAGATTAGTCCCATCATCCCCTTGCCTCAATTCTTATTGCTGCTTACCGCTAGGCCTAAACTCTGACTATTGCTAATCCCTTCTCCATGCCTTATCGTTTTACCTTTTCCATAATGTCTGATAAATAGAATCATACAGTATATATGCTTTTGAGGCTGTTTTCTTCCCATTAATTATATAATGTAATTATACATTTCAGATTTCAGATTCATCCATATTGTTGAATATATCAGTAGGTTGTTCTTTATGTGTTGCTGGGTAGTGTTCCACTTTTAATTGCTGAGTAGTATTCTATTCTTTCTCCATGTTGAAGGACATCTGGAATGTTTCCAAAAAGCAGTTAGAAACAAAGCTGCTATATACATTCATGTATAGGTTTTTGTGTTAACATAAGTTTCCATTTATCTCAGGTAAATATTCTTACTGTCTTTTGACGTCCATGATGTCTCATAAGAAATATTAAAAAAAAAAAAAGAGAAATCTGTTATTCAATTTGATGTCTATGTAATGTGTTTTTCTCTCATTGCTTTAGAAACTTCTTTTGATTTAGTGTAGTTTAATTAAGATACGTCTTGGGATGGCTTTCTTTAATTTTATACCTTTTGGGTTTCCCTGAGCTTCTTGAAATTGTAAATTTATGTCTTTTACCAAATTTGGGAAATCCCCAGCCATTTTTAAAAAGACAGATTTATCGAAACATAATTAACATACCACATAATTCACCCATTTAAAATGCAAAACCTTATGGTTTTTAGTATACAGTATTCACAGATATGTGTAATCATCACCACAGTCAATTTTAGAACATTTTTTGTCACATCAAAAAGAAACCTTCTACCTTGTAGTTGTTATCTCCATCTTCCCATCCCCTAGCCCTAAGGAACCACTAATATACTTCCTATCTCTACAGACTTTCCTCTTAACATTTAGTATGAATTGAATTGCCATAGTTGAATTGCCCATGAACAGTATGAAAAGGCAAAAAGATAGGACATTGAAAGATGAATTCCCCAGGTCGGTAGGTGCCCAGTTTGCTACTGGAAATCAGTGGAGAAGTAATTCCAGAAAGAACGAAGAGACGGAGCCAAAGCAACAATACCACCCAGTTGTGCATTTGAGTGGTGATGGAAGTAAAGTCTGATGCTGTAAACAGCAGTATTGCATAGGAACCTGGAATGTTAGGTGCATGAATCAAGGCAAACTGGAAATGGTCAAACAGGAGATGGCAAGAGTTAACATTGACATTTTAGGAATCAGCGAGCTAAAATGGACTGGAATGGGTGAATTTAACTCAGAGGACCATTATATCTACTACTGTGGGCAAGAATCCATTAGAAGAAATGGAGTAAACATCATGGTAAACAAAAGAGTATTAAAGGCAGGACTTGGATACAATCTCAAAAAGAACAGAATGATCTCTATTCATTTCCAAGGCAAACCATTCAATATCACAGTAATGCATGTATATGCCCCAAACAGTAATGCTGAAGAAGCTAAAGTTGAATGGTTCTATGAAGACCTACAAGACCTTCTAGAACTAACAGCAAAAAAAGATGTCCTTTTCATCATATAGGACTGGAATGCAAAAGTAGAAAGTCAAGAAATACCTGGAGAAACAGGCAAATTTGGCTTTGGGAGTACACAATGAAGCAGGGCAGAAGCAAATAGAGTTTTGCCAAGAGAACACACTGGTCATAGCAAACACCCTCTTCCAACAACACAAGAGAAGACTCTACACATGGACATCACTAGATGGTCAGTTCTAAAATCAGATTGATTATAGTCCTTGCAGCCAAAGATAGAGAAGCTCTATACAGTCAGCAAAAACAAGACTATGGCTCAGATGATGAACTCCTTATTGCCAAATTCAGACTTAAACTGAAGAAAGTATGGGAAACCACTAGACCATTCAGGTATGGCCTGAATCAAATCCTTTACGATTATACAGTGGAAGTGAGAAATAGATTCAGGGGACTAGATCTGAAAGAGTGCCTGGAGAACTATGAACAGAGGTTCATGACATTGTCCAGGAGACAGGGATCAAGACCATCTGCAAGAAAAAGAAATGCAAAAAGGCAAAATGGCTGTCTGAGGAGGCCTTACAAATAGCTGTGAAAAGAGGAGAAATGCAAGGCAAAGGAGAAAAGGAAGGATATACCCATTTGAATGCAGAGTTCCAAAGAACAGCAAGGAGAGATAAGAAAACCTTCCTCAGTGATCAATGCAAAGAAATAGAGGAAAACAACAGAATGGGAAAGACTAGAGATCTCTTCAAGAAAATGAGAGATACCAAGAGAATATTTCATGCAAAGATGGGCACAATAAATGACAGAAATGGTACCGACCTAACAGAAGCAGAAAATATTAAGAAGAGGTGGCAAGAATACACAGAAGAACTATACAAAAAAAGATCTTCATGACCCAGATAATCACGATCGTGAGATCACTCACCTAGAGCCAGACATCCTGGAATGCGAAGTCAAGTGGGCCTTAGGAAGCATCACTACAAACAAAGCTAATGTATGTGACAGAATTCCAGTTGAGCTACTTCAAATCCTAAAAGATGATGCTGTGAAAGTGCTGCACTCCATATGCCAGCAAATTTGGAAAACTCAGCAGTGGCCACAGGACTGAAAAAGGTCAGTTTTCATTCCAATCCCAAAGAAAGGCAATGCCAAAGAATGCTCAAATTGCCACACAGTTGGCACTCATCTCACATGCTAGCAAAGTAATACTCAAAATTCTCCAAGCCCAGCTTCAACAGTATATGAACTGTGAACTTCCAGATGTCGAAGCTGGATTTAGAAAAGGCAGAGGAAGCAGTGATCAAATTGCCAACATCCATTGGTCATTGAAAAAGTGAGAGAGTGCCAGAAAAAACGTCTACTTCTGCTTCACAACAAACTGTGGGAAATTCTTCAAGAGATAGGAATCCCAGACCACCTGACCTGCCTCCTGAGAAATCTGTATGCAGGTCAAGAAGCAACAGTTAGAACTGGACATGGAACAAAAGACTGGTTCCAAATCGGGAAAGGAGTACATCAAGGGTGTATATTGTCACCCTTCTTATTTAACTTACATACAGAGTACATCATGAGAAACTCTGGGCTGGATGAAGCACAAGCTGGAATCATGATTGCCAGGAGAAATAATCAGTAACCTCAGATATGGAGATGACACCACCCTTATGACAGAAAGCAAAGAACTAAAGAGCCTCTTGATGGAAGTGAAAGAGGAGAGTGAAAAAGTTGGCTTAAAGCTCAACATTCAGAAAACTAAGATCATGGCATCTAGTCCCATTACCTCATGGCAAATAGATAGGGAAACAATGGAAATAGTGGCAGACTTTATTTTTGGGGGCTCCAAAATCACTGCAGATGGTGAATGCAGCCATGAAATTAAAAGACACTTACCCCTTGAAAGAATAGTTATGACCAACCTAAACAGCATATTAAAAAGCAGAGACATTACTTTGCCAATGAAGATCCATCTAGTCAAAGCTGTTGTTTTTCCAGTAGTCCTGTATGGATGTTAGAGTTGGCGTACAAATAAAGCTGAGTAGTGAAGAAATGATACTTTTGAATTGTGGTGTTGGAGAGGATTTTTGAGAATCCTTTGGACTGCAAGGAGATCCAATCTGTCCATCCTAAAGGAAATCAGTCCTGAATATTCATTGGAAGGACTGATGCTGAAGCTGAAACACCAATACTTTTGCCACCTGATGTGAAGAACTGACTTATTTGAAAAGACCCTGATGATAGGAAAGATTGAAGGTGGAAAAGGGAACGACAGAGGATGAGATGGCTGGATGGCATCACAGACTTGATGGACATGAGTTTGAGTAAGCTTCTGGAGTTGGTCATGGACAGGGAGGCCTGGCATGCTGTAGTCCTTGGGGCTGCAAATAGTTGGACATGAGTGGGAGACTAAACAGAACTAAACTGAACTCATACATTATAATATTTTTGTTCTAAAGTTATTTACATTTGATTATTTTATAGTTTCTTTTTCTCTGCCTATAACTTTAAACCTTCCCATTCGTGTGTTTATTTTTATCCCAAAGAACATAATTACAATAGCTGCTTAAAGTGCTTGTCAGATATTTCAACATTTATGTTATCCTGGAATTGATACCTGTTGAATTTGATTGTTTCAGCATTCAGTGTGGTTAGATTCAGACTCCCAAGTTCTTTCTCACCCTCTCTGGATGATGGTTTCTGTGTTAAATATGTTTTCAGAGTGTTTGGGTCAGCACGTTATCATGTGCCACGCAGTGCCTTTGCTAACTCAGTGGTTTAGTCTGAGGCTTGAACAGTTTAGTTTTCAAAGCCTTTGTTAGACCTCTCTGATTCTTTTCCACATATGTGCAGTTTGTTTTTGAGAACAGGATTTGTGTCTGTTCATACACAGTATTTTGGAATCTCCTTTTCCCATTCTATCATCTCTGTGATTTCTTTTATGGATTCACCAATTGGCAAGGACCTTTTATTCTTGTTCCTCTGACCAGAAATTTGAGTTTATCTCAGTCTTAGCCTTTCATGCTTTTATGTAGCTTTGCACTGTTGGGGTGAAATGAAGGAGAGAGTGAAGAAGAACAAGTATTACCCCCATATTATTCTTATAGGAACCTCTTTTTCTGATTCCTCCAATCAGAGACAGAGGTTTTCTCATGAATGAGGCTTGCCTTGGAGCGAGAATGATAATCAAAAAAGAAAAACAAAAGTGGGGAAATGAAGTTTTCTTTATGCTCACCAGCTGAAAAGTATGTCTTTTTCTAGTCCTCTCGAACTTTTCTTCATGTAGTTCCATGACTCAGTCTATCCTTGGGTCAAAATCTAGAGATAAAGGTAGAAAATAAACCCAAGAAACTCACTAGAGTACTAGTTATTATTCAAATTTTGATTTCCCCCTCTAATCTGCTTGTTCTTAGTTTTTAAAGGCCTCAGGTAGTTGCTTTTTATGTTTTGTCCAGAGTTTTTAGTTAATACTCAGAGGGGAGATAGTCTTATTCCATCTTGGCTGTCATCAGAAGCTCTATTTAGTTTAGTTTTCTTTCTTTTCTTTTTAATTAAAAAAAAATTGAGGACTCATAAATAGACAATGGTAAAATTTAATTTTTAGGCCATCTTGCTGTTGCTTAATTTTCAAATATCTTATTTAAGAGACCAGTGGTTGACAGAGTTTTTCTGTAAAGGGCCAAATAGTAAATATTTTAGGCTTTGCAGGCATAGGTTCTCAGTGACCTGTTCAATACTTCTGTTGAAGTGAGAAAGCAGCCATAGGTAATATGGAAACAAATGGATGTCTCTGTGTTCCAGTAAACTGTTATTTATAAAAACAGTGGGCCAGTTTGGACCATGGACTACAGCTTGCAGACCCTTAATCTAAATTCTCCATGCTTACTCCTTTCTGAGGTATTGCTTGAAGAGTATTATTACCCACTGAGCTTTGTGTGTTGAAATAATTTTGTTTCCTTGGCCATTTGTATTTTTCTCCTATACTTTATTATTTCTTCTGTAGAGTAATTCAAAATTTAATTGAACTTACTGAAAGGAAAGGAATTCACAACAGTGTAATTATATGATGCCTTTCCCATCCTTATTTACTTAGACTATATCCTCACAATACATTTCCTCTGAGGCATTTTTCCTGTCTTATAAATATTTGATTTGGGACAGTCCTAATGAAAATATACAGGTCATATGTTTAGTATATTCATTAATCATAACAAAGCTCTAAACAATATGAAATGAAATACACAGCTTTGAAATTCAAGAATTCTTAAAGATAACCCAGAAATCATATTAATAATGTTCCTTTTCTAAGTACTTTCTATGTGTTCTTTGTCCTTTTGTGTTTCCTTAAGTGTGGGTCTTGTTAAATTGTGAGGGGCAGCCTAGGGTTGTATTTTTTTCTTAGTTACTACTCTTGTTCTAGTACTCTTGAACTTCAGTTTTGAAAAATATTTTTCAGGTGAATGGTCTTAAAATGGTCGATGAGCCAATGGAAGAGGGAGAAGCAGATTCTTGCCAAGTAAGTACTCACATTATTGAGCTACATTTTTCAAATATAAGGGCAAAGAATAGTATGAAAGGAGAAAATCTTATGTCAATTAAAGAAATGTATTTAGGTGAGTTAATAAGCAAATCCAATTCTTAATAAAATAGCAGTAGTTCAAAGTATAGGACAGATTTGCTTGGTAGAAATTCTTATCCATAAATTTTTTTAACAACTTTATTGGAGCATAATTTACATGCCATGAAATTTACCCTTTTGAAGTTTAATGGATGAAATATTTATTGCCAATATATGAGTAACTGGATTAAAATTCAGAGTCCTCTGAATTAAATAAGACTGTCTTTAACTATAGGGTAGAAAGGAGCTCTAACATGAAAATATTTAACTAAAAGGATAACCTGAGTTCATTTGAAATCTATTACCTGGTTTTCAAAAAGAATTGCATGTAAATTATTTCAGAAATTTCTAACTATTTAAAAAGACTGCTTAACTATTTAATATTAGGCCATTCTATGCAAGGAGTGTAATCCTAGTCTCTCATTTTACAAGATCTTATTACATAGAAGAGTGTTCTTAAGATTTTATAGTAAAGTTTCAGAATATAAAATCAACACACAGAAATCCCTTGCATTCCTATACACTAATAATGAGAAAATAGAAAGAGAAATTAAGGAAACAATTCCATTTACCATTGCAAGAAAAAGAAGAAAATACTTAGGAATATATTTACCTAAAGAAACTAAAGACCTATATATAGAAAACTATAAAACACTGGTGAAAGAAATCAAAAGGACACAAATAGATGGAGAAATATACCATGTTCATGTATCGGAAGAATCAATATAGTGAAAATGAGTATACTACCCAAAGCAATCTATAGATTCAGTGCAATCCCTATCAAGCTACCAATGGTATTTTTCACAGAGCTAGAACAAATAATTTCACAATTTTTATGGAAATGCAAAAAACCTCGAATAGCATAAGCAATCTTGAGAAAGAAGAATGGACTTGGAGGAATCAACCTGCCTGACTTCAGGCTCTACTACAAAGCCACAGTTATCAAGACAGTATGGTACTGGCACAAAGACAGAAATATAGATCAATGGAACAAAATAGAAAGCCCAGAGATAAATCCACGCACATATGGACACCTTATCTTTGACAAAGGAGGCAAGAATATACAATGGATTAAAGACAATCTCTTTAACAAGTGGTGCTGGGAAATCTGGTCAACCACTTGTAAAAGAATGAAACTAGAACACTTTCTAACACCATACACAAAAATAAACTCAACAGTCTTATGGACTCTGTGAGAGCAGGGAGAGGGTGGGAAGATTTGGGAGAATGGCATTGAAACATGTAAAATATCATGTATGAAACGAGTTGCCAGTCCAGGTTCGATGCACGATACTGGATGCTTGGGGCTGGTGCACTGGGACGACCCAGAGGGATGGAATGGGGAGGGAGGAGGGAGGAGGGTTCAGGATGGGGAACGCATGTATACCTGTGGCGGATTCATTTTGATATTTGGCAAAACTAATACAGTTATGTAAAGTTTAAAAATAAAATAAAATTAAAAAAAAAAGAAAAAAAAATAAACTCAAAATGGATTAAAGATCTCAACGTAAGACCAGAAACTATAAAACTCCTAGAGGAGAACATAGGCAAAACACTCTCTGACATACATCACAGCAGGATCCTCTATGACCCACCTCCCAGAAAATTGGAAATAAAAGCAAAAATAAAGAAATGGGACCTAATTAAACTTAAAAGCTCCTGCACACCAAAGGAAACTATTAGCAAGGTGAAAAGACAGCCTTCAGAATGGGAGAGAATAATAGCAAATGAAGCAACTGACAAACAACTAATCTCAAAACTATACAAGCAACTCCTGCAGCTCAATTCCAGAAAAATAAACGGCCCAATCAAAAAATGGGCCAAAGAACTAAATAGACATTTCTCCGAAGAAGACATACAGATGACTAACAAACACATGAACACATGTTCAACATCACTCATTATCAGAGAAATGCAAATCAAAACCACAATGAGGTACCATTGCACGTCAGTCAGAATGGGTGCGATCCAAAAGTCTACAAGCAATACATGCTGGAGAGGGTGTGAAGAAAAGGGAACCCTCTTACCCTGTTGGTGGGAATGCAAACTAGTACAGCCACTATGGAGAACTGTGTGGAGATTCCTTAAAAAACTGGAAATAGAACTGCCATATGACCCAGCAATCCCTTTGCTGGACATACACACCGAGGAAACCAGAATTGAAAGAGACACATGTATTCCAATGTTCATCGCAGCACTGGACATGGAAGCAACCTAGATGTCCATCAGCAGATGAATGGATAAGAAAGCTGTGGTACATATACACAATGGAGTATTACTCAGCCATTAAAAATAATTCATTTGAATCAGTTCTAATGAGGTGGATGAAATTGGAGCCTATTATACAGAGTGAAGTAAGCCAGAAAGAAAAACACCAATACAGTATACTAATGCATATATATGGAATTTAGAAAGATGGTAATCATAACCCTGTATACGAGACAGCAAAAGGGACACAGATGTATAGAACAGTCTTTTGGACTCTGTGGGAGAGGGAGAGGGTGGGATGATTTGGGAGAATTGCATTGAAACATGTATAATATCATACATGAAACAAATCACCAGTCCAGGTTCGATGCATGATATTGGATGCTTGGGGCTGATGCACTGGGATGACCCAGAGGGATGGTACAGGGAGGGAAGAGGGAGGGGAGTTCAGGATGGGGAACACGTGTATACCTGTGGCGGATTCATGTTGATGTATGGCAAAAGCAATACAATATTGTAAAGTAATTAGCCTCCAATGAAAATAAAGAAATTTATATTAAATTTAAAAATCAGCTGAAACTTAAAAAAAAAAAAAAAGATTTTAGGGAGGGTCTGACTTAAGTAGGGTCCCTGGTGGCTCAGACAGTAAAGATTTTGCCTGCAGTGCAGGAGGCCCGGGTTCAATCCCTGGGTCAGGAAGATCCCCTGGAGAAGGGAATGGCTACCCACTCCAGTATTCTTGCCTAGAGAATCCCAGGGACAGAGGAGCTTAGAGGGCCAAAGTCCATGGAGTCACATAGAGTTGGACATGAGTGAGCAACTAACACTTCCATTTGTACTTTTTGACTAAAGTAGACATCCCCATGGATGTTGATATTTTGATTATCATTTCTGTGATATGTGTCATAGAATTGTAGTTCTTTTAAACCTGGAAGGAGACTCAGACATTGTATACTATAATACCTTCATTGTATAGATAAGTCTACTGAGACCTGTAGAAGTTACTGTGATTTATACTAGGCCATAAGACTAACAGGTAGCAGAATCAAGACTTAATGACCCAGTGTGCCTCATATTAGGTCAGTTGTGCATTGTGCAGATGCAAAGACGTGGAAAATAAGGAAAACACTGTTCTTTTCTTTTTTAGTTTTGTATAAAATCATCTTTCATGTCTTTTATACCCCTGAAACTGGTTAAAGTGAATTTTTCTCAGATAGGAACCAGCAGAGAGATTTAAATTGGGTTTGTCCAACACTCTCTTTTGAAATGTTCTATGCAAAAGTCAGCTTTCTCTTCAGATCCTAATGATGTAACAATAATATCAGTTCTGTTTAACAAGGTGGGAGGTAAAATGTTGTCATTTTAGCTTTTGTAATTTATGTAATAACTTTTATGTTAATTTTGAGTATAATTAAATGTAAACTTATACCAAAACCATATTGAGCTGTATCTACGGATCATATGGGCTAAGGCATAGTAATATTCATGTTGGAAATTTATAAAAGAGTGTAAGGAAATACAAAGATATTGGAGAAGGGTATATTTTAGTATTAATAAATTAGCGGGAAAATACCATGCCACACCACAGGAGGAAGAAAAGATGTTTGTATGTGTGTATATGTATGTATGCGTGTGTACATGTGTAGCCAATGTAAACACATAGACATATACACAGGGTTATAGTTAAATACTAATTTTAATTAAAGCTGGTGGTACAAATGAACTTACTTATAAAACAGAAATAGAGTCACAGATATAGAAAGCAAACTTATGGTTACCAAAGGGGAAAGAATGGGAAGGGATAAATTGGGAGATTGGGTTTGACATATACATACTCTTATATATAGATAACTAATAAGAACCTACTAGAGTGTGCGTTGGTGGTATAGTGGTGAGCATAGCTGCCTTCCAAGAACCTACTAGAAAACTCTACTCAGTACTCTGTAATGACCTATGTGGGAACAGAATCTAAAAAAGAGTGGGTATATGTACATGTATAGCTGATTCACTTTGCTGTAGAGCAGAAACTAACACAACATTGTAAGTCAACTGTACTCTAATAAAATTATTTTTAAAACATGAGGCAAGACGTATAGTTTTAATGGAAAGACAGTAAAAATATAGTGTTGGATTCTAATGGCATTTATATTAGGCAATCAACTTCAGTGGCTAGAAAGGGGAATCTAAAATTTTGGTAAATAAAGCACCTAGAATCACTTTCAAGGATTTGATTTAATTTGTGGCCTAAGTTTTCTGGATTTAAAACATGAATTTTTTGCTGTGTGATAGTTTAGACATTTGTTTTGTGACAATTAAATGATATGGGTGATAAGAAACACTAACAATATAAATTATTCATCCATCTTTTTAATGTTTTCATATATAGGATTGTTTTAGTGGGGGGTTTGTGGTCACGTATTCCAGTGTGATTCTGGCAGCTGTGTCTTTTTCTGATTGGCTTTAAAAAAAATGATGGTGGGTTATAGAGACTGCTCTATGATGTATAGATTCTTTAAACAGTATTCTTCAAATTTGAGCTTTATATATTATTGCCTATGTGGCCCGATGCTGTTTTGTGTTTGGCTAATTTAGATAGCCAGTCTGCTACATCTCATTTATGGTAGCTGTAGACTTTCATGGTCATTAGATTTCTTCAATTAAAACAAGCAAAATTAAATAAAATGCTTCCCACACTCTGTATATCTAGCATATGATTAGCAAAGCTGAATTATAATTAATGTAGTTTTAATAAATCTAGATTTGTTATGAAGAATTGTTCCATTTCTCAAGACAGCCTTTACATTTGGTAAGTATTCAGTAATAGGTCACTAGTAAAAGATATCTGATATTTCACCACCTAAGTCCTATACTTCTCTGAACACTGTCCAGGTTAGAAAAAATATGTTAGGATTCTTTTTTAGTAGATGACTGACATGAGTTAATTTTTTATGTTGTCAAAATAAGCATGATCATATTTGGTAGCTTTTGAACCATTTATATTCACTTTTTAAAGAAATTATTTATTTTATTTGGAGGATAATTACTTTACAATATTGTGATGGTTTTTGCCATACATCAACATGAATTGGCCATAGGTATACATGTGTCACCCTATCCTCCCACATCTCTCCCACTCTATCCCTCTAGGTTGTCCCAGAGCACTGGCTTTGGGTACCTTGCTTCAAATATCGAACTCGCACTAGTCATCTATTTTACATATGGTAATGTATACTTTTCAATGCTATTCTCTCAAATCATCCCACCCTCTCCTTTTTGCACAGAGTCCAAAAGTCTGTTCTTTACACCTGTGTCTCCTTTGCTGCCCTGTTCATAGGATCGTCAGTAGCATCCTTCTACATTCTATATATATGCATTAATATACAGTATTTGTCTTTCTCTTTCTGACTTACTTCACTCTGTATAATAGGCTCTATGTTCATCCACCTAATTAGAACTGACTTAAGTGTATTCTTTTGTATACCTGAGTAATATTCCATTGTGTATATGTACAATTTCCTTATCCATTCATTGGCCAATGGACATCTTGGTTGCTTCCATGTCCTAGCTATTGTAAATAGTGCTGCAATGAATACTGGAGTACATGTGTCTCTTTTGGCGATGGTTTCCTTGGAGTATATGCCCACCAGTGGGATTGCTGGGTTGTATGGCAGTTCTATTCCCAGTTTTTTAAGGAATACCGACACTGTTCTCCATAGTGACTGTACCAGTTTGCATTCCTACCAGCAGTTTTAGAGGATTTCCTTTTCTCCACACCCTCTCCAGCATTTATAGTTTGTAGAACATTTGATGATGGCCATTCACTGGTGTAAGATGACACCACATTGTAGTTTTGATTTGCATTTCTCTTAAAGTTTGTATGGAATGCTTATTATTCTCTCAAATAAAGTACATATTTTTAATGCGACTAGTATTTTAGGGCAGAGAAGGCAATGGCACCCTACTCCGGTACTCTTGCCTGGAAAATTCCATGGACGGAGAAGCCTGGTGGGCTGCTGTCTATGGGGTCGCACAGAGTTGGACACGACTGAAGTGACTTAGCATAGCACAGCATAGTATTCTAGGAATTTCCAAAGGTGATGATTTGTTGATTTCATTAGCACAAAGTCAGCAATATTTTTAGTCTCTGTATCTTTTTTAACTTTTTATTTTAACTTTTTATTTTATACACACACACACACACACACACACACACACATACATATAGATGTTTCAGTTCAGTTCAGTTGCTCAGTCATGTCTTACTCTTTGTGACCCCATGGACTGCAGGACACCAGGCCCCCCTGTCTATCACCAATTCCCGGAGTTTACTCACTCATGTCCATTGAGGCAGGGATGCCATCCAACCATCTCATCTTCTATCATCCCCTTCTCCTCCCACCTTCAATCTTTCCCAGCATCAGGGTCTTTTCAAATGAGTCAGTTCTTCGCATCAGGTGGCCAAAATATTGGAGTTTCAGCTTCAGCATCAGTCCTTCCAATGAATATTCAGGACTGATTTTCTTTAGGATGGACTGGTTGGATCTCCTTGCAGTCCAATGGACTCTCACGAGTCTTCTCCAACACCACAGTTCAAAAGCATCAATTCTTAAGCACTCAATTTTCTTCATAGTCCAACTCTCAAATCCATACATGACTACTAGAAAAACCATAGCTTTGACTAGATGGACCTTTGTTGGTAAAGTAATATCTCTGCTTTTTAATATGATGTCTAGTTTGGTTATAACTTCTCTTTCAAGGAGCAAGCGTCTTTTAATTTCATAGCTGCAGTTACCATCTGCAGTGATTTTGGAGCCCCTAGAAATCAAGTATGTCACTGTTTCCACTGTTCACCCATCTATTTGCCATGAAGAGATGGACTGGATGCCATGATCTTAGTTTTCTGAATGTTGAGCTTTAAGTCAACTTTTTCACTCTCCTCTTTCACTTTCATCAAGAGGCTTTTTAGTTCTCTTTGCTTTCTTCCATAAGTGTGGTGTCATCTGGATATCTGGGTTTATTGATATTTGTCCCAGCAATCTTGATTCCAGCTTGTGCTTCATCCAGCCCAGCATTTCTCACGATGTAGTCTGCATATAAGTTAAATAAGCAGGGTGACAATATACAGCCTTGACATATTCCTTTCTCGATTTGGAACCAGTCTGTTGGTTCCATGTCCAGTTCTAACTGTTGCATACAGATTTCTCAAGAGGCAGGTCAGGTTGTCTGGTATTCCCATCCCTTGAAGAATTTTCCACATTTTGTTGGGATCTGCACAGTGCAAGGCTTTGGCTTAGTCAATAAAGCAAAAATAGATGTTTTTCTGGAACTCTCTTGCTTTTTCCACGTTGGCAGTTTCCATGTTGGATGTTGGCAATTTGATCTCTGGTTCCACTGCCTTTTCTAAAACCAGCTTGAACATCTGGAAGTTCACGGTTCATGTACTGTTGAAGCCTGGCTTCGATAATTTTGAGCATTACTTTACTAGCCTGTGAGATGAGTGCAATTGTGTGATAATTTGAGCATTCTTTGGCATTGCCTTTCTTTGGGATTGGAATGAAAACTGACCTTTTCCAGTCCTGTGGCCACTGCTGAGTTTTCCAAATTTGCTGGCATATTGAATGCAGCAGTTTCACTGCATCATCTTTTAAGACTTGAAATAGCTCCATCACCTCCACTAGCTTTGTTCATAGTGATGCTTCCTAAGGCCCACTTGACTTCACATTCCAGGATTCTGGCTCTAGATTAGTGATCACACCATTGTGATTATCTGGGTCATGAAGATGTTTTTAGTATAGTTTTTCTGTGTATTCTTGCCACCTGTTCTTAATATCTTCTGCTTCTGTTAGGTCCATACCATTTCTGTCCTTTATTGTGCCCATCTTTGCATGAAATGTTCCTTTGGTATCTCTGATTTTCTTGAAGAGATCTCGAGTCTTTCCCATTCTGTTGTTTTCTTCTATTGCTTTGCATTGATCACTGGGGAAGGCTTTCATATCTCTCCTGGTATTCTTTGGAACTCTGCATTCAAATGGGTATATCTTTCCTTTTCTCCTTTGCCTTCAGTTTCTATTCTCTTCACAGCTATTTGTATATGTGTATCTATATATCTATATGTATATCTATATATCTATATACATACACACATATATATCTATTATTTTCTCATTTAGGTTGTTGCATAATATTGAGAAGAGTTCCCTGTGCTATACAGTAGGTCCTTGTTGGTTATCTACTTTAAATATGACAGTGTGTACATCTCAGTCCCAAAGGCCCAAACTATCCCTTTTCCTCACGCTTTCCCTGGTGACTCAGCTGGTAAAGAACCTGCCTTCCAGTGCAGGATATGTAAGAGACATGGATTCAGTCCCTGTTTTGGGAAGATCTGCTGGAAAACGGAATGGAAACCACTCCATTATTTTTGCCTGGGAAATCCCATGAACAGAGGAGCCTTTCTGTCCAGGTAACCATAAACTCCTTCTCTAAATCTGTGAGTCTGTTTCTGTTTTGTAAATTCATTTGTATCATTTCTTTTTAGATTCTTCTTATAAGCAATATCATATGATATTTCTCTTTCTCTGTTTGACTTTTCACTCAGTATGAAAAGTTCTAGGTCCATCCATGTTGCTTCAAATGGCATTATTTCATTCTTTTATCCATTCCTCTGTTAATGAGTATTTAGGTTGCTTCCATGTCTTGGTTATTGTAAATAGTACTGCAATGAACAGTGGGATGCACATATCCTTTTGGGTCATGTTTTAGTCTGGATATATGTTCAGCAGTGGGATTTCAGGGTCATACGTTACCTCAATTTTTAGTTTTGGAAGGAACCTCCATACTATTCTCCATAATGGCTATACTAATTTACATTCCCACCAACAGTGTACGAGCATTCCCTTCTCTCCACACCCTTTGCAACATTTACTCTTTGTAGATTTTTTGTTGATAGCCCTTCTGGCTGGTGTGAGTTGGTACTCATTGTGGTTTTGATTTGCATTTCTTTAATAAATAGCAATGTTCAACATCTTTTCTTATGCTTCTTGATCATCTGTGTGTCTTCTTTGGAAAAACATCTATTTAGGTATTATGCCCATTTTTTGTTTGGGTTGTTTGTTTCCATGATGCTAAGCTCCATGAGCTGTTCATAAATTTTGGAGACAAATGCAGTGTCAGTCAAATCATTTGCAAATATTTTCTCCCAATCTGTGGGTTGTCTTTTTGTTTTGTTTATGATTTCCTTTGCTGTTTAAAAGCTTTTGAATTTAATTAGGCCCCATTTGTTTCTTTCTGTTTTTATTTTTATTGCTCTGGGGATGGATTGAAAAATATATTGCTCAATTTATGTCAGAGAGTGTCCTGCATATGTTTTCTTCTAAGTGGTTTATGGTGTCCAGTCTCACATTTAGATATTAAATCCATTTTGAGCTTATTTTTGTGTATGGTATTAAAGGAAGTTCTAATTTCAGTTTTTTCATATAGCTTTCCAGCTTACCCAGCATCATTTGTTGATTAAACTGTATTTCCACCATTTTATAATCTTGGCTCCTTCCTTTGTCATAGATTGACTGTAGGTGTGTGGGTTTATCTCTGGCGTTTCAATCTGATTCTGTTGAGCTATATGTCTGTTTTTGTTCTAGTGCCATACTGTGTTGGTGACTATAGCTTTATAGTATAGTCTGAAGCCAGGGAGCCTGATTCCTCAAGTTCCTGCCACCCCCACCACCCCCCACCATCACTTGGGATTCCTTTGGCTATTCAGGGTCTTTTGTGTCTTTCCATACAAATTTTATGATTTTTTTTGTTGTTCTAGTTCTGTGAAAAATGCCATTGGTAATTTCTTAAGGATTGCATTGAATCTGTAGATTGCCTTAGGTAGTATAGTCATTTTCACAGTATTGATTCTTCCAGTCCAAGAACATGGTTTTTCTTTCCATCTGTTTGTGCTATCTTCTATTTCTTCTATTAGCATCTTATAGTTTTAGAAGTACAGGTCTTTTGTCTCCTTAGGTAGGTTTATTCCTAGGCATTTTATTCTTTTTGTTTCAATGCTAAATGGGATTGTTTCTTTAATTTCTCTTTCTGATCTTTTAATGTATAGAAATGCCACAGATTTCTGTTGTAAATTGCAACTTTACCAATTTCATTGATGAGTTCTAACAGTTTTCTCATAGTGTCTTTAGGCTTTTCTATGTATAGTATCATGTCATCTGCACATAGTGACTGTTTTACTTCTTTTCCAATTTGGATTCCTTTTCTTTCTTTCTCTTCTCTGATTGCATTACCTACTACTTCCAAAACTATGTTGAGTAAAAGTGCTGAGAGTAGACATCCTTGTGTTGTTTTGATCTTAGAGAAAATGACTTTCAGCTTTTCATCGTTGAGTATGATGTTAGTTGTAGGTTCAGTTGTATAATGTTAGTTGTAGGTTTGTTGTAGATGGCCTTTATTATGTTGAGATATATTCCCTCTTTGCCCACTTTCTTGAGAGTTTTTATCATAAGCAGATTTTGAATTTTGTCAAAAGTGTTTATCCTTTTCTTCTAGTTTGTCTAGTTTATAGGCATACAGTTATTTTTTTTAATTTTATTTTATTTTTAAACTTTACATAATTGTATTAGTTTTGCCAAATATCAAAATGAATCCGCCACAGGTATACATGTGTTCCCCATCCTGAACCCTCCTCCCTCCTCCCTCCCCATACCATCCCTCTGGGTCGTCCCAGTGCACCAGCCCCAAGCATCCAGTATCGTGCATCGAACCTGGACTGGCAACTTGTTTCATACATGATATTTTACATGTTTCAATGCCATTCTCTCAAATCTTCCCACCCTCTCCCTCTCCCACAGAGTCCATAAGACTGTTCTATACATCAGTGTCTCTTTTGCTGTCTCGTACACAGGGTTATTGTTACCATCTTTCTAAATTCCATATATATGCGTTAGTATACTGTATTGGTGTTTCTCTTTCTGGCTTACTTCACTCTGTATAATAGGCTCCACTTTCATCCACCTCATTAGAACTGATTCCAATGTATTCTTTTTAAAGGCTGAGTAATACTCCATTGCATATATGTACCACAGCTTTCTTATCCATTCATCTGCTGATGGACATCTAGGTTGCTTCCATGTCCTGGCTATTATAAACAGTGCTGCAATGAACATTGGGGTACACGTGTCTCTTTCCCTTCTGGTTTCCTCAGTGCGTATGTCCAGCAGTGGGATTGCTGGATCATAAGGCAGTTCTATTTCCAGTTTTTTAAGGAATTTCCACACTGTTCTCCATAGTGGCTGTACTAGTTTGCATTCCCACCAACAGTGTAAGAGGGTTCCCTTTTCTCCACACCCTCTCCAGCATTTATTACTTGTAGCTTTTGGATCGCAGCCATTCTGACTGGTGTGAAATGGTACCTCATAGTGGTTTTGATTTGCATTTCTCTGATAATGAGTGATGTTGAGCATCTTTTCATGTGTTTGTTAGCCATCTGTATGTCTTCTTTGGAGAAATGTCTATTTAATTCTTTGGCCCATTTTTTGATTGGGTCATTTATTTTTCTGGAGTTGAGCTGTAGGAGTTGCTTGTATATTCTCGAGATTAGTTGTTTGTCAGTTGCTTCATTTGCTATTATCGTCTCCCATTCTGAAGGCTGTCTTTTCACCTTGCTAATAGTTTCCTTTGATGTGCAGAAGCTTTTAAGGTTAATTAAGTCCCATTTGTTTATTTTTGCTTTTATTTCCAATATTCTGGGAGGTGGGTCATAGAGGATCCTGCTGTGATGTATACAGTTAATTGTAGTAGTCTCTCTTTTTTCATTTCTAATTTTATTGATTTGAATCCTCTCCCCTTTTTTCTTGATGATCCCGGTAAAGGATTAACAATTTTGTTTTATCTTTTCAAAGAACCAGCTCTTAGTTTCATTGATCGTTCCTATTATTTTCATTGTCTCTCTTTCATTTATTTCTGTTCTAAACTTATGATTTCTTTCCTTCTACTGACTTGGATTTTGTTTGTTCTTTCTCTACTTGCTTTAGTTGTAAGGTTAGGTTATTAATTTGAGATATTTCTTGTTTCTTGAGGTAAGCGTTTATTGGTATAAATTTCCCTCTCAAAACTGCTTTTGTTGCATCTCATAGGTTTCGGATTGTTGTGGTTTCATTTTCATTTGTCTCTTGGTGTTTTTTGATTTCCTCTTTGAATTCTTCAGTGATCCATTGGTTATTTAGTAGCATGTTGTTTAGCCTTCAGGTGTTTGTGATTTTTTTACAGGTTTTTCTTGTAGTTTATTTTTAATCTCATAGTGTTTTGGTCAGAAAATATGCTTGATATGCTTGCAATTTTCTTAAATTTACCAAGGCTCACTTTGTGGCCCAGCATATAGTCAGTCTTGGAGAATGTTCCCTGTGTACTTGAGAAGAATATGTATTCTGCTGCTTCTAAATTGAATGTTCTATAAGTATCAGTTAAGTCTATCTAGTCTTATGTGTCATTTAAGGCCTATGTTTCCTTACTTATTTTCTGTCTGGATCATTTGTCCATTGATAAAAGTGGTGTGTTAAAGTTCCTTACTATCATTGTATTACTGTCAGTTTCTCTCTTTATGGCTGTTAGTATTTGCTGTATACACTGAGGTACTCCTGTGTTGAGTGCATATATATTTACAACTCTTATATCTTCTTCCTGGGTTGATCCATTGATCATTATGTAATGTCCTTCTTTGTCTTTTATAATAGTCATTTTAAAGTATATTTTGTCTGCTATGAATATTGCTACTCCAGCTTTCTTTTGATTTCCATTTGTATGGACTACCTTTTCTGTCCCCTCACTTTCAGTCTGTTCGTGTCCCTAGGTCTGAGGTAGGTCTGTCTCATGTAGACAGCATATATACAGGTCTTGTTTTTGTATTGATTCAGCTGGTTTCTATCTTTTGGCTGGAGCACTTAATCCATTTACCTTTAAGGTAATTACTGGTATGTATCTTCTTGCTGTCATTTTCTTAATTGTTTTGGGTTTGTTTTTGTAGGTCTTTTTCTTCTCCTGTTTTATTCTTTTCTCTTTTTGTTTGATGGTCATTTTTGTGTTGTGCTTGGGTTGCCTTTTCTTTTATATATGTGTATCTATTGTAGTTTTGGGGTTTGCTGCTCCCATGAGGTTTTGATATAGCAGTCTATATGTGTACAAAGTTTTTTAAGTTGCTGGTCTCTTCCCCACCTAGAGGAGTTCCTTTAGTATTTGTTGCAAAGCTGGTCTGGTAGTACTGAATTCTCTTAGCTTTTGCTCTTTGAAAAGTTTTTGACTTCTCCATCAAATCTGAATGATAGCCTTGCTGAACACAGTATTCATGGTTGTAGATTCTTCCCTTTCATCACTTTAAATATATCTTGCCACTCCTTTCTGGTCTGCAGAGTTTCTGCTGAGAAATCAGCTCATAACCTTATCGGTATTCCTGTGTATGTTATTTTTTGTTTTTCCCTTGTTGCTTTTAATATATTTTCTTTGTCTTTAATTTTTGTCAATTTTATTATTGTGTATCTTGGCATGTTCCTCTTTGGTTTTATCCTGCTTAGGACTCTGCACTTCTTGGACTTAGGTGATTGTTTCTTTCTCACGTTAGGGATGTTTTCAGCTATTATCTCTTCAGACATTTTCTCAGGTCCTTCTCTCTCCCTTCTCCTTGGACCCTTCTAATGTGAATATTGGTGTGTGTAATGTTGTCCTAGACGTGTTTTGCTGCTGCTGCTACTGCTAAGTCACTTCAGTCGTGTCCAACTCTGTGTGACCCCATAGACGTCAACCCACCAGGCTCTCCTACCCCTGGGATTCTCCAGGCAAGAACACTGGAGTGGGTTGCCATTTCCTTCTCCAATGCATGAAAGTGAAAAAGTGAAAGTGAAGTCGCTCAATTGTGTCCAACTCTTAGCGACCCCATGGACTGCAGCCTACCAGGCTCCTCCATCCATGGGATTTTCCAGTCTAGAGTACTGGAGTGGTGTGCCATTGCCTTCTCCGAGAGGTGTCTTAGACTGTCTTAATTTATTTTCATTCTTTTTTCTTTTTTTAAATTTTATTTTATTTTTAAACTTTACATAATTGTATTAGTTTTGCCAAATATCAAAATGAATCTGCCACAGGTATACATGTGTTCCCCATCCTGAACCCTCCTCCCTCCTCCCTCCCCATACCATCCCTCTGGGTCATCCCAGTGCACCAGCCCCAAGCATCCTTTATTCTGTTTCATGGCAATAATTTCTACCATTCTGTCTTCCAGGTTACTTATCTTCTGACTCAGTTATTCTGTTATTGATTCCATCTAAAGTATTTTTCATTTCAGTTATTGTATTGTTCATCTCTGTTTGTTTGTTCTTTAGTTCTTCTGGGTCTTTGAGCATTTTTTACATCTTCCCAGTCCTTGCCTTCTTTCTTTGAGATCCAGGATCATCTTCCCTATCATTTTTCTGAAATCTTTTTCCAGAATGTTGCCCGTCTTCACTTCGCTTGGTTGATTACTGGGGTTTTATTTTGTTCTTTCATCTGGGACATAATCTTTTGCCGTTTCATTTTGTTTAACTCACTTCAGTTGTGGTTTTTGCCCCACAGAGTTCAGAATTGTAGTTCTTCTGCTTCTGGTGTCTGTTTCCTCATAGATGAGGCTATATAAAAGGCTTGTGGAATCTTCCTAATGGGAGGGACTGGTGGTGGGTACAGTTGGGTTTTGTTTCCCTATTGGGTAAGGCTGTACTCAGTAGAACTTTAATCTGCTTGTATGCTGATGACTGGAGCTTTGTTCCCTTCACGTTGGTTGTTTGGCCTGACTCTGTCCAGCACTGGAGCCTACAAGTTGTTTGATGGAGCTAATGGTGCCCTTCAGGAGGGCTCATGCCAGTGAATCTTTCCCAGAACTGTTGCTATTAGCATCTTTGTCCTTGAAGTGAGACACAGCCACCCCTCACCTCTGCAGGAGACCCTTTAATACTAGCAGATCAGTTTGACCTGGTCCCTTATGGGGTTATTACCTTTTGCACACGTAAGACTTTGTGTGTGCCCTCTAAGAGTGGAATTTCTGTTTTCCCCTGTCCTGCTGAATTCCTGTAGTCAAATCCCAGTGGCCTTCAAAGTCAGATGCTGGGGATTCCTCTTCTCATTGTTGAACCCAGGTTGTGAAGCCTGACAGAGGGCTTGGAACCTTTACTCTAGTGGGAGAACTTCTGTGGTGTAATTGTTTTCCAGTTTGTGGGTCACGCATTTGGTGGATATGGGATTTGATTCTGTTGTGACTGTGTCCCTCCTTCCATTTTGCTGTGGTTTCTCCTTTGTTTTTGGGTATCTTTTTTGGTAGGTTCCAACGTTTTTGTATTGATGGTTATTCAGCAGTTAGTTGTGATTCCAGTGCTCTCACAGGAAGGGTGAGAGTAATCCTTCTACTCTTCCATCTTGAGCTAATCCCCCCTTTTCAAAAGACTTTAAATTGATTTACATTTTTATTACAGAGATGTAGATGTTACATTTAACTGAAAATATATATTCAAAAGGACAAAACTGATTCCTGATATTTTTAAGCCCTAATTTCTAATTTTAAAAACCATTATTGACGTTTCTCTCATAAGAATCCTTTAAATACTCTCTCAGAAGTATGTTTTACTTAAACTTATATGTAGCCATAAGTGGGGAATATGTTAAGTTGAAGTGCCTTTTTCCTATATGGTTTGTTTTTCCTTCTTCTGTTTATCTTTCCATTTAGCTTTGTTGTGCTTCAGTATTTCCCTTTCAAAGTTGATGCTTGCTTCTGCTTTTTATTCATTTATTCCCCTCCCACTTTTTTTTTTTTAATGGAGCCACTATACTACAAACTCACAAAACTCTTAAAGAAAATTATGGTTCAACTAAATGCTAATGGACAACTACTGTAAAGTGGAGTAACATGCTGCATCATGAGGTATGCAAAGGTTAATAGTACAAATAAGTTTAATAACTTTAATTGTTATAGATGTTTTGTGGTTTTCAAACTTCTTAGTTGAATCTTATAACCAAGATCTGAAATGGTTTGGGCAGGGTTATTCCCATTTTATATATGAGGGAACTAAAGAGCCAATTCTAATAAAAAAAGTAGAATAAACTGACCTAGGTGGGAACCAGTTTGCCACACTTGTTTTTCAGTCACCAATACAAATTGATACAATTTTGCAAGGCTAAGTATTCTACAATTACTTTCCAACATGTACATCATCTGATCTGTTTTAGTCCACTCTAGTGGTGTTTTGACATTTACATTTTTGCCGTTATTCTTATTTCAAAGTATGATGATACTTCATTTGGTTTACAGTGATCCTGGATTATTCACTCTGTGACAAGGGTACATCAAGATTCTTTTCCAGATTTCTGCATGTATGTTTTAACAGATCTGTAGTTTAAGTGCTTCTTGAAATTTCAGATTGATAAAACTAGCCTATCAACCCACCAATAAAGCAAACAAGTGGATGTTGCTTTATTACATTAAAACCCCAAATTTAGACTTTAAAAATCTCTCTTCTTTTGTTTTGATGTGTTTTCTGGAGATATCAATGCTCAGTTCCACAGTCCTATGAAACAGTTGTAATAGAAGTATGGTTTCCTAATAGATTGTCATCAGATCTTTCTCCTTCTGATTAACATGTGATTTCTTCCTCCTATTAAAATCAGTTGTCAAAAAATGGAGCAGTAGTGTATTTGGTAGTTTGCTTTATACTTTATCAGTATGTTTTTCCAGTGTTAAAACATTGTTGGCTCCCTAAATTGAAAAACATGAACACAAATTTTAAATGTCAGAACATATTATTTTGCTTGCAGTTGAACCTTTATAGTTTTTCTGTTTATCAATAATCACTATGATGTTCCAAAAAAAAATTTCTAACTCATAATTATCCTTGCCTAAAATTTGTCATTTGATGTTGAAAACAAATATTAGTCCCTATTTCAAAGTTATTAAATCTTAATTTTACATTACCAACTTTTTTTATGCAGATTAACTAAAATTAGGTACTGTGTATTAGTGTTCTAGGGCTGTCATAACTAAGTGCCACATACTAGGTGACTTAAACAACAAAGTTGTTTTCTTTCAATTCTGGAGCCTATAAGTTCAAGATGTTGTCAGGAGTGGTTTCTTCAGAGGCATCTCTGCTTGACTTGTAGACGGCTGTCTTGACTTGTAGATCGCTGTGCCTTCACATGCTTTTTCCTGTGTGTGTATCTGTGCCCTGATTTCTTCCTTTTATAAAAACACCAGTCATATTGGACTAAGGCCCACCCTGTTGACCTTTAAACACCCTATCTCCAAATACAGTTACATTCTGTGGTACTGTGGGACTTCAGCATATGTATTTTAGGGGACATGTTTCAGCCCATTATATATTATATACCTTTTTGTCTTGTTAAGGAAAATGATATTTCTGATTGCATTCACTTTCCTCAAGTCCTCAAGTCCCAGTATATAGCTTAGTAACTAATGCATAGCATGTGCTTTATGAGTGTTCTTGATTTTTTGAGTGAGTAAATAAAGAATAAAAGAGTATTATGAGAAGCTAAGTATCATGAGAAGATAAGATATTAATAATACAACATTATTATACCAAGATAGGAAAATTTTTTTCAAAGATGATTCACTCTTAGGAAAAAAATGGATCACTGATAAGTTCATTATTACCTTATTTTGTGTTAAATTGCTGCCACTCTCAAGCTTTCAGAATGGTATAGAACCAGAAGAAAGTGAGGTGGAGGAAGGAAGGAGGGTTGAAGATGGCAGGGGGGAGAACATTTAAATAGTGAGCATTAATAAATGTAACCTTGGGGAAGCTGAGAAGTGTTGGGTAATAGACAATAATAGGGCAGGGAGCAGATGAAATAAGAAAGACCAGAATTGGAAGTGATGACACGGAAGGGTACCAGATAATTTGACAAAGCCAAAGAGCTTGTTGCATACAGATACTAAAATAATTTTGTAGTAATTAGCCAATTGTGTGTGTGTGTATTTGTGTGCACATGTTATCTAACTATATATATCTTGGTGCTCAGTTGCTCAGTCGTGTCCAACTCTTTGCAACCCCTGCTGAACTCCTCTGTCCATTGGATTCCCCAGGGAAGAATACTGGAGTGGTGGCCATTTCATCCTCCAGGGGAGTGCCTTAAAAAATACATATGCCTGAATTCCCGTTTTAGTGCTAATGAACCATAATCTCTTAGGGTGTGACCCACACTTGTGTATTGAATAAATACTCTAAAAGTAATTTTTTAAAAAACTAAAACATTTGTAAATTACTGTCTAAAAGGCAAACTAGCCATAATTTAGTAATGTAATACTTATAGCTATTTGTCTGGGAACATATATCTATACAAGGCAGATGGCCAGTCAATAAGTTAATATCAGCAATTTTTATTTTTTTTAATTTTATTTTATTTTTAAACTTTACATAATTGTATTAGTTTTGCCAAATATCAAAATGAATCCACCACAGATATACATGGGTTCCCCATCCTGAACCCTCCTCCCTCCTCCCTCCCCATTCCATCCCTCTGGGTCGTCCCAGTGCACCAGCCCCAAGCATCCAGTATCGTGCATCAAACCTGGACTGGCAACTCGTTTCATACATGATATTTTACATGTTTCAATGCCATTCTCCCAAATCTTCCCACCCTCTCTCCCTCTCCCACAGAGTCCATAAGACTGTTCTATACATCAGTGTCTCTTTTGCTGTCTTGTACACAGGGTTATTGTTACCATCTTTCTAAATTCCATATATATGCGTTAGTATACTGTATTGGTGTTTTTCTTTCTGGCTTACTTCACTCTGTATAATCGGCTCCAGTTTCATCCACCTCATTAGAACTGATTCAAATGTATTCTTTTTAATGGCTGAGTAATAGTGCAGATTCTGGGGTCATTATGCCCTTTATTTATGTTGAGTATAGCACAGTATAATAAAAATATGAATCATGGGAAATTCCCTGATGGTCCAGTGGTTAAGACTCCATGCTTCCAGTGCAGGGGACATGAGTTCAATGCCTGGTTGAGGAACTAAGATCCCACATGCCACATGACCTGGCCAAAAAAAAAAAAATACTACTCATGAATAATATGGAAAATTATTTGTATTCCTCACACTCTAAGGAAAAAATGTTTATATTATTAAATTTAGATATATTGTTATCACAAAGTCAGTTCTATTCAAATTTGACATAATTCCATTATTCTGAATGAATCTGCTGTTTCCCCATTTCCTTAATGTATTTTAAAAAATAAATTCGTCATACATATTTTTCTGTTTTTTAAAAGGTAATTAAAGATAATTTTGAAGATTCTTACTGATTTTACCTTTACAAAGTTAAAATCTTTCTTCTTAAAAGTAAGTTTTTTTCCATTCCCATTTTATGAAATTGGTTGGATTGTTTTGGACTGTCCACTCCCATAAGGTCAAACAATTATTGTGCTAAGCATTAAGAATGCAGAGTTGAATGTGATATTACCGGATACAGGAAGCTCACTGTTTAGTGGGAAAGACAAGGTAATAAGCTGTTAGTTATATGGTGGCTGTCTATTGGGAAAAGTCTTTGCTAATCTAGAGCATTTTCATGTCAGAAATTTTATTGTGTAATACTGCTAAAAATCGAAGGACATATTGCATTTTTAAATGGTAGACATATATGGATTTTAATTAGAAGAGGCATTAGACAGATATTTCCATTCAAAGACTTGCTTAGTTTTGGTGAAACTAAGTAAGATAGAGTATAGCTGTTTTTTAGCTCTGAACATTTTTTAAAAATGATGTTATGACCCAGGTTTTAATGATGATTGTAAACGTGGCAGAAACTGAAGTGCCTTATTAAACATAAAAATACTGTACTGTGTTCAATATAATATCACAGACTTGGAGAGGACCTTAAAGAACAATCTAATGTAATTTTTGTTATGTGGGAACACTGAGGTAGAGTGGTTTGTGATTTGGCCAAGGGTGCTTAGCTTATGAATGACAGAGCTAGAAGCAAAACTTAGTCTGTGACTTTTCCACCAGTGTTCTTTCCACTGGAGAAAACTCCCAATAAATTATGTTTATGTTACAGTCCATACTTTGAAGACTTTTACTGCATTCATAATATGTGGTATAAAATCAGCTAATTGTAGTATTAATGAGTATGCAATTTGATGTTGCTTTTGGTATACATATATGCAAAGATACATAAATATATGCCATACTTTAATGTAATTACAAAATGTCAGTTACAAAACATAGGTATTTGCATTAAAAAAAGTCCTTAACATTTTTAAAGAAAAGACCCCTTTTCAAAGAGGAAACTCACTCTCATAGCTACTTAAAAGTGTCTAGTGAAATACTCTTTTGATGTATAAGAAACATCCAGGGACAAGCTGCTTGTATATCTTGGAAATTAATCCTTTGTCAGTTGTTTCTTTTGCTATTCTCCCATTTTGAGGGTTGTTTTTTCACTTTGTTTAGTTTGCTTTGCTATGCAAAAGCTTTTAAGTTTAATTAGATCTCACTTATTTGTTTTTCTTTTTGTTTCCATTATTCTAGGAGGTGGGTCATAAGGGATGTTGCTATGATTTATGTCATACTGTGTTCTGCCTATATTTTCTTATAAGAGTTTTGTAGTTTCTGGTCTTACATTTAGGGCTTTAATCCATTTTGAGTTAATATTTGTGTATGGTATTAGGAAGTATTCTAATTTCATTTTTTTGCACATAGTTGTCCAGGTCCTCCAGCACCACTTATTGAAGAAACTGTCTTTTTCCCATTGTATATTCTTGCCTCCTTTGTCAAAGATAAGGTGCCCGTATGTGCGTGAGGTGATCTCTGGGCTTTCTATCATGTTCCATTGGTCTGTACTTCTGGTTTTGTGCCAGTACCATATTGTCTTTATGACTGAAGCTTTGTGGTATAGTGTGAAATCAGATAAGTTTATTCTTCCAGTTCCATTCTTCTTTCTCAAGATTGCTTTGGCTATTTGGGGTTTTTTGTGATTCCATATGAATGTGAAATTTTTTGTTCTAGTTCTGTGAAAAATGACATTGGTAATATGATAGAGATTGCATTTAATCTGTAGATTGCTTTTGGTGGTATAGTCATTTCCACAATATTGATTCTTCCAACCTAGGAGCGTGGAATATCCCTCCATCTGTTTATATCATCTTTGATTTCTTTCCTCAGAGTCTTATAGTTTTCTGTATATAGTTCTTTTGTCTCCTTGGATAGGTTTATTCCTAGATATTTTATTCTTTTAGTTGCAATTGTAAATACCAGAAAAACAAACAACCCAATCAAAGTGGGCAAAAGACCTAACTAGACATTTCTTCAAAGAAGACATACAAATGGCCAATAAATACATGAAGAGATGCTCAACATCACTCATTAGAGAAATGCAAATCAAAACTACAATGAGATATCACCTCACACCACACAGAATGGCCATAATAAAAAAATCCACAAACAGCAAGTATTGGAGAGGATGTGGGGAAAAGGGAACCCTCCTATACTGCTGGTGAGAATGTAAATTGATATAGCAACTATGGAAGACAGTATGGAGATTCCTTAAAAACTAGGAATAAAACCATCATATGACCTAGCAATACCACTTCTAGTCATGTACCCTGAAGAAATCAAAAGTGAAAAAGATACATGTACCCCAGTGTTCATTGCAGTAGTATTTACAATAGCCAGGGCATGGAAGGAACCTAGAAGTCCATCAACAGAGGAATGGATAGAGAAGCTGTGGTACATATATACAATGGAATACTACTCAGCCATGAACGGAATGCATTTGAGTCAGTTCTAATGAGGTAGATGGACCTAGAGCCTATTATACAGAGTGAAGTAAGTCAGAAAGAGAAAAGCAAATACCATGTATTAACACATATATATGGAATTTAGAAAGATGGTACTGACGTATCTGTTTATAGAGCAGCAATGGAGATCCAGACCTAGAGAACAGACTTATGGACAAGGGTCGGGGAGAAGAGGGAGAGGGTGAGGTGAGTGGGGAGAGTAGCATGGATGCATATACACTAACATATGTAAATAGATAAACAATGGGAATTTGGAGTATGACTCAGGGGACTCAAACTGGGTCTCTGTAATAACCTAAAGGGATGGTAATGGGCGGGAAGTGGGAGGGAGATTCAAGAGGGAGGGGACATATGTATACCTATGATTAATTCATGGTGATGTATGACAGAAGCCAAACCAATATTGTAAAGCAATCATCAATCAAAAGTAAATATTTAAAAAAAGGAACATCCAGGAGCATATTTTTCAGAACTGATACTTCATTTCTGACTGATTAATGAGTCCTAATACCTAAAGCTAAAATTACTCTGTTGGATTATATAACATGGTAGTTATTTTAGCTACCATGAAGCCTAACTTACTTGGGACCATACTCTTGTCCACTTTGGCCACAGTCACCATTGGTTAATGAGTTAATTAAAAGGTGAATTGATTGAGAACATTTTTGCCATCCAGACCCGAATTAATACAATATAATGGAAAGCTACCACGACTTCTAGACATCATGATTAACTAACTAGTCATGTGAACTTAAACTCTGTGGGTCTCAGTTTTCTCCCCTATACAGTCAGAAGTTCGGATAATATATCCCAGCTCTTGTTATTTTGTGATATGTAATACATCTGAAAATTTGTTTTTTTTTTTTAATTCTTACTACTGTGCTGGGGGCTAGAATTACGGTTCACCTGAGTGTAGTCTTGATATATAGAGTCCTATATCAAGGGGTAGAAACAGTTCCAGGGTGCCTTGCCTTCTGCCTGACCCAGTTGGTAGGAAATTTGGCATATAATTTATCAGTGTATGTAAAATTTCAATAAAAGTAGGCGTATGGCCTGGAAACATGTTTGGGCTTTGCAGATTTTGTTTATCCACGCCAGTTTCTTTTCCAATGATATGAATAGCTGGACATTTAAATATTTGTATATTGCTGACTATTTAAAATATTATAATGAAAGAATTCTTGAGGTTCACAGTTTTTGTCATGTCACAATTTACAAGGTTTTTTTTACTTTCTCTGCATGTACTAGTGAAGGTCTTAAAAGGCGACTCTTTCAGTTGTTGCTTTTTTTTTTTCTATCTCTGCTTGGTTGGAACAGAAGCTGAAGCACAGATTTTGTATGCTTCTGTTTACATGAAATTATAGAGGTTGTGGTGTTATCTGTGTGTTACAAAACCCAGGAAATGGGGATGCTAGTAGGCAATGACAGCCCACTCCAGTACTCTTGCCTGGAAAATCCTATGGATGGAGGAGCCTGGTAGGCTGCAGTCCATGGGGTCGCTAGGAGTCGGACACAACTGAGCGACTTCACTTTCCCTTTTCACTTTCATGCATTGGAGAAGGAAATGGCAACCCACTCCAGTGTTCTTGCCTGGAGAATCCCTGGGACGGGGGAGCCTGGTGGGCTGCCGTCTCTGGGGTCTCACAGAGTCGGACACGACTGAAACGACTTAGCAGCAGCAGCAGCAGCAGTAGCCCATTAAACTCTGTGCTAGATTGAAGGAGTTAGACATTAAATTATTTCTGTTGTGATTTCTGGTTCTAAATGGAGCTAATCATAAGATGCTGTAACTATATTTGAGTATTGCTTGGATTTCTTTTTACAGGATGAAGGAGTTGTTAAAGAAATCCCTATTACTCATCATGTTAAGGAAGGATATGAGAAAGCAGATCCTGCGCAATTTGAGTTGCTCAAAGTTCTTGGTCAGGGATCCTTTGGAAAGGTAATGAATGCTTTTTTCCCTCATTTGTTTTTCTTTTAAAAATTTAGCAAAAAATTGAACTCATAGGTAGAAATCTGGTAAATTTGCCATTTCTAAATTATGATACATCCAAAGGAAGGTCTAATTTCACTCCTTTTCTGTCGTTTTTTAAATCCCATTTCTTTATATTTCTCTGTAATGTTTTCTAATCCCCTGGGATAATTGATTTCTCAAGGACAATATATAACATGCTATTTATTTGCTGCCTAAATCAAGAAAGTTTGAGTTTTGTAAAACAGGTCTTCTTTCTCTGTTCACATGCTGTCATGATCTCAGCTTTCTCTTGGTGATTTTTTCCTTAGCTCTATCACAGAAGTCAGAATGCATGTATCAATTCATGTATGAATGCATGAATTGTTAATTTATCATCTGTTATAAAAAATGTGTGAATGTACAGCTATGGTAAGTACTGGGTAATATAGGGATTATATAAAACTCCTACCTTCAAAGGGCTTTAATTTCAAGGGAAAAAGCAAAATTAAGGAGGATAAACTCTGACACTCATTATTAAAATTGGTTATTCAGTGCTTACTGATACATGATTATTAGGAAAGAAGTTTGTAGATCTGGTTCCTGAGTTTTGTATACCTAGCATCTAAGATACGAAAAATATTACATATAGGTATTAAGTAACAGCATGTAGGAAACAGCAACAACAGCAGTTTAAGGGAAGGAAGATAGTGAGAAAACTACTAATTTCTAATTTTAGGGTGGCTGAGATTTAGTTTCAAAGAGGAAAGTAAGGCAGTTGAGCATTGCTTATTTATTATGCTCTGAAATATTTTAAAAGAAAGACAATTATTGAACACCGGGTTTGTGTATACCACTTTTAAAGTAACATTGATGAATATAAAGTAGACGTTAATTGTCAAGTAATCTGATATCTGTGCAATATAAAATACAACATGTAAAATATAGAGAAACATTTTTCAGGATACAAAATGGACAAACTGAGGTGGATTATTGTTTGGTAGTGAATTGGTACAAGAGGTATATGATGACAAGGAGATAGGACTTGACTAGTTATGCTGGGGGAGAGTAAAACTAGAAGGAGCTTTTAATAGATGTGTGTATCTGTGTGTGTGGTGGGGGGAGTGTATTTATAGAACTGACCTGTAGAGGAGGCATGTGCATCCTGAATACCTTTATTTTTTAAAGTTACTAAAAGTACAGTATTTTTAAAAAATATTTGCATACTATTTCTATGATGTTAATTTTAGAAGAACAGAGATGAATTTCTTTTATATCCCCAATATATAAATGCTTGCATATTAACTTAAATAAAATCTTACCAGGCAAACATTTCAAGCCATTAAAAGTATCTGTCTTGTTATTTGATACACACACACACTTATCCATATGTGTATTTATTTATATCCAGCTTTGTTCCAGAAAGGATTTAAGGCTTTCATAAATGAATACTAAAGAAAATAAAAATAAGTGGGGATGATGATGGAAGCAGAAAAATTAGAACAGGAAAGATGAGTTGAAGCCAGGAATAAACTCTCTTGTTCACAAATGCATGGTATAATGGCCTCAAATTTTTTGGCCTCATTATAAAGAGGCTGATACATTTAATTGTATGATTATTGACAGAATCTTTAAGAAATATATCAAACAGACCAGAGAAATTTTTCTTATGGAGCTTCATAAAGAAAATACAGTATAACATAATGAAATCTCTTCAATAACATCTTCACACTGAATATAGAAACATGCTGACAAGTTGTCAATGTGGTCCTTAAAAAATTCAGGGAACGTTCAGCTTTGTGCAGGAACTTTGATTTAACAAGGATATCATGGAAGCCCTTTTAAAAAATTCCTAATACTAAAATACAGAATAGTGACCCTTGTGCAGGTCATCAACCAAAGAAATATTAAGGAAGTGGCTTATTTTTTCCTTCTTAGGATGTGAAAACACTTGCTTGTCAGTATTACATCATTTGCGTAGGCATTGTGTGGTTGGGACTTGTTATATGCCAAACCTAGTCAGGAATTTGGCCAAGGCTGTGAATCAGATAAGTGTAGGAGCAATTCCAAGAAAATTTGAGCTGTAGTCTTATTTATAAGATTTCCTATGAAAGTTCCATTGTTAAAATGCAATAAATATATTTTAGCATATATAAACCTTTGTGACATTAAATATCTATACAATCTATTCAATCAGGAAAAATACTATGAAAATCAGTTGTAAAATTGTATTTTAAAGATGCATGTATTATCATAAAAGATGCATATAAAATTCTGTAGTAAGCACATCAAGTAATGTGTGGATTGAAATGAAGTATACCAATCAACTTATGTTGTTGTTGTTTAGTTGCTAAGTTGTGCCTGATTCTTTTGTGACCCCATGGACTATAGCCCACTAGGCTCCTGTGTCCATGGGATTTCCCAGGCAAGAATACTAGTGTGAGTAGTCATTTTCCCCTTCAGGGGATCTTCCCAACCTCAGGATCAAACCTCTGTCTCCTGCTTTGGCAGGCAGATTCTTTACCACTGAGCCACCAAAAGATGCATATAAGATTCTGTAATAAACACACTAAGTAATGTGTGAATTGAAATAAAGTATACTAAATAACTTATTTATTTTAAAACACAGTAAAATAAAACACATGAAAACATCTTTGGCATTATTAGACTAGCCTTTCATATATTTCACATGTCAAGTCATATTTACATAAAACATACATTTTAACATTCCTTTGTTTTTGCTTTTGTGATAGTAAAACCTTTAACTATAGGACTTAAAAATGAATTTTTGAAAATATCAAACCCTTGTAAGTAATTGATTAAGTATATGTGTTTACAACTTAAAATTTCTTGCAGTTGGTTCTTTATTTCCAATTAGTGTTAAAACTGTGCAGTTTTTCACTTCACTTCAGCCAGCAAATACTTCTTAATGAAGTCCATATGACAGAGAGAAAGTATGTTGGAGTAATTCACTCATTCATTTCTCTTTTGAACAATTTCTGAGAATTGGATTAGGGTGGTTGTAAAGAAACCTCTCTTATTTATTTTTTTAATTAATTAATTATTTATTTTACTTTAAAATATTGTATTGGTTCAGGAGAGATACGTTTTTGGATAACAGTAATTTGAAATCATGCAGCTTCTGTAGTTGATCATGGGAAGAGAGTAGAATGAGATGATGTTTTCTTATGCTGAGAAAGTTCATCCATTAGACCTGAGAAGAACAAATCAGGTAATGAAAAAATAAACAATTACTTCCCTAGACTGTGAATGATGGCTTCTATTAGATGCCATATTGAGATATTTGTGAGTGTTTTAAGAGATAGGGGAACAGTGGCCGCTTTGTGTGTCTTTTCAGAAAACCTGGACTACTGTTTTCTTCCTTCCTTAATTGCCTCTTTTTACCCTCTGTATTCCATTCTTTTCAGCCCCACTAAAGGCTGTGTTCTAGAATAGTAGTTCTCGAAGTGTGATCTTACTACCCTTGGACATCCACAAGACACTTTCATGGAGTCCTTAAGAACAAGACTGTTATAATAATGCTAAGATATTATTTGTAAATTTTTTGGCACTTTGGCACAATCCAGGAAGTGATTTTAAGCTATCAGTAATCATTATGACCTTCACTGCCACACATAGTTAGAAAAATACAAGTTTTACTTAAGAATGTTCTTGATGAGGTGTTAACAGTTATTAGATTTCTCAAATATCAATCCTTGAGTATGCTTCTTTTTAATATTGTGGGATGAAATGAGAAGTACCCAAAGTACTTTAGCTGCACACCAAAAAATATGATTGTCTCAAGACAGAATACTTGTGAAGTTTTTTGAATTGTGAGCTACACTAGACACTTATTTCATGAAATGTCATTTTTCCATGAAAGAATGATTGACAAACTATAATTACTTAAATTTGGGCATTTGGTAGATGTTTTCCTCAAAAATGAATAAGTGAACCTGTTACTTCATGGAAAACAACTTAGTATTTTAGCCAATGATAAAATTTGAGCTTCAAAGCAAAAAATTAGAATTTTGGCCAATTTTTATTTTCCACTGTGCTCAACATGTTCTCAGTACTCAAAAGACTTTCCTGATGAGATTGCTACTGTCAACATTTGGAAGATCTGCATAACTCAGTGAACCAGTGCTTTTTAGTTGACAAACACATGATGTTATCAAATCAGCCATCAGTGCAAAATCCATTCAACATGTCCCATAGACCAGTGGGTTATTATGTAAAAGAATATGGACAGTTAATTGATGTGGTTTCAGATTTTTCACTGCAACTAATCTTTAAGAAACTTCTACTTGTCAAATTCTTGTGTCATATCAAAGAAGAATAACCACAATTATATGAAAAGGCTATTAAAATACTTCTCCCTTTTCCAGATATGTAACTGTGTGAAGCCTGATTTTCTTCTTATAATTTAAGCAAAGCAGTTTAATTGCAACAGATTGAATGAAGAAGCAGATAAAAGAATCCAACTATTTTCTGTTAAGCCAGATATTAGGGACTTGTAGAAATGTAAATCAGTGTCAGTCTTCTCAGTGATTTCTTTTTTTTGGTTTGTTTTGGAAAAAATAGTCATTTTTATAAAAAATATTTATATTCACATGTAATAAGTTTATTATTTTTAATCAATAAATACATAGTTAATTTTTTGCTGTGATTTCTAATACAGTAAATATCAGTAGTTATAACCCACAAAAACAAAAGTACTTTGGAGTGATCAGTAATTTTTAAGTTTGTAAAAGAATTCTTGAGACCAAAAATAATTGAGAAATGCTTTCTTGGAAGAAACTGAGGAAGAATGGAGTCATCACTCATGAAATGACTTGACTCCTTTGTTGTCAATATCTTGATCACCTGATATTGATTAGAAAAAAGGAAACTGTTTATCAACATTTATTTGTCCATGTCATTAAAATTGAATGAAAACTAAGTCTGGTATTTAGGGTTAATGCCATTTACTTTGAAGCTTTTGTGTGTATATTATGGCAGTTAATTTAATCTGCTTTTTAGAAACTGATATAGACTGAAATCAGCTATACAAATACATATAAGTCCATGGTTTTTCACTGGTGAAATAGGAAGTAATGGTATGCAGTGGATTTGGAGGAAAGGGGGAAAAAAAGACTGGTTGGTCTAAATACAAAGTATGAGAAGCACTACAATAGATAGTGTGAAAATCGATAAAACTGAAATGGTCCTTGAGTTTAGGTCTGATACAAGAATAGGAGAAGGAGAGATTAAGTAATGATTAAATGAAGTAATGATTAAATGAACCCCCCCACTTGCCCAGTTGGCTGATATATAATTATCACATAGAATATTTTGAATAAAGAATTTTAAGCTCTACCATAGGAAAAAGACAAAAATTACTTAGAAGCTCTCCAATCTGCAGTTTTATGTATACAAATTAGTTAATTTAATCTCATTTTAAATTTATCAGCATTTGAATAGAGCTTGTTAGAGTTGAGGATAGCAGGTTGAGGCAGTGAACACCAATTTAAAACTGGAAACAACCCTTTAATAGTAAATACCTGTTATGAAACTATAATATACTCATATTTATCTTCATAACTGAGGCTTTCTAAAACTTACCTTATAATGAATCATTTCTTGGTTTGAAAATATAAGAAATTATTACTTTAAGCTTAATCAGAAACTTTCACTTTTTTATTGAAATATTCACCATTATGATTCTTTCACTTAGAAGATAGTTAAGAATTGCCTCTGATATCTTATTAGAAAATAAATTGAAAATTTTAGTCACTCATTCTTGTCTGACTCTTTGTGACCCCATGGACTGTAGCCCTCCAGGCTCCTCTGTCCATGGAATTCTCCAGGCAAGAATACTGAAGTGGGTTGCATTTTCCTCCTCATCTTCATGACCCAGGTGTGGACCTGGGTCTCCTGCATCACAGGCAGATTCTTTACTGTCTGAGTCACCAGGGAAGCCCTATTAGAAAATAAAATACCTGGTAACTTATAAAATGGACCAATAGGAAACTAGAAATGAAGGTGTCAAATTAACAGTAATTAGATTTATTTGTTCCATATTAAGAAAACAAAAAGGAGCTTGTGTCTTATAAGGAGTTCCCTTAGCTCAAATTGTCTTTCATTATATTATTTATCTCTTATATCACAAACTTCTCAAATGTTCTTTTACATTTTCTTTTCCACATTGGGATGTATGAGCATGTGATTAAGTGAATGAAAGTGAGAAAGTGTAAACTAAGTATAATTTATAGGGAAAGGTATATCTTTATACAATTAGAGAATATGTAAGGCTATTTGTATATGCTAATATATATGTATAGCAGGAATGGCTTGGGATGTGAATTTCACTTTTAAATCTCTTATTAGGTATTTCTTGTTAGAAAGAAGACCGGTCCCGATGCTGGACAACTCTATGCAATGAAGGTGTTAAAAAAAGCTTCTTTAAAAGGTAGAAGATCAGAAAGCTTATTAAAATAAAATGTAAAGCTTGTTTTAAGAAATGTGCTATGTATTGCCTATATGAGTAGATTTAGTTTCCTTTTAACATTAGTAATTGTTATTTCTAGGTTTGAGGATGGGGAACACGTGTATACCCGTGGCGGATTCATGTTGATGTATGGCAAAACCAATACAATATTGTAAAGTAATTAACCTCCAATTAAAATAAATAAATTTATATTAAAAAAAATGATATTGACATATACTTTAATTTAGTGAGAGTGTATCCTGGTAAAAAAGAATTAATGGGATAAAAAGTGATACATTTTATTTAATATAAAGTGAACTTGTTTTATTAAACTATATTCTTTTTCTTCAAGATTCTTATTTTTTCTGTTCCATCTGTTGGTATTACATATTGAGAAGGCACAGCCACCTGCATACACTTATATATACTGTCTTCCAGGCTGTGATAACAATAACACTGTGCTCAGTTTAAATCAGAGAACTCATTTGAACACTAATATATAATGCTTATCCGCCAAATAACACTGTGGCACTTAACCCATCTCTAGATCTAAACTGAATTTTTTAGCTTTTATACTATGGTAATTACTGCCTAGGAATATTGACTTCAAATTCAGGCACTTACAAAGTTATATTTTAAATTTCTATATTTGTGTTTGGTGAATTATTGATGGGCTCTCTACTAAAATTATATACAAGAACAATATACTCTAACCTTCTGTAATTTTTAGTTCGAGACAGAATTCGGACAAAGATGGAGAGGGATATACTGGTGGAAGTAAATCATCCATTTATTGTCAAATTGCACTATGGTATGTAATCTTTTAAAAAAAATATGGAACTAGAGAACTAAGATTTCCTTTCAGACAATAATGTAACATAAGATAAATACTTCGAACAGGAAATAAATATGGAATGATTCAATACTTTCAGCTGTGTAAAACATACTTATCTGAAATAAGAATTAATATCCAGCTTTTAGTTGTTTTTCCTGTATTTGTTGGTTAACTTGTCTAAGGTAACAAGATAGTGTCTTTTGACTACTCTTGTCTAGTAGAATTTCTGTACTGTACTAGGCTGTACCTCTAGGGATCTTAGGCTATAAACTACTGTGATAATTTATTCAAAACATTCTTGTGTTTGAATGGGTTCCTCTTACATGTTCATAATGATCATATTAGTCTTATTTCCTCATCCTGTTGAAGAGGACCATATGGTATACTAGTCTATTTGAGTTATTTTTTCTTATATTTAGAGGGAGAGGAATACTAGTGAAAAGCAATAGGTACAATGGAAAGAACATGAATTTGGAGTCAAGAATTCTTTTTTTTTTTTTTAATTGAGGTATAGTTGATTTACAGTATTATATGTTTCAGGTGTACAATATAGTGATTCACAATCTTTGAGGTTATATTCCATTTATTCTTATTCCCTGTGTTATACTATATATTCTTGTAGCTTATTTATTTTATACATAGTATTTTGTACCTGTTAATCCCATACCCCTATCTTGACACTTTCCCCTACCTTTCCCCATTGGTAATCACTAGTTTGTTCTCCATAAGTTTGTTCCTTCTTTGTTAAATTCAAATTTTTTGATTCCAAATGTAAGTGATATCATCCAATATTTGTCTTTGTAAGACATATTTCACTAGGCCTAATACACTCTAAGCCCATCCATGTTGTTGCAAATGACAATATTTCATTATTTTTTATGAGTGAGTAATACTCCATTGTGTATGTGTGTGTAGATGTATGTATGTGTGTGTGTATGTATACACATATATATTTTCCACATCTTTAATACATTTACCTGTTGATGGATATGTAGGTTGCTTCCATATATTGTGTACTATAAAAAATTCTGCCATGAACATTGTGGTGCATATATTTTTTTGTGGCAATATTTTCATTTTCTTCAAATATATACCCAAGTGTGGAATTGCTGAGTTATATTTTTATTCTTTTGAGGAACCTCCATACTGTTTTGCACAGTGCTTGCACCAATTTACATAACTTCTGACAGTGTACAAGGGTTTCATTTTGTCCACACCCTTTCCAACATTTGTTATTTATAGTCTTTTTCATGGTATACATTTTTGATGGATTGAGATGGTATCTCATTGGTGTTTTGATACTCTGATGATTAGCGATATTGAACATCCTTTCATGTGCTAGTTGGCATTCTGTATGTCTTCTTTGGAAAAATGTCTATTCAGGTCTTCTGCCCATTTTTAAAATTGGGTTGTTTGTTTCCTGGTGATGAGATATATGGTCTGTTTATATATTTTGGATATTAGCTCCTTATTAGTCATATCATTTGAAAATATTTTCTCAAATTTAGTAGGCTGTCTTTTCAATTTGTTGATGGTTTCCTTTGCTGTGCTAGAGCTTTTTATTCTAATTAGGTCTGATCTGTTTATTTTTGCTTCTGTTTCCTTTGCCTTAGGAGATAAATCCCAAAAAGCGTTGATTTGATTCATGTCCAAGAGTGTTCTACCTATGTTCTTTTCTAGAAGTTTTATGGTTTATGGTCTTACATTTAGGTCTTTAATCCATTTTGAGTTTATTTTTATATATGATGTTAGAAAATTTCATTCTTTTACATGCAACTGTCCAGTTTTCCCAGCACCACTTACAGAAGAGACTCCCTTTTTCTCTTTTGTATATTCTTGTCACCATTGTTGCAGATTAATCGATCACAGGTGTGTGGATTTATTTCTGGGCTCTCTATTCTGTTCCATTGATCTATATGTCTCTATTTATGTCAGTACATACTGTTTTGATTTCTGTACCTTTTAGCATGGTCTGAAGTCAGGGAATGTGATGCCTCTAGCTTTGTTCTTCTTTTTCATGATTGTTTTGGCTATTCAGGGTCTTTGATATTTCCATACAAATTTTAAAATTACTTGTTCTAGTTCTGTGAAAAATGCCATTGGTATTACAGTAGGGATTGCATTGCATCTTTAGATTGCTTTGTGCCGTATGGTCATTTTAACTAGTAATTCTTGCAACCCACGCAGTTCTGAATTTTAATAATGGCTCCATTGACAATTTATTGTATGCATGAGATTATGGCATTTAACTTCCCTGGGGAATTCAAAGGCAAAAATTACTGATCCAGTCTACTATGTTGCTCTTGGTTTTTTAAATTTAGATGAATAGCAGGCATTGATTTTATTTTTAGGTAATTTTGACAAATATGCATTATAGTAGTTATTCAGTTCAGTTCAGTTCAGTCGCTCAGTCATGTCTGACTCTTTGTGACCCAATGAACCACAGCATGCCAGGTCTCCCTGTCCATCACCAACTTCCAGAGTCCACCCAAACCCATGTCCATTGAGTCGGTGATGCCATCCAACCATCTCATCCTCTGTCGTCCCCTTCTCCTCCTGGCCTCAATCTTTCCCAGCATCAGGGTCTTCTCCAATGAGTCAGCTCTTCGCATGAGGTGGCCAAAGTATTGGAGTTTCAGCTTCAACATCAGTCTTTCCAATGAACACCTAGGACTGATCTCCTTTAGGATGGAGTGGTTGGATCTCCTTGTAGTCCAAGGGACTCTCAAGAGTCTTTTCCAACACCACAGTTCAGAAGCATCAATTCTTCGGTGCTCAGCTTTCTTCACAGTCTGACTCTCACATCCATACATGACCACTGGAAAAACCATAGCCTTGACTAGATGGACCTTTGTTGGCAAAGTAATGTCTCTGCTTTTTAATATGTTGTCTAGGTTGGTCATAACTTTCCTTCCAAGGAGTAAGCATCTTTTAATTTCCTGGCTGCAATCACCATCTGCAGTGATTTTAGAGCCCCCCAAAATAAAGTCTGACACTGTTTCCACATCTATTTGCCATGAAGTGATGGGATCAGATGCCATGATCTTTGTTTTCTGAATGTTGAGCTTTAAGCCAACTTTTTCACTCTCCTCTTTCACTTTCATCAAGAGGCTTTTTAGTTTCTCTTCACTTTCTGCCATAAGGGTGATGTCATATGCATATCTGAGGTTATTGATATTTCTCCCGGTGATCTTGATTCCAGCTTGTGCGTCTTCCAGCCCAGCGTTTCTCATGATGTACTCTGCATATAAGTTAAATAAGCAGGGTGACAATATACAGCTTTGACGTACTCCTTTTCCTATTTAGAACCAGTCTGTTGTTCCATGTCTAGTTCTAACTGTTGCTTCCTGACCTGCATGCAGGTTTCTCAAGAGGCAGGTCAGGTGGTCTGGTATTCCCATTTCTTTCAGAATGTTCCACAGTTTATTGGGATCCACACAGTCAAATGCTTTGGCATAGTCAATAAAGCAGAAACAGATGTTTTTCTGGAACTCTCTTGCTTTTTTGATGATCCAGCAGATGTTGGCAATTTGATCTCTGATTGCTCTGCCTTTTCTAAAACCAGTTTGAACATTTGGAAGTTCACGGTTCATGTATTGTTGAAGCCTGGTTTGGAGAATTTTGAGCATTACTTCCTTTACTAGCAAAAATCTGGTATTTTTCACCCATTATTCTTTCATTCCCCATTACCCAAATGGAATGAAAGTAGTAGTAGTATCTAAAGATCTCCTTCCTTGAATCTCTGGGATATCATTAATCACTAAACACCAGTTTTATGCAAAATATTCTGTTAAAATCAGTAGGCTCTAGAGGAGATATAATCTCTGATCTTAAGAAATTTTGTAATCTATAGGGAACACAGACATATAAGACCAATTAATTTTATAAATCAAAATAGTTTAAGGTACCATAAGATATAAATAAAGTACAATGAGATCTCAAAAGTAGTAGCAAGTAATTCTGATGGGGAAGAGTATAAGGACGCTGTGGGGAAATGTGAAAAGGAGGAAGTCCTTAATAGAAGAAAGGCTCTTAATAGAAGAAACAGGGGGTGACATTTTTGTTGAGCTTGACAGAATTAGTAGATTTTCAGTATATGGGGAGGTAGAAATCAGGCAATTGCAGTGGATTATGATGCTTCATAAATGTGGAAAAATGATGATCTTACAAGTTTCTGTGTAGAGCTACAATGTAGAACATCTGATATATTCTGGAAAGGGGTTTATAGCTTTTCAATGCTAGTTTTAATTTCAAAATAATGTTACTGAATAATGGACCATGTAAGTAAATGGTTAATTTCAGTATAGTGTTCGGTGATAAAATTCTAAACAGCTATATTAAATAAAAAGCATACTAAGCTTTGTAAGCCTTAAAAATTGTTACATCTGCACTTTAATTTCTAATTAGCCTTTCAGACTGAAGGGAAGCTGTATTTAATATTGGATTTTCTCAGGGGAGGAGATGTCTTCACAAGATTATCCAAAGAGGTGAGTATTTGTAAATTTTTGCTATATTTTATTGAAACAAAACTAAGACATTGTGTTTGTTGTTTTGCTAAGTACTTTTTGCTATGGAAATTTTAAATATTCTTTTTTTTTTGGTTACATACTATTTCATGAATGTGCCAGTTAATGGCATTTTCTGACTGTCATTTAAATCATTTCAATGCGTTACTCATTTTTCTCTTAGGAATAAGATCAGTATAAATAATTGGATGAAGTAGATAGGGGCAAGCCTAGGACTTTGGCTACTTGAGCTACCAAAATAATTTTGAGAGTAAGCTTTAATTTATTCATGTTTAAAACAGCTTTAGTGAGGTATAGTTGACATACAACAAACTGTACTTACTAAAGTACATGCTTTGATAAATTTTGACATTTGTGTAAACTTATAAAACCATCAATACAATCAAAATAATTAGTTTATCCATTGTCCCCAGCAATTTTCTTGTGTTTTTTTTGTAATGCTTCCCTCCTGCCCCACCACTACTGAATCTGCTTTCTGTTACTAATTGGTTTGCATATTCTAGGACTTCATATAAATGAAATCATATGGTATGTATTGTTTTTTTGTCTGGCTTATTTAACTTAGCATAATTATTTTGAGATTCATTCAAGTTGTGGCGTGCATCAGTAGTTCATTTTTATTGCTGAGTGGTGTTCCACTGTATAGGTACACAATGATTTGTCTATTCATTAATTTGTTGATGGATATACATTTTTTTCAATTTTTGGGTAATACTAATAAAGCTACTAGAAACGTTCATGTATGGACTTTTTTTTTTTTCATGGTTAAATATCTAAGAATATAATGACTGGTTTATATAGTAGGTCTATATTTTAACTTAAAGATACTGTCAATCTATTTTCCAAAGAGGTTGTATAATTTTTACATTCTCACCAGCAGTATATGAGAGTTTCAGTTGTTCCACATTCTTACCAACACTTGGTATGGTCAGTCTTGTTTTAATTTTGTATATCTGATAAGTGTATGGTGACCTTATTGTGGTTTTGAATTTTTATAGCCCTAATGATTAATGATGTTGAACATCTCTTCATGTGCTTATTTGACATGTATGTATTTTTTTTTTGATAAAATATCTGTTTAAATCTTTGGCCCATTTTTATTGGGTATTTTTAGTTACTGAATTTTGAAAGTCTTTATATATTTTGAATGCTAGGTCCTGTATCATGTATGTTTGAAAATGTTCTCTTCTGGTCTGTTGTTTATCCTTTCATTCTCTTTAACAGTGTCTTTCAAAAAGCAGAAGTTCTTAGTTTTGATGATGTCTAATTTATAATACTTTTTTCCTTTTATGAATGATAGTTTTTGGTGTCCTGTTTAATGAATGTTTACCTCATCCCAGGTCACAAAGATTTTCTCTTATGTTTTCTAGAAGTTTTCAAGTATTTGGTTTTATATTTATGTTTATAATCAATTTTGAGTTCCTTTTCATATATGGTGTTAAGTATGTGTTACAGTCCTTTTTTCATAGTTATCCATATTTTACTGATACATAAGAAATGTTGAACTGTATTTGAGTTTTGAAAATAGAATCCTTTTTATTTCAGGCATTTTTAAAAACTTTTAATTTGGAATTTGGGTATAGCCGATTAATAATGTTGTGATAGTTTCAGGTGAACAGCTGAAGGAACTCAACCATTACATCTTGTCCTCTTTTTGCATATAGATATCTCATTGTTTTAGCATCATCATTGGAAAAGACTGTGCTTTCTTCCCCCTTATGGATCACAGTCATTTTTGGCAAAGGGGCTTGTGTAACTCAGTGAAACTATGAGCCATACTGTGCAGAGCCATCCAAGATGGACGGGTCATAGTGAAGAGTTCTGATAAAATGTAATCCACTGGTGGAAGAAATGGCAAACAGTGCCAGTATTCTTGCCTTGAGAATCCCATGAACACTATGAAAAGGGAAAAAAGAAATAGAAGATGGCACTGGAAATTGAGCCCCCCAAGTTTGGAAGGTGTCAATTATGCTATTGGGGAAGAGCAGAGGGCAGTTACTAATAGCTCCAGAAAGAATGAAGCAACTGTGCCAAATTGGAAAAGATGCTCAGTTGTGGGTCTGTTTGGTGGTGAAAGTAAAAGTTCGATGTCCAACAGTATTTCATAGGAACCTGGATGTTATTTCAATGGAAGTTTGACATGGTCAAGCAGAAGATGGTGAGTTTGAACATTGGCATCTTCAGAATCACTGAACTAAAATGGACGGGAATGGGTGTGACCAATGTATCTACTATTGTGGGCAAGAATCCCATAGAAGAAATGGAATAACCCTCATAGTCAACAAAAGAGTCCAAAATGCAGTACTTGGGTTTGATCTCAAAAAAGACAGAATGATCTCGGTTCATTTCCAAGGCAAACCATTCAACATCACAGTAATATAAATCTATGCCCAAACCACTGATGCCAAAGAAGCTGAAGTGGACTGGTTCTATGAAGGCTTACAACACCTTCTAAAACTAACATCAAAAAAGATATCTGTCTCATCATAGGGGGATTGCACTGCAAAAGTAGGAAGTCAAGAGATACCCAGAATAACAGGCAAGTTGGAAGTACAAAATGAAGCAGGGTGAAGGCTAACAGAGTTTTGTTAAGAGAACATGCTGGTTGTAGCAAACACTTTTTGCCAAAACCAGAGACAACTTTATATGTGGAAATCACCAGATGGTCAATACCAAAATCAGATTGATGATGTTCTTTGAAGCTTAAGATGGAGAAGCTCTATACAGTCAGGAAAAACAAGACATGGAGCTAACTGTGGCTCAGATCATGAGCTCCTTATTGGAAAATTCAGGCTTAAATTTAAGAAGTGGGGAAAAGCACTAGACCATTTAAAGTGTGAGTCGCTCAGTCACGTCTGACTCTTTGTGATCGGATGGACTGTAGCCCACCAGACTCGTCTGTCCTTGGGATTCTCCAGGTAAGAATACTGGACTGAGTTGCCGTTCTCTTTTCTAGGGCATATTCCTGACCCAGAGATGGAACCCAGGTATCCTGCATTGCAGGCAGATTCATTACCATCTGAGCCACGAGGGAAGCCATTCGTGTATGACCTAAATCAAATCCCTTCTGATTATATAGTGGAAGTGACGAATAAATTTAAGGGATTAGATCTGGTAGACAGAGTGCCTGAAGGATGGGGGTTAGTAACATTGTACAGGAGGCAGTGACCAAAAACTAACCTAAAGAAAAAGATACGCAAGAAGGCAAAGTGGTTCTCCAAGGAGGCTTCACAAATACCTGAGAAAAGAAGAGAAATGAAAGGCAAGGGAGAAAGGGAAAGCTTTATCCAACAGAATGCAAGTTCTAGAGAATAGCACAGAGAGATAAGAAGGCCTTCTTAAATAAATAATGCAAAGAAATAGAGGAAAACAATAGAATGGGAAAGACTAGAGATCTCTTCAGGAAAACTGGAGATATCAAGGGAACATTTCATGCAAGAATGGACATGATAAAGGACAGAAATTGTAAGGACCTAACAGAAGCAGAAGAGATTAAGAAGAGGTGTCAAGAATACACAGAAAAACTAGGAAAAATGGCCTTAATGACCCAGATAATCAGAGTGAAGTGGTCACTCATCTAGAGCTATACATCCTGGAGTTTGAAGTCACTTGTGTCTTAGGAAGCATTACTGTTAGCAAAGCTGGTAGAAGTGATAGAATTACAGTTCAGCTCTTTCAAATCCTAAAAGACGATGCTGTTAAGGTGCTGAATGCCTTAACAGCTAATTGGAAAACTCACCAGTGGCCACAGAACTGGAAAAGATCAGTTTTCATTCCAATCCCCAAAAAGGACAGTGCCAAAAAATGTTCAAACTACCACACAGCTGCTCTCATTTCACATGCTAGCAAGGTAATGTTCAAAATCCTTCAAGGTAGGCTTCCACAATACATAAGCCAAGAACTTCCAGATGTATAGGCTGGGTTTCAAAGAGGCAGAGGAACCAGAGATCAAATTGCCAACATCCATTGGATCATATGGAAAGCAGGGAAATTCTAGAAAATCATCTACTTCTATTTCATTGAATATGTGAAAGCTTTTGGCTCTGCGGATCACAACAAACTCTGGAAAATTCTTCAAGAGATGGGAATACCACACCACCTTACCTGTCAAGTGAGAAACCTGTATGTGCATCAAGAATCAACAGTTAGAACCAGACTAGGAACAACTGACTGGTTCAAAATTGGGAAGGAGTACATCAAGGGTATATATTGTCACCCTGCTTGTTTAACTTATATGCAGAGTACATCATGCAAAATGCTAGGCTGGATGACTCACAAGCTGGAATCAAGATTGCCAGGAAAGATATCAACAACCTCAAATATGCAGATGATACCACTCTAATGGCATAAAGCAAAGAGGAACTAAAGAGCTTCTTCATGAAGGTAAAGAAGAGAGTGAAAAACCTTCCTTGAAACTCAGTATTCAATAAACTAAGCTCATGGCATTTGGTCCCAACACTTTATGGCAAATAGAAGCAGGGAAAAGGAAAGCCAAGACAGATTTTCTTTTCTTTGGCTCCAGAATCACTGCTGACAGTGACTGCAGCCATGAAATTAAAGATACTTGATCCTTGGAGGAAAGAAGTGACAAACCAAGATAGCATATTAAAAAGCAGAAATATTATTTTGTTGATAAAGATCTGTATAGTCAGAGCTATGGTTTTTCCAATAGTCATGTTCAGTTAAGTTCAGTCACTCAGTCATATCTTACTCTTTGTGACCCCATGGACTGCAGCATACTAGACTTCCCTGTCCATTACCAACTTCTGGAGCTCACTCAAATTCATGTCCATTGAGTTGATGATGCCATCAAACCGTCTCATCCTCTGTCATCCCCTTCTCCTCCTCTCCAGCAGATGTTGACAATTTGATCTCTGGTTCCTCTGCCTTTTCTAAATCCAGCTTGAACATCTGGAAGTTCACGGTTCATGTACTATTGAAGCCTAGCATCAAGAATTTTAAGCATTACATTTTTGGCATGTGAGATGAGTACAATTTTGCGGTAGTTTGAACATTCTTTGGTGTTGCCTTTCTTTGGGATTGGAATGAAAACTGACCTTTTTTAGTCTTGTGGCCACTGCTGAGTTTTCCAAATTTGCTGGCATATTGAGTGCAGCATTTTCACAGCATCATCTTTTAGGATTTGAAATAGCTCAACTGGAATTCTATCACCTCCACTGGCTTTGTTCGCAGTGATGCTTTTACCCACTTGACTTCGCATTCCAGGATGTGTGGCTCTAGGTGAGTGATCATGTCATCGTGGTTATCTGGGTCATGAAGATCTTTTACTGATGTGAAATTTGGACTATAAAGCAGGCTGAGCACTGACACATTTATGCTTTCAAATTGTGGTGCTTTAGAAGACTATTGAGACTCCCTTGGACTGCAAGGAAATCAAACCAGTCAATCCTAAAGGAAATCGTCACCTGAATATTCACTGGAAATACTGATGCTGAAGCTTCAGGTCTGTGGCCAACTGTTATGAAGGAGCAACTCATTGGAAAAGACCTTGTTGCTGAGGAATGTAGAAGGCAAAGGAGAAGAGGGTGGAAGAGAATGAGATAGTTGAATAATATCACTGGCTCAATGCACATGAATTTCAGCAAACTCTGGAGATAATGAAGGGCAGACGATCCTGGAGTGGTTCTGTTATGGGGCCAGAGATTGTCAGACACGATGTAGTACCTGAACAACAATAAAAATGCTTTCTTCATTTAATTACCTTGTATTTTTTGGTGACAATCAGTTGATCATGTACATGAAGATCTATTAATACATCTAGACACTCTTTTCTGTTTGTCTATCCGTATGCCAATACAACACTTTCTTGATTCCTTTATATTTATAAAATATCTATGAATATTTATAAAAACTCAGGTTGTGCAAGTCCTTGAGGTTTGCTCATCTTTTTCAAAGTTGTTTTGCCTCTTCTAGATCTTTTGCATTTCCATATTGATTTAAAAAGTAGTTTTTTCACTGGACAAAAATGCCTGCTGGGATTTTGATTGGGATTGTGTTAAATCTATAGTTCAGTTTGTATATAATTGACATTTTCAGTGTTGAGTCTTCTAATCCATGAAGATAGTATCTCTCTCCATTTATTTAAGTCTTTTTAAATTTCTCTCACCAGTATCTTGTCGTTTTCAGTATACAGATCTTTTACGTGTTTTGTCAGATTTGTCTCTGAATATTTTTCTTTTTAAAAACTGCCATTGTAAGTGGAATTACTTTCTTAATTTTATTTTCAATGGGTGGAAATACTAATTTTTTTGGATATTGAATTTTGTATTTTAAAATATAACTAAACTTATTTTATCTAGCAACACTTTGATAGACTACAAATAGAAGTTTCTATGTTTAACCCACATAAGGTGTTTTACTTCTTTTCCATTATGGACTAATTTATTTGTCTTTATAACACTGACTTGACCCTCCAGGTTCTGTTGAAAAGTATCGATAAAAGTAGACATTCTTGCCTTATTTCTGATTTTAGGAGGAAAGCATATTTTCACCATGAATTACAAAGTTATGTTCTTTATCAGATTGAGAAATTTCCCTTCTGTTACTAGTTTGTTGAAAGTTTTTATCAGGAATGCATGTTTGATTTTGTAAAACACTTTTTTTTTGTTTGCAGTTATTAAGATGATGATCGTATGTTTTTTTATTCTTTAATCTTTATTTATTGACTGTACTGGATCTTCATTGCTTTGCACAGGCTTTCTTTAGTTGTAGTGTGTAGGCTTCCCATTGTGATGCCTTCTCCTGTTGTGGAGCATGGGCTCTAGGGCCCATTTAGGCTTCAGTAGCTGTGGTATGTTGGCTCAGTAGTTACAGCACATGTATTCTAGAGCATGAGCTTAGTGGCTGTGGCATACAGGACCTAGTTGCCCCACAGCATATAGAATGTCACCAGACCTGTAATCGAACCCTTGTCCCTTGAATTGGCAGGCAGATTCTATACACTGGACCACCAGGCAAGTCCTCTTCTTTAATCTTTTAATATGGTGAATTACATTGAACTAATTGTCAAATGTTGAAGCAGTCTTGCATCTGTGGGTGAACTCCATGCAGTCATGATATATTATCCTTTTTGTATATTATTGGATGATATTTACTAAAAGTTTGTTAAAAATTTTTGCATCTATTTTCATGAGAGATATTTGACTGTAGTTATTGATCATATATAATTTTGGTGTCAGAGCAATTCTGGTTTCATAGAATGAGTTGGGTAGAATTTTCTCCCCTTCAATTTTCTGCAAAAGCTCAATGTTACATTGTCCTTAAATGATTCGTAGAATTCACTAGTGGAGCTATCTGGGCCTGAAGTGTTTTTTTAATGGTACAGTGTTTAACTATAAATTCAGTTTTTTAAAAGTTACTTGGGGTTATTCAGTTCATCTTTTCTTTTTAAATGAGTTTTAGTATCTTATGTCTTTTAAGGAATTTATGCATTTCATCAGAGTTAACAAATTCATTGGTATAAAGTTGTTCATAGTATCCTCTTGTTATGATTTTTATAGGTATAGATTCATTATTGTTGTTGATATCATCATGCCTAATATTGGTATTTTGTGTCTTCTCCTTTTTCTTTCTTGCTTAGGCTTGGTAGATTGTTACCAATTTTATTGTTCTTCTCAAAGAACCCAGAGCTTTTGGTTTCGGTGATTTTTCTCTATTGTATTTCTTCTGTTTTCTACTCTACTTTAATCTTTATTATTTCATTTTTTTTTTCTGCTTAATTTGTGTTTCACTAGCTTTTCTGGTTTTTTAGATGGACATAGAAGTTATTGATTTAAGACTTTTGCTTCTTTTCTAATATAAGTGTGTAGTGTTATAAGTTTCACTCTAAATACTAATTTAGCATCATCTCACAAATTTTGAATTGTGATGCTTTTATTTTTCTTTAGTTCCACATGTTTTCCAATTTCCTTTTATTTCTTCTTCGACTCATAGGCTATTTACAAGTATGCAAATTAATTTTAAAATATTTAGGCAGCTTCCAGATAAATTTCTATTATTGATTTCTACTTAAAGTTTATTTTAGTCAAACAGCACAGTTTGTATGGCTTGAATTCCCTTAAATTCACTTAAATTGTTTTATGCTTCACAATATGGTATATCTTGGTAAATTGTTCAATGTGTACTTGAGAAGAATGTGTATTATGATTTTGGGTACTGGAAAGTTCTGTAAATGTCAGTTAGATTAAGTTGTTTGATAGTTGGTATTTTTCCTAACTTTCTGTCTGTATGCCTTAAAAATTTTTAAGAGACAATGGCTCAGACTTTGACTATAATTATGGATTTATCTGTTTCTTTTTGAATTTCTGTCAAATTTTGCTTCATATATTTCAAAGTTTTGTTATTAAGTGCATAAACCTTAGGATTGTCATTCCATCTTAGTGAATTTACCCTTTATCATTATGAGATGACTGACTTTATCCTTGCTAATATTCTTTGCTTTGAAATCTACATTGATATTAATCCAGGTTTTTAAAAAATTATTGTTACTTTGGTATAGTGTTTTTCATATTTTTATTTAATTTATTTGTCTTTATATTTAATGTGCAGTACTTAAGGCAGCATATAATTATCTTATTTTTTATACAGTCTGAAAATTTATGCTTTTTAATAGGTGTGTCAAACTTGTTACGTTTAATATGATTATTGATATGATTGAGTTTAAATCGCCCATCTTTCTATTGGTGGTTTTTTTTTTTTTTTTGGTTCCATCTGTTCTTTTATTTCTCTTTTTTATTTTTTTAATATAAATTTATTTATTTTAATTAGAGGCTAATTACTTTACAGTATTGTTTTGGTTTTGCCATACATCAACATGAATCTGCCATGGATGTACATGTGTTCTCTTTTTCTCTGCTATCTTTTTATCTTCAGTTAGCTTTTTATCAAAATAACATTTTGTTGTGTTATTTTAGTAGTTCTTTTAGGGTTTGTAGTATAAATCTTTAACTCAGCAGTCAGGAATCTATAGTCTCAGGCCAAATATGGGCTGTTGATATTTTTTGTAAATAAAGTTTTATTGTAACATAACCACACCCATGTGTTTAACTATTGTCTGTGGTTGCTTTTGTGCTTCAATGGCAGCATAATTGTATGGTCAGTTGTACTTAATTTTATTAAATTTAATTTTCTTGTACTCTAGATACTTGTGTTTTCTTACAAAGTATTTAGCTTTGTTCTGGGATGCAGTTAACCTGTTGAGTCTTGCTTTTAACTTTATTATGTGAGACAAGAGCAGTATTTAGGATTAATTTTTTTCTAGTACTGAAATGACCCTTCTTAGTACCCTAACAAACACCCTATCAGTTATGTGATTTTTCACTCTCACTTGTGGGTACAGGACTTATCCTAGTCCTTTGTGAGCTCTGTGGTTTCTTTTTTTTTATTTTTTAAATTTACTTTTGTTCCTTTCTTGAACTCAGGTAGTTTCCTTAGATCTATAAATAGTAATTTTTCATGGATGACAGACATCCTGAAATTCACCTTGTTAGGTGATGGATATTTTTATATTTTGGTTTTTGTATTTCTCTAAATATTATTGAACTTTGTTCTGGAATTTGTGTAGTTTATTGTGAACTAGTTTATTTCAGGTTGTTTAACTGGACCAGAGCAACGTTTAATCAATGGTTGATTTTACTCTACTTGGAAACAAAATCCATCTGATTCCTACATCCAGGGCCCTGTGAATTACAAAGCTTTCTGCTCTCTTTGGAGGTAACATGAACCATTCCTGACCCTGTATGAGTTCCATGGATTAGTCCCTCTAATCCTTCCATGGATTAGTCCCTATAATCCTTTCATTGATTATTTTCCTGGCTCAGGTTAGTTTCCTCACTCACAAATGCTGAGTACTTGAGGGAGACCATCTATATAACTCTACAGTTCTCTGTGTAATTATCTCTTCTGTACTCTGTCTTGTGAATTCTCTGCATCATGTCTCCCCAGTCTCTCAGATCCATCTCATCAACTTAGGAGTCTTCCAGGCTTTGCCTGACTTTACCCTCCTTGCATTACTGCCTAGGAACTCTTTCTAGGTAGTAAGCTAGGACACTGTAGACTGTTTCCATCTCTCAGTATTCACTGTCCTTTGTTTCCTGATGTCTAATGTCTTGAAAAGTGTCATTTCATATATTTTGTTCTGTGTTTAGTTGTTTCAGATGGGAGATTAAATCCTTCCCTTATCTACTTCATTTTGTCTTGAACTGATAGTCTAAGAATAAGTGGAATTTTAATTGGGTGGTAGTGATTCAACATCTCACTTCCAGAATTAAAATTTTGAATGTGGGAGAGCTACTGTTGATTCCCAGAGCTCTAGAACTTGCTGTAAGAAAGGAACAGTGTGCTTCTGGGATGCTAGCCATTGCTTAAATGGCTGAGGTCTCTGGATTGTATCTGTTTATCTCCAGTGTAGAACATTCCATGCACAAACATAGACTGTGACTTTCATGTATTGTTTATTATAGAACAGAATTCTCTGTGTGATAGGGTCTGTCTAGGACCCCGTCCCAGAGGGTTGTTAAAGGACCTTATTTTTTAAAATTTTTTAATATAAATTTATTTAATTGGAGGTTAATTACTTTACAATGTTGTATTGGTTTTGCCATACATCAACATGAATCCGCCACAGGTATACACGTGTTCCCCATCCCGAACCCCCCTCCCTCCTCCCTCCCCGTACCATCCCTCTGGGTCTATTAAAACCTGGTTCCGAGATATAGAGGGACAACAGTGAAAGGTTGTTGTTGAACCACGCAAAGACACCGGGATTCTTGACCTCCAGAGGAGAATTCAATCTGGGGCCAGAGACGAGGCTCGATCACTCAGAGCTTTTGTGTAATAAAGTTTTATTAAAGTATAAAGGAGATAGAGAAAGCTTCTGACATAGGCATCAGAAGGGGGCAGAAAGAGTACCCCCTTGCTAGTGTTAGCAATGACATTATATACTCTCTAATTAGTTATTACAGTGAATCAAAAGAATATCTGGAGGTTGTAAAGACCTCACTAGATCTACTCCCAGAATTTACATTTTAAGATAACAGGATTAGCCAGAAGGTTTTTTCCAGAGACTGTCCTCAAGCAGGATACATTATTGTTATATAATCTTAAGGAATGTAGAGGGGAAAAAAGTTTGTCCTTTCTTCCTCCTTGAGAATTCCAGAACCCTCTCTCCTTGGGGACCCCTAGACTTCTTATCAACCTGCCTGGGAAATGACTCTCTCAACAGTATAACAGTTGTTCATGATTTCTTATGTTAGACTGTAGAAGTGACAAGAATAATTGAGATATTCTTACTTGTAGTTGTTTCTGATTTTCTTTTAAACTCTTCAGACCTCTATTCTCGATGTGAGACTATCTAAACTCATACTAGCACAGAAATGCAGTTAGTAAGTTTTGATTTCTAAGTCTGGAATATTAGGTAATAACAAGCATTTAAAATTCATTTTCCAAAGACAATAAATTAGTATAATCATTAAACAGGCTTCTAAGAAATGATTTAATGGTTACTTCTATAGACAGCTTGTTTTTTTTTAATTGGTTTTACTTCATGTATCTGTACAAAAAAGCTGTTATATCATATCACCAAAAATGAGAACTTACTTACTGTTTAAGTCTTAGAAAGACACTTTTAAAAGTACATTTTTGTATGTGTTAATATATATGTTTTAAAGGGAATGACACCTCCCCCAAATTTCTTTCCTCGCAAACACACACACATGCGTGCACACACACACACACACCTCTCTCTTAGGCCATATCATATTTTGCTAATGTCAAGAAAATATAATGGGATGAATGACGGATAATTATAAAGGTGCTAGTTCTTCCAAAATTAACTTGCAGACCTAACAAGATTTCAAACAAAGTCCCAACAGGAATTCTTGTATGAAGTTGAAAGATGATTTTATCAGCGTCCTTGGAAAAGTAAATGAAAAGAACTAAGATGTTTTGAAAATAAAGAACATCCTCTCCTTGCTCTATCACTTGTTTAAAACCTTATAAGGCTGCTACTATAAGCAAACCATCGTAGTATCAACACAAGATTAGAAACGTACTGCATATTCCAGGAAAATTCTGGTATATGTGATTTATCATATATTATAATAGAAGAAGAATCACAAGTTAATGGCAAAGAGATTGATTGTTCAGTAAACAGTATATGAGAAATTGGTTAGATATTTCAGAAAGAAAAAAAACATTTTAAATTATCACTACCACATACAAGGATAAATCTTACTTGCATTGAAGAGGTAAAATCTGGAAAAAATTTCATCCTGAAAGAAAATGTAGCTGAATATGTAGTTGATTGAGGAATACATGGCAGCCCACTCTAGTATTCATGCCTGGAGAATCCCCATGTACAGAGGAGCCTGGTGGGTTACAGTACGTGGGGTCACAAAGAGTCGGACATGGCTGAGCAACTAAGCACAGCACAGCACATGTAGTTGATTATTAAATGGAGGTCTCCTTGATCATGAAAGTGATGAAGTAAAATCATACAGAAATTATATATAAATTTGTGTACATAAAATTAAGAATTACCAAACATCAAAAACCAGCACAAAGTGGGGAATATACCTACATGTAATATGATGAACTTACATTTTTGTTATTTAAATAATTTTTACCAATTGAAAAAAAACAGTAAATAATGGGAAATAGGCAAAAACATTACTGATAATTCACTAAAAAACTAGAAAGGTCATTAGACATTGAAAAATATATAGCCTAAGACTAAAATTTTAAGACAGTGGATACCATCTTTATCAGTTTATAAAAGATTTTTTAAAGGGTAATTTTCAGTGCTGCCATGACTATGGTAAGACATGTGCTTTCATAAGCTGCTGATGGAAGTGTAAATTATTGTAACCCTTTGACAAATAATTTTGTTATGTATGTCAAGAATCATGGGCTGTTTATTCTCCTTGACTGTATAGTATTTGCTTTTTTATTTCTCAGAAATCCATTTTGGGGAAGTAACCATAAGTATCAGAAATATATATGCATATTCCCGAGTTATTTATAACAGTGAAAAACTAAATAACCTAAATAAACATTAGGTAAACTGTAGTAAATTAGTATGTTGATATTGTATAGCTATTGATAACTCTTTATAAATAAGTTTTAAAGATATTAAAAGAATGCCTATGATATTAAGTGGGAGAAAAGGAGTCCACTAACTAGTATATATATAGTGTGATCTCAAATATATTGAAACACACACACTCATACATATATACATGAATGTCTTGAAGAGCAAACAAAAATACTAGCATTTCTTACCTCAGGGTGCTGGGGTTTTAGATGATTTTTATTTGGGGGAAGACTCAGGGTAATTAGTGACTAGGAAAGCATTAGTGATAGTGAACCTGAAACTTATAAAAGTTTTAACATGGCATATGGCAAAAGTGGGTTCTGGGGAACAGGGAGTTCTTAGGGACAGTTATTTCTGAGTTCAAATCCTGAGCATTCTTACTGTGTTTTTCTGGACAGGTTAGTTTATCACTCTGAGTGTCCATACATAAGGTGGTGATAATACGAAGCTCGTAAGGTTGTTTGGAAGATTGTAATAACATAATGAATGAAAAGTTTAAACTATAAACTGGCGAGTATATTATCTTGTCATGAAATTGTCTTTGAGGAAAACCTCATGAGGGACATAAATAAGAAACTTACTGTTATGTGCTAGTCACTTTTCATTCAGTATCTTCCAAACAACCTTATGAGGTCAGTGTTATCACCACCTTACATAAGGACACTCAGAATGATAAACTAACCTGCCCAGAAAAACATATAATTGCCATAAGCTGTAAACTGGGCTTTCTTAGTGGTGCCGTCGTAAAGAATCTGCCTGTCAGTGCAGGAGACACAGGGTCCCTGGAAAGGGAAATGGCAACCCACTCCAGATTCTTGCCTGGGAAGTCCCATGGACAGAGGAGCCTGGCGGGCTATAGTCCATAGGGTCACAAAGAGTCCCACACAATTTACGACTAAAACAACAACAACAAACTAAACTATAGACTGTTTCTTCTTTTAGAGTTTCAAAGATTTTTGTTTAGGGTTTTCTTATGTGTTAAATTTCAATGAACGCTTTGATTAGCCTTATTCAAAGGTGAAATAGATAACATCTGTTTTTCTTCTTAATAAAATATCAAGTGAAAATATTCTTATACTTTTACCATTATAATAGTCAAATGAATTCTCCTGAAACTTAGATAATGAAAGTCTTTGTTTTTCTGCAGATTATTTCAAAAAGTGAGTGCAGTATCAAAATTTATCTTTAATTGCTCATTCTCAGCAATTTTACTAGTAACCTTAATCGGCATAATATAATTCAGTGGCCATGATTCTGAGTGGACAAGCCAGTTTCAAGATTTTATGATATGTCATTCAAATTTTGAACTTTCTTAATAATCTTTTTTTTGTTGTTGTTGTTTTGTTATTTTTCCTTTTTTCTTTTATTTATTATTTATTTATTTATTTATTTTTTCTTCTTCAATTTTATTTTATTTTTAAACTTTACATAATTGTATTAGTTTTGCCAAATATCAAAATGAATCCGCCACAGTTATACATGTGTTCCCCATCCTGAACCCTCCTCCCTCCTCCCTCCCCATTCCATCCCTCTGGGTCGTCCCAACTTTCTTAATAATCTATATATTTCTTTAATGAAAATAAAAAATTTCTAGACAAGTTATTTGTTTTGCCAGTTAGAAGCCCTTGCTAAATCTTAACAAATACATCTAATGGTTGAGTAGTGCTCAATTTTGTGTTTAAATAACACTTACTTATGAATATAGATGTAAACCTATAATAATACCACCTCATCATTGCACACATAGAATTTTATAATTTACAAAGCTTTTTTTCCCCACATAAACTAAGCTGGCTCTTAAAACAATCTTGTTAAGTAGATGTAGCAGATACTATTATCCTTATTTTACAGGTTTAGAAACTTAAGCCCAGAGGGCTAAGTGACATGTCAGACGTTATACTGCTAATTCTAAGTCCAGTGCACTTTTCACTTTATCATAGTAACTCTATTCCCAGGCACAAAAGATTGAGGAATTCAATGCCTTTAGACCCATATATTCTACTGGCAGAAGAGTCCTGGAGCTACCCCTTAGGTCAGAAATTGGATTTAGAATTGTTTTTAATGTAAGAGTTACTAATTGACAACTTACGTTAGTAATAGAAGCTTTAGGTTAGTAGACTTGCTAAAAGCAAAATTATCACTGAGAAGTGATAGTAGACAATGAAAGAGAAAATAATAAAAATAGTGGAATTCCAGTACTAAAACCAAATATCATATCTAATATATTGTAAAGATCCTGAAAATATCCCTATATATTAGTATACTAAAATTAATAAATATATCATGATAATAAATCATTTTTAAAAAGGTAAATCTGTGCAGTACATTCAGTGTAAATAGATATACAAACTGCATAATATATTTTAGGAAGATCCACAGGAAAATGATTAATAGTGAGAGAAGGATTCTTAAAGAGGTTAATTTCATCTGTATACTTGTTTTATTTGCCTGTTTGCCTAGATTTGTCTGTTTCCTGTTTTTAAAAGAATAAAATTTAAATAATTGCAACATTGAAAAAAAGATTAACCGGTAAATTACTATTTTATTCTAGGTTCTGTTTACAGAGGAAGATGTGAAATTCTACCTTGCAGAACTAGCCCTCGCTTTGGATCATCTGCATCGATTAGGAATTGTATATAGAGACCTGAAGCCAGAAAAGTAAAGTTGTATTCTTTTTATGTATACCTGTTCCCAGTATTTCTACTACTTTTTTCTCCATTAAGTCTATTATTTTCAAGATTCTATGAAAAGATACATGAATTATACAATTATATGAAACATATTTTAAAAAGTAATCTTCATCCGATACCCATTGATTTTAAATTAGTCATTTCAAAATTTTCTGGTATATCAAATTTTATGTGAATATTTTATCCTGTGTTATTGAGTGTGAATTTTGATTTACAGCATTTTGCTTGATGAAATAGGACATATCAAGTTAACAGGTATGCAGATTTTCTTATTCTATCCTAAGCCTGTTTTCTGTTTTTATTAATATGTATATTTGTCTAAGCCTGTTTTTCCTCTTGATTTAATTTGCATTTTATTCATTTCTTTAGTGAACTAAAATTCATTTAAAAGGTAGATAACTCTCAATATGCTCTAATTGTAATACAAAAAAATTATACAATAGTGTCATTATCCTCATTAAGAAATGACATTTGGTTTTCTAGGTAAAAGCACATAATTTTTGTTTCAGACTAGACTGAAAGATTTATCATAAGTAGTTACCACATTTGAAATACAGTGAATTATAAACTTTTAAGCCAGGTGTTTCATAATCAGAGGTTCATTTTATTCTTTTTTTTTTTTTTTTGGTAAAAACATGTTTTATTTTTTACTTTATTTTGAATGTTGAGTGTTTACAGTATATAACACACTCTGCTAATTCTCTGAGGACTCTTAGGCATAAAGTCTCCTTATTATACCATTAAAATCTTTTACTTTCAAATAATTATAGACTGACAATAAGTTGCAAAAATAGTACCATCACCCAGCTTCCCCTATGGTGACATTTTATAAAATTACTACTGCATTATCAAACTCAGGAAATTGATAGGTACAGTAGAACTAACTAGACTGTATACTTCACTTGGATTTCACCAGTTTTTGCATGTATTCATTTTTTTTGTTTGTCCCCATGACATTATATCCATATATGTAGATTTGAATACCATCATCATTATCAATAAGCAGAACTGATCTACAACCATATCTGTCCATTTATAATCACACTCTTACCCCCTTCTTTAACTCCTGGCAACCACTTATCTGCTCTACATTTCCCAGTTTGTTATTTTAAGAATATGATACAAATAGAACTGTACAGTAGTCACATACCTGGACATTTATCCTAGAGAAATAAAAACTTACATGCACACAAAAAATCTATACATGAATTTTCATAGCAGCTCTATTTGAAATGGCCCAAGGCTAGAAATGTCCAAGATGTCCTTCAAAGAGTGAATGGATGGATACATCTATATAGTAGAATATTACCCAGCAGTATATGCAGCAACTTGGACTGGGCATTATGCTGAGTGAGCCAATCTCAAAAGCTTTCTTATGTTTTAAATAGGTAGTAAATTCTGTATTTAATTATCAGAATGTTAAAAAAAAGATAAAATGAAGATATGGTCTTTACAAAGAAGTTTGGACTAGTACACTTTAAAGGTTCAGTTCAGTTCAGTCGCTCAGTTGTGTCCGACTCTTTGTGACCCCAGGAATCGCAGCACGCCGGGCCTCTCTGTCCATCACCAACTCCCGGAGTTCACTCAAACTCATGTGCATCGAGTCAGTGATGCCATCCAGCCATCTCATCCTCTGTTGTCCCCTTTTCCTCCTGCCCCTAATCCCTCCCAGCATCAGAGTCTTTTCCAATGAGTCAACTCTTCTCATGAGGTGGCCAAAGTACTGGAGTTTCAGCTTTAGCATCATTCCTTCCAAGAACACCCAGGGCTGATCTCCTTTAGGATGGACTGGTTGGATCTCCTTGCAGTCCAAGGGTCTCTTGAGAGTCTTCTCCAACACCATAGTTCAAAAGCATCAATTCTTCAGCACTCAGCTTTCTTCACAGTTCAACTCTCACATCTATACATGACCACTGGAAAAACCATAGCCTTGACTAGATGGACCTTTGTTGACAAAGTAAATGTCTCTGCTTTTCAATATGCTATCTAGGTTGGTCATAACTTTTCTTCCAAGGAGTAAACGTCTTTTAATTTCATGGCTGCAGTCACCATCTGCAGTGATTTGGAGCCCAAACAAATAGAATCTGTCATGGTTTCCACTTTTTCGCCCTCTCTTTGTCATAAAGTGATAGCATTGTGTTCCATGATCTGAGTTTTTTGAATGTTGAATTTCAAGTCAGCTTTCTCACTCTTCTCTTTCACACTCTCAAGGGGCTCTTTAGTTCCTCTCCAGTTTCTGCCTTTAAGCAGACTTTTATATATTAATACCCTGTCATTCTGGCACCATTTATTAAAAACACTGACCTTTTTCTCCCCCATGAAGTTGCTTTTACACCTTTGTCAGAAATCAGCTGGCAATATATACCCAGTTCTGTTATCAGTTCAGTTGCTCAGTTGTGTCTGACTCTTTGCCACTTCATGGACTGCAGTGCACCAGGCTTCCCTGTCCATTACCAACTCCCAGATCTTGCTCAAATTCATGTCCATCAAGTCGGTGATGCCTTCCAACCATCTCATCCTCTGTCATCCCCTTCTCTTCCTGCCTTCAAACTTTCCCAGCATCAGGGTCTTTTCCAGTGAGTCATTTCTTCACATCAGGTGGCCAAATTATTGGAGTTTCAGCTTCAGTGGCAGTCTTTTCAATGAATATTCAGGGTTGCTTTCTTTAGGATTGACTGGTTGAATCTCCTTGGAGTTCAAGGGACTCTCAAGAGTCTTCTCCAACACCTCAGTTGAAAAGCATCAATTTTTTGGTGCTCAGCTTTTTATGGTCCAACTCTCACATGCATACATGACTCCTGAAAAAACCATACCTTTGACTAGATGAACCTTTGTCAGCAAAGTAATATCTCTGCTTTTTAATATGGTATCTAGAGTTGTCATAGCTTTTCTCCCAAGGAGCAAGTATCTTTTAATTTCATGGCTGCAGTAACCATCTACAGTGATTTAGGCTTCAACAGTATGTGAACTGAAAGCTTCCAGGTGTTCAAGCTGGATTTAGAAAAGGCAGAGGAACCCGAGATCAAATTGCCAACATCTGTTGAATCATAGAAAAAGCAAGAGAATTCCAAATGCTAAAGGCTTTGTGTGGATCACAACAAACTGTGGAAAATTCTGAAAGAGATGGGAATACCAGGCCACCTGACCTGCCTCCTGAGAAATCTGTATTCAGGTCAAGAAGTAGCAGTTAGAACCAGACATGGAGCAATGGACTGGTTCCAAATTGGGAAAGGAGTACATCAAGGCTGTATATTGTCACCCTGCTTATTTATCTTATATGCAGAGTATATCATACATAATGTCTGGCTGGATGAATCACAAGCTGGAATCAAGATTGCAGGGAGAAATATCAGTAATCTCAGATATGCAGATGACACCATCCTTTATGGCAGAGAGTGAAGAGAAACTAAAGAGCCTCTTGATTGAGGTGAAAGAGGAGAGTGAAAATCCTGGCTTAAAACTCAACATTCAAAAAATGAAGAACATGGCATCTGGTCCTATCACTTCATGGAAGATAGATGGGGAAACAATGACAGACTTTATTTTCTCAGGCTCCAAAAGTCACTGAAGATGGTGACTGCAGCCGTGAAATTAAAAGACGCTTGCTCCTTGGAAGAAAAGTTATGGCAAATCTAGACATCATATTTAAAAGCAGAGACATTTCTTTGCCGACCAAGATCTGTATGGTCAAAGCTCTGGCTTTTGCAGGAGTCATGTATGGATGGGAGAGCTGGACCTTAAGGAAGGTTGAGGGCCAAAAAAATGATGCTTTTGAACTGTGGTGTTGGAGAAGACTCCTGAGAGGCCCTTGGACTGCAAGGAAATCAAACCAGTCAATCCTAATGGAAATCAACCCTGAATATTCATTGCAAAGACTGATGCTGAAGCTGAAGCTCCAATATTTGGCCACCTGATGCGAAGAGCTGACTCATTAGAAAAGACCCTTATGTGGAAAGATTGAAGGCAGGAGAACCGGATGACAGAGGATGAGATGGTTGGACAATATCACCAACTCAATGGACATGAGTTTGAGCAAGCTCCAGGAAATGGTGAAGGACAGGGAAGCCTGGAATGCTGTAGTCTATGGCGTCCTCAAGAGTCGGACATGACTGAGTGACTGAACAGCAATAAATATGGTATATTACCTTGAAAAAAATCTTGAAATTTGCTTGTAGAATGGGAAATATTGCAGATTGTACGTTATTGTGAAAATGTGGAAGGTAGATTATCTGGAATTGGGAGTTCTAATACTGTAGGTGAACAGGAGTAGCTCATAACACATGTGATATGCTGATCTTCATGTATGTATTTCTGCTTGGCTCAGTTTAACTAGGTACAGTTTTCTAGTGTTTCACCCAGTGTTTCTTATGGATAAAATTGCACATAAACCAACCTTAAAAATTAAATTCATGTTATAGTCACCAAGCAAATTCTAGTGTTAAATGTAGTTTTGTCAGAAAATAGTACAGCAAAGGACCTTTGTGAAGTGGTGTAAATCTCTGAAAGGTAACAGTAAGGTATAAATTAATTGGAACAAATTTACATTTTTAAGACAAGCATCATAGCAGAACTATGTATGTCAATTCTCCAGTACAACACTGTCTTGATTATATAGTTTATAGTAAGTATTGAAGTCAGGTAGTACGATTCCTTGAATTTCCTTTTTTTTCACATTTTTTGGCTATTTTGTTTCCTTTGTCTTTTTATATAAATTTTAAATTCAGCTTGTTGATTTTTACAAAAAACATCTTGCTGAGATTTTTATTAATGTTTCATTGACTCTGTAGATCAGTTTTGGGAGAATTGACATCTTTAACAACATTGAATCTTTCAAACTGTGACCAATATCTCTCTCCATTTACTTAGATCTACTCTGATTCCTTTCATTGGTGTTTATAGTTTTTATCATGCCAATCTTGCATATACATACTTTGTATATTTTTATCTATGGGATTTAATGTGAGTTTTTGGTGGTATTACAAATAGGACTTATAAAATTTCACCTTTCCATTTTTTATTGTAAGTATATGGAAATAAGATTGATTTTTATGTACCTTTAGCTCTTTGAAGACCAAAAGCAAAAATGGAAGTTTTCCAATGTCAAAGCAAAATTTGCTTTTCTAATATCTGCAAATTAGCATCTCTTTTTTGTCTTAGGCTATTTTAAAAATCAAATTACTATAACAGTGTTGACTTAATTGTTGTCATTTCAAAGTTGTTGAGTCATATTCTAATATAAACATGAAAACGTGTATTTTTAGGATGAGGTTTAATTGCACAATTTTAAATGCTCTGATCAGTTCAGTTCAGTCGCTCAGTCGTGTCTGACTCTGCGACCCCGTGAATTGCAGCACACCAGGCCTCCCTGTCCATCACCAACTCCCGAGTTCACTCAGACTCACATCCATCAAGTCAGTGATGCCATCCAGCCATCTCATCCTCTGTCGTCCCCTTCTCCTCCTGCCCCCAATCCCTCCCAGCATCAGAGTCTTTTCCAATGAGTCAACTCTTCGCATGAGGAGGCCAAAGTACTGGAATTTCAGCTTCAGCATCATTCCCTCCAAAGAAATTCCAGAGCTGATCTCCTTGCAGTCCAAGGGACTCTCAAGAGTCTTCTCCAACACCACAGTTTAAAAGCATCAATTCTTAAACACTCAGCTTTCTTCACAGTCCAACTCTCACATCCATGCATGACCAATGGAAAAACCATAGCCTTGACTAGACAGACCTTTGTTGGCAAAGTAATGTCTCTGCTTTTCAATATGCTATCTAGGTTGGTCATAACTTTTCTTCCAAGGAGTAAGCGTCTTTTAATTTCATGGCTGCAGTCACCATCTGCAGTGATTTTTGGAACCCCCCCCAAAAAAATAAAGTCTGACACTGTTTCCACTATTTCCCCATCTATTTCCCATGAAGTGATGGGACCAGATGCCATGATCTTTATTTTCTGAATGTTGAGCTGTAAGCCAACTTTTTCACTCTCCAGTTTCACTGTCATCAAGAGGCTTTTTAGTTTCTCTTCACTTTCTGCCATAAGTGTGGTGTCATCTGCATATCTGAAGTTATTGATATTTCTCCCAGCAATATTGATTCTAGCTTGTGCTTCTTCCAGCCCAGGGTTTCTCATGATGTATTCTGCATAGAAGTTAAATAAGCAGGGTGACAATATACAGCCTTGACGTATTCCTTTTCCTATTTGGAACCAGTCTGTTGTTCCATGTCCAGTTCTGTTGCTTCCTGACCTGCATATAGGTTTCTCAAGAGGCAGGTCAGGTGCTCTGGTATTCCCATCTCTTTCAGAATTTTCCACAGTTTATTGTGATCCACACAGTCAAAGGCTTTAGCATAGTCAATAAAGCAGAAATATGTTTTTCTGGAACTCTCTTGCCTTTTCAGTGATCCAGCGGATGTTTGCAATTTGATCTCTGGTTCCTCTGCCTTTTCTAAAACCAGCTTGAACATCTGGAAGTTCACGGTTCACATATTGCTGAAGCCTGGCTTGGAAAATTTTGAGCATTACTTTAAAATGCTCTGATAGAGTATTGTAAAATACAAGCTTTTCTCCATTCTTTCCATTAACTGGTCTCACAAGAGCTTTCTTAATGGTAATCGTAGGCCATCCATGAACACATTTAATTCATAGTTTTGTTTCTTTTGGTATTTTCTAGTTTCTGAAAATCTTCAGATATATTTTTGTGCAATATTGTTATAGATTTTGGACTCAGCAAAGAATCAGTAGATCAAGAGAAGAAGGCCTACTCATTTTGTGGTACAGTGGAGTATATGGCTCCTGAAGTAGTAAATAGGAGAGGTCATTCCCAGAGTGCTGATTGGTGGTCATATGGTGTACTTATGGTAAGTAGTGTTTTTAAAATTATGTCAATATAAATTAAATATTCTTTAGAATTTTAATCTTAGTAATGGAATGTGTTTGTTGAGAATAGGGTTTTAAAAGTTCATGATTGTTTTTAAAGAATTTGTGATTGGCTAGCTGTCATACTATAAGAACTAACGTTTTGGTGGTGTGATTTCTTTTAAAGTTGCTTGATTAAGGCAACGACAGCATTCTTTTATAAGTTATCCAAATTTAAAAATTAGAAAAACCTGTTAGATTTTAGATTTCAGAATACTGTATTTAGTAGTACATAATATTTTAATTAGGTATCACAGAATGTAGCACCTTACTCTTTACTATCTTATTGTCACATTATTTCAAGCAGGTCTGTAGAAAGATTATAAACCTCTTAAGGAAAGCAATTCTGTCTTCTACTTGTTCTACTTTTCCACAATATCTAGCATATTGAGCATATAGACTGACTAATTTGGTATAAGATTAATCATAGAGTTTGTAGTGTTAAGTAGGGTGATAAATGAATAGCTATTGAATCCGATACAGTTTGCTTTAGAAACTTGATAATCCATTTTTACCTATTTATCACTATACTATTTATCATATAGTGAATTACTATACAATTTATCAGTATATTAAGTGGCTATTATAAGCCTGACATTTGGTAAGGGCAATGGATTGGAAACAGTCTGGAAGTACAGTATTTGACATTTTCCTTGGCCTAAGAAGACATGCCATCTGGTTGGGGAAACAAATGTAATAGCTAAGTAAATTGTCTGGAAGTACCTTAGAAGTTCAAACAAGAATTCATTCAAGTTGATATAGGGAAAGCAGAGGAGGCAGAACTTAAATTAAGCCCTGAAAGATGAATAAAATTCAGATAACTGTGTTTCAAGGATAATATTGTGATAATATTAGGAAAGGTCTGGAGAACCAGTTTAACTAGAGTAGTAGTAGATAATGAGGGTGAAGGTGGAGGAAATGAAGCTGTAAGCCTATAAGCATTTGTATGCTATTTTCTGAATGGTAAACTTTTGTAAAGTCTTAAACAGGATGGTAGTTAGAGAAAAATTGTATTTTAATACTAGCCTTGGTAGCATTATGTATATGGATTGCAAATGGAGGAAACTAAAAGTAGGAAGACCAAGAAGTTCTCCTTGTAAGACAGTTGTAAGATTACAAAATAAAAAAGGAAATCTTCAAGACATTTCAAAGGAAGAAATGACTGACCTTAGTAGCAGATTAAATGTCACAGATAAAGCAGAGGGAAAGGGTTAAAGACAAAGATGCCTTTAAAACTTTAGGGGATTGAAAGAAAGATAGTTCAGTAGAAAAGATAGTTGCCAGTCCAGGTTCGATGCACGATATTGGATGCTTGGGGCTGGTGCACTGGGACAACCCAGAGGGATGGTATGGGGAGGGAGGAGGGAGGAGGGTTCAGGATGGGGAACACATGTACACCTGTGGTGGATTCATTTTGATATTTGGCAAAACTAATACAATTATGTAAAGTTTAAAAATAAAATAAAATTAAAAAAAAGATAGTTGGGAAGGATAGCTGATTTTGAAAGTGAGAAAATAATTTATTTTTAACATGTTGTATAGGTTACTGTGGGTTTGTATTTAACCCCTTGATAGTAATGAATTAGGAGAGGGCAGTGGAGGGAGCATCAGAATCATCTGAAGACCTTAAAAAAAAAACAAAGAAGAAAAAACAAAAACAACAAACAAATACTCTGCCAGCCAGTATATAATTTTTTTGAGGGGAAGGTGTGATTCCAATATACTGTCCTTCTCTTTTTCTTTTTGTTCTTTCCATTTCCACCTCTTAATTCTCCAGTTCCTGGGACAGAACCATTACTTTAGGTTTGGAGACAGGGCATTGGAACTTGAGAGAGATGATTCCCATATACCATATTTCCCTTCTTCATTCCCTTTCTATGACTCCTACCCCTATCACTTCAGTCTTCAGTTGAGAAACATTACTGTAGATTTGGAAGGGAAAACTGGGGATTGAAGGAGATTGAAACTGGAACCAATTTGTGAGTCATCAGTCATCAAGAGAGAGTTGAATGGATAAGCTAACTAAGTTCTGTATCAACAGAGGACTGAGGCCAAACCCATTATTGAATCTCAGCTTAAAATTTAAATATTAGGGATATAAAAACTTTTCTCTTTTATGAGCTTCATTTGCAGATCTTTCTTTTCCCAATATAATTACTTTTAAAAATACCATTCTTCTATGTTCTAGTTATCTGCATTGCAGTTAACTCTCTTTAGGGAAAATATTTTCATTATGCCATGTACAAATTGAAATGGCTCAGTGCATATTTTTACGTTTCTTTCATTGTTAAATATTTTCTTTAAAAGGGTATCTTTGTTTTAAAAGAGAATACCTCATGTTTGGGGCTTCCCAGATGGCTCAGTGGTAAAGAATCCACCTGCTAATGCAGGAGCTGCAGGAGACAAGGGTTTGATCCCTGGGTCAGGAAGATCCCCTGGAGTGGAAATGGCAACCCACACCTGTATTCTTGCCTACAGAATCCTATGGACAGAGAAGCCTGGCAGGTTCCAGTCCCTGGGCTTGCAAAGAGTTGAACACGACTGAACATGCACACCTTGTGTCTGTTTCCACATTGCTTTGGTTTGGGAAATTTAGCCAAATTAGGACTGAAATAATGGTTGGTTTCATTTGCTATGTGTCATCTCTCATTTAGGCTATGTATTGTGGGGTACCAGAGGTGTATTTCCTTAAGTGACCTAGTTTTCTGGTCCTTTTTGATTGCTATCATATAGATCCTGCATGATTTGATGATCACATTTTACAAATATCAAATTTTTTCCTAAAGAATTTCATTGTGTATTCCAAGTTGTGCTGAACTTGTGTTATTTTGTGTTTATGTGTTTTAGTTTGAAATGCTTACTGGTACTCTGCCATTTCAAGGTAAAGACAGAAATGAGACCATGAATATGATATTAAAGTAAGTGGATTGAAACATGTATAATATCGTGTATGAAACGAGTTGCCAGTCCAGGTTCGATGCACGATACTGGATGCTTGGGGCTGGTGCACTGGGACGACCCAGAGGGATGGTATGGGAAGGGAGGAGGGAGGAGGGTTCAGGATGGGGAACACATGTATACCTGTGGCGGATTCATTTCGATATTTGGCAAAACTAATACAATATTGTAAAGTTTAAAAATAAAATAAAATTAAAAAAAAAACAAAGTAAGTGGAAACATTTTTTTTTCCTTTGGGGAAAAATTCCTTGCTTTTAGTTTTGACAAGCTTGTTATAGTTTTCATTTGACACAAAAGAACATTTTCACACTGTCTCATTCCCTTTCACCTTATTTGCCATTGTGAAAGCATTCATTAATTTTTTTTTGGAATTTTTCAGTTTAGAAGTATGACTAGATTTAAATGAAATTTTCTGAAATTTTCTTTTCCAGAGCAAAACTTGGAATGCCTCAGTTTCTTAGTGCTGAAGCACAAAGTCTTTTAAGGATGCTATTCAAAAGGAATCCAGCAAATAGATTGGGTATTGTTTATTTTCTTAGTTTTTATAACAGAATCCTGGGAGGTATAATTATATTGGGAAGATAATTATAACTTTATGTTTTCTGGCTTAACTTCATTTACTGCTGCTATATATTTATACCTAGACTTTTACATTTTATGTATGCAAAGATTCCAGTAATCTGTTATATCTGTGATTAAAAAATGAAGTCTAGTTATGCAAGACTTATATTTAATATATATCATATCATTATGTGTATCATATGAGTGTCTCTTTTGAAGTAATTCACAGAATTCTTCCTTGTATGGAAAAATGCTTTTATATATTTGAAGATAATTATTTTGTTCCTTCTATTATTCATGAAAATAAATATTATGTTTCCATAACTGCTCATTATTTGGACACTTTCTTGTAGTCTTTCTCTGTATCCAAATGTGATTATATTATCCTGTTTATGTCCATGTGTTGAAATTTCAAAGTCACTTTATTCATTGCATTTTTAATTTGATATATAAATAGGAGGTCATAAGTTGAATTATGAAGAAAATAAAACTACTTAAATTATTTTTATATTTTTTAACTACTTAAAGTTTAACATTATGTTAAATATGATTTTTATTTGATTCAGAAGGCATTTCAGTATTTCATGATACCCTATGTGTTCAGCATTAACACCAGCTATTTATCATATTAAATTCAAAGGAACAATTAAGAAAACATCAGATAAGAAATCATAAACTTTTCACTGCAAGAAATCTATAAAATATGTGTATTCCTGTTTTACAGATAACAATCTGGAGGCCAAGTAACCAGATTTTTAAAAATCAAACTGGTAAAAGAATTCTTTCCATTTTTGTAGGTTCAGAAGGAGTTGATGAAATCAAAAGACATCTTTTTTTTGCAAATATTGACTGGAATGTAAGTAGAGTAGAAAGTGTGGTACTGAATACCTTTAAGAAGAGCAAAAACTCAAGAGTAAATGGTAATATGTGGACTTTGCTGATAAACTTAATCCATTTGTTTCATATTTAGTGTGAGATTTTTATTTACAAGTATAGCATATCACCAGCAGATGCGTGGATGATATATAGTACATTTTTGTTTCTCATTTGTCTTACCTGTTAAGTATGGTTAATATTCTCTTCTATTCTAGGTTGAAGAATATGGGGTTAATATTCTCTTCTATTCTAGGTTGAAGAATATGGGTGGGAAGAAGAAAAAGGAGAAAGGGGATGAATGAAAGGGCAGATTCTTATAGAAAAAATGAATTGTAAAGAATCTAAGATGTTATTTAATTTCAAATGATCCTTTGTCATGTATTAGAACAATTTAAATTTGCTAAGAAGTAAAAATCTTTGTATAGTTATTTCACTAAATTTTGAGAGGGCATGAAAACAAAAACATAGTGAAATTCTGCAAAGTCATTTATTGAATTTTTTAAGTTGCAACTCCCAGACTAGTGAGCTTTTCACTTTTTCTTATTGTTGCTTACAACACAACTTTATGTATTTTATGTACTATTAATCATCATAGGTAAGCATTTTTGATTATTTACTTCTGACATTGGTAGTGAAAAGTATCCCCAAAGAAAACATGTCTCTTTTGATTTCTAAGGCAGAGGCAGAGAACCACTATTCACTGACCAAATTATCATTTCATCTGGCTTGTAGAACAAGTTTCAGTAGCCCAATATTTTGATTTATTTTAATAGTTATAAAACTGCAACATAACATAAGCTGTTAGCATTAATAACCTGAAAAGCCTTGTAATGAACATGGGAATTGCATTGCATTTGTCTTATCTGTGTGCATTCCTCTTTCAGTATTCTTGCATTTCCTTGTCATTTTTTTCTAATGCTTCTCTACTCTTACTTTTTCCTTAACTAGAAAAAGCTAGAAATTAATTTCCATTATTTTTATATCTAAAGTTTGTTTATTGCTCTTAAATAACAAAAGAGTAGAATGTGTATGTATTTGAATAAATGAAAATTACTTTTCTATAAAGTGAAAGTAGGTTTATTGAGAAACGTTCCATAGGCAGAATGCAGTCTGTCTTAGAAGGCAAGAGCAACCTGTTTTTTTTTGTTTTTTTTTTTTTAAGGTTCTATATATGAGTGAGATCTACAGTATTTGTCTTACTCTGTCTGACTCATTTCTTCTTAATTCATTCTTCTGTTGATGGACACAGGTTATTTCCACGTCTTGGGTATTGTGAATAATACTTCAATAAACATGGTGGTGCAGATGTCTTCTTTTGAGATAGTGACAATATCTTTTGCAAAACAGATATTATTATTTATTTTTTGTATATTTTTAAATTAATTTTTACTCAAGTGTAATTGTTTTACAATGTTGTGTTTCTGTTGTACAGCAAAGTGAATCAGCTATGCATCCCCTCTCTTTTGGATTTCCTTTCCATATAGGTCACCACAGAGCATTGAGTAGAGTTCCCTGTGCTTTACAGGTCCTCATTAGTTATCTATTATACATAATAGTGTATACCTGTCAATATAAATCTCCCAGTTCATTATACCTTTCCCCTTACCCCCTTGGTATCCATATGTTTGTTCTCTGTGTTTGTGTCTCTATTTCTGCTTTGCAGATAAATTCACCGATACCATTTTTCTAGATGCCACATATAAGAGATACTAAAGGATATTTGTCTTTCTCTTTCTGACTTAACTTCACTGTGTATGAAAGTCTCTAGGTCTATCCACATCTCTGCAAATGACACAATTTCATTCTGTTTTATGACTGAGTAATATTACACTGGGCTTTATGTACCATATATTCTTTATCCATTCGTCTGTTGATGGACATTTAGATTGCTTCTGTGTCCTGGTTATTGTAAATAGTACTGTGGTGAACATTGGGGTACATGTATATTTTTTAATTATGTTTTTTTTCTGCATATATACCTAGTAGTGAGATTTCTGGAGAAGGCAATGGCAACCCACTCTGTTACTCTTGCCTGGAAAATCCCATGGATGGAGGAGCCTGGTAGGCTACAGTTCATGGGGTTGCGAAGAGTCGGGCATGACTGAGCGACTTCACTTTAATTTTCACTTCCATGCGTTGGAGAAGGAAATGGAAACCCACTCCAGTGTTCTTGCCTGGAGAATCCCAGGAATGGGGGAGCCTGATGGGCTGCCATCTATGGGGTTGCACAGAGTCAGACACGACTGATATGACTTAGCAGCAGCAGCAGTGAGATTTCTGGGTCATATGGCAGTTCTATTTTTAGTTTTTCAAGGTACCTCCATTCTGTTATCCATAGTGGCTCTATGAGTTTATATTCCCACCAACAGTGTAGGAGGGTTCCCTTTTCTCCATATCCCTCCAGGATATATTGTTTGTAGATTTTTTTTGATAAAGGCCATGTTGGCCATTCTCACTGGTGTAAGGTGGTAGTTCATTGTATTTTTAATTTTCATTTCTGTAATAATTAGTGATTTTGATCATCTTTTCATGTGCCTCATTGGCCATGTGTATGCCTTCTTTTAAGAAATGTCCACTTAGATCTTCCACTCATTTTTTAATTGGATTTTTTTATATTGGTATGCATGAAGTACTTGTATATTTTGGAGATTAATTACTTGTCAGTTGTTTCACTTGCAAATATTTACTCACATTCTGAGGGTTGTCTTTTCATCTTGTTTATGATTTCCTTTGCTGTGTAGAAACTTTTAAGTTTATTTATTTATTTTAATTTAAATTTATTTATTTTAATTGGAGGCTAATTACTTTACAATATTGTATTGGTTTTGACATACATCAACATGAATCCGCCACAGGTGTACATGTGTTCCCCATCCTGAACCCCCCTCGCACCTCCCTCCCTGTACCATCCTTCTGGGTCATCCCAGTGCACCAGCCCCAAGTATCCTGTATCCTGCATCGAACCTTCAGGTTCGATTGATTTCTTATACGATATTATACATGGTTCAATGCCATTCTCCCAAATCATCCCACCCTCTCCCTCTCCCACAGAGTCCAACAGACTGTTCTATACATCTGTGTCTCTTTTGCTATCTCGCATACAGGGTTATCGTTACCATCTTTCTAAATTCCATATATATGTGTTAGTATACTGTATTGGTGTTTTTCTTTCTGGCTTACTTCACACTATATAATAGGCTCCAGTTTCATCCACCTCATTAGAACTGATTCAAATGTATTCTTTTTAATGGCTGAGTAATACTCCATTGTGTATATGTACCACAGCTTTCTCATCCATTCATCTGCTGATGGACATCTAGGTTGCTTCCATGTCCTGGCTATTATAAACAGTGCTGCGATGAACATTGGGGTACACGTGTCTCTTTCAATTCTGGTTTCCTTGGTGTGTATGCCCAGCAGTGGGATTGCTGGGTCATAAGGCAGTTCTATTTCCAGTTTTTTTTAAGGAACTTCCTGATGTTCAAGCTGGTTTTAGGAAAGGCAGAGGAACCAGAGATCAAATTGCCAACATCCACTGGATCATAGAAAAAGCAAGAGAGTTCCAGAAAAACATCTGTTTCTGCTTTATTGACTATGCCAAAGCCTTTGACTGTGTGGATCACAATAAATTGTGGAAAATTCTGAAAGAAATGGGAATACCAGACCACCTGACCTGCCTCTTGAGAAATCTGTATGGAGATCAGGAAGCAATAGTTAGAACCGGACATGGAAAAACAGACTGGTTCCAAATAGGAGAAGGAGTAGGTCAAGGTTGTATATTGTCACCCTGCTTATTTAATTTATATGCAGAGTACATCATGAGAAAGCCTGGACTTGAAGAAACACAAGCTGGAATCAAGATTGCTGGAAGAAATATCAATAATCTCAGATATGCAAATGACACCACCCTTATGGCAGAAAGTGAAGAGGAACTAAAAAGCCTCTTGATGAAAGTGAAAATGGAGAGTGAAAAAGTTGGCTTACAGCTCAGCATTCAGAAAACAAAGATCATGGCCTCCGGTCCCATCACTTCATGGGAAATAGATGGGGAAATAGTGGAAACAGTCTCAGACTTTATTTTTGGGGGATCCAAAATCACTGCAGATGGTGACTGCAGCCATGAAATTAAAAGACGCTTACTCCGTGGAAGGAAAGTTATGTCCAACCTAGATAGCATATTCAAAAGCAGAGACATTACTTTGCCAACAAAGGTCCGCTAGTCAAGGCTATGGTTTTTCCTGTGGTCATGTATGGATGTGAGAGTTGGACTGTGAAGAAGGCTGAGCGCCGAAGAATTGATGCTTTTGAACTGTGGTGTTGGAGAAGACTGTTCAAAGTCCCCTGGACTGCAGAGAAATCCAACCAGTCCATTCTGAAGGAGATCAGCCCTGGGATTTCTTTGGAAGGCATGATGCTAAAGCTGAAACTCCAAGTACTGTGGCCACCTCTTGTGAAGAGTTGACTTATTGGAAAAGACTCTGATGCTGGGAGGGATTGGGGGCAGGAGGAGAAGGGGATGACAGAGGATGAGATAGCTGGATGGCATCACTGACTAAATGGACGTGAGTCTGAGTGAAATCCGGGAGTTGGTGATGGACAGGGAGTCCTGGCGTGCTGCGATTCATGGGGTTGCAAAGAGTCGGACACAACTGAGTGACTGAACTGAACTGAAGGAATCTCCATACTGTTCTTCATAGTGGCTGTACTAGTTTGCATTCCCACCAATAGTGTAAGAGGTTTCCCTTTTCTCCACACCCTCTCCAGCATGTATTGCTTGTAGACTTTTGGATAGTAGCCATTCTGACTGGCATGAAATGGTACCTCATTGTGGTTTTGATGTGCATTTCTCTGATAATGAGTGATGTTGAGCATCTTTTCATATGTTTGTTAGCCATCTGTATGTCTTCTTTTGAGAAATGTCTGTTCAGTTCTTTGGCCTATTTTTTGATTGGGTCGTTTATGTTTCTGGAATTGAGCTGCAGGAGTTGCTTGTATATTTTTGAGATTAATTCGTTGTCAGTTGCTTCATTTGCTATTATTCTCTCCCATTCTGAAGGCTGTCTTTTCACCTTGCTTATAGTTTTCTTTGTTGTGCAGAAGTTTTTAATTTTAATTAGGTCCCATTTGTTTATTTTTGCTTTTATTTCCAATATTCTGGGAGGTGGGTCATAGAGGATCCTTCTGTGATTTATGTCGGAGAGTGTTTTGCCTATGTTCTCCTCTAAGAATTTTATAGTTTATGGTCTTACGTTTAGATCTTTAATCCATTTTGAGTTTAATTTTGCATATGGTGTTAGAAAGTGTTCTAGTCTCATTCTTTTATAAGTGGTTTAATTAGGTTCCATTTGTTCTTTTTTTTTTTTTTTTTCATTACTCTAGGAGGTGGGAAAATTTTGCTGCAGTTTATGTCAAAGAGTGGTTTTCCTACATTTTCCTCTAACAGTTTTATAGTATCCAGCCTTACATTTTGATCTTTAATACATTTTGAGTTTTGTTTTGTTTTTTTTCTGTTTAAATAATTTTATTCATTTTTGGCTGTGCTAGGTCTTCATTGCTGCATGGGCTTTTCTCTAGTTGTGGGGAGTAGTGACCACTCTCTAGTTGTGGTTCTTGGGCTTCTCATTGCAGTGATTTCTCTTTTTGTGGAGCATGGCCTCTAGGTACGTGGGCTTCAGCCGTTGTGCCTCCCGAGCTCTAGAGCACAGGCTCAGTACTTGTGGCGCAGGGATTTTGTAGCTCTAGACCATGTGGGATCTTCCCAGAGCAGGGTACTAACCTATGTCTCCTGCATTGGCAGGCAAATCCTTTACCACTGAGCCATGAAGGAACCCCAAGTTTATTTTTTTTGTGTGGTGTTAGGCAGTGTTCTAATTTCATTTGTTTACGTGTAACTCTCCAGTTATCCTCACACCACGATTTTTGCTGATGTTTTTTATTCGATTGTAATTTTAGATTTGAAAATTGGGAGGGGAGTTTGGGGGAGAATGGATACATGTATATATATGGCTGAGTCCCTTTGCTGTCCGCCTGAAACTGTCACACGGATGATAATCAGCTGTTCTCCATTGAAAAATAAAAAGTTTAAATAAAATGTAACAGGGAGAATCCTATCTTCACACCACATATTGGAGAGACTGCCTTTTCACCTTTGCCTTCTTTATTACAGATTAGGTGACCATAGGTTCAGTTCAGTCGCTCAGTCGTGTCCAGCTCTTTGCGACCCCATGAATCGCAGCATGCCAGGACTCCCTGTCCATCACCAACTCCCGGAGTTTACTCAAACTCACGTCCATCAAGTCAGTGATGCCATCCAGCCATCTCATCCTCTGTCGTTCCTTCTCCTCCTGCCCCCAATCCCTCCCAGCATCAGAGTTTTTTCCAATGAGTCAGCTCTTTGCATGAGGTGGCCAGAGTACTGGAGTTTCAGCTTTACCATCATTCCCTCCAAAGAACACCCAGGGCTGATCTCCTTTAGAATGGACTGGTTGGATTTCCCTGCAGTCAAAGGGACTCTCAAGAGTCTTCTCCAACACCACAGTTCAAAAGCATCAATTCATCAGCGCTCAGCTTTCTTCACAGTCCAACTGTCACATCCATACATGACCACTAGAAAAACCATAGCCTTAACTAGACGGACCTTTGTTGGCAAAGTAATGTCTCTGCTTTTGAATATGCTATCTAGGTTGGTCATAACTTTCCTTCCAAGGAGTAAGCGTCTTTTAATTTCATGGCTGCAGTCACCATCTGCAGTGATTTTGGGGCCCAAAAAAATAAAGTCTGACACTGTTTCCACTGTTTCCCCATCTATTTGCCATGAAGTAATGGGACCAGATGCCATGATCTTCATTTTCTGAATGTTGAGCTTTAAGCCAACTTTTTCACTCTCGTCTTTCACTTTCATCAAGAGGCTTTTTAGTTTCTCTTCACTTTCTACCATAAGGGTGTTGTCATCTGCATATCTGAGGTTATTGATATTTCTTCCGGCAATCTTGATTCCAGCTTGTGCTTCCTCCAGACCAGCTTTTCTCATGATATACTCTAGGTGCATGCATTTATTTCTGTTCTTTCTATCCTATTCCTTGAGTGTATATTTCCAGTTTTGTGCCATTATCATACTGTCTTGAACTGTAGCTTCATAGTGTAGTTTCAAGTCAGGAAGCCTGATTCTTCCAACTACAGTTTTCTTTCTCAAGATTGCTTTGGCTATTTGGAGTCATTTTGTTTCCATCAGTCAGTTTCGTCACTCATTCATGTCCAACTATTTCTGACCCCATGGACTGTAGCACGCCAGGCTTCCCTGTCCATCACCAACTCCCGAAGCTTGCTGAAATTCATGTCCATCAAGTCAGTGATGCCATCTAACATGTCATCCTTTATTGTCCACTTCTCAGCCTACCTTCAATCTTCCCCAGCATCAGGGTCTTTTCCAGTGAGTCAGTTCTTTGTATCAGGTGGCCAAAGTGTTGGAGTGTCAGCTTCAGCATCAGTCCTTCCAATGAATATTCAGGACAGATTTCCTTTAGGATGGACTGTTTTGATCTCCTTTCAGTCCAAGGGACTCTCAAGAGACTTCTTCAACACATTTCAAAAGAATCAATTCTTCGGCGCTCAACTTTATCATCCAACCCTCAAATCCGTATATGACTACTGGAAAAACCATAGCTTTGACTAGGTGGACCTTTGTCTGCAAAGTAATGTCCCTGCTTTTTATGCCTTCTAGGTTAGTCATATCTTTTCTTCCAAGGAGCAAGTGTCTTTTTATTTCATGGGCACAGCCACAATCTGCAATGATTTTGGAGCCCCAGAAGTATAAAGTCTGTCACTGTTTCAACTTTTTCACTCTTCTCTTTAACTTTCATCAAAAGGCTCTTTAGGTCTACTTTGGTTTCTGTCATAAGGGTGGTGTCATCTGTGTATCTGAGGTTATTGACACTTCTAGCAATCTTGATTCCAGTGTGTGCCTCATCCAGCCCAGCATTTCGCATGATATATTCTTCATATAAGTTAAATAATCTGGGTGATAATATACAACCTTGATGATTTGGATGTATTCCTTTCCTGATTTGTTTTCCATGTCCAGTTCTAACTATTCTTCCATGTCCATTTCTAACTGTTGCTTCCTAACCTGCATACAGATTTCTCAGGAGGCAGGTCAGGTTGTCTGGTATTCCCATCTCTTTCAGAATTTTCCACAGTTTGTTGTGATCCACACAGTCAAAGGCTTTGGTATAGTCAATAAAGCAGAAGTAGATGTTTTTCTGTAACTCTCTTGCTTTTTTTTATGATCCAACTGATGTTGGCAATTTGATCTCTGTCTCCTCTGCCTTTTCTACATCCAGCTTGAACATCTGGAAATTCGCAGTTCACGTACTGTTGAAGCCTGGTTTGGAGCATTTTGAGCATTACTTTGCTAGTGTGTGAGATCAGTGCAATTTTGTGATAGTTTCAACATTCTTTGGCATTGCCTTTCTTTGGGATTGGAACAAAAACTGACCTTTTCTAGTCCTGTGGCCACTCCTGAGTTTTCCATATTTGCTGTCATATTTAGAGCAGCACTTTCACAGCATCATCTTTTAGGATTTGAAATAGCTCAACTGGAATTCCATCACCTCCACTAGCTTTGTTCGTAGTTATGCTTCCTAAGGCCAACTTGTTTCCAGGATGTCTTGCTTTAGGTAAGTGATCACACCATCGTTATTATCTGGGTCAGGAAGGTCTTTTGTATAGTTCTTCTATTTATTCTTACCACCTCTTCTTAATATCTTCTGCTTCTGTTAGGTCCATGCCATTTCTGTCCTTTATTGTGCCCATCCTTGGGTGAAATGTTCCCTTCGTATTGTTGATTTTCTTGAAGAGACCTCTAATCTTTTCCATTTTATTGTTTCCTTCTACTTCTTTGCATTGATGACTTAGGAAGGCTTTTTTATCTCTCCTTGCTGTTCTTTGGAACTCTACATTCAATGGGTATATCTTTTCTTTTTTCCTTTGCTTTTTACTTCTCTTTTTTTCTCAGCTATTTGTAAGGCCTTCTCAGACCACCATTATTCCTTTTTGCTTTTTTTTTTTCTTGAGGATGGTCTTGATCACTGTTACCTGTACAATGTCACGAACCTCTGTCCATAGTACTTTAGGTACTCTGTCTATCTGATCTAATCCTTTGAATCACTTGTCACTTCCACTGTATAATCATAAGGGATTTGATTTAGGTCATACCTGCATGGTATAGTGGTCTTCCCTACTTTCTTCAATTTAAGTCTGAATTTTGCAATAAGAAATTCATGACCTGGGCCACAGTCAGCTCCCGGTCTTAATTTTGCTGACTGTATAGAGCTTCTCCATATATGCCTGCCAAGAATATAATCAATACTTGGTATTTATTTGTTTCCATACAAATTATAAAATATTTTGTTCTAATTCTGTGAAAAATGCCCTTGGTAGTTTGATAGGGATTGTATTGAATCTGTAGATTACTTAGGGTAGTACATTTATTTTCACAATATTGATTTCTCCAATCCAAAAACATGATGTATATCTCCATCTATTTGCATCATTTTTGATTTGTTCATCAGCATCTTATAGTTTCCTGAGTACAGGTCTTTTTTCTCATTAGGTATTTTTATTCCTAGGTATTTTATTATTTTAGTTTCAATGATAGATAGTATTGTTTCCTTAATTTCTCTTTCTGATCTTTTGTTGTTAGTGTATAGCAGGAGATTTCTGTGCATTAATTTTGTATCATGCAGCTTTACTAAATTCATTGATTAGCTCAAGTACTTTTCTGGTGGCCTGTTAAAGATTTTCTGTGTATAGTTTCATATCATCTGCAAACAGTGTCAATTGTACTTTTTCTTTTCCAATTTGGATTCCTTAATTTTTTTTCTCTGATTACCTTAGCTAGGACTTCAAAACTACATTGAATAAAAGTGGTGAGAGTGGACTTCCTTGTCTTATTCCTTATCTTAGAGGAAATGCTTTCAGTTTTTCATCATTGGGAATGTTGTTTGCTATAGGTTTGTCATATATGGCCTCTAAATGAAAATTAGTTTACAATAATCTTCTATTTATTTTCCCTCACTGTGGGACTGTGAGCTTTTGAAAAACTATGCTTCCATTAAAAAGTAGACTTGCATATATTGTAAGCTATTTTATATGTCTTTCAAAAACATAAGTTTTAGGAAGTTAGATTGTTAGACAAGTTTAAATTTTTGAATTCTTTTTACATGCATATTTTTTATGTGAAAGTGTTACTTCAGGTATAATGCATACTTCTTGGGGATAGAGCAATTATTAATTTTGAAATCCTAGAATGTCATTAGTTATTTCTTCTTGGTAACATTGTGATATTCTTTATGGTTATTTTACCAGTGAGAATCCAAGTCAGTTTTTGAAATCCAAAACTGAACAGCATTATTCCTTGTGGATAAAACCTATGGCATTGCTGCTGTGTTCCTTGGTCTCATTTGATTCTGTATATGATCTCTCAAATTTAGATGATATACAGAATTTGGTTAACAGGGTAGAATTTAGAATTTGGTTAATAGGTATCTGAAACTTATTGAAATTTCATTTAAGAAATCGTGAGCCTTCTGTTAAGGACTGTGAATATCATATTCTGCTTTAATAATTTTTCAAGTGTTAATAAATTTTTGTATCATTCTGCCATTTCTTCTAGAAATTATATAAACGAGAAGTCCAGCCTCCCTTCAAACCTGCTTCTGGAAAACCAGATGATGCTTTTTGTTTTGATCCTGAATTTACTGCAAAAACACCTAAAGGTAATGCATGTTTATGTGTGAAAACCAGGGCTTTTATTCATTTAGATGGTTAAAAAATAAACTAGCTTCTTAGATGAAAAACGGAAAGAATTATAAGTTTGTAAAGGGTGGTTTGCCCTGTGTAGAAGTGTAGATCCTATTTAGCATTGCTTGGACACCTTTCAAGTAGAGGCTTTATATGGTTAATGTTCATTAGGGAAGCAGGGACTAGAGCAAAGGGTGAACATTTTCTTTTATAAAAGTGTTTTTGACATGATAATGCATTAGAGAATGTGAGTAGGAAGTAAGATATGAGATATATCTCTCTAACTCTTACGGTTCAGAATTTAATGTGGTTTACTTTTATTGACATCTGTTTCATATATACATTCAACAAATATTGAATACCTAGTGTGTAAATACTAAGCAGTGATGATGCAGAAGTGAACTGAACACACAAAAATCATAATCTACATGGAGCTTGCATACTAGTATTATTGTTGTTGTTCAGTGTCTCAGTCATGTTTGACGCTGTGACCCTGTGGATTGCAGCATGCCAGGCTTCCCTGTCTTTCACCATCTCCTGGAGCTTTCTCAAACTCATGTCCATTGATTGGGAAACAGATAATAATCAATAAATCAAATACATAATATAGTATGTCTGATGGTAACATTTAATGGTTTCCTTTATACTCAAAGAAATTTTGGCATTTCATATCATAAAACTGTTAATTCTAATTAAATTTAATTATTTGGACATTAGATTCTCCTGGTTTGCCAGCCAGTGCTAATGCTCATCAACTCTTCAAAGGATTCAGCTTTGTTGCAACTTCTATTGCAGAAGAATATAAAATCACTCCTATCACAAGTGCAAATGTGTTACCAATTGTTCAGGTAAATTACACATAGATTATTCAGATTAGGGATAATTATTTCTTCTGTTATTGCTGATTGATTTACAGTGATTTTTAACTTCTTTATTTATCTATGATGAATTAAAGATCTTTCCATGTTTTGGGAAGAAAGAAGACAGTAGTAACTTTTAATTGTGTATTTATGTGATGTCTTTTGGCAAGAAAATGTAATGGGTGATACATTAGCTAGTTGATTTATCATATTGGCTTTGGAGATATAGAAAGCCTTCAGAATCTGTATGTTCAGATCACCTAGAACCTGTGTAAGCCATTTATAAATACTGATAAAATTTCTCTAGACTTACTCTTGATTTTTTAAAGATTTAAGGTGAACATATACTTAGGAGAAAAGACAAAAAATGTGAAACCATATTGTTGTTTTGTATTTTACTTTTTAACAAAAACAGGTAAATGGAAATGCTGCACAGTTTGGTGAAGTGTATGAATTGAAAGAGGATATTGGTGTTGGCTCCTATTCTGTTTGCAAGCGATGCATACACACCACTACCAACATGGAATTTGCAGTGAAGGTATTGTCTCTGAGGCTAACATTTTTTTTTGTTTAATATGTGTAAGTTAAATTGCCAACTGACAGTTTTTCAGTGGAGCAAATGGAGAAAGCAAAGAAAATGATGAAGTAAAACTCTTGACTTAATAATTTCATTTTGAATTTCTTACCAACACTTTACTTTGTTCAGTAAAAAAGATGTTATTTAGGAGAAGCAATATGTTTTTTGAATGTCTTGCTTTTGAATAATTTTATTGTAACACAGTATGCTAAGATTGAGCAGTTGTGACAATTACTGTCATATTTCGATCGAATTATCAGTTGGTATATTTTCAGTTAGATGGAATATAATGTTGAGAAAAGTACTATGTTGTTTTTTATTTAAGTTTCAGTTATAGGAATTTTTTAAATATTAAAATAATGTGAGGTAAACATCACTCTTGAGTTTTATTATTTGCTTGAAAATACAACCAAGTTGAAATCATGTCATTCATTTTTAGACAAAGAAAATAATTTTCCTCTGTGATTTTTCTTGTTTCTTAGATCATTGACAAAATTAAGAGAGACCCTTCAGAAGAAATTGAAATTTTAATGCGCTATGGACAACACCCCAACATTATCACTTTAAAGGATGTAGGTATTTAAAAAATCTATGTATCTGCTAAGCTAATGAAGTTATGACTTTGAACTTTCCATATCCATGGTATCTTTACTTTCATGCCATAAAATATTAAGACTTTTAAATTTGCCACTTCAGTTCTTTTATCCCTATGATTCTGCACTCTTACCCTCCTTGTAGAATATCAGAAAGGAACTATGATGGTTGGCAAATGAGAGTGTCATGATTACCTGAATATATTCTAACTGGTTAACTAGTTGACAACATCACCAGCAGCACTTATTCTCTAGTACTACAAATATACAAGATAGAAGAGATTAGGAATCTGCCAAATTCTTGAAGATTTTATTTCCTTGATTGTACAGCAGTTGGCTGTAGCTGTGGATTGTTGCTTGGGTGAAATATTATTCTGTAGTTTTTTTTAAAGTGAACTCATATTAATAGATGTTACTGATTACTGACAAACCATCTCCTTGATCAGTTTGTTTCAGATAATATGATATACATTTTGATTTGTAATCCTTAAATAGTACTTTATACATATATATATATATAAATATATGTCGTGTGTATATAGATATATGTCTACATGTATGTGTTTATATGTGTAGATGTAGATATCACGTGCCTTGAGTAAAAGGGTATACATATTTATTTGTTCTCCTTGTTACAACATTTGAATTCAACAAATATTTAAGTTGCCAGGTCAGATAGTAGAATGTGAGGAAGATATTAAAAAACAACATACTTACTGCCAGAAGGAAGCTTACTATTATTAAGGAAGGAAAGTGGCTATAATATAGTCAGAAGTGTCATAGGTGCTGTTTGAGAGTCACAGAGTTCTATTTTTCCACTTATACTCCGTGATGAAGTATAACAGATATCTTCAAAAGTTAATAAAATTATCTGTTTCACATGGTCTCACAGAATGGTGTTGAGTCTGTTTAGCCAGTTTAATCTTCAGTAGGGTCTGTACTATATTAATACTAAAGGAATAGTGTATTTTTAACACTAGAGGTTCATTCGAAAATCAAAGTAAATATAATTGAACCCTTTTCAGAATTAATTAATAACATTTTAAAAATATGTTCTTTTTTTAGGTTTATGATGATGGTAGATATGTTTACCTTGTTACGGATTTGATGAAAGGAGGAGAGCTACTTGACCGTATTCTGAAACAAAAATGTTTTTCAGAACGGGAAGCTAGTGATGTACTGTTTATAATAACTAAGACAGTTGACTATCTTCATTGTCAAGGAGTAAGTTGTAGTTATATTCTTCCTTTTAAGTCTGGGACTTATATCTTCATAAAATTATATATAGAAGATGATACCTAAAATGAATTACTTTTTCTATCACATATTTTTATATGGAATAGCCTAATAAAATTCATTATGTAGTGAAGGTTATAAGTTTAGGAAATTGGGTAATACCTTATTATAAATTTTCTTCTCTCTACCTGTTAGCACCAATTTAATAGCATATTAATTTTAAAGTAGTTTGAATTATATAAATATCTAACCCTGACTTTTAATTTATTAAACCTCATCAGACTTGAAAGTGAAACACAGACAAATTAGCAAATTATACTATGGCTAGCACATAAAGTTCTGGCAGAACTGTTTATTTTGATTGTTAGCAACCCCTTCCCCAATACAGTAAGAAATTTTGATTCTAAACACTTGAAGTATTAATACATTAAAATTTCTGTTGAAAGGGCAGGTCTGTTATTTTGTTTCGTATCTTTTCATAAAACAAATTAATTGGATTTCCAAAAAAGGTCAATTCTATTATATATATAGCTACCCAAGGAAACAAAGTCACAAAGAATTTAAAATTTTAAGTTTGAATCAGTTGTAGTAGTGGACACATACCCACTTAAGTATAAGCTAAAAAAAATGAGCAACTCAATTGGCTTAGTGAAAATTCTACATGGGCCAGTATTCATTTTTAACTATGGTTTTATAGAGTACATTTTCAACACTTTGAAATATAAATTGTATAATAGTTCTATAATAATTTAATTATTTGATTGTCTTTATCAACATTCTCTAAAATAAAGGATGGCCATAATTTTCCAGAAAATGATAAGCATCTTTTATTTTAGAAATAAATTAATGCATCAATTAAATAAATTAATGACAGACATTTATTGAGCATTTCTACATGCCAGACAATGCAAAAGGTGTTGCAGATTCAACCATGAGTTTAAGTCTTGATCCTTGTCTCGAAAGAGCTTTTAATGTAGTAAACAGCTGATTAAATATAAGATTAAATTAAATGAAGTGGATAGTATCAGTAGAAAAATCACCACATGAAGAATTTTGGAATATTTTATTTATGTATGTCTAACTTTTTATTTAGTTCTTATTGTTTCTATTTTTCTGCTCACTTTTCATGCATTGAAAGCATGTTTTGTTTTACTTTATTGAAGATAATTATAATAGCAACTTTATTTTTTAAATTTTTAGTATTTAGTCTTCTCAGTTTTGAACAATACATTTTGTTGAGCTATAACTGATGTATAACATTGTGTAAATTTAAGGTATACGTGTTGATTTGAGATATGTATATACTACAATATGATTATCATCATAGCATTAGCTAGCATATCTATCATATCACATATAATAATAGGCACTTTAAGACACTTGCTGTTAAGCCTGACATGGTGTATCTTGGAGTTGGGATAGATGTTCTTTTTTCTTGAAACTGTGTCCTTTTCTTTAGAAGAGTGTTCATATATCAGAAAATTTTGGATTGTGTACTGCACTTTTGAATTTTAACTTGTGGAGATTTGTTATATTCTGTTATTTTTTTCTCCAATGATTATTGTGGGTAATTTTCTTAAGGTTTGCACTGAAAGCTCTGCTTTTTCAGCAGCAGCTGTGGTTTCTGTTTAGATCTTTTGTCATTTGAGCTTCCTTTACACATTTTTTATTCAAGGATCCATTTTGGCTCTTTCCCTTACTGTATTCCTCCACTCAGCATTCACGGTTTCCCAGCATTTCTTTTCTGGTGTTCCAGGCCAGAAAGATCATGGGCTTTTCTGCATCCCTTCACTACCACTGTGTGCCATAGGAACTGTACTTAGCTTTCTGTTAAAAGCCACAGATATGGGAACCTACTCATGCAACTCCCTCCTTCAGCCAAGTATGTACTCCCCACCAGAATCTTATCTCCTTTTGCTCATTCTCCAGTATCTTCAAGGTAGTTTTTTTTTTTTCTTTTAACTGAAGTTTCATATTTGGTTACCATAGTGAGGAGGTTTGAATAGGGTCTTAGTTCATTATGTCTACAAGTGGAATTGAGAATTCAGCTTTGAGAATGAAAATGACTAAAAAAACTGGTGGCCTGATAAAAACTGGCACATCTATCTGATAGGTAAATTCACCTATATACTTCAGGTTGTCTAGGCTATCAAGGTTGGAGAAAGTGTCATTTTCAAAATTTCATGATTGAGACAGTTTCATTTCCTGGAAATATATTAACTTAGATAGTTAGCTATAGAAATGTCATCCTTTTTTTTTTTTTTTTTTTTAATGTTCAAGGTTGTTCATCGTGATCTTAAACCTAGTAATATTTTATACATGGATGAATCAGCCAATGCAGACTCCATTAGGATCTGTGATTTTGGGTTTGCAAAACAACTTCGAGGAGAGAATGGACTTCTGTTAACTCCATGCTATACTGCAAACTTTGTAGCACCTGAGGTATTCTTTAAAACTTCAGTATTTGCCTTTTATTCTTTTCCTTTAGTTGACTACATTTGGTGTCTTTTATGTCAGCTTTATGGTAGGTAGTAAAAGCCAAGTGATCTTGTTCTTTGTGTTAATCACTCAGTCATGTCCAACTCTGTGACCCCATGTACTGTAGCCCGCTAGGCTCCTCTGTCCATGGAATTCTGCAGGCAGGAATACTGGAGTGGGTTGCTATTTCCTCCTCCAGGGGATCTTCCCAACCCAGGGATCTAACCCAAGTTTCCTGCGTTGCAGGCAGCTTCTTTACTGTCTGAGCCACCAGAGAAGCCCTTTCCCAACTATAAAGCTCTTTAAATCATTGAATTCTGATAATGCTCAATATAAATATTTAGACTAATAACTAGCATCTGCAACCAACCTGAATATAATAATCACATTGTTCTATTCTGTTGGCTTTTATAATGGTTTCAGAATCATACCGTTTTAGAACTGGCCAGAGAGTAGAGGTAACTCTACCTTCAACATATTAAATATTCTAAATGAGGACACTGAGACTCAAAGTACTTAAATGATTTTTTTAAGACCCAGCATTCACAAAGTCAGGATAGGTTTTCAGATATTTTGGTTTGTGCTGAACATGAGGTGATTTATATTGTTTAGAATTATACATAACACAGGCAGTGCCATCCCTGATTTTAAGATCTTCTAATTCATGAAGAAAACAGCTTTATGGGGATTTTTATAAACAGTGAGGTTTTTCTTGGCAGATAACATTCATATGTAGATCTTAAAGAGTAGAGTCCAGAAAGATGATGCTGAGGAAGGCAAGGGGTGCATGTTTAACATTTGGCAAGCTCCAACAGTCTTGTCAGTTCTGATAATGGGGATGGAAGCTTTGATGGTAACAGTTCCCACCACAATAAAAGTATAATTGATTAAAAAATGAATCAGGGATGGCATTGGTTATATAGATTCTTTATAAGTTTTGTTTGTAAAAGTCAAGAATTATTCTTAAATGGTACAAACAATGCTCACTCATGAATTATCATATGTTTAACATAAATCCAAGTACACAGATATCCTCAGATTTGAAAAATAGAGTTTTTCAAGTCAGAGGAAGATTAAAATAATTTGAGGATGAATTCTTACCTCATGTGCATATTTTTATTTTTTTTACACTAAATACTAGCTCTTCTGGAAAATATTGCACATAAGATATAAAATATTTTATACTGTTTATATTTCTATAAAAATATAAACATATTTCTTATATTTAAATATCAATGTCTGTATTTAATGTAGCTATTAGAAAAATAATATTTCTAGTGATGAAAATAAAAATGTAGAAAGTGGGAAAGTAACTTTCTAATAATGAGAAATCCCCATGTTAAATTTTATTTAATCTTCCTTTAAGATGTTAATGTTGAGGAAGAAATATAACACCTGCTTTATAGGGTTTTTATAAGATTTGCCCTATAAGAAATTATATGTGTCCAGAGGATGTGCTTTAATCTACATTTTAAGTATACTCATAGAAAATTGATATGCATGCATGATCCAAGAAGGGGTTATTGTAAGGCCCTCAGGTGTAAGGGATATAACTTAGACATTTAAAAAATTAGCTTTTCTAGGACATTTTAATATTTTTATAGAATACAAATATAGAATAAGGCTCTTCTATAAAATATAGAATATATAGTCATAAATGTTATAGTATATTTATGCAGTAGACACAATAGTAGATTATAGAATAACCATTTTAATAGCTGATTTTTTTAATATTCACTTAATCTTGTGGACCTAGATTCCTTGGTATAATGGGTACTTTTCCCTGGAAAAGGTTAAGAGTGAATGTGTCCCAAATAAAGATCTTATACACAGACAGTAAAATGAAAAATATACATGTCTATGTTTAGATTAATGGTTAGATAAACATTTTCAAGTGAGTGCAAGTCTGCAGAGTAGGATATAGCTCACTGATGCTTTTTATCCTAATAGACTTCCATTGTAGTTAGACACTTTCAGCATTGTAATAGTGAAGGTTTTCAGGTAGGCAAGTAGAGACCACTTCTGTGTAACTAATGCCTCTAATGTCTGAACTACCTTTGGCTAGGATATTACTTTTATTTTCAAAATGCTTTGAAAAGTTTTATTATCAAGTCTGAGGTCTCTGCCAGCAATGAATGCATATTTATTAATGGTTATAAAACAGAGGTTTGGGGTAAGATTTGTTTCTTCAATTTCAGACTCTTTCAAAAATTATTAGTGAATTGTATGAAATGTGTTATCTTTTAAACTAGAATGAGAAAGATTCAAGTGTCCATGTAGATATTTGAATAAATAATAACATTTGTGCATGCGTGTGCAGTTTCTCAGTCATGTCCAACTCCTTGTGGCCCCATGGACTGTAGCCAGACAGGCTCCATGGGATTTCCCATACAAGAATACTGGAGTGAGTTACCATTTTATCCTCCAGGGGATCTTCCTGACTCAGGGATTGAACTTTCGTCTCCTGTGCTTTCTGCATTGACAGGTGGATTCTTTACTACTGATCCATGTGGGAAGTTCAATAATAGCATTTATGAGAATATAAATTCATTATTTCATCACAGTGCATAAAAAGCCCTTACTTGCTAAAAGAGAGACAAATTAATAGTACAATTTCAGCTTAACAATAAGTAAGGAATAATTCATTCCTTTTTTGATATGCATCAATTTAGTCACCTTCTTAGACTTACTTAATAGATGTACTTTTCTATTATGGCTATTTCACAAAAATTAATATATCTCAAAAATATTTTATTCTTTTTTAAAAAGCAAATCTATCTTAATATTCAACCAATATTTAATGCCTACTGAGGTCTAAGAATGATCCTGAACTAAAAGAATTTACAATACATTGGATGGATGCTGTGTCTGCAATTCTTTTACATAAGTAAATGTGAGGGATTTCCCTGGTGGTACAGTGGTTAAGGCTCCATGTTCCCCAATGCAGGAGGCATGGTCAGGGAATTAGATCCCTCATGCTGCAACCAAAAGCCTGCGTGCTGCAGTGAAGATCCCACATGCTGCAACCAAGACCCAGCACAGCCAAAAAAAAAAAAAAAAAGTCAATGTGAAATTACTCTGCCCTGCTCTGGCTTTGGGCTTTCATGTATTTTGCTACAAATATGAATTAATTTGAACTTCAGAGCAAAGGAAATGAGAATCTCTTACATTTTGCTCATTTGGGAAGCCAAATGAGAGAGAAGGTAACGTCAGTAAATACTTTAATTCTGACTTCTGTCTTCTTTGTATTTAACTTTATGCAAATAAGAAGGTGTGAAACACGTTACTTTTTACACAGTACTCTTTCATTCTTAGGCTTCCCAGGTGGCTCTAGTGGTAAAGAACCCACCTGCCAATGCCAGAAGCATAAGAGATCTGGGTTCGAACCCTGGGTTGGGAAGGTCCCATGGAGAAGGGCATGGCAACCCACTTCAGTATTCTTGCCTGGATAATCTAGTGGACAGAGGAGCCTGGTGGGCTATGGTCCATAGGGCCGCACAGAGTCGGACAGGACTGAAGCAACTTAGCACTTGGATTCATCCCGCCACAATGTCTTGTTTCTTTTATGGCTGTATATTCTTATTATTATAGGACTTTGAGACCTGCTCTAGAATAAAAGTAGACTACCTCTTCTTTAGTCAGACAAACTGGGTTTGTGTGTGGTAAAACTGAAACAGGTTTTTCATGGTTGACCCTAATTACATTAAGCAATATGACACCTCTAGTGCCTTTCTTCTCATTAACTTGGAAGGTTATGGGAGTACGCAATACCTATTGCTGACTCACTATTTAAACCTTGCCTGAACAAGAAGTTCCTAAGCAGTCCCTCAATCTTGGTTGTGCACTGGATCATCTGGGAACCTTTAAAAATACTGTCCTAAGGGAACCAGAGAAAACATGGTGATGCCCAGAACTGTGAGAATTCACGAGAAGGGGAAAGATAGAAGGGGAATAAAGCAAGAGAGGTTTATGTTTCACTAGAGGATGCCAGGTTAGACTTATCATGATGTGAATTGTTTTAGCTCTACCTTATTATTTATTAGGGCCTTTGTAGTCTCCACTTGTGTTATTTATATTAGCCAGTTATACAGGTATTTTGATAACCTCTTCAGCTTCTCAAGTTTGTACATATGTGTGTTCTTATATACTTTGACTATGGAAAAAACATTATAAATATAAGTATATATAAATTATAATAAATTTATAGATATAGAAAATTTAATAAAATATATAATTTTTATAAATTTTAATTTATATATAAATTTATAAATATAGAAAATTTAATAAAATATATAAATTTTAATATAATTTAATATATAAAATTTAATAAATATATAAATTTTATAAATATATATAAATTTAATTTAATATATAAGATATACAAATTTAATTTAATACATAACATTTAATAAAATACATAAATTTTATAAATATATAAATTTATATTAAATAAATTTATATATTTTTATATATAAATATAGAAATTATAATAAATATATACCCTGAATTTTAAGGTAGATATTTATTATTCATATTTTGCCATTGTCATAGCCAAGTATTAATATGTTTAGACTTTTATAAATGAAATGTCCATTCTGGTGATTATGCAGTCCCCAGTATTAATGCGTTAATAATGTTTCTATTTTGCTTCTATTTACAAAGGCTTTATCAGTGGGTTTGTTTTTCTAAATTTAATAAAAAGAGCTCATTTCACCTCAGACTAGCTATTAAATTCACAGGGAAAATTCACATGAATATATAATGACTATGTTATTTATTTAACATATTTATTTAACGCTAGCCTCAAGAGAAAAAAGAGCTACCTAAATTATGATATCAAAATTAATGAAACCATTCAGAATTTATCAAATGTGTGTTTCTGATCCAGAAATATACTAATTTTTAAAGACATGAGTCTTTTTTGTAAAATATAAATTCATCTTGCTTTCATAAGATTATATATGATCTTACCATCTCCTGTGCAGTAGAGAAGCAATTATCATAGATGTTAAAGGCACAGGCTCTAGAGTAAGTGCTCCACCACTCATTAGGTTTGTGATAGCAGGCAAATTACTTAACATTTGCCCCAGTTTTCTCATCTTCAAAATGGAAATAATATCTATCTCATAAAATCAGTGTCAGGGTTAAAATTCAATATTCTGAAAAAATAAAATAAAATAAAATTCAATATTCTGTGTAATATATGAAGCTCTCTGTACATGTTGTTTTAAATTTTGATATGTCTGATTTGCCTAAGAGGTGGAGTGAAGGTTCATTGAGGTCAGGAATCATATCTTAAAAAAGGATTTTTTTTTTGTATCACTCATATTGCTTAATTACCTTATTAATATTCACTTATTGAATGTTTGTTAATTGCAGAAAACTTTGCCTTTAAGTTAATTAATTTTGAAAATATTAAAATGAGCTAAGTTTTTAAATTGTGAGCATTTGTGAGATTATTAGAAACACAATTTTTTTTTAGATGACAAAACTGAGTTATACTGAGTAGTACCAGATAATGAGTATTTCCTTTCTCAGGTTCTTATGCAACAAGGCTATGATGCTGCTTGTGATATTTGGAGTCTGGGAGTCCTTTTTTATACAATGTTGGCTGGGTAAGAAATTTATATATTCAAATTAATTCACATCATTATTTGAATTTCACTTGTATATTTTCATCTAGAAAGAGGACAGATGAAAATTACCTTAAGGAAAATGCTATCAGTATTCTAAAATATTATATATTGTATACTTATAAAATTTACAAAAACATAAGGTGTTTAATGAGGCATTATTTAGACACATAATTAAAAGGTTGTTCAACTGGGAATAAAACTTCTAAAAATAAAGCATATATTCTTATTTTGATAAGAATTATGTTTAAGTGTATTACATTTTCAAAATGTTTACCTTAGTATAAAATCATTTCACAGTTCAACAGGTGCTTACCCACTGAACTTGCTGATGTTATTTTTTTTTAAGTACTTGAATTTTGGTTCTCTTGGCAGTAGAGATTCAGTGTGATTGAGCTTTATAACAAACCTACATAAAATAGTAACAGAATATTAAAATACAGAAACACATGCAGATGTGTTAAAAGAATAAAGAAATACTAAAAAATGTAGCCATTGGATTATGTTGAATACTGTTAGTTTATAAATAATACAAGTGCTATTTTATTCTTAATAATAAGTAGCACTTTTATTTAGAAGTAAACGTTTATAACTGTAGATAAAGGCTAGGTTTAGCAAAGTCTAATGCATAATAGAATTTGAATGTAATCAAAATGTCCTTAGGTATGACTTTTTTAAAAAGGCTGTGCTGATGTGCTTGGTTGTGGCTGACTCTTTGAGACCCCTTGGACTTTAGCCCACCAGGCTCCTTGGTGCATGGAGTTTTCCAGGCAAGAAAACTGAAGTGGGTTGCCATTTCCTTCTCCTGCTTTAAAAAGGCATTTAGTATAATTAAATATAAAGATTGAGGGCAGGAGGAAAAGGGAATGACAGAGGAGGAGATGGTTGGATGGCATCACCAACTCAATGCACATGAGTCTGGATGAACTCCGGGAGTTGGTGATGGACAGGGAGGCCTGGCGTGCTGTGGTCCATGGGGTCACAAAGAGTCAGACACAACTGAGTGACTGAACTGAACTGAACTGATAATTAAATATGCTTGCCATAGCATGAGATTTATAAAGATAAGTTAGGAAAATAGTGACTCCAAGTTATTTATTGGATTGACCATAATCACATATGTCAGTATATTTCATGTACTTTTAAATATGTGCAAAATATTTAGTTATAGACCACAGCAAGTGCTAAAAGTTAAGAGTAGCTAATGTTTGCATGTTAACAGCAGTCAGCAGTATTGGTTTCAAACCATTGGATATCATTTCCAGATAGGTACTTTCAAACGGAGAAGGCAATGGCACCCTACTCCAGTATTCTTGCCTGGAAAATCCCATGAATGGAGGAGCCTGGTGGGCTGTAGTCCATGGGGTCGCTAAGAGTCGGACACGACTGAGCGACTTCACTTTCACTTTTCACTTTCATGCATTGGAGAAGGAAATGGCAACCCACTCCAGTGTTCTTGCTTGGAGAATCCCAGGGACGGGAAACCTGGTGGGCTGCCGTCTCTGGGGTCGCACAGAGTCGGACACGACTGAAGCGACTTAGCAGCAGCAGGTACTTTCAAATACTTACTTTATGACTAAACAAAGCATTCTGTGTGTATGTGCATAGGTATGTGTGTTTAGTGTTATCTCAACTATGAGGGAATTAACATATTAAGGCATCTTTCTCATACTTTTTAGCCATAAATCTTTCTATTCCCAAATCTGAATAACATTTTTAAAAAGGTACCATTAAAATGGTACCATTTCTTAAAATGGTACAAAAGTGACCACTTTTTGTCATTCTATAATAAAGTTCTAAACCACTTTAACTTCATACTGTATTTGTTTTCCTATCTGTGACTGCTGATCCATGTAATAATTTTAATGGCTATAAAGGATTTTTCTATTATATTGATATATTTAACCAGTTTTTCATAGACATTAGTTAAAAATATTGTTACTTTGTTTTCACTGATAATATTGATAAATTTGAGCCTATTCAATAAATGTATAAAATTACTTTCTTCATAGTAGGTATATTTGGTTTCCTAACTTATGCCTGTGAATAAAAATTTGTGTTGATTTTCAGAATGTATTGTTACATACAACTACCTTTATTTTTCACTGATTCACAGATCAAAGGTAAAAAAAAAATTGATGTAGGCAAGACTTTTCATTTCATTATATAAATCATTAAGTTCATTGGAAGGTAAAATTTTATATGAACAGTAAAGGAAAATTTTAGGTGATATTCTTAATTTTCTATTGTAAATATATGCTTGTAGTTCTATACTCATCATTTTCAATTAGATTTAATATGTATGTTAGGCCTTCATGTATATTTAAATCTTTTTTATTAATAGCTACACTCCCTTTGCTAATGGGCCCAATGATACTCCTGAAGAGATATTGCTGCGTATAGGCAATGGAAAGTTCTCTTTGAGTGGTGGAAACTGGGACAGTATTTCAGATGGAGCAAAGGTATAAATTATAAATATGTTTTGTTTTGTTGAACTGTTAATTGCCGAAATCTTTTAAGTTTATAGCCGTCGGCATTTGCAGAGTGTCAGATGGTGTTTTATGCCAGTATTTGTTTTTTTTTATATAAATTTATTTATTTTAATTGGAGGCTAATTACTTTATAATACTTTATTGGTTTTGCCATACATCAATATGAATACACCATGGGTGTACACATGTTCCCCATCCTGAACGCCCCCTCCCACCTCTCTCCCCATATCATCACTCTGGGTCATCCCAGTGCACCAGCGCCAAGCATCCTGTATCATGCATCGAACCTGGACTGGTCATTCGTTTCACATATGATATTATACATGTTTCAATGCCATTTTCCCAAATCACCCCACCCTCTCCCTCTCCCACAGAGTCCAAAAGACTGTTCTATACATCTGTTTCTCTTTTGCTGTCTCACATACAGGGTTATCGTGACCATCTTTCTAAATTCCATATATATGCATTAATATACTGTATTGGTGTTTTTCTTTCTGGCTTACTTCACTCTGTATAACAGGCTCCAGTTTCATCTACCTCATTAGAATGGATTCAAATGTATTCTTTTTAATGGCTGAGTAATACTCCATTGTGCATATGTACCACAGCTTTCTTATACATTTGTCTGCTGATGGACATCTAGGTTGCTTCCATGTACTGGCTATTATAAACAGTGCTGCGATGAACATTGGGGTACATGTGTCTCTTTCAATTCTGGTTTGCTTGGTGTGTATGCCCAGCAGTGGGATTGCTGGGTCGTATGGCAGTTCTATTTCCAGTTTTTTAAGGAATCTCCACACTGTTCTCCATAGTGGCTGTACTAGTTTGCATTCCCACCAACAGTATAGGAGGGATCCCCTTCCTCCACACCCTCTCCACGATTTATTGCTTGTAGACTTTTGGATAGCAGCCATTCTGATTGGTGTGAAATGGTACCTCATTGTGGTTTTGATTTGCATTTCTCTGATAATGAGTGATGTTGAGCATCTTTTCATGTGTTTGTTAGCCATCTGTATGTCATCTTTGGAGAAATGTCTGTTTAGTTCTTTGGTCCATTTTTTGATTGGGTCGTTTATTTTTCTGGAATTGAGCTGTAGGAGTTGCTTGTATATTTTTGAGATTAATTCGTTGTCAGTTGCTTCATTTGCTATTATTCTCTCCCATTCTGAAGGCTGTCTTTTCACCTTGCTTATAGTTTTCTTTGTTGTGCAGAAGCTTTCAATTTTAATTAGATCCCATTTGTTAATTTTTGCTTATATTTCCAATATTCTGGGACGTGGGTCATAGAGGATCCTGCTATGATTTATGTCGGAGAGTGTTTTGCCTATGTTCTCCTCTAGGAGTTGTATAATTTCTGGTCTTATGTTTAGATCTTTAATCCATTTTGAGTTTATATTTGTGTATGGTGTTAGAAAGTGTTCTAGTTTTATTCTTTTACAAGTGGTTGACCAGTTTTCCGAGCACCACTTGTTAAAAAGATTGTCTTTTCTCCATTGTATATTCTTGCCTCCTTTGTCAAAGATAAGGTGTCCATAGGTGCATGGATTTAACTGTGGGTTTTCTATTTTGTCCCATTGATCTATATTTATGTCTTTGTGCCAGTACCATACTGTCTTGATGACTGTGGCTTTGTAGTAGAGCCTGAAGTCAGGCAGGTTGATTCCTCCAGGTCCATTCTTCTTTCTCAAGATTGCTTAGGCTATTCGAGGTTTTTTTGTATTTCCATACAAATTGTGAAATTATTTCTTCTAGCTCTGTGAAAAATACCATTGGTGGCTTAATAGGGATTGCATGGAATCTATAGATTGCTTTGGGTAGTATACTCATTTTCACTGTATTTATTCTTCCGATCCATGAACACGGTATATTTCTCCATCTATTATATCATCTTTGATTTCTTTCGCGAGTGTTTTATAGTTTTCTATATATAGGTCTTTTGTTTATTTAGGTTGATATTTTCCTCAGTATTTTATTCTTTTTGTTGCAATGGTGAATGGAATTGTTTCCTTAATTTCTCTTTCTGTTTTCTCATTTTTAGTGTATAGGAATGCAAGGGATTTCGTGTGTTGATTTTATATCCTGCAACTTTACTATAGTCATTGATTAGCTCTAGTAATTTTCTGGTAGAGCCTTTAGGGTTTTCTATGTAGAGGATCATGTCATCTGCAAACAGACTTTTACTTCTTCTTTTCCAATCTGGATTCCTTTTATTTCTTTTTCTGCTGATTTCTGTGGCCAAAACTTCCAAAACTATGTTGAATAGTAGTAGTCAGAGTGGGCACTCTTATCTTGTTCCCGACTTTAGGGGAAATACTTTCAATTTTTCACCATTGAGGATAATGTTTGCTATGGGTTTGTCATATATAGCTTTTATTACGTTGAGGTATGTTCCTTCTATTCCTGCTTTCTGGACGGTTTTTATCATAATTGGATGTTGAATTTTGTCAAAGGCTTTCTCTGCATCTATTAATCATATGTGTTTTATTTTTCAATTTGTTAATGTGGTGTATTACAGTGATTGATTTGCGGATATTGAAGAATCCTTGCATCCCTGGGATAAAGCCCGGTTGGTCATGATGTATGATCTTTTTAATGTGTTGTTGGATTCTGATTGCTAGTATTTTGTTAAGGATTTTTGCATCTTTGTTCATCCTTGATATTGGCCTGTAGTTTTCTTTCTTTTTTTTGTGTGTGTGGCATCTTTTTCAGGTTTTGGTATTGGGTGTTGGTGACCTCAGAGAATGAGTTTGGAAGTTTACCTTCCTCTGCAATTTTCTGGAGGAGTTTGAGTAGGATAGGTGTTAGCCCTTCTCTAAATTTTTGGTAGAAATCAACTGTGAAGGCATCTGGACCTGGGCTTTTGTTTGCTGGAAGATTTCTAATTACAGTTTCAATTTCCGTGCTTGTGATGGGTCTGTTGAGATTTTCCATTTCTTCCTGGTTCAGTTTTGGAAAGTTGTACTTTTCTAAGAATTGGTCCATTTCTTCCATGTTGTCCATTTTATTGGCATATAATTGCTGATAGTAGCCTCTTATGATCCTTTGTATTTCTGTGTTGTCTGTTGTGATCTCTCCATTTTCATTTCTAATTTTATGGATTTGATTTTTCTCTCTTTGTTTCTTGATGAGTCTGGCTAATGTTTTGTCAATTTTATTTATCCTCTCAAAGAAACACTTTTGGTTGTGTTGATTTTTGCTGTGGTCTCTTTTGTTTCTTTTGCATTTATTTCTGCCCTAATTTTTTTAATGTATTTATTTTAATTGGAGGCTAATTACTTTACAATATTGTATTGGTTTTGCCATACATCAACATGAATACACCACGGGTGTACACATGTTCCCTAACATATATATGGAATTTAGAAAGATGGTAACAATAACCCTGTATGCAAGACAGCAAAAGAGACACAAATGTATAGAACAGTCTTTTGGACTCTGGGAGAGGGCAAGGGTAGGATGATTTGGGAAAATGGCATTGAAACATGTATAATATCATGTGCCCTAATTTTTAATATTTCTTTACTTCTAGTAACCCTGGGGTTCTTCATTTCTTCCTTTTCTAGTTGCTTTAGGTGTAGAGTTAAGTTATTTATTTCACTTTTTTCTTGAGGTATGCCTGTATTGCTATGAACCTTCCCCTTAGCACTGCTTTTACAGTGTCCCACAGTTTTGGGTTGTTGTGTTTTCATTTTCATTCGTTTCTATGTATGTTTGGATTTATTTTTTTTATTTCTTCTGTGATTTGTTGATAATTCAGCATCGTGTTGTTCAGCCTCCATATGTTGGAATTTTTAATAGCTTTTGTCCTGCAATTGAGATGTAATCTTACTGCATTGTGGTCAGAAAAGATGCTTGGAATGATTTCAATTTTTTTGAATTTACCAAGGCTAGATTTATGGCCCAGGATGTGATCTATCCTGGAGAAGGTTCCGTGTACACTTGATAAAAAGGTGAAATTCATTGTTTTGGGGTAAAATGTCCTATAGATATCAATTAGGTCTAACTGGTGTATTGTATCGTTTAAAACTTGTGTTTCCTTGTTAATTTTCTGTTTAGTTGATCTATCCATAGGTGTAAGTGGGTTATTAAAGTCTCCCCCTATTATTGTGTCATTGTTAATTTCCCCTTTCATACTTGTTAGCATTTGTCTTACGTATTGCGGTGCTCCTATGTTGGGTGCATATATTTTTATAATTGTTATATCTTCTTCTTGGATTGATCCTTTGATCACTGTGTAGTGTCCTTCTTTGTCTCTTTTCACAGCCTTTGTTTTAAATACTCATCTGATATGAGTATTGCTACTCCTGCTTTCTTTTGGTCTCTATTTGCGTGGAAAATCTTTTTCCAACCTTTCACTTTCAGTCTGTAGGTGTCCCTTTTTTTGAGGTAGGTATTCTTGTAGACAACATATATAGGGGTATTGTTTCTGTATCCATTCAGCCAGGCTTTGTCTTTTGGTTGGGGCATTCAACCCATTTACATTTAAGGTAATTATTAATAAGTATGATCCTGTTGCCATTTACTTTTTTGTTTTGGATTCTAGTTTATACACCCTTTCTGTGTTTCCTGTCTAGAGAAGATCCTTTAGCATTTGTTGAAGAACTGGTTTGGTGGTGCTGAATTCTCTCAGCTGTTGCTTGTCTGTAAAGCTTTTGATTTCTCCTTCATATTTGAAATAGATCCTTGCTGGGTACAGTAGTCTGGGCTGTAGGTTATTTTCTTTCATCACTTTAAGTATGTCTTGCCATTCCCTCCTGGCCTGAAGAGTTTCTGTTGAATGATCAGCTGTTATCCTTATGGGAATCCCCTTGTGTGTTATTTGTTGTTTTTCCCTTGTTGCTTTTAATATTTTTCTTTGTGTTTGATCTTTGTTAATTTGATTAATATGTGTCTTGGGGTGTTTCACCTTGGGTTTATCCTATTTGGGACTCTCTGGGTTTCTTGGACTTGGCTGATTATTTCCTTCCCTATTTTAGGGACGTTTTCAACTATTATCTCCTCAGGTATTTTCTCATGGCCTTTCTTTTTGTCTTCTTCTTTTGGGACTCCTATGATTTGAACGTTGTGGCATTTAACATTGTCCCAGAGGTCTCTGAGATTGTCCTCATTTCTTTTAATTCATTTTTCTTTTTTCCTCTCTGATTGATTTATTTGTACCATTCTATCTTCTACTTTACTAATCCTTTCTTCTGCCTCCGTTATTCTACACTCTGAAAACAGAGTGTTTTGATATCATTTATTGTATTATTCATTATATATTGACTTTTTTATTTCTCCTAGGTCCTTGTTAAACCTTTCTTGCATCTTCTCCATTCTTGTCTCCAGGCTATTTATCTGTGAGTCCATTTTGTTTTCAATATTTTGGATCTTTTTCACTAGCATTATTTGGAATTATCAGGTAGATTCCCTATCTCTTCCTCTTTGGTTTGGTTTGGTGGGCATTTATCCTGTTCCTTTACCTCCTTGGGTATTCCTCTGTCTCTTCCTCTTGTTTATATTGCTGTGTTTGGGGTGGCCTTTTTGTATTCTGGCAGTTTGTGGAGTTCTCTTTATTGTGGAGTTTCCTGGGTGTGGGTGGGGTTGTACAGGTGGCTTGTCAAGGTTTCCTGGTTAGGGAAGCTTGTGTCTGTGTTCTGGTGGGTGGAGCTGGATTTCTTCTCTCTGGAGTGCAATGAAGTGTCCAGTACTGAGTTATGAGATGTCAGTGGGTTTGGAGTGACTTTGGGCAGCCTGTATATTGAAGCTCAGGGCTATGTTCCTGTGTTGCTGGAGAATTTGCGTGGTATGTCTTGCTCTGGAACTTGTTGGCCCTTGGGTGGTGCTTGGTTTCAGTGTAGGTATGGAGGTGTTTGATTAGCTCCTATTGATTAATGTTCCCTGGAGTCAGGAGTTCTCTGGTGTTCTCAGGATTTGGATTTAAGCCTTCTGCTTCTGGTTTCCCATCTTATTTTTACAGTAGCCTCAAGACTTTTTCATCTATACAGTTCCATTGATGAAACATTTAGGTTAAAGATGAAATGTTTCTCCACAGTGGAGACACCCAGATAGATTCACAGAGTTACATGGAGAAGAGGGAGGAGGGAGATAGAGGTGATCAGGATGAGATGAGGTGTAATCAAAAGAGGAGAGAGCAGGCTAGCTAGGAATCACTTCCTTATGTGCCCTCCACAGTCTGGACCACTCAGAGATGTTCATGGAGTTATACAGAGAAGAGGGAGGAAGGAGACAGAGGTGGCCAGGAGGATAAAGGGGGGAATCAAAAGAAGAGAGACAGATTCAGCCCGTAATCAGTTCCCTAAGTGTTCTCCACCATCTGGAACACACAAAGAGATTCACAGAGTTGGATAGAGAAGAGAAGGGGGAGGGAGGAGATAGAGGCGACCTGGTGGAGAAAAAGGAGAGTCCAAAGGGGGAGAGAGCAGTAAAGCCAGTAATCTCGCTCCCAAGTAAAAATGGGTACTGAAGATTGGGTTCTTAAAAGTACAAAATTGATCATAAATACCAGAAAGCAAAGATTAAAAATCTAGAGTAGAGGTTGGACTTTCAAAAATACAATATTAAAGAAAAAAAAGTCACAAAAATTATAAAAAAAATATATATATATATATGAAGTTTGCTTTAAAAAAGTGTCTCTTTTTTTTTTTGCAAAGAATAGTAGGTTATAAAAATGAAAATTAAAGAAGTAATAGAGGACTTAAAATTAAAAAAAAATTAAATTGAAGAATGATAGTAAAAATAGTAAAAATATATCTAGGACTTTCTCTGGTGGTGTTGTGGGCAGTGTGGGGTCAGTTCATTTTCAGATAGTTCCTTGATCCAGTCTATATTTCTCAAGATCTATAGGCCCCTTCCTATGTAGTCTGTACTAACTACAGGGTTTTAATGTATTGCACCTGTCACTTCCAAGGAGGTTCCCTCTGTTTTAGCTTCTTCTGTTTGCTGGTCTCTTCAGTGTCTAATTTCCACCCTAGCACAAGGGGGCAGTGGTGGACACTTTTTTAGGCTCACTGTTTCAGTCGTGCTGTGGGGAGGGAGAGACGCTGCAAACAAATAACACTGGCATGTGCTCGCAGTGTCTCAGCCACACTGGGTTTGCCCCCACTCATGACGTGTGTGCTATCCCAGCCTACACTGCTTAGGCTCTAGGTTGCTCTGCTGGGAACTGTCTGAGGCCGACCCTGGGTTGTATGCACTTCCCAGGTCTAAGCCGCTCAGGTTCAGGTACTCGGGTAGTTCTCAGAGGTGCAGACTCGGTTAGGCCTGCATTTTGTGCCCTTCCCAGGTCCGAGCAGCTCAGGTGACCAGGTGTTTGGTGAGCGCAGTCCCTGTGACTTATCACCTCCCCCGTGCCTGCAACTCGGTTTTCTGGGTGCACAACTGGTTCACCTTCTCAGACAGATGTTGACTGTCCAGAATCCTAAGAAGTCTTGATTAGCAAAGAAGCCTGCTTGCATTTTGGTAGATAATGCCTCTCTGGGGCCACGATTGCCCCCTTCTGGCTCTGGCTGCCCTCTCTGCCTGTCACTGGAGGGGGATGGACCGGTCTGCAGCCGGCTGGCTCTGCTCAGTCCTTTGTTCTGTGAGCAGGCCTGGCAGTGTCTCAGGTTAGGGCTGTTCACGTGGTAGTTATCCCACAGTCTGGTTTGCTATCCCAAGTTAGTTCCCTTAGATTGCCCTCGGGCTATTCAGGCCTGGTCCTTACTCTAAGCAATGCAGCCCATGCCTCCCTGCCCAGCCCTGGCTTGCTAGTGGCGAATGTAGGCGTCTGCGCTGCTTCTCCACTGGGGGAGTTACCGTTGGGCACATAATCTGTGGGTTTTAATTATTTATTTATTTTTCTCCCAGTTATGTTGCCCTCTGTCGTTCCAAGGCTCACAACAGACTTGGCAGTGAGAGTGTTTCTTGATGTTTGGAAATTTCTCTCTTTTTTAAACTCCCTTCCTGGCACGGAGCTCTGTCCCTACATCTTTTGTCTCTCTTTTTGTCTTTTATATTATTTCCTACCTCATTTCGAAGACAATGGGCTGCTTTTCTGGGCGCCTGATGTCCTCTGCAGTCATTCAGAAGTTGTTTTGTGGAATTTTCTCAGCGTTCAAATGTTATTTTGATGAATTTGTTGGGGAGAAAGTGGTCTCCCCGTCTTATTCCTCCACCATCTTAGGACTGCCCTACAGTATTTGTTTTTAAATCACAGTATTTATTTTTAAGTCAACTCACATACATTTGCAAATTGAAGAAGAGGACAAAGGCTGAATTTTTTACCATACTTCTAGGATACATTTCTCTCTTATCAATTCATATGTGATCAAGGAATATAAACCAGTTTCAGTGTTAACCAAAAGCAAAATGTAAATCTACTGAGGAAAAATACATAAAGCCAACTAAATTTTATTTCTGCATTTAGTGTATTTTTATACATCATATCTTCTTTAGCACAGATGTTGACTACTCATTATATAGGTGATTTTTGTAATGTTAAGTTATTCTTAGAGCATATACAAATTTTTATCAGTTGCACCTCATTTCAGTTCAGTTCAGTTACTCAGTCGTGTCTGACTCTTTGCGACCCCATGAATCACAGCACACCAAGCCTCCCTGTCCATCAACAACACCGGGAGTTTACTCAAAATCATGTCATTGAGTCAGTGGTGCCATCCAGCCATCTCATCCTCTGTCGTCCCCTTCTCCTCCTGCTCCCAGTCTCTTCCAGCATCAGAGTGTTTTCCAATGAGTCAACTCTTTGCATGAGGTGGCCAAAGTATTGGAGTTTCAGCTTTAGCATTAGTACTTCCAGTGAACACCCAGGACTGCTCTCTTTTAGAATGGACTGGTTGGATCTCCTTGCAGTCCAAGGGACTCTCAGGAGTCTTCTCCAACACCACAGTTCAAAAGCATCAATTCTTTGGCGCTCAGCTTTCTTCACAGTCCAACTCTCACATCCATACATGACTACTGGAAAAACACAGCCTTGACTAGATGGACCTTTGTTGGCAAAGTAATGTCTCTGCTTTTCAATATGCTATATAGGTTGGTCATAACTTTCCTTCCAAGGAGTAAACGTCTTTTAATTTCATGGCTGCAGTCACCATCTGCAGTGATTTTGGAGCCCAAAAAAGTAAAATCTGACACTCTTTCCACTGTTTCCCCATATATTTGCCATGAAGTGATGGGACCAGATGCCATGATCTTAGTTTTCTGAATGTTGAACTTTAGGCCAACTTTTTTACTCTCCTCTTTCACTTTCATCAAGAGGCTCTTTATTTCCTCTTTACTTTCTGTCATAAGGGTGGTGTCCTCTGCATATCTGAGGTTATTGATATTTCTCCCGGCAGTCTTGATTCCAGCTTGCAGCCCAGCGTTTCTCATGATGTACTCTGCATAGAAGTTAAATAAGCAGGGTGACAATATACAGCCTTGATGTATGCCTTTTCCTATTTGGAACCAGTCTGTTGTTCCATGTCCAGTTCTAACTGTTGCTTCCTGACCTGCATATAGGTTCTCAAGAGGCAGGTCACGTGGTCTGGTATTCCCATCTCTTTCAGAATTTTCCACAGTTTATTGTGATCCACACAGTCAAAGGCTTTGGCATAGTCAATAAAGCAGAAATAGATGTTTTTGTGGAACCCTCTGGCTTTTTCCATGGTCCAGAAGATGTTGGCAATTTGATCTCTAGTTCCTCTGCCTTTTCTAATACCAGCTTGAGCACCTAGATATTTGCAAATGATAGCTAAGAACTGTTCAGTAGAAATGTAGTGAAGCCACATATGTAATTTTAAAATTTCTAGTAGTCATGTTAAAAAATAAAAAGAAGCAGATGAAATTAATGTTAATGATATATTTTATCTAACCTAATATATCCAAAATATTTCATTTCAAAATTGTAAAAATTAGTGAGATTTTAAATTCTATTTTTATACTTTGTTTTCAAATTCTGGTGTGTATGTTATACTTAAAGCCCATCTGAATTTGGACTTTCCTACATTTTAAAATTGCTTAATAGCCATATGTAGCTTGTGGCTACTGTTATTAGTAAAGTTTCAGAGTAACTGGCCTTATTTAATTTAGGGAAAAAATAATAGATCATGCCTTGATTACTAATTCTTACATTTATAGCTAAAAAATTTGTTTTAAAACAAAACCCCAAAGTTATCAGGATGTGTTTTATTGGACCCTGATGCTTTTAAGCTGCATTTTGATTTAGAAAACATTTTAAGACAGAAAGATTTACTTGTATTTTATATCTGCTAATAATAAAACCTAATTATCTAAGGACATTAGTTAATCTGTAGGATATATTATGGAGTAAATCTTGTATCCTGGGCATTGTAGAATAAGTAAATCAGAGATTTGGTTATCGTTACCTTTTAAACATTAGAAAAATAGAAACAGGATTGTGTTCAAATCTTAGCCATAACATAAGTGTACCATGTACTGTAGTAAAAGGAACACCTGATTGGAAGCCAAGAAAACTGAATGCTAGTTTTGATCTACTAACTAGCTTCCTCATTTTGTCCTCTGCAAAATCTGGGAATTAAGTTTCCCTGTGATTCCTTTCAACTCCAGAATTTCATTTGTCAGGTTTTCGTTTATAAAATGATTGAATCTACTAACTATTCATTAAATATATGTATTTTCTAGTCAGCCAGTTTGTGTGTCAGAAAGTGCATTTTCCCAATGAATAATTCCAGTGTTTCAAGCTATACACATGAACCTCTTGTGCTCTTTAAAAAACAAACAAACAAACAACAAAAAAAACTAGTTTGGGACTTCCCTGGTGTCCAGTGGTTAAGACTCTGCACTTCCATTGCAGGGCGAGTAGGTTCCATCCCTGGTTGGGAAACAAATCCCACATGCCATACAGTATGACCCAAAAATGAAACAAACAAACAAACAAACAAAAAAACACTAAAAACAGTGACGCTAATGCTGAAATCTCTATATGCCAGTTGTACTTAGATTTTGGCATTTCTATATTTTGTGTACTTTATGTTTTCATCTGTCTAGTGCCTAAGGAATAATACATATTAAAATTCAATTTCATTCTTACCACTTTTAGTCAGATATTCTGGAGAAATTAACATAGCACAAAATGTTGGGGGATACTGTCAAAATATTTCACAAAGTTTTTCATGTATTCCATTTTATGGATTAAATTGCTTTAGTTCTGTCTTTGAAATGCTTCTGAAAATGGTGGCATATTACTGAGCAAATGAGCTATACAAACTTTAAAGAATCTGTACATTTTAACAATTCATTAATTTTCTTTTTTTTTTTACTTTTTATTTTGTATTGAGGTATAGCCAATTAGCAATGTTATAATAGTTTCAGGTGAACAGCGAAGGGACTCAGTCATACATATACATGTGTCCATTCTCTTGCAAACTACCCTCCCATCCAGGCTGCCATATAACATTGATCAGAGTTCCATGTGCTATATAGTAGGACCTTGTTGGTTATCCATTTTAAATATACTTTACCTAATAAATGTTTTTCTGTTTCAAATTAGTGATGAGTGTAAGCTATTGTTCAGTTACCCATCATGCCTTACACTGCTACCCTTAAGGTGGAAAATTGTAACATTTACTGTTACCTCATGACAATTATTTTACTTAATTATAGTTCCTTGCAAGTTATTTTTCCCTTTACAGTGCTTTTATTGACGTTGGTGAGTACCACTACCAGAAGCATATAAAAGATGGTTGTTTGCCTCCTGTCCATGCATTATTCCTAGACTTTGTTCCTTGAGTTATAGGAAAGTAGAAGTGGGGTAGGGGTGATAGTGGAAGTCATGTTAGCTTTATATGTCTTGTTGCTGCAATAGTTTAAGCTTTGAGAACATTAACATAGCTGCTTCCATTTTTTTAAACAGTGGGGACAAAGAAGAATCAAGTAAACAAAAAAGTAGAAGAAGCAAGAGAGTAATAACATTTTCATGGTGTCACTATATATTAAAAATAAACACAATAATAACCTGATTAATTATAATCAAGTATTATTAACATTGATTAATTTCTATCTAAATTTTATAATATTTGAAATAGGTAAAATGTTACTTATTTCAAGTTCATATACCCTTGACTAAAAAAGAATTTCTCAGTAGAAGTTCTTGTGGGTTAATTTATGGCTTCCTCCCTTGATCCTTAAAAAAAGCAGCTTGCATTTTTCCTCAACTGTGTTCCTATTACTGTATTTTGTGTACTTTATTGGAGTATTAGTACTTAATCACATTCTCCCTGGCTATAAATTCATGTGAATATTTTTATTTTTCCCACTGAGGGAGCTTTAAATGTCATATTAATTTTTGCATTGCCTAGCATAGTAAATATTAATTGAATGCTCTTTTCACAAGCTATTTAATCTTTCTTCAGATATACCTTCCATTGTTAATTTACACTGTAAGATTCTTTTGTCTAACATATAGATATAAATTATTTCTTATTGTGCATGGCTGTAAATTTGAAATAAGTAGTCTGGTTTTATGTAAATACTTCTTTTCTGTTTTGAACTTGCTTTTAAATGAAGTGTTTTGTCATGTGTTTATAAGTCATAGATTCTAGAGCTAGATGGGATCTAGTCCATCATTTTGCATATAAGTAAACAAAGATGGGTTGAATTTATCTTTTCCATAGTCATACACTGAGTGGCATAGCTGGAATTGATTTTTAGTCCAATGCTCTTTTCAGTCTACCACATACAAGGGAAGATTTCCTGGAGGAAGAAAAACTTAAATGGCTTAGCTTCTGTGGATTGAATGAAGAAAAAAGAGGTTTATAACCTTTAATAGTAAAAGGCTCAGAATAAAGGTGTTATTATTCACACACTTCTGTTCTTAGAAATTAAGAAATACTTAGAAATTAAGTATACCAAAGCTTATTATTTATTCAGTTCAGTCGCTCAGTCATGTCGGACTCTTGGCGACCCCATGAACTGCAGCACGCCAGGCCTCCCTGTTCATCACCAACTCCCAGAGTTCACTCAAACTCAGTCCATCGAGTCAGTGATGCCATCCAGCCATCTCATCCTCTGTCGTCCCCTTCTCCTCCTGCCCCCAATCCCTCCCAGCATCAGAGTCTTTTCCAATGAGTCAACTCTTCGCATGAGGTGGCCAAAGTATTGGAGTTTCGTTTTAGCATCATTCCTTCCAAAGAACACCCAGGACTGATCTCCTTTAGAATGGACTGGTTGGATCTCCTTGCAGTCCAAGGGACTCTCAAGAGTCTTCTCCAACACCACAGTTCAAAGCATCAATTCTCTGGCACTCAGTTTTCTTCACAGTCCAACTCTCACATCCATACATGACCACTGGAAAAACCATAGCCTTTGTTGGCAAACTAATGTCTCTGCTTTTGAATATGCTATCTAGGTTGGGCATAAATTTCCTTCCAAGGAGTAAGCATCTTTTAATTTCATGGCTGCAATCACCATCTGTTGTGATTTTGGAGCCCAAAAAAATAAAGTTTGAAGCTGTTTCCACTGTTTCCCCATCTATTTGCCATGAAGTGATCGGACCAGATGCCATGATCTTCGTTTTCTGAATGTTGAGCTTTAGGCCAACTTTTTTACTCTCCTCTTTCACTTTCATCAAGAGGCTTTTTAGTTCTGCTTCACTTTCTCATAAGGGTGGTGTCATCTGCATATCTGAGGTTATTGATATTTCTCCCAGCAATCTTGATTCCAGCCTGTGCTTCTTGCAGCCCAGTGTTTCTCATGATATACTGTGAATATAATTTAAATAAGCAGGGTGAAAATATACAACCTTGACGACTCCTTTTCCTATTTGGAACCAGTCTGTTTTTCCATGTCCAGTTCTAACTGTTGCTTCCTGCCCTGCATACAGGTTTCTCAAGAGGCAGGTCAGGTGTTCTGGTATTCCCATCTCTTTCAGAATTTTCCACAGTTTATTGTGATCCACACAGTCAAAGGCTTTGGCATAGTCAATAAAGCAGAAATAGATGTTTTTCTGGAACCCTATTGCTTTTTTCGATGATCCAGCAGATGTTGGCAATTTGATCTCTGGTTCCTCTGCCTTTTCTAAAACCAGCTTGAACATCTGGAAGTTCACGGTTCACATATTGCTGAAGCCTGGCTTGGAGAATTTTGAGCATTACTTTACTAGCGTGTGAGATGAGTGCAATTGTGTGGTAGTTTGAGCATTCTTTGGCATTACCTTTCTTTGGGATTGGAATGAAAACTGAACTTTTCCAGTCCTGTGGCCACTGCTGATTTTTCCAAATTTGCTTGCATATTGAGTGCAGCACTTTCATAGCATCATCTTTTAGGATTTGAAATAGCTCAGCTGGAATTCCATCACCTGCACTAGCTTTGTTCGTAGTGATGCTTTCTAAGGCTCACTTGGCTTCACAGTCCAGGACATCTGGCTCTAGGTGAGTGATCACACCATCGTGATTATCTGGGTCATGAAGATATTTTTTGTACAGTTTTTCTGTTTATTCTTACCATCTCTTCTTTATATCTTCTGCTTCTATCAGGTCCATGTCATTTCTGTCCTTTATTGAGCCCATCTGTGCATGAAATGTTCCCTTGGTATCTCTAATTTTCTTGAAGAAATCGCTAGTCTTTCCAATCCTGCTGTTTTCCTCTATTTCTTTGCATTGATCTCTGAGGAAGGCTTTCTTATCTCTTTTTGCTATTTTTTGGAACTCTGCATTCAGATGCTTATATCTTTCCTTTTCTCCTTTGCTTTTCACTTCCCTTCTTTTCACAGCTATTTATAAGGCCTCCCCAGACAGCCATTTTGCTTTTTTGCATTTCTTTTCCATGGGGATAGTCTTGATCCCTGTCTCCTGTACAGTGTCACAAACCTCCATCCATAGTTCATCAGGCACTCAACCTATCAGATCTAGTCCCTTAAATCTATTTCTCACACCCACTGTATAATCATAAGGGATTTGAATTAGGTCATACCTGAATGGTCTAGTGATTTTCCCTACTTTCTTCAATTTAAGTCTGAATTTGGCAATAAGGAGTTCATGATCTGAGTCGCAGTCAGCTCCAGCACCTGGTCTTGTTTTTCTTGACTGTATAGTATAGAGCTTCTCCACCTTAGGCTGCAAAGAATATAATCAATCTGAGTTTGGTATTGACCATCTGGTGATGTCCATGTGTAGAGTCTTCTCTTGTGTTTTTGGAAGAGGGTGTTTGCTATGACCAGTGCGTTCTCTTGGCAAAACTCTATTAGCCTTTGCCCTGCTTCATTCCGTATTACAAGACCAAGTTTGCCAGTTACTCCAGGTGTTTCTTTCTTTTTTTTTTTTTTAATTTTATTTTATTTTTTAAACTTTACATAACTGTATTAGTTTTGCCAAATATCAAAATGAATCCGCCACAGGTATACATGTGTTCCCCATCCTGAACCCTCCTCCCTCCTCCCTCCCCACACCATCCCTCTGGGTCATCCCAGTGCACCAGCCCCAAGCATCCAGTATCGTGCATTGAACCTGGACTGGCAACTCGTTTCATACATGAAATTTTACATGTTTCATCAACTCCAGGTGTTTCTTGACTTCCTACTTTTGCATTCCAGTCCCCTGTAATGCAAAGGACATCTTTTTTGGGTGTTAGTTCTAAAAGGTCTTGTAGGTCTTCATAGAACTGTCCAACTTTAGCTTCTTCAGCGTTACTAGTTGGGGCATAGATTTGGATTACTGTGATACTGAATGGTTTGCCTTGGAAACGAACAGAGATCATTCTGTCATTTTTGAGATTGCATCCAAGTACTGCATTTCGGACTCTTTTGTTGACCATGATGGCTACTCCATTTCTTCTACTTAATCTATATTGCATAGCAGCTTTGCAGTTAAAACACTATATTGAAATATAAGACCAGACACTACAAAACTCCTAGAGGAAAACCTAGGCAGAACACTCTTTGACATAAATTCCAAGAAAATCTTTTTTTGATCTACCTCCCAGAGTAATGAAAATAAAAATAAATAAATGGAATCTAATTAAACTTAAAAGCTTTTACACAGCAAAGGAAACCATAAGCAAAAAAAAGACCATCTTCAGGAGGGGAGAAAATGTTTGCAAACAAAGCAACTGATAAGGGATTAATCTCCAACATATACAAACAGCTCATGCAGCTAAACATCAAAAAATCAATCATTATTAAAAAAAAATCAAAAAATGTGTGAAAGATAAGTCAATAAGTAGACATTTCTCTGAAGAAGACATACAGATGATCAAAAAGCACGTGGAAAGATACTCAGCATCACTAATTATTAGAGAAATGCAAATCAAAACTCTAATGGTATCACCTCACAGCAAGTCAGAATGACCATCATCAAAAAATCTACAAGCAATAGTACTGGAGAGGGTGTGGAGAAAAGGGAATCCTCTTACAGTGTTGGTGGGAATGTAAATTGATACATCCAGCATAGAAAACGGTATGGAGGTTCTTTAAAAACTAAAAATGGGACTGCTATATCATCCAGCAATCCCATTCCAGGGAAGACACCCAGAGAAAACTGTAATTCGAAAAAATAGATGCACCCCAGTGTTCATTGCAGCACTATTTATAATAGGTAGGTCATGGAGGCAACCTAAATGTCCATCAACAAAGGAATTGATAAAGAAGCTATATGATACATATATACAATGGAATATTGCTCAGCCATAAAAAAGAACAAAATGGTTCCATATGCAGCAACATGGATACACCTAGAGATTGTCATACCGAGTGAAGTCAGACAGAAAGACAAACATCATATGATATTGCTTCAATGTGGAATCTTTAAAAAGGAACACAGATGAATTTATTTGCAAAACAGAAATAGAGTCGCAGATGTAGAAAACAAACTTACAGTTACCAGAGGATAAGGAGGGGAGGGGTAAACTGGGAGATTGGAGTTGGCATATATACATTACTATATATAAAATAGATAACTTATAAGAGCCTGCCATATAGCACAGGGAACTCTACTCAAAACTCTGTAATGTCCTATATAGGAAAGGCATCTTTAAAAAAAAGAGTGGATATATGTATATGTGTAAATGAATCACCTTGCTGTACACATGAAACTAACACAACATTTTCAATCAACTATACTCCAATAAAAACAACAACAAAACACTGTATTGAAATCCTTCTAGAACTTCTAGCACTACAGCTTTCAAACACCTCATGCCAAATTATACAAAAGACTACTATGTCTAAACAAACCTAGGGAGATGCCCTAGCAAATTCAGTAATTAGAATTATATTCTTAGATTTATTGTGAAGGATAATTGCTTGCTGTTACCTGTAATCAAGGCAAAAAGTGTTATTTATGTATGAAACTTCGTATTTTATACTGAGGAAGAATGAATTTTAATACATTTGACCAAAATGAAATGCTTGCAGTATAATTGGTAATAACTGCAATGAAAATAGTGGTTTATCTCAGTCACATGATTAAAATTGAAAGAGAAATCATGAATTACTAATCATTAGTTTCTAAACTTTAATGAATTTGCCACCTAAATACTGTGAGAAGAATAGGAACATTGCTATTCTCCTGTATTAGCATTTGTTCAAAGAATTTGGAGTTTAACTGACTTAAAATAAGTATAAAAAAATAAAAAATCTTTAAATCTAGGTTAGATTTAGTTAGTTTAATTAATAATAGCTTTATTCCAATAAGATTATCCAACTAAATACCCAGGTGACTGTATTTAAGTAATCATTCTTGTTGTAGCTCAATATCTTTTTTTTTAAAAAACTAGCCAGCAGTATTATATTTACTTTGAAAAAAGTAGAAAATTATCCATGTGGAAGTGACAGACTTTTGTGAACTGTAGGTGAGCTCATTTTCCTCTAAGCTATCAAGAAAATTCATTGAATATTACTTAAGACAATGACAATTTTGTTCTTTCATTTGTCATCCATTTTCTTGTTATTCTATCAAAGAAAGAGGTTATAAAGAAATAAGAAATGAGATAGATTAATCCCTATTAAAGCTACTTCAAGTTCTTTAAAAGAAAGTAGCAAAATGTTGATACTTATACTGTGAAGCCATTTGATATCACAAATTAATCAACATTCTGTTTGTCTTCCCAAGGAAACAATAATTATAATGTTTTATAAGCATTTAGGGCATGACCATATTTACTGCATTTTCATTTAAGGTGAATGAATTCACCTTGCTTTTGGAAATCAGTCCTTGTCTCCAAATATAAATTTATAATCTCAGTTTTATATAACTTAGCTGAATGTTACCCCAGAAGTAATTATATCCTTTTTGTTTTAACAAGATTTACCATACATCACAGTTTGCTTGGAACACTCCTGGTTTGTGCGTTTGGCTCTCAACTTTACTCTTCTCGATAACAAATTATATGGCCATCCACTTTAACTGTCTTTAATTTTAGTTAAATTTTTTTCAGTGAATATATAATAAATAGTTAGAATTTGTTATGAAAAAAAAAGATTTTTTTCCTGAGGGATTTTGATATCTTCCATGAATACTTTCTCCAGAATCACTGCAGATGGTGATTGCAGCCATGAAATTAAAAGACGCTTACTCCTTGGAAGGAAAGTTATGACCAACCTAGATAGCATATTCAAAAGCAGAGACATTACTTCGCCAACAAAGGTCTGTCTAGTCAAGGCTATGGTTTTTCCAATAGTCATGTATGTATGTGAGAGTTGGACTGTGAAGAAAGCTGAACACCAAAGAATTGATGCTTTTGAACTATGGTGTTGGAGAAGACTCTTGAGAGTCCCTTGGACTGCAAGGAGATCCAACCAGTCCATTCTAAAGGAGATCAGCCCTGGGATTTCTTTGGAAGGACTGATGCTGAGGCTGAAACTCCAATACTTTGGCCACCTCATGTGAGGAGTTGACTCATTGGAAAAGACTCTGATGCTGGGAGGGATTGGGGGCAGGAGGAGAAGGGGACGACAGAGGATGAGATGGCTGGATGGCATCACTGACTCAATGTATGTGCGTCTGAGTGAACTCCGGGAGTTGGTAATGGACAGGGAGGCCTGGCGTGATGCAATTCATGGGGTCGCAAAGAGTCGGACATGACTGAGTGACTGAACTGAACTGAACTGAACTGTCCATACATGATAGTTATTTAAAAAGAAAATAGCTATTAATCATGTGAAGCTCAGACATCAATACAGTATTGAGTTTAATAGGGGAGATTGAGAAGAAGGATAGTTTAGTACTTACAAAGCAGAGTCTGGCTGACTAGATGCATATCCTTACTGGTTATGTGTTACATACTACTAGCTATGTGACCTTGAGAATGGTACTTAATTAACCTCTCTCTGTCTCAGTTTTCGTATCTGTAAAGTGATGAGAGTAATAGTATCTACCTCAGGGTTTATGAAAATTTACCAGGTTGATGTGTGTGGCACATAGTCTTAATATGTGTTCAATTAGTGTTTCCTGATATCATTAAGAATGTATAAAGCACTGTGATGGCCACATATTAATCTTTGAATAATTTGTTAACAATGAAAACACTCATAAGTAAAATCAAAGCCATAGTAGTATATTTTAATATTTGCATAGGCCCGTATCCTAAAATTCTTTTTCATTCTCTCACCATTACTACCTATACATTTCAATAACCCTTGGGAATCCACAGGAAAGTAGAGAAGCTTTAATGATGATCAGAGTAGTGTTTTTTATTGTTAAATTTTAGTATGTATAGTTAATTTATTATTGAAACACACCTTGATAAGTGAGAATAGATGAGCGTATTTTTTTGGGCTACAGCACTGATTTTTTTGTGTGGTACTCCATTATATGTATGTACACAGGCTTTTAAATATTTTTATTGGAGCATATAGTTGCTGTTGCTGAACAACGAATAGTTGCTTTATACTGTTGTGTTACTTTCTGCTGTACAACAAAGTAAGTCAGCTATGCATATACATATATTCCCTCTTTTTTTTAATTTCTTCCCATTTAGGTCACCACAGAGTATTAAATAGAGTTCCCTGTGATTCTTGTTTTCGTTATTCAGTCACTAAGTCATGTCTGACTCTTTGTGACCCCATGGACTGCAGCACGCTAGGCTTCCCTGTTCTTCACTATCTCTCAGAGTTGGCTCAAATTCATGTCCATTGAGTTGGTGATGCTATCTAACCATCTCATCCTCTGCTCCCTCCTTCTCCTTTTGACTTCAATCTTTCCCAGCATCAGAGTCTTTTCCAGTGAGTCACCTCTTCACATCAGGTAGCCAAACTATTAGAGCTTCAGCTTCAGCATTAGTCCTTCCAATGAATATTCAGGACTGCTTTCCTTTAGGATTGAATGGTTTGATCTCCTTGCAGTCCAAGGGGATCTCAAGAGCCTTCTCCAACGCAATTTGAAAGCTTCAATTCTTTGGCATTCAGCCTTCTCTATGGACCGACTCTCACATCCATACATGAGTACTGGAAAAACCATTGCTTTGTCTATGTGGACCTTTGTCAGCAAAGTGATGTCTCTGCTTTTTAATATCCTGTCTAGGATTGTCATAGTTTTCCTTAAAAGAAGCAAGTGTCTTTAATTTCATTCCTGCAGTCACCATCCACAGTGACTTAGGAGCCCAAGAAAATAGAATTTGTCACTGCTTCCACTTTTTTCCCTTCTCTTTGCCATGAAGTGATGGGACCAGATGCCATTAACTTAGTTTTTTTTTTAAATGTTGAGTTTCAAGCCAGCTCTTTTGCTCTTCTCTTTCACCCTCATCAAGAGGCTTTTTAGTCCCTCTTCCTGTCATTAGGATAGTATAATCTACATATCTGAGGTTGTTGATATTTCTTCTGGCAATCTTAATTCCAGCTTGTGATTCACCCAGTCTGCCACTTCACACAATGTACTCTGCATATCAATTAAATAAGAAGGGTGACAATGTACAGCCTTGTCATACTCTTTTCCCAATTTTGAACCAGTCCATTGTTCTGTGTCCGGTTCTAACTACTGCTTTGTGATCTGCATATAAGTTTCTCAGGAGACATGTAAGGTGGTCTGGTAATCCCATCTCCTTAAGAATTTTCCACAGTTTGTTGTGATCCACACAAAGGCTTCAGTGTAGTCAATGAGACATAAATAGATGTTTTGGGGGAACTCCATTACTTTCTCCATGATCCAATGAATGTTGGGCAATTTGATCTCTGGTTCCTCTGCCTTTTCTAAATTCAGCTTGAACATCTAGAAGTTCTAAGTTCACATACTACTGAAGCTAGCTTGAAAGATTTTGAGCAAAAACCTGCTAGAATGTGAAATGAGCAAAGTTGCACATTGGTTTGAACATTCTTTGGCATTGCCCTTCTTTGAGATTGGAATGAAAACTGACCTTTTCCAGTCCTGTGGCCACTGCTGAGTTTTCCAAATTTGCTGACATATCACATGCAGCACTTTAACAGCACCATCTTTTAGGATCTTAAATAGCTCAGTTGGAATTCTGTCTCGTCCACTAGCTTTGTTCTCAGTAATGCTTCCTAAGGCCCACTTGACTTCACACTCCATGATGTCTGACTCTAGGTGAGTGACTATGCCATCGTGGTTAGCTGGGTCATTAAGACTTTTTTGTCTAGTTCTTCTGTGTATTCCTGGCAGCTTTTTTTAATCTCTTCTGCTTCGGCTAGGTCCTTACAGTTTCTGTCCTTTATCATGCCCATACTTATAGGAAATATTCCCATGATATCTTCAATTTTCATGAAGAGATCTCTAGTTTTTCCCATTCTATTGTTTTCCTCTGTTTATTTGCATTGTTCATTTAATAATGCCTTTTTATCTCTCCTTGCTATTCTCTGAAGTCTGAATTCAGTTGGGTATATCTTTCACTCTCTTCCTTGCTTTTTACTTTTCTTCTTTTCTCAACTATTTATAAAGCCTCCTTAGAGAACCACTTTGCCATCTAGCATTTCTTTTTCATTGAAATGGTTTTGACCACTGCCTCATGTACAGTGTTACGAATCTCCATCCGTAGTTCTTCAGGCACTCTTTCTACCAGATCTAATCCTTTGAATGTGTTTGTCACCTAGACTGTATAATCATAAAGGATTTGATTTAGGTCAAACCTGCTGGGAAAAACATCAATAACCTCAGATATGCAGATGACACCACCCTAGTGGCAGAAAATGAAGAGGAACTAAAAAGCCTCATAATGAAGGTGAAAGAGGAGAGTGAAAAAGCCAGCTTAAAACTTAATATTCAAAAAACTAAGATCATGGCCTCCAGTCCCATCAATTCATGGCTAATAGATGGGGGGGAAATGGAAACAGTGGAAACAAAAAAAAAAATAAAAACTTTTTTTTCTTGGGCTCCAAAATCACTGCAGACAGTGACTGCAGACTTGAAATTAAATGATGCTTACTCCTTGGAAGAAAAGCTATGACAATCCTAGACAGCATATTAAAAAGCAGAGGTATTACTTCTGACACAGGTCTGTGTAGTCAAAGCTATGGCTTTTCCAGTAATCATGTACGAATGTGAGAATTGGACCATAAAGAAGGCTGAGTGCCAAAGAATTGATGCTTTTGAACTGTGTTGCTGGAGAAGACTTTTGAGACCCCCTTGGACAGGCTTCAGCAGTATGTGAACTGTGAACTTCCAGATGTTCAGGCTGCTTTTAGAAAGGCAGAGGAACCAGAGATCAAATTGCCAACATCCGCTGGATCATGGACAAAGCCATAGGGTTCCAGAAAAACATCTGTTTCTGCTTTATTGACTATTCCAAAGCCTTTGACTGTGTGGATCACAATAAACTGTGGAAAATTCTGAAAGAGATGGGAATACCAGACCACCTGACCTGCCTCTTGAGAAACCTATATGCAGGTCAGGAAGCAACAGTTAGAACTGGACATGGAACAGCAGACTGGTTCCAAATAGGAAAAGGAGTATGTCAAGGCTGTATATTGTCACCCTGCTTATTTATATGCAGAGCACATCATGAGAAACGCTGGGCTAGAAGAAGCACAAGCTGGAATCAAGATTGCCGGGAGAAATCTCAATAGCCTCAGATATGCAGATGACACCACCCTTATGGCAGAAAGTGAAGAGGAACTAAAAAGCCTCTTGATGAAAGTGAAATAGGAGAGTGAAAAAGTTGGCTTAAAGCTCAACATTCAGAAAATGAAGATCATGGCATCTGGTCCCATCAGTTCATGGCAAATAGATGGGGGAACAGTGGAAACAGTGTCAGACTTTATTTTGGGGGGCTCTAAAATCAGTGCAGGTGGTGATTGCAGCCAGGAAATTAAAAGATGCTTACTCCTTGGAAGGAAAGTTATGACCAACCTAGATAGCATATTCAAAAGCAGAGACATTACTTTGCCAACAAAGGCCTGTCTAGTCAAGGCTATGGTTTTTCCATTGGTCATGTATGGATGTGAGAGTTGGACTGTGAAGAAACCTTAGCACCAAAGAATTGATGCTTTTGAGCTGTGGTATTGGAGAAGACTCTTGAGAGTCCCTTGGACTGCAGGGAGATCCAACCAGTCCATTCTAAAGGAGATCAGCCCTGGGTGTTCTTTGGAAGAAATGAAGCTAAAGCTGAAACTCCAGTACTTTGGCCACCTCATGCGAAGCGTTGACTCATTGGAAAAGACTCTGATGCTGCGAGGGATTGGGGGCAGAAGGAGAAGGGGATGACAGAGGATGAAATGGCTGGATGGCATCATTGACTCGATGGACGTGAGTCTGAGTGAACTCAGGGAGTTGGTGATGGACAGAGAGGCCTGGCGTGCTGCGATTCATGGGGTCGCAGAGAGTTGCACACGACTGAGTGACTGAACTGAACTGAACTGTACAGCAAGGAGATCAAACTAATCAATCCTAAAGGTAATCAACCCTGAATATTCATTGGAAGGACTAATGCTGAAGTTGAAGCTCCAATACTTTGGCCACCTGATGCAAAGAACTGACTCATTGGCAAAAAACCCTGATGCTGGGAAAGATCGAAGGCAGGAAGAGAAGGGCGATAAAGGGATGTGATGGTTGCATGTCATCCCCAATTCAATGCACATGAGTTTGAGCAAACTCTGGGAGACAGTGAAGGACAGGGAAGCCTGGCGTCCATGGGGTCACAAAGAGAGACCCGACTGAGGGACTCAACAACACCAACAATAGCTGAATGGCCTTGTGGTTTCCCCTACTTTCTTCAGTTTATGCTTGAATTCTGCAATAAGGAGCTCATGATCTGAGTCACATTCAGCTCCAGTTTTTATTTTTAGTGATTGTATAGAGCTTCTCTTTCTTTAACTGCAAACAACATAATCAGTCTGATTTTGTTATTGACCATTTTGTGATGTCCATGTGTAGAGTTGTCTCTTATGTTGTTGGAAAAAGGTGTTTGCTATAAGCAGTGTATTCTCTTAACAAAACTGTTAGCCTTTGCCCTGCTTCATTTTGTATTCCATGGCCAAACTTCCCTCTTATTCTGGGTATCTCTCTTTTTTAAATTTATTTTTATTATCTGTGCTGGGTTTTCATTGCTGTGCAGGCTTTTCTGTAGTTGCACCATGCGGGGCTCACTCTCTATTTGCCATGCACAGGCTTCTCATTGTGGTGGCTTCTCTTGTTGCAGAGCACAGGCTCTAGGGCATGGACTTCAGTAGTTGCAGCTCCCAGACTCTAAAGCAGGAGCTCAGTAGTTGTGATGCATGGGTTTAGTTCCTCCATGGCATGTGAGATCTTCCTGGATCAGGAATAGAACCCCTGCCCCCTCAATTGGCAGATGAATTCTTTACCACTGAGCCACCAGAGAAGCCCTTGACTATCTCCTGACTTCTGCTTTTACATTCCAATACCCTGTGATGAAAAAGACATCATTTTTTGGTATTAGTTCTAGAAGGTGTTGTAGATCTTCATAGAAACTGTCAACTTCAGCTTCTTTGGCATCAGTGGTTGAGGCATAGACTTGGATTACTGTGATACTGAATGGTTTAATCAGAAATGAACCAAGATCATTCTGTTGTTTTTTGAGATTGCACCCAAGTATACTGTGTTTCAGACTCTCTTGTTGACTATGAGGACTATTCCATTTCTTCTAAGGGATTCTTGCCCACAGTAGTAGATATAAATGGTCATATCTTTTTGCCTTTTCATACGGTCCATGTGGTTCTCCAAGCATGAATAGTAGAGTGGGTTTCCATTTCCTTCTCCAGTGGACCACATTTTGTCAGAACTCTTCACTATGATCCCTCTATCTTGGGTGGCCCTGCATGGCATGACTCATAGCTTCATTGAGTTGTTAAAGCCCCTTTGCCATGACAAGGCTGTGATCCTTGAAGTGGAGGTTCTCATTAGTTATCTGTTTAATACATATTAGTATATGTATGTCAGTCTTAGTCTCCCAGTTGATTCCGTGACCCTTACCCCCTTGATCTGTATAGGTTTGTTTTCTATTTCTATGTGTCTATTTCTGCTTTGCAAATAAGTTCATCTATACCAGGAACCCAAATGTCCAGCAACAAGTACATGGATAGACAACCTATTGTGTATCTCCACATATGAACTCACAATCCCCTGCCCCTCATTCACTGGCAGCCAAAAACCTACTGTCTGACAGACACTTCAGGTTAGTTTAAATTTTCTTGAGGTGCTTGTAAATGAAATCCTACAGCATGTAGTCTTTTTTGTTTCTTTCTTTTTTTTTTTTAATTTTATTTTATTTTTAAACTTTACAATATTGTATTAGTTTTGCCAAATATCGAAATGGATCTGCCACAGGTATACATGTGTTCCCCATCCTGAACCCTCCTCCCTCCTCCCTCCCCATACCATCCCTCTGTGTCGTCCCAGTGCACCAGCCCCAAGCATCCAGTATCATGCATCAAACCTGGACTGGCAACTCATTTCATACATGATATTATACATGTTTCAATGCCATTCTCCCAAATCTTCCCACCCTCTCCCTCTCCAACAGAGTCCATAAGACTGTTCTATACATTGGTGTCTCTGTCATAATTATTTTGACATTCATCCATGTTGTTGGAGTGTGTCAGTGGTTTGTTAGTTTACATCAAATATCCATTGTGTGGATACAGGACAGGTTGTCTGTACGTTTACCTGTTGATGGATATTTGAGTTGTTGCCAGTTTTGTGATATTACCAGTAAAGCTGCAGTGAATATCCATGTGGCAGTGTTTACATGGATTCATGCCTTTCATTTTTGTAAAAATACTGAGGGTTAGAGTGAGTGTGTCATATATTTAACTTTCAAGTACACCGTCAAGCTGTTTTTCAGTTCCTGTACCATTTTATTGATACATTCCCAACAGTAGTGTATGAGAATTTTAGTTCTTCAATATCCAAACCAACACTTGATATGATCATTCTTTTTAATTTTAGCTATTTTAAAATGTGTATAATAATATCTCATATTATTTTAATTTGTAATTCCTTAGTAACTAATGTTAAGCATTTTTAATGTGCTTATTTTCCATCCATTTATATTTTCTGAATTGTCTATTGAAATTTTTTATATCCCTTTTTTTACTTGGTTCATTTTCTTATTATTGAGTTTTGAGAAAAGAAAGAAAGTGAAATTGCTCAGTTGTGTCCGACTCTTTGCAACCCCATGGACTGTAGCCTACCCGGGTTCTCTATCCATGGGATTTTTCAGGCATGAATGCTGGAGTAGGTTGCCATTTCCTTACCCAGGGGATCTTCCCAACCCAGGGATTGAACCCGGGTCTCCCGCATTGTAGGCAGACACTTTAGATGTCTGAGCCACCAGGGAATATTCTAGATGCAAGTCCATTATCAGAGCTATGCCTTGTGGATTTTTTTCTCTGTGTCTATAAATTGTCATTTAATTCTCTTAATTGTCTTTTGACATGAAGACATTTCTAATGTTGGTAAAGACAGTGTTAATTTTTTTTTTCCTTCTCTGTATCATGTTTATGGTGTTATAACTAAGAAATGTTTGCCTTGCCTAAAATTTCAAGGTTTTTCCCTGTGTTTTCTTTTAGAAGTTTTATATTTTTAAGTTTTACATTTAAATCTATGATCTATTTTGATTTAATATTTGTATTTGGTGCAATATATGGTTCAAAGCTAATTTTTTCATACCGACACCCAATTATTTCAACAACATTTGTTGAAAATACTATCCGTTTTCTATGGAATTACATTTGTATCTTGACCAAAAATCAGCTGCCCGGATATGCATGATTCTATTTATATACTTTCTACTGTGTTCCATTAACCTATTTGCCTGTCATTTACTCCATTACCACACTGCCTTCATTACTGTTTCTTTATGATTAAGTTTTGAAGTTAGATACTGTTAGTCAGCCAGCTGTTTTCAACTTATTCAGAGTTGTTTTGAACTGGGTCCTTTGCTTTTCTTTATGAATTTTGTAGTCAGCTTTTCAGTTTCTACCAAAAAAAGACTTTTAGGATTTTGATTGAGATGGGGTTGAATATATAAATCAATTCAGGGAGAATTGACATTTTACCAACACTGAGTCTTCTGATGGATGAACATGGTATCTCTTTCCAGTTATGCCTTCTTTAATTTCATTAGTGTTTTATAGTTTGCAGTGTACAAGTCTTACACATCTTTTTTTGTATATTTTATATTTCCTATTTTTCCTATTATTGTAAATAGCATTGATTTTAAATTTCATGTTGCAATTTTTCTGCTGCTAGTATGTAGAAATGCAATTGTTTTTTATTTTTAATTGGAGGATAATTGCTTTACAGTATTGTGGTTTTATTTTGATCTTGTATACTACAACTTTGATAAAAGTCACTTATTCTACTAGGTTTCTTTTTTATAGATTTCAACATTTTTTCAACATAAACAATCATGTCATTTGTGAATAGTTTTACTGCTTTCTCATTTGGATGTATTTTATTTTCAATGGCTAAAACTTACAGTATAGTGTTATAGAAGTGAAGAGGATGGACTGTCTTATTTATTCCTGATCTTGATGGAAATCATACACTTTTTTTACGCTTTAAGTATGATGTTGGCTGTAGTTTTACATGAGTGAGTGAGTGAAGTCGCTCAGTGGTGTCCGACTCTTTGTGACCCCATGTACTGTATAGCCTACCAGGTTCCTCTCTCCATGGGATTCTCCAGGCAAGAGTATTGGAGTGGGTTGCCATTGCCTTCTCCAGGGGATCTTCCCAACCCAGGGATCAAACCCAGGTCTCCCGCATTCCAGGCAGACGCTTTAACCTCTGAGCCACCAGGGAAGTTTTACATAGATGCTTTTAATTAGGTTGAGGAAGTTCCATTCTCTCCTGTTTGATGAACATTTTTTGTTAGAGATAGTTGTTGAATTCTGTCAAATGTTTTTCTTTATCTATTGAGAAAGATTGCATGTTTTTTTGTATTTTTATTGCTACATTTATAATTACATTGATTCTCAATTGTTAAACTAACCTTGTTTTCCCAAGGTAAACAAGACTTGGTTATGACATATTATTCTTTTTATATATAACATGACTTTACACACATAGCTGAGTTTGATTTGCTAAATTTTTGTTTATAATTTTTATATTTACATTCATGAGGGATTTGGTTTGTAGTTTTCTTGTAATATCTTCCAGAGTGTGTGTGTGTGTGTGTGTGTGTGTGTGTGTGTGTGTGTTCAGTCATGTCCAACTCTGCAACCCCATGGACTATAGCCTGCCAGGCTCCTCTGTTCATGAAAATTTCCAGGCAATAATACTGGAGTGGGTTGCCATTTCCTACTCTGGGGGATCTTCTGACCCAAGTATCAAGCTCACATTTCTTGCATCTCTTGTATTGGCAGGCAGATTCTTTACCACTGTGCCACCTGGGAATCCCTGTAATATCTTTCTGGCCTCATTGTGTGAGTTGGAAGACATTATCTCATCTTCAGTATTCTGGAAGAATCATTTAGAATTGGAATTGATTTCATGTCCAGCTCTTTGCAACCCCATGGACTACATAATCCATGGAATTCTCCAGGCCAGAATACTGGAGTGGATAGTCTTTCCCTTTTCCAGGGGATCTTCCCAACCCAAGGATCGAACTCAGGTCTCCCATATTGCAGGTAGATACTTCACCAGCTGAGCCACAAGGAAGACCCCATAAAGAAAAGCCAGTAATATTGCCAGTGAAATGAGTTTATTTTGGGAATGGCAGAAAATTGCAATTCGGGACAAGCCAACTAGCATGACCTATAGTCAGGACTCCATTTTAAATGAGATTTTCTTTGTACATTTTACATTTATACTTCACTAATGAATTAAACTTGGCTTAGAGGTTTTTTTAGTGGAGATTTTTAACTGTAAATACAATTTCTTTAATACCTTTGAAATTATTTATTTCTCCTTGATTGAGCATTGGTATACTTTTTCTTTCAAGGAAATTGTTCATTATTGAGTTCAGTCCAGTTCTGTTCTGTTGCTGTCATGTTGGACTCTGCCACCCCAGGGACTGCAGCAGGGCAGGCTGCCCTGTCCATCAGCAACTCCCAGAGTCTACTCAAACTCAAGTCCATTGAGTCACTGATACCATCCAATCATCTCATCTTCCATCGTCCCCTTCTCCGCCTGCCTTCAATCTTTCTCAGCATCAGGGTTTTTTCCAGTGAGTCAGTTCTTCATATCAGATGGCCAAAGTATTGGAGTTTCAGCTTCAGCATCAGTCCTTCCAATGAATATTCAGGACTGATTTTCTTTAGGATGGACTGGTTGGATCTGCTCGCTGTCCAAGGGACTCTCAAGAGTCTTCTCCAACACCACAGTTCAAGAGCATCAATTCTTTGGCGATCAGCTTTCTTTATAGTCCAGCTCTCACATCCATACATGACTATTGGAAAAATCATAGCTTTGACTGGGTGAACTTTGTTGGCAAAGTAATGTCTCTGCTTTTTAATATGCTATCTAGTTTGGTCATAGCTTTTCTTCCAAGGAGCAAGCGTCTTTTATTTTCATGGGTGCATTTACCATCTGCAGTGATTTTGGAGCCCAAAGAAATAAAGTCTGCCACTGTTTCCACTGTTGCCCCATCTGTTGGCTATGAACTGATGGGACCAGATGCCGTGATCTTAGTATTCTGAATGTTGAGTTTGAAGCAACCTTTTTCACTCTCCTCTTGACTTGCATCAGGAGGCTCTTTAGTTCTTCTTCACTTTCTGCCATAAGGGTGGTGTCATCTGCATATCTGAGGTTATAGATATTTCTCCCAGCAATCTTGATTCCAGCTTGTGCCTCATCCAATCCAGCATTTCTCATGATGTACTCTGTATATAAGTTAAATAATCAGGGTGACAATATACAGCCTTGACGTACTCCTTTTCCGATTTGGAACCAGTCTGTTGTTTCATGTATGGTTCTAACTGTTGTTTCTTGACCTGCATACCAATTTCTCGGGAGGCAGGTCAGGTGGTCTGGTATTCCCTCCTCTTGAAGAATTTTCCACAGTTTGTTGTGATCCACACAGTCAAAGGCTTTGGCATAGTCAGTAAAGCAGAAGTAGATATTTTTCTGGAATTCCCTTGCTTTTTCTATATCCAGTGGATGTTGGCAATTTGATTTCTGGTTCCTCTGCCTTTTCTAAATCCATCTTGAGCATCTAGTAGTTCTTGGTTTTCATACTGTTGAAGCATAGCCTGGAGAATTTTGAGTATTACTTTGCTAGTGTGTGAGATGAGTGCAATTGTGCAGTAGTTTGAGCATTCTTTGGCATTGCCTTTCTTTGGGATTGGAACAAAAACTGACCTTTTCCAGTCCTGTGGCCACTGCTGAGTAATATTCCATTATTGAGTAGAATGTCATAAAGTGTTTCATATTATCTCACTAATCTGTTAATGTCTATAGATGCTGTTGTGATGTATACTTCCATATTTTAGTCATAATTATGAACTGATCTATTTATCTTTGCAGATTTATCAGTTTTTGCTTCATATATTTTGAAGCTCTATTTTTAGGTATGTAAATTATTTATAAATTTGACCTCTATATTACTTGTCTGTTCCTCTTTATCATTATTAAATGACCTTCTTATTTTAATTTTTTTAATTGAAGGATAATTGTTTTACAGAATTTTTGTTGTTTTCTGTCATACCTCAACATGAGTCAGCCATAGGTATACATACACCCACTCCAGTGTTCTTGCCTGGAGAATCCCAGGGACGGGGGAGCCTGGTGGGCTACAGTCTATGGAGTCCCACAGAGTTGGACACGACTGAAGTGACTTAGCAGCAGCAACAGCATACATATATCCCCTCCCTTTTGAAACTCCCTCCCATCTCCTCCCTCTGCATCCCACCCTTGTAGGTTGATACAGAGTTTCCTGAGCCATACAGCAAATTCCTGTTGAGTTTGATTTTCCTGAGCCATATAGGAAATTCCTGCCGGCTATGTATTTTACATATGGTAATATAATTTTCCATGTTACTCTTTCCATACATCTCACTCTCTCCTCCCCTTTCCCCATGTCTATAAGTCTGTTTTCTATGTCTGTTTCTCCAGTGCTGCCCTGTAAATAAGTTCTTCAGTACCATTCTTCTAGATTCCATATATATGTGTTAGCATAAGATATTTATCTTTCTCTTTCTGACTTACTTCACTCTGTATCATAGGTTCTAGGTTCATCCACCTCATCAGAACTGACTCAAACGTGTTCCTTTTTATGACTGAGTAATATTCCATTGTGTATATGTACCACAAACTCTTTATCCATTTTCTGTTGATGCACATCTAGGTTGCTTCCATGTTCTAGCTATTGTAAGTAGTGCTGAAATGAACAATGGGATACATGTGTCTTTTTCAGTTTTGGTTTCCTCAGGGTATATGCCTAGGAGTGAGATTGCTGGGTCATATAGTGGTTTTATTCCTAGTTTTTAAAGGAATCTCCATACCAATGAAATGACCTGCTTAATCCCTGGTAATTTTTCACATTGTTATTGAAAGATACATTCACTCAGTATAAAATTCTAGATTTTCATTTCTTTCTTTTTTTTTTAATTTCCAATTTTTTCAGATAAACTTGACATACAGTACTGTGTCCATTTAAGGTATACAACATAATTTTGACTTATGCACATCATGATTGTTGTCATAATAAGTTTAGTAAATATTCATCATCTCATATAGATACAAAAATAACAAATGAAAAGCAATTTTTCCCTTATAATGAGAATTCTTAGAATTTATTGTAACAACTTTCATATATAACATACAGCATTTTAATTATACTTACATCTCTAGTTGAATATTGCATCTCTAGTACTTACTTATAACTAGAAGTTTTTAATTTTGGCTGCTGCATCTGATTCTGTTTCTCCCACACCCTGCTTTTAGTAACCACAAATCTGATCTCTTTTTCTTTTTTTTTTTTTTTATTTTTGAAATATAATTGATCTGCAGAATTGTGTTGGTTCCTGTTACACAACATGGTGATTTGATATTTATGTACATTTCAAACTGACCAGCATGATAAGTCTAGGTACAATATGTAACCAAAGATTGACTGTATTCCACACACTGTACATTTCATACCCATGATTCACTTATTTCACAACTAGAAGTTTGTGCCTGTTAATCTTCCTTACCTGTTTATTCACCGTACTCACCTCCTTTTTCACAAATACCTGTTTGTTCTTTGTATCTGTAATACCATTTATGTTTTGTTATATGTGTTCATTTATTTTCTGTTTTAGAGTCCACATAAAAGTGAGATCATGTTGTATTTGTTTTTCTCTGACTTATTCCACTTAGCATAGTACCTTGTAGACCCACTCATATTTTTGCAAATGGCGAAGTTTTTATAATGGTATATTAATGTTCCATTGAATATATGTATATATACACACACACACACATCTATGCACTCAATCACTTCAGTCATGTCTGACTCTTTGCAACCTCATGGACTATAGCCTACCAGGCTCCGTTGTCCATGGAATTTTCCTGACAAGAGTATGGAGTGGATTGTCATGCCCTCCTCTAGGGATACACATCTATATGCATTTGTCATTGATGGACATGTAGGTTGCTTCCATATGTTGGTTATTGTAAAAATTGCTGCAGAGAACATTGGAATGTATATACGTTTTTGAATTAGTGTTTTTGTTCTCCTCAGGTAAATACACAGATGAAATTGATGGATCATGTGGCAGTTCTATTTTTAATTTTTTGAGGAACCTTAATACTGTTTTCCTTTGTGGCTATACCAATTTACAATCATACTAACATTGCATGAGGATTCCCTCCTCTCCACATTCTTGCCAGCATGTTGTTTGTTGTCTTTTTTGTTAATAAACATTCTGATAGATGTGTAGTGGTATCTCAGTTGGTTTGATTTTCATTTCCTTGATCATTAGTGATGTTGAGCATCTTTTCATTCATCTGCTGGCCATCTATAGGTCTTTGGAAAAATGTCTATTTAGGTCCTCTGTCCATTTCTTAATTTGGTTGTTTGGATTTTTTTGTGTTTTTTTTTTGATGTTGAGTACATGATTTATTTGTACATTTTGGATATTAACTCCTTAGCAGTCATATTATTTACAAGTATCTTCTTCCATTCAGTAGGCTTCCTTTTTGTTTGCTTGATAGTTTCCTTTGCTATGCAAAAGCTTTTTCTTTAGTTTGATGTCCTCCAAGTTGTTTATTTTTGGTTTTGTTTCCCTTTCCTGAGGAAGACATGTTCAAAAAATATTGCTAAGTCTGATTTCAAAGAGTTTACTGCTTATGTTTTCTTCTAGAAATTTTATGGTTTCAGGTCTTAATTATATAATCCATTTTTAGTTTATTTTTGTATATGGTGTGAGGAAGTAGTCCAGTTTGATTCTTGTGCATGTAATTATTTAGTTTTCTCATCATCTTTTATTGATGAAATTATCTTTTCCCCACTGTATTCTCTTGCCTTCTTTATTGGAGATTAATTGATTATATGTGCATCAGTTTATTTCTGGGCTATGTTCTTTTCCAGTGATCTGTGTGTCTGTTGTGCCAGTACCATAATGTTTTGATTATTGTAGGTTTGTAGTTTTTACTTTGTATCAGGGAGCATGATATCGACAGCTTTGTTATTTTTTCTCAAGATTGCTTTGGCACTTGGAGATCTTTTCCAGTTCCATACAAATTTTAGGGTTATTTGTTCTAGTTCTCTGAGGAATGTCATGGGTATTTTGATAGGAATATACGAATTATATTAACTATAGGTATTACTTTGGGTAGTATGGAAATTATAATAATAATAATTCTTTCAGTTTAAGGATAAAGGATATCTTCATGTCTTTTTTTAATATAAATTTATTTACTTTCATTGGAGGCTAATTACTTTACAATATTGTATTGGTTTTGCCGTACATCAACATGAATCCACCACAAATGTACATGTGTTGCCCATCCTGAACCCCACTCCCACCTCCCTCCCCATACCATCCCTCTGGATCATCACAGTGCACCAGCCCCGAGCATCCTATATCCTGCACCGAACCTGGACTGGTGATTCGTTTCACATATGATAATATACATGTTTCAATGCCATTCTCCCAAATCATCCCACCCTCACCCTCTCCCACAGAGTCCAAAAGACTGTTCTATACATCTCCTTCTCTTTTACTGTCTCGCATACAGGGTTATCGTTACCATCTTTCTAAATTCCATATATATGCATTAGTATACTGTATTGGTGTTTTTCTTTCTGGCTTATTTCACTCTGTATAATACGGTCCAGTATCATCCACCTCATTAGAACTGATTCAAATGTATTATTTTTAATGACTGAGTAATACTCCATTGTGTATATGTACCACAGCTTTCTTATCCATTCATCTGCTGATGGACATCTAGGTTGCTTCCATGTGCTGGCTATTATTAACAGCACCGTGATGAACATTGGAGTACATGTGTCTCTTTCAGTTCTGGTTTCCTTGGTGTGTATGCCCAGCAGTGGGATTGCTGGGTCGTATGGCAGTTCTATTTCCAGTTTTTTAAGGAATCTCCACACTGTTCTCCATAGTGGCTGTACTAGTTTGCATTCCCACCAACAGTGTAAGAGGGTGCCCTTTTCTCCACACCCTCTCCAGGATTTATTGCTTGTAGACTTTTGGATAGCAGCCATTCTGACTGGCGTGAAATGGTATCTCATTGTGGTTTTAATTTGCATTTCTTTGATAATGATATCTCTAATAGAGTTTTGCCAAGAGAATGCACTGGTCATAGCAAACACCCTCTTCCAACAAGACAAGAGAAGACTCTACACATGGACATCACCAGATGGTCAACACCGAAATCAGATTGATTATATTCTTTCCAGTCAAAGATGGAGAAGCTGTATACAGTCAGCAAAAACAAGACAGGGAGCTGACTGTGGCTCCGATCATGAGCTCCTTATTGCCAAATTCAGAATTAAATAGAAGACAGTAGGGAAAACCACTAGACCATTCAGGTATGACTTAAATAAAATCCCTTATGATTATACAGTGGAAGTGAGAAATAGATTTAAGGGACTAGATCTGATAGACGAGTGCCTGATGAACTATGGATGGAGGTTTGTGACATTGTACAGAGACAGGGATCAAGACCATCCCCATGGAAAATAAATGCAAAAAAGCAAAATGGCTGTCTGAAGAGGCCTTACAAATAGCTGTGAAAAGAAGGGAACTGAAAAGCAAAGGAGAAAAGGAAAGATATAAACAGCTGGATGCAGAGTTCCAAAGAATAGCAAGAAGAGATAAGAAAGCCTTCGTCAGCGATCAATGCAAAGAAATAGAGGAAAACAACAGAATGGGAAACACTAGAGATCTCTTCAAGAAAATTAGATATACCAAGGGAAATTTCATGCAAAGATGGACTCCATAAAGGACAGAAATGATATGGACCTAACAGAAGCAGAAGATATTAAGAAGAGGTGGCAAGAATACACAGAAGAACTGTAAAAAAAAGATCTTCACAACCAAGATAATCACGATGGTGTGATCACTCACCTAGAGCCAGACATCTTGGAATGTGAAGTCAAGTGGGCCTTAGGAAGCCTCACTATGAACAAATCTAGTGGAGGTGATAGAATTCCAGTTGAGCTGTTTCAAATCCTAAAAGATGATGCTGTAAAAGTGCTGCACTCAATATGCCAGCAAATTTGGGAAACTAAGCAGTGGCCACAGGACTGGAAAAGGTCAGTTTTCATTCCAATCCCAAAGAAAGGCAATGCCAAAGAATGCTCAAACTACCACACAGTTGCACTCATGTCACACGCTAGTAAAGTAATGCTCAAAATTCTACAAGCCAGGCTTCAGCAGTACATGAACCACGAACTTCCAGATGCTCAAGCTGGATTTAGAAAAGGCAGAGGAACCAGAGATCAAATTGCCAACATCCGCTGGGTCATGGAAAAAGCCAGAGGGTTCCAGAAAAACATCTATTTCTGCTTTATTGACTATGCCAGAGCCTTTGACTGTGTGGATCACAATAAACTGTGGAAAATTCTGAAAGAGATGGGAATACCAGACCACCTGACCTGCCTCTTGAGAAACCTGCATGCAGGTCAGGAAGCAACAGATAGAACTGGACATGGAACAACAGACTGGTTCCAAATAGGAAAAGAAGTACGTCAAGGCTGTTTATTTTCACCCTGCTTATTTAACTTATATGCAGAGTACATCATGAGAAAAGCTGGGCTGGAAGAAGCACAAGCTGGAATCAAGATTTCCAGGAGAAATATCAATAACCTCAGATATGCAGATGACACCACCCTTATGGCAGAAAGTGAAGAGTAACTAAAAAGCCTCTTGATGAAAGTGAAAGAGGAGAGTGAAAAAGTTGGCTTAAAGCTCAACATTCAGCAAACGAAGATCATGGCATCTGGTCCCATCACTTCATGGGAAATAGATGGAGAAACAGTGGAAACAGTTTCTGACTTTATTTTTTTGGGCTCCAAAATCACTGCAGATGGCGATTGCAGCCATGAAATTAAAAGACGCTTACTCCTTGGAAGGAAAGTTATGACCAACCTAGGTAGCATATTGAAAAGCAGAGACATTACTTTGCCAACAAAGGTCCATCTAGTCAAGGCTATGGTTTTTCCAGTGGTCATTTATGGATGTGAGAGTTTGACTGTGAAGAAATCTGAGTGCAGAAGAATTGATGCTTTTGAACTGTGGTGTTGGAGAAGACTCTTGAGAGTCCCTTGGACTGCAAGGAAATCCAACCAGTCCATTCTAAAGGAGATCAGTCCTGGGTGTTCTTTGGAAGAAATGATGCAAAGCTGAAACTCCAGTACTTTGGCCACCTCATGCCGAAGAGTTGACTCACTGGAAATGACTCTGATGCTGGCAGGGATTGGGGGCAGGCAGAAAAGAGGACGACAGAGGATGAGATGGCTGGATGGCATCACCGACTCGATGGATGTGAGTCTGAGTGAACTCAGGGAGTTGGTGATGGACAGGGAGGCCTGGCGTGCTGCGATTCATATGGTCACAAAGAGTCGGACATGACTGAGTGACTGAACTGAACTGAACTGATAATGAGTGATGTTGAGCATCTCTTCATGTGTTTATTAGCCATCTGTTTGTCTTCTTTGGAAAAATCTATACTCTGAAAATTATAAAACACTATTTCCTACATCAGTGTTTTATACTTTTCAGAGTATAGAGCTTTCACCTCCCTGGTTAAGTTTATTCCTAGACATTTTATTCTTTTTAATGTAATTTTAAATCAGAGTATTTTATTGCTTCCTCTTTCTAAATGATTATTATTATTAATGTATAGAAAAACAGCAGATTTCTGTATATTAATCTTGTATGCTGCAACTTTACTAATAAACTTATTTGCTAGTTCTGGTAGCGTTTATAAGTTTTCTCCATTTAATATCATGTCATCTGCAAGTTGGAGAAGGCAATAGTACCCCACTCCAGTACTCTTGCCTGGAAAATCCCATGGACAGAGGAGCCTGGTGGGCTGCAGTCCATGGGGTCGCTAAGAGTTGGACACGATTGAGTGACTTCACTTTCACTTTTCACTTTCACACACTGGAGAAGGAAATGGAAGTCTACTCCAGTGTTCTTGCCTGGAGAATCCCAGGGACAGGGGAGCCTGGTGGGCTGCCATCTTTGGGGTCACACAGAGTCGGACACGACTGAAGTGACTTAGCAGCAGCAGCAGCATCTGTAACTAGTGACAATTTTACTCCTCTTGCAATTTGGATGTTTTTTTTTCCTTTTTTAAATTCAGATACAGTTGATTTACAATTTAGATTAGATTTAGGTGAACAGCAAAGGGACTCAGTTCTACATAAACATATACGTGTATTTATTCTTTATAAATTATTTTCCCATATAGGTTGTTACAAAATATTTAGTATAATTCATTGTGCTATAAAGTTGGTCCTTATATTTATCTATTTTATATATCAGTTCAGTTGAGTCACTCAGTCATATCTGACTCTTTGCATCCCCATGGACTGCAGAACCCCAGGCTTCCCTGTCCATCACCAATTCCCAGAGCTTACTCAAACTCATATCCATCGAGTCAGTGATGCCATCCAACCATCTCATCCTCTGTCATCCTCTTCTCCTCCTGCCTTCAGTCTTTACCATCACCAGAGTGTTTTCCAGTGAGTCAGTTTTTCACATCAAGTGGACAAAGTGTTGGAGCTACAGCTTCAGCATCCGTCCTTCCAATGAACATTCAAGACTGATTTCCCTTAGGATTGACTGGTTTGATCTCCTTGCAGTCCTAGGGACTCTCAAGAGTATTCTCCAACACCACAGTTCAAAAGCATCAATTCTTCGGTGCTCTTTTATGGTTGGACCATAAAGCTTTCTTTATGGTCCAACCCTCACATACATACATGACTACTGGAAAAATCATATATATTTAGTAGTATATATATGTTACTCAAAAACTCACGATTGGTCCCTCCCCCCAACCTTTCTCCTTTGGTAACCATGTTTGTTTTCTATGTTTGTGAGTCTGTTTTGTAAATAAATTCATTTGTATTTTTTAGATTCCACACATAAATGAGATGATATTTGTATTTTTCTGTCTGATTTACTTCACTTAGTATGATAATCTCTCATTCCATCTGTGTTACTGCAAATGGCATTATTTCATTCTTTTCCGTGACTGAGTAGTATTTCATTATGTGTGTATATATATGTGTGTGTGTGTGTATCACAACATCCATATCCATGCATCTGTCAATCGACCTTTAGGTTATTCCCATGTTTTGGCTATTACATTAAATAATGCTGTAGTGAACATTGGGGTAAATGTATCTTTTCAAATTAGGTTTTCTCCTGATATATGGCCAGGAGTGGGATTGCTGGATGATATGGCAATACTAATTGTTAGTTTTTATGAGAATCCTCCATACTGTTCTCCATTATGGCTGCATCAGTTTACATTCCCAACAACAGTGTAGGATGGTTTCCTTTACTCCACACCCTCTCCAGCATTTATTATTCATAGACTTTTTGTTGACCGTTCTGATTGGTGTCAGGTGATATCTCATTATAGTTTTGATGTTTATTTCCTCTGATACTTAGCAATATTGATCATCTTTTCATGTGCCTGTTGGACATCTGAATGTCTCCTTTGGAGAAATGTCTCTATAGATATTCCACCCATTTACTGATTGCATTGTTTGCTTTTTTGATATTTAGCTGTTTGTTTATTTCAGAGATTAATCCCATGCCAGTCACATCATTTGCAGATATTTTCTTCTCAGTCCATAGTTTGTCTTCTTGTTTTGTTTATGTCTTCCTTTGCTGTACAAAAGCTTTTAAGTTTCATTAGGTCCCATTCATTTATTTTTGTTTTTATTTCCATTACTCTAGTAGATAGATCCAAAAAAAATTGCTGCAATTTATGTCAAAGAGCATTCTGCCTGTTTTCCTCAAAGAGTTTTATGGTATCCAGTCTTACATCTAGATCTTTCATCCATTTTGAGTTTATTTTTATACATATTGTTTGAAAATGTCCTAATTTTATTATTTTACATGAAAAGAATATCGTTGTCCTATTTTCCCAGCACCACTTATTAAAGAGACTGTCTTTTCTCCATTCTATACTCTTGCTTCCCTTGTCATGATTAATTAACCATAGATGTGCATGTTTATTCCTAGGCTTTCTATCTTATTCCATTGATCTATTATTGGATTGGCCAAAAAGTTCCTTCATTTTTTAAGTAAAAATAAAAGATATATTTTTCATTTTCACCAAGAACTTTATTGAACAACATATTCATTGCTTTGTTCCACTGCTGCTGCTGCTAAGTCGCTTCAGTCGTGTCTGACTCTGTGAGACCTCATAGACGGCAGCCCACCAGGCTCCCCCATCCCTGGGATTCTCCAGGCAAGAACACTGGAGTAGGTTGCCATTTCCTTCTCCAATGCCTGAAAGTGAAAAGTGAAAGTGAAGTCGCTCAGTCATGTCTGACTTTTCGTGACCCCATGGACTGCAGCCCACCAGGCTCCTCCGTCCATGGGATTTTCCAGACAAGAGTACTGGAGTGGGGTGCCATTGCCTTCTCTGGTATGAATCAGAACTTCCCAAACTATAATGGGTTTTGCCTGGTCCTCACAGAAGCATGCATCTTGCATTATCCTAATGGAAGATTATATGTTTTCTGTTGATTGATTACAGGTGATTTTCAGTTGGCTTCATTGGAAACAGTACTTATTGGAATTAATTATTTGGTTTTCTGGAAGGAGCTCATAATAGAGGACTCCCTTCATCACCTTCTTTGGATGAAAGTGGGCCTTTGGTATGGTTGGTGGTGGGTCATTTCACTTGCCCCGCAGTCTCCTGTTCTACTTTATTGTAAAGTATCCACTTTTCATCACCTGTCACAATTTATTTTTAAAATGCAACATTTTCATTATGTTTCAGTAGAGAATCACATGTGGAAATAAGGCCAAGAAGGGTCTTTTTTTTTGTATTTATTTAACTTATGTGGAACCCAAACGTCAGGCAATTAATATAACCAAGCTTGTACAAGTGATTTTCAACACTTATTGGATATTTTGAGTGTGTTGGCTCTCTCACATGTGGTATAATGTTGCTCGTTGTCAATTAATGTCTCAGTTTGTTTGATATCAACTTAAACTGGTCTACCTGACTGTGGGGCATCATCCAGCAAGAAACCTCCAGCACAGAACTTCACATGCCACTTTGGATGTGTTCAATCACATTACCCTCTCTATATACTGCACCAATCTTTTTTTTGAGTTTCTGTTGCATTTTTACCATTCTTTAAAGTGTAAAGCCTAATATGCCAAAAATATTTTTTTTTCTTTCTCTTCTCTTCAATATTAAAATGGCTATAGAAAAATTCACCAAATTTTTTAATGCTTGGTAATATGAAAGCTTGTGCAATACAATCTAATAAAATTGTTTCAAGTGAAGTTAAAAACAACTAAGTGCAACTAGAATCATCTTACGGAAAAATCCCAAGGAACTTTTTGGCAAACCCAATATATGTCCATTTTTGTGCCCATACCATAGTTTTTTGAAGATTATAGCGTTGTAGTATAGCCTGAGGTCAGGACATGTTATTGCTTCAGATCCGTTAAGATGGTTTGAGTTGTTTGGGGTGTTTTGTGTTTTCATACAAATTTAAAAATTTTTTGTTCTAGTTCTGTGAAAAATGCCATTGGTAATTTGATATGGATTGCATTGACTCTACAGATTGCCTTGGGTAGTATAGTCGTTTTCAAAGTATTGATTCATTCTAAGAACGTTGTATATCCTTCCATCCGTTTGTGTCATCTTCCATTTCTTTCAATGATTTCTTATAATTATTGGAGTACAGGTTTTTGCCTCCTTAGGTAGGTTTACTCCTAGATATTTTATTATTTTTCATGTGGTGGCCAATGAGATTATTTCCTTGATTTCTCTTTCTGATAGTCTGTTGTTAATATATAGGAATGCAAGAGATTTCTTTATATTAATTTTATATTATACAGCTTTACCAAATTCATTGATGAGGTCTAGCTATTTTCTGGTAGCCTCTTTAGGATTTTTAAAAATATTTATTTATGGCTCTGCTGGGTCTTCATTGTTGCATGCAGGCTTTCTCTAGTTGCAGTTAGTGGGGGCTACTCTCTAGTTGTGGTGCATGGGCTTCTCTTTGCAGTGGCTTTTCTTGCTGCAGAGCACAGGCTTTAGAATGTGTAAGCTCAGTAGTTGTGGCACGTTGATTAAGTTGCTCTGTGGCATGTGGAATCGTCCCAGAGCAAAGATCGAACCCATGTCCCATGCATTGGCAAGCAGATTCTCAACCACTGGACCACCAGCGAAGTTCCTAGGAAGTTCCCTGTGCTGTATAGAACCTTGTTTTTCCATTCTGTTTACAGTAGTTTGCATTTGTTAATCCCAAACTCCCAATCCTTCCCTCCCCTGCCCCACCTACTTTGGAAACCAGAAGTCTCTATATTTGTGAGTCATATCTTTTTCGTGGGTATGTTAATTTCTTTTGTTATTTTAGATTCCACATATAAGTGATATCATGTGATATTTGTCTTTCTCTTTAGTTCACTCAGCATGATAATCTCTAGGACTATCCATGTTGCTGCAGTTGGCATATTTCATTCTTTTTATGGCTGAGTAATATTTTGTTGTGTATATATACCACTATTTCTTTACCCATTCATCTATTGATGGACACTTAGGTTGCTTCCCTGTCTTGGATAATTTTAAATAGTGTTATTATGAACATAGAAGTGAATGTATCTTTTTGAGTTATACTTTTGTTTGGGTATTTGCCCAGGATTGCTGAATCATATGGCACCCCTATTTTTAGTTTTTTGAGTACCTTTGTACTGTTTTCCATCATGGCTACACCAATTTATATTCTCATTAGCAGCATAATGGTTCTCTTTTTTCCACACCCTCTCTAGGATTTATTATTTTTAGACTTTTAAATTCCGACTGGTTTGAGGTGACACCTCATTATAGTTTTGATTTGCATTTATCTAATAATTAGTGATGATGAGCATCTTTTTATGTGCCTTTTGGCCATCTTCATATCTTCTTTGGAGAAATTTCTATTTAAGCAGGAGTGCCCAACCTCCAGACCTCAGACTGGTACCTCCTGTCAGATCATCTGCAGCATTAGATTAGAAATAAAGCACAAAAAAATGTAATGCACTTGAATCATCCCCAAACCATCCTTACCACCCCTGGTCTGTAGAAAAAGTGTCTTCCATGAAATCAATCCCTGGTGCCAAAAATGTTGTGAACCACTGTATTTAGGTGTTCTTCCCATTTTCCATTTGAGTTATTTGTTTTGTTACTAAATTGTAGGAGCTGTTTGTATATTTTAGAAATTAAAGCCTTTTGGGCCACATCATATGCAAATATTTTCTTCCAGTCCATAGGTTGTCTTTTATTTATTTTTATTTTTTTTAGGGTTTCCTTTGCTATGTAAAAGGTTATAAGTTTGTTTAGGTCATATGCATGTAATTTTGCTTTTATTTCTGTTGCCTTGGGAGACTGACCTATGAAAACACTGGTACAATTTATGTCCTAGAATGTTTTGCCTATGTTCTCATCAAGGAGCTTTATGGTGTTTTGTCTTATATTCATTCTTTAAGCCATTTTGAGTTTATATATGTGTATGGTGTGAGGGTGTGTTCTGACTTCATTGATTTATGTGTGACTGTCCAGCTTTCCCAACATCACTTGCTGTGGAGACTGTCTTTGCCCCACTGTATATTCTTAACTCTTCTGTCAAAGATTAATTTTCCATAGGTATATGGATTGGTTTCTGTGCTTTCTGTTCTGTCCTACTGATCTGTATGTCTGTTTTTGTGCCAGTACCATGATATTTTGACTACTATAGCTTTGTAGTATTGTCTGAAGTCTGAAAAGGTTGATTATGCCTCCTGCTTTGTTCTTTTTCCTCAGGATTGCTTTGGCAATTCTGGATCTTTTATGATTCCATATTAATTTTAGAAGTATCATTTGTTCTAGTTCTTTGAAAAATACCATGGACATTTTGTTGGGAGTTTTTAAATGTCTCTTCCAGTGGCCCCCAATAAGGGAGAACTCCTAAATGGAGATGCTGGGAATTGAACCTGGGGCCTTGTGTATGCTAAGCATGTGCTCTACCACTGAGCTACACCCCTGCTGCCATCATTTGTTCTAGTTCTTTGAAAAATATCACTGCTATTTTGTTGGGAGTTTTTAAATAACAGATTCTACACATGTAATTGATCTCTTCATATTTTCTATTTCTTCCTTTTCTTCCTGGTTCAGTCTCAGAAGGTTGTACCTTTCTAAGAATTTGTTCTTTTCTTCCTTTTCTAATCCTTCTAAATGTATGGGTAGATTGTTTTCCATTTTTATTGCTTGCTTTTCTACATGTGGATCACTATACACTTCCCTCTACTAACTGCTGTCCTTATAGCCCGTAGATTATGAATTGTTGATTGTGTTTTTGTTTTCCTTTGTCTCTAGTTATGTTTTTATTCCCTCAATGATCTCTTGGTTGTTTAGTGCATGTTGTTTAGACTCCACATGGGTTTTTTTTTTATAGTTGTTTTCTTGTGTGTGTATGCTGAGTCGTTTAAGTTGTGTCCAACTCTTTGTGACCCCATGGAGTCTAGCCTGTTCTTAAAGACTTTTTACATTTTCAAGGCCTTCAGAGGCTAATGGCACTAGTTATTTTACATTTCTAATTTTGTTTTCAAAAGATTCATCAATAGTACAGTTTTTGCACTTATTAGAACTTAGGTCTTTTTTTTTAATTTTGACATTTTAATTATTTTTAATTTAAATAATTGTTTTACAATATTGTGTTGGTTTCTGCCATAAATCGACATGAATCAGCCATAGATATACATATGTCCTCTCTCTCTTGAACCTCCATTCCACCCCTCTAGGTTATCACAGCATGCCAATTTGAGCTCCCTGAGTCATACAGCAAATTCCCATTGGCTATTTATTTTACGTATCATAATGTATATGTTTCCCTGCTACTCTCTCCATTTGTCCCACCCTCTCCTTCCCTGCTCTGTGTCAACAAGTCTGTTCTATATGTCTGCATCTCCATTGCTGCTTTGCAATATGTTCATCAGTACCATCTTTCTAAATTCCATATATATGCATTAGTATACAAAATTTTACTCTTTCTGACTTACTTAACTTTGTATAAGAGGCTCTAGGTTCGTCTGCCTCATTAAAACTGACTCAAATGCATTCCTTTTTATGGCTGAGTAGTATTTCTTTGTATATATATATGATACAGCTTCTTTACCATTCATCTGTTGATGGGCATCTGGGTTGCTTCCATGTCCTAGCTATTGTAAATAGTGCTGCAATGAACAGTGGGGTACATGTGCCTTTTTCAATTATGGTTTTCTCAGGGTATATGCCTAGTAGTAAGATTGTTGGGTCAGGTGGTGGTTTTTTTCCTAGTTTTTTAAGGAATCTCCATACTGTCCTTTCTAGCAGCTGTATCAGTTTACACTTCCACCAACAATGCAAGAGGGTTCTCTTTTCTCCATACTCTTTCCAGCATTTATTGTTTGTAGATTTTTTGATGATGGCCATTTTGACTGGTTTGAGGTGATACCTCATTGTAGTTTTAATTTGCATTTCTCTAATAATGAGAGTTGTTAAGGATCATTTCATGTCTTTATTAGCCGTCTTTATGTCTTCTTTGGAAAAATGTCTGTATACGTATTCTGCCCACTTTTTGATTGGGTTTCTTGTTTTACTGGTATTGAACTGCATGAGCTGCTTGTATATTTTGAAAACTAATCCTCTGTCAGTTGTTTCATTTGCAATTATTTTCTCCCATTTTGAGGTTTTTTTTTTTTTTTTTCACTTTGTTTAGTTTCTTTTGCTGTGCTGAAGCTTTTAAGGTTAACTCAGTTCCACTTGTTTATTTTTGTTGTCATTTTCATTACTCTAGGAGGTAGATCATAGAAGATCTTGCTATGATTTATGTCACAGCCTATTCTACCTTAAAGAATGTCCTCCTTTAAGGGTTTCTAATAGGCTGGTCTTACATTTAGGTCTTTAATCCATTTTCAGTTTGTCTTTGTGTATCTTCTTAGGAAGGATTCTGATATCATTCTTTTGATATTTTGATATCATTCCTATCACATGGCTGTCCAGTTTACCCGGCAACATGTATTGAAGAGATCTTACCTTATCCATTGTATATTCTTGCCTCCCTTGTCAAAGATACGTTGTCTGTAGGTGCATGGGTTTATGTCCTGGCGTTCTGTCTTGTTCCACTGGTCTATATTTCTGTTTTTGTGCCAGTACCATACTGTCTTGATGACTGTAACTTTGTAGTATAGTCTGAAATAAGAAAAGTTGATTCCTCCAGCTCCATTCTTCTTTCTTAAGATTCCTTTGGCTATTCGGGGTCTTTGTGTTTCCATACAAATTGTGAAATATTTTCATCTAGTTCTGTGAAAAGTGCTGTTGGTAGTTTGATAGGGATTGCATTGAATCTGTAGATTGCATGGGGTAATATTGTCATTTCCACAACATTTATTCTTCCAACCCAGGAACATGAAATATCTCTCCGTTTATGTCATCTTTGATTTCTTTCATCAATGTCTTGTAATAAGCTGTGTAGAGCTCTTTTGCCTCATTAGGTAGGTTTATTACTAGGTATTTTATTGTTTTTGTTGCAGTGGTAAATGGAATTGATTCCTTAATTTCTCTTTCTGACTTTTTGTGTATAGGTATACAAGTGATTTCTATGTATTGCTTTTGTATCCTGTGGCTTTACTAAATTCACTGATTAGTTCTAGTAATTTTCTGGTAGTATCTTTAGGGTTTTCTATGTATAGTATCATATCATCTGCAAACAGGGAGAGTTCTACATCTTCTTTTCCAATCTGGATTCCTTTTATTTCTTATTCTTCTCTGATTGCCTTAGTGAGGACTTCTAAAACTTTGTTATTAATAGTGGAGAGTGGCACCCTTTTCTTTTTCCTGATATTAGAGGAAATGGTTTCAGTTTTTCACCATTGGGAATAATGTTTGCTGTGGGTTTATCATATACAGCCTTTATTATGTTGAGGTAGGTTCCTTCTATGCCAATTTTTGAAGAGGTTTTTAATCATAAATGAGTGCTGAAATTTCTTGAAAACTTTTTCTGTGTCTATTTGGATACTACTATGGCTTTTATCTTTCAGTTTGTTAATATGATGTATCACATTGATTGATTTGTATTTGAAGAATCCTTGAATCCCTGGGATAAAGCTGACTTAATCGTAGTGTAAGATCTTTATAATGTGTTGTTGAATTCTGTTTGCTAGAATTTTGTTGAGCTCTTTTGCATCTATGTTAATCAGTGATATTGGCCTGTAATTTTATTTTTATGTGATTTCTCTGTTTGATTTTGGTATCAGGGTGATGGTGGCCTTGTAGAATGAGTTTGGAAGTGTGCCTTCCTCTGGAATTTTTCGAAAGTGTTTCAGAACAGTAGGTGATAGCTCTTCTTTAATGCTTGATAGAAATGACCTGTGAAGCAATCTGGCCCTGGGCTTTTGTTTTGGGGAAGATTTATTTATCACATTTTCACTTTGAGTGCTTGTGATTGGCTTATTCATAGTTTCTATTTCTTCCCAGTTCAGTCTTGGAAAGTTGAACTTTTCTAAGAATCTTTTCATTTCTTCCAGGTTGTGCATGTTATTAGCATATATTTGCTTGTAATAATTTCTTATGATCATTTATATGACTGCGTTGTCTCATTAACCTCTTTTTTGTCTCTAATTTTGTTGACTTGATTGTTCTCCCCTTTTACTTGATGAGTCTAGCTAATGGTTTGTCATTTTATTCTAAGAAGCAGTTGCTTTTGATTTTTATTCCTGGGTCCTTACTGCCAAATTCAGACTTAAATTGAAGAAAGTAAGGAAAACCACTAAACCATTCAGTATGACCTAAATCAAATCCATTACAGTTACACACTGGAAGTGAAATATAGATTCAAGGGATTAGATCTGATAGAGTGCCTGAAGAACTATGGATGGAGGTCCATGACATTGTAAAAGGAGGCAGATATCAAGACCATCCCCAAGAAAAAGAAATGCAAAAAGGCAAAATAGTTGTCTGAGGAGGCCTTACAAATAGCTGTAAAAATAAGAGAAGCAAAGGAGAAAAAAGAAAGATATACCCATTTGAATGCAGAGTTCCGAAGAATAGCAAGGAGAGATAAGAAAGGTTTCCTCAGTGATCAGTGTAAAGAAATAGAGGAAAACAATAGAATGGGAAAGACTAGAGATCTCTTCAAGAAAATCAGAGATACCAAGGAAACATTTCATGAAAAGATAGGCACAATAAAGGGCAGAAATGGTATCGGCCTAACAGAAGCAGAAGATATTAAGAAGAGGTGGCAAGAATACACAGAAGAACTATACAAAAAAGATGATCATGACCTAGATAATCACGATGGTATGATCACTCACCTAGAGCCAGATCCTGGAAAACGAAGTCAAGTGGGCCTTATGAAGCATCACTACAAACAAAGCTTGTAGAGGTGATGGAATTGCTGTTTAGCTATTTCAAATCCTAAAAGATGATGCTGTTAAAGTGCTAAACTCAATATGCCAGCAAATCTGGAAAACTCAGCAGTGGCCACAAGACTGGAAAATGTCAGTTTTCATTCCAGTCCCAAAGAAGGGAAATGCCAAAGAATGCTCAAACTACTGCACAATTGCACTCATCTCACACACTAGCAAAGTAATGCTCAAAATTCTCCAAGCCAGGCTTCAACAGTACATGAACCATGAACTTCCAGATATTCAAGCTGGATTTAGAAAAGGCAGAGGAACCGGAGATCAAATTGCCAACATCTGGATCATCGAAAAAGCAATAGAGTTCCAGAAAAACATTTACTTTTGCTTTATTGACTATCCCAAAGCCTTTGGCTGTGTGGATCACCACAAACTGGAAAATTCTGAAAGAGATGGGAATACCAGACCACCTGACTTGCATCTTGAGAAATCTGTATGCAGGTCAGGAAGCAACAGTTAGAACTGGACATGAAACAACAAACTGGTTCCATATCGGGAATAGCGTATGTCAAGGCTGTGCTTTTTTAACTTACATGCAGAGTACATCATGAAAAACACCGGGCTGCATGAAGCACACCCTGGAATCAAGACTGCCAGGAGAAATATCAGTAACCTCAGATATGCAGATAACACCACCCTTATGGCAGAAAGCGAAGAACTAAAGAGTCTCTTGATGAAAGTGAAAGAAGAGAGTGAAAAAGTTATCTTTTTTAAGCCAACATTCAGAAAACTAAGATGATGGCGTTTCATCCCATCACTTCATGGCAAATAGATGGGGAAACAATGGAAACAGTGACAGACTTTATTTTTGGGTGGCCAAAATCACTGCAGATGGTGACTACAGCCATGAAAGTAAAAGACACTTGCTCCTTGGAAAAAAATTTATAACCAACCTAAAGAACATAGCAGAGACATTACTTTGCCAACAAAGGTCTGTGTAGTCAAAGCTATGGTTTGGTCTGTGTAGTCAAAGCTATGGTTTTTCCAGTAGTCGTGTATGGATGTGAGAGTTGGATTATAAAGAAAGCTGGGCACTGAAGAATTGATGCTTTTAAACTGTGGTGTTGGAGAAGACTCTTCAGAGTCCCTTGGACTGCAAGGAGATCCAACCAGTCCATCCTAAAGGAAATCAGTCATGAATATTCATTGGAAGGACTGATGCTGAAGCTGAAACTCCAATACTTTGGCCACCTGATGTGAAGAACTGACTCATTTGAAAAGACCCTGATGCTGGGAAAGATTGAAGGCAAGAGGAGAAGGGGACGACAGAGGATGAGATGGTTGGATGGCATCACCAACTCAATGGACATGAGTTTGAGTAAACTCCATGAGTCAGTGATGGACAGGGAGGCCTGGGTGCTGCACTCCTTGGGATCACAAAGAGTCAGACATGATGGAGCGGCTAAACTGAACTGAACTGATAGATTTTGAATCATCATGTTTTCATTGTAATTTGTTTCTAGGAAGTTTGTGATTTCCCTTTTAAATTTCTTCAGTAGCCTGTTCACTGTTATAAATTAAAAAAAAAAAAAAAAGTATTGCTTAACCTCTTACGTCCTTTTTTTTCAGTGTTTTTTTTCCTGTAATATTTTGTGTCATAGCATTGTGTTCTGAAAAGATGCTTCATATAATTTCAATTTTCTTAAATCTGCTGATGCTTGACTTGTGATGCAAAATGTGATCTATCCTGGAGAATGTTCCAGGTATACTTGAAAAAAGAGTATATTCTTTTCGTTTGAATGTAATGTCCTAAAGAAATCAGTAAGTCTATCTGGTCTAATGTGTCATTTAAAGCTTGTGTTCCTTTGTTACTTTTCTGTTTTGGTGATCTGTCAAATGGTTTAAGTGGGTTGTTCAAGTCCCACTATAATACTAGGCTATTATTGTGGTACTGTCAATCTCCCCTTTTATGTCTATTAGTGTTTTCCTTATGTGTTGATGAGTGTATGCTCCTGTGTTGGGTGCATAAATATTTGCACTTGTTACATCTTCTTGGATTGATATCTTGATCATTATGAAGTGTCCTTCCTTATCTCTTATATTCTTTATTTTGAAGTCTGTTGTGTCTGATATAAGAATTTCCACTTCAATTTTCTTTTCATTTCCATTTGCATGGACTGTCTGTTTCCATCCTCTCACTTTCAGTCTGTATGTGTCTCTAGGTCTGAAATGGGTCTCTTGTAGACAGCATATATATGGGTCTTTTTTATATCCATTCAGCCAGTCTGTGTCCTTTGGTTTGAGTATTTAATCCATTTACGTTTAAAGTAATTACTGATATGTATGTTTCTCTTGGCTGTTTCTTAATTGATTTTGGTTTGTTTTTGCATATCTTTTCCTTCTCTTGTGTTTCCTGTCTATAGAAGTCCCTTTCACATTTGTTGTAAAGCTGATTGGTGGTGCTAATATCTCTTAACCCTTACTTGTCTGTAAAACTGTTGGTGTTTCCATGAATTTTTAATTAGATCTTTGCTGGATAATCTTGCTTGTTGATTCTTCCGTTTCAGTACTTTAAGCCCCATGAGGCGCTTCCCTCGTGGCTCAGCTTATAAAGAATCTGCCTACAATGCAGGAGACCTGGTTTAGATCCATGGGTTGGGAAGATCCCCTAGAGAAGGGAAAGGCTATCCACTCCTGTATTCTGGCCTGGAGAATACCATGAACTGTATAGTCCATGGGGTCACAAAGACTTGGACAGGACTGAGTGACTTTCACTTTAAGTATATCCTGCCATTTCCTTCTGGCCTCCAGAGTTTCTGCTGAAAGATCAGCTGTTAATCGTATGGGGTTTCCCTTGCATGTTGCTTGTTGCTTTCCCCTTCCTGCCTTTAATATTATTTCTTTGTTAGTTTGATTAGTATGTGTCTCAACATATTTTTCCTTGTATTTATCCTGTATGGGACTCTGTGTTTCTTGGGTTTGATTGACCATTTCTTCCTTTCTTATGTTAGGGGAAGTTTTTGACTATAATCTCCAGAAATTTTTTCTGACCCTTTCTTTTTCTCTTCTTCTTCTGAGACCTCTATAATTTGAATGTTGGTCCATTTAATATTGTCACATAGGTCTCTGAAACTATCCTCAATTCTTTTGATTCTTTCATTCTTTTACCTTTATTCTTCTGTTCAGCAGAGTTACTTCCACAATTCTGTCTTCCAGCTCACTTATCCATTCTTCTGTCTCAGTTATTCTGCTATTGATCCTTCTAGAGTAGTTTTGATTTCAGTAATTTTATTGTCCCTCTCTGTTTATTCTTTATTTCTTCTAGGTCCTTGTTAAAGTGTGTTAATTGTTTTTTGCATTTTCTCCATTCTGTTTTCAGGGTTCTGGAACATCTTTACTATCATCACTCTGGATTGTTTTTCAGGTAGTTTGCCTGTTTCCTCTGTTTATTTGGTCTTGTGAGTTTTTCCCTTATTCCTTCAGTTTTCTCTGTCTTTTCATTTTTATTTCTAACTTCTTCTGAGTTCTCCTTTTCCCAAGTTTTAGGGTCATATTCCTTCTTATTTTGGGTCTCTGCTTTCAGTGGGTGACATTGGTCCAGTAGTTTGGGTAGGTTTTGTGTTGGGAGGGACTTGTGCCTGCATTCTGGTGGGCGGAGATGCACTTTTTTTTTTTTTTCCCTCTCATGAGCAAGGCTGTGTGAGGGGCTATGTTTTGGGGTTTTTGTGGGAAGCCTGTCTGCTGATGATTGAGTTTGTGTTTTTGTCTTCCTTGTTTGCATGAGGCATCCTGCTCTGCATACTTCCAGCATTTGGGTGATGCCGAGTCTTATCAGGTGGAGGCCTTCATAGGAGTTCTCACTTATTAATACTCCCTGGCATCAGGAGTTCTCTGGCAGTCTAGTGTAGTGGACAGCACTCCCTTTCCAAAGGCTCAGGCTTGATCTCTGGCTAGGGAAGCAAAATTTCATAATCTGTTTGTTATGGCATTAAAGGGGATTAAAACAAACACACAAAAACAAGAAACAGAAGACAAACCTCAGACAAATGGTAAATACAAAATCAGACAAATAAAAACAAAAACAAAGGAACACACACACATGTACACACACACACCAAACCAAAACAGTCCAAAGAAAAAGTACAAGAGAGTGACCTGCCAAGCAAAGGAAACCAAAAATGTTATTGATCAATTAAAAATAAAGCTAAAATGCAAACCAGAAAACAAAACCAAAGCAGAGTGCCAACTAGGGAATAAAGCAAACAAAACAAACTAACAAATGTGGTGAAATAAAGAATTAAAAGGAAGAAAAGAAAACAGTAGAAAAGCTGTGTTAAATAGACTTGTATAAAAAGATTTATATATATATCAAAGAATAACTACATCAAGAACAATAAGAAAAGCAAACAAAAACAACAAGAACAAAAAATTTTAAAAGAATAAAAAAGTCCACAGAAGTGCAAAAAGCCACATAGCAGTAAAAGTATATAAAGGAAATAAAATGTGTGATTAAAAAAAGTTTTCAAAAGCTTGAATAGAATTAATAGTAAAAATAAAATCAACAGCCACAGCAAAAGAGAAGAAAAAAGAAAAAATCCAGAACCAACTATAGAACAAATCAAAATATAAGAAGAATAAATATTTTTCACAGCTGACTGTCCTTTCCCTCACTGTGAGTCAAAGTTCACCTCCTCATCCCTAGAGTATCCTCTGATAATGAGCTGCTCTCTGGGCCTGCTGTGGGGGCAGCTCAAACTCTAATCTGGACCTACCACTGTATGTTATTGCCTCCAGTGTCCACAGCTGCCAGAGCTAGTGGTTTTCTTCTGTGGGAACTCACATTGTCCTAGTTGATTGTGTGAATTTCATCTGTAGTTTGTACAGCTGGTGGGAAGGTTTTTGATCCTCTTCCTTAGCCACACTGCCCCCGGGGTTCAATGTGGTTTTATCCCCACCTCTGCATGTGAGTCATCCACAGGAGCTTGTTCCTGAGGCTGCCCTGGAGGACTTACTTGCCTAGTGAGGACCAGATGTGGAGGTGGTGCTGCACTTGGATCACAGGGACCCTGTTAGCACCAAGTATACAGGAACACTGGCATCCTGAGGTTCTGCAGCTGTGGCAATATTAGAGTCTTTTTCTAGCCTCTGGCAGCTGACATTCCAAGGGCCTCTCTGGTTGGTCCTTCTCTGTTGCTTGGTGCAGCAGACTCTCAAGGATCTCCTGGGTTGGGATCTTTATTGCTCAGTTTTTCAAGTACTTAAAGGGCCACCCTCTCTGGGGTCTTTGTTGGTCAGCTGCCAGCACTGGCATATGAGGGGAGAGAGGCTACATTGATGGCTCCACTGTCTGCACATTACTCAGCAGTATCACTTTGCCTCCATGGCTGCCCAGCTTTCCTCCAAAGGCATTCCCCACTATGATCCCCTCCTTTACTTCCCCTCAGGCCTTCTCACCACAGTCAACAGCAGTCTTTGCCCTGGGATTGGTTTCCAGTCCATACGCCCCAGTTCCCCGCTACCATGCGTTCCAGGGGAGTTGGGTCCCTGTCCAGGGAATCTAGTGTTGCAACAAGGATTATCTGTGTGGTTCTCACTCCATTCAGACTGTCATAGATCAGCTGTTGCACTCTCCCACAGCCTCAAATGCTTTTCCTCTGTCCCAAACAGTTGCCCTGATGTGGGGATCTGACCCCTGCTTCAATTCCTTCACCCCCTGGATACGGGTCCAGTCCTGCTCACTCTCCTCTTTTTCCCTTCCTTCCTTCATCCTGCCGAGATTTGTGTGGACCTGTGTATTCCTTTCTAGTGGTGAGGGACTCCTGCCTGCTCTCACCTGGTGTTCTGTGAGATCTTCTGCATCTGAAGGTGTGTTCCTGATGCATCTTTGGAGAGAGATGTACTCCACATCCACCTGCTCCTCTGCCATCTTTCTGGAATTTCCAGCTTTCTTTTGTTCCCAGTTGAATAAAATACTTTTTTTTAATCCCTTCACATTAAGTTTTTGTCAGTGTTTACATCTGAAGTGAGTCTTTTAGAGATGGATCTTGTTTTTTAGTTGTTCAGCCCCTTGCTATGTCTTTTGATTGCAACACTTACATTTTAAATAATTATCAGTAGGTATGTACTCACTGTTCTCTTGTCAATTTTTTTCTGGTTGTTTTTGTCCTTTTATCTTCATCTTTTGCTCTCTTCCCTTGTGATTTGATGACTATAATTAGTGTTATATTTGGATTCCTTTCTATTTCTATCTTTGTCTCTCATTGTGTATGTGTTTGTGTCATTTATTACACGTTTTTGCTTTCTTACCTTGATATTTATATTTTACAATATATATGATTGTTTTCAGTTGATGATCTCTTAAGTTTGAACTCATCTAAAAACCCTGCACTTTTACTCCTCTTACATTTAATGTTTTTAAACATCATATTTTGCATGTGTTTTTTATTTCTTAATTAGTTTATGTGTGTATTTTACCACTTTTATCTTTTAACCTTCCTTGTAGTTTTATAAGTGATTGATCTTTACGTTTTCCTTTACTGGTGAGATTTTACCTTCTGTGATTATTATATTTCTAGTTTGGGTCTTATCTTTTCTACTTAGAGAAATCCCTTTAGCATTTCTTGGAGAGCTGTTGGTCTAGTGGTACTGAAGTATTTTAGTGCTTGCTTCTATGTAAAACATTCTCTCCAGTTCAGATCTGAAGATAGCCTTGCTAGGTATAGTAGTCTTGGTTGTATGTTTGGTCCTTTCATCACTTTAAATATATTGTGGCACTCCTGGCTTGCAGGGTCTGCTGAAAAGTCAACTGAAAGTCTTACACGAATTCGCTTGTATATATCTAGTTGCTTTTCTCTTGCCACTTTTAAGATTCTCCATCTATAATTTTGCCATTTTGGGTATTGTGAGGCTTGGTGAAAGTCTCTCCTGGTTCAGCTTGTTTTGGACTCTGTTGCTTCCTGGTCCTGGGTGTCCATTTCCATTTTCAGGGAGGGGACATTCTCAGCTATTATTTTTTCAAGTAAATTATCTATGCCTTTCTCTCTTCTCATTCTGGGACCCATATGATGCATATATTATTACTCTTGGTATTGTTCCCCAAAGTTATCCTCATTTCTTAAATTCCTTTTTTTCTGTTCAGCTTAGGTGAACTATTATTATTCTATTATTCTGTCTTTCAGTTCACTTATCTGTTTCTCTGTATCATGTGATGTACTCTTGGTTCCTTCTAGTTTTATGTTTTCCAGTTATTGTATTCTTCAGTTCCATTTGGTTCTTCTTTATATTTTGTAACTCTTTGTTAGACTTCTTGCCCTGTTCATCCATTATTCTCTCCCATGTTCATTGAGCATTTTTATGATCACTACCTTGAAAGCTTTGTTGGATAGATTTCTCTCCTCTACTCTACTCTGTTTAGTTCTTCTGAGTTTTATCTTGTTCTTTGGTTTGGATCATATTCCTTTGTCTCCTCATTTTTCCCAGTTCTCTGTATCTATTTATATTTGTTAAGTAGGTCAGTTATGTTTGCTCATCTTCACAAAGTGGAATTACATAGCAGATAGCCTATGGTGCCAATCAGCATACTCCACTCCATTCACCAGAGCTATATATCCTACACATGACCCATATGTGTGCTTTGTGGGTCCTTCTCTTATTATAAAACCACCTACTCTGGGCATACTGGTAGCCAGGCTGGCTTCCAGCCCAGTTGGCTGCCAGGCCGTGTCATGTGGTTGTTGATGGCTCACTGTTGTCTTGGCATGACTGGCTGTTCAGCCCCAATGGTCCTGGAGCTGGTGCTGGCTTGCTAGTGGGTGGGACCAGGGGCCAGAGTGGCTGTCTACAGGACCTGGGGAAACCTAGGACTGGCACCCCACCACTGGTGGGCAGGGTCATATCTCAGGGCAGCTTGATGCATATGGCAGCCTATTGGGCTTTTATTTTTATCTTTGTTTCATTATATGTAACAAGCCTTCTTTTCTCAGTTTTTAAAGTTTTCTCTGTCTTGGGTCTTGAGCAATTTGGTTTGATGTTCCTTGATGTAATTTTCCTTATTTCTTGTACTTGGGGTTCATTTAGCTTCTTAGATCTGTGGGTTCATAGTTTCCATAAAATTTGGTAATTTTAGTAGCATTATTTCTTCAAACATTCTTTTCTTCCCTCTTACTTTCTGAGACTCCAATTGCATTTGTGTACTTTTTCAGTGAAAATTTTTCACTGATGCTCTGCTCTTTTGCTTTTTTGTTTTATACTTTTTTTATAGTGTCTATTGCTGTGTCTTTACCAATCTTTTTACCTGCCATATTAAATTTGCCATCAATCTTATTTGGTCCTTTTTTTTTTTTGTCTCACATTTTAGTTTTCATTTGTTTAATATGTTTTTATATCTTCTGTGTCTCTCTACTTAACTTTTGAACATATATGTCAGCTGTGGGTCAATTTTGACTGATTTTTTTTTCTTTTCATTACACATTCTATTTTCCTTCTCTTATATGCCTTATAATTTTGGATAAGAAGCACAACATAGTGAACTTTAACTTGGTGAGTGCTAAATGCTTTTGAATTACTAATCTTTAACTGTTTTCTGGACTGCAGTTAAATTAGGGGAAATAATGTGTTACTTCTGGGTTTTCCTTTTAAGATATTTTAGGCAGGACTAGAGAAGGCAATGGCACCCCACTCCAGTACTCTTGCTTGGAAAATCCCATGGACGGAGGAGCCTGGTAGGCTGCAGTCCATGGGGTTGCTGAGCGTTGGACACGACTGAGCGACTTCACTTTCTCTTTTCACTTTCAGGCATTGGAGAAGGAAATGGCAACCCACTCCAGTGTTCTTGCCTGGAGAATCCCAGGGACGGGGGAGCCTGGTTGGCTGCCGTCTATGGGGTTGCACAGAGTCGGACACGACTGAAGTGACTCAGCAGCAGCAGAGCAGTGTTTAATCTAGGAATAGTCACTACTATTCAAGCAGGTTTCTTTCAGTTTCTCTAATACTTCATGAATTGGAGGTTTTCCTGTCTGCCTGGTGGGAATAGGTACCCTCACCCTGCATGGACTCCCATTTCCCTCTAATCCTTGCATATGCTTCTTCCCATGACTTCTGTTTTCTTTTGTTGTTGTTGTTTTTAACCACATATGGTTTTCAGTGAAAACAGCTGAAAGAGACCCCTACAAGGGTTTTCTCTCTGCCCCTGATTCTTACTTCTGTCTCTTTAACACAGGGAATCTGCCAGGCTTTACCTGAGTTTTCCTTACCTACCTGACATCCTGAAAACTCTTTTCATGGTTCTAAGCTAGAGCAATCATAGGGCTTACTTGATTTGTTTCCCATCTTTTAGGGATTACTTTTCTTCATTGCCTAATATCTGATCTCTTTAAAACTGTTGTTTCTTAATATTTTATGGGGTTTTTTTTTTTTTTGAGGAGCTGAGTTTCAGGTGGAGGTGGGGGGGGTGAATTCAGTTCCTAGTTTTACATCTTGGCCAGAATCAGAAGTCCTTAGAACTTTAATCATTTTTATGATTTTCATTTGTCTGTTTTATTTATATAATTCACTGTTGTATTCTTTTTAATATTATTTTTTAATTTATTTCTGTTCATACATTCTTTTTCCAATAGATTTTTGATTGGTTGTTCTACTCCTCTACATAATTTCAGTCAGTTACACTATCCTTCATATTCTGGTATTACTACATAGTCTTTAGTTTCTCACTGCTTCTGCTATTGATAGTAGTTTAACAAATGCTTTTGTTTCTATTTTAGAAGATGCTTGTTAAGGAGAGTTTAATTCTCCTTTCTATAAGAGATGCTTGATAGAGATTGTTTAATTTTAAATGTTATATCTTTTAATAGAGTTAAAATTCTATTTTACTATGAGATTTTACTACAGAAGTTTATATTACAGCATAGAGAAAATAAGCATATTCACATTTACTTTGATGAAAAACATCATATTCTGACCACTGCTATGCTAACAGTCAGCTGCTAACCTTGTGTTTATATTTTGCTTTCTTTAGTATTTTTTACAGGAAACCATCAGTTACTGAGTATATTATCAACATGAGACGCTCCCTTCTATGAATATGTGTCTGTATACAGATAACTTTATACTTTTGGGCCCAGATTGCCAGCAAAGATCAATAGTTCCTTTATCTGCTTGACTGTCTAGCGAAGTCCAGTGTAGCTCCTGCTGCTTTAGCTTTTCCTTCTCCCTTACTGACGACATTCCACTTCCACTAAATTGATATTTCTTGATTTTAGAATTATAAATTAGTATATGCTTTGTTTTTAAAAGTATGTTTCAACATTCTCTTTTAACAGTTAACTATGCAGTATATGGGATTTTTTCCCCCTAATGACAGGTCAAATTAAACAGATTCCAAAACTATCAATACTTTCATGTTTTGAGGAAATGGAAAATTATGTATTTTACTTAAACCTTTAATGATATGTAGTATGTAGCTTCTTGTATATATGTATGTGTGTGTGTGTGTGTGTATATATATATATATATATATATATATATATATGTTTTTTCATTTTAATTTAGGATTTGCTTTCCCATATGCTACATATGGACCCACAGCAGCGGTACACTACAGAGCAAGTATTAAAACACTCATGGATAACCCACAGAGATCAGTTACCAGATGATCAGCCAAGTATAAATGGTTCATCACATGTTGTTAAGGTAAAACCAACATACTTTTAAGCATCTTCTAAATGCCATGACATTGCATGCCATTCAGTGATGACACATATAATTACTTTATAGTGTCTTTATTTTTTTTAAGTATATTTATAGATTCTTTTGTTTTGGCTTGCTTTTTTAAATAACAGCCCTTTTTATGTACAGCCTTACTGATGATACATAAATTTTCTTGATTACATTTGGTTTGCTTTAAGAGACACTGGGGCTTGGTGCAGACTAAATTCAAGTTTCGTATGGGAAAAAAAAAGATGCCTATTGGTTCCTGAATTAATAGCCATTGGTGCAAGTTTCCATACTTACAGACATTGAACCTAGATTTTGAAGTTAAACGTGGTTTATCCATTTATCTGTTGATGGACATTAAGATGTGTTTTCATATCTTGGCTGTTTTGAATATTGTTAGAATGATCATGGGAGTGCAAATTTATGTGAGAATAAATTGTGGGGGGGTGTGTATGTGTGGAATATATTATATATAATGGAATTATATGTATGTAATATGGTATATATAATGGAATATTGTTCATCTTTTTAAAAGGAGATCTTTGTCATTTGCCACAACAGACATGAATCCAAAGACATTATGCTAAGTGAAATAATGTAGACACAGAAAGAAAAAAACTACATCATTTGTCTTACATGTAGAATCTAAAAAAACCAAATATTATGAAAGCAGAGAGTAGAACAGTGGTTACCAGTAGACAGGGAGAAGGTCGAAATGGGGAGATATTGGTCAAGGTATACAAAGTTACAGTTATGTAGAATGAGTAAGCCTAGAGGTCTAATGTGAAGTCTGATGTTAAGTACAGGTAATAAATAATACTATAGTGAATGCTGGAAATTTGCTAAGAGTAGTTTTTCAGGTACTCTTATCACACACAAAAATGATAACTATGTGAAGAGGACATATGTTAATTAGCTTGACTGTAGTAATCATTTTACTGTGTATATCAAGATAACATGTTTTATGCCTTAAATATATACAATTCCTATGAAAAATACGTTTTAAAAGATATTTAAAAACAAATTTTATGAGTTTTGAAAGACTGAAAAAATAATACATTTTAGTTTTAAAAACTTGTAAGAAGCATATTTATTGAAATAAAAAATATATAAGTAATCAGATGTTAATCAAAGGGCCATCAACATAAATACTATGGATTCTCAGTTACTTTCCTGGGGGAAAGTAGTTAAATTTTTCATGATACAATGTGAAAGTTTTCTTACCTTCAGAGATTGTTATTCAATTTGTAATATTTCTCATTATTATTAGGGAGCAGTGGTCGCCACATATTCTGCCCTGACTCACAAGACTTTTCAACCAGTCCTAGAGCCTGTTGCTGCTTCAAGCTTAGCTCAGCGACGAAGCATGAAAAAGCGAACATCAACTGGCCTTTGAAAGTTTTAGGGTTCCTCAGCCAAACTGGATGAAGAAAAGATAAAATGTGTAGCTTTTTGTCTAATCATATATCAAAGGCATTGTTTTCTACTACATTACTTGAATATTCTGATTAAGCTTCCTTTTTTTTAAGGGGGAGTAAGATAAAAAAAAACATATATAGGTCCACAATTTTCATACTATGCTGCTTTTCAGTGTTGTCCAAGTATTTATTTAAGTATATAATTGGTGTCTATAAAGTCCTACCAACTTCTCTACATACTAACTTCTACAGTTTCTTTCAGATTTCTGGTTATGTAAAATAATGGCTTGGGAAATCATTACCAACAGTCAAGTTGCAAGTATAATAGTATAATGCCAAGCAATGTCAGTATTTTTTAACATTAGATCCTGAAAGGTTAGATGTCTTATTTTATTTTTTTTTTTAAGAAAAGCGAAAAAGAAATGTATCGTAGAAACTTGTCATTATGTGTAAACTCCATTCATTTGACTCTCTGTAGTTACTAAAATGTAAACATAGTAGTTTGGGGCCAGAGCAAACATCATTTGTGCTCATATGTGAATTCCTAATATGGTTGATGCCAAAGTTTTTACAGAAGTATTAAATCATAGATAATGTGTGCCAACAGACCTGTATATTGTCTGTAAATGGCCTCATCTAGAAATAAAGGCTTCTGTAAAATTTACATCGAATGGAATTGTAGTACAAGTGAAGAAATTTTAGCCAAAGGTCGTATATTGGTATTATAATCTACTAAATAGGTCATAGTTAAGCCTTTGAAAGTAAAGTATATGGTGTTGGCACTACCTTGATGTTATGTAAACTGACTTTGAGGTTAACCAATTGGATCTAATTATCATCTGTCCTTTTATAATGAACTACACTCTTGTTTTTTTGATTTCCCTGTGCTTTGAATTACAGTGTAGCATATTTATCTTTAATCCTATGGTTATATAGTTGAAATATTACTGTAATGAACTTGTGAGCTTAGCACACATGATATAGTTATAATGCATTTCAGTAAACTTTAAATAATACTACATAATAGTTATACTTCAAGAAGATAAACTGTCTTTTTAAATAGGAAGTAATATTAATGATATGCATAAAATTTGAACACATTTTAAAATAATATTTATAATAACAAGGTCTGGCCAAATTGGTCCTATTATTAAATTTTATGATTCAGAACCACTGTGTAGTATATATTGTTTTCTCTAAATGATTGAATTTGAAAGAATCTTTTTTGTGCTGTTGAAGAAAATACCATTACTACTACTTTAAATAGCATTATTACTACTGCTGCTGCTACAACTACTGACAGAAAGAACTCATGAATGTAAACTTGAGGATATTACACTTTTCTTTAGTGAATATAAGTGATCTACTTATGTGTGCTTGTTTTACTGTATTTTATTTTGCTTAGTTCAGAGAGGGGTGATTACTGAGCTCTGAAATGTATATAGGCTAGAAGACTTGTAACTTCAGTATTTAATAAAATAAACTATACATAATTCTCTTTATAATGTAAGTGATCTATATTCCACACACAAAGGTCTGTTTCGTTTGTGTGATATATAAAAGTACGTGTCCATATTTTGAGATGTCTTTTGCAATAGTTGAAAGACATTAAAGAACGTCTTAATATTACATGGAAGATATTATTTAGAAAGACACTGGGATCATATCTTGTGGATTTTTTTGTCCCAGTTCAGCTTTTTCTTTCCTCATTTTGCTTTATTACTAGAAGTACTTGTGTCATTATATTGGCTTATTTTCCTCTTGTTTGTGCTGTAATGCCTTCTTATCAAAATTGATATGACACACTTAGATGTGATTTTGGTGTGTAACTTTTCAGAACAGAGATACTATTTCTATATATGCTTTTGTAGTAGTAGAATTAGAGTAAGTAAAGTTGGAAAATGAAAAATGATCACAAAATAACTTTGTCTTTACATAAGCAATAGTTTTTAAGTAGATGATCTTAATTTTTCAATGAGTTTGCTCAAAAAGGTTGTGTCACACACTCCTTTCGTGAAAGGAACATGGTCAGAAATAAGCAACAAACAGCACAATTCCTCATCACTCAGTGAAAGTTGAAAAGGTATAAAAGATATAGATGCTAGTGGATTTTCCCAATAATTGTGAGTTTTCTTCTGGAAAATTCAAACAGAGTAGCTTAACAACAGTAGTAGTGGGCAACCTTATTATAAGGGAAAGCTTCACATTACACCTTCATTCTGCAAAAGGAACCCAGGTAGGGATGCATAATCATGTCATTTTTGGCTAGAACTCTAGAACAACAAAAGCAGATGTGAATGGGACATTTTTTGATGGGGTTTCTATAAATTCTTAACCAATAAAAGTAAATCCTTTCTTTGAGACTTAATACTTTGATTTCTAATGGATTCATGAACAATTATTTTATATTGCTTTTCTTTCTAGTTGATGGTTCTTTATAGTATTTAATAATAAAGTTGGGGGTTTTATTGTCAAAAAGAGAGGCTATTGTAATAATATTTTTTTCTCAAAGAAAAAACAGCAGATTTGCCCAGGTAGACTGAACAATCTATTGTCCTAAAGCACATATTATTATGAATAAACTCAGGAAACCATTTGTATGAAAGTTAATATGTGTTGCTGGTATTGGTGATTTTGTGGGGAAAAAAAACGATTTTAGTTATTTTATGAAAATCAAACTTTAGCCTATTTTCTTAAATCCATGAATACCTAAACATTTGTTGTCATTTTTTGCCATTGATAATTAAACATAGTAAAGCATTTTGATTGGAGAAGGCAATGGCACCCCACTCCAGCACTCTTGCCTGGAAAATCCCATGGATGGAGGAGCCTGGTGGGCTGCAGTCCATGGGGTCGCTAAGAGTCGGATATGACTGAGCAACTTCACTTTCACTTTCTCACTTTCATGCATTGGAGAAGGAAATGGCAACCCACTCCAGTGTTCTTGCCTGGAGAATCCCAGGGGCAGGAGAGCCTGGTGGGCTGACGTCTATGAGGTCACACAGAGTCGAACATGACTGAAGTGACTTAGCAGCAGCAGCAAAGCATTTTGATAGCACCTCTGGTTAGCCCAAAGGGATTTTATTTGTATAGGCAACTGGAAACTTTAAGAACAGATGCTTGGTTTTTATGATGTCTCCTCTTTGCAACATCATGTTAAAATAGTACTTCCTGCAGAAACATATTTCTTCTGATTGAATTGTGTTTTCTTAACATAAGAGACACTTTGTATATGAAGGAGAAGAACCACTTACCTTGGCTTTAAGATCAGCTAGACTTTAAACTAAGCAAAATATCTTTGGCATTCTCTGCATTCTCTTTCTCCTGGCTTTTCAGCTTCCACATACAGTCTTACTTGAGTACCTCACAGAGAACTCCATGATTAAAGCTTACTGCAGGAGGATTCTGTGCTCTAAAAGGACCTCTCACCCTTTCCCTTCCCTGAATCAGAATTTGCATTCTCACAGAGTAGCTATTTTCAGCTAAAAAAGTGAGAGGAAAGATACCTTATTAATTCATTTTTCTGGTGGCTAAAAAATTATTGGCATTTTCAAGGAAGATGTCTATTAATCAAATGAGTTTCTTCTTGCTGGATGTTAAGGCAGTCTAAAAAGATGAGAATAATTTTTAAATCAATTATTATCAGGGAAGATACTTTACAGCAAGGAACTTGCACAGTGTACCCCTAGTATCAGATTATCCTAAAACAGTGGTGTTTTTTGTGTGTATATGTGTTTTATTTTTTTTGCACAGCTCCTTCCTTACTACTTCTCAGTCTACATTTTCTCTTAAAAACTTCCCAGCTTTTTCCTCAGAGTGAACTTCACAATGAACTTCTATGACAGAATGGTGTGGAGGAGACAGTTGTCGTTCAGCTTATATTTATCCATGTTCTTGTTACTCATATTACATAGTCCATATAACATATAAGTAGTCTCCCCACAGACTCCAGTCCCTATTCCTATTTTATTGGTAACGAAGCAAGAGCACAGAAAGATTAAATGCAAACTATCAGGGCCAAGTCTCCAGATCCTTTGTATAGATTTCAGGTCATGGAGAACCTATTTATCATAATGTTATTCCTCAAGAAGAATGCAAACTCTATTAAGTATAGATTGGTTAACCACAATTAGAATATTTAGAACAATTTTTTTACATTTCAAAGCTTATTCAAGTATTTTTGGTATGTATCACAAAATGACTGATTACTGAAATTAACAAAACAGTTCAGTGTGATGCTATCTCCCTTCCTATGCAAGAGTGTAGTGTCACTGATAGTGATTATTTTCAAATACATTATACTCATGGGTGCATTGTTCCAGGTTTTAGTTGTAAAATATAGTGAAGTCCATCATATAATCTTAATCAAATGATGAAGCTTGATCTAAAATTCAGTTTGATTCCAAATAGCTGAAGGTGTAGTAAGTCCAAAATTACAGTCATCAGTTTCTTAGAAGTATGAAGTAAAAGACAAAGGGCAATAATTTTTGCAATACAGAAAGTCAAGATTGCTTAATTATGTAATATTTAATCAATTCAGTTCAGTCACTCAGTCGCGTCTGACCCTTTGTGACCCCACGGACTGCAACACGCTAGGTTTCCCTGTCCATCTTCAGCTCTTGGAGCTTGCTCAAACTCCTGTCCATTGAGCCGGTGATGTCATCCAACTATCTCAATCTCTGTCGTCCCCTTCTCCTCCTGCCTTCAATGTTTCCCAGCATCAAGGTCTTTTCCTTGCATCAGAGTCTGTTAGGTGCATTAGGCTTGCATTTATGTGACCAAAGTACTCGAGCTTCAGCTTCAGCATTAGTCCTTCCAGTGAATATTCAGGATTGATTTCCTTGACGATTGACTGGTTGAATCTCCTTGCAGTCCAAGGGACTCTCAAGAGTCTTCTCAAAAGTTCTTCTCACAGTTCAAAAGCATCAATTCTTCGGTGCTCAGGTTTCTATATGGTACAACTCTCATATCCAGATATGACTACTGGAAAACAATAGCTTTGACTATATGGACCTTTATTGGCAAAAGCCTCTTGATGAAGGTGAAAGTGGAGAGTGAAAAAGTTGGCTTAAAGCTCAACATTCAGAAAACAAAGATCATGGCAACCGGTCCCACCACTTCATGGGAAATAGATGGGGAAACAGTGGAAACAGTATCAGACTTTATTTTTCTGGGCTCCAAAATCACTGCAGATGGTGAATGCAGCCATGAAATTAAAAGACGCTTACTCCTTGGAAGGAAAGTTATGACCAACCTAGATAGCATATTCAAAAGCAGAGACATTACTTTGCCAACAAAGGTTCGTCTAGTCAAGGCTATGGTTTTTCCAGTGGTCATGTATGGATTGTGAGGGTTGGACTGTGAAGAAGGCTGAGCGCCGAAGAATTGATGCTTTTGAACTGTGGTGTTGGAGAAGACTCGTGAGAGTCCCTTGGACTGCAAGGGGATCCAACCAGTCCATTCTGAAGGAGATCAGCCCTGGGATTTCTTTGGAAGGAATGATGCTAAAGCTGAAACTCCAGTACTTTGGTCACCTCATGCGAAGAGTTGACTCATTGGAAAAGACTCTGATGCTGGGAGGGATTGGGGGCAGGAGGAGAAGGGGACAACAGAGGATGAGATGGCTGGATGGGATCACTGACTCGATGGCCGTGAGTCTGAGTGAACTCCTGGAGTTGGTGATGGACAGGGAGGCCTGACGTGCTGCGATTCTTGGGGTCGCAAAGAGTCGGACATGACTGAGCGACTGATCTGATCTGATCTGAATGTGTCTGCTTCTTAATTTGCTGTCTAGGTTGGTCATAGCTTTTCTTCCAAAGAGCAAGTGTCCTTTAATTTCGTGGCTGCAGTCACCATCTGCAGCATTGTGCAGCCCAAGAAAATAAAGTCTGTCACTGTTTCCATTGTTTCCCCATCTTGAAGTGATGGGACAAGATGCCATGATTTTAAGTTTTTTAAATGTTGAGTTTTAAGCCAGCTTATTCTCTCTCCTGTTTCACTTTGATCAAGAGGCTCTTTAGTTCTCTTTGCTTTCTGCCATAAGGGTGGTGTCATCTGCATATCTGAGGTTACTGATATTTCTCCCAGCAATCTTGTTTCCAGCTTATGCTTCATCCAGCCCAGCATTTCTTATGATGTACTTACACTACATATAAGTTAAATAAGCAGGGTGAAAATATACAGCCTTGCCATACTCCTTTCCCAATTTAGGAACCAGTTTGTTGTTCCATGTCTGTTTCTAACTGTTGCTTCTTGACCTGCATACAGGTTTCTCATGAGGAAGGTCAGGTGGTCTAGTATTCTGATCTCTTGAAGAATGTTCCATAGATCACCAGTCCAGGTTCGAAGCATGAGGCAGGGTGCTCAGGGCTGGTGCACTGGGATGTTGCCTGAGGGATGGAGAACACATGTACACCCATGGCTGATTCATGTGAATGTATGGCAAAAACCACCACAATATTGTAAAGTAATTAGCCTCCAATTGAAAAAAAAAAGTGGAAAGAAAAAAAAGAGGGGAGGGGATATATGTATACCTATGGTTGATTCAAGTTGAGGTTTGACAGAAAACAGCAAAATTCTGTAAAGCAATTATCCTTCAATAAAAAAATAAATTCTAAACCCCCCCCTAAAAAAAAGAGTGTTCCACAGTTTGTTCTGATCCACAGAGTCAATGACTTTGCTGTAGTCAATAAAGCAGAATTAGATCTTTTTCTGGAATTACCTTGCTTTTTCTGTGATCCAACAGATGTTGGCAGTTTGACCTCTGGTTCCTCTGCCTTTTCTAAATCCAGCTTGAACATCTAGAAGTTTGGTTCACATACTGTTGAAACCTCACTTGGAGAATTTTGAGCATTATTTTGCTAGCATGGGAGATGATGCAATTGTGCACTAGTTTGAACATTCTCTGGTGTTGCCTTTCTTTGAGATTAGAATGAAAACTGAATTTTTCCAGTCCTGTGGCCACTGCTGAATTTTCCAAATTTGCTAGCATATTGAGTTTAGCACTTTAACAGCATTAACTTTTAGGATTTGAATTAGCTCAGCTGGAATTCCATCACCTCCACTAGCTTTCTTCATAGTGATGCTTCCCAAAGCCCACTTGGCTTCACACTCCAGGATGTCTGGCTCTAGGTGAGTGATCACATCATCATGGTTATCAAGATCTTTTTGTATAGTTCTTGTGTGTATTCTTGCCACCTCTTCTAAATATCTTATGCTTGTTAGGTCCATACATTTTCTGTCCTTTAATGTGCCTATCTTTGTATGAAATGCTCCCTGGGTATCTCTAATTTTCTTGACGACATCTCTAGTCATTCCATTCTTTTGTTTTCCTCTATTTCCTTCCATTGTTCACTTAAAAAGCCTTTTTAGAACCCCCATGCTATTCTCTGCATTCAGATGGGTATATCTTCCTTTTTCTCCTTTGCCTTTAGCTTCTCTTCTTCTCAGCTATTTGTAAGGCCTCCTGAGACCACTTTTCACCTTTTTGCATTTTCTTTTCACGAGGATGGTTTTGATCACCGCCTCCTGTACAATGTTACTAACCTCTGTCTATAGATTTGCAGGTACTCTGTCTATCGTATATAATCCCTTGATTTTATTTGTCACTTACACTGTAAAATAATAAGGAATTTGATTAGGTCATACCAGAATGGCCTAATGGTTTGCCCTACATTCTTCAATTTTAAGTCTGAACTTTCAATAAGGAGTCCATGATCTAAGCCACAGTCAGTTCCCAGTATTTTTTTTTAATTTATTTAATATAATTGGAGGTAAAATACTTTACAATATTGTGGTGGTTTTCCATACATTGACATGAATCACCCACAGGTATACAGGTGTCCACCCATCCTGAACCACCCTCCCATCTCCCTCACCACCCCATCCCTCTGGGTTGTTCCATACCACCAGCTCTGAGTGCCCTGCTTCATTCATCAAACTTGCACTGGTCATCTATTTTACATATGGTAATATACATGTTTCAATGCTATTCTCTTATATCATCCCACCCTCACCTTCTCCCACATAGTCCAAAAGTCTGTTGTTTATATCTGTGTCTCTTTTGCTGTCTTGCATATAAGGTCGTTACCATCTCTCTAAATTTCATATATATATATGAAATATATATTAATATATATAATATTAATATGTATATGCCTTAATATATTATATCGGTGTTTTTCTGACTTACTTCACTCCGTATAATAGGCTCCAGTTTCGTCCACTTCATTAGAACTGATTCAAATGTGTTTTTTTCATAGATGAGCAATATTCCACTGTGTATATGTACCACAACTTCCTTATCCATTCGTCTGCCAGTAGACATCAACCATGTCCTAGTTATTGTAAACAGTGTTGCAATAAACACTGGGGTACACATGTCTCTTTCAATTCTGGTTTCCTCTGTGTGAATTCCGAGCAGTGGGATTGTTGGGTCGTATGGCAGTTCTATTTCCATTTTTTTAAGGAATCTCCACAGTGTTCTCCATAGTGGCTGTACTAATTTGCATTCACACCAGCAGTGTAGGAGGCTTCCTTTTTCTCCACACCCTCTCCAGCATGTATTGTTTGTAGACTTTTTGATGGCAGCCATTCTGACTGGCGTGAGAGGGTACCTCATTGTGGTTTTGAGTTGCATTTCTCTAAATGAGTGATGTTAAACACCTTTTCATGTGTTTGTTAGCCATCTGTATGTCTTCTTTGGAGAAATGTCTGTTTATTTCTTTGGCCCATTTATTGATTGGGTCATTTATTTTTCTGGTATTACACTGCATGAGGTGCTTATATATTTTTGAGATTAATTCTTTGTCAGTTGTTTAATTTGCTATTATTTTCTCCCATTCCTAAGGCTGCCTTTTCACCTTGCCTATAGTTTCCTTCATTATGCAAAAGCTTTTAAGTTTAGTTAGGTCCCATTGTTTATTTTTGTTTCCATTTCCATTTCTCCAGCAGGTGGATCATAGAGTATCTTGCTGTTTTATGTCAGATTGTTCTGCCCCTGTTTTCCACTAGGAATTTTATAGTTTCTGGTCTTCCCTTTAGATCTTTAATCCATTTTGAGTTTATTTTTGTTTATGGTGTTAGAAAGTGATCTACTTTCTTTCTTTCTTTTTTTTTTTTTTTTACAGGTGATTGACCAGTGTTCCCAGAACCTCTTGTTAAAGAGATCATCTTTTCTCCATTGTATATTTTTGCTTCCTTTGTCAAAGATAAGATGTACATAGGTGCATGGATTTATCTCTAGGCTTTCTATTTTGTTCCATTGATCTATATTTCTGTCTTTGTGCCAATACCATACTGTCTTGATGACTGTAGCTTTGTAGTATAGTCTGAAGTCAGGCAGGTTGATTCCTCCAGTTCCATTCTTCTTTCTCATGATTACTTTGGCTATTCAGGGTTTTTTTGTGTTTCCATACAAATTGTGAGATTATTTGTTATAGTTATGTGAAAAGTGTTGGTCGCTTCATAGGGATTGCATTAAATCTATAGATTAGTTTGGGTAGTATACTCATTTTCACTATATTGATCCTTCCAATCCACAAACATGGTATATTTCTCCTTCTATTTGTGCCATCTTTGATTTATTTCATAAGTCTTTTATAGCTTTCTATATGTAGGTCTTCTGTTCCTTTAGTTAAATTTATTCCTAACTATCTTATTCTTTTTGGTGCAATGGTGAAGGGGATTGTTTATTTAATTTCTCTTTTTGTTTTCTCACTGTTAGCGATTAGGAATGCAAGGGATTTCTGTGTATTAATTTTATATCCTGCAACTGTACTATATGCATTGATTGGCTTTAGTAATTTTCTGCTTCTGTCTTTAGGGTTTTCTATGTACAGGATCATGCCATCTGAAAACAGTGAGAGTTTTACTTCTTTTCCAATCTGGATTCCTTTTATTTATTTATTTATTTTTTTGTCTATAATTGCTGCACTTAGGATTTTCAGAACTATGTTGAATTGTAGTGGTGAGAGTGGGCAACTTTGTCTCATTCCTGATTTTAGAGGAAATGCTTTCAGTTTTTTGACATTGAACATAATGTTTGCTGTGGGTTTTTCATATATGGCTTTTATTATGTTGAGATATGTTCCTCTATTCCTGCTTTCTGGAGAGTTTCTATCATAAATGGGTATTGTATTTTGTCAAAGGCTTTCTTTGCAGATATTGAGCTAATAATGTGGTTCTTATCTTTCAATTTGTTAATATGGTGTATCACATTGATTTATTGGCAAATATTGAAGATTCCTTGCATCCTTGGGATAAAGCCTTCCTGGTCATTATTGTAATCTTTTTAATATGGTGCTGGATTCTGTTTCCTAGAATTTTGTTGAGGATTTTTGCATCTGTGTTCATCATGGTATTGGCCTGTAGTTTTCTTTTTTGTGGCATCTTTGTCAGGTCTTGGTATTAGGGTGATGGTGGCCTCATAGAATGAGTTTGGAAGTTTACCCTGTGCAATTTTCTGGAAGAGTTTGAGTAGGATAGGTGTTAGCTCTTTTCTAAATTTTTGGTAGAATTCAGCTGTGAAGCCGTCTGGACCTGGGCTTTTGTTTGCTGGAAGATTTCTGATTACAATTTCAATTTCTGTGCTTGTGATGGGTCTGTTAAGATTTTCTATTTCTTCCTGGTTCAGTTTTGGAAAGTTGTACTTTTCTAAGAATTTGTCCATTTCTTCCATGTTGTCCATTTTATTGGCATATAATTGCTGATAGTAGTCTCTTATGATCCTTTGTATTTGTGTGTTGTCTGTTGTGATCTCTCCATTTCATTTCTAATTTTATTGACTTGATTTATCTCCCTTTGTTTCGTGATGAGTCTGGCTAATGGTTTGTCAATTTTATTTATCCTTTCAAAGAACTAGCTTTTGGCTTTGTTGATTTTTGCTATGGTCTCTTTTGTTTCTTTTGCATTTATTTCTGCCATAATTTTTAAGATTTCTTTCCTTCTACTAACCCTGGGGTTCTTCATTTCTTCCTTTTCTAGTTGCTTTAGGTGTAGAGTTAGGCTATTTATTTGACTTTTTTCTTGTTTCTTGAGGTATGCCTGTATTGCTATGAACTTGCGCCTTAGCACTGCTTTTACAGTGTCCCACAGGTTTTGGGTTGTTGTGTTTTCATTTTCATTCGTTTCTATGCATATTTTGATTTCTTTTTTTGATTTCTTCTGTGATTTGTTGGTTATTCAGCAGCGTGTTGTTCAGCCTCCATATGTTGCAATTTTTAACAGTTTTTATCCTGTAATTGAGATCTAATCTTACAGCATTGTGGTCAGAAAAGATGCTTGGAATGATTTCAGTTTTTTTGAATTTACCAAGGCTAGATTTATGGCCCAGGATGTGATCTATCCTGGAGAAGGTTCTGTGTGTGCTTGAGAAAAAGGTGAAATTCATTGTTATGGGGTGAAATATCCAATAGATATCAATTAGGTCTAACTCAAGACAGTATGGTACTCGCACAAAGACAGAAATATAGGTCAATGGAACAAAATAGAAAGCCCAGAGATAAATCCACGCACCTATGGACACCTTATCTTTGACAAAGGAGGCAAGAATATGCAATCGAGAAAAGACAATCTCCTTAATAAGTGGTGCTGGGAAAACTGGTCAACCACTTGTAAAAGAATGAAACTAGAACGCTTTCTAACACCATACAAAAAAAAAAAAACTCAAAATGGATTAAAGACCTAAATGTAAGACCAGAAAGTATAAAACTCCTAGAGGAGAACATAGGCAAAACACACTCTGACATAAATCACAGCAGGATCCTCTATGACCCACCTCCCAGAATATTGGAAATAAAAGCAAAAATAAATAAATGGGACCTAATTAAACTTAAAATCTTCTGCACAACAAAAGAAACTATAAGCAAGGTGAAAAGACAGCCTTCAGAATAGGAGAAAATAATAGCAAATGAAGCAACTGACAAATAATTAATCTCAAAAATATACAAGCAACTCCTACAGCTCAATTCCAGAAAAATAAACGACCCCATCAAAAAATGGGTCAAAGAACTAAACAGACGTTTCTCCAAAGACGACATACAGATGGCTAACAAACACATGAAACAATGCTCAACATCACTCATTATCAGAGAAATGCACATCAAAACCACAATAAGGTGCCATTTCACACCCATCAGAATGGCTTCGATCCAAAAGTCTACAAGCAATAAATGCTGGAGAGGGTGTGGAGAAAAGGGAACCCTCTTACACTGTTGGTGGGAATGCAAACTAGTACAGCCACTCTGGAGAACAGTGTGGAGATTCCTTAAAAAACTGGAAATAGAACTGCCTTGCTACTGCTAAGTCATTTCATTCATGTCCAACTCTGTGCAACACCATAGACGGCAGCCCACCAGGCTCCCCCGTCCCTGGGATTCTCCAGGCAAGAACACTGGAGTGGGTTGCCAATGCCTTCTCCGAGAACTGCCTTATGACCCAGCAATCCGACTGCTGGGAATACACACCAAGAAAACCAGAATTGAAAGAGACACGTGTATCCCAATGTTCATCACGGTGCTGTTAATAATAGCCAGCACATGGAAGCAACCTAGATGTCCATCAGCAGATGAATGGATAAGAAAGCTGTGGTGCATATACACAATGGAGTATTACTCACCCATAAAAATAAAACATTTGAATCACTTCTAATAAGATGGATGAAACTGGAGCTTATTATACAGAGTGAAGTAAGCCAGAAAGAAAAACACAAATATAGTACACTAATGCATATATATGGAATTTAGAAAGATGGTAACGATATCCCTGTATGCAAGACAGCAAAAGAGACACAGATGTATAGAACAGTCTTTTGGACTCTGTGGGAGAGGGAGAGGGTGGGATGATTTGGGAGAATGGCATTGAAACATGTATAATATCATATAAGATATGAATCGCCAGTCTAGGTTTGATGCAGGATACAGGATGCTTGGGGCTGGTGCAATGGGATGACCCAGAGGTATGGTATGGGGATGGAGGTGGGAGGGGGATTCAGGATGGGGAACACGTGTACACCCGTGGTAGATTCATGTTGATGTATGGCAAAACCAATACAATATTGTGAAGTAATTAGCCTCCAATTAAATAAATTAAAAAAAATAGAGATATGAAGAGAGCATTTCATACAAAGATGGCCCCAATAGAGGACAGAATCGATATGGACCTGACAGAAGCAGAAGATATTAAGAACAGGTGGCAAAAATACACAGAAGAATTATACAAAAAGGATCTTCATGACCCAGTTAATCACAATGGTGTGACCCCTCAACTAATGCCAGATATCCTGGAATGTGAAGTCAAGTGGGCCTTAGGAAGCATCACTACAAAGGTGGTGGAGGGGATGGAATTCCAGGTGAGCTATTTCAAATCCTCAAAGATGATGCTATGAAAGTGCTGCACTCAATATGCCAGCAAATTTGGAAAACTCAGCAGTGGCCACAGGACTGGAAAAGATCAGTTTTCATTCCAATCCCAAAGAAAGGCAATGCCAAAAAATGATCAAACTATTACACAGTTGCACTCATGTCACATGCTAGTAAAGTAATGCTCAAAATTCTCCAAGCCAGGCTTCAGCAGTACATGAACCATAAACTTCCAGATGTTCAAGCTGGTTTTAGAAAAGGCAGAGGAACCAGAGATCAAATTGCCAACATCCGCTGGATCATGGAAAAAGCAAGAGAGTTCCAGAAAAACATCTATTTCTGCTTTATTGACTGTGCCAAAGCCTTTGACTGTGTGAATGACTATAAACTGTGGAAAATTCTGATAAGAGATGGGAATACCAGACCACCTGACCTGCCTCTTGAGAAACCTGTAGCAGGTCAGGAAGCAACAGTTAGAACTGGACATGGAACAACAGATTGGTTCCAAATAGGAAAAGGAGTATGTCAAGGCTGTATATTGTCACCCTGATTATTTAACTTATATGCAGAGTACATCATGAGAAGCACTGGGCTGCAAGAAGCACAAGCTGGAATCAAGATTGCCAGGAGAAATATCAATAACCTCAGATATGCAGATGACACCACCCTTATGGCAGAAAGTAAAGAGGAACTAAAAACTTCTTGATGAAAATGAAAGAGGAGAGTGAAAATGTTGACTTAAAGCTCAACGTTCAGTAAACTTACGATCATGACATCTGGTCCCATCACTTCATGGGAAATAGATGGGGATACAGTGGAAACAGTGTCAGACTTTATTTTTTGTGTATCCAAAATCACTTCAATGGTGATTGCAGCCATGAAATTAAAAGACGCTTACTCCTTGGAAGGAAAGTTATGAGCAACCTAAACAGCATATTAAAAACCAGAGACATACTTTGCCATCAAAGGTCCGTCTAGTCAAGACTATTGTTTTTCCAGTAGTCATGTATGGATGTGAGAGTTGGACTGTGAAGAAAGCTGAGCACCAAAGAATTGATGCTTTTGAACTGTGGTGTTGGAGAAGACTCTTGAGAGTCCCTTGGACTGCAAGGAGATCCAACCAATCCATCCTAAAGGAGATCAGTCCTGGATGTTCTTTGGAAGGACTGATGCTGAAGCTGAAACTCCAATACTTTGGCCACCTGATATGATGAGCTGACTCACTTGAAAAGACCCTGATGCTGGGAAAGATTGAGGGCAGGAGGAGAAGGGGATGACAGAGGATGAGATGGTTGGATGACATCACCGACTCAATGGACGTGAGTTTCGTTGGGCTCCGGGAGTTGGTGTTGGACAGGGAGGCCTGGCATGCTGCTATTCATGGGGTCACAAAGAGTCGGACATGACTGAGTGACTGAACTGAACTGAATACTTTTCTAAGAATTTTTCAATTTCTTCCAAGTTGTCCATTTTTTTGTCATATATTTGCTCATACTAGTCTCTTATGATCCATTGTATTTCTGTGTTGTCTCTTGTGATTTCTCCATTTTCAGTTTTAATTTTATTGATTTAATTCTTCTCTGTTTTTTTTTTTTTTCTTGATGAGTCTGACTAATGGTTTGTCTATTTTATTTACTTCTCAAGGAACCAGATTTTAGTTTTGTTGATTTTTGCTATAGCCTCTTTTGTTTCTTTTTCTTTTATTTCTGCTCTCATTTTTATGATTTCTTTTCTTCTGTTAACTTTTGGGTTTTTCTGTTCTTCTTTGTCTAGTTTCTTTAGGTGCAAAGTTAGATTGTTATTTGATGTTTTTCTTGTTTCTTGAGGTAGGCTTGTATGTCTATGAATCTCCCTCTTAGCACTGTTTTGCTGAATCTCATAGGTTTTGAGCTGTCATTTTTTCACTTTCATTTGTTTCTATGCATATTTTTATTTCCTTTTTGATTTCTTCTGTGATCTGTTGATTATTCAGAAGCGTGTTGTTAACCTCCATATGTTTGTATTTTTAATAGTTTTTTTTTGTTGTTGTTGTTGTTTTGTTTTTTTCCCCCTGTAGTTGACATTTAATCTTATAGCAAGTGTTCGGAAAGGATGCTTGAAATGATTTCAATTCTTTTAAACTTACCAAGGCTAGATTTATGGCCCAGAATGTGATCTGTCCTAGAGAATATTCCATGTGCACTTGAAAAAAAGGTTAATTCCATTGTTTTCAAGTGAAATCCCCTATGGATACCAATTAGATCTAATTGGTCCATTGTATCATTTAGAGCTTTTGTTTCCTTGCTAGTTTTCTATTTGGTTGATCTATCCATAGGTGTAAGTCGAATATTAAAGTCCCCCTGTTGTTTTGTTACTGTTTGTTTCCCCTCTCATACTTGTTAGCATTTGCCTTATGTATTGAGGTGATTGTATGTTGGGTGCATCTATGTTTATAATTCATGTATCTTCTTCTTGGATTGATCCTTTGATCATTTATAGTGTCCTTCTTTGTCTCTTATCACAGTCTATTTCAAAGTCTGTTTTGTCTGATATGAGTATTGCTACTACTGCTTGCTTTTGGTCCCCATTTGCATGAAATATCTTTTTCCAGCCCTTCATTTTCAGTCTGTATGTATCCCTAGGTTTGAGGTGAGTCTCTTTTACACAGCATAGATAGGAGTCTTGTTTTTTGTACATTCAGCCAGTCTTTGTCTTTTGGTTGGAGTATTTAACCTATTTACATTTAAGATAATTATTGATAAATATGATCCCATTACCATTAAATTAAATGTTTTGGGTTGTGTTGGGTTTGTTTTTATAAACTTTTACTGTGTTTCCTGTCTAGAGAATATCGTTTGGCAACTCCTGAAGAGCTGGTTTGGTGGTGCTAAATTCTCTCAGCTTTGCTTGTCTGTAAAGCTTTTGATTTCTCCTTCATCTATGAATGAAATCATTGCTGGGTAGAGAAAATTTGGTTGTATGTTTTTCTCTTTCATTACTTTAAGTATGCCCTGCCATTCCCTTCTGGCCTGGAGAGTTTCTATTTAAAGATCAGCCATTATCCTAATGGGGATCCCCTTGTGTGTTATTTGTTGCTTTTCCCTTGCTGCTTTTAATATTGGCTCTTTGTGTTGGATCTTCGTTAGTTTGATTAATATGCATCTTGGAGTGTTTCACCTTGGGTTTATCCTCTTTGGGACTCTCTGGGTTTCTTTGACTTGAGTGGCTACTTCTTTCCCCATTTGAGGGAATTTTTAAACTATTATGTCCTCAAGTATTTTCTCATGCCCTTTCTTTTTGTCTTTTTCTTCTGGTACTCCTATGATTCAAATGTTGGGGTTTTAACATTGTCCCAAAGGTCTCTGAAGTTGTCCTCATTTCTTTAAATTCTTTTTCTTTTTTCCTCTCTGCTTCATTTATTTCCACCGTTGTATCTTCCACCTCACTTATCCTCTCTTCTGTCTCGGTTATTCTACTTTAGGTTCCCTCCAGAGTGTTTTTGAATTCAGTTATTGCAGTATTCATTATTGAGCAATTATTTTTTTCTAGGTCTTTTTAAACATTTCTTGCATTTTCTCAATCCTTGTCGCTAGTCTGCTTATCTGTAACTCCATTTTTTTTTTTTTTTCAAGATTTTGGATCATCTTTGCTATCATTATTCTAAATTATTTTTCAGGTAGACTCCCTACCTCCTCCTCTTTTCTTTGCTTAGGTGAGTTTTTATCATGTTCCTTCACCTGCTGTATATTTCTCTGCCTTTTCATCTTGTTTAGATTCCTGCATTTGTGGTCCCCTTTATGCAGGCTAACAGTTCTCAGTTCCTCTTAATTGTGGGGCCTGCTCCCTGTAGGTCAGGTTGGACTAATGGCTTGTCAAGGTTTCCTGGTTGGAGGAGCTTCTGTCTGTGTTCTACTGGGTGGAGCTGGATCTCTTCTTTCTGGAGTGCAGTGAAGTGTCCAGTAGTGAGTTTGGAGTGTCTCTGGGTTTCACATGGCTTTGGTCAGCCTATCTTTTAATGTTCAGGGTTATGTTGATGAAAAATTAGTGTGGTGTGTCTTGCACTGGATCTTGTTGGCTCTTGGGTGGAGCTTGCTTTCTCTGTAGGTATGGAGACTTTTGGGTGAGCTCTTGTCTATTAATGTTCCCTGGAGTCAGGAGTCCTCTGATGTTCTAAAGTTTGGGAGTCAAGCCTTCTGCTTCTGGCTTTTGGTCTTTCTCTTACAGTAGCCTCAAGACTTCTCCTTCAATGCAGCATAGAAAGTAAAATTCCTAGGGTATTGGTGAAACAATTCTCCACAGCCAGGAACACCAAGAGAAATAAACAGAGTTATATAGACAAGAGTAGAAGGAGGAGGAAGATAGAGGTGACCAGGAGGAGAGAAGGGGAATTCAAAAGGGGAGAGAGCAATCTAGCCAGTAATGAAGTCCCTAAGTGAAAATGGATACTGAAGATTGGATTCTTAGAGGTATAAAATTAATAACAAATATCAAAAAGCAAAACTAAAACCTAGAATAGAAGTTCAGTTCAGCTCAGTCACTCAGTCATGTCTGACTCTTTGCGAACCCATGAATCACAGCACGCCAGGCCTCCCCGTCCACCACCAACTCCCGGAGTTCACTGAGACTCACGTCCATCAAGTCAGTGATTCCATCCAGCCATCTCATCCTCTGTCATCCCCTTTTCTTCCTGCCCCCAATCCCTCCCAGCATCAGAGTCTTTTCCAATGAGTCAACTCTTCGCAAGAGGTGGCCAAAGTACTGGAGTTTCAGCTTTAGCATCATTTTTTCCAAAGAACACCCAGGACTGATCTCCTTTAGAATAGAAGTTAGACTCTCATAAATACAGTACAAAAAGTACAAAACATAATCACAAAATTTTTTTAAAATATATGTGCATTTTTTTAAAATAGGGGTTTTTTGAAAGGTAATAGTAGGCTAAAAAATGAAAGTTAAAGGAGTAATAATTTTTTTTTAATTGAAAAGTGATAATCATAAAAATGTATCTAGGGATTTCTCTGGAGCTGTTGTGGGCAGTGTGGGATCAGTTCAGTGTGCGATAGTCCCTTGTTCAAGCATGTGCTTTTTCTCAAGGTCTGTGGGTGCCCCTCAAATACACAGTCTTCAGTATTAAATGTAGGGTTTAAATCTGTTCCACCTGTCACTTCCAGAACGGTTCCCTCTTCTTTGTTTATTTTGGCTTCCTCTGTTTGGAAATCTCTTCAGTGTCTAATTTCTGCCCTGACACAAGGGAGAGAAAGTGGCCACTTTTTTAGGCTCACTTGTTCAGTTCTGTTGTGGGGAGGGAGGGATACTGCAACCAAATACCCCTGGCATGTGTGGGGGAGTGCTCACAGTGGATGGACCACACTGGGTTTGCCATAGCCCAAGGCAGTGCGTGCTTCCCAGGTCTACACTGCTCATACTGCAGGGTACTCTGCAAGGGTGCTGTTCCAAGTGGGTCCTGTATTTCATGCGCTTCCCAAACTAAGCTGCTCAGGTTCTTGGGTGCTCCATAAGGACACAGACCCAGATGGGCCATGCATTTTGTGCCCTTCCCAGGTCTGGCAATGTGCACTTTTAGAGGGCTTCCCTTGTAGCTCAGTTGGTAAAGAATCTGCCTGCAATGCAGGAGACCCAGGTTCGATTCCTAGGCTGGGAAGATCCCCTGGAAAGGGAAATGGCAACCCACTCCAGCATTCTTCCCTAGAGAATCCCCATGGACAGAGAAGCCTGGCAGGCCACAGTCCATGGGGTTGCAAGAGTCAGACTCGATTTAGCAATTTAAATCCCTACCACAGGTCCAGCAGCTCAGGTGACAGGGCGCTTGGTGAGCACACTGTCCCATGTGGGTCGTGCATCTTAATCAGCTCCCTGGTCTAGACTGCTTGGTTTCCTGAGTGCGCCATGAGATCATAGTCCCATGTGTACCATGTGTCTCCTCTGGGGTGCTAATCTCAGGCTGTGACAGTCCTGGTTGACAAATGTCAACCGTCCAGGATCCCAGGAAGATGTGGTTAGTAAATGAGAGCCTGCTCACAGTTTCATGGAAAATGCAGTATCTGGCACTGAGATTGCAGCAGTCCCTTGCCTTCTGGCTCTGGCTCTCACAGGCCTGCCTTTCTGCCTCTGGGGAGGGAGGGCCTGATAGGCAGCTGGCTTGCTCTCCTTTATTATTTGTTCAATCCTTTGTTCTGTAAGTGCACCAGGGGTCACCAAGGCTCGCCTTTCACAGGAAAGTTTTTTTTTGTTTGTTTGTTTGTTTGTTTCCTGTCTCTCTGGCAATCTTAGAGTTTGGGTTGCTATCTCATATTAGCTCTCTTAGATTGTCCTCGGGGCATTCAAACCCAGTCCTTACCCTAAGGAACAATGATGCAGCCCACACCTCTATGCCCAGCCCCCTTTGGCTGGTGCAGACATAAGAGTCTGGGCCATTTCTCCATCTGTAATTGTACTTGCAGTTTGGCATGTATTCTGTGGGGTTTTTTTCCCTCCCGATTATATTGGCCTCTGAGATTCCAAAATTCCCCACAGACATACCTGTAAAAGGGTTTCCTATTGTGTGGAAACATCTCCTCTATGACTCCCTGCCGAAGACAGGTCTCCATCCCTAAATCTTTTGTCACAGTTTTCGTCTTTTGTATTTTGTCTGACTTCCTTTTGAAGAGATTGGGCTGCCTTTCTGGGTGCCTGGTGCCCTCTGCCAGCATTCAGAAGTTTGCCAGCATTCAGAAGTTGTTTTGTGGAAGTTGCTCAGCATTCAAATGATCTTTTCATGAATTTGTGGGGGAGAAAATGGCCTCCCCATCCTGTTCCTCCACCACCTTAGGACCTTGTTTTTGCTGATTCTGTAGAGTTTCTCATCTTTGGCTCCAAAAAGTATAATCTGATTTTGGTGTTGACCATCTGATGATGTCCATGTGCAGAGCAGAGCTTTTGTTGTTGGAAGAGGGTGTTTGTTATGACCAGCACTTTCTCTTGGCAAACTATTAGCCTTTGGTCCTGCTTTACTTTGTACTCCAAGGCCAAACTTGCCTGTTACTCCAGGTATCTCTTGACGTCCTACTTTGCATTCCAGCGATGAAAAGTACTTCCTTTTTGCATGGATGAACCCTAGTTGTTTTCTGATAATCTCTTTAGGATTTTCTATGTATAGCATCATATCATCTATGAACAGAGACAGCTTTATTTCTTCTTTTCAAATTTAGATTCCCTTTATTTCTTTTTCTTCTTTGATTGCTGTGGCTAGGACTTCTAAAACTTTGTTGAATAAAAGTGATGACATTGGAAACACTTAGAGGGAATGCTTTCAGCTTTTCATAGTTGAGAATGATGTTAGCTGTGGGTTTGTCATATATAACCTTTGTTATATTGAGATAAATTCACTCTATGCTTCCTGTTTGGAGGGTTTTTTTTTTTTTTTTTCTTTATCATAAATGGGTGTTGAATTTGGTCAAAAGTTTTTCCTGAATCTATTGAGATGATCATATAGTTTTTATTCTTCAATTTTTTAATGTAGTGTATCGCACTAATTGATTTGTGGATATTGAATATAGATAAAGAAGACTTGCATCTCTTGAGATATACTCCACTTGATCATGGTGGATGATTCTTTTAATGTATTACTGGATTTGGTTTGCTATTATTTTGTTGAATATTCTTATGACTCTGTTCATCAGTGATATTGGCCTATAAATTTTTTTGTGTTTGTGGTTCTGGTATCTGTGTTATAGTGGCCTCATGAAATGAGCTTGGGAGAGTTCTTTCTTCTGCAGTTATTTTGGGAAGATTTTCAGAAGGATAGGTGTTATCTCTTCTTTAAATGTTTGCTAGAATTTGCCTGTGAAGCCATCATCTCCTGAACTATTGTTTGTTTGAAGTTTTTAACAGTATCAATTTTGTGAATTGTGCATAATCCTTTCATATTTTCTGTTTCTTCCTACTTCAGTATGGGAAGTATGTACTTTTCCAAGAATTTTTCCATTTCTTCTAGGTTGTCCATTTTATTGGCAAATAGTTGTTTGTAGTAGTCTCATATGATTGTATTTCTGTGGTATTGGTTGTAACTTTTTCATTTCTAATTTTATTGACTTGAGCCCTCTCCCTGTTTTACTTGATAACTCTGGTAAATGTTTTATAAATTTTTCTTAAGTTTTCAAAGAACCAGCTATTAATTTCATCAGTCTTTCCTATTTTAATCTGTTTTTTAATTTGTTTCTACTCTAATCTGTATTTTTTTCCTTCTACTAACGTACAGTTCAGTCACTCAGTTGTGTCCAACTTTTTGTAACCCCATGAACCGCAGCACGCCAGGCCTCCCTGTCCATCACCAAATCCCAGAGTTTACTCAAACTCATGTCCATCGAGTCAGTGATGCCATCCAGCCATCTCATCCTCTGTCGCCCCCTTTTCCTCTTGCCCCCAATCCCTCTCAGCATCAGAGTCTTTTCCAATGAGTCAACACTTCGCATGAGGTGGCCAAAGTACTGGAGTTTCAGCCTTAGCATCATTCCTTCCAAAGAAATCCCAGGGCTGATCTCCTTCAGAATGGACTGGTTGGATCTCCTTGCAGTCCAAGGGACTCTCAAGAGCCTTCTCCAACGCCACAGTTCAAAAGCATCAATTCTTCAGCGCTCAGCCTTCTTCACAGTCCAACTCTCACATCCATACATGACCACTGGAAAAACCATAGCCTTGACTAGACGAACCTTTGTTGGCAAAGTAATGTCTCTGCTTCTGAACACGCTATCTAGGTTGGTCATAACTTTCCTTCCAAGGAGTAAGCATCTTTTAATTTCATGTCTGCACTCACCATCTGTAGTGATTTTGGATCCCAGAAAAATAAAGTCTGACACTGTTTCCACTGTTCCCCCATCTATTTCCCATGAAGTGATGGGACCAGATGCCATGATCTTCATTTTCTGAATGTTGAGCTTTAAGCCAACTTTTTCACTCTCCATTTTCACTTTCATCAAGAGGCTCTTTAGTTCCTCTTCACTTTCTGTCATAAGGGTGGTGTCCTCTGCATATACTTTTCTTCCACGGGGTAAGCACCTTTTAATTTCATGGCTGCAATGAGAATCTGCAGTGATTTTGAAGCCCAGAAAAATAAAGACAGCCACTGCTTTCCCATCTATTTGCAATGAAGTGATGGGAACAAATGCCATGATCTTAGTTTTATGAATGTTGAGCTTTAAGCCAACTTTTTCACTCTCGCCTTTCACTTTCATCAAGAGGCTCATTAGTTCCTCCTCACTTTCTGTCATAAGGGTGGTGTCATCTGCATATCTGAGGTTATTGATATTTCTCCTCGCAATCTTGATTCCAGCTTGTTCTTCCTCCAGCCCAGCATTTCTCATGATGTCCTCTGCATATAAGTTAAATAAGCAGGGTGACAATATACAGCCTTGATGTACTTCTTTTCCTATTTGGAACCAATCAGTTGTTCCATGTCCAGTTCTAACTGTTGCTTCCTGATCTGCATACAGATTTCTCAAGAGGCAAGTCCGGTGGTCTGGTATTCCCATCTCTTTCAAAAATTTCCACAGTTTATTGTGATCCACACAATCAAAGGCTTTCCATCATCAATAAAGCAGAAATAGATGTTTTTCTGAAACTCTCTTGCGTTTTCAATGATCCAGTTGATGTTGGCCATTTGATCTCTTGTTCCTCTGCCTTTTCTAAAACCAGCTTGAATATCTGGAAGTTCACGGTTCATGTATTGCTGAAGCCTGGCTTGGAGAATTTTGAGCATTACTTTACTAGCATGTGAGATGAGTGCAATTGTGCAGTAGTTTGAGCATTCTTTGGCATTGCCTTTCTTTGGGACTGGAAAGAAAACTGACCTTTTCCAGTCCTGTGGCCACTGCTGAGTTTTCCAAATTTGCTGGCATATTGAGTGCAGCACTTTTACAGCAGCATCTTTCAGGATTTGAAATAGCTCAACTGGAATTCCATCACCTCCACTAGCTTTGTTCATAGTGATGCTTCCTAAGGCACATTTGATTTCACATTCCAGGATGTCTGGCTCTAGGTGAGTGATCACACCATCGTGATTATCTGCATCATGAAGATCACTTTTGTACAGTTCTTCTGTGTCTATTCTTGCCACCTCTTAATATCTTATTCTGTTAGGTCCATACCATTTCTGTCCTTTATTGAGCCATCTTTGCCTAAAAATTTCCCTTGGTATCTCTAATTTTCTTCAAGAGATCTCTAGTCTTTCCCATTCTGTTGTTTTCCTCTATTTCTTTGCATTGATTGCTGAGGAAGGCTTTCTTACCTCTCCTTGCTATTCTTTGGAACGCTGCATTCAAATGGGTATATCTTTCCTTTTTTCCTTTGCTTTTCACTTCCCTTCTTTTCACTGCTGTTTGTAAGGCCTCCTCACACAAGCATTTTCTTTTTTGCATTTCTTTTTCTTGGGGTTGTTCTTGATTCCTTTCTCCTGTACAGTGTCACGAACCTCCATCCACAGTGTATCAGGCCCTCTGTATATCAGTTCTAGTCCCTTAAATCTATTTCTCACTTCCTTAGTATAGTCATAAGGGATTTGATTTAGGTCATACCAGAATGATCTACCAGCTTTCTCCACTTTCTTCAATTTAATTCTGAATTTGGCAATAAGGAGTTCATAATCTGAGCACAGCCAGCTCCCGGTCTTGTTTGTGCTGACTGTATAGAGCTTCTCCATCTTTGGCTGCAAAGAATATAATCAATCTGATTTCAGTGTCAACCATCTGGTGATGTCCATATGTACAGTCTTCTCTTGTGTTGTTGGAAAAGGGTTTTTTCTATGACCAGTGCGTTTTCTTGGCAGAACTCTATTAGCCTTTGCCCTTCTTCACTCTGTACTCCAAGGCCAAATTTGCCTGTTACTCCAGGTGTTTCTTGATTTCCTACTTTTGCATTCCAGTTCCCTATAATGAAAAGAACATCTTTTTTGGATGTAGAAGGTCTTGTAAGTCTTCATAGAACTGTTCAACTTCAGCTTTTTCAGCATTACAGGTCAGGGCATAGACTTGGATTACTGTGATATTGAAAGGTTTACCTTGGAGATGAACAGAGATCATTCTGTCGTTTTTGAGATTGTATCCAAGTACTGCATTTAGCACTCTTTTATTGACTGGGCTACTCCATTTTTTTTCTAAGGGATTCCTGCCCACAGTAGTAGATATAATGGTCATCTGAATTAAATTCACCCATTCCAGTCCATCTTAGTTCACTGATTCCTAGAAGGTCGATGTTAACTCTTGAAATCTCCTGTTTGACCACTTCCAATTTGCCTTGATTCATGGACCTAACATTCCAGGTTCCTATGCAATATTGCTCTTACAGCATCGAACCTTGCTTCTATCACCAGTCCCACCCACAACTGGGTGTTGTTTTTGCTTTGGCTCTATCCCTTCATTCTTTCTGGAGTTATTTTTCCACTGATCTCCAGTAGCATATTGGGCACCTACTGACCTGGGCAGTTCATCTTTCAGTATCCTATCTTTTTGGCTTTTTATACTGTTCATGGGGTTCTCAAGAAGAATACTGAAGTGGTTTGCCAGTCCCTTCTCCAGTGAACCACATTCTGTCAGACCTCTGCACCATGACCCGCCCATCTTGGGTGGCCCCACAGGCATGGCTTAGTTTCATTGAGTTAGACAAGGCTGTGGTCCATGTGATCAGATTGGCTAGTTGTCTGTGATTGTGGTTTCAGTATGTCTGCCCTCTGATGCCCTCTCACAGTGCCTGCCATCTTACTTGGTTTTCTCTTACCTTGGATGTGGGGTATCTCTTCATGACTTCTCCATGAAAGTGCAGCCTCTGCTCCTTACCTTGGAAGTGGGGTAGCTCCTCCCGGCCGCTGCCTGCACTTGTGCACTATTGCAGCCACCCCCACTTGTGTTTTGTTTATTCATTTTCTAGCTTCTTCATGTGTAAGAAAAGCATAGTAGTTAGAAGGAAGCATTTGGACATTTGACTTCCTTAGAATTAAAAACTTTTGCACAAAAAAGACTGCTAAGAGGAAGAAAAAAATAAGCTACAGAATGGAAATACATATTTGTAAACCACATATCCAACAAAGATTGAGTATAGAGAATATGTAAAAAAAAAAAAAAAAAAAAAAAAACTCTTAAAAGTCAACCAAAATAATGCAGAGAATGGGCCAAATACATGAATAAGCAGTCAATAAAGAAGACATACAGACTGCAGATGAATTTATGAACAGTTAGTTAACATCATTAACAATCCTGGAAATTTAAAAGAAAACTATGATATATCACTATGCACACCCATGAGAACACCTGTGAAGAAAACTAACAAGGTCAGAAATTTCATCTTGTGTACATTATTAGTAGGTATATAAGAAGGTACAAACACTCTTAAAACAATTTGACAATCTATTTAAAAATGTGCAAATACTATGTAACTTAGCAATTTCATTCCTAGGAATTTATATTGGAGAAATGAAAACTGATGTTCACACAAAAATCCATACACAAATGTTTATAGTGACTTTATTCATAATAGTCAAAATTTGGAAACAACTCAATTGTGTTTCTGTGGGTGAATGCTTAAATAAAGTGGTGTATCCATACCATGAACTACTACTCAGCAATAAAAATGAATTAATATCCTTTCATTCAACGACCTGGATGAATTTCCAGAGAAGTATTCTCAGTAAATTATGCCAATTTCAAAATGTAACTATCTGACAAAATTTATGTAACATTCTTAAAATGAAAAAATTATAGAGTTAGGGTATGGATTAGAAGTTGCCACCACTGAGAGTTCCAAGCCAGGAAGGGCTTCCCTGGTGGCTCAGAGGGTAAAGCATCTGCCTGCAATGTGAGAGACCCAGGTTTGATCCCCAGGTCTCATGGAGATCATGGAGATCTCATGGAGAAGGAAATGTCAACCCACTCCAGTACTCTTGCCTGGAAAATTCCATGGACAGAGGAGGCTGGTAAGTTACAGTCCATGGAATCACAAAGAGTCACACACAACTGAGCAATTTTACTTGTCAAACCAGGAGGGAAGTGGGTGTGTCTATAAAGAAGGAACATGAGGGGTCCTGTAGTGAACAAAAGTGTTCTATAACTTGACTTTATCAATCTCAGTATCCTGGTTGTGATATTGTACTATTATTTTGCAGCATGTTACCATTTGGGGAAGGTGGTAAGGGGTAGGTACGTGGAATCTCTCTGTGTTATTTCTTACATATACATGTGAATCTACAATTTTACTTATTTATAATTTCTATTTTATGTTGTAGAGTTGACTAACAATATTGTGTTAATTTCAAATGTAGAGCAAAATGATTCAGTTATACATATACATATATCTATTATTTTGCAACTTCTTTTCCTATCTAGGTTATACAGAATATTGAACAGAGTTCATTGTGCTATATAGTAGGTCCTTGTTGGTTATCTGTTTTAAATATAGTAGTGTATATATGACTTAAAGGAATTCAAATCAGTCGATCCTAAAGGAAATCAGTCCTTAATATTCATTGGAAGGACTGATGCTGAAGCTGAAACTCCAATACTTTGGCCACCTGATGTGAATAACCGACTCATTGAAAAAGACCCTGATTCTGGGAAAAATTGAAAGCAGGAGGAGAAGGGGACGACAGAGGGTGGGATGGACATCAGTTTGAGCAAGCTCTGGGAGTTGATGATGGACAGGGAAGCCTGCCATGCTGCAGTCCATGGGGTTGCAAAGAGTCAGACATGACTGAGTGACTGAACTAAAGTGTACATATGTGAATCCCAAACTCCCAATCTATTCCTCCCCCAATGATTCCCTCCCCCCCCCTCCCCAGAAACCATAGATTTGCTGTCTATCTCTGTGAGTCCGTTTTGCAAATTTGTTTGTACCATGTTTTTTAGATTCCACATATAAACGATATTACATGTGTCTATCTCTGACTTACTTCACTTAGTATGATAATGCCTAGGCCCAACCATTTTGCTGTAAATGGAATTATTTAATTATTTTTAGCATGTGAGTAATATTTCAAGCCAGGCTTCAGCAATACATGAACCGTGAACTTCCTGATGTTCAAGCTTGTTTGAGAAAAGGCAGAGGAACTAGAGATCAAATTGCCAACATCCGCTGGATCATGGAAAAAGCAAGAGTTCCAGGAAAACATCTATTTCTGCTTTATTGACTATGCCAAAGCCTTTGACTGAGTGGATCACAATAAACTGTGGAAAATTCTGAAAGAGATGGGAATACCAGACCACCTGACCTGCCTCTTGAGAAACCTATATGCAGGTCAGGAAGCAACAGTTAGAACTGGACATGAAAGACAGACTGGTTCCAAATAGGAAAAGGAGTTCGTCAAGGCTGTATATTGTCACCCTGCTTATTTAACTTCTATGCAGAGTACATCATGAGAAACGCTGGGCTGGAAGAAACACAAGCTAGAATCAAGATTGCCAGGAGAAATCTCAATAACCTCAGATATGCAGATGACACCACCCTTATGGCAGAAAGTGAAGAGGAACTAAAAAGCCTCTTGATGAATGTGAAAATGGAGAGTGAAAAAGTTGGCTTAAAGCTCAACATTCAGAAAACGAAGATCATAGCATCCGGTCCCATCACTTCATGGGAAATAGATGGGGAAACAGTGGAAACAGTGTCAGACTTTATTTTGGGGGGCTCCAAAATCGCTGCAGATGGTGACTTCAGCCATGAAATTAAAGGATGCTTACTCCTTGGAAGGAAAGTTATGACCAACCTAGATAGCATATTCAAAAGCAGAGACATTACTTTGCCAACAAAGGTTCGTCTACTCAAGGCTATGGTTTTTCCAGTGGTCATGTATGGATGTGAGAGTTGGACTGTGAAGAAGGCTGAGCACCGAAGAATTAATGCTTTTGAACTGTGGTGTTGGAGAAGACTCTTGAGAGTCCCTTGGACTGCAAGGAGATCCAACCAGTCCATTCTGAAGGAGATCAGCCTTGAGATTTCTTTCAAAGGAATGATGCTAAAGCTGAAACTCCAGTACTTTGGCCACCTCTTGCGAAGAGTTGACTCATTGGAAAAGACTCTGATGTTGGGAGGGTTTGGGGGCAGGAGGAGAAGGGGACGACAGAGGATGAGATGGCTGGATGGCATCACTGACTCGATGGACGTGAGTCTGAGTGAACTCCGGGAGTTGGTGATGGACAGGAAGGCCTGGCATGCTGGGATTCATGGGGTCGCAGAGAGTCGGACACGACTGAGCCACTGAACTGAATATTCCATTGTGTGTGTGTGTGTGTGTGTGTGTATGTATATATATATATATATATACAGCATCTTTATCCATTCCTCTGTCAGTGGACATTTAGGTTACTTCCATGTCATGGCTATTGTAAATGGTGATGAAGTGAACATTGGGGTGCATGTATCATTTTAAACCTTGTTTTTCTCTGGATATATGCCCAGGGCTGGAATTTCTGGATCATATGGTAGCTCTATATTTACTTTTTTAAGGAACCTCCATAATATTCTCCATAGTGGCTACAACAATTCCCATTCCCTTTTCTCCATATTCTCTCCTGCATTTATTGTTTGTAGACTTTTTGATGATATCCATTCTGACTGATGTGAGGTAATATCTGATTGTAGTTTTGATTTGCATTTTTATGATAATTAGCAATGTTGAGCATCTTTTCATGTGCTTTTTGAACATCTGTATGTCTTCTGTGAAGAGTTATCTATTTAGGTATGCCCATTTTCTTTATTGTTTTGTTTTGTTTTTATTTTGAGCTCAATGAGCTGTTTGTAAATTTTGGAGACTAATTCCTTGTCAGTCACATAATTTCCAAATATTTTCTCTCATTACATGGATTGTCTTTTCGTTTTGTTTATATTTTCCTTTGTTGTGCATAACACTTGAGCTTAATTAGATCCCATTTATATATTTGATTTATTTTGATTACTGTAGGAGATGGATCAAAAAAGATTGCTGCAATTTATGTCAAAAAAATGTTTTCCCTTTATTTTCCCCTTAACAGTTTTAAAGTATCCAGTCTTACATTTAGGTATTTAATCCATTTTGAGTTTATTTTTCTCTGTGGTGTTAGAGTGTTCTAATTTCATTTTGTTACATGTTACTGTCTAGTTTTTCAAGCTCCATTTATTGAAGATTGTCTTTTCTTCACTGTATAGTTTTACATCTTTTGGCATAGATTTGACCAGACGTGTGTGGGTTTATTTCTGTCCTTTTTTTTTTCCTGTTCCTTTTATCTATATTTCTGTTTTTCTGCCAGTACCATATTATTTTGAGGATTATAGCTTTGTAGAATAGTCTGCAGAGAGTATAGTATGATTCCTCCAGCTGTTTTTCTTTCTCAAGATTGCTTTGGCCATGTAGGGTCTTTTTTGTCTCCATAAGCATTTTAAGATTTTTTTTTTCTGGTTCTGTGAAAACTGCTATTGGTAATTTGATAGGAATTGCATTGAATAGATTGCCTTAGATAGTATAGTCATTTTCATAATATTGATTCTTCCAGTCCAAGGGCAAGGTTTATTTTTCAATATATTTGTGTCACCTTTGATCAGCTTCATCAACATCTTATAGTTTTCATAGTACAGTTCTTTTGCATCCTTAGATAGGTTTATATTGATGTATTTTATTCTTTTTGATGCTATGTTAAATGGTATTGTTTATTTTATTTATCTTTCTGATTTTTATGATTAGTGTATAGAAATTTACCATATTTATGTGTAATAATTTTGTGTCCTAAAACTTTATGAGAATGGTTCATGAGCTCAAGTGGTTTTCTGGTAACATCACTGGGATTTTCTGTGTATAGCAGTATCATGTCATCAACAAACAGTGACAGTTTTACCTTTTCTTTTCTAATTTGGATTCTCTTTACTTCTTTCTCCTGATGTCTCTGGCTAGAAATTCCAAAACAACATTAAACAAAAGGGGAAAGAGTGGACATCTTTGTCTTGTTCTTGATCTTAGAGGAAATACTTTCATCTTTTGATCATTGAGAATGGTGTTAGTTGTTGGTTTCTCATATATGGCCTATATTATGTTGAGGTATGTGCCCTCTATGCCCACTTTTTTTTTAGAATTTTTATCATAAGTATTGAATTTTGTCCAAAGCTTTTCCTGCATCTATTGACATGATCATATGATTTTTCTTCTTCAATTCATTGATGTGGTGTGCAATGCTGGTTAATATGCATATATAGAAGAATCCTTGTATCCCTGAGGTTAATCACAATTGATCCTGGTGTTTGATCTTTTTTTATGTGTATAGTTATCAGTGATATTGGCCTGTAATTTTCTTTCTTTTTTTTTTTTCAATATTGTGGTGGTTTTGCCATACATTCACATGAATCAGCCATGGGTGTACATGTGTTCCACATCCTGACCATCCCTCCCACCTCCCTCCCCATCCCATCTCTCAGGGTCGTCCCAGTGCACCAGCCCTGAGCACCCTGCCTCATGTATTGAACCTGGACTGGCAATCTATTTCACATATGTTAATATACATGTTTCAATGCTTTTCTCTCAAATCATCCCACCCTCGCCTTCTCCCACAGAGTCCAACAGTCTGTTATTTACATCTGTGCCTCTTTTGCTGTCTCACATATAGGTAATCATTAACATCTTTCTAAATTCCATATATATGTGCTAATATACTGTATTGGTGTTTTTCTTTTGATATTTGGCAAAACTAATACAATTATGTAAAATTTAAAAATAAAATAAAATTTAAAAAATATATATATAAATTTATTTTAATTGGAGGCTAATTACTTTACAATATTGTATTGGTTTTGCCATACATCAACATGAATCCACCACGGATATACACGTGTTCCCCGTCCTGAACCCCACTCCCATCTCCCTCCACGTGTTTTTCTTTCTGACTTACTTCGCTTTGTATAATAGGCTCATTTTCATTTTGATGATGAGCCTAGGTAAAGTTTTATCAATTTTTTTATGTTTTCAAACAACCTGTTTTTATTTTCATAAATCTTTTCTATTGTTTTTCTCATCTCTATTTCATTTACTTCTTTTCTGATGTTTATGATTTCTTTCTTTATAGTAACTTCTGGATTTGTTCATTCTTTCTCTAGTATCTTTAGGTGAAAGATTAGGTTGTCTGAGATTTTTATACTTTCATAATGTAAGATTATGCTGCTATAAACTTCCCTCATAGAACTGCTTTTACTGCATCCCATAGGTTTTGGATGGCTGTGCATTCCTTTTCATTTGCCTTGAGGTATTTTTTGATTTCTGTAGATATCCATTGATTTTTAGTAGCATATTGTTAATCTTCCATGTGTTTGTGTTTTTTTCCAGTTTTTTTTCTTGTATTTATTTCTAATTTAATGGCATTGTTGTCAGAAAAGATTCTTGATATGATTTTGATTGTTTTTTAAATTACTAAGTCTCCCTTTGTGACCTAGCATGCAATCAATCATGGAAAACGGTCCATGTATACTTGAAAAGATTTTATATTCTGCTGCTTTTAGATAGAATGCTCCATAAATATCAATTAAGACCATATGTTCTAATGTGTCATTTAAGGCCTGTGTTTTCCTATTGATATTCTGTCTGGATGATGCATCCGTTGATGAAAGTGGGTTGTTAAAATCCCCCACAATTATTGTGTTACTGTTGATTTCTCTTTTGATGGCTGTTAGCATTTGCCTTATACATTGAGCTGGTCCTATGTTGGGTGCATATATATTTATAATTTTTATATTTTCTTCAATTGATGCCTTAATAATTATGTAGAGCTCTTCTTTGTCTCTTGTATTAGTCATTATTTTGAAGTATGTCTTATCTCATGTCTTTCTACTAGATCTTTCTTTTGATTTCCACGGAAATACCTTTGTACATCCCCACAGTCTGTGTGTGTCCCTTGATCCAAAATGGGTCTCTTATAGATAGCATACATATGGATTTTAGTTTGTATCAAGTCAGCCAGTCTATATCTTTTGGTTGGATCATGTAATCCATTTATTATTAAGGTATTTATTGATATGTATGCACTTATTTCCATTTTGTTAGTTGTCTTGGATTGTTTCTCTTCTAGTTTATTTTTCTTCCTCTCCTCTTTTTTCTCTTCTGTTGTAATGTGATAACTAACTCAATGTTGTCTTTTGATTCCTTTTTATTTTTAAAAAATATTTATTGCAGTATAGTTACTTTATGATATGCTGTTTGTTTCTGCTGTGCAACAAAGTAAATCAGTTACAGGTATACATATATCCCCTTGTTTTTAGATTTTCTTCCTATTTAGGTCAACACAGAGCACTGAGTATAGAGTTCCCTGTGCTTTAGAGAAGGTACTCATTAATTATGTCTTTTATACATAGTAGTGTGAAAGTGAGGGTGAAAAAATGAAAGTGTTAGTCACTCAGTTGTGTCCAACTCTTTGTGACCTCATGGATTGTAGCCCACCAGGCTCCTCTATCCATGGAATTCTCCAGACAAGAATACTGGAGAGGGTTGCTTTTTCCTTCTCCAAGGTATCTTCCAGACCCATACATCAAAGCCGGGTCTATGTCAATCCCATTCTCCCAATTTATCTCACCTCCTCTACTCCCATGACATCTACAAGTCTGTTCTCTACTTCTGTGCCTCTATTTATGTCCTGCAAATAAGTTTATCTGCATCATTTTTCTAGATTATACATGTAAGCAATATTATACAATATTACTTTTTATGCCATACTTCACTCTGTATGACAGTACCTAAGTCCATGCATGTCTCTGTAAAGTGTACTATTTCATTCTTTTCTATGGCTGGTTATTATTCCATTTTATATATAAACCACAAGTTTATCCATTCCTCTGTTGATGGCATTTAGGTTAGTTCCATGCATCAGATCAGATCAGTCACTTAGTCATGTCCGACTCTTTGCGATCCCATGAATCACCGCACGCCAGGCCTCCCCGTCCACCACCAACTCCCGGAGTTCACTGAGACTCACGTCCATCAAGTCAGTGATTCCATCCAGCCATCTTATCCTCTGTCGTCCCCTTCTCCTTCTGCCCCCAATACCTACCAGCATCAGAGTCTTTTCCAATGAGTCAACTCTTCACATGAGGTGGCCAAAGTACTGGAGTTTCAGCTTTAGCATCATTCCTTCCAAAGAAATCCCAGGGCTGATCTTCAGAATGGATTGGTTGGATCTCCTTGCAGTCCAAGGGACTCTCAAGAGTCTTCTCCAACACCACAGTTCAAAAGCATCAATTCTTCGGCACTCAGCTTTCTTCACATTCCAACTCTCACATCCATACATGACCACAGGACAAACCATAGCCTTGACTAGACGGGCCTTGGTTGGCAAAGTAATGTCTCTGCTTTTGAATATGCTATCTAGGTTGGTCATAACTTTCCTTCCAAGGAGTAAGTGTCTTTTAATTTCATGTCTGCAGTCACCATCTGTAGTCATTTTTGAGCCCAGAAAAATAAAGTCTGACCGTTTCCACTGTTTCCCCATCTATTTCCCATGAAGTGGTGGGACCAGATGCCATGATCTTCGTTTTCTGAATGTCGAGCTTTAAGCCAACATTTTCACTCTCCATTTTCACATTCATCAAGAGGCTTTTGAGTTCCTCTTCACTTTCTGCCATAAGCGTGGTGTCATCTGCATATCTGAGGTTATTAGATTTCTCCCAGCAATCTTGATTCCAGTTTGTGTTTCTTCCAGTCCAGCGTTTGTCATGATGTACTCTGCATATAAGTTAAATAAGCAGGGTGACAATATACAGCCTTGACGAACTCCTTTTCCTATTTGGAACCAGTCTGTTGTTCCATGTCCAGTTGTAACTGTTGCTTCCTGACCTGCATACAAATTTCTCAAGAGGCAGATCAGGTGGTCTGGTATTCCCATCTCTTTCAGAATTTTACACAGTTTATTGTGATCCACACAGTCAAAGGCTTTGGCATAGTCAATAAAGCAGAAATAGATGTTTTTCTGGAACTTTTGCTTTTTCCATGATCCAGCGGATGTTGGCAATTTGATCTCTGGTTCCTCTGCCTTTTCTAAAACCCGCTTGAGCATCAGGAAGTTCACGGTTCACGTATTGCTGAAGCCTGGCTTGGAGAATTTTGTGCATTACTTTACTAGCGTATGAGATGAGTGCAACTGTGCTGTAGTTTTAGCATTCTTTGGCATTGCCTTTCTTTGGGATTGAAATGAAAACTGACCTTTTCCAGTCCTGTGGCCACTGCTGAGTTTTCCAAATGTGCTGGCATATTGAGTGCAGCACTTTCACAGCATCATCTTTCAGGATTTGGAATAGCTCAACTGGAATTCCATCACCTCCACTAGCTTTGTTTGTAGTGATGCTTTCTAAGGCCCACTTGAATTCACATTTCAGGATGTGTGGCTCTAGGTCATTGATCGCACCGTCATGATTATCTTGGTCGTGAAGATCTTTTTTGTACAGTTCTTCTGTGTATTCTTGCCATCTCTTCTTAATATTTTCTGCTTCTGTTAGGTCCATACTATTTCTGTCCTTTATCGAGCTCATCTTTGCATGAAATGTTCCTTTGGTATCTCTGATTTTCTTGAAGAGATCTCTAGTCTTTCCCATTCTGTTGTTTTCCTCTATTTCTTTGCATTGATCGCTGAAGAATGCTTTCTTATCTCTTCTTGCTATTCTTTGGAACTCTGCATTCTGATGTTTATATCTTTCCTTTTCTCCTTTGCTTTTCACTTCTCTTCTTTTCACAGATATTTGTAAGGCCTCCCCAGACAGCCATTTTGCTTTTCTGCATTTCTTTTCTATAGGAATGGTCTTGATCCCTGTCTCCTGTACATGAGTTATTGTAAATAGTACTACAATAAACATGGTGTGCATGTATATTTTTGAATTATGGTTTTCTTAGGTATATGCCTAGTATTGTTGGGTCATATGCTAGTTATATGTTTAGTTCCTTTTAGGAACCTCATACTACTCTTCATAGTGGCTGTACCAATATATGTTCCCACCAAGAGTAGGAGGGTTCCCTTTTCTCCAGATCCTTTCCAACATTTATGTTTCGTAGATTTTTTTGATGATGGCCATTTTGATCAGTGTGAGGTATTACCTCATTGTAGTTCATATTTGAATTTCTCTAATAATTCATGATGTTGGGTAACTTTTTATGTGTTTGTTGGCACGCTGTATGTATTCTCTGGAGAAATGTCTGTTTGGATTTTGCCTATTTTTTTCATTGTGCTGTTTGTTTTATTGATATTCACTTGCATAAGCTGTTTCTATACTTTGAAGGTTAATCCCTTATTAGTTGCTTCATTTGCAAACATTCCCATTTTAAGTATTGCCCTTTCATTTTATTTGTGGTAGAAAGCATCACTACGAACAAAGCTAGTGCAGGTGATGGAATTCCAGTTGAGTTTTACAAATTCTGAAAGATGATGCTGTGAAAGTGCTGCACTCAATATGCAAGCAAATTTGGAAAACTTAGCAGTGGCCACAGGACTGGAAAAGGTCAGTTTTCTTTCCAGTCCCAAAGAAAGGCAATGCCAAAGAATGCTCAAACTACTGCACAATTGCACTCATCTCATGCGCTAGTAAAGTAATGTTCAAAATTCTCCAAGCCAGGCTTTAGCAATACGTGAACCATGAGCTTCCAGATGTTCAAGCTGGTTTTAGAAAAGGCAGAGGAACCAGAAATCAAATTGCCAACATCCATTGGTTCATGGAAAAAGCGAGAGAGTTCCAGAAAAACATCTATTTCTGCTTTATTGACTATGCCAAAACCTTTGACTGTATGGATCACAATAAACTGTGTAAAATTCTGAAAGAGATGGGAATACCAGACCACCTGACCTGAATCTTGAGAAACCTATATGCAAATCAGGAAGCAACAGTTAGAACTGGACATGGAACAACAGACTGGTTCCAAATAGGAAAAAGAGTACGTCAAGGCTGTATATTGTCACCTTGCTTATTTAACTTATATGCAAAGTACATCATGAGAAATGCTAGGCTGGAAGAAGAGCAAGCTGGAATCAAGATTGCTGGGAGAAATATCAATAACCTCAGATATGCAGATGACACCACCCTTATGAGAAAGTGAAGAGGAACTAAAGAGCCTCTTGATGAAAGTGAAAGAGGAGAGTGAAAAAGTTTGCTTAAAGCTCAACATTCAGAAAACGAAGGTCATGGCATCTGGTTCCATCACTTCATGGCAAATAGATGGGGAAACAGTGGAAACAGTGAAAGACTTTATTTTTCTGGCCTCCAAAATCACTGCAGATGGTGATTGAAGCCATGAAATTAAAAGATGCTTACTCCTTGGAAGGAAAGTTGTGACCAACCTAGACATTCAAAGGCAGAGACATTACTTTGCCAACAAAGGTCCGTCTAGTCAAGGTTATCGTTTTTCCAGTATTCATGTATGGATGTGAGAGTTGGACTGTGAAGAAGGCTGAGCGCCAAAGAATTGATGCTTTTGAACTGTGGTGTTGGAGAAGACTCGTGAGAGTCCCTTGGACTGCAAGGAGATCCAACCAGTCCATCCTAAAGGAGATCAGTCCTGGGTGTTCATTGGAAGGACTGATGTTGAAGCTGAAACTCCAATACTTTGGCCACCTCATGCAAAGAGTTGACTCATTGGAAAAGACCCTGATGCTGGGAAGGATTAGGGGCAGGAGGAGAAGGGGACGACAGAGGACTAAATGGCTGGATGGCATCACTGACTCGATGGACGTGAGTCGGAGTGAACTCCGGGAGCTGGTAATGGCCAGGGAGGCCTGGCGTGCTGCGGTTCATGGGGTCTCAAAGAGTCAGACATGACTGAGCGACTGAACTGAACTGAACTGTGTATGTTGAATCTTTGCTTCTCGGGGATAATTCCCTCTTTTGTTGTTGGTTTCAATTTTCTAGTGTTTTGGTGATGATTTTTGCATCTATCTTCATCAGTGATATTGGCCTCTTATTCTATATTTTTGTCTGTGATATTTTTGTCTGGTTTTGATACCAAGGTAATGGTGACCTCTAATATGAACTTACCAGCTTTCCTTCCATTGCAATTTTTGGAAAGAATTTCAGAAGAGTAGGTGTTTACTCTTCTCTTAATTTTTATTATTTTTTTTTACTTTTGTTTTTTAAAAAAATATTTTAATTGGAGGTTACTTACTTTACAATATCGTGGTGGTTTTGCCATACATTAACATGAATCAGCCATGGGTGTACAGGCGTTCCCCATCCTGAACCCCCCCCCCCACCTCCCTCCCTGTCCCATCCCTCAGAGTTATCCCAGTGCACCAGCCCTGAGCACCCTGTCTCATGCATTGAACCTGGACTGGTGATCTATTTCACATATGATAATATACATGTTTCAATGGTATTCTCTCAAATCATCGCACTCTCGCCTTCAAATACAACTGTGAAGTCATATGTTTATGGACATTTTTTTTTTGTAGATATTGAAAGATGTTTAACCACAGTTTAAATTTAATTACTTGTGATTGGTATATTCATATTTTTTATTTCCTCTTGATTCCCTCATGGAAGGTTATAATTTTCTTAGAATTTGTCTATTTCTCCTAGGTTTTTCATTTCAATGGCATATAGTTCTTTGTTCAATTCAGTTCAGTCTCTCAGTTGTGTCTGACTCTTCATGCCCCCATGAACTGCAGCACGCCAGGCTTTTCTGTCCATCACCAACAGCAGGAGCTTGCTCAAACTCATGTCCACTGAGTCAGTGATGCCATCCAATAATCTCATCCTCTGTTTTCTTCTTCTTCTCCTGCCTTTAATCTTTTCAAGCATCAGGCTCTTTATCAGTGAGTCAGTTCTTCACATCAGGTGGCCAAGTTTTGGAGTTACAGCTTCAGCATTGGTCATTGCAATGAACATTAAGGACTAATTTCCTTTAGGATTGACTGGTTTGATCTCCTTGCAGTTCAAGTAACTCTCAAGAGTCTTCTCCAACATCACAGTACAAAAGCATCAATTCTTTGGTGCTTTAAGTGAGTGATCACACCATCGTGATTATCTCGGTCATGAAGATCTTTTTTGTACATTTCTTCTGTGTATTCTTGCCACCTGTTCTTAATATCTTCTGCTTCTGCTAGGTCCATACCATTTCTGTCCTTTATTATGCCCATCGTTGCATGAAATATTCCCTTGGTATCTCTAATTTTCTTGAAGAGATCTCTAGTCTTTCCCACTCTACTATTTTCCTCTATTTATTTGCATTAATCATTGAGGAAGGCTTTCTTATCTCTCCTTGCTATTCTTTGCAACTCTGCATTCAAATGGATATATCTTTCCTTTTCTCCTTTGCCTTTAGTTTTTCTTCTTTTCACAGCTATTTTTAAGGCCTCCTTAGACAACCATTTTGCCTTTTTGCATTTCTTTTTCTTGGGGATGGTCTTGATCACTGTCTCCTATACAATGTCATGAACCTCTGTCCATAGATCTTCAGGCACTCTGTCTCTCAGATCCAATCCCTTGAATCTATTTGTCATTTCCACTGTTTAATCATAAGGGATTTGATTTAGGCCATACCTGAATGGTCTAGTGGTTTTCCCTACTTTTCTTCAATTTAAGTCTGAATTTGGCAATAAGGAGTTCATGACCTGAGCCACAGTCAGCTCCCTGTCTTGTTTTTGCTGACTGTATAGAGCTTCTCCATCTTTGGCTGCAAATAATATACTCAATCTGATTTCAGGATTGACCATCTGGTGATGTCCATGTGTAGAGTCTTCTCTTGTGCTGTTGGAAGAGTGTTTGCTATGACCAATGTTTTCTCTTGGCAAAACTGTGTTAGGCTTTGCCCTGCTTCATTTTGTACTCCAAGGCCAAATTTGCCTGCTACTCCAGGTATCTCTTGACTTCCCACTTTTGCATTCCAGTTCCCTATAATGAAAAGGACATCTTTTTGGGTGTTAGTTTTAGAAAGTCTTGTAGGTCTTCTTAGAACCATTCACCTTCAGCTTCTTCAGCATTACTGGTTTGGGCTTAGACCTGGATTACTGTCATATTGAATGGTTTGCCTTGGAAACCAAGAGAGATCATTCTGTCATTTTTTATACTGCATTCAAGAACTGCATTTCAAACTCTTTTGTTGACTATGAGGGCTACTCCATTTCTTCTTAGGGATTCTTGCCCACAGTAGTAGATATAATGGTCATCTGAGTTAAATTCACCTATTTCTGTCCATTTTGTTTCACTGATTCCTAAAATGTTAATGTTCTTACCATCTTCTCTTTGAGCACTTGCAATTTACCTTGATTCATACACCTAATATTCCAGGTTCGTATGCAATATTGTTCTTTACAGCATCAGACTTTATTTCCATCTCCAGTCACATCCACAACTGGGTGGTGTTTTGCTTTGCCTCCATCTCTTCATTCTTTCTGGAGTTATTTCTCCACTCTTCTCCAGTTAGCATATTGGGCACCTACTGACCTGGGGAGTTCATCTTTCAGAATCATATGTTTTTGCCTTCTCATGCTTTTCATGGGGTTCTCAAGGCAAGAATCCTGAAGTGGTTTGCCATTCCCTTCTCTACTGGACCACGTTGTTAGTTCTTTGTAGTAGTTGCTTATGAAACTTTCTCTTTGTCTTAACTATTGTATGTTCTCCTTTTTAATTTCTAGTTTTATTTATTTTTTAATATTTTATCTTTTTTCTTGATGATTCTAGATAAAGGTTTGTCAATTTCATTTTCTCTAAGAATCAGCTTTTACTTTCAAATTTCTATTGTTTTCTTCATCATTTATTTCTGATCTGATCTTTATGATTTTTTTCCTTCTAATTTTCAGTTTTGTTTTTCTTCTTTCTTTAGCTGCATTAGGTGTAGGTCTAGGATCTTTATTGAGATTTTTCTTGCTTCTTTAGTAAGATTTTATTGCTATAAGCTTCCCTCTTTGAACTTGGTTTGCTCTGTCCCATAGCTTTTGGGGGCTTCCCAGGTGGCACTGGTGATAAGGAACCTGCCTGTCAATGCAAGTAGACATAATAGATACATGTTTAACCCCTGGGTGAGGAAGATCCCCTGGAGGAAGCCATGGAAGCCCACTCCATTATTATTGCCTGGAGAATCCCATGTACACAGGAGCCTGGTAGGCTTCTGTCCATAGGGTTCCAGAGTTGGGCTCAACTAAAGCGACTTAGCACAGCTCAGCACAACAGCACACAGATTTTGTGTTGTGTTTTCATTGTCATTTGTCTGTAGATATTTTTCACTTCCTCTTAGATTACTTCAGTGATCCATTGATTATTTAGTAACGTATTGCTTAATCTGCATGTATTTGTTTTTTATTATTATTTTTTCTTAATTCATATCTAATCTCACAGTGTTTTGGTCAGAAAGATGCTTAATATGATTTCAATTTTCTTAAATTTACCAAGGCTTAATTTGTGACCCACGATGTGGTCCATCCTCAAGAATATTCCATGAGCACTTGGGAAGAAAGTTTATTATGTTATTTTGGATGGAATGTCCTATAAATGTCTATTAAGTATATCTGGTCTATTGTGTCATGTGTCTATTGTGTTTCTGTGTTAATTTTTGTATGAGTGGTCTGTCCATTGATGTAAGTTGGGTGCTGAAATCCTCCACTATTATTGTGTTACTCCAGTTTCCCTTTTTATGGCTGTTAACATTTGCCTTACATATTGAGGTGCTACTATGTTAAGTGTGTATATATTTACAATTATTATGTTTTCGTCTTGGATCTGTCCCTTGATCATTCTTTAGTTTCCTTCCTTGTCTCTTGTGTTTTTGTTGTTCCTAAGTCACTCAGTTGTATCTGACTCTCTGCAGCCACATGAACTGCAGCATGCCAGGCTTCCTGTCCATCACTGCCTCTTGGAGTTTGCTCAAACTCATGTCCTTTGAGTCGGTGATGCCATCTAACCAACTGATCATCTGTCCTCCCCTTTTCTTCCTGCCCTCAATCTGTCCAAACATAAGGGTCTTTTCTAATGAGTTGGCTCTTCCCATCAGGTGGGCAAAGTCTTGGAGCTTCAACTTGGTCATCAGTCCTTCCAATGAATATTCATGGTTGATTTTCCTTAGGATTCTCAGGTTTGATCTCCTAGCTGTCCAAGGGACTCTCAACAGTCTTCTCCAGCATCACAGTGCTCAGCCTTATTTATGGTCCAACTCTGATATCCATACATGATTACTGGAAAAACTATAGCCTTGACTATATGCAAAGTGATGTCTCTGCTTTTTAATATGCTGTCTAGGTTCCTCATATTTAATTTCATGGCTGCAGTCACCATTCACAGTGATTTTGGAGCCCAAGAAAATTAAGTCTGTCACTATTTCCATTGTTTCCCCATATTGCCATGATGGACCAGATGCCATGATCTTCATTTTTGGAATGTTGAGTTCTAAGGCAGCTTTTTCACTCTCCTCTTTCACCTTCCTCAAGAGGCTATTTAGTTCCTCTTCACTTTTTGCCATTAGGGTGGTGTCATCTGCATATCCTAGGTTATTGGTATTTCTCCTGGTAACCTTGATTCCACTGTGTGCTTCATTCAGCCTGGCATTTCACATGATGTACTCTGCATATAAGGTAAATAAGTAGGGTGACAATATATAGCCTTGACATACTCCTTTCCCAATTTTGAACCTTATCATTTTCCATGTCTAGTTCTGCTTCTTGACCTGCATACAGGTTTTTCATGAGTCAGGCAAGGTGCTCTGGTATTCCCATCTCTTTAAGAACTTTCCACAGTTTGTTGTGATCTACAGAGTCAAAGGCTTTAGCATAGTCAATGAAGCAGAAGTAGTTATTTTTCTGGAATTCTCTTGTTTTTTCTATGATCCATCAAATATTGGAAATTTGATCTCTGGTTCCTCTGCCTTTTATAAATCCAGCTTGTATATCTGGAAGTTCTCAGTTCACATAAATCCTCAGCCTCACTTAAAGGATTTTGATTATTACCCTGATGCTGCTGCTAAGTCACTTCAGTCGTGTCCAACTCTGTGTGACCCCAGAGACGGCAGCCCACCAGGCTTCTCCGTCCCAGGGATTCTCCAGGCAAGATCACTGGAGTGGGTTGCCATTTCCTTCTCCAATGCATGAAAGTGAAAGTGAAGTCGCTCAGTCGTGTCCCACTCCTAGCTACCGCATGGACTGCAGCCCACCAGACTACTCCATCCATGGGATTGGCCAGGCAAGAGTACTAACAGATGAAATGAGAAGATTGTATGGTAGTTTAAACATTCTTTGGCATTGCCCTTCTTTGGGACTGGAATGAAAACTGACCTTTTCCAGTCCTGTGCCCACTGCTGAGTTTTCGAAGTGTGTTGGCAACAGTTTAATGGTGTTTTTTTTTTTTTTTTTTTTTTTTTTTTTTTTTTTTTTAAGGATTTGAAATAGCTCAGCTGGAATTCCATCACCTCCATGAATTTTGTTCATAGTAATGGTTCCTAAGGCCCATTTGACTTCACACTCCAGTATATCTGGCTCTAGTTGAGTGACCACACCATCGTGGTTATCCAGGCCATTAAGATATTTTCTGTACCATTCTGTTTATTCTTGCTATCTCTTCTTAATATTTTATGCTTCTGTTAGGTCCATATTGTTTCTGTCCTTTATTGTACCCATCTTTGAATGAAATATTACCTTGGTATCTCTAATTTACTTCAAGAGATCTCAGGTCTTTCCCATCCTATTGCTTTCCTCTATTTCTTTGCATTGTTCTCTTAAGAAGGCTTCCTTATCTCGCCTTCCTATTCTTTGGAACTCTGCATTAAATTTAGTATATCTTTGCCTTTCTCTTTTACCTTTCACTTCTCTTTTCTCAGCTATTTGTCATGCCTCCTCATACAACAATTTTGCCTTCTTGCATTTCTTTTTCTTAAAGATGGTTTTGGTCACTGCCTCCTGTTCAATATTATGAACCTCTGCCTATAGTTATTCAGGCACTCCATCAGATCTAATCCCTTGAAATCTATTTGTCTATGTTTTTCTGATGTGATTATTGCTATTCCAGGTTTGATTTCCATTGGCATGCAATGTCTTCTTCCATCCTCTCATTTTCAGTCTTTATGTGTCCCTACGTTTGAGGTGGGTATCTGGTAGGTAGCATATATATGGGTCTTTGTGTGTGTGTGTGTGTGTCCATTCAGCCAGTTGGTATCTTTTAATTGGAGCATTTATTCACTTTATGTTTAAGGTAATTATTAATATGTATGTTACTATTGCCATTTTCTCAATTGCCTTGTGTTTGTTTTATGGGCCTGTTTCTTCTCTTGTGTAAAGCTGGTTTGATGATGTTAAATTTTCTTCACTTTTGCTTGTCTATAAAGCTTTTTCTTTTCTATCAAATCTGAATGAGAGCCTTGCTGGGTAGAGTATTCTTGGTTGTAGATTTTTCCTTTTCAGCACTTTAAATTAGCCATGCCACTCCCTTCAGGTGTTTAGAGTTTCTGCTGAAAACTCAACTGGTTAGCTTATTATGGCTATCCTATATATTACTTATTGGTTTTCCCTTACTGCTTTTAATATTTTTTTTGTATTTAATTTTTCTTAGTTTCATTAATATGTGTCTCAACACATTTATCCCTGCCTTTATTTTGTAATGGACTCTTAGCTCTTCCCATACTTGGGTGACTATTTCCTTTCCTATGTTGTGGAAGTTTTCAACTATAATCTTTTCAAATATTTTCTCAGATATTTTGCCTTTTCTTCTTCCTGACCCCTGTAATTCGAGTGTTGGTGTGTTTAGTGTTTTCCTAGATGTCTCTGATACTGTCTTCTTTTATTTTCATTATTTTTCCTTTAGTCTGTTCTGTTGCAATGATTTCCACCATTATGTCTTCTTATCCATTCTTCTGCCTCAGTTATTTTGGTATTGATTCCTTCTAGAGTATTTTTCAGTCATTGTACTATTCACCATTGTTTGCTTGTTCTTTAGTTCTTCCAGGTCCTTGTTAAACATTGCTTTTATCTTCTTGATCCATATGCCCGTTCTGTTTTGAGATTTTGGTTCATCTTTATAATCATTACTCTGAATTATTTTTCAGATAGATTGTTTATAACCTCTTCATTTAATTGGTCTTGTATCTTTTTATCTTGTTCATTTGTCTCCAGTATATTCCTCTATCATCTCATTTTGTCTAACTTATTGTGTTTGTGGTCTCCTTCCACAGGCTGCAGGGCTGTAGTTCCTCTTGCTTTTGTTATCTGCTTCCCTGGTGGGTGAGATTGGTCCAGGGGCTTGAATACGCTTCCTGGTGGGAAGGACTTGGGCCTGTGCTCTGATAGGTGGAGCTGGCCTTGTTCCTCTGATGGGCAGGTCCTTATCAAGATTTGTATTTGGGGGTGTCTGTGAGTTTAATGTAACTTTAAGCAGCCTGTCTACTTTCAGATGGAGCTGTGTTCCCATCTTGCTGGTTGTTTGGTTTCAGGCATCCAGAACTTGAGCTTGCAAGCTGTTGAGTTGAGCTAAGTCTTGGTGAAAATGACAAGTATTTAAAGATTGTCCATTGACTCCTAGAGGGGCTTCCCCAGTGGCTCAACAGTAAAAAATCCACCTGCAGTGTCAGAGCTGCAGGAGACATGGGTTCAATTCTTGGGTCAGGAAGATTCGCTGGAGGAGCACATGGCAACCCACCCCAGTAATCCTGCCTGTAGAATCCCATGGACAAAGGAGGGTGGCAGGCTACAATCCTTAGGGCCACAAAGAGTTGGACACAAATGAAGTGACTTAACATGCACACACACATTGGCTTCTGGAGTGTGGCCTGTGTAAGTTTTCTCTAAATATTTTATTTGTTGGATCTTCTTCCCCCACAGAAATCTGATTATCTTTCAGCCTGTGGACCATTCCTTCTCTTTTTATTTTCTTCTCCATGAACTTGGCAGCCAGTATTCGGCTCTCACTCTGATGTATCCCATTAAAAAAGACAGTCTCACACTGGTAGTACTGAAGACAGATAGGCTTAGGGCACAGAAGCAAAACAGGAATCTGGACACTGTAAGTTGTCAGGGGATTTAGTGCAGAGATCTGGGCTCCACTCCTGGAGGTTCAGATGTAAGTTGTTTCAGTCATTAAAATAGTGGCAGGCTGTTAGGTCTACCATTAGAAATGTCAAGAGCAGAGTTTCTGTTTCCCTCATTCCTGTGTAATTTTTGTGCTCAAATTCTACTGGCCTTAAAATCCTGACTCTCTCGTGGCTCCTCCTCCCATTTCCAGATTCCCAGTCTGGGAAGCCTGACATGGATCTCAGTCAGAACTTTCACTCCTGTGGGAGAACTTCTTTGGTATAATACTCTTCCAGTTTGTGGGTTGCCCACTTATCATTTATGAGATTTTATTTTATTACAGTTGTTCCCTTCCTACATCTTATAAAAACAAAAGTAGAAGTTACTTTTATAAGTGTCATTATCCTTGGAGAATTATAATGGATCCACCTTCCATTGAGAACTTTCTTATAAAATCCTAGGTAAATCATTTAGAGCAATTAACAAAGAAAGAAAGAATGGTAGCAAGCCTCTAAGATTATGTGTCAGAATACCTCCTATATGCCTAAGGTACTGTGGCCACAGAGGGATTAATTTTACATAAGTTATAATGAAAAATGACCCAGGTATTTCCACCTCATAAACAGTACTCTTATGGTTCACTAAGAATACCCAATGGTCAATGCAGAGGAATGATTTATGGCTTATAGTAAAAAAAAAAAAAAAAATTACCACACTTCTTTTTCCTCACCAGAGGAAAACCAAAACAATAAGAAGAAAATTCAAGAAGTTAAGGAAAGAAAAGCATTTGACAGGACAAAACATTCAAACCTCTTCTTGAGCTTTGAAAGTAGTAAAATTTATTCTTATGCACCAGTGAAAGTAGGAAGCCTTGCAAAGTAGAGATAGACTCAGGACACAGAGTTTTGCACAGCTAAAAATCTCTCATTAGCCTAATTATCAGTATATTAGCTTATAATGGAGAAGAAGGGAAATTTTTCCTTATTTCTTTCTCTGAGTGTCATAGTTGTGAGTCCATTTTGGCAGTACTGTTCTCAGACTCTGCAAATGCTGCCTTTTCTCTGTTCTCCTTCCACAAGAAGTGAGTCTTCTGTTTAAGTTTATACTCGCAAAGAGTTAAAGCTAATAAGTCATACAGCTTGTTCTTTTAGGTTGATGTTTAGGGCTAAAAGAAACTTCAGGTTCTCACTATATCGGGACTCTGTTAAAAAAAATTAAAATGTACAGTCAAAATCTCAATTAGACCATTCACTTTCAACTGATATTAAAAATGCTAAAAAATGCTATTATAGAGCAAAAGAAAAAATGATAAGTATCAACATATGCTGTTATATTTTCCCTAATTAACTTATAACAATATGTTCTTGCTTATTCATAGTCCATTCATAACTAGTTTTTTTTTTTTTTTTAAGAAAGCAGGTTTTTTTGTGATTCCATAAATTTGTAATAAATCAACTTGGTCTCTTTCTCTTTCATGTACTCAGTTAATTCACTACTGTGACTTAAAGTCCACTTAGAATTCTAGTCTACTATAGGCCTTTAAACTCACTAATTTACATGATAGCCATAGATTGGAAAGACCCCTTACCTTCTTAGTTTTCTAAAGAGCTAGTTCTATTCACTGAAATGGTCTGAAGGAATTTTTACAAATCTTAAATTGCCTTTTCTGAATTTTGATATCCAGGAAACTATTGGCTAGCTCTTTCTCAGCTTTGTTTCTCTAGTTTAGTTTGATTGATAGATATGGCTGAAGCCATATCTAAAACTCATTTATTAAACTTTAGAAAATATACACAAATAAAAAAGGGTAACTTACCATCAGGTGTCTTGTTGCCAGTAGTATCAAACGGCAATGCGAATGATTGTGAAAGGTTTAGTAAAAGATTTAATGAGAGACTCAGCTTAAAAAACATCTTGGAAAAGACTTAAACAACATTATATCCAAATGAACCCAAGAGATATTGATAGAACACTCTACCCAATAACTTGTGCATAATGTACATTCTTTTCAAGTGCACATGTAACATTCCCATCATACACCATATATTAGGCTGTAAAAGTTAATAAATCGTAATAGCTTTCTAAAGATTACAGTCATACAATGTATAATTTTGGACCACACTACAATGACATTTGAACTGAACAACAGAAGGAAGTTTGGGAAATTCACAAATATTTTGGAAATTAATTAACACTTAAATAATTAATCAAGAAAATTTGAAAATACTTTAAGCTGAATGAAAATAAAAACACAGTACAACAAATCTTATGGATGCAGTGAAAACAGGGCTTAGGAAGAAATTTATAGCTTTAAAGCAACTGTATTAAAAAGAAAGCTTCCAAATCAGTAACCTAATTTTCCATCTTAAGACACTCGTTTTGATGTTTGGCAAAACTAATACAGTGTTTCAGGTTTAAAAATAAAATAAAATTAAATTTAAAAAAAATTAAAAAAAATAAAATAAAAATTAATAAATAAATAAATAAATAAATATGTGTTGGCACAAAATAGGTACTTATTAAATGTTTCTTCTTCTTCTTTCTCAAAAAAAAAAAAAAAAAAACCACTAAAAGACGCAGAGCAAGCTACTAACTGCAAAGCAAGTAGAAAGAAGGAAACAATAAAGATGAGATCATAAATAAGTGAAATAGCAATTATTTTAAGTAATAGGGAAATATAAAAGAAACAAAATATTAGTACTTGGAAAAGTTGAACAAAATTGGCAAACCTTTGCTATACTGGCCAAGAAAAAAGAAAATTCAAGTTACTAACACCAGGAATGAAAAAGAAGACTTTATTTCTTATCTTACCAAAATAAAAAGGGAATATTATGAACATCTACATGTTGATGAAATAGATAACATAGATAAAAAGAACAAATTCCTTGAAAAACACACTACTAAAACTGACTCAAGAAAAAATAAAAAATATGAATAGAACTATAGTAAGTATAAATATTGAATCATTAATCAAAACGATTGCTCACAAAGAAAAGCCCAGGCTCAGAGAGCTTCACTAGTGAGTTCTGCCAAATGTTTAAAAAATAATTAATATTGGCGTAATGTCACCAACCTGGCAACATAGGCTGTTCCCGACTTCACTTCCCCCCACAGGAAGAAAAACTAACAACTATTCATGGACAAGACACCACTGAGAAAATTTTAGAACATGCTAGTGAGGCTGAAGCACCCTCATGCACCACAGAGACCAAGACAGACTGAGTTAAAAGGCTAAGAGTAATGGTTAAATGCTAACGTCTTTGCTCCTCCCCCAGGCTCATGCAACACTGCAATGAGAAAGGCTTCCCTGAGCCTACAGTTCCTGCAGTGGGAATAAAAGAGCTCAAGGTGGACATCCATATCCCTCAGCATTGTGTTTGTCACTTCTAGTGGGAGCCACCACTTTGGACTTGCCCCATGGGGAGTGTTGCAGAGTCTGCAGGATTTGACTGCTAGGAATGTGTGATGGAGAATGTGGGGCTGCTTGAAACAACAAGCATTCAGATTTTGGCAAATTAAGTCCCTTCCTGCAGCAGCCAAGTAGCAGTCACAAACAGCAGCTTTGCTCATATACAAAGTCAAAATGGTGGCACAGTCTGACCAGGGAGCTTGGCATGGTGCAGGCCTGCTTGATTCAAGACCTCAGAAGAATATTATCAACCTTGGAGTCTAGTTGGCCCCCACCAAGGTACGGGAACTGAGTCATAGCCTCATCAACAATTGAGTGTAACTCCCTGAGTTACCAACTTACTGAGTGTAAGCCCTACCTGACCCAGAAAAGATGCCGGAACACCTGGAAGTTTGTAGCCTCATTTCAGTTCAGTTCAGCTGCTCAGTTGTGTCTGACACTTTGTGACCCCATGGACTGCAGCATGCCAGGCCTCCCTGTCTATCACCACTCCCGGAGTTTACTCAAACTCATGTCCACTGAGTCCATGATGCCATCCAACCATCTAAGCCTTTGTCGTCTCCTTCTCCTCCTATCTTCAACCTTTCCCAGCATCAGGGTCTTTTCCAGTCAGTCAGTTCTTCGCATTAGGTGGCCAAAGTATTGGAGCTTCAGCATCAGTCTTTACAATGAATGTTCAAGACTGATTTCCTTTAGGATGGACTCGTTGGAGCTCCTTGCAGTCCAAGGGACTCTCAACAGTCTTCTCCACTCCAACAGTTCAAATGCATCAATTCTTTGGTGCTCAGCTTTCCTTATATTCCAACTCTCACATCCATACATGACTACAGGAAAAACCATAGCTTTGACTACATGGACCTTTGTTGGCAAAGTAATGTCTCTGCTTTTTAATATGCTGTCTAGGTTGGTCATAACTTTTCTTCCAAAGAGCAGCGTCTTTTAATTTCATGGCTGCAGTCACCATCTGCAATTGTTTTGAAGCCCCCCCCCTCAATAAAGTCTGACACTGTTTCCACTGTTTCCCCATCTATTTGCCATGAAGTGATGGGGCCGGATGCCATGATCTTAATTTTCTGAATGTTAAGTTTTAAGCCAACTTTTTCACTCTCCTCTTTCATTTTCATCAAGAGACTGTTTAGTTCTTCTTCACTTTCTGCCATAAAGTTGGTGTCATCTGCATATTTGAGGTTATTTATATTTTCCCAGCAATCTTGATTTCAGCTTGTGCTTCATGCAACCCAGCATATCTCATGATGTACTCTGCATATAAGTTAAATAAGCAGGGTGACAATATACAGTCTTGACATACTCCTTTCCTGATTTGGAACCAGTCTGTTGTTCCATGTCTAGTTCTAACTGTTGCTTCTTGACCTGCATACAGATTTCTCAGGAGGTAGGGAAGTGATCTGGTATTCCCATCTCTTTAAGAATTTTCCACAGTTTGTTGTGATCCACACAGTCAATAACTTTGGCATGGTCAATAAAGCAGAAGTATGTGTTTTTCTGGAACTGTCTTGCTTTTTCCATGGTCCAGCAGATGTTTGCAATTTGATCTCTGGTTCCTCTGCCTTTTGTAAATCCAGTTTGAACATCTGGAAGTTCACGGTTCATATACTGTTGAAGCCTGGCTTGGAGAATTTTGAGCATTGCTTTGCTAGCCTGTGAGATGAGTGCAATTTTGCAGTAGCTTGAGCATGTTTTGGCATTGCCTTTCTTTGGGAATGGAATGAAAACTGACCTTTTAAGTAGAGAGTACAACAGGCAGAACTGATCATTCACAGAGCAAAGCCAGTACCCTGTTCAGCCAGGGCATGTGGGGATCAGATTGTTTTGATTCAAGGCTACAGCAAAGAATCTTGTTGGACTTGGAGTCAGTTCACTTGCTCTGCCCAGGAACAGGAGCTAACTCATTGTCCCATGTACTGCTGAGTGTTATTTTGACCCCTCCTGATCAGAAAGTCTGATCTGGAACAACTGGGAGTCTCCTTGTTGTGGGCCCTCCCATGCCATCCAGGCAGGGGAGCTAATTCTTATTCCTGCCACTGCTGAGTATAGCTTCTGGCCCCTCCTAACCAAAGAGTCTGATCTAGAATAGCTGGTAGGTTGCCTAGAACTAGCCTTCAATTCCTCAGGCAGGGAACCTGAGTCATAGCCTGGTCAACTACTGCATGTAACTTACAGTTTTACCAGACCAACAAGGCTGGTAAGGACAACAGGAAGCTGTGTAGCTCAGTGACACTGAAAGTTCAGTAGGCAGAGCTGATTATTTATAGAACAAGATCAGTATCCTTGTTTGGCCAGGCTACTTGGGGCACAGGTTTCCTTGCGTCAGGAAAACAACAACAAAATCTTGGCAGCCTTAGATCTGGTTCTCCTCCTCCACCCAGGCTCCTCCCATAACTGAATAGTCTTTTACCTCCTGGCCAGGGAAATAGCCAAAGCTGTGTAGCCCATCCAACAACACTACATACAATGGCACTTGGACAGAGAGCACAACCTGTAGCTTTCGTCATCTGAAGAGAAGAACTAGTGGACCTGTCTAGCTAAGGGATTTAATGCAGAGTCCTGCCTAATTCTGGTTTCCAAACAATATGTTCAGGCCCTGGGGTCTGTCCTGCTGCCATACCATAGTACCAAAGACAATTCATAGCCCTGCTTACCTCTGAGTACAGTATCCACTTCTGACAGTATAGAAAACCCAATGAGAGAACCTAGGCAACTCTGGACCTCATCCTACATCCTCACTGGGACAGAGAATCAATCCAGCAGTCCTATCCAACTGTTTTCAGTCAGAAGAGCTCCCTTCCCCATATCTCAGAGCCTGGTCAGTAGCCTCACCATTAAATAGTCCTTTACAGCAAGTCCCACCTGCCCAAGGACATTACCAGCAGATACATATAGAAACTGAGCTGTCTACTGAAGAACTGTCTCTGCCAAAGCAAACCTCAGAAGTCTGAAAGAGGAGGCCACTTATTTAGATTCCCAGATAGCAATTTAAGAAATAACAGATCATGAAAAATAAGATAAATATGATAGCACAAAAGAAAGTTAATGACTCTCTAATAACTGACCCTAATGGAGGCCTATGAACTGTCAGACCAAGAATTCAGACTAATTTTATTTTTAATTTAAATGTATTTATTTTAATTGGGGGCTAGTTACTTTACAATATTGTATTGGTTTTGCCATACATCAACAAAAATCCACCACGGGTGTACACGTGTTCCCAATCCTAAACCCGCCTCCCACCTCCCTCCCCATACCATCTCTCTGGCTCATCCCAGTGCACCAGCCTTAAGCATTCTGTATCCTGCATCGAACCTGGACTGGTGATTCATTTATTATATGGTATTATACAGGTTTCAATGCCATTCTCCCAAATCATCCCACCCTCTCCCTCTCCCACAAATTCCATAAAACTGTTCTATACATCTGTGTCTCTTTTGCTGTCTCGCATATAGGGTTATCGTGACCATCTTTCTAAATTCCATATATGTGTTAGTATACTATATTGGTGTTTTTCTTTCTGGATTACTTCACTCTGTATAATAGGTTCCAGTTTCATTCACCTCATTAGAACTGATTAAAATGTATTCTTTTTAATGGCTGAGTAACACTCCATTGTGTATATGTACCATAGCTTTCTTATCCATTCATCTGCTGATGGACATCTAGGTTGCTTCCATGTCCTGGCTATTATAAACAGTGCTGTGATGAACATTGGGGTACATGTGTCTCTTTCAATTATTGTTTCCTCAGTATGTATGCCCAGCAGTGGGATTGCTGGGTCATAAGGCAGTTCTATTTCCAATTTTTTAAGGAATCTCCACCCTATTCTACATAGTGGCTGGACTAGTTTGCATTCCCACCAACAGTCTAAGAGGGTTCCCTTTTCTCCACACCCTCTCCAGGATTTATTGCTTGTAGACTTTTGGATTGCAGCCAGTCTGACTGGCGTGAAATGGTACCTCATTGTGGTTTTGATTTGCATTTCTCTGATAATGAGTGATGTTGAGCATCTTTTCATGTGTTTGTTAGCCATCTGTATGTCTTCTTTGGAGAAATGTCTATTTAGTTATTTGGCCCATTTTTTGATTGGGTCATTTTTTTTTTTTCTGGAATTGAGCTGCAGGACTTGCTTGTATATTTTTGAAATTAGTTGTTTGTCAGTTGCTTCATTTGCTATTATTTTCTCCCATTCTGAAGGCTGTTTTTTCACCTTGCTTATAGTTTCCTTTGTTGTTCAGAAGCTTTTAACTTTAATTAGGTCCCATTTGTTTATTTTTGCTTTTATTTCCAATATTCTGGGAGGTGGGTCATAGAGGATCCTGCTGTGATTTATGTTGGAGAGTGTTTTGCCTATGTTCTTCTCTAAGAGTTTTATAGTTTCTGGTCTTACATTTAGATCTTTAATCCATTTTGAGTTTATTTTTGTGTTTGGTGTTAGAAAGTGTTCTAGATTCATTCTTTTACAAGTGGTTGACCAGTTTTCCCAGCATCACTTGCTAAAGAGATTGTCTTTTCTCCATTGTATATTCTTGCCTCCTTTGTCAAAGATAAGGTGTTCATAGGTGCATGGGTTTATCTCTGGGCTTTCTATTTTGTTCCACTGATCTATATTTCTGTCTTTGTGCCAGTACCATACTGTCTTGATGACTGTGGCTCTGTAGTAGAGCCTGAAGTCAGGCAGGTTGATTCCTCCAGTTCCATTCTTCTTTCCCAAGTTTGCTTTGGCTATTCGAGGTTTTTTGTATTTCCATAAAAATTGTGAAATTATTTGTTCTTGCCCCGTGAAAAATACCATTGGTAGCTTGATAGGGATTGCATTGAATCTATAGATTGCTTTGGGTAGTATACTCATTTTCACTATATTGATTCTTCCAATCCATGAACATGGTATATTTCTCCATCTCTTAGTGTCCTCTGATTTCTTTCACCAGTGTTTTATAGTTTTCTATGTATAGGTCTTTAGTTTCTTTAGGTAGATATATTCCTAAGTATTTTATTCTTTTCATTGCAATGGTGAATGGAATTGTTTCCTTAATTTCTCTTTCTATTTTCTCATTATTAGTGTATAGGAATGCAAGGGATTTCTGTGTGTTGATTTTATATCCTGCAACTTTACTATAGTCATTGATTAGCTCTAGTAATTTTCTGGTGGAGTCTTTAGGGTTTTCTATGTACAGAATCATGTCATCTGCAAACAGTGAGAGTTTTACTTCTTCTTTTCCAATTTGGATTCCTTTTATTTCTTTTTCTGCTCTGATTCTTGTGGCCAACACTTCTAAACTATGTTGAATAGTAGTGGTGAAAGTGGGCACCCTTGTCTTGCTCCTGACTTTAGGGGAAATGCTTTCAATTTTTCACCATTGAGGATAATGTTTGCTCTGGGTTTGTCATACATAGATTTTATTATGTTGAGGTATGCTATGCTAAGTCACTTCAGTTGTGTCCGACTTTGTGTAATCCCATAGATGGTAGCCTACCAGGCTCCCCCGTCCCTGGGATTCTCCAGGCAAGAACACTGGAGTGGGTTGCCATTTCCTTCTCCAATGCATGAAAGTGAAAAGTGAAAGTGAAGTCGCCTAGTCGTGTCCGACTCTTAGCGACCCCATGGACTGCAGCCTACCAGGCTCCTCCGTCCATGGGATTTTCCAGGCAAGAGTACTGGAGTGGGGTGCCATATGTTCCTTCTATTCCTGCTTTCTGGAGAGTTTTTATCATAAATGGATGTTGAATTTTGTCAAAGGCTTTCTCTGCATCTATTGAGATAATCATATGGCTTTTGTTTTTCAATTTGTTAATGTGGTGAATTACATTGATTGATTTGCGGATATTGAAGAATCCTTACATCCCTGGGATAAAGCCCACTTGGTCATGGTGTATGATCTTTTTAATGTGTTGTTGGATTCTGATTGCTAGAATTTTGTTAAGGATTTTTGCATCTATGTTCATCAGTGATATTGGCCTGTAGTTTTCTCTCTTTTTTTTGGCATCTTTTTCAGGTTTTGGTATTAGTGTGATGGTCGCCTTGTAGAATGAGTTTGGAAGTTTACCTTCCTCTGCAATTTTCTGGAAGAGTTTGAGTAGGATCGGTGTTAGCTCTTTTCTAAATTTTTGGTAGAATTCAGCTGTGAAGCCATCTGGACCTGGGCTTTTGTTTGCTGGAAGATTTCTGATTATAGTTTCAATTTCTGTGCTTGTGATGGGTCTGTTAAGATTTTCTATTTCTTCCTGGTTCAATTTTGGAAAGTTGTACTTTTCTAAGAATTGGTCCATTTCTTCCAAGTTGTCCATTTTATTGGCATATAATTGCTGATAGTAGTCTCTTATGAGCCTTTGTATTTCTGTGTTGTCTGTTGTGATCTCTCCATTTTCATTTCTAATTTTATTGATTTGATCTTTCTCCCTTTGTTTCTAGATGAGTCTGGCTAATGGTTTTCAATTTTATTTATCCTCTCAAAGAACCAGGTTTTGGCTTTGTTGATTTTTTTCTATGGTCTCTTTTGTTTCTTTTGCATTTATTTCTGCCATAATTTTTAAGATTTCTTTCCTTCTACTAACCCTGGGGTTCTTCATTTCTTCCTTTTCTAGTTGCTTTAGGTGTAGAGTTAAGCTATTTATTTGACTTTTTTCTTGTTTCTTGAGGTATGCCTGTATTGCTATGAACTTTCCCCTTAGCACTGCTTTTACAGTGTCCCACTGGTTTTGGGTTGTTGTGTTTTCATTTTCATTCGTTTCTATGCATATTTTGATTTCTTTTTTGATTTCTTCTGTGAATTGTCAGTTATTCAGCAGCGTGTTGTGCAGCCTCCATATGTTGGAATTCTTAATAGTTTTTCTCCTGTACTTGAGATCTAATCTTACTGCATTATGGTCAGAAAAGATGCTTTGAATGATTTCAGTTTTTTTTTGAATTTACCAAGGCTAGATTTATGGCCCAGGATGTGATCTATCCTGGAGAAGGTTCCTTGTGCGCTTGAGAAAAAGGTGAAATTCATTGTTTTGGGGTGAAATGTCCTATAGATATCAATTATGTCTAACTGGTCTATTGTATCATTTAAAGTTTGTGTTTCTTAATTTTCTGTTTAGTTGATTTATTAATAGGTGTGAGTGGGGTATTAAAGTCTCCCACTATTATTGTGTTATTGTTAATTTCCCCTTTCATGCTTGTTAGCATTTGTCTTACATATTGCAGTGTTCCTATATTGTGTGCATATATATTTATAATTGTTATATCTTCTTCTTTGACTGATCCTTTGATCATTATGTAGTGTCCTTCTTTGTCTCTTTTCACAGCCTTTGTTTTAACGTCTATTTTATCTGATATGAGTATTGCTACTCCTGCTTTTTTTTCCTCTCTATTTGCATGGAATATCTTTTTCCAACCCTTCACTTTCAGTCTGTATTTGTCCCTTGTTTTGAGGTGGGTCTCTTATAGACAACATATATAGAGGTCTTGTTTTTGTATCCATTCAGCCAGTCTTTGTCTTTTGGATGGGACATTCAACCCATTTACGTTTAAGGTAATTATTGATAAGTATGATCTCGTTGGTATTTATTTTGTTGTTCTGGGTTTGAGTTTATACACCCTTTTTTAAAATTTTCTGTCTAGAGAATACCCTTTAGCATTTGTTGGAGAGCTGGTTTGGTGGTGCTGAATTTTGTCAGCTTTTTCTTGTCTGTAAAGCTTTTGATTTCTCCTTCATATTTGAATGAGATCCTTGCTGGGTACAGTAATCTGGGCTGTAGGTTATTTTCTTTCATCACTTTAAGTATGTCTTGCCATTCCCTCCTGGCCTGAAGAGTTTCTTTTGAAAGATCAGCTTTTATCCTTATGGGGATCCCCTTGTGTGTTATTTGTTGTTTTTCCCTTGCTGCTTTTAATATTTGTTCTTTGTGTTTGATTTTTGTTAATTTGATTAATATGTGTCTCAGGGTGTTTTGCCTTGGCTTTATCCTTTTTGGGACTCTCTGGGTTTCTTGGACTTGGGTGATTATTTCCTTCCCCATTTTAGGGACGTTTTCAACTATTATCTCCTCAGGTATTTTATCATGGTCTTTCTTTTTGTCTTCTCCTTCTGGGACTCCTATGATTTGAATGTTGGAGCGTTAACACTTTGCTGGAGGTCTCTGAGACTGTCCTCATTTCTTTTATTTCGTTTCTCTTTTTTCCTCTCTGATTCATTTATTTCTACCAGTCTTCTACTTCACTAAGCCTATCTTCTGCCTCCCTTATTCTACTATTTGTTGCCTCCAGAGTGTTTTTAATCTAATTTATTGCATTATTCATTATATATTGACTCATTTTTATTTCTTCTAGGTCCTTGTTAAAACTTTCTTGCATCTTCTTAATCATATCAATATTTTGGATCATTTTCACTATCATTATGTGGAATTCTTTATCAGGTAGATTCCCTATCTCTTCTTCTTTTGTTTGGTTTGGTGGGCATTTATCCTGTTCCTTTACCTGCTGGGTATTCCTCTGTCTCTTCATCTTTTTTATATTGCTGTGTTTGGGTGGCCTTTCTATATTCTGGCAGTTTGTGGAGTTTTATTCATTGTGGAGTTTCCTCACTGTGGGTGGAGTTGTATTGGCGGCTTATCAAGGTTTCTTGGTAGGGAAGCTTGTGTCGGTGTTCTGGTGGGTGGAGCTGGATTTCTTCTCTCTGGAGTGCAATGAAGTGTCCAGTAATCAGTTATGAGATGTCATTGGGTTTGGAGTAACTTTGGGCAGCCTGCATATTGAAGCTAAGGGCTGTGTTCCTGTGTTGCTGGAGAATTTGCGTGGTATGTCTTGCTCTGGAACTTGTTGGCCCTTGGGTGGTGCTTGATTTCAGTGTAGGTATGGAGGTGTTTGATGAGCTCCTATCTATTAATGTTCCATGGAGTCAGGAGTTCTCTCATGTTCTCAGGATTTGAACTTAAGCCTCCTGCTTCTAGTTTTTAGTCTTATTTTTACAGTTGGCTCAAGACTTCTCCTTCTATACAGCACCATTGATAAAACATCTAGGTTAAAGATGAAAAGTTTCTCCAAAGTGAGGGACACCCAGAGAGGTTCACAGAGTTACATGGAGAAGAGAAGAGGGAGGAGGGAGTTAGAGGTGACCCAAATGAGATGAGGTAGAATCAAAAGAGGAGAGAGCAAGCTCTCCAGTAACCAGTTCCTTATGTGCAGTCCACAGTCTGGACCGCTCAGAGATGTTCACAGAGTTATATAGAGAAGAGAAGAGGGAGGAAGGAGACAGAGGTGGCCAGGAGGATAAACGGGGGGAATGAAAAGGAGAGAGACAGATCCAGCCAGTAATCAGTTCCCTAAGTGATCTCCACCGTCTGAAACACACAGAGATTCACAGAGTTGGGTAGAGAAGAGAAGCAGGAGGGAGGAGACAGAGGCGACCTGGTGGAGAAAAAGGAGAGTCCAAAAGAGGAGAGAGCAGTCAAGCCAGTAATTTCGCTCCCAAGTAAAAATGGGTACTGAAGATTAGGTTCTTAAAGGTACAAAATTGATAACAAATACCAAAAAGCAAAGATTAAAAATCTAGAGTAGAGGTTGGATTTTCAAAAATACAATATTAAAGAAAAGAAGAAGATAAAAAAAATCAAAGTCGCAAAAATTATTTTATATATATATATATATATATGAAGTTTGCTTTAAAAAATAGTCTTTTTTTGAAAAGTAATAGTAAGTTATAAAAATTAAAATTAAAGTAGTAATAGAGGACTTAAAAATTAAAAAGAGTTAAAAAAAAAAAGAATGATCAGAAAAATAGTAAAAATATATCTAGGACTTTCTCAGGTGTTGTTATGGGCAGTGTGGGGTCAGTTCATTTTTGGATAGTTCCTTAGTCCAGCTTATATTTCTCAAGATCTATAGGCCCCTTCCTATGTAGTCAGTACTAACTACAGGGTTTTAATCTATTGCACCTGTCACTTCCAAGGCAGTTCCCTCTGTTTTAGCTTCTTCTGTTTGGTGGTCTCTTCAGTGTCTGATTTCTGCCCTGACACAAGGAGGGCGGTGGTAGACAATTTTTAAGGCTCACTTGTTCAGTCGTGCTGTGGGGAGGGAGGGGAGCTGCAAACAAATAATACTGGCATGTGCTCGCAGTGTCTCAGCCGCACTGGGCCTGCCTCCACTCACTGCGCATGTGCCCTCTCTGTCGAAACAGCTCAGGGTCTAGTTTGTTCCACCAGGAACCGTCCGAGGCCTGCCCTGGGCTGCATCCACCTCCCAGGTCTAAGTCCCTCTGGTTCAGGCACTCGGGTAGTCCTCAGAGGTGCAGATTCTGTTGGGCCTGCGTTTTGTGCCCTTCCCAGGTCCGAGCAGCTCAGGTGATGAGGTGTTTGGCGAGCACGGTTGCTATGACTTATCACCTCTCTAGTCCCTGCCTCTCAGTTTTCTGGGTGTACAACCAGCGCACCTTCTCAGGTGGATGATGACTGTCCAGAATCCCAAGAAGTCTTAGTTAACAAAGAAGCCGGCTTGCAGTTTGGTAGATAATGTCTCTCTTGGGCTGCGATTGCCTCCTTCCAGCTCTGGCTGCCTGTCACAGGAGGGGGATGCTCTGCAGCAAGCTAATTCTGTTCAGTCCTTTGTTCTGTGTGCGGTCCTGGTGGTTTCTTAGGTTAGAGCTTTTTGCATGGTATCTATCCCACAGTCTGGTTTGCTAGCCCAAGTTAGTTCGCTCTGATTAACCTCGGGGCATTCAGGCCGGATCCTTACTCTAACCAATGCAGCCCACGCCTCCCTGCCCAGCCCCCACGTGCTAGTGGTGGATGCAGGCGTCTGCGCTGCTTCTCCACTGGGGGAATTACCATTGGGCTCATAATCTGTGGATTTTAATTATTTATTTATTTTCCTCCCTGTTATGTTGCCTTCTGTGCTTCCAAGGCTCGCCACAGACTCGGCAGTGAGAGTGTTTCCTGGTGTTTGGAAATTTCTCTCTTTTTTAAGACTCCCTTCCTGGGACGGAGCTCTGTCCCTACCTCTTTTGTCTCTTTTTTTGTCTTCTATATTTTTTCCTAGCTCTTTTCAAATACAATGGGCTGCTTTTCTGGGTGCCTGATGTCTTCTGCTGGCATTCAGAAGTTGTTTTGTAGAATTTACTCAGCGTTTAAATGTTCTTTTGATGAATTTGTTGGGGAGAAAGTGGTCTCTCCGTCCTATTCCTCTGCCATCTTAGGACCGCCTCCCAGACTAATTTTCTTAAAGATGTTTGGCAAACTGTAAGAATACACAGGCAGACTGTTAAATGAAATCAGGAAAACAATAACTGAGCAAAATGAGAAGTTCCACAGGAAATAGAAACAATGAAAAATTAAATAGAAATTCCAGAGTTGAAAAATAAAATGACTGGAGTGAAGAATTCAATACAGTGTTTCAAAAGCAGACTTGACCATTATGAAGAAAGAATCTATAACCCAGAAGATAGGACATTTGAAATTACTCAGAACAAAAAGAAACAAGAATGAAAAAGAATAAAGAAAGCCTATGTGCCGGGAGCCAGCATGGGAATTCCCACCCATGACAAGGTCATGCGGGACAGCCCTGACGGGCAAGGCGAGTCAGGGCTCAAGGGCCCCCCCCCTGGATCTGCCTGAGCGTCTACCACAAAACCAGAATCTGTCTGTTTTACTATTTTATGACTTTTACCAACTCCTCTGACATTAACGGGGGGTATCCCTGACCACCTTTCTCTGAAGAAAATTAACTTAGAGCTCTAGTTAATAAGTCTCCTGGGCATAATAGGAGTGTTTCATTTCAAACCCCTCTGATGGCTTTCTAGCTTGCCTGACAGGTTTGTTCAGACTCCTGCAGCTATGCATACAATTGTTTACAGCCTCCCAACCGTGAGAGGCATGGGAAGCTTAAGATATTCAAATAATATAGAGCCTCTCGGAGAGTTAGAAATTGTTAGAATAGAACTAGTAGAAGATTTCGTTGTTGAGCTAATGCTTGCTGCCAAGTTTCCACATCCCCTGTATTGTGTCCTTGAAAATGTATTAATTAATATAGTTGGTATATAGAAAAAATAAGTAGTGGCCTTGGTGTTAACAACTTTAGACTCTTAAGGTAATAAATTATTTCCTTTGTTGTGAACCCACGGCACCTTTGCCCTATAGGAATGCAACTTTATCTAACACCTTTGGAGGATGGCGCCAAACTTTAAGATAATTACTCTTAGAGAAAATAAGTCTTATGGTTGACAAACCTTTATCAAAGTCATAAAATGTTAACAGGCCTTCTGGCCAGAAGATGATGTAAATCATCTGAAGCATTTATGTATGATAAGTTTACAGAAAAGAAAGCCTGGTCTTGATAAGGATCAAAGACTGCTGACTTTGCATGATTTTACACCCCCTATTATCCTCTATGCACAACTTAAGGTATATAAGCTCCCTTTGAAAATAAAGCTATGGGCCTTGCTCACCGAAGCTTGGTCTCCCCATGTCGTTCTTTCTCTTTCCTTTCCTTTTCAGGCTGATTCCCTGGAGTGCAGGGGCCCTCTGCATTCACTTTCCTGCCTGGGCTTCTAAGACCCACTCGAGAAGGTGCCTAAGGTGGGGCACCTTCAGCTATTCGAGAGGGTGCCTGCTGCCTACATGAACAGAGCAAGTCCCATGCTGGGGCTTTATTGGCTTTCTGCATAAACCAAGGAATAGCAGCCTCTTTTCTCTCCTCTATTTTCTTAACTGCAAAATTCTTTCCTTATCTCTTTCTCTATTTCTCTCAGTTGCCAACGCCGTCCTCCCGAGGGAATCCCTGGATCCAACTGGGGCTGGACCCTGGTACCTATGGACTTATGGGAGACAAAAGATACAATATCCACATTATGTGAATTCCAAAAGGAGAAGGAAAAAAGAACAGGATAGAAAGTGTATTTAAAGAAATAATAGCCAAAACTTTCCCAAACCTGAAGAAGACATTCAGTCCATGAAGCCAAAAGGATGCCAAATAGATTGAACCTGAATAAGGTTACACTGAACACTTTATAATTAAAATTTAGGATTCAAAGATAAAGAAATAATTTGAAAGCAACAAGAGGAAAGAAATAAGTACATACAAAGGAACACCTATAAGACTATCAGTAGATTTTATGACAAATGTTTCAAGTCAGGAGAAAATGAGATGATATATCCAAAATACTAGAAAAATAACCAATCAAGTATTCTAAGCTTGTCAATGCATTTTGCCAAAGAAGACATACAGATAGCTAACAAACACATGAAAAGATGATCAATATCACTCATTATCAGACAAATGCAAATCAAAACCACAATGAGGTACAATCTCACACTGGCCAGAATGGCTGCTATCAAAAAGTCTACAAATAATAAATGCTAGAGAGTGTGTGGAGAAAAGGGAACCCTTTTACACTGTTGGTGGGAATGCAAACTAGTCCAGCCACTCTGGAGAACAGTGTGGATATTCCTTAAAAAACTGGAAGTAGAACTGTCATATGACCCAGCAATCCCACTGCTGGGCATACATACTGAGGAAACCAGAATTGAAAGAGACACGTGTACCCCAATGTTCATCACAGCACTGTTTATAGTAGCTGGGACATGGAAGTAACCTAGATGTCCATTGGCGGATGAATGAATAAGAAAGTTGTGGTACATATACACAATAGAATATTACTCAGCTATTAAAAGAATGCATTTGAATCAGTTCTAATGAGGTATACGAAGAGTGAAGTAAGTCATAAAAACACCAATACAGTATATTAACACATATATATGGAATTTAGAAAGATGGTAATGGTGACCCTATATGCGAGCTAGTAAAAGAGACACAGACATAGAAAACAGACTTTTGGACTCTGTGGGAGAAGGCGAGGGTGGAATGATTTGAGAGAATAGCATTGAAATATATATGCTACCATATATGAAATAGATGACCAGTCCAAGTTTGAAGCATGAAATAGGGCATTCAAAGTCAGTGCACTGGGACCACCCAGAGGGATGGAATGGGCAGGGAAGAAGGCAGGGATTTCGAGATGGGAGATACATACACCTGTGGCTGACTCAAGTTAATGTACGGCAAAAACCACCACAATATTGTAAAGTAATTAGCCTCCAATTATAATAAATACACTAATTAAAAAAAAAACACAGATAGACTAAGAGTTAAGGGATGGAAAAAGATACTTCAAGCAAATGTTAACCAAAAATAAAGGGGAGGTATCTACTCTTATATCAGACAAAATATACTTTAAAAATTGTAAAAAGGAACAAAGAAAGTCATATAATGGTAAAGGAACAATACATCAAGAAGATATAGCAAGTGTAAATGTTTATGCACCAAATCAAGCACCTACATATATAATGCAGAAGCTAACGGAGTCAAAAGAATAAATAAACACTAATACAGTGATAATTAGGAACTTTAATACCCCATTCTTAACAATGGATAGATCATCCAGACAGAGAATCAATAAAGAGACAGCAAATTTGAAAAACACTATAGACCAAAAAATATTAGCAGATATGTATAGAAAAATCCACCAGACAACAGCAGCATACACATTATTCTCAAGTTCGTATGGAATATTTTCTAGCATAAACCACATGTTAAGCTACAAAACAATTATTAGCAAATTCATAAAAATTGGAATCATACCAAATGTCTTCCCTGACCATAATGGTATGATACCAGAAATCAATAACAGGATCATTAATACCAAGTTTAACACATTCTTCCAAAAAAAAAAAAAAAAAAGAAAAGAAAAGAGAATGCTGCTCAATTCATTCTATAAGGACAGTATTATTCGGATATAAAAACCATCAAATAGTAAAACTACAGACCAATTTCCTTTTGAATGTAAACACAAATTATCAACAAAACACTAACACATCAAACACAGCAGCAATATAAAAATATTATCTATTATAATTCTGTGGGACTTATTCCTGGATTTCATGGTTGGTTCCACCTATGAAAATCAGTTAATGTAATATACCATACTATTGGGCTTTCCTGGTGGCTCAGATGGTAAAGAATCTGCCTGCAATGCAGGAGACTTGGATTCAATCCCTCGGTTGGGAAGATGCCCTGGAGGAGGGCATGGCAACCCACTCCAGTATTCTTGCTTGGAGAATCCCATGGACAGAGAAGCCTGGTAGGCTACAGTCCATGGAGTCTCAAAGAGTCAGACATGACTGATTGACTAAGAACAAACACCATCAGTTCAGTTCAGTCACTCAGTCGTGTCTGAATCTTTGTGACCCCATGAATCGCAGCACGCCAGGCCTCCCTGTCCATCACCAACTCCCGGAGTTCACTCAGACTCATGTCCATCGAGTCAGTGATGCCATCCGGCCATCTCATCCTCTGGCGTCCCCTTCTTCTCCTGCCCCCAATCCCTCCCAGCATCAGAGTTTTTTCCAATGAGTCAACTCTTCGCATGAGGTGGCCAAAGTACTGGAGTTTCAGCCTTAGCATCATTCCTTCCAAAGAAATCCCAGGGCTGATCTCCTTCAGAATGGACTGGTTTGATCTCCTTGCAGTCCAAGGGACTCTCAGGAGTCTTCTTCAACACCACAGTTCAAAAGCATCAATTCTTCAGCACTCAGCCTTCTTCACAGTCCAACTCTTACATCCATACATGACCACAGGAAAAACCATAGCCTGGACTAGACGGGCCTTTGTTGGCAAAGTAATGTCTCTGCTTTTGAATATGCTATCTAGATTGGACATAACTTTCCTTCCAAGGAGTAAGCATCTTTTAATTTCATGGCTACAGTCACCATCTGCAGTGATTTTGGAGCCCAGAAAAATAAAGTCTGACACTGTTTCCACTGTTTCCCCATCTATTTCCCATGAGGTGATGGGACCAGATGCCATGATCTTCATTTCTGAATGTTGAGCTTTAAACCAACTTTTTCACGCTCCACTTTCACTTTCTTCAAGAGGCTTTTTAATTCCTCTTCACTTTCTGCCATAAGGCTGGTGTCATCTGCATATCTGAGGTTATTGATATTTCTCCCAGCAATCTTGATTCCAGCTTGTGTTTCTTCCAGTCCGGCATTTCTCATGATGTACTCTGTATATAAGTTAAATAAGCAGGGTGACACTATACAGCCTTGATGTACTCTTTTTCCTATTTGGAACCAGTCTATTGTTCCATGTCCAGTTCTAACTGTTGCTTCCTGACCTGCATACAGATTATTATACTAATGGATAAAAGCCATATGTTCATTTCAATAGACACAGAAAAAAATTTGTCAAAATTCAGCACTCTTTAATGATCAAAGCCTGCAACATACTAGGAATGTAAGGAAACTTCCTCAAATTGATAGAGTGCATGTACACAAAACCCACACCTAACATAAAATTTCATAGTAAAGACTAGACACTTTCCCTGTAAGATTAGAAATAAGAGAAGGATGAACACTCTCACTTTTATTCAACATTGTACTAGAGATTCTAACTAGGACAATTAGGAAGGAGAATAAAGTAAAATTAATCCATGATTGGAAAGGAAGATATAAAACTATCTCTATTTGCAGGTGACATGTTCTTGAATGCAAAAAAGATCATAGAGATTAACTAAACAACTATTAGAGCTAATAAATGAGTTCATCAGGGCTGAAAGATACAAGATGAGTATACAAAAATCAATTATATTCCTATACACTAGGAATACACAATTCAAACACAAAATTAAGAAAAACTACATTTACTGTAACTTAAAAGTAATTAAAGATGTAGAGATAAATTAGGCAAATGAACTTCAAAATGTGTACACAGAAAACAGAAAATTGCAGCAATATTTATTTGGATCAACCTCCTAGAGTAATAGAAACAAAGAAAGATGCATGATACTGGATGCTTGGGGCTGGTGCACTGGGACGACCCAGAGGGATGGAATGGGGAGGGAGGAGGGAAGAGGGTTCAGGATGGGGAACACATGTATACCTGTGGCGGATTCATTTTAATATTTGGCAAATCTAATACAGTTATGTAAAGTTTAAAAATAAAATAAAATTAAAAAAAAAAGAATCTAAAAAAAAAAGAAAAATAAACCAATGGGATGTAATTAAACTTAAAACGTTTTGTGCAGCAGCAAAAGATATAAACAAAATGAAGACTACCAATGGAATGGGAGAAAATATTTGCAAACAATGAGACTGACAGGGGATTAATTTCCAAAATATACAAGTGGCTTATATAGCTTGGTATCAAAGAAAAAACACCCTAATCAAAAAATGGGCAGAAGACCTAAATAGGCATTTCTCCAAAGAAGACATAAAGAGAGTTAACAGGCACATGAAAAGTTGCTCAATATTGCTAATTATTAGAGAAATACAAATAAAAATTACAATGAGGTACCACCTCACATTGGTCAGAATAACCATCATCAAAACGTCTACAAACAATAAATACTGGAGAGGATGTGGAGAAAAATGAACGCTTGTACATTGTTGGTGGGAATGTAAGTTGGTTTGGCCACTATGGAGAACAGTGTGGAGGTTCCTTAAGACACTGAAAATAGAGCTACCATATGATCCAGCAATCCCACTCCAGGGCATATACTAAAAAAAAAAAAAAAAGAAAACTTTAATTAGAAAAGATACACACACTCTTGGAGAAGGCAATGGCACCCCACTCCAGTACTCTTGCCTGGAAAATCCCATGGACCGAGGAACCTGGTGGGCTGCAGTCCATGGGGTCGCTAAGAGTCGGATACGACTGAGTGTCTTCACTTCCACTTTTCACTTTCATGCATTGGAGAAGGAAATGCAACCCACTCCAGTGTTCTTGCCTGGAGAATCCCGGGGACGGGGGAGCCTGGTGGGCTGCTGTCTATGGGGTCACACAGAGTCGGACATGATTGAAGCGACTTAGCAGCAGCACACACACTCTAATGCTCATAGCAGTATTATTTACAATAGAAAGGAATGGAAGCAACATAAATGTCCATCAACAAATGAATGGAAAAAGATGTGGTAAATAGGAATGTAATATTACTCAGCCATAAAGAAGAATGAAATAATGCAATTTGAAGCAACATGGATGAATCTAGAGATTATCATATTAAGTAAAGTAAGTCAAAGAATAATAACATATATCACTTATATGTGGAATCTTAAAAATTATACAAATGAACTTATTTACAAAACAGAAAGACTCACAGACATAGAAAACAAAATTATGGTTACCAAAGGGGAAAGGGGGGTGATAAATTGGAAATTTGAGTTTAACCTATACACACTACTATAAATAAAATAGATAAACAAGAACTTGTTGAATAGAATCGGGAAGACTATTCAATGTCTTGTAATAATCTACAATATAAAAATATCTGAAAAAGAATATAGATACACACACACACACACACACACACACATATATATATATATATATATATATCTAAAATACTTTACTGCACATCTGAAACATTATAAATCAACTATACTTTAAGAAAAAAATGCAAATATTGTTGAAGTCAATTAAAGACCTACCTAAATGGGAAAAAAATACATGTATATGAAATGTAGGGGACTCAGAATAGCCAAAACAATCTTGAAAAATAGGAATAAAATTGGAAGACTCATGCCTTTTGGTTTCAAAACTTGCTAAAAAGCCACAGTAATATATGCAGTGTTGTACTGGCATAAGAATAAATATATAGATTAGTGGAATAGAATTGAGAGCCCAGAAATAATATGATGTATTTTTGGTCAAATGATTTTCAACTAGGTTGCCGAAATAATTTGATAGGGATAGTATTTAAACAAATGGTGCTGAGGCAAGTGAGTATAAAGTACTAGTACATGGTAAAATGAAGATTAATGTTTAAAACTAAGTGTACATAGCCAGACACAAGAGGTCACTTATTATATGTTTTCAATTATATGAAATGTCAAGAATAAGCAATTCCATAGAGACAGAAAGTAGATTGGTGGTTGCCAGGGGCTAGGGAAAAGAAGAATGGAGAGTGACTGTTAATGAGTATGGTGTTTCTTTGGGGGAATTACAAAAATGTTCTCAAGTTAGATAGTGGTAACACTTGTGAATATATTAAAATCCACTGAATTTTACACTTTAAATGGGTGAAATATATGATATTATAATTATATCTCAGTTCGAAAAGTATTTAGGGAAGCTATCCCATGCTGAGCACTATACTAGGCAGTATCTATGATTGTCTAACTGGAGTGTGTATCACAATTGCCTAGGAAGTTTATTGATATACAGGTTATCAAACATAAGTATATGTGTATATATATATATATATACACACACACACACACATATATATATATAGTCATAATGCTTGTATATGCTCAAAAATACTTCTAGGAGGGTACTCAGTAAATGGGTAAAAATGGTTGTGTCTGGGTCTGAGAACAAAGTAGAACCACAGATATATGAAGGTTTATTCTTCATTGTATACTCTGAAGTTTTTACTATGTTTGCACATAATAAAATAAAATTTAAAAAAAAAAAAAAAATTTTTTTCTATTCATTATTTGTGACATTGATTATTACATATATAGAATCATCTGGGAGCCTGATAAAATATAGTTTGGCGGTACCACTGCTTGAGACTCTAATTCAGTAGGTCTTGAGTGGGGCCTGTAGCATTGCATTTTAAACATACTCTTAGATTACACTTTGAGAAGTGCATTTGTAAGGAACATCCCGAGTGTAAAAGAGTTTTTGCCTGTGAGCATAGGGCAGAATGATTGTTGCAGAAACCAGTAATTGAGAAACTAAGCACCACACTCAGAGAGTTGGAGAACTCAGGTTTATTACACCAGCAGGCCCAGAGGAGTTAACACTCCAAGCTTAGAGCCCCAAACAAAGGGGTTACAAAGTTTTTATAGACAGTGCATGACATCAGACTATAGTGAGCGACACTAACTTTTAACAGGCTGGTTAAAACTAGGGGTTTTACATGCATGGGAACAGCGGTTAGGATGGGGGTGAATGCCTGACCTTTATATGGACAGGATTACAGGGGCAAAAGCAGGGCAAGGGTGAGTGAGATAAGTTTCAGTTCCTAGAATTGATTTAAGTCTCCATTTTCCCAAGGCTATATGATCTATGTGATCCAGGCTTTGCAAGGAGCAAGCTGAATTACAAAAGCAGAACAAGCAGGAAGAAAAAAAGTAAATTTTAATTTTTCCTATTCATGATAAGGCACAAAAGGATTCCCGAATGGCTGTTAATTTTAGAGAAATCTCTTTTTTATTAAGTTGTGTATTGTTCTTTCCTTTGAATTTTATTTCTACCCTCAAAAAGGAAAGAAACATTTGGCAAATTCATCTAAGATGCCAAAAACTTAAGAGTGGATGTATTAATTTATTCTTTTTTTAACACTGAAAAATGTTTTCATTGAACTTTGCATTTATGAAGTAATGCTAGAAATTAAATAATATATGATTTAAAATTAAATTAGGTTTATGAGAAAAAAATTGCTTCATGTATCTAAAATGTAGTAATGTATTTTATAAAAATGCAGAAAACTATACCTGAATATTGGTTATTGAAGTAATGGATAATAATATAGTCTCTGTTTCTGAGCCTTAATTCTGCAAATTTCTCAAAGGCAAAATTGATCTTATTCACATAATCATGTTTAATAGACAGTACGGTAGATTTGTCAATCTTGCTTCACTCATAGTTTAGTTCAGGTCAGTCGCTCAGTAGTGTCCAACTTTTTGTGACCCCATGGACTGCAGCATGCTAGGCCTCCCTGTCCATCACGAACTCCCGAGTTTATGCAAACTCATGTCCATTGAGGTGGTGATGCCATCCAACCATCTCATCCTCTGTCGTCCCCTTGTCCTCCTGCCCTCAATCTTTCCCAGCATCAGGGTCTTTTTAAATGACTCAGTTTTTCTCATCAGGTGGCCAAAGCATTGAAGTTTCAGCTTCAGCCTCAGTCCTTCCAACGAATATTCAAGACTGGTTTCTTTAGGATGGACTGATTGGATCTCCTTAGAGTCCAAGGGACTCTCAAGAGTTTTCTCCAACACCACAGTTCAAAAGCATCAATTCTTCAGCACTCAGCTTTCTTTATAGTCCAACTCTCACATCTATACATGGCCACTGGAAAAAACATGGCCTTGACTAAATGGACCTTTGTCTACAAAGTATTGTCTCTGCTTTTTAATATGCTGTCTAGGTTGGTCATAACTTTTCCTCCAAGGAATAGGCATCTTTTAATTTCATGGCTGCAGTCACCACTTGCAGTGATTTCGTAGCCCAGAAAAATAGAGTCTGTCACTGTTTCCATTGTTTCCCCATCTATTTGCCATGAAGTGATGGGACCAGATGACATGATCTTAGTTTTCTGAATGTTGAGCTTTAAGCCAACTTTTTCACTCTCCTCTTTCAGTTTTATCAAGACCCTCTTTAGTTTTTCTTCACTTTCTGCCATAAGGGTAGTGTCATCTGCATATCTGAGGTTATTGATATTTCTCCTGGCAATCTTGATTCCAGCTTGTGCTTCCTCCATTCAGCGTTTCTCATGATGTACTCTGCACATAAGTTAAATAAGCAGGGTGACAATATACAGCCTTGACATACTTCTTTTCCTATTTGGAACCAGTCTATTGTTCCATGTCCAGTTCTAACTGTTGCTTCTTAACCTACATACAGATTTCTTAGGAGATAGGTCAGGTCATCTGGTATTCCCATCTCTTTCAGAATTTCCCACAGTTTGTGGTGATCCACACAGTCAAAGACTTTGGCATAATCAATAAAGCAGAAATAGATGTTTTTCGGGAACTCAACTGCTTTTTCAATGATCCAACAGATGTTGGCCATTGGATCTCTGGTTCCTCTGCCTTTTCTAAAACCAGCTTTAACATCTGGACGTTCACAGTTCATGTATTGCTGAAGCCTGGCTTGGAGAATTTTGAGCATTACTTTACTGGCATGTGAGATGAGTACAATTGTGCAGTAGTTTGAGCATTCTTCGGCATTGCCTTTCTTTGGGATTGGAATGAAAACTGACCTTTTCCAGTCTTGTGACCACTGCTGAGTTTTCCAAATTTGCTGGCATATTGAGTGCAGCACTTTCACAGCATCATCTTTTAGGATTCAAAATAGGTCAACTGGAATTCCATCACCTTCACTTGCTTTGTTGGTAGTGATGCTTCCTAAAGCCTACTTGACTTCACTTTACAGGATGTCTGACTCTAGGTGAGAAATCACACCATCGTGATTATCTGGGTTGTGAAGATCTTTTTTGTACAGTTCTTCTGTGTATTCTTTCCACCTCTTCTTAATATCTTCTGCTTCTGTTAGGTCCATACCATTTCTGTTCTTTATTGTGCCCATTTTTGCATGAAATATTCCCTTGGGATCTCTAATTTTCTTGAAGAGATCTCCAGTCTTTCCCATTTATTGTTTTCTTCTATTTCTTTGCATTGATCACTGAGTAAGGCTTTCTTATCTCTCCTTGTTATTCTTTGGAACTCTAAATTCAAATGGATATATCTTTCCTTTTCTCCTTTGCTTTTCACTTTTCTTTTCACGGCTATTTGTAAGGCCTCCTCAGACAACATTTTTTCATTTTTTTTCTCTTGGGGATGGTCTTGATCCCTGTCTCCTGTACAATGTCACAAACCTCCATCCAAAGTTCATCAGTCACTCTGTCTATCAGATCTAGTCCCTTAAATCTATTTGTCACTTCCTCTGCATAATCATAAGGGATTTGATTTAGGTCATACCTGAATGGTCTAGTGGTTCCCCTACTTTCGTCAATTTAAGTCTGAATTTGGCAATAAGGAGTTCATGATCTGAGCCACAGTCAGCTCCCGGTCTTGTTTGTGCTGACTGTATAGAGCTTCTCCATCTTTGGCTGCAAAGAATATAATCAATCTGATTTCGGGTTTGACCATCTGGTGATGTCCATATGTAGAGTCTTCTCTTGTGTTGTTGGAAGTGGGTGTTTGCTATGACCAGTGCATTCTCTTGGCAAAACTCTATTAGCCTTTGCCCTGCTTCATTCTGTACTCCAAGGCCAAATTTGCCTGTTACTCCAGGTTTTTCTTGACTTCCTACTTTTGCATTCCAGTCCCCTATAATGAAAAGGACATCTTTTTTTTGTGTTAGTTCTAGAATATCTTGTAGGTTTTCATAGAACTGTTCAGCTTCAGCTTCTTCAACATTACTGGTCGGAGTATAGATTTGGATTACCGTGATACTGAATCGTTTGCCTGGTTAACAAACAGAGATCATTCTGTCATTTTTGAGTTTGCATCCGAATACTGCATTTCAGGCTCTTTTGTTTACTATGATGGCTATTCTACTTCTTCTAAGGGAGTCTTGTCCACAGTAGTAGATATAACGGCCATCTGAGTTAAATCCTTGCATTCCAGTCCATTTTATTTTGCAGATTCCTAAAATGTCAGTGTTCACTCTTGCCATCTCCTGTTTGACCTCTCCCAATTTGCCTTGGTTTATGGACCTAACATTCCAGGTTCCTATGCAATATTGCTCTTTACAGCATTGGACCTTGCTTCCATCACTAGTGACATCCACAATTGGGTGTTGTTTTTGCTTTGGTTCTGTCCCTTCATTATTAGAGAACTTTTTAATTAATTTTAATTTTCAAAATTTTCAACAGATATACAGATAGTTGAAAGAAGTCTTAAAAGATCAATTTGGCAACAATTCATAAAAATCACATTTCACACAATAAAATCCAGGAAGTGCAATGTTTTACATCTCATTTTATCTTCAGTATCTATTTAGGCAGGTTTCAGTTGTTCCACTGTCAAAACATTTAAACAGAAATACAACCTGAAGTTGATCACTTAGAATGACAGTATTGAAATAATTCAAATTATTTTTCTTCGTCTTTATAATCATTATGCTGTCATTCTTTGTTTTACACCTACTGTTAAATGCAGGCATATGCAGTATATCTGGGATTGGAAATATGAAATTGATCCAAAATGAACTAAAATAATCCTGAATCTTTAAGAATATACTGCCCAAATGAACTCATATAATTTAGTTCACACATGTGAGATGTGGGGAGTCAGATGTTTAATGGAAAATTCCAAATTAACCTCCTTGTAGACAGACTATAAAGGACACATTACAAATGTGCTAATTTGAAGTTACATATATGCTGCTAACTCCACAGTAACCCCAGAAATTTCTTTTTTTAATTTTTTTTTTATTTTGTATTGAAGTGAAAGTCACTGTAATGTCCAAATTTTTGTTGCCCCATGGACTGTAGCCCTCCAGGCTCTTCTGTCCATGGGATTTCTCAAGCAAGAATACTGGATTGGTTAGCCATTCCCTTCTTCAGGGGATCTTCCCGACCCAGGTATTGAAGCTGAGTCTCCCACATTGCAGGCAGATTCTTTACCACCTGAGCCACAGGGAAGCTCATTTTGTATTGAGATATAGCCAGTTAACAATATTGTGATAGTTTCAGGTGAACAGGGAAGGAACTCAGCCATATATATATCCATTCTCATTTTCTATAATGTAGTACTGTTGCTTATGCAATAAAACACATTTATAAGAAAAAGAACCATGCCCACACACTGCATAAAAGAAATCTAATTAGTTTACTCTGAGCCTTAGAGGGAAAAAATGGCCTAATATTCAAAATTCCAAGAAATGAAGTTTTTAAAACAGTAGATTGATATACCAGCCACACACACACACTCTAGTTACCCATTCACACACCACACACAAAGCACACACAGCAGCTGATATATTCATTCAGCTATAAGAACATTTTAATTAGCAACACCAGCAGGTTTTACTTATTCTACTAGAAAATACATTTAGGAGGGAGGAAGATTGAGTGAGGGTAGTTTCAGAGTGGCAATAACCAGATATCTTCTTCATAATTCTAGAAGTGCTCCTGAAAATAAAAAGATAAGAACACTTTACATTTTCCATTGCATTATGGTTTTGCAAAGTTCTTTTATATTCCTGTCTATTTTGATCTGGAACACTTCCCAAAACTTTGCAAGGTGAGAGAACTGAGGCCTGGAAGGTTTAGATGACTTGACCAGAGTCACATAACTAGTTGATATCTTTTGACTCCTAAATGCTGTGTTTTTTGCATCGCATAAAAAGTGCAGAAGGAAAAGAGCTTGTATTTATTCGGTGCATAAAACTCTTTTCTATGCACTTTGTATTTATAAGTTTATTGAATTTTCAAAATAATTATGTAAAGCAGGTGTGATTATCATCTCCATTCTTCATGTTGAGAAAAGGGAAATCAGTTAGTTACTCACAGTCACAGAGCGAATACATGGCAGAACCAGGATTCAAATTTTCATCAGCCTGATTCCAACACCAGAGCTGTTTTCTTCAGGCCGTGTTCTAGAAGCAAAGAGCTTAAAGAATGGAGACCATTTGTTCCAATGATTTGAGAAGGAGCAGACTGATGTAACTTGAAAGTTTAGTTGTCTTTGTGCTGAGATACTGCTCCCCACCAAATAGTGATCTGTGATCAACTTAGTAGTTCCATTAGCTTGACCTAGCTTGCTTTCTCCCTTCATCCTGAATCTTTTGAAACCTATGGCTGAATATAGCAATGAAGGTTTGCTGTTTGTGCACCTGGGCTGCACATGCCATTTCAAAAATTCCCCATTGCACTCAGCACATGGTTAGTCGCCTAGAAACTGTGCCACAAATGCTATTGACTGACTCATAAGATATAAAACTCCTAGAAATGAAACACCTTCTTTGAATAGGAATTACTTGTAAAAGAATTTATTTGGCAACTTATTAAGATGAATCAAACTCTCAGATGTACAGTAAAACTGGACAGATAGGCTTTTATAATAAGGTATCCAAGACTATGTCAGAAGCACTGACAGTAAAGCAAAATTTGTGTAGTATATGGTACTGTGGGCTTCCCGGGTGGCTCAACACTAAAGAATCCACCTGCAATGAAGGATACATAGGAGACATGAGTGTGATCCCGGGGTGAGGAAGATCCCCTGGAGGAAGGAATGGCAAACCACTCCAGTATTCTTGCTGGGAAAATCCCATGGATAGAGGAGCCTATGGTCCATGGGGTGGCAAAGAGTTGGATATGACTGAAGCGACTGAGCACACACACATATGGCAAGGTATTATTCCTACCAACACTCATTTTTAAATTTTGGAAACCATATTCAGAGAAAGAATGGACAACACTTATAATGAATTCAAATTTAAGAATGAAAACTACTACAAAGAGAAATAAAATGCCAAATGCCATCCCCAACCTTTTTTGCACCAGTTTGAAGAAAAATTGACAAGAAAATATGTTGTAAAAGAATCACAAATGGCATAAATTCCACAAATGCCAATCTGAGCTACTCTTCATGGTTTCTGGAGCTGCCAGTGAACTGGTAGCAGCAGGAAGAATCTTTGTATTATTTGCTTCACTCTGTGAGTTAATTTCAGCCCAATGGCCCCTGGTTCTCTTGATCTCTCAGAACACATTCTTTATGCTATCTGGCTAGTATGATTGTTATTTATGTAGTTACCTCTGCTCCCAGACTGTGAGCTCCCTTGTCTCCCCTATAAGCCAAGCACAGTAGTCACTCAGTAAAGGTTTGTTTAACAGAACAAATGAATGAATAAAAGATGAATGGGTGGTTCAGGCTAGGCTACCAGGGTAGGAAGAAGGGGGAAATTGTTTGGTTTTCTCCATATTTGGGTATCTCATTCAAGTTTTAATTTTGTGTTTGTTTTACTCCCTCTAATTCTATTGCATCTTTATAAAACTTTTGGCAAGTTTTTTTTTTTTTTTTTAACCCATTCTTGCCTGCATACTTTGTCTGCCTCCCTTTCTCTCTTGCTTGGCAAATGAGTTGAAATATATTAGTCTGAGAAGCTTTAAGCTTTTAGGATCAAAGACCATGCTTACAACAGAGTCATCTTAGTTATAACAGTTGGTTCTTCATAAACTTTTTTTAAATAATAAATACATTTCTAAAAATAATCTCAATAATCTTTTTATTTTCTTCCTAGAACATATTCAAAAGCCCCCTACTTTCCAAGAAAGGAACTTAATATTGGAATTCTGAAAAGCAAGCAAGAATCAGTCTTCTTTTTAGCACTTCAGTTATAAATACCAGAATTTCAATTTTGAAGTTGATATTGAGCACCTATTGTGTGCTTAGCACTGGTGGATAAAGGAGACAAGGTCTCTGTTTTAGGCAGCTTATTGTCCCATGGAAGATAACACCAACATAAAAAGTACTGCAATTTGTCTTCAGGGGAAGCACTAAACACATCCTTTCATCCAGGGGACAAGAAATCTTACTTGGAAAAGATGGCATCTGAATCAGAATTGCATGAATTTACTAGATAGGGACGAAATAAAAGCCATTTCAAGCAAAACAATTAGCATGAGTAAATATCTTGGTCAGCTCGGGTTGCCATAACAAAATACCATAGACTTAGGTGGCTTAAACAACAGACATTTACAGTTCTGAAGTTCAGAAAGTCCAAGATTAAGGTGCCAGTCAGTTTTGGTTCCTGGTTAGAGCCTTTTTCATGGCTTTCAGATGGCTGTATCCTCACATGGTGAGAGATAAGAAGCTCTGATATCTCTTCCCCTTCTCATGAGAGTGCTAATACCATCATGGGGATTCTATCCCCATTACCACATTAAACTTAATTACATCCACAAAGCCCTATCTCTTAATACCATTACACTGGGGGTTGGGTCTTAAACATGTGAATTTTGGAAGCACACAAATGCTCAGTCCATCACAGTAAGTATGTGGAGAAGTGAAAGTGATGATTCACAAAATAGACAGGGGTCCAGGCTGGGGAAGAGGTGTTGATGTAGAGAGGCTGCAAAGATAATTTGAAATCAGAGAGTGGAAAAATTAAAAACGGTGGGCTAAGTTTGGACTTAATTTAATAACTATGGGAAGACAGTGGAGATTTTTGATCACAGATGGGTAAATATTACAAGCAATGCTGCCCTTTCTAAGACTAGTCTAGAAGTAGTATGGAAAAAGGAATAGGAATGGAAAGTGATTTTGAAATAAGAGGAGTGTCACAGTCTTGGTGAGAGGTAGGGAAAAATAACATTGAATGAGCCATTACTATATATCTGGAAGTTTAAAAGTCCTTTGTAGGTATAAGTCATTTAATCTTTAGCAAGCATTTTGAGATAGACATTCTTGCTATCTTCATGATATTGATGATATAAAGGAAGCACAAAGAAGTTAATTACCTCACTCAAGTTCACAAAGTTAGTGGCAGAATCAGAATTCAAACAAGATCTATTTGACTCAAGAGTCTGTTTGCTTGTCTTATCTTTTTTTCAACTCAGAATGCATACAAATCAATAAAAGTAACTTTATGACTCATATGTGTATAAATAATCATGATCAAGTGAATTCACTTATAACAATGAGATACTATAGTGGCAAATTAAGTCTTTCAGTATAGAATTTTTAAAGCTAATAATAGTTAGAGTTAACATTTATTGAGTGCTTACTATGTGTCTGGCTTCCCAGTTGGTGCTGCCAGTGCAGGAGACATAAGAACACTTATTGTATAGTTCTTCTGTGTATTCTTGCCACCTGTTCTTAATATCTTCTGCTTCTGTTAGGTCCATACCATTTCTGTCCTTTATTGTGCCCATCTTTGCATGAAATATTCCCTTGATATCTCTAATTTTCTTGAAGAGATCTCTAGTCTTTCCCATCCTATCGATTTCCTCTATTTCTTTGCATTGTTCACTTAAGAAGGCTTTCTTTTCTCTCCTTGCTATATTTTGGAACTCTGCATTCAGATGAGTGTATCTTTCCTTTTCTCCTTGGCCTTTCACTTCTCTTCCTTTCTCAGTCATTTTTAAGGCCTCCTCAGATAACCGTTTTTCCTTTTTGCATTTCTTTTTCTTGGGGATGGTTTTGATCACCATCTCCTGTACAATGTTATGAACCTCCATCCATAGCGCTTCAGGCATTCTGTCTATCAGATCTAATCCTTTGAATCATTTGTCACTTCCACTGTATAATCATAAGGGGTTTGATTTAGGTCATAACTGAGTGGTTTTCCCTACTATCTTCAACTTAAGTCTGAATTTTGCAATCAGCAGTTTGTGATCTGAGCCACAGATTCTTCTTTAGGCAAGAATACTGGAGTGAGTTGCCATGCTCACCTCCATGGTATCTTCACAACCCAGGGATCAAACCCATCCTGCCTGCAAAATTTTTACCAACTCATAAAATGATGCATTTCCAATGAGATATTTGGTAATTTATATTAACAGCCTTGTGATGTTCATATCCTCTGAACTAGTAATTCAACTCTTAATAATTTATGCAAAAGGGATATTGAGAAAAATCAGATGTATAAATGTTCTTCAAGGTTTTTTTTTTTTCTGCTACATTATTTATAATAGTTTTAATTTAAGCATTGTGTAGAGCACACACACACACAAATATCTACTATATGATACTCATTAAATATTCATCAAATGAATCAGAAGCAAATATTAAGAACAAAACTGAATGTTAAATGAAAAGACTTAAGTATATTGCAGTATATTGACATAATGAAGATGACTATTCAAATAACTACTGAAGGGTGGGGGATCAAGACCACAGAATAGGAGGATGTGGAGCTCACCTCTCCCTACAAATACATCAAAAATACACCTACATGTGGAACAATTCTTATGGAAAACTAACTGCAAACCGGCAGAAGATCTATAACACCAAAGCTGCAAGAAAGATCTCCAAATAACCAAATAGGACAGAAAAGTAAAGGCATCATGCCAGGACGTGTCACCCTGGAGAGATCTGTAAGGAGGTTGACTATCACTCTGGGGAGTGGTAGGTCAACTCACAATCTGGGAAACCCAGTCCTGAGATCCTGCACAGAGAAGACAAGCTCTCTTACCAGCTGTGAAATCTACTGAGACAAATAGAATGGCTGATGAAACCCAGATTCTATTCATGAGGAGTACGTGCATGTTGCCTTCCTGACAATCAGGGTGGAGAGAACCTTGCACTGACTGCTGCCTCTTCATCACATTTTCTAATTTGAAGGAGTGAACACGCCAGCCCTGCTCATTCCACATCACAACCTGTCACAAGATAAAGGAAAAGATTCAGTCTAGTTACAAAGAGGCAGACCCAGGCGCCTGGGTGTGATTTAGGCAGAGCTAATGTGGTCCGCTGGAGAAGGGAATGGCAAACTACTTCAGTATTCTTGCCTTGGAAACCACAAGAACAGTATGAAAAGGCAAAATGATAGGATACTGAAAGAGGAACTCCTCAGGTCAGTAGGTGCCCAATATGTTACTGGAGATCAGTGGAGAAATAACTCCAGAAAGAATGAAGGGATGGAGCCAAAGCAAAAAGAATACCCAGCTGTGAATGTGACTGGTGATAGAAGCAAGGTCCAATGCTGTAAAGAGCAATATTGCATAGGAACCTGGAATGTCAGGTCTATGAATCAAGGCAAATTGGAAGTGGTCCAACAAGAGATGGCAAGAGTGAACGTTGACATTCTAGGAATCAGCGAACTAAAATGGACTGGAATGGGTGAATTTAATTCAGATGACCATTATATCTACTACTGCGGGCAGGAATCCCTCAGAAGAAATGGAGTAGCCATCATGGTCAGCAAAAGAGTCCGAAATGCAGTACTTGGATGCATTCTCAAAAATGACAGAATGATCTCCGTTCGTTTCCAAGGCAAACCATTCAATATCACAGTAATCCAATTCTATGTGCCAACAAGTAATGCTAAAGAAGCTCAAGTTGAACGGCTCTATGAAGACCTACAAGACCTTTTAGAACTAACATCCAAAAAAGATGTCCTTTTCATTATAGGAGACTGGAATGCAAAAGTAGGAAGTCAAGAAACACCTGGAGTAACAGGCAAATTTGGCCTTGGAATATGGAATGAAGCAGAGCAAAGACTAATAGAGTTTTGCCAAGAAAATGCACTGGTCATAGCAAACACCCTCTTCCAACAACACAAGAGAAGACTCTACACATGGACCTTGCCAGATGGTCAACACCGAAATCAGATTGATTATATTCTTTCCAGCCAAAGATGGAGAAGCTCTATACAGTCAACAAAATCAAGATCAGGAGGTGACTGTGGCTCAGATCATGAACTCCTTATTACCAAATTCAGACTTAAATTGAAGAAAGTAGGGAAAACAACGAGACCATTCAGGTATGACCTAAATCAAATCCCTTATGATTATACAGTGGAAGTGAGAAATAGATTTAAGGGCCTAGATCTGATAGATAGACTGCCTGATGAGTTATGGAACGAGGTTCGTGACATTGTACAGGAGACAGGGATCAAGACGATCCCCATGGAAAAGAAATGCAAAAAAGAAAAATGGCTGTCTGGGGAGGCCTTACAAATAACTGTGAGAAGAGAAGCGAAAAGCAAAGGAGACAAGGAAAGATATAAGCATCGGAATGCAGAGTTCCAAACAATAGCAAGAAGAGTTAAGAAAGCCTGCCTCAGCGATCAATGCAAAGAAATAGAGGAAAACAACAGAATGGGAAAGACTAGAGATCTCTTAAAGAAAATTAGAGATACCAAGGGAACATTTCATGCAAAGATGGGCTCGATAAAGGACATAAATGATATGGACCTAACAGAAGCAGAAGATATTAAGAAGAGGTGGCAAGAATACACAGAAGAACTGTACAAAAAAGATCTTCATGACCCAGATAATCACGATAGTGTGATCACTGACCTAGAGCCAGACATCCTGGAATGTGAAGGCAAGTGGGCCTTAGAAAGCATCACTATGAACAAAGCTAGTGGAGGTGATGGAATTCCAGTTGAGCTATTTCGAAACCTAAAAGACGACACTCTGAAAGTGCTGCACTCAATATGCCAGCACATTTGGAAAACTCAGCAGTGGCCACAGGACTGGAAAAGGTCAGTTTTCATTCCAATCCCAAAGAAAGGCAATGCCGAAGAATTCTCAAACTACCACACAATTGCACTCATCTCACATGCTAGTAAAGTAATGCTCAAAATTCTCCAAGCTAGGCTTCAGCAATACATGAACCGTGAATTTCCTGATGTTAAAGCTGGTTTTAGAAAAGGGAGAGGAACCAGAGATCAAATTGCCAACATCCGTTAGATCATGGAAAAAGCAGAGAGTTCCAGAAAAACATCTATTTCTGCTTTATTGACTATGCTAAAGCCTTTGACTGTGTGGATCACAATAAACTGTGGGAAATTCTTCAAGAGATGGGAATACCAGACCACCTGACCTGCCTCTTGAGAAATCTGTATGCAGATCAGGAAGAAACAGTTAGAACTGGACATGGAACAACAGACTGGTTCCAAATAGGAAAAAGAGTATGTCAAGACTGTATATTGTCACCCTGCTTATTTAACTTATATGCAGAGTACATCATGAGAAACGCTGGACTGGAAGAAACACGAGTGGAATCAAGATTGCTGGGAGAAATATCAATAACCTCAGATATGCAGATGACACCAGCCTTATGCAGAAAGTGAAGAGGAACTAAAAAACCTCCTGATGAAAGTTAAAGTGGATAGTGAAAATGTTGGCTTAAAGCTCAATATTCAGAAAACGAAGATCATGGCATCTGGTCCCATCAATTCATGGGAAATAGATAGAAAACAGTGTCAGACTTTATTTTTTGGGGCTCCAAAATCACTGCAGATGGTGACTGCAGCCATGAAATTAAAAGACGCTTACTCCTTGGAAAGAAAGTTATGACCAACCTAGATAGCATATTGAAAAGCAGAGATGTTACTTTTCCAACAAAGGTCCATCTAGTCAAGGCTGTGGTTTTTTCCTATGGTCATGTATGGATGTGAGAGTTGGACTGTGCTGAGTGCCGAATAATTGATGCTTTTGAATTGTGGTGTTGGAGAAGACTCTTGAGAGTCCCTTGGACTGCAAGGAGATCCAACCAGTCCATTCTGAAGGAGATCAGCCCTGGGATTTCTTTGGAAGTAATGATGCTAAAGCTGAAATTCCAGTACTTTGGCAACCTCATGCGAAGAGTTGACTCTTTGGAAAAGACTCTGATGCTGGGAGGGTTTGGGGGCAGGAGGAGAAGGGGACGACAAAGTATGAGATGGCTGGATGGCATCACTGACTCGATGGACATGAGTCTGTGTTAACTTCGGGAGTTTGTGATGGACAGGGAGGCCTGGCGTGCTGTGATTCATTGCGTCACAAAGAGTCGGAGACGACTGAGCGACTGAACTGAACTGAACTGATGGGCTACATTGTCAGTGCATGCTCTGGAGTGGCAAATCTAGCTAGTAGACATTGTTAGTCTTTTGCACAGGGAAGTGAATCTATACACTGTCAGTGCCTTGATTAGTTGGTGCCAGAATATGCTAAGCACTGAATATTGGAGAGACCATTAACAGGAATTGTAGTGTTTCTTTTCCAAGCAACAGCACCTTGGATCTGCCCACTCCATGCCATAACTTAGTCCTAGATCTGGGGCTGACAGCTCCTGGAAGAAGACTGCCACAGAAGCAGCCTAGATTTCAGAAAGTGAAACATCTACCTCAATTCCTACAGATACAACACCCAATCCCAAACCCCAACCTTTCCACCCAACAGCCTTTCACTAGATCTGGGACAAACACAACAGAGAAAGAATTTGATTTGTGACTGCTTCTGAGCCGAACCATTAACACTTACACAGGTGCATAGGTTTGCTGTGACTTTACCTGCCTCACTTGCTTCATCAATCACTTCCCTTAGGGTAGGGCATGCATTCAAGGACAATGGAGCCTACTGGAGTCCAACCCTCAGGACTTGTACTCTAACAACTGGGGAACAGACACTATACCCAACAAGGTATAGGGACAGTGACAGTCACGAAGCAAAGAGGAAACCCCGCTTCATATCCAGCACAGGCTCTGGACACAACACCACCAAACAAATCCCTATCAAGGGAATAACAGCCAGCACACTCTGAGGAAAGATGTGGCTGGCATCCATACCCAAACCAGTCCTTATACCAAAACTATTGGACACACTACACAGGGGATGCTCCCACATTAAAACACTGAAAAAATAGCTGTTAGCTCTTCTCTAAATGTTGAATACAATTTGCCTGTAAAGCCATCCGGTCCTGGATTTGGCTTGTTGGGAGTTTTTAAATCACAATTTCAATTTCAGTGCTTATGATTGGACTGTTTATATTTTTATTACTTCCATAGTTTAGCCTTAGGAGACTGTGCCTTTCTAAGAATTTGTCCATGTCTTCCAGGTTGTCCATTTTATTTGCATATAATTTCTTATAGTAGTCTGTTATGATACTGTGTATTTCCATGTCAATAGTTGCTTCTCCTTTTTCATTTCTAATTTTATTGATTTGATTTCTCTCCCTTTTTCTCTTGATGGGGCTGGCAAAAAATGTATTGTTTATCTTTTCAAAGAGTCAGTTTTTTGTTTTGGTGATTGTTGCTATTGTTTTCTTTTTATTTCTATTTCATTTTATTGTTTTCTTTTTATTTCTATTTCTGCTCTATTCATTTTTCTTTCTTTCCTTCTACTAACTTTAGGATTTGTTTGTTCTCCCTTCTCTAGTTGCTTCAGATGTAGGGTTCAGTTCAGTCACTCAGTCGTATCTGACCCTTTGCGACCCCATGAATCTCAGCATGCCAGGCCTCCCTGTCCATCACCAACTCCCAGAGTTCACCAAAACTCATGTGCATCAAGTTGGTGATGCCACCCAGCCATCTCATCCTCTGTCGTCCGTTCTCCTCCTGCCCCCAACCCCTCGCAGCATCAGGGTATTTTCCAATGAGTCAACTCTTGGCATGAGGTGGCCAAAGTACTGGACTTTCAGCCTCAGCCTCAGTCCTTCCAATAAACACCCAGGACTGGTCTCCATTAGGATGGACTGGTTGGATATCCTGGCAGTCCAAGGGACTCTTAAGAGTATTCCCCAATACCACAGTTCGAAAGCATCAGTTCTTCAGTGCTCAGCTTTCCTTTTAGTCCAACTCTCACATCCATACATGACTACTGGAAAAACCATAGCCTTGACTAGATGGACCTTTGTTGGCAAGGTAATGTCTCTGCTTTTGAATATGCTATCTAGGTTGGTTATAACTTTCCTGCCAAGGAGTAAGCATCTTTAATTTCATGGCTGCAGTCATCATCTGCAGTGATTTTGGAGCCCAGAAAAATAAAGTCTGCCACTGTTTCCCCTGTTTCCCCATCTATTTGCCATGAAGTGATGGGACCAGATGCCATGATCTTCATTTGCTGAATGTTGAGCTTTTATCCAACTTTTTCACTCTCCTCTTTAACTTTCATCAAGAGTCTTTTTAGTTCCTCTTCACTTTCTGCCATAAGGGTGGTATCATCTGCATATCTGAGGTTATTGATCTTTCTCCCAGCAATCTTGATTTCAGCTTGTGCTTCATCCAGACCAGCGTTTCTCATGATGTATTCTGCATATAAGTTAAATAAGCAGGGTGACGATATACAGCCTTGACATACTCCTTTTCCTATTTGGAACCAGTGTGTTGTTCCTTGTCCAGTTCTAACTATTGCTTCCTGACCTGCATATAGGTTTCTCAAAAGGCAGGTCAGGTGGTCTGGTATTCCCATCTCTTGAAGAATTTTCCACAGTTTATTGTGATCCACACAGTCAAAGGCTTTGGCATAGTCAATAAAGCAGAAATAGATGTTTTTCTGGAACTCTCTTGCTTTTTTGATGATCCAGCAGATGTTGGCAATTTGATCTCTTGTTCCTCTGCCTTTTCTAAAACCAGCTTGAACATCTGGAAGTTCATGGTTCATGTATTTCTGAAGCTTGGCTTGGAGAATTTTGAGCATTACTTTACTAGCATGTGAGATGAGTGCAATTGTGCGGTAGTTTGAGCATTCTTTGGCATTGCCATTCTTTGGGATTGGAATGAAAACTGACCTTTTCCAGTCTTGTTGGCCACCGCTGAGTTTTCCAAATGTGCTGGCATATTGAGTGCAGCACTTTCACAGCATCATCTTTCAGGATTTGAAATAGCTACACTGGAATTCCATCACCTCCACTAGCTTTGTTCATAGTCATGCTTTCTAAGGCCCACTTGACTTCACATTCCAGGATGTCTGGCTCTAGGTCAGTGATCACACCATCATGATTATCTGGGTCATGAAGATCTTTTTTGTACAGTTCTTCTGTGTATTCTTGCCACCTGTTCTTAATATCTTCTGCTTCTGTTAGGTCCATACCATTTCTGTCTTTTATTGAGCCCATCTTTGCATGAAATGTTCCCTTGGTATCTCTAATTTTCTTTAAGAGATCTCTAGTTTTTCCCATTCTGTTGTTTTCCTCTATTTCTTTGCATGGATTGCTGAGGAAGGCTTTCTTATCTCTCCTTAGTATTCTTTGGAATTCTGCATTCAAATGCTTATATCTTTCCTTTTCTCCTTTGCTTTTTGCTTCTCTTCTTTTCATAGCTATTTGCAAAGCCTCCTCAGACAACCATTTTTCTTTTTTGCATTTCTTTTCCATGGGGCTGGTCTTGATCCCTGTCTCCTGTACAATGTCACGAACCTCCACCCATAGTTCATCAGGCACTCTGTCTATCAGATCTAATCCCTTAAATCTATTTCTCACTTCCACTGTATAATCATAAGGTGATTTAGGTCATAACTGAATGGTCTAGTGGTTTTTCCCACTTTCTTCAATTTAAGTCTGAATTTGGCAATAAGGATTTCATGATCTGAGCCACAGTCAGCTCCTGGTCTTGTTTTTGCTGACTGTATTGAGCTTAGGGTGCTTGTTTGAGATTTTTTTTCTGTTTTCCTGAGGTAAGTTCGTATTGCTTTCAACTTCCTTCTTAGAACTGCTTTTGCTGCATCTTATGTTTTTTGGATTCTTGCAGTTTCATTTTCATTTGTCTCTAGGTGTTTTTTTGTTTGTTTGTTTTGTTATCTGTTTTATTTTTTTCAGTGATCTTTGTTGATTAGTAGCATATTGGTTAGACTCCACATGTTTGTGTTTTTTATATTTTTTCTTGTGTTTTTTTTCTAATTTCATAGTGTTGCGATTGGAAAAGATACTTGAGATCATTTCAAATTATTAAATTTTACTGAGTCTCAATTTATGGCCCAGCATGTGGCCAGTCCTGGGAAATGTTCCATGTGTGTTTGAGAAGAATTTTTAGCCTGCTACTATTGGCTAGAATGCTCTATAAATATCCAATAAATCCATCTGGTGTAATGTGTCACTTAAGGCCTGTGTTCCCTTGTTGATTTTCTGCCTGGGTGATCTGTCTATTGATGAAAGTTGGATGTTAAAGTCTCCCATTATTATTATGCTATTGTTAACTTCTCCCTTCATGACTGTTAATATTTGATATATATTAAGGTACTCCTATGTTGGGAGTATGAAGTGAAGTGAAGTGAAGTTGCTCAGTCGTGTCTGACTCTTTGCGACCTCATGGACTGTAACCTACTAGGCTCCGTGGTCCATGAGATTTTCCAGGCAAGAATACTGGAGTGGGCTGCCACTGTTGGGAGTATATATATTTACAATTGTTATATCTTCTTCTTGGATTCATTCCTTTATAATTATTTAGTGTCCTTCTTTGTCTCTTATAACTGTCTTTATTTTAATGTCAATTTGTAAGGTATGAGTATTGCTTCTCCTGCTTTCTTTTGATTTCTATTTGCATGGAATAACTTCTTCCATTCCTTCACTTTCAGTCTGTATGTGTCCCTGGGTCTGAGGTGGTCCTCTGGTAGACATCAAGTATATGTATCTTTTTCTTTTTTTTTGTATCCATGAAGCCAGTCTGTCTTTTGGTTGGTTCATTTAATCCATAACATTTAAGGTAGTTACAATATGCATATTCCTATTGCCATTATCTTAATTGTTTTGGTCTTGTTTTGTTAAGTGTTTTTCTTTGTTTTCTCTTGTAGTTTGATGACCATCTTTCGTGTTGTGTTTGGGTCGCTTTTAATTTTTGTGCATATATGTTTTGTAATTTTGGGTTTTCTGTTCCCATGAGCATTTTTTTTTCACTACTATTGACATTTATTTCATAAAAATACAATGTACTGAACCAAATACACTATGCATTTTTCTCAGTTTTCTATGATGAATTACCAAGTGTTATTTTTCATTTTTTAATTGGAAGATAACTGCTTTAAAATATTTTGTTGGTTTCTGCCATGCATCAAATATGAATCAGCCACAGGTATATACATATCCACTGCCTCCTGAACCCCTTCTCTCATCTCCCTCTTCATCCCACCCCTCTAGATGGTAACAGAGCATGGAGTTTTGATATACCAGTTTATAAAAACAAGATTTTTTTTTTTTAAGTTGCTAGTCTCTTTCCCATCTATAGGAGTTCATTTATCATTTGTTGCAAGGTTGGCCTGGTGTTGCTGAATCTCTTAGATTTTGCTTCTTTGTAAAGCTTTTGACTTTTATCTGTCAAATCTGAATGACAGCATTGCTGGGTAGGTTATGCTTTCTTGTAGGTTCTTTCCTTTCATTACTTTAAATATATTGTAATGTTTCTGAAAGGTTGTTGTTGAACAAAAAGACACAGGGATTCTTGGCCTCTGGAGGAGAATTCAATCTGGGGCCAGAGACGAGGCTTGATCACTCAGAGCTTTTGTGTAATAAAGTTTTATTAACTTAAAAAGGAGATGGAGAAGGCTTCTGACATAGGCATTAGATGGGGGCAGAAAGAGTACCCCGCTGCTAGTCTTCAGCTGGATGTTATATAGTCACTAGTAGTCTGTTAATGAAAGAAAGGAATATCTTAAAACTCAGAATGGCACCAGGCCCCTCATCCATAGGATGTATTTTGGGATAATCTGGGCATCAGAAGATTCATCCTGGGCCATAAAACAGTGGACTTGAATCTTGTAGAAGGGAAGATTACCTTACAAATAATTTTGTTTACATAGATTAGGGGAACAGTGTTTGAGTATAACATACTGGTTTGTCAAGTAGGTTCTGAGCCTTAAGGCAGAACCGACTTGAAGACAGAGTCTGGGGTAAATGCATAGTATATTAACATAGCTTAAGACAAACATTTCCATAAGAAAAATTCTTTGGTTAATTCAAGGTTTGAGAATAGTTAACTTCAGGTGAAACCAGATGTCATGGCAACACTGTATTTTAAGAGCAACCTCCTTTTAAATTTGTATAGAGAAGGAAAAAAAAAATGTTGCTAGTTTGTTTCCTCCTGCCGCTTAAGAGAGATAAAAATGTCTGACACTTGCAACCTATTTCCTCCGTTTGGAGACCCCTGGCCTTCCTGCCTGTTACCCTCTCATTTTCTTCTGACTTGAGTAGTTTCTGTTGAAAAATCAGCTTATATCTTTATGGGAGTTTCCTTGTATGTTATTTGCCATTTTTTCCTTGTTGCTTTTAATATTTTTTCTTAGTATTTTGTCAATTTGATTACTATGTATCTCAACATGTTCCTCCTTGGCTTTAACCTTCATGAGACCCTCTGCACTTCCAGGCTGACTGTTTCCTTTCCCATTTTAGGGAAGTTTTCAGCTATTATCACTTCAAATATTTTTTCAAGTTATTTATCTCCCTCTTCTCCTTTTGAGACACATATAATGTGAATGTTGGTGCATTTAAAGTTGTCCCAAAGGTCTCTTATGCTGTCTTTATTTCTTTTCATTATTTTTTTATTTATTATGTTACACTGTAGTGATCTCTACCATTCTTCCGTCCAGGTCACTTATCAGTTCTTCTGCCTCAGTTATTCTACTGATTCCTTATAATGTATTTTTAAATTTCAGTTATTGTATTATTCATCTCTGTTTGTTTGTCCTTTAATCCTTCTAGATCTTTGTTAACCATTTCTTGCATCTTTTCAATCTTTGCCTCCATACTGGATCAGCTTCACCATCATTATTCAAGAGTTCTTTTGCTGGAAGATTGCCTATTGTCACCTCTTTTAAGTTTTTCTGAGGTTTCATCTTGTTTCTTCGTCTGAGACATAAGTCTTTGCCTTTCCATTTTTCTAACTTTCTGTGACTGTGGTTTTTGTTCAGCAGACTTCAGGTTTGTAGTTCTTGTTTCTTATGTCGGCCCACTGGGATTTTGTCCACATTTTTCATTGGGCTAGGTTTTTTTATTTTGGTATTGATGTATATATTTGTATATTTTAAAAATTAATTCATTTTTGTAGCATTGTTTGCAAATATATTCTTGCAGCCAGTAGATTGTCTTTTTATTTTGTTTATGGTTTTCCAATAAACTGTGGAAAATTCTGAAAGAGATGGGAATACCAGACCACCTGACCTGCCCCTTGAGAAATTTGTATGAAGGTCAGGAAGCAACAGTTAGAACTGGACATGGAACAACACACTGTTTCCAAATAGGAAAAGGAGTACGTCAAGGCTGTATATTGTCACCATGTTTATTTAACTTCTATGCAGAGTACATCATGAGAAACGCTGGACTGGAAGAAGCACAAGCTGGAATCAAGATTGCTGGGAGAAATATCAATAACCTCAGATATGCAGATGACACCACCCTTATGGCAGAAAGTGAAGAGGAACTAAAAAGCATTCTGATGAAAGTGAAAGTGGAGAGTGAAAAAGTTGGCTTAAAGCTCAACATTCAGAAAACTAAGATCATGGCATCCAGTCCCATCACTTCATGGGAAATAGATGGGGAAACAGTGGAAACAGTGTCAGACTTTATTTTTTTGGGCTCCAAAATCACTGCAGATGGTGATTGCAGCCATGGAATTAAAAGACACTTACTCCTTGGAAGGAAAGTTGTGACCAACCTAGATAGCATATTGAAAAGCAGAGACATTACTTTGCCAACAAAGGTCCGTCTAATCAAGGCTATGGTTTTTCCTGTGGTCATATATGGATGTGAGAGTTGGACTGTGAAGAAGGCTGAGCACTGAAGAATTGATGCTTTTGAACTGTGGTGTTGGAGAAGACTCTTGAGAGGCCCTTAGACTTCAAGGAGATCCAACCAGTCCATTCTGAAGGAGATCAGCCCTGGGATTGATTTGGAGGGAATGATGCTAAAGCTGAAACTCCAGTACTTTGGCCACCTCATGCGAAGAGTTGACTCATTGGAAAAGACTCTGTTGCTGGGAGGGATTGGAGCAGGAGGAGAAGGGGACGACAAAGGATGAGATGGCTGGATGGCATCATTGACTCGATGGATGTGAGTCTGGGTGAACTCCGGGAGTTGGTGATGGACAGGGAGGCCTGGCATGCTGCAATTCATGGGGTAACAAAGAGTTGGACATGACTGAGCAACTGAACTGAACTGAACTTGCAGGGCAAAAGCTTTCTAATTTAGTTAAGACCATTTTGTTCATGTTTTTTTTTTTTTTTTTTTTTTTTTTTCTGTTACTCTAGGAGACAGATCCAAAAATTTTTGCTGCAATTTATGTCAAAGAGTGTTCTACCTATGTTTTCCTCTAGAAGTTTTATAGTATCTAGTCCTAAATGGGGGTTTTTAATCTATTTTGGGCTTATTATTTTATGTGGTGTTAGAGAATGTTCTAATTTTATTCTTTTACATGAAACTGTCCAATTTTCCAAGGACCAGTTAATGAAGTTCAGTTCAGTCACTCAGTCGTGTCCAACTCTTTGTGACTGCATGAATTGCAGCATGCCAAGCCTCCCTGTACATCACCAACTCCCAGAATTCACACAAACACATGTCTGTCAAGTTGGTGATGCCATCCAGCCATCTCATCCTCTGTCATCCCCTTCTCCTCCTACCCCTAATCCCTCCCAGCATCAGGGTCTTTTCCAATGAGTAAACTCTTCACATGAGGTGGCCAAAGTATTGGAGTTTCAGCCTCAGCATCAGTCCTTCCAAAGAACACCCAGGACTGGTGTCCTTTAGGATGGACTGGTTGGATCTCTTTGCAGTCCAAGGGATTCTCATGAGTCTTCTCCAATACCACAGTTCAAAAGCATCAATTCTTCGGTACTCAGCTTTCTTCACAGTCCAACACTCACATCCACACATGACCACTGGAAAAACCATAGCCTTGACTAGATGGACCTTTGTTGGCAAAGTAATGTCTCTGCTTTTCTTTTCTTTTTTTTTTTTAATTTTATTTTATTTTTAAACTTTACATAATTGTATTAGTTTTGCCAAATATCAAAATGAGTCCACCACAGGTATACATGTGTTCCCCATCCTGAACCCTCCTCCCTCCTCCCTCCCCATACCATCCCTCTGGGTCGTCCCAGTGCACCAGCCCCGAGCATCCAGTATTGTGCATCGAACCTGGACTGGCAACTCGTTTCATACATGATATTTTACATGTTTCAATGCCATTCTCCCAAATCTTCCCACCGTCTCCCTCTCTCACAGAGTCCATAAGACTGTTCTATACATCAGTGTCTCTTTTGCTGTCTCGTACACAGGGTTATTGTTACCATCTTTCTAAATTCCATATCTCTGCTTTTCAATATGCTATCGAGGTTGGTTATAACTTTCCTTCCAAGGAGTAAATGTCTTTAATTTCATGGCTGCAGTCACCATCTGCAGTGATTTTGGAGCCCCCAAAAATAAAGTCAGCCACTGTTTCCACTGTTTCCCCATCTATTTCCCATGAAGTGATGGGACCAGATGCCATGATCTTAGTTTTCTGAATGTTGAGCTTTAAGCCAACTTTTTCACTCTCCTCTTTCACTTTCATCAAGAGGCTTTTTAGTTCCTCTTCACTTTCAGATATGTCATCTGCATATTTGAGGTTACTGATATTTCTCCCAGCAATCTTGATTCCAGCTTGTGCTTCTTCCAGCCCAGCGTTTGTCATGATGTACTCTGCATATAATTTAAATAAGCAGGATGAAAATATACAGCCTTGATGTACTCCTTTTTCTATTTGGAACAAGTCTGTTGTTCCATGTCCAGTTCTAACTGTTGCATCCTGATCTGCATATAGGTTTCTCAAGATTCAGGTCAGGTGGTCTGGTATTCCCATCTATTTCAAAATTTTCCACAGTTTATTGTGATCCACACAGTCAAAGGCTTTGGCATAGTCAATTAAGCAGAAATAGATGTTTTTCTGGAGCTCTCTTGCTTTTCCCCTGATCCAGCGGATGTTGGCATGGATGGTCCTTTTTTTTTTTTTTAATTTATTTTAATTGGAGGCTAATTACTTTACAATATTGTATTGGTTTTCCCATACATCAACATGTATCTGCCACGGGTGTCCACGTGTTCCCTGTCTTGAACCCCCCTCCCACCTCCGTCCCCATAACATCCCTCTGGGTCATCCCAGTGCAACAGCCCTGAGCCTCCTGTATCATGCATTGAACTTGGACTGGTGATTCATTTCAAGAAGACATACAGATGGCTAACAAACAGATGAAAAGATGCTCAACATCACTCATTATCAGAGAAATGCAAATCAAAACCACAATGAGATAACATTTCATGCCAGACAGAATAGCTGCTATCCAAAAGTCTACAAGCAATAAATGCTGGAGAGGATATGGAGAAAATGGAACCCTCTTACACAATTGGGGGGAATGCAAACTAGTACAGCCACTATGGAGAACAGTGTGGAGATTCCTTAAAAAACTGGTAATAGAATTGCCATATGACCCAGCAATCCCACTGCTGGGCATACACACAGAAGAGATGGTCTTTTATCCATTGTATATTCTTGTTTCCTTTGTTGTAGATTACTTGACCAGAGGTGAATGGATTTATTTCTTGGCTTTTGATAATTTTCCATTGGTGTGTATGTCTGTTTTTGTACAAGTACTATACTGTTTTGATTATTGTATATTTATAGTATAGTCCCCAGCCAGGAAGCATGATTCCCCCAGCTCTGTTCTTCATTCTCAAGATTATTTTGGCGAGTAAGGTCTTTTTTTTTTTTCAACATAAATTTAATTTTTTTGTTCTAATTCTGTGAAAAATGCCCTTGGTAATTTGATAGGGATTGCAATGAATCTGTAGATTGCTTTATATATTATGGTCATATTAGCAATATTGCGGAGAAGGCAATGGCAGCCCACTCCAGTACTCTTGCCTGGAAAATCCCATGGGCGGAGGAGCCTGGTAGGCTGCAGTCCATGGGGTTGCTAAGAGTAGGACATGACTGAGCAACTTCACTTTCACTTTTTCTCTTTCATGCATTGGAGAAGGCAATGGCAACCCACTCCAGTGTTCTTGCCTGGAGAATCCCAGGGGCAGGAGAGCCTGGTGGGCTGATGTCTATGGGGTCACACAGAGTTGGACATGACTGAAGTGACTTAGCAGCAGCAGCAGCAATATTGATTCTTTCGGTTCAAGAACATAGTTTATCTTCTTTGTTACATTTTCAATTTCTTTCATCAACAAAATGAATATATTTATAATGTCATTCTATGATAGTATATGATTCTATGATTCTACATATTTTTAAGGAAAATTGCATGCTTTAATATCTTGGTTTCCCACCCAGAATAAAACATATTGTGATGAATTGATTGATGTCTCAATAAAATTTTGTAATTACCTCCCTCAATTGTATTTAAGTCCTGCATTTTCGTTATCTTATGTAAAGAAAGAATTCTCTTATTTACATTAGATTAACATTTTCAGCGCATTGGGCAGAAAGAGCCTACTGTCTTTTGCTGGCATAAATTATGGCACAGTCCACAAAACCATGGACATATGTGTGTTGTGTTGTTCAGTTGCTAAGTTGTGTCCGACTATTTGCAACCTCATGGACTGCAGCACACCGGGTTTTTGTGTATTTCACTATCTCCTAGAGTTATCTCAAATTCATGGCCATTGAGTCGGTAATGTTATCTAACCATCTCATTGTCTGCAGCCCACTTTTCTTTTTGCTTTCAATATTTCCCAGCATCAGAGTCTTTTCCAGTGAATCAGCTCTTCACACGAGGTGGTCAACATCCTGGAGTTTCAGTTTTAGCATCAGTCCTTCCAATGTATATTCAGAGTAGATTTATTTTATGATTGACTGGTTTTATCTCCTTGCAGTCCAAGGGATTCTTGAAAGTCTTCTCCAACACCACAGTTCAAAAGCATCAGCTATTCTGCACGCAGCCTTCTTTATGGTCCAACTCTCACATCTGTACCTGACTACTGGAAAAACTATAGCTTTGACTATATGGACCTTTGTCAGCAAAGTGATGCCTCTGTTTTTTAATATGCTGTCTAGGTTTGTCATTACTTCAAAGGAGAAAGCATCTTTTAATTGCTTGGCTGCAATCACTGGCCATAGTGATTTTGGAACCCAAGAAAAGAAAATTTGTCACTGCTTCTACTTTTTCCCTTTTTTTTTTTTTTTTTTTTTTACTTTTTCCCTTTCTATTTGGCATGAAATGATCTAAATTTTCTTAGGATCTTTGTTTTCTGAATGTTGAATTTTTTTTTAACTTATTTTATTTTTAAACTTTACAATATTGTATTAGTTTTGCCAAATATCGAAATGAATCTGCCACAGGTATACCTGTGTTCCCCATCCTGAACCCTCCTCCCTCCTCCCTCCCCATACCCTCTCTCTGGGTCATCCCAGTGCACCAGCCCCAAGTATCCAGTATCGTGCATCGAACTACTGGCGTCTCGTTTCATACATGATATTATACATGTTTCAATGCCATTCTCCCAAATCTCCCCACCGTCTCCCTCTCCCACAGAGTCCATAAGACTGATCTATACATCAGTGTCTCTTTTGCTGTCTCGTACACAGGGTTATTGTTATCATCTTTCTAAATTCCATATATATGCATTAGTATACTGTATTGGTGTTTTTCTTTCTGGCTTACTTCACTCTGTATAATAGGTTCCGGTTTCATCCACCTCATTAGAACTGATTCAAATGTATTCTTTTTAATGGCCGAGTAATACTCCATTGTGTATATGTACCACAGCTTTCTTATCCATTTATCTGCTGATGGGCATCTAGGTTGCTTCCATGTCCTGGCTATTATAAACAGTGCTGCGATGAACATTGGGGTACACGTGTCTCTTTCCCTTCTGGTTTCCTCAGTGTGTATGCCCAGCAGTGGGATTGCTGGATCATAAGGCAGGTCTATTTCCAGTTTTTGAAGGAATCTCCACACTGTTCTCCATAGTGGCTGTACTAGTTTGCATTCCCACCAACAGTGCAAGAGGGTTCCCTTTTTTCCACACCCTCTCCAGCTTAAGCCAGCTTTTTCACTCTCGTCTTTCACCTTCATCAAGAGGTTTCTTAGTACCTCTTCACTCTCTGCTATTAGAGTGGTATCATATGAGTATCTGAAGTTGTTGATATTTCTCCCAGAAATATTGATTCCAACTTGTGATTCATTCAGACTGGCATTTTGTATAATGTACTCTGCTTATAAGTTAAATAAACAAGGGAACAATATACAGCCTTATCATATGCCTTTCCCAATTTTAAACCAATTGGTTGTCCCATGTCTGGTTCTAACTGTTGATTCTTGACCCACATACAGGATTATCAGGAGACAGGTAAGGTTGTCTGGCATTCCCATCTCTTTAATAATTTTCCACAGTTTGTTGTGATCCACACAAATGCTTTTGCATAGTCAGTGAAGCAGAATTGTTTTTCTGGAATTCTCTTGCTTTCTCCATTAGCCAATAGACGTTGACAATTTGATCTGTTTTTTCTGCCTTTTCTAAACCTTACTGGAAGTTCTGGAACCATCTGGAAGTTCTTGGTTCACAAACTGCTGGAGCCTAGCTTGAAGGATTGTGAGAATAATTTTACTATCATGCAAAATGAATGCAATTTCTCAGTAGTTTAAACATTAATTGACACTGCCATTCTCTGGGATAGGAATAAATACTGAACTTTTCCAGTCCTGTGGCCACTGCTGAGTTTTCCAAGTTTACTGACCTATTGAGTGAAGCACTTGTACCGCATCATCTTTTAGGATTTGAAATAACTCAGCTGGAATTCTATCACTTTCATTAGCTTTGGTTGTAGTAATGCTTCCTAAGCCTCACTTGACTTCACACTCCAGGATGTCTGGTTCTAAATGAGTGACCACATCATCATGATTATCCCAATCATTAAGACTTTTTTGTATAGTTCTTATGTGTATTCTTGTCAACTCTTCTAAACCTCTTCTGCTTTGGTTGGGTTTTTAAAATTTCTGTCCTTTATCATACCCATTCTTGCATTAAATATTCCCTTGATATCTCCAATTTTCTTGAAGAGATCTCTAGTTTTTCCCATTCTGCTGCTTTCCTCTACTTCTTTGGTTCATTTAAGAAGTCCTTCTTATGTCTCTTTGCTATTCTCTGGAACTCTGCATTCAGTTTGGTATATCTTTCCCTTTCTCCCTTTCTTTTTGCTTCTCTTCTTTCTTCAGCTATCTTTTAAAGCCTTCTCAGAGAAACCCTTTGCCTTTTTGCATTTCTTTTTCTTTAGGATGGTTTTTGTCACCATCTCCTGAGCAATGTTACTAACCTCTGTCTATAGTTCTTCAGGCACTCTGTCTACCTGATCTAATCCCTTGAATCTATTTGTCACCTCCACTGTGTGGGACTTGATTTAGGTCATACCTGTATGGCCTAGTGGTTTTCCCTACTTTCTTCAATTTAAGCCTGAGTTTTCCAATAAGTCTGATGATCTGGGCCAGTCAGTTCTAGGTCTCGTTTTTGCTCACTATATAGAGCTTATCCATCTTTGACTTCAAAGAATATAATCAATATGATTTTTATATTGTCCATTTGGTGATGTTCATGTCTGCGATCATCTGTATCCAAACATTAATAGAGTTGTATTCACCAATAAACAAGTGTGATCCTACCACATGCTCAGATCTGTATACAATCTCATGTGGATCTGTATGACCACATATATATATGTACATGTTAATATGTATTCATATGTTAATCTATATTCAATTTCACATATGTGAACATAGGTCTGTGTCTGACAACACATGGATCAATCAGTATCTGATTACCTATATGAATCTACTTGTATATGTATATGCAGATGTATTCCATATGGTGACACACAGGCCTGTATCTGTACACACAGGGCTATATCTTGCTATACACAGGTCTATGTTTGAAGATACAATATTGTAATTAGCCTCCAATTAAAATAAATAAATTTATATTAAAAAATATGCAATCCTGTTTGTCTGCATACAGGACTATATCTCACCATAAACTGTTTTGTATCTGACTATGTATTACTTTAGACAGAACTTGACTTAACAGTTCTGTTCCACATGGCATGGACTGAGTTCAGTCTCTGGTATTCAGTGATTTTTGGGCTTCTAAGACTTCACTCGTATGAATGGCGCCTTGCCAGGAATGGCAAAACAACCAGGCTCTTTTGAATCTCTCTCCTTCTTTATTTAGATAGAGGATTATTATAGACAATGTCTGTCCAGTGAGGTGGTCAAAGTTGTAAAATGGAAACTCATGCCTACAAGAGGGAGTAATCAAAAGTTATCAGACAAGTTAAATCTCATCCTATCATGACATCTGCTTGAAGTCCAGGACTTTAATTTTTAAACCCAAATTGCTTCTGCAATGAAAGGAAACAATCAACACAATGAAAAGGTAACCTATGGAAAGGGAGAAAATATTTAAGAATCCTATATCTCATAAGAAGCAAATATGTAAAATATGTAAGAAATTTCTACAACTCAGTAACAAAAAGCAAATAACTCACGGTAAAAATGGGAAGGTTCTTGGGAATATCATTTAGCCATATAAAAGATGGGAAGCTTGTCATTTGTGAAAATATGGAGGGACACTGAAGACATGTTGTTGAATGAAATCAGCAGATAAGACAAATATTGTGTGATCCTACTTACATGTGAAATAAAAACCTCAGAAGCAGAGAGTAGAATGTTGATTGCCTGAGTATGGAGGGTGGGAGAAATGAGGAGATGTTGGACATAGTACATAAACTTCCAATTATAAGATGAGTATGTTTCGGGCATCTAATGTAAAGCAAGGTGACAATAGTTAACAATGTTATATTATATGCTGAAAGTTGCTAAGGGAATATATCTTAAATATTTTAGTCACACATAAACAAACTGTAATTATGTGAGTTGATAGATATGTTTAATAACTCTATTGTGGTAATCATTTCTAATCATCATTGTTGTACACCTTAAACTTAAAAAATGTTATCTGTCAATTGTATCTCAGTAAAGCTGGAAAAATATTTAAAACTAAATAAAATTAGATTTTATGGATTAAAAAATATAAACCAGCTTCAACAGAAGATGGTGGAGGAGTAAGTGGATCTCCCTGCATAGATGCACTATTGTCAGATGCAAAAGTCCTCACAGAGCACCAGGTGAGTACTGTCAGGCATTCCTGGCCACCAGAAAGGAATATATAGTAGATCCATGCTCAACTTGGTAGGATGAAAGAAGGGAGACGGAGGAGGAGAGCAAGCAGTATCTAACCTGCACCCAGGAGTATGGGAGCTGAAGCAGCGAAGAGATCCCTGCATCCAGGACAACTGGTTGAGACAGAAGGAAAACATTTGAAGCTCTCTGAGACAGCTTATCTTTGACAGTCTGAATGGAGTGAGAATCACTCAGATGATTCATGCCATGGCCTTATGTACCCAGGACAGTAATGTGAGTCCACCAGAATGCACAGTGGCTGGGAGCTGGAGTGTGAAGATTGGAGAAGAATCCTGAGGTTAGGACTGCTGTTGACTATGGGGAGACAACCCAAGGGGACTGGAGGGAGGTAATCTACAGCTAGGGATGCCTTTGGAGGGACAGAGAGCTACTGCTGAGTCATATACAGAAGAGGGAGCCATCACTGTAGCCTCTCTTTCCCCATACACTGGCAGTGGCAGCTGACCAATAAATACCCCAGTGAAGGTGACTATTTGAGGACCTAATATGCATAGCCAGCCAGGGTCATCCTTTGAGTGCCTGCTGTAGCCAGTCAGGGAGGCCCTTTTAGCACCAGCTGTCAAAGGCTAGAACAGAACCCCAGTAGAGTCATATCTCCTGCACCTGTGGCTGCCAGCTTCCCTGTGTACCTGTCACTGCTAGGGTCCCTGCAATCCAAGTTGTCATGCCACCTTCCACCTGGTCCTCACTGGGGCAGACCCAAGATGCCAGGGAAGCCTTGGGAGCAAACTCCTGTGGATGACCCACTTGCAGAGCTAGGGATAATGCCACAATTGAGCTCCAGGGGCAGAGTGACTAAAGAAGAGGATCAATAAACTTTCCACCAGGTATACAGCTGCAAATTAAACCCACATGATTTAATAGGAAAACTCAGGAATATATTTAAAAAATGAGTGTTACCACAAAAGACAATGTTCTAGCTCTGTCAGGAATGGATAATGGAGGCAAGCACATGCAGGAGAAGGGCCAGAATAGAGTTTGAGCTGTCCTTACAGGGGGCCCATAGACCATCCCTTCTTAGCACTGGAGGGAACACTAGGGAGGCAGAAGTGGACTGTGGTGCACAGTGCAGGGAAGGGACACTGACAGCAGAGACTTGAGAGAGGCATTATTATTATTCTACTATTTTGACTCCTACAGTAGTTGGTTCTGGATTTTTTCTCTTATTTTTTCTCTGTTGTGGTTCTTGTTTTATTATTATCTTTATTTAAGATTTTGTGAAGGTTTTAAAAAATCACGCTTTTATTTCTTTTATATATTTCTACTTGTAATTTGGCTTTCTGCACTTTCGTGGGGGATTTTTGGTTCTTTCCTATTTGTAGTTTTCCTTTAATATGCATAGATCTTTCTATATATTTCTATTTAACTTTGTCTTTCTGGTTGTTTTCTGTATGTTTGTTTTGTTTTCTTTGCTTTATTACTGATTTGAAACCCTGCTTTGGTTGTTTTCTGTTTTGCGTTTTAAGTTACTCTTGTTATAATTAGTTGATATCATTTTTGTTTAACTTACTAACTGGACATCTCTTTTGTACTTTGTTTACTTTAGTCTATGTTGGTTTCATTTGGGTGCATATGTGTATTTTCTTTCATTTTTGTTTCTATTTGTCTAATTTTCATTTTACCATTTTTCTGGAGCTTGTGTTTTTTTCTTTTTCTTTTTTTTTTTTTTTGTGTGTGTGTGTTCTGTGTTTTTTGTTCTTTTTTTAAATTTTTTGTATGCCTGTTTGTTTTAATAACCTTTATTGACATATGAAACATCTTGTGGAATTTTGGTTTCCTGAACAGAAGTTGGGCCTGAGCTTCTGGGGTGGGAGCACTGAGTCCAGGACACTGGACTGCCAGAGAATTCCTACCCAAGGAAAAATTAATCAGTGAGAACTCCCAGAAAAGCATCCACCTGATTTCAGGACCCAGAACCACGTAATTGCTTGTAGCACCCAGAACTGGACGCCAAAATCAAATAACAAGCAAGGCAATACCACAAACACAATAATCAGCAGACAGGCTGCCCACATGCATCCCCAGATGCACCACCTAACATAGCCCTGTCCATCAGAGGGAAAAAAACTCAACTGCTCCAACCAGAACACAGGCACAAGTTCCTCCCAATATGAAGCCTACTCAAGCCACAGAACAAACCTCACCCACCAGGAATAGAGACCAAAAGCAAGAGGAATTATGATCTTATAGCCTGAGAAATGAGATCTCAAAAACAGGAAGACGAAATGAAAATACAGAGAAATATTAAGCAGATGAAGTTACAAGGTAAAAACTCACAAGACCAAATAAATGAGGTGAAAACAGGCAAACTACATTAAAAACAATTCAGAGTAATGATAGTAAAGATGACACAAAATCTTAAAAATAGAATGAAGGAAATGCAAGAATCATTTAACACATTTAACAAGGACCTAGCAGAAATAAAGAATAAGCAAACAGAGACAATCAACTTAACTACTGAAATTAAAAATATACTAGAGAAAACAAGAGCAGAATTACTGAGGCAGAAGAATGGATACATGCTAGCAAAGTAATGCTTAAAATTCTCCGAGCTATACTTCAACAGTACATTAAGCAATAACTTCCAGATGTTCAAGCTGGATTTAGAAAAGGAAGAAGAACTAGAGGTCAAATTGCCAACATCCATTCAATCATAGAAAAAGCAAGAGAATTCCAGAATTGCATCTACTTCTGCTTCACTGACTAGGCTAAAGCCTTTGTGTGGATGACAACAAACTGTGGAAAATTCTTAAAGAGATGGGAATACCAGACCACCTTACCTGCCTTCTGAGAAACCTGTATGCAGGTTAAGAAGCAACAGGACCAGACATGGAACAACCAATTGATTTAAAATTGGGAAAGGAGTATATCACGGCTGTATATTGTCACCCTGCTTATTTAACTTTTATGCAGAGTACATTATTCAAAATGCCAGTCTGGATGAATCACAAGCCAGAATCAAGATTTCTGTGAGACATATCAGCAACCTCAGATATGCATACAATACCACTCTAATAGCAGAAAGTGAAGAGGTACCAAGGAGCCTCTTGATGAGGGTGAAAGAGGAAAGTTAAAAAGCTGGCTTAAAACTCAGCATTCAGAAAACTAAGATTATGGCATCCCATTCCATCATTTCATTGCAAATAGAAGGGGGGAAAAGTGGAAGCAGTGGCAAATTTTCTTTTCTTGAGGTTCAAAATCACAGTGAGCAGTGACTGTGAGAGGGTGAACAATGTCGGACTCATGGTCTCTGAAGAAGATTTAGCATCGGAACCAGGGACCAGTCTTGTTCACTCAAGAGCTTTTTGTGTAGCAGAGTTTTATTAAAGTATAAAACGAAACAGAGAAAGCTTCTGACATAGACATCAGAAGTGGGATGGAGAGTGCCCTCTCCCTGGTCTCAGCAAAGGAGGTATATACATTTTTAATTGGATATTACAGTAAATCAAAAGAATGTCTCAAGGTTGTAAAGGTCTTAACAGACCCACTCCCACAACATACATTTTAAGATAACAGGATTAGTCAGAAGTGGCTTCAGAAGGAGAAACATGTCCTAGAGCAGGATACATTGTTATATAATCCTTAGGACACAGTTTAAGATGAGTTGTTTTGTTGTGTAATCATCAGCTCTGGGCTTAATGAAAAAAAATATTTTTTTTTATGTGACTAAGACTAAGTCTTATGGACTCTGTGGGAGAGGGAGAGGGTGGGAAGATTTGGGAGAATGGCATTGAAACATGTAAAATATCATGTATGAAACGAGTTGCCAGTCCAGGTTCGATGCACGAACCTGGATGCTTGGGGCTGGTGCACTGGGACGACCCAGAGGGATGGTATGGGGAGGGAGGAGGGAAGAGGGTTCAGGATGGGGAACACATGTATATCTGTGGCGGATTCATTTTGATGTTTGGCAAAACTAATACAATTATGTAAAGTTTAAAAATAAAATAAAATTAAAAAAAAAAAAGACTAAGGAATATAAAAAAAAGTTTGTCCTTTTCTCCTCCTTGAGAACCCCAGACACCTTTCTCCTTCTCTGGAACCCTGCGCTTCTTATCAACTTACCTAAGAATTAACTCTCTCAACTGCAGCCATGCAATTAAAAGATGTTTTCTCCTTGGAAGTAAAGCTATGATAAGTCTACACAGCATATTAAAAAGCAGAGACATCATTTTGCCAACAAAGGCCCATATAGTCAAAGCTATAGTTTTTCCAGTAGTCAGGTACAGGTGTGAGATTTGTACCATAAAGAATGCTGAACACTGAAGAACTGATGCTTTCGATCTATGGTGTTGGAGAAGACTTTTGAAAATCTCTTGAAATGCCAGTCAATCCTAAAATAAATCAGCTCTGAATATTCATTGGAAAGACTGATGTTGAAACTGAAGCTCCAATACTTTGGCCACCTGATGCAAAGAGTCAACTCACTAGAAAAGACCCTGATGCTGGGAAATATTGAAGGCAGGAGGAGATGAGGATGACAGAGGATGAGATAGAATGCATCACTGACTAAATGGACATGAGTCTGAGCATGTTCTGGAAGATGGTGAAGAACAAGGAAGGCTGGTGTGCTATAGTCCATGGGTTCGCAAAGAGTCCAACACGACTGAGTCACTGAAGAATAAGAAACAACAAAGAATGGATAAGTGAGCTGGAAGATAAAACAGTGGAAATAACTGCTGAAGATCCGAATAAAGAAAAGTGAATGAAAAGAATTGAGGATAGTCTCAGAGAACTCTGGGACAGTAATAAATTCACCAACATTGGAATTATAGGCGACTCAGAAGAAGAAGAGGACAAAAAGACCTGGGAAAATTTTTGAAGAGATTAGAGTTGAAAAATTCCCTAAAATGGAAAGGGAAATAATCAAGTCTCATAGAAGATAAACCTGAGGATAAACACACTAACACATATTAATTAAGCTGACACAAATTAAACACAAAGGAAAAAAACATTAAAATCATCAAGGGAAGGTTTCCCTGGTGGCTCAGATGGTAAAGTGTCTGCCTGCAATGTGGGAGAACTGGGTTAGATCCTCTAGAGAAGGAAATGGCAACCCACTCCAGTACGCTTGCCTGGAAAATCCCATGGACAGAGGATGCTGGTATGCTGCAGTCCATGGGGTTGCAAAGAGTCGGAAACAACTGAGAGACTACACTCACTCACTCACTCACTCACTCATCAAGGGAAAAGCAACAAGCAACATGCAATGGAAACCCCATAAGGTTAACTGATCTTTCCACAGAAATTCTGTAAGCCAGAAGAAGAGTTCCAAGACATATTTAAAGTAATGAAAGGGAGAAAACTACAACAAAGATTACTCTACCCAGCAATGATCTCATTTAGAACTGGTAGAGAAATGAAAAACTTTACAGGCAAGCAAAATTTAAGAGAATTCAGCACCAACAAACCAGCTTTACAACAAACGATAATGGGACTTCTCTAGGCAGGAAACACAAGAGAGGAAAAAGACCTACAAAAACAAACCCAAAACAAGAATATGTGCATAGGAACATATATACAAATAATTACAATAGTGTAAATGGATTAAAAGTTGCAACCAAAAGCCACAGACTGGTTGAATGGGAAAATCAGCATGGAAGGAAGTTACCTCAACACAGTAAAGGCCATACATGACCAACTCACAGCAAACTTTATTTTCAGTGGTGGAAAACTGAAAGCAATTCTTCTAAATGAGGAACAAGACAAGAGTGCCCACTCTTACCACTATTATTTAATATAGTTTTGAAAGTCATAGCCTCAGTAATCAGAGAAGAACAGAGATAAAAGTAATCCAGATGGGAAAATAATAAATAACATTCTCACTGTTTTCAGAAAACATGCTATTATACGTAAAAAACCCTAAAGAGGCTACCAGAAATTGCTAGAGCTATCAATGAATTTAGTAAAGTCCAAGGATACAAAAGTAATACACAGAAATCCCTTCCATTCTAATGCACTAACAATGAAAAAAAAATAAAGAAAAAAACAGAAATTAAGGAAACAATCTTAACCACCATTGCAACAAAAAGAACAAAATACCTAGGAATCAGTTCAGTTCAGTCAGTCAGTCGTGTCCGATAATTTGCGACCCCATGAAAGGCAGCATGTCAGGGCTCCCTGTCCATCACCAACTCCCAGAGTTCACACAAACTAATGTCCATCGAGTCAGTGATGCCATCCAGCCATCTCATCCTCTGTCGTCCTCTTCTCCTCCTGCCTCAAATCCCTCCCAGCATCAGAGACTTTTCCAATGAGTCAACTCTTCCCATGAGGTGGCCAAAGTATTGGAGTTTCAGCTTCAGCATCATTCCTTGCAAAGAACACCCAGGACTGATCTCCTTTAGAATGGACTCGTTGGATCTCCTTGCAGTCCAAGGGACTCTTAAGTGTCTTCTCCAACACCACAGTTCAAAAGCATCAATTCTTTGGCACTCAGCTTTCTTCACAGTCCAACTCTCACATCCATACATGACCACAGGAAAAACCATAGCCTTGACTAGACGGACCTTTTTTGGAAAGGTAATGTCTCTGCTTTTGAATATGCTATCTAGGTTGGTCATAACTTTCCTCACAAAGAGTAAGCATCTTTTAATTTCATGGCTGAAATTACAATCTGCAGTGATTTTGGAGGCCCCCAAAATAAAATCTGACACTGTTTCCACTGTTTCCCCATCTATTTCCCATGAAGTGATGCGACCAGATACTATGATCTTCGTTTTCTGAATGTTGAGCTGTAAGCCAACTTTTTCACTCCCCTATTTCACTTTCATCAAGAGACTTTTTAGTTCCTCTTCACTTTCTGCCATAAGGGTGGTGTCATCTGCATATCTAAGGTTATTGATATTTCTCCTGACAATCTTGATTCCAGCTTGTGCTTTTTCCAGCCCAGTGTTTCTCATGATGTACTCTGCATAGAAGTTAAATAAGCAGGGTGACAATATACAGCTTTGACGTACTCCTTTTCCTATTTGGAACCAGTCTGTTGTTCCATATCCAGTTCTAACTGTTACTTCCTGACCTGCATACAGATTTCTCAAGAGGCAGATCAGGTGGTCTGGTATTGTCATCTCTTTCACAGATTTCCACAGTTTATTGTGATCGACACAGTCAAAGGCTTTGGCACAGTCAATAAAGCAGAAGTAGATGTTTTTCTGGAACTCTCTTCCTTTTTCCATGATCCAGTGGATGTTGGCAATTTGGTCTATGGTTCCTCTGCCTTTTCTCAAAGCAGCTTGGACGTCTGGAAGTTCACGGTTCACATATTGCTGAAGCCTGGCTTGGAGAATTTTGAGCACTACTTTACTAGCTTGTGAGACGAGTGCAGTTGTGCGGTAGCCTTAGCATTGTTTGGCATTGCCTTTCTTTGGGATTGGAATGAAAACTGACCTTTTCCAGTCCTGTGGCCACTGCTGAGTTTTTCACATTTGCTGGCATATTGAGTGCAGCACTTTCACAGCATCATCTTTCAGGATTTGAAATAGCTCAACTGGAATTCCATCCCTTCCACTAGCTTTGTTTGTAATGATGCTTTCTAAGGCCCACTTGACTTCATATTGCAGGATGTCTGGCCCTAGGTGAGTGATCTCACCATCATGATTATCTTGGTCTTGAAGATTTTTTTTTTAAATTTCTCTTTGTATTTTATTATTTTTTTTCAACTACAATTTTATTTTATTTTTAAACTTTAAAAAATTGTATTAGTTTTGCCAAATATCAAAATGAATCCGCCACAGGTATACATGTGTTCCCCATCCTGAACCCTCCTCCCTCCTCCCTCCTCATACCATCCCTCTGGGTCGTCCCAGTGAACTAGCCCCAAGCATCCAGTATCATGCATTGAACCTGGACTGGCAACTCGTTTCATACATGATATTTTACATGTTTCAATGTCATTCTCCCACATCTTCCCACCCTCTCCCTCTCCCACAGAGTCCATAAGATTTTTTTTGTACAGTTCTTCTGTGTATTCTTGCCCCCTCTTCTTAATATCTTCTGCTTCTGTTAGGTCCATACCTTTTTTGTCCTTTATCGAGCCCATCTTTGCATGAAATGTTCCCTTGGTATCTCTAATTGTCTTGAAGAGATCTCTAGTCTTGCCCATTCTGTTGTTTTCCTCTATTTCTGTGCATTGATCACTGAGGAAGGCTTTCTTATCTCTCCTTGCTATTCTTTGGAACTCTGCATTCACATGCTTATATCTTTCCTTTTCTCCTTTGCTTTTCGCTTCTCTTCTTTTCACAGCTATTTGTAAGGCCTCCCCAGACAGCCATTTTGCTTTTTTGCATTTCTTTTCCATGGGGATGGTCTTGATCCCTGTCTCCTGTACAATATCATGAACCTCTGTCTATAGTTCATCAGGCACTCTTTCTATCAGATCTAGTCCCTTAAATCTATTTCTCACTTCCACTGTATAATCATAAGCAATTGATTTAGGTCATACCTGAATAGTCTAGTATTTTTCTGTACTTTCTTCAATTTAAGTCTGAATTTGGCAATAAGAAATAAACCTAGAAACAAACCCACCTAAATAGACAGAAGACCTTATGCAGAACACTATAAGACAGTGATGAAAGAAATCAAAGATGACACAAATAGATAAAGAGATATAAAATTTTCTTGAATTGCAAGGATTCAACAAGAGATGGCAAGAGTGAACATCAACATTTTAGGAATCAGTGAACTAAAATGGACTGGAATGGGCAAACTTAATTCGATGACCATGATATCTACTACTGTGGGCAAGAGTCCCATAGAACAAACAGTAGTGCTCACAGTCAACAAAGGAGTCTGAAATGCAGCACTTGGGTGAAATCTCAAAAACAACAGAATGTTCTCCATTCGTTCCAAGGCAAACCATTCAATATCACAGTAATCCATTTATATGTCCCAACCAGTAACAGTGAAGAAGCTGAATTTGAATGGCTCTGTGAAGACATACAAGACCTTCTAGAATTAACAACCAAAAAAAAAAAAAAATGTACTTTTCATCATAGGGGACTTGAATGCAAAAACAGGAAGTCAAGAGTTACCTGGAGTAACAGGCAAATTTGGCCTTGGAGTACAAAATGAAGCAAAGCAAAGCAAAGCCTAGCGCAGTTTTGCCACAAGAGAAGACTTTACACATGGGCATCACCAGATGGTCAATACCAAAATCAGATTGATTATATTCCTTTTTTTTTTTTAGATTGATTATATTCTTTGCAGCCAAAGATGGATAAGCTCTATACAGTCAGTGAAAACAAGAACAAGAGCTGGATGTTGCTCAGATCATGACCTCCTTATTGCAACATTCAGGCTTAACTCGAAGAGAGTAGGAAAAACCACTAGAGCATTCAGGTATGACCTAAGTCAAAGCATTTACAGTTATACTGTGGAAGTGACAAATAGATTCCAGGGATTAAATCTGATAGAGTGCCTGAAGAACTATGGATGGAGGTTCATAACATTGTACAGGAAATGGTGATCAAAACCATCCCCCCAAAAAACAAATGCAAAAAGGCAACATGGTTATCTGAGGAGACCTTAAAAATAGCTGAGAAAAGAAGAGAAGTGAAAGGCCAAGAAGAAAAGGAAAGATATACTCATTTGAATGCCGAGTTCCAATGAATAGCAAGGAGACATAAGAAAGCCTTCCTCAGTGATCAATGCACAGAAATAGAGAAAAACAATGGAATGGTAAAGACTAGAGATCTCTTCAAGATGATTAGAGATACCAAGGGAATATTTCATGCAAAGATTAGCAAAATAAAGGACAGATGGTATAAAGATAACAGAAGCAGAATATATTAAGAAGAGGTGGCAAGAATACACAGAAGAACATACAAAAAAGATCTTCATGACTCAGATAACCATGATGTGTGATCACTCACCTAGAGCCAGATATCCTGGAATGCAAAGTGAGGTGGGTCTTAGGATGCATCACTATGAATAAAGCTAGTGGAGGTGATGGAACTCCAGTTGAGCTATTTCAAATCTTAAAAGATGATGCTGTGAAAGTGCTGCACTCAATATGCCAGCAAATTTGGAAAACTCAGCAGTGGCCACAGGACTATAAAAGATCAGTTTTCATTCCAACCCCAAAGAAAGGCAATGCCAAAGAATGTTCAAACTACCACACAACTGCACTCATCACACACACTGGCAATGTAATACTCAAAATTCTCTGAGCAAGTCTTCAACAGTACATGAACAGAGAACTTCCAGATGTTGAAGCTGGGTTTAGAAAAGGCAGAGGAACAAGAGATCAAATAGCCAACATCTGTTGGATCATAAATAAAGCAAGAGAATTCCAGAAAAAAATCTACTTCTGCTTTATTGAATACACCAAAGCCTTTGACTGTGTGGATCACAACAAACTGAAAAATTCTTCAAAAAGTGGGAATACCAGACCACCTAACCTGCCTCCTGAGAAATCTGTATGCAGGTTAAGAAGCAACAGAACTGGATATGGAACAATGGACTGGTTCCAAATTGGGAAAGAAATACATCAAAGCCGTATATTGTCACCCTGCTTATTTAACTTATATGCAGAGTACATCATACTAAATGCTGGGCTGGACGAAGAACAAGCTGGAATCAAGATTGCTAGGAGAAATATCAATAACCTCAGATATGCAGATGACACCACCCATAGAGCAGAAAGTGAAGAGAAACTAAAGAGCCTCTTGATGCAAGTGAAAGAGGAGAGTGAAAATGTTGGCTTTAAACTCAACATTCAAAAAACTAAGATCATGGCATCCAGTCCCATCACTTCATGTCAAATATATGGGAAAACAATGGAAACAGTGATTATATTTTTGGGGGCTCCAAAGTCACTGCACATGGTGATTGCAGCCACTTGTAATTAAAAGACGCTTGCTGCTTGGAAGAAAAGCTATGACAAACCTGGACACCATATTAAAAAACAGAGACATTACTAGTCAAAGCTATGGGTTTGCCAGTAGTCATGTATGTATGTGAGAGTTGAACTATAAAGAAAGGTGAGCACCAGAGAATTGACACCTTTCAACTTTGATGTTGGAGAAGATTCTTGAGAGTCCCTTGGACTGCAAGGAGATCCACCCAGTCAATCCTAAAGGAAATCAATCCTGAATATTCATTGGAAGGACTGATGCTGAAGCTGAAACTCCAATACTTTGACCACCTGATGTGAGGAACTGACTCATTGGACAAGACCCCGATGCTGGAAAATATTGAAGGAGGGAGGAGAAGGGGATGACAGAGGATGAGATAGTTGGATGGCATCACCAACTCAATGGACATGAGTTTGAGCAAGCTCCAGGAGTTGGTGTTGGACAGGGATGCCTGGCATGGAGTAGTCCATGAGGTCACAAAGAGTGAGACACGGCTGTGAGACTGGAGTGAACTGATATTTTGAAAATCACTGTACCACCCAAAGCAACCTACAGATTCAATGCAATCCCTATCAGATTTAATGGCATTTTAAAAATTAATTTTATTTATTTATAATTAAAATATTTATTGAAATCTGGTAGATTTAAAATGTGTTATATTCAAGTGTACAGCAAATCTTTCAAATATATATATATATATATATATACACATCGAAACACATATCTGAATATGTTCATTATATGTCATATTGTCTGAATATATTGTTTCACTGTAAGTTGTCATAATGTATTGAAAATTTGCCACTATGAGCTGTGAATCATGCTGGGATTCTTGGCCTCCAGAAGAGAGGAATTCTATCTGGGTCCAGTGACATGGCTTGATTGCTCAGAACTTTTGTGTGATAAAGCTTTATTAAAGTATAAAAAAGATAAAGAAAGCTTCTGACACAGACATCAGACAGGGGCAGAAAGAGTGCTCCCTCACTAGTTTTAGCAAGAAGTTACATACTATTAGCAAGCTGCTAATTAGAGAAAAGGATATGTCTCAAAACTCAGAGAATGGCACCTCACTCACAACATGCATTTTGAAATAACATTGGCACAAGGTGAGTCATCCTGGGCCATAAAACAATCGACATGAATCTTGAAGAAAGGCAGATTTCCAAGCAAATACAGAACTTCATTAATATAGCTGAAGAGAACATTTCCATGAGTAAAACGTACTGGTCTGTTGAGCTGTTATTGGTTCTGAGTCTTAGGCAGAACTGACTTGAAGAAAGACTGAGTCTAAGGTAAATAATAGTTCATTAACACAACTTAAGAAAAACATTTCCATAAGAAAAACGCATTGGTTAGTTCACGGTTTGAGAAAAGTTAAGTTCAGGTGGAACCAGGTATCATCATGGCAACACAGAATTTTAAAATAAATCTCCTAGTATTACTCAGCCATTAAAAAGAATACATTTGAATCAGTTCTAATGAGGTGGATGAAACTGGAGCCTATTATACAGAGTGAAGTAAGCCAGAAAGAAAAACACCAATACAGTATACTAACGCATATATATGGAATTTAGAAAGATGGTAACAATAACCCTGTGTACGAGACAGCAAAAGAGACACTGATGTATAGAACAGTCTTATGGACTCTGTGGGAGAGGGAGAGGGTGGGAAGATTTGGGAGAATGGCATTGAAACATGTAAAATATGTATGAAATGAGTTGCCAGTCCAGGTTCGATGCACGATACTGGATGCTTGGGGCTGGTGCACTGGGACGACCCAGAGGGATGGTATGGGGAGGGAGGAGGGAGGAGGGATCAGGATGGGGAACACGTGTATACCTGTGGTGGATTCATTTTGATATTTGGCAAAACTAATACAATTTTGTAAAGTTTAAAAATAAAATAAAATTAAAATAAAAGAAAATAAAATAAATCTCCTTTTAATTTTGTATAGAGAAGGGAAAAATGTCTGGCCCTTGTAGTTTGCTTCCTCCTGCTGCTTAAGAGAGAGATAAAAAACATCTGACACTCGCACCCTAGCCTTCCTGCCTGTTACCCTTTCAATACTTGGTGTAATTCTCTGTTATATACAGTTTTTCACAGAACCAACACAAAAAATTTTACAATTTGTATGGAAGAACAAAAGACCCCAAATTACCAAACAACCTTGAGAAAGAAAATCAGAACTGGAAGAATTAGCTTTCTTGACCTCAGACTATATGACAAAGCTATGGTCATCATACAGTATGGTGCTGGCACAAAGGCATAAATATAGACCAATGGAATAAGATAGAAAGCCCAAAGATTAACCTACAAACATATGGACACTTCATCTTTGATAAGGGATACAAGAATATACAATGGATAAAAGATCGTCTCCTCAATAAACGGTGCTGTGAAAACTAAAGAGCTACATGTAAAAGAATGAAATTAGAACATTTCCTAACACCATAAACAAAAATAAGCTCAAAATGGGTTAAAGACTTAAATATAAGGTCAGAAACTCTAAAAGTCTTAGAGGAAAACATAGGCAGTATACTCTTTGACAGAAATCACAGCAAGATCCTCTCTGACCCACCTCCTACAGTAATGGAAATAAAAGCAAAATTAGACAAATGGGACTTAAGTAAACTTAAAAGCTTTTGCACAGTAAAGGGAACTTTAAACAAGACGAAAAGAAAATCTTCAGAATGTGCCGGAAGCCGGTGAGAGACATTCCACTCGTGACAAAGGTCATGAGGAAGGAGGCTCGGCATACGCAAAGGTGGGATCGAGCCTTGGGAGTGCCCCTGGATATTCTCGAGCATCTACCCCCAAAAAACCAGAGTCTGCCTACTTTATTGCTTTGTGCTCTCACCTCTGACTTTACTGGGGGCTGTCCCCCACCACCATCTCACTCTCTCTGTCAAAGAGTTAACTTACAGCTCCAATTAATAAAGTTCCTGGGCAATTAGGAGTGTTTAAATCCAAACCCCTCAGATGGCTGTCTAACTCGCCTGACAAGTTTACCCGGACACCTACAGCTATGCATACGATTGTTTACAGTCTCCCAGCCTCGAGAGGCACGGGAAGCTTAAGATATTCAAATAGCTTAGAGCCTCTCAGAGAGTTAGAAACTGTCAGAATAAAACTAGTAAAAGATTTCATTGATGAGCCAATGCTTGCTGCCAAGTTTCCACATCCCCTGTATTGTATCCTTGAATGTGTATTAATTAATATAGTTGGTATGTAGAAAAAATAAGTAGTGGCCTTGGTGTTAGTAACTTTAGACCCTTAAGGTAATAAATTCTTTCCTTTGTAAACCCATTACACATCCGCCCTATAGGAATGTAATTTTATCTTCGAAAGATGGCGCCAAACCTTAAAATAATTACTCTTAGAGAAAATAAGTCTTTGTTGATAAGTCCTTGTCAAGAGTCATAAAATGTTAATAGGCCTTCTGGTCAGAAGATGATGTAAATCACCTAAACCATTTGTATATGATAAATTTGCAGGAAAGAAACCCTGGTTTTTGATAAGCATCAAAGACTGCTGACTTTGCATCCCCTATTATCCTCTATGTGTAACTTAGGGTATAAAAACCCCTGTTGAAAATAAAGCTATGGGCCTTGCTCGCCAAAGCTTGGTCTCCCCATGTCATTCTTCCCCTCAATTTTCAGCTGAGTGTCCATCTGGAGCGCGGATATCCTCTGCGACCATTTATTTGCCTGGGCTTCTAAGACCCACTCGAGAAGGTGTCTAAGGTGGGGCACCTTCCACTATTCGAGAGGGCGCCTGCGGCCTCCGTGGTCAGAGCTAACCTGGTGTCATGGGTTATATTGATTTTCCGCGTAAACCAAGCCACTCGGCTTCTTTTCTCCACTGAATTTTCCTACTGAGCTATCCTCTTTTTATTACTCTTTATATCTCTAATTAACATCTGAATAGGTCACCTAGCCATCTCTCCTTCGAATACCCTGGATCAGCCAGGGCTGGACCTCAGCAAGAATGGGAGAAAATAATTGCAAACAAAGCAACTGACAAAGAATTAATCTCCAAAATACATAAGCGACTCATGAAGATCAATATCAGAAAAAACAAACAATGCGACTCATGAAGATCAATATCAGAAAAACAATAAAATAAAAAAAAAATGGCCAGAAGACCTAAACAAACATTTCTCCAAAGAAGACACACAAGAACAAACAATTCTAAAATTTGTAAGGAATCACAACAGAACCTGAATAGCCAAAACAATCTTGAGGAAGAAGAACAAAGCTGGAAGTACCATGCTGCCTGATTTCAAACTATGGTAAAAGTTAACAAAAGCAAAAATAAACATGTGGGACTACATTGAACTAAAAAGCTTCTTCACAGCAAAGGGAAGCAAAGGAAACCATAAAAAAATGAAAAAAAGCAACCTAATAAATGGAAAAATATTTGCAAATATGTTTGACAAATGTTTATTTTCCAAAATACATAAAGAACACAAATAATTAAAGAGCAAGAAGACAAAAACTCTGATTAGAAAATGGGTAGATAATCTAAATAATTATCTTTAAAAAGAGGTCATACAGATTTCCAAAATGCATATGAAAATATGCTCAGCATTACCAATTATTTTTGTTGTTCAGTCGCTATGTCCAACTCTTTGAGACCCCATGGACTGCAGCATGCCAAGTTCCCCTGTCCTTCACTATCTCAGATGGCTCAGATTCATGTACATTGAGTCAGGGACACTGTCTAAACATCTCATCCTCTGCCGCCTTCTCCTTTTCCCTTAAATTTTCCCAGCATTACAGTCTTTTCCAATGAGTTGGCCCTTTGCATCAGGTGTCCAAAATATTGGAGCTTTAGCTTCAGCATCAGGCCTTCCAATGAATATTCAAGGATAATTTCCTTTAGAATTGACTGGTTTGATCTCCTTGCAGTCCAAGAGAGTCTCAAGAGGCTTCTTGAGCACTGCAATTTGAAATAATCAAATTTGGCACTTCTTTGCCAAATCATCAAATTTGGCACTTCTTTGGCACTCAGGCTTCTTTATGGTCCAACTCTTTTTTTTAATTTACATTTATTTATTTTAATTAGAGGCTAATTACAATATTGTATTGGTTTTGCCATACATCAACATGAATCCGCCACGGGTGTACACATGTTCCCAATCCTGAACACCCCTCCCACCTCCCTACCCATACCATCCCTCTGGGTCATCCCAGTGCATCAGCCCCAAGCATCCCATATCCTGAAAGAAAAACACCAATACACTATGGTCCAACTCTTGCATCCATACATGAATATTGGAAAAACCATAGCTTTGACTATATGGACCTCTGTTGGCAAAGTGATGTCTTTGCTATTTAATACACTGTCTGTGTTTGTCATAGTTTTCCTTTCAAGGAATTAATGACTTTTAACTTCGTGAGTGCATTTACCATCCACAGTGATTGTGGAGCTCAAGAAAATAAAATATGTTACTGTTTCCACTGTTTCTCCTTCTATCTGCCATGAAGTGATGGGACCAGATGCCGTGATCTTAGTTTTTTGAATGTTGAGTTATATGTCAGGTTTTCCAATTCTCTTTCACACTCATGAACAGGCTCTTTAGCTACTCTTCACTTTCTCCCATTAGAGTGGTATCATTTGCATATCTGAGGTGGTTGATATTTCTCCCTGCAATCTTGATTTCGGGTTGTGATTCATCCAACCCAGAACTCTGCGTATAAGTTAAAGAAAACAGGGTGACCATATACAACATTGACATCAGTTCAGTTCAGTTCAGTCACTCAGCCGTGTCCGACTCTTTGTGACTCCATGAATCTCAGCACGCCAGGCCTCCCTGTCCATCACCAACTCCCAGAGTTCACTCAAAGTCACATCCATTGAGGCGGTGATGCCATCCAGCCATCTCATCCCCTGTCGTCCCCTTCTCCTTCTGCCCCCAATCCCTCCAAGCATCAGAGTCTTTTCCAATGAGTCAACTCTTCCCATGAGGTGGCCAAAGTACAAGAGTTTCAGCTTTAGCATCATTCCTTCCAAAGAAATCCCAGGGCTGATCTTCTTCAGAATGGGCTGGTTGGATCTCTTTGCAGTCCAAGGGACTCAAGAGTCTTCTCCAACACCACAGTTCAAAAGCATCAATTCTTCGGTGCTCAGCTTTCTTCACAGTCCAACTCTCACATCCATACATTACCAAGGGAAAAACCATAGCCTTGACTAGACGGGCCTTTGTTGGCAAAGTAATGTCTCTGCTTTTCAGTATGCTATCTAGGTTGGTCATAACTTTCCTTCCAAGGAGTAAGCGTCTTTTAATTTCATGGCTGCAATCACCATCTGCAGTGATTTTGGAGCCAAATAAATAAATAAATAAATTCTGACACTCTTTCCACTGTTTCCCCATCTATTTCCCATGAAGTGATGGGACCAGATGCCATGATCTTAGTTTTCTGAATGTTGAGCTTTAAGCCAACTTTTTCACTCTCCTCTTTCACTTTCATCAAGAGGCTCTTTAGTTCTTCTTCACTTTCTGCCATAAGGGTGGTGTCATCTGCATATCTGAGGTTATTGATATTTCTCCTGGCAATCTTGATTCCAGCTTGTGCTTCCTCCAGCCAAGCTTTCTCATGATGTACTCTGCATAGAAGTTAAATAAGCAGGGTGACAATATACAGCCTTTTCCTATTTGGAATATACTCCTTTTCCTATTTGGAACCAGTCTGTTGTTCCATGTCCAGTTCCAACTGTTACTTCCTGACCTGCATGCAGATTTCTCAAGAGGCAGGTCAGGTGGTCTGGTATTCCCATCTCTTGAAGAATTTTCCACAGTTTATTGTGATTCACACAGTCAAAGGCTTTGACATAGTCAATAAAGCAGAAATACATGTTTTTCTGGAACTCTCTTCCTTTTTCCATGATCCAGCGGATGTTGGTAATTTTATCTCTGGTTCCTCTTCCTTTTCTAAAACCAGTTTGAACATCTGGAAGTTCACGGTTCACATATTGCTGAAGCCTGGCTTGGAGAATTTTGAGCATTACTTTACTAGCCTGTGATATGAGTGCAATTGTGTGGTAGTTTGAGCATTCTTTGGCAATGTCTTTCTTTGTGATTGGAATGAAAAGTGACCTTTTTCAGTCCTGTGGATATTTTCTGGCATATTGAGTGCAGCACATTCACAGCATCATCTTTTAGGGGCTGGAGGTTGTAGGAAATGAAAGGATATTGGTCAAATGTTATAAACTTCTAGTTAAAAGATGAATAAATACTGCAGGTCTAATATTCAGTTTTCATTCCAATCCCAAAGAAAGGCAATGCCAAAGAATGCTCAAACTACAGCACAATTGCACTCATCTCACACGCTAGTAAAGTAATGCTCAAAATTCTCCAAGTCAGGCTTCAGCAATATGTGAACCGTGAACTTCCAGAAGTTCAAGCTGGTTTTAGAAAAGGCAGAGGAACCAGAGACCAAATTGCCAATATCCACTGGATCATGGAAAAAGCAAGAGAGTTCCAGAAAAACATCTATTTCTGCTTTATTGACTATGCCAAAGCCTTTGACTGTGTGGATCACAATAAACTGTGGAAAATTCTTCAAGAGATGGGAATACCAGACCACCTGACCTGTCTCTTGAGAAATCTGTATACAGGTCAGGAAGCAACAGTTAGAACTGGACATGGAACAACAGACTGGTTCCAAATAGGAAAAGGAGTACATCAAAGCTGTATATTGTCACCCTGCTTATTTAACTTCTGTGCAGAGTACATCATGAGAAATGCTGTGCTGGAAGAAGCACAAGCTGGAATCAAGATTGCCAGGAGAAATATCAATAACCTCAGATATGCAGATGACACCACCCTTATGGCAGAAAGTGAAGAAGAACTAAAAAGCCTCTTGATGAAAGTGAAAGAGGAGAGTGAAAAAGTTGGCTTAAAGCTCAACATTCAGAAAACGAAGATCATGGCATCTGGTCCCATCACTTCATGGGAAATAGATGGGGAAACAGTGGAAAGAGTGTCAGAATTTATTTATTTATTTATTTGGCTCCAAAATCACTGCAGATGGTGATTGCAGCCATGAAATTAAAAGACGCTTACTCCTTGGAAGGAAAGTTATGATCAACCTAGATAGCATATTCAAAAGCAGAAACATTACTTTGCCAACAAAGGTCCGTCTAGTCAAGGCTATGGTTTTTCCAGCGGTAATGTATGGATGTGAGAGTTGGACTGGGAAGAAAGCTGAGCGCCAAAGAATTGATGCTTTTGATCTGTGGTGTTGGAGAAGACTCTTGAGAGTCCCTTGGACTACAAGGAGATCCAACCAGTCCATTCTGAAGGAGATCAGCCCTGGGATTTCTTTGGAAGGAATGATGCTAAAGCTGAAACTCCAGTACTTTGGCCACCTCATGTGAATTGTTGACTCATTGGAAAGACTCTGATGCTGGGAGGGATTGGGGGCAGGAGAAGAAGGGGACGACAGGGGATGAGATGGCTGGATGGCATCACTGACTCAATGAATGTGAGTCTCAGTGAACTCTGGGAGTAGGTGATAGACAGGGAAGACTGGCGTGCTGTGGTTCATGGGGTCGCAAAGAGTCGGACACGACTGAGCGACTGAACTGAACTGAATATTCAGCCTGGTGTCTGTAGTTAATAACACTGCATTATACTTCAAAATTGCTAAGAGATTTTCTTAAATGTTCTCTTTTTCAAAAATCTGATTATTTGAAATAATGGATATATCAACTGACCTTATTCTTGGAATCATTTCACAATAAATACGTGTATTGACTTCTCATGCTGTGAACCTTAAATTTACACAATGTGATGTGTCAATTATAGCTCAATAAGCCTGAGATTGGTGAAGGAGAAGAGAGGAGAAATCTTGCGGCAAACATTGTAAGATTCTATTAAAAGGATAGTAACAAAACACATTTGAAGAGGGTCACAACATTTGAATAACACATCAAGTATATATCATTTTGCTTATTTTAACCTTCTTTAACTACTCATATGGAGTTTACTGTTATAATTTAATCATTAGCATTCTTCCTTGAAGCTTCATAAAAACATGTTACAGAGAAAATAATTAGGGAATGGGAAAATAATCCAAAAAATATATGAATGAAGAAATGTTTAAATGTCCATAAAATTAATGACAAAACACAACACAACACGGTATTTTGTTTATGGAATATGCTAAATGTTTTCATTATATAAAATATGCTTTATATTTCAATATGTGAGTGTATTAAGTAGGTACTGATATGAACTGAGAGAAGCTTGCATGCTAATAACCACTAAGGACTTTGTTTGAAAGGGAATACAAATAAGATGTGCACTCTACACAGATTGAGTCTTTCAGGGCCAAGGACAGTGTGTGGAGTTATGAAAACAGAGATCTTCCTCTCTATACATATCTCTGCACATATTGCTTAATCAAACATTTGTTGACCTTGTCTGTGGTTCACAAGAATCATTGTGCAGCTGAAAACTACAAACTGTAGTCAAAACGTTTGAAAATGGTTATGGTTACTTTGAAACCTCAGTTGCATAAAAAATTTAGGAGCATTCTGACCCCTAGTGGAGATAGAGAAGAATGCCACCAAGTCTCTCCAATAAAGGAGTTTAGGTACGAGCCATATAAAAAGTATCCAATGATGAAAAGAGTCCTCACAAATGTAATTGAGTTTTACAGGAGCTAATGCAAACATTATTTTAAAGGTGGTTCAGTGCTGAGGGCAAAATGTTTTAGGCATCCTGTGGCCAGAGGAGCCTGCTGGGCTGCTGTCCATGGGGTCACACAGAATCGGACACGACTGAAGTGACTTAGCACGTGTGCATGCTTTGGAGAAGGAGATGGCAACCCACTCCAGTATTCTTGCCTGGAGAATCCCAGGGACAGAGGAGCCTGGCGGGCTGCCGTCTATGGGGTCGCACAGAGTCGGACATGACTGAAGCGACTTAGCAGCAGCAGCAATGAAGAAGCAACAGGCATCTCATTCTTTGGTTAATGTCTGAGAACTCTGGTACAAGCAGGCAAAGTTTTGAGAAATGACCTTCAGTCAAAGTTACATCACTGATTGAAAGAAGGCAAAAATTATTCTTCCTCATAGTCTCCTATAGATATGAGTCAGCGATGACAGATATTACCCAGTTTCCCATGAGTCTAAGCCAAGTTGCAGAAAAAGAGACAGGTGAGTATCAGCTTGGTCTAATCTGTGGATCATTGGCACCCAGGGAACATGTGGAAAGAAACCAAAGTATCACTTTTCCTTGAAAAGTTCTTAATATAAGACAGTTCTGGGGATGTAGGCAAAAAGACTAACAAAATAGAATAGACCAAAAGGAGACATTCATATGAGAAAACTTCATTTGTGGCAGAGATGTTCTTTGTCCATTAATGATTCTTGCCCAATTGGATAGCCATATAGTAAAAAATAAATATTTGAATCTTGACTTCTGTTATGAATATATGCAAAGTCCATCCCTAGGGGGTTAACAAAGAGAATGTATTTATGACCTTGTGGGTAAGCAGTGAACATGTAGGTGCATTTACCAATAATTGTTTTAATATCCTTGTCTACCATCTGTGTTATTTTGGCGGCTGTTTCTGTTGATCGATTTTTCTCCTCATATGGGTTGTATTTTCCTGCTTCTTTGCACGCCTGGTGCTACTTGATTTGATACCAGACATTGCAAATTTTACGTTGTTGGATGCTGATTTTTTTTCCCATTTTTAAAAAACCTTTGAATCAGTTCTAATGAGGTGGATGAAACTGGAGCCTATTATACAGAGTGAAGTAAGCCAGAAAGAAAAACACCAATACAGTATACTAACGCATATATATGGAATTTAGAAAGATGGTAACAATAACCCTGTGTACGAGACAGCAAAAGAGACACTGATGTATAGAACAGTCTTATGGACTCTGTGGGAGAGGGAGAGGGTGGGAAGATTTGGGAGAATGGCATTGAAACATGTAAAATATCATGTATGAAATGAGTTGCCAGTCCAGGTTCGATGCACGATACTGGATGCTTGGGGCTGGTGCACTGGGACGACCCAGAGGGATGGAATGGGGAGGGAGGAGGGAGGAGGGTTCAGGATGGGGAACACATGTATACCTGTGGCGGATTCATTTTGATATTTGGCAAATCTAATACAGTTATGTAAAGTTTAAAAATAAAATAAAATTAAAAAAAAAAAAAACCTTTGATCTCCAATACAATTAAGATATTTGAAAACAATTTGATCATTTCAAGGTTTGCTTTTAAAAGTTTTTAGATGATATGAGAGCTACAAAAATATTTTGATTTAGGGCTGATCTGTCCTGTGTTTTGAGGTAATATACTTTTGAATACTCTGTCTGATGTCCTACTCATTAAGAGATTTCTTGACTTTGGTTTTTGGAAATGTGAACTCTTCACAACCCTGTATAAGCATCAAGAATTGTTCTGCCTACTCATTTCTAATAGTCTGATGGTAGTTTCTTCATACACATGATCAGAACTCAGTCGAAGATGGGAGAGGCCTCTGAAGATCTCCAGAGCTCTCACTCTGTGCAGACTTTTCCTCACTAGTGCTATGCCCTTTATAACAATTTCTGTTTAGTTTCTCAGTAGTGTCCGACCTTTGTGACCCCATGGACTGCTGCACGCCAGGCTTCCCTGTCCATGACCCATTCCTGGAGCTTGCTCAAACTCATGTCCATTGAGTCAGTGATGCAATCCATCCTCTGTTGTCCCCTTCTCCTGGCTTCAATCTTTCCCAGAATCAGGGTCTTTACCAATGAGTTAGTTCTTCACAGCAGGTGGCCAAAGTATTGGAACTTGAGCTTCAGCAACAGTCCTTCCAATGAATATTCAGGACTGATTTCTTTTATGATTGACTGGTTTGATCTCCTTGCAATCCAAGGACTCTCAAGAGTCTTCTGCAACACCACAGTTCAAAACCATCAGTTCTTCAGTGCTCAGCTTTCTTTATGGTCTAACATCCGTACATGACTACTGGAGAAACCATAGCTTTGACTGGGTGGATGTTTGTCGGCAAAGTAATGCCTCTGCTTTTTAATATGCTGTCTAGCTTGGTCATTGCTTTTCTTCCAAGGAGTAAGCCTCTTTTAATTTCATGATTGCAGTCACCATCTGCAGTGATTTTGGAACCCCCCCAAAATAAAGTCTGGCACTGTTTCTATTGTTTCCCCATTTATCTGACATGAAGTGATGGAACCAGATCTTTGTTTTTTGAATGCTGAGTTTTAACCAAGCTTTTTCACTCTCCTCTTTCACTTTCATCAAGAGGCTCTTTAGTTCCTCTTAACTTTCTGCTATAAGGGTGGTGTCATCTGAATATCCTAGGTTATTGACATCTCTCCCGGCAATCTTGATTCCAGCTTGTGCTTCATCTAGCCCAGCACTTCACATGAAGTACTCTGCATACAAGTTAAATAAGCAGGGTAACAATGTATAGTGTTGATGTACTCCTTTTCCAATTTGAAACTTGTCTGTTGTTCAATATTCAGTTTTAACTATTGCTTTTTGACAGGCATACAGATTTCTCAGGAGGCCAGTAAGGTGGTCTGATATTTCCATCTCTTTAAGAATTTTCCAGAGTTTGTTGTGATCCACATAGTCAAAAGCTTTGGTGTAGTCAATAAAACAGAAGTAGATGTTTTTCTGGAATTCTTTTGCTTTTTCTGTGATCCAACCAATGTTGGCAATTTGATCTCTGGTTCCTCTGCCTTTCCTAAATCCAGCTTGAAAATCTGGAAGTTCTCAGTTCACATACTGTTGAAGCCTGGTTTTGGGAATTTTGAGCATCACTTTGCTAGTGTGTGAGTCGAGTGCAATTGTAGAGTAGTTTGAGCATTCTTTGGCATTGCCTTTCTTTGGGATTGGAATGAAAACTGACCTTTTCCAGTCCTGTGGCCACTGATGAGTTTCCCAAATTTGTTGTCATATTTAGTGCAGCACTTTAACAGCATCATCTTTTAGGATTTGAAATAGCTCAACTGGAATTCCATCACCTCCACTAGCTTTTTTCTATTATTTCCCTCTATTTCTTTGCATTGATCTCTTAGGCCTCTTCACTTTGACCACCTTAAATCCTCTGCTCTGTTGCCTCAACTGAGTGAGAATATCAGACTGTTTGGATTCTTGCCTTCTGTATTATATACTGAAGACTTTTCCTGCAGCATGCTAGGGCAATTGTAGGGCTTACATTATTGTTTTCCTAGTCTCAGGGACTGTGTGAGGCCTTGTCCAATGTTTAAAAATAATTGTTTCATATATTTTTGTATGTTTTTTATCCAGTTTTACTGAGAAATAATACATCCTTGTATAAATTTAGGGTGTGCAGCATGATAGCTTTATTTACATATATTATTAAATATTTACAACAATACATTCCCCTAACATTGATTTTTTTCATATAGATACAATAAAAAGAAAGAAGAAAACAAATAAAGGAAAAATTTTTCTTTTGATGAGAACTCTTAGGATTTGCTAATTGAACAACATTCCTATATATCAACTGTAGTGCTAATTACGGTCATGAAGTTGTACATTAAATTTCTAATATTTATTTATCTTATAACTCAAAATTTATACTTTCTAAACACCTTTCTCTGATTATCCCTTCCCTTACTCTCCACCTCTGGTAATAGCAAGTCTGATCTCTTTATCTTGAGTGTTTTTTTTTTTATATCACATATAAGTGAGATCCTACTATTTGTCTTTCTATGCCTGACATTTCATGTAGCATAATGTCTGCAAGATCTATTCATATTGTTGCAAATGGCAGAAATTATCTTTTTTATGGATAAATAATATTCCATTGTGTACTACAAATACTCTATCTATTCATTCATTCATGGACATTTAGATTGCATCCATGTCATGCCTATAGTAAACAATGGTACTATGATCATGGAGTACATATTTCTTTTTCAGTTAGTGTTTTCTTTCCCTTTGGATATATTCCCAGAAATGAAATTATTGGATCATATATGTTAGTTCTATTTTTTAGTTTTTCATATTCCTCCATACTATTTTCCACATCTTTCCACATCCACGTCTTCTCTTCCCATCTTTTCCTGCATTTGTTGTCTCATTTTTTCTTGCAGTTCTGTTGAGATGCAATTGACATATAGCAGTGTGTAAGTTTAAGGTATACAACATAATTATTTGATGTGTATATCATGAAATGATTACCACAATAAGCATGTCCATCATCTCACACTAAAACAAAATTTTAAAAAGAGAAAAAAAGTTCTTTTCCTTGTGTGAGGACTCAAGATTTCTTCTACAACTTTCATATGTAAAACAGTGTTAGTAATATTTATCATATTGTACATTATATCCCTATTACTTATTTATCATATAAATAGACGTTTATACTTTTTAACTACCTTCATGCAATTCCCTTCACCCACCCCCAGCCTCCGGTGGCCACAAATCTGATTCCTTTTTGTATGAGTTTGTTTGCTTGCATTTGAGCTATCATTAAACTACAACACTATGTTAGTTCCTGGTTAAAAATACAAAACAAAACATAGTGATTTGATACTTCTATACATTACAAAATGACCACCACTAAAGTCTAATTACCACCTGTCACTATACAAAGGTATTATATAATTACTGACATATTCCCTACACTGTGAATTTTATACCTGTGATTCATTTAGTTTGTAACTGAAAATTTGTACCTTAGTCTCCTTCACCTATTTATTTCCTCTTACCATCATCCTGCCCTATTTGTTCTCTGTATTTGTGATTATTTTTCAGTTATGTTTACTTTTATCAGATACCATACATAATTGACATATTATACCATTTGTATTTCTCTGTCTGACTTATTTCACAGAGCATAATACGCTGTACATCTGTCCATGTCTTCAGAAATGGAAAGATTTCATTATTTTTCATGGCTAAGAAATATTCCATTTCAGATACATACCACTTGTTCTTTATACATTTATCTATTAATGGACATTTATGTTGCATCTGTATCTTGGTTGTTGTAAGTAATTCTGCAACTTACATAGGGGTGCATATACTTTTTCAAATTAGTTTTTTCACTTTATTTGGATAAATATCCAGAATTGATGAATCACATTTTATCTCTGTTTTGAATTCTGTGAGGAATCTCCATACTATTTTCCAAAGTGGTTGCTAGCACCCATTTAAATTTCCACCAGCAGTATATGAGGATTTCTCTTTCTGTACATCCTTGTCAACACATATTCAGTTAAGTTCAGTCACTCAGTTGTGTCCAATTCTTTGGGACCCTAGGATTGCAAAATGCCAGGCCTCCCATCCATCACCAACTTATAGAGTTTATTCAAATTCATGTCCGTTAGTTGGTGATGCCATTTAACCATCTCATTCTCTGTCGTGCCCTTCTCTTTCCACCATCAATCTTTCCCTGAATCAGGGTCTGTTCAAATAAGTCAGTTCTTCACATCAGGTGGCCAAAGTATTGGAGTTTCAGCTTCAACCTCAGTCCTTCAAATGAATATTCAGGACCGATTTCCTTTAGGATTGACTGGTTGGATCTCCTTGCAGTCCAAGGGACTCTCAAGAGTCTTCTCCAACACCACGGTTCAAAAGCATCAATACTTTGGCGCTCAGCTTTCTTTATAGTCCAACTCTCACATCCATATATGACTACTGGAAATACCATTGCCTTGACTATACGGACCTTTGTTGACAAAGTAATGTCTCTGCTTTTTAATATGCTATCTAGTTTGGTCATAACTTTTCTTCCAAGGAGTAAACATCTTTTAATTTCATGGCTGCAGTCACCACCTGCAGTGATTTTGGAGCCCAAAAAATAAAGTCTGACACTGTTTCCTCTGTTTCCCCATCAATTTGCCATGAAGTGATGGGACCAGATGCCATGATCTTAGTTTTCTGAATGTTGAGTTTTAAGCCAACTTTTTAACTCTCCTCTTTCACTTTCATTAAGAGGCTCTTTAGTTCTTCTTCACTTTCTGCCATAAGGGTGGTGTCATCTGCATATCTGAGATTATTGATATTTCTCCCGGCAATCTTGATTCCAGCTTGTGCTTTCTCCAGCCCAGTGTTTCTCATGATGTCCTCTGCATATAAGTTAAATAAACAGGGTGACAATATGCAGCCTTGACATACTCCTTTTCCTATTTGGAACCAGTCTGTTGTTCCATAGCCAGTTCTAACTGTTGCTTCCTGACCTGCATACAGATTTCTCAGGAGGCATGTCAGGTGGTTTGGTATTCCCATCTCTTTAAGAATTTTCCAGAGTTTGCTGTGGTTCACATAGTCAAAGGCTTTGGCATAGTCAACAAAGCAGAAATAGATGTTTTTCTGGAACTCTCGCTTTTTTGATGATCCAGTGGATGTTGGCAATTTGATCTCTGGTTCTTCTGTCTTTTCTAAATCCAGCTTGAACATCTGGAAGTTCATGGTTCACCTATTGCTGAAGCCTGGCTTGGAGAATTTTGAGTACTACTTTACTAGCATGTGAGATGAGTGCAATTGTGTGGTAGTTTGAGCATTCTTTTTTTTTTTTTTTTTTGGTTTTCTTTTAATATAAATTTATTTATTTTAATTGGAGGTTAATTACTTTACAATATTGTTTTGGTTTTGCCATTCTTTGGCATTTTCCTTTCTTTGGGACTGGAATGAAAACTGAAATTTTCCAGTTCTGTGGCCACTGCTGAGATTTCCTGATTTGCTGGCACTTTCACAGAATCATCTTTTAGGATTCAAAATAACTCAACTGGAATTACATCACCTCTATTAGCTTTGTTCATAGTGATGCTTCCTAAGGCCCACTTGACTTCACATTCCAGGATGTCTGGTTTGAGGTTGGTGATCACACCATCGTGATTATCTGGGTGATGAAGATCTTTTTAGTATGGTTCTTCTGTGTATTCTTGCCACCTGTTCTAAATATCTTCTGCTTCTGTTAGGTCCATACCATTATTGTTCTTTATTGTGCCCATCTTTGCATGAAATATTCCCTTGGGATCTCTAATTTTCTTGAAAAGATTTCTCGCCTTTACCATTCTGTTGTTTTCCTCTATTTCTTTGTATTGATCACTGAAGAAGGCTTTTTTATCTCTCTTTGTTATTCTTTGGAACTCTGCATTCAGATGCTTATATCTTTCCTTGTCTCCTTTTCTTTTTGCTTCCCTTCTTTTCACAGCTATTTCTAAGGCCTCCTCAGACAACCATTTTGCCTTTTTCCGTGTCTTTTCCTTGGGGATGGTCTTGATCCCTGACTCCTGTATAATGTCACAAACCTCCAAACATAGCTCTTCAGGCACTCTATCAGATCTAATTCCTTGAATCTGTTTCTCACTTTCACTGTATAATCATAAGAGATTTGATTTAGGTCATACCTGAATTATCTAGTGGTTTTCCCTACTTTCTTCAATTTAAAACTGAATTTGGCAATAAGGAGTTCATGGTCTGTGCCATAGTCAGCTCCCAGTCTTGTTTTTTGCTGACTATATAGAACTTCTGCTGCTGCTGCTGCTGCTGCTAAGTCGCTTCAGTCATGTCCGATTCTGTGTGACCCCATACACGGCAGCCCACCAGGCTCTGCCGGCCCTAGGATTCTCCAGGCAAGAACACTGGAGTGGGTTGCCATTTCCTTCTCCAGTGCATAAAAGTGAAAAGTGAAAAGTGAAAGTGAAGTCGCTCAGTCGTGTCTGACTCCTAGTGACCCCATAGACTGCAGCCTACCAGGCTCCTCCATCCATGGGATTTGCCAGGCAAGAGTACTGGAGTGGGTGGCCATTGCCATCTTTGTTATACATCTTCTAATATCTTGTTATATGTTGTCTTTTTGATAACATCCATTATGAGAGGTGTAATTCGATATCTCATTGTGGTATTTATTTACATTTCCCTGATGATTAATGACTTTGAATATCTTTTCATGTACCTGTCAGCCATCTGTGTACTTTCTTTGTAAAAATGCCAATTTAGGTCCTCTGCCCATTTTTAAAAAATTGAATTATTTGATGTTGAGTTGTATAAGTTCTTTGTATAGTGTGGATATTAGTCCCTTATCAGTTATATGGTTCAACAATATCTTCTCCCAGTCAACAGGCCATCTTTTGTTTGGTTGATTGTTTGTGTCACTGTGCAAAACTTTATAGTTTGATGCAGCTTTTATATGTTTATTTTTCCTATGTTTATATGTTTATTTTCCTATTTTTATTTTTCCCTTGCCTGAGGAGACACATAAAAAATAGACAATACTAAGATCAATGTAAAAGACATACTGCCCATATTTTCTTGTAGAAGTTTAAAGGTTTGGGGTCTTATATTTAAGTCTTTAATCCAATTTGCATTTATTTTTGTATATGGTGTGAGAAAGCTGTACAGACCGATTCATTTACATATAGCTATCCAGTTTTCCTAGCACCATTGTTTGAAGAGGCTGTGTCCTCCTCATTGTAAATTCTCACCTTCTTTATTGTAGATTCAGTTCAGTTAAGTTCAGTTGCTCAGTCATCTCCGACTCTTTGCGACCCCATGAATCACAGCATGCCAGGCCACACTGTCCATCACCAACTCCTGGAGTTCACTCAGACTCACGTCCATTGAGTCAGTGATGCCATCCAGCCATCTCATCCTCTGTCGTCCCCTTCTCCTCCTGCCCCCAATCCCTCCCAGCATCAGTCTTTTCCAATGAGTCAACTCTTCGCATGAGGTGGCCAAAGTACTGGAGTTTCAGCTTTGCATCATTCCTTCCAAAGAAATCCCAGAGCTGATCTCCTTCAGAACGGACTGGTTGGATCTCCTTGCAGTCCAAGGGACTCTCAAGACTCTTCTCCAGCACCACAATTCAAAAGCATCAATTCTTCGGCATTCAGCCTTCTTCACAGTCCAACTCTCACATCCATACATGACCACAGGAAAAACCATAGCCTTGACTAGACAAACCTTTGTTGGCAAAGTAATGTCTCTGCTTTTCAATATGCGGTCTAGGTGGATCATAACTTTCCTTCCAAGGAGTAAGCATCTTTTAATTTCATGGCTGCATTCACCATCTGCAGTGATTTTGGAGCCCAGAAAAATAAAGTCTGACACTGTTTCCACTGTTTCCCCATCTATTTCCCATGAAGTGATGGGACCAGATGCCATGATCTTCGTTTTCTGAATGTTGAGCTTTAAGCCACCTTTTTCACTCTCCACTTTCACTTTCATCAAGAGGCTTTTTAGTTCCTCTTCACTTTCTGCCATAAGGGTGGTGTCATCTGCATATCTGAGGTTATTGAGATTTCTCCCAGCAATCTTGATTCCAGCTTGTGTTTCTTCCAGTCCAGCATTTCTCATCATGTACTCTGCATAGAAGTTAAATAAGCAGGGTGACAATATACAGCCTTGACGTACTCCTTTTCCTATTTGGAACCAGTCTGTTGTTCCATGTCCAGTTCTAACTGTTGCTTCCTGACCTGCATACAAATTTCTCAAGAGGCAGATCAGGTGGTCTGGTATTCCCATCTCTTGAAGAATTTTCCACAGTTTATTGTGATCCACACAGTCAAAGGCTTTGGCATAGTCAATAAAGCAGAAATAGATGTTTTTCTGGAACTCTCTTGCTTTTTCCATGATCCAGTGGATGTTGACAATTTGGTCTCTGGTTCCTCTGCCTTTTCTAAAACCAGCTTGAACATCTGGAAGTTCAGGGTTCACATATTGCTGAAGCCTGGCTTGAAAAATTTTGAGCATTACTTTACTAGCATGTGAGATGAGTGCAATTGTGCAGTGGTTTGAGCATTCTTTGGCATTGCCTTTCTTTGGAATTGGAATGAAAACTGACCTTTTCCAGTCCTGGGGCCACTGCTGAGTTTTCCAAATTTGCTGGCATATTGAGTGCAGCACTTTCACAGCATTGTCTTTTAGGATTCAAAATAGCTCAACTGGATTTCCATCACCTCCACTAGCTTTGTTTGTAGTGATGCTTTCTAAGGCCCACTTGACTTCACATTTCAGGATATCTGGCTCTAGGTCAGTGATCACACCATCATGATTATCTGGGTCATGAAGATCTTTTTTGTACAGTTCTTCTGTGTATTCTTGCCACCTGTTCTTAATATCTTCTGCTTCTGTTAGGTCCATACCATTTCTGTCCTTTATCGAGGCCATCTTTGCATGAAATATTCCTTTGGTATCTCTAATTTTCTTGAAGAGGTATCTAGTCTTTCCCATTCTGTTGTTTTCCTCTATTTCTTTGCATTGATCGCTGAGGAAGGCTTTCTTAAGTCTTCTTGCTATTCTTTGGAACTCTGCATTCCGATGCTTATATCTTTCCTTTTCTCCTTTGTTTTTGCTTCTCTTCTTTTCACAGCTATTTGTAAGGTCTCCCCAGACAGCAATTTTGTTTTTTTTTGCATTTCTTTTCCATGGGGATGGTCTTGATCCCTGTCTCCTCTACAATTATTATAGATTACTTTTCCATAAAAGTGTGTTATTTCTGAGTTCTCTCTTCTGTTCCATTGACCTATGTTTCTGTTTTTATACAAGTACTGTACTGATACTGTAGGTTTGTAGTATATAGTTTGAAATCAGGAAACATGATGTTTCATCATCAATTTAATTTTTAACTGTTCTGCCATACAACAACAGGAATCAGGCATACGTATACATATGTCTCCTCCCTCATGAACTTTCCTCCCACTCCTCACCCCATCACACCCTTCTAGGTTGTTACAGATTACTGGGTTCATCTCCCTTTGTTATACAGAAATTCCAACTACCTATTTTACATATTATAATATATATGTTTCAATGGTCCTATCTTAATTTGCCCCATCTTGACCTTCCCCTGCTATGTCCACAAGTATGTTCTCTGTATCTGTGTCTCTATTCCTGCCCTGCAACTGGGTTTATCAGTAACATTTTTATATGATATATATATACATATATATATATGTGTATACACACACATATTGTTATGTAATTTTTTTCTTTGACTTACTTCACTCTGTATAATAGGCTCTAGTTTCATCCATCTCACTAGAACAAACTCACATTCACTCCTTTTTATGTCTGACTAATATGTCATTTATACATGTACCCCAACTTCTTTATCCATTTATCTGTTGATGGACATCTAGGTTGCTACCATGTCCTAGCTATTGTAAATAGTACATAGTACAGCAATGAACATTGAGGGTACATGTGACTTTTTGAATTGCAGCCATGGAATTAGAAGAGGATTGCTTCTTGGCAGGAAAATTCTGACAAACCTAGACAGTATATTATAAAGCAAAGACATCATTTGCTGTCAAAAGCCCATATGTCAAGGTTATGGTCTTTCCAGTAGTCACATATGGTTGTGAAAGTTGGACAATAAAGAAGGCAGGGCACGAAAGAGTTGATTCTTTTGAGCTATGATGCTGAGGAAGACTCTTAAGAGTCCCTTAGACAGCAAGGAGATCAAACCATGTTAAAGAAAATGTTAAATGTTTCCTTAATGTTAAAGGAAACCCTGAATACTCATTGGAAGGACTGATGCTAAAGTTGAAGCTCCAAGACTGACCACCTGATGGGAACAGCTGACTCATTGGAAAAGACCCTTGGAAAGATTAAAGGCAGAAGGAGAATAGGGTGACAGAAGATGAGATGGTTGTTTAGCATCACTGATACAGTGGACATTAACTTGGGCAAACTCTAGGAGATGGTGAGGGACAGGGAGGCCTGGCGTGCTGCAGTCCATGAGGTCATGAAAAGTCAGGTATGACATAGTGACTGAACAACAACAAGGGTACAGGTTCAGTAGTGGGATTTCTGGGCCATATGGTAGTTTTGAGCTTCCCAGGTGATGCTAGTGGTAAAAAACCTGCATGCCAATACAGAAGAGAAGTGAGTTTGATCCCTGGGTAGGGAAGATCCCCTGGAGGAGGACATGGCAAACCACCCCAGTATTCTTGCCTGGAGAATCCCATGGACAGAGAAGCATGGCAGGATAGAGTCCATAAGGTCACAAAGAGACAAAACTGAAGCAATTTATAATGCATGCACATTACAACCCATTGTGCAAAAGGATTCCCTTTACTCCACATCCTCTCCAGCATTTATTGTTTATAGCTTTTTATTTATTTATTTATTTACTTACTTTACAATATTGTATTGGTTTTGCCATACATCAACATGCATCCGGCATGGGTGTACACGTGTTCCCCATCCTGAACCCCCCTCCTATCTCCCTCCCCATACCATCCCTCTGGTTCATCCCAGTGCTCCAGCCCCAAGACTCCTGTATCCTGCATCAAACCTGGACTGGTGATTCGCTTCTTATATGATATTGTACATGTTTTAATGCCATTCTCCCAAATCATCCCCCCCTCCCTCTCCCACAGAGTCCAAAAGGCTGTTCTATACATCTGTTTCTCTTTTGCTGTCTTGCATACAGGGTTGTCATTACCATCTTTCTAAATTCCATATATATGTGTTAGTATACTGTATTGGTGTTTTTCTTTCTGGCTTACTTCACTCTGAATAATAGGCTCCAGTTTCATCCACCTCATTAGAACTGATTCAAATGAATTCTTTTTAATGGCTGAGTAATACTCCATTGTGTACATGTACCACAGCTTTCTCATCCATTCATCTGCTGATGGACATCTAGGCTGCTTCCATGTCCTGGCTATTATAAACAGTGCTGTGATGAACATTGGGGTACACGTGTCTCTTTCAATTCTGGTTTCCTTGGTGTGTATGCCCAGCAGTGGGATTGCTGGGTCGTATGGCAGTTCTATTTCAAGTTTTTTAAGGAATCTCCATACTGTTCTCTAGAATAGCCAAAGCAATCTTGAGAAAGAAGAATGGAACTGGAGGAGCCTGACTTCAGGCTGTACTACAAAGCCACAGTCATCAAGGCAGTATGGTACTGGCACAAAGACAGAAATATAGATCAATGGAACAAAATAGAAAGCCCAGAGATAAACCCACACACGTATGGATACCTTATCTTTGACAAAAGGGAGCAAGAATATACAATGGAGAAAAGACAATCTCTTTAACAAGTGGTGCTGGGAAAACTGGTCAACCAATTGTAAAAGAATGAAACTAGAAAACTTTCTCACACCATACACAAAAATAAACTCAAAATGTATTAAAGATCTAAACATAAGACCAGAAACTATAAAACTCTTAGAGGAGAACATAGGCAAAACACTCTCTGACATACATCACAGCAGGCTCCTCTATGACCCACCTCCAAGAATATTGGAAATAAAAGCAAAAATAAACAAATGGGATATAATTAAAATTAAAAAGGTCTGCACAACAAAAGACACTATAAGCAATGTGAAAAGATAGCTTTCAGAATGGGAGAAAATAATAGCAAATGAAGCAACTGACAAACAACTAATCTCAAAAATACACAAGCAACTCCTGCAGCTCAATTCCAGAAAAATAACCGACCCAATCAAAAAATGGGCCAAAGAACTAAACAGATATTTCTCCAAAGAAGACATACAGATAGCTAACAAACACATGAAAAGATGTTCAACATCACCCATTATCAGAGAAATGCAAATCAAAACCACAATGAGGTACCATTTCATGCCAGTCAGAATGGCTGCGATCCAAAAGTCTACAAGCAATAAATGCTGGAGAGGGTGTGAAGAAAAGGGAACCCTCTTACACTGTTGGTGGGAATGCAAACTAGTACAGCCACTATTTTTTATAGCTTTTTGATGATGGTGATTTTGACAGATGTGAGATGATACCTTATTGTATTTCGATTTGCATTTCTCTCATAATGAACAATGTTGAGCATTTTTTCCTGTGTTTATTGGACATTTGTATGTCTTTTTTGGAGAAATGTCTGTTCAATTTTTCTGCATTGTTTTTTTTTTAGTTTTTCATTCTTTTTTAAAAAAATTTATTGGAATATAGTTGATTTACAATTTTGTACTTTCAGGTGTACAGCAAAGTGAGTAATTTATACATATACATATATCCCCTCTTTTTAAGATTCTTTTTCCCATGTAGGTAATTAAAATGTATTGAGTAGAACTCTCTGTGCTATAGAGTAGGTCCTTATTAGTTATCTATTTTATATAGTAGTGCACGTATAGCAATAGGAACTTTTTTTTAAACCACCTGTTGTTTTTTTTTTTTTTTTTTTTTTTTTTTTTTTTTTTAATTGGAGGCTAATTACTTTACAGTCCTGTGGTGGTTTTTGCCATACATTCAAATGAATCAGCCATGCGTGTACGTGTGTTCCCCATCCTGACCCTCCCTCCCACCTCCATCCCCATCCCATCCCCAACCCTCAGGGTCATCCCAGTGCACTAGCCCTGAGCTCCCTGTCTCATTCATTGAACCTGGACTGGTAATCTATTTCACACATGATAATATACATGTTTCAGTGCCATTCTCTCAAATCATCCCACCCTTGACTTCTCCCACAGAGTCCAAAGTCTGTTCTTTACATCTGTGTCTCTTTTGCTGTCTCGCATATAGGATCATCATTACCATCTTTCTAAATTCCATAAATGTGTGTTAATATACTGTATTGGTGTGTTTCTTTCTAACTTACTTCGCTCTATATAGTAGGCTCCAGTTTCATCCACCTCATTAGAACTGATTCAAATGCATACTTTTAAATAGCTGAGTAATATTCCATTGTTTATATGTACCACAGCTTTCTTATTCATTCATCTGACAATGGATATCTAGGTTGCTTCCCTGTCCTAGCTATTGTAAAATAGTGCTGTGATGAACATTGGGGTACACGTGTCTCTTTCAGTTCTGGTTTCCTCAGTGTGTACGCCCAGCAGTGGGATTGCTGGGTAATATGGCAGTTCTATTTCCAGGTTTTAAGGAATATCCACACTGTTCTCCAGAGTGGCTGGACTAGTTTGCATTCCCACCAACAGTCTAAGAGGGTTCCCTTTTCTCCACACCCTTTCCAGCATTTATTGCTTGTTGACTATTGGATAGCAGCCATTCTGACCAGTGTGAAATGGTACCTCATTGTGGTTTTGATTTGCATTTCTCTGATAATGAGTGATGTTGAGCATCTTTTCATGTGTTTGTTAGCCATCTTATGTCTTCTTTGGAGAAATATCTGTTCAGTTCTTTGGCCCATTTTTTGATTGTGTCGTTTATTTTTCTGGAATTGAGCTGCAGGAGTTGCTTCTGTATTTTTGAGGTTAATTCTTTCAGTTGCTTTGTTTGTTATTATTTTCTCCCATTCTGAAGGCTGTCTTTTCACCTTGCTTATAGTTTCCTTCGTTGTGCAGAAGCTTTTAATTTTAATTAGGTCCCATTTGTTTATTTTTGCTTTTATTTCCAATATTCTCTGAGGTGGGTCAGAGAGGATCCTCCTGTGATTTATGTCGGAGAGTGTTTTGTCTTCATTTTCCTCTAGGAGTTTTATAGTTTCTGGTCTTATCTTTAGATCTTTAATCCATTTTTAGATTATTTTTGTGTATGGCGTTAGAAAGTGTTCTAGTTTCATTCTTTTACAAGTTGTTGTCCAGTTTTCCCAGCACCACTTGTTAAAGAGATTGTCTTTTCTCCATTGTATATTATTGCCTCCTTTGTCAAAGATAAGGTGTCCATAGGTGCATGGATTTGTCTCTGGGTTTTCTATTTTGTTATATTGATCTATATTTCTGTCTTTGTGCCAGGACCATACGGTCTTGATGACTGTAGCTTTGTAGCAGAGCCTGAAGTCAGGCAGGTTGATTCCTCCAGTTCCATTCTTCTCTCTCAAGTTTGTTTTGGCTATTCGAGGTGTTTTTGTATTTCCACACAAATTGTGAAATTATTTTTTCTAGTTCTTTGAAAATACCGTTGGTAGCTTGATAGTGATTACATTGAATCTATAGATTGCTTTGGGTAGTATACTCATTTTCACTGTATTGATTCTTCCAATCCATGAACATGGTATATTTCTCCATCTGTTTTTGTCATCACTGATTTCCTTCATCAGTTTTTTATAGTTTTCTATATAGAGGTCTTTTGTTTCTTTAGGTAGATTTATTTATATGTATTTTATTTTCATTGCAGTGGTGAATTGAATTGTTTCCTTAATTTCTCTTTCTGTTATCTCATTGTTAGTGTATAGGAATGCAAAGAATTTCTCTGTGTTAATTTTATACCCTGAAACTTTACTATATTAATTGATTAGATCTAATTATTTTCTGGTGGAGTTATTAGGGTTCTCTCTGTAGAGGTTCATGTCATCTGCAAACAGTGAGACTTTTACTTCTTCTTTTCCAATCTAGATTTCTTTTATTTCTTTTTCTTATTTGATTGCTATGGTCAAAACTTCCAAATCTATGTTGAATAGTAGTGATGAGACTGGGCACCCTTGTCTTGTTCCTGACTTTAGGGGAAATACTTTCAATGTTTCACCATTGATGATAATGTTTGCCATGGGTTTATCATATATGGCTTTCATTATGTTGAGGTATGTTCCTTCTATATATGCTTTCTGGAGGGTTTTTATCATATGTGAATGTTGAATTTTGTCAAAGGCTTTCTCTCAATCTATGGAGATAATCATATGGTTTTTATCTTGCAATTTGTTAATGTGGTGTATCCCATTGATTGATTTGCAAATATTGAAGAATCCTTGAAACCCTGGGATAAAGCCCACTTGGTCATGATGTATGATCTTTTTAATATGTTGTTGGATTGTTTGCTAGAATTTTGTTAAGGATTTTTGCATCTTGTTCATCAGTGATATTGGCCTGTAGTTTTCTTTTTTTTTGAGGTATCTTTGTCTGAATTTGATATTAGGGTGATGGTGGCCTCATAGAATGAGTTTGGGAGTTTACCTTCTTCTGCCATTTTCTGGAAGATTATGAGTAAGATAGGTGTTAGCTCTTCTCTAAATTTTTGGTAGAATTCAGCTGTGAAGCAATCTGGTCCTGGGCTTTTGTTTGTTGGAAGTTTTCTGATTACAGTTTCGATTCCAATGCTTGTGATGGGTTTGTTCAGATTTTTTATTTCTTCTTGGTTCAGTTTTGGAAAGTTATGCTTCTCTCAGAATTTTTTCATTTCTACCAAGTTGTCCACTTTATTGGCATATAATTGGTGATAGAAGTCTCTTATGATTATTTGTATTTGTGTACTGTCTGTTGTGATTTCACCATTTTCATTTCTATTTTGTTGATTTAATTCTTCTCGCTCTTTTTCTTGATAAGTCTAGCTAATGTTTTGTCTATTTTATTATCTTCTCAAAGAATCAGCTTTTAGCTTTGTTGATTTTGACTATGGTCCCCCTTGTTTCTTTTGCATTTACTTCTGCCCCAATTTTTATGATTTCTTTCCTTCTATTAACACTGGGCTCCTTCATTTCTTCTTTTTCTAGTTGCTTTAGATATCAGTTCAGTTCAGTTCAGTCGCTCAGTTGTGTCTGACTCTTTGTGAACCCATGAAATGCAGCACGCCAGGGCTTTCTGTCCATCATCACCTCCCGGAGTTCACCCAAAGGCATGTCCATCGAGTCAATGATGCCATCCAGCCATCTCATCCTCTGTCGTCCCCTTCTACCCCTGCCCCCAATCCTTCCCAGCATCAGAGTCTTTTCCAATGAGTCAACTCTTCCCATGAGGTGGCCAAAGTATTAGAGTTTCCACTTTAGCATCAGTCCTTCCAATGAACACCCAGGACTGATCTCCTTTAGAATGGGCTGGTTGGATCTCTTTGCAGTCCAAGGGACTCCCAAGAGTCTTCTCCAACACCACAGTTCAAAAGCATCAATTCTTCGGTGCTCAGCTTTCTTCACAGTCCAACTCTCACATCCATACATGACCACTGGAAAAACCATAGCCTTGACTAGACGGACCTTTGTTGACAAAGTAATGTCTGTGCTTTTGAATATGCTATCTAGGTTGGTCATAACTTTCCTTCCAAGGAGAAAGTGTCTTTTAATTTCATGGCTGCAATCACCATCTGCTGTGATTTTGGAGAGCCCAGAAATAAAGTCTGACACTGTTTCCACTGTTTCCCCATCGATTTCCCATGAAGTATTGGGGCCAGATGCCATGATCTTCGTTTTCTGAATGTTGAGCTTTAAGCCAACAATTTCACTCTCCTCTATCACTTCCATCAAGAGGCTTTTTAGTTCCTCTTCAGTTTCTGCCATAAGGGTGGTGTCATCTGCGTATCTGAGGTTATTGATATTTCTCCCGGCAATCTTGATTCCAGCTTGTGCTTCTTCCAGCCCAGTGTTTCTCATGATGTCCTCTGCATATAAGTTAAATAAGCAAGATGACAATATATAGCCTTGACATACTCCTTTTCATATTTGGAACCAGTCTGTTGGTCCATGTCCAGTTCTAACTGTTGCTTCCTGACCTGCATATAGGTTTCTCAAGAAGCAGGTCAGGTGGTCTGGTATTCCCAGCTCTTTCAGAATTTTCCACAGTTTATTGTGATCCACACAGTCAAAGGCTTTGGCATAGTCAATAAAGCAGAAATAGATGTTTTTCTGGAACTCTCTTCCTTTTTCCATGATCCAGCAGATGTTGGAAATTTGATCTCTGGTTCCTCTGCCTTTTCTAAAATCAGCTTGAACATCTGGAAGTTCATGGTTCATGTATTGCTGAAGCCTGGCTTGGAGAATTTTGAGCATTACTTTACTAGAGTGTGAGATGAGTGCAATTGTGCTGTAGTTTAAGCATTCTTTGGCATTGCCTTTCTTTGGGATTGGAATGAAAACTGACTTTTTCAGTCCCGTGGCCACTGCTGATTTTCCCAAATTTGCTGGCATATTGAGTGCTGCACTTTCACAGCATCACCTTCCAGGATTTGAAATAGCTCAACTGGAATTCCATCACCTCCACTAGCTTTGTTCATAGTCATGCTTTCTAAGGCCCACTTGACTTCACATTCCAGGATGTCTGGCTCTAGGTGAATGGTTACACCATCATGATTATCTTGGTTGTGAAGATTTTTTCTGTACAGTTCTTCCATGTATTTTTGCCACCTCTTCTTAATATCTTCTGCTTCTGTTAGGTCCATACCATTTCTGTCCTTTATCGAGCCCATCTTTGCATGAAATGTTCCCTTGGTATCTCTAATTTACTTGAAGATATCTCTAGTCTTTCCGTTTCGGTTGTTTTCCTCTATTTCTTTGGATTGATGACTGAGGAAGGCTTTCTTATCACTCTTTGCTATTTATTCTTTGGAACTCTGCATTCAGATGCTTATATCTTTCCTTTTCTCCTTTGCTTTTTGCTTCTCTTCTTTTCACAGCTAATTGCAAGGCCTCCCCAGACAGCCATTTTGCCTTTTGCATTGTTTTTCCATGGGGATTATCTTGGTCCCTGTCTCCTGTATAATGTCACGAACCTTTGTCGATAGTTCATCAGGCACTCTATCCATCAGATCTAGGCCCTTAAATCTATTTCTCACTTCCATGATATAATCATAAGGGATTTGATTTAGGTCATATCTGCATGGTCTGATGGTTTTCCCTACTTTCTTCAATTTAAGTCTGAATTTGGCAATAAGGAGTTTATGATCTGAGCCACAGTCAGCTCCCGGTCTTTTTTTTGCTGACTATATAGAGCTTCTCCATCTTTGGCTGCAAAGAATATAATCAATCTAGTCAGGTTATTTATTTGATTTCTTTCCTGTTTCTTGCGGTAGGCTCATATTGCTATGAACCGTCCCCTTTTCACTGCTTTTACTGAATCCCATAAGTTTTGGATTGTTGTGTTTTCATTTTCATTCTTTTCTATGCATATTTTGTCTTTTGCATATTTTGGATTGTTTTTTTTTTTTTCCCTCATTTTGAGCTGCATGAGTTGTGTTTATATTTTGGAGATCAATCCTTTGTCAGTTGCTTCATTTTCAATTATTTTCTCCTATTCTTTGCATTGTCTTTTAATCTAGTTCATAGTTTCCTTTGCTGTGCAAATCTTTTAAGTATAATTAAGTCCCTTTTGTTTATTTTAGTTTTTTTTTTCCCCATTATTCCAGGAAGCAGGTCATAGGGGACCTTGCTTCAATTTTTGTCATACATTGTTATACCTATGCTTTCCTCTATGAGTTTAATAGTTTCTGGTCCTCTATTTATATCTTTAATCCATTTGAGTTTATTTTTGTGTATAGTGTTAGGAAGTGTTCTAATTTTATTTTTTGACATGTTTCTGTCTAGTTTTTCCAATATCACTTATTGAAGAGATTGTCTTTTCTCCACTGTATAATCTCACCTCCTTTGTCAAAGATAAGGTGCCCATAGATGCATGGGCTTATCTCTGGGCAATCTGTTTTTTTCCATTAGTCTATATTTCTGTTTTTGTGGCAGTACCGTATTGTCTTGATGACTGAAACTTCCTAGTATAGTCTGAAGGCAGGAAGGTAGATTCCTCCAGTTTGTTTTCCTGTCTCAAGATTTCTTTGGCTCTTTGGGGTCTTTTGTGTTTCCATACAAACTGTGAAATTTTTAAATCTAGTTTTGTGAAAAATGGCAATGGTAATTTGATAAGGATTGCATTGAATCTGTGGATTGCTTTTGGTAGTATAATTATTTTCACAATATTGTTTCTTCCAACCCAAGAACATGGTACATCTCTCCACCTTTTTGTGTCATTGATTTCTTTCTTGAGCATTTTATGATGTTTTGTCAAATAAGTTAGGTTGATTCCTAGGTATTTTATTATTTTTGTTATAATGGTGAATGGAACTGTTTCCCTAATTTCTCTTTCTAATCTATCATTGTTAGTGTATTAGGGTGCAGGAGATTTCTATATATTGACTTTGTATCCTGTGACTTTACTAAATTTACTGATTAGCTTTAGAAATTTTCTGATAATATCTCTAGGATTTTGTATTTATGGCATCCTGTTATCTGCAAACAGTGAGAGTGTTACTTCTTTTCCATTCTGAATTCTTTTTATTTCTTTTTCTTTTCTGATTGCCATGGCTAGGACTTCCAAAACTATGATAAATAATAGTAGTGAGAGTGCACACTCTTATCTTATTCCTGATTTTAGAAGAAATGCTTTCAGATTTTCACCATAGAGATTAATGTTTGCTGGGAGTTTGTCATATATAACCATTATGTTGTGGTATATTTCTTCTATTCTGACTTCTGAAAAGATTTTATCTTAAATTGATGCTAAATTTTGTCAAAAACTTTCTCTGCATCTATTATAATATAAATTTTATCTTTCAATTTATTAATATGGTATATCACATTGATTTATTTTCATATACTAAAGAATCCTTGCATCCCTGGGATAAACTTGATGTGATCATGTATGATCCTTTTAATGTGTTGTTGAATTCTGTTTGCTAGTAGTTTGTTGAGGATTTTTGAATCTATGTCCATCAGTGACATTAGCCTTTAATTTCTTTTTTTGTGGTATCTTTGTCTGGTTTTGGTATCAGTGGGAGTGTGGCCTCGTAGAATGAGTTTGGAAGTGTTTTTTTCTCCTGCAACTTTTTGGAAGATTTTGAGAAAGATAGGCATTGGCTCTTTTCTAAACATTTCATTGAATTCACCTGTGAAGCTGTCTGGCCCTGGGCTTTTCTTTTAGGGAGGTTTTTTTTTTTTTTTTTTTTTTTTTTTTTTTAATCACAGTTTCAATTTCAGTGATTGTGATTGGTCTGTACATAATTTCTATTTCTTCCTGGTTCAGTCTTGGAAGGCTGAACTTTTTAAAGGATTTATCTTTTTCTTCCAGGTTATCCATTTTATTGGCATATAGTTGCTCATAATAATCTTTTATGATCTTTTCTATTTCTACATTGTCTGTTGTAACCTACCCTTTTTCATTTCTAATTTTGTTGATTTGAGTCATCTCCCTTTTTTGATAATTCCTGCTAATGGTTTGCCAGTTTAGTTTATCTTCTCAAGAGCCAGCTTTTAGTGCTATTGATTTTTGCTATTTTCTTCATTTTTTTTTATTACTTCTCTTCTTAGCCTTATGATTTCTTTCTTTTTACTAACCTTAGGGATTCCCCCCCCTTCTTTTTCTAGTTGCTTTAGGTGTGAGATTAAGTTGTCTATTTGATATTTTACTTGTTTCTTGAGGTAGAATTGATTGTTTTGCTATAAACTGCTTTTGGTGCATCCCAAAGGTTTTGAGTCATTGTGTTTCCATTGTCTTTTGTTTCTAGGTATTCTTTGATGTCGTCCTTGATTTTCTTTGAATTTTCTGTTGGCTATTTAGAAGTGTATTGCTTAGTGAAGTGAAGTCGCTCAGTCCTGTCCGACTCTTTGTGACCCCACGGACTATAGCCTACCAGGCCTCTCCATGCATGGGATTCTCCGGGCAAGAATACTGGAGTGGGTTACCATTTCCCTCTCCAGGGGATATTTCCGACCCAGGGATCAAACCCGGTCTCCCGCATTGAAGGCAGACACTTTAACCTCTGAGCCACTGCTTAATCTCCATGTATTTGTGTTTTACATAGTTTTGTTCCTGTAAAGGATATCCAGTCTTATAGCATTGTGGTCAGAAAAGATGTTTGGTATGATTTCAATTTTGTTAAATTTATAAAGGCTTATTTTGTAACCCAAGATTTGGTCTAACCTGGAGAATGTTCTGTGTGCCCTTGAAAAGAGGGTGTATTCCTCTGCATTTGGATGGAATGTCCTGAAGATACCAATGACACTAATGTGTCATTTAGGGCTTTTGTTTCCTTATTAATTTTCTATCTTGATGGTCAGGCTATTATTGAAAGTTGGGTGTTAAAATATGCTACTATTATTGTGGTACTGCTAATTTCACTTTTTTGTTTGTTACCATTTGCCTTATGTAATGAGGTGCTCTTATGTTGGGTGCATACATTTTTACAATTGCTATATATCCTTCTTGGATTGACCCTTGATCTTTATGTAGGTCTTTCCCTATCTCTTATAATAGTCTTTATTTTAAGGTCTATTTTATCTGATATGAGAATTGTTTGGGGATAGTCCTAAGATGGCAGAGGAATAGGACGGGGAGACCACTTTCTCCCCCACAAATTCATCGAAAGAACATTTAAATGCTGAGCAAATTCCACAAAACAACTTCTAAACACTGGCAGAGGACGTCAGGCACCCAGAAAATGCAGCCCGTTGTCATCAAAAGGAGGTCGGACAAAATAGAAAAGATAAAAAGAGAGACAAAAGTGTTAGGGATGGAGACCTGCCACAGGAAGGGAGTCATAAAACAGGAGACCTTTCCAAACACCAGGAAACACTCTCACTGGTGGATCTGTGGGGAGTTTTGGAATCTCAGAGGGCAACATAATTGGGAGGAAAAATAAATAAATAAACCCCACAGATTATGTGCCTAACTACATCTCCCAGCAGAGAAGTAGCCCAGATGCTCGCATCCACCACCAGCAAGTGGGAGCTGAACAGGGAGGCATGGGCTGCATTGCTTAGGGTAGTGACTGGGCCTGAATTCCCTGAGGGCAATCTGAGGGAGCAACCATAAAATAGCAACCCAAACTGTGGGATAGCCAGAGAGAGAAGAAGAAAAAAGAAAAAGAGAGAGAGAGAGAGAGAGAGAACCATCCCGTGAAAAGCCCTAACCTAAGGCACTGCCAGGCCTGCTCACAGAACAAAGACTGAGTGAATACCAGAGGAGAGCTAGCTAGCTAGCTGTGGACCAGCCCATCCCCCGCCAGAGGCAGGCAAGGGGCAGCCAGAGGTGGAAAGGGGCAATTTCGGCCACAGAGACAGCATCCTATACCAAACTGCGAGTAGGCTCCCAGTTGCTAACCAAGACTTCCTGGAATTCTGGATGGATGGCAGTCGCCGGGAGGGTCATGGCCAGAGATCAGTTCCCCAGAAGAGACACAAGGCACACCTGAGAAGGTGGGCCTGCTACGCACCAGGAAACTGAGCGGCTGAGATGGGGAGGAGATAAGACACACCCCCAGCCTGGGGAGAGTGTGCTTACCAAGCACCTGGTCGCCTGAACTGCTCAGACCTGGGAAAGGCACAAAACGCAGGCCCAACAGAGTCTGTGACTTTGTGGAGTACCCGAGAATCTGAACCTGAGCAGCTTAGACCTGGGAAGTGCACACAACCCAGGGCCTGCTTTAGATAGCTCCCCTGGAGAGCAACCTGGAGCCTGAGCAGTGTAGACTGGGAAAGCACACAGGCCGTGAACAGGGGCAAACCCAGAGTGGCTGAATCACTGCAAGCACTCCCCACACACTCCAGTGATGTGTTTGCATAGTTCCTCCCTCCCCACAGGACAACTGAACAAGTGAGCCTAAACAAGTGACCACCTTCGCCCCCTTGTGTCAGGGCAGAAAGTAGACACTGAAGAGACCTGAAAACAGAAGAAGCCAAAATAAACAGAGGGAACCGCTTTGCAAGTGACAGGTGCAACAGATTAAAACCCTGTAGTTAGCACCAACTACATTGGAAGGGGCATATACATCTTGAAAAATATAAGCTGGAACAAGTAACTATCTGAAACTTAACTGAACACAGACTACCCTCAACATCTCCAGAGTCTAACCTTTACTCTAGATTTTTAATCTTTGCTTTTGGGTGCTGCTGCTGCTGCTAAGTCGTTTCAGTCATGTCCGACTCTGTGCAACCCCATAGACGGCAGCCCACCAGGCTGTGCTGTCCCTGGGATTCTCCAGGCAAGAACACTGGAGTGGGTTGCCATTGCCTTCTCTATTGTGTGAAAGTGAAAAGTGAAAGTGAAGTCGCTCCGTCGCATCCGACTTGTAGCGACCCCATGGACTGCAGCCTACCAGGCTCCTCCATCCATGGGATTTTCTAAGCAAGAGTACTGGAGTGGCGTGCCATTTTGTACCTTTAAAAATTCAATCTTCAGTACCCATTTTTACTTAGGAGTGTGATTACTTGCTTGATTGCCCTCTCCCCTTTTGACTCTCCTTTTTCTCCCCTAGGTCACCTCTATCTCCTCCCTCCACCTTCTCTTCTCTACCCAACTCTGAATCTCTCTGTGTTTTCCAGGCTGTGGAGAACACTTAGGCAACTGATTACTGCCTAGATCTATCTCTTGCCTTTTGATCCCCCCATTTCTCCTCCTGGTCACCTCTATCTCCCTCCTCCCTATTCTCTTCTTCATGTAATTCTGTGAACCTCTATGTGTGTCACTCACTGTGGAGAATCTTTTCACCATTAACCTAGATGGTCTATCATCGGTGCCGTATGGATGGAGAAGTCTTGAGGCTACTGTAAGAATAAGACTGAAAACCAGAGCCAGGAAGCTTAACCCAAAAATCTGAGAATACCAGAGAACTCCTGACTCCTAATTGATAAGAAATAATCCAAAAGCCTCCATACCTACACTGAAACCAAGCAACACCCAAGAGCCAACAAGTTCCAGAGCAAGACATACAACGCAAAGTCGCCAACAACGCAGGAACATATCCCTGAGCATCAATATACAGGCTGCCCAAATTCACACCAAACCCATGAACATCTCAAAACTCCCTACTGGACACTTCATTGCACTCCAGAGAGAAGAAATCCAGCTACACCACCAGAACACTGAAGCAAGCTTCCCTAACCAGGAAACCTTGATAAGCCACTTGTCCAACCCCACCTGCAGGGAGGAACCTCCACCAAAAAGAGGAACCACAAACTGCCAGAATACAGAAAGGCCACCACATACACAGCAATCTAAACTAGATGAAAAGTCTGAGAAATATTCATAGAGAAGGAGCATGATAAATGCCCACCAAACAAAATAAAAGAGGAGGAGATAGGGAGTCTACCTCAAAAAGAATTCAGAATAATGATAGTAACAATGATCCAAAATCTTAAAAACAGTAGAGTTACGGATAAATAGTCTGGAGACAGGGATTTAGAAGATGCAATAAATGTTTAACAAGGACCTAGAAGAAATAAAAATATTCAATCAATAATGAATAATGCAATAAATGAGATAAAAACACTCTGGAGGGAACAAACAGTAGAATAACGGAGGCAGAAGATAGGATAAGTGAGGTAGAAGATAGAATGGTAGAAATAAGTGAAACAGAGAGAAGAGAAAAAAGAATTAAAAGAAATTAGGACAACCACAGAGACCTCTGGAACAATGTTAAATGCCCCAACATTCGAATCATAGGAGTCCCAGAAGAAGAAGACAAAAAGAAAAACCATGAGCAAATACTTGAGGAGATAATAGTTGAAAACTTCCCTAAAATGGGGAAGGAAATAGCCACCCAAGTCCAAGAAACCCAGAGTCCTAATCAGGGTAAACCCAAGGTGAAACACCCCAGATACATATTAATCAAAATAACAAAGATCAAACACAAAGAACAAATATTAAAAGCAGCAAGGGAAAAACAACAAATAATACACAAGGGGATTTCAATAGAAACTCTTTGGGCCAGAAGGGACTGGCAGGACATACTTAAAGAGATGAAAGAGAAAAACCTACAACACCGATTACTGTACCCAGCAAGAATCTCATTCAAATATGAAGGAGAAATCAAAAGCTTTACAGACAAGCAAAATCTGAGAGAATTCAACACCACCAAACCAACTCTTCAACAAATACTAAAGGATCTTCTCTAGACAGGAAACACAAAAAGGGTGTATAAACTTGAACCCCAAACAACAAACTAGATGGCAACAGGTTCACACTTATCAATAATTACCTTAAATGTAAATGGGTTGAATGCCCCAACCAAAAGACAAAGACTGGCTGAATGGAAAAAAAAAAAAAAAAAAAAAGAAGAAGAAGAAAAACAACCCTAAATATGCTGTCTACAAGAGACCCACCTCAAAACTAGGGACACAAACAGACTGAAAGTGAAGGGTTGGAAAAAGATATTTCATGCAAATAGAAAACAAAAGAAATCAGGAGTAGCAATACTCATAGATTTTAAAATAAAGGCTGTAAAAAGAGACAAAGAAGGACACTACATAATGATCAAAGGATCAATCCAGGAAGAAGATATAACAATTAAAAATATATATGCACTCAACATAGGAGCACCAGGATATGTAAGACAAATGCTAACAGCTATGAAACGGGAAATTAACAATAACACAATAATAGTGGGAGACTTTAATACCCCACTCACACCTATAGATAGATCAACTAAACAGAAAATTAACAAGGAAACACAGTCTTTAAATGATACAATGGACCAGTTAGACCTAACTTATATGTATAGGACATTTCACCCCAAAACAATGAATTTCACCTTTTCCTCAAGTGCACATGGAACCTTCTCCATGATAGATCACATCCTGGGCTAGAAATCTAGCCTTGGTAAATTAAAAAAAAAAAAATTGAAATCATTCCAAGCATCTTTTCTGATCACAGTGAGGTAAGATTAGATGTCAATTACAGGAAAACAAACTATTAAAAAGTCCATCATATGTAGGCTAAACAACACGCTGCTGTATAACCAACAAATCACAGAAGAAAAAAAAAAAAAGAAATCTAGATGCATAGAAACAAATGAAAATGAAAACACAACAACCCCAACCAAACCTATGGGACACTGCAAAAGCAGTGCTAAGGGGAAGGTTCATAGCAATACATGCTTACCTCAAGAAACAAGAAAAAAGTCTAATAAATAACCTAACCCCAGGATTAGTAGAAGGAAATAAATCTTAAAATTTAGGGCACACATAAATGCAAAAGTAACAAAAGAGACCATAGCAAAAATCAACAAAGCTAAAAGCTGGTTCTTTGAGAAGATAAATAAAATAGATAAACCATTAGCCAGACTCATGAAGAAACAAAGGAAGAACCAAAGCAACAAAATTAGAAATGAAAATGGAGAAATCACAACAGACAACACAGAAATACAAAGGATCACAAGAGGTTACTATCAGCAACTATATGCCAATAGAATGGACAACTTGGAAGGAATGGACAAATTCTTACAAAAGGATAACTTTCCAAAACTGAACCAGGAAGAAATAGAAAATCTTAACAGACCCATCACAAGCACGAAAATCAAAACTGTAATCAGAAATCTGGGCAAACAAAAGCCCAGGACCAGAAGGCTTCACATATGAATTCTACCAAAAATTTAGAGAAGAGCTAACACCTATCTTACTCAAACACTTCCAGAAAACGGCAGAGGAAGGCAAACTTTCAAACTCATTCTATGAGGCCACCATCACCCTAATACCAAAACCTGACAAAGATGCCACAAAAACAGAAAACTACAGGCCAATATCACTGATGAACATATATGCAAAAATCCTTAACAAAATTCTAGCAATCAGAATCCAACAAACATAATAAAAAGATCATACATCATGATCAAGTGGGCTTTATGCCAGGGATGCAAGGATTCTTTAATATCTGCAAATCAATCAATATAATACACCACATTAACAAATTAAAAGATAAAAAGCGTATGATTATCTTAATAGATGCAGATAAAGCCTTTGACAAAATTCAACATCCATTTATGATAAAAGCCCTCCAGAAAGTAGGAATAGAAGGAACATGACTCAACATAATAAAAGCTATATATGACAAACCCACAGCAAACATCACTCTCAATGGTGAAAAATAAAAAATAATTTCCCCTAAAGTCAGGAACAAGACAACGGTACCCACTCTCACCACTGCTATTCAACATAGCTTTGGAAGTTTTGTCCACAGCAATCAAAGAAGAAAAAGAAATAAAAGGAATCCAGATTGGAAAAGAAGAAGTAAACCTCTCACTATTTGCAGATGACACGATCCTCTACATAGAAAACTCTAATGATTCCACCAGAAAATTACTAGAGCTAATCAATGCATATAGTAAAGTTGCAGGATGTAAAACTAACACATAGAAGTCCCTTGCATTCCTATACACTAACAATGAGAAAAAATAAAGAGAAATTAAGGAAATAATTCCATTCACCATTGCAATAAAAAGAATAAAATACTTATGAATATATCTACCTAGAGAAACAAAAGATCTCTATATAGAAAATTATCAAACACTGGTGTTAAGAAATCACAGATGACACAAATAGGTGGAAAAATATACCATATTCATGGATTTGAAGAAACAATATACTGAAAATGAGTATACTACCCAAAGAAATCTATAGATTCAATGCAATCCGATCAAGCTACAAATGATATTTACACAGAACTAGAAAAAGTAATTTCACAATTTGTGTGGAAATACAAAAGACCTCGAATAGCCAAAGCAATCTTGAGAAAGAAGAACGGAACTGGAGGAATCAACCTGCCTGACTTCAGGGTCTGCTACAAAACTACAGCCATCAAGACAGTATGGCTCTGGAACAAAGACAGAAATATAGATCAATGGAACAAAATAGAAAGCCCAGAGATAAATCCATGCGCCTATGGACACCTTATCTTTGACAAAGGAGGCAAGAATATACAATGGAGAAAAGACAATCTCTTTAACAAGTGGTGCTGGGAAAACTGGTCAACCACTTGTAATAGAATGAAACTAAAACACTTTCTAACACCATACACAAAAATAAATTCAAAATTGATTAAAAATCTAAATGTAGGACCAGAATCTATAAAACTCCTAGAGGAGAACATAGGCAAAACACTCTCTGACATACATCACAGCAGGATCCTCTCTGACCCACCTCAAAGAATATTGGAAATAAAAGCAAAAATAAACAAATGAGACCTAATTAAACTTAAAAGCTTTTGCACAGCGAAGGAAACTATAAGCAAGGTGAAAAGACAGCCTTCAGAATATGAGAAAATTACAACAAAGTAACTGACAAAGAATTAATCTCAAATATATACAGGGAACACCTGCAGCTCAATTCCAGAAAAATAAACGACCCAATCAAAAAGTGGGCCAAAGAACTAAACAGATATTTCTCCAAACAAGACGTACAGGTGGCTAACAAACACAGGAAAAGATGCTCAACATCACTCAGTATCAGAGAACTGCACATCAAAACCACAATGAGATATCATTTCACGCCAGTCAGAATAGCTGCTATCCAAAAGTCTACAAGCAATAAATGCTGGAGAGGGTGTGGAGAAAATGGAACCCTCTTACACTGCTGGTGGAAATGCAAACTAGTCCAGCCACTCTGGAGAACAGTGTGGATATTCCTTAAAAAACTGGAAATAGAACTGCCATATGACCCAGCAATCCCACTGCTGGGCATACACACTGAGGAAAGCAGAATTGAAAGAGACATGTGTACCTCAGTGTTCATTGCAGCACTGTTTATAACAGCCAGGACATGGAAGCAACCTAGATGTCCATCAGCAGATGAATGGATAAGAAAGCTGTGGTACATATACACAATGGAATATCACTCAGCCATTAAAAAGAATGCATTTGGATCAGTTCTAATGAGGTGGATGAAACTGGAGCTTATTGTATAGAGTGAAGTTCCAGAAAGAAAAACACCAATACAGTATACTCGTGCGTATATATATATATATATATATATATATATATATATGGAATTTTAAAAAGATGGTAACAATAACCTTATATGTGAGAAACAGGGTGCTCCAGGCTGGTGCAGTGGGATGACCCAGAGGGATGGGATGGGGAGGGAAGTAGGAGGGGGTTTCAGGACGGGGAACACATGTACACCCATGGCTGATTCATTTCAATTATGGCAAAAAAACACTACAATATTGTAAAGTAATTAGCCCTTAATTAAAATAAATAAATTGAATTAAAAAAAGAAAAGCATCAGCAACAACAACAAAAAGAATTGTTTGTATGAATTTCTTTTGATTTGTATTTTCATAAAATATAATTTTCTATCCTCTCCCTGTCAGTCTGTATGTGTCTCTATGTCTGTTGGTCTCTTGTAGTCAGCACATATAAGGGTCTTGATTTTGTATCCATTCAGCCAATCTGTGTCTTTTGGTTAGTGCATTTAATTCATTTATATTTAAAGTAATTATTGATATGTATATTCCTCTTCACGTTTTCTTTTTTGGGTGTTTTTAATTTATTTTATTTTTTAATTTTTTAATATAAATTTATTTATTTTAATTGGAGGTTAATTTTGCTTTGCATTTATTTTAGTATGTCTTTCCCTTTTTTATGTTTCCTGCCTATAGAAATCCCTTTAGCATTTTTTGTAAAGTTGGTTTGCTGGTGTTGAATTCTCGTAACTTTTGCTTATCTGCAAAACTATTGATTTCTCTGTAAATTTTTAATGAAATCTTTGTTTAGTTGGGTAATCTTGGTTGTAGGTTTTTCCCTTTCATTACTCTAAATGTATCCTGCCATTCCCTTCTAGACTTCAGAATTTATACTGAAAGTTCAGCTTTTAACCTTATGGGGTTTCCTTTTTATGTTATTTGTTGCTTTTCCCTCACTGCTTTTAACATTTCTTATTTGTGTTTAATTTTTGTTAGTTTGATTAATATGTGTCTCAGAGTGTTTCCCTTTGGATTTCTCCTGTTATGGGACTCTCTGCTTTTCTTGGACTTGATTGACTATTTCCTTACCCATGCTAGAGTACTTTCTGATTATAATCTATTCAAAAATTTTTTCAGACCCTTTCTTTTTCTCATCTTCTTTTAGGACCCCTACACTTCAAATGTCGGTGCATTTAATATTGTCCCTGATATTTCTGAGGTTATCCTCAATTATTTTCATTTGTTTTCTTTATTTTGCTAATCAGCAGTTATTTCCACCATTCTATCTTCCAGGTCTATTATCCACTCTTTTGTCAGTTATTCTGCTATTTATTTCTTCTCGAGTATTTTGAATTTCATTAATTATCTTGTTCTTCATTGTTTGGTCATTTTTAATTTCTTCTAGGTCTTTGTTAAATGTCTTAAATGATTTTTTCATTTTCTCCATTCAATTTTCTCAATTTTGGATTATCTTCACTATCATTACTCTTAATTGTTTTTCAGGTAGTTTGCCTATTTCCTCTTTGTTTATTTCATCTTTTGGATTTTTACCTTGTTCTTTCATCTGCACAATATTTCTCTGTCTTTTCATTTTTTTCTCACTTATCAAGTTTGAGATCTCTTTCCCCAAGGCTATAGGGTTGCACTTCCTCTTGCTTTTGGTCTTTGCCTCTGGTGGTTGTAGTTGGTTCAGTGGTTTGTGTAGGCTCCATGTTTGGAGGGACTGGTGCCTGCATTCTGGTGGAAGGAGTTGATTTTTTCCCCCTCTGATTAGTAGGGTCATGTGAGGTGGTTTGTTTTGGGATGTCCGTGGGAAGTCTGTCTGCTGATTATTGGGTTTGTATTCCTGTCTTGCTTGTTGTTTAGATGAGGCATCTTGCACTGGGTTCTGCAACCAGTAGGGTGGTACCAGGTCTTGGATATAGGTGAAGGCCTTTGTGGGAGTTCTTACTGATTGACAGTCCCTGGTGGCCTAGTGTCCTGGACTCAGGACTCCAATCCCAGAGGTTCAGACCTGAGTTCTTGTTGAGGCACCAAGATCCTACAAGCTGTTTTATTTTGGCAATAAAGGGAATTACAACCAAAAAGGACAGAACAAAATATCTACAAAAAAAAAAAAAAAAAAGGAAACAAAAAGTGAATACCAGACAAATGATAAAAGCAAAATCATACAAATAGAGACAAAAACAAAGGAGCAGACACACACAAACATACACACACACATATAGAGAGCCAAAACAGACCAAAAAAAAAAAAAAAGTATAAAAGTGTTACGCAGGGATCAAAGGAAATCCAAAAAAAAAAATCAACCAATTAGAAACAAAAATATCTAAAACTCAAAAGAGTAAGCAAGACCAAAACAGAGTGTCAACTGAGAAATACAGAAAAGAAAACAAGGAAACAAACATAGTGGAAAAAAGGAAAAAGAACAGAGAAGGAAAGTTAAACATAATTATATAAAAAGATCTGTATATATTAAAGAACAAACTACAACAAGGAAAGAACAACAAAAAAACAATCAAAAACACTCCACAGAACTACAGAAAACCAAAGTGAAAGTAGAAGTATGTAAAATAAATTAAAGTATGATTTTTAAAAATTCTGCAAAGCTTAAATAGAGATAATAAATCAACCACAGCAATTTAGAAAAAAAAAAGAAGAAAAAAATATCCAGAACCTACTACAGAAAGAATCAAAATATAAGACTAATATTAAATGTTTTTCTTGGATCTCAGCTGTCAGTGTCCTTTCCCCTGCTGTGAGCCACAGCCCACCTCCATCTCCCTAGGAGGCCAGACCACCTCCACCTCCCTAGGAGGCCCTCCAATACTGGGGAGGGCTGTCTCTGGACCTGCTATAGGACTACATGGACTAATCTGTCCCTTCTCCTGCATGTTCTTGCTTCCAGAGCTAGAGCATTTTCTTTTTGAGAACATTCATTGTCCTTTCACATATTCCAAAACCAGACTCAGTTAATCACATGGATTTAATCTGTAGCTTGTATAGCTGGTGGAAAGGTTTTCAATCCTCTTTCTTATGCACTGCACGCCTGGAGCTCAATAGAGATTTATCCCCACCTTTCCATGGGGGTTATCCATAGGAGTTTTCTCCTGAGGCTGCCCTGGAGGACTTGAGTCTGCCACAGTTAGGAATAGGCATAGAGGTGGTGCAGCTGCTTGGATTGCATGGGCCCTGGCAGTGCCTGGTGCACAGGCAAGCCACAGGAACAGGAAATATCATGTTATTAGGATTCTTTCCTAGACTCTGGCAGGTCTGCCCCAGTGAGGAGAAGGCATGTAGATAGCATGGCTGCTAGGATCACTGAAACCCTGCCAGTGCCAGGTGTGCAGGGAAGCCAAGGGCCATGGGTCTAACAGATATGGTGATATTAAGGTTCTTTCCTACCCTCTGGCAGCTCTGCCCCTGTGAGGACTGAGCATGGATGTAGCACAGATGTTTACATTGCAGGGACCCCAGAAGCACCAGGTGTGCAGGGAAGGCAGCAGCCACAGGTGCAGAAGATATGGTGCTGTTAGGATCCTTTTGTAGCCTCTGGCGGAAGGCACTTTTCAAAGGGGCTTCTAGATGGAATCATTTTCTACTGCTTTGTACTTCAGACTTTCAGAGTGCCACCCTTGCTGGGGTCTTTTTCCACTGGTCAGCATGCCAGTGCTGGCCTGTAGGGGCAGAGTGACTATAGTGATGGCCGCACTACCTGCATGTGGCTGAGCAGTAGTGCCCTGCCTACATGGCTGTCCAGCTTTCCTTCAAAGGCATTCCCCATGGCAATCTCCTCCTTCCCACCCTCTCAGGCCTGAGACCATTTCTCCAGAGTCAACAGCAGTTTTTGCCCTGGGATTGCTCTCAAATGCCCCATTCCAACTCCTAGCCACTATACATTCTGGTGAACTTGCGTCCCTGTCAAGGGTATGTAAGGCTGCAACATGGAAGTCTGTGTGGGTTCTCACTCCATTTAGACTGTTACAGATCAGCTGCTTCACCTTGACAGCCTCAAATGCTCCCTGTCTGTCCGAATTGCTTGATCTTGATGTGGGGATCTCACCCCTACTTCAGCTATCCCACTGCCTGGGTGCAGGACCAATCCTGCTTGCTCTCCTATTTTTCCCTTCCTTCTTTCATCCTACTGAGTTTTGAGTGGATCTAACCCTAACACTAACCCTTATGGCAGAAAGTGAAGAAGAACTAAAGAGCCTCTTGATGAAAGTGAAAAAGGAGAGTGAAAAAATTGGCTTAAAGCTCAACATTCAGAAAACTAAGATCATGGCATCCAGTCCCATCACTTCAAGGCAAATGGATGGGGAAACAGTGGCTGACTTTATTTTTCTGGGCTCAAAAATCACTGCAGATGGCGATTGCAGCCAAGAAATTAAAAGATGCTTACTCCTTGGAAGGAAAGTTATGACCAACCTAGACAGCATATTAAAAATAAGAGACATTACTTTGTCAACAAAGGTCCGTCTAATCAAGGCTATGGTTTTTCCAGTGGTCTTGTATGGATGTGAGAGTTGGACTGTGAAGAAAGCTGAGTGCAGAAGAATTGATGCTTTTGAACCGTGGTGTTGGAGAAGACTCTTGAGAGTCCCTTGGACTACAAGGAGATCCAACCAGTCCATCCTAAAGGAGATCAGTCCTGGATGCTCATTGGAGGGACTGATGTTGAAGCTGAAACTCCAATACTTTGGCCACCTGATGTGAAGAGCTGACTCATTTGAAAAGACCCTGATCCTGGGAAAGATTGAAGGCAGGAGGAGAAAGGGATGATAGAGGGTGAGATGGTTAGATGGCATCCCTGACTCAATGAACATGGGTTGCACAAACTCTGGGAGTTGGTGATGGACAGGGAGGCCTGGCGTGCTGTGATTCATGGGATCGCAGAGTTAGACACGACTGAGTGACTGAACTGAACTGAACTGATATAGAGTTTTCTGTTGATCAGAGGCTCCTGCCAGCACTCAGTTGGTGCTCTGTGAAAGCTTCTGCATCTGAGGATGTATTGTTGATCCACACATGGAGAGAGATGTACTCCATGTTCACCAAATCCTCCACCATCTTGTCTCTCTTAATGCCTCATTTTATTTAGTTATTTCAATTTACTTATTTTGATTGGATGATACTTTACAATACTGTGATGGTTTTTGCCGTACATCAACATGAATTGGCCAACATGTGTTCCCCCTCATCCTGAACCTCCCTCCCACCTCCCTCCCCACCCTATCTCTCTGGGTTGTCCCAGAGCACTGGCTTTGGGTGCCCTGCCTCATGCATCAAACTTGCACTGGTCATCTATTTTACATAGGATAACGTACATGTTTCAGTGCTATTCTCTCAAATCATCCCACCCTTGCCCTCTCCCACTAAGTCCAAAAGTTTCTTTACATCTATGTCTCCTTTGCTGCCCTGCATGTAGGATCATTGGTACCATTTTTATAAATTCCATATAAATGGGTTAACATACAGTATTTACCTTTCTTTTTCTGACTTACTTCACTCTGTATAATAGCCTCCAGGTTCATCCACCTCATTAGACCTGACTCAAATGCTGAATAATATCCCATTGTATGTATGTACCACAACTTCCTTATCCATTCATCTGCTGATGGCCATTTAGGTTGCTTCCATATCCTAGCTATTGTAAACAGTGCTGCAATGAACAGTGGGGTACATGTTTCTCTTTCAATTCTGGTTTCTTTGTGATGTATGCCCAGCACTGGATTGCTGGGTAATATGACAGTTCTATTCCTAGATTTTTAAGGAATTTTCACACTGTTTTCCAGAGTGGCTGTGCCGGTATGCATTCCCATCAACAGTGTAACAGGGTTCCTTTTTTTCCACAACCTCTCCAGCATTTATTGTTTGTGGACTTTTGATGATGGCCATTTTGACTGATGTGAGATGATACCTCACTGTGGTTTTGATTTACATTTTTCTAATGAGTGAAGCTGAGAATCTTTCCATGTGTTTATCAGCAATCTATATGTATTTTTTGGAGAAATGTCTGTTTAGGTCTTTCACACACTTTTTGATTGGGTTTTTCATTTTTCTGGTATTGAGCTTCATGAGCTGATTCCATATTTTGGAGATTAACTCCTTCCAGCTGTTAGATTTGCTATTATTTTCTCCCATTCTTAGGGCTGTCTTTTCACCTTACTTATAGTTTCCTTCATTGTGCAAAAGTTTTTAAGTTTAATTAGGTCCCATTTGTCTATTTTTGTTCTTGTTTCTATTATTCTTGGAGATGTGTCATAGAGGGTCTTGCTGTAATTTATGTCGGAGAGTGTTCTGCCTATATTGTCCTCTAAGAGTTTTATAGTCTCTGGTCTTCTCTTGTCTTACCTTTAGATCTTTAATTCATTTTGAGTCTATTTTTGTGTATGGTGTTAGAAAGTGTTTTAGCTTCATTCTTTTACAATTGGTTGACCAGTTTTCCCAACACCACTTGTTGAAGACTGTCTTTTCTCCATTGTACTTTTTTGCCTCTTTTTGCAAAGATAAGGTGTCCATAGGTGTGTGGATTTATCTCTGGGCTTTCTATTTCGTTCTATTGATGTATATTTCTGTCTTTGTACCAGTACCATACTGTCTTGATGACTGTAGCTTTGTAGTATAATCTGAAGTCTGTAAGACTGATTCCTCCATTTCCATTCTTCTTTCTCATGACTGCTTTAGCTATTCAGTGTCTTTTGTGTTTCCATACAAATTGTGAAATTATTTGTTCTTGTTCTGTGAACAATATCATTGGTAGTTTGATATGGATGCTGATTTTTGATTACAGCTTTGATTTCTGTGCTTTTGATTTCTCTGTTCGTATATTCTATTTCTCTATCACACACAGAGTGTTTTCTACTACATTATTTTCCAAGTTAGCTGATAGGTTCCCCTGTTCCATCAAATATATTGTTGACTCCTTGTTATTTATTTCATTTATTTTATTTTTTATTGCTGCTTTTTTATATGTTCTAACTCTATGTTAAAAACTTCTAACTTTTCACTCTGTTAATCCATTCTTCTCCTAAGTCATTTCAGTTTCTATACGTACATTACCTAGGACTCTATCAGGCAGTTTGCTTATCTCCACTTCACTTAATTCTTCTAGGATTTAATCTTGGTCCTTCACTTGGGAGCTATTCCTCTGTTGCCACATTTTGCCTAATTTGCTGTTTTTATTTATATTTATTTGCTACACTGGTTACATTTCCCAATTCTTGAGAAATGATCTTATGCAGTAAATGTTCTATGAGGCACAACAGCTCACTGCCCACCTTTCACCAGGGCTGTATGTTCTCAGGTTGCCCTCTATGTTGCCTGCATTGTTCCTTCTGTTTGACTAGCTTACTACTGTGGGTGTGCTCATAGGCAGAAAATTTGTCACTAGTGTATTGAAATGTCACTGATTTTTGTAACTTAATTTCACATCCAGAAATATTAGGGAATTCATTGATTATGTCTAGAAGTTTTCTCTTCAGTCTTCAAGACTTTAAACCCTTGTCATCAACATATGGAGATCATTTTTATTATTTTCCAATCTGATATTTGGTTTTATAGTAATTTGTTGACAATTTTTATATCTATATTAATTGAGAATATTGCCCTGTAATTTTCTTTACTAAAGGTTCCCTTATTAAGTCTTGGTATCAAAATAATAATAATAATGGTAATAAAACTCTTAAAATGAGTTTGAGAATGTCTCCTCCTTGTCTATCTTTAAGAAGAATTTTAGAAGGATTGGTATAATTCTTGGGGCTTCCCAGGTGACGCTGGTGGTAAAGAACCACCTGCTAATGCAGGAGACATAAGAGATGAGGGTTCAGTCTCTGGGTTGGGAAGGTCCCCTGGATGAGGGCACGGCAACCCACTCCAGGATACTTGCCTGGAGAACTCCGAGGACAGAGAAGACTGGTGCACTACAGTCCATAGCATTGCAAAGAGTGAGACATGACTGATGTATCTCAGCATGCATGCACTCATGGTATAATTCTTGTTTAAATGTTTGGTACAATTTACCAGTAAAGCTATCTGGTCTTCAGTTTTACTTCATTAGAAAATTTTTGATTACTGGTATAATCTCATTGCCAGTAATTGGTTTATTCAGATTTTCTATTTCTTCCTGATTCAGTCTTGCATATTTCTAAGAATTATTCCATTTCTCCTAGGTATCCCACTTCATTGGTATATAACTGTTCATAGTAGTCTTTTATGATACTTTGTATTTCTGTGTTATCATTTGTAATGTTGCTATTCTGAGAAAAGTATTTTATATTGGAGGATAGTTGATTAACAATATTGTGTTAGTTTCTGCTTTAGAGAAAAATTGTTTCAGTTTTGCGTATACTTGCATTTTTTCTTTTTCAGATTCTGTTCTCATTTAGGCTATTACAGAATATTGAGCAGAGATCCCTATGCTAGACAGTAGGTCTTTTTTGTTTATCTTTTAAATATTGAAGTGTATACATGTCAATGCAAAACTCTCATTGTATCCCTCTCCATGACAGTTAAACTTTGGTGACCATAATTTCAGGGCTTCCCAGGTGGCACTAGTAGTAAAGAACCCACCTGCCAGTGCATAAGATATAAGAGACACAGGTTCAATCCCTGGGTTGAGAATGTTCCCTGGAGGGGGGCATGGTAACCCACTCCAGTGTTCTTGCCTGGAGAATCCCATGGACAGAGGAGCCTGAGTGGGTTATAGTCCATAGGGTGGGTCCCAAGGAGTTTGACATGCCTGAAGCAACTTAGGATGCCTGCAACCATAATTTAATTCAAAAGTCTTTGAGTCTGTTTCTGTTTTGTAAATAAGTTCATTTGTATCATATATTTTTACATTCTGATAAATCAGAGTCTTATGTGATATTGCTTACATGATAAGAAATATCATATAATATTTGTATTTTTTAATCTGATATTTAACTTACTTTGATAATCACTAGGTCCACCTATGTGGCTGCAAATGGCATTATTTCATTATTTTTCATGGCTGAATAATAATCAATTTTATACAATTTATACAAGTACTGCATATACTTTAACTATTTATCTGTCAATGGGCATTTAGTTTGCTTCCATGTCTTGACTAATGTAAATAGTTCTGCAATGAACATTTGGGTGCATGTATCCTCTTGAACCATGGTTTTCTCCAGATATATGCCCAGGAGTGGGATTGCTGGATGACACGATAGACTATTTTTAGCTTTCTTAAGGAAGCTCCATACTGTTTTCCATAGTGACTGCAATGATTTTCGTTTCCAGCAACAGTATAGGCGGGTTCCCTTATCCCCACATCCTTTCTCAGCACTTATTGTTTGTAGACATTTTGATGATGGCTATCTGACTGGAGTGAGACGACATCTCAGTGTAGTTTTGATTTTCATTTCTCCAATAATTAGTCATATGAGCACCTTTCATGGGGTTCTCAAGGCAAGAATACTGAAGCAGTTTGCCATTCTCTTCTCCAGTGGACCATGTTTTGTCATAATTCTCCACCATGACCTGTCCATCTTGGGTGGCCTTACACAGCATGGCTCATAGTTTCATTGAGTTAGATAAGGCTGTGTCCATGTGATCAGTTTGATTAGTTTTCCGTGATTGTGGTTTTCATTTTGTCTTTTCTGACGGATAAGGATGAGAAGTTTATGGAAACTTCCTGATGGGAGAAATTGACTGTGGAAACTGGGACTTGTTCTGATGGGTGGAGCCATGCTCAGTAAGCCAATTTTCTGTTGATGGGCAAGATTGTGTTCCCTTCCTGTTGTTTTATCTGAGGCCAAAGTATGGTGGAGGTAATGAAGAAAATGGCAACCTCCTTCAAAATGTCCCTTGCACCTACCGCCGCACTCAGTGCCCCCAACCCTGCAGCAGGCCACCACCAACCCATGCCTCTGCCAGAGATTCCTGGACACTCACAGGAAAGTCTGGGTCAGTCTCTTGTGAGGTCACTGCTCCTTTCTCCTGGGTCCTGGTGGGCACAAGGTTTTGTTTGTGCCATCCAAGAGTCTGTTTCCCCAGTCCTGTGTAAGTTCTGGTGGCTCTGTGGTGGGGTTAATGGTGACCCCTCCCAAGAGAGCTTTTGCCATACTGAGGGCTGCTGCAACCAGAGCCCCTGCCCCTGCAGCAGGCCACTGCTGACCCATACCTCCGCAGGAGACACTCAAACACTCAAAGGCAGACCTGGCTCAGTCTCTGTAGGGTCTCCAGGTGTGCAAAAGGTTTTGTCTGAGCCCTCTGAGTGTCTCTGCCAGGTATGGAGTTTTATTCTAAATGAAATTTTGCCCCTCCTACCCTTGCTGGATCTTCTTCTTTGCTGTTGGGTTTGGGGGATCTTTTCTGGTGGGATCTACAGTCAGCAAAAACAGGACTGGGAGCTGACTGTGGCTCCGATCATGAACTCCTTATTGCCAAATTCAGATTTAAATTGAAGAAAGTTGGAAAAACCACTAGATCATTCAGGTATGACCTAAATCAAGTCCCTTATGATTATACAGTGGAAGTGAGAAATAGATTTAAGGGACTAGATCTGATATACAGAATGCCTGATGAACTATGGATGGAGGTTCATGACATTGTACAGGCGACAGGGATCAAGACCATCCCCATGGAAAACAAATGCAAAAAAGCAAAATGGCTGTCTGGGGAGGCCTTACAAAGAGCTGTGAAAAGAAGAGAAGCAAAAAGCAAAGGAGAAAAGGAAAGATATAAGCATCTGAGTGCAGAGTTCCAAAGAATAGCAAGGAGAGATAAGAAAGCCTTCCTCAGCGATCAATGCAAAGAAATAGAGGAAAACAACAGAATGGGAAAGACTAGAGATCTCTTCAAGAAAATTAGAGATACCAAGGGAACATTTAATGCAAAGATGGGCTCAAAAAAGGACAGAAATGGTATGGACCTAACAGAAGCAGAAGATATTAAGAAGAGGTGGCAAGAATACACAGAAGAACTTTAAAAAAAGATCTTCACAACCCAGATAATCACGATGGTGTGATCACTGACCTAGAGCCAGACATCTTGGAATGTGACGTCAAGTGGGCCTTAGAAAGCATCACTACGAACAAAGCTAGTGGAGGTGATGGAATTCCAATTGAGCCACTTCAAATCCTGAAAGATGATGCTGTGAAAGTGCTGCACTCAATATGTTAGCAAATGTGGAAAACTCAGCAGTGGTCACAGGACTGGAAAAGGTCAGTTTTCATTCCAATCCCAAAGAAAGGCAGTGCCAAAGAATGTTCAAACTACTGCAAAATTGCATCGATCTCACTCGCTAGTAAAGTAATGATCAAAATTCTCCAAGCCAGGCTTCAGCAATACATGAACCATGAGCTTCCAGATGTTCAAGCTGATTTTAGAAAAAGCAGAGGAACCAGAGATCAAATTTCCAACATATGCTGGATCATGGAAAAAGCAAGAGAGTTCCAAGAAAACATCTATTTCTGCTTTATTGACTATGACAAAGCCTTTGACTTTGTGGATCACAATAAACTGTGGAAAATTCTGAAAGAAATGGGAATACCAGACCACCTGACCTGCCTCTTGAGAAACCTATATGCAGGTCAGGAAGCAATAGTTAGAATTGGACATGGAACAACAGACTGGTTCCAAATAGGAAAAGGAGTACATCAAGGCTAGGGTTAGGGTAAGGAGTATTTCAAGGTATTGTCACCCTGCTTATTAAACTTATATGCAGAGTACATCATGAGAAACACTGGGCTGGAAGAAGCACAAGCTGGAATCAAGTTTGCCGGGAGAAATCTCAATAGCCTCAGATATGCAGATGACACCACCCTTATGGCAGAAAGTGAAGAGGAACTAAAAAGCCTCTTGATGAAAGTGAAAGAGGAGACTGAAAAAGTTGGCTTAAAACTCAACATTCAGAAAACGAAGATCATAGCATCTGGTCCCATCACTTCATGGGAAATAGATGGGGAAACAGTGGAAACAGTGTCAGACTTTATTTTGGGGGCTCCAAAATCACAGCAGATGGTGATTGCAGCCATGAAATTAAAAGACGCTTACTCCTTGGAAGGAAAGTTATGACCAGTCTAGATAGCATATTCAAAACAGAGACACTATTTTACCAACAAAGGTCCATCTAATCAAGGCTATGGTTTTTCCAGTGGTAATGTGTGGATGCGAGAGTTGGACTGTGAAGAAAGCTGAGCACTGAAGAACTGATGCTTTTGAACTGTGGTGTTGGAGAAGACTCTTGAGAGTCCCTTGGACTGCAAGGAGATCCAACCAGTCCATCCTAAAGGAGATCAGTCCTGGGTGTTCTTTGGAAGGAATGATGCTAAAGCTGAAACTCCAGTACTTTGGCCACCTCATGCGAAGAGTTGACTCATTGGAAAAGACTCTGATGCTGGAGGGTTTGGGGGCAGGAGGAAAAGAGGACGACAGAGGATGAGATGGCTGGATGGCATCTCCGACTCGATGGGCGTGAGTTTGAGTGAACTCCAGAAGTTGGCAATGAACAGGGAGGCCTGGCGTGCTGCGATTCATGGCGTCGCAAAGTGTTGGACACGACTGAGCGAATGAACTGAACTGAACTGAACATTCTACTATTGATGGTTGTTCAGCAGCCAGTTGTAATTCTGGAGTTCTCACAGGAGAAGATGAGCACATGTCCTTCTACTCTGTCAGCTTGTAGTCATGAAATTAAAAGACACTTGCTCCTTGCAAGAAAAGTTATGACCAATATAGAGAGCATATTAAAAAGCAGAGACATTACTTTGCCAATGAAGATCTGTCTAGTCAAAGCTATGGTTTTTGCACTTGTCATGTATGGATGTGAGAGTTGGGCCATAAAGAAAGCTGAGCACCAAAGAATTGATGCTTTTTAACTGTGGTGTTGGGGAAGACTTTTGAAAGTCCCTTGGAGTGCAAGGGAATCCAACCAGTCCATCTTAAAGGAAATCATTGCTGAATATTCATTGGAAGAACTGTAGCTGAAGGTGAAGCTCCAATACTTTGGCCACCTGATGTGAAGAACTGACTCATTTGAAAAGACCGTGATGCTGGGAAAGATTGAAGTTGGGAGGAGAAGGGGATAACAGAGGATGAGATAGTTGTATGGCATGACTGACTCAATGGACATGAGTTTGAGCAAGCTCTGGGAGTTGGTGAGGGACAAGGAAGCCTGGCATGATGCAGTCTATGGGGTTGCAAAGAGTCATATATGACTGAGCTACAGAACTAACCTGAACTGAGCACCTTTCTTGTGTGTGTGTGTGTTTTGCATCTGTATGTCTTCTGTGAAGAAATGTCTATTTAGATCATCTGCCCATTTATTTTTATTTTTTTTAAATATTAATCACACGTATAGTTTGTACATTTTGAAGAATTATCTCTTGTCAGTTGTCATTTGCAAATATTTTCTCCCATTCTGTGGATCATCTTTTCATTTTCTTCATGGTTTCCCTTGCTGTGCAAAAGCTTTTGAGTTAAGTAGCTCCTACTTATTTATTTTTGTTTTTATTTTCTTCACTCTAGGAGACAGACTGAAAAAGATATTGTTGTGACTTGTGTCAGTGTGTGTTCTACCTAAGTTTTTCCCTAAAAGTTTTATAGTATTCACTCTTATATTTAAGTCTTTAATCCACTTTGATTTTATTCTTATGAATGGTTTTTTAAAATGTACTAATTTAACTTTTTAAGCATAGCTGTCCAGTTTTCCCAGCACAACATGTTGAAGAGACCATCTTTACTCCATAGTAGACTCTTGCATCATTTGTCAGACATTACTTGGCCATAGGTGCGTGTGTTTATCTCTGTATTTGTGATCACTTTCCATTGATTCATATTTCTTTTTTTTTTTTTTTTTTTTTTTGCCCGTACCATACTACTTTGATGTTGCTAGCTTTGTAGTATAGTCTGAAGTCAGGGAGCCTGATTCCTCTAGCTCCATTTTTCTTTCTCAAGATTTCTTTGACTATTCAAGATCTCTTGTGTTTCCATACATGCTTCTATTTTAAAGATTTTTGGTTCTTTTTCTGTTCAGTCACTAAATCATGTCCAATTCATTATGACTTCATGGGCTGCGATGCAACAAGCTCCACTGTCCTTCACTATCTGCCAGAGTTTGCTCAATTTCGTGTTCATTGAGTCAATGTTGCTATCTAGTCACCTCATCCTCTGCCACTCCCTTCACCTTTTGCCTTCAATCTTTCCCATAACCAGGGTCTTTTCTAATGAATTGGCTCTTCACATCAAGTGGCCAAATTATTGGAGCTTTAGCTTCCTCATCAGTCCTTCCAATGACTATTCAGGGATGATTTCCTTTAGAATTTACTGGTTTGGTGTCTTTGCTGTCCAAGAGACTCTCAAGGGTTTTCTCCAGCACCACAATTCAAGGTATAAATTCTTTGGTGTTCAGCCTTTTTTATGGTCCAACTCACATCCATACATGACTACTGGAAAAACCATAGCTTTGACTGTATGGATCTTTGATTGCAAAGTTATTTCTCTGATTTTTAATTTACTGTCTAGCTTTTCTAGCTAATTTTTGTCATAGCTTTTCTTAGAAGGAGCAAGCATCTTTTAATTTCAAAGTTGCAATCACCATCTGCAGTGACTTTGGAGTCCAAGAAAATAAAATCTATCACTGCTTCCACTTTTTCCCCTTTTATTTGTCCTGAAGTGATGGGACTGAATGTCATTATCTTAGTTTTTTTAATGTTGCGTTTTAATGTTAATTTTTGTATTCTCCTTTTTTCACCCTCATCAAGAAGTTCCTTAGTTTCTCCTCACCATCTGTTATTAGAGTGGTATCATCTGAAGTCATGGAGATTGAATTTTCCAACTCCTAGGTTGTTGATATTTCTGAGGTTGTTGATATTTCTCCTGGCAATCTTGATTCCAGCTTGTGATTCGTTCAGCCCAGCATTTTACATGATATGTTCTGCATATAAGTTAAAAAAGGATGGTAACATACAGCTTTGTCATACTCCTTTCCTAATTTTGAACCAGTCAGTTGTTCCATGTCCGATTCTAACTGTTGCTTCTTGACCCACATACAACATTCTCAAGAAACAAGTAAGGTGGTCTGGTATTCCCATCTATTTGAGAATTTTCCACAATTTGTTGTGATCCACACAGTCTAAGGCTTTAGCATAGTTAATGAAACATATGTAGTTTTTTTTTTCTGAAATTCCATTGCTTTCTCTATGATCCATTAAATTTTAGATATTTGCTCTTTGTTTCCTCTGCCTTTTCTAAACCGAGCTTGTACATCTGGAAGTTTTTGGTTCATATATTGCTAAAGCCAGCTTGAAGGATTTTGAGCATAACCTTACCAGTATGTGAAATTAGTGCAACTGTCTTGTAGTTTGGACATTCCTTTTTTGTTCCAGTTATGTGAAAAAAATGCCTTTGGTAATTTGGTAGGGATTATATTGACTCTGTAGATTGTTTTCTGTGGTATACTCATTTGGACAATATTGATTCTTCTATCAAGAACATGCTTGTGTGCTAACTCACTTCAGTCGTGTCTGACTCTTTATGACCCAGTGGACTGTAGCCTGCCAGGCTCCTCTGTTTATCGGGGTTTTCCAGGTAAGTATACTGGAGCAGGTTGTCATGCCCTCTTCCAAGGGATTTTCCAGACCCAAGGATCGAACCCGTGTCTCCTGTGGTTTCCTCGTTGAAGGTGAATTCTTTACCACTGAGCCACCATGGAAGCCCAAGAATATGGTACCTCTCTACAATTTTTGTGTCATCTTTTATTTTTTTAATCAGCATCTTATAACTTTCAGAGTATAGGTTTTTTCTGTCTCCTAAGGTAGGTTTATTTCTAGTTATTTTATTCTTTTTGAGGCTATGTAAAATGGAATTGTTTTTTTAAATCTCTCTTTCTCATTTTTCATTGGTAGTGTATAGAAATACAAAAGATTTCTCTATTTTTTGTATCCTGTAGCTTTGCCCAATTCATTGATGAGTTCTAGCAGTTTTCTGGTAGGATCTTTATGATTTTCCATGTATAATATTATGACATCCATGAACAGTGACAGTTACCCTTATTCTTTTCCAATTTAGACTATTTTATTTCTTTTTCTTCTCTGATTGTTGAGGCTAGGACTTCCAAAATTATGTTGAATAAAAGTGGTGAGATTGGATATTCTTGTCTTGTTCCTAATTTTAGAGTAAATGCTTTTAGCTTTTCACCCTTGAGCATGATGTTAGCTGTAAGTAATTATTATTATGTTTAGGTATTTGCCCTCTATGCCCACTTTCAGGACGGTCTTTTTCTTTGTCATAAATCTGTGTTGAATTTTGTCAGAAGCTTTTTCTTCATCTATTGAGATGTTCATATGATTTTTATTCTTCAATTTGTTGATGTGGTATATCAAATTGACTGGCTTGCAAATACTGAAAAATCTTTGCATCCCTGGAATAAATACCTCTTGATTATGGTGTATGATCCTTTGAATGTATTATTGGATTTGTTTTGCAGTATTTTGTTGAGGATTTTTGCATCTATGCTCATGAGTAATATCTGCCTGTAAATTTTCTTTTTTTATTATCATTGTTCACTTGCAGTCCTCACAAGGTCAGAGTAATGACTCCCACAGAGCAACCCACAATGATGGGGGGATTCCTGTTGTCCCATTAATGTTCTCTTTTCTCCTTTGAGTAATCTGTGATTCAGGGGAGAACTCTCCATGTTGTCTCTGCTCGCCTAGTGGATGGGGAAGGTAGTCACTTTGTAACTGCTTCTCTTAGCCCTTCTAATGTAGTCTGTCTCAGTCTCTGTGGTCCTTTAGCCTCATGTTCATATTCTAGGATTCATTTATTGGTGTCTTTTTCTAGAAAATGTGTTAGTTCTTCTTGTGAAGGAGAACAAAGTCAGAAACAACCTATGCTGCCATCTTGGTGATGCCACTCCCTTGTCTATTTTTTTAAGTTGTTTAAAGTGGGAGGGTTCAATCTCCTCTGGGGAATGGAATGGCTATCCTCTCCAGTATTCTTTCCTGGGGAATTCCATGGACAGAGAAGCCTGGTGGGCTACAGTCCATGGAGTTGCAAGAGTCAGACATAACTGGGTGACTAACACTCACATTCGGAGAAGGCAATGGCAACCCACTCCAGTACTCTTGCCTGGAAAATCTCATGGATGGAGGATCCTGGTAGCCTGCAGTCCACGGGGTCGCTAAGAGTTGGTTACGACTGGGCGACTTCACTTTCACTTGCATGCATTGGAGGAGGAAATGGCAACCCACTCCAGTGTTCTTGCCTGGAGAATCCCAGGGACGGTGGGGCCTGGTAGGCCGCCGTCTATGGGGTTGCACAGAGTTGGAAACGACTTAGCAGCAGCAGCAACACTCACATTCTTGAGAAACCTATATGCAGGTCAGGAAGCAACAGTTAGAACTGGACATGGAACAACAGACTGGTTCCAAATAGGAAAAGGAGTACGTCAAGGCTGTATATTGTCACCCTGCTTATTTAACTTATATGCAGAGTATATCATGAGAAATGCTGGGCTGGAAGAAGGACAAGCTGGAATCAAGATTGCTGGGAGAAATATCAATAACCTCAGATATGCAGATGACACCACCCTTATAGCTGAAGGTGAAGGGGAACTAAAAACCCTCTTGATGAAAGTGAAAGTGGAGAGTGAAAAAGTTGGCTTAAAGCTCAACATTCAGAAATGAAGATCATGGCATCTGGTCCCATCAGTTCATGGGAAATAGATGGGGAAACAGTGGAAACAGTGTCAGACTTTATTTTTCTGGGCTCCAAAATCATTGCAGATGGTGATTGCAGCCATGAAATTAAAAGATGCTTACTCCTTGGAAGGAAAGTTATGACCAACCTAGATAGCATATTCAAAAGCAGAGACATTGCTTTGCCAACAAAGGTCCATCTAGTCAAGGCTATGGTTTTTCCAGTGGTCATGTATGGATGTGAGAGTTGGACTGTGAAGAAAGCTGAGCGCCAAAGAACTGATGCTTTTGAACTGTGGTGTTGGAGAAGACTCTTGAGAGTCCCTTGGACTGCAAGGAGATCTAACCAGTCAATTCTGAAGGAGATCAGCCCTGGGATTTCTTTGGAAGGAATGATGCTGAAGCTGAAACTCCAGTACTTTGGCCACCTCATTCGAAGAGTTGACTCATTGGAAAAGACTCTGATGCTGGGAGGGATTTGGGGCAGGAGGAGAAGGGACGACAGAGGATGAGATGGTTGGATGGCATCACGGACTCAATGGACATGAATCTGAGTGAACTCCGGGAGTTGGTGATGGACAGGGAGGCCTGGCGTGCTGCAATTCATGGGGTCACAAAGAGTCGGACATGACTGAGCGACTGAACTCAACACTCACATTCAAGGTGGGAGGGAAACTCACTCTTGCTACTTTATTATGATGAAATAGAAACCCATGTTAAATATTTGAGCTACTAATTCCATTTCTAAAAGATATCCAAAAAATATACATAAAAATTTGAAAGTACTTTCACAAATATGGTTGTCTATTGTTATGAAATACAAGGGGAATGTAGAAGTAAATAAGGAACATCCACATAATGGACTACAAAATAAATGCAAAAGAAGTGAGGAAAACATCTGTGTTTTTTGCTGAAACTATCTTCAGGGTATATTGTTAAGTGAAAAAAAGTGAGATTAGAGTTTAGTTTTATGCTGCCTTCTGTAAATACAGGGGATATAAATATCAGTTCATGTTTTCAATATGTAACAATTAAAGAGTAAACAAAAAGCTAATACAAGTATTTATCTGTGGGAGAGAGGCAGTAGTGTGCAATATAGAGGGGTAGAAATGAGATTTTGGAATGCACTATGTTACATCAATTTTATTTTGCAAGAATACAAAATTTTTACATAATTAAAAAAATGTAAAAAGCAATCCTTAAAAATTAAAAATTAAATGTGGCAAATAATCTTAAATGCATATAATATATATCTACTACACATTAATCTCTTCTCACTTCTCCATCATCTTAGTCATACCCTGACAGATTTGCTATGCCACTTAACTATAATGACATCTTTACAAATAAAACAAAAAATCTTTATAATAACTGTGTCACAACCACACAGGGAAAACAATTGCTTCAATTGACTGTAGTTTAAAATATTTTATTGATGACCTAAATAAATATGTCCAGCAACAAGATCTATAAACACAATGTTATTTAAATAATTTTAATTGTATTTTCCTGATGATTATTGTGTTTGGTCACCTGTCTATTTTGTTTATTGGGAATTTGAATATCTTCTTTTATGAAGTGCATATTCAAGTATTTTGCACATCTTTATTGTAGGAATTTCATTTTTTTTCTTACAGATTTGTAGGAGCTCTCTATTCAGTCTAGATCCAATCCTTTTTCATTACTAGAATAGAAAGTATCTTCTTGCTGCCTGTGGCTTACTCTTCCACTCATTTTATGTAGCACATGATGGAAGAAATTATTAATCTTAATTTAGTCACATTTGCCAAGTTTTGAAACTTACTGCCAGCAATAGTTTTTGCTGCTTAAGAAATCTTTGCTTACTTCACATCATGATATTTCATATTTTCTCCTAAACATTATAGCCTTACCTTTCATATATAGGTCTGTGTGTGAGTGTGCACTCAGTCTTGTGTGACTTTTTGCGACCCCATGGACTGTAGCCCACCAGGCTCCTTTGTCCATGGAATTTTCCAGGCAAGAATACTAGAGCAGGTTTCCATTTTCTGCCTCAGGAAATTTTTCTCAACCCAGGGATTGAACCCATGTCTCTTTCATCTCCTGCATTGGCAGGTGGGTTCTTTACCAACTGATCCCCTGGGAACAGTCCATATGCAATTTATTTTATATATATCTACATTTTAAAATAAATTTATTTTTATATAAACTTCTAGCAAACACAAGTCTAGGACCAGGTGGCTTTACAGTGGATTTCTACCAGATATACAGAAAACTAATACCTATCCTTCTGAAGCTATTACAAAAAACTTAACAGGAGGAATATACCAAATCAATTCTACAAGGCATCATCCTGACACAAAACCAACAATACTGTAGAAAAAGAAAATTAGAAGCCAATATCTCTGATAAAAACAGATGCAAATATTTTCATGAAAGTGCTAGGGAACCAAATCCAACAATATATAAAAAGGATCAAACCCTTTGATCAAGTTGGATTGATTCCAGGGTTACAAAAATAGTGTGACATTTTAAAAGCAAATCAACAAGTGTGATGTACTACATTAACAAAAGGTAGAATAAAAATCACATTATCATCTCAAAACACACAGTAAAAGCACTGGAAAAAATTTAACATCCATTTATGATAAAAAATCCTCATTGAAGCAGGTAGAGAGGAAACATCTCAGCATCATAAAAGCCATTTATGACAAACCCACAGCCAACATCATACTCAACAATGAAAAGATGCAAGACTTCCCACTAGATTCAAGAACAAGAAAAAAACGCCCACTCTAAACACTTTTATTTGCTAGGGAAATTAAAATGGAGGTAGTCTTGTTTAGATTTCAGAAGCAGGATAGCAGGCCTCAGACCTTTCTTCTGACCTGGCTGTACATTGCACGGATTCCATGCCGCCTGTAAGCACAGCAAGGCAAGGAGTACTTTAAATAAGAAGAGGAATGTGTCTTGGAGTTCTTGAGCCTCTAGAGGTCTGGTCCACCACTCAGGGCTTAATAAAATCCTATGACTCACAAGATAAAGCAAACAGCATTGTAACAAGATTAAAATAAAACCAGAGCTGCATCTTTGCCTGAAAACTGATGACCTGGAATTATAAGTGGGAACCCCTGAAACTGCAATTTTGAAGTTTCACCTGTGGAGTAGACACATTGCCTGGGACGTTTTCCCAATTGGGACTCCAGATTGCTGTTAATCTGGATGTTGATTGGCCCAATTTGGTGATATATGTACGGTTACTCTTTCCTATTGTTTCTATTCCTCTTCCTTTAATGATCATATATTGAAATTAAGTCAATGAATCCTCTATTAAATATTGAAATTGTTTATTGTGTATAATGATATTTGTAAGATATTACCATTTCTTTTGGTAATGATTCATTTATTTATTTTTTGGCTGCACCAGGCTCCTCTCCAGTGGCAGTGTGGACTGTTCCTGGCCAGTCTCCACCTCCACCACTGCCACTGCCTTGACCCAGGAAGCCAGGAGTGCTTTGAACAGTGGGCCACATTGATGCTCCCCCTTGTCAGGATGTGGAGCCAAGCTCCTAGGCCAGGGCTGTGGAAAGGGCATGGTGGCCAGCTGACTGGGCCTTCCCAGGTGGTGCGAGGAGAGGCCAGACTGCCCCACCTCCACCAGACTGCATCAACCTGCCCAGGTTCTGTTAATGAATTTTTTGAATGAGAAACAAAAGTAAAACTCTTGCAAACACTATTTAAAATAGCATTGGAAGCAATAGCCACAGCAGTTAGACAAGAGAAAGAAATAAAATGAATCCAAATTGGAAGACAAAAGTGTAACTATTAGGAGATGACATAATACTTTTTATAGAGAACCCTAACGCCTCCACTCAATAAATGTTAGAACTCATAAATTAATTTAGCAGAATTTAAAGATGCAAGATTGATAAACAGAAATCTCTTGCATTTCTATACATTAATAATAAAATATTAGAAGTATAAAATTTAAAAATCCAGCTTAAAATCACATCAGAAAGAATGAAGCAACAACAACAACAACAAAAAGAGTTCCCTAAGGAGATGAAAGACCTATACTCTGAACAGTATAGAAAATTGATGAAGGAATTTGAAGATTCTATAATGAAATGGAAAGACATACAATGTTCTTGGAATGGAAAGATTCATGTTTTTAAAATGTTCATACAAGCCAAAGTAATCTACTGATTTAATGGAATCCCTATCAAAATATCCATGACATTTTTCATAGAAGTGTAACAAATAATCCTAAAATTCAGATGGAACTACAAAAGACACAGAATTGCAAAATGAACTTGAGAAAAGGGGAGAAAGTTGGAGTTATAACCCTCCTGGGCTGAAGAATATAAAACAAATCTCTAGTAATCAAAATAGCATGGTACTGACACAAAAGCAAATGTATAGATCAATTGAACAGAATACAGAGCCCAGAAGTACCCACGCACCAGTGGCCAACTAATCCATGACAAAGTAGGCAAGAATATATAATGGAAAAAGAGTGTCTCTTCTACATGTGGTGTTAAAACAACAACAACAACCTGGACATCGGGGTGAGGGAGACAGTGAGCTGAGCTCCAGAGGCTACTGCCACCGTTGCTGCCACGGAGAGTGAAAGAGCCAAGGAGCACTGAGAGACCCAGCACCTGTGCACTGGCCGCAGCCAAGACCTCTGCCCTAACCTGGGTCAGCAGCAGCCACAGCCACCCCTCCTCTCCCTCCCTCACCTTCCCAGTGACTGATCCGGAGCCTTTGGCTGGGGGCAGGGAAGTGGCTGTGACTAGTCGGCTGCTCCGAGGTGAGAGGATGCTGATGAGGGGCCGGAGCTTTTGTTTGTCCCGGGGCATGGGGTGAGGGACTCCCAAGTTGGATGGAGGGGGTCCCAGCCACAGTGACACATGTGAGAGCTGGGAGCGGGGGCAGCACCAAGCGGAGCCAGCACTCCTCACCTCACAGCAGCTCAGCTCACTGTCTCCCTCACCCCGATGTCCAAGTTGTTGTTGTTGTTTTAACACCACATGTAGAAGAGACACTCTTTTTCCATTATATATTCTTGCCTACTTTGTCATGGATTAGTTGGCCACTGGTGCGTGGGTACTTCTGGGCTCTGTATTCTGTTCAATTGATCTATACATTTGCTTTTGTGTCAGTACCATGCTATTTTGATTACTAGAGATTTGTTTTATATTCTTCAGCCCAGGAGGGTTATAACTCCAACTTTCTCCCCTTTTCTCAAGTTCATTTTGCAATTCTGTGTCTTTTGTGTTTCATCTGAATTTTAGGATTATTTGTTATACTTCTGTGAAAAATGTCATGGATATTTTGATAGGGATTCCATTAAATCAGTAGATTATACGGGTAATATGAACATTTAAAAAATATGAATCCTTCCATTCCAAGAACATTGGATGTCTTTCCGTTTCATTATAGAATCTTCAAATTCTTTCATCAATTTTCTATACTGTTCAGAGTATAGGTCTTTCACCTCCTTGCTGCTGGTGCTGCTGCTAAGTCGTTTCAGTCGTGTCCAATTCTGTGTGACCCCATAGATGGCAGCCTCCCAGGCCCCATCGTCCCTTGGATTCTCCAGGCAAGAACACTGGAGTGGGTTGCCATTTCCTTCTCCAATGCATGAAAGTGAAAAGTGAAAGTGAAATCCCTCAGTCGTGTCCGACTCTTACCGACCCCATGGACTGTAGCCCACCAGGCTCCTCCATCCATGGGGTTTTCCAGGCAAGACTACTGGAGTGAGGCGCCATTGCCTTTTCCTTTCACCTCCTTCAGTTCAGTTCAGTTCAGTCACTCAGTCGTGTCCGACTCTTTGCGACCCCATGAATTACAGCACACCAGGCCTCCCTGTCCATCACCAACTCCCAGAGATCACCCAGACTCCCGTTCATCGAGTCAGTGATGCCATCCAGCCATCTCATCCTCTGTCGTCCCCTTCTCCTCCTGCCCCCAATGCCTCTCAGCATCAGAGTCTTTTCCAATGAGTCAACTCTTCCCATGAGGTGGCCAAAGTACTGGAGTTTCAGCTTTAGCATCATTCCTTCCAAAGAAATCCCAGGGCTGATCTCCTTCAGAATGGACTGGTTGGATCTCCTTGCAGTCCAAGGGACTCTCAGGAGTCTTCTCCAACACCACAGTTCAAAAGCATCAATTCTTCAGTGCTCAGCCTTCTTCACAGTCCAACTCTAGCATCCATATATGACTACTGGAAAAACCATAGCCTTGAGTAGACTAACCTTTGTTGGCAAAGTAATGTCTCTGCTTTTGAATATGCTATCTAGATTGGTCATAACTTTCCTTCCAAGGAGTAAGCGTCTTTTAATTTCATGGCTGCAGTCACCATCTGCAGTGATTTTGGATCCCCCAAAAATAAAGTCTGAGACTGTTTCCACTATTTCCACATCTATTTCCCATGAAGTGATGGGACCAGATGCCATGATCTTCGTTTTCTGAATGTTGAGCTTTAAGCCAACTTTTTCACTCTCCACTTTCACTTTCATCAAGAGGCTTTTTACTTCCTCTTCACTTTCTGCCATAAGGGGGGTGTCATCTGCATATCTGAGGTTATTGATATTTCTCCCAGCAATCTTGATTCCAGCTTGTGTTTCTTCCAGTCCAGAGTTTCTCATGATGTAGTCTGCATATAGGTTAAATAAGCAGGGTGACAATATACAACATTGATGTACTCCTTTTCCTATTTGGAACCAGTCTGTTGTTCCATGTCCAGTTCTAACTGTTGCTTCCTGACCTGTATACAAAATTCTCAGGAGGCAGGTCAGGTGGTCTGGTATTCCCATCTCTTTCAGAATTTTCCACAGTTTATTGTGATCCACACAGTCAAAGGCTTTGGCATAGTCAATAAAGCAGAAATAGATGCTTTTTCTTGGACTCTCTTGCTTTTTCCATGATCCAGTGGATGTTGGCAATTTGATCTCTGGTTCTTCTGCCTTTTTTGAAACCAGCTTGAACATCAGGAAGTTCATGGTTCACATATTGCTGAAGCCTGGCTTGGAGAATTTTGAGCATTACTTTACTAGCGTGTGAGATGAGTGCAATTGTGCGGTAGTTTGAGCATTCTTTGGCATTGCCTTTATATGGGATTGGAATGAAAACTGACCTTTTCCAGTCCTGTGGCCACTGCTGAGTGTTCCAAATTTGCTGGCATATTGGGTGCAGAACTTTAACAGCATCATCTTTCAGGATTTGAAATAGCTCAACTGGAATTCCATCACCTCCCCTAGTTTTGTTCATAGTGATGCTTTCTAAGGCCCACTTGACTTCACATTCCCGGATGTCTGGCTCCAGGTCATTGATCACACCATCGTGATTATCTGGGTTGTGAAGATATTTTTTTTTTAAGTTCTTCTGTGTATTCTTGCCACCTCTTCTTAATATCTTCTGCTTCTGTTAGGTCCATGCCATTTCTGTCTTTTATTGAGCCCATCTTTGCATGAAATGTTCCCTTGGTATCTCTAATTTTCTTGAAGAGATCTCTAGTCTTTCCCATTCTGTTGTTTTCCTCTATTTCTTTGCATTGATCACTGAGGAAGGCTTTCTTAAGTCTTCTTGCTATTCTTTGGAACTCTGCATTCAGATGCTTATATCTTTCCTTTTCTCCTTTGCTTTTCGCTTCTCTTCTTTTCACAGCTATTTGTAAGGCCTCCCCAGAGAGTCATTTTGCTTTTTTGCATTTCTTTTCCATGGGGATGATCTTGATCCCTGTCTCCTGTTCATACAATGTCACGAACCTCATTCTATAGTTCATCAGGCACTCTATCTATCAGATCTAGGCCCTTAAATCTATTTCTCACTTCCACTATATAATCATAAGTGATTTGATTTAGGTCATACCTGAATGGTCTAGTGGTTTTCCCTACTTTCTTCAATTTCAGTCTGAATTTGGCAATAAGGATTTCATGATCTGAGCCACAGTCAGCTCCTGGTCTTGTTTATGTTGACTCTATAGAGCTTCTCCATCTTTGGCTGCAAAGAATATAATGAATCTGATTTCAGTGTTGACCATCCTTAGGGAACTCTTTTTCTTGTTGTTTCATTCTTTCTGATGCTATGCAGGAGGCTGTAACATCTCGCCCCCGGAGTGTAATAGCTGGGGCTTCAAGCTAGGCAAACACCCCCTGACGGGGGTGGGGGTGGGGGTGGGTACCCCAATGTGAAGCCGTATCTGGGGCAGCGGGGACAGCAGGACCGGTGCTGCAGTACTTTCCTTCCTTCCCCCCTGCCCTCTGACCCCTTGGGGGTCTTCTTTCTCGGCCAGTAGCCGGACTCCTGGCTTCTTGGCTTGGCTCAGGGAGGAGTTCTTAGAGCTCCCTCCCTGCCCCAGGCCTAAGGGCTGCGGTGCTGGGGCAGGTGTGTGGGGGCGGGGACCGCAGCCTCCACCCAGAAGAAACTATAAAACAAAAATCCGGAGCCTCCCAAACGTGACTGTCGGGGAGAGTGGTCTGGGACAGGCAAAAGACCCAGCTTGAAGAGACCCAGAAAGAGGAAAAGAGGAGGTAAGCAGGGCACCAGCTGCCTCTGTGGAAGAGACCCGGGTGGCCCGGCTTGGTGATCCCAGCCCCGCTTCTTGCTCAGTAACGCACTGGAGCTGCTGTGGCTGCTCCCTTGGTCCCGAGGAGGACAGGAAGCACCCTACTTTCTCAGCACCACCAGTTCTTCTCTAAAGTGGAGTCTCAATCATCAGTGAGATTTATAAAAGGCTATCAAATATTTGGAACACTTCCTTAAAATAAATTGCCGGAAGTGGGTCAGAGGAATGTGAAAACCTTTGCATCTTCTGATAGTCTAGCCAAGGTCCAAGAAGTAGCAAGCTGGCTTTTGGAAATGAATCAGGAACTGCTCTCTGTGGGCAGCAAAAGACAACAAACTGGAGGCTCTCTGAGAGGTAATCCTTCCTCAAGCCAGGCAGATGAGGAGTAGATGAATCATGTGGTGGAAGAGGAACAGCAGCAGCAGCAGCTCAGACACCAAGAGGCAGAGCACACTGTGAGGAATGGTGAAGTCGTTGAAGCAGAACCTAGACCTGGACACCAAAATTATTCCCAGCAAGGACAGTTGGAAGGAAACAACAACTGGTTTATTTTGGTAGATAAGTACTCCTCCAGAAACCAGGAAGAACAGGAGGAAGAGGAAGAAAATGCTGGTGAACAATATGAGGAGGATGAGGAAGAAGAAGAAATGGACTAGGAGAGTGATGATTTGTATCAGTCTGATGACAGCAGCAGGGAAGATGAACATACACATAGTAACAGTGTCACAAACTCTAATAGTATTGTGGACCTGCCTATTCACTAGCTCTCCTCCCAGTTCTATACAAAGACAACAGAAATGAAAAGAAAGTTGGACCATGGTTCTGAGATCTGCTGTTTTTCTTTGGGAAAGCAACCATGCAAAGTCTCAGAATATACAAGTACCACTGGGCTTGTACCATGTTCAGGAACACCAACAACTTTTGGAGACCTGAGAGCAGCCAATGGTCAAGGGCAACAACAACATGGGATTACTTCTTTGCAACCACCTCTAGGCCTCCAGGAATGGTTGAAAATGTTTCAGAGCTGGAGTGGACCAGAGAAATTTCTTGCCTTAGATGAACTTATTGATAGCGGTAAACATCATATGTAAGACATATGATGCAAGTGATAGAATCCCAGTTTCAATAAGACTTCATTTCCTTGCTCCCTAAAGAGCTGACACTGTATGTGCTTTAATTCCTGGAACCTAAAGACCTGCTACAAGCAGCTCAGACTTGTCTTTACTGGAGAATATTGGCTGAAGACAACCTTCTCTGGAGAGAAAAATGCAAAGAAAAGGGTATTGGTGAACAGTTGTACATCAAGAGAAGAAAATTAATAAAATCAGATTTCATTCATAGTCCATGGAAAAATGCATACATCAGACAGTGCAGAATTGATACTAACTGGAGGCGAGGAGAACTCAAGTCTCCTAAGGTGCTGAAAGGACATGATGATCACATGATCACATGCTTATGGTTTTGTGGTAACTAAATAGTTAGTGGTTCTGATGACAACAATTTAAAAGTTTGGTCAGTAGTCACAGGCAAATGTCTGAGGATATTAGTGGGACACACAGGTGGAGTATGGCCATCACATATGAAAGACAATATCATCATTAGTGGATCTACAGATTGGACTCTCAAAGTTTGGAATGCAGACATGGGAGAATGTATACACACCTTATATGATCATAATTCCACCGTCTGTTCTATGCATCTCCATGATAAAAAAGAGTTGTTAGTGGTTCTCGAGGTGCCACCCTTAGGGTTGGGATATTGAGACAGGCCAGTGTTTACATGTGTTGATGGGTCATGTAGCAGCAGTCCACTGTGTTCAATATGATGGCAGGAGGGTTTTTAGTGGAGCATATGATTTCATGGTGAAGGTGTGGGACCCAGAGACATCACTTTGCCAACAAAGGTCCATCTAGTCAAGGCTATGGTTTTTCCAGTAGTCATGTATGGATGTTAGAGTTAGACTATAAAGAAAGCTGAGCACTGAGGGATTGATGCTTTTGAACTGTGGTGTTGGAGAAGACTCTTGAGAGTCCCTTGGACTGCAAGGAGATACAACCAGTCCATCCTAAAGGAAATCCATCCTGAATATTTATTGGAAGGACTGATGCTGAAGCTGAAACTCCAATACTTTGGCCACCTGATGGGAAGAACTAACTCATTTGAAAAGACCCTGATGCTGGGAAAGATTGAAGGTGGGAAGAGAAGGGAATGACAGAGGATGAGATGGTTGGATGGCATCACTGGCTCAATGGACATCAGTTTGAGTAAACTCCAGGAGTTGGTGATGGACAGGGAGACCTGGCATGCTGCAGTCCATGGGGTTGCAAAGAGTTGGACATGACTGAGCAACTGAACTGAACTGATTTCTAGGAATATCTCTGGACCTGTTGTGGGCAGTGTGAGATCAGCTCAGATTCAGATTTGGCCTTACTCTAATTTGTACTTGCTTCCAGAGTCAATAATTGCCCCATAGTCCACAGTCTCAGGCTAACTGTGGGGATTTAATCTGCTGCACCTGTGGCTGCTGGAGTTCATTCCCTTCCTCTTCTTTGGTCACACAACCCCAGGTATTCTGCTTTGGTTTTGTGCCTGCCTCTGCTTGTAGGGTACCTTCTGGTTTCTCTTCACTGCCCAGACAAGGGATGAGGCTTATTAGAGCTAATTTGCTCAGTCAAGTGGGGAGAGGTGGTATGACAGCCACAATTAGGATGTAGTATAGGGACTGCATGTGGCATTAGATACATGCCAGATTTTTTTACAGTCTGAAGGAGGTTGTGCACTTCCCTCAAGGAACTGGCCTAGAATCATGGGTCCCTAGGTTGATCCAAGCTGATCAGGCTCCTAGCAAGGTATAAGCCCTGTGCCCATTAACAACTTGGTGGCAGCTGTCACCTCTGGGGTCAGGACTACTTAGTTTCAGCATTTTGTCCACTGACTCAGGCACTCTCCCTGGGTTTGGCAATGACTACTGGCTTATGCTTTCCCATCTGAGATAGTAAACTGCAGTTGAATCTAGGCCCACCACTGGTGCTCCTGCTGAATTTGTTGGCCACCACTGGGGGCACAGCTGCTCTTTGCAAGCATGTGGTATTAGAATGTACCAGCAGCAATGATCTCTTGCCTCTCTGGGAGGTCCAGGCTTTTCTCTGGATTCCTTCAGCTGTGTCATACTAGCCCCCTCAGAGTATCTTCATCAGAGTCAACTGCAGTCCTCTCCTTGAGCCCAACCCCCAAAGCCTGAGCCTGATCACCCAGCCCCCATTCACTGCTGTAGGCATGAACACGTAAGCCTTTTCTTGACTGGGAAGTGCTGTTCATTGTGAATTCTTTCTGCTTTGCCTTCTGAGCACCTGTTGCTTTGTTCCCCACTGAAATTCCCAAGTTCCTTCCTATCCCCACCCATGTGGGGGTCTGTGAGTGTGTGGAAACTTTTCAGGACTCCCTTCTGGGAGCACAGTTCTCTGTCCTAAAATCTTTTATCTCTCTCTTTTTTAAATCTTCATCTTTTGCCCTTCCTCATTCTAAGGAGATCGGCTTGTCTTTTTGAAGTCTGGGTTCTTCTGCCTTGTTCAGAAGGTGTTCTGTAGCTGTTGCATATGCAGATGAAGTTTTGATGTATTTGTGGAGAGGGAGATGATCTCCTTATCTTATTCCTCCACCATCTTGGAAGCCCCGTCTAGATGTATTCTTCATGTATTTGTCTGTAGACTTTTTAATGATGGCCATTATGACTGGTATGAGGTGATGTTCATTGTAGTTTTGATTTGCAATTCTCTAATAATTAGCAATATTGAACATTTTTCATGTGTCTATATATTTTCTTTGGGAGAAGAAATGTTTATACCTTCTCCTTTAAAGTTCCCCTAAGAAGGGGAAGCACAGACAAACTTTGGAGGAGCGAATATGGATGGAGAAGTGGCTCCTTGTATTGATAGTTATGGGAGTTTGCTGCTCAGGTGTCACTTGGAGATCCTGTTGTGAGCAGTGTAGTCACCTGACAGTTTCTGTTGCAAATTTGCTGTTGCAAATTTGAAATCCACCAGTGTGAAATCTGTGTCCACACTCTCACTAGACTGCTCCCAGCCAGTAATTGAGCACCATGGAAGCACTAAGGCCAGGATATTCCTGCCCAACACAGAATCCTGCGCTCCTCATTAGCCTAGTTGAAACTTTCTCTGAGCTACAGTGCAGTGTGGCTCTTCCTACTCATCTCTCCTTTCTTTTTGTTTTCCTTTCACAGCAGCCAAAACTGCATGGTAGTTTGAAGGCTCTCCCCACCTACTCCTGCTCCCCTTTTCCTTTACTTCTCACCAGTGTTTCCCTCAATAAGTCTTTTATACTTCTCATATTTTAGCATTTGACTCCTTGTGAGTTCCTGGGGCTTTAGGGGAGGAGGCCAGAGTGACATTTAAGGTGTAGGGTAAACAATATAGGTGCCATTTACCAACACTTTTGGAAGTTTTTTATCAAAAAATATGGCTTGATTTGTGCATGCTAGCTGAATATCAGTATGGGGTCTGAACTTCATTCTTGTCCCTCATCTATTCATTTATTGAAGCATCATTCATCCTTTATTGGTAGGTTTATTTATGTGAATATATGTGTGTATATATATATTCATGTGAAATATATATATATATATATATATATATATATATATATATATTCTCTTACCCTTTAAAAAAATACTATAGCTCATACACCATATACTCTCTTCTGCACCTTGACTTTTTCACTTATATTTATACTGGACATGTTTCCATCTCACTACATAGAGAGGTAACATTCTTTTTCACATCCATATGACATTTCCCTGAGAAATATTTTTATATTTCAACCAATCACTTATTGATAGAAGATTGGACTGTTTCTAAACTTTCTGTATTTACAATGTCTAAATGAAAAAACTTTCACGTGTCATTTAGGGCACATGTAAGTTTATAAAATGGGCTATAAAAATGATACCTATTTAAGAATTGGATTTGAAATCTAGTAATTTCTAAGAGAAAATGGAAGTCAATATAATAATAAAAGGACAGAAAGCAGCCTGGTTAAAGTGAAGGAAGTCACCAAATTTTTATCTGTCTGTGGCCACCATCAGGTGGCCAAAGTTTTGGAATTTCAGCTTCAGTCTCAGTCATTCCAATGAATATTCAGGACTGATTTCCTTTAGGATTGACTAGTTGGCTCTCCTTGTAGTCCAAGGGATTCTCAAGAGTATTCTACAACACCACAATTCAAAAGCATCAATTCTTCTGTGCTCAGCTTTCTTTATAGTCCAACTCTCACATCCATACATGACTACTGGAAAAACCATAGCTTTGCCTAGATGGACATTTTCTGGCAAAGTAATGTCTCTGCTTTTTAATATGATGTCTACGTTGGTCATAGCTTTTATTCCAAAGAGCAAGAATCTTTTAATTTCATGATATCTTTGACTATATGGACCTTTGCTGGCAGAGTAATATCTCTGCTTTTTAATAAGCTGTCTAGGTTGGTCATAGCTTTTCTTCCAAGGAACAAGGGTCTTTTAATTTTGTGGCTTCAGTCACCATCTACAGTGATTTTGGATCCCCAAAAAATAAATTATTTCACTGTTTCCATTGTTTTCCCATCTATTTGCCATGAAGTGATGGAACTGGATGCCATGATCTTAGTTTTCTGAATGTTGAGTTTTAAGCGAGCTTTTTCACTCTCCTCTTTTACCTTCATCAAGAAGCTCTTTAGTTCCTCTTTGCTTTCTGCCATAACTGTGGTGTCATCTTCATATCTGAGGTTATTGATATTCCTTCAGGTAATCTTGATTCCACTTTGTGCTTCATCTACCCAGCATTTCACATGATGTACTCTGCATATAAGTTAAATAAGCAGGGTGACAGTATTCAGCCTTGCTGTATTCCTTTCCCAATTTTAAACCAGTCCACTGTTCCATGTCAGGTTCTAACTGTTGCTTCTTGACTTGTATACAGGATTCTCAGGAGCCAGGTAAAGTGGTCTGGTACTTCGAACTCTTTAAGAATTTTCCATAATTTGTTGTGATCCACACAGTTGAAGTCTTTAGTGTAGTTAACTAAGCAGAAATAAATATTATTCTGGAATTCTCTTGCTTTTTCTATGATCCAATGGATGTTAGCAGTTTGATCTCTGATTCCTCTGCCTTTCCTAAATCCAGCTTGTACATCTCTAAGTTCTCAATTCACATACTGTGGAAGCCTAGCTTGAAGAATTTTGAGCATTGCCTTGTTAGCATGTGAAATGAGTGCTATTGTGTGGTAGTTTGAGCATCTTTGGCATTGCCCTTCTTTGGGACTGAAATAAAAACTGACCTTTTCCAGCCCTATAACCACTGCTGAGCTTTCCAAATTTGCTGGCATATTGAGTGCAACACTTCGACAGCACCATCTTTAGGATTTGAAATAGCTCAGCTGGAATTCCATCACCCCCACTAGCTTTTTTTGTAGTGAGGCCCACTTGGCTTCAAACTCCAGTATGTCAGTCTGTAGGTGACTGATAAGACAATTATGGTTATACAGGTCATTAAGATCTTTTTTAAATAGTTCTTCTGTGTATTCTTGATACCTCTTCTTAATCTCTTCTGTTTCTGTTAGGTCCATACCATTTCTGTCCTTTATTGCGCCCATCTTGGCATGAGCTACTCAGTTCATGGTACTTTTATCATAGAAGCCTGAACAGATTGTCTCTTTGTATGTATGTCTATATGCATGCATGGATGCATGTATGTATTTTTCCTTCCACATCCATTTCCTCTCTCCAGAAGGACTATGAAAAGCATATTCATAGGAATTTGTATAATGATTGATAAGCATGTTTTATCCTCCTATAATCACTTGCAGTTTATCATTAAATAAAATAATAAAGAAATAATTCCTTTTAATTTTTTTTATTATTTTAATTAATTAATTTTATTTTATTTTTTAATTTTATTTTATTTTTAAACTTTACATAATTGTATTAGTTTTGCCAAATATCAAAATGAATCTGCCACAGGTACACATGTGTTCCCCATCCTGAACCCTCCTCCCTCCTCCCTCCCCATACCATCCCTCTGGGTCGTCCCAGTGCACCAGCCCCAAGCATCCAGTATCGTGCATCGAACCTGGACAGGCAACTCGTTTCATACATGATATTTTACATGTTTCAATGCCATTCTCCCAAATCTTCCCACCTTCTCCCTCTCCCACAGAGTCCATAAGACTGTTCTATACATCAGTGTCTCTTTTACTGTCTCGTACACAAGGTTACTGTTACCATCTTTCTAAATTCCATATATATGCGTTAGTGTAGTGTATTGGTGTTTTTCTTTCTGGCTTACTTCACTCTGTATAATAGGCTCCAGTTTCATCCACCTCATTAGAACTGATTCAAATGTATTCTTTTTAATGGCTGAGTAATACTCCATTGTGTATATGTACCATGGATTTCTTATCCATTCATCTGCTGATGGACATCTAGGTTGCTTCCATGTCCTGGCTATTATAAACAGTGCTGCGATGAACATTGGGGTACACGTGTCTCTTTCCCTTCTGGTTTCCTTAGTGTGTATACCCAGCAGTGGGATTTCTGGGTCATATGGCATTTCTATTGCCAGTGTTTTAAGGAATCTCCACACTGTTCTCCAGAGTGGCTGTACTAGTTTGCATTCCCACCACAGTGTAAGAGGGTTCCCATTTCTCCACACCCTCTCCAGCATTTATTATTTATAGACTTTTGGATTGTAGTCATTCTGACTGGCGTGAAATGGTACCTCATAGTGGATTTGATTTGCATTTCTCTGATAATGAGTGATGTTGAGCATCTTTTCATGTGTTTGTTAGCCATCTGTATGTCTTCTTTGGAGAAATGTCTATTTAGTTCTTTGGCCCATTTTTTGATTGGGTCATTTATTTTTCTGGAGTTGAGCTGTAGGAGTTGCTTGTATATTTTTGAGATTAGTTGTTTGTCAGTTGCTTCTTTTGCTATTATTTTCTCCCATTCTGAAGGCTGTCTTTTCACCTTGCTAATAGTTTCCTTTGAAGTGCAGAAGCTTTTAAGGTTAATTAGGTCCCATTTGTTTATTTTTGCTTTTATTTCCAATATTCTGGGAGGTGGGTCATAGAGGATCCTGCTGTGATGTATGTCAGAGAGTGTTTTGCCTATGTTCTCCTCTAGGAGTTTTATAGTTTCTGGTCTTACGTGTAGATCTTTAATCCATTTTGAGTTTATTTTTGTGTATGGTGTTAGAAAGTGTTCTACTTTCATTCTTTTACAAGTGGTTGACCAGATTTCCCCGCACCACTTGTTAAAGAGATTGTCTTTAATCCATTGTGTATTCTTGCCTCCTTTGTCAAAGATAAGGTGTCCATATGTGTGTGGATTTATCTCTGGGCTTTCTATTTTGTTCCATTGATCTATACTTCTGTCTTTGTGCCAGTACCATACTGTCTTGATAACTGTGGCTTTGTAGTAGAGCCTGAAGTCAGGTAGGTTGATTCCTCCAGTTCCATTCTTCTTTCTCAAAATAGCTTTGACTATTCGAGGTTTTTTGTATTTCCATACAAATTGTGAAATTATTTGTTCTAGCTCTGTGAAGAATACCGTTAGTAGTTTGATAGGGATTGCCTTGAATCTATAAATTGCTTTGGGTAGTATACTCATTTTCACTATATTGATTCTTCCAATGCATGAACATGGTATATTTCTCCATCTATTAGTGTCCTCTTTGATTTTTTTCACCAGTGTTTTATAGTTTTCTATATATAGGTCTTTTGTTTCTTTAGGTAGATATATTCCTAAGTATTTTATTCTTTCCGTTGAAATGGTGAATGGAATTGTTTCCTTAATTTCTCTTTCTGTTTTCTCATTATTAGTGTATAGGAATGCAAGGGATTTCTGGGTGTTGATTTTATATCCTGCAACTTTATTATAGTCATTGATTAGTTCTAGTAATTTTCTGGTGGAGTCTTGAGGGTTTTCTATGTAGAGGATCATGTCATCTGCAAACAGTGAGAGCTTTACTTCTTCTTTTCCAATTTGGATTCCTTTTATTTCTTTTTCTGCTCTGATTGCTGTGGCCAAAACTTCCAAAACTATGTTGAATAGTAATGGTGAAAGTGGGCAACCTTGTCTTGTTCCTGACTTTAGAGGAAATGCTTTCCATTTTTCACCATTGAGGATAATGTTTGCTGTGGGTTTGTCATATATAGCTTTTATTATGTTGAGGTATGTTCCTTCTATTCCTGCTTTCTGGAGAGTTTTTATCATAAATGGATGTTGAATTTTGTCAAAGGCTTTCTCTGCATCTATTGAGATAATCATATGGTTTTTATTTTTCAATTTGTTAATGTGGTGTATTACATTGATTGATTTGCGGATATTGAAGAATCCTTGCATCTCTGGGATAAAGCCCACTTGGTCATGGTGTATGATCTTTTTAATGTGTTGTTGGATTCTGATTGCTAGAATTTTGTTAAGGATTTTTGCATCTATGTTCATCAGTGATATTGGCCTGTAGTTTTCTTTTTTTGTGGGATCTTTTTCAGGTTTTGGTATTAGTATGATGGTGGCCTCATAGAATGAGTTTGGAAGTTTACCTTCCTCTGCAATTTTCTGGAAGAGTTTGTGCAGGATAGGTGTTAGCTCTTCTCTAAATTTTTGGTAAAATTCAGCTGTGAAGCCGTCTGGACCTGGGCTTTTGTTTGCTGGAAGATTTTTGATTACAGTTTCAATTTCCGTGCTTGTGATGGGTCTGTTAAGATTTTCTATTTCTTCCTGGTCGAGTTTTGGAAAGTTGTACTTTTCTAAGAATTTGTCCATTTCTTCCACGTTGTCCACTTTATTGGCATATAATTGTTGATGGTAATCTCTTATGATCCTTTGTATTTCTGTGTTGTCTGTTGTGATCTCTCTATTTTCATTTCTAATTTCATTGATTTGATTTTTCTCCCTTTGTTTCTTGATGAGGCTGGCTAATGATTTGTCAATTTTATTTATCCTTTCAAAGAACCAGCTTTTGGCTTTGTTGATTTTTGCTATGGTCTCTTTTGTTTCTTTTGCATTTATTTCTGCTCTAAGTTTTTAAGATTTCTTTCCTTCTACTAACCTTGGGGTTCTTCATTTCTTCCTTTTCTAGTTGCTTTAGGTGTAGAGTTAGGTTATTTATTTGACTTTTTTCTTGTTTCTTGAGATGTGCCTGTATTGCTATGAACTTTCCCCTTAGGACTGCTTTTACCGTGTCCCACAGGTTTTGGGTTGTTGTGTTTTCATTTTCATTCATTTATATGCAAATTTTGATTTCTTTTTTGATTTCTTCTGTGATTTGTTGGTTATTCAGCAGCGTGTTGTTCAGCCTCCATATGTTGCAATTTTTAATAGTTTTTCTCCTGTAATTGAGATCTAATCTTACTGCATTGTGGTCAGAAAATACTCTTGGAATGATTTCTATTTTTTTTTTTTTTTTGAATTTACCAAGTCTATCTTTATGGCCCAGAATGTGATCTATCCTGTAGAAGGTTCCATGTGTGTTTGAGAAAAAGGTGAAATTCATTGTTTTGGGATGAAATGTCCTATAGGTATCAATTAGGTCTAACTGGTCTATTGTATTGTTTAAAGTTTGTGTTTCCTTGTTAATTTTCTGTTTAGTAGATCTATCCATAGGTGTGAGTGGGGTATTAAAATCTCCCACTATTATTGTGTTATTGTTAATTTCTCCTTTCATACTTGTTAGCATTTGTCTTACATACTGCGGTGCTCCCGTGTTGGGTGCATATATATTTATAATTGTTATATCTTCTTCTTGGATTGATCCTTTGATCATTATGTAGTGACCTTCTTTGTCTCTTTTCACAGCCTTTGTTTTAAAGTCTATTTTATCTGATATGAGTATTGCTACTCCTGCTTTCTTTTGGTCCCTATTTGCATGGAAAATCTTTTTCCAGCCCTTCACTTTCAGTCTGTATGTGTCCCCTGTTTTGAGGTGGGTCTCTTGTAGACAACATATGTAGGGGTCTTGTTTTTGTATCCATTCAGCCAGTCTTTGTCTTTTGGTTGGGGCATTCAACCCATTTACATTTAAGGTAATTGCTGATAAGTATGATCCTGTTGCCATTTACTTTATTGTTTTTGGTTCTAATTTATATATCGTTTTTATGTTTCCTGTCTAGAGAATATCCTTTAGTATTTGTTGGAGAGCTGGTTTGGTGGTGCAGAATACTCTCAGCTTTTGCTTGTCTGAAAACCTTTTGATTTCTCCTTCATACTTGAATGAGATCCTTGCTGGATACAATAATCTGGGCTATAGGTTATTTTCTTTCATCATTTTAAGTATGTCTTGCCATTCCCTCCTGGCTTGAAGAGTTTCTATTGAAAGATCAGCTGTTATCCTTATGGGAATCCCCTTGTGTGTTATTTGTTGTTTTTCCCTTGCTGCTTTTAATATTTGTTCTTTGTGTTTGATCTTTGTTAATTTGATTACTATGTGTCTTGGGGTGTTTCGCCTTGGGTTTATCCTGTTTGGGACACTCTGGGTTTCTTGGACTTGGGTGATTATTTCCTTTCCTTCCTTCAACTATTATCTCCTCAAGTATTTTCTCATGGTCTTTCTTTTTGTCTTCTTCTGGGACCCCTATGATTCGAATATTGTAGCATTTAATATTGTCCTGGAGGTCTCTGAGATTGTCCTCATTTCTTTTAATTCGTTTTTCTTTTATCCTCTCTGATTCATTTATTTCTACCATTCTATCTTCTAATTCACTAATCCTATCTTCTGCCTCTGTTATTGTATTTGTTGCCTCCAGAGTGTTTTTAATTTCATTTATTGCATTATTCATTATATATTGACTCTTTTTTATTTCTTCTAGGTCCTTGTTAAACCGTTCTTGCATCTTCTCAGTCCTTGTCTCCAGGCTATTTATCTGTGATTCCATTTTAATTTCAAGATTTTGGATCAATTTCACTATCATTATTCGGAATTCTTTATCAGGTAGATTCCCTATCTCTTCCTCTTTGGTTTGGTTTGGTGGGCATTTATCATGTTCCTTTATCTGCTGGGTATTCCTCTGTCTCTTCTTCTTGTTTAAATTGCTGAGTTTGGGGTGTCCTTTCTGTATTCTGGTAGTTTGTGGAGTTCTCTTTATTGTGGCATTTCCTCGCTGTGTGTGGGTTTGTACAGGTGGCTTGTCAAGGTTTCTTGGTTAGGGAAGCTTGTGTCGGTGTTCTGGTGGGTGGAGCTGTATTTCTTCTCTCTGGAGTGGAATGAAATGTCCAGTGATGAGTTATGAGATGTCTATGGTTTTTGGGTGACTTTGGGCAGCCTGTATCTTGAAGCTCAGGGCTGTGTTCCTTTGTTGCTGGAGAATTTGCTTGGTATGTCTTGCCCTGGAACTTGTTGGCCCTTGTGTGGTGCTTGGTTTCAGTGTCGGTATGGAGGCGTTTGATGAGCTCCTGTCAATTAATGTTCCTTGGAGTCAGGAGTTCCCTGGAGTCAGGGTTTGGACTTAAGCCTCCTGCTTCCGGTTTTCAGTCTTATTTTTACAGTAGTCTCAAAACTTCTCCTTCTATAGCACCATTGATAAAACATCTACATTAAAGATGAAAAGCTTCTCTACCGTGAGGGTCACTCAGAGAGGTTCACAGCGTTACATGTAGAAGAGAAGAGGGAGGAGGGAGTTAGAGGTGACCCAAATGAGATGAGGTGGAATCAATAGTGGAGAGAGTGGGCTAGCCAGTAGTCACTTCCTTGTGTGCACTCCACAACTGCACCGCTCAGAGATGTTCACGGAGTTATACAGAGAAGAGCAGAAGGAGGCAGGAGACAGAGGTGGCCAGAAGGATAAAAGGGGGAAATGAAAAGGAGGGAGACAGATCCAGCCAGTAATCAGTTCCCTAAGTGTTCTCCACCGTCTGGAACACACAGAAATTCACAGAGTTGGGTAGAGCAGAGAGGGGTTAGGGAGGAGATACAGGCGACCTGGTGGAGAAAACGGAGAGTCCAAAGGGAGAGAGAGCAGTCAAGCAAGTAATCTCGTTCCCTAGTGAAAAATGGGTCCTGAAGATTGGGTTCTTAAAGGTACAAAATTGGTAACAAATACATAAAAGCAAAAATTAAAAGTCTAGAGTAGAGTTTGGAATTTCAAAAATACGATGTTAAGGAAAAGAAGAAGGGAAAGAAAGAGAAAAAATGAACAAAGAAAAACAAACAAGGTCGCAAAAATTATAAAGAAAATACAGGTACAAAATTGATAACTAATACCAAAAAGCAAAAGTTAAAAATCTAGAGTAGAGTTTGGAATTTCAAAATTACAATGTTAAAAAAAAAGAAGAAAAATAAAGAGAGAAAACAAGCAAACAAAAACAAACAATGTCACAAAAATTATAAAGAAAATACAGGTACAAAATTGATATCAAATACCAAAAAGCATAAATTAAAAATCTAGAGTAGAGTTTGGAATTTCAGATATACAATGTTATAGAAAAGAAGAAGAGAAAGAAACAGAGGGAAAAAAAAAGTCACAGAAATTATAAAAAAAAATATAGGTACAAAATTGATAACATATACCAAAAAGCAAAAATTAAAAATCTAGAGTAGAGTTTGGAATTTCAAAAATACAATGTTAAAGAGAAGAAGGAAAAAAAAAGGTCAAAAAATTATAAAATATATATATATATATATATATATATATATATATATGAAGTTTGCTGAAGAAGAAAAAAATAGGGTCTTTTTTTTTTTTTGCAAAGTAATAGGTTATAAAAGTGAAAATTAAAGGAACAATAAAGGCCTTAAATTTTTTTTTTTTAAATTAAAAAAAAAAAGAAAGAAAGAATGATCGTAAAAATAGTAAAAATATATCTAGGACTTTCTCTGGTTTTGTTGTGAGTATTGTGGGTTCAGTTCATTTTTGGCTAGTTCCTTGGTCTGACTTATACTTCTCAAGATCTATAGGCCCCTTCCTATGTAGTCTGTAGTAACCACAGGGTTTTAATCTATTGCCTGTAGCTTCCAAGGCGTTTCCCTCTGTTATAGCTTCTTCCATTTGCTGGTCTTTTCAGTGTCTGGTTTCCGCCCTGACACAAAGGGGATGGTGGAGGACACTTTTTTTTTTTTTTTTTTTTTAGGCTCACTTGTTCAGTCGCGCTGTGGGGAGGGAGGGAGGGAGGGATGCTGCAAACAAATAACACTGGCGTGCGTTCTCAGTGCCTCAACCACACTGGGTCTGCCCCCACTCATGGCGCGTGTAGTCTCCCTGCCCACACTGCTTGGGCTCTAGGTTGTTCCGCTGGGAACAATCCAAGGCTGGCCGTGGGCTGCATGCACCTCTCAGGTCCAAGCCGCTCAGGTTCAGGCACTCAGGTAGTCCTCAGAGGTACAGACTCGGTTGGGCCTGCGTTTTGTGCTCTTCCCAGGTCTGAGCAGCTCAGGTGATGAGGTGTTTGGCGAGCGCCAATGCTGCGACTTATCACCTCCCCGCCACTTGGTTATCTGGGTGTAAAACCGGCGCACCTTCTCAGGCAGATGTTGACCGTCCAGACCCCCAAGAAGTTTTAGTTAGCAAAGAAGCCTGCTTACAGTTTTATAGATTATGTCTTTTTGGGGCTGCGATTGCCCCCTTCTGGCTCTGGCTGCCTGTCACCGGAGGGGGAAGGTCTTCAGCCGGCTATCTCTGTTCAGTCCTTTGTTCCGTGTGCTGGCCTGGCGGTGTCTTAGGTTAGGGCTGGCTTTTCGCGTGGTAGATATCCCACAGTCTGGTTTGCTAGCCCAAATTATTTCACTCAGATAGCGCTCAGGGTATTCATGCCAGATTCTTACTCTAAGCGATGCAGCCCGCGCCGTGCCTCCCTGCCCAGCCCCCGCTTGCTAATGCCGTGTACAGGCATCTGCGCTGATTCTCCGCTGGGGGAGTTACCATAGGGCTCGCAGTCTGCGAGTTTTAATTGTTTATTTATTTTTTCTCCCTGTTATGTTGCCCTCTGTGCTTCCAAAGCTTGGCACAGATTCAGCAGTGAGAAGGTTTCCTGGTGTTTGGAAACTTCTCTCTTTTTAAGACTCCCTTCCCGGGACGGAACTCCGTCCCTCCCTCTTTTGTCTCTTTTTTTGTCTTTTATATTTTTTCCTACCTCCTTTCAAAGAGTTGGGTTGCTTTTCTGGGTGCCTGATGTCCTCTGCCGGCATTCAGAAGTTGTTTTGTGGAATTTACTTGACGTTTAAATTCTCTTTTGATGAATTTGTGGGGAAGAAAGTGTTCTCCGCGTCCTACTCCACTGCCATCTTGGCTCCGCCCCTAATTTATTTATTTTAATTGGAGGCTAATTACTTTACAATATTGTATTGCTTTTGCCATACATTGACATGAATCCTCCATAGGTGTACATGTGTTCCCCATCTTGAAACCCCTCCTACCTCCCAACCCCATATCATCCCTCTGGGTCATCCCAGTGCACCAGCCCCGAGCATCCAGTATCATGCATTGAACTTGGACTGGCGATTTGTTTCACATACAATATACATGTATCATTGACATTCTCCCAAATCATCCCAGCCTCTCCCTCTCCCACAAACTCCAAAAGACAGTTCCATACATCTGTGTCTCTTTTGCTGTCTCACATACAGGGTTATCGTTACCATCTTTCTAAATTCCATATATATGTGTTTACTTCAGTTCAGTTCCGTTCAGTCGCTCAGTGGTGTCCGACTCTTTGCGACCTCATGAATCTCAGCACGCCAGGCCCCACTGTCCATCACCAATTCCCGGGGTTCACCCAGACTCAGGTCCATTGAGTCAGTGATGCCATCCAGCCATCTCATCCTCTGTCGTCCCCTTCTCCTCCTGCTCCAATGCCTCCCAGCATCAGAGTCTTTTCCAATGAGTCAACTCTTCGCATAAGGTGGCCAAAGCACTGGAGTTTCAGCTTTAGCATTATTCGTTCCAAAGAAATCCCAGAGCTGATCTCCTTCAGAATGGACTGGTTGGATCTCCTTGCAGTCCAAGGGACTCTCAAGAGTCTTCTCCAACACCACAGTTCAAAAGCATCAATTCTTCAGCTCTCAGCCTTCTTCACAGTCCAAGTCTCACATCCATTCATGACCACAGGAAAAACCATAGCCTTGACTAGACAGACTTTTGTTGGCAAAATAATGTCTCTGCTTTTGAATTTCCTTTCTAGGTTGTTCATAACTTTCCTTCCAAGGAGTAAGTGTCTTTTAATTTCATGGCTGCAGTCACCATCTGCAGTGATTTTAGAGCCCAGAAAAATAAAGTCTGACACTGATTCCACTGTTCCCCCATCTATTTCCCATGAAGCGATGGGACTGGATGCCATGATCTCCGTTTTCTGAATGTTGAGCTGTAAGCCAACTTTTTCACTCTCCAATTTCACTTTCATCAAGAGGCTTTTGAGTTCCTCTTCACTTTCTGCCATAAGGCTGGAGTCATCTGCATATCTGAGGTTATTGATATTTCTCCCGGCAAACTTGATTCCAGCTTGTGTTTCTTCCAGCCCAGCATTTCTCATGATGTACTCTGCATAGATGTTAAATAAGCAGGGTGACAATATACAGCCTTGACATACTCCTTTTCCTATTTGGAACCAGTGTGTTGTTCCATGTCCAGTTCTAACTGTTGCTTCCTGAACTGCGTACAAATTTCTCAAGAGGCAGATCAGGTGGTCTGGTATTGCCATCTCTTTCAGAATTTTCCACAGTTTATTGTGAGCCACACAGTCAAAGGCTTTGGCATAGTTAATAAAGCAGAACCAGATGTTTTTCTGGAACTCTCTTGCTTTTTCCATGATCCAGCAGATGTTGGCACTTTGATCTCTGATTCCTCTGCCTTTTCTAAAACCAGTTTGAACATCAGGAAGTTCACGGTTCACATATTGCTGAAGCCTGGCTTGGAGAATTTTGAGCATTGCTTTCTTAGTGTGTGAGATGAGTGCAATTGTGTGGTAGTTTGAGCATTCTTTGGCATTGCCTTTCTTTGGGATCAGAATGAAAACTGACCTTTTCCAGGCCTGTGGCCACTGCTGAGATTTCCAAATTTGCTGTCATATTTAGTGCAGGACTTCCACAGCATCATCTTTCAGGATTTGAAATAGCGCAAGTGGAATTCCATCACCGCCCCTAGCTTTGTTTGTAGTGATGCTTTCTAAGGCCCACTTGACTTCACATTCCAGGATGTCTGGCTCTAGGTCAGTGATCACACCATCGTGATTATCTGGGTCATGAAGATCTTTTTTGTACAGTTCTTCTGTGTATTCTTGACACATCTTCTTAATATCCTCTGCTTCTGTTAGGTCCATACAATTTCTGTCCTTTATCGAGCCCATCTTTGCATGAAATGTTCCCTTGATATCTCTAATTTTCTTGAAGAGATCTCTTGTCTTTCCCATTCTGTTGTTTTCCTCTGTTTCTTTGCATTGACTGCTGAGGAAGGTTTCTTATCTCTTCTTGCTATTCTTTGGAACTCTGTATTCCGATGCTTATATCTTTCCTTTTCTCCTTTGATTTTCACTTCTCTTCTTTTCACAGCTATTTTTAAGGCCTCCTCAGACAGCCATTTTGCTTTTTTGCATTTCTTTTCCATGGGGATGGTCTTGATCCCTGCCTCCTGTACAATGTCACGAACCTCATTCCATAGTTCATCAGGCACTCTATCTATCAGATCTAGGCCCTTAAATCTATTTCTCATTTCCACTGTATAATCATAAGGGATTTGATTTAGGTCATACCTGAATGGTCTAGTGGTTTTCCCTACTTTCTTCATTTTCAGTCTGAATTTGGCAATAAGGAGTTCATAATCTGAGCCAGAGTCTGCTCCTGGTCTTGTTTATGTTGACTGTATAGAGCTTCTCCATCTTTGGCTGCAAAGAATATAATCAATCTGATTTCAGTGTTGACCATCTGGTGATCTCCATGTGTAGAGTCTTCTCTTGTGTTGTTGGGAGAGGGTGTTTGTTATGATCAGTGCATTTTCTTGGCAAAACTCTATTAATCTTTGCCTTGCTCCATTTCAAATTCCAAGGCCAAATTTGCCAGTTACTCCAGGTGTTTATTGACTTCCTACTTTTGCCTTCCAGTCCCCTATAATGAAAATGACATCTTTTTTGGGTGTTAGTTCTAAAAGGTCTTGTAGGTCTTCATAGAACTGTTCAACTTCAGCTTCTTCAGCATTACTCATTGGGGCATAGACTTGGATTACTGTGATATTGAATGGTTTGCCTTGGAAACGAACAGAGATCATTCTGTCATTTTTGAGATTGCATCCAAGTACTGCATTTTGGACTCTTCTGTTGACCATGATGGCTACTCCATTTCTTCTGAGGGATTCCTGCCTGCAGTAGTAGATATAATGGTCATCTGAGTTAAATTCACCCATTCCAGTCCATTTTAGTTCGCTGATTCCTAGAATGTCAACATTCATGCTTGCCATCACTTGTTTGACCACGTCCAATTTGCCTTGATTCATGGACCTGACATTCCAGGTTCCTATGCAATATTGCTCTTTACAGCATCGAACCTTGCTTCTATCACCAGTCATATCCACAACTGGGTATTGTTTTTACTTTGGCTCCATCCTTTCATTGTTTCTGGAGTTATTTCTCCACTGATCTCCAGTAGCATATTGGGCACCTACTGACATGGGGAGTTCCTCTTTCAGTATCCTTTCATTTTGCTTTTTCATACTGTTCATGGGGTTCTCAAGGCAAGAATACTGAAGTGGTTTGCCATTCCCTTCTCCAGTGCACGACATTCTGTCAGATCTCTCCACCATGACCCGCTCATCTTGGCTTGCCCCACGGGCAAGGATTAGTTTCATTGAGTTAGACAAGGCTGTGGTCCTAGTGTGATTAGATTGACTAGGTTTCTGTGTGTATGGTTTCAGTGTGTCTGCCCTGTGATTCCCTCTTGCAACACCTACCATCTTACTTGGGTTTCTCTTACTTTGGGCGTGGGGTATCTCTTCACGGCTTCTCCAGCAAAGCGCAGCCCCTGCTCCTTACCTTGGATGAGGGGTATCTCCTCACTGCCTCCCTTCCTGACTTTCAACGCGGGATAGCTCCTCTAGGCCCTCCTGCGCCCACGCAGCCACAGATCCTTGGACGTGGGGTTGGTCCTCCCGGCTGCTGCCCCTGGCCTCAGGCATGGGGTTGGTCCTCCTGGCCGCCGCCCCTGGCCTCGGGCACCGGGGCATGGGGTAGCTCCTCCCGGCTGCCGCCCCTAACCTCAGACATGAGATAACTCCTCTCGTCGCTGCCCCTGACCTCAGACATGGGGTAGCTCTTCTTGGGCATGCTTAGTGCGGTGGTCGTCGCAGCCACCTGCGCTTAGTGCGCCGGTCAGTATATATGTGTTAGTATACTGTATTGGTGTTTTTCTTTCTGGCTTACTTCGCCCTGTACAGTAGGCTCCAGTTTCATCCACCTCATTAGAACTGATTCAAATGTATTCTCTTTAATGGTTGAGTAATACTCCATTGTGTATACGTATCACAGCTTTCTTATCCATTCATCTGCTGATGGACATCTAGGTTGCTTCCATGGCCTGGCTACTATAAACAGTGCTGCAATGAACATTGGAGTGTCCATGTCCCTTTCAATTCTGATTTCCTCAGTGTGTATGCCCAGCAGTGGGATTGCGGGGTTATACGGCAGTTTTATTTCCAGGTTTTTAAGGAATCTCCACATTGTTCTCCAAAGTGTCTGTATCAGTGTGCATTCCCACCAACAGTGAAAACGGTTCCCTTTTCTTTCTCCACACCCTCTCCAGCATTTATTGCTTGTAGACTTTTGGATACCCCGCTCCAATACTCTTGCCTGGAAAATCACATGGATGGGGGAGCCTGGTTGGCTACAGTCCATGGGGTCGCTAAGAGTCGAACACGACTGAGAGATTTCACTTTCACTTTTCATTTTCATGTATTGGAAAAGGAAACGGCAACCCACTCCAGTGTTCTTGCCTGGAGAATCCCAGGGACGGGGGAGCCTGGTGGGCTGCCATCTATGGGGTTGCACAGAGTTGGACACGACTGAAGCGACTTAGTAGCAGCAGCAGCAGCAGCAGACTTTTGGATAGAAGCCATTCTGACTGGCATGAAATGGTACCTCATTGTGGTTTTAATTAGCATTTCTCTGATAATGAGTGATGTTGAGTATCTTTTCATGTGTTTGTTAGCCATCTGTATGTCTTCTTTGGAGAAATGTCTATTTAGCTCTTTGGCCCATTTTTTGATTGGGTCGTTTATGTTTCTGGAATTGAGCTGCAGGAGTTGCTTGTATATTTTTGAGATTAATTCTTTGTCACTTGCTTCATTTGCTATTATTTTCTGCCATTCTGAAGGCTGTCTTTTCACCTTGCTTATAGTATCCTTTGTTGTGCAGAAGCTTTTAATTTTAATTAGGTCCCATTTTTTTATTTTTGCTTTTATTTCCAACATTCTGGGAGGTGGGTCATAAAGGATCCTGCTGTAATGTATGTCAGAGAGTGTTTTGCCTATGTTCTCCTCTAGAAGTTTTTTTTTTTTTTTTTTTAACTTTACAATATTGTATTGGTTTTGCCATACATCAACATGAATCTGCCACGGGTGTACACGTGTTCTTATTTTCTGGTCCTACATTTAGATCTTTAATCCATTTCGAGTTTACTTTTGTGTATGATGTTAGAAAGTGTTGTAGTTTCATTCTTTTACTAGTGGTTGACCAGTTTTCCCAGCACTACTTGTTAAAGAGATTGTCTTTTCTCCATTGTATATTCTTGCCTCCTTTGTCAAAGATAAGGTGTCCATAGGTGCGTGGATTTATCTCTGGGCTTTCTGTTTTGTTCCATTCATCTATATTTCTGTCTTTGTGCCAGTACCATACTGTCTTGATGACTGTGGCTTTGTAGTAGAGCCTGAAGGCAGGCATGTTGATTCCTCCAGTTCCATTCTTCTTTCCCAAGATTGCTTTGGCTATTCGAGGTTTTTGTATTTCCATACAAATCATGAAATTATTTGTTCTAGCTCTGTGAAGAATACCGTTGGTAGCTTGACCAGGATTGCATTGAATCTATAGATTGCTTTGGGTAGTATACTCATTTTCACTATATTGATTCTTCCAACCCATGAACATGGTATATTTCTCCATCTATTAGTATTCTCTTTGATTTCTTTCACCAGTGATTTATAGTTTTCTATATATAGGTCTTTAGTTTCTTTAGGTAGATATATTCCTAAGTATTTTATTCTTTTCATTGCAATGGTGAATGGAATTGTTACCTTAGTTTCTCTTTCTGTTTTCTCATTATTAGTGTATAGGAATGCAAGGGATTTCTGCGTGTTGATTTTATATCCTGCAACTTTACTGTATTCATTGATTAGCTCTAGCAATTTTCTGGTGGAGTCTTGAGGGTTTTCTATGTAGAGGATCATGTCATCTGCAAACAGTGAGATTTTTACCTCTTTTCCAATTTGGATTCCTTTTATTTCTTTCTCTGCTCTGATTGCTGTGGCCAAAACTTCCAAAAGTATGTTGAATAGTAGTGGTCAGAGTGGCACCCTTGTCTTGTTCCTGACTTTAGGGGAAATGCTTTCAATTTTTCACCATTGAGGATAATGTTTGCTGTGGGTTTGTCATATATAGCTTTTATTATGTTGAGGTATGTTCCTTCTATTCCTGCCTTCTGGAGAGTTTTTATCATAAATGGATGTTGAATTTTGTCAAAGGCTTTCTCTGCATCTATTGAATTAATCATATGGCTTTTATTTTTCAATGTGTTAATGTGGTGTATTACATTGATTGATTTGCAGATATTGAAGAATCCTTGCATCCCTTGGATAAAGCCCATTTGGTCATGGCGTATGACCTTTTAAATGTGTTGTTGGATTCTGATTGCTAGAATTTTGTTAAGGATTTTTGCATCTATGTTCATCAGTTATATTGGCCTGTAGGCTTCTTTTATTGTGGCATCTTTGTCAGGTTTTGGTTTTAGGATGATGGTGCCCTCATAGAATGAGTTTGGAATTCCTCTGCAATTTGAGTAGGATGGGTGTTAGCTCTTCTGTAAATTCTTGGTAGAATTCAGCTGTGAAGCCGTCTGGACCTGGGCTTTTGTTTGCTGGAAGATTTCTGATTACAGTTTCAATTTCTGTGCTTGTGATGGGTCTGTTAAGATTTTCTATTTCTTCCTGGTTCAGTTTTGGAAAATTGTACTTTTTTAAGAATTTGTCCATTTCTTCCACATTGTCTATTTTATTGACATATAATTGCTGATAGTGGTTTCTTATGATCCTTTGTATTTTTGTGTTGTCTGTTGTGATCTCTCCATTTTCATTTCTAATTTTATGGATTTGATTTTTCTCCCTGTTTTTTCTTGATGAGTGTGGCTAATGGTTTGTCAATTTTATTTATCCTTTCAAAGAACCAGCTTTTGGCTTTGTTGATTTTTGCTATGGTCTCTTTTGTTTCTTTTGCATTTATTTCTGCCCTAATTTTTAAGATTTCTTTCCTTCTACTAACTCTAGGGTTCTTCATTTCTTTCTTTTCTAGTTGCTTTAGGTGTAGAGTTAGATTATTTATTTGACTTTTTTCTTGTTTCTTGAGGTATGCCTGTATTGCTATGAACTTTCCCCTTAGCACTGCTTTTACAGTGTCCCACAGGTTTTGGGTTGTTGTGTTTTCATTTTCATTCGTTTCCATGCATAGTTTGATTTCATTTTTGATTTCTTCTGTGATTTGTTGGTTATTCAGCAGCGTGTTGTTCAGCCTCCATATGTTGGAATTTTTAATAGTTTTTCTCCTGTAATTGAAATCTAATCTTACTGCATTATGGTCAGAAAAGATGCTTGGAAAAATTTCAATTTTTTTGAATTTACCAAGTCTAGATTTATGGCCCAGGATGTGATCTATCCTGGAGAAGATTCCGTGTGTGCTTGAGAAAAAGGTGAAATTCATTGTTTTGGGGTGAAATGTCCTATAGATATCAATTATGTCTAACTGGTCTATTGTATCATTTAAAGTTTGTGTTTCTTAATTTTCTGTTTAGTTGATCTATCCATAGGTGTGAGTGGGGTGTTAAAGTCTCCCACTATTATTGTGTTATTGTTAATCTCCCCTTTCATACTTGTTAGCATTTGTGTTACATATTGCGGTGCTCCTCTGTTGGGTGCATATATATTTATAATTATTATATCTTCTTCTTGGATTGATTATTTGATCATTTTGCAGTGTCCTTCTTTGTCTCTTTTCAAAGTCTTTATGTTAAGTCCATTTTATCTGATATGAGTATTGCTATTCTTGCTTTCTTTTGGTCTCTATTTGTATAGAATATCTTTTTCCAGCCCTTCACTTTCAGTCTGTATGCGTCCCCTGTTTTGAGGTGGGTCCCTTGTAGACAACATATATAGGGGTCTTGTTTTTGCATCCATTCAGCCAGACTTTGTCTTTTGGTTGGGGCATTCAACCCATTTACGTTTAAGGTAATTATTGGTAAGTATGATCCCGTTGCCATTTACTTTATTGTTTTGGGTTCGAGTTTATTCACCCTTTTTGTGTTTCCTGTCTGTTGAATATCCTTTAGCATTTGTTGGAGAGCTGGTTTTGTGGTGATGAATTCTCTCAGCTTTTGCTTGTCTGTAAAGCTTTTGATTTCTCCTTCATATTTGAAATAGATCCTTGCTGGGTACAGTAGTCTGGGCTGTAGGTTATTTTCTTTCATCACTTTAAATATGTCTTGCCATTCCCTCCTGGCCTGAAGAGTTTGTATTGAAAGATCAGCTGTTACCCTTATGGGAGTCCCCTTGTGTGTTATTTGTTGTTTTTCCCTTCCTGCTCTTAATATTTGTTCTTTGTGTTCGGGTGGACAATTTTTTAGGCTCACTTGTTCAGTCTTGCTGTGGGGAGGGAGGAATGCTGCAAACAAATAACACTGGTGTCTGTGGGGAGTGCTTGTAGTGTCTTGGCCACACTGGGTTTGCCCCCATCATGGCATGTGTACTTTCCCAGTCTATACTTGTTAGGCTCTAGGTTGCTATGCTGGGAACTGTCTGACGCCAACCCTGGGTTGCATGCACTTCCCAGGTCTAAGCCACTCGTGTTCAGGTACTCGGGTACTCCACAAAGGCACAGATTTGGTTAGGCCTGCATTTTGTGCCCTTCCCCAGTCCGAGCAGCTCAGGTGACCAGGTGTTTGGTGAACGTGGTCGGTGTGACTTATCACCTGCCCCGTCCCTGCCACTCAGTTTTCTGGGTTTACAACCAGTGCACCTTCTCAGGCAGATGTTGACCATCCAGTATCCCAAGAAATCTTGGTTAGCAGCAAAGCCTGCTTGCAGTTCGGTAGATGATGCCTCTCTGGCGCTGTAATTGCCCCCTTCCGGCTCTGGCTGTCCTTGCCTGCCTGTCTCCGGTGGGGGATGGGCCAGCCTGCAGCCGGCTAGCTCTAGTCAGTCCTTTGTTCTGTGAGCGGTCCTGGCGGTGTCTTAGGTTAGGGCTTTCTGTCTTTTTGTGGGGTAACTATCCCACAGTCTGGTTTGCTATCCCACAGTCTGGTTTGCTATCCCAAGTTAGTTCCCTCAGATTGCCCTCGGGGCATTCAGGGCCAGGTCCTTACTCTAAGCAATGCAGCCCACACCTCCCTGCCCAGCCCCCGCTTACTAGTGAAGGATGCAGGCGTCTGCACTGCTTCTCCCTTGGGAGTTACCATTGGGCACTGGGCATGTAATCTGTGGGTTTTAATTATTTATTTTTCCTCCCGGTTATGTTGCCCTCTGAGGCTTCAAGGCTTGCCAGACTCGCCAGTGAGAGTGTTTCCTGGTGTTTGGAAACTTCTCTCTTTTTTAAGACTCCCTTCCCGGGATGGGCCTCCGTCCCTACCTCTTTGTCTCTCTTTTTATCTTTTCTATTTTTTTCCTATCTCCTTTTGAAGACAATGGGCTGATTTTTCTGGGTGCCTGATGTCCTCTACTGGCATTCAGAAGTTGTTTTGTGGAATTTACTCAGCGTTCAAATGTTATTTTGATGAATTTTTGGGGAGAAAGTGGTCTCCCCGTCCTATTCCCCTGCTATCTTAGGACCGCCTCTCAAAGTGCATTTCTAAAGATGGTCTAAAGTCTGGTTTGAAAGAGAAAAGTCAGGAAGAAAGAGCAACTACAAGAAATACAGTGTAATTGTATGTCTATATGCATGCATGGATGCATGCATGTATCTTTCCTTCCACATCCAGAAGGAATATGAAAAGCATATTCATAGGAATTTGTATAATGATTGATAAGCATATTTTATCCTCCTATGGTCACTTGCAGTTTATCATTAAAAAAATAAACTAAAGAAATTTTTAAAGATAAATGATAGCATTTGGAATTTTTTTTATGTATGTGGGTGGTGGGGATTATAATCTACATATATCTCTGTTTATTTTAATGGTGTGAAAGATCTGGTTCTTTCCATTTTCTTTATTTTTTTCTAAATATAAAGTAAAACAGAAATTTAACAGAACATGTAAGAGAATCCCAAAGAACATTGCTGTTACAACCTGAACACAGAAGTAGCTTCCAAAGTGAAGTGATGTAAAATGCTGCAAACCTTTGTCCTGAGTAGATCAGGCTTCTAGTAAAAAAATCATACACCTCTATACATCACCTTTATAAATTACATGTAAAAAAATCAACTCCTTGTGCTCACAGAAGACTTGTTTTTTATTTATTACAGTTCCACAGAAGTAGAAATGCTCATTTGAGAGTAGCTATTGTTAACTATGGTAAGGCCATTCTGTGAAATGAAGTGCTCAGTTGTTCTTTAAAGCAGCTTATGAATCCATTTTGCTGCAGGCTGAGGAATAAAGTAGAAAAAAGATTAAAATAAATAGTAGCATTAAAAAGAAGCTAGTAATTATAGAGAGTTCCTGGTGTGTTAAAGACCACAATAAAACACACAAGTGGAGGCAAACTTGGATATAATTTTTATGTTTTCTTATTAAAAATGTAGATCCTTGGATCCCACCCTAGAGTTAGCATTAAAAGCCTGAGATGGGGTCAGAAATAGCATGTTTAATAATTTCTCTGCATGATCCTAATGTTCACTTAAAGATGTGAAGTACTGAATACTAGTCCAACCACCAGCATTTGTGTAGGAACCAAGTCCTAAGGAATGTTACATTATGAACACAACTACTTTAATGGACTAGGGCTTCAAAAGCTGATAATATAAAAACACAAAAATACATTTTAAATACTGATAGTCTCTCTAAATTCCACCACATTAATACAAGTGTTTTCACATTTGCACATTATTGTCTAGTGTTTGTACAATAGTTGCAAATTTCATCTAGTTGCAAACCTATAGTATTTTCCTCTATGTTCTCCCTTAACATTATAGTATAAACTTTCCCCTCTAAACTCAAGGTCTCACAACTAGTATTTCAATGAATAAATACTATGTTTTACATTTTAGTATGCCAATTTTTAAATTTTCTACATTTAGTTTAATTCCAAATTTTTTGTCCTATAGACAGTATTGCAATTATCATCTCTATGCCCAGAGGTTTTTTTTTTTTTTTTTTTTTTTTTTTTTTTTTTTCCTTCTGCTGACTTGTTTTTATTATAGTACGTTTTTACTAATGGGATTACTGAATCAAATAGTACCATCCCATTTGTGACTCTTCCTACATAGTCCCATATAGGTCTAGAAGAAATTTAACCAGTTTGTGTTGTTCCTCTTTTGCCAACAGCAGTGAATTAATGGTATATATATATATATATATATATATATATATATATATATATCTGTGTATCTTACTTGGAACTGTTGAGGCTTCAGGGATAATGGTGTATTTATTCATTTATTAACTACTCAGAGAGTAGTAGCAGAATTTTTTCCATACATAAAAGACTTTTGGCAGTGTTCAGAAAATGGAAATTTGCCTAAGGAAGGCAGATCATGGAATTAGAGCTTATTCTTGACAATCAGACGTCAGCAAGAAGACATCAAAACTAATGGTGAGTGAGTGGAAAGGGTAGATTAGTTGCACACTTAGAGCACAGCAAAGCAGCAGTGTTTCAACACAGTTATATAACAGGTAAAAATAAATATCTTGAAACTATAGATTTTTTTTTTTTAAATCAAAGATTCATCTTGGAACAAATCAATACTTTGTTCATCTTCCATTTATTTATAGTTTAGCATTTCCTAAAAACAAACAAACAAACTTTAAACTGTAGTAGAGGTATCACAATTTTCTATTGCTGCTTTTATGCCCCATAGCCTTGCATTATGCTTACTATGCCTGTTGTCAACTCTGTGTCACTCCCGTCAACCATTTTATCTGCCTCCTGGTCTGGAAATTTTGTTTCTTCCTTCAGTTAATATTTTCAATGTCATACTCATATTCCATTTCATGATGCAATTTCATACACTGGTTTTGGTATTAACTAGTTGGGTATTCTTGATTAGAAACTTCTCCCATTGCCTTTGCCTTTCAAAAATCTTTCTTATCTTTCATAGTCCTGTTCATATATCACTTTTTCACCCTGATTGAATGAGTGAATGAGTGTAAGTTAATTCATAAACTGGGCAGACTAAAATTTCATACTATCTAGTACCATCTGGAGTTTTAAAAATGCCCAGCAATTATTTCATTCATTTCCTGCTAATTTCTAATAAATGACAAATAAATTGATTTATTAAATTAATATTGAATGCCAGCCACTCTCTTGGACATATAAGCAAAGAGTTTTTGTCTTCACAGAGCTTACCTTTTACCAAAAAATACACAAAATAAACATAATAAATAAAGTAAATTACATAGTGGAAGGTAGCAAATTTCATAGGAAAAAAAGTAGATGACTTGAGGACTAGTATGCAGTAGTGGGGATTGTTACAATTTAAAATTGTATGATTAAATTAACCTCATTGAAAAATTGATATTTGAGCAAATATTTGAAGAGACAATTAACCACATAGAAATCTGAAGAAATAAGATTCTAGGTTGAAGTGTGGATCTATGCAAAGTCCTATTCCTGGGATGTATGGAAGGATGCCAGTATGGTTTCATCAGACTGATGAAAAGGTGAGATCAGAGAGAACAGCAAGTCAGATTATCTAGGATCTTATTGGCAGTTGTAAGCATTTTGACATTCATTCTGAGTGAAATTAAGTATTAGAGTTTGTTGTTGTTCTCAAGTTTTGTTTCATTAGGTTTAATTTAACTTTGTTAATTCTAAGTATACATTTTAATAAACTTTATCAATTAAATGATGTTCAATAAATTGAATCCATGTTGAGGATATGAAGAGGAAAGATTAGAAGCAAGAGATATCTTAGCAGGCTAATGCAGTAATAAAGGAGAGAGATAATAGTGATGAGGACCTGGCTGGTAGCAATATGGTTCACAAGTGGTCAGATTTTAGATGTATACTGAGTCAACAGGATCCAAGAAGGATTGTGAAAGAAAAATAATTAAGATGCTGCTAATGAATTATAATCTTATTCTTGATCTTCAAGAAAATGTATCATGAGAATTTACTGTTTCCTTTCAATCTTTGTTAGATAGCTATTATAAAGATAAGGAAATTCTCTATTCCTTTTTAAATTGGTGTTTTCATCTTAAGTAAATGCTGAAATTTATCAAATACTTTTCCACACACCTGCAATTCCAGTTCTCAAGAATAAAGTAGATGAGGAGAGAACATAAAGATGGAAAGTTTGTGTGGTATTTTGACTGTTTGTATTCTCAGGGAGCTTCCCAGGTGGCTCAGTGGTAAAGAATCTGCCAGCCAAGCAGGAGACAGAAGTTCAGTCCTTGGGTCAGGAAGATCTCCTGGAGAAGGAAATGACAACTCACACCAGTATTCTTGCCTGGGAAATCCCATGGACAGAGGAATTTGGCAGACTATAGCCCATAGGGTTGCAAAAAGTCAGACATGATGTAGCAACTAAAGAACAGCAACAACAACAGCAGCAATATTCTATGAGAAAAATAAAGTAGGATTCTGGATTAGAAGAGTAACTGAACAGTTGTGGGAGGGGATAACATAAGATATAGTAAATCAGGGAAGGCTTCTCCAAAAAATAATATTTAAGTTGAAAAACCAAATGATGAGAAGGACTAGTCATGCAAAAACCGGGGAGAAGAATTCCAAGCAGAGGGAACAGTATATGCAAAAACTTGGCAAGAGAGCAATCTTAATGTATATGAGAAGCAAAAATAGTAGTAGTTTGGGTAGGTCAAAAAATAAAATGGCAAACTGGTTCAAGATGAAGGTAGAAAATAGATGAGGATGGATAATGTAAGCATTGAAAGCCAGGGTAAGAAGCCTGAGTTTATTATGAATGTAATGGGAAACCTTAGTGTTTTAAGCAGTGGACAGTAGAGGCAGCAAGACTCTTGCAGTACTTCAGCAAAGATTATGATGAATATTGGGACCATTTAGGTAGTAGTAATTGAGATGGAAGAAGTTGACTGATTCAAGATATATTTTGGAGGTAAGGTAGACAAGTTTTAGTGATTGATCACATATGGGGGATAAGGAAAAGAGCAGAATCATAGATAATATCCAGATTTTAAAAGATTAAATGGGTGGATGGCAGTGCCATTTACTACAAAGATGGAGAATACTGGGAAGGATTAGGTTTTGAAATTGGTTAAGAGTGTTATTCATATACGTTAAATTTGAGATGTCCAGTAGACTCTACACTGAAACTTCCAAGGAGGTGTTTAGAATTTGGAACTCATTGGAAAGACCAAAGTTGGTTATGTTACTTTAGGAGTAATCAGTACATAAATGACATTTAAAACTATTAAATTGGATTAACTTATCAAAGGAGAATTTTAGAGAGAAGGTCCAGGACCAAGTCTTAGATCATTCTAACATTAAAGGTGAGGAAGTGTAAGATATAATAAAGGTGGTGGAAAGCTACCAGTAAGTAGAAAGAACAGGATAGGATCAGATAAGATCAGATCAGTCACTCAGTCGTGTCCGACTCTTTGCGACACCATGAATCGCAGCACGCCAGGCCTCCCTGTCCATCACCAACTCCCGAAGTTCACTGAGACTCACGTCCATCGAGTCAGTGATGCCACCCAGCCATCTCGTCCTCTGTCCTCCCCTTCTCCTTCTGCCCCCAATCCCTCCCAGCATCAGAGTCTTTTCCAATGAGTCAACTCTTCGCATGAGGTGGCCAAAGTACTGGAGTTTCAGCTTTAGCATCATTCTTTCCAAAGAAATCCCAGGGCTGATCTCTTTCAGAATAGACTGATCGGATCTCCTTGCAGTCCAAGGGACTCTCAAGAGTCTTCTCCAACACCACAGTTCAAAAACATCAATTCTTCGGCACTCAGCCTTCTTCACAGTCCAACTCTCACATCCATACATGACCACAGGAAAAACCATCGCCTTGACTAGATGAACCTTTGTTGGCAAAGTACTGCCTCTGCTTTTGAATATGCTGTCTAGGTTGGTCATAACTTTCCTTTCAAGGAATAAGAGTCTTTTAATTTCATGGCTGCAGTCATGATCTGTAGTGATTTTGGAGCCCAGAAAAATAAAGTCTGACACTGTTTCCACTGTTTTCCTGTCTATTTCCCATGAAGTGATGGGACCGGATGCCATGATCTTTGTTTTCTGAATGTTGAGCTTTAATCACCTTTTTCACTCTCCACTTTCACTTTCATCATGAGGTTTTGTAGTTCCTTTTCACTTTCTGCCATAAGGGTGTTGTCATCTGCATATCTGAGGTTACTGATATTTCTCCTCGCAATCTTGATTTCAGCTTGTGCTTCATCCAGCCCAGAGTTTCTCATGATGTACTCTGCATAGAAGTTAAATAAACAGGGTGACAATATACAGCCTTCACGAACTCCTTTTCCTATTTGCAACCAGTCTGTTGGTCCATGTCCAGTTCTAACTGTTGCTTCCTGACCTGCATACAAACTTCTCAAGAGACAGATCAGGTAGTCTGGTATTCCCATCTCTTTCAGAATTTTCCGCAGTTTATTGCGATCCACACAGTCAAAGGCCTTGGCATAGTCAATAAAGCAGAAATAGATGCTTTTCTGGAACTCTCTTGCTTTTTCCATGATCCAGTGGATGTTGGCAATTTGATCTCTGGTTTCTCTGCCTTTTCTAAAACCAGCTTGAATATCGGGCAGTTCAGGGTTCACATATTGCTGAAGCCTCGCTGGGAGAATTTTGAGCATTACTTTACTAGCGTGTGAGATGAGTGCAATTGTGCAGTAGTTTGAGCATTCTTTGGGATTGGAATGAAAACTGACCTTTTCCAGTCCTGTGGCCACTGCTGAGTTTTCCAAATTTGCTGGCATATTGAGTGCAGCACTTTCACAGCATCATCTTTCAGGATTTGGAATAGCTCCACTGGAATTCCATCACCTTCACAAGCTTTGTTCATAGTGATGCTTTCTAAGGCCCACTTGACTTCACATTCCAGGATGTCTGGCTCTAGGTCAGTGATCACACCATCGTGATTATCTTGGGCATGAAGATCTTTTTTGTACAGTTCTTCTGTGTATTCTTGCCACCTCTTCTTAATATCTTCTGCTTCTGTTAGGTCCATACCATTTCTGTCCTTTATCGAGCCCATGTTTGCATGAAATGTTCCTTTGGTATCTCTGATTTTCTTGAAGAGATCTCTAGTCTTTCCCATTCTATTGTTTTCCTCTATTTATTTGCATTGATCGCTGAAGAAGGCTTTTTTATTTCTTCTTGCTATTCTTTGGAACTCTGCATTCAGATGCTTATATCTTTCCTTTTCTCCTTTGCTTTTTGCTTCTCTTCTTTTCACAGGTATTTGTAAGGCCTCCCCAGAAAGCCATTTTTCTTTTTTGCATTTCTTTTCCATGGGGATGGTCTTGATCCCTGTCTCCTGTACAATGTCACGAACCTCATTCCATAGTTCATCAGGCACTCTATTTATCAGATCTAGGCCCTTAAATCTATTTCTCACTTCCACTGTATAATCATAAGGGATTTGATTTAGGTCGTACCTGAATGGTCTAGTGGTTTTCCATACTTTCTTCAATTTCAGTCTGAATTTGGCAATAAGGAATTCATGGTCTGAGCCACAGACAGCTCCTGGTCTTTTTTTTGCTAACTGTATAGAGCTTCTCCATTTTGGCTGGAAAGAATATAATCAATCTGATTTCAGTGTTGACCATCTGGTGATGTCCATGTATAGAGTCTTCTCTTGTGTTGTTGGAAGAGGGTGTTTGTTATGACCAGTGCATTTTCTTAGCAAAACTCTATTAGTCTTTGCCCTGCCTCATTCCGTATTCAAAGGCCAAATTTTCCTGTTACTCCAGGTGTTTCTTGACTTCTACTTTTGTATTCCAGTCCCCTATAATGAAAAGGACATCTTTTTTGGGTGTTAGTTCTAAAAGGTCTTGTAGGTCTTCATAGAACCGTTCAATTTCAGCTTCTTCAGCATTACTCTTTGGGGCATAGACTTGGATTACCGTGATATTGAATGGTTTGCCTTGGAAACGAACAGAGAACATTCTGTAGTTTTTGAGATTGCATCCAAGTACTGCATCTTAGACTCTTTTGGTGAACATGATGGCTACTCCATTTCTTCTGAGGAATTCCTGCCTGCAGTAGTAGATATAATGGTCATCTGAGTTAAGTTCACCCATTCCAGTCCATTTCAGTTCACTGATTCCTAGAATGTCGACATTCACTCTTGCCATTTCTTGTTTGACCACTTCCAATTTGCCTTGATTCATGGACCTGACATTCCAGGTTCCTATGCAGTATTGCTCTTTACAGCATCGGACCTTGCTTCTATCACCAGTCACATCCACAGCTGGGTATTCTTTTTGTCTTGGCTCCATCCCTTCATTCTTTCTGGAGCCATTTCTCCACTGATCTCCAGTAGCATATTGGGCACCCACTGACCTGGGGAGTTTCTCCTTCAGTATCCTATCATTTTGCCTTTTCACACTGTTAGTGGGGTTCTCAAGGCAAGAATACTGAAGTGGTTTGCCATTCCCTTCTCCAGTGGACCACATTCTGTCAGATCTCTCCACCATGACCCGCCCATCTTGGGTTGCCCCACGGGCATGACTTAGTTTCATTGAGTTAGACTATGGCTGTGGTCCTAGTGTGATCAGATTGACTAGTTTTCTGTGAGTATGGATAGGATAGAGTCAAGTTAACTAAGTGTTTTTTGAAAGAAGAGGTTGGTTTAAATGCTGCTGGATTATAGAATAACATGAGGAGAGAAGAGAGCTCAGTATGTGTGGCTACAAGAACATATTTGGTAATCTTGAAAAGAGCACTTTTAGCAAAGTGGTAGGGATGGAAGGGCCTGATTAGATGGTAGCTATACAAATTTAAGCTTATTACAGTGATGGTATGAATATATGCAAGGCCAAAACATATCCTGAAAGTTTTTTTTTTTTTTTTAACAATTAAAATTAATCCTCAGATTCAAGGATTTTGTTGTATTTCTTGTATTTTACATATTTTTTTTAATTTAACAATTTTTATTTAGAATTTTTATTGAAATTTACTTACAATATTATATCAGTTTCAGGTATTCTACATAGTGATTTGATATTTTTATACATTATGAAACAATCACAAGTCTAGTTACCATTTATCACCAAAGTTATTATAATATTATTGATTATATTCTTTACACTATATAGTAATCACTATGACATTTATTTTATAACTAGAATTTGTATCTCTTAATCTTCCTCACCTATTTCACTTATCTTCACATCTGTCTCCACTATGGTGACCACCAATTTGTTCACTTAATAAGTCAGTTTTTGTTGTTTGTTCATTTGTTTTGGTTTTAAATTCCACATATAAGTGTACATATTTTTCATAAAAACTACTTTTGGAAGAGAGTTCAGCTTTTCAAGGGTCTCTTTTTCTCAATTGCCTTAAAATTATCCACCAATATATATTTTTTTTATTTTTATTTTTTTTTTATTTTTAAACTTTACATAATTGTATTAGTTTTGCCAAATATCAAAATGAATCCGCCACAGGTATACATGTGTGCCCCATCCTGAACCCTCCTCCCTCCTCCCTCCCCATACCCTCCCTCTGGGTCTTCCCAGTGCACTAGCTCCAAGCATCCAGTATCGTGCATCGAACCAGGACTGGCAACTCGTTTCATACATGATATTTTACATGTTTCAATGCCATTCTCCCAAATCTTCCCACCCTCTCCCTCTCCCACAGAGTCCATAAGACTGTTCTATACATCAGTGTCTCTTTTGCTGTCTCGTACACAGGGTTATTGTTACCATCTTTCTAAATTCCATATATATGCTTTAGTATACTGAATTGGTGTTTTTCTTTCTGGCTTACTTCACTCTGTATAATAGGCTCCAGTTTCATCCACCTCATTAGAACTGATTCAAATGCATTATTTTTAATGGCTGAGTAATACTCCATTGTGTATATGTACCACAGCTTTCTTATTCCACCAATATATTTTTATTCCTTAAAAATTTTGTTGCTTTACTGGTTATCTGCCCGTTGACTTAGACTGAGCCTTAAACAATGGGGTCGTTAACCAGCTTTGTCACAAAGCTGACATTTTGAGTCTGTCAGGAGAAAAATGGACTTAAAATCAGCCTTTTTTGAAAGAGATAATATGGATTAATTAATCTCTCCCACAAATGTAAAATATATGAAGAGCAAATGGAAATCAATACATAAAGTTTTATTATAAATAAACCAAGGATAGAAAAAACTTGGAATACAATGTAAAGTGAGATTCCCACCATTCAGAAGAGGAAATGGAAGCCCTTTGAGAGATAAGAACAAGAATGGGGGGACAGAGAGGGCAAGGAAGAAAGGGTGGGGGAAAATTAATTAAATATAAGGTCCAATCCCAGCCATATCTACAGATGATCTGAATTTAGCAGGACAGAGAACATGAAACCTACCATGCTGAGAATAGTCAATTAACACTGTGGGAAAGCAAAGGAAACACAGACTGATGCCCAGAAACCATGCAAATGAATCACATCTCAACCAAAGATCAGAGAGCCAACAAGGGAGGAAAAGAATGGGAAGAGCAGACCTTCCATCCAAAGTGAGATGTTTAACTAAGCATCCCTTTACAGCCATGTTTTAAAGGAAGGGGAATTGAAAGGGAGATCCTCTGTAGGAGAAAAGTAGAAAACGTTAAAATTACAGATCCAAAGAGATTGGATCAACCTTGAAAATACTCCCCCCCCCACCCCCCAATTATCAGTACTAGTGACAACTCATAAAGATATGGTTAAAAATTAAATAATTAAATATGCTTTTTTGCATATCTGAATCCTAGTATGTTATGTTTCTATCTTGCTGTGTCTGAATTTGGTTGAGTTTTTACCATATTCAGCAACTTTCTAGGAAATGTACTTATATCCTACTAAAACATGCCCCTTAAAAATTTTAGCCATTTTCCTTTTTGTTCTTTCATAAGTGTGGGACAGTTAACCACATTTGTAATGTGATCATTTTTACAAATAATTATGAAAAGTTTCTTAAATCCCAAGCCAGTTCTCTCTGCTCCAATCTAAATTCTATTCTTAACTTTTTGACATTTATTTTGCAACTCTTTTGGGTCCTGTGGAAGTACTCTATCTTTTCTCATCTGTGAGTCTCAAAATTGTCAATATTCCAGTAAAAGAGAACTAATCTTCAGAGAAAATATGAATTCAAAATTTAAAATATATCTTTCAGTTTTAATCCAATTTTCTCTAAAAATAAAACAGGAGCAAACATACCAAAGGAGCAAAGCTTGGTTTTGGAGGTGGAGGAGGCATCTGGCAACGACAGAGACGTTTGACTCTAGGTGATGGCGGTATAGGCTCACAAGGAGGTAGTGGTGGTCTTTCTCTTGATGGAGGAACTCTACCTGTACCTATTTTTTTTCCTTTTTCTTTGAATGTAGTTCTCCGGGATGGCATTTTGATTCCTCTTTTTGGTTCCACTGCATCCTTCTTTGAATCTGTAGATGTGGCATCTGATTCATCAACTCTCTTTTTAGGCCCAGGTTTAAATAGAGACTCTTCAGATTCAGCATCTGAACTTTTGAACATTTCAGTCTTCTTTAGCCATCTTTTGGAAGACACATCAGATTCAGCACCACTAGACTCTGTGTCCTTCTTTGCAGTCTTCTTGGTGTCTTTCTTTGAATCTCGCTTAACCTTCTTTGACTCCCAATCAGACTCAGTTTCAGTAGACACTTTGGACTTCATTGCAGGCTTTTTTTGGTCATCTTTCTTTAAATCTTTCTTATCTTTCTTTGAATCTTTTTTACTCTTTTTTGCATCCCCTTCAGATTCAGAATCAGCATCAGTAGACACAGCATCTTTCTTGGCATCCTTTTTCTTATCATCTTTCTTGCCCTTTTTCGAATCTTTCTTCACATCCTTTGAGTCTCCAGATTCTGCTTCAGTAGACTCTGCATCTTTCTTGGCATTCTTTTTCTTATCATCTTTCTTTGAATCTTTCTTGCCCTTTTTCGAATCTTTCTTCACATCCGTTGAGTCTCCAGATTCTGCTTCAGTAGACTCTGCATCTTTCTTGGCATCCTTTTTCTTATCACCTTTCTTTGAATCTTTCTTGCCCTTTTTCGAATCTTTCTTTGCATCCTTTGAGTCTCCAGATTCTGCATCAGTAGACTCTGTATACTTCTTTGCATCTTTCTTGGTGTCTTTTGTTGCACCCTTCTTATCTTTCTTTGCATCTTTTGAATCTACAGATTCAGCATCAGAGCCCTTCCCCTTTGCATCTTTTTTTGCATCCTTATTTGTTGGCTTCTTTGAATTATTCTGTGAATAATTCTTTAACCACATATCAAATTCCACGGATTCAGCATCCGATTCCCCTAAATGCACCATTAAACCCACATTTGAACTATTTTTTGAGCAAGTCTCTGATATGGCATCAGAATTATTCTTTGAGCTCTTAGAGTACTTCTTCGTACTTGTGGATTCAAAATCCATCTCCTTGGAATCTTTTGAATATCTCTTTTCTTTTTTTTTTTGATGCTTTATTGAAACTGATATAGAATCTTTGGATTCTGGGTTTGTTTCTGATTTGGACTTTGACTTCTTAGATAGTTGACTTCCAAGTGATGATTTTGATGGAGTTTTATCTGCTTTATTTCCTCTTTTAGGTTTCTCATCTATTTCATGTGGGCCTGTATCTTTCTTGTAAATTTTCTTCAAAGCTGTTCCTTTTTTGTCATCTTTGTACTTTTTAGATTCTTCCTTTTTAGAATGGGTTATATGAGTATAAGGATGTCTGAATGAGGCCTGTATCCTGACGATTAAATAATAGATGGACTTTGAACTTTTTTCCTTAAAGAATGCCTTATCCATATATGAGCTGGCTTCTGAATTTCATCTAAATTTCTTTTATCATGTCTCTGAAAAAAAATGGTTAGAATAATGATAAGTTTTTTAATGAGTTATATCTTTTTTATATTGAAACAAATAGTCTAGCTTTTTCTATGACCATATATTTAGATTGTGTCTTGTTTCTGTTTCAACATTCTGTGTGTGTTTGTATGTGTGTGTGAGAAAACTCCACTTTGGAAATAAAATGAATTTAAGAAGAACCTCAGAATATCTTCAGCGTTTCCTATTAAGATAAGAAGGGGTCCACAATGATTCATGACACTTCAGGACCTGGCCTCACAATAGATAATAAATTCCTTTAGAACTCCTACATGGGAGAGATATTTTGAAACATTTCATGTACCCTTCTGCCCCAAAATAGATTAAAAAAATTAAGCTGATACTCCTGAAGTGTGTCATGATAATTCTTATGATAGTTTACAATTCTGCAGGCTTCTGGGTTAGCCTGATTTCTACTTATACTTTCAAGATTTTCTTACCAAATTGAGAGCCTAATATCTCTGCTGTGAAGCACTGCTGAAAATAAATACATAAAATAAAACAAGTGTCTTATTCTCATTAATTAGTGTAGCAGTTGCTGCTGCTGCTAAGTCACTTCAGTCGTGTCCAACTCTGTGCGACCCCATAGACGGCAGCCCACCAGACTTCCCCGTCCCTGAGATTCTCCAGGCAAGAACACTGGAGTGGGTTGCCATTTCCTTCTTCAATGCATGAAAGTGAAAAGTGAAAGTGAAGTCGCTCAGTCGTGTCCAACTCTAGCGACCCCATGGACTGCAGCCTACCAGGCTCCTCTGTCCATGAGATTTTCCAGGCAAAAGTACTGGAGTGGGGTGCCATTGCCTTCTCCAGTAGCATATTATAATTATTACTTTTATATTTCTGTCCAAACATTTGTCAAGGCTGGTTGTCACAGTGACCATATAGACTAATTTTACATTTAGTTCTTATATTTCTTCCATTGTTATATGGAATGAAAGGAAGACCATGAAGAGAAGCATGAAACTTGGATCTCAATAGATGTAAATAAATGGCCCTTGAATAAATGCATTGACTATAGATCTGCTTTGGGAGATGCTTTTAAAACATATTTTGCTATCACTATGGGTGACCTCTGTAAGCTAACTTTTATTTTGGTTAGTTGTAAGAATAACTCCATTTTATAAAAGCAATAGAAAACTGGAATCTCCAAGTATCTAGTATTTGAATGTTAGATTAAAGAAAATGTAAAGGCCCTGAAACCTCAAGATTGGCTCCTAAGACTCAAATTTTATATGTTTTTGCAGCCGGTAAACATTGCCTGAGAGATCCCACCAGTTTCAGTATTACATTCTCCAGCTTACCTAGCCAATGAGCTTTAAAATGCCTTTGAAATGGAGGAACACATATAAATAAAAGTTCAATCAGAAACAGTTGGGGACAATCTGCTATACAGGGAATTATACACCTAAAATATCAGCATCCTAAAGATATCAAAATTCAAATTATGTATTTTATTTGTATGCATGCATTATAACATATTATATTTAGTTAAGAATGATCTTGTTGGTACTCACAGGAACTGTGGCTTGTATTTCTGAAGGTCTTAATCTCTTATTTCCACCTGGCTGGGATGACTTGGGAAATGTTATAGTCAAGTACTGTTGATTCCGTATTTTTTTGCTTGATTCACTGACTGAAATGAGAGAGGAAAAGAAACAATTTTGCAGCTAATAGCCAGACTTTCATCAGTTCTGAAATATTCCTGAGCAAGAAATATAGTTTAATTTAAACTAAATTATAACTCAAAATATAGTTCCCCCCTCCTAGAGTTTATAGTTTATTTGCATGCCAGTTAAGAAAAAAATAACAATTTATTAGTCCATTTAGAACCAAATTAAGTTTAAAATGACATTTGTAATTTTATTTTCTAGATTAATCCAATACATGCACTACCATGTGTAAAATAGATAGCTAATGGGAAGCTGCTGTATAACACAGGGAGCTCAGCTCAGTGCTCTGATGACAGAAGGGGTGGGGTAGGGGAGTGGGGGGGAGGCTCAATAGGGAGAGTATATATGCCGGGCCAAGAGGAGCTACTCCACGTCCAAGGTGAGGAGCAGTGGCTGCACTTTGCTGGAGCAGCCGTGAAGAGATACCCCACGTCCAAGGTAAGAGAAACCCAAATGACGGTAGGTGTGGTGAGAGGGCATCAGAGGGCAGACACACTGAAATCAGAATCACAGAAAACTAGCCAATCTGATCACACAGACCACAGCCTTGTCTAACTCAATGAAACTAAGCCATGCCATGTGGGGCCACCCAACACCGGTGGGTCATGGTGGAGAGGTCTGACAGAATGTGGTCCACTGAAGAAGGGAATGGCAAACCACTTCAGTATTCTTGCCTTGAGAACCCCGTGAACAGTATGAAAAGGCAAAATGATAGGATACTGAAAGAGGAACTCCCCAGGTCAGTAGGTGCCCAATATGCTACTGGAGATCAGTGGAGAAATAACCCCAGAAAGAATGAAGGGATGAAGCCAAAGCAAAAACAATACCCAGTTGCAGATGTGACTGGTGATAGAAGCAAGGTCCGATGCTGTAAAGAACAATATTGCATAGGAACCTGGAATGTTAGCTCCATGAATCAAGGCAAATTGGAAGTCGTCAAACAGGAGATGGCAAGAGTGAATGTCGACATTCCAGGAATCAGCAAACTAAAATGGACTGGAATGGATGAATTTAACTCAGATGACCACTATATCTACTACTGTGAGCAGGAATCTCTTAGAAGAAATGCAGTAGCCATCATGTTCAACAAAAGAGTCCGAAATGCAGTACTTGGATGCAATCTCAAAAATGACAGAATGATTTCTGTTAATTTCCAAGGCAAACCATTCAATATCACAGTAATCCAAGTCTATGACCCAACCGGTAATGCTGAAGAAGCTGAGTCGAATGGTTCTATGAAGACCTCCAAGACCTTTTAGAACTAACACCCCAAAAAGATATCCTTTTCATTATAGGGGACTAGAATGCAAAAGTAGAAAGTCAAGAAACACCTAGGGTAACAGGCAAATTTGGCCTTGGAATATGGAATGAAGTAGGGCAAAGTTTAATAGAGTTTTGCCAAGAAAACGCACAGGTCATAGCAAACACCTTCTTCCAACAACACAAGAGAAGACTCTACGCATGGACATAACCAGATGGCCAAGACAGAAATCAGATTGATTATATTCTTTGCAGCAAAAAATGGAGAAGCTCTGATCATAAACTCCTTATTGCCAAATTCAGACTTAAATCGAAGAAAGTAGGGAAAACCACTAGACCATTCAGATATGACCTAAATCAAATCCCTTATGATTATACAGTGGAAATGAGAAATAGATTTCAGGGACTAGATCTGATAAATAGAGTACCTGATCAACTATGGATAGACATTGGTGACATTGTACAGGAGACAGGGATCAAGACCATCACAATGGAAAATAAGTGCAAAAAAGCAAAATGGCTGTCTGAGGAGGCCTTACAAATAGCTGTGAAAATAAGAGAAGAGAAAAGCAAAGGAGAAAAGAAAGATATAAGCATCAGAATGCAGAGCTCCAAAGAATAGCAAGGAGAGATAAGAAAACTTTCCTCAGCAGTCAATGCAAAAAAATAGAGGAAAACAACAGAATGGGAAAGACTAGAGATCTCTTCAAGAAAATTAGAGATACCAGGGGAACATTTCATGCAAAGATGGGCTCAATAAAGGACAGAAATGGTATGGACCTAACAGAAGCAGAAGATATTAAGAAGAGGGGGCAAGAATACACAGAGGAACTGTACAAAAAAGATTTTCACGACCCAGATAATCACGATGGTGTGATCACTCACTCAGAGCCAGACATCCTTGAATGTGAAGTCAAGTGTGCCTTAGAAAGCATCACTACGAACAAAGCTAGGGGAGGTGATGGAATTCCAGTTGAGCTATTTCAAATCCTGGAAGATGATGCTGTGAAAGAGCTGCACTCATAATGCCAGCAAATTTGGAAAATTTAGCAGTGGCCACAGGAGTGGAAAGGGTCAGTTTTCATTCCAATTCCAAAGAAAGGCAATGTCAAAGAATGCTCAAACTACCGCACAATTGCACTCATCTCACACGCTAGTAAAGTAATGCTCAAAATTCTCCAAGCCAGGCTTCAGCAATGTGTGAACCGTTAACTTCCAGATGTTCAAGCTGGTTTTAGCTTGAAGAGATCAAATTGCCAACATCTGCTGGATCATGGAAAAAGGAAGAGAGTTCCAGAAAAACATCTATTTCTGTTTTATTGACTGTGCCAAAGCCTTTGACTGTGTGGATCACAATAAACTGTGGAAAATTCTGAAAGAGATGGGAATACCAGACCACCTGACCTGCCTCTTGAGAAACCTATATGCAGATCAGGAAGCAACAGTTAGAACTGGACATGGACCAACAGACTGGTTCCAAATAGGAAAAGGAGTATGTCAAGGCTGTATATTGTTACCCTGCTTATTTAATTTATATGTAGAGAGCATTATGAGAAACGCTGTGCTGGAAGAAGCACAAGCTGGAATCAAGATTGCCAGGGGAAATATCAATAACCTTTTATATGCAGATGACACCACCCTTATGGCAGAAAGTGAAGAGGAACTAAGAAGCCTCTTGATGAAAGTGATGGAGGAGAGTGAAAAATTTGGCTTAAAGCTTAACATTCAGAAAACTAAGATCATGGCATCTTGCCCCATCACTTCATGGGAAATAGATAGGGAAACAGTGTCAGACTTTATTTTTTGGGGCTCCAAAATCACTGCAGATGGTGATTGCAGCCAAGAAATTAGAAGACACTTACTCCTTGGAAGGAAAGTTATGACCGACCTAGATAGCATATTCAAAAGCAGAGACATTACTTTGCCAGCAAAGGACCGTCTAGTGAAAGCTATGGTTTTTCTAGTGGTCATGTATGGATGTGAGAGTTGGACTGTGAAGAAAGCTGAGCACCGAAGAATTGATACTTTTGAACTGTGGTGTTGGAAGAGACTCTTGAGAGTCCCTTGGACTGTAAGGAGATCAACCAGTCCTTTCTAAAGGAGATCAGCCCTGGGTGTTCTTTGGAAGGACTGATGCTGAAGCTGAAACTCCAATACTTCGGCCATCTCATGCAAAGAGTTGACTCATTAGAAAAGACTCTGATGTTGGGAGGGATTGGGGGCAGGAGGAGAAAGGGACAACAGAGGTTGAGATGGCTGGATGGCATCAGTGACTCGATGGATATAAGTTTGAGTGAACTCCGGGAGTTGGTGATGGACAGGGAGGCCTGGCGTGTTGCAATTCATGGGGTTGCAAAGAGTCTGACACGACTAAGTGACTGAACTGAACTGAACTTATCTGATATATATATTTATATCTGATTCATGTTGCCACGCAGCAGGAACTAACAGAACATTGTATAGCAATTATCCTCCAATTTAAAAAATTAATGAAAAAAATAGTTACAGTAATACAATAAAAAAATAGGAATGGAATATAAAGATTAACTGTTTCCTTCCAAATACCTCCATCATCTCCACTACCTTCATTTTGTTTAGATTGCAGAGCATATGACTTCTTCTATAGTCCCCATAATAGCTATTAATAGCACAATAGCATAATAGTTATTAACAGAGCATCAGCTAAATGTCTCATTTGATTAAGCGTTTAGGTTACTCCTCCTCTAACCTCAATGACATCCCAAGCCATAAAAATTAAGACCACAGACCCAAATGCTTCATTCAGTTCTGACACCCTTATGACATTGAAACATGTATATTATTATATGTGTAATGAATCGCCAGTCCAGGTTCGATGCATGATACAGCGTGCTTGTGGTTGGTGCACTGGGATGACCCAGAGGGATGGGATGGGGAAGGAGGTGGGAGGGGGTTTAGGATGGGAAACACATGTACACCCATGGTGGATTAAAGTCAATGTATAGCAAAACCAATACAATATTGTAAAGTATTTAGTCTCCAATTAAAATAAATAAATTTAAAAAATTAATTAAAAAAAAAAGGCATGTACACATTTGAGGGCACCCAGAATAGAGTGATCAGGAGGATCAAGCTATCTGGAAGCTATCAAAGGAAGAAAAGTGGGATAGTTTAGGTAGTTCTTCTGGAGATTAACAAGAGATGTGATCATTATACTCAAATATTTAAAGAGCTGTTACATAAAAGAGTAGTAGTAATAGTAGTAATAAGATAGCGGCAACTGCTAACACATACATAGCACTTACTATATGCTGGACTGTGTTTTAAGCACTTTATATATATATCAAGTCTTAGTCACTGAAACACTTTGAATTAGTTAATATTATTTATGATTGACTCCATTGTACAGATGTAGAAAAATAAAGTACCTAGAGAGGTTAAATTACTTGCCCCCAAATCATAAATTTAGCATAAGAGTTAAGATTCAAGCACAGATAGTTTGGCTCCAGAGTCCATGCTCTTAATTAGGATGTCAGAGACTTCTTTGTTTCCTGAGGGAATAACTAGACTCAATGGATAAAAGTTGTAGCAATGCAGGTGGATTTCAACTCAATATATTAAGAAATTTCCTAAAGTTTTAGCTGTTCAACACATGAACAGTCAACTTTTTTCTTTGTGACTATAGAAATACTTTAAACACACACACACACACACATACCAATATTCATGCTTCTCTTAGATTTTAACAAAAACTCAGGGTTTTTTACACTTTATCACATTGAATGGAAGAGACTAGTCATTTTCCCTAAAATTATTTTCAAATATAATTTTAATTTTTACTTGGTATGGAATCATCATATGTTTTGATGGTTATTTCTTGCCTGTTTAAAAAAGAAAATGTTTTAATTGAATTTGTACTATGTCTAATAATAATAATAACGACTATTATTACTAAGATGTCTTTAATAGTAATGCTGTCAGAAATCTGATGTGTTCTCTGAATTCCATTATCTAAGACTGTTTAACTATAATCCACAATTCCCATCCTCTAAATCAAGTTATAGATGTATATGACTGTATTTCTCATCAAAACTTGAATAAAAATAGACAATAGATTAAAACTGAAATAAAAACACTCCAGTTAAAATAAATATATCAATTAAAAAAAAAACTTGGTAAAGAGAAGGAAATATAATCTTATGTGCATATCTAAATAAACTTACTAATGACAAATTTAACTTAGTAAAAAAGAAAACCCACTAATTTGAAAAATTCTATAACCTGCAAAATATCTTATTTAATTATATAGAGCAATAAATAAAATTAGTTCCCCTACAATTTTCTAATGAAAACATCTAAATCAGTATGAACCATATATCTTCTAAATTCATTACATAAATTTTGAAGACAACCTACCATGTTTTAATATTCTTAGTACTTAAATCACTAATGATGTGTGAGAGGGGAACATATAAATGTTGATCTGTATTTTGAGTTGCTCCTACACATGGGAAAATTGGTCCATGGTATTTTCAATTTGGAAAGTACTCATTTAATATTGTAATGATTGTGTTGTTTATCGAAGACACACATGGTATAATTTGTTTTTAATTTTAAAATTTGTATCTTTTTAAAATTTTATTTTATTTAAGTATTACTTCCTTATTAATTAGCAGGAACAGTAGATTGTGACCATTGCTAATTCTGAGATTGTACTTGTGTGTGCTAAGGCACTTCAGTTGTGTCTGACTCTTTGCAACCCAGAGTCTCTAGGTGTGGCTCAATCAAGTCTATTTAAAAACTCTCACAGGTTATTTGGACACTCAGTTCTAGTTATGAATCACACTCAGTTCTATGTATGAATTCATGGTCTTGAAAAAGAAAACTTCATAGATTTCTGAAATAGTCCAAGCTTGTGGTGTTTGCTTTTTCAAAAAAAATAGATCAATGGTCTATTCATTTGTATTGAAACCACATTTATTCTATAGCAGAGCTAAAAGGTTAAATGTCCTGGGATCCTGGAAACTTAATTGTTTGAAAGTTTGAAATGCTGGCTGGGTCACTGCCTTCACATACTGGGAAAAATATTTTGCACCTGTATTGTTTTTGACCTCTTTGCTACAGGCTAAAGTAATCTTTTTCAAACTTTCTTTTAAGCACAACTCAATGAGTGTGATATGTGGGTAATTCAAATTCTACTGTAATAATAGAGTTTATAAATCATGCATAGCCAGACATCCTGGAATGTGAAGTCAAGTGGGCCTTAGAAAGCATCACTACGAACAAAGCTAGGGGAGGTGATGGAATTCCACTTGAGCTATTTCAAATCCTGAAAGATGATGCTGTGAAAGTGCTGCACTCAATATGCCAGCACATTTGGAAAACTCAGCAATGGCAACAGGAGTGGAAAAGGTCAGTTTTCATTCCAATCCCAAAGAAAGGCAATGCCAAAGAATGCTCAAACTGCCGCACAATTGCACTCATCTCACATGCTAGTAAAGTAATGCTCAAAATTCTCCCAGCCAGGCTTCAGCAATACGTGAACCATGAACTTCCTCATATTCAAGCTGGTTTTAGAAAAGGCAGAGGAACCAGAAATCAAATTGCCAACATCTGCTGGATCATGGAAAAAGGAAGAGAGCTCCATAAAAACATCTATTTCTGCTTTATTGACTATGCCAAAGCCTTTGACTGTGTGGGTCACAATAAACTGTGGAAAATTCTGAAAGAGATGGGAATACCATACCACCTGACCTGCCTCCTGAGAAATTTGTATGCAGGTCAAGAAGCAACAGTTAGAATTGGACATGGAACAACAGACTGGTTCCAAATAGGAAAAGGAGTACGTCAAGGCTGTATGTTGTCACCCTGCTTATTTAACTTATTTGTAGAGTACATCATGAGAAACACTGGACTGGAAGAAGCACAAGCTGGAATCAAGATTGACAGGATAAATATCAATAACCTCATATATGCAGATGACACCACCCTTATGGCAGAAAGTGAAGAGGAACTAAAAAGCCTCTTGATGAAAGTGAAAGTGGAGAGTGAAAAAGTTGGCTTAAAGCTCAACATTCAGAAAACGAAGATCATGGCATCCAGTCCCATCACTTCATGGGAAATAGACGGGGAAACAGTGGAAACAGTGTCAGACTTTATTTTTTGGGGCTCCAAAATCATTGCATATGGTGACTGCAACCATGAAATTAAAAGACGCTTACTTCTTGGAAGGAAAGTTATGACCAACCTAGAAAGGAAATTCAAAAGCAGAGACATTATTTTGCCAACAAAAGTCTGTCTAGTCAAGGCTATGGTTTTTCCTGTGGTCATGAATGGATGTGAGACTTGGACTGTGAAGAAGGCTGAGAGCTGAAGAATTGATGGTTTTGAACTGTGGTGTTGGAGAAGACTCTTGAGAGTCCCTTGGACTGCAAGGAGATCCAACCAGTCCATTCTGAAGGAGATCAGCCCTGGGATTTCTTTGGAAGGACTGATGCTAAAGCTGGAACTCCAGTACTTTGGCCACCTCATGCGAAGAGTTGACTCATTGGAAAAGACTCTGATGCTGGGAGGGATTGGGGGCAGGTGGAGAAGGGGATGACAGAGGATGAGATGGCTGGATGGTATCATTGACTCGATGGACGTGAGTCTGAGTGAACTCTGGGAGTTGGTGATGGACAGGGAGGCCTGGCGTGCTGTGATTCATGGGGTCGCAAAGAGTCAGACACGACTGAGCGACTGAACTCAACTGAACTGAAGATAGAAAATTTTAAGAGATGAAATAAAATACATAAATTGAAGCTGTAGTATCCTATTCACACATTTCAATTGATTATCTTGCATGTGCATCTCATTTTGGAAAACACTAGAGAAGGCAATCAAGAAACAATGAGAAATGGGAAAACAGTCAAGTATCACAACATGTCTACCTTGTATATGGGCTTCCCAGGTGGAAAAGAAACTGTCTCCCAATTCAGGACATGAAAGAGATGTGGGTTTGATCTTTCAGTTGGGAAGACTTCTGCTACTATTTTTGCCTGGAGAATCTCATGGTTGGAGAAGCCTCGCAGGCTATGGCCCATAGGGTCACAAAGAGTTGGACAGTACTGAAGTGACTTAGCATGCACTGCCTTGTATACAAGTGGCCTCAGTTTTACATCATTAGGTCTGTAATATAGTTAAAATCCTGAGAATTTTTATTCATTCCAAAGTGTACATTTTAGTGCAATAAATGATTGTGTGCATACAATTTGTTACATAAGTGATCTGAACCTATATTTTGAAATAAAGGGGAAAATTAGTGACAGAAGTCAGAAGAGAATGGAAGTCATATTTAGTTCTAAAACAAAACAAAACAAACAAAAATAAAACAGCAAAAAGCCCTGACAATTTAAGGTTTTTAATCATAGCACACATATTTTTCAAAAGTGAGTGTGAAATAAAGACATTGTTTTTATATTGAAATAAAAAAATTGTGTGAGTTGTATGGCTAGCAGAAAGTACAAAAACATATACAAGTAAGAATTCTTCAGGTAGAAGGAAATTACCTAAGGTAGTACTTCCTAAAAAAAAAAAAAAAAAGCATAAGACAGCACATATTTGGGTGCAGAACATGAATATTAAGTATTTACACATAATAATGATAATCTGGTAAGCTTAAAATGAAATTTATAAATTTAAATTCAAAATTTATAGTGGTAATAAAGATTGGTGAAATAATTGGAGTTAAGGTGTTATAAGAAGCTTGATTCTCTGGGAGTTGTAAAGATACAAATTTGTGATATACTTCTATAAATTAAAACATAAGCACTAAATAATAACTAAAATTATATAAATAAAATAATAGAGAAGGAAATGTAATTAAAATGTTTGATTAATATAAAGGAAAGCAATAAAGGATAAATAAACAAAAACATGGCACAAATAATAAAACTAAAATGATAGATGTAAATCCAAACATAAAGCTATTACATTAAAAGCAAATTGACTGGGGACTTCCCTGGTGTTCAGTGAGTAAGAATTTGTCTGCCAAAGCAGGAGACACAGGTTTAATCCCTGGCCTCTGAAGTTTCCACATGCTGTAGAACAACTAAGCCTGCAAGCCTTAACTACTGAGTTTGTTTGCCACAACTGCCCAAGCCTGCGCATCTAGATCCTGTGGTCTGTAACGAGAAGCTACTGCAGTGAGAAGCTCATGCCCAACAAGAGTAGCTCCCGCTCACCACAGCTAGAAAAACGCCCGCACACAGCAACAATGCAGCAAATTCTTTACCCTCTGAGCCACCAGGGGAACCCAAGAATACTGGAGTGGGTAGCTTGTCCCTTCTCCAGGGGATTTTCCTGACCCAAGAATCGAAAAAGGGTCTCTTGCATTGTAGGTGGGTTCTTTACCACCTGAGCTACCAGGGAAATCCAAGAAAGACCCATTGCTGCCAAAAATAAATAAAATTTTAAAAATCAAATGGACTAAAATCAACAAGTTATAGAGGTTTTCTGCATAACATTGGGCCTATAATTAACAATACTGTATTTTACACTTAAAAATTTGGTGAGTAGTTCTCACGTTTGATTTTCTTACCACAGAACAGTATATGGACTAAGTACACCACTTAAAACATGAATCTGCACAGTGGATTATAATAAACCTAAAATATAAGAGAACATGATTTTTTTTTTAATGGAAAAGGGATACACTGTGTACCTTAATGGATAATAAGCCTGTGGAGCTAAACTAATGTCAAAGTTACCTTTAAGATACATAAAGGTAAATAGGAATATTTTATAATAGTAAAGGGGTTAATCCAACAGAAAGATGTAATAATTCTAAATATGCATGTACCCATTGACATAGCTCTAAAGACCATAAAACTATAATTTATAAAAGGAAAAGTAATGTGCAAACTGACAATTATAGTTGGGAACTTCATCATATTTATTTAAATAACTAATAGAACAAGAAGAAAAGAATATACAGTAGAGATATAGAAAAGTTGAATAACATGATTGACAGAAATTGGCATAATATAAAGACATTACACCAAATAACTGCACAATACTATACATTTTCTTCAAGTTCACATGGAACATTTAACAAAAGTGACCATAGGCTAGGCAATAAGCAAGTCTCAACAAGTATCAAGTACTCAGCCATATGGCATATGTTTGCTGCTCACAGTTGACCAAAGCTAGAAATCAACAACAGAAACGAAAAAATAAAAAACCTAAACAATTGGAAATTAAAAATATAATCTATGGATCAAAGAATAAATTACAATGGAAACAAGAAAATATTTTTAAAACATTTTGAAGAGCATGAGGTAAATACAGTATTGAAATATTTGTGGGGTGTAAAAACCTATTTAAAACTTTGGATGCAAAAACCCATTTAAAACTTTATAACTTTAAATTTGTAAATTAGAAAAAAGGAATAGCTGAAAAGTTAATGACTTAAGTATCTAGTTTAAGAAGCTAAAAACAGAACAGCAAAACAAAGCCAACATATATAAGAGGAAAAAATAATAAAATTATCATCAGAAAGAAACGAAAGATGCAAAAGCTTTATGCTAATATATTGAAAACTTAGATGAAATAAGCAAATTCCTTTAAAAAGAAAGCATATTAATTCTGAAACAAGGGTTAAGTAGAAAATATGGATTACTGTATGTATACTAAAGACATTGTTTGATCATTAAAAACTTACTGACATAGAGAATTCCAGGTGTGGATGTCTTCATTGATTAATTCTCCCAAACACCTAAGGAAGAGAAAGTAACAATTATTCAAAAAATCTTCCAAAGAACAGAAAAAGAAGAGTGACTTTTCAATTTATTATATGAAAAAAACATAGCGTTGATACCAAAATCTGATGAGGTCATTAATAGAAAAAAATCACAGACTTATATCTCTCATAAATATAAACACCCCTACCCTTAAACATTTAATCTAATTCAATACATAGAAAGGATACTCTACCACAATAAAACAGGATTTAATTCAGGTTAGTTTAACATTTGAAATTCACCACATTAACACATCAAAATAAAAAAGGGAAAATTATATGAGCATTTCAATATGCAGTCTAACAAATTCATGGTAAAATTTTAGCAAATAAAAATTGGAAAGAAACTTCCTTAACCTGATAGAGGATATATAAAGAAGACTAGAGAAAATACAAATACGCAGTGCTGAAGCATTAGAAATATTCCCCTTAAGCTCAGGAACAACAAAAGGATATCTGCTAGTACAACTTCAATGTAATATTTTACTGGAGGTTCTAGCTAGTGCAATAAGGAAAGACAAATATAAACAAAATGTCAAGAATAGGGGGAAAAAGAAATAAAACTGTTAGTATTTACAGGCAGCATGTTTATGTAGAAAATCCATAATACCTATAGACACACAATTAGAATTAATAAGATAATTTAGCAAAATAGATATAAGATTAAATGTGAAAATCAATTGTATTTAGGTATACAACCAAACAATTAGAAAATATTTTAATAATGCAATTTTTCAGTTCAGTTCAGTTACTCAGATGTGTCCGACTCTTTGAGACCCATGGACTGTAGCACACCAGGTTTCCCTGTCCCTCACAAACTCCCAGAACTTGTTCAAACTCATGTCCATCAAGTCAGTGATGCCATCCAACTATCTCATTCTCTGTTAGTCCCCTTCTCATCCCACCTTCAACCTTTCCCAGCATCAGAGTCTTTTCCAATGAATCAGTTCTTCACATCCGGTGGCCAAAGTATTGGAGCTACAGCTTCAGCATCAGTCTTTCCAATGAATATCAGGACTGATTTCTTTAGGACTAACTGGTTTGATCTCTTTGCAGTCCAAAACTCTCGAGAGTCTTCTCCAAGACCACAGTTCAAAAGCATCAATTCTTTGGCATTCAGCTTTCTTTATAGTCCAACTCTCACATCCATACATGACTGCTGGAAAAACCATAGCTTTGACTAGACGCAATTTGTCTGCAAAGTAATGTCTTTGCTTTTTCATATGCTGTCTAGGTTGGTCATAGCTTTTCTTCCAAGAGCAAGCGTATTTTAATTTCATGGCTGCAGCCACCATTTGCAATAATTTTAGAGTCAAAGACAAATAAAGTCTGTCATTGTTTCTATTGTTTCCCCATCTATTTGCCATGGAGTGATGGGACTGGATGTAGGATCTTAGTTTTTTGAATGTTGAGTTTTAAGCCAGCTTTTTCACTCTCCTCTTCCACTTTCCTCAAGAGGCTCTTTGTTTCCTCTTGTGGCAGAAAGTAAAGAGGAACCAAAGAGCCTCTTGAGGAAAGATCTACTCTGCATCATGGGCTTCCTTGGTGGCTCGGAGGTTAAAGCGTACGCCTGCAATGCAGGAGACGTGTGTTCGATCCCTGGGTCAGGAAGATCCCCTGGAGAAGGAAATGGCCACCCACTCCAGTATTCTTGCCTGGAGAATCCCATGGATGGAGGAGCCTGGCAGGCTACAGTCCACGGGGTCGTAAAGAGTCGGACATGACTGAGCGACTTCACTTTCACTTTTCACTCTGCATCATGGAATCAGGTCCCATCACTTCATGGCAAGTAGATGAGGAAACAGTGAAAACAGTGACAGACTATTTTTTGGGGCTTCAAAATCACTGCAGATGGTGACTTTAGCTATGAAATTAAAAGAAGCTTGCTCTTTGAAGAAAACTCATGATCAACCTAAACAGCATATTAAAAAGCAGAGACATTACTTTGCCAACAAAGGCCTGTCTAGTCAAAGCTATGTTTTACCAGTAGTTATGTATGTATGTGAGAGGTGGACTATAAAGAAGACAGAGCACCAAAGAATTGAACTGCAGTGTTGGAGAAGACTCTTGAGAGTCCCTTGGACTGCAAGGAGATCCAACCAGTCCATCCTAAAGGAAATCAATCCTAAATATTCATTGGAAAGACTGACGCTGAAGCTGAAACTCCAATACTTTGGCTACCTGATGCAAAGAACTGACTCACTGGAAAAGACTCTGATGCTGGGAAAGGTTGAAGGCAGGAGGAGAAAGGGACGACAGAGGATGAGATTGTTGGATGGCATCACTGACTCAATGGACATGAGTTTGAGTAAACTCCAGGAGTTGGTGATGGACAGGAAGGCCTGGTGTGCTGCAGTCCATGAGGTTTCAAAGAGTCGGACACAACTGAGGGACTGAACTGACCTGAACTCCGCATATATGTTAAATAAGCAGGGTGACAATATACAGCCTTGACGTAGTCCTGTCCCAATTTGGAACCAGTCTATTGTTCCATGTCCAGTTCTAGCTGTTGCTTCTTGACCTTCATACAGATTTATCAGGAGGCATGTAAAGTGGTCTGGTATACCCACCTCTTGAAAAATTTTCCACAGTTCGTTGTGATCTATACAGTCAAAGGCTTTGGTGTAATTAATAAAGCAGAAGTAGATGTTTTTATGAAACTCTCTTGCTTTTTCTATGATCAAACGGATGTTGACACTTTGATCTCTGGTTCCTATGCCTTATCTAAATTCCACTTGAACATCTGGAAATTTTTGGTTAATGTACTGTTGAAGCCTGAATGGAGAATTTTGAACATTATTTGCTAGCACGTGAAATGAGTGCAATTGTGTGGTAGTTTGAACATTCTTTGGCATTTCCCATTTTGGGGATTGAAATGAAAACTAAACTTTTCCAGTCCTTTGACCACTGCTGACTTTTCCAAATTTGCTGGCATATTGAGTATAGCACTTTAACAACATCATCTCTTAGGATTTGAAATAGCTCAACTGGAATGCCATCACCTCCACTAGTTTTGTTCATAGGGATGCTTCCTAAAGCTCATTTCACTATACATTCCAGGATGTCTGGGTCTAGGTGAGTGATCACACCATCATTGTTATCTAGGTCATGAAGATCTTTTTTGTATAGTTCTTCTGTGTATTCTTGCCACCTCTTCTTAATATCTTCTGCTTCTGTTAGGTCCATGCCATTTTTGTCCTTTATTGTGACCATCTTTGAGTGAAATGTTCCCTTGGTATCTCTAATTTTTTTGAAGAGATCTCTAGCCTCCCCCAGAAATTCTCTGTTTTCTTCTATTTCTTTGCATTGATCATTGAGGAAGGCTTTCTTATCTCTCCTTACTATTCTTTGGAACTCTGAATTCAAATCAATATCTTTCCTTTTCTCCTTTGCCTTTAGCTTCTCTTCTTTTCACAGCTATTTGTAGGGCCTCCTCAGACAACCATTTTGCCTTTTTGCATTTCTTTTTCTTGGGGATGATCTTGATCACTGCCTCCTGTAAAATGTCACGAATCTCTATCCATAGCTCATCAGGCACTCTGTCTATCAGATCTAATTCCTTAAATCTATTTGTTACTTCCAGTGTATAATCATAAGGGTTTGATTTAGGTCATACCTGCATGTGGTTTTAAGCATTTTGTACGTATGTTAATGACATATAGCATAAGTACAAAATACTCAAAATAAATTTAGAGATATATGTGCAATGCCTCTACACTGAAGGATATAAATCAATGTTAAGATAAATTAAAGAAAACATAAGTAAATAGAGCTATATACTATATTCAGAAGGTTCCTTCCCAAATGATTCAATGTAATCCCAATAAAATTTGCCCTGACTTTTTGTGATAACTGACTAGATAATTTTAAATTTTATATGGAAATAAGAGCCAATAATATACAAGACAATTTGAAAGATAAATAACCAATGTGAAGGATATGTATTATTAAGTATAAATATTATATATTGATATATGTTACCATATATCAATTATTAAAAAGTGAGAGCAATTAAGATGATGTATGCAGGTCAAGAAGCAACAATTAGAACCTGATATGGAACAATGCACTGATTCAAAATTGGAAAAGGAGTACAATGAGGCTGTGTATTGTCACCCTGCTTATTTGAACTACATGCAGGGTATATTGTGTGAAATGCCTGGCTGGATGAAGCACAAGGTGGAATCAAGATTGCCAGGAGAAATATCAATAACCTCATGTATGCAGATGACACCACCCTTATGGCAGAAAGCAAAAATGAATTAAAGAGTGTCTTGATGAAGGTGAAAGAGGAGAGTTAAAATACTGGCTTAAAAGTCAACATTCCAAAAACGAAGATCATGGTATCTGGCCCCATCACTTCATGGCAAATATATGGGGAAACAATGGAAACAGTGAGAGATTTTATTTTCTTGGGCTCCAGAATCACTGTGAACAATGACTGTAGCCATGAAATTAAAAGACACTTGCTCTTGGAAGAAAAACTGTGCCAAACTTAGACAGCATATTAAAAAGAAGAGACATTACTTTGCAGACAAAGGTCCATATAGTCAAAGCTATGGTTTTTCCAGTGGTCATGTATGGATGTGAGAGTTGGACCATAAAGAGAACTGAATGCCAAAGAACTGATGCTTTTGAACTCTGGTGTTGGAGAAGACTGTTGAGAGTCCCTGGGCTGCAAGGAGATCAAACCAGTCAATCCTAAAGAAAATAAACCCTGAATATTCACGCCCAACTCTTTGTAACCCAATGGACTATACAGCCTATGGAATTCTCCAGGCCAGAATACTGGAGTGGGTCACCTTTCCCTACTCCAGGGTATTTTCCCAACCCAGGGATTTGAACCCAGGTCTCCCTCATTGCAGGAGGATTCTTTGCCAGCTGAGCCACAAAGGAAGCCCCAAAATACTGAAGTGCGTAGTCTATCACTTCTCAGGGGATCTTCCCAACCCAGGAATTGAGCCAGGGTCTCTTGAATTGCAGGTGAATTCTTTAACAACTGAGCTATCAGGGAAGGAAGGACTTATGCTGAAGCTGAATTGCCAATACTTTTGGCACTTGATGCAAAGAGCCAACTCATTAGAAAAGACCCTGACTCTGGGAAAAATAGAAGTCAGAAGAAGAAGGGGATGATAGAGGATGAGATGGTTGGATGGCATCACTGACTCAATGGACATGAGTTTGAGCAAGCTCTGGGAGATGGTGAAGGATAGGGAAGCTTGGCATGCTGCAGTCCATGGGATCACAGAGTCATACACCACTGAGCAACTGAGCAATAACAAGAAGTATCAGCCTGAAGACAAGTAACCTACAATACAGACTGAGTTAAAAGAGATGCCTATATAGATATGGTCATATGAATTGTCTCAAAGTTGTTACACATTGAAGAAAAATTAGATTTTCAATAAACAGTACTAATCAACTGGATATCTTCTAGGGGAAACAAAAAAAAAGTGATTCTTGACCTGATCTCACATTACACACTCAAATCAATCCTAGATGCAAAGTAGACCCAAAGGTGAAAGGTAAAAGAGTAAAGTTTCCAGGAGGTAACAAAGGAGACTATCTTAGTGATAGTGGAGTAAATGTTTCTTAAACATGACACAAAAATATATAACCATAATGGAATAAAATGACAGATTTGGCTTCTGTTATCCAGTTATCATTAACTCTAATACTCTTTCTTTTCACAGTAATGGAAATGTAAAAAAAAAAATAATGTATAAAAAAGACATTTGTTCTTTCAATATCTTGAGAGAAATAGTATAGTCATGACAATAGTAGTAACAATAATAATGAATATGCTTATTATCCTTTCTGTTTAAAATAGTTGCTGTTTAAAATATGATTTCAAAGATACTATATCATTTCATATAATTTTACAATGTTTTACTCATTTAGATTTTTCTGAAGTGAAATTTTTCCCTCAAAATTCTCTGTTCTTTTAATATAAATTTGTTTATTTTAATTGGAGGCTAATTACTTTACATTAAAATAATTCTCTATTCTTTTTCAGTTTATGTGTACATTACTTCAAATCTATCTTTTATAAAACTGACTTCCTTATTGTCCTATTGTTTTTGCTCCACTTGTTTTCATTCATTACTATTCTTGCAGTTGTATCCCCTGGTAACTGAATGAGTCAATCCTTCAAATTTGAACAAGAAAGTATTATGTGATTTTCATTAATTTATTCATTCAGCTAATTAATATTGAGCATTGTAAAAAGTTGATAAATGACTCCTCAAAGTATTCATATCCAAATCCCTGAAACCTGTGAATGTTGTTTTATATGGAAAAAAGGACTTTGCACATGTGACTAAATTAAAACCTTGTGAACAGGAAATTATTTGATTACCCTGGAAGACACTAAATATAGTCACCAGAGTTCTTATAAAGAGGGAAACAACTGGGTTAGAGAAGAATAAAGCAGTTTGATGATTGGCCTTGTTTCCATTGTGGCCCAAGAACTAGCCTCAACCCCCCTCAACTAGGGTCCAGGAGTCCCTGGAGAACATTGTTTTAGACAATCTCCCACAGATAAGACAGCCTTTGTGGAAGTCCAAATTTCCAGGAGGATGATTATAGGTTATAATGAGAGCAAAAAATATAAATTTGGGTGCTTGGAGAGGGTCAGAGCAATACTTGACTTTATATACATCATCCCTCCCTTAAGGTAGCACAGTATACTGCTAAAAGAAATCTCCTTGGCCTATAATTTCTCCCATAAGAGACAGTAAGGTTGTGTGAGTGAGCATCCAGCTTCCTTGCAGTGTATGATGCTGTCAAAAAGGATCATTTCTCTGTCACCACATCTAGAATACTGAGTCATGAGCAACATGGATGGAAGCAAGAAGAAGCTGAGAGAGCAGCAGATATGACCCTCCTAGGGCATTAAAGGAAAATAAATCCTATAGCCCTGGGATTTCTTTGGAAGGAATGATGCTAAAGCTGAAACTCCAGTACTTTGGCCACCTCATGAGAAGAGTTGACTCATTGGAAAATACTCTGATGCTGGGAGGGATTGGGGGCAAGAGGAGAAGGGGACGACAGAGGATGAGATGACTGGATGGCATCACTGACTCGATGGGTGTGAGTCTGAGTGAACTCCGGGAGTTGGTGATGGACAGGGAGGCCTGGAGTGCTGCGATTCATGGGGTCGCAAAGAGTCAGACACGACTGAGCGACTGATCTGATCTGATCTGATAGTGTTGCAAACTACATCATGAAGCCTACCCACGAGCTGCTGGAGATGACTTGCTCAGGAATACCTACAACTGGCCCTCATGCACCCCCAGAATATCATGTGCTTTATTCATACATACTCCCACCCTGTGGCTGGTTCCTTGTATATATTTTTAATGATGGTGAGAGTGAGCTTTGAAAGAGAGTTAGTGAGCATGCACAGAAAGCTGGCATGAATCTGTGGGCCAAAGAGAAACCACAAACATGAGCTTTGGTTCTGCCACTAGGAAAGTAAAATGGAGACTTTCAGCAGTGGCCCTGGTACACTGTAAGATAGAAAGATGGTTACAAGCTTAAGAATTCTGCTGCAAAAGGGATCAAGAAACATGGAGCAGAAACAGCCATAGAGTGTTTGAGGAAACCCCAGAATCCCTAGCAGGTCTGATGGAAGGTATTTATCTCCCAAAGAATAGAGGAAGTTACTGCTTCTTCAAATGTGAAGCCAGTAATGTAAGACTTCAAGAAACGTGAAAAATCAAAGAAACGTGATACCACAAAAGTATCATTTATGATTTATTTAATAAAGAATTCAAAACAGCTGTTTTAAGAGAGTTCAATAAGCTACAAGAAAGCACAGAAAGACAATTCACTGAAATTAGGGAAACAATAGACTAACAAATTTAGCAGTTTATAAAGTGGTGGAAATCATAAAAAAATTCTCAAGCTGAAGAATATAGTGAATTAAATAAAAATGCAATACACAGCAGAGCACCAAGCTGAATAGATCAAACAGAAGAAAATGGAAAGTTTTTCCATTCTAAGAATGGAAAAACAGGACTTTTGAAATTATTGAGTCAGAATAGAACAAAGAACACAAATGAAAAAGACTGAAGAAATCCTATGTGATCTACGGGATACCATCAAGAGAAACAATTCGTGAATTATTGAAGAAAACTTATAGTTCAGGAGAGAATGAGATGGTATATTCAAAGGGCTGAAAGAGAAAAAAAAGAATATTACTCAGCTATAAAAAACAACACATTTGAGTCAGTTCTAATGAGGTGGATGAACCTGGAGCCTATTATACAGAGTAAGTCAGAAGAGAAACTTCAATACAGTATATTAATGCATATATATGGAATTTAGAAAGACAGTAATGACAACCCTGTGTGCAAGACAGAAAAAGAGACACAGACATAAAGAACAGACTTGGACTATGTCAGAGAAGGAAGGGGTGGAATGATTTGAGAGAATATTATTGAAACATGTATATTACCATATGTAAAATAGATGACCAGTGCAAGTTTGATGCATGAAGCAGGGCACTCAAAGCAGATGCACTGGGACAACCCAGAGGGATGGGATGCTGAAGGAAGTTCAAGATGGGGGGACACATGTACACCCATGGCTGATTCACGTCATTGTATGGCAAAAACCACACTACAATATTATAAAGTAATTAACTTCCAGTTGAAAAAAAAAAAAACAAAAAACAACACCCTGCCAACAAAGAACATTCTATCTAACAAAAGTTTTACTTCCTAAATTAATGAGAAAAAAAGATCTCAGACCAAAAAAAAAAAAAAAAAAATTACCATTAGATGTTTCTTACAAGAAATGAAAGTTCTTCAATGTGAAATTAAAGGATAATAACTGATAACATGAAAAGATATGAATATATTCAACACACTTGGAGTATATAGTCAAATTCAGAATACTTTAATACTGTAATATGATTATATGTTAACTTAATTGAAGTTAAGTATTTATCAGTGAAAAATAAACTATAACATTAAGAGTTTTTTTTAAACTGATGGAACTGCAAGGCAAAAACTTTTAGTAGATACACAAAAGATAAAGGAAAAGGGGAATAAAAACAACTTACTATGATATTAATCAATTTATAAAGGAAGGCAGCAAGAGATGAAGGAAGGAAGAAAGAAACAAGGGAACTATAAAACAATAAGAAAGAATAACATGACATTAGTAAGTTTTTATTTATTAGTAATTACTCTAAAAGTAAATGGATTAAATTTTCCAAATAAAATACATAGAGTAGCTGAATGAATGTAAACACAAGACATAACTATATGATACTCACAAGAGAGTCACTTCAGTTTTAAGATCACATATAGATTCAAAATGAAGTGATGGAAAAATATATGCCATACAAGTGGAAATCAAAAGAGAGCTTTCATCAGAAAAAATAGACATTAGGTCAAAAACCATAATCAGAGAAAAAGAAGGCCCTTTTATGATTATAAAGAGATCAATTCATAAGAAGATATAACAATGATAAATATATATTCAGCAAAGATTAGAATACCTAAATATATTAAGTAGATACTAACAGGTCTTTAGGCAAAAATATGCACTAATACAATAATAGTGTGGGACTTCAATACCCACTTGCAACAATAGATAGATTCTACAGATATAAAAATCAATAAGGAACAATTAAATTTGGAATATATTTTATACCAAAAGGGCCTAACAGTCCATCCAATAACATCAGGATACATATGCCTCTCAAGAGCACACAGAACAGTCTCCACAAAAGATCATATGTCAAAGAACATGCTTTAGAAAATTTAAGAAGATTGAAATAATATCAGACATCTTTTCCGACCACCATGATATTACAAATATTATACAGTATGATTACAAATCTGTAAATGTGACACTCTATATTAATAGAATGAAAACTGAAAATCACATAATAATTTCATAGGCACAGAAAAAGCATTGACAAAATATAACATTCTTCCATATAGAAAAAATACTCTCAACAAATTGGCTATAGAAGAAATGTACCTTAATGTAATAAAGGCCATCAATGACAAACTCTCATTTTACATTACACTAAATGTTTAAATGTTGAAAGCTTTTCCTCTGTGATCAGGAACAAGTACGACCACTCTTGCCACTCTTAGTCAACATAGTAGAGGAAGCCTTAGCCAGAGCAATTAGGCAAAAAAAATAAATACACAGCATCCAAATTAGGAATAAGTCAAATTATTTTTGTTTGCAAATATGTGATCTTGAATATAGAAAGTCTTGAAGATTCTACCAAAAACTACTAGAACTAATCAGCAAGTTCAGTACATTTGCAGGATACAAAACATATAGAAATCAGTTGCACTTTAATACACTAAAACCAAAATATCTGAAAACTAAAGGAAACTATCTAATTTACAAAAGTTTAAAGTAACACAATCCTTATAAATATATTTAGCTAAAGAAGTTAAATAGCTACACACTAAAAGCTATAAGATTTTGATGAAAGAAAATATATAAGATACAAATAAATGGAAAGACATTTCAAGTTCATGAATCAGAAGAATAATATTGTTAAAATGTCCAGACTACCAACCAAAAGCCATCTATAGTTTAAATGCAATCCTTACGAAAATGTCAATGGTGCTTTTCACAAAAATTGAAAACACAAATCTAAAATTTGTACAAAACCACAAAAGACTATGAATATCCAAAGAATTCTTGAGAAAGAACAATGTTGAAGACTCATAGTTCCTGATTATAAACTACTCTTAAAAACTAGAATGTACTTGCATAAAAAAAATTATATAGACTATTATAACAGAATCGACAACCCAGAAATACCAAGACAAAAAAATGGGGAAAAGATAGCTCTTCAATAAATGTTTCTTTGAAAACTGGATGTCCACATGGAAAAGAATAAAAGTGGACTCCTATATTACACAACTCAAAAAATAAGTTTGAAATGTATTAATGACTTCAACATAGAAGCTGAAACTGTTCAGCTCCTAGAAGAAAAAAGGAAAAAAGCTTTTTGATATTCTTTTGTCACTGATTTTTTTTTTTTTTTGACAGCAAGAAAGTACAGGCTAACAAAAAGAGAAATGAATAAGCTGAAAAGCTTTTTTACAGCAAAAAAAAAAAACAATACCAAAAAACAGCAACAGCCTATGGAATGAGACAACATGTTTTCAAATTGTCTGTCTGATAAAGGGTTAATATTCAAAATATATGAGACACTGATACAGCTCATCAGCAGAAATAATCCAAACAACCCTATTTTTTTTTTTTAAGTGAGCAAAGAAACTGGAGATACTTTGCCAGAATATTTATAAAAATGGCCAACAAGTACATGAAAAGATGCCCAACATAATAATCAGGGTAACTAATATCAAAACTAGAGTGTGATATCATCTCATATATGTTAGAATGGCTCTTATCAAAAATAGTAGAGACAAGTATTGGTGAAGCTGTGGATAAAAGGAAATTTGGGCACTTTGGTACAGATGTCAATTGGTATAGCCACTGTGGGCAACAAGAGGGAGGTTCTTCAAAAATTAAAAACAAAACTACCATATTTTTATAGCAACTCTACTACTGGACATATATCTAAAGGAAATGAAATCACACTTGAAGAGATATGAGACTTATCTATCACCTATCAATCATTTATCTAATTTAGCCATGATAAAGAAGGAAGTTCTGGCATTTATGACAACATGGAAGGACCTTGAGGGCATTATGATAAGTGAAGTAAGTTAGTGAAAGACATATACAGTACAATCTCACTTATAAATGGATTCTAAAGAAGCCATACTTAAAGAACAAACTGAGAGGTGGGGGGAAATGCAGAGGTAACATTCAAAGTGTACAAATGTTCAGTTAAAATATGGATAATTTCTGGTATTTATTGTGTTGACTATAGTTAACAACACTATATTATATACTTGAAATTTGGTATGAGAGTAGACCATAAATGTTCTCACCACAAAAAGAAATAGTATTTTTGTGATGTGATGGAAGTGTTAAGTAATCCTACTGTGGTAATTATTTTGCAATATGCATGCATAAAAAATCATCACATTGTACACTTTAAACTTAAACAATGTTACATGTTAATTGTATCAGCAAAATTCTGTAATAAAAGGAAAGACAATGAGAATAGAGAAGAACAGTATAGGAGCTATACTTTTGGTGGAGAAAATCCAGCACTCAGTGTTGTGAGTTGATTTGTGCCCCTTATAAAGATAAACACAAGTCTTACCAGTTGGTACTTGTGAATTTGACCTTATTTGGGAATAGTGTCTTTTACAGATGTAATCAAGTTAAGATGAGATAATTCTGGATTAAAGTGGGGCCGACTACAATGACTGGTGTCATTATGAAAAGGGGAAACTTGGCACACACACAGGGAGAGTGAATTTTGTGATGTTGGAGGCAGAGATTGAAGTGATGCATCTATAAGCCAAAGAATACCAATGCTTGCCAGCAACTGCTGTAACCTAGGGTAGAGGCATAGGCCTCCCTCAGAGCCTCAAGGAGCAAAATCTGCTGACACCTTAACTTTGGACTTAAAGCTTCCTGAAGTATGAGACAATTAAGCCACTCAATTTGTGGTAATTTGTTTTGACTGCCTTAAGAAATTGTCACACTTCAAATTATACTCAGGCATGAGCAAGAAAAGGGCATTTGCTATAATAAAAGAGAAGGCAGAAAATAGGGTTGTAATATGCCTGTAGATTAGTATATATTCAGTAGTGACGATGATGAAATTTTCCCCTAGCTGAGAGTCGGATACAGTGTAGCTATTATAGATTTGAGAAGAGAGGAAAAAGTGAAGAACACTCATCTTCAAGAATAGGAGAGCTATGAATAGATGATAGAAGTTTAATATTATTGCCAGGTACCATTAACAGTACACTTGCAGTTTGTCATAATAAATATGAATTGAAGCCAATCATCATGGTTACATGCCTTTCCTTAGTCATGTTCAGTTGCAAAAGTGCCACCAACCACTGTGGAGTAATAGGAGAATCGGATTTAACTAAAATTAGGGTTTTTGTTAGCAGAAATGTCAAAAGGAGAGTGGGGAGATGGAATTGAGGCTTTATGAAGGGAAACACTTGTGCTGATTCACCATGAGCGTGTAAGAATCTAATATAGGTAAGAATTTATAATGGGTAAGAATATTAGTAAAGCCATGGAGAAGGGATTGATGAGTTCAAAGATTGTAAATCAATGGTAAGTTTTGGAGGGGTGGAAACATTGTTGGAGTGGGGTTATTAAAGTTACCTGAGGCAGTGGTTGAAGAGTGAAATGCTAGAAAGTGAGGTTTTGGAGGGGTATGTATGGAAGTGAGCCATTGAAATTAGATGAAAGGCAAGATAATTGGACATTAAAGATGGCGGAGAAGAAGGATATGCACTCACCTTTTCCTGTGAGAACTCCAAAATTGAAATTAGCTGCTGAACAACCATCGACAGGAAAAAGTTGGATCCAACCAAAATATGATACCCCACATCCAAGGGCAAAGAAGAAGTCCCAACAAGATGGCAGGAAGGGCAAAATTTCACTTAGAATCAAACCTTATACAGGCCAGAGATGCTTGAAGGGTGCAAACAAAGTCTTGTGTTCACAGGACCTAGGGACCCCATAGGAGACTGAGCCATACCTGCCTTTGAGTGTTTGAGTGTTTCCTGCAGAGGCACAGGTCAGTAGTGGCCTGCCTCAGGGACAGGGTCTCTGTGTGCAGCAGGCCTGGGAGGCACGATATGTGGCATCAGACCTTTTGGAGGATGCTGACATTAGCCCCATCATAAAGCCACAGAGCAGAGGACTCACAAACTGGAGAAAAGTAATACCAAAGAAGTTCTTGTAGTGTTACAAAAGTTCTATGGCCCACAACAGATTTCCCAACCTGGGGATCTGGCAAAGGGACTGTGAACCCTCAGGGAATTTGAACGCCAGTGGGATTTGACTACAGAACATCCACAGGACTGGGGAAACAAACTTTTGGATGGCACAAACAAAATCTTGTGCACACCAGGACCCAGGAGAAAGGAGCAGTGACCCCACAAGAGATGGAGCCAGAGTTGCCTGTGAGTGTCCAGGAGTCTCTGGTGAAAGCATGGCTCAACAGTGACATGCTGCAGGGTAAGGGGCACTGACTTCAACAGTCCTGGGAGCCACATGGTGCTGGCATAAGTCTTTTGAAAGAGGTCGCCATTACTGCCATTACTCTCACCATAGTTTTGCCTCAGGCCAAAGTACAGGGAGGGGACACAGCACCACATCAACAGAAAATTGGATTAAAATTCTACTAAGCAAGGTCCCACCTATCAGAGCAAAACCCAATTTGCCCACAGCCAGTACCTAGCAGGGCTTCCCTGGTGGCTCAGATGGTAAAGCATCTGCCTGCAATGCGGGGGACCTGGGTTCAATTCCTGGGTCAGGCAGATCCCCTGGAGAAGGAAATGGCAATCCACTCCAGAACTCTTGCCTGGAAAATCCCATGGATGGAGGAGCCTGATAGGCTACAGTCCATGTGGTTGCAAAGAGTCAGACACGACTGAGTGACTTCACTTTCACTTTCAGTACCTAGCATCAGGAAGCTTCCACAAGCTTCTTATCCTTATCCATCATAAGGCAAACAGAATGAATAGGACAATTAAAGAAAACTAACCAAACTGATCACATACATCACAGCCTTATCTGACACAATGAAACTATGAGCCATGGCGTGTAGGGATACCCAAGACAGATGAGTCATGATGGAGAGTTCTGATAAAAAATGGTTCACTGAAGAAAGGAATGGCAAGCCACTTCAACATTCTTGCCTTGAGAACCCCATGAACAGTATGAAAAAGCAAAGGGATACAAAACTGAAAGATGAACTCCTCAGATCAGTATGTGCCCAATATGCTACTGGAGAAGAGTGGAGAAATATCTCCAGAAGGAATGAATAAGCTGAGCCAAAGTGGAAACAATGCCCAGTTCTGGATGTGTCTGGTAATGAAAGTAAAGTCCAATGCTGTAAGAACAATAATGCATAGAAACCTGGAATGTTAAGTCCATGAATCAAAGTAAATTGGAAGTGGTCAAACAGGAGATGGCAAAAGTGAACATTGACATTTTAGGAATCAGTGAACTAAAGTGGGCTGGGATGCATGAATTTAATTCAGATGACCTTTACATCTACTACTGTGGGCAAGAATCCCTTAGAAGAAATGGAGTAGACCTCATAGTTAACAAGAGAGTAAAAATTGTAATCAGTTCAGTTCAGTTCACTCAGTTGTGTCCGACTCTTTTTGACCCCATGAATTTCAGCACGCCAGGCCTCCCTGTCCAATACCAACTCCTAGTGTTCACTCAAACTCACGTCCATTGAGTCGGTGATGCCATCCAGCCACCTCATCCTTTGTCGTCCCCTTTTCCTCCTGCCCCCAATCCCTCCCAGCATCAGAGTCTTTTCCAATGAGTCAACTCTTCTCATGAGGTGGCCAAAGTACTGGAGTTTCAGCTTTAGCATCATTCCTTCCAAAGAACACCCAGGACTGATCTCCTTTAGAATGGACTTGGGTGCAATCTCAAAAACGACAGAATGATCTCTGTTTCTAAGACAAACCATTCAATATCATAGTAATCCAAATCTGTGCCCCGACCACTAATGCCAAAGAAGCTCAAGTTGAATGGTTCTATGAAGACCTACAAGACCTTTTAGAACTAATACCAAAAAAAGAGATGTCGTTTTCATCATAGCTGACTGGAATGCAAAAGTAGGAAGTCAAGAGATACCTGGAGTATGAGCAAGCTTGGCCTTGGAGTACAAAATGAAGCAGGGCAAAGGCTAACAGAGTTTTGCCAAGAGAACACACTGATCATAGCAAACATCCTCTTCCAACAACACAACAGACAACTCTACACATGAACATCACCAGATGGTCAATACCAAAATCAGACTGATTGTTCTTTGCAGCTAAAGATGGAGAAGTTCTATACAGTCGGAAAGAAAACTGGGAGCTGACTGTGGCTCAGATCATGAACTCCTTAGTGTCAAATTCAGACTTCATTTGAAGAAAGTAGGCAAAAACAATAGGTCTTTCAGGTATGACCTCAAACAAGTCCCGTATGATTAAACAATGGAAGTGACATATAGATTCAAGAGATTAGATCTGATAGACAGAGAGCTTGAAAAACTACAGATGAAAGTTTGTGACATTGTACAGGAGGCAGTGACCAAAACCATCCCCAAGAAAGAAACGCAAAAAGGCAAAATGGTTGTCTTAGGGTGCCCTTACAAATAGCTGAGAAAAGAAAAGAAGCAAAAGGCAAAGTAGAAAAGGACACATATACATGGGGGGTTGTAAAAAGCCTTTTTAAGTGAACAATGGAAAGAAATAGAGGAAAACAAGAGTGGAAAAACTAGAGATGTCTTCAAGACAACTAGAGATAACAAGGAAGCATTTAATACAAAGATAGGCACAATAAAGGACAGAAACTGTATGGACCTAACAGAAGGAGAAGATATCAAGAAGAGGCGGCAAGAATAGACAGAAGAACTATATAAAAAAAGATCTTCATGACCTAGATGGCCATGATGGTGTGATCACTCACTTAGAGCCAGATATCCTGGAGTCCACAGTCAAGTGGGCCTTAAGAAGCATCACTACGAACAAAGCTAGTGGAGTTGGTGAAATGCCAGCTGATCTATTTGAAATCCTCAAAGACGATGCTGTGAAAGTTCTGCACTCAATATACCAGCAAATATGGAAAACTCAGCAGTGGCCACAAGACTGGAAAAGGTCAGTTTTTACTCCAGTCCCAAACAAAGGCAATGACAAAGAATGTTCAAGCTACCCCACAATCACTCTTTCACACACTAGCAAAGTAATGCTCAAAATTCACCAAGCTAGGCTTCAACAGTATGTAAGCCAAGAACTTCCAGATGTTTAAGCTGGATTTAGAAAAGGCAGAGGAACCAGAGATCAAATTGCCAACATCTGTTGGATCATAGAAAAAGCAAGAGAATTCCAGAAAGACATCTATTTCTGATTCATTGACTATGCTAAAGCCTGTGGCTGTGTGAATCACAACAAACTATGGAAAATTCCTAAGCAGATAGGAATATCAGACCACCTTACCTGCCTCCTGAGAAACCTTTATGCAGGTCAAGAGGCAACAGAACAGGAAATAAAACAATGGACTGGTTCCAAATTGGGAAAGGAGCACGTCAAAACTGTATATGGTCATCCTGTTCATTTAATTTATATGCAAAGTACATCATGTGAAATGTCAGGTTAAATGAAGCACAAGCTGGAATCAAGATTGCTGGGAGAAATTTCAGTAACCTCAGATATGCAGATGTCGCCACCCTTATGGCAGAAAGTGAAGAGGAACTAAAGGGTCTCTTAATGAAAGTGAAAATGGAGAGTGCAAAAGCTGGCTTAAAACTCAACATTCAAAAAATGAAGATAATGGCATCCAGTTTCATCACTTCATGACAAATAAATGGAGAAGCAATGGAAACAGTGCCAGACTTTATTTTCTTGGGCTCCAAAATAACTGCAGATGGTAACTGCAGCCATGACATTAAAAGACGCTTGCTCCTTGGAGAAAAAAATCATTGAAAACCTAGACAGCATATTAAAAAGCAGGGGCATTACTTTGAGGACAAAAATCCATCTAGTCAAAGCTATGGTTTTTCCAGTAGTAATGTACATATGTGAGTGTTGGACCATAAAGAAGGCTGAGCATGGAAGAATTTATGCCTCTGAACTGTGGTGGTGTAGAAGACTCTTGGGAATCCCTTAGACTGCAAGGAGATCAAATCACTTAATTCTAAAGGAAATCAATCCTGAATATTCATTGGAAGGACTGATACTGAAGCCAAAACACCAATACTTTGGCCACCTTATGTGAAGAACTGACTCATTGGAAAAGACCCTGATGCTGGGAAAGACTGAAGGCTGAAGTAGAAGGGGACAACAGAGGAAGAAATCATTGTATGACATCACCAACTCAATGGACATGAGTTTGAGCAAGCTCTGGGATATGTTGAAGGAAAGGGAAGCCTGGTGTGCTGCAGTCCATGATGTAACAAAAAGTTGGTCATGACTGAGAGGCTGAACAACAACAGAAAAATCACAAGGAATTGACAAGAGTACAGTTGATAGTACTGTATAGCATGGTAGTAGGCCACATACGAAAATCATGGCAAAATGAAGTGGAGCAACAATGGAATCAGCAAATGGATAGAGTTGAGAAAGCTATCAGGTGACGTAATCTGATGGCACAAGATTCCAAGCAAGCTTTTTTTAAGGAATAGAGAAGAGAAAAGATTTGGAAATGCCATTGAGGAAACAAATCTGCAGTACCTCTGAGTTCTGTTTTATGAAGGGATATGGGAGAAAATACTTCTCACTAGAGAAGGATTTACTTGTAACACTGTGTTTAAAAGAGGTAATAATGTCCAGTAGTGACATAATCTGAGCCCTTTGTGATGTAAGAGGCAAGAATAGACATAGGCAACATCAAACTAGAAATACATTTTAAAGGCACTAGGGAACTAAATCATTAATTTCTAGATAAAATAATTCTTTCCCTTTTTTTTTTTTAAACTATGTTGCATTTTCTGATTCTAAAAATAATACATACTTTTTGGAAAAAAAATCCAAACATTATAGAAATGTATTATTTTAAAAGGGAATAGATCTCTATAGTTCTCTAGAATTTGAATTTCTGAGTCAAAGGTTTTCTAAACTTTATTTTCATTGTTGAAGTTGTGCAGTTTTTCATATTTTTACTGATCTTTGACATTTTTTTTCTGCAAATTACCTATTCCATCTTAACTATAGCTTTCTTACTGATTTTTTTTAACTTAACATAATTGTATTAGTTTTGCCAAATATCAAAATGAATCCACCACAGGTATACATGTGTTCCCCATCCTGAACTCTCCTCCCTCTTCCCTCCCCACACCATCCCTCTGGGTCGTCCCAGTGCACCAGCCCCAAGCATCCAGTATCGTGCATCGAACCTGGACTGGCTACTCGTTTCATACATGATATTTTACATGTTTCAATGCCATTCTCCCAAATCTTCCCACCCTCTCCCTCTCTCTCAGAGTCCATAAGACTGTTCTATACATCAGTGTCTCTTTTGCTGTCTCGTACTCAGGGTTATTGTTACCATCTTTCTAAATTCCATATATATGTGTTAGTATATTGTATTGGTGTTTTTCTTTCTGGCTTACTTCACTCTGTATAATAGGCTTCAGTTTCATCCACCTCATTAGAACTGATTCAAATGTATTCTTTTTAATGGCTGAGTAATACTCCATTGTGTATATGTACCACAGCTTTCTTATCCATTCATCTGCTGATGGACATCTAGGTTGCTTCCATGTCCTGGCTATTATAAACAGTGCTGCGATGAACATTCAGGATCCTCTATGACCCACCTCCAAGAATATTGGAAATAAAAGCAAAAATAAACAAATGGGACCTAATTAACCTTAAAAGCTTTCTTACTGATTTTTACATGCTTTTAAAAATAGGTTGTGTCATAAGAATTTTCCATTTTTGTAAGTTAAAATGGCTGAATATTGATAGCTTTATATGGTTCAACTTAATATATATGGATATTAGCTGTTAGCTCTAAGTCAATATCACTTACACCATCAAAATTTTTTGTATTACTGTCAGTAATACTCTTTTAAAGGAGATTGGCTTTTAAAATAGAGACTAACACTAAATGATGTAGCCACTAAATCCTGAAGAAATACTTTTGTTTAATTTCTATGAATAATATTTTATCATCCACAATGATACCTTTAAAAATCAACTAACTATAGTGTCTTAATTGGCAATAATATAAAGTCTTCCTTTTTATCAGAAAAACAGGATGGCCTAATGCTCTTTACATAGAAAATTAAGTATACCAGAGTACCATAATAAAGTCTTACTATGTTTTATTATGCTTTTCATTTTGAAGTGCCTTCACACACAGTAATTACTTCCCTTCTCCCTAAAATAAAATGTGGTTATAAGTACACATATACACACATTCAGAGTGATTAAAATATTCAAGGCCATGCAGCTATTTTGTGAAAGAGCCTGAACTAGCTAAATTTCAAAGTAAAACACAAGATGTTATGGAAATTTTGTACCTCTGTTTAAAATACAACTTTCAGTCATGGCCAGGTAGCTCAGTTGGATAGAGCATGATGCTAATAAAATACAAATTTTAATCTATAAGTAGCTACTATTAGAGGAACATTATATTAAAATATAAATATGAAGCTAAATTGAGCACACTAACCGTTGAAAACGCTAAAAATTATTCAGAAGAGGACTTACAATCTTGGAAAGACATTTCCCCTGCCTATAGGTTGCCAGGACTTTAACACTGTAAGTTCAAACTGGTAACGCTGAGTGATGACATCATAAAGAGACTGTAAACAACAGGAACTTAAAGGGATAAGATACAGTAATTATATTTTACATGCATAAGTGCTTCTGAAATCTATTCAATAACTTTAGATGTGTTCACACACAATATTTCACAGTTTGAACTGAGAGAATCAGTTTTTCATTGATTGAACCTATTTTTATTTTTTTTTTAAATTAGAGTAAAATTGCTTTACAATGTTGTGTTGATTTCTGCCCTACAACAACACAAATCAGCCATAATTATACATATATCACCCCTGTCTTGAGCCTCCCAACCTTCTCCCTATCCCACCTCTCTAGGTTATCACAGAGCTCCAGTCTGGGCTCTATGTGTTACACAGCAACTTCTTACCAGTTATCTATTTTACATATGGTAGTGTATATATGTCAATGCTACTTTCTCCATTCGTTCCACTCTCTCCTTGCCTGACTGTATCCACAGATGCAGTCTATAAATCTATGTCTCCATTCCTTCCCTGCAAATAAGTTCATCAATAACATTTTCCGAGATTTCATATATATGTGTTAATATACAATATTTGTTTTTCTCTTTCTGACTTACTTCGCTCTGTATAACAGGCTCTAGGTTCATCCACCTCACTGGAACTGACTCAAATTCATTATTTTTTATGGTTTAATAATATTCCATTGTATATATGTACCACTTCTGCTTTATCCATTCATCTGTAGATGGATATCTAGGTTGTTTTCATGTCCTGGCTACTGTAAATGGTGATGCAATGAATATTGGGGTACTTGTGTCTTTTAGAATTGTGGCTTTCTCAGGGTATAGTCCCTGTAAGTGGGACTGCTGGGTCATGTGGCAGATTTATTCTTTGACCCATCTCATAGAGTAATGGAAATGAAAATAAAACAAACAAATGGAATCTAATTAAACTGAAAAGTTTTTGAAAGGCAAAGGAAATGATAAACAAGATTAAAAGACAGTCCTCAGAATAGGAGAAAATAATTGCAAATGGAACAACTGACAAGTGATTAATCTCCAAAATATATAAGCAGCTCAAAATCAGAAAGAAAAAATCCCAGCTCAATCAAAAAATGGGCAAAAGAGTTGGGCAGACATTTCTCCAAAGAAGACAGATGACCAATAAACACATGAAAAGATGCTAAACCTCATTAATTATTAGAGAAATGCAAATCAAAATCACAGTGAGGTATCACCTCACACCAGTCAGAATGAAAGTGAAATGAAAGTGAAGTTGCTCAGTCGTGTCCGACTCTTTGTGATCCCATGGACCGTAGCCTCCCAGGCTCTTCAGTCCATGGGATTTTCCAGGCAAGAATACTGGAGTGGATTGCCATTTCCTTCTCCAGGGGATCTTCCTGACCCAGGGATTGAACCCAGGTCTCCCGCACTGTAGGCAGGTGCTTTACCGTCTGAGCTACCAGGGAAGCCCACCAGTCAGAATGGCCATCATCAAAAAAATCTACAAACAATAAATGCTGGAGAGGATATGCAGAAAAGGGAACCTTCCTACACATTCGGTGAGAATGGAAACTGATAGAACCATTACGGAGTATGATTGCTTAAGACACATCTAATTGCTTGATATCAGTTTATTTTAACATTAGTTTTGGACATGTATATGTCCACAAAAATCTGTGTAACTGTGTACACATGCACCTGTGTATGTGTGCATGAGAGATATATGGGCCAAAAGGAAAATACAAGAATATTCCTCTCTAAAGAGCAACTGTAGTGTGTACATTTTCTTCACATTCAGGCTCCTTTTCCTACAAAACTATATATATGCTTGAAGATATTTTCCTCAAAAAAATTAAATATAGTTTATTCTTAGATATGTAAATTAAGCAAAGGTAAAATGCCTATTAAAATAGTACCAAAGAGTATGAAAAATGTTTTTTTTTTCCATCTCCAAATCTGAACATAACTGTTGGTTGTGTACAGAGTTACGTTAGAACAACTTATCAAACTGTACTTGGTAGGAAATTTACAAATGTGAACTTTTCATCATATGAAATGAAAACTTGTGCAGTAGGTAATGATGTGTACAGGTATAATTGTCTCTTATCTGTCCTAGATAAACATAAGTGAGCATTGTTTTGACCCTGGGAGGAAGAGTAATTCATTAGCTATTCTCGTTAGTTTTTTTTAAACTAATTTGTCATTGAATTTTTCATTATTTTTTAATTAATTTACTTATTTTTAATTGGAGGCTAATTATTTTATAATACTATAGTGGTTTTTGCCAAACATTGACATGAATCAGCCATGGGAGTACATGTATCGCCCATCCCAAAACCCCCTCCAACCTCCCTCCCCATCCCATCCCTCAGGGTTATCCCAATGCACCGGTCCTGAGCACCCTGTCTCATGCATCGAACCTGGACTGGTGATCTAGCTCACATATGGTAATATACATGTTTCAATGCTATTCTTTCAAATCATCCCACCCTCACCTTCTCCAACAGAGTCCAACATTCTGTTCTTTACATCTGTGTCTCTTTTGCTGTCTTGAATATAGGGTCATCATTACCATCTTTCTAAGTTCCATATATATGCGTTAATATACTGTAGTGGTGTTTTTCTTTCTGGCTTACTTCAGTCTGTATAATAGACACCAGTTTCATCCACCTCATTAGAACTGATTCAAATGCATTCTTTTTAATAACTGAGTAATATTCCATTGTGTATATATACCTCAGCTTTCTTATCTATTCATCTGCTGATCGACATCTAGGTTGCTTCCATGTCCTAGCTATTTTAAACTGTGCTGCAGTGAACATTGGGATGCACATATCTCTTTCAATTTTGGTTTCCTCAGTGTGTATGCGAAGCAGTGGGATTGCTGGGTCATATGGCAGTTCTATTTCCAGTTTTTTAAAAATCTCCACACTGTTCTCCATAGTGGCTGTACTAGTTTGCGCTCCCACCAACAGTGTAAGAGGGTTCCCTTTTCTCCACACCCTCTCTAAAATTTATTGCTTGTAGACTTTTTGATGACAGCCATTCTGACTGGCATGAGATGGTACCTCATTGTGGTTTTCATTTGCATTTCTCTGATAATGAGTGATGTTGAGCATCTTTTCATGTGTTTATTAGACATCTGTATGTCTTCTTTGGAGAAACGTCTGTTTAGATCTTTGGCCCAATTTTTTATTGTGTTGTTTATTTTTCTTGTATTGAGCTACAGGAGCTACTTGTGTATTTTTGAGATTAATTCTTTGTCATTTGCTTCATTGGCTATTATTTTCTTCCATTCTGAAGGCTGTCTTTTCACCCTGCTTAGAGTTTCCTTCATTATACAAAAGCTTTTAAGTTTAATTAGGTCCCTTTTGTTTATTTTTGCTTTTATTTTCATTACTCTGGTAGGTGGGTCATAGAGGATCCTGCTGTGATTAATGTCAGAGAGTGTTTTGGCTATGTTCTCCTCTAGGAGTTTTATAGTTTATAGTTACCTTTAGATCTTTAATCCATTTTGAGTTTATTTTTGTGTATGGTGTTAGAAAGTGTTCTAGTTTCATTCTTTTACAGATGGTTGACCAGTTTTCCCAGAACCACTTGTTGAAGAGATTGTCTTCTCTTAGTGTGTATTTGTGCCTACTTCGTCAAAGATAAGGTGTTCATAGGTGCATGGATTTATCTCTGGACTTTCTATTTTGTTCCCTTGATCTATATTTCTGTCTTTATGCCAGTACCATACTGTCTTGATGACTGTAGCCTTGCAGTATAGTCTGAAGTCAGTCAGGTTCATTGCTTTGGCTATTCGAGGTTCTTTGTATTTTCATACAAATTGTGAAATTATTTGTTCTAGTTCTGTGAAAAATACCGTTGGTGGCTTGATAAGATTTGCATTGAATATATAGATTACTTTGGGTTGCTGCTGCTGCTAAGTTGCTTCAGTCGTGTCTGACTCTGTGCGACCCCAGAGATGGCAGCCCACCAGGCCCCGCCATCCCTGGGATTCTCCAGGCGAGAACACTGGAGTGGGTTGCCATTGCCTTCTCCATTGCATGAAAGTGAAAAGTGAAAGTGAAGTCGCTCAGTCGTGTCCGACTCCTAGCGACCCCATGGACTGCAGCCTACCAGGCTCCTCCATTGATGGGATTTTCCAGGCAAGAGTACTGGAGTGGGGTTCCATTGCCTTCTCCGTTTCTTTGGGTAGTATACTCATTTTCACTATGTTGATTCCTCCGATCCATGAACATGATATATTTCTCCATTTATTTACGCCATGTTTGATTCCTTTCATTAGTGTTTTACAGTTTTCTATATACAGGTCTTTTGTTTCTTTAGGTAAATTTATTCCTAAGTATTTTATTCTTTTCGTTGCAATGGTGAATGGAATTGTTTCCTTAATTTCTCTTTCTATTTTCTCATTGTTAGTGTATAGGAATGCAAGGATTTCTCTGTGTTAATTTTATGCCCTGCCACTTTACTATATTCATTGATTAGCTCTAGTAATTTTCTGGTGGAGTCTTTAGGGTTTTCTTTGTAGAGGATCATGTCATCTGCAAACAGTGAGAGTTTTTTCTCCTTTTTTAAATCTGCATTCCTTTTATTTCTTTTTCTTCTCTGATTGCTGTGGCTAAAACGTCCAAAACTATGTTGAATAGTAGTGGTGAGAGTGGGCACCCTTTTCTTGTTCCTATCTTTAGGGGAAATGCTTTCAATTTTTCATCATTGAGGATAATGCTTGCTGTGGGTTTATCATATATGGCTTTTATTATGTTGAGATATGTTCCTTCTATGCCTGATTTCTGGAAGTTTTTTTTTTGTTTTTGTTTTTTTATCATAAATGGATGTTGAATTTTTTCAAAGGCTTTCTCAGCACCTATTGAGATAATCATATGGTTTTTATCTTTCAATTATTTGTTAATATGGTGTATCACACTGATTTATTTGTAAATATTTTAGAATCCTTGCATCCCTGGGATAAAGCTCACTTGGTTATGATGAATGATTTTTAAAATATCTTGTTGGATTCTGCTTGCTCGAATTTTGGTGAAGATTTTTGCATCTATCTTCATCAGTGATATTGGCGTGTAGTTTTTTTTTATTTTTATTTTTTGACATCTTTGTCTGGTTTTGGTATTAGGGTGATGGTCTCCTCATAGAATGAGTTTGACAGTTTACCTTTCTATGCAACTTTCTGGAAGAGTTTGAGCAGGATAGGTGTTAGCTCTTCTCTAAATTTTTGGTAGAATTCTTCTGTGAAGCCATCTGGTCCTGGGATTTTGTTTCTTGGAAGATTTCTGATTACAGTTTCCATTTTTGTGCTTGTGATAGGTCTGTTAAGTTTTTCTATTTCTTCCTGGTTCAGTTTTGGCAAGTTATGCTTTTCTAAGAATTCATTTTCTTAGAAATTCATCCTTTTCTATGGATTAATTTTATTTATCTTCTCAAAGAACCAGCTTTTAGTTTTGTTGAGTTTTGCTACAGTCTCCTTTATTTCTTTTTCATTTATTTCTGCCCTAATTTTTATGATTTCTTTCCTTCAACTAACCCTGGGTTTCTTCATTTCTTCTTTTTCTAGTTGCTTTATGTGTAAAGTTAGGTTATTTATTTGATTTTTCTCTTGTTTTCTTGAGGTAAGCTTGTATTGCTATGATTCTTCCCCTTAGCACTGCTCTTACTGAATCCCACAGGTTTTGGGTTGTTGCGTTTTCATTTTCATTTGTTTCTATGCATATTTTGAACTCTTTTTTGATTTCTTCTGTGATTTATTGGTTATTCAGAAGTATGTTGTTTAGCCTCTGTATGTTTGCATTTTTAATAGTTTTTAATAGTTGACATCTAATCTTAATCACATTGTGATCAGAAAAGTTGCACTAGAGTTATGGCCCAGGATATGCTCTATCATGGAGAATGTTCCGTGTGCACCTGAGAAAAAGTTAAAATTCATTTTTTGGGGATGAAATGTCCTATAGATATCAGTTAGGTCTAACTGGTCCATTGTATCATTTAAAGTTTGTGTTTCCTTGCTAATTTTCTGTTTAGTTGATCTATCCATAGGTGTGAGTGGGGTATTAAAGTCTCCCACTATTATGTTACTGTTAATTTCCCCTTTCATACTTGTTAGCATTTGCCTTACATATGGCAGTGCTCCTATGTTGGATGCATATATATTTATAATTGTTATATCTTCTTCTTGGATTGATCCTTTGGTCATATGTAGGGTCCGTCTTTGTCTCTTTTCATGGCCTTTATTTCAAAGTCTATTTTATTTGATATGAGTATCGCTACTCCTGCTTTACTTTGTTACCCATTTGTGTGAAATGTCTTTTTCCAGCCCTTCACTTTCAGTCTGTATGTCTACCTTGTTTTGAAGTGGGTCTCTTGTAGACAGCATATATAGGGGTTTTGTTTTTGTATCCATTCAGCCAGTCTTTGTCTTATGGTTGGGGCATTCAACCCACTTACATTTAAGGTAATTATTGATAAGTATGGTCCCATTGCCATTTACTTTGTTGTTTTGGGTTCGAGTTTATACACATTTTCTGTGTTTCCTGTCTAGAGAAGATCCTTTAGAATTTGTTGAAGAGCTGGTTTGGTGGTGTTGAATTCTCTCAATTTTTGCTTGCCTGTAAAGCTTTTGATTTCTCCTTCATATTTGAATGATATCCTTGCTGGGTACAGTAATCTGTTTTGTAGGTTTTTCTCTTTCATCACTTTAAGTATGTCCTGCCAGTCCCCTTTGGCCTGAAGAGTTTCAACTGATTGATCAGCTGTTATTCTCATGGGGATTCCCTTGTGTGTTATTTGTTTAATTTCCCTTTTTGCTTTTTATATTTGCTTTTTGTGTTTGATCTTCGTTAATTTGATTAATATGTGTCTGGGATGTTTCACCTTGGGTTTATCCTGTTTGGAAATCTCTGGGTTTCTTGGACTTGGGTGGCTATTTCTTTCCCCATTTTAAGGAAGTTTTCAATGATTATCTCAAGTATTTTTTCATGGTCTTTATTTTTGTATTCTTCTTCTGGGACTCCTATGACTTGAATGTTGGGGCATTTAACACTGTCCCCGAAGTATCTGAGGCTGTTCTTATTTCTTTTAATTCTTTTTTCCTCTCTGCTTCATTTATTTCCGCCATTCCATCTTCCACCTCACTTATGCTGTATTCTGCCTCAGTTATTCTACTGTTGCTTCCCTCCAGAGTGTTTTTGATCTCAGTTATTGCATTATTCATTATTGATGGCTCTTTCTTATTTCTTCTATGCTTGTTAAACATTTCTTGCATCTTCTCAATCCTTGTCTCTAGTCTATTTATCTGTAAGTCCATTTTGTTTGCAAGATTTTGAATCATCTTTACTATCATTATTCTGCATTCTTTTTCAGGTAACTCCCTATCTCCTCCTCTTTGGTTTGGTTTGGTGAGCATTTATCATGTTCTTTTACCACCTGAATATTTCTCTGCCTTTTCATCTTGTTTAGATTGTTGTGTATGTGGTGGCCTTTCTGTATTATGGCAGTTTGTGGTTCCTCTTTTTGGTGGAGGTTCCTTCCTTTGGGTGGGGTTGGACTAATGGCTTGTCAAGGTTTCCTGCTTAGGGAAGCTTGCTTCAGTGTTCTGGTGGGTGGAGCTGGACCTCTTTTCTCTGGAGTGCAATGAAGTGTCCATTAGTGAGTTTTGGGGTTTCTATGGATTTGGTGTGACTTTGGGAAGCCTGTGTTTTAATGCTCATGGCTGTGTTCCTGTGTTGTTGGAGAATTAGTGTGGTATGTCTTGCTCTGGAACTTGTTCGCTCCTGGGTGGAACTTGGTTTCAGTGTAGGTATGGAGGCTTTTGGATGAGATCTTGTCAATTAATGTTTCCTGGAGTCAGGAGTTTTCTGGTGTTCTCAAGTTTTGGATTTAAGCCTCCTGCCTGTGGCTTTCAGTCTTATTCTTACAGTAGCCTCAAGAATTCTCCATCCATACAGCACAGGTGATAGAACATCTAGGTTAAAGGATAAAAGATTCTCCACAGTGAGGAACACCCAGAGAGGTTCAAAGACTTACATGGAGAAAAGAAGAGTGAGAAGGGAGATAGAGGTGACTAGGTGCTGAAGAGGGGGAGACAAAAGGTCAGAAAGCCATCTAGCCAGTAATCAATTCCCTGTGTGCTCTCTTCAGACTGGAACACCCAAAGAGATTCACAGAGTTAAGTAGATAAGAGAAGGGCGACAGAGGATATAGAGGTGACCTTTGGGAGAAAAGGAAGAGTCAAAAGGGGAGAGAGCAATCAAGCCAGTAATCACACCCCTGAGTGAAAATGGGTACTGAGGATTTTATTCTTAAAGGTACAAAATTGATAACAACTACCAAAAAGCAAAGATTAAAAATCTAGAGTAGAGGTTAAACTATCAAAAATACAATATTAAAAATACAAAACAAAATGAATCACAAAAATTTTAATTGCAAGGTAATAGTGGGTTATAAAAATGAAAATTAAAGGAGTAATAAGAACTTAAAAAGAAAAAAAAATAAAATGATAATACTAAAAATGTATCTAGAAATTGTTCAGGAGATTTTGAGTGTAGTGTGGGGTCAGTTCAGTTTTAGAGAGTTCCTTGTTCCAGCTTATACTCCTTTTCAAGGTCTAAGCTACTCAGGTTCAGGTTCTCGGGTACTTCACAAACGCACTCGGTTGGGCGTGCGTTTTCTGCCCTCCCCAGGCCTGAGGAGCTCAGGTGACCAGGTGCTTTGCAAGCACACTATCCCAGGTGGGCTGTGCATCTTAATTACCTCCCTGGTCCCAGCCACTCGGTTTCCTGGGTGTGCTGCAAGAGCACCATCTCATGTGTGCCATGTGTCTCCTCTGGGGAACTGATCTATGGTTGCAACCCTCCTGGTAGATGTTAAACATCCAGGATCCCAGGAAGACTTGGTTACAAACTGGAAGCCTGCTCACTGTTTGGTGGAGGATACAGTCTCTGGGGCTGAGATTGTCCTTTGCCTTCTGGCTCTGGCTGTCACACACCTGCCTCTCTACCTCCAGCAGGGAGAGGGGCTGGTCTGCAGCCGGCTAGCTCTCCTTTGGTATTCGCTTAATCCTTTGTTCTGTAAGTGGGCCAGGCTGTGCCTTAGGTTAGAACTTTTCATGGGAAAGTTCTCTCTCTCTCTCTCTCTCTCTCTTTTTTTTTCTCTCTTTGGCTATCCCACAGTTTGGGTTGCTATCTCAGGTTAGCTCCTTCAGATTGTCCTCAGGGCATTCAGGCCCAGTCCTTACCCTAAGCATGCAACCCATGCCTCCCTGTCCAGCCCCTGCCACTGGTAGCAGATGTGAGCATCTGGGCTACATCTCCGCTGGGAGTTACAGTTAGACGTGTAATGTGTGTGTGTGTGTGTGTGTGTGTGTGTGTGTGTGTTTTCCTCCCGGTTGTGTTGCCCTTTGAGATTCCAAAACTCCCCACAGACCCACCAGTGAGAGGTTTTCCTGCTGTTTGGAAACTACTGCTCCTCCTTCACGACTCCTTCCTCAGGATGGGTCTCCATCCCTAACTCTTTTGTCTGTATTTTTGTGTTTTATATTTTGCCTACCTCATTTTGAAGAGAATGGGCTGCCTTTCTGGGTGCCTGGTGTCCTCCGCCAGTGTTCAGAAGTGGTTTTGGGGAAGTTGCTTAGCACTCAAATGATCTTTTGTTGAATTTTTTGGGGAGAAAATGTTCTTCCCATCCTATTCCTCAGCCATCTTAGCGTATCTCCAATTTTTTCTTTATTTTTGAAAATTTATGTTTCTTATATAAAACTGGAGCATTTTATTTTAGAAAATGGAAGGAAGTATGATTCAAGGCATCAAATTAGTTTCTACTTGAGCAATGGTATGCAGTATATCTCAGAATCCTTCCGTTAGCCAAATTTCACAAATCTATCAAAAGTATTGCCTTCTGAAGGAAAGTATTGCAAAGCCACTCAATTTCTAAGTAAGAAATGGACCATAATCATATAAAGGAATAAAAATAATACCAACTATGCATAAAGAGCCTTTAAAAATGTTCCTACCCTGAGGTCCAGCAATTCCACTCCTAGGGATGCATCCTAAGTAACATTATTGTCACACAAAGACATTCATTATAGTTTTACATAAAATATTAAAATTTGAAAACACTCTAAGTGTACAAATTAGAGAGTGGTTTCAGTAAATCACAAGATTAAAATTCCATTATGAATTTTATTCCACAGGAATCTTGTTTGTTTTATTCATCACTGTAGCATTAACATTCATATGAAAAAACCAAGAACATAAAACTGTACATATAGTTTGCTATCTGCTACATAAAACCAATACATTTATTGTGAAAAGAAAGGAAGTAAACACATCAAAATGCTAATAGTGAGATTATGGGTAATTTTATTTATGAATATAATCTTTTGCATTTAAAAATTCCTACAAAGTATATCCATATTGAAAAGCTAAAAATATAGTAATAGAAATATATGTAAAACGTGGCAAATGAAAATAGGAATTATATGAGGAACATTTATGTTTTTGGATTATTGGTGTCAATAAAAAACTAAGCATTACTTTAGAAAAACTGTTGAAGTAAAATCAATTAAAATAGTCTTGATAAAGAACTACTTTATTTTTAAAATATACTTATTAAGTCAACGAAAATAGTCAAATACATATAAATTCAGCATTAATGGACCAAAAAAAGTGTTGTCAAAATTTCCAAGGATTAACTCCTAGTTAATTAAGGAGTAATAACTAGGTAATATCTATGAAAACATAAACCTGTAAATGGCTTATTCTACGTCTTATGAAGATTATGCTCAAACTTATAATTTTTCATTGTGTACATATCTTTATTGAAGTTTGAAGTTTCATTGTGTACATATCCTTAGGGAAGAAAATGAGTGGGAAAAGGACCACAGAAGAACCTTGTAGTAAACACTAGAAATGATATGGGGCCCAATCATTGAGGCAATATCGAAGCATAACTGAAGCTGATTATCTCTTTCTCTTTATCTTTTGTGACATCTATTTTCCACCTCAAGCCTTTCTCAGACTCAATACCTGGAAGTAAAGCAGGAAGAGTAAAAGGATATATGTGCACTGTACACAATGAGTTTTGGCCTGGTCTCTGAGCTTCTCCAAGGATGATCTCGAGCTTTGAAGAAGAAACAAACATTTTCTCTTTTCAGTTATCAGTTTCTGTCTTTAACAACATTCACAGGCAGACTGTCAGGAGATCATGTCTTCAACTGAACCTAAAGATCTCATCTACCTTCTCCTCTATTCTGACCCTCCCTGTCACCCTGTTTCATTATTTTTTCCCATAGCACTTATTAACTTCTTTATAACTTATTATTGTTAATCTCCAACTACTAGAATATAAGGTCCATGAAGACAATGATTTTTTGGTCTATTTTATTTACTTATATATCCCCAGTGCTTAGCACAGTGATGGCATGCAAAGTTTTTTATTGAATGAAAAAATAAATGCTACAATTTAAATTATTATTATGTAAGGAAATGTTGGCTCTGTCAGTTGCTTTCTTTCACTATGGAAGCATCATTAAAGTCTGAGTCACTTAAAAACTGAGACTGAAATGTTCAAGTTCTGTCAACATAGGTTCTGTTATCTACTACTTATGTGACCAAGCTGGCCATTTATTTTGAGTCAGAATTTATGACTATGCAGCACTTTCACTTTGCACTGGTCTCCAGGTGACTCTGGTGATGAAGATGAAATTTTTTTGAAGAGGTGTACTTGGAAGCCCTTGGAGAAGGAAGTGGAAACCCACTCCAGTATTCTTGCCTGAAAAATCCCATGGATAGAGGAGCCTAGTGGGCTACAGTCTGCGGGGTCACAAAGAGTTGGACACGACTGAGCATACACACATGCACACAAGCATAAACACATGCACACACACATACTTCCCAGGTGGCCTAAATGGAAAAGAATGCATCTGCCAATGCAGGTAGATGTAAGAGACGTGGGTTCGACCCTTGGGTCAGGATAATCTCCTGGAGGAGGGGATGGCAACCCACTCCAGTATTCTTGCCTGGAGAATTCCATGAACAGAGAAGCCTGACAAGTTGCAGTCCATAGGGTTGCATAGAGTAAAACACAACTGAAGTAACATAGCACATAAGAACTCAGAAGTTAAAAAAAAAATTAAATTGGGATTCAGGAGACCAGTGTTCAAATGTTGGTCTTTGTCATTAATATGGTGGCCCTGGGCAAGCTAATTAAATTTCCTCTAGGGTTTCAATGTGTAATAGAGATGGATCAAATAATTGGTTTACCTGGCATGACATAGAATGTTAAGGATGTAGGAAGGTAGTAATAGAGTCATCCAGAGCTATATTACACATTTCAAAAACGGAATTAGGTTGAATCTCGTGTTGATACATCCTATGTAAAACAAAGAAATTTGAATGCTTTGCATATAAAATATTAGCCCAGTAAGGTAATGTCTTTATTTCATATTGATGAGGCATTCTGATTGGCAAACTTATGTAATGAAGATAAATGTTAATACTATAACTTTATGGTTAAAAATAAAATCTGAAATGTCTCTTCCACCTATTCTTGCCATTACCCAGGAAGCTCCAGTAGGTTAAAAAGAGTTGGATATATTTTCATCAACTCTTATATTTTAATTACTCATGGATGTTATAAGTGAAGATTAACACTTAAAGGTTTACCAAAATAAACCTTGAGGTGAGTCAATAATCTGAATAAACTTGGAGCAAATTAAAAGGGGTAAAGTGTAATGTGAAACTAGCCAATGATCTTATGTTTCCTGGAACATGAAAAGCAAGCCCTACGTGTGTGTGTGTGTGTGTGTGTGTGTGTGTATGTGCGCATGCATGTGTTCAGTTGTGTCAGACTCTTTGTGGCCCCATAGACTATACCCTGCCAAGCTCCTCTGTCCATGAAATTTTCCAGGCAAAAATACTGGACTGGGTTGCCATTTCCTACTCCAGGGTATCTTCTGGACCCAAGGTCTAACCTGCATCTCCTCTGCCTTCTGCACTGGCAGGCAGGTTCTTTACCACTAGCACCATCTGGGAAATCCAAGCCCTAAATTAAGTTTTGGCTAGTCTGTTTTGTTTTCTGCTATTGTTGTTGTTCATAATTTAATCTCCCATGCATAGCAGTGTTGCTTCAGAGTAGATGATCACCAAAAGTTTGTTGAATGCATAGATGTGTAAGAGACTGTATGAGGAGCAAAGAGTTTAGTAAAGTAGAGATAAAGGGCTGAGAGGTTACAACTTAAATAGTACAAAAGTGCATATTTTTATAGCTCCTGAGTGACATTTAATACTAAAGTAGGTGAAAGAGAAAGTCTTTCAGTCGTGTCCGACTCTTTGTGATCTCATGGACTATACAGTCCATGGAATTCCCCAGGGTAGAGTGGGTAGCTATTCCCTTCTCCAGGGGATTTTCCCAACCCAGGGATCAAACCCAGGTCTTCTGCATTGCAGGTGGATTCTTTACCAGCTGAAGACACAAGGGAAGCCCAAGAATACTGGAGTGGGTGGCCTATCCCTTCTCCAGGGGATCTTCCTGACCCAGGAATTGAGCCAGGGTCTCCTGCATTGCAGATGGATTCGTTACCAACTGAGCAATCAGGGAAGCTAAAGTAGGTATTGTGTTGCAATTATTGTGGTCTTCTACAGCTTTAGATAGTCTTATTTGAAACATGTGCTCAGAAATTCTCATTTTCAAAGTACTATAAACACATGCATCCACACACACAATTGTGAATCACAGAATCAAAAGAACTTATTTAAAAAAGGCAATTTTATAAAGCTGATGGGAAAACTTTATTAAATATTATATTTATATGTAAGACCCCAAACAACAAAATGGGATTAAATTTTAAGAAGACAACTGAAGATCACTGACAAAATTCCTTACATATTTATTGTGATTTTTCAAATGTAAACATATCAAAAAAGCAACAGAATCAGAAAATTTAAGAAGCAATACCCATGCACTACTTTTTATGGCTATTCTTATCAATACAAATACTAAATATAAAACTCCCATATTTCAGTAGATAAGCATGTGTATCCAAACTATTCATTCAATCATTTTTCTGGTAGTCCCCTCATATCCTTGATATCTATTCCCCCACTGAAAGATGCTGTGATAGACCTTATTGGTTGCCTATCCACTTCCCCCCTTCTTTTTTTCAGAATGCAATAATAACTGCTCTAACATTCCATGCTAGTTTATGACTTCTTCCAGTGTCTGTCCCTTTGTCTAAAATAGTTGTTAACTTAAAAAAAAATACACAATATGAGAGTTGCAAGTTATGTTTTATTGGAGACAAAATGAAGACTGCAACTCTGGGGACAGCACTTTGGATAACTCTGAAAAGCAGAGTTATCCAAAGTGCAGTCCCTTACTGGGACTGCTCCAAAGAGGCAATGGGAAAGATCAGTATATATGTGCTTTTTGTGAAGAGGAATACATACAACCAAGCACATATTTTTTACAGAAATTTTCTGCTAGTGAAGCATTTTCTTGTGAAGCATTCTGCTAATTAAAAGAAACAGTCATCGCTATGAAGGATTTTAGTGCTTTTCTAGATATGAGGAGATACAAGAATTGGGCTCATAAAATTCATTCCTGAAACTATCTATCTGAAGACATGTCTTGCCAGATATTCCCTGGGTAGAAAATGCCTCATTTCTGCTCTCCATTCTGAATTCCTTTTAGGGGATGTTGAAGGTCAGCAGCTGCAGCAGCACAAGATTGCAAGTGCCGATGGTAAGTGCCAATTTGTAGTTGACAGGGACCCCTGATGGACATGGGTTTCCCTCATAGCTTAGTCAATCAAGAATCTGCCTGAAATGCAGGAGACCCAGGTTTGATTCCTGGGTCAGGAAGATCCCCTGGAGAATGAAATGGCAACCCACTCCAGTATTCTCGACTGGAGTATCCCATGGATAGAGGAGCCTGGCAGGCTACAGTCCATGGGGTCACAACAGGCGGACACGACTTAGTGACATTTAACCATACTTTGGGAGGCATTTCATGACCATTTCTTCCCACAGTGCTAGGTCCCATTCTTAGGTCTGCCTAAGATTTCTATGATAGGCCACTCAATGTGCTGTTACTGGATTAGGTCTATCAACAGTAACCATAGGGTTCTGGATCAATCTGTCTTACTCAATCTGTTATGATCCAGGAAAATTTCCCTCTTGTTTTATCTTCCCATACCTAGAGTCACACTATTACAATCATCAATTGCATACAGAACTATATATTTGATCAACTGCTTTGAATCAACTAGTCATCATTACTTTTATTGAAGGTTCAGTCACATATGGTAATATAAGTAACAACAATTTTGTAAAACAGGCTAAATACAAATAATGTAGTGACAGTTAAGCCAAGGGCTTCCATTAGCTATTGCCCAGTATATTTTCAGGTCATCTGACTTAGTCTATTATGTGCCAATCTTTGTCTTTCAGGAAATTATATACTGACACTGTCCAAAAGGCTCCCAGTCTTTTGGGAGTAGTCTTTTAGTCCTACTGTTGCTAGTCTGGTTATCCTTGTGTGCATGCTAAGCCACTTCAGTTGTGCTAGACTTTTTGCGACCTTATGGACCATAGACCTCTAGGCTCCTCTGTGCATTGGATTCTCCAGGAAGGAATGCTGGATTAGGTTTCCATGTCCTCTGTAAGGGGATCTTCCTGACTTACGGATTGAACCCACATATTCTACATTTCCTGCATTGGTGGGCAGGTTCTTTAACACTAACACCACCGTAATTTAACTGTTCTCAAGATAAAGGAGGGCCTTACAACTTAAATGTACACCCATAGTTGATTCATGTCAATGTATGGCCAAAACCACTAAAATATTGTAAAGTAATTAGCTTCCAATTAAAATAAATAATAATTAAAAAAAAAAAAAAAAAAAAACAAACTTAAATGGCCACAGCTTGTGTTAACTACATCCCCTACTGGGGCTGGATTCCCACAACTCCTTGGATGACTTTTTGCTTGTTGCTTTGTTTGAGGTTGAATAAATTTAGAGAAAAATACATATTTATGGTCATGGTCAGAACAGGTATTAATAACTGGCTAGGCGACAGGAACCCAGTAATATTACCAGAAATGCCACCAGAAAATTACTAGAGCTAGTCAATGAATATAGTAAAGTTACAGGATATAAAATTAATGCACACAAATCCCTTGCATTCCTATACACTAACAATGGAAAAGCAGAAAGATGAATTAAGGAAACAATCCCATCCACCATTGCAACAAAAAGAATACAATACTTAGGAATAAATTTACTTAAAAAGACAAAAGATCTGTATACAGAAAACTATAAAACACTAATGAAAGAAATAAAAGATGACACAAATAAATGGAAAAATATACCATGTTCTTGGACTGGAATTAAGTTGACTTTAATTAAAATGACTACTATGCAAAGCAATCTATAGTTGCGATGCAATCTCTATCAAACTGCCTATGGTATTTCACAGAAGTAGAACAAATAATTTTACAATTTGTATGGAAACACAAAAAGACCCCAAATAGGCAAAGCAACTTGAGAAAGAAGAATGTAACTGGAAGAATCAACCTTCCCCACTTTGGCCTATACTACAAAGCTATAGTCATCAAGACAGTATGGTACTGGCACAAAGCAAAAATATAGAAAAAATGGAACAAACTAGAAATCCTGGAGATAAAACCAAACACCTATGGGCACCTTATCTTTTATAAAGGAGGAAAAAATACAGAATGCAGAAAAGACAGTCTCTTCAACAGGTGGTGCTGAGAAAACTGGTCAAATACATGTATAAGAATGAATTTAGAACACTTACCAACAAAACCCTCAAAAATAAACTCAAAATGGATTAAAGGCCCATATGTAAGACTAAAAACTATAAAACTCTTAGAGGAAAACATAGGCAGAACACTCTCTGACATAAATCACAGCAAGATCTTCTTTGACCCACCTCCCAGAGTAATGAAAATAAAAATAAACAAGTGAGATCTAATTAAACTTAAATGCTTTTGCACAATGAAGAAAACTGTAATCAAGGTGAAAAGACAGCCTTCAGAATGGGAGAAAATAACAGCAAATGAAATAACTGTCAAATAATTAATCTCCAAAATATACAAGCTGTTTATGCAGTTCAATACTAGAAAAATGAACAACCCAATCAAAAAGTGGTCAGAAGCCCTAAATGGGAATAAGATATATAGATGGCTAAAAAACACAGGAAAAGATGTTCAACATCACTCATTATTAGAGAAATGCAAATCAAAACCACAATGAATTGTCATCTCACACCAGTCAGAATGGCCATTATCAAAAAGTCTACAAACAACAAATATTTAAGATGTTGAAAAAAGGGAACTCTTACACTGCTGATGCAAATGCAAACTGATACAACCACTATGGAGAACAGTGTGGAGACTCCTTAAAAACTATAAATAAAGCTAACATGCAACTCAGCAATACCCCCAAGGAAACCAGAATTGAAAAAGACACGTGTACACCAATGTTCATTGCCCAGCATTATCTACAATAGCTAGGACATGAAAGCAACTTACATATCAATTGGCAGATGAATGGATAAGGAAATTGTGGCACATATACACAATGGAATATTACTTAGCTATTTAAAAGGACATATTTGAGTCAGTTTTAATGAGGTGAATGAACCTAGAGCCTATTATACAGAGTGAAGTAAGTCAGAAAGAGAAAGTTGTTTTTATTGTTCAGCCATTCAGTTATGTTTGACTCTTGGCAACCCCATGGACTTCAGCACACTAGGCTTCCCCATCCTTCACCATCTCCCAGAATTTGCTCAAACTCATGTCCATTGAGTTGGTGATCCTCTGTCAACCCTTCTCCTCCTGCCTTCAATCTTTCCAAGCATCAGGGATTTTTCCAATGAGTCAGCTCTTCCCATCAGGTGGCCAAAGTATTGGAGCTTTAGCTTCAGCATCAGTCCTTCCAATGAATATTCAGGGTTTATTTCCTTTTGGATTGACTGATTTAATCTCTTTGTAGTTAAAGGGACTCTCAAAAATTTTCTCCAACACCACAGTTTGGAAACAATTCTTTGACACTCAGCCTTTATAGCCCAACTCTCACATCCGTAAATGACTACTGGAAAAAGCATAGCTTTGACTATACAGACCTTTGTCAGCAAAATAATGCCCCTGCTTTTTAATATGGTGTCTAGGTTTGTTACAGCTTTTCTTCCAAGGAGCAAGAGTCTTTTAGTTTTATGGCTGCAGTCACCATCTAGAGTGATTTTGTAGCCCAAGAAAATAAAATCTTATATTAAAGAGAAAGATTATATATTAAAACATATATTCAGAATCTAGAAAGATGGTATTGATGATCTGATGTACAGGGCAGCAAAGTAGACATATACATAAAGAACAGACTTTTTGGACTCAGTTGAAGAAGGAGAGGGTGGGATGATTTGAGAAAATAGCATTGAAACATATACATTACCGTTTGTCAATAGATAACTAGTGTGAATTTGATGCATGAAGCAGGGTACACAATGTCGCTGCTCTGTGACAACATGGAAGGATAGGGTGGGGAGGGTGGGAACAGGTTTCAGGATCGAGGGGACATATCTATACCTATGGTCGATTTATATTGATATATGGCAAAAGCTATCACAAGGTTGTAAAGTAATTATCCTCCAATTAAATATATAAATAAATTGAAAATAAAACAAAAAAATAAAAAAAAAGACTAGCCTGAACATGACTAGACTTTTTTCTTCTAAAATAAACATTTTAAAGGTCTTCCAAATAGAGCCTTGGAGTGGAGAAATCCACCAAGGCAATCTAGAAGTATCAAACAAACAAACAACAACAACAACAAAAACAGGTAACTGACCACAACTGAACAATTGTTTTTTTTTTTTTTTATTATTATGTTTTCTTTTGTTTACCTCCAACATCTTTATTAAAATAAATATCTCTCTGATTTTTTAATTAATTTATTTTTTATGGAAGGATAATTGCTTTGCAGAATTTTGCTGTTTTCTGCCAAAGCTCAACATGAAGCAGCCATGTGTGTGTATGTTAGTCACTCAGTCATGTTCGACTCTTTGAGAATCCATGGACTATAGCCCACCAGGCTCCTCAGTCCATGGAATTCTCCAGGCAAGAATACTGGAGTGGATTGCCATTTACCTTTCCATGAATCAGCCATAGGTATACATATATCCCCTCCCTTTTGAAGCTCCCTGCCATCTCCCTCCCCATCCCACCCCTCGAGGTAGATACAGAGCCCCTGTTTGAGTTTCCTGAGCCATACAGCAAATTCCCGTTGGCTATCTATTTTACATATGGCAATGTAAGTTTCCCTGTTACTCTTTCCATACATCTCACTCTCTCCTCCCCTCTCCCCATATCCATAATTCTATTATCTACATCTGTTTCTCCATTGCTGCCCTGTAAGTAAATTCTTCAGTTCCATTTTTCTAGATTCTGAATATATGTGTTACAATACAGTATATAGCCTTCTCTTTCTGACTCACTTCACTCTGTATAATAGGTTCTAGGTTCATCCACCTTATCAGAATTGACTCAAATGTGTTCCTTTTTATGGATGAGTAATATTCCATTGTTTGTATGTACTAGGAGTTCTTCATCCATTCATCTGTCGATGGACATCTAGGTTGCTTCCATGTTCTAGCTATGGTAAACAGTGCTGCAATGAACAATGGGACACATGCATCTCTTTCAGTTTTGGTTTCCTCAAAAGTATATGCCTAGGAGTGGGATTGCTGGGTCACAGAGTGGTTTTATTCCTAATTTTTTTTAAGGAATCTCCATACCACCTTCCATGGTGGATGTATCAATTTACATTCCCACCAACAGTGCAAGAGCATTCCCATTTGTCCAACTCTCTCCAGCATGTATTGTATATAGACTTTTTGATGATAGCCATTCTGACCGGTGAGAGGTGATATCTCATTGTGTTTTAATTTGCATTTCTCTAATAATGAGTGATATTGAGCATCTTTCCATGTGTTTGTTAGCCATCTGTATGGCCTCTTTGGAGAAATGCCTGTTTAGGTCTTTTCCCCACTTTTTGATTGGGTTGTTTGTTTTCCTGGTATTAAGTTGTATGAGCTGCTTGTGTATTTTGGAAACTAATCTTTTGTCAGTTGTTTCATTTGCTATTGTTTTCTCCCATTCCGAGTGTTGTCTTTTCACCTTGCTTATAGTTTCCTTTGCTGTGCAAAAGCTTTTAAGTTTAATCAGGTCCCACTTGTTTACTTTGGTTTTTATTTCTGTTACTCTAAGAGGTGGGACATAGAGGATCTTGCTTTGATTTGTGTCATTGAGTGTTCTGCCTATGTTTTCCTCTTAAGAGTTTTATAGTTTATGGGCTTTAGGTCTTTAATCCATTTTGAGTTTCTCTCTGTGTATGGTGTTAAGAAATGTTCTAATTTCATTCTTTTATATGTAGCTCTCTAGTTTTCCCAGCACCATTTATTGAAGAGGCTGTCTTTGCCCCATTTTATATTCTTGTCTCCTTTGTCAAAAATAAGGTACCCATAGGTGCATGGGTTTATTTTTGGGCTTTCTATCTTGTTCCATTGGTCTATATTCCTGTTTTTGTGCCAGTACCATACTTGATGACTGTAGTTTTGTAGCATTATCTGAAGTCTGGAAGGTTGATACCTCTAGCTCCATTCTTCTTTCTCAAGATGGCTTTTGCTATTCGGGGTCTTTTGTGTTTCCATATGAATTGTGAAACTTTGTTCTAGTTCTGTGCAAAATGCCATTAGTAATTTGATAGGGGTTGCATCAAATCTGTAGATTTCATTTGGTAGCATAGTCATTTTCACAACATTAATTCTTCCTACCCAAGTACATGGAATATCTCTCCACCTGTTTATATCATCTTTGATTTCTTTCATTAGTGTCTTATAATTTTATGTGTACAGTTCTTTTGTCTCCTTAGGTAAGTTTATTCCTAGATATTTGATTATTTTTTTGTTGCAATGGGGAATGGAATTGATTCCTTAATTGCTCTTTCTGATTTTTTCATTATTAGTATATAGAAATTCAAGTGATTTCTGTGTATTGACTTTGTATTCTGCAACTTTGCTAAATTCACTGATTAGCTCTAGTAATTTTCTAATATTATCTTTAGGGTTTTTTATGTACAGTATTATGTCATCTGCAAACAGTGAGAGCTTTCCTTCTTCTTTTCCAATCTGGATTCCTTTCATTTTGTTTTCTTCTCTGATTGCTGTATCTAGGACTTCCACAACTATGTTGAATAATAGTGGTGAAAATGGACATTATTGTCTTGTTCCTGACCTTAGGGGGCATGTTTTCAGTTTTTCACCATTGAGAGTAATGTCTGCTGTAGGCTTCTCATATATAGCCTTTATTATGTTGAGGTAGGTTTCTTCTATGAACAGTTTTTGAAGAGTTTTAATCATAAATAGGTGCTGAATTTTGTCAAAGGGTTTTTCTGCATCTATTGAGCTGATCTTATGTTTTTTATCTTTCAGTTTGTTAATATGGTGTATCACATTCATTGAATTCTGTATATTGAAGAATCCTTGCATCCCTGGAATAAACCCAACTTGATCATGTTATATGAGCTTTATGATGTGTTGCTGAATTTTGTATGCTAAAATTTTGTTGAGGATTTTTGGATCTATGTTCATCAGTGATATTGGCCTGTACTTTTCATTTTTTGTGTTGTCTTTGGTTTTGGGATCAGGGTGATGGTGGCCTCATAGAATGAGTTTGGAAGTGTTCTTTCCTTTGCAATTTTTTGAAAGTTTTAGAAGGATAGGTGTTAGTTCTTCCCTAAATGTTTGACAGAATTCTCCTGTGAAGCCATCTGGTCCTGGGCTCTGTTTTTTGGGAGATTTTTTTTATCACAGCTTCAATTTCAGTGATTGTAATTGGATTGTTCATAATTTCTATTTTTCCTGGTTCAGTCTTGGAAGATTGAACTTTTCTAAGAATCTTCCATTTCTTCCAGGCTATCTATTTTATTGCCATATAATTGTTCATCATAAGCTCTTTTAATCCTTTGTATTTCTGCATTGTCTGTTGTAAACTCTCCTCTTTCATTTATAAGTTTGTTGATTTGATCCTTCTCTCATTTTTTCTTGATGAGTCTTGGTAAGTGTTTGTCAGCTTTGTTTATCTTCTCAAAAAACCAGCTTTAATTTTACTAATCTTTACTATTGTTTAATTTCTTTTTCATTTACTTCTGCTCAGATCTTTATGCTTTTTTCCCTTCTACTACTTTTGGGAGTTTTTTTGGTTCTTCTTTTTCCAGTTGTTTTAGGTGTAAACTTAGGCTATCTATTCGAAGTTTTTCTTGTTTCTTGAGGTAGGCTTGTATTGTTGTAAACTTCTATCTTAAAACTGCTTTTGCTACAGCCCATAGGTTTTGAGTTATCATGTTTTCATTGTCATTTGTTTCTAGAAATTTTTAATTTCCCTTTTGATTTCGTCAGTAACATGTTGTTTATTTAGAAACATTCTGTTTAATCTGCATATGTTTGTGTTTCTTACAGCTTTTTTTCTTGTAGTTGATATCTAGTCTCATAGCACTGTGGTCACTGAAGATGCTTGATATGATTTCAACTGTCTTAAATTTACTGAGATTTGATTTGTGACCCAAGATGTGGTCTATCCTGGAAAATGTTCCATGTGCACTTGAGAAGGTGTATTCTACTGTATTTGGATGGAATGTCCTGAAGATATCAGTGAGATCCATCTCATCTAATGTATCATTTAAAACTTGTGTTTCCTTATTAATATTCTGTTTTGATGATCTGTCCATTGGTGTGAGTGGGGTGTTAAAGTCTGCTCCTATTATTGTGTTACTGTCAATTTCTCCTTTTATGTCTGTTAGTGTTTGTTTTGGAGAAGGAAATGGCAACCCACTCCAGTGTTCTGGCCTGGAGAATCCCAGAAACGGGAGTACCCGGTGGGCTGCTGTCTGTGGGGTCACACAGAGTCGGACATGACTGCAGCAACTTAGCAGTAGCAGCAGTGTTTGTCTTGGCAACCCACTCCAGTACTCTGGCCTGGAGAATCCCGTGGGCAGAGGAGCCTGGTAGTCTGCAGTCCATGGGGTTGCTAAGAGTCGCACTCGACTGAGCAACTTCACTTTCACTTGTCACTCTTGCCAGGATCCAGCGTGAGGAACTCTGCCCATGGCAAAGGTCATGAGGAAGGAGACCTGGCATACGCAAAGGTGGGACCGAGCCTCAGGAGTCCCCATGGACATTCTCGAGCATCTACCCCCAAAACCAGAGTCTGCCTACTTTACTGCTTTGTGCTCTCACCTACACCTCTGACTTTATGGGGGGCTGTCCCCCACCACCACCTCTCTCTGAAAAAGAGTTAACTTACAGGTCCAGTTAATAAATTCCTGGGTGTGACAAGAGTGTTTCAACCTACAAACTCCTTTAGAAGTCCTCTAGCCGGCCTGAACAAGTTCTTCCAGCTACATGTGATTGTTCACAGCCTCCCAACCGTGAGAGGCATGAGATGTTCTAAACTGTCTAAATACAGATTCCTTTGAGCAGTTAAAAGATTGATTAGAAATTGTATCGGTGAAGGGTTTTTCACTTTTTGGGCCAATGTTTGCTGCTAAGTTTCCATATTCCTTACCTACTGTGTCCCTGGGAGTGTATTGATTAATATAATTGGTGCATAGGAATGTAAGTAGTAGCTTTAATGTTTGTAACCTTGGACCCTTGAGTTAATTCTTTTCTTGTTATAGCCCACCACACTTTTGCCCTATAGAAATGCAACTTTATCTAATGCTTTCAGAGGGTGGCGCCTGACTTTAGAATAATCACCTTTAGAGAAAAATAAGTTTTCTGAAGAAAGGGTCATAAAATGTTAACAGGCCTCCTGACCAGAAGATGATGTAAATCACCTAAACTTTTGCATATGGTAAGTTTGCAGGAAGAAAGCCTGGCTTACTGCTGACTCTGCCCCTTCTCCCATTATCCTCTATGCACAACTTATGGTATAAAAACTACTTTGGAAAATAACGTGCGGGCCTTGTTCACCAAAACTTGGTCTCCCCATGCCGTTCTTTCTCTAACCTTCTGGCTGAATTCCCATCTGGAGCGTGGAGGCTTGTCAAGGCTACTAATTTTGCCTGGGCTTCTAAGATCTGACCGGGGAGGCCTTAGTGTCTCCTCTCCTTTGGGAGAACGGGAGGACGCCTGCGGCCTATGTAGGTGACGCAAATTCCTTGTCTTGGAATTTTATTAGCTTTCCATGTAAACCAACTTATTCAGCCTCTTTTCTTCACTGAATTTTCTCACTGAGCTATCCTTATTTAACCACTCTTTATATCTTTAATTCTATCGTATCCTAATCGCTGAAGCTGTCTCCCCTTCGAATTCCCTGGATCCACCGGGGCTCGACCCCGGCACACTTTCATGTGTTGGAGAATAAAATGGCAACACACTCCAGTGTTCTTGCCTGGAGAATCCCAGGGATGGGGAAGCCTGGTGGGCTGCCGTCTATGGGGTCTCACAGAGTCAGACACGACTAAAGCCACTTAGCAGCAGTGTTTATCTTATGTATTGAGGTGCTCCTATGTTGGGTGCATAGATATTTACTATTGTCATATCTTCCTGTTGGATTGATCCCTGGATCATTATGCAGTGTCCTTCCTTATCTCTTGTAATCTTTATTTTAATGTCTTTTTTGTCTGATATGGGGATTGCAACTCCAGCTTTCTTATGCTTCCCATTTGCATGGAATATATTTTTCCATCCTCTCACTTTCAGTCTATATGTGTCTTGAGGTCTGGAGTGGATTTCTTGTAGACAGCATATATATGGGTCTCGTTTTTGTATCCCTTCAACCAATCCTTGTCTTTTGGTTGGAGCATTTAATCCATTTACATTTAAAGTAATTATTGATCTATATGTTCTTATTGCCATTTTCTAATACTTTGGGGTTGATTGTGTAGATATTTTTTCTTCTCTTGTGTTTCTTGTCTACATGTTTAACAATTGTTGTAAAGCTGTTGTACCCTTAATCCTAACCCTAATGAAAAATGTCCTTTACATCATAGTGGATTTGAATGAAAAAGTAGGAAATCAAGAGATACCTCGAGTAGCAGACATGTTTGGCTTGGAGTACAAAATGAAGCAGGAAGAGGCTAACAGAGTTTTATGAAAAATAACACAATGGTCATAGCAAACACCAATTTACGCTAACCCAAGAGAAGACTCTTCACATGGACATCACCAGATGATCAACATGGATCTCAGATTGATTATGTTCTTTGCAGCCAGAAATGGAGAAACTCTGTATAGTCAGTAAAAACAAGTCCTGAAGCTGACTGTGGCTAAAATCATGAGCTACTTATTGCAAAATTCAGGCTTAAATTGAAGAAAGTAGGGAACCACTAGCCATTCAGGAATGACCTAAATAAAATCTCTTATACAGTGGAGATGACAAATAGATTCAAGGGATTAGATCTGGTAGATAGTGCCTGAAGAATTATGGATTGATATCCATGATATTGTATAAGAGGCAATAACCAAAACCATCCCAAATAAAAATAAATGTAAGAAGGGAAGGTGGTTGTCTGAGGGGGCTTCACAAATAGCTTAGGAAAGAAAATAAGTGAAAGGTAAAGGGGAAATTTAAAGTTATATTGAACTGAATGAAGGCTTTCAAAGAACAGAAAGGAGAGATATGAAGGTCTTCTTAAATGAACAGTACACAGAAATAGAGGAAAACAATGCAATGGGAAAGACTAGACATCTCTTAAAGAAAATTGGAGATACCAAGGGAACACTTCATGTAAGAATAGGCATGATAAAGGACAGAGATGGCAAGGATCTAATAGAAACAGAAGAGGCGGCAATAATGCAAAGAGCTATAGAAAAAAAAAAAAAAAAAAGGTCCTAATAACCCAAATAACCATGATAGTATGATCGTTCACCTAGAGACAGACATCCTGGAGTATAAAGTCAAGTAGTCCTTAGGAATCGTCATTGCAAACAAAGCTAATGGATGTGATGGGATTCCAGCTGGGCTATTTCAAATCCTAAAAGATGATGATGTTAAAGTGCTGCATTTAATATTTCAGCAAATTTGAGAAACTCAGAAATGGCCACAGGATTGGAAAAGGCCAGTTTCATTCCAATCCCAAAGAAAGGCAATGCCATAGAGCATTCAAGTTACTGTACAATTGCACTCATTTCACATGCTAACAAGGTTATCCTCAAAATCCTTCAAGCTGGGCTTCAGCAGTACATAACTTGAAAACTTTCAGATGTATAGACTGGGTTTCAAAGAGAAAGATAGAGCAGAGGTCAAATTGACAACATTCATTGGACTTAGGAGAAAGCAAGTCATTGGAGTGAGGAGAAAGCAACAGAATTCCAGAAACACATCTACTTCTGCTCTATTGACTGCACTAAATCTTTTGACTATGGATCACAATAAAATATGAAAAAATCTTGAAGAGAAGGGAGTACCTGACCATCTTACTTGTCTCCTGATAAACCTGCATGCAAATCAAGATACAACAGTTAGAATCATACATGGAACAGTTGAGTGGTTCCAAATTGGGAAAGGAGTCCAACAAGGGTGCATATTGTAAGCCTGCTTATTTAACTTATATGCAGAGTACATCATGTAAAATGCAAGACTGAATGAATCACAAGCTAAAATCAAGATTGCTGGGAGAAATATCAACCACCTCAAATATACAGATTATACAATTCTAATAGCATAAAATGAAGAGAAACTAAAGAACCACTTGATGTGGGTGAAGGAGGAGAGTAAATGCTAGCCAGAGATAAAAAATCCTGGTTTGAGAATCAACATTAAAAAACAAAACAAAACAAAACAAAAAACAAAAACAAACAAACAAAAAAAAAACCTAGCATTATGACAGTCGGTCTCATCAATTCATGACAAATAGAAGGGGAAAAAGTGGAAGCAGTAATATATTTAATTTTCTTAGGCTTCAAAATCACTCTGTACAGTGACTGCAGCCATGAAATTAAAGGATGCTTTCCCCTTGGTAAAAAAAAAACAAAAAAAACAAACAAACAAACAAAAAAAAAAACTATGACAAACCTAGATAGCATGTTAAGAAGCAGAGACATCACCTTGCTGGCAAGGGTCTGTATCAGTTCATTTCAGTTGCTCAGTCGTGTCCGACTCTGCTAGCCCATGAATTGTAGCACGCCAGGCCTCCCTGTCCATCACCAACTCCCAGAATTCACTCAAACTCATGCCCATCGAGTCAGTGATGCCATCCAGCCATCTCATCCTCTGTCGTCCACTTCTCCTCCTGCCCCCAATCCCTCCAAGCATCATAGTCTTTTCCAATGAGTCAACTCTTCTAATGAGGTGGCCGAAGTTTTGGAGTTTCAGCTTCAGCATCAGTCCTTCCAATGGAAACCAGGACTGATCTCCTTTAGGATGGATTGGATGGATCTCCTTGAAGTCCAAGGGATTCTCAAGAGTCTTCTCCAACACCACAGTTCAAAAGCATAAATTCTTCAGTGCTCAGCTTTCTTCACAGTCCAACTCTCAATACCATACATGACCACTGGAAAAACCATAGCCTTGACTAGACGGACCTTTGATGGCAAAGTAAGGTCTCTGCTTTTTAATATGCTATCTAGGTTGGTCATAACTTTCCTTCCAAGGAGTAAGTGTCTTTTAATTTCAAGGCTTCAAGCACCATTTGCAGTGATTTTGGATCCCCTCAAAATAAAGTCTGACATTATTTCCACTGTTTCCCCATCTATTTGCCATGAAGTGATGGGACAAGATTCCACGATTTTAGTTTTTTGAATGTTGAGCTTTAAGCCAGCTCTTTCACTCTCATCTTTCACTTTCATCAAGAAGCTTTTTAGTTCCCCTTCACTTTCTGCCATAAGGGTGGTGTCATCTACATATCTGAGGTTACTGATATTTCTCCTGGCAATCTTGATTCCAGCTTGTGCTTCTTCCAGCCCAGCGTTTCTCATGATGTACTCTGCATATCAGTTAAATAAGCAGAGTGACAATATACAGCCTTGACGTACTCCTTTTCCTATTTGGAACCAGTCTGTTGTTCCATGTCCAGTTCTAACTGTTGCTTCCTGACCTGCATACAGGTTTCTCAAGAGGCAAGTCAGGTGGTCTGGTATTCCCATCTCTTCAGAATTTCCAACAGTTTATTGTGATCTACACAGTCAAAGGCTTTGGCATAGTCAATAAAGCAGAAATAGATGTTTTTCTGGAACTCTCTTGCTTTTTCGATGATCCAGTGGATGTGGGCAATTTGATTTCTGGTTCTTCTGCCTTTTCTAAAACCAGCTTGAACATCTGGAAGTTCACGGTTCACATATCGCTGAAGCCTGGCTTGGAGAATTTTGAGCATTACTTTACTAGCATGTGAGATAAGTGCAATTGTGTGGTAGTTTGAGCATTCTTCAACATTGCCTTTCTTTGGGATTGGAATGAAAACTCACCTTTCCCAGTCCTGTGGCCACTGCTGAGTTTTCCAAATTTGCTGGCATATTGGGTGCAGAACTTTCACAGCATCATCTTTCAGGATTTGAAATAGCTCAACTGGAATTCCATCACCTCCACTAGCTTTGTTTGTAGCGATGCTTTCTAAGGCCCACTTGACTTCACATTCCAGGATGTCTGGCTCTAGGTGAGTGATCTCACCATCGTGATTATCTTGGTCATGAAGATCTATTTTTGTACAGTTCTTCTGTGTATTCTTGCCCCCTCTTCTTAATATCTTATGCTTCTGTTAGGTCCATGCCATTTCTGTCCTTTATCGAGCCCATCTTTTCATGAAATGTTCCCTTGGTATCTCTAATTTTCTTGAAGAGATCTCTAGTCTTTCCCACTCTGTTGTTTTCCTCTATTTCTTTGCTTTGATAACTGAGGAAGACTTTCTTATCTGTCCTAGCTATTCTTTGGAACTCTGCATTTAGATGCTTATATCTTTCCTTTTCTCCTTTGCTTCTCTTCTTTTCACAGATATTTGTAAGGCCTCCCCAGACAGCCATTTTGCTTTTTTGCATTTCTTTTCCATGGGGATGGTCGTGATCCCTGTCTCCTGTACAGTGTCATGAACCTCTATCCATAGTTTATCAGGAACTCTGTCTATCAGATCTAGGCCCTTAAATCTATTTCTCACTTCCACTGTATAATCATAAGGGATTTGATTTAGGTCATACATGAATGGTCTAGTGGTTTTCCCTACTTTCTTCAATTTCAGTCTGACTTTGGCAATAAGGAGTTCATGATCGGAGCCACAGTCAGCTCCCAGTCTTTTTACTGACTGTTTAGAGCTTCTCCATCTTTGGCTGCAAAGAATATAATCAACCTGATTTTGATGTTGACCGTCTGGTGATGTCCATGTGTAGAGTCTTCTCTTGTGCTGTTGGAAGAGGGTTTTTGCTATGACCAGTTTGTTCTCTTGGCAAAACTCTATTAGCTTTTGCCTTGCTTCATTCCATTCTCCAAGGCCAAATTTGCCTGTTACCCCAGGTGTTTCTTGGCTTCCTACTTTTGCATTCCAGTCCCCTGTAATGAAAAGGACATATTTTTTGGATTTTAGTTCTAAAAGGTCTTGTAGGTCTTCATAGAACCGTTCAACTTCAGCGTCTTCAGCTTTACTGGTTGGGGCAAAGACTTGGATTACTCTGATATTGAATGGTTTGCCTTGGAAACGAACAGAGAACATTATGTCATTTTTGAGATTGCATCCAAGTTCTGCATTTCAGACTCTTTCGTTGACCATGATGGCTACTCCATTTCTTCTAATGATTCCTGCCCACAGTAGTAGATATAATGGTCATCTGAGTTAAGTTCACCCATTCCAGTCCATTTTAGTTCACTGAATCCTAGAATGTCGACGTTCACTCTTGCCATCTTCTGTTTGACCACTTTCAATTTGCCTTGATTTATGGATCTGACATTCCAGGTTCCTATGCAATATTGCTCTTTACAGCATCGGACCTTGCTTCTGTCACCATTCACATCCACAGCTGGGTATTGTGTTTGCTTTGGCTCCATCCCTTCATTCTTTCTGGTGTTATTTCTCCACTGATCTCCAGTAGCATATTGGGCATCTACTGAACTGGGGAGTTCCTCTTTCAATATCCTATCATTTTGCCTTTTCATACCATTCATGGAGTTCTCCGTGCAAGAATAATGAAGTGATTTGCTATTCTCTTCTCCAGTGGACAACATTCTCTCAGACCTCTCCACCCTTACCCACCCGTCTTGGGTGGCCCCACACTGCATGGATTAATTTCATTGAGTTAGGCAAGGCTGTGTTCCCTGTGATCAGTTGGAGTAGTTTTCTTTGATTCTGGTTTCAATGTGTCTGCCCTCTGATGTTCTTTCAGCACACCTACCATTTTACTTGGGTTTCTCTTACCTTGGACTTGGGGTATTTCTTCACGGCTGCTCCAGCAAAGCTCAGCTGCTGCTCCTTACCTTGGAAAGGAATATTTCTTCATGTCCACCCCTCCTGACCTTGAATGTGGAGTTGCTCCTCTCGGGTCTGTATAGTCGGAGCTATAGTTTATCCAGTAGTCTTATATGGCTGTGATTGTTGAACCATGAAGAAGGCTGAACATTGAATAATTGATGCTTTCAAATTGTTGTACTGAAGACTTTTGAAATTCCTTTGGGCTGTGAGGAGATCAAACCTAAAGGAAATCAACCCTGAATATTCACTGGGAGGACTGATGCTGAAGGTGAAGCTCCAATATTTTATCCACCTGATTTGAGGAGTAAACTCTTTGGAAAATACCCTGATGCTGAAAAAAATTGAAGGCTAAAGGAGAAGGAGAAAACAGAGGATAATGTGGTTAAATAACATCAATGACTCAGTGGTCCTGAATTTAGACATACTCCATGAGATAGTGGAGAACATATTAACCTGACATATTACAGTTCACTCATTCACAAAAATCAGACATGACTTAGCCATTGAACAACAGCAATTGTTAATCTTTGCTGTTCTTTGAATATTATAGCTCCTTTTTGAATTTCTTGTATCTCAGTATCTGTGTTTTTAGCCTTTTTACTAGATTTTGAATCACGTACCATGCTTACTATAATTATTATGAATTATTTTTTCAGGTAGATTGCCTATATCTTAATCATTTAGCTTTGTGGGTTTTTATTTTGTTCCTTCATTTGCAGCATATTTTTCTGTTGTATTATTTTATCTAAATTTCTGTGTTTGCTGTCTTCTTTTCCCAGGCTGCAGGATCACATTTTTCTTGTTTCTGGTGCCTGTCCTCTGGTGGGTCATGTTGATCCAATTTTTTGAGTGGACTTCTTGGTGCCTGCCTTGTAGTGGGTGGAACTGAGACCTGTCCCTCTGATGGACAAGGATGTGTCAAAGGGTGTGATTTGAGGTGACCATTAGCTCAGTACAACTTTAAGAAGCCTGTCTTCTGATGGGTGGGGCTATGTTCTTTTTGGTTGTTTGGCTTGAGGCTTTCCAGCACTGTAGCCTACAGATTGTTGGGTGGAATTGTGTCTTTGTAGTGAAATGTGGACCTCCAGGATAGCTCACTCTGATCAAATTTCCCTCGGGGTTCTGCTACCAGTATCACTGCCTCCAGAGTGGACTATGGTTGACCTTCACCTTCCAATACCCCTAAGTTGGTCTAACCCCATTTCCTATGGAGTTACTGCTTTGTAGTGGGTCCCCATGCCCATGAGGCCTTGTGTGTGCCCTCCAAGAGTGGTGTCTCTGTTTTCCCCTTCCCTGTGGATCTTTTGCACTGAAGCCCTGCTGATCTTCAAGACTAAATTCTCTAGTGGCTTTTCCTCCTGATGCCAGACATTTGGACTATCTTGGAAAGTTATTTTCATGTGAGAATATCCCTGTGTAGCTTGCATGGCTTTAATATTTTGTGGTACAAGAACTGTGTTTAGTATAGATATCTGCCTCCACTTTTTTCAGTGTATGCTGGCCATACACATACCTTGATAGGATTTGTGACTGACATTAAGGTGACCAGAGCCTGCACTAGATATTGAGCAAGTCCTCTCCTTTGTTCTGTGGTTGTCACTGTTCTGTAAGAGGTGGGGCCTGGCCCCTAGATGTTGGAGTAAAGGTCACCAGATTTGTTTCTTAGCTGTTTTTCTGATCTTCAACATAAAGTAGGCAGAATTGGAGCACTCCCATTAGAGAAAATCCACTGAGTAGTCCTCTGGAAATGTTCACCTGTGGGTGTCCTCTGTTGTGTCATCTTTTATCCATTGCACAAACTCTCAGATTACATTGTTGTTGGCACTGCTCTCAGCCCCACTTTAACCATGGATATGCTGTAAATTGGCCCTAGTTTCTCTCAGGTATTTTTTTTTTTTTTTAATAAGGCCACCAGCATAGATTCACTGAAGTCAGGTCCTAGGATTGCAGTAATCATGGATCTGGACTCACTGTGTGTGATATAAGAGCAGTTCAGACTCTGGCCTGGCCCAATCCCTGCATATAAGTGTCCACAAAGATAATATTTGCCTCTATCATATATCAGATTATAGGAGTCTTACCCCTTTCATTTGGAGCAAACTTCTCATATAATATCTTTACTTTTATCCCAACAAATTTTATTAAGGCAGCCAAATTGAGGGAAAGCATCAGATAAGCCTCTACCTTAATCACTCAGCAAAGACTACTGAGTCACCTACAACTCAGCAAACCCTGACATCATTCATCCAGATGATGTTCCCCTTGCATATCTTTCCACTGGATGGGTATTACCCACTATCTTTAAACTGCCCCCTCTCTGGAATCTTTCACTTGGGAGGGGGCGGGTGCCTGCTATATACCTTCAAATAAAACTCAGGATTGTTGACCAACATGGGAAATCTGAGGACTTGAAGAAATGTACCCAAAGTCATCTGGACTCTCTAAGGGGGGGGGGGGGGGCGGACAGGTGCAAAGGGCCTCTGCTTGTACCAAGTCTCTGATTTCTCATAGAGTTCAGAAAAAGGAAAGAAGTCCACTTATTCAATGTATTCATTCAAATCCACAATGTATCCTCTTCTGTCTAGTCCAAACTCTGCATGTAAATGCCCACAAAATTTAGATGCTAAAGCTAAATTTGTTTTGGCTGTGGAAAAATTCATTATCTATTCATATATTCTGTAGGTGCTGAGTTTGCAAAGCTAATTGCAGGGGTGTCAATCTGCAGTTTGCACAATTGTAAGGAGAGATTTCAGGTTTTCTTCCTTAGTTGCACAGCCTCTGGGGGCTCAGCTGTGGTTTCAGCCCCACCTCTGCATGTGAGCCAACCACAAGGATCTGTTCTCAGTGATGCTTCAGAGCCCATGATTCTGACCCAGCGAGGAGAGGGTCCAGAGTCTGTGAAGACTGGGGTCATGAGAGCACCTGCTGCAGCAGAGATGGTGTGGAGGAGGGGACAGTGGCTGCCAGGGTTGTAGGATTTCCCACTGCAATGGGGATGAGTGTAGAGGTTGTGGTAGCCACTGGGTCATGAGGGTGCTTGCCCTCACAGAAGCCCTTCCTAATGCCTAGGGAGGCATTGCCTTGTGCTTAGGGAGAGATAATGCAATGGCAGCCCTGCCCCTTCTGCATTACTCAACAATGATACTTGGCTTCTACGGTGTTCCAGGTTTCCTTCACATGCATTCTTTGCTGCCAATTTCCTCACTCTGTCCCCTCACACTGTCTCCTTTGCAGCTAACGGCAGTCCTCTCCCTGGGCCTATTCTCTAAACTCCATTTTCCAGCACCCAGATTCTGTATGCACCAGTGGACACACCTCTCAGGCTGGGACATGCAGAGCCATCTGTGTAGGTCTCACTCTGTCCAGTTTTCCATAGACAGAATGTGGTGCTCTCCACCAACAACCCCCAAGGCTCCCTTTCTGTCCCAACTGATATCCCAGCTGGTGAGGGGAACCTCTCTTCTCCTTCAGCTCCCCCTCCCCCAGGGGTGCAGGGCTTGAATTGCTTCCTCAGCTCTTATTTTTCCCGTCTTCTTTCTTTCATCCTACCCTGTACGTGGGGGTCTTTCTTGTCCTTTTAGGTATCTGATATCCTCTGCATGTGCTCCATATGAATTTTTCCATTTGTATATGTATTCTTGATGTCTTTGGGGGAGGCATGAACTCCACATTCTCCTACTCCTCCGCCATCTTGATTCTCTGCATTTGGATTTATTAATTAAAAGCTGTCAATTTTAGAATAACTAGGTTGCCCACTCAGCAACACATTGCTGATTATTTTTAGATCAGTTGTCTTACCACTTACCCATTACCTTTAGGACATGTGCTTTTTCAATAGTGGTGGCAAGTTTGATTTTATATCATCCCAATGCCTTTGTGACTGTCTGAAAGATAGTTGGCCAATATTAAATATATTGTCTATGGCCATGAAATAGAAGATGACAAGTCATATGGAAAGAGAGCCTCAGACCTTGGCTTTAAGTGTGTTGAATTCTAATTTCTTAGATAACTTGCTACAGATTTTGTATTATATTTACCATTCTGAGAATAGTAAATATATGTTACAAATCCAATAGTTTGCTTTTTTTACATTCATGGCTTTTTCATCCCCATTTAATCTCTATGCCTTTTAAGCTTTTCTATCCTCTGACAATTGGCATTAGTTTTATGCAAAACTTTGTCATTTTCAAACATTCTTATAATTTTTTATCACTGTGATATTTTCACTTTAAAAAATATGCTACCTGTGTAAAACTTCCACTTTAATTTAGAAAGTTATATCTTCCCAGACACGCTAATAATGTACCTTTTTCTGACAGATTAGTTTATGTTTAGGGTTTTCATTTCTTGTGTTAATTCCAAGGTCAAGGACACCACCTATGAATTAGCTTATTCTATTTGTTAGTCAGTACTGTTTGAATATCTCTAATTACTTTAATGCTCATAAACCAAGAATTTAAAATTCATATAGATATTTCCAAATTCATGAAGTTTGCACTTGCATTTGGGAACTTGATTGGATAAAAGGAAACATCTGAAAGAAAGGAACATATCCAGCATACCAGAATAGAGTAGGTAAAGGCAGTGACTAACAAATAGGCTACACAGTAAAGAAAATATCAGGAACAAATTTTTGACATTGTTTTCAAATCCAAGTTTGTGTGCCTGCCTCACAGTGAGGCTAAGCAAATAAAAATGTCAGATTTGGAGCAGAAAAATGTTTATTGCAGGACCAAGCAAGGAGTAAAAGTGGCTCATCTGTAAAGATGAAAACTTTCAAGGAATTATTTTCAGAGAATTCTTTTTAAAGGCAACATCTGGGGTGAGGGATGCAGGGTGCATGACTTTCTTCTGATTGATTGATACTGAGGTAACAGAGTGGTGTTTCAGAAATATCATCTGAAGCACTCTTTTCTCCAGGGAATTCGATAGAACACGTCTTTAGATAGATATTTTTCAGGAAATGATTTCATGATCCCAATCCTTGTATTTCTTCATATCTAGAAAATCACTAAGTCCATACATGGTGATATCAATTTTTGTGACTAGCATAAAATCTTTTTTGCAAAGTAAGCCCTTGATTGCACTGAACTCCCCCTTCACTGAAATCTTTTATATTGATCTTCCCCAACTGTCTCTTTGGAGCAGTCCCTCAGAATTAACTGAGGTGCTGTCTCCCGGGCTGCAGTCCTCATTTTGCTCCAAATAAAACTTAACTTGCAAATCTCAAGTTGTGCATCTTTTTTAGTCAACACTATTATCAAAATACAAGAGACAGTAAGTGTTGATGAGGATGTGGAGAAAAGAGAACCCTGTACCCTATTTGTGGAGACATAAATTTATACAGCCATCATGGAAAACAGTATGGAGGCTTTTCAAAAAATTAAAAGTAGAACTACCATATAATCCAACAACCCTGCTTCTAGATCTCAGGTGGCCTCAGCCTGCAACAGCTTGGAGTGGGGCCTGGATTCCCAACCAGAGATGGAAGCTGGGTCATGGCAGTTAAAGCACCAGATCCTAGCCACTAGATCAGTGGTCAGTGACAAGGACCCTGGCCCTTAAGCTTTGCAGAAAAGAATTTCCAAGAAGACAGAAAGTAGTGAAATAGAGTTTTGTGGGTTTTTTTAAGAGGAAAAAATATAATATGTGTGAGTAGACACGCAGGCAGACTCAGGGAGAGTGTTGCTGAGTTAAGCCTTTGTGGCAGCTTGAATTACATTTTTTTTTCTTTTTAATTAATTTATTTTAATTGGAGGATAATTAGTTTACAATATTTGGTGGGTTTTGTCATACATCTACATGAATCAGTCACGGGTACACATGTGTCCACCCCCATCCTGAAACCCCCTCCCACCTCCCTCCCCACCCCATCCCTCTGGGTTGTCCCAGAGCATTGACTTTGAGTGCCATACTTCATGCATCAAACTTGCACTGGTCATCTATTTTACATATGGTGATATACATGTTTCAGTGTTATTCTCTTAAATCATCCCACCCTTGTCTACTCCCACTTAGTCCAAAAGTCTGTTCTTTACATCTGTATCTCTTTTGCTGCCTTACATATAAAATCATCATTACCATCTTCCTAAATTCCATATATATGCATTAACATGCTGTATTGGTGTTTCTCTTTCTGTCTTACTTCACTCTTAACAATAGGCTCCAGTTTCACCCACCTAGTTTGGATTACTTTTATGGGACATTTATTTTGGATTTCTTTGGCCAATCATTTGATTTGTGTGGCTCACAGACTGTATTTGGTATATCTCAGGATCTTCCCATGTGTGTGCATGCATCTGTTAGCTAAGATGGATTTTACCAAAAATATATCTGGGTAGAACATCAGTTGACATGACTCTGCTTTGGCCTCCAAGGAGACTTTTTTGTGCATGTGTGGTCGGGATGTCTCCTTACTTCAGGAATGAAAAATATGTGGTCTGTGTAGGATCCAGCCTCATCCCTTAATTGCCTTGCTACTCTTGTCTAGGAGTTTTGGTCAATAGAGAATGAATCTCCAACTGATTTACCTTGGGGGCCCATCTGCCTCCTGCTTCATTATGGGTTTTTATCCAAAGGAAAGGAAATAATTATCTCAAAGTGATATCTACAACTCCATGTTCAATGAATGTTATTCAAAATAGCCAAATCATAAAAACAATATAAGAATAGGTATATAATACATATAATTATATATAATATATAATTATACTATGTATAATATATAATTATTATATATAATGTATATATGTATATATAATTTTATATATATATATATATATATATAAAACTATATATCTGGGGCGTCCCTGGTGACTCAGAGGATAAAGAGTCTGCCTGCAATGCAAGAGACCTGGGTTCGATCCCTGGGTTAGAAAGATCCCCTGGAGAAGGAAATGGCAACCCACTTCAGTATTCTTGCCTGGAAAATCCCATGGACTGAGGAGCCTGGTAGGCTACAGACCATTGGGTCGCAAAGAGACGGAAACAACTGAGCAACTTCATTTTCACTTTCACTTTCATAGCTATACTGTAAAACTATGTACATATTGTAGTTGTTGTGCAGTCACTCAGTCATGTCTGACTTCTGTGACTCCATGGATTTCAGTACACCAGGCTTCCCTGTCCTTCACCATCTCCCAGAGCTTGGTCAAAGTCATTTCCATTGAGTCAGTGATGCCATCAAAACATCTTGTCCTCTGTCACCCCCTTCTCCTGCCTTCAATCTTTCCGAGCATCAAGGTCTTTTCTAATGAGTCAGCTATTGGCATCAGGTGGCAAAGGTATTGGAGCTTCAGCTTTAGTATCAGTCCTCCCAATGAATATTCAAGACTGATTTTCTTTGGGATTGACTGGTTTTATCTCCTTGCAGTCCAAGTGACACCATAGTTCAAAACCATCAATTTTTCAGTGCTCAGCCTTCTTTATGGTCCAACTCACATCCATACATGAATACTGGAAAAACTATAGCTTTGACTGTACGGACCTTTGTCGGTAAAGTAATGTCTCTGATTTTTAATATGCTGTCGAGGTTGTTCATAGTTTTTTTTCCAAGGAACAAGGGTCTTTTAATTTTGTGGCTGCAGTCACTATCTGCAGTGATTTTGGAGCCCAAGAAAATAAAGTCTATCATGTTTCCGTTCTTTTCCCATCTACTTGCCATGAAGTAATGAGACAAAATATCATGATCTTAGTTTTATAAAAAATTAATTTATTAATTAAAAGGCTGATTACTTTACAATATTGTAGTAGTTTTGCTATACATTGATATGAATCAGCCATGGGTGTACATGTGTTCCCCATCCTGAACCCCCCTTCCACCCCCTACACATCCCATCCCTCAGGGTTATCCCAGTGCACCAGCCCTGAACACCCTGTCTCATGAATCAAACCTTGACTGGCGATCTGTTTCACATATGATAATATACATGTTTCAAAGCTATTATCTCAAGCCATCCCACCCTCACCTTCTCTCACAGAATCCAAAAGACTGTTCTTTACATCTGTGTCTCTTTGCTGTCTCGCATATAGGGTCATCATTACCATCTTTCTAAATTCCATATATAGTATTAGTATACTGTATTGGTGTTTTTCTTTCTGACTTATTTCACTCTGTATAATAGGCTCCAGTTTCATCTACCTCATTCAAGTGTACTCTTTTTAATAGCTGAGTAATAATCCATTGTGTATATGTACTACAGCTTTCTTATCCATTTGTCTGCCGATGGGCATCTAGTTTGCTTCCATTCCCTGGCTATTGTAAACAGTGATTGGGGTACATGTGTCTCTTTCAATTATGATTTCCTTGGTGTGTATACCCAGCAGTGGGATGGCTGGGTCATATGGCAGTTCCATTTCCAGTTTTTTAAGGAATCTCCAAACTGTTCTCCATGATGGTTGCATTAGTTTGCATTCCCACCAACACTGTAAGAGAGTTCCCTTTTCTCCACACCCTTTCCAGCATTTACTGTTTGTAGACATTTTGATAGCAGGCATTCTGACTGGCGTGAGATGGTACCTCATTGTGGTTCTGATTTGCATTTCTCTGATAATGAGTGATGTTGAACATCTTTTCATGTGTTTGTTAGCCATCTGTATGTCTTATTTGGAGAAATGTATGTTTAGTTCCTTGGCCCATTTTTTAACTGGGTCGTTGATTTTTCTGGAATTGAGGTATAGGAGCTGCTTTTATAATTTGGTGATAAATTCTTTGTCAGTTGCTTCATTTGCTATTATTTTCTCCCATTCTGAAAGCTGACTTTATACAGTGCTTATAGTTTCCTTCGATGTGCAGAAGCTTTTCAGTTTAATTAGGTCCCATTTATTTATTTTTGCTTTTATTTCTGTTACTCTGGGAGGTGGGTCATAGAGGATCCTGCTATGATTTACGTCAGAGAGTGTTTTGCCTAGGTATTCCTCCAGGAATTTTGTAGTTTCTGGTCTTACATTTAGATCTTTAAACCATTTTGAGTTCATTTTTGTGTATGGTGTTAGAAAGTGTTCTAGTTTCATTGTATTACAAGTGGTTGACCAGTTTTCTCAGCACCATTTGTTAAAGAGATTGTCTTTTCTCTATTGTATATTCTTGTCTCCTTTTGTCAAAGATAAGGTGTCCATGGGTGCATGGATATATCTCTAGGCTTTCTGTTTTTGTTTTTGTTTTTTTTTTTTTTTTTCAATTGATCCATTTTTCTGTCTTTGTGCCAGTACCATACTGTCTTGATGACTAGCTTTGTAGTATAGCCTAAAGTCAGGCAAGTTGATTCCTCCAGTTCCATTCTTCTTTCTCACGATTGCTTTGGCTATTCAAGGTTCTTTGTATTTCCATACAAATTCTGAAATTATTTGTTTTAGTTCCCTGAAAAATACCATTGGTAGATTAATAGGGATTGCCTTGAATCTATATAATGCTTTGGGTAGTATACTCATTTTCACTATATTTATTTTTCCTACCCATGAACATGTATGGATGTGAGAGTTGAACTGTGAAGAAGGCTGAGCGCTGAAGAATTGATGCTTTTGAACTGTGGTGTTGGAGAAGACTCTTGAGTCCCTTGGAGTGCAAGGAGATCCAACCAGTCCATTCTGAAGAAATCAGCCCTGGGATTTCTTTGGAAGGAATGATGCTAAAGCTGAAACTCCAGTACTTTGGCCACCTCATGCGAAGAGTTGATTCATTGGAAAAGACCTTGATGCTGGGAGGGATTGCGGGCAGGAAGAGAAGGGGACGACAGAGGATGAGATGGCTGGATGGCATCACTGACTCGATGGACGTGAGTCTCAGTGAACTCCAGGAGTTGGTGATGGACAGGGAGGCCTGGCATGCTGCGATTCATGGGGTCGCAAAGAGTCGGACATGACTGAGCGACTGATCTGATCTGATCTGATCTGATCCGTGAACATGGTATATGTCTCCATTTATTTGTATCTGCTTTGATTGCTTTCATCAGTGTTTTATAGTTTTCTATATGAAGGTCTTTTGTTTCTTTAAGTAGATTTATTCCTAAGTATTTTATTATTTTCAGTGCAATGGTGAATGGAACTGTTTCCTTAATTTCTGTTTCTGTTTTCTCATTGTTAGTGTATAGGAATGAAAGGGATTTCTGTGTGTTGATTTTATATCCTGCAACTTTACTCTATTCATTGCATAGCTCTAGTAATTTTCTGGTGGAGTCTTTAGGGTTTTCTATGTAGAGGATCATGTCATCTGCAAACAGTGAGAGTTTTACCTCTTCTTTTCCAATTTGGATTCATTTTATTTCTTTTTCCACTCTGATTGCTGTGGACAAAACTTCCAAAACTGAGTTGAATAGTAGTGGTGAGAGTAGGCACCCTTGTCTTGTTACTGACTTTAAGGGAAATGCTTTCCATTTTTCACCTTTGAGGATAATGTTTGTTGTGGGTTTATCACATGACTTTTATTATGATGAGATACGTTCCTTCTATTTCTTCTTTCTAGAGCGTTTTTATCATAAATGAATGTTGACTTTTTCAAAGGCTTTCTCAGCATCTATTGAAATAATCATATGGTTTTTATCTTTCAATTTGTTAATGTGGTGTATCACATTGATTGACTTGCGAATGTTGAAGAATCCTTGCATCCCTGGGATAAAGCCCTCTTGGTCATGATGTATGATCTTTTTTAATGTGCTCTTGGATTCTTTTTGCTGGAATTTTGATACGGATTTTTGCATCTATGTTCATCAGTGACATTGGCCTGTAGTTTTCTTTTTTTGTGGCATCTTTGTCAGGTTTTGGTATTAGGGAGATCATGGCCTCATAGAATGAGTTTGGAAGTTTACTTCCTCTGCAATTTTCTGGAAGAATTTGAGTAGGATAGCTGTTAGCTTTTCTCTAAATTTTTGGTAGAATTCAGCTGTGAAGCTGTCTGGTGCTGGGCACTTATTTGCTGGAAGATTTCTGATTACAGTTTCAATTTCCTTGCTTGTGATGGGTACAATAAGATTTTCTATTTCTTCCTGGTTCAGTTTTGGAAAGTTGTACTTTTCTAAGAATTTTTCCATTTCTTCCATGTTGTCCATTTTATTGGCATATAGTTGCTGATATTAGACTCTTATGATCCTTTGTATTTCTGTGTTGTCTATTGTGATTTTTCTATTTTATTTTCTAATTTTGTTGATTTGATTCTTCTCCCTTTTTTTCTGATGAGTCTGGCTAATGGTTTGTCTATTTTATTTATCTTCTCAAAGAACCAGCTTTAGCTTTGTTGATTTTTGGTATGGTCCCCTTTGCTTGTTTTTCATTTATTTCTGCACTAATTTTTAATATTTCTTTCCTTCTACTAACCCTTGGGTTCTTCATTTCTTCTTTCTTTTAGTTGCTTTAGGTGTATAGTTAGGTTATTTATTTTATTTTTCTCTTGTTTCTCCATATAAGCTTGTATTGCTAGGAACCTTCCCCTTAGCACTGCTTTTACTGAATCCCATAGGTTTTGGGTTGTTGTGTTTTCATTTTCTTTCATTTCTATGCATATATATATATATATATATATATATATATATATATATATACACATATACATATATATCTAATTTCTTATGTAATTTGTTGGTTATCAAGAAGCATGTTTTTAGCCTCCATACATTTGTATTTTTAATAGTTTTTTCCCTGTTGTTGACATCTACTCTTACCGCATTGTGTCAGAAAAGATGTTTGACATGATTTCAATTTTTTTTGAATTTACCAAGGCTAATTTATGGCCCAGGATGTGATCTATCCTGGAGAAGGTTCCATGTGCACTTGAGAAAAAGGTAAAATTCATTGTTTGGGGGTGAAATGCCCTATAGATATCAGTTAGGTCGAACCGGTCCATTGTATCATTAAAATATTGTATTTCTTTGCTAATTTTCTGTTTAGTTGATCTATCCATAGGTGTGAGTGGGGTATTGAAGTCTCCCACTATTATTGTGTTACTGTTAGTTTCCCCTTTCATACTTGTTAGCATTTGCCTTACATAGAGCAGTGCTCCTATGTTGGGTGCATATATATTTATAATTATTATATCTTCTTCTTGGATTGATCTTTTGATCATTATGTAGTGTCCTTCTTTGTCTCTTTCCTAGGTGTTCTTTGGAAGCATTGATGCTAAAGCTGAAACTCCAGTACTTTGGCCACCTCATGCGAAGAGTTGACTCATTGTAAAAGACTCTGATGCTGGGAGGGATTGGGGGCAGGAAGAGAAGGGGACGACAGAGGATGAGATGGCTGGATGGCATCACTGACTCAGTGGACATGAGTTTGGGTGAACTCCAGGAGTTGGTGATGGACCAGGATGGTTGACATGATGCAATTCATGGGGTCACAAAGAGTCAGACACGACTGAGTGAATGAACTGAATTGACAGCCCTTAATTCAAAGTCTATTTTATCTGATATGAGTTGCTACTCCTGCTTTCTTTTGGCTTTCATGTGTGAAATATCTTTTTCCAGCCCTTCACTTTCAGTCTGTAGGTGTTCTTGTTTTAATGTGGGCCTCTTGTTCACAGAATATATAGAGGTTTTGTTTATGTATCCATTCAGCCAGTCTTTGTCTTTTGGTTGGGGCATTCAACCCATTTACATTTAAGGTAGTTATTGATAAGTATGATTCTGTTGCCATTTACTTTGTTGTTTTGGGTTTGAGTTTATACACCCTTTCTGTGTTTCCTGTCTAGAGAAAATCCTTTAGCATTTGTTGAAGAGCTGGTTTGGTGGTGCTGAATTCTCTGCTTTTGCTTGTCTGTAAAGCTTTTGTTTTCTCCTTCATATTTGAATGAGATCCTTGCTGGGTACAGTAATCTGGGTTGTAGGTTTCTCTTTCATCACTTTAAGTATGTCCTGCCATTCCCTCCTGGCCTGAAGAGTTTCTATTGAAAGATCAGCTGTTATCCTTATGGGAATCCCCTCGTGTGTTATTGGTTGTTTTCCCTTGCTGCTTTTAATATTTGTTCTTTGTGTTTGATCTTTGTTAATTTGATTAATATGTGTCTTGGGGTATTTTGCCTTGGGTTTATTCTGTTTGGGACTCTCTGGGTTTCTTGGACTTGGGTGACTATTTTCTTCCCCATTTTAGGGAAGTTTTCAACTGTTATCTCCTCAAGTATTTTTGCATGACCTTTCTTTTTGTCTTCTTCTGGGACTCCTATGATTCAAATACTTGGGTGTTTGACATTGTCCCAAAGGTCTCTGAGGTTGTCCTCATTTCTTTTAATTCTTTTTTCCTCTCTGCTTCATTTATTTCCACCATTATATGCTCCATCTCACATATCCTGTCTTCTGCCTCAGTTATTCTACCTTGTGTTTTTGATGTCAGTTATTGCATCATTCGTTATATATTGACTCTTTTTTTTTATTTCTTCTACGTCCTTGTTAAACATTTCTTGCATCTTCTCAATCCTTGTCTCTAGACTATTTATCTGTAACTCCACTTTGTTTTCAAGATTTTGTATCTATTTTCTATCATTATTCTGAATTTTTTTCATTTATATTCCCTATCTCCTCCTCTTTTGCTTGGTTTAGTGGTCATTTATCATGTTCCTTTGCCTGATGAATATTTCTCTGCCTTTTCATTTTATTTAGATTGCTGTGTTTGGGGTGGCCTTTCTGTATGCTAGAAGTTTGTGGTTCCTCTTTATTGTGGAGGTTCCTCCCTGAGGGTGGGGTTGGAAGAATGGCTTGTCAAGGTTTCCTGTTAGGGAAGCTTCCATCAGGGTTCTTGTGGGTGGGGCTGGATCTTGTCTCTTGGGAGTGCAATGAAGTGTCCAGTAGTGAGTTTTGAGGTTTCTATGGGTTTAGTGTGACTTTGGGCAGCCTGTATTTTAATGCTTAGGTTTATCTTCCTGCGTTGCTGGACAATTAGCTTGGTATTTCTTGCTCTGAATCCTGTTGGCTCTTGGGTGAACCTTGGTTTCATCATAGGTATGGAGGCTTTTGGATGAGATCTTGTCGATTAATGTTCCCTGGAATCAGGAATGTTCAGGTGTTCTCAAGTTTTGGATTTAAGCCCCCTGCCTCTGACTTTCAGTCTTATTCTTACAGTAGCCTTAAGACTTCTCCATCCATACCACACTGATGATAAAGCATCTAGGTTAATGGTGAAAAAATTCTCCACACTGAGGGACACCCAGAGAGGTTCGCAGAGTTACATAGAGAAAAGAAGGAGGAGGATGATAGAAGTGATCAGGAGTAGAGGAGGGGGAATCAAAAGGGGAGAGAACAATCTAGTCAGTAATCAATTCCCTATATGCTCTCCACAGCCTGAAACATTCATAGAGGTTCACGAAGTTACATAGAGAAGAGAAAAAGGAGGAAGGAGACAGAGGTGACCAGGAGGAAAAAAGCAGGAGTCAAAAAGTGAGAGACAGATCTAGCCAGTAGTCAGTTCTGTAAGTGTTCTCCACAGCCTGGAACAACCAAAGAGATTCACAAAGTTGGGTAGAGAGGAGAAGAAGGAGGGAGGAGATATAGGTGATCTTGTGGAGAAAAAGGAGTGTCAAAAGGGGGAGAGGGCAATCAAGCCAGTAATCACACTCTTAAGTAAAAATAGGTACTGAAGATTGGATTTTTAAAGGTACAAAATTGATTTAAAAAAATATCAAAAAGCAAAGATTAAAAATCTAGGGGTTAGACTCTCAAAAATACAATATTTAAAAAAAATCACAAAAATTATAAAAAAAATGTATATGAAATTTTCTTTAAAAATAGGGTCTTTTTTGAAAGGTAATAGGTTATAAAAATGAAAATTAAAGGAGTAATAAAAAACTTAAAAATAAAAAAAAATAAAACAATGATAATAGTAAAATATATCTAGGAATTTCTCTGGAGTTGTTGAGGGCAGTGTGGGGTCAGTTCAGTTTCAGGTAGTTACTTGTTCCAGTTTGTACTTCTTCTCAAGGCCTATAGGCCCCTTCCAATGTAGTTGACGCTAACTACAGGGTTTTAATCTGTTGTACCTGTCACTTCCAAAGCGGTTCCCTCTTTTTTTATTTTCACTTCCTCTGTTTGCCAGTCTCTTAGTGTCCAATTTCTGCCCTGACACAAGGGGGCAAAGGTGGTCCTTATTTAGGCTCACTTGTTCAGTTGTGCTGTGTGGAGGAAGGAACACTGCAAACAAATATCACTGGCATGTGTGGGGAGTGCTCTCAGTGTCTGGGCCACACTAGGTTTGCCCCAACTCATGACCTGTGTGCTTTCCCGGTCTACACTGCTCAGTCTCCAGGTTGCTTTGCAGGAAAACTGTCTAAAGCAGGCCCCGAGTTGTGTGCATTTCCCATGTCTAAGCTGCTCCGGTTCAGGTTCTTGGGTACTCCACAGAGGCACAGACATGGTTGGGCCTGTGTTTTGTGCCCTTCTCAGGTCCGAGCAGCTCAGGCCACCAGGTGCTTAGTGAGCACACTCTCCCCAGGTGGGCAGTGCATCTTATCACCTCCCTGGTCCCACCCCCTCGGTTTCCTTGGTGCACTGCAGGAGTGCCATCTCAGGTGTGCCGTGTATCTCCTCTGGGGAGTTGATCTTTGACTGCGCCCCTCCTGGTGGATGTCAGCCATCCAGGATCCCAGAGAGACTTGGTTAGCAAGTGGGAGCCTGCTCACAGTTTGGTGGAGGATGCCTCTCTGGGGCCAAGATTGCCTCTCGCCCTCCGGTTTTGGATGTTGATTGCCTGCCTCTCTGCCTCCAGCAGAGGGAGGAGCCAGTCCACATCCAGCTAGCACTCCTCTGGTATTCACTGAGTCCTTTGTTCTGTGAGCAGTCCAGGTTGTGCCTTATAGCTTTCTGTGGGAAAGTTTTCTCTCTCTCTCCGCCCCCCCCCCCCCCCCCCCCCCGCCTCTGGCTATCCCAGTTTGGGTTGCTATCTCACGTTAGCTCCTTCAGATTGTCCTCAGGGCATTCAGGCCTGTTCTTTTCCCTAAGCATTGCAGTCTGCACCTCCCTGTTCAGGCCCCACTTGCTGCTGGTGGAGGTGAGATTCTGGGCTACTTCTCTGCTGGGAGTTGTTGTTAGGCGCATAATCTGTGGATTTTTTTTTTTCCTTCTGGTTATGTTGCTCTTTGAGATTCCAAAACCCCCCACAGACCCACCAGTGAAAGGGTTTCCTGGTGCTTGGAAACTTCTCCTCCTTCACAACTCCCTCCCCAGGATGGGTCTCTATCCTTAACTCTTTTGTCTCTCATTTTATATTTTATAGTTTGTCCTACCCCCTTTCGAAGAGAATGGACTGCCTTTTTCGATGCCTGGTGTCCGCTGTCTGTGTTCGGAAGTTGTTTTGTGGAATTTGCTCAGTGTTAAAATGATCTTTCGATGAGTTTGTGGGGGAGAAAGTGGTCTCCCCATCCTATTACTCTGCCATATTATTTTACTGATCTTAGTTTTTGAATGTTGAGTTTTAAGCCAGGTTTTGGACTCTCCTCTTTCACTTTCATCAAGAGGCTCTTTAGTTCCTCTTCACTTTCTGCTATAAGGGTGGTGTCATCTGCATATCCTAGGTTATTGATACTTCTCCCAGCAATCTTTATTCCAGCTTGTGTATCATCTTCCCTGGTGTTTCTCATGATGTACTCTGTATATAATTTAAATAAGCAGAGTAACAGTAGACAGCCTTAACATTCACTCCTTTCCCAATTTTGAACTGGTTCATTGGTTCATATCTAGTTCTAACTGTTGTTTCTTGACCTGCATATTGGCTTCTCAGGAGGCAGATTAAGTGGTCTGGTATTCCCATCTCTTTAAGAATTTTCCACAGTTTTTTGTGATCCTCACAGTCAAAGGTTTTAGCATAGTCAATGAATCAGAAGTAGATGTTTTTCTGGAATTCTCTTGCTTTTTCTATGATCCAACAAATTTTGGCAATTTGATCTCTGGTCCCTTGCCTTTTCTAAATTCAGCTTGAACATCTGGAAGTTTTTGGTTCACTTACTGTTGAAGCCAAACTTGGAGAATTTTGAGCATTACTTTGCTAGTGTGTGAAATGAGTTCAATTGTGTGGTAGTTTGAACTTTCTTTGGCATTGCCTCTCTAATTGTACAGTAGTTTGAACATTATTTGGCATTGCCTAATGCATATATGGGGTTTCCATGGTGGCTCAGAGGTTAAACATCTGCCTCCAATGCAGGAGACCCAGGTTTGATCCCTGGGTTGAGAAGATCCCCTGGAGAAGGAAATGGTAACCCACTCCAGTATTCTTGTCTGGAGAATCCCATGGACGGATAAGCCTGATAGGCTACAGTCCATGGGGTTGCAATCAGACATGACCGAGAAACTTCACTTCACTTCACTTCAATGCATATATATGTGTGTATATATATGCTTATGAATCCTCAATAGGTCAGTGATCCCTCAATGTGTCATTTACCCAGAGTCACCAATGCCAATGAAATGAAAATGAATTCAGTATAGCAGAGCAGAAACTTTATTTCACTGATCAAAAAATTGAGAAGGGAGAACTAGTCCTTTATAGACACCTTCTCCCTGAAAGGAGAGGAATAAGGGAATTTTAAGAGGTAGGAGGCAGATATGTCTTTATGGCTTATCACCTACAAATTGGCACTTGCCATCTGCCTCTACAAGTCATGTGCTTCTGCACTGCTGATTTTCAACACATCCTGAAAGGAGTTCAGGGTGGAGAGCAGAATGGAGGCATTCTGTGCTTGGGGGGAGGGGGAACTGGCAGAAGAGGTCTTCAGATAGTTAGATATTTTAGGAATGGATTTTATGAGCCCAATTCTTATATATCCTCATGTCTAGAAAAGCACTAAAATCCTTCATGGTGACAACTTCTCATTATGAATAGTAGAAATCTTAAGCAAAAAATATGTGCTTGATTGCATGTATTCCCCCTTCATCAAATCACAAATATACTGACCTTTCCTCCACCCAAACTCTTTGGAACAGATTCTTGGAGCTACATCTGAGATGCTATTTCCTGGGCTGCAGTTCGCATTTTGTAACCCCCCCTCCCCAATTTAACTCACAACTCTCATTTGTGCTTTTTTTTAAGTCGACAGTTTTAAGGTGACCATGAAGGGACTCAGAGTGGACTTCTTTCCTTTGCCTGAACTCTACAAAGAACCAGAGCCTTGGTACAACCAGAGACCCTTTGCACCTGTCTGTCTCCTTGGAAAGTCCAGATGAATTTGGGCGCATTTCTCCAGGTTCTCAGATTTTTCATGTTGGTTGATAATCCTGAGTTTTATTTGAAGATATATACCAGGCACCTGCACCCTCCCAAGTGAAAGATACTTGTGGGGGGGGGGTGTTGAAAAATAGCAGGTACTACTCACCCAATGGAAAGATACTGGGTAAGGCTCAGTTGAAAGATGCTAGGAAATATCCATCCAGGTGAAGGATATGGGGGCAGAGGGTGGTTCTGGTTGAAATATACTAGGTTTTTTTTTTTTTTTTTTTTTTTAGTTGTAGGAGACTCAGTGGCCTTTTCTGAGTGGTTGAAGAAGAGGCTGATCAGATACTTTCCCTCAATTTGGCTGACTTAATAGAATTTGTTGGGATGAAAGTGAAGATATATGGGAGTTTTGCTCTGAAGAGAAGAGATAAGACTCCTCAGGACTGGTATGGCTTTCTTAAGTGACTGAGAAATTTACAGGAGTTGTGGAGGCCAAGTTCTCATACTGTGCAGTGGTCCCATAGGGTATCCCAGTCATTAATTAAAACACTTGCTTGTCCAAGAGTTGTGGATAAAAATTGTCCATGCACCAATCTAAGCATCAGCAGTGATCTTAGATCACTGAAGGGAGAAACTTAGACATGTAAAAGGGTTGAGACGACTCTAGGGTGATTTCCAGAGGTGTTGAGCTCACAAGCAGCACACTGGTCCACCACATAATGTCACTGCTAAATTTTATCCCTGACAAATTCAATTTAAGATGGGAAATAGAACCTCTCAAACACAGAAAGAAAGAGTATCTGAAGCCCAGCCTCTAACTGACATCACAGCCAGGGTTATGTACATACAAAACTTACACATGCAAGTACCTACTTAATTAGAAAAACTATGTTAAAAGGATCTCAACATAAAATGACAAAACAGATTCTTTTTATATTCCAAAATTGATATTGTTGTGTGCAGTTAGAAAAAGCTGGCCATAAGTTCAAACAGATTGAATGGAATGCCTGCTTACTTTCATAGCTATCTAGAAGTTTCTCTTGAAACTATTATCAGAAGAAAAGAGGTTGCTAGCACTATGTAACTGACTCTGTCTCTCCCGATGTTCCTCTAATGTATCTCCTTCAATCTGAATTAACTAGCCAGATACTATCTCTTTTTCTCTTACAATTCATCTGCCTCCTGCTGCTCCTTTATGCAGTGAAGGAGGATAAGAAAATCACAAGTGCTTATATTCCCCTTAGAGAGAAACCTATCACAGGAGGAGATGAACTGTCCTCGGTGTTTACATACATACCCAGAACCCTAGCAGAACGTAGAGCCTTTGTTAAGAAATTTCCCCATCTAAGAATCCATTAGGATTTGCTAAGGAATTTGAGCTAACCATCTGATACTACAAGCTGGGGTTTTCAAATTTATATCAACTAATATAGCTGTTAGTTTCTGAAAGCATAGCAAGCAAGGGAATGGATAGAGAAAGTAGAATGGAAATTCATCTTAATGGATTTTTTTTTTAATTTTATTTTATTTTTAAACTTTACATAACTGTATTAGTTTTGCCAAATATCAAAATGAATCTGCCACAGGTATACATTAATGGATTTTGAATCACATAGTCCAGAGGCTTACGCTGAATGCAAAGAGTTAGTTCATAAATTACTCGAACTTATCCTAGCACTTTTTCAAAAAACTGTACACTATACAGATATTCAACAGTGCAAGCAAACATTGAATAAGTTAATTACGGACTATTAGAGAAGTTTTGAAAGAATAAAAAAATGCACCAGAATCATTCTCTAACCATGAAAGGGATCCTTCACTTAACTCATCTTTTTGGAAGACTTAGATGAGGATTTGGCTACTCTAGTCAGAAGACAAATTAGGTTGGTCTGAGTTACACACAAATGCTCTTGTTACACTGTGTGACCAACTTTTCAAAACCATTAAAGGAAGAAAAGGGGTTAGTGCCAAAAATCATGAACTTAGTTAATTAAGTTAATTAAGAGCTAATTAAGTACCCAATTCCAATCAAAAGTTAACTGACTCCAAACAAGTTTAATTCCAAACCAATAGAGAAAGCTAGCTTGAAGGAAAAATAATTCTTCAGAATTATGACCCTGAGAGAATAAGTCCTACTAGGAGGACCTGATTTTTGCTCCCTGTGCCTTGAGACCAGAGCACTCAGGATCACTTATATAGACATCTTTAATTCCTGAAATGGAAAAGAAAAAAAAAAAAGCGAAAAATGAAATGTTTATTTTTTTTTTCTTATTCCAACAGTTATTTACAATTAGTGAGCTTTATTCAGTGATACCTGAGTTATGACTAAGTTTAGAAAATGAATCTGGATTCCTTGCTGTCTGGGTATATGTATATCTCAGTACATGTCTTTGTCTTTGGATAATATTACTGAAGTTAATTTGCGAATGAGCTCTATTTATTTGGCCTAAATAAATGCAAGTGAATACAAATCAAACAATTCTAAATACAAGAGAAATTAAGCTAAATTAATTTCAGGTTCAAGTCACTGGGAAATATTCAATATTACATTTATATCTGGTATTAATATGCATATGTGGGAAATCTTTTATAACTCTGCATGGCATCCATTATCATCAGAAAGTTCACAGGGGAGAAATGTCATATAAGGGCACTGACTATGGAACATCCTTTAATCAAATGCACCACCCTAGGAAAAGTCTTATGAATGCAGTGAATGTGGGAAATATTTTACTGCTAGCTCTGGCCTTTGGTATCATCAGAGAATTCACAGTAGAGAAAAGCTTTATAGGTGCAGTGAATGTGGAAAATGTTTTACTAGCAGTTTGAACCTTCTTCGTCATCAGAGAGTTCACAGTGGAGAAAGGCCTTATGAGTGCAGTGGATGTGGGAAATCTTTTACTGTTAGCTCTAGCTTTCAATATTCATCAGAGAGTTCACACTGGAGTAGGGGCCTTATAAGTGCAGCTAATGAGGACAGCACTGGGGTTGGTGGAGTTTGGGGTGGTAACAAGGTGTGAGGACACAAGTGCAGTCATCAGACAGCAAATGGACCATTTCTAGGCAGGAATTTGAGGCATAGAGAGGGTATGTCTTCTAATTATTACCTCCTAGCAATGGACAGGTATTTGGGATTCAGTATTAGGTTGCCTATTTCAGGACAAAGGGAGTCTAATCACTGTAATCCTCTTTCCCTTCCAACCCAGCTTTGGGAACTCAAACAATATCTACTCCACCCTCTATCCCTGAATCCCTCCTCAAAAGTCCTGCTCATACACTGCACTCCATGCTCAGTGGTCAAGACCATCCACCGGGAAGCAACATCCATGGTTTTCCTGTGAATGATCCCATTATCTACCTGGTAAAACCACCATCTCCATGCCACAACATTGCACTGAGTTTAGAGCAGCCAAGAGTGGAGAAGAGACTTGTATGCTACTGTATGATATCTCTTATGTGAAATTTAAACCTCCCAGAGTAATGGAAATAAAAACAAAAATAAACAAATGGGACCTAATTAAACTTAAAGACTTTTGCACAACGAAGGAAAATATAAGCAAGGTGAAAGGACAGCCTTCAGAATAGTCGAAAATAATAGCAAAAGAAGTAACTGACAAATAATTAATCTCAAAAATACACAAGCAACTACTGTAGTTCAATTTCAGAAAAATAAAGGACCCAATCAAAAAATGGGCCAAAGAACTAAACAGATATTTTTCCAAAGAAGACATACAGATGGCTAACAAACCATGAAAAGATGCTCAACATCACTCATTATCAGAGAAATGCAAATCAAAACCATAGTGAGGTACCATCACACATTGGTCAGAATGGTTGCCATGCAAAAGTCTGCAAACAATAAATGCTGGAGAGGGTGTGGAGAAAAAAGAACCCTCTTACAGTGTTGGTGGGAATGCAAACTAGTGCAACCACTATGAAGAACAGTGTGGAGATTCCTTTAAAAAACTGGAAATAGAACTGCTATATGACCCAGCAATCCCACTGCTGGGCATACACACTGAGGAAACCAGAATTGAAAGAGACACTACTGGGAGCCAGCACAGGAGATCCCACCCATGACAAGGTCATGCAGAAGAGAACTGACAGGCAAGGCGGATAAGGACTCAAGGGACTCCCTGGATCTGCTAGAGCATCTACCCGGAAACCAAAGTCTGTCTGTCTAATGTTTACTACATTATGCCTTTCACCAACTCTTCTGACATTAACAGGGGGCTATCCCCGACCACCTTTCTCTGAAAAAAAAAATCAACTTAGGGCTCTAGTTATAAGTCTCCTGGGCTTGAAATGAGTATTTCAATTCTAACCCCTCTGTTAGCATTTTAGCTTGCTTGGCAGGTTTACCCATACCCTTGCAACTAACACACAACTCCCCAGCTATAAAAGGCAGGGGAAGCCTAAGTATTCTAAAAGTCCTAATGAGCATAGAGCCCTTTGAGGGATGAAAAATTATTAGAATAGTATTGGTAAAGGGCTTCATTATTGGGCCAATGCTTGCTGCCAAGTTCCCATATCCCTTATCCATTGTGGACCTGGGAGTGCATTAGTTACTGTAGTTGTACTGTAAGAAAAACAAGTAGTAGCCTTGGTATTAACCACATCAGACCTTTGAGCTAATAAGTTCTTTCTTTGTTGTGACCCACTGCACTTTTGCTCCATGAGAATGTAATTTTATTTAGTACTTTCAGAGGCTGGGAGAAATAAATAAAAAAACACTTTAAGGGAAAACAAGTTTTCTGGCTGATCAACCTTCAGAAAAGAGTCATGAAATGTTAACAGGCCACAGGGCCAGACATAACATAAGACCTTTGTTTATGAAAAGGTGTACAGAAAATGTCCTGGTTTTGATAAAGGTAAAATTGATGGAATGTTGAACTGACTCTGTATCTTTCACTTTGAGAAATGTGTAACTCAGAGTATAAAAGTTCCTTTTGAAAATAAAGCTGCGGATCCCACTTCACGAGAGCTCTGGTCTCCGTGTCCTTCTTTCTCTTTCTCTCTTTCTTTCTCCCTTTTTTTCAGGCTGAATCCCTGGAGCACAGAGGCCCTCTGAGTTCACTTTTTTGCCTGGGCTTCTAAGACCTGATAGGGAAGGTGCTTTGCGTCTTCATCCCACTGAGAGGGTGCCTGAGGCCTCCGTGAACAGAGCAAGTCCGTGTCAGGGGCTTTATTGGTTTTCTGTGTAAACCAAGGAATATCAGCCTCTTTCTCTCTCCCTTATTCTTTCTATTTTTCATTTTTATTTTTGACACTGGACCACCAGGTCGCAGTCCATTATAAGACCTGTGTCATCTCTCTCGCCGATGCTGTTCATCCTGAGAGTTCCCCTGGATCCTTCTGGGGCTGGACCCCGGCAAGACATATGTACCCCAATGTTCATTGCAGCACTGTTTATAATAGCCAGGACATGGAAGCAACCTAGATGTCCATCGGCAGACAAATGGATAACAAAGCTGTGGTACATATACACAATGGAATATTATTCAGCTATTAAAAAGAATGCATTTGAATAGTTCTAATGAGGTGGATGAAACTGGAGCCTATTATACAGAGCAAAATAAGTCAGAAAAACAAAAAAAAAACATCAGTACAGTATACTAACACATGAGGTGGCCAAAGTATTGGAGTTTCAGCTTTAACATCATTCCTTTCAAAGAACACCCAGGACTGATCTCCTTTAGGATGGACTGGTTGGATCTCCTTGCAGCCCAAGGGACTCTCAAGAGTCTTCTCCAATACCACAGTTCAAATGCATCAATTCTTCGGCGCTCAGCTTTCTTCACAGTCCAACTCTCACATCCATACATGACTATTGGAAAAACCATAGCCTTGACTAGATGGACCTTTTTTGGCAAAGTAATGTCTCTGCTTTTTAATATGCTATCTCGGTTGGTCATAACTTTCCTTTCAAGTAAGTAATTAAAAAATCCTAATTGGAATCCTGATGGCTTCATAAAAGTATTAATAAAAAGTTACATAAGACAGAGTGAATTGGTGAGTATGGCAATAATTTTTATAGTTTCTGTCTGAAAAATTACGGGTTTGAATCTGTGTTTTCCAGGTGTAAGTAAAACCTTCCTCTCAAATTAATTATGACTTGTAGTATTTTAGTAAATTATATCTTTGAAGGCAGACATAAATAACTTTCTTAAAAGTTCAATCTAAGACTCCTTATAAAAGTTTCAGCAAAGCCAAAAACCTGTGTGATCAATTTTCTTTTTATAAAGTTATTAGGCAAATTTTTTTTGAGAACAGATTTATTTTGTAAACAAATTTGTCTTAATTTAGACATATTTGGTAGAAATGAGGGTAAATTTAGAGAGAAAAAATATTACGTTTAAATGAATGTGTGTATGTGTGTCTGTGCTTTGTTGTGTCTGATTCTTTGTGATTCCATGGACTGTGGCCCTCCAGGCTCCACTGCCCATGGAATTTTCCAAGCATGAATACTGGAGTGGGATGCCATTCCCTACTCCAGAGAATCTTCCCAATCCAAGGATCCAACTTGCATCTCTTGTATCTCCTCCATTGCCAGGCAGATTCTTTACCACTGGTGCCATCTGTAAGCTCATTTAAATAAAAGTTAAATCCAAATTTTTTTAATGGATATTTGTATTTACTGACTCACTTTTCACACAGTTCCTTGCTGTTACATTATATCAATGTAAAGTTTAATTGAGTTATCAAAAGGACACTCTAAATTTTTTTCTAAATCTTATCTCAGTAATCTATCTTTGGATAAAGATCATATGCCCCACATCCTGCAACCAGGGATTATGTTATATATACTGGAAAAGAGAGAATTTAAAGGATGGACTATCTCCAACCTGAATGGAAGGATCTTTATTGTGTATGCTTAACTACTTATGCACAGTGAAACTGAAGGGAAAATGACTCGAGTTAATTTCCACTTCCAAAGGCCCCTAGACTGGACTGGTCTATAGAGAAGACTTCTGTCAGACACGACTGAGTGACTGAACTAAACTGAACTGAACTGGCATCAGACTTTTAAAACAATTCTCAAGAGAGGAAACTACACTTACACACAGAACAGAAGAAGACAATTTTAGAAGTAACAGCTTACCCAAGTTGCTGGATCTAATTTGAATGATCATTGAAATTTTTTTCTGACTTCCTGAACTTTTGCATATAAATAAAATGTTTTTCTATTATGGGCATGATCTTATGCTAGTTTTAGAAGCTCATCCAGTTTTTTAATTTGCGAGAAATTACTTGTGTGTATTACTTCTAGATTACTTTGGTGGATTTCTCCACTTCAAGGCATTAATTTGATGGCCCTTTGCAAATTTATTTTAGTCCTATTCAGTTCTGTTCAGGCTATTTTTTATATTACTAGGTGAGATTCTCTTACCTGGCCAATTAATAATGTCTGCTCTGACCCTGGCCATAAATATGACTTTTCTTCTTAAGTTATTATTGTTGTTTGTTCAGTCCCCCAGTCTTGTCTGACTCTTTGTGACCCCACGGACTGCAGAACACCAGGCCTCCCTGTCATTCACCATCTGCTGAAGTTTTCCCAAGTTCATGTCCACTGCATTAGTGATGTCATCCAGCTATCTCATCCTCAAAGGCCCTCTTCTTCTGCCTTCAATCTTTCCCAGCATCAGAGTCTTTTCCAATGAGTCAGATGTTCACATCAGTTGACTAAAATACTTGAGCTTCAACTTCAGCATCAGTCCTTCCAATGAGTCTTCAGGGTTGATTTCCTTTAACATTAACTGGTTTGATCTCCTTGCTGTTCAAGGATCTCTCAAGAGTCTTCTTCAGCACCACAGTTCAAAAACACTGATTCTTTGGCTCTCTGCCTTCTTTATGGTCCAGTGCTCACAACCATACATGACAACTGGAAAGACTTGTCTATATGGACCTTTGTTGGCAAAGTAATATCTTTGCTTTTCAACACATTGTCTAGGTTTGTGATAGCTTTCTTCCCAAAAAGCAATTGTCTTCTGATTTCATGGCTGCAGTTATAATCCTCAGTGATTTTAGAGCCCAAGAGGAGGAAATATGTCACTGCTTCTACCTTTTCCCTTCTATTTGTCAGGAAGTGATGCGGTCGGGTGCCATGATCTTAGATTTTTTAATACTTAGTATTAAGCCGGCTTTTTTTCACTCTCGTCCTTCACCATCATCAAGAGGTTCTTTAGTTCCTCTTCACTTTCTACCATTAGAATAGTATTATCTTCATATCTGAGATTGCTGATATTTCTCCCACCAGTCTTGATTCCAGCTTGTAACTCATCCAACCTGACAGTTACTCAAGCTCAATCAGAACAATAAGCAAAAATTAAGCCAAGAAATAAAACCTCCCACAATTATGGGATAGATTTATTCATTTAATACCAGGCTGTGATCATTTAAGTTTTAAGTCATCACTTTATCTTGGGAACAATTACATTATACTAAGGCTAACCAGCCTAGTAGTAACACTAGGAAATTGGGCTGGGATCCTTATGAGCAACACCAATATGTAATTCTTCTGAAAAATAAAATTTGGTACAGAATAGACTGAGTTAGACGACCTGAGGATTTACTGGGGTGATCTTAATAGAAGTTTTAGGCTTAATTCTCACTTATTACTTTAAAAATACTGCCAATTATGTTTTTGTATTTTGCCTGTTTTACAAGATTGTTGTTTATTGCATAACCAAATGTATGAAAGAGCTTCTGAAAAAAATATGTGGTTTTATTTGAAATCAATGATTTTAATCTTGTAACTGTAGATATGGGAAGATACAACAAAAGAGAATGTTTCCTGGATTATACCATATTAGAAAGACAGGTGGTCCAGAGTCTTTTGATTATGATTTATAAGACCCAGTCCAGTAAAAACACACTGAGCGGCCTATCAGCAAAATCTTCACCAGACCTAGGAATGAGTCTTCTTAGCACTGTAGGACAAAATGATCATGAAATGTCTCCTAAAATATGGTCAAATGTATTACTATGAGTGGGCCCTGTCAACTACAAACTGGCACTTGTCATTGACACTTACCATCTACCTCTACAAGAATTAAATCATGTGCCACTGCAGTTGCTGATTTTCAACGCAGCTTGAAAGGAGTTCAGGGTGGATGGCAGAAATAAGACACTGTGTGCTTGGGGCAAAAAAGTGGTAGATAGTTGGATATTTTTAGAAGCCAATTTTATGATCCAAATTCTTGTATCTCCTCATGTCTAGTAAAGCACTAAAATCCTTTATGGTGACAACTATTCCTCATGAATGGCAAAAATCTTCTGCCAAAATTATGTGCTAAATTTCATGTATTCCCCTTTCACCAAATTCACATATATACTGACCCCACCCCCCCGCAACCCATCCCTCTTAAGAGTAGTTTCTCAGAGCTGTCTGAGGTGTTGTTTATTGGAGTGCAGTCCTTATATTTCCCCAAATAAAACAACTTGCTAGTCTCATGTTTTTCATTTTTAGATTGACTGGCTCTAGGAAAGAGGAGAAAAATTTCAGGGGAAGTTATGAGCAACTGAGGCATGTATGGTCTTCCATGTTTTGCACAAGTACCTAGAACAGTAGATATATTTTGCTTGGGTGGATATTTTAGTATGGTAATAAAGCAAAGGTAAGTTTCAGACACCTTCAGGTCTCATCTGCACAAGTGTGTTTCTGTGGTCAACTCAGAACCAGTTCAGGATGGTTGACTACTGCATCTTTTAAAGCACAGCTGTAAAATGTCTCTATCAAATATCAGATGGTTTTGAAACAGAGATAAATCAAGGCAAGTATCTTTTTGCTCTCAGGGTCTGGTATGGGTGATGATATCATAAAGAGAAAGTCGTTCAGTCGTGTCTAACTCTTTGTGACCTGATGGACTGTGTAGTCCATGGAATCCTCCAGGCCAGAATACTGGAGTTGGTAGCCTTTCCCTTCTCCAAGGGATCTTCCTGACCCAGGGATCGAACCCAGGTCTCTCACATTACAGGTGGATTCTTTACCAGCTGAGCCACAAGGGAAGCCATAGTAATAATAATAATAATAATAATAATAATAATAAGATAATCCCACCTGTTACATATAATATATAACACTAAAAAAACTAAATAGGCTGTGGGTGGAAATTAAAATATAAATTTTAATTCTTTTAGCAAATTGAACAGAGACCATTTTCAGATTTTGACCCTGAAGTGAACTGGTGAGAAGCAAGAATCTTCCATAAATTTTTTTCTCTTTGAACTTTGATTGTTACATCAAATAAATAAAGGCCCTGTGAAGAGGGACAGACCAGTATTTCACTCAAATGTACGATCCAATACAGCTCATGTCAAATATTACTAAGATCGCACCAGTAGGGCTGTTTTCTAATAAGGCCTCTGCTCTTGACTTGCAGAAAGCCATCTTTTCACTGTGCTTTTATATGGACTTTTCTCTGTGTGTGGATAGGTGGGGGTTGGGAGGTTCTCTGGTGCCTCTGCCTTTTATAAGGTCTTATAAGGGCCTTAGTCCTATTTGATTAATGTTCCACATGTATGACCTCATTTAACCATAATTACTTTCTTTAAGGCCCTATCTTTATGTCACATTGGGGTTTAGAGCTTCAACACATAAATTTTGAAGGGATGCAACTCAATCTGTAACAGAGTAGTTATTGAAAATGCATAATCTCAGGTATACTCCAGACCTAAGAAATGAAAACTTCAAATAATTTTTGTGCAGAAATTTGCATTTTAAAAAGTCCTCTTGTTGATTCTAATGGGCATTGAAGTTTGAGGGCTACTGATTTAGTGCATCTTTCCCTCTTTGCTATATGAAATATGCCCATTTTCCTAGGTGGGCTTCTATATTTCTTTTAGGTTGACTAAGGTTCTTTTTGAATCTAAAAAGATGACATGAAAATTAATGATGCTTCCATTGAACTTACTTTGGATCCCACACTACATGAAGATTTTTGCAGCCTTGTTTCCACAAAGCAGATTCAGAAGAAAGTACACTCCAATCCTTTGGGAACTTTTGGACATCATTCTTGGTCTTTGGACTCCTTAGCTTATCCAGGGGCTTCTCTTGTGGCTCAGATGGTAAAGAGTCCACCTGAAAGGCAGGAGATCTGGGTTCAATCCCTGGGTTGGGAAGATCCTCATGGAGGAGGGCATGGCAACTTACTCCAATATTCTTGCCTGGAGAGTCCCCATGGACAGAGGAGCCTGCTGGGCTACAGTCCATGGGGTCACAAAGTCAGGCATAACTGAATAACTAAGCGCAGCACAGCTTATCCAGAGATGTCCTAAGAATACTCCCCTTTCCCTCTGGGATCCCTGATGAGGTTTTAATGTGCCTCACAATTCAGCCTATTGAAGTACTGACTATTCTAGGAGTTAAAAAAAAAAATTCTTGAACTATTTTTTCCATTATTATATGAGTTTAACTCAGAGTTATCACACATTTATTGCCTAATTAGAAAGATATCACTAAAACATTCTTTTTATGAGGTACATCCTAGTTCTGGGTCCAATCTGCTATACTTAGTAGAGATGAACATAGCGGCTGGTGACACAGGAGTGACTTGCCTACCACTATAATGAATGCAGTTCTTAATTTACCCACTTTGCTCTTTTTCCAGAATGTTCATGTTCTCTTTTAGTTCAGCTTCTTCCAGAGGGTATAAAGCTGAAGTCCCAACAAAGGAAAACAATATAGATATAGCAAATAGCTAGGTTTAGATTTCCCCCTTCAAATCAGCATGGTACCTCACTGCATTCTCTGTAATTATGAATGTTCATGCTCATGAGTGCTCAGTTGTTTCAGTCATGTCCTACTCTTTGTGACAACATGGACCATAGCCTGCCAGGCCCCTCTGTCCAGAGAATTTTCCTAGCAAGAATGGAGTGGGCTGCCATGCCCTCCTCCAGGGGATCTTCCTGACCCGAATATTGAACCTGAATCACCTGCATTGCAGAAGATTATTTATTGCTGAGCCACCTGGGAAGCCATCAACTGCTCCTAATTCCAGTCTCTATTGGTGGTCAAGGATTTGGAAGGCATTACTAATTCGGAATTAGTAACTTGGAATTAGTAAATTGGAAAGACCCTGATGCTAGGAAAGATTGATGGCAAAAGAAGAGAGTGGCGGAAGATGAGATGGTTAGATAGCATCAACTAATCAATGCATATGAACTTGAAAAAACTCTGGGAGATAGTGGAGAACAGGGAAGCCTAGTGTTCATGGGGTTGCAAGGAGTAGTGAGAATGGAAATAGTTTCAGTAGGGAGGCCAGAGTTCCCCAAGCAGCAGGAGGAAATAAAACTGCAAGTGACAGAGTTTTTTTTTTTTTTTTTTTTTTGCTTTTAAAATTCTGTGTTCTCATGACAACATCCTGTTTCCACCTGAACTTAAATTTATCTTGAACACTGAGCTAACCAATGCATTTTTTTTTCATGGAATTGTCTTCCTTAAGCTATGTTAATGAATTATATATTTGATTGGAAATCTGCCTTTCTTCAAGATTCATGTCAACTGTTTTATGGCCCAGGATGACTTATCTTGTGCCAATGCTATCTCAAAATGCACGTTGTGGGTGAGGGGCCTGGTGCAACTCTCTCAGTTTTGAGGTGTTTTCTTTCTCTAATTAGCAGCTTACTAATATGATACTGGAGATCAGAGGAGAAATAACTCCAGAAAGAATGAAGGGATGGAGCCAAAGCAAAAACAATACCCAGTTGTAGATGTGACTGGTGATAGAAGTAAGATCCAATGCTGTAAAGAGCAATATTGCATAGGAACCTGTATGTCAGGTACATGAATCAAGGCAAATTGGATGTGGTCAAACAGGAGATGGAAAGAGTGAATGTTGACATTCTAGGAATCAGCGAACTAAAATGGACTGGAATGGGTGACTTTAACTCAGATGACCATTATATATGCTACTGTGGGAAGGAATACCTTAGAAGAAATGGAGTAGCCATCATGGTCAAGAAAAGAGTCCGAAATGCAGTACTTGGATGCAATCTCAAAAACAACAGAATGATCTCTGTCCGTTTCTAAGGCAAACCATTCATTATCACAGTAATCCAAGCCTATGCCCCGATCCGTAATGCTGAAGAAGCTGAAGTTGAATGGTTCTATGAAGACCTACAAGACCTTTTAGAACTAACACACACAAAAAAAAGAAAAAAAAATCCTTTTCATTAAAGGGGACTGGAATGCAAAAGTAGGAAGTCATGAAACACCTGGGGTAACAGGCAATTTAGCCTTGGAATATGAAATGAATCAGGTAAATACTAATAGAGTTTTCCCAAGAGAACGCACTGGTCATAGCAAACACCCTCTTCCAACAACACAAGAGAAGACTCTACACATGGACATCACCAGACGGTCAACACTGAAATCAGATTATTATATTCTTTGCAGTCAAAGATGGAGAAGTTCTATACAGTCAGCAAAAAGAAGACCAGGAGCTGATGTGGCTCAGATCATGAACTCCTTATTGCCAAATTCAGACTTAAATTGAAGAAAGTAGGGAAAACCAGAAGACCATTCAGGTTTGGCCTAAATCAAATCCCTTATGATTATACAGTGGAAGTGAGAAATAGATTTAAGGGACTAGATCTGATAGATGGAGTGCCTGATGAACTATGGAACGAGGTTGTGACATTGTACAGGAGACAGGGATCAAGACCATCCCCATGGGAAAGAAATGAAAAAAAGCAAAATGGCTGTCTGGGAAGGCCTTACAAATAGCTGTGAAAAGAAGAGAAGCGAAAAGCAAAGGAGAAAAGGAAAGATATACGCATCTGAATTCAGAGTTGCAAAGAATAGCAAGGAGAGATAAGAAAGCCTTCTTCAGCGATCAATGCAAAAAAATAGAGGAAAACAACAGAATGGGAAAGACTAGCGATCTCTTCAAGAAAATTAGAAATACCAAGGGAACATTTCATGCAAAGATGGGCTTGATAAAGGACAGAAATCATAAGGACCTAACAGAAGCAGAAGATATTAAGAAGAGGGGGCAAGAATACACAGAAGAACTGTACAAAAAAGATCTTCAAAACCAAGATAATCACGATGGTGAGATCACTCATCTAGAGTCAGAGATCCTGGAATGTGAAGTCAAGTGAGCCTTAGAAAGCATCATTTTGAACAAAGCTAGTGGAGCTGATGGAATTCCAGTTGAGTTATTTCAAATCCTGAAAAATGATGCTGTGAAAGTGCTGCACTCATTATGCTAGCAAATTTGGAAAACTCAGCAGTGGCCACAGGACTGGAAAAGGTCAGTTTTCATTCCAATCCCAAAGAAAGGCAATTCGAAGAATGCTCAATCAGATCAGATCACTCAGTCGTGTCCGACTCTTTGCGACCCCATGAATTGCAGCACGCCAGACCTCCCTGTCCTTCTCCAAGTCCCGGAGTTCACTCAGACTCATGTCCATCGAATCAGTGATGCCATCCAGCCATCTCTTCCTCTGTTGTCCCCTTCTCCTCCTGCCCCCAGTCCCTCCCAGCATCAGAGTCTTTTTCAGTGAGTCAACTTTTCGCATGAGGTGGCCAAAGTACTGGAGTTTCAGCTTTAGCATCATTCTTTCCAAAGAAATCCCAGGGCTGATATCTTTTAGAATGGACTGGTTGGATCTCCTTGCAGTCCAAGGGACTCTCAAGAGTCTTCTCCAACACCACAGTTCAAAAGCATCAATTCTTTGGCACTCAACCTTCTTCACAGTCCAACTCTCACATCCATACATGACCACAGGAAAAACCATAGCCTTAACTAGACGAACCTTTGTTGGCAAAATAATGTCTCTGCTTTTGAATATGCTATCTAGGTTGGTCATAACTTTCCTTCCAAGGAGTAAGCGTCTTTTAATTTCATGGCTGCAGTCACCATCTGCAGGGATTTTGGAGCCCAGAAAAATAAAGTCTGACACTGTTTCCACTGTTTCCCCATCTATTTCCCATGAAGTGATGGGACCGGATTGCATGATCTTCGTTTTCTGAATGTTGAGCTTTAAGCCAACTTTTTCACTCTCCACTTTCACCTTCATCAAGAGCCTTTTGAGTTCCTCTCCACTTTCTGCCATAAGGGTGGTGTCATCTGCATATTTGAGGTTATTGATATTTCTCCTGGCAATCTTGATTCCAGCTTGTGTTTCTTCCCGCCCAGCATTTCTCATGATGTAATCTGCATATAAGTTAAATAAACAGGGTGACAATATACATCCTTGACGTACTCCTTTTCCTATTTGGAACCAGTCTGTTGTTCCATGTCCAGTTCTAACTGTTGCTTCTTGTCCTGCATACAAATTTCTCAAGAGCCAGATCAGGTGTTCTGGTATTCCCATCTCTTTCAGAATTTTCCACAGTTTATTGTGATCCACACAGTCAAAGGCTTTGGCATAGTCAATAAAGCAGAAATAGATATTTTTCTGGAACTCTCTTGCTTTTTCCATGATCGAGCAGATGTTGGCAATTTGATCTCTGGTTCCTCTGCCTTTTCTAAAACCAGCTTGAACATCAGGAAGCTCACGGTTCACATATTGCTGAAGCCTGGCTTGGAGAATTTTAAGCATTACTTTACTAGCATGTGAGATGAGTGCAATTGTGCTGTAGTTTGAACATTCTTTGGCATTGCCTTTCTTTGAGATTTGAATGAAAACTGACCTTTTCCAGTTCTGTGGCCACTGCTGAGTTTTCCAAATTTGCTGGCATATTGGGTGCAGCACTTTCACAGCATCATCTTTCAGGATTTGGAATAGCTCAACTGGAATTCTATCACCTGCATGAGCTTTGTTCGTAGTGATGCTTTCTAAGGCCCACTTGACTTCACATTGCAGGATGTCTGGCTCTAGGTCAATGACCACACCATCGTGATTATCTGAGTCATGAAGATCTTTTTTGTACAGTTCTTCTGTGTATTCTTGCCATCAATTCTTAATATCTTCTGCTTCTGTTAGGTCCATACCAGTTCTGTCCTTTATCAAGCCCATCTTTGCATGAAATGTTCCTTTGGTATTTCTGATTTTCTTGAAGAGATCTCTAACTACCACACAATTGTAGTCATCTCACACGCTTGTAAAGTAATGCTCAAAATTCTCCAAGCCAGACTTCAGGAATATGTGAGTCATGAAAATCCAGATGTTCAAGCTGGTTTTAGTAAAGGCAGAGGAACAAGAGATCAAATTGTCAACATCTGCTGTATCATTGAAAAAGTAATAGAGTTCCAGGAAAACATCTATTTCTGCTTTATTGACTATGCCAAAGCCTTTGACTGTGTGGATCCCAATAAACTGTGGAAAATTCTGAAAGAGATGGGAATACCAGAGCACCTGACTTGCCTCTTGAGAAATATGTATGCAGGTCAGGAAGCAACAGTTAGAACTGGACATGGGACAACAGACTGTTTCCAAAGAGGAAAAGGAGTACGTCAAGTGTGTATATTGTCACCCTGCTTATTTAACTTATATGCAGAGTACATCATGAGAAACACTGGGCTGGAAGAAGCACAAGCTGGAATCAAGATTGCCGGGAGAAATATCAATAACCTCAGATATGTAGATGACACCACCCTTATGGCAGAAAGTGAAGAGGAACTAAAAAGCCTCTTGATGACATTGAAAGAGAGAGTGAAAGAGTTGGCCTAAAGTTCAACATTCAGAAAATTAAGATCATGGCCTCTGATCCCATCACTTCATGGGAAATAGCTGGGGAAATAGTGTCAGACTTCATTTTTTTTATGCTCCAGAATCACTGCAGATGGTGATTGCAGCCATGAAATTAAAAGACGCTTACTCCTTGGAAGGAAAGTTATGATCAACATAGATAGCATATTCAAAAGCAGAAACGTTACTTTGCCAATAAAGGTCCGTCTAGTCAAGGCTATGGCTTTTCCGGTCGTCATGTATGGATGTGAGAGTTGGACTATGAAGGAAGCTGTGCACCAAAGAATTGATGCTTTTGAACTGTAGTGTTGGAGAAGACTCTTGAGAGTCCCTTGGATTGCAAGGAGATCCAACCAGTCCATCCTAAAGGAGATAGTCCTGGGTGTTCATTGGAAGGACTGATGCTGAAACTGAAACTCCATTAGTTTGGCCACCTCATGGAAGAGTTGACTCATTGGAAAAGACTCTGATGCTGGCAGGGATTGGGGGCAGGAGGAGAAGGGGACGACTGAGGATGAGATGGCTTGATGGCATCACCGACTTGATGGACAGAAGTTTGAGTAAACTCCGGGAGTTGGCAATGGACAGGGAGGCCTGTCGTGCTGTGATTCTTGGGGTCACAAAGAGTTGGACACGACTGAGCAACTCATCTGAACTGAGTTAAACTGAATAGGTTTATAACTTCATGGTAAAACCTAGCAAGGGAGCCCTCTTTCCGTCCCCTATGATGTCTATGTCAGCAGCTTTCTCTATATCTTTCATACTTTAATAAAACTGTATTACACAGAACACTCAGAGTGATAAGCTGCATTACTGGCCTCATATTGAATTCTGCTCCTCTGGAGGCCAAGAATCCTGGCATTGTTCATGGCTCATAACAGCAACCTTTCATCTTTGTGTCTCATATGGGATTCTCAGCACAAAGTAAGGACACAAGGAGCTCTAGTTCTTTGTTAACCTAATAAACACGTTTTTTTGCTTTGCTTTACTAACTATACAGTGTGCCTGTGTGTGTGATTTATTGAAAGAGATGCACAAACAAGTGTAAAGCAAGAGTTGTGCCCTAATCTGCGGTTCTGCAGTGACTTCATATGGCTTATGGCCAAAACCCTCTCAGGAGATTATACTGACCTGCTAATGTCAAGAGTGACCCAACGTCTCCTCTGGGGGAGCAGCCAGAAATGGGTGAAGTGTATGGACTGAACTCGCCTTTCTTGGTCAAATTTTCTGATCCCTTTGACCATTTCATTACTGCCTGGGAATTAGAACTACTGACCTTATCTGTCCAATCACAGACTTTCAAGGGACTTTTGATCCATGCTGTTACTATGTACTTTTATTTAGACCACAAGTTTAGAAGCACCTAGCCTTGCTAGGAGCTGAAATTTACAAGAGCATGTTCAGGAGCTCCAGGAAGATCTCTCAGGTCAGGGGCCACTCTCTTGGATGCCTGCCTCAGGGGAAAGTGACATGGAAAGGGGGTTTGTCTCCACCCCCATCTAGAGCTGGGATAGATTCCTCTGGTAGAAAGAAATCATGGCTATATATGCCACTTTTTTTCTCTCCTACAGATGGGAGCTAGCATTTCCACTTCCATTAAAATGTATTTTTTAAAAAAATGGGACAAGTTTAATCTCCAGAATTTACAAAAGACATGCCTGATCTTTTTCTGTGATACTGAATGGCCACGGTATCCTTTGGAAGACAGGGAATGCTGGCCAGTTGAAGGCTCTCTTAATTATAATACTGTTTTACAATTAGGCTGTTTTTTTTTAGAAAACAGGAGAAATGGGTAGAAATACCACATATGCTACTATTTTTCTGTATCTGAGACATGCCAGACTTATGTCCTAAGGGTTCAGATTTGAGTGCAAAACCTTCAGCTCCCTCCTGTCCTCTTATTATGCCCCTGTATCCAGGGCTCCCAACTGAACAGGTTGAAAATCAGGCCACCCTTCCAGGAGGGATTGCCTCAGTCTTGGTAGAAACTCAAATAGTCCCATTAACAGTCAAAACTACTTAGAGGATCCAAAAAGTACATAGAAGCCTTTACATGACTAACTTTACTTTATGACCTTACTTGGAGAGATGTAATGTATGCCTTGGGGCAGACGCTAACTCACGACTCAAAAACTCGAGATTTGGGGAAAAAAACTGTTGCCTCTGGAGATGAACAGATTGGCAATAAATCAGCAGAAAAGGGGGAGGGTGAGATAGCCACCTTCCCTACTGGGAATTAGACAGTCCCCACAACAGAGTCCAACAGGGATTATAACATAGCTAAAAGAAGATGGGGACGAGGGTCGCTTTGTCAGTTGTGTTCTTAAAGGACTCAAGTGGGTGCATGCTAAGACTTTAAGTAATGCCAAGTTGACGAACAGAACAAAATGGAGAGAAGGAAGCTCCTGGTAAATTCTTAGATAGACTACAAGAAGCCTTTCACAGATTCACTAAGATTGATCCCTAAGATGCAGAAGGAGGAATTATCTTAAAATATCGATTTCTCACTCAGTAGGCTCCAGATATCCACTTTAAGCTAACAGACATATGTACCAAATCAGTCTTAGATAACCTATTACAAGTGGCTCAGACAGTTTATTATGGCAGGGAGAAGGAGGAGAAGAGTCATAAAAAGACTAGGAAAGACTGAAGCCTGAACAATGACTTTCAAATCTGCTTTGAATTTGCCAGAAAAACTGCCCAGAGGGACCCAGGTGAAAAGGGATGGACTTGCTATTACTGTAGAAAGGAGGGGCACCGCAAGCAGGATTGCTCTCAGGTGTCTAAGCCTCCCCCCAGCTCCATGTCAGGTCTGCAAAGGACCACACTGGAGAGGAAACTGCCCTCTAAGGTGTAGGCCCCAGGGGTTGGACTCTCAAGACAATCAGGACTGAAGGTGCCCAGGGGTCCCCACACAAACTCCTGTTCTAATTACACCTGAGGAACCCTGGATATTGATAACTGTGGGGGCCAATCAGTCAATTTCCTTTTAGACAACAGGGAAACTTATTCTATGCTTGCTGAAGACCCTGGCTCACTTTCTCCCCGATACACTTCTGTAATGGGACTCTCTGGATGAACCAAATGTTATTATTTCAGTTGTTCTTTAAGCTGCAACCAGGACTTTGCTGTTTTCACATGAGTTTCTGATCATGCCAGAGTCTCCTTCACCCCTTTGGGGAGGGATATATTGAGCAAGGTCTGTGCCTCTGTTTTCATGAATATGGAGCCCTCTCTGTCTCTTCCATTAATCCTAGAGTGTGGGCTGATGGAAAAACTGGGTTGAGCACAAATGCTATTCATGTTGCTGTTAAGCTCAAAGATCCTCACCTATTTCCACATCAAAAGGGGTATCCACTGAAACTCGAGGTTAAGAAAGGATTAAAACCCACCATTGAGTATTTAAAGGAGCAAGAGTTATTAATTACTTCTCACAGCCCATGCAACACTCCCATTTTGGGTGTTAAAAAAACTTAAATGATAAATGAAGGCTAGTTAAAGATTTACAAATAATAAATGAGGCTGTGGTTCCTTTACACCCCATGGTGCGTAATCCTTGTACTCTGTTGTCTGAAATTTCTGAACAAGCCAAATATTATTTCAGTCATTGATCTGACTTTCAGTCATTGATTTGCTTTCTTTTCTAGAAGGGATGAGGGACATAGGCCCTGAGAGAATTAAGCCTACACTAAATTATCCTCTACCTATGACTTTAAGACAATTGAGAGGATTTGGGGGCATCACAGGCTATTGCCACATTTGGATTCCTATGGGGAACTTGCTCGGCCTTTATATAAACTTATGATGGAAACTCAGCAGGTCCAAACCAACAAGCTGGTTTGGTCTCCAGATACTCAAAAGGCTGTTAAGGCTCTTCAAATTGCTCTCTTGCAGGCTCCCACTTTGGGCTTGCCCACAGGATCAAAGTTTAGTTTGTTACTGGGGGGTGGTGGGGTGGAGGGGAAGGCTATTGCCACATTCCTTAAGGGTAATTGCTACTATTGTTTTGCTAATGATAGCATATTGAATGGAGAAGGCAATGGCACCCTACTCCAGTACTCTTGCCTGGCAAATCCTATGGACAGAGGAGCCTGGTAGGCTGCAGTCTATGAGGTCGCAAAGAGTCGGACACGACGGAGCGACTTCCCTTTCACTTTTCACTTTCATGCATTGGAGAAGGAAATGGCAACCCACTCCAGTGTTCTTGCCTGGAGAATCCCAGGAATGGGGATGCCTGGTGGGCTGCCGTCTATGGGGTCACACAGAGTCAGACACGACTGAAGTGACTTAGCAGCAGCAGCAGCATATTGAAAAGCAGAGACATTGCCAACAAAGGTCCGTCTAGTCAAGGCTATGGTTTTTCCTGTGGTCATGTATTGATGTGAGAGTTGGACTGTGAAGAAAGCTAAGTGCTGAAGAATTGCTGCTTTTGAACTGTGGTGTTGGAGAAGACTCTTGAGAGTCCCTTGGACTGCAAGGAGATCCAATCAGTCCATTCTGAAGAAGATCAGCCCCGGGATTTCTTTGGAAGGAATGATGCTAAAGCTGAAACTCCAGTACTTTGGCCACCTCATGCGAAGAGTTGACTCATTGGAAAAGACTCTGATGCTGGGAGGGATTGGGGGCAGGAGGAGAAGGGGACGACAGAGGATGAGATGGCTGGATGGCATCACTGACTCGATGGACGTGAGTCTGAGTGAACTCCGGGAGTTGGTGATGGACAGGGAGGCCTGGAGTGCTGCGATTCATGGGGTCGCAAAGAGTCGGACACGACTGAGTGACTGAACTGAACTGAACTGAACTGAAAGCTCTTAAGTTTACTAATGAGCAAAATCTTTCTGTACTGACTTCTCATAATGTGAATAAAATCTTAAACTCTAAGGTTAATATTTGGATGACAGTCAGCTTTTTAAATATTAGTCATTGTTGTTAAAAGGACCAATAACTAAGCTAAAAGTTTGTGGAAATTTAAATCCTGCCACTTTACTTCCTGAGAGGGAAAATAAAATACCCAGTCATGACTGTTCCCAATTTCTAACTTTAAACTATGCAATTCAGATAGATTTAGTCGACACCCCATTAGAAAATTCTGACATGGAAATATTTACAGATGCCAGTTCTTTATTGGGGGATGGGAAATATACAACTGGTTATGCTGTGGTGATGGCTGGACAGGATTCAGAAACAAAGTCTCTCCACTCAGGGATAAATGTTCAGCTATTGGAGCTTGTGAATCTGACCCAAGCTCTAGAGTTAAGCAAAGGACAGTGAATAAATATCTATGTTGATTCTGAATATGCTTATTTGACTTTACATGCTCATGCTATAATATGGAAAGAAAGTTTAAAACATAAGCAGGAAAAATTACAATATACTGAGGAAAAATTAAAAAATATATATATATAGCAAAGAGTAGCAAAGATTACTGATAAAGGATAGTTACAGTCTGAGAACAGCTGATTAATAATTCCTGAAAATGCTCAATGAGAAATTCTTAAAGGTTTACACCAGTGTTTTCCTAAAGCCTTGGAATTAACTATGTAACTCAACTTTTAGCTTTTCAACAGGGACATTACAGGAACACAGGGAGGTGACTTCTGACCCAGTCTCTGAGTCAAACAAACTGCTGTTTGAGCCAGGAAACAAGGTCTTGCTAAAGACATTGGGATCTGGGAAGCAATTTTTTGAGCCTCTCTGGGAAGGCACCTACCGGGTTATTCTTTCTTCTCTCACAACTGTCAGTGTGTCAGAAATTGATTGCTGGGTGCATCCTGACCCAGACTAAGGGATGTCATTTTATGTCTGTATTCACTATGCTTTTACTTTTTGCTTTTCAGATAGGTCTGATAATCTATGTGGGCTTGCTTCTATTGACTCCTAAAGTCCTGAGCCTGCTGTTTGATCCTCAGGACAACGACTTTCTTTCCTGGGTTCATTCCTATGCTGCATTCCACAATTGGATTAATTTCTGGGTCTGCAGTGCACTCTCCACCTCATCAGGTGGGTGTCTCCACTTCAGGGAAAGGACTTTCTCCAATTCTGAGACTACCTTCACCAACAACAATCATACATGATGTCTCTTCTTAATGTGATGACATCTAACAATCCTAAAATGGACTGTAACACTTTGTACCTTAACTATGGACATAATGTGACTTTTAACTTTGCTAATTGTTCTGTTTTTGCTGTTTTCTCCCTGCATCTGTAATTGTGTAGCTGGATTTGTTTCTAGCCACATGGAGGCTTTTAAGTTACAAATGGTTGTTCAGGCTCCTATGAGTGCCACAGCCTCCTCCAACTACTATTTGGGGCCCTGGATGAGAGACCCTCAATATGAGGGTAAGGAGAATATGTTGCCTCAAAAATTTAGGGACGATGCCCCTGACCAGCTCAAAAGAAGTTGTGAAATGAGAACGCTGCCCCTTTCCTTTGACAACATAATTTCATAAATGAAAGGGGAGAATGAGTGTTAATATCCTTGGTAGGGAGGCCAGAGGTCATCAAGTGGCAGGAGGAAATAAAACTGCAAGTGGCAGACTTTTTTTTTTTTCTTTTCAAAATTCGGTGTCATCATGACACCTGGTTCCACCTGAACTTAAATTTATCTCAAACCTTCAGCTAACCAATGCATTTTTCACATGATGATGAGTTATATATTTGCTTAGAAATCTCCTTTTCATCAAGATTCATGTCAATTGTTTTATGGCCCAGGATAACACCTTGTGCCAATGCTACCTCCAACTGCATGTTGTGAGTGAGGGGCACAGTGCAGCTCTCTCAGTTTTGAGGTGATTCCTTTCTCTGATTAGCAGCTTTCTAATAGGTATATAAATTCTTGCTAAAAAGTAACAAAGGAGCACTCTTTCTGTCCCCTTCTGATGTCTATGTCAGAAGCTTTCTCTATCTCATTTATACTTTAACAAAGCTTTATTACACAAAAGCTCAGAGTGATCAAGCCTTATCACTGGCCCCAGATCAAATTCCTCTCCTCTGGAGGCCAAAATTCCTGGCATCATTCACAGTTTGTAGCAACAACCTTTGAGTAGATTACTGAAAAACAGCAACACTAATTACACACATTTATAGTAACAGTTGAATTATGTTAAGCATCTCCTACATTCTAAGCACATGTGAAACATTTTTCATGCTTATTTATACTTAATCGCCCAGAAACTTTCTTGGTGTAGTACATGAATTATGATGTCTTTAACTGCTAGAACAGAGTACCTATGTAAACATAGCTTAAAATACTTGTAGTATATTTTTCACACATAGCAAAAAATCTAGAACTAAGGAATTTTCACATTTTAGAAATTTACCGGCTCAATAAAGTCAGGGCTCGGGGTTGATTTCTGTGATTTTTTTGGCCCTCTCCTTATGGATGCAAGATAGCTGCAAATGTTCCAAAGGTCATGTCCTCACAAAACAGCATTCAAAGATAGGAAAAAAAGAACATATTCTATTTTTACATTTCTCACTTTTTATTTATAATGAAAACATTCCCAGAAGGCCCCAGTAAGCTTTCACTTAAATATAAGACAGATATATGGCACGTGTCATTGCCCCAGGCTTTTAAAATGTGGATGTGGCATTTTCAATCTTTATAATTGGAGGTACAAAGACTTATTCTGAAAAGAGTAAGATAAGTGGCTGCTGCAAGGATGAGAGACAGAGTATTTCACAGATAGACATTGAACTTGGCCACATAAAAGATAGGTCCATTTCCTAACCTTCAGAACATTGACTCTGACTGTTATTTGGAAAAATTGTCTTTGCGTATGTAATTAAGCGTCAAGTTTTAAGGTTAGATCATCATTGGTTATCTTAGTGTGCCCTAAATGCAATGACAGGTATCCCTTTAAGAAATAGAAGAGAAGGTACAGGCACAGAGGGGGGCAAAAATCCTGAAAATAGAGGCAGAGATTGCAGTTAAGTAAGTCAGTGACTCCCTGGATCCACTAGAAGCTGAAAGAGCTAGGATTTACCTCTATTGCTTTCCAAGGGAGCATAACTCTGCCAGTTCTTTTGGGATTTCTGAATTGCAAAACTAGGAGAGAATAAATTTTTGTTGTTTTAAACTTGCAAGTTGCTGGTGTTTATCATGACTGTCTTAGGAAACTTACACAGATTTAATTATTCTGCTTTTATAGGTGGAGTAAATGAAGTTTTGAGAGGTTAAATAACTTGTGTGAGATCTCATAGCTGGTAAATAGAGGAAGTAAGACTAGAGTCCAAGATTTCCTTACTCCAAAGTAAGAAAATATTATTTACTCCAAATATGTTAAACCACCATACTAGTTCTATACTTTCTTAAATAATAATAACAATAGTAGTAACAATAGCAATAATAATACTTATTGAGTCCTTACCATATTTTGGATGCTATGCTTCATGTATGATATATACATGCACAATGCCTAATATGTCTATTTCAATATGATTTTATTGTTCTCTCCTAAAATAGTTCTTTATTGCATTCAGTAATATAGAGAAACAACATATGAAGGTCACCAGGACAGTCATCTTCCCAGAAAAATTTCTAATAACATGATTTCTTGTCCCAGAATAAAAGAGTTAGTGGGTTTTTTGTGGGGAAGCAGAATAGGTAATGCAGGACAAAACCTTGTATTTGTTAAATGGTATCTTGCCAAAGTATTGGTTTTAGCAACATAAGCTATAGTTAAAGTGAAATTTAAATTCAACTAATTACCTACTTTGCTTTATAAATAATAATAACAGAACTAGATGAAGGTAGAAAATGGCCCAAAGATTTAGAATTTGAAAATGCTTTAGGCAATATCTTTAAAGTACAAAAAAAAAAAGAAATCTATGAATCAACACAAATAATCACTGACTGGCTTCTATGTGTCTATTCCTATGTGGAACATAAGGGAGAATTGTAATAAATTCCTTGGTCCTGTCCTTGTAGAATTTTTTGGTGAATTTATAGGTATCAATAAATTAAATTTATGATTGTTTATTTTTCAATTAATACACTACTCTTTACAGAAAAAAAAAATAACACTAACAAGATTTTGGGAAATAGAGCAATAGTTTTGCCACACTAGTGTATGTTCCTTGGTTCTTTGTCTCGTTACAACAAAGATTTGGAGCGACATACATTAAAGCCCTTGGTGCGTCACAGCTCTTGGGTCTTGGACAAACCGTGCTACAGCTCTTAGGCAAATCAGTGTTACAGCTCTATTTTATTTAGAAGATAGCAGGAGAATCCAAGACTTGAAGAGAAGAGAGTGGAGGAGTGCGTGGGGAGGGAGGGGGAGAGAGAGAGAGTGAGAGAGAGAAAGAGAGAGAGAGAGAGATAGAGCGCATGCATGCAGGAGAGAGTCCGAGAGAAAGCGCTTTGGCTCCTCCTTTTATATGTTTTTTCCTCCACCTGAGCCTGCCCTATGCAAATTGGGCTTAGCCAGGAGTGCTGTTTGTTCTGCCTGAAGTCTTCACTCTGGTCCTCGAACCTTTCTTGTCTTTTAGCCACTGCCATTTTGGACTCCTTTTCCCTATTCTACCTACCTAACATTCCCCCCTCAAGAGATGGGAGGCCCAATTCTTTGGGAATAGGGGCGTCGAGGTCTTTCTGGCTGCTTCCTGCTGAACTGGGGCGGCGAGGGGTATTGGGCCTCCCCCTCTTGCTAGTCTCAATCCTCAGAGTCCTTATAGCAGTGTCCAAGGGTGTGTGATATTTTCTGTGGTCAGCTGTAGTTTTATATCTTTGGTGAACTGGCACTGAATGTTGTAGCTTGTTGACCTGGGCAGAGACAAAACAGGTTAGACAATTGACAGTACATGGAATAATCATAAGCATCATCAATATAGCATAACAAGGACTAGTAGGGACATTGGTCAATTTTAAATTCACATGGCCAGGATGGCTCAAGTCCCTCCTTGTTCAGGGATCAGAAGATCTATCTCCTGTCTGTTTTGGAGTACAGTCTCTGTCAAGCTGTGTTGGCTCCTTAGAGCTATCCTGAGAAATCTTATCCCCAGAAACCAGATTTTGGGGGTGTTCATTAGAATGGAACTCATTGGTAGTTCTGAATAGGCATCTGAGATCTCCCAGGGGCTCACAGGTGTATTGAGTGTCCTCTTCTGTTTTCTTCCATGGCTTGACTCGTGAGTAGTGAATCCAGGAGTCATATCCTGGTACCTTGACTGCTGTGGGGGTAGAAAGTATTACAGGGTAGGGGCCCTTCCATGTGGGCTGGAGTTGAGCCTTTGGGGACCCATCTTTCCAGACTTTAATTAGGACTTGAGTCCCTGGAGCATATAGTGGTGACTCTTTAGAATCTTTGGGGTCCTGGTTCATACCCCACAAGCGTATATCCTGTTGGAATTGCCCAATGGCCATGGTATAAGACTGGAGGGTCTGAACCTCTGGATCTAGGAAGAGGTCATTGACATAAACAAAAGGTCTCCCATATAGCATCTCATAAGGACTAAGACCAACCTGTTCCTTAGGGGCAATGCGGGTGTGGAGGAGAGCTATTGGTAAAGCCTCCTTCCATCCCAGGGAGGTCTCCTGGGTTATCTTTTTTATTGCTGATTTTAAGAATTGATTGGCTCTTTCTACTTTTCCTGAAGACTGAGGCCTCCAGGCACAATGGAGATAATAAGTAATGCCCAATGCTTTGAGACCCCTTAGGTGACCTTAAAAGGAAATGATATCCCATTGTCACTTTGTAATGGCCTGGGCAGACCAAATCTTGGAATGATTTCATGGAGCAGTTTTTTTTACCACCTCCTCAGCCTTCTCAGTCCGGGTGGGAACGCCTTCAATCCATCCTGTGAATGTATCTATCATGACTAATAGGTATTTATACCCTTGAGAAACTGGCATCTGGGTAAAGTCCATCTGCCAGTCCTCTCCTGGGTAGGCCCCACATCGTTGGATGGGCTGGGCCAGCTGGGGTCTTCGAGCTCCTTGAGGGTTGTTCAATTGGCAAGTGGGACAAGAGGAGACCACCTGTCTTACAGTTGTTTGGAGGCCTGTTCCTCTGAAGGACCTTTCTAGTAATCTTTGGAGGGCCTTTTCTCCTAAATGAGTAGTGGCATGTAAGGAGTTAACCAACTTCCATTGGAGGTTTCCAGGCAGAAAAAGGAGTCCCTCCTTTTGGAACCACCCCATATGATCTTCTTGAAAGCCCTCGCTCTTAGCTTTAAGAGTCTCACCTTCAGTATATGAAGGAGTTTCTGGCAAATTAGTCTGTGGAACTAAGGTGGCAATCCCTATTAGGTCATGGTTCTGTAATGCTGCTCTCCTAGCTGCCTGATCAGCTGCTTGGTTCCCTCGTGCCACTTCAGTGTTCCCTATTTGGTGTCCTTCACAGTGGGAGACTGAAACCTCAGTAGGCATATGGACTGCCTCCAAGAGTCGAAGAATCTGATCATCATATTTGATTGGGGACCCTCGAGTGGTCAAGTGGCCCCTTTCTTTCCAAACAGCTGCATGTGCATGTAGCACCAGAAAGGCATACTTGGAGTCTGTGTAAATGGCTATTCTTTTTCCTTTTCCCAGCTCTAAAGCTCGAGTCAGGGCTATGAGCTCAGCTAATTGGGCTGAAGTACCTGGTGGCAGAGGCTTAGCCTTTATGGTCTCAAAATTGGAGACTACTGCATACCCGGCTCTTCTTTTTCCATCCAAGACAAAGCTGCTTCCATCAGTGTACCAGATTTCCTCAGGATTGGTCAGAGGATCTTCTGACAATCCCTCTTGGGGTTTTGTCCAGTGGTCCAAGGTTTCTAGACAAGAGTGAAACGGGAGAGAGCCCTCGGGGGTAGGTAGGAGGGTGGCTGGGTTAAGAACCTCACAAGGGGATATAGTGAGGCCTGGATTTTCCATCAGCGTTACTTGATATCTGAGGATTCTTTGATCAGACATTGATAAATGGCCTCTCCCATTTTGGAGTTGTTTTAATTGGTGGCTGGTAAAAATAGTTAGTTTGCCCCCAAAGGAGAGTTTTAAAGCATCTTCTATCATGATTGCAATAGCTGCAAGATTTCGAAGGCAGGGGGGCCAACCTCGGGAAGTTGGATCAAGCCTCTTGGATAAGTAAGCTACAGGCTGGGGCTCAGATCCCAACCTTTGAGTTAACACTCCCAAGGCTATTCCCTCTCTTTCATGGACATAAAGTTGGAATGCTTTTTCTGGGTCTGGCAACCTCAAGGCAGGTGCCTGAGTTAAGGCCTGTTTTAGTGTAGCCTCTGCCTCCTTTTGAGGAGTTCCCCACATCAGTGGGATTGAATCATCTCGTCCCTTTAAGCTTTCATATAAGGGCTGGGCAATTAGACCATAATTGGGTATCCAGATTCTACAATAACCAGTTAGCCCCAGGAAAGCTCGCAATTGTTTTCGAGTCATGGGGGAGGGCAACTGGAGAATTCCTTGTACCCGATCAGAGGACAGCCTCCTGGACCCGTGTGTAATCTGAACTCCCAGGTAAGTGACCTTTGTCTCGGCCATCTGTGCCTTAGCACGGGAGACTTTATATCCCCTTTCTGCCAAGAAGTTTAGAACCTAAATTGCATGTTGTTGGGCAATTTTCTCATCTGGAGAGCAGATTAGTAGGTCATTACATATTGTAATATTTTCCCATTAGGTCCCAGGTCCAGATCTAGGAGATCCTGGCTAAGGGCCTGTCCAAACAGGTGGGGGCTATCTCTGAACCCCTGAGGTAATACTGTCCAAGTCATCTGTTGGTGTTTTTCTCCTGGGGCCTCCCACTCAAAGGAAAAAAGGTATTGGGATTCTTTAGCCAGTAGTATGCAAAAAAAATGCATCTTTGAGATTCAAGACTGTAAACCATTTGGCACTGGGTGGGATTTCTCCCAAGATTACATAGGGATTGGATACTGTGGGATGGAGGGGGACTACAGCTTCATTTATGATCTGGAGATCTTGAACCATTCGCCAAGCTCTGTCTTTTTTCTTTACTGAGAGGATTGGGGTGTTACATGGCGAACTGGTAGGGATCAATAGCCCACAAGCAAGGAATTTATTTATTAAAGGCTGTAGTCCCTCCCGAGTCTCTCTTTTGAGAGGATATTGTTTTCGGTTAGGAAACCGAGTAGGATCTGGGAGGACAATGATGACCAGTTCAGCTTGGTGGGCTTGTCCAGGAATCCCATGATCCCACACCTGGGGGTTAATTTTGCCTTCCCATAGTTTTTGGTTCCTCTTTATTGAAGGTGTAATGGGTTCTTCAGTAGTAACCAGGAGCTGTAGAGCTCTAGGGGCTGAAAAACTTCTCATCACAAGGGTGGTCCCCAGTTTAGTGAGTATATCTCTTCCCAATAAGGGGGTAGGACACTCAGGGACCACCAGAAACTGGTGGGAAAATATTTGTCCATCCCAGCAACAAAGAAGTGCTCAGGTGAATCTTTTAGTAGTTGCTTTTCCTGTAGCACCTAAAATGGTGCAGGTTTGGGAGGAGAAGGCTCTGGAGTAGGAGATCAAGACAGAGTAGGTAGCCCCTGTGTCAACCAAGAAATTCTCGGACCTACCTGCCACATCCAGTTGTACCCTTGGTTCCAGCCCCATGATGGTTATTTGTGACAGGCGGGCTGGCTGGAGCAGGCCACTTCAGTCCTCTTGAACCATTGTGAGGGTAGGCTTGGCGCTTGACCTTGAGGCTCTTGGGTCCCAAGGGCAGAGTGTCGCCCAATGTCCCAGTTGATGGCATTTGTGGCAAGCCGTTCTAGGAGACTTGTCACGGTTTGGACACTCTTTGGCCCAATGCCCCGCCTGTCTACAGATCAGGCATCTGTCTCGTGCCTTGTCCCTCAAGGACTCGGGGTTTGCCATAGGACTTCTCTGGAGGGCGGCCAGAATCTGGGCATGCCTTGTCTCTTTCTTTCTCTCCTTCTCCTGGGCCTTGGCCTCCTTCTCCTGTTCTCTGTTATAAAAGGTATTGGTGGCTGTCTGGACCATCTCATCTAAAGAGGCAGCAGGGTCCTGCTGTCATAGCTGCTGTAACTTAATTCTGATATCTGATGTGGATTGGGACAGGAATTTGTCCTTTAAAATCACCCGTCCCTCATAAGAGTCTAAGTCCAGGTTGGTAAACTTTTGGAGTGCCTCTTTTAGCCTCTCCAGAAAGGTAATGGGGTTCACATTGGGCTCCTGAGTTATTGCTGAGACTGGGCACAGTCCCACAAGTAATAGGCTTCTTTCTGTTTCCATGGGTGGACTTCCTTAGGGGTGAGTCTTTCTAAAGCATATCCCACCCAGAACTGTTACAACCTGAGAGCCAGGCGTCCCTGGGTCAGGGTGCAGATACCCAGGCAGACTGAGGCGTTACAGCCTCCTAGAGATCGAATCCCTGGGCAGGTCGAGGCATGACGGCCTCCCGAGGATTGGGTCCCTGGGCAGGTCGAGGCGTGACGACCTCCTGGGACCCCTGGGACTAGAGGATCCCCGAACAGGTTGAGGCGTGACAACCTTTTGAAGACCGATCCCTAGGCAGGTCAAGGCGTGATGACCTCCTGGGACCCCCCAGACTGGAGTTTGGGCGTCCCCAAGATCTCCAGTGTGACCAGTATTGGGTAGGATTAGGGGGTTGGATATTATAGAGTATTTCCCTCCCAAGGCCAGCTATTTTCTGGTTGTCTCTCCAGAAGATTGTAGAGGCAGCCTTGTGGATCTGGATGGGGCTCAGGAAAAGACATGAAACAGGAGGGAAAAGGGCAGAGCACAACCTTTGAAAGAAAGACATAGCACAAGGGTATAACGTAAACCAATTAAAATCAATTGGGTCCAAGATGACAAGTCAAATTCAAGTAAAACTTAATCCCCAATCTATAACCCAACAGACACACCCAGAGGTGGCATGACAGCTCCAAGGCACAAGGTCAAAAGAGGGAGGAGTGGGTGGTTCCCCAATGGCTGGGATGATCCTCTCACTCATTAGCATATGAATTCCATCCCCTCACAAAACCTAGCCAGGCCTAATACCATGGCTGAAGCCCTTGCCCTCAGCAATGGTTCACACCCTGAAGGGTGGCTTCTCTCAGGATCCTAACAAATCTACCTCTTATCGCTTTGTCTCTCAATGAATTTTTGCAATGAGACATCAGAGCCTGAATTTCACTAGTTTTGGCTGGGCTTGAGTCCCGGGAGAGAGCTGAAGGACAGGAGGAAAAAGCAGTGGGGAAAACGTGCCAAGGAATCCCCTTCATAGCCCGCTGGAAAATTTGCTAAATATCTGACCGGTGCTCACAGTTTCATTGGTCTGATCTTTGGCACAGAGAAGAGAAAGGACAGAAGAACCCCTTGGCTTGTGTAACAGCTACTGGGGCTCAGCAGATAGCGCCTTTGGGACATGCTGAGGAGTAGCCTCTCCAGAGTCCCTCAATTGTGCCCCTGCTGCCTGCCTGTTTGTGGGAGGTTTGAGGAAACAAGAAACGAGAGATTGTAAAGGTCCCTTCAGCCATAGGAGCGAGGACCTCTTACCTTAACCGGAGGTCTTCTGGAATCTGAGACTGGGCCGTGTGAGCTTTCTGCTGAGTTGGAGTCCAAAATGGCGGTGGCTAAAAGACAAGGAAGGTCAAAGAAAGGTCCTTCAGCCATAGGAGCGAGGATGTCTTACCTTAACCGGAGGTCTTCTGGAATCTGAGACTGGGCCACGTGAGCTTTCTGCTGAGTTCGTTTTTCGCTGTCTGGTTTCCAGCATGATGGGCCTTTCCCTGCGCTGGATTTCTTCGCCTTCTGCTTCTAGCGTGGGAGCTTCACAGGGCTCCTGTTGTGCTTGGCCTCTCCCATGTAGAGGTTGTTTCAGCCAGGTTAAATCCGAATCACGGCACTATAGATGTCACGCAAGTGTATGTTCCTCAGTTCTTTGTCTCGTCACAACAAAGATTTGGAGCGATGGACATTAAAGCCCTCGGCATGTCACAGCCCTTGGGTCTTGGCGTGCTACAGCTCTTAGGCAAATCAGTGTTACAGCTCTATTTTATTTAGAAGATAGCAGGAGAATCCAAGACTTGAAGAGAAGAGAGTGGAGGAGTGCGTGGGGAGGGAGGGAGAGAGAGAAAGAGTGAGAGAGAGAAAGAGAGAGAGAGAGAGAGAGAGCATGCATGTGGGAGAGAGTCCGAGAGAAAGCGCTTTGGCTCCTCCTTTTATATGTTTTTTCCTCCACCTGAGCCTGCCCTATGCAAATTGGGCTTAGCCAGGAGTGCTGTTTGTTCTGCCTGAAGTCTTCACTCTGGTCCTCGGACCTTCCTTTGACCTTCCTTGTCTTTTAGCCACTGCCATTTTGGACTCCTTTTCCCTATTCTACCTACCTAACAGTTTCAAGTTGGTATACTGAATACCAGTAGCTTATGGTGAACGGTGTTTGATTTGTGATCTCCAAAGGAGAAAATTTCACTTCAGGACCAAAGATGTGGCTTCAGTCACTCAGAACTTTGTGTGGCAAAAGTTGTATTAAAGTGAAAAGGGATAGAGAAAGATTCTGACACAGACATCAGAAGGGGTCAAAAAGAGTGCCCCTCACTCTTCTTAGCAAGGCATTTATATACTTTTTCAATTGGGATGTCTCAAGGTTGTAAAGGTCTTATCAGACCCATACCCACAACAATCATCTTAAGATAACAAAATTAGCCAAAAGGGAGAAGCATGTCCTTGAGCAAGATACATCCTTGTTATATAGTCATTACACAGAGCTTAAGAAAAAATATACCCTTGAGCACGATGTATTGTTTTGGTGCATAATTATTAGCTCTGGGCTTAAAGAAAGTTAGTCTTAAGTGAAATAGACTGTCGTCATAGCAACTCAGAGCTTAACAAAAAAGTCTTATTTGACTAAAGGAATGTGGAAAAAAAATTTATCCCTTCCTCCTCTTTGAGGGTCCTGGACTCCTTATCAGCCTACCTAAGAATTAACTCTCTTAATACATGATGTAGCTTCCACTCTTAAAATTAACCTTTAAAAATTCAAGAAAGTATATTCAGAAAGTTAACAAAGATATGAATATATTCAAATATAGGAAAAATATACCATGGAAAAACCTATAAAGAATCCCTGAGAAAACAAAATCACATAGAATTTCATCAAAGAAAAAGCCCAGAATTTCACAGAACAGGATGCATCTGAGCTAGTGGGAGACTGCTAATGTAAAAAAACAAAAAAACAAAAAAGACATTAAAACAACACCAAGGAAGTTCCATGAGACTAGGATGGAAAGACATTGAGAGAAAAGTAATTGGGGATTCATAGAAACAGAAGAGAAGAGTTCAGCAAGGCTAGCTTATACATGAGAATTCTTTCACTAATTCCTTTATGATTGAGAAAGCTGTGACAAGGGGTTCTATCTTCAGGAGAGAGAAGTTCTTTAGAATGAGAAGGCACAAGGGCTCAGGTAGCTGTCTATGCTAAGGAATAATAATAATTATTATTATTATAATTATATGTATATGTATATGTATAATTACTCGGAGAAGGCATTGGCACCCAACTCCAGTACTCTTGCCTGCAAAATCCCATGGACAGAGGGGCCTGGTGGGCTGCAGTCCGTAGTGTCGCAAAGATTCAGACACGACTGAGCGACTTCACTTTCACTGTTCACTTTCATGTATTGGAGAAGGACATGTCAACCCACTCCAATCTTCTTGCCTGGAGAATCCCAGGGACGGCGGAGCCTGGTGGGCTGCCATCTATAGGGTCGAACAGAGTCAGACACGACTGAAGCAACTTAGCAGCAGCAGCAGCAGCATGTATAATTACTATATAACATTATATAATAATATATATAAATAATTGTTTCAATTATTTTATTGTAATTATTATTTTTTGTAATTATTAATATTTTATTATTATTATTATTGGGTTTCCCAGGTGGCACTAGTGGTAAACAACCTGCCTGTCAATGCAGGAGATGTAAGAGGCACATGTTTGATTCCTGGGTCAGGAAGATACCCAGGAGGAGGACATGGTAACCCACTCCAATATTCTTGCCTGGAGAATCCCATGGACAGAGGAGCCTGGCAGGCTACAGTCCATAGGGTCACACAGTGTCAGACACAACTGAAGCGACTTAGCACACATGCAGACATACATTATTATTGTTATACTATATATATATATATATATATATATATATATATATATAATCTCCAGAAGATCAATCGTAGTGGAAAAATCCAGTCTATTTATCCCTCTCTTGAAAACTATCTTCCCTGTGCCCCAGAGCAGGCTATATAATCAGAGTCAGTTGATTGCCTTGGAGTGAATCTCACCTACAAAGATGAGCTCACAATAAAACACAGGACAATTGAGACATGCAAACACTACAAAAGGGAGACAATACACACCAAAGTAAACAGAATTAAAATGGAGCAGGCAGAATAGAACTTAAAAAATAATTATTAAATATACTTAAGTATAATTATACTTAGTTATATATACTTATAATTATACTTAAACATAAAAGTAATAAGGAATGTATGGAATCCAAAGCAAAAATGAATAACCATAAAATTAAGATTAATATACATAATAAAGAATTTTTTGTGGTTTAAAACCCAATTGATGGTTTGAATAATGGAATAATCACACAAGACTAGAGAATTAATAATCTAAACAATTTGGCTAGACAGTTTTAAAATAGTGTAGCACAAATTAATGAAGAGATGGAAAATATTTATAAAAGTTAATTTAATGAACACAGAGAATGAAGATGTGCCAATTTTTATCTAACAGTGATTCTAAAAAATAGAGGAATAATTTAATATGGAGAAAATTTTACTCAACAAAGAATAACTCTTCTTCAAAACAATATGGAATGTTCTTAAAAATAGTTCACAAGGAAGTTCCAAAAATTTCAAGGAACCAATTTATAAAGATTGTTTACTCTCACTAAAATGCATTAAATCAAGCAGGATCCTCTGTGACCCACCTCTCAGAGTAATGGGAATAAAAGCAAAAATAAACAAATGGGACCTAGTTAAGCTTAAAAACTTTTGCACACTGAAGGAGGCTATAAGCAAGGTGAAAAGTCAGCCTTCAGAATGGGAGAAAATAATAGCAAAAGAAGCAACTGACAAAGAATTAATCTCAAAAATATATAAGCAGCTCCTGGAGCTCAATTACGGAAAAATAAACAACCCAATGAAAAAATGGGCCAAAGAACTAAACAGACATTTCTCCAAAGAAGACATACAGATGGCTAACAAACACATGAAAAGATACTCAACATCACTCATTGTCAGAGAAATGCAAATCAAAACCATAATGAGGTATCATTTCACACCAGGCAGAATGGCTGCTATCCAAAAGTCTATGAGCAATAAATGCTGGAGATGGTGTTAAGAAAAGGGAACCTTCTTACATTGTTGGTGGGAATGCAGACTGGTACAGACACTATGGAGAACAGTGTGGAGATTCCTTAAAAAAACTGGAAATAGAACTGCCATATGACCCAGCAATCCCACTGCCGGACATACACACTGAGGAGACCAGAACTGAAAGAGACACGTGTACCCCAATGTTCATCGCAGCACATTTTATAATAGCCAGGACATGGAAGCAACCTAGATGTCCATCAGAAGACGAATAGATAAGAAAGCTGTGGTACATATACACAATGAAATATTACTCAGCCATTAAAAAGAATACATTTGAATCAGTTCTAATGAGGTGGATGAAACTGGAGCCTATTATACAGAGTGAAGTAAGCCAGAAAGAAAAACACCAATACAGTATACTAACGCATATATATGGAATTTAGAAAGATGATAAAAATAACCCTATATGAGAGACAACAAAAGAGACACAGATGTATAGAACAGACTGTTGGATTCTTTGGGAGAGGGCGAGGGTGGGATGACTTGGGAGAATGGCATTGAAACATGTATATTATCATATGTGAAATGAATCACCAATCCAGGTTCGATGCATGGGACAGGATGCTCGGGGCTGGTGCACTGGGATGACCCAGAGGGATGGGATGGGGAGGGAGGTGGGAGGGGGGTTCAGGATGGGAAACACATGTACACCTGTGCCAGATTCATGTCTATGTATGGCAAAACCACTACAATATTGTAAAGTAATTAGTCTCCAATTAAAATGAATATATTTATATTAAAAAAAAGAAAAAAGGCATTAAAACTAGAAATACATAACTTCTCAAAATTTAGAATCTTATATTTGGGAAATATATGTATGCACTTCTTAAAATTTATGTATTTTTTTAAAAGATGCCATAAGGAATGTTCAATTCAGTTGCTCAGTCGTGTCCAACTCTTTTTTTTTTTTTTAATTTTATTTTATTTTTAAACTTTACATAATTGTATTAGTTTTGCCAAATACTCTTTGCGACCCCGTGAATCACAGCATGCCAGAACTCCCTGTCCATCACCAACTCCCAGAGTTTACCCAAACTCATGTCCATCAAGCTGGTGATGCCATCCAGCCATCTCATCTTCTATCTTCCTTTTCTCCTCCTGCCCTCAATCCTTCCCAGCATCAGGGTCTTTTCCAATGAGTCTAATGAAAGTTATGAGACATTTAAAATGGAATAACAACAAGAACAACAACTAAAAACCTTAGAGAGATATTTGCAGGAATTCAACAAAAAGAGATTGCATCCAAGTATTGCATTTTGGACTCTTTTGTTGACTATGATGGCTACTCCATTTCTTCTAAGGGATTCCTGCCCACAGTAGTAGATAAAATGGACATCTGAGTTAAATTCACCCATTCCAGTCCATTTTAGTTTGCTGATTTCTAGAATGTAGACGTTCACTCTTGCCATCTCCTATTTAACTACTTCCAGTTTGCCTTGATTCATGGACCTAACGTCCCAGGTTCCTATGCAATATTGCTCTTTACAGCATCAGATCTTGCTTCTATCACCACTCACATCCACAACCAGGTGTTGTTTTGCTTTGGCACCATCCCTTCATTCTTTCTGAAATTATTTCTCCACTGAATTCCAGTATCATATTGGGCACCTACTGACCTGGGGAGTTCATCTTTCAGTGTCCTATCTTTTTGCCTTTTCATACTGTTCATGGGGTTCTCAAGGCAAGAATACTGAAGTGGTTTGCCATTCCCTTCTCCAGTGGACTGCATTCTGTCAGGCCTCTCCACCATGACCCATCTGTCTTGGGTGGCCCCATATGTCATGGCCTAGTTTCATTGAGTTAGACAAGGCTGTGATCCATGTGATCAGATTGGCAAGTTTTCTGTGATTGTGGTTTCAGTCTATCTGCCCTCTGATGCCCTCTCTCAGTGCCTACTGTCTTTACTTAGGTTTCTCTTACCCTGGATGTGAGGGTATCTCTTCACGGCTACTCCAGCAAAGCAAAGCCGCTGCTCCTTACCTTGGACATGGGTTATCTCCTCTCTGCAGCTCCCACTCCTCTCTGCAGAGCTGTCCAACTGCCACTAGCTGCTCCTGCTCCACATCTGCCACTGGCCGCTCAGCCACCATGCCCTCTCTCAGCACCTACCATCTTACTTGCATTTCTCTTACCTTGGATGTGGGGTTCCTCCTCTCCACCACTCACCACTCTTGCACTGCACAGCCACTGCTGGACCAGTAACTCTGAAGAAGCTGAAGTTGAACAGTACTATGAATACGTACAAGGCCTTTCAGAACTAACACCCAAAAAAGGTGTCCATTTCATTATAGGGGACTGGAATGCAAAAGTAGAAAGTCAGGAAACACCTGGAGTAACAAGCACATTTGGCCTTGGAGTACAGAATGAAGCAGGGCAAAGGCTAATAGAGTTTTGCCAAGAGAATGCACTGGTCATAGCAAACACCCTTTTCCAGCAACACAACAGAAGACTCTATACATGTACATCACCACGTGGTCAAAACCAAAATCAGATTGATTATATTCTTTGCAGCCAAAGATGAGAAGCTCCATACAGTCAGCAAAAACAAGACCAGGAGCCAATTGTGGTTCAGATCATAAACTCCTTATTGCCAAATCCATGCTTAAATTGAAGAAAGTGGAGAAAACCACTAAACCATTCAGGTATGACCTAAATTAAATCCCTTATGCAGTTCAGTTCAGTCACACAGTCGTGTCCGACTCTGTGACCCCATGAATTGCAGCACACCAGACCTCCCTGTCTATCACCATCTCCAGGAGTTCACTCAAACTCACATCCATTGAATTGGTTATGCCATCCAGCCATCTCATCCTCTGTCACCCCCTTTTCCTCCTGCCCCAAATCCCTCCCAGATCAGAGTCTTTTCCAATGAGTCAACTTTTCACATGAGGTGTACTGGAGTTTCAGCTTTAGCATCATTCCTTCAAGAACACCCAGGGCTGATCTCCTTTAGAATTGACTGGTTGGATCTCCTTGAAGTCCAAGGGACTCTCAAGAGTCTTCTCCAACCCCACAGTTCAAAAGCATCAAGTGAGAAATAGAGTTAATGGACTAGATCTGAGAGACACAATGCCTGATGAACTATGGACAGAGGTTCGTGACACTGTAAAACAGAGAGAGATCAAGACCATCCCCAGGAAAAAGAAATGCAAACAAGCAAAATGGCTGTCTGAGGAGGCCTTAGAAATAGCTGTGAAAAGAAGAGAAGTGAAAAGCAAAGGAGAAAAAGAAAGATATACCCATTTGAATGCAGAATTCCAAAAAATAGCAAGGAGAGATAAAAAAGCCTTTCTCAGCAATCAATGCAAAGATATAGAAGAAAACAATAGAATGGGAAAGACTAGAGCTCTCTTCAAGAAAATTAGAGATACCAAGGAAACATTTCATGCAAAGATGGGCTCAATAAAGGACAGAAATGTTATGGACCTAACAGAAGCAGGCAATATTAAGAAGAGGTGGCAAGAATACACAGAAGAACTGTACAAAAAAGATCTTCATGACCCATTTAATTATGATGGTGTGATAATTCAGTTAGAGCTGGACATCCTGGAATGTGAAGTCAAGTGGGCCTTAGGAAGCATCACTAGAAACAAATCTAGTGGAGTTGATGGAGTTCCAGTGGAACTATTTAGAATCCTACAAGATGATTCTGTGAAAGAGCTGCACTCAATATGCCAACAAATTTGGAAAACTCAGCAGTGGCCACAGGACTGGAAAAGGTCAGTTTTCATTCAAATTCCAAAGAAAGGCAATGCCAAAGAAAGTTCAAACTACTGCACAATTGCACTCATCTCACATGCTAGTAAAGTAATGCTCAAAATTCTCCTGGCCAGGTTTCAGCAATATGTGAACTGTGCACTTCCAGATGTTTAAGTTGGATTTAGAAAAGGCAGAGGAACCAGATATCAAATTTCCAGAAAAACACCTATTTCTGCTTTATTGACTATGCCAAAGCCTTCGACTGTGTGAATCAAAATAAACTGTGGAAAATTCTGAAAGAGATGGGAATACCAGTCCAGCTGACCTGCCTCTTGAGAAACCTATATGCAGGTCAGGAAGCAACAGTTAGAACTGGACATGGAACAACAGACTGGTTCCAAATAGAAAAAGGAGTATATCAAGTCAGTATATTTTCACTGTGCTTATTTAACTTATATGCAGAGTACATCATGAGAAATGCTGGGCTGGAAGAAGCACAATGTGGAATCATGATTGCCTGGAAAAATATCAATAACCTCAGATATGCAGATAACACCACCCTTATGGCAGAAAGCGGAGAAGAGCTAAAGAGCCTCTTGATGAAAGTGAAAGTGGAGAGTGAAAAAGTTGGCTTAAAGCTCAACATTCATAAAATTAAGATCATGGCATCTTGTCCCATCACTTCATGGCAAATAGTTGGCAAAACAGTGGAACCAGTGGCTGACTTTATTTTTTGGGGGGCTCCAAAATCACTGCAGTTGGTGATTGCAGCCATGAAATTAAAGGACGCTTATTCTTTGGAAGGAAAGTTATGACCAACCTAGAGAGCATATTAAAAAGCAGAGACATCACTTTGCCAGAAAAATCCGTCTAGTCAAGGCTATGGTTTTTCCAGTTGTCATGTATGAATGTGAGAATTGGACTGTGAAGAAAGCTGAGCACAGAAGAATTAATGTTTTTGAACTGTGGTGTTGGAGAAGACTCTTGAGAATCCCTTGGACTGAAAGGAGATTCTACCAGTCCATCTTAAAGGAGATCAGTCCTGGGTGTTCATTGGAAGGACTGATGCTGAAGCTGAAACTCCAATACTTTAGACACCTTTGCAAAGAGATGATTCATTTGAAAAGACCCTGATGCTGGGAAAAGCTGATGGCAGGAAGAGAAGGGGATGACAGAGAATGAGATGGTTGGATAGCATCACCGACTCAACAGACATGAGTTTGGATAGGCTCTGGTAGTTGGTGTTGGACAGGAAGGCCTGGCGTGCTGTGGTTCATGGGGTCGCAAAGAGTCGGACACTATTGAGCGACTGAACTGAACTGAACTGAACTGAGAAAAAAGAATGAATAATACACATTTTGAGGCAAGGATCAACAGTACTACTGAATGGCTTAAATATTAATTATGAGTAAAATTAGTCAAATATGACTAGGGTCTGAAAGCTACATGTTTTGAAAAAATTGTGAGCCTTTGGTTTAATAAACCTGGAAGTAGGAGGTTTGCATGAAGGAAACTAGATTTTTGGAAAAAAAACAAAACAAAACAAAACAAACAAACAAAAAAAAAAAATGCAAGATCTAATGCATAGACTTATGATACTTTGAAAGTGGTGATAGATTTTGTCTTCATTCTCCAAGTCATGTTTGACTCTTTGCAACCTCATAGGCTGCAGCATGCTGGGCTTTCCTGTCCCTCACCATCTTCTGGAGTTTATCCAAGTTCATGTTCATTGATTCAGTGATGGCATTCAACCATCTCATTGTCTGTCACCCTCTTCTCTTTCTGGCTTCAATCTTTCCCAGCCTCAGGGTCTTTTAAAAAGAGCTGGCTGTTTGCATCAGATGGCCAAAGTATTGGAGCTTTGGCATCAGTTCTTCCAATGAGCAACTCAGGGTAGATTTCCTTTAAGATTGACTGGTTTTATCTCCTTTCTATCCAAGAGACTCTCAAGAGTCTTCTCCAGCACCATAGTTCAAAAGCATCTCTTCTTCAGCGCTCTTCCTTCTTTACAGTCCAGCTCTCACAACTGTACATGACTACTGGTAAAGACCATAGCCTTGACTATTTGTACCTTTGTTGGCAAAGTGATGCCTTTGCTTTTTAATACACTGTCTCAGCTTGTCATATCTTTCCTGTCAAGAAGCAATCATCTTTTACTTTCATGGCTATAGTCACAATCTGCAATGATTTTAGAGCCCAAGAAGAGGAAATTTGTCATTGCTTCCACAATTTCCCCTTCTATTTGCCATGAAGGGATGGGATTGGTTGCCATGATTGTAGCATTTTTAGTTGAATCTCACGACAGCTTTGTCGCTTTCATCTTTCACCCTCATCAAAAGGCTTGTTAGTAGTCATACTCTGCTCTTCCGCAGTAGCATATTGGACAACTTTCGACCTGGATGGCTCATCTTTCAGTGCCACATCTTTATGGCTTTTTATGCAGTTCATGGGGTTCTCATGGCAAGCAAACTGGAGTGAATTAAGAACAGCCCTAAGAGGAAGATGGCTTCCCAGGTGGCTCAGTGGTAAAGAATTTGCCTGACAATGCAGGAAACACTGGAGACGTGGGTTCAATCCCTCAATTGGGAAGATCCCCTGAAGGAGGAAATGGTAATCCATTCCAATATTCTTGTCTGGACAATCCCATGGACAGAGGAGCCTGGTGGGATACAGTCCATGGAGTTGCAAAGAGTGGGACAGAACTTAGTGACTGAGCATGCACCAACACTGAGAGGAAGGATATCTAGAAGGAAGAACAAAAAGTCAAAGACTGAATCTTTAGGAGTACCCATAGTTTGGTGATAAAGACAAAGATCCCTTTAGTTCTCAAACAAAAATATTTAAAGAAGTAAAACCGAGATAACATATGCCATTAAAGCCACAAGAAGACAGTTTCAAGCAGTAAGAAATTAGCAACTATGTCAAGTATAGTAGAGAAACTAATAAAGACTGAAATAAACCAGAAGCCACGGGATTTAGCAAGATGCTCACTGACAACTTTCAAGAGAGTAATATAAGTAGAATAATCATGTCAGATGCCAGTTGGAGGTGACTGAGTTAAATAGTTTAAGGAAAAAAAAATAAATACAGTAAGTTCTTGAGAGGTTTATTAGTAAAATAAGTTTACTAGAATCAATATTCTTTTACTTTAAAAAATTTATTTAATATGAGAGTAGAGATGATTTAAAATGTTGTGTTAGTTTGAAGTGTATGGTAGCGATTCAATGATACCACGTTCCTATTCTTTTTCAAATTATTTTCATATTTAAGTTATCACAGAGTATTGAGCAGCTTCTGGTGCTACACAGTAGGTCCTTCTTGGTTATCTATTTTAAGTATATCATTGTGTATATACCAGTCACAAACTCCCAAACTATCTTTCACCCCTACGCTTCTTCCTGATAACCATAAGTTTGTTCTCTAAGTCTGTTTCTGTTTTGTAAATAAATGTGTTTGCAATATTTTTTAAAGATTCTGCATATAAGCAATATCATATATTTGTCTTTCTCATTTTGGCTTACCTCACTTAGTATGACACTCTCCAGGCACATCCAAGTTGCTGTAAATGGCATTATATAATTCTTTTTAATGGCTGAGATATTCCATTGTATATCGGTAACACATCTTCTTTATTGATTCAACTGTGACTGCATATTTAGGCTACTTGGATGTTTTGGTTATTGTCAACAGTGTTGCAATGAACACTGGGGTGCATGTATCATTTTAAATCATGTTTTATTATGGACATATGCCCAGGAGTGGAATTGGTGGATAGTATGGTAGCCCTTTTGAATGGTTTTGGTCACTGTCTCCTGTACAATGTTACAAATCCCTGTAGATAGTTCTTTAGGTACTCAGTCTACCAGACCTAATCCCTTGAATTTATTCATCACCCTCAATGTATAATCATGATGAATTTGATATAGGTCATAACTGAATGGCCTAGTGGTTTCCCCTACTTTCTTCAACTTAAGCCTAGATTTTGCAATAAGGGGCTCATGATATGAATTGCAGTCAGCTCCAAGTCTTGTTTTTACTGACTGTATAGAGCTTTTCCATTTTTGCTACAAAAAAATATAATCAATGTGATTTTGACATTGACCATCTGGTGATGCCCATGTGTAGAGTCGTCTTTTGTGTTGTTGGAAAAAGGGTGTTTTCTATTACCAATGTATTCTTTTGGCAAAACTCTGTTAGCCTTTGTCCTGCTTCATTTTGTACTACAAGGTCAAACTTGTTTGTTATCCTGGGTACTCTTGCGTTCCTACTTTTACATCCCTATTTCCTATGGGAAAAAGTCATTTTTTGGTGTTAGTTCTAGAAGGTCTTCATAGAACCCATGAACTTCAGCTTCTTCAGCATCAGTCGTTGGCACACAGATTTGGATTACGATGAATTTGAATGGTTTGCCTTGGAAATTAACTGAGATCATTCTATAGTGTTTGAGATTGCACACAAGTATTGCATTTCAGAATTCTTTGTTCGCTAAGAGGGTTACTCCAATTCTTCTTAGGGATTCTTACCCACAGTAGTAGATATAATGATCATCTGAATTAATTTGCCCATTCTCCTCCATTTTACTTCACTGATTCCTAAGATATTGATGTTTAATCTTGCCATCTCCTACCTTAACACATCCAATTTACCTAGATTTCTGGAACTAACATTCCATGTTCCTATGCAATATTGTTCTTTACAGCATCAGACTTTTTGTTCAACACCAGATATATTCACAGCTGAGCATCATTCTCGTTTTGGCACAGCCAATTGATTATTACTAGAGCTATTAGTAATTGCTCTCTGCTCTTACTGAGGAGAATATTGACACCTTCAAATATGGAAGGATCATCTTCCAGTGAAGAGATCAAATTATCAACATTTGGTGGATCATAGAGAAAGCAATGGAGTTCCAGAAAAGCATCTACTTCTGCTTTATGGCCTTCACTAAAGACTGCGTGGATCAAAACAAACTGTGGAAGAATCCAAAAACATAGGACAATCAGGTAACCTTATCTGTCTCCTGAGAAACCTGTATGCGGGTCAAGAAGCAACAGTTAAAACTGGACATGGAACACCTGACTGCTTCAAAATTGGGAAAGGAATATGACAAAGCTGAATATTGTCACCCTGCTTATTTAACTTATATGCAGAGTACATTATGTGGAATGCCAGGCTGTATGAATCACAAGCTGGAATCAACACTTTTGGGGAAAAAAAAAAAATCAACAAACTCAGATATACAGATGACACCATTCTAATGGCAGAAAGTGAAGAGGAACTAGAGTATTTTTTTATTTTTTAAATTTATTTATTTTAATTAAAAGGAAAATTACAACATTGTGATGTTTTTTTGCCATATATCAACATGAATTGGCCATAGGTATACATGTGTTTCCCACCGTCTTTAATCCCCTCCTACCTTCCCCTCACCCACACTATCCCTCTAGGTTGTCCCAGAGCACTGGCATTGGGTGCCCTGCTTCATAGATCAAACTCACACTGGTCATCTATGTTACGCATGGTAAATGTATATATTTCAATGCTGTTCTCTCAAATCATCCCACCCTTGCCTTCTCCCACTGAGTCCAAAAGTCTGTTGTTTATATCTGTGTCTCCTTTGCTGCCCTCTATATAAGATCATCCATACTATCTTTCTAAATTCCACATATATATGCCTTAATATACAGTATTTGTCTTTCTCTTTTTGACTTACTTCACTTTGTATAACAGACTTCAGGTTCATCCACCTCATTAGAACTGACTCAGATGCATTCCTTTTTATAGCTCAGTAATACTCTATTGTGTATATGTACCACAACTTCCTTATCCATTCATCTGCTGATGGACAACTGGGTTGCTTCCATGTCCTCAGTTTAGTTCAGTTGCACAGTTGTGTCTGACTCTTGGTAGCCCCATGGACTGCAGCATGCCAGGCTTCCCTGCCTATCACCAATTCCTGCAGATTGCTCAAATTCATGTCCATTGAGTTGATGATGCCATCCAACCATCTCATCCTCTGTCATCCCCTTCTCCTCCTGCCTTTAGTCTTTCCTGGCATCAGGGTCTTTTCTAAAAAGTCAGTTCTTATTAGGTTCCATGTCTTAGCTATTTTAAATAGTGATACAATGAACATTGGGGTATATGTGTCTTAAATATTCTCTTGACGAGGGTGAAAGATGAAAATGATAAAGCTGGCTTGAAACTCAACCTTTAAAAACCTAAGATCATCGCATCGAGTCTCATCACTTCAAGGCAAATAGAAGGAGAAAAAGTGGAAGCAGTGACAGATTTTCTTTTCTTGGGCTCTAAAACCACTGCATACAGTAAATCCACCCATGAAATTAAAAGATGCTTGCTCCTTGCTAGGAAAGCTATGAACAACACAGACAGTGTATTAAAAAGGAGAGATATTGCCAAAAAATATCTATATAGTCAAAGCTATGGTTTTTCCTGTAGCCATGTTTGGATGTAAGATTTGGACCATGAAGAAGGCTGAACACTTAAGAATTCTTGCTTTCACATTGTGATACTGGAGAAGACTCTTGTTAGTCCCTTGGACTATGATGAGATCAAACCAGTTAACCCTAAAGGAAATCCACTCTGGATATTCACTGAAAGGGCTGATGCTGAAGTTGAAGCTCTGATACTTTGGCCACCTGAGGCGAAGAGCTGACTCATTGGAAAAGGCCCTGAGGCTGGGAAAGATTGAAGGCAAAAGGAGAAGGGAGAGGCAGAGGATGAAATGGTTAGATAACAGTACCAGCTCAATGGACATGAATTTGAACAAACTCTGGGAGATAGTCGGGGACTGAGGAACCTGGCGTACTACAGTCCATGGGATCACAAATAGTGTGAAACGACTTAGTGATTGACCAACAACAAATGGTAGTTCTATTTTTGCTTTCTTAGAGGAACCCCTATACAGTTCTCCATAATGGTTGCACCAATTTACATTCCCATCAACAATGTATGAGGCTTCCCTTTTCTCCACACCCTCTTTAGCACTTACTATTTGTAGACTTTTTGAAGATGGCCATTCTGACTGGTATGAGATGATACTATATTTAGTTTTGATTTGCATTTCTCTAATAATTACAAATGTTGAACATCTTTTCATGTGTGTTTTGGCCATCTGTATGTCTTGCTTGAAGAAATGATTACCTAGGTCCTTAACCATTTTTGGATTGGGTTGCTTGTTTTTTCAATATTGTGTTTCATGAATTGTTTGAACATTTTGGTGATTAATCCCTTACCAGTCACATCAGTTGCAAATATTTTCTCCCATTCTGTGAGTTGTCTTTTCATTCTGTTTTAGTTTCCTTTGTTGTGCAAAAGTTTTTCAATTTCACTAAGTCTCATTTGTTTATTTTTGTTTTTATTTTTATTACTCTGAGAGACAGTCATGACAAACAGATGGGGAAACAGTGGAAATAGTGACAGATTTTAATTTTGGGGGCTCCAAAATCACTGCAGATTGTGACTGCAGCCATTAAATTAAAATACACTTACTCCTTGGAAGAAAATTTATGACCAAACTAGACAGCATATTAAAAAGCAGAGACATTACTTTGCCAACAAAGGTCCATCTAGTCAAGGCTATGATTTTACTAGTAGTCATGTATGGATGTAAGAGTTGGACTATAAAGAAAGCTGAGCACTGAGGAATTGATGCTTTTGGAGTGTGGTGTTGGAGAAGACTCTTGAGAGTCCCTTGGACTGCAAGGAGATCCAACCAATCCATCCCAAAGGAGATCAGTCCTGAATATTCATTGGAAGGATTGATGTTGAAGCTGAAACTCCAGTACTTTGGCCATCTGATGCAAAGAGGTGACTCATTTGAAAAGAACCTGATGCTGGGAGGGATTGAGGGCAGGAGGAGAAGGGGACGACAGAGGATGAGATTGTTGGATGGCATCAGCGACTCTATGGACATGAGTTTGAGTAAACTCTGGGAGTTGGTTATGGACAAGGAGGCCTGATGTGCTGCAGTCCATGGGTCCCCAAGAGTCGGACATGACTGAGTGACTGAATCGAACTGAACTGATTGTGGATTCAGCTTGATAACGTTTTATTGAGTGCTATTGCCTCTATGTCATCAGTGATGTTGGCCTGTAATTTTCTTTTTTGAGCTATCTTTGTCTGATTTTGGTATCAGAGTGATGGTGGCTTCATAGAATAAACTGGGGAAGATTCATTCCTATGTAATTTTTGGAAGGGTTTCAGAAGAATAGAATTTGACTCTTTAACATGTCTGATAGAATTCACCAGTGAAGCCATCTGGTCCTGGATTTTTGTTTGTTGGAATTTTAAAGTTACAATAATCAAAAAAGTATAGTTATGGCAAAAAAATCTCAGAAATATAAACCAATGGAATAGTATAGAAAGCTTATAAATATACTCACATACCTATGATCATTTAATCTATGACAAGGATTGACAAGAATATACAGAGGAGAAAATACAAGCTCTTCAACAAAGACATACTGGAAAACTGGACAGCTGTAAGTAAAGGAATGGAATCAGAACATTATCTTACACCATTCACAAAAAGAAACTCTAAATGGATCAAAGACAAAAACTTAAGGCTGACTAGTATAAATTTGTTAGAGGATAACATAGGCAGAACACTCTTTGACATAAATTGTAATAACATATTTTATGGTTCAGCTCTTAGAACAATAAAAATAAAAGCAAAAATAAGTAAATGGGACCTTATTAAACTTAAAAGTTTTTGAACAGCAAAAGAAACCATCAAAAAAAAAAAAAAAAAAAAAAAAAAGAAAGAAAAAGAAAAAATGAAGCAACCAACAAGGAATTAATCTCCAAAATATACAAGCAGCTCATGTAGCTCAAAACAAACAAACAAAAATCCAATAAAAATGGATAAAAGATCTAAATAGACATTTCTCAAAAGAAGACATACAGATGACCAACAGGCACATGAAAAAAAGGGAACACTCCAACACTATTGGTGGGAATATAAATTAATACAATCATTCTGGAGAACAGTATGGAGGTTGCTTAAAAATGTAATATATTATCCAGCAATATTATTATTATTATATAATATTATATTGGTATAATATATTGTATTATCCAGCAATCCCACTTTTTGGCATATATACAGAGAAAAACCATAATTCAAAAGAATAGATACATCCCAATATTTATTATAGCATTATATTTAATGCAATAGCTAAGACATGGAAGCAATCTAAATGTCTATTAACCAAGGAATGGATAAGGAAAACATGGTACATATATTAAAATGGAATATTACTGAGCCACAAAATATAATGAAATAATGAAATTTTGCCATTTGCTGCAATATCAATGGACCTAGAGATTATTTTATTAAATGAAGTTGGTCAGAGGAAGACAAATATCACATAATATCACTCACATGTAGAATATAATTTTTTAAAAAGATAGAAGCAAACTTATTTACAATACAGATACAGACCTACAGATATTTAAAACAATCTTATGGTTACCAAAGGGCAAATGTTGGTGGGGGAGGGATAAGTCCAGAGCTAAGGATGAATATATCCACATTACCATTTATAAGATAGAGAACCAACAAAGATATGTGCTGTATAGCACAGAGAACTCTACTCAATATTTTGTGATAACCTGTATGAGAAAGAAATCTAAAAAGAAATGAATATACATGTATATATATAACTGAATTACTTTGCTGTACATCAAAAACAAACACAGTATTGTAAATCAACTATACTCCAATAAAATTAAAACATTAAAAGTGTTATCTACACTCCTATGTTAAGTGAAGTATTTTTATTTAATTTTTACAATAGCCAAGTAAATGTGAGATGAGTGCAATTGTGTGGTAGTTTGAGCATTCTTTGGCATTGCCTTTCTTTGAGATTGGAATTAAAACTGAAATTTTCCAGTCCTGTGGCCACTGCTGAGTTTTCCAGATTTGCTGGCGTACTGAGTGCAGCACTTTCACAGCATCAAATTCCAGGATTTGAAATAGCTCAACTGGAATTCCATCACATCCACTAGCTTTGTTCGTAGTGAAGCTTTCTAAAGTCCACTTGACTTCACATTCCAGGATGTCTGGCTCTAGGTGAGTCATCACACGTGAACTTCCAGATGTTGAAGCTGGTTTTAGAAAAGGTGGAGGAACCAGAGATCAAATTGCCAGCATCCACTGGATCATGGAAAAAAGCAAGAGAGTTCCAGGAAAACATCTATTTCTGCTTTATTGACTATGCCAAAATCTTTGACTGTGTGGATCACAATAAAATGTGGAAAATTCTGAAAAAGATGGGAATACCAGACCACTTGATCTGCCTCTTGAGAAATCTGTATGCAGGTCAGGAAGCAACAGTCAGAACTGGACATGGAACAACAGACTGGTTCCAAATAGGAAAAGGAGTATGTCAAGGCTGTATATTGTCACCCTGCTTATTTAACTTATATGCAGAGTACATCATAAGAAATGCTGGGCTGGAGGAAGCACAAGCTGGAATCAAGATTGCTGGGAGAAATATCACTAACCTCAGATATGCAGATGACACCACTCTCATGGCAGAAAGTGAAGAAGAACTAAAGAGTCTCTTGAAGAAAGTGAAAGAGAAGAGTGGAAAAGTTGCCTTAAAGCTCAACATTCTTCAACAATATGTGAACCGTGAACTTCCTGATGTTCAAGCTGGTTTTAAAAAAGGCAGAGGAGCCAGAGATCAAATGGCCAATGTCCGCTGGATCATGGAAAAAGCAAGAGAGTTCCAAAAAAATATCTATTTTTGCTTTATTGACTATGCCAAAGCCTTTGACTGTGTGGATCACAATAAACTGTGGAAAAGTCTGAAAGAGATGGGAATACCAGACCACCTGACCTGCCTCTTGAGAAATCTGTATGCAGGTCAGGAAGCAACAGTCAGAACTGGACATGGAACAACAGACTGGTTCCAAATAGGAAAAGGAGTACGTCAAGGCTGGATATTGTCACCCTGCTTATTTAACTTATATGCAAAGTACATCATGAGAAATGCTGGAGTGGAAAAAACACAAGCTGGAATCGAGATTGCCAGGAGAAATATCAATAACCACAGATATGTAGATGATACCACCCTTATGGCAGAAAGTGAAGAGGAACTAAAAAGCCTCTTGATGAAAGTGAAAGTGGAGAGTGAAAAAATTGGATTAAAGCTCAACATTCAGAAAACAAAGATCATGGCATCCGGCCCCATCACTTCATGAGAAATACATGGGGAAACAGTGGAAACAGTGTCAGACTTTATTTTTCTGGGCTCCAAAATCACTGCAGTTGGTGACTGCAGCCATTAAATTAAAAGACGCTTACTCCTTGGAAGGAAAGTTGTGTCCAACATAGATAACATATTCAAAAGCAGAGACATTACTTTGCCAACAAAGGTCCGTCTAGTCAAGGCTATGTTTTTTCCTGTGGTCATGTATGGATGTGAGAGTTGGACTGTGAAGAAGGCTGAGCACCGAAGCATTGATGCTTTTGAACTTTGTTGTTGTAGAAGACTCTTGAGAGTCCCTTGGACTGCAAGGAGATCCAACCAGTCCATTCTGAAGGAGATCAGCTCTGGGATTTCTTTGGAAGGAATGATGCTAAAGCTGAAACTCCAGTACTTTGGCCACCTCATGAGAAGAATTGACTCATTGGAAAAGACTCTGATGCTTGGAGGAATTGTGGGCAGGAGGAGAAAGGGACGACAGAGGATGAAATGGCTGGATGGCATCACTGATTTGATGGACGTGAGTTTGAGTGAACTCTGGGAGTTGGTGATGGACAGTGAGGCCTGGCGTGCTGCGATTCATGGGGTCGCAAAGAGTCGGACACGACTGAGCGAGTGAACTGAGCTGAACTGGACTGAAGATCATGACATCTGGTCCCATCACTTCATGGCAAATAGATGGGGAAACAGTGGAAAGAGTGGTTGACTTTATTTTGCAGGTTTCCAAAACCATTGAAGATGGTGATTGCAGCCATGAAATTAAGACTCTTACTCCTTGGAAGGAAAGTTATGACCAACCTAGATAGCATATTCAAAAGCAGAAACATCACTTTGCCAACAAAGTTCCGTCTAGTCAAAGCTATGGTTTTTCCACTGATCATGTTTGGATGTGAAAGTTGGACTGTGAAGAAAGCTGAGCGCTGATGGATTGATGCTTTTGAACTGTGGTGTTGGAGAAGACTCTTGAGAGTCTCTTAGACTGCATGGAGACCCAACCAATCCATTCTAAAGGAAATCAGTCCTGGGTGTTCTTTGGAAGGACTGATGCTAAAGCTGAAGCTGCAATACTTTGGCCACCTCATGAGAAGAGTTGACTCACTGGAAAAGACTCTGATGCTGGGAGGGATTGGGGGCAGGAGAAGAAGGGGATGACAGAGGATAAGATGGCTGGATGGCATCACCAACTCGATGGACAAGAATTTGGGTGAACTCCGGGAGTTGGTGATGGACAGGGAGGCCTGGTGTGCTGCAATTCATAGGGTCACAGAGAGTCAGACATGACTGAGTGACTGAACTTAAGTATATGTGAAAACTAAGTGAAAGTGAAAGTGAAGTAGCTCAGTTGTGTCTGACTCTTTGCGACCCCATGTACTGTAGCCTCCCAGTCTCCTGTGTCCATGGGATTTTCCTGGCAAGAATACTGGAGTGGATTACCATTTCCTTCTCCTGGAGATCTTCCCATCCCAGGGATTGAACTCAAATCCCCTGCTTTGTAGGCAGACGCTTTACCTTCTGAGCCACCAGGGAAGTCTCAAGTATATGGAAGCAAACTAAATGTCTATCTACAAATAAATGGACAGAGAAAATGTGATATAAAATGGTATATAAATCAGCCATGATTAAAAAAGTAATCCTGTCATTTGTGACCAGATGGATGGAAACTTGAGGGCATTAAAATAAGTGAAATAAGTCAAACAGAGAAACATTATGTGGTCTAACTTATTTGTGATAAATAAAAGAAGTTGAAATAATAGAGACAGATAAAAAATGATGGTTGTGAAAACAGCTGCAGGGTGTAGGAAACATGGTGATGTTAGACAGTACAAACTTCCAGTTATAAGATGAATAAGTTCTGGGAATCTAATAGTGCAGTAACTGTAGTTAGCAGTACCATGTACTTAAAAGCTGCTAACATAGTAGACCTCTAATGTTCTCAGCACAAAAGAGAAAAAGCAGTTATATGATGTGATGGAGTTAACTAACATGTCATGATCATTTTGTAATACATATGTGCAACAAACCATCACATTGTACACCTTAAACTTACACAATGTTATATGTCAACTCTTTCAGTGAGAGTGGGTACTAAAAAGACATAAAAATGAGGATACAAAATAAGAGATAATTATAGGAGCTATACTTTAAGCAGAGAAGACAACCCAGCATCCATTGTTGTGAGTTGACTTGTGTTTCCTATAAAGAAAGCCCTACCATTTGGTACTTCTGAACTTGATCTTATTTGAAAATTATGTCTTTACAGATATAATCAAGATGAGGCCTGTGGCAGATTCATTTTGATATTTGGCAAAACTAATACAATTATGTAAAGTTTAAAAATAAAATAAAATTAAAAAAAAAAAGAAGAGGTTTCTCTAGATTAGGGTGAACCCTAATACAATAACTTGAGTCCTTATGAGTAAAGAGAAATTTGGACATGTAAGCACCCAGAGAGGAAGAGTGTGCCATGTGTTGATGGCGGCTGAGTTGGTGCCAAGGGCCAGGTCAGTTGGTGAGGAAGAAACCACAAGCAGGGGTTCAATGAACAGAAGTGCTGGGAACATTCAGGGTACCAAGAACGTATGTGGAGAATTTTGGTGAGAAATAAAGCTGAAAATAGGCAGTAAAATGCAATTTCTCAGTACCCAGTTTACATTCGATTTCTCAAATACTGTTTCCACTTGTTTCAAACTAAGAAAATATGATCTGGCTGTGAGAACTGCAGAGGGCAGTATAACACTTGCTACTGGAGATCAGAACCTAAAATGCAAATTCTTTTATTCTAAGTAAGAACACTTCATATACATTACTGGGGCTGTTGTACATATCACAAAAGCAACTAATATTTTTCTGAAATCGTTAACAAAACCTCACCCTCAATGAATACTAAATCCAGTCACATTCACTGAAAAATACAATTAAAATATTTCTTAATATTTTTGGTCATTAATCTGAGTATTTTCTGAAATTACAGAGAAATTGTACATAAGGATATGGCTATAGATATTTTAGTTATTAATAATATGGCCAATGAGGTAAATAAATAAAGATAGAATTTTAGTTGTAGTTCTGAGTTATTTTGTCCACTAATTGCAATATGAAGCACTTAGCATTCCCTGTAAATTATTAGAAGAATATGTGTCACTAGGAAAGAAAGATTGTTAAGAAGAATGGTATTCTTATTGTTGCAAGTTACAATGTTTGCTTTAGTAATTCAGGTTTAGTAATGAAAATATTGTCCTTGCTAGCACTTTTTAAGAATATTAATGATAGGATATTAATGTTATAATTAATTAATGATTGGTTCAGGATGGAGTGGATATAGTTCAGTTAAATTCTTCTCCCTCCAACAATCTCCTTTATTCTGGGAAAGAGTCCAATTCTGAAAATCTCATGTGTTCTAGGGTGTAAAATCTTTCATTTGAGGAGCATCAAAGCAGTCTTAACAGGATGTTAAAACACGACAGGAGCCTGGGAGGGATATTTTGAAATGTTGACAAGGAAACAAATAAAATATACTTCAATTTTAAACAAATGCAAAACATTGTGAAACAGAGATTATTCCCAATGTGCAATTTGAAAAACATTACCTTGTGTTCACATAGAAGGGGTCATACTTGCCCATAACCTTCAAATAATAAGTATTCAAAATGTCCTTTTCAGGAAGATTCTCATTCATAAATTTAGACAACCAACATTTGAATATCTTAAGGAAATGGAAAAACAAAATAGGATTCACATTTCTAAAGAAGCCTATTTGAAACATGAATGTGTAGCTAATAGTTGAGAGTTATTCAGAGTAAAAACTAAAGAGAAACATAAAAGCTTTTCTACTACCCTAGTTTTCCACTTGTATTGTTCATCTCATCATGTCTGTAGGATTGTTTTACAAACTAAATAATATGCATTGGTCAAAACTCTTCCTAGTTCATTAGTCATAATATCTCATTGGTCCAGAACTAATATAGCTAGTTATGAAGTGTCTTGTTTCTCCTATCAGTGACTGTGTTACTAGATTTTTCCCCTTAGGGATTGGAACATAATTTAGCAATGTTGATTTTAGCCAGATTCTCATAATTGCAGAGTTCTACAATAAATCTCTTCTTTTGAAAGTTTCTGTGGTTATAATTTCATTTATATAAGTGAACTACTGAAAGAATGAAATATAATCCTTAAAAATAAAAGGCAGAACATGTAATACAAAAAGAACAATGAGTAAATAACAATGAATTCTAAAATAAATCTTAATTTAGAAATGCTGGACATAATAGTGTGGCTGGCTTATTGTTATCAGTTATTACTGCTTTAATAATACACATTTTTATAAAAAAATTCACTCTCTTCCTCTTACATAATTTATTCATTTCATAACTGAATTTTACATTATGTCAGTCTTCAAGAATCAACAGAAGGAAACAATACATTTCATCATTTTTAAATATATGGCCAATTAAATAACACATATATAGGATTTAGACAGCACAATGAAAAATTCTTTCAACTAGATTTTCAAAAGAATACAAAATATTCTCCAAAAGGATGATTCTTGCAAGAGTGTTTCATAAGAAATGAAAAAGTTTCCATGAGTACTGTTTATAATAGCCAGGACATGGAAGCAACCTAGATGTCCATCAGCAGATGAATGGATAAGAAAGCTATGGTACATATGCACAATGGAGTATTACTCAGCCATTAAAAAGAATACATTTGAATCAGTTCTAATGAGGTGGATGAAACTGGAGCCTATTTTACAGAGTGAAGTAAGCCAGAAAGAAAAACACCAATACAGTATACTAACGCATATATGTGGAATTTAGAAAGATGGTAACAATAACCCTGTGTACGAGACTGCAAAAGAGACACTGATGTATAGAACAGTCTTATGGACTCTGTGGGAGAGGAAGAGGGTGGGAAGATTTTGGAGAATGGTATTGAAACATGTAAAATATCATGTATGAAACGAGTTGCCAGTCCAGGTTCGATGCACGATACTGGATGCTTGGGGCTAGTGCACTGGGACGACCCAGAGGGATGGTGTGGGGAGGGAGGAGGGAGGAGGGTTCAGGATGGGGAACACATGTATACCTGTCACAGATTCATTTTGATATTTGGCAAAACTAATACAATATTGTAAAGTTTAAAAATAAAATTTTTTTTAAAAAAGACAAAGACAAAATTCACCTTTGATTAATTACAACAACAATCATACATTAATTATGTCTTAATAAAATTGGAGTTGAATAAAGGGTTAAAAAAAAAGTTTCCATGAGCAGACTGAAATGAGATAATTTCAAAATATGCCCCCATGTAGTTAAATGTTTTGACATATTGAGTGGAATTAAGATTGATCACAAAAATATTGGCTGAACACACACTAAGTATAAAACAGTCATTTAAAAGAGGTTAGACTTTAACTTACTGATACTGATCAACAGTTTCAAAAATTCTTATGTGTTCAAAGTACAGAAAATACAGCCTGTTGTCTGTATAAAGTTATTAAGGTAAATATTAAAAAGAAAGAATGCTAGGATGCAATTGTGGTTAACACTGTGGAAGATTGAATTATCTTTTTACCTAATTTTATAATATTCATGATATTGTGAAAAATATTCCAAAGAAAAATCTATTCTGCATTATGTGCAATTTGATTTGACCCATATATTTTCTTTGTCTGAAAATAAAATGGTAATAGATGGATCATTGAAAGTATTAGTGATTATTTATGAATTTATTATGTATCAAGATGTGTACAAAGTGTTATAAACATATTATCTAAATTAATTCCTCCATCGATCCTATGAAGTGAAAATTTCAGTATTGTAATAATATCAATTTGTTATTAATAACAAGGAAATTAAAGCATAGAGAGAGAAAGAATAAGAAGCAAATATCAGTTTAGTAAGAAACAGCAAGGAAGAAAAAAACCCAGGTTGGTCTGGTACAAAAATTCTATGTCTTTGGAATAAGCTATATCACATTTTCACCAGTTCTTTGTAGAAGATATTAATTTCAAAAATTTAGTTTTGCTTTTTGATGAAAATTGACATGATGTTTTTAAGGAATCCCTAAAAGGACTTATTGGTGTCCAACATGAGAGTGAGTGAGTGAGTGAAGTCACTTAGTCGTGTCTGACTCTTTGCGACCCCATGGACTGTAGTCTATTAGGCTCCTCTGTCCACGGGATTTTCCAGGCAATAGTACTGGAATGGGTTGACATTTCCTTCTCCAGGGTATCTTCCCGACCCAGGGATCGAACCCAGATCTCCTTCATTGTAGACAGACGGTTTACCATCTAAGCCACAGGGGAAGTCCTTAAGAGTAGAAGGAAAATATTTTTTAGGTGGGACATCAGAAAAATGGCAGACTAGGAAACCCCAGGCCTTTATTACCACATGAAAACATTTTTTTTAAAGCTAGAAACTAGCTAAAATAATTTAATAGGAGATCTGGAAAATAGTCAAAGTCTAGAATACTCAAGTTAATGTCTAATTAAGAAATAGCCAGTTTTTAAGGAATCTCCACACTGTTCTCCATGGTGGCTGTACTAGTTTGCATTCCCACCAACAGTGTAAGAGGGTTCCCTTTTCTCCACACCCTCTCCAGCACTGATTGCTTGTAGACTTTTGGATTGCAGCCATTCTGACTGGCGTGAAATGGTACCTCATAGTGGTTTTGATTTGCATTTCTCTGATAATGAGTGATATTGAGCATCGTTTCATGAGTTTGTTAGCCATCTGTATGTCTTCTTTGGAGAAATGTCTATTTAGTTCTTGGGTCCATTTTTTGATTGGATCATTTATTTTTCTGGAATTGAGCTGTAGGAGTTGCTTGTACATTTTTGAGATTAGTTGTTTGTCAGTTGCTTCATTTGCTATTATTTTCTCCCATTCTGAAGGCTGTCTTTTCACCTTGCTTATAGTTTGCTTTGTTGTGTAGAAGCTTTTAAGTTTAATTAGGTTCCATTTGTTTATTTTTGCTTTTATTTCCAATATTCTGAGAGGTGGGTCATAGAAGATCCTGCTGTGATGTATGTCGGAGAGTGTTTTGCCTATGTCATCCTCTAGGAGTTTTATAGTTTCTGGTCTTACGTTGAGATCTTTAATCCATTTTGAGTTTATTTTTGTGTATGGTGTGAGAAAGTGCTCTAGTTTCATTCTTTTACAAGTGGTTGACCAGTTTTCCCAGCAACATTTGTTAAAGAGATTGTCTTTAATCCATTGTATATTCTTGCCTCCTTTGTCAAAGATAAGGTGTCCATATGTGCGTGGATTTATCTCTGGGTTTACTGGGATGACCCAGAGGGATGGTATGGCGAGGGAGAAGGGAGGAGTGTTCAGGATGGGGAACACATGTATACCTGTGGCAGATTCATTTTGATATATGGCAAAACCAATACAATATTGTAAAGTTAAATAAAATAAAATTAACAACAACAACAACAAACAAACAAAAAGAAATAGCCACATTCAAAACTGTAGGGAACTTTGGGGAAATTTAATTTACCTTTGCATAATGCTTTAAAATAAAGAAATTTATTTACTATAAATAAAGCTGAGCACTGAAGAATTGATGCTTTTGAACTGTGGTGTTGGAGAAGACTCTTGAGAGTCCCTTGGACTGCAAGGAGATCCAACCAGTCCATCCTAAAGGAAATTAGTCTTAAAAATTCATAGGAAGGACAGATGCTGAAGCTGAAATTCCAATACTTTGGCCACCTGATGAGAAGAACTGACTCATTTGAAAAGACCTTAATGCTGGGAAAGATTGAAGGCAGGAAGAGAAGGGGATGACAGAGGATGAGATGGTTGGATGGCATCACTGACTCAATGGACATGAGTTTGAGTAAACTCCGGGAGTTGCTGATGGACAGGGAGGCCTGGCTTGCTGCAGTCTATTGGGTTACAAAGAGTCAGACACAACTGAGTAACTGAACTGAACTGAACTGAATGCTTCACTATGCAGTGTGGCCTTGGTCTGGAGAAGGCAGCAAGCCAGTTCCAAATTCACTCCATAAAACATTAGGTATCAGAGAATACCTTAATTTTCAAAGTTCTACTTGATTTGGGGTACACTTGGAAACAGCCATTGTATTGAATGAAGAAGGGATCAGGAGATGAAAGTAAGATAACTTAGATTTCAGATTGTAAAAAGTAGGGGAAAGCAGTGGACACTGCTAAAAATATCATCAGCATTGTGAAGACTTATATATGACTGTGCCAAGAGAATATTAACAGAGATGAACAATTGAACATCGAGGTAGCAAGGAAAAACTAGAGTGAAACTCTTTGGAAAATTAAGAAAAACAAAAAAAAGTCATGTAATTAATTTTTTTATTGAAGTATACTTACTTTACAGAATTTTGTTGTTTTCTGTTAAACCTCAAAATGAATAAGCCACAGGTATACATATATCCGGAGAAGGCAATAGCACCCCACTCCAGTAAGCTTGCCTGGAAAATCCCATGGGCAGAGGAGCCTGGTAGGCTGTAGTCCATGGGGTCAGTAAGAGTCAGACACGACTGAGCAACTTCACCTTCACTTTTCTCTTGCATGCATTGGAGAAGGAAATGGAAACCCACTCCAGTGTTCTTGCCTGGAGAATCCCAGGGACGGTGGAGCCTAGTGGGCTGCTGTCTATGGGGTCGCACACAGTCAGACACGACTGAAGTGCCGCAGCAGCAGCAGCATACGTATATCCAGTGGATGTTCGCAATTTGATTTCTGGTTCCTCTGCCTTTTCTAAAACCAGCTTGAACATCTGGAAGTTCATGGTTCACATATTGCTGAAGCCTGGCTTGGAGAATTTTGAGCATTACTTTACTAGTGTGTGAGGTGAGTGCAATTGTGAGGTAGTTTGAGCATTCTTTGGCATTGTCTTTCTTTGGGATTGGAATGAAAACTGACCTTTTCCAGTCCTGTGGCCACTGCTGAGTTTTCCAAATTTGCTGGCATATTGAGTGCAGCACTTTCACTGCATCATCTTTCAGGATTTGAAAGAGCTCAAGTGGAATTCCATCACCTCCACTAGCTTTGTTCGTAGTGATGTTTTCTAAGGCCCACTTGACTTCACATTCCAGGATGTCTGGCTCTAGGTCAGTGATCACACCATTGTGATTATCTGGGTCGTGAAGATCTTTTTTGTACAGTTCTTCTGTGTATTCTTGCCCCCTCTTCTTAATATCTTCTGCTTCTGTTAGGTCCATACCATTTCTGTCCATTATCGAGCCCATCTTTGCATGAAATGCTCCCCTGGTATCTCTAATTTTCTTGAAGAGATCTCTAGTCTTTCCCATTCTGTTGTTTTCATCTATTTATTTGCATTGATCGCTGAAGAAGGCTTTCTTATCTCTTCTTGCTATTCTTTGGAACTCTGCATTCAGATTCTTATATCTTTCCTTTTCTCCTTTGCTTTTCACTTCTCTTCTTTTCACAGCTCTTTGTAAGGTCTCCCCAGACAGCCATTTTGCTTTTATTTATTTGTTTCCCATGGGGATGGTCTTGATCTCTGTCTCCTGTACAATGTCATGAACCTCAGTACATAGTTCATCAGGCACTCTGTCTATCAGGTCTAGGCCCTTAAATCCATTTCTCACTTCCATTGTATAATCATAAGTGATTTGATTTAGGTCATATCTAAATGGTCTAGTGGTTTTTCATACTTTCTCCAATTTAAGTCTGAATTTGGTAATAAGGGGTTCATGATCTGAACCACAGTCAGCTCCTGGTCTTGTTTGTGTTGACTGTATAGAGCTTTTCCACCTTTGGCTGCAAAGAATATAGTCAATCTGATTTTGGTGTTGACCATCTGGTAATGTCCATGTGTAGAGTCTTCTCTTGTGTTGTTGGAAGTGGGTGTTTGCTATGACTAGTGCATTTTCTTGGCAAAACTCTATTAATCTTTGCTCTGCTTCATTCCATATTCCAAGGCCAAATTTGCCTGTTATTCCAGGTGTTTCATGACTCCCTACTTTTGCATTCCTGTCCCCTGTAATGAAAAGGATATCTTTTTTGGGTGTTAGTTTTAAAATGCTAGTAAAGTAATGCAAAAAATTCTCCAAGCCAGGCTTCACCAATACATGAACAGTGAAATTCCAGATGTTCAAGCTGGTGTTAGAAAAGGCAGAGGAACCAGATATCAAATTGCCAACATCTGCTGGATCATGGAAAAAGCAAGAGAGTTCCAGAAAAACATCTACTTCTGCTTTATTTACTATGCCAAAGCCTTTGACTGTGTGGATCACAATAAACTGTGGAAAAGTCTGAAAGAGATGGGAATACCAGACCACCTGACCTGCCTCTTGAGAAATCTGTATGCAGGTCAGGAAGCAACAGTCAGAACTGGATATGGAACAACAGACTGGTTCCAAATAGGAAAAGGAGTACGTCAAGGCTGTATATTGTCACCCTGCTTATTTAACTTATATGCAGTGTACATCATGGGAAATGCTGGGCTGGAAGAAGCACAAGCTGGAATCAAGATTGCTGGGAGAAATATCACTAACCTCAGATATGCAGATGACACCACACTTATGGCAGAAAGTGAAGAGGAACTAAAACACCTCTTGATGAAAGTGAAAGTGGAAAGTGAAAAAGTTTGCTTAAAGCTCAACATTCAGAAGATGAAGATCATGGCATTCGGTTCGATCACTTCTTGGGAAATAGATGGGGAAACAGTGGAAACAGTGTCAGACTTCATTTTTGTGGGCTCCAAAATCACTGCAGATGTTGACTGCAGCCATGAAATTAAAAGACGCTTACTCCTTGGAAGGAAAACTATGACCAACCTAGGTAGCATATTCAAAAGCAAAGGTTCAGGATGGGGAACACAGGTATACCTGTGGCAGATTCATTTCGATATTTACAAAACTAATACAATATTGTAAAGTTTAAAAATAAAATAAATTAAAAAAAAAAAAAAAAAAAAGCAGAGACATTACTTTGCTCACAAAGGTCTGTCTAGTCAAGGCTATGGTTTTTCCAGTAGTCATGTATGGATGTGAGAGCTAAAATATAAAGAAAACTGATTGCTGAAGAATTGATGTTTTTGAACTGTGGAGTTGGAGAAGACTCTTGAGAATCCCTTGGACTGCAAGGATATCCAACCAGTCCATCCTAAAGGAAATCAGTCCTGGGTTTTCTTTGGAAGGACTGATGCTAAAGCTGGAACTCCAATACTTTGGCCACCTGATGGAGAATAGTTGACTCATTGGAAAAGACTCTGATTCTGGGATGGATTTGGGGCAGGAGGAGAAGGGGACGACAGAGGATGAGATGGCTGGATGGCATCACTGACTCCATGGACGTGAGTCTGAGTGAACTCTGGGAGTTGGTGGTGGACAGGGAGGCCTGGTTTGCTGCAGTTCATTGGTTCACAAAGAATCAGACAAGACTGAGTGACTGAACTGAACTGAACTGATGTGGAGGTAGTTTCCTTCTATGCACATTTTTTGAAGTGTTTTAATCATAAATTGGTGCTGAATTTTGTCAAAGGCTTTTCCTGCATCTATTGAGATTATTATATGGCTTTTATCTTTCAATTTGTTAACATGGAGTATCACATTGATTGATTTGTTTATATTGAAGAATCCTTGCATCCCTGGAATAAACTAAACTTGATCAATATGTATGAGCTTTTTGATGTGTTGCTGAATTTTGTTTGCTAAAATTTTCTTGAGGATTTTTCCATCTATGTTCATCAGTGATATTTGCCTGTAGTTTTTTTCTTTTGTGTTGTCTTTGTCTGGTTTCAGTATCAGGGCTATGCTTGCCTCGTAGAATGAGTTTGAAAGTTTTCCTTCCTCTACAATTTTTTGAAAGAGTTTTAGAAGGATAGACATTAGCTCATTGGCTGTTTTCCAAATGTTTGATAGAATTGACTTGTGAAGCCATCTGGTCCTGGGCTTTTGTTTTTTGGGGGATTTTTCATCACAGCTTCAATTTCAGTGCTTGTAATTGGAATAAAACCTCAGTAAATTTAAGAAAATTGAAATTATATCTAGCATTTTCTCTGACCAAAATGCTATGAGACTAGATATCAATTAAAAGAAAAAAAAAAAACTGTAAGAAACACAAACATGGAGATTAAGCAATTAATTTCTAAATAATCAACAGGTTACTGAAGAAATCAAAAGGGAATAAAAAAAAATTCTAGAAATAAATGACAATGAAAACACGACAACTCAAAATCAATGGGGTGCAGCAAAAGTAGCTCTGCTGCTGCTGCTGCTAAGTCGCTTCAGTCGTGTCTGACTCTGTGCGACCCCAGAGACGGCAGCCCACCAGGCTCCCCCGTCCCTGGAATTCTCCAGGCAAGAACAGTGGAGTGGGTTGTCATTTCCTCCTCCAATGCATGAAAGTGAAAAGTGAAAGTGAAGACGCTCAGTTATGTCTGACTCTTAGCGACCCCATGGACTGCAGCCTACCAGGCTCCTCTGTCCATGGGATTCTCCAGGCAAGAGTACTGGAGTGGGTTGCCATTGCCTTCTCCAAAAGTAGCTCTAGGAGGGAATTTTATAGCATTAAAATCCTACCTCAAGAACCAACTAAAACATTGAATAGACAACCTAAATTTACACCTAAAACGACTGGAAAAGAATAACAAAATTAGTAGAAGGAAAGAAATCATAAAGATCAGACCAGAAATAAATGAAAAAATAAATGAAAGAAACAATAGTAAAAATTAATAATACTACAACTGGTTCTTTGAGAAGATAAACAAAATTGGCAAACATTCAGCCAGACTCATCAAGAATAAAAGAGAGAAGAATCAAATCAACAAAATTAGAAACGAAAAAGGAGAGGCTACCACAGACAATGCAGAAATACAAAGGATTATAAGAGACTATGATGAACAAGTATATGGAAATGAAATCGATAACCTGGAAGAAATGGACAGATTTTTAGAAAAGTTCAATCTTCCAAGACTGAACCAGGAAGAAATAGAAATTATGAACAACCCAATTGCAAGCACTGAAATTGAAGCTCTGATAAAAAAATTCTCCCAAAAAACAAAAGCCCAGGATCAGATGGTTTTATAGGATAATTCTATCAAACATTTAGAGAAGTGCTAATGCCTATCCTTCTATTTATCTTTAACTTTTACAGTTTTAACTAAAATCTGTTTTGGAGTGTGTTTCTTTGGGTTCATCTCCTTTGGGAATCTCTGTGCTTCCTGTTCCTGGAAATCTGTTTCTTTCTTTAGCTTTGGGGAATTTTCAGCCATAATTTCATCAAATACATTTTTGACCACTTTCTGTTTTCTCCTTCTGGGACCTTTATAATGAAAATGTTGTTATGCTTGATGTTGCCTGGGAGGTCCCTTAAACTATTCTAATTTAGTAAATATCTGTTTTTCTTTTGTTTCTTTTTTCTGATTGGGTGATATCCATAATTCTATCTTCTATATAAACATCACCTAATTTGCTATTAACTCCTTCTTATATGTTTTTCTTATATGTTTTTCTTTTCATTTATTTGAGTCTTTATCACTGACTGGTCCTTTTTTAAGTTTATAATTAATTGATTTTTGGCTGGATTGGATCTAGTCGCAGCATGCAGGATCTTTTGTTATATCACGCAGGTGCCCTAGTTGAGACATGCTGGCTCAGTAGTTGCAGCATGTGAGTTTAGTTGCCCCATGGCATGTGGGATCTTGGTTCCCCAACCAAGGATTGAGTCTACATCCCCTGCATTTGAAGGCAGAATCTTAACCACTGGGTGACCAGGGTAGTCCCCCCCTGATTGGCTCTTTTTATCTTATTTCTTTTTTACTTCCTTGTTAAAATTTTTACCACGTTCATGTATTCTTTTTCCTAGTTTAATTAGTACTCTTATTCCTTTGAACCCTTTATCTAGTAAATTATTTATCTCCATTGCATTAGATGTTTTTTCCAAAGGATTTTTCTTTTCTTTTCTTTTTTTAAATAAACCCCATTTTGTTCAACCTTATGTCTATGAAATTATCTGTCACTGTTACCTATTCTGGTCTTGAATAGGTGTCTTTCTGTTGGAACATCCCTATGCTGTATGCATTTATACAGTGTCCTTGGTGGGACAAATGGATTAGAAGTAAGCATAAGTCATGTCTTCCTCAGGGTGTGCTGGCAGTTATTACTTGGGTGGGAGATGGGGTTAGAGGTGGAAAGGCCAAAGTCAGAGCCAGGTGATAGTTGTGCTTTCTCCTATGCTAGGTGGGTTTCACTGTTCTATCAGGGTTGAGTAATATTATGAGATGCTAAAGCAAAAGACATCATTGAGTCTGAGTTTGTTCCATTCCTTCTAAGTGCATGCTTGCTCCCCTCTTGGTTTCAGTACATTTATCTCCATGGGGAAAAACACTGAAGCAGTAGGTGCTGGAGTGGGCACCCAGTGCAAAATGTGGCACATGCTGGGACAATCTCAACATGCTATACAGAGCTCTAGACACCTCCCTTGGAAGCACCAGGAGTGACCACACATGTCCCATTAAAATTCAGGGTTAGGTACAAGCCATCGCTGTCCCTGTCAAGTGTACATTATCCTCAGCAATGTCAGCCTCTTCTCAAGGGGTAAGTTGTGCCCAGGTAAGAGGGACTGGAGTAGTTACAGTGCTGGTCAGATTTCATGTAAAGGTGGTCATGGAAAACTGGCCAGAGTCCTGGGAATTTTATATCTTCTTCCTTTGCCTTTTCCCCAGTAATGAGCAAGCAGATGTGTGCATTCTTCATGAGTGGAGTTTTGGTTTCTTACATCCCACCTGCAAATCCCACTGGCCTTCAAACTAGCTAATGGTACTTTTCTCCCTGGGATTGGACCTCAGGACTGGGCTAAAGCAATATGTGTCTGAAACCTCATGCTACCAGTGAGGGTCTCTGAGCCACGATAGCTTCCTCATCTTCTGTGTTCCTGCATCAGGCACAGGTTCCAATCTGATCACTTCTCCCTTCCTACCAGAATTACTGTAGATTTTTTTTCTTACAGTCTTGATTGTAGAAGAGTATTACTGCCACCCATTTTGTTTTCAGTAAGAGTTGCTCCACATATAGATGTATTTTTGATGTTTTCACAGAGACAGGTATGATAAATGTCCTTCTACTCCTACATTGTGATCTCCTCAGATTTGCACCTATTTTGTTCCCAAACCTCTCTCCAGTCTGGCAACCAACTTCTTGTTCCCTGTAAATATGTGCTGATTTTGTTTCTTTAGACTTAGATTTCTCATATAAGTGAGATAATAACATGGTATTTATTTTTCTCTGTCTGACTTATTTCACTTAACATTATACCTGCTAGATCCATCTGTGTTGTGGAAAACAGCAAGGCTTTTTAATGGTAGAGTAATAAACAATAATTCATTTTTTATGTTCTGCATTTTTAATTCATTTATCTGTAAACGGACATTATATTTTCCATAACTTAGCTATTGTAAACAGTGTTGTAAAAAAAAAAGTTTATTGTGCTATATTTTCAAATTACTGTTTTGGGGACTTCCTTGGTGATTCAGTAGCTAAAACTCTGTGTCCCAAATGCAGGGGGCCTGGGTTTGATCCTTGGTCAGGAAACTAGATCCCACATACCATAACCAAATGTTTGCATGCTAGAACTAAGATCCAGTGCAGGTAAATAAATGAATACATAAATAAATATGAAGTTAGCATTTTTATTTTCTTCAGGTAAATACCCAGAAGTTAAATTACTGGTTTCCTATGGCAGTTCTATTTTTACAGTTACTGTTTTGCAAAAACTCTATATTGTTTTCTGCAATTGTTGCACCCATTTACAACACAACCGACAATACACAAGGATTCTTTTTTCCCCTCATACTTGCCAGCACTTGTAATTTGTTATCCATTTGATGAAAACCATTCTGACAGATGTGAGGTAGTATCTCATTGTGGTTTTGATTTGCATTTTGCTAATGATTAATAACATTGAGCATATTTTTCATTTGTCTGTTGGTAATATGTATATCTTCTTTATAAAAAAGAGTCTATTCAGGTCCTCTGTCCATTTTTAAATTGGATTTTTTTTTTGTTTATTTTGGTGTTTAGTTATATGAGTACATTCTGTGTTTTAGATATTAAACTTTTAGTGGATACATTATCTAAAATATCATGTCACATTTAGCAGACTGCCTTTTCATTTTATTGATAGCTTTCTTTGCTGTACAAAACTTTTAAGTTTGAGATGGTCTTATTTTTTTAATTTTCACTTTGGTTTCCCTAGTGTAAGAAGACATATTTAAGAAAAAAAAATTATTGAGACTGTTGTCAGAGAGCATACTGCCTAAGTGTTCTTCTCAAAATTGTATGGTTTCATGTCTTACATTTAAGACTTTAATGTATCTTAAGTTTATCTTTTTAGATGGTGTGAGAGGTTAGCCCATTTGATTATTTAGTATGGAAGTCTTGAGTTTTCCCAAACTTACTTAAAAATCTGTCTTCTCCCCATTGTTTATTCTTAATTCCTTTGTCATAGATTAATTGATCATACAAGTGTAGCTTTATTTCTGGGCTCTGTATTCTTATCTATTAATTTAGGATTCATTTATTAATATTTTTGACCAGTGCAAAACTATTGTAATTATTGGAGCTTTGTACTATAGTTTGGTTGTCTGAGGAGGCCTAAAAAATAGCTGTGAAACAAAAGGAAGCGAAAAGCAAACGAGAAAAGGAAAGATATACCCATTTGAATGCAGAATTCCAAAGAATAGCAAGGAGAAATAAGAAAGCCTTCCTCAGCAATCAATGCAAACAAATAGAGGAAAACAATAGAATGGGAAAGACTAGACATCTCTTCAAGAAAATTAGAGATACCAAGCGAACATTATAAGCAAAGAAGGGCTCAATAAAGGACAGAAATGGTATGGACCTAACAGAAGCAGAAGATATTAAGAAGAGATGGCAAGAATACACAGAAGAACTGTACAAAAAAGATTTTCATGACCAAGATAATCATGGTGGTGTGATCACTCACACTCACCTAGAGGTGGACATCCTGGAATGTGAAGTCAGGTGGGAAGCATCACTACAAACAAAGCTAGAGGAGACGATGGAATTCCAGTTGAGCTATTTCAAATTCTAAAAGATGATGCTGTGAAAGTGCTGCACTCAATAAATATGCCAGCAAATTTGGAAAACTCAGCAGTGGCCACAGGACTGGAAAAGGTCAGTTTTCATTCCAATCCCAAAGAAAGGTAATGCCAAATAATGCTCAAACTACTGCACAATTGCACTCATCTCACATACTAGTAAAGTAATGCTCAAAATTCTCCAAGCCAGGCTTCAGCAATATGTGAAGCGTGAACTTTCAGATGTTCCAGCTGGTTCTACAAGAGGTAGAGAAACCAGAGATCAAATTGCCAACATCCGCTGGATCATTGAAAAAGCAAGAAAGTTCCAGGAAAATATCTATTTCTGCTTTATTGACTATGCCAAAGCCTTTGACTGTGTGGATCAAAATAAACTGTGGACAATTCTGAAAGAGATGGGAATACCAGTCCAGCTGAACTGCCTCTTGAGAAACCTATATGCAGGTCAGGAAGCAACAGTTAGAACAGGACATGGAACAACAGACTGGTTCCAAATAGGAAAAGGAGTACATCAAGGCTATATATTGTCACCCTGCTTATTTAACTTATATGCAGAGTACATCATGAGAAATGCTGGGCTGCAGGAAGCACAATGTGGAATCAAGATTGCCAGGAGAAATATCACTAACCTCAGATATGCAGGTGGCACCACCCTTATGGCAGAAAGTGAAGAAGAACTAAAGAGCCTCTTGATGAAAGTGAAAGAGGAGAGTGAAAAAATTGGCTTAAAGCTCAACATTCAGAAAACTAATATCATGGCATATGGTCCTATCACTTCATGGCAAATAGATGTGGAAACAGTGGGAACAGTGTCAGACTTTATTTTTCTGGGCTCCAAAATCACAGCAGATGTTGATTGCAGCCATGAAACTAAAAGACGCTTACTCTTTGGAAGGAAAGTTATGACCAACCTAGATAGCATATTCAAAAGCAGAGACATTACTTTGTCAACAAAGATCCATCTAGTCAAGGCTATGGTTTTTCCAGTGGTCATGTATGGATGTGAGATTTGGACTATAAAGAAAGCTGAGTGCCGAAGCATTGATGCTTTTTAACTGTGGTGTTGGAGAAGACTCTTGAGAGTCCCTTGGGTTGCAAGGAGATCAAACGAGTCAATCCTAAAGGAAATCAGTTTCTCTTTTGCTGTCTCATATACACGGTTATTGTTACCATCTTTCTAAATTCCATATATATGCGTTAGTATACTGTATTGGTGTTTTTCTTTCTGGCTTACTTCACTCTGTATAATAGGCTCCAGTTTCATCCACCTCATTAGAACTGATTCAAATGTATTCTTTTTAATGGCTGAGTAATACTAACTGTATATACGAGACAGCAAAAGAGACACTGATGTATAGAACAGTCGTTTGGACTCTGTGGGAGAGGGAGAGGGTGGGATGATTTGGGAGAATGACATTGAAATACGCATAATATCATATATGAAACGAGTCGCCTGTCCAGGTTCGATGCACGATACTGGATGCTTGGGGCTGGTGCACTGGGACGACCCAGAGGATGGTATGGGGAGGGAGGAGGGAGGAGGGTTCAGGATGGGGAACACATGTATACCTGTGGCAGATTCATTTCAATATTTGGCAAAACCAATACAATATTGTAAATTTTAAAAATAAAATAAAATTTAAAAAAATAAATAAAGAAATCAGACCTTAATATTCACTGGAAGGACTGATGGTGAAGGTGAATCTCCAACACTTTGGCCACCTGGTGCAAAGAACCAATTAATTTGAAAAGACCCTGATGCTGGGAAAGATTGAAGTCAGGAGGAGAAGAGGATGACAGAGGATGAGATGGTTGGATGACATCACCGACTTGATGGGCATGAATTTGAACAAGTTCTGGGAGTTTGTTGTGGACAGGGAAGCCAGGCCTGCTGCAGTCCATGGGGTTGCAAAGAATCAGATAAGACTGAGCGACTGAACTGGCTGACTGAATCTTCAAAAATATCAATATAATAAAAGACTAAGAAGGGCTGAATAACATTCGCATTATAAACTAAAGTTGAATGACAAACTGAATGAATGTGTGATCCTGCACTGCTAAAAACTACATTAATGGGACAGTATTGGAGCAACTGGTAAAATTTGAATATAAACTGTATGCTAGATAATAGTATTAGGAGTATTATCTAAAAGAAATTATTATTAAGGAACAGTGGCAAAACAATAACAACTGTTGAATATGTGTGAAGAATAGTTGGAGTTCTCTGTGCTATTCTTAAAGTTATTCTGTAAGTCTGAAATTATTTCAAATTAAAATTTTTAAAATAGGTAACGATAAAGCATATACTTTCATTCCCCCACCCCCCAAACAGAAGACGCTTATTCCTTGGAAGGAAAGTTATGAGCAACCTATACAGCATATTGGAAAGCAGACTCATTACTTTGCCAACCAAGGTCTGTCTAGTCAAGGCTATGGTTTTTCCATTGGTCATGTATGGATGTGAGAGCTGGACTATACAGAAGGCTGAGCGCTAAAGCATTGATGCTTTTGAAATGTGGTGTTGGAGAAGACTCTTGAGAGTCCCTTGGACTGTAAGGAGATCCAACCAGTCCATCCTAAAGGAAATCAGTCCTGGGTGTCCATTGGAAAGGCTGATGTTGAAGCTGAAACTCCAGTACTTTGGCCACCTGATGTGAAGAGCTGACTCATTTGAAAAGACCCTGATGCTGGGAAATATTGAAGGCAGGAGGAGAAGGGGATGGCAGAGGATGAGATGGTTGGATGGCATCACTGACTCACTGGAGATGGGTTTGTGTGGACTCCAGGATTTGGTGATGGACAGGGAGGCCTGGCCTGCTGTAGTTCATGGGGTCACAAAGAGTCAGACAAGACTGACTGACTGAACTGAACTGAACTGAACTCTTAATCTGAGTTAGATGTTCCTCCTCTGTGCTTCCTTCTAATATAACACTTATAACACTAAAATAAAAATATATTTTTCCTGCAATAGGTTTTGAGCTTCTTGGGTGAACAGACTTGTTATCTACATTGTTTTATACTTCCAAGGCAAAGGACAATAATTGGCAGTTAGTTAATGCTCAATATGTTTCTGTTGTGTAAATTTTATATGCTGAAAATTTTGGCAAGTGAAGAGGAAAATTTCAATCCAACTGTCAATGTCCTCAATAAATGTGGAGAAATATTGTGGAATGTAACAACTAAGGTTATGCTAAAAGTGATATAACCCAACTAGAACAACACTTACAAACAATCATAACTAATGGTATAAAAATCATTACACAGAGCAATGGTTTTCAGTGTTACTTGGGCATTAGATCACTTGAGATGGTTGCTTTAAAAATTTAGCTACATTGGTTTTAGTCAGTGAAATTCACTTTCAGATGGTCTGAAGTGAGACCCAGCTATCAGTTTTTATTTGAAGTTTCTGAGTAATTGCAAGAGACATTGTATTTGCTAAGTCTACTGTAACAAAGAACTACAGGCTTGGTGTCTTAAATAAAAGGAAATATTTTTGCACGGTTACAAAGCTCCAAGTTCAAAGTCAAGATCACCAGCAAGTTTGGTTTTTCATAATGTCACTTTTCTAGAATAGCAAAATGCCATCTCCCATTGTGCCCTCCAATGATATTTTCTCTGTGTTTGCAAAGAATGCCTGTTTATCTGTTTGAATTTCCTGGTCTTATAAGGACATCAGTCAGGTAACTACCACACAATTGCAATCATCTCACACGCTAGCAAAGTAAAGCTCAAAATTCTACAAGTTAAACTTCAGGATTACATGAACCAAGAACTTCCAGATGTTCAAGCCAGATTTAGCAAAGGCAGAACAATCTTGAGAAAGAATAATGGAACAGGAGGAATCAACCTGCCTGACTTCAGGCTCTACTACAAAGCCAAAGTCATCAAAACCATATGGTTCTGGCAAAATTACAGAAATATAGATCAATGGAACAAAATAGAAAGCCCAGAGATAAATCCATGCACCTATGGACACCTTGTCTTTGACAAAGGAGGCAAGAATATACAATGGATTAAAGACAATCTCTTTAACAAGTGGTGCTGGGAAAACTGGTCAACCACTTGTAAAAGAATGAAACTGGAACACTTTCTAACACCAAACACACACAAAAAAAACTCAAAATGGATTAAAGATCTCAACGTAAGACCAGAAACTATAAAACTCCTAGAGGAGAACATAGGCAAAACACTCTCCAGCATACATCACAGCAGAATCCTCTATGACCCACCTCCCAGAATATTGGAAATAAAAGCAAAAATAAACAAAAGGGACCTAATTAAACTTAAAAGCTTCTACACAACAAAGCGAACTATAAGCAAGGTGAAAAGACAGCCTTCAGAATGGGAGAAAATAATAGCAAATGAAGCAACTGACAAACAACTAATCTCAAAAATGTACAAGCAACTCCTACAGCTCAATTCCAGAAAAATAAATGATCCAATCAAAAAATGGGCCAAAGAACTAAATAGACATTTCTCCAAAGAAGACATACAGATGGCTAACAAACACATGAAAAGATGCTCAACATCACTCATTATCAGAGAAAGGCAAATCAAAACCACAATGAGGTACCATTTCACGCCAGTCAGAATGGCTGTGATCCAAAAGTCTACAAGCAAAAATGCTGGAGAGGGTGTGGAGAAAAGGGAACCCTCTTACACTGTTGGTGGGAATGCAAACTAGTACAGCCACTAAGGCGAACAGTGTGGAGATTCTTTTAAAAAACTGGAAATAGAACTGCCTTATGACCCAGCAATCCCACTGCTGGGTATACACACCGAGGAAACCAGAATTGAAAGAGACACGTGTACCCCAATGTTCATCACAGCACTGTTTATAATAGCCAGGACATGGAAGCAACCTAGATGTCCATCAGCAGATGCATGGATAAGAAAGCTGTGGTACATATACACAATGGAGTATTACTCAGCCACTGAAAAGAATACATTTGAATCAGTTCTAATGAGGTGGATGAAACTGGAGCCGATTACACAGAGCAAAGTAAGCCAGAAAGAAAAACACCAATACCGTAAACTAACGCATATATATGGAAGCTAGAAAGATGATAATGATAACCCTGTATGTGAGACAGCAAAAGAGACACAGATGTATAGAACAGTCTTTTGGACTCTGTGGGAGAGGGAGAGGGTGGTATGATTTGGGAGAATGGCATTGAAACATCTATAATATCATATATGAAATGAATTGCCAGTCCAGGTTCGATGCAGTATACAGGATGCTTTGGGCTGGTGTACTGGGAATACCCAGAGGGATGGTATGGGGAGGGAGGAGGGAGGAGGGTTTAGGATGGGGAACACATGTATATCTGTGGCGAATTCATTTCAATATTTGGAAAAACCAATACAATATTGTGAAGCAATTAGCCTCCAATTAAAATAAATAAATTTATATTTAAAAAAAAAATAAAGAAGGAAAAGGCAGAGGAACCAGAGTTCAAATTGGCAACATCCATTGGATTATTGAAAAAGCAAGAGGATTCCAGGAAATCGTCTATATCTGCTTCATTGACTATGCTAAAGTCATCAACAGTGTGGATCACAACAAACTGTTGATAATTCTTAAAGAGAAGGAAATACCAGACCACCTTACCTGCCTCCTGTGAAACCATGTACGCAGGTCAAGAAGCAACCGTTACAACTGGATGTGGAACAACAGACTGGTTCCAAATTGAGAAAGGAGTACGCCAAGACTGCAAATTATCACCCTGCTTATTTGACTTATATGCATAGTACATCTTTAAAAATGCCAGGCTAGATGAAGTACAAGCTGGAATCAAGATTTCAGAGGAAAATATCAGTATTTTTATATTCATAGATGACATTACACTTATGGCAGAAAGCCAAAGAGAACTAAGGAGTCTCTTGATACAGTAAAAGAGGAAGATGCAAAAGCTGGCTAAAAGCTAAACATTCAAAAAAATTAAGATCATGGCATCTGGTCCCATCACTTCATGGCAAATAGATGAGGAAAGAATGGAAACAGTGACAGGCTTTATTTTCTTGGGCTCCAAAATCACTGCAGATAGTGACTGCAGCCATGAAAGTAAAAGATGCTTGCTCCTTGGAAAAAAAGCTATGACCAAACTAGACAGCATATTAAAAAGCAGAGACATTACTCTACTGACAAAGTTCTGTTTAGTCAAAGCTATGGTTTTTCCAGTAGTCATGTATGCCTGTGAGAATTGGACCATAAAGAAAGCTGAGGGCCAAAGAACTGATGTTTTTGAATTGTGGTGTTGGAGAAGACTCTCGAGAGTCCCTTGGACTGCAAGGAGATCCAAACAGTCCATCCTAAAGGAGATCAGTCCTGAATGTTCATTGGAAGGACTGATGCTAAAGCTGAAGCTCCAATATTTTGGCCACCTGAAGCAAAGAACTGACTCTTTGGAAAAGATCCTGATGTTGGGAAAGATTGAAGACAGGAGGAAAAGAGGACAACAGAGGATGAGATGGTTGGATGGCATCACCCACTTGATGAACATGAGTTTGAGCAGGCTATGAGAGTTTGTGATTTACAGGGAAGCCTGGCGTGCTACAGTCCATGGGTTCACACAGAGTTGGACACTACTGACCAACTGAACTCAACTGAACTGAATGGCCTCATTTTGACTTAATCACATTTTTAAGACCTTACCTCTAAGTATAGTCACATTCTGAAATACTAAGTGTTAGGGATTCAACAGATCAACTTTTTGGAGACACAATTCAGACCATAACAGACACCCAATATAATTGTACAGTTTCCCATATTGAAAATGTACAATTTAATGAATTTTGTGATAAGTATACATCTGTTAAATAATCTCTATCAACATACTGACCATATTCATCACTCACAACACTTTCTTCTTGTCACTTTGCAATCTATCCCTTTTATTCTCCTCCTTACACCCAGGTAACCACTGATATGCCTTCTATTAAATAGTTTGCATTTTTTAGTATTGTATTTAAAGTTTGTCATACATTATGCACATTTATCTGGTTTCAGTGTAATTCAACAACATTCTGAGATTACTCTGTGTAGTTGCCCACATGAATAGTTCATCCTAATTTAAAATGGGAAGAAGTTCTAAATAGAAATTTTCCAAAGAAGACATAAAAATGACCAACAGACACATGGAATGATGCTCAACATCACTAATCATCAAGGAAATGCAAATAAAAATCAAAAAGAGCTATCATTTGAAAACTGTTAGTATGGCTATCATCAAGAAGATAAGAAACTACAGGTATTGGCAAGGGTGTGGTTAAAAAGGAAATCATCTTACATTTGGGGGAATTTAATTGGTCAAACCGCTATAGAAAACAATATTAAAAAAAGAAAAATAGAATTGCTGTACAATTCATTAGTTATATTTCTATGTATATACAAAAAGGAAATGAAAATAAGATTTTGACAAAACATATGTCCAACAGCAAATTAATGGATACAAAGTTATTTGTGTGTGTGTGTGTATATATATATATATATATCAAGTAAGTCTAGTACTTCACTCAGTCATGTCCAACTCTTTGTGACCCCGTGGACTGTAGCCCAACAGGCTCTTCTGTCCATGGGATTCCCCAGGAAAGAATACTGGAGTGGGTTACCATTTACTTCTCCAGGGGATCTTCCCAACCCAGGGCTTGAACCTGGGTCTCCTGCATTGGAGGCAGATGCTTTAACCTCTGAGCCACCAGGGAAGTAATATATATATATATATATATATATATATATATATATATATATATACATACACACACACACACACAGAGTGCTTAGTCACTGAGGCGAGTCTGCCTCTTTGTGACTCTATGGCCTGTAGCCCACGAGGCTCCTGTGTCCGTGGGGATTGTCATGGAGTAATGTGGCTTGCCAAGCCCTTCTCAAGGAGATCTTTCTGACCCAGGGATTGAACCCAGGTCTCTTGACTTGCAGGTGGATTCTTTACCATCAGAGCCACAATAGAAGCCCAAGAATACTGGAGTGGGCAGTTTATCCCTTCTCCAAGTGATCTTCCTGACCCAGGAATTTAATCAGGGTCTCCTGCAATGCAGGCAGATTCTTTACCAGCTGACCTATCAGAGAAGTCCATATGTATGTGTGTGTGTGTCTGTATATATATCAGATCAGATCAGTCGCTCAGTCGTGTCCGATCTTTTAGACCCCATGAATCGCAGCACGCCAGGCCTCCCTGTCCATCACCAACTCCCGGAGATCACTCAGACTCATGTCCATCGAGTCAGTGATGCCATTCAGCCATCTCATCCTCTGTCGTCCCCTTCTCCTCCTGCCCCCAATCCCTCCCAGCATCAGAGTCTTTTCCAATGAGTCGACTCTTCTCATGAGGTGCCCAAAGTACTGGAGTTTCAGCTTTAGCATCATTCCTTTCAAAGAAATCCCAGGGCTGATCTCCTTCAGAATGGACTGTTTGGATCTCCTTGCAGTCAAAGGGACTCTCAAGAGTCTTCTCCAACACCACAGTTCAAAAGCATCAATTTTTCGGCGCTCAGCCTTCTTCACAGTTCAACACTCACATCCATACATGACCACAGGAAAAACCATAGCCTTGACTAGACAGACCTTTGTTGGCAAAGTAATGTCTCTGCTTTTGAATATGCTATCTAGGTTGGTTATAACTTCCCTTCCAAGGAGTAAGCATCTTTTAGTTTCATGGCTGCAGTCACCATCTGCAGTGATTTTGGAGCCCAGAAAAATAAAGTCTGATACTGTTTCCACTGTTTCCCCATCTATTTCCCATGAAGTGATGGGACCAGATGCCATGATCTTCGTTTTCTGAATGTTGAGCTTTAAGCCAACTTTTTCACTCTCCACTTTCACCTTCATCAAGAGGATTTTTAGTTCCTCTTCACTTTCTGCCATAAGGGTGGTGTCATCTGCATATCTGAGGTTATTGATATTTCTCCCGGCAATCTTGATTCCAGCTTGTGTTTCTTCCAGTTCAGCCTTTCTCATGATGTACTCTGCATAGAAGTTAAATAAGCAGGGTGACAATATACAGCCTTGACGTGCTGCTTTTCCTACTTGGAACAAGTCTGTTGTTCCATGTCCAGTTCTAACTGTTGCTTCCTGACCTGCATACAAATTTCTCAAGAGGCCAATCAGTTGGTCTGGTATTCCCATCTCTTTCAGAATTCTCCACAGTTTATTGTGATCCACACAGTCAAAGGCTTTGGCATAGTCAATAGCAGAAATAGATGTTTTTTCTGGAACTCTCTTGCTATATATATATATATATTTCCATTTTATATATAATGGTATATTACTCAGCCATGAAAAAGGAGGATACGCTTTCATTTGTGACAACATGGATTGTCCCTGAGCAAATTATGCTAAATGAGACAAGTCAGAGAGGGACAAGTGCTATGTAAGATGACATATGTTGAAGTACAAAAAATAAAAAACAAATTAAACTTGACATAAAGAGTAAAATGGTGATTATCAGGGGAGGAACAGGATAAGTGTGGCAGTGTTCAAAGGTACAAATTTGTAATATGCAGTAAATAAGCCACAGAGATCTAATATATAGTACAAAGAATATAGATAACAATACTATACTATAATTATATACTGTGATAAATATCACTACATTAGCAATATTACAAAAAGTAGCACTTTACACCTTAAACTTACACAATGTTGCATGTCAAGTTTCTTTAATTAAATCTGATTCATTTCTCATTATTGATGAGTAGATTTAATTGTATGGATATAATATGAATTATTTACCCATTCACATGTTGAGGGATATTTGGATAATTTACAATTTCAATAATTATAAATAAAACTAATATGAACCTTCTCATATGATTCTTTGTAGGGACATATGCATATGCTTTCATTTCTCTTCTGTAGTGTCTAAGAATGAAATGGTCAGATTGTATGATAAAGTCTATTTTAATTTTATAAATGTAAAATTATTTTCCAATGTATCTTTACAATTTGGTATGGATTGAATATTTGTGCCCCTACTAAGATTCATATGTCAAAGTGTAATTCCCATGGTGATGGAACTTGCAGATGGGACCTTGGAAAACAATCAGATCACAGAGGAGCTGGCATGAATGAGGTTAGTGCCTTATAGGAAGAGATGACCTCTCTCTCTTTTTCTCATGTGAGGAAACAGCAAAAAGTAATCATCTACAAACCAGGAAGGGGGTACTCACAAAGAATCAAAAGGACTTGCACATTGATCTTAGATTTCCCGGTCTCCAAATCTGTGAGAAATAAATTTCTGTTGTTAAAGATGCCTAGTGTGTGGTAATTGGTTATAACAGCCCAAGAACACTAAGACACTGTTTAATATTCCGACCATCAGAGTATGACAGATCCAGTTTCTTTGTATCTTTGCAAACACTTGAAAGGATCAGAACTCATAATTTGATAAAATTAAATTCTAGTGGATATGTAGTGATGCTTTATCACTGATTTAATTTTCATTTCCCTAATGTTAAATGGTGTTCAGCACCTTTTCATTTATTAGTTTGTCTTCCTTACATCATCCATGGCTTAAGTTAATTTTTAAAATTAAAAAAAAAAACAACAACAACAACAAAAAAAAAAACAACTGGATTTGACTTCATATGATTGAGGGGTGGCAGCCAGGAGGACCAACCCCATGTCCAAGGAGCCGAGGCTGTGCGGGTGCAGGAGGGCCTACAGGAGCTATCCCACTTTGAAGGTCAGGAGGGGCAGTGGCGAGGAGATATCCCTCGTCCAAGGTAAGGAGCAGTGGTTGCACTTTACTGGAGCAGCCATGAAGAGATACCCCACGCCCAAGGTAAGAGAAACCCAATTAAGACGGTTTGTTGCAAGACGGCATCAGAGGGCAAACACACTGAAATCATACTCACAGAAAACTAGTCAATCTGATCACACTAGGACCACAGCCTTGTCTAACTCAATGAAACTAAGCCATGCCCATGGGGCAACCCAAGACGGGTGGGTCATGGTGGAGAGATTTGACAGAATGTGGTCCACTTGAGAAGGGAATGGCAAACCACTTCAGTATTCTTGCCTTCAGAACCCCATGAACAGTATGAAAAGGCAAAATGATAGGATACTGAAAGAGGAACTCCCCAGGTCAGTAGGTGCCCAATATGCTACTGGAGATCAGTGGAGAATTAACTCCAGAAAGAATGAAGGGATGGAGCCAAAGCAAAAACAATACCCAGCTGTGGATGTGACTGGTGATAGAAGCAAGGTCCGATGCTGTAAAGAGCAATATTGTATAGGAACCTGGAATGTCAGGTCCATGAATCAAGGCAAACTGGAAGTGGTCAAACAAGAGATGGCAAGAGTGAATGTTGACATTCTAGGATTAAGCGAACTAAAATGGACTGGAATGGGTGAATTTAACTCAGATGACCATTATATCTACTACTGCAGGTAGGAATCCCTCAGAAGAAATGCAGTAGCCATAATGGTTAACAAAAGAGTCCACAATGCAGTACTTGGATGCAATCTCAAAAACAACAGAATGATCTCTGTTCATTTCCAAGGCAAACCACTCAATATTACAGTAATCCAAGTCTATGCCCCAATGAGTAATGCTGAAGAAGCTGAAGTTGAACGGTTCTATGAAGACCTACAAGACCTTTTAGAACTAACACCCAAAAAAGATGTCCTTTTCATTATAGGGGACTGGAATGCAAAAGTAGGAAGTCAAGAAACATCTGGAGTAACAGGCAAATTTGGACTTGGAATATGGAATGAAACAGAGCAAAGAGTAATAGAGTTTTGCCAAGAAAATGCACTGGTCATAACAAACATCCTCTTCCAACAACACAAGAGAAAACTCTATACATGGACATCACCAGATGGTCAACTGAAATCAGATTGATTATATTTTTTGCAGCCAAAAATGGAGAAGCTCTATTCAGTCAGCAAAAACAAGACTGGGTGCTGAGTGTGGCTCAGATCATGAACTCCTTATTGCCAAATTCAGACTTAAATTGAAGAAAGTAGGGAAAACCACTGGACCATTCAGGTATGACCTAAATAAAATCCCTTATGATTATACAGTGGAAGTGAGAAATAGATTTAAGGGCCTAGATCTGATAGATAGAGTGCCTGATGAACTATGGATGGAGGTTCGTGACATTATACAAAATACAGGGATCAAGACCATCTTCTTGGAAAATAAATGCAAAAACGCAAAATGGCTGTCTGGGGAGGCTTAAAAATAGCTGTGAAATGAAGAGAAGCAAAAAGCAAAGGAGAAAAGGAACGATATAAACATCTGAATGCAGAGATCCAAAGAATAGCAAGGAGAGATAAGAAAGCCTTTTTCAGCGATCAATGCAAAGAAATAGAGGAAAACAACAGAATGGGAAAGACTAGAGATCCCTTCAAGAAAATTAGAGATACCAGGGGAACATTTCATGCAAAGATGGGCTCGATAAAGGACAGAAATGGTATGGACTTAACAGAAGCAGAAGATATTAAGAAGAGATGTCAAGAATACACAGAAGAACTGTACAAAAAAGTTATTCATGACCCATAAAATCACGATGGTGTGATCACTCACATAGAAACAGACATCCTGGAATGTGTAGTCAAATGGGCCTTAGAAAGCATCACTACGAACAAAGCTATTGGAGGTGATGGAATTCCAGTTGAGCTCTTTCAAATCCTGAAAGATGATGCAGTGAAAGTGCTGCACTCAATATCCCAGAAAATTTGGAAAACTCAGCAGTGGCCACAGGACTGGAAAAGGTCAGTTTTAATTTTGATCCCAAAGAAATGCAATGCCAAACAATGCTCAAACTACCTCACAATGACACTCATCTCACACTCTAGTAAAGTAACGCTCAAAATTCTCCAAGCCAAGCTTCAGCAATATGTGAACTGTGAACTTCCTGATGTTCAAGATGGTTTTAGAAAAGGCAGAGGAACCAGAGATCAAATTGCCAGCATATGATGGATCATGGAAAAACAAGAGAGTTCCAGAAAAACATCTATTTCTACTTTATTGACTATGCCAAAGCCTTTGACTGTGGATCACAATAAACTGTGGAAAATTCTTCAAGAGATGGGAATACCAGACCACCTGATCTGCCTCTTGAGAAATTTGTATGCAGGTCAGGAAACAACACTTAGAACTGGACATGGAACAACAGACTGGTTCCAAATAGGAAAAGGAACACGTCAAGGCTGTATATTGTCACCCTGCTTATTTAACTTCTATGCAGAGTACATTATGAGAAACGCTGGACTGGAAGAAACACAAGCTGGAATCAAGGTTGCCGGGAGAAATATCAATAATCTCAGATATGCAGATGATACCACCCTTATGGCAGAAATTGAAGAGGAACTAAAAAGCCTCCTGATGAAAGTGAAAGTGGAGAGTGTAAAAGTTAGCTTAAAGCTCAACATTCAGAAAATGAAGATCATGGCATCTGGTCCCTTCACTTCATGGGAAATAGATGGGGAAACAGTAGAAACAGTGTCAGACTTTATTTTTTTGGGCTGCAAAAATCACTGCAGATGGTGACTGCAGCCATGAAACTAAAAGATGCTTACTCCTTGGAAGGGAAGTTATAACCAACCTAGATAGCATATTCAAAAGCAGAGACATTACTTTGCCAACAAAGGTCTGTCTAGTCAAGGCTATGGTTTTTCCTGTGGTCATGTATGGATGTGAGTGTTGAACTGTGAAGAAGGCTGAGCACCGAAAAATTGATGCTTTTGAACTGTGGTGTTGGAGAAGACTCTTGAGGGTCCCTTTGACTGCAAGGAGATCCAAACAGTCCATTCTGAAGGAGATCAGCCCTGGGATTTCTTTGAAAGGAATGATGCTAAAGCTGAAACTCCAGTACTTTGGGCACCTCATGAGAAGAGTCGACTCATTGGAAAAGACTCTGATGCTGGGAGGGATTGGGGGCAGGAGGAGAAGGGGACGACAGAGGATGAGATGGCTGGATCACTGACTCGATGGACATGAGTCTGAGTGATCTCCGGGAGTTGGTGATGGACAGGGAGGCCTGGCGTGCTGCGATTCATGGGGTTGCAGAGAGTCGGACACAACTGAGCGACTGATCTGATCTGATCTGATTCTTCACCAGGTCACCTCTATCTCTGCCCTCCCCCTTTCTTCACTAACCAACTTTCTGAATCTCTTTGTGTGTTCCAGGCTGTAGAGAACACTTAGGGAACAGATTACTGGCTGGAACTGTCTCTCTCCTTTTGATTTCTCCTTTTATACTCCTGGCCACCTCTGTCTCTTTCCTCCCTCCTTTCTTCTCTGTGTAACTCCATGAACATCTCTGAGGGATCCAGATTGCAGAGAGCACATAGGGAATTGATTACTAGCTAGCTTGCTCTCTCCCCTTTTGATTACCCCTCTTCTCCTCCTGGTCACCTCTATCTCCCGCCTCCCTCTTTTCCATGTAACTCTGCATACCTCTCTGGGTGTCCCTCTCTATGAGGAAACTTTTCATCATTAACCTAGATGTTCTATCATCAGTGCTTTATAGATGGAGAAATCTTGAGGCTACTGTAAGTATAAAACTGAAAACCAGAGGCAGGAGGCTTAAGTCCAAATGCTAAGAACACCAGAGAACTCCTGAATCCAGGGAACATTAATTGATAGGAGTTCAACAAGCACCTCCATATCTACACTGAAATCAAGCACCACCCAAGGGCCAACAAGTTCCAGAGCAAGACATATCACACAGATTCTCCAGCAGCACAAGAACATAGCCCTGAGCTTCAGTACACAGGCTGCCCAAAGTCACACCAAACCCACTGACATCTGAAAACTCATTACTGGGCAAGTCATTGCACTACAGAGAGAAGAAATCCAGCTCCACCCACCAGAACACCGACAAAAGCTTCCCTAACCAGGAAACCTTTACAAGCCACCTGTCCAACCCCACCCACAGTGAGGAAACTCCACAATAAAGAGGAACGACAAAATGCCAGAAAACAGAAAGGCCACCCCGACACCTCAATATAATAAAGATGAATAGACAGAGAAATACCCTGCAGATAAAGGAACAGGATAAATGCCCACCAAACCAAACAAAAGAGGAGGAGATAGGGAATCTACCTGATAAATAATTCTGAATAATGATAGTGAAAATGATCCAAAATCTTGAAAACAAATTGGAGTTACAGATAAATAGCCTGGAGACAAGGATGGAGAAGATGCAAGAAATGTTTAACAAGGACCTAGAAGAAATAAAAAAGAGTCAATATATAATGAATAATGCAATAAATGATATTAAAAACACTCTGGATGGTACCAACAGTAGAATAATGGAGGAAGAAGATAGGATAAGTGAGGTAGAAGATAGAAAGGTAGAAATAAATGAAACAGAGAGGAAAATAGAAAAAAAATAATTAAATGAAATAAGGACAACCTCAGAGACCACTGGGACAATGTTAAATGCCCCAACATTCAAATCATAGGAGTCCCAGAAGAAGAAAACAAAAAAGAAAGACCATGAGAAGATACTTGAGGAGATAATAGTTGAAAACTTCCATAAAATGGGGAAGAAAATAGCGACCCAAATCCAAGAAACCCAGAGAGACCCAATCAGGATAAACCCAAGCCGAAACACCCCAAGATACATATTAATAAAATTGAAAAATATCAAACACACAGAACAAATATTAAAAGCAGTAAGGGAAAAACAACAAATAACACACAAGGATTCCCATAAGGATAACAGCTGATCTTTCAAAAGAAACTCTTCAGGCCAGAAGGGAATGGCAGGATATACTTAAAGTGATGAAAGAAAATAACCTACAGCCCAGATTACTACACCCAGAAAGGATCTCCTTCAAATATTAAGGATAAATAAAAAGCTCTAAACAAGCGAAAGCTGAGAGAAATCAGCACCACCAAACCAGCTCTCCAACAAATGCTAAAGGATCTTCTCTAGACAGGAAACACAGAAAGCGTGTATAAACTCGAATACAAAACAATAAAGTAAATGACAATGGGATCATACTTATAATGATTTCCTTAAATGTAAATTGGTTGAATGACCCAACCAAAAGTAAAAGGCTGACTGAATGTATATTTAAAAAGACCCTCTTTATATTTTGTCTACAAGAGACCCACCTCGAAATAAGCGACACATACAGACTGAAAGTGAAGGGCTGGAAAAAGATATTCTATGCAAATAGAGACCAAAGGAAAGCAGAAGTAGCAATACTCATATCAGATAAAATAGACTTTAAAACAAAGGCTGTGAAAAGAGACAAAGAGGGACACTACATAATGATCAAAGGATTAATCCAAGAAGAAGACATAACAATTATAAACATATATGCACCCAACATAGGAGCACCAGAATATGTAAGACATATGCTAACAAGTATGAAAGGGGAAATTAACAATAACACAATAATAATGGGAGACTTTAATACCCCACTCACACCTATGGATAGATCAGCTAAACAGAAAATTAACAAGGAAACACAAACTTTAACCGATATAATAGACCAGTTAGACCTAATTGATATCTATAGGACATTTCACCCCAAGACAATGAATTTCACCTTTTTCTCAAGTGCACATGGAACCTTCTCCAGGATAGATCACATCCTGGACCATAAATCTAGCCTTGGTAGAGTAAAAAAAAAAAAAAAATTTTTTTTGAAATCATTCCAAGCAGTTTTCTGACCACAATGCAGTAAGATTAGATCTCATTTACAGGAGAAAAACTATTAAAAAATCCAACACATGGAGGGTGAACAACACGCTGCTAAATAACCAAGAAATCACAGATAAATAAAAAAGGAAACCAAAATATGCAAAGAAACGAATGAAAATGAAAATAAAACAACCCCAAACCTATGGGACACTGTAAAAGCAGTGCTAAGAGGAAGGTTCATAGCAATACAGGCTTACCTCAAGAAACAAGAAAAAGTCAAATAAATAACCTAACTCTACACCTAAAGCAACTAGAAAAGGAAGAAATGAAGAACCCCAGGGTTAGTAGAAGGAAACAAACCTTAAAAATTAGGGCAGAAATAAAGGCAAAAGAAGCAAAAGTGACCATAGCAAAAATCAACAAAGGAAAAAGCTGGTTCTTTTAGAAGATAAATAAAATGGACAGATCTTTAGCCAGACTCATTAAGAAACAAAGGAAGAAGAATCAAATCAACAAAATTAGAAATGAAAATGGAGAGATCACAACAGACAACACTGAAATACAAAGGATCATGAGACTACAATCAGCAACTATATGCCAATAAAATGGACAACTTGGAAGAAATGGACAAATTCCTAGAAAAGTAAAACTTTCCAAAACTGAACCAGGAAGAAATAGAAAATCTTAACAGACCCATCACAAGTACAGAAATTGAAACTGTAATCAGAAATCTTCCAACAAACAAAAGCCCAGGACCAGACGGCTTCACAGATGAATTCTACCAAAAATTTAAAGAAGAGCTAACACCTGTCCTACTCAAACTCTTGCACAAAACTGCAGAGGAACGTAAACTTCTAAACTTGTTCTATGAGGCCACCATCACCCTAATACCAAAACCTGACAAAGATGCCACAAAAAAGAAAACTACAGGCCAAATTTACTGACGAACATAGATGCAAAATCCTGAACAAAATTCTAGCAAACAGAATGCAATGACATATTAAAAAGCTCATATATCATGACCAAGTTGTCTTTATCCCAGGGATTCAAGGATTCTTCAATATCCGCAAATCAATCAATGTGATAACCACATTAACAAATTGAAAAATAAAAGCCATATGATTATCTCAATAGATGCAAAGAAAGCCTTTGACAAAATTCAACATCCATTTAGATAAAAACCCTCCAGAAAGCAGCCATAGCAAGGACATACCTCAACATAATAAAAGCTATATATGACAAACCCACAGCAAACATTATTCTCAATGGTGAAAAATTGAAAACATTTCCCCTAAAGTCAGGAAAAAGACAAGGGTGCCCACTTTCACCACTACTATTCAACATAGTTTTGGAAGCTTTGGCCACAGCAATCAGAGCAGAAAAACAAATAAAAGGAATCCAAATTGGAAAAGAAGAAGTAAACTCTCACTGTTTGCAGATGACATGATCCTCTACATAGAAAACCCTAAAGATTTCACCAGAAAATTACTAGAGTTAATCAATGAATACACTAAAGTTGCAGGATATAAAATCAACACACAGAAATCCCTTGCATTCCTGTACACTGACAATGAAAAAAACAGAAAGAGAAATTAAGAAACAAATCCATTCACCATTTCAACGGAAAGAATAAAATACTTAGGAATATATCTACCTAAAGAAACAAAAGATCTATATATAGAAAACTATAAACACTGGTGAAAGAAATCAAAGAGGACACTAAGAGATGGAGAAATGTACCATGTTCATGGATCAGAAGAATCAATATAGTGAAAATGAGTATACTATCCAAAGCAATCTATAGATTCAATGCAATCCCTATCAAGCTACCAACGGTATTTTTCACAGAGCTAGAAAAAATAATTTCACAATTTCTATGGAAATGCAGAAAACCTCGAATATCCAAAGGAATCTTGAGAAAGAAGAATGGAACTGGAGGAATCAACCTGCCTGACTTCAGGCTGTACTACAAAGCCACAGTTATCAAGACAGTATTTTCTGTCACAAAGACAGAAATATAGATCAATGGAACAAAATAGAAAGCCCAGAGATAAATCCATGCCCCTATGGACACTTTATCTTTGACAAAGGAGGCAAGAATATACAATGGAGAAAAGACAATCTCTTTAATAAGTGGTGCTGGGAAAACTGGTCACCCACTTGTAAAAGAATGAAACTAGAACACTTTCTAAAACCATACATAAAAATAAACTCAAAATGGATTAAAGATCTAAATGTAAGACCAGGAACTATAAAACTCCTAGAGTAGAACATAGGAAGAACACTCTCCGACATACATCACAACAGGATCCTCTATGACTCACCCACCCAGAATATTGGAAATAAATGTAAAAATAAACAAATGGGATCTAATTAAAATTAAGAGCTTCTGGACAACAAAGACCACCTCATGCGAAGAGTTGACTCATTGGAAAAGTCTCTAATGCTGGGAGGGATTGGGGGCAGGAGGAGAAGGGGATGACAGAGGATGAGATGGCAGGATGGCAGCACCATCTCGATGAACTTGAATTTGGGAAAACTCCAGGAGTTGGTGATGGACAGGGAGGCCTGGTGTGCTGCGATTCATGGAGTCGCAAAGAGTCGGACACCACTGAGCGACTGAAATGACTGACTGCATAACAAAGAAACTATAAGCAAGGTGAAAAGACAGCCTTCAGAATGGGAGAAAATAACAGCAAATGAAGCAACTGACAAACAATGAATCTCAAAAATATACAAGCAACTCCTGCAGCTCAATTCCAGAAAAATACACAACCCAATAAAAAAATGGGCCCAAGAATTAAAGAGACATTTCTCCAAAGAAGACATACAGATGGCTAACAAACATGAAATGATGCTGAACATCATTAATTATCAGAGAAATGCAAATCAAAACCACAACGAGGTACCATTTCACGCCAGTCAGAATGGCTGCTATCCAAAGGTCTAAAAACAATAAATGCTGGAGAGGGTGTGGAGAAAAGGCAACCCTTTTACACTGTTGGTGGGAATGCAAACTAGTACAGCCACTCTGGAGAACAGTGTGGAGATTCCTTAAAACACTGGCAATAGAAATGCCATATGACCCAGAAATCCCACTGTTGGTCATACACACTAAGGAACCCAGAATTGAAAGAGACACATGTTCCCCAATGTTCATCGCAGCACTGTTTATAATAGCCAGGACATGGAAGCAACCTAGATGTCCATCAGCAGACGAAATATTAAGAAAGCTGTGGTACATATACACAATGGAATATTACTCAGCCATTAAAAAGAATACATTGAAATCAGTTGTAATAAGGTGGATGAGACTGGAGCCTATGATACAGAGTGAAGTAAGCCAGAAAGAAAAACACCAATACAGTATACTAATGCATATATATTGAATTTAGAAAGATGGTACCGATAACCCTGTATGCAAGACAGCAAAAGAGACACAGATGTTAGAACAGTCTTTTGCACCCTTTGGGAGAGGGTGATGGTTGGATGATATGGGAAAATGGCACTGAAACATGTAAATTGTCATATGTGAAATGAATCACCAGTCCAGGTTCAATTCATGATACAGGGTGCTCGTGGCTGGTGCACTGGGATGACCCAGAGGGATGGGATGGGGAGCGTGGTGGGAGAGGGGTTCAGCATGGGGAACACATGTGCACCAGTCCTGGATTCATATCAGTGTATGGTAAAAACAATACACTACTGTAAAGTAAAAATAAAATAAAAATTAAAAAAATAAAAAAATAAAGTCTTTTTTTAAAAATAATTAAAATAAAAGCAAGTATGAATCATTTAAAGACAAATAAAAGAAAGAGTAGCAATTCTCATATTAGACAAAAATAGATTTTAAAACAGAGAACCTTACAAAAGACAAAGAACACTATATAAAAACCAAAAGTTCAATCCAAGAGGAAGACACAACAATTTCAAATATTTATGCACACCATATAGGAGTACCTCAATTCATCAGGTAGAGAATCACATATATAAAAGGAGAAATTGACTGTAACACAATAATAGTAGGGGATTTTACCACCCCTCTTATGTCAATGGACAGATCATTCAGACAGAAAGTTAATAAGGAAACAAAAGCCTTAAATTACACATTAGACCAGATGAATTTAATTGATATCTTCAGGACATTCCATCCAAACATAGCAGAGTACAGTTTCTTCTCAAAAGCACATGGAACATTCTCCAGGATAGATCACATATTGTTGTTCAGTCACTAAGTCATGACCGACTCTTTGCAACACCATGGACTGCAGCAAGCCAAGCTTCCCTGTCTCCTACTATTGCCCAGAGTTTACCCAAGTTCATGTCCATTGAATCAGTGATGCCATCTAATCATCTCATCCTCTGTTGCCTTCTTCTACTTCTGCCTTCAATCTTTCACAACATCAGAGTTTTTTCTAATGAGCCAGCTATTCCCATCAGGTGGCCAAAATATTGGAGCTTCATCTTCAACATCAGTCCTTCCAATGAGTTTTCATGGTTGATTTCCTTTAGGATTGATTGGTTTCATCTCTTGCTGTCCAAGGTACTCTCAAGAGTCTTCTCCACCACAGTTTGATAGCATCGCTTCTTTGGGACTCTGCCTTCTCTATGGTCCAACTTTCACATCCATACATGACTACTGGAAAGACCACAGCTTTCACTGTATGGATCTTTGTCAGCAAAGTGATGTCTTTGCTTCCTAATATACTGTTTGTCATCATTTTCCTTCCAATAAGCAAATGCCTTCTAATTTCATGGCTACAGTCACCATCCGCAGTGATTTTGGAGCCCAAGAAGATGAAATCTGTCACTACTTCCACCTTTTCACCCTGAACTTGCTATGCAGTAATGGGACAAAATGTCATGATCTTAGTTTTCTTTTAATATTTAGTCTTAAGCCAGATATTTCACTATCCTCTTTCACCCTCAAGAGGCTCTTTAGTTCTTTTGCACTTTCTGCCATTAGAATGGTATAATCTACATATATGAAGTTGTTGACATTTTTCTGGCAATCTTGATTCCAGCTTGTAACTCATCCAGCCCAGCATTTCTCATGATGTAACCTTCATAGAAGTCAAATAAATAGGGTGACAATATACCGCCTTGTCATACTCCTTTCTCAATTTTGATCCAGTCAGTTGTTCCATATTAGGTTCTAACGGTTGCTTCTTGACCCACATACAGGTTTCTCAGGAGACAGATAAGATTGTCTGGTATTCCTATCTCTTTAAGAGTTTTCCAGTTTTTTTGTGATCCATACAGTAAAGGCTTTTCCATAGTCAATGAAACAAGCTGATGTTTTTCTGGAATCTGCTTGTTTTCTCTATGGCCCAGTGAATGTTGGCAATTTGATCTCTGGCCTTCTGCCTTTTCTAAATCCAGATTGAACATCTTGAAGTTCTCAGTTCAAGCACCTCTGAAGCCTAGCTTGAAGGATTTTGAACATAAGATTATGTTGACAAGATTGTCAACATGTGAAATGAGTACAATTGTATGTAATTTGAACAGTCTTTCACATTGCCTTTCTTTGGGATTGAAATGAAAACTGACCTTTATCCAGTTCTGTGGCCACTACTGAGTTTCCAAATTTGTGGTTATATTAAGTGCATCATTTTAACAGTATCATCTTTTAGTTTTTAAGTAGCTCACCTAGAATTTCATCACCTCCATTAGCTTTGTTCATAGCAATGTTTCCTAAGGCCCACTTGACTTTGCTTTCCATGCTCTAGGTGAGTGCCCACACCATAGTGGTTATCTGGGTCATAAGACCTTTTTTGTACCGTTCTCCTGTGTATAGATCACATATTAGGTCACATATCAAGCCTTGGTAAATTTAAGAAAATTTAAATTGTATCATGCTCCTTTTCTGATCACAACTCTATCATACTAGATATCAATTACATGAAAAAAAAATAAAAAAAACAAACGCATGGGTGTTAAACAATACACTTTTAAATAATCGACAGATCACTTAAGAAATCAAAGTGGAAATAAAAATACCAATAAACAAATGACAACAAAAACACTACAACCCCAAAGCTATGGGACACAGCAAAGGAAGTTCTAAGAGGGAAGTTTGTAGCAATATAATCCTACCTCAAGAAACAAGAAAAACATCACATATACAACTTATCTTACACCTAAAGCAACTGGAAACAGAAGAACAAAACAAAACAAACAAAAAACAGTTTGTAGAGGGGAATAAATCATAAGATCAGAGAAGAGGGGACTTTCAAGATTGTGGAAGACTAAGATGGTGAGATCACCCCCTCCCAACAAATATATAAAAAAATTCTCTGCATATGGAACAACTACTACAGAATACATTCTGAGCACTGGCAGAAGAAACCAGACATAAGAAATAGTAAGCCCATCTCCCCAGAATAAGGTAGGGGGAAAGATAAGGATAAAAAAGATACAAAAGATTTGGGGGCCAGGACCTGTCCCCCGGGGAGGAGGTCATGAAGGAGGAGATGTTTCTGCACACTCAGAAACCACCTCACAAGCAGATTCAGAGAGAGTTTTAGAACCTCAGAGGGGAACACAGCAACAGGTGCTCAGAGGGAAAAGTAGAATTCACCACAGAAATTAGTGCTGAACAGCACTTCCCAGCTGAAAAATGTCTGATGTGCCCACCATGGTGACTGGGGCTGGGTGCTGAGGCTTAGGCTTTGTGGATTGGACCCCAGAGAGAGGACCAGGGTTGGCACCGTGAAGACACTCTGAGGGATCTAGTATGGCACAGCTGAAGGAGTCTAGGAAAAAGTCTGGGCCTCCCAGAGAGGCAAGAGATCATTGCCTCCATGATCCCTTAACTCTGCATGCTCTCTGATAGCTGCTGTGTGTCCAGCCACTGCCAAAGACAGCAGGAGTGCCAGAGGTGGAACTAGATGTGACTACTGTTTAATATCCCAGAGTGAGGAAAGCAAGCCAACTGGCCACTCTGAAAGTCAGGGAGAGTGCCTGAGGCAGCAGTCAAAAAGCTGCCACTGCAGATACAGCCTTAGTGGCAGCAGCTGCCACTAAGCTGTGAGCAGTCACAGATTACTACCCACACTCTCCTGGGAGCCTAAGCAGCTTGGCTTTTCCTAGGGATCCAGGACAAGAGGCCAATTCTGCTGAGACAGCGTATGGTCCACCTCACATTGTAGCATCATCTGGCAGGTCTCTACTGCTACAGGCATTTCCAGGTACGTCCCAATTCTAGCTGCCATACCAAGTCCTCATCCAAGTCTGACTGAAAAAGTGGGCCCTAATAAGCTTCAGCCTTCAACCTCTCTTGTCTTGGCAGAGAAAAGACACCAGAGGGTGACCTACAATCAGAGGCAGGCCCAAAACCAAAGCGAAACACCAAGGGATGAATGATCAAAGAAGAGGAAGGGAATTAGTTTCTGCAGCCACTGATCCACTGGATTAAATCTCCACAATTAGCCTGAGACTATGGATTTGGGGGGCAATTGTGGACTCTGGGAGCAAGTACCAGCTGGAGTAAGGCCAGAACTAAGCCTGAGCTGACTCCACACTGCCCACAACAGGTCCAGATACATTCCTAGAAATATTGGAGGATGTCATGAGTAGGCAGATTGGCTGATGCTCGCTGTGTAGAGGGCATTCTTCTCACTGTATTTTTCTCTCTCTTTGGGTTTTCTTGGATGTTGAGCGTTGCTTTCAACATGAACCTTGGGTTTTTTTTCTTCTGTGCTATGTGACCTGTGAAGTCTTCGTACTACAGTAAGGGCTCAGTCCTGAACCTCAGAGGAGGAAGACCTGAGTCCAGAACTTTGGAGAACTCCCAACTCCTTGAAATATTAATTAGATCTTTCACAAAGGCTCCCATCTCAACACTAAGACCAGGCCGACCAAAAGGTTAGCACACTACAGTGCCAGATGCATCATGCTAAACCTTCAACACAACAGGAACATAAACCTGCCCATTGGAAGACAGAATGACAAAGCCATTCCAGGTCCACAGAAACCACAAAACATGTCATTGATCATGGCACTGACAACACAGGAACAACCCCCTGCCAAGCCAGAAACCTTCACAAAGCACTGTTCCAACACCACCCAGGGAGGGAAAATGCTGCAAAAAGAGAAACTATGACCTTTCCTGCATACAGAAAGAAGACCCCCAAACTCAGTAAATTAAGCAAAATGAAAATACAGAGAAACATGCAGCAGATGAAGGAGCATTGTAAAAACTCACAAGACCAAAAAAAAAAAAAAAAAAAAAAAAAAAAGGAAGAGACAATAGGCTGTAAAATAGAAGAACAAAATCAGAGCAATGATTGTAAATATCCAACATTTTGGAAATAAAATGGACTCACAGATAAATGGAATAGAGGCACAGATCAAAGAGATACAAAAAACATTAACAAATACCTAGAAGAGATAAAAAATAAGCTATGAACAACAAAGTAACTAAGATTAAAAACACACTAGAAGCAACCTGGTGCCTGAGGCAGAAGATCAAATAAATGAAATGGAAGATAGAATGGTGGAAATAACTGGAGCAGAAAAATAAAAAAAAAAAAATTTAAACTAAATGAGGACAGTCTCAGAAACCTCTGGGACAAAATTAAGCACACCAACATCCGAATTATAGCAGTCTCAAAAATGCCAGGTTGGATGACTTACAAGCTGAGATCTAGATTGCTGGGAGAAATATCAAAAATTTCAGATATGCAGATGGTACAACTCTAATGGAAGAAAGTGAATAAGAACTAAAGAGTCTCTTGATGAGGGTGAAAGAGGAGCGTGAAAAAGCTAGTTTAAAACACAACATTGAAAAAACTAAGATAATGGCATCCATTCCCATCACTTCATGGCCAATAGAAGGGGAAAACGTAGAAGCAGTGACAAAGTGGAGTCTCTTCTTGGGATCCAAAACCACTTCAAATGGTAACTGCAGCCATAAAATTAGAAGATGCCTGCTTTTTGGAAGGAAAGCTATGGCAATCTTAGACAGCATATTAAAAAGCAAAGACATAACTTTGCCAATAAAGGTCCATATAGTCAAAGCTATGATGATAGGTTACTGGTAATTCTTTATAGATGTGACAAACCCACAGCAAACATTATCCTCAATGGTGAAAAATTGAAAGCATTTCCCCTAAAGTCAGGAAAAAGACAAGGGTGCCCACTTTCACCAATACTATTCAACATAGCTTTGGAAGTTTTGGCCACAGCAATCAGAGCAAAAAAAGAAATGAAAGGAATCCAAACTGGAAAAGAAGAAGTAAAACTCCCACTGTTTGCAGATGACATGATCCTCTACATAGAAAACCCTAAAACTCCAACAGAAAATTACTAGAGCTAATCAATTAATATAGTAAAGTTGCAGGATATAAAATCAACACACAGAAATCCCTTGCATTCCTATACACTAATAATGAGAAAATAGAAAGAGAAATTAAGGAAACAATTTCATTCACCATTGCAACGAAAAGAATAAAATACTTAGGAATATATCTACCTAAAGAAACAAAAGACCTATATATAGAAAACTATAAAACACTGGTGAAAGAAATCAAAGAGGACACTAATAGATGGAGAAATATACCATGTTCATGGATCAGAAGAATCAATATAGTAAAAATGGGTATACTACCCAAAGCAATCTACAGATTCAATGCAATCCCTATCAAGCTACCAATGGCATTTTTCACAGAGCTAGAACAAATAATTTCGCAATTTGTATGGAAATACAAAAAAACCTCGAATATTCAAAGGAATCTTGAGAAAGAAGAATGGAACTGGAGGAATCAACCTGCCTAACTTCAGGCTCTACTACAAAGCCACAGTCATCAAGACAGTATGGTACTGGCACAAAGACAGAAATATAGACCAATGTAACAAAATAGAAAGCCCAGAGATAAATCTATGCACCTATGGACACCTTATCTTTGGTAAAGGAGGCAGGAATCTACAATGGAGAAAAGACAATCTCTTTAATAAGTGGTGCTGGGAAAACTGGTCAACCACTTGTAAAAGAATGAAACTAGAACACTTTCTAACACCATACACAAAAATAAACCCAAAATAGATTAAAGATCTAAATGTAAGACCAGAAACTATAAATCTCCTAGAGGAGAACATAGACAAAACACTCTCTGACATAAATCACAGCAGGATCCTCTATGACCCTCCTCCCAGAATATTGGAAATAAAAGCAAAAATAAACAAATGGAACCTAATTAAAATTAAAAGCTTCTGCACAACAAAGGAAATTATAATCAAGGTGAAAAGACAGCCTTCAGAATGGGAGAAAATAATAGCAAATGAAGCAACTGACAAACAACTATCTCAAAAATATGCAAGCAACTCCTGCAGCTCAAGTCCAGAAAAATAAACGACTCAATAAAAAAAAAAAAAAAAAAAAAAAAAGGCCAAAGAACTAAACAGACATTTCTCCAAAGAAGACATACAGACGGCTAACAAACACATGAAAAGATGCTCAACATCACTCATTATCAGAGAAATGCAAATCAAAACCACAATGAGGTACCATTTCACACCAGTCAGAATGGTTGCTATTCAAAATTCTACAAGCAATAAATGCTGGAGAGGTTGTGGAGAAAAGGGAACCCTATTATACCTTGGTGGGAATGCAAACTAGTATATCCACTATGGATAACTGGAAATAGAATTGACTTCTGACCCAGCAATCCCACTACTGGGCATACACACCGAGGAAACAAGAATCGAAAGAGACACGTGTACCCCAGTGTTCATTGAAGCACTGTTTACAGTAGCCAGCATATGGAAGCAACCTAGATGTCCATCAGCAGATGAATGGATAAGAAAACTGTTGCACATATACACAATGGAGTATTACTCAGCCTTTAAAAAGAATACATTTGAATCAGTTCTAATGAGGTGGATGAAACTGGAGCCTATTATACAGAGTGAAGTAAGCCAGAAAGAAAAGCACCAATACAGTATACTAATGCATATATATGGAATTTAGAAAGATGGTAACAATAACCTTGTATGTGAGACAGCAAAAGAGACACAGATGTATAGAACACACTTTTGGACTCTGTGGGAGAGGAAGAGGGTGGGATGATTTGGGAGAATGGCATTAAAACCTGTATAATATCATATATGAAATGAATCACCAGTCCAGGTTCGATGCATGATACAGGATGCTTGGGGCTGGTGCACTGGGATGACCCAGAGAGATGGTATGGGGAGGAAGGTGGGAGGGGGATTCAGGATGGGGAACACGTGTACACCTGTGGCGGATTCATGTTGATGTATGGCAAAACCACCACATTATTGTAAGGTAATTAGCCTCAAATTAAATAAATAAATTTATATATATATATATATATTAAAAAAAACCTTAATATTCATGGGAAGGACTGATAGTGAAGCTGTAGCTCTAAAACTTTATCAACCTGATGTGAAGAGCTGTCTCAATGGAAAAGACCTTGATGACTGGAAAGATTGAAGGCAGGAGGAGAAGGGGACGACAGAGGATGAGATGGTTGGATGGCATCACAGACTCAATGGACATGAGTTTGAGCAAACTCTGGGAGATAATGAAGGACAAGTAAGCCTTGTGTGCTGTCCATTGGATTGCAGAGTCAGAAACAACTGCGTGACTGAACAACAACAATGATATCAAACTACTATGAGCAATTATACACCAATAAATTGGCAACTTAGAAGCAATGAACATATTCCTAGAGAAACAGAAAAGATGAACACACCAATCACGAGCACCAAAATTGAAACTCTAATCAGAATTCTTCCAACAATAAAAACCCAAGGCCAGATGGCTTCACAAGCTAATTAATTCTACCAAATTTTAGAGAAGGGCTAACATCTATTCTGCTAAAACTCTTACAGAAAACTGTAGAGAGAGGAAAACTCCCAAACTCATTCTAAAAGAACACCAACACCCTGATGCCAAAAACCAACAAACATACCATTAAAAGGCCAATATCATTGATGAACATAGATGAAAAAGTCCTCGATAAAATTCCAGAAAACAGAATCCAACAGCACATTGAAAGGTCATACATTATGATCAAGTAGGCTTGATTCCAGGAATTCAAGGATTCTTCAATATACAGAAATCGATCAATGTGATGCACCATATTAGCCAATTGAAAGATACAAACCATATGGCCATCTCAATAGATGCTGAGAAAGCTTTTGACAAAATTTAACATCCATTTATGATAAAACCCTCCAGAAAGTAAGCACTGAATGCACATACATCAACATAATAAAGGCTTTTTACAACAAACCTACAGCAAACATTATTCTTAGTGGTGAAAAGTGAAACAACTTCCTCTAAGATTAGGAACAAGACAACACTGCCCACTCACTACTATTATTCAGCATAGTGTTGGAAACCCTAGCCATGAAAATCAGAGAAGAAACATAAATAAAAGGAATCCAGATGCAGATGGGTACAGAAGCAGTAAAACTTGCATTGTTTGAAGACAACATGATAGCATACATAGAAAACCCTAAATATATCATCAAAAACGTACTGGAGTTAATCAATGAATTCAGTAAAATTTCAAATACAAAATCAATACAGAGAAACCCTTTGTATTCCTATACACTAACAAAGAAAAAATCAGAAATTTAAATTAAGGAAACAATCATGTTCACCAGTGGAATAAAAATAATAATATATATATAAGAATAAGCATACCTAAATAGAAATAAGAGCTGCATGCAGAAAACTCTAAAATGCTCATGAAAGAAATAAAAAACAACACAAACAGATGGCAAGATATATCATGATCTTGAATTGGAAGAATCAATATTGTGAAAATGACTATATTACCCAAAGCAATCTTCATATTCAGTACAATTCCTATCAAATTACCAATGACGTTTTTCTTAGTATTAGTTCAAGAGATTTTACAATTTGTATAGAAACACAAAAGACCCCAAATAGCCAAAGTGATCTTGGGAAAGAAAAATGGAGCTGGAGGAATCAACATTCCTGACTTCAGACTATAGAACAAAGCCACAGTAATCAAGACAGTATGGTATTGGCATAAAAACTCTAATATAATCAATGGAACAAGGTAGAAAACCCAGAGGTAAACTTACACATCTATGGGAACCTTAACTTTGACAAAACATGACTGATTATTAGAGAAATGAAATCAAAACTACAATGAAGTATCATCTAACATCAGTCAGAATGACCATCATCTAAACATCTGCAAACAATAAATGATGGAGAGCATGTGAAAAAAAGGGAACACTCCTGCGCTGTTGGTGGGAGTTGATAAAATCACTATGGAGAAGAGTATCCAGAAATCCCACTATCAGGCAGATACCCTGAGAAAACCATAATTCAGAAAGACACATACATCCCAGTTTTCATTGCAGCATTATTTACAATAGCTAAGACATGGAAGCAACCTAGATTTCCATCTCAGATGAGTGGATAAGGACGATGTGGTACATATATACAATGGAATATTATTCAGCCATAGAAAAAGAATGAATTTGAGTCAGTTCCAAAGAGGTGGATGAACCTATAGCCTATCATACAGAGTGAATTAAGTCAGAGAAATAGCACATATTGTATATTAACATCTATATATGAAATCTAGGAAAATGCTACTGATGAACCTATTTTCAGGATAAGAATAGAGATTCAGACAGAGAGAGCAGACTTGTGGACCCAGCGCGGAAAGGAGAGCATAAGATGAATTGAGAGAGTAGCATTGAGTTATATATATGACTATATGTAAAATAGCTAGTGGGAAGTTGCTGTACCACACAGGGAAATAAAGCCAGTGCTCTGTGACAACCTAGAGGGATGGGAAGGAATTGGACGTGGAAGGAGATTCAAGAAGGAGGGGACATATCTATGAAAGAAGTGAAAATGAAAATCGCTCAGTTATGTCCAACTCTTTGTAACCCCAAGGACTATACAGTCCATGGAATTCTCCAGGCCAGAATGTTGAAGTGGGTAGCCTTTCCCTTCTCAGGGGATTTTCCCAACCCAGGGATCAAACCTGTTTCCTGCTTTGCAGGCAGATTCTTTATCAGCTGAGCTACAAGACATAATTATACTTAAGGCTAATTCACAATATTGCATGGCAGAACATTCTCCAATTGAAAATTTTTTTTCAAAAGAACAAAAAAGAAACATAGAAAAACTGCAAACTCTCCTCTGAGACTGTATCATCATTAGTATTGGCAAAATTCTATCAATACTTATAATGAAATGATCTTTCACTTTTAAAATTAGGTATATAAATTTGGAAGAATGAAAACTTTGGAGAATATTTTTTTTTTCATTTTTAAAGAGGCTATAGATGCTCAGGCTTCATATAATCTGATTTTCCTTTATAATTTACCTTTTAATAAATTGTTGGTAATAAGTTTTTAACCATTTACTCACTAGAAGCTTAACATTCTTTAGGGTCATAGTATCCTAATCTTTCTTGACTCACTAAGCAGTGTAGTGCAATACTTCATCTACTGAAACTTATTCATTTTAAAGTTTTCTTTTATGCTTTTTGAACTGTCTGCTATTCCACCAGAGATTAATATACATAAACTTCAACTTTAATTCAATTCACAGAATGTTTGTTGCACATACATTAGATGTATAGGAAAGTAAGGAAATGATTTATGAAAAGATGGAGAATTCACTAACAGTAGTTTTTACTTTCTCATTCAGAATTTTATCTAATCCTTCAAGCAAGGATTTTTCCTTTCTACCTTGGAGAACTTGTAACCAAGAATGCATTATTGCAATAAGAACAATATGGGTGGGGTCTTCTAACCACAATAGGGATTTTATACTCAACTTTTTCCCACACTCTCCTGGATTTTCAGGTGGACTCTTTACCACTGTGTCACCTGGGGAACCCACCTATGTCTCATGCATTTGATAAAAATTCAATGTTACTATCTCTATAGAGGGTTTCCCTGGTAGCTCAGATGGTAAAGAATACACCTGCAATGCAGGAGACCTAAGTTCAATCCCTGGGTTGGGAAGATCCCCTGGAGGTGGGCATGGTAACCCGCTCTAGTATTCCTGTCTGGAGAATCCCCATGGCCAAAGGAGTCTGGCAAGCTGCAGTCCATGGGGTTGCAAAGAGTTGGACATGACAGAGTGACTGAACTGAACTTCCCACACTAATCTAAGAACAGCCATCCTATGATTTTCTATAGAGCTGTGCTTAATCGTTCAGTCATGAAAATGAAGTGACCAGACCAGAGAGGAAATGATGCTCAGTTGTGGATGTGTCTGCTGCTGAAAGTAAACTCTGATGCATAGAAACCTGGAATGTTATATCCATGAATCAAGGTAAATTGGAAAACCCAGAAGTGGCCACAGGACTAGAAAAGGTCAATTCCCAAGAAAGGCAGTAGTAAAGAATGCTCAAATTGTCAGACAGTTGTATCCATTTCCATGTAAGTAATGTTATGCTCAAAATCTTTCAAGCTAGGCTTCAACATTACATGAATCGAGAACTTCCAAATGTTCAAGCTGGGTTTAGAAGAGCAGAGGAACCAGAGATCAAGTTGCCGACATTCACTGGATCATAGAGAAAGAAACTGAATTCCAGAAAATCATCTTCCTCTATTTCATTGACTACACTAAGCCTTTGACTGTGTGGATCACAACAAAATGTGGAGAACTCTTAAAGAGATAGGAATACCAGACCCTCTTACCTATCTCCTGAGAGATTTGTATGTGGGTCAAGAAGCAACAGTTAGAACCTAATATGGAACAACTGACAGATTAAAATTGAAAAAGCACACAAGGCTGTTTATTGTCACCCTGCATATTTAACTTATAAGCAGAGCACATAACTTATAAGCTGGGCTGGATGAGATACAAATTGGAATCAAGAATACCTGGAGAAATATCAACACCCTCCGATACGCAGATGATACCACATTAATGGCAGAAAGTGAAGAGGAACTAAAGAACCTCTTAATGAAGGTGAAAAAGAAGAGTGACAAAGTCATCTTAAAATTCAATAATAATAAAAAAGTAAGATCATGGTATCTTGTCCCATCACTTCACAGCAAATAGAAGGGGAAAAGTTGGAAGCACTGAGAGATTTCCTCTTCTTGGGTTCTAAAATCACTGGGGATATGGTGACTGAAGCCATGAAATTACAAGACACTTGCTTCTTGACAGGGAAACTATAGCAAACTTAGTGTATTATCTATGAGCTGACTCATTGGAAAAGACACGGATGCTGGGGAAGATTGAAGGCATGTGTTAGCTTAAGGTGTACAGCAAAAGAATTCAGTTTACAAACACACACACACACACACACACACACACACACATATGGCAGAAAGTGAAGAACTAAAGAGCCTCTTGAGGAAAGTGAAAGAGGAGAGTGAACAAGTTGGCTTAAAGCTCAACATTCAGAAAGCTAAGATCATGGCATCTGGTCCCATCACTTCATGGCAAATAGATGGGGAAACAGTGGAAACAGTGTCAGACTTTATTTTTCTGGGCTCCAAAATCACTGCAGATGGTGACTGCAGCCATGAAATTAAAAGACACTTACTCCTTGGAAGGAAAGCTATGACCAACCTAGATAGCATATTCAAAAGCAGAGACATTACTTTGTCAACAAAGGTCTGTCTAGTCAAGGCTATGGTTTTTCCAGCAGTCATGTGGGGATGTGAGAGTTGGACTCTGAAGAAAGCTGAGCACTGAAGAATTGATGCTTTTGAACTGTGGTGTTGGAGAAGACTCTTGAGAGTCCCTTGGACTGCAAGGAAATCCAACCAATCCATCCTAAAGAAAATCCTGGGTGTTCGTTGGTAGGACTGATGTTGAAGCTGAAACTCCAATACTCTGGGCACCTGATGAGAAGAGCTGACTCATTTGAAAAGACCCTGATGCTGGGAAAGATTGAAGACCGGAGGAGAAGTGACAACAGAGGATGAGATGTTTGGATGGCATCACTGACTCAATGGACATAAGTTTGGGTAGACTCTGGGAGTTGGTGAGGGACAGGGAGGCCTGGCGTACTGTGGTTCATGGGGTTGCAAAGAGTCAGACACAACTAAGGGACTGAACTGTGTGTGTGTTTATATAAAAATATATATACACTTAACTGATTATATATAACTGGTCATTATTTGTATGTATATATTTTTATATTTCACAGATTGTTATATAATATGATATTTATCTTTCTCTATATAGCTTACTTCACTTAGTATGATTATCCTCTCAGTCCATCCATTTTGTTGCAAATGACATGATTTCATTGTTTTTATTGTTGAGTAATATTGCCTTATTACTCTCCCCAGTCAATCTATCTCGTCAGGAAGCTTCCACAAGCCTCTTATCCTTATCCATTAGAAAGCAGACAGAATGAAAACATGGTCACAGAAAACTAACCAAACTGAACACATGAATCACAGCCTTGTCTAACTCAATGAAGATATGAGCCAAGCTGTGTAGAGCCACCTAAGACAGAGGAGTCATGGCAGAGTTCTGACAAAATGTAGTCCACTGGAGATGGCAATGGCAAATCACTTCGAATAATTGCCTTGAGAACACCATGAGCAGTATGAAAAGACAAAAATATATGACACTGAAAGAAGAACTCCCCAGGTTGGTAGGTGCCCAATATGCTACTGGAGAAGAGTGGAGAAATAACTCCAGAAAGAATGAAAAGGTGAAAACAATGCTCAGTTGTGGTTGTGACTGGTGATAGAAGTTAAGTCCAATGCTGTAAAGAATGGTATTGCATAGGAACCTGGAATGTTAGTTCATGAATCTAGGTAAATTAAAGTGATCAAACATGGAGATGGCAAGAGTGAATATCAACGTTTTAGGAATCAGTGAGCTAAATAGCACTAGAAGAGGCGGATTTAATTCAGGTGACCACTATATCTATTACTGTGGGCAAGAATCCCTTAGAAGAAATGGAGAAGTTAATAGTCAACAAAAGAGTCTGAAATGCAGTAATTGGGTGCAATCTCAAAAATGACAGAATTATCACTTTGTTTCCAATGAAAACCTTTCAGTGTCACAGCAATCCAAGTCTATGCATCAACCACTAATGCCAAAAAGGTGAACTTGAACAGTTCAATGAAGACCTACAAGACCTTCTAGAACTAACACCAAAAAAAGATGTCCTTTTCATCAAAGGGAACTGGAATGCAAAAGAATGAAGTGAAGAGATACCTGGAGTAACAGGCAAGTTTGACCATAAAGTACAAAATGTAGAGGGACAAAGGCTAACCGAGTTTTGCCAAGGGAGTGCACTGCTCATAGCAAACACCCTCTTACAACAACACAACAGACGACTCTACACATGGACATCACCAGATCGTCAATACTGAAATCACATTGCTTACATTTTTTGGAGCCAAAGATGGAAAAGCTATATATATTCATCAAAAACAAGACTGGGAGCTGCATGTGGCTCAGATAATGAAACCATTATTGCAAAATTCAGACAAAAATTGCAGAAAGTGGGGAAAACCACTAGACTGTTCAGGTATGACATAAATCAAAATGCTTACAATTATACAGTGAAAGTGACAAAAAGACTCAAGGGATTAGATCTGATGAGTTCCTGAAGAAATATGAATGGAGGTTTCCTGACATTGCACAGGAAGTGGTGATCAAGATCATCCCCAAGGGAAAAAAAAAATACAAAAAGGCAAGATGGTCATCTGAGGAGGCATTACAAATATCTGAGAAAAGAAGAGAAGCAAAAGGCAAAGGAGAAAAGGAAAGAGATATCCATCTGAATGCGGAGTTCCAAACAATAACAAGGAGAGACAAGAAAGCCTTCCTCAGTGATCAATGCAAAGAAATAGAGGAAAACAATAGAATGGAAATGACTGAAGATCTCTTCAAGAAAATTAGAGATACCAAGGGAACATTTCATGCAAGGATGGGCATAATAAAGGACAGAAATGATATGGACCTAACAGAAGCAGAAGATATTAAGAAGAGGTGGCAAGAACAGCCAGAAAAACTATATAAAAAAGATCTTCATGACCCAGATAACCACAATGGTGTGATGATTACTCACCTAGAGCCAGACACTCTGGAGTGCTATCAAGTGGACCTTAAAAAGCATCACTACAAACAAAGCTAGTGGAGGTGATGGAATTCCAGTTGAGGTATTTCATACCCTAGAACCTCTGAAAGTGCTGCTCTCAATATGCCAGAAAATTTGGAAAATTAAACAGGACTGGAAAAGGTCAGTTTTCATTCTAATCCTAAAGAAAGTCTATGCCAAAAAATGTTCAAACTACTGCACAATTGCAATCATTGCACACACTAACAAAGTAATGCTCAAAATTCTCCAAGCTAGGCTTCTACAGTATATGAACTGTGAACTTGCAGGTGTTCAAGATTAATTTAGAAAAGGCAGAGGAACCAGAGATCAATTGCCAACATCCATTGTGTCATAGAAAAAGAAAGGGAGTTCCAGAAAAAAACATTCATTTCTGCTTTATTGAGTACACCAATGCATTTCACTATGTGGATCACAACAAACTGTGGAAAATTCTTAAACAGATTGGAATACCAGACCCCCTTACCTGCCTCCTGAGAAATCTGTATGTAGGTCAAGAAGCAACAGTCAGAATCAGTCATGAAACAACAGACTGGTTGCAAAATGGGAAAAGAGAATGTCAAGGCTGTATATTGTCACCCTGCTTATTTAACTTATATGTAGAGCACATCATGGGAAAGTACACCATGGAAAATGCCAGGCTGAATGAAGCACAAGCTGGAATCAAGTTTTCTGGGAGAAAGATCAATCAACTCAGATATACATATGGCACCACCCTTATAGCAGAAAGTGAAGAAGAATTAAAGAGCCTTTTGATGAACGTGAAAGTCAGTCAGTTTAGTCGGTCAGTCATGTCTGACTCTTTGCGACACCATGAATTGCAGCATGACAGGCTTCCCTGTCCATCACCAACTGCTGGAGTTCACTCAAACTCACGTCCATCGAGTCAGTGATGCCATCCAGCCATCTCATCCTCTGTCGTCCCCTTCTCCTCCTGCCCCAAATCCCTCCCAGCATTAGAGTTTTTTCCAACGACTCAACTCTTCCCATCAGGTAGCCAAAGTACTGGAGTTTCAGCTTTAGCATCAGTCCTTCCAAAGAACACCCAGGACTGATCTCCTTTAGGATGACTGGTTGGATCTCCTTGCAGTCCAATGGACTCTCAAGAGTCTTCTCCAACACCACAGTTCAAAAGCATCAATTCTTCAGCACTCAGCTTTCTTCACAGTCCAACTCTCACATCCATACCTGACCACTGGAAAAACCATAGCCTTAACTAGATGGACCTTTGTTGGCAAAGTAATGTCTCTGCTTTTGAATATGCTATCTAGGTTGGGCATAAGTTTCCTTCCAAGGAGTAAGCGTCTTTTAATTTCATGCCTGCAATAACATCACCTACAGTGATTTTGGAGCCCCCAAAAATAAAGTCTGCCACTGTTTCCACTGTTTCTACATCTATTTCCCATGAAGTGATGGGACCAGATGCCACGATCTGTTTTCTGAATGTTGAACTTTAGGGCAACTTTTTCACTCTCCTCTTTCACATTCATCAAGAGGCTTTTTAGTTCTCCTTCACTTTCTGCCATAAGGGTGGTGTCATCTGCATATATGAGGTTATTGATATTTTTCCTGGCAAACTTTATTCCAGCTTGTGCTTCATCCAACCCAGAATTTCTCATGATGTACTCTGCATATAAGTTAAATAAGCAGGGTGACAATATACAGCCTTGACGTACTCATTTTCCTATTTGGAACCAGTCTGTTGTTCCATGTCCAGTTTTAGCTGTTGCTTCCTGACCTGCATAGAAGTTTCTCAAGAGGAAGGTCAGGGTGGTCTGGTATTACCATCTCTTTCAGAATTTTCCACAGTTTATTGTGATCCACACAGTCAAAGGCTTTGTCATAGTCAATAAAGCAGAAATAGATGTTTTCCTGGAACTCTCTTGCTTTTTTGATGATCCAGAAGATGTTGGCAATTTGGTCTCTGGTTCCTCTGCCTTTTCTAAAGCCAGCTTGAACATCAGGAAGTTCACGGTACATGTATTGCTGAAGCCTGGCTTGGAGAATTTTGAGCATTACTTTACTTGCGTGTGAGATGATTGCAATTGTGTGGTAGTTTGAGCATTCTTTGGCATTGCCTTTCTTTGGGATTGGAATGAAAACTGAGCGTTTCCAGTCCTGTGGCCACTGCTGAGTAGAGTGAAAAAGTTGGCTTAAAAGTTAGCTTTCAAAAAATGAAGATCATGGCATCTAGTCCCATCTCTTCATGGCAAGTAAATGGGGAAACAATGGAAACAGTGACATATTTTATTTTCTTGGGCTCAAAACTCACTGCAGATAGTGACTGCCACCATGAAGCTAAAAGATGCTTACTCCTTGGAAGAAAAGTTATGACCAAACTATACAGCATATTAAAAAGTGGAGACATTAATTTGCTGACAAAGGTCCATCTATTCACAGCTATAGTTTTCCAGTAGTCATGTATGGTTATGTTTTTCTGGAACTCCCTTGCTGTTTCTATGATATAACGGATATTAGCAATTGATCTCTGGTTCCTCTGCCTTTTCTAAATCAATCTTAAATGTCTGAAAGTTCTCAGTTCACCTACGGTAGAAGTCTAGCTTGGAGAATTTTGAGAGGTGGACCATAAATAAAGCTGAGCACCGAAGAACTCATGCTTTTGAGCTGTGGTTTTGGAGACTCTTGAGAGTCCCCTGGACTCGAAGGAGATCAGTCTTGTCAATCCTAAAAGAAATTAGTCCTGAATATTCATTGGAAAGACTGATGCTGAAGCTGAAGCTCCAATATTTTGGCCACCTCATGCAAAGAACTGACTCATTGGAAAATATGATGATGTTGAGAAAGATTGAAGACAGGAGGAGAAGGGGAGTACAGAGGATGGAATTGTTGGATGGCATCACTGACTCAATGCAGTTTGAGTGAGTTCTGGGAGTTGGTGTGGAAAGGAAAGCCTGGCATGCTGCAGTCCATGGGGTTCCAAAGAGTTTGACATGGCTGAGAAACTGAATGAACTGAATATTGCTTTATATCTATCTATCTATATATATATTGCATGTGTATAATATAGTGCATATTATATATATATATATATATGTATACATACAGATCAATTGATACACAAAGTGACATATATACATATATTTACATATGTAAATATTTGCATGGTACATATACATATTTACATGGTATATATGGTATATGTGTGTGTGTGTGTGTGTGTGTGTGTGTGTGTGTTATAGGCTCCCCAGGTGACGCTAGTGTTAAAGAACCCATCTGCCAATAAGGCAGATACAAGACGCAGGTTCAATCCCTGCGTCAGGAAGCTTCCCTGGAGGATGACATGGCAACTCATTCCAATGCTCTTTCCTGGAGAATCCCATGAACAGAGGAGTCTGGTGAGCTACCATCCATATGGTTGAATAGAGTCAAGCACGGCTGAAGTGACTTAGCACACACATCTATCTATGTATCTATCTCTTCTATCTATATACCTATGTATATACATATATATAAGTATATTTATATATATATATATATATATATTATGCCATGCCTTATTTATCAGTTGACCTTTTAATTGCCATTTTGTTTGCTTCTATATCTAGGCTGTTGTAAATAGTGCACCGATAAACATTGGGGTTCATATTTTCAAATTATGGTTTTCTCAGGTATATGCCCAGAAGTGGGATTATTGAATTATATGGCATCTATATTTTTAGTTTAAGAACTTTCATTATGTTTTCCATATTTGCTCTACTGATTTACATTCCCTTTAACAGTGTTGGAGGGGTTCCTTTTTCTCAGCACACTCTCCATCATTTATTATTCTCAGATATTTTTTATGATAATCATTCTGACTGGTGTGCAGTGATACTTAGTTATACTTTTGATTAAACTTTCTCTAGAATCAGCCACGTTGAGCATTTTCACATGTGCCTTTTGGACATCTTTATATCTTCTTTGGAGAAATGTCTACTTAGATCTTCAGCTCGTTTTATTTCATTGATTTGCTTGGTATTTTAATACTGAGCTGCATGAGCAGTTTGTATATTTTGGAGTTTAATCCCTTGTTGATCCCATCAATTGAAAATAGTTTTTTTTTAACTGTGTGGATTGTCACTTCCTTTTTGTTTATGGTCTCCTTTACTGTGCAAAAGCTTTTAAGCTTAATTAGGTCCCATTTGTTTACTTTTGCTTTTATTTCCATTACTCTAGGAGAGGGATACAAAAAGACATAGTTGTAATTTAACCAAAGACTGGGATTCCTATGTTTTCTTCTGAGAGTTTTACTGAATCCAGCCTTACATTTAGGTCTCTAAGTCATTTGAGTTCATTTTTGTGTATGGTGTTAGATATTATCCTGATTTATTTTTTACAGATAGGTATCCAATTTTCCCAATACCACTTATTGAAGATTGAAGAGACTATTCTTTCTCCACTTTACACTCTTGCCTCTCTTATCATAGATTAATTGACCATAGGTGTCTGGCTTTATTTCTGGGCTTTCTATATTGTTCCATTGATCTGCATTTCTGTTTTTGTGCCAGTACCATACTATTTTAATGACCATAGCTTCTTGATACAGTTTGCGATTAGACAGCATTATTCCTCCAATTCTATTCTTCTTTCTCATTTCCTATGGCTATTCAGGGTATTCTGTGTTTCCATAAAATTTTATTTTATTTTTTCTAGTTCCAGGACATGGAACAACAGACTGGTTACAAATTGGGAAAGGAGTATGTCAAGGCTGTATGTTGTCACCCTGCTTATTTAGCTTATATGCACAGTATATCATGTGAAATGCAGGCTGGATGAAGCACAAGCTGGAATCAAGATTGCTGGGAGAAATATCAATAACCTCAGATATACAGATACAACCACCCTTATGGCAGAAAGCAAAGAGGAACTAAAGAGCCTCTTGATGAAAGTGAAAGAGAAGAGTGAAAAAGCTGTCTTAAAAGTCAACATTCAAAAAACTAAGATCATGGCATTTGGTTCCATCACTTCATGGCAAACAGATGGGGAAACAAAGAAAACAGTGACAGACTATTTTCTTGGGCTCCAAAATCATTGCAGCCATTAAATTAAGAGATGGTTGCTCCTTGGAAGAAAAGTTATGACCAACTTAAACAGCATATTAAAAAGCAGAGAAATTACTTTGCCAAGAAAGGTCCATCTAGTCAGAGCTATGTGTTTTTTTTTTGTTGTTGTTGTTTTTGTTTTTGTTTTGCAATACTCATGTATGGATGCAAGAGTTGGATCATAAAGAAAGCTGAGCACCAAAGAATTGATGCTTTTGAACTGTGTTGTTGGGAGAAGACTCTTCAGAGTTCCTTGGACTACAAGGACATCAAACCAGTCCATTCTAAAGTAAAGTAGTCCTGAATATTCATTGGAATGACTGATGCTAAAGCTGAAGCTCCAATACTTTGGCCACCTGATTCAAAGAACTGACTCTTTAGAAAAGACCATGATTCTCAGAAAGATGGAAGGCAGGAGGAGAAAGGGACAACAGAGAATGAGATGGTTGGATGGTATCACCCACTCAATGGACATGAGTTTGAGCAAGCTCTGAGAGTTGGTGATAGACCGGGAAGCCTGGCACTCTGAAATCCATAGAGTCACAAAGAGTCGGACATGACTGAGTGGCTTAATTGAACTGACTGATATGATAACTTGATAGGGATCAAATTGAATCTGTCAATTGCTTTTGGTATTATATTCATGTTAGTATTATTGACTTTTCTAATTTAAGAACACATTAGTCATAGGTATTTTATTATTTTTTAAGCTAAAGTAAATGGAATTGTTTCCCTAATTTCTCTTTCTCATCATTTGTTGTTAGTGTATGGAAATGCAGGAGATTTTTGTTTATCAATTTAGCTCCCTGTAGCATTGCCAAATTCATTGATGAGCTCTAGAAGTTTTCAGGTAGCTTCTTTAGGCTTTGTTATGTGTAGTATAGGGACTTCCCTGGTGGCTCAGACAGTAAAGCATCTGCCTACAATGTGGGAGAAGTGGGCTTGATACCTGAGTCAGGAAGATCCTCTGGAGAAGGAAATTACAACCCACTCCAGTACTCTGGCCTGGAAAATTCCATGGATGGAGGAGCTCAGTAGGCTACAGTCCATGGGGTCACTAAGAGTCAGACACGAATGAGCCACTTTACTTCATGTGCAGTATCATGTCATCTGCAAATGGACAATTTTATTCTATTCCAGTTTGGCCCTTTTTATTTCTTTTTTTTCCCTCTGTTTTAGGATTGCTGTTGGCTAGGACTTCCAAAACTATGTTGAAACAAGATGGAGGGAGTGGACATTTTTTTCTTTTTCCTGATCTTGGAAGAAATGCTAGTCACCATTGAGTATGATGTTGGCTATGTTTTTGTCATATATGATTTTTATTATGTTGATATAAGTTCCTTTCATGACCATTTTCTTGAGAGTTTTTTTTTTATCATAAGTGATGTTGAATTTTAAGAAAACTTTTTATGCATCTGACTGAGATGATTATATTGTATTTATTCCTTCATTCATTGAACATGCTGTTTAATTTGAAAATATTGAAAAATTCTTTTATCCCCAGGATAAATCCTACTTGATCGTGGTATCTAATCCTTTCTACATATTGTTGAATTTAACTTGCTAGTAATTTCTTGTGAATTCCAGAGTCTATGTTCATCAGTGACTTTGGCCTGCAATATTATTTTGGGGGATTCTTTGTCTGGTTTTTCTATCAGGATGATGGTGGCCTCATAGAATGAGTTTGAAAGTGTTTCTTCCTTTGCACATTCTTGAGGAGTTTGAGTGCAGCACTTTCACAGCATCATCTTTCAGGATTTGAAATAGCTCAACTGGAATTCCATCACCTCCACTAGCTTTGTTCATAGTGATGCTTTCTAAGGCCCACTTGACTTCACATTCCAGGATGTCTTGCTCTAGGTCAGTGATCACACCATTGTGATTATCTGGGACATGAAGATCTTTTTCGTACAGTTCTTCTGTGTATTCTTGCCACCTCTTCTTGATATCTTCTGCTTCTGTTAGGTTCATACCATTTCTTTCCTTTATCGAGCCCATCTTTGCATGAAATGTTCACTTGGTATCTCTAATTTTCTTGAACAGGTCTATAGTCTTTCCCATTCTGCTGTTTTCCTCTATTTCTTTGCATTGATCACTGAGGAAGGCTTTCTTATCTCTTCTTGCTATTCTTTGCAGTCCATTCTGAAGGAGATCAGCCTTGGGATTTCTTTAGAAGGAATGATGCTAAAGCTGAAACTCCAGTACTTTGGCCACCTCATGCGAAGAGTTGACTCATTGGAAAAGACTCTGATGCTGGGAGGGATTGGGGGCAGGAGTGGAGAAGGGGACGACAGAGGATTAGATGGCTGCATGGCATCACTGATTCGATGGATGTGAGTCTGACTGAACTCCGGGAGTTGGTGATGGACAGGGAGTCCTGGCGTGCTGTGATTCATGAGGTCGCAAAGAGTCAGACATGACTGAGCCACTGAACTGAACTGAACTGAAGAGTTTGAAAGTGATAGGTGTTAACTCTTCTCAAGTGTTTGGTAGAATTCCCCTGTGAAGTCATCTGATCCTGAACTTTTGTTTATTGGGAGATTTAAATCATAGATTTAACTTTAGTACCTTTGATTTGTCTGTTTATGTTTTCTAATTCTTCCTGGTTTAGTCTTAGAAGATTGTTCTTATCTAAGAATTTGTTCATTTTTTCTAATGATAATTTGTCCATTTTTATTGGCATATTGTTTCTTGAAATAGTTTACATTCCCTTGTATTTATGTGGTGTCCATCGCAACTTTTAATTTTTCACTTCTAATTTTTTTTTTGATTTGAGCCTTCTCATTTTTTCTTGATGAATCTGGCTAATGGTTAATAAATTTTATTAGCCTTTATAAAGGTCATGCTCTTAGTTTCATTTATCTTTTAAACTTTTCTTTTAGTTTCTAATACATTTATTTCCACTGAGATCTCTATGATTACTTTACTTATATTAAGTTTGGGTTTTGTTTGTTCTTCTTTCTCTAGTTGCTTTAGGTGTAAAGTTAGGTTGTTTATTTGAAAATTTTCTTTTTTCTTTAGATAAACTTGTATTGCTATAAACTTTCCTCTTAGAATAGATTTTGCTTCATTCCATAAGTTTTTCATCACTGTGTTTTGGTTTTAATTTGTTTCTAGGTATTTTTTTAAATTTCTCCTTTGATTTCTTGAGTGATCCACTGACTGCTTAGAAGTATATTGTTTAACCCCAATGTGCCTGTGATTTGTGCAGTTCTTGTAGTGGATTTCTAATCTAATAGCGTTGTGGTCAGAAAAGTCGCTTGCTATTATTTCAATGTTTTAAAATTTACTCAGACTTGCTTTTTGGCACAGAATGTGATCTATCTTGGAAAATGTTCCATATGATATTGAGAAAAATAAATATTCTGTTACTCTTGGATAGAATGTTCTTTAAGTATCAGTTAAGTCCATCTAGTTTAGGGTTTCATTTAAGTCTTGTGTTTCCTTATTGTGATTCTGTCTGGATGATCTATCCATTGAAATAAGTAAAGTTTAAACTTATAAAGCTAAGTATTACTTAGCATAATAATAAAATCAGTATTACTGTGTTACTGTCAATTTCTTATGTCTGTTAACATTTCCCATAAACATTGAGGTGCTACTGTGCTGAGTACACATGTATTTATAATTGTCATATCTATCTATTGGATTGATTCTTTGGTCATTCTGTAGTGTCCTTCCTTTTCTCTTATAACAGTCTTTAAAGTTCTTTTTGTCTGATAATAATATTGATAGTTCAGCTTTCTTTTGATTTCCGTTTGCATGGAATACAATTTTTCCATCCCTTTATTCTCAGTCTATATTTTTCTCTAGATCTGAGGTGTGTACTTCATAGATAAAATATATATGGGTCTTGTTTTTTTTTTTTTTTTTAATTTTATTTTATTTTTAAACTTAACATAACTGTATTAGATTTGCCAAATATCAAAATGAATCCGCCACAGGTATACATGTGTTCCCCATCCTGAACCCTCCTCCCTCCTCCCTCCCCATTCCATCCCTCTGGGTCGTCCCAGTGCACCAGCCCCAAGCATCCAGTATCGTGCATCGAACCTGGACTGGCAACTCATTTCATACATGATATTTTACATGTTTCAATGCCATTCTCCCAAATCTTCCCACCCTCTCCCTCTCCCACAGAGTCCATAAGACTGTTCTATACATCAGTGTCTCTTTTGCTGTCTCGTACACAGGGTTATTGTTACCATCTTTCTAAATTCCATATATATGCGTTAGTATACTGTATTGGTGTTTTTCTTTCTGGCTTACTTCACTCTTGTTTTTGTATTCACTCAACAAATCTCTTTCTTTTGGTTGATTCATTTTCTTTCTTTCTTTTTTATTGCAGCACACAATCTGTTCACATTTAAAGTAGTTATTAATATGCATATTATTATTAATTGTTTTAGATTTGCTTTTCTAGTTCTTTTTTTTCTTCCTTGCCTCTTTTGTTCCTTTCTCTTGTCATTTGATGACTATCGTTAGTGTTGTGTGTAGGCTCATTTTTTTATTTTTTATTCTTTAACTGAAGGATAACTGCTTTACAGAATTTTGTGGTTTTCTTTCATGCATCAATAAGAATCAGCCATAAGTATACTCATGTCCTCTCCCTCCCAGACCTCCCTCCCATCTCCCTTCCCATCCCACCCTTCAGACTGTCACAGAGCTCCTGTTTGAGTTCCCCAAGTCTTACAGAAAATTCCGATTGGCTATCTGTTTTACACATGGTATTGTAAATTTCTATGTTACTCTCTCCATACGTCATCTCCCCTTCTCCCTCCTCTCCTCCCGCCTTGTCCATATATCTGTTCTCTATGTCTGTTTCTTGCTGGTGCCAGCCGGCAAAGTCGATCAGGTCCCGAGAACGTGCACAGCAGGGCTGAGAAAAGAAATTAAAGCAAGAGAAATCCACAACAATGATGGGGTCGAGAGGTTCAGACACGTCTCCATGAAGGGACACAGTCTGACACCAACTTTATTCAGCATCTCATATTTATACAGAAGAGCATGAGGAAGACAAGACAGTTAACATTTTCTTTGTTTGACCTACACATCTTACAAACAGTCACAAGAAATCTTGAGAGCATGGGAATGGCACCCTGTTATTATTACACCAGATAACATTTCTCTGTGCATGAGAAGTTTGCACAGAACTCCAGGTGCCTGCAGTAAATAAGCACCTAATCTCTGGGGTGGCGGGACAGAGAGCTATGTTTGCAGGAAAACCCTCAAGGACTGAAGCAGCTCCAAGAGCTGTGTCCTTCAGACAAAGGACCCCGCTCTCACGGGCAGCTCCCCACATCTCCCCCTTTCTTTTTATATAGGCACACACTTATGTTCTTTTAACCGCAGACCATTTCCATAGATGGAAGCCTTTATCATCCATAGATCATCAATCAGTTTTTTTTTTTTTTTTTTCATTATCAATATTTTATTTCTGGTAGCATTCTATTCTTTCATGAATTTCTAGAGCAATTTTAATTAGTTTTTTTTTTTTAATTTTATTTTATTTTTAAACTTTACATAACTGTATTAGTTTTGCCAAATATCAAAATGAATCTGCCACAGGTATACATGTGTTCCCCATCCTGAACCCTCCTCCCTCCTCCTTCCCCATTCCATCCCTCTGGGTCGTCCCAGTGCACCAGCCCCAAGCATCCAGTATCGTGCATCGAACCTGGACTGGCAATCAGTTTTTTAATTAAACAAGGTGCAAGAAATAAAACAGTTAAAATGGGGATGGACTGACCCTCCCAGCCCACCAGTTGGAGAAGAGGAGGATCGGGAAAATAAACCCAGTAAGCATTTGAATATTCTTTAGAATGTGCAGTATTAATCTGATTTAAGATAATTAATAAGGTTATCAGGAAGCTTAAAGGAGATATCGGATCACCCTGTACAGCAACACGATTCTGTGCCTCTCGCATCAATGTCTGAAGTTGTTGCTGAGATGGTAATTTATCATGCTCTTGAATCGTCAATCTCTTCATCTGGTTTACTAGAAATCGTCTCCACCGTGTGTACCAACCTTTCCGGTGGCGCTTCGGCATCCTGTGGGAAAACACAAACATGCCCTCATTCCCAGATTAGTACAGGATCTGGTCCATACCATTTTCCCACAAGTGGGTCTTTCCAAAATACTTTAGGTCTTATGGTTTGCGCATCAAAGTTCCAAAATTGCTGTGCTGCTGAACGGCCACTTATATCCAATTGTAAAAAATTTAGAACAGATAAAGCATGGTTTAGAGAGTTGGAGGGGGTATTGAGATACAATTCCCCCTTCTTTAGTTTTTGTAATTGATGTTTGAAAGTTTGGTGTGCCCGTTCAATAATTCCTTGACCTTGAGGATTATAAGGAATATCTGTTTTATGTGAGATAGACAATTGTGTACAAAATAGTTGAAAATTTTTTCCAGTGTATCCTGGACCATTGTCTGTTTTTATGGTCTTAGGGGTTCCCATAACAGCAAAACATTTAATGTAATGAGTTATACAATGTTTGCTAGCTTCTCTGGATTGTAGAGAGGCATGTAAAAAGCCGGAGAAGGTGTCAATAGTAACATGAACAAATTTTTGTTTACCAAATTCAGGAATATGGGTAACATCTATTTGCCATATATCATTTGACAACAATCCTCAGGGATTAACTCCATAATGGGGGACACTAAAAAATTGAGGACATGTTTGACATTGTTTAACAATCTGTCTGGCAGCTTCTCAAGTAATGTAAAATTGAAGTCTCAAGCTATTGCTGTTTTGATGGTGTAAGCTGTGGGAAGTCTTTGCCATTTGTTCCAATGAAGGAAATATCATACATGTAGCTTCGTCAGCCAAAGCATTAGGTGCTAAAGGTCCAGGAAGTCCAGAGTGAGCACGAATATGACCAAAATAGCATTTATTAACTCTGGAACAAATTAAATGTTGTATATCACGAAAAAGAGTTTGGATAGTAGAATTCAGGGTACCAATAAATGGAACAGTCTCAATAGTATTTAAGGCTCTTATGATATATTGACTGTCTGAATATAAATTAAATGGAGCAGAAATTTGTAATAAAGCCTGAAAAACAGCAAATAGTTCTATTTCTTGAGCAGACTTATAATTAGTATGCCAGGTGGTGGTATTGTCTTGTATAATCAAACTAGCTATTCCATTAGAAGAGCCATCAGTAAATACAGTTAGGGCGTCAGCAAGGGGCTGAGAAACAACAATTTTTGGGAAGAGAAATTGGTGATAGTGAGCAAATTGCAAAATTTTATCCCTTATCTCGCTTTTGTTGCTGATATAGTACTTTTTTGACTGTCTTTTTTTGTAATGCCGTGGCCAAAGTTATGCCTTGAACGTACGAAGGGCTGATATCGGCACAAATCTGTACATAATCGGATAAGCCTCCCTTTTTTCTGTAAGGTCTCAAGGCAGCTTGACAAGGTGAATTGGCATTTTTATAAGCAAGCTGTTTAGCCAACACCATCCCCGCCTGCTCATCCCCTATCACTTTACCAATTGCCTCAAGCAGGCGGGCAACAAAATCCTGATATGGTTCATCTGGCCCCTGGCGAATTTTAGATAAATCTTCAGTCTTTTTATCAGAATTTGGAAGCTTTTCCAATGCTTGTAAAGCTGCAGCACTAATCTGAGGGTAGGCTCCAGCCAAATAATTAAGTTGACTATTAGTGTCTCGATAATCTCCCTCTCCCACCATCATTTCATAAGTGGTGTTCAGTCCCTGTCACCGATTGATATCAGCTGTGATCCCACACTGCTCAGCAAACTCAGATTTCCATAGTAAATAATCTCCTCCAGATAAACAAGCCCAAGAAATCTGTTTCCAATCATTAGGTGGCAGATTTTGATTTCCTAAAGCCTCTATAATAGCCTGAGTAAATGGCATAGTCGGGCCGTATTGTGCACAAGCCATTTTTAACTCTTTAAGTTGCTTAAAGGGCAGCGGTTCATAATACCTCTGCTGTTGGGCCTTTTCAAATACTGGATAGATTCCTGAAAACCCGGGAATATGTTCTCCTTCTTCATTAGCTGGCTTAATCGCTTGTTGAAGAGGAGATAATAATATCTCACTTCTAATTTTTATGTTTTCACCAGGCAAAGAAGCAGGGATAGATATAAGCTCTCACGGTTCTATGAAAGGCGGGGGTGGATCGAGTCCAGCAAGAACCGAGGGAGGATATGTTGGAGGCACAGGCTGGCTGGAGTGGGAGTCTCCCTGTGCCTCCTTTTTTACTGCTATAACAATCTTCTGAATTAAATTCTCCAGCTGTTCTTCAGAAAGCCCTGAATGCTTTAATTCCCCTTTTCCCGAGGGGGATTGCATGTTAACCATCATCTCCCAAGGCATACATATCCTCTCTATGGTACTGAGCCGCTTGTTCATTTAACTCTTCCTGTTCATCAGAGCTTAACACATCATCACTCCCTCCAGCCTTACAAGCTGTTCCCTCAGGCACAGCATAAAGTGGCTCAGGCGGAGGGGCGGAAGGCTCTGCAACTTCGGGTCCTGTGGAATCCCTGAGAGCCGTTTGAATTTTATGTCCCTCATGTTTAGGATCCAGACAGTCTCTTATGGGAGTCCACAAAGAAAAAGCATCCACAGGAACACGATTGGGACCATGTAAGGAATAATATGTCTGCAATTGTTTTCCTACTTTTTTCCAAGTTTCCAGACTAACTGTTCCTTCCTCTGGAAACCAGGGACAAACCTCCTCTATAAAAAGTAAAAATTTCTCTAGCTGTAACTTATTTACATGAATTCCCCTACCTTTTAACATAGTTTTCAACATATGTACAAATAACTGGCGGCTATTGCCTTGTCCCATGATTTATTACTCTCGACAGTAACACTCCCTGCCCCTTTTACTTCATTTAATTAATTAGGAATTCCTTGTCACTTACCTCAATCTTGGCGGGCAGCGGCCGTCGTCGCGCTCCGATTCCCAAGTCCCTGTTTGGGCGCCACCTGCCGGTGCCAGCTGGCAAAGCCGATCAGGTCCCGAGAACGTGCAAGGTGGGGCTGAGAAAAGAAACTAAAGCAAGAGAAATCTACAACAAAGATGGGGTCGAGAGGTTCAGACACGTCTCCACGAAGGGATGCAGTCTGACACCAACTTTATTCAGCATCTCATATTTATACAGAAGAGCATGAGAAAGACAAGACAGTTAACATTTTCTTTGTTTGACCTACACATCTTACAAACAGTCACAAGAAATCTTGAGAGCATGGGAATGGCACCCTGTTATTATTTCTTACACCAGATAACATTTCTCTGTGCGTGAGAAGTTTGCACAGAACTCCGGGTGCCTGCAGTAAATAAGCGCCTAATCTCTGGGGTGGCGGGACAGAGAGCTATGTTTGCAAGCAAACCCTCAAGGACTGAGGCAGCTCCCAGAGCTGTGTCCTTCGGACAAAGGACCCCGCTCTCACGGGCAGCTCCCCGCAGTTTCTACATTTCTGCCCTGAAAATAAATTCATCAGTGCCATCTCTTCAGATTCCATATCTGTGTGTCAGTATATAATATTTATATTTCTCTTTCTGACTTACTTCACTCCTAATAATGGGCTCTAGTTTCATCCACCTCATTGGAACAGATTCAAATGTGTTCCTTTTTATGGCTGAATAGTATTCCATTGTAAATATGCACCATGGTTTCTTTATCCATTCATCTGTTGATGGACATCTAGGTTGCTTCCATGTTCTAGCTGTTGTAAATAGTGCTGCAGTGAACATTGGGGTACATATGTCTTTTTCAGTTTTGACTGCCTCAGGGTATATGCCTAGGAGTGAGATTGCTGGGTCATATGGTGGTTTTATTCATTGCTTTTTAAGGAGTCTCCATACCATCTTCCATAGTGGCTGTATCAGTTTACATTCACACCAGCAATGCAAGTGTTCCCTTTTCTCCACACCCTTTCTGGCATTTATTGTTTGTAGACTTTTTGATGATGGCCATTCTGACTGGTGTGAGGTGGTATCTTATGGTAGTTTTGATTTGCATTTCTCTAATAATGAGTGATGTTTGAGTATGTTTTCATGTATGTGCTTGTTAGCCATCTGTATGTCTTCTTTGGAGAAATGTGTCTTCAGGTCCCTTTCTCACTTTTTGGTTGGGTTGTTCACTTTTATGGTATTGAGTTGTATAAGCTTCTTGTATATTTTGGAAATTAATTTTTTATCAATTTTTTCTCTTCCTAGTATTCTCTCCCATTCTGAGCATTGTCTTTTCACCTTGTTTGTAGTTACCTTTGTTGTGCAAAAACTGTTAAGTTTAATTAGGTCCCACTTTTTTATTTTTATTTCCATTACTCCAGGAGGTGGGTCACAGAAGAACTTGCTTTGATTTATGTCATGGAGTGTTCTGCCTATTTTCCTCTTAAAATTTTATAGTTTCTGGTCTTACATTTAGGTCTTTAATCCATTTTGAATTTATATTTGTGTATGGAATTAAGTAGTGATCTAATTTCATTCTTTTGCATGTACCTGTACAGTTTTCCCAGCACCACTTACTGAAGAGGCTGTCTTTGCCCCATTGTATATTCTTGCCTCCTTTGTCAAAAATAAGGTACCCATATGTGCAGGGTTTTATCTCTGGGTTCTCTATCTTGTTCCATTGGTTTATATCTCTTTTTTTGTGCCAGTACCATGCTATCTTGATGACTGTAGCTTTGTAGTATAGTCTGATGTCAGGAAGGTAGATTCCTCCAGCTCCATTCTTCTTTCTTGACTGCTTTGGCTATTTGGGGTCTTTGTGATTCCATGTGAATTGTGAAATTTTTTGTTCTAGTTCTGTGAAAAATGCCACTGTTAATTTGATAGGGATTGCATTGAATCTGTAGATTGCATTTGGTAATATAGTCATTTTCACAATTTTGATTCTCCCCACCCAGGAAAATGGAGCATCTCTCCATCTGTTTATGCCATCTTTGATTTCTTTCATCAGTGTCTTATAGTTTTCCATATACAGGTGTTTTGTTTCCTTAGGTAGGTTTATTTCTAGATATTTCATTCTTTTTTTGCAATTGTGAATGGGATTGATTCTTTAATTTATCTTTCTGATTTTTCATTGTTAGTATATAGGAGTGCAAATGATTTCTGTGTATTGACCTTGTATCCTGCGACTTTGCTGAATTCGCTGATTGGCTCTAGAAATTTTCTGATAGTTTCTTTTGGGATTTCTATGTATAGTATCATGTCATCTGCAAATAGTGAGTTTTATTTCTTTTCCTATATGGATTCCTTTTATTTATTTTTCTTCTCTAATTGCTTAAGCTAGGACTTCCAAAACTATGTTGAATAATAGTGGTGAGAGTGGACACCCTTGTCTTGCTCCTGATCTTGGAGGGAAAGCTATTAGTTTTTCATCATTGAGAATAATGTTTGCTGTGGGCTTTTCATATATAGCCTCTATTATGTTGAGGTAGGTACCTACTATGCCCATTTTTTGAAGGACTCTTATCATAAGTGCATGCTAGATTTTGTCGAAGGCTTTATCTGCATCTATTGAGATGACCATATGCTTTTTATCTTTCAATTTGTTGATATGGTGTATCACATTGATTGATTTGCATATATTGACAAATCTTTGCATCCCTGGAATAAACCCAACTTTATGCTGTATGAGCATTTTAATGTGTTGTTGGATTCTGTTTGCTAGAATTTTGTTGAGGATTTTGGCATCTATGTTCATCAGTGATATTGGTCTGCAATTTTCTTTTTTCCTGTTGTCTTTTCCTGGTTTTGGTATCAGGGTGATTGTGGCCTTGTCGAATGAGTTTGAAAGTGTCCCTTCCTCTGCAACATTTTGGAAGAATTTCATAAAAATAGGCATTAGCTCTTTTCTGAATTTTTGATAGAATTCCCCTCTGAAGACATTTGGCCCTGGGCTTTTGTTTTGGGGAGATTTTTTTAAATCACTGTTTCAATTTCAGTGTTTGTGATTGGGTTGTTCATAATTTCTATTTCTTCTTTGTTCAGTCTGGGGAGGCTGATCTTTTCTAAATATTTGTCCATTTCCTCTAGGTTGTCCATTTTGTTAGCATACAGTTGTCCATTATATTCTCCTATGATCCTTGGTATCTCTGTGTTTTCTGTTGTAACCTCTCCTTTTTCATTTCCAATTCTATTGATTTGATTTTTATACCTTTTTTTTTTTTTCTTGATGAGTCTGGCCAGTGATCTGTCAATTTTGTTAATCTTCTCAAAATGCTAGCTTCTAGTTCCATCAACCCCTGCTATTGTTTCCTTCATTTCCCTTTCCTTTATTTCTGCTCTGATCCTTATGATCTCCTTCCTTCTGCTGACTTTGGGGTTTTTTGTTTGTTTGTTTGTTTGTTCCTCTTTCTCTAGCCTCTCTAGATACAGAGTTAGGCTGTCTATCCAATGCTTCTCTTGCTTCTTGAGGTATGACTGAATCACTACAAACTCCCTCCTAGAACCGCCTCTGCTGAGTCCCATAGGCTTTGGGTCGTGTTTTCATTGTCATTTGTTTCTAAGAATCTTTTGATTTCCCTTTTTATTTCTTCAGTAAATTCTTTGTTTTTTTAGAAATGTATTTAATTTCCATGAGTTTGTGCTTTTCACTGTTTTTTGTTTTTTAACTGCAGTTGATATCTAGTCTCATAGTGTTGTGGTCAGAAAAGATACTTGATGCAATTTCAATTTTCTTAAATTTACTGAAGCTTTATTTGTGGCCCAAGATATAGTCTATCCTGGAGGATGTTTCATGTGTACTTTAGAATAAAATGTATTCTTCTGCATTTGGATGGGAAGTCCTGAAGATATCAATTAGGTCCATTTGGTCTAATGTTTCATTTAAGGTTTGTGTTTCCTTATTGATTCTCTGTTCTGACAATCTGTCCATTGATGACGATGAGGTGTTAAAGTCCCCCACTATTATTGTGCCATTGTTGATCCCTCCTCCCATGCCTGTTAGTGTTTGCCTTATGTACTGAGGCACTCATGTGTTGGGTGCATAGACATTTACAATTGTTATGTCTTATTCTTGGATGGATCCCTTGATCATTATGTAGTGTCCTTGCTTGTCTCTTACGATATACTTTATTTTAAAGTCTATTTTGCCTGAAATAAGGATTGCCACTCCAGCTTGCTTTTGGTTTCCATTCGCATGGAATTCCATCATTTTCCTTTCATCATTTCCATCATTTTACTTTCAGTTTGTATGTGTCTGTAGGTCTGAAGTGGGACTCCTGTAGGCAGCATATATATGTGTTTTGTTTTTGTATCCATTCAGTCAGTCAGTATCTTTTGGTTAGTGCATGCATTTAACCCATTTACATTTAAGGTAATTATTGATACACATATTCCTATTGGCATTTTCTTGATTGTTTTGGGTTTGTTTTTGTAGGTCTTTCCTTTCTCATCTCTTTACTGGCTATGTAAGTGCCTTTAGTATTTGTTGCAAGGCTGGTTTGGTGGTGCTGAATTCTCTTAATTTCTGCTTGTCTGTAAAGCTTTTGAATTCTCTGTAAATTGTGAATGAGATTTTTTTCCAGGTATAATAATCATTGTTGTAGGTTTTTCTCTTTCAGTACTTTAAATATATCCTGCCATTCCCTTCTGGCCTGTAGAGTTTCTGCTGAAAGGTCTGCTATTAATCATATGGGTTTTCCCTTGTATGTTACTTTTTGCTTTTCCCTTGCTGCTTTTAATATTCTTTCTTTGTGCTTAATCTGTTAGCTTCCTTAATATGTGCCTTGATGTGTTTCTCCACATAGAGGCACATATTAAGGTGGGTTTAATGTGTAGGCGACTCTCTCTACTTCTTGGACTTGACTGACTAATTCCTTTCCCCATGTTGGGGAAATTTAAAACTATAATTTCTTCAAAAAATTTCTCAGTGCCTTTCTTTTTATCTTCTTCTTCTGGGACCCCTACAACTTGAATATTTGGTGTGTTCAATATGGTCCCAAAGGTCTCTGAAGTTTTTCTCAATTCTTTTCATTCCTTTCCCTTTATTCTTCTCTTCAGCAGTTATTTCCACTATTCTGTCCTCCAGCTCACTTATCCATTCCTATGTCTCAATGGTTCTGCTATTGGTTCCTTCTAGAGTACTTTTAATTTCAGTAATTGTGGTATTCATTTCTGTTTGCTTATTCTTTCTTCTATGTCCTTTGTGATTGTATTAACTGTGTAAAATGCTTCTTGCATTTTCTCCATTTTAGTTTCAAGTATTTGGAACATCTTTACTATCATTATTGTGAATTCTCTTTCAGGGAGATTACCTATTTCCTCTTTGTTTATTTGGTCTTGTGAATTTCTATCTTTCTCTTCCATATGTGTTGTATTTCTCTGTCTTTCCATTATCTTTTTTTTTTTTTCCTAACTTGCTCCAGTTGAGGTCTCCTTTTAGCAGGCTTTAGGGTTGTATTACTTCTTCCTTTTGATTTTTGCCCTTGGAGGGAAAGGTTTGTTGGATGGTTTGTGTTGATTTCTTGTTGAGGGTGACTTGTGCCTGTGTTCTAGTGGGAGGAGATCAAGTAGGAATTACATAAATACTGGGACATATACACACACACTTTCACACATACAGTTATAACCAAAGTGTTCTAAAGAAAATAGTACGTGAGATTGACTTGGTGAACAAGGGAAACTAGAGATGATATCAGCCAATTTAAAGCAGAGCTAGCTAATGCTCAATCTGGAAATCTGAGCATGAGCAGAAGGCCAACTGGGAGATAAAGCTTAGAGAGCTCAACATTTTAACTTACTTGGTGAAAGAAGAAAGAGTGAAGTAAAAAAGGGAGAATAGAAAAAGAGAGAGAGAAAAGAAAGAAGAGAAGGGAGGGAAAAGAGAAAAGGAAGTGGTGAAGAAGATTAAAACATTTTAAGAAGAGAGAGAAAAGAAAAAAAAATTAAAAAGGAAAGATGAATAGATGTATCTCAAAAAGATATATATATATATATATATATATATATATATATATATATATTCAGGAATAGCTACAGCCAGTAAAGAACAGTAGAAAAGCACTTGAATATATCCAAAACAAAATCCAAAAAACTCATCAAGAAAAAAGGAAAAAAAATATGAGGAGAATAAAAGAAAAAAAGAAAACCTAAAATGAATTTTTTTCTTGCTTTTTTTTTTTTTTTCCGTCAAGAAACACATAGAGGAAAAATCCACAGCCCCACAAAAGGCTAATATGGACGTGGAAATATGCAGGGGGAATAAACCATGTGATTTATAAGAAAAACATCTTAAAATGAATTTTTTAATATAAATTTATTTATTTTAATTGGAGGCTATTAACTTTACAATATTGTGTTGGTTTTGGCATACATTGATATAAATGTGCCACGGGTGTACATGTGTTCCCCATCCTGACTCCCCTCCTACCTCCTTCCCCATCCTATCCCTCTGGGTCATGCCAGTGCACCAGCTCCGAGCATCGTGTATCATGCATCGAACCTGGACTGGAAATTCGTTTCACATATGATAATATACATGTTTCAATGCCATTCTCCCAAATCATCCCACCCTTGCCCTCTCCCACAGATCCCAAAAGACTGTTGTGTACATCTGTGTCTCCTTTGCTGTCTCACATACAGGGTTATCACTACCATCTTTCTAAATTCCATATATATGCATTATTATACTTTTTTTCTCTCTGGCTTACTTCACTCTTTATAATAGGCTCCAGTATCATCCACCTCATTAGAACTGATTCAAATATATTCTTTTTAATGGCTAATACTCCATTGTGTATATGTACCACAGCTTTCTTATCCATTTGTCTGCTGATGGACATCTAGGTTGCTCCCATGTCCTGGCTATTATAAACTGCTGCGATGAACATTGGAGTACACGTGTCTCTTTCAATTCTGGCTTCCTTGGTGTGTATGCCAAGCAGTGGGATTGCTGGGTCATATGGCAGTTATAGTTCCAGTTTTTTTTAAGGAATCTCCACACTGTTCTCCATAGTGGCTGTACTAGTTTGCATTCTCACCAACAGTGTAAGAGGGTTCCCTTTTCTCCACAGCCTCTCCAGAATTTATTCTTTGTAGACTTTTGGATAGCAGTCATTCTGACTGGCATTAAATGGTACCTCATTGTGGTTTTGATTTGCATTTCTCTGAAAATGAATGATGTTGAACATGTTTTCATGTGTTTATTAGCTATCTGTATGTCTTTGAAGAAATGACTGTTTAGTTCTTTGGTCCATTAATTTTTCTGGTATTGAGCTGCAAGAGTTGCTTGTATATTTTTTAGATTAATTCTTTGTCAGTTGCTTCATTTGCTATTATTTTGTCCCATTCTGAAGGTTGTCTTTTCACCTCGCTTATAGTTTCCTTTGTTGTGCAGAAGCTTTTAAGTTTAATTAGGTCCCATTTTTTATTATTTCCTTTTATTTCCAAAATTCTGGGAGGTGGGTCATAGAAGACCCTGCTGTGATTTATGTCAGAGAGTGTTTGCCTATGTTCTCCTCTAGGAGTTTTATAGTTTCTGATCTTATGTTTAGATCTTTAATCCATTTTAGGTTTATTTTTGTGTATTGGTGTTAGAAAGTGTTCTAGTTTCATTCTTTTGCAAGTGGTTGACCAGTTTTCCCAGCACCACTTGTTAAAGAGATTGTCTTTTCTCCATTGGATATTCTTCCCTCCTTTGTGAAAGATAAGGTGTCCATAGCTGCATGGATTTATCTCTGGGCTTTCTATTTTGTTCCATTGATCTATATTTCTGTCTTTGTGCCAGTACCATACTGACTTGATGACTGTGCCTTTGTAGTAGAGCCTGAAGTCAGGCAGATTGATTCCTCCAGTTCCATTCCTCTTTCTCAAGATTACTTTGGATATTCGAGGTTTTTTGCATTTCCATACAAATTGTGAAATTATTTGTTCTAGCTCTGTGAAAAATACCATTGGTATCTTGATAGGGATTGCATTGAATCTATGGATTGCTTTGGGTAGTATACTCATTTTTACTGTATTGATTCTCCCGATCCATGAACATGGTATATTTATCCATCTGTTAGTGTCCTCTTTGATTTCTTTCAGCAGTGTTTTATCAGTTTAGTTCAGTCATTCAGTCGTGTCCGACTTTTTGTGACCCCTTGAATCGCAGCACACCAAGCCTCCCTGTCCAACACCAGTTCCCATATTTCAGTCAGACTCTCGTCCATAGAGTCAGTGATGCCATTCAGCCATCTCATCCTCTGTCATCCTCTTCTCCTCCTGCCCCTAATCCCTCCCAGGATCAGAGTCTTTTCCAGTGAGTCAACTCTTCGCATGAGGTGGCCAAAGTACTGGAGATTCAGGTTTAGCAGCAGTCCTTCCAAAGAACACACAGGGCTGACCTCCTTCAGAATGGATTGGTTGGATCTCTTTGCAGTCCAAGGGACTCTCAAGAATCTTCTCCAACACCAGAGTTCAAAAGCATCAATTCTTCGGAAATCAACTTTCTTCACAGTCCAACTCTCACAACCATACATGACCACTTGAAAAACCATAGCCTTGACTAGACGGACCTTTGTTGGCAAAGTAATGTCTCTGCTTTTCAATATGCTATGTAGGTTGGTCATAACTTTTCTTCCAAGGAGTAAGAATTTTTTTTAATTTCATGCTGCAATTACCATCTGCAGTAATTTTGGAGCCCAAAAAAATAAAGTCTGACATTGTTTCCACTTTTTTCTATATATATGTCTTTTGTTTCTTTAGGTAGATATATTCTTAAGTATTTTATTCTTTTCATTGCAATGGTGAATGGAATTGTTTCCTTAATTTCTATATTTTCTCATTATTAGTGTATAGGAATGCAAGGGATTTCTGTGTGCTGATTTTATATGCTGCAAGTTTACTATATTCATTGATTAGCTCTAGTAATTTTCTGGTGGAGTTTTTGGAGTTTTCTATGTAGAGGATCATGTCATCTGCAAACAGTGAGAGTTTTACTTCTTCTTTTCCAATTTGGATGCTTTTATTACTTTTTCTACTCTGATTACTACTGCCAAAAATTCCAAAACTCTGTTGAATATTAGTGGTGTGAGTGGTTACCCTTGTTTTGTTCCTGACTTTAGGTGAAATGCTTTCAGCTTTTAAACATTGAGGAAAATATTTGATGTGGCTTTGTCATATATAGCTTTTATTATCTTGATATATGTTCCTTTTATGGCTGCTTTCTGGAGGGTTTTTACCATAAGTGGATATTGAATTTTGTCAAAGGTTTTATCTGCATCTATTGAGATAATATGGTTTTTATTTTTCAATTAATGTGGTGTATTACATTGATTGATTTGAGGATATTGAAGAATCCTTACATCCCTGGGATAAAGCCCACTTGGTCATGGTGTATGACCTTTTTAATGTGTTGTTGGATTCTGATTGCTAGAATTTTGTTAAGGATTTTTGCATCTATGTTCATCAGTGATATTGGCCTGTAGTTTTCCTTGTTTGTAGCATCTTTGTCAGGTTTGGTATTAGGGTGATGGTGGACTCATAGAATGCGTTTGGAAGTTTGCCTTCCTCTACAATTTTCTGGAAGAGTTTGAGTAGGATAGGTGTTAGCTCTCCTCTAAATTTTTGGTAGAATTCAGCTGTGAAGCCGTCTGCTCCTGGGATTTTTTTGCTGGAAGATTTCTGATTACAGTTTCAATTTCCATGCTTGAGATGGGTCTGTTAAGATTTTCTATTTCTTTTTGCTTCAGTTTTGGAAAGTTGTACTATTCTAAGAATTTGTCCATTTCTTCCAAGTTGTCCATTTTATTTGCATATATTTGCTGATAGTAGTCTCTTATGATCCTTTGTATTTCTGTGTTGTCTGTTGTGATCTCTCCATTTTCATTTCTAATTTTATTGATTTGATTTTCTCCCTTTGTTTCTTGATGAGTCTGGCCAATGGTTTGCCAATTTTATTTGTCCTCTCAAAGAACCAGTTTTTGGCTTTGTTGATTTTTGGTATGGTCTCTTTTGTTTCTTTTGCATTTATTTCTGCCCTAATTTTTAAGATTTCTTTCCTTCTACTAACCCTGGGGTTCTTCATTTCTTCCTTTTCTAGTTGCTATAGGTGTAGAGTTACGTCATTTATTTGACTTTTTTCTTCTTTCTTGAGGTAAGTCTGTATTGCTGTGAGCCTTCCCCTTAGCACTGCTTTTACAGTGTCCCACAGGTTTTGGGTTGTTTTGTTTTCATTTTCATTCATTTCTATGCATATTTTGATTTCTTTTTTGATTTCTTCTGTGATTTGTTGGTTATTCAGAAGCGTGTTGTTCAGCCTCCATATGTTGGAATTTTTAATAGTTTTTTTTTTCCTGTATTTGAGATCTAATCTTACTGCATTGTGGTCAGAAAAGATGTTTGGAATGATTTCAAATTTTTTGAATTAACCAAGGCTAGACTTATGGCCCAGAAGAAGGCAATGGCACCCCACTCCAGTACTCTTGCCTGGAAAATCCCATGGATGGAGGAGCCTGGTGGGCTGCAGTCCATGGGGTCGCTAAAAGTCGAACACGACTGAGAGATGTCACTTTCACTTTTCACTTTCACACATTGGAGAAGGAAATGACAACCCACTCCAGTGTTCTTGCCTGGAGAATCCCAGGGACAGGGGAGCCTGGTGGGCTGCCATCTATGGGGTTGCACAGAGTCGGACATGACTGAAGCGACAGCAGCAGCAGCAGCAGCAGCAGACTTATGGCCCAGGATCTGATCTATCCTGGAGATGGTACCATGTGCACTTGAGAAAAGGGTGACATTCATTGTTTTGGAGTGAAATGTTCTATAGATATCAATTAGGTCTAACTGGTCTATTGTATCATTTAAAGTTTGTTTTTCCTTGTTAATTTTCTGTTTAGTTGATCTATCGATAGTTGTGAGTAGGGTATTAATGTTTCCCACTATTATTGTGTTATTGTTAATTTCCCTTTCATACTTATTAGCATTTGTCTTACATATTGCGGTACTCCTATGTTGGGTGCATATATATTTATAATTGTTATATCTTCTTCTTGGACTGATCCTTTGATCATTATGTAGTGTCTTTGTCTCTTTTCACAGCTTTCGTTTTAAAGTCTCTTTTACCTGATATGAGTTTTGCTACTTTTACTTTTCTTTGGTTCTATTTGCATGGAATATCTTTTTCCAGCTCATCACTTTCAGTCTGTATGTGTCTCTTGTTTCAAGGTGGGTCTCTTGAAGACAACGTATATAGGAGTCTTGTTTTTGTATCCATTCAGCCAGGCGTTTTCTTTTGGTTGGTGCATTCAACCCATTCACATTTAAGGTAATTATTGATAAGTATGATCCAGTTGCCATTTACTTTATTGTTTGGGGTTCGAGTTTATACATCCTTTCTATGTTTCCTGTCTAGAGTAGATCCTTTAGCATTTGTTGGAGAGCTGGTTTGGTGGTGCTGAATTCTCTCAGCTTCTGCTTGTCTGTAAAGCTTTTGATTTCTTCTTCATATTTGAATGAGATCCTTGCTGGGTACAGTAATCTGGGCTGTAGGTTATTATTTTTTTTTTCATCACTTTAAGTATGTTCTGCCATTCCCTTCTGGCCTGAAGAGTTTCTATTGAAAGATTAGCTGTTGTCCTTATGGGAATCCCCTTGTGTGTTATTTGTTGTTTTTTCCTTGCTGATTTTAATACTTGTTCTTTGTGTTTAATCTTTGTTAATTTGATTAATATGTGTCTTGGGGTGTTTTGCCGTGGGTTTATCCTGATTGGGACTCTCTGGGTTTCTTGGACTTTGGTGGCTATTTCCTTCCACATTTTAGGAAAGTTTTCAACTATTATCTCCTGAAGTATCTTCTCATGGTCTTTCTTTTTTCTTCTTCTTCTGGGACTCCTATGATTCGAATGTTGGGGTATTTAACATTGTACCAGAGGTCTCTGAGGTTGTCCTCATTTCTTTTAATTCTTTTTTAATTTTTTCCTCTCTGTTTCATTATTTATACCATTCTATCTTCTACCTTATTTACCCTATCTTCTGCCTCTGTTATTCTACTGTTGGTTCCCTCCAGAGTGTTTTTGATCTCATTTATTGCATTATTCATTATATATTGACTCTTTTTTATTTCTTCTAGGTTCTTGTTAAACCGTTCTTGCATCTTCTCCATCCTTGTCTCCAGGCTATTTATCTGTAACTCCATTTTGTTTTCAATATTTTGAATCATTTTCACTATCATTATTTAGAATTGTTTATCAGGTAGATTCCCTATCTCTTCCTCTTTTGTTTAGTTTGGTGGACATTTATTCTGTTCCTTTACCTGCTGGGTATTTCTCTGCCTTTTCATCTTGATTATATTGAGGTGCTTGGGGTGGCCTTTCCGTATTCTGGCAGTTTGTGTAGTTCTTTTTTGTGGAGTTTCCTCGCTGTGGGTGGGGTTGGATGGGTGGCTTGTCAAGGTTTCCTGGTTAAGGAAGCTTGTGTCGGTGTTCTGGTGGGTGGAGCTGGATTTCTTCTCTCTGGAGTGCAATGAAGTGTCCAGTAATGAGTTATGAGATGTCAGTGGGTTTGGTGTGACTTTGGGCAGCCTGTATACTGAAACTCAGGACTATGTTCCTGTGTTGCTGGAGAATTTGCATCGTATGTCTTGCTCTGAAACTGGTTGACCCTTGGTTGGTGCTTGGTTTCAGTGCAGGTATGGAGGCATTTGATGAGTTCCTCATGATTAATGTTCCCTGGAGTTAAGAGTTCTCTGGTGTTCTCAGGATTTGTACTTAAGCCTCCTGCCTCTGGTTTTCAGTCTTATTACAGTAGCCTCAAGACTTCTGTATCTATACAGCACCAATGATAAAACATTTAGGTTAAAGATGAAAAGTTTCTCCACAGTGAGGGACATCAAGGGGTGTACACAGAGTTACATGGGGAAGAGAAGAGGGAGGAGGTAGATAGAGGTGACCAGGAGGAGAAGAGGGGGAACTCAAATGAGGAGAGAACAAGCTAGCCAGTAATCACTTCCTTATGTACTCTTCACAGTCTGGACCACTCAGAGTTGTTCACAGAGGTATACAGGGAAAAGAAGAGGGAGGGAGGAAGGAGATAGAGGTGGCCAGGAGGATAAAGGCGGGGAATCAAAAGGAGAGAGACAGATCCAGCCAGTAATTAGTTCCCTAAGTCTTCTCCACAGTCTGGAACACACAGAGATTCACAGAGTTCTGTAGAGAAGAGAAGGGTGAGGGAGGAGATAGAGGCGACGTGGTGGAGAAAAAGGAGAGTCCAAAGGGGGAGAGACCAGTCAAGCCAGTAATTTCACTCCTGAGTAAAAATGGGTACCGAAGATTGGGTTCTTAAAGGTACAAAATTGTTAACAAATACCAAAAACAAAGATTAAAAATGTAGAATAAAGGTTGGATTCTCAAAAATACAATATTAAATTAAAAAACAAAGTCACAAAAAAATTATGAAAAAAAAATATATATATATGAGGTTTGCTTTAAAAAATAGTGTCTTTTATGAAATGTAATAGTACGTTATAAAAATGAAAATTAAAGGAGTAATAGAGGACTTAAAAAATAAACAAAAAATGATAATAGTAAAAATATATCTAGGACTTTCTCTCGTGTTGTTGTGGACAGTGTGGGGTCAGTTCATTTTCAGATATTTCCTTGATCTGGCTTATACTTCTCAAGATCTATAGGTCCCTTCCTATGTAGGTGGTGCTAACTGAAAGGTTTTAATCTATTGCACCTGTCACTTCCAAGTTGGTTCCCTCTGTTTGTTTTAGCTTCTTCTGTTTCCTTGTCTCTTCAGTGTCTAATTTCTGTCCTGACATAAGGGGGTGGTGGTGAACACTTTTTTAGGTCCTTTGTTCAGTTGTGCTGTGGGTAGAGAGGAGCACTGCAAACAGATAACACCAGTGTGTGCTTTCAATGTATCGGCCACACCAGGTTTTCCCCCGCTCACAGTGTGTGTGCTTTACCTGTCTACACTGCTTAGGCTCTAGGTTGTTCTGCCAGGAACTGCCTGAGGCCGGCCCTGGGTTGTATACACTTCCTAAGTCTAAGCTGCTCAGGTTCAGGTTCTCGGGTACTCCACAAAGGCACAGACTTGGTTGGGCCTGCGTTTTGTGCCCTTCCCGGGTCCTATCAGCTCAGGTAACCAGGTGCTTGGCAAGCCCAGTTGCTGCGACTTATCACCTCCCCCATCCCTGCTGCTTGATTTTCTGAGTGTACAACTGGCATATCTTCTCAGGTTTGCCGTGTGCTTCTTCTGGGAAGCTGATCTCTGGCTGAGACCCTCCTGGTGGATGTTGACTGTCCAGAATCCCAAGAAGTCTTGGTTAGGAATGAATCATGCTTGCAGTTTTGTGGATGACCCCTCTCTGGGGCCCTGATTGCCCCCTTCCAGCTCTGGCTGCCCTCACCTGCCTGTCTCCAGTGGGGGATGGGCCAGTCCCCAGCCAGCTAGCTCTGCTTAGTCCTTTGTTCTGTGAATGGGCCTGATGGTGTCTTAGGTTAGGGCTTTTCATGGGTTAGCTATCCCACAGTCTGGGTGGCTCTCTCAAGTTAGTTCCCTCAGATTGCCCTCGGGGCATTCAGGCCTGGTCCTTACTCCAAGCAATGCAGCCCATGCCTCCCTGCCCAGCCCCCGCTTGCTAGTGGCAGGTGCAGGTGTCTGCACTGCTTCTCAGCTGGGAGTTATCGTTAGGGCACATAATCTATGGGTTTTAATGATTTATTTTTCCTCCTGGGTATGTTGCCCTCTGAAGTTCCAAGGCTCTCCACAGCCTCACCATTGAGAGTGTTTCCTGGTATTTGGAAACTTCTCTCTTTTTAAAGACTCCCTTCCCAGTATGGATCTCCATCCCTACCTCTTTTGTCTCTCTTTTTATCTTTCATATTTTTTCCTACCTCCTTTCAAAGAAAATGGGCTGCTTTTCTGGGTGCCTGATGTCCTCTGCCAGCATTCAGAAGTTGTTTTGTGGAATTTATTCAGCGTTCAAATATTCTTTTGATGAATTTGTGGGGAGAAAGTGGTCGTCCAGTCCTATTCCACCATCTTAGGACCACCCCCAGAATGATTTTTTTTTAACAAGGAAAACAAAGAGGAAAACTGCACAGAACCGCAAAATTCTAATATGATGGTGGAAATATGTTGGGGAATAAGCAGTGTGACTTATAAAAAGAAAGAATCTAAATTTTTAATAATAAGAAAAACAAAGAGGAAAACCCCACAACACAACTAAACACTAGTGTGAAGGTGGAGATATGTTGGGGGAATAAACACTGTGATTCATAAGAGGAAAAAGAAAAGTAAAAAGGAAAAAAAATAAAATAAGGGCTTTTCAGATAGTAGTTCTTCGTTGTGGAGTCTGCCTCTGTGGATGGGGTTGGGTTAGAGTCCTGTGATGTTTTCCTGGCTGGCGGAGCTTGTGCCTGTGTTCTGGTTGATGGAGCTGGATCTCATCTCTCTGAAGGGCAGTGCAGAGTCCAGTAGTAGCTTTTGGAGTGTCTATGGGTTCAGTATGCTTTTTGGCAGTCATTCTAGCTTTCGTGGTATTAGGCGCGCCTATTTCCACAGCTGCTTCAAAGTGGCTCTCTCAGCATAATTGCAGGGCTGCCAGTTCCCTACTTGTCCCTGGGATCATTGACAGTGCTTCTGTTTCCCCGTTTTGCCCTGTGCTGCTGGCCAAAACTTGCTAGGTAGGTGCTTGTGTGGGTCCTTCTGCCTCGCAGTGACTTGTGTGGGCTTCCCTCAGCCCCCTAAACTCACCTTCTGTATCACAGGGCTGTGTACACTTAACTCTCAGTTCCTGAGGTCCACCCTCTGCATTACAGGGCTTGTGTATTCTTGTTTTAGCTTCCTGGTGTGGTTTATGTGTCGCGGGACTAGTGTGGACTTGTTTTGGCTCCCCGTGCTCACCCTGTGCATTATGGAGTTTATGTGCAGTTGTTTCATTTCACTGCCTGCACTCTTTTTCACAGGAGTTATTTGTTCTTTCAGCTGTGTTGGGAGGGTTGTATTTGCTCTTTTTTTCTTTCTGTGTGTATGTCTCTTACAGATTTCTGTTTGCTGTCACCTTGAGGTTTCCATATATCAGTCTATTTATACACATAATTGCTTTAAGTTGCTCATCTCAATTTCAAATGCATTTCAAACATCCTGCACTTGTTCTCTCCTCTAAGGATTACTGGTTTTGATATCATATTTGTGTGTGAATTATTTCCTACCTTTACTGTATATTTGCCTTTACTGGTGAGATTTTCCACCCTTAACTTTTGTTGTTACTAGTTGTGGCCTCTCCTTTTCTGCTTAGAGTAGTCACTTTGGCTTTTGTCGTCAATCTGGTTTAGTGATGTTGAATTATTTAAATTTTTGTCTACCTGTATGTAAAGTTTTTTATTTCTCCATCAAATCTGAATGAGACCCTTTCTGAGTAAAACACCCTTGTTGAAGATTTTCCCTCTCATCAGTTTCAGCATATTTTGCCACTTCTGGACTGCAGTGTTTCTGCTGAAAAATAGCACATAATCTTATGGCAATTTCCTTGTATGTTATTTGCTGGTTTTCCCTTATTCACTTTTGTTATTTTTCTTTGTCTTTAATTTTTATCAATTTTGATTACTATTCACCTTAGTGTGTCTCTCCTTGAGTTAATCTTATATGAGATGCTGCACTTCTTGAACTTGGATGCTTGTTTCCTTTTCTAAGTTAGAGAAGTTTTCAGCTATTGTATTTTTAAATATTTTCCTCAGGCCTGTCTTCACTTTTTTCTCCTTATGTGACCCCTATAATGTGAATTTTTGTGCATTTGACATTGTCCCAGATACCTTTTAAACTGTCCTCATTACCTTTTTTTTTTTTTCTTTATTCTGTTCTATGGCAGTGATTTCCACCGCTGTGTCTTCCAGCTGACTGATTCCTTCTTCTGCATCATTTATTCTGCTATTGAATCCCCCTCTAGTGTATTTTTCATTTTAGTTATTGTATTCTTCAAAACTGTTTGGTTTATATTTCCTAACTCTTAGTTAAAAACTTCTTGTAACATCTCATTATGCATCCATTCTTTTCCCTAATTCTTAGATCATCTTTGTGATTATTACTCAGAACCCTATCAAGTAGATTGCTTAGTTTCACTTCACTTAGTTTTTCTTCTGGGGTTTTATCTTGTTCCTTTGTCTGGAACATATTTCTTTGTTATCTCAATCAAATTTCTTTCTGCATTTTTATATATACAGTTTAGTTACATTTCTTGGCTTTGGAGAAGTTGCACTTTGTAGGGGATGTCCTATGTGTCTTAGCAGTATACTCCTCTCTTGTCACCCGAGGGACAGGGACAAGTGGATCCCAAGGTAGTTTCTGACTTGTATTTGTGGACTCAGTTCTGCAAGTCATAGGATCATAGTTTCCTTGCTTCTGGTGTCTGCCCCTGGTGAATGAGGCTGGTACAGTGGCTTGTACAGGCTTCCTGGTGGAAGAGGTTTGTGTCTGTGAACTGTTGTGTGGACCTGAGTCTTAGCCTTCTGGTTCAGTTCTATTCACCATCACTCAGTCGTGACTGACTCTTTGCTATCCCATGGACTGCAGCATGCCAGGTTTCCCTGTCCATCACCAACTTCCAGAGGTTGCTCAAACTCATGTCCATCAAGTCAGTGATGTCATCCAACCATCTCATCCCCTGTTCTCCCCTTCTTCTCCTGTCTTCAATCTTTCCCAGCATCAGGGTCTTTTCCAATGAGTCAGTTCTTCACATCAGGTGGCCAAAGTATTGCAGCTTCATTATCAGTTCTTCCAATGAATATTCAGGACTGATTTCCTTCAGGATTGACTGGTTTGATATCCTTGCAGTTCAAGGGACTCTCAAGAGTCTTCTCCAACACCACTGTTAAAAAGTGGTTCATTTTGGGAAGATGTATACACATTTTCGTAAAAATTGTCCTACAGTGCTGGAGACCTGGGTTCCATCATGGGTCGGGAAGATCCCCTAGAGAAGGAAATGGCAACTCACTCCACTGTTCTTTCCTGGAGAATTCCATGGACAAAGGAGCCTGGTGGGCTACAGTCTGTGGGGTTGCAAAGAGTCAGACATGACTAAGCAACTTTCATTCACTCACATAATTTATATCCTTATCTACTTTAATATTTCTTTTTTTCTACTTTAAAATTTCATAGAAAGTTTGAAATTATTTGCAATAATGACATCATATATTATAATGAAAGTTTAAGATTAAACTTAAGAGACTGAAAACATAAAGAAGAATGGAAATTTGTGGCAGTTTTTCATCGAATTTATCTCTGATATTTCCAGCAACAAGAGCATACATAAATGGAAATGTTGAAGGCTATTATAGTTACTACGCTCAATACAAGGAGTCATACCACTTATTAAAAGCAAGGAAATGTCTCCTGGGTTCTCCTAAGTCAGATAATGGATCCTTATATTAGGATCACAGAGTGTTGCAATAAACAGCTCCTATAATGGTGATTTTCACTTGAGTTGCAAAATTTTCCAAATGATTCTTTTTTTTTTTAATTGATCTTTAATAAAGGCAGTTTTTTTTTTTTTTTTAGCTGAAATAAGATCAGCACATGAATGGGTATTAGGCACGAAAACAGTTGTATAGGGAAGTTTGGTTTGTACAGAAAGTGTCAGGTTAAAAATGTATATCTAAACAGCTGGGGCCCAGGCTGGGAATGCTGGTCAGTTTGTTCTTTCAGGCCCACTACAGACTTGAAACATTGGTTTCCTATTTATTTATGGCTTGAAGAGTGTACCAGTGAGAGTTAAGGCTTCCAGCAAGCAGGCCCCCTGCCTTTCGGAAGGGTCATTTATAAGCTCTAAGTTTGTTATAAAGAGAGATGACAAGGGAGCCACTTCTCTCCCAGAAACCCTCTTAGTTCTCATAAATAGGAAAGAAAGGAAACTAAAAAGACCTATTTCTGAAGAAAACTGAGTCCCTTGAAGTTTTGTCTTAAGAGGAGGAGAGAGTTGACCTTGTCAACTTTGATTTTCCCTTAAAGTTAAACTAATATCACTAAAGGGCCCTTATGAATAACTTTCTGAAATAACCTCTCACTGACTTTCTTCTCCTAAAACAAGATGGGGTATTTGTTCCCTAGAGTAATACCTCGATGTTGGTTAAAATGGAGTTTATACACAGATATCTTCTTCTGGAGACTTTTTATGCCTACATTTGAGGTAACCACATTGTTCCAGAAGACATCTAGAGCAGTTGCTGAGAAAGACTTAGTAGCCTATTGAGAACTAGGATTGGCCTATCATTCTTCCAAATCACCCAGCTGGATAGGTTTCCAGTAATCTGATGTCAGTAGGGAAAGTTTCTTCTGGGACCAGAATGGAAGCTTTTTTGGGCCACTCCTAGTATAGTCTTTGCAAAAGTGATAAAAGAAAAAAACATTCAAGACTCTGGAGGCTTTTTTTTTTCAATGTCTGAATAGATATTATCTGCTTTATAGATACACACCCAATTGAATATAGACAGCTACCAAACTTTAATCAGCTAGATACAAGCTGGATGTAGTATGTCTGTACTATTTTTAATAACAAGTTAACAGTGATAATAAGTGCAGTACTAAATATGCCAGCAATTTTGGAAAACTCAGCAGTGTCCACAGGACTGAAAAAAGTCAGTTTTAATTTCAATTCCAAAGAAAGGTAATGCCAAAGAATGTTCAAACTACCACACAATCACACTCATTTCACACACTAGCAAAATGATGCTCAAAATCATCCACATGAAGCTTCAACAATATGTGAACTGTGAAATTCCAGATGTTCAGGCTGGATTTAGAAAAGTCAGTGGAACCAGAGATCAAATTGCCAGCATCCACTGGATCATTGAAAAAGCAAGAGAGTTCCAGAAAAAAAAAACATCTACTTCTGCTTTATTAACTATGCCAGAGCCTTTGACTGTGTGGATCACAACAAACTGTGGAAAATTCTTCAAGAGGTGGGAATACCAGATCACCTTACCTGACTCCTGATAAATCTGTATGTAGGTCAAAAAGCAACAGTTAGAACCGGACATGGAACAATGGACTGGTTCCAAATTGGGAAAGGAGTATGTCAAAGCTGTATATTGCCATCCTGTTTATTTAACTTATATGCAGAGAACAACATGAGAAATGCCAGCTAGGTGAAGCATAAGCTGAAATCAAGATTGCTGGGAGAATTGTCAATAACCTCAGGTATGCAGATGATACCACCTTTATGGCAGAAAGCAAAGAAGCCTCTTGATGAAAGTGAAAGAGGAGAGTGAAAAAGTTGGCTTCAAACTCAACATTCAAAAAACAAAGATCATGGCATCTAGTCTCATCACTTCATGACAAATAGATGGGGAAACAATGGAAACAGTGACAGACTTTATTTTTTGGGGCTCCAAAATCACTGCAGATGGTGACTTCAGCCATGAAATTGAAAGACACTCACTCCTTGGGAGAAAAACTATGACCAACCTAGACACCTTATCAAAAAGATTTACTTTTTAATACTTTTCTTTTTTTAAGAAAGCATTATTTTGCCAATGAAGGTCCATCTACTCAAAGGTATGGTTTTTCCTGTAGTCATGTATGAATGTGACTGTTGGACCATAAAGAAAGTTGAGCACCGAATACTTGATGCTTTTAAACTGTGGTGTTGGAAAAGGCTCTTGAGAGTCCCTAGGACTGCAAGGAGATCCAACCAGTCAATCTTAAAGGGAATCAGTCCTAAATATTCATTGGAGCGACTGATGCTGAAGCTGAAGCCCCAATACTTTGGCCACCTGATATGAAGAATTGACTCATTTGAAATGACCCTTATGATGGGAAAGATTGAAAGGGGGATGACAGAGGATGAGATGGTTGGATGGCATTGCAGTTCATAGGATTGCAAAGAGTTGGAAATGACTGAACTGAACTGAACAGTGATAATTTGAAAAAACTTACTGTTGTGTTGGCTTAAAAGTTTGTTTGGGTTTTCCCATAAAATGCTATAGACAACCCAAATGAATCTTTTGATCAACCCGATATATCTCAGTAATTTCATTACAAGTTATTTGTGGTAATATTCTAATATCTTGACATTTTGAAAAGCACAGATTAAATAACTATATCATCTATGCCAAACTCAACATACCTATGATACCCGACTGTACTTAAGTATGGTTTAAATAACTGAACACAATAGAGCAGACAGGCAACCAGAGAAGGACATTTAACATATGCTCATGCTTATTAGCATCTCAGATGCTAGTAAGGTCGTGCTTAAAATTTTGCTTAAAATTTTGCATGATAAGCTTCAGCATAATGCAAATCAAGAACTTCCAAACATCCAGGTTGGGTTTAGTAAAGAAAGAGGAATTAGAGATCAAGTTGCTAGCTTTCACTGGAGAAATCAAGGGAATTTCGGAAATCAAGGGAATTTCAGAAAAACATCTATCTCTGTTTCATCAACTAAGCTAAAATTTTTGACTATGTGGATCGTGACAAACTGTGGAAAGCTCTTACAGAGATGGGATTACCAGACCATTTTAATTGTCTTCTGAGAAACCTGTATGTGGGTCAAAAAAGCAACAGCTAGGACCCTGTATGGAACAACTGATTGACTCAAGATAGAGAAGGGAGTAAGACAGGGCTGTCTGTTGTCACCCTGCTTGTTTAACCTATAGGCTGAGCACGTCATGAGACATTCTGGTCTGGATGAGTTACAAACTAGAATCAAGATAAGCAGGAGAAACATCAACAACCACAGATATGTAGATGACATCCCTCTAATGGCAGAAAGCAAAGAGAAACTAAAGAGCCACTTGATGAGGGTGAAGGAAGAGAGTGAAGGAACTGGCTTAAGACTAAATATTAAAAAGCTAAGATCATGGCATCTGGCTCCATTAATGCATGGCAAGTGGAGGGGGAAAACATGGAAGTAGTGATAGATTTCCTCTTCCTGGTTTCCAAGATCATTGTGAACGGTGACTGAAGCCATGAAATTGGAAGATGATTGGTTTTTGGCAAAAACCTGATGACAAATTTAGACAGTGTGTTGGAAAGAAGAGACATTACTCTGCCAACAAAGGTCTGTATAGTCAAAGCTGTAGTCTTCACAGTAGCCACATATGGTTGTGAGAGCTGGACTGTAAAGAAGGCAGAACACCAAAGAATCAATGCCTTTGAACTATGGTGCTGGAGAAGACTCCTGAAAGTCCCTTGGGCAGCAAGGAAATCATACCAGTCAGTCTTAAGGGAGATAAACCTTGAATATTGACTGGAAGGACTGATGCGGAAGTTGAAGCACCAATATTTTGATCATCTGATGTGAACAGATGACTCAATGGAAAGTCCATGATGCTGTGAAAGATTGCGGGCAGAAGGAGAAGAGGGCATCAGAGGATGAGATGGCTGAATGGCATCACTAATGTGATAAACATGAACTTGGGCAAACTCCAGGGAATTGTGATGGACAGGGAAGCTGGGCATGCTGCAGTCCATGGAGCTGCAAAGAGTCAGACACGACTGGGCAACAACAACGATTAAAACAACATGCTTATTAATCATGTTAACAGTATTTAAACATTTGAAATCTAAATATGTAGGGACATTTGTAAAATTGCAGGAAACTTCAATACAAGATCCCCAATAGATAAATCTGCACAAATTTTTAAATTCAGGGAAGGAGTACGTCAAGCCTCCATACTGTCACCCTGCTTATTTAACTTATATGCAGAGTGCATCTTGAGAAATGCTGGGCTAGAAGAAGCACAAGCTGGAATTATGATTGCCGGGGGAAATATCAGTAACCTCAGATATGCAGATGACATCACCCATATGGCAGAAAGCGAAGAGGAACTAAAAAGTCTCTTGATGAAAGTGAAAGAAGAGAGTGAAAAAGTAGGCTTCAAACTCAACATTCAAAAAACAAAGATCATGGCATCAAGTTGCATCACTTCATTGCAAATAGATAGGAAAATAATGGAAACAGTGACAGATATTTATTTTCTAAGGCTCCAAAATCACTGCAGATAGTGACTGCAGCCATGAAGTTAAAAGACGCTTCCCTTGGAAGAAAAATTTAGACCGACCTAGACTACATATTACAAAGCAGAGACATTACTTTGCCAACAAAGGTCCATCAAGTCAAAGCTATGGTTTTTACAGTTTTCATGTATGGATGTGAGATTTGAACCATAAAGAAAGCTGAGCATCAAAGAATTGATGCTTTTGAACTGTGGTATTGGAGAAGACTATTGAGAGTCCCTTGGACTGCAAGGAGATCCAACCAGTCCATTCTAAAGAAAATCAGCCCTGAATATTCATTGGAATGACTGATGCTGAAGCTGAAGCTCCAATATTTTGGCCACCTGATGCAAACAACTGACTCACTGGAAAATACCATAATGCTGGGAAAGATTGAAGGCAGGAGGAAAAGGGGATGATGGAGGATGAGATTATTGTATGGTATCACTGACTCAATGGACATGAATTTGGGCAAGCTCCAGGATTTGGTGACGGACAGGGAAGCCTGGCATGCTGCAGTCCATGGGGTCACAAAGAGTTGGACATGACTGATCGACTGAACTGAACTGAATTCATGGAATAATATTGTTTAAGGAAAAGCTATTTTGTCCTCAAAATTTTAGAATTAAATTTTGAAAACATTTTCACTCCTTGATACACTGTGGCATTAGAAAATAAGAAGCCAGAAAATTTGATTTTGTTTTGCTCTTACATGCTAAAGTGTACATGCTTTTAACTTAGAATTAACTTCTAGTTGGTAGTGGTAAGTGCTATCCCATCAGTGTTCTATAGTACACATATCAAAGTTTCTAAAATATGACAGTCATTACTCAGCACTTTAGGGTGAGGGAGAGAAGCAGGACAAAAGCAGTTGGAAATTGTTTTTAACAGGAGAAAAGCTTTAAACACCTATGGAATTTTACATCATTTCATATTCTATTCCATAATACTTGGAACAAAGTCTTTTTTCAATCATTTCTATCTATATGTTTCAAAATGCAGACATAGTGCAAACCCTATAGTACAAAATATGCATTATTTAATACTCATTAAATACAATAGTGTCAGTAGGGATTATAAAATAAAAATCATACACAATAGTCTAAAATTTTAGATCATCTTAGGGCTGCTAACTAGAGACTGTAGAAATTCCACGTGTAAGACAAAAAAAGAAAAGAAAAAATACAAAGAAACTAACTTCTCAGTGCATCACACCCTTGAAGATAAAGTGTATGACACTTTTACTATACTAATATTACATTACAGCTATGGATTTTAACTGGAATTACTTAAAGACATGAAATTCAAATAAGAGCAAGAACCAGTCAATTACAATGTTAAAATGAAATGTATCACTTCTTTCTTGGTAAAAATACTGAAAATGTGATGTGTGCGGATAACTCAGTAAAATTTTTTTTCATTCATTTGTCCCCCACTGAAGTGTCTTAAATTTTACCCTGTAAATATTCTACCTGTTATAACAATCTGATTTTCAGGCTTGTATAAGCTCTAATATTTTATTTAAACATACTATTTTTTTGTTTGATAAGAATTATTTATGAATTAAAAAAAAACATATCTTGTTATAAATCATACAATAAACCTCCTGTAACAAAAATGTGACATTTTCTAAGCTTTTTAGAAATAAACTATGATGTATGAACTTAAAATTGTATCAATATTAAATAACATTTCTGTGATGAGTTTTCCACATAAAATTAATCAGTGGAGAATTGGGTTTAGAATATATATATGGAATTTAGAAAGATGGTAACGACAACCCTGTATGTGAGACAGCAAAAGACACAGAGATGTATAGAACAGTATTTTGGACTCTGTGGGGGGGGGTGATTTGGGAGAATGGCATTAAAACATGTATAATATCATATAAGAAATGAATTTCCAGTCCAGGTTGAATGCAGGATACAGGAAGCTTGGGGTTGGTGCACTGGGATGACCCAGAGGTATGATATGGGAAGGGAGGTGGGAGGGGGGTTCAGGACGGGGAACATGTGTATACCCATGGTGGATGCATATTGATGTATGGCAAAACCAATAAAATATTGTAAAGTAAATAATAATAATAATAATAAATAAAGCAAGTTCAAGGCATCTGAAAATAAATAAATAAATAAAATAGAGTTCTCAATAAAAAATAATATTAAAATTCACATGGGGTCGCATACTGGGAAAGATGTGTTTTAGTCTTAAAAACATTTGAAAAAATAATATGATATCTGCCAAATATCAAATAGAGCCATGTGTCTTCAGGGGTGTGTGAGTTTGTGTGTGTCCCAAAAACTTTGCATTTACATGAATATATATAAAAATAAAATCATAAAATAAACTTTTTATGAAAAGTATTGGGAGAAAAAAGAATATAGTTAGTCAGATTCAGTTTCCTTAAAAACAAAGTTTTATTTCTTATAAACAGTTAAAAGTCAATTATCTTCCTTCACAATACATTTAGACATTAAATCTAAGGTTTTAAAAATATGCACAAACTAGAAGTAAAGTACTTTTAAATGGCTAAAAGGAATAAAAATACCAAAGTTTAGTGTACAGAAGGATAGATATAAACAACCAAAGAAAAAGTAAATCTTTGGTGTTGAATTTATGAATAGCCCAAAATAAGTCCCGAAGTTTTTTCTACCTGTGTAAATTTAAAGTGTCCTTTTTAAAGTTTGAGGCTATACACTGTGCATCCCCCACAAACAAGTTTATGAATAAGGTTTTTAAAAACAAAAGCATTTCCCCTAAAGTCAGGAACAAGACAAGGGTGCCCACTCACACCACTAATATTCAACATAGTTTTGGAAGTTCTGGCCACAACAATCAGAGCAGAAAAAGAAATAAAAGGAATCCAAATTGGAAAGGAAGTAAAACTCTCACAGTTTGCAGATGACATGATCCTCTACATAGAAAAGCCTAAAGACTCCACCAGAAAATTACTAGAGCTTATCAGTGAATATAGTAAATTTGCAGGATATAAAATCAACACACAGAAATCCCTTGCATTCCTATACACTAATGAGAAAATAGAAAGAGAAATTAAGGAAACACATCGTATTCACCATTGCAACGAAAAGAATAAAATACTTAGGAATATATCTACCTAAACAAACTAAAGACCTATATATAGAAAACTATAAAAAAACTGGTGAAAGAAATCAAAGAGGACACTAATAGATAGAGAAATATACCATGTTTATGGATTGGGAGAATAAATATAGTGAACATGAGTATAATACCCAAAGCAATCTATAGATTCAATGCAATCCTGGTCAAGCTACGAACAGTATTTTTCACAGAGCTAGAAAAAATAATTTCACAATTTTTATGGAAATACAAAAAAACTCGAATAGACAAAGCAATCTTGAGAAAGCAGATTCAAACTGGAGGAATCAACCTGCCTGACTTCAGGTTCTACTACAAAGCCACAGTCAACAAGACAGTATTGTCTGGCACAAAGACAGAAATATAGATCAATGGAACAAAATAGAAAGCCTACAGATAAATCCATGCACCTATGGACACCTTATCTTTGACAAAAGAGGCAAGAATTCCAATGGAGAAAAGACAATCTCTTTAACAAGTGGTTCTGGGAAAACTGGTCAACCACTTGTAAAAGAATGAAACTATTTTGTTCCATTGATCAATATTTCTGTCTTTGTGTCAGTACCATACTGTCTTGATAACTGTGGCTTTGTAGTAGAGCCTGAAGTCAGGTAGGTTGATTCCTCCAGTTCCATTCTTCTTTCTCATCAATGGAACCAAATAGAAAGCCCAGAGATAAATCCAAGCACATGTGGACACCTTATCTTTGACAAAGGAGGCAAGAATATACAATGGATTAAAGACAATCTCTTTAACAAGTGGTGCTGGGAAATCTGGTCAACTACTTGTAAAATAATGAAACTAGAACAGTTCCTAACACCATACACAAAAATAAATTCAAAATGGATTAAAGATCTCAACATAAGACCAGAAACTATAAAACTCCTAGAAGAGAACATAGGCAAAACACTCTCTGACATACATCACAGCAGGATCCTCTATGACCCACCTCCCAGAATATTGGAAATAAAAGCAAAAATAAACAAATGGGACCTAATTAAACTTAAAAGCTTCTGCACATCAAAGGAAACTATTAGCAAGGTGAAAAGACAGCCTTCAGAATGGGAGAGAATAATAGCAAATGCAGCAACTGACAAACAACTAATCTCAAAAATATACAAGTAACTCCAACAGCTCAACTCCAGAAAAATAAATGACCCAATCAAAAAATGGGCCAAAGAACTAAATAGACATTTCTCTAAAGAAGACATACAGATGGCTAACAAACACATGAAAAGATGCTCAACATCACTCATTATCAGAGAAATGTAAATCAAACCACTATGAGGTACCATTTCACTCCAAAGAACTAAATAGACATTTCTCCAAAGAAGACATACAGATGGCTAACAAACACATGAAAAGATGCTCAACATCACTCATTATCAGAGAAATGCAAATCAAAACCACTATGAGGTACCATTTCACACCAGTCAGAATGGCTGCGATCCAAAAGTCTACAAGCAATAAATGCTGGACAGGGTGTGGAGAAAAGGGAACCGTCTTAAACTGCTGGTGGGAATGCAAACTAGTACAGCCATTATGGAGAACAGTGTGGAGATTCCTTAAAAAATTGAAAATAGAACTGCCTTATGATCCAGCAATCCCACTGCTGGGCATACACACTGAGGAAACCAGAAGGGAAAGAGACACATGTACCCCAATGTTCATCGCAGCACTGTTTATAATAGCCAGGACAGGGAAGCAACCTAGATGTCCATCAGCAGATGAATGGATAAGAAAGCTGTGCTACATATACACAATGGAGTATTACTCAGCCATTAAAAAGAATACATTTGAATCAGTTCTAATGAGGTGGATGAAACTGGAGCCTATTATACAGAGTGAAGTAAGCCAGAAAGAAAAACACCAATACACTACACTAACGCATATATATGGAATTTAGAAAGATGGTAACAATAACCCTGTGTATGAGACAGCAAAAGAGACACTGATATATAGAACAGTCTTATGGACTCTGTGGGAGAGGGAGAGGGTGGGAAGATTTCGGAGAATGACATTTAAACATGTAAAATATCATGTATGAAACGAGTTACCAGTCCAGGTTCGATGCACGATACCTGATGCTTGGGGCTAGTGCACTGGGACGACCCAGATGGAGGGTACGGGGAGGAAGGAGGGAGGAGGGTTCAGGATGGGGAACACATGAATACCTGTGGCGGATTCATTTTGATATTTGGCAAAACTAATACAATTTTGTAAAGCTTAAAAATAAAATAAAATTAAAAAAAGAAAGAAGCTAGAACACTTTCTAACACCATACAAAAAAAAATAAACTCAAAATGGATTAAAGATCTAAATGTAAGACCAGAAACAATAAAACTCTTAGAGGAGAACATAGGCAAAACACTCTCTGACATACATCACAGCAGGATCCTTTATGACCCACCTCCCAGAATACTGGGAAAAAAAAGCAAAAATAAATAAATGGGACCTAATTAAACTTAAAAGCTTCTGCACAACAAAGGAAACTAGAAGCCAGGTGAAAAGACAGCCTTCAGAATGAGAGAAAATAATAGGAAATGAAGCAACTGACAAACAACTAATCTCAAAAGTATACAAGCAACTGCTGCAGCTCAATTCTAGAAAAATAAATGACCCAATCAAAAAATGGGCCAAAGAACTAAATAGACATTTCTCCAAAGAAGACATACAGAAGGCTAACAAATACATGAAAAAATGCTCAACATCACTCATTATCAGAGAAATGCAAATCAAGACCACTATGAGGTACCATTTCACGCCAGTCAGAATGGCTGCTATCCAAAGGTCTAGAAAAAATAAATGCTGGAGAGGGTGTGGAGAAAAGGGAACCCTCTTACACTGTTGGTTGGAATGAAAACTAATACAGCCACTATGGAGAACAGTGTGGAGATTCCTTAAAAAAACTGGAAATAGAACTGCCATATGACCCAGCTATCCCACTGCTGGGCATACACACCTAGAAAACCAGAATTGAGAGACATGTGTACCCCGATGTTCATCGCAGCACTGTTTATAATAGCCAGGACATGGAAGCAACCTAGATGTCCATCAGCAGATGAATGGATAAGAAAACTGTGGTTCATATACACAATGGAGTATTACTCAGCCATTAAAAAGAATACATTTGAATCACTTTTAATGAGGTGGATGAAACTGGAGCTGATTATACAGAGTGAAGTAAGCCAGAAAGAAAAACACCAATACAGTATACTAATGCATATATATGGAATTTAGAAAGATGGTAACGATAACCCTGTATGCGAGACAGCAAAAGAGACACAGATGTATAGAACAGTCTTTTGGACTCTGTGGGAGAGGGAGGGGGTGATGATTTGGGAGAATGGCATTGAAACATGTATAATATCATATAAGAAACGAATCGCCAGTCCAGGTTCGATGCAGGATACAGGATGCTTTGGTCTGGTGCACTGGGATCAGCCAGAGGGATGGTATGGGGAGGTGGGAAGGGGGTTCAGGATTGGGAACACGTGTACACCCGTGGCAGATTCATGTTGATGTATGACAAAACCAATACAATATTGTAAAGTAATTAGCCTCTAATTAAAATAAATAAATTTAAATTAAAAAAATAAAAATTTTGCCAATATTTAGTTCTTCCATACCTAAAATTAAAGATCAGCAACATTCCATTGGTTAGGGTGCATCAATTCTTAAAAACTAGTTATGATCCCACACTGCTGCTGCTAAGTCACTTCAGTTGTGGCCAACTCTGTGTGACCCCATAGATGGCAGCCCACTGGGCTCCCTCATCCCTGGGATTCTCCAGGCAAGAATACCGGAGTGGGTTGCCATTTCCTTCTCCAATGCATGAACATGAAAAGTAAAAGGGAAGTCGCTCAGTTGTGTCCGACTCTTCGCGACCCCATGGACTGCAGCACACCAGGCTCCTCTGTCCATAGGATTTTCCAGGCAAGAGTACTGGAGTGGGGTGCCATCACCTTGTCCGACACTAGTAGTTCTTTTATCTGAGAAAAAACTTTTCAGAAGAAATACCTGCCCTATGCTAATTACCAGCAAGTTTGCAGGCCTCTACAATCCAAGGCCATTTAGATCCTTGGTTGGCTTAGGCCTTGAACTTCTCTCAAAAGGAAATAAGTCTGAGTCAATGACAGACTTTAAAGTTTCTTGAATTGAAACAGAGGCAGATTCCCTCTGTCTGAGAGCACTGACTCAGCCATCCCTAGGAAACAAAGGTGGGTGTTTTCCGACTTCAAAATCAAAATACACGTTTTTATGTGTGAAAGCAGAATGTTCATCCTTGATTCAAAATTTGTATGTCCCATTTTAGAAGGCTATTTCTTCACTTTGTATAAAGCATTGTGATAAGGATCTCCAGATTGAGAAATTACATCATAGTGACTGCCAGCAATTGCCTGGAACTCTAGAGTGCACTTGGTGCCATGCATGATGTCCTATAGAGGCACTACTAGGCATAGCCAGGCAGTTTGAAGTTGATCTATGTGCCCCCAGGCAGGCTACACCACCCAGCAGTGCCCCAAGTGACCTGCATCAGCCACCTAGCTAGGTGCTGTCATCATCCAGGGCATCCTGAGAGGCTATGGTGGCTCCTTAACAGAGCTGTGGGGAGACTAGGATCAGGTCTGCATCAACTGGTGCACAACAGACCTTTGCCCCTTGTGGATGTCCCACGAAGACACACTGCAGTCTCTCTGAGCCTTGGAGATATTAGGGATCAGAAGTGATCCATTGGGTGTGGGTGAGGGGTGCTGAGGACCTAGGACCAGGAAAAAGCTGGGAAGGAAGACATTTGAGTTTTTTAAATGGATGGCTAATGTCCCCTAACTTATGTTGACAATATATACTCCATTTAATAATCCAAAGGAAAAATTGTGTGTCAGTAAAGTCTTCTGAAGCACAGAATTTTGGAAGGGACTATATATATATATATATAGTTAAAAAAAATAAAGCAGGGCACATTTTAAAAAATAGGTCACAAATTCAATCCAACCACTTATACTGTAAATGAAATAGTGTAGCATTGAATTCAAACTGATTGGGTTTGAATCCAAAATATATCATACACTTTTACCCTTATACCCACAGGATCTTTGTAAAATGAAAACAATATCATCTACCTTGCAGAGTTTTTTTTTTTAAGATTAAATATGAAGTTTATAATATTACCTGGTACTCAATATATGACAGTTATAATATTATTACAAGAAGAAAATATTAACTTGTTACTGCAACTAGGTAAGGTACAGAAAATTCCATGTACAGATAAATATATCCACAGTTATTAAATTAAGTTTCTTGTCTAGGCTAGAAATGTATTTGTGAGAAAATTTTTCAGAGGGAAATATTGCAATGAGACTTCAGCTTAAGACTGAAGTCCAGAAAATTCTAAACAACTCTAAACTACTTAAATTATTTGCCGTCCTTCCTACTCAGTACCAATATGTCAGATAAACCAATTCCAACATATTCTTCCTGATGCTTTCTGCAGGGGTGTACCTAGAAAGAAGAAAGAAAAGTCAATATGTATTCTGACTGCTGAGTGATAGATTATCTGGAATTCACCAATTGCTCAGTATCCTTTGACCTATATTGTCCCTTTAAGGAATTTTCTTTCATAAATAATATGTCATCAACCTCGTCCTACCATCCTAAATTGCCTTCAACCCATTCTGAACTTCTTCCCATCCCTTCATCTCAAAGTTTCACTAATAATTTTGGTGGTTACTGATTAAGAACATAAACTGTGACCTCCCTGAAGTGCTTGAATTTCTTCATTGGAAATTGTAAGACCTTCTTACACACACATACACACACATACACACACACAGCTCAAAACTTTCAACATTTTAAAGAACATTATAATCATAAAATGTCCTATAACATGTATGGGTATATGCAGGCATATTTAATTTTATAGATATGGTTACTTGCACTTCTGCTTTATAAATATACCTGATATTTGCTTTATTGTTTTAGAAATGTACCTAACTTGTGATCGAAAAAAAAAAAAAAAAGAATTTCTAATTTGAGTGCTATCTCAAAGAATCTCCCCTGAATAACTCAGAAGTTATTTAATCTATAGTAACATTAATGTTTTGCAGTTAAATGTAAAATGTATCCCTTTCCCCTCTTCTTACATTTATGGAACAGCTGAGGTTCAAATTACACACTTGGCTGACTGGAATTTTGCTGTTAAAAAATTCCATGCCACCATGCATGGATTACACGTGGGCCAGAGAATAACATAGCCTTGAGAATGCGATTCCCAAAACAGCCAGCACCTGGGTCTGTTGTAGCATTTTTCCATTTAATTTATTCTTCATAATGCTGATTTTGACATTCACATAGATCTTCAGTAACTGTACAGAGTAATTTAGCATTGATAATACAAACCATTTCTTGAACTTCTTTAATACAGTTGCTTTTATCCCTTTATAGTATTAGTCATTATTAATTTTTGATAAAAAATAAAATGAGAGTGTTCATTTTCAGAGGCATGCTAATTAGTTCTGCCTTAAGTTTCCTCAAGGTGTATTTATGTGTTTGTGTGTGAATATATATATGTTGTGTATATACTTCTAGATAGGTTGAAAACAGGCTTCTGCATAATTATGAACTGTTGAACTGATTTTATTAGTTTACTCAGGCTTCTGTAACAAAGTACCATAAACTGGGTGGCTTAAACAACGACTTATTGTATCAACAGTTCTAGAGCACAAGGTATCAGCAGGATTGGTTCTTCCTGAGGAATGTGAACAAAAGTTCTGTTCCATGCCTCTCTCTTTGGCTTTAGGTGGCTGTTTATATATCCACATAATGTTCTTTCTGTGTATAATCCTGTCTCCAAATTTTCCCTTTTTATAAGGACACAAGTCATATTAAATTGGGGTGAACTCTAGTGGCCTCATTTTAGCATGATAAAGACCCTATCTCCAAGTAAGTTTATATTATAGGGAACCTCAAGTTAGGACTTCAACATTTAATTTTAGAGGAACACAGTGTGGCCCATACTGAGATCTTCTTTTCAAAGAAAACACATCCTTCAATTATATGTTTTTTTATTTCAATGAGTTTAAGCAAAATTGAATAAACAGTCAACCAGATTGTCTATTTAACTTTAAGTGTGAGATCTGTTTTTACTCTTAGGAGATAGAGATCACGAACTCAGCCTGCTTACCAGTGTTTTGAATGCAATAAATAATCAATACATATTTGGAGAAGAAACAAATGCATCATATTGCAGAAGTAAATGGTGAAATCATGGTATTCCTTGATTTACTTTATTTCTTTTGAACCTGAGCACGTGGGATGTTGATATGCTACTCTGAGAGTTTAGGATAGGAATCATATTCAATTACCAAAACTCCTACATGGAATAATTTTTCCACAGTTTCCTAGTTTAAGGTTTAGAGCAATGAGTTAGGCAGTTTCCCTGGACTTATGGGTAAACTGGGTTTTGAAATGCTTTATTTTGGCTTCTTTGTTGGTTTTTCTTTTATTGAAAGTGGAGTAGACAATGTGGGAGGGTCTTGAGATTTATGGAGAAAAAAAATGGCAATTTGACTGAAAAAGTGAGGTAGCCAATTGTTGACTCCTGATCTTGAAAAAGGTAGACAGAGGGACTGTTCTAATATTTATGAGCCAGGAACAAATTGAAGATAGCAGCTCACATTCAACCAATTAAAAGTTCATTTTTGCTGAGAGCAAAGCCAAATGGTCCTTTGTCCCTCCCTTTGCAATACTTTTAGATTACCCTATCAGTCCAAAGGGATGAGAGTACAATTATCCCTTCTACTATAACTTTTCCTTCTCTGCTTGCTAAAAAATGGAATATCTTTTGGAAATTATGAGACTTGTGTGTTTACCTGCAAACCTGCAAGACCAGCCACTAGATCTATTCTCTGTCTTCTAAACAGAAAATTTTGTTCTCTAAAATCCACTTTCATCTGAAGTGGGACTATTATACCACTAAAATTAATAATATGTATATTTATTTTTATTTTAATATCTTGGCATTCATGATTTTTTTTTAAACCTCCAAATCTTCTTCTGCATTCTCATGTTTCTGTCATTTGAGATTGTCAGGCAGTTTTTTAGTTTAAAGAAGGCAAATTATAGAAGGTAGTATTGATGGTGGTGGTAGATGCACGTTGGAAGTATATGCTTATTTGACTTTAAACTTTTAAACATCATCTCAATTTGAAACGAGGGTTTAAAACAAAGAATCTGAAATGTTAACCCTAATTCCATACAACCCTTTCATTAGAATCATTTAAAACCCTTAAAAAAGTTTGTGGGTAAATATCATATGAAAAATTTCCTTATACTGTATTTGCTGTCTAAAGTTAGAAAAACAAGTCTGATGAAATGGCCTACATAGCATATTTACATATAATACTTGGATATCACATGCTGCTAACATGTCACTCACCTAGCAGAAAACAAACAAAAATGGATTACAGCTGGCTCTGTTTAGATGTACGAGTATTTTAGAAAGCCAAGTTTTTACACATCCACCTTCCTCTGTGGAAACAGAGACAGCATAGGTGAAATTCTATTTTTTCCAATAAAACCTTGCCTTAGTAGCATGTGATAACAATAACTGTCTAATATGTATATGACACTCACTATGTGTCAGCGGAGCCACCATACTGTCCAAATCTAAGAGGCAACACAGCCTTCTATGTAAATGGTATCCTCTGAATTACACAACATGGTGGTACTGAGTTTCAGGCTCTGTTCTAAGCACCTTACATATATTACTTCAATATATTAATAATACTCATAAAAACTAGGAGTTAAGTACTATATGTTCACTCAACAAATGCAGAAACTGAGGTACAGAGTAAGGAAATACCTTGCTCATGTTCACATAGTAAGTGACAGAAAATAGATTCAAGCTCAGACAATCTAACTGTAGATGTCATAGTTGTAGTGACTATACATACTGACTCTGTGAAGCTTGGAAAGAGTTTATGGCTCTGGACATAGAGACAGCAGTGACTTCAAAAAGAATGAATGCAGTTAGCATGTATACCTGTGGCAGATTCATTTTGATATTTGGCAAAACTAATACAATTATGTAAAGTTTAAAAATAAAATTAAATTAAAAAAATTAATGTCTGAAGACTTCTTCGCATGTGCAAAACATGAACTAGAAATTAGATTCTGAAATTTTAAACTTTCAATGCAAAGAAAGAAACACCATCAGTTGTATGATTCACATTGTCTAAACAACAAATATAGACCAGTTGCTAAGAAGTAGAGCTATTGCTACTAATATCAGGGGGAAAAAATGCTACTAAGTTCAGAAAGGACTTCCCCAGTGGCTCAGCTGCAAAAAAAAAAAAAAAAAAAAAAAAAAATCTGCAATGCAGGAGATGCAGGAGACATGGGTTCGATCCCTGGCTTGGGAAGATCCTCTAGAAGAGGGCATGGGAATCAACTCCAGTATTCTTGCCTGAAAAATCCCCTAGATAAAGGAGACTGGTGGGCTACAGGTCACAGGCTCCCAGAATCAGACACGACTGAAAAAACTGAGCATGGCATGGGAAGATCATAAAATTAGTCTTTTTATTAGCACTTTTGAAAAGTATGTTGTGAGGGATATCATCAACAGCATCTTCACAGTAAGCACAGTGACAGGTTTCTTCAGGCCTATTTCTAATAATGTTGCTTATTGTAAATTGATGTAAATATAATGTTGCTTATTGTAATTGATGCTTATTGTAAATTGGAATCATGTAATTCCAAAGTGATCTTCCCCAGAAGTTATTGAGCTATACCAGGTCAAAATAAAGTAATTCATTAGTCAATATTCACCTTTCTCTGGTGGTTTTGCTTAAGCCAGCAATAGACTGAAAAGCATCCAAAGGAAACAGTCCCCTTTTGAGACTTCTCTGTAAGTATAAGCTGTTTACACTCAGAATTTGAAAATGTTGAGCAACACTAAATTCCAGGTTATAATCTGTGATGATAACCTGATATTCAAGTATAACATGTTGTTAATTATGTGCAGGTCATCATGCTTTAAAAGTTGATGATCATTTTGTCATGGACTACTGCTGCTAGTAAGAATTCTGAGTGTGTAGTCCAAGGAGAATAAGTTCAGTGTTAGTCATGGTTAAAAATCTGAACTTTTGAGCAAGTCATATCTGATTCCAAGAGTGTGATTTAGAATAGGTTATCAATCTCCTTAAATTTCCTTCTTCACTGGTAATATAAAAATAATACCTGTCACACAAGGTTATTTTAACATGAAGAATATGAAGTGCCAAGTGGAGTGCCTGGTGTAGGTAGGACTCAATTATTGCAAATGTCCATTAATAATACTAACATACTATGAAATGTTACTTAAAATGGTAGTGACACAAATATTTGTGTCAGAAATACATGTTTATTGTTTGCTTTTTTAATATTCTGCACAAACTTTACATATCACACCTAGAACCAGGCTTAAAAAATAGAAAAAAAAAAGAGCTCCTTACCTACTTTATGTTTAGTCCTATTTATTGTGACCTTCCTTGCTTCTACCAGGAAAAAGCAGAAAAAAACTCATTCATGCCAAAGCATTAGTGAGTCAGTGTAGCAGTATAGAAGAGTGATTATTTTAGTCCCACAGACACATCCTCAAACTCTGAGCCTTACTTTGTTTTGTAGGCCCCAAATTTTTCATTTAGTAAACAAACTCCCTCCTCATAGGGTTGTTGAAAGGATAAGAGGTTACCAATGTGAAAGTATTAATACAGTGGTCCCAAATATAAAGTACTTAATAAATGCTAGTTTTTACTGATATTGTTATTCTGCTATAATATTTAGCTTTGAAAACCCAAACTTTAGACACAGCTGTCATCCTAACTCATTGTGTGTCCTTGGGTGTTGTATAAAAATGCTTAGTAAAATACAAAACTTTATCCAAATAGTAGTAGAAGTAGGTAGTAGTAGCAATATTTGGTAAAAAGTGAGTGAATGGGAAAATCAGCACCTATCACTTGCCAATCACTTTTATGCAAGTTATCTTATTTAATACTTACAATAACTGAGGTTAAGATGATTTACTGTATGTCTGTTGTGAAACCCCACACAGTTTCTCTACTGTACAACCTCAAGACTCAAACTTAGATTAAAAGGCACTGGTCCCTTTCCTATCCTTCTTCTTTCCTTGTATGAGTCTTAAGAATGTTACATGGGGCCTACTTTCTGCTCCTTTAGGGCTAATACTTAGCACTTTATCTAGTGGTGTCCTTTTTAATTTTCTCCAGCTTAGCTCTGAAGTGGAATTCATGTCTGAGTCAGTGGAATTTGAGGAGATAGAGTGTGTGGCACCATATTGCAGAGGCTGAGTTTCACCCCAGAGCAGAGTTGACCCCAGTTCAGGGAACCAGATTCTAGAGGGAGGGAATTTATTGGTCTATATGGTGAGAAGATATAAGGTTTCTTACCTCCTCTGTTCTTTGCCTGTGCTCTAAACTTAGAAATGCTGAGTGTGGGAAAAAGGGTGCAGGGAGGATTCTCATATTTTTATGGTGCATTTTGCTCCTCCAGCCCCTTTATGCATCTCTCATAGAACAGTGCGTGGACATTTTACTTTCAGGGTTTTACTATAGCTCACACTGGGAAAACCAATGACATAACAAAAAAGAAATAATTGTGAGGAAGTATTATATTTTTAATGAAACAGGATTTTGAGTCCACTTTGCAGTCTATACATGATGTTGGTACCTTTGTATGCAACTCTGCTCTGCTTATAAATTATCAAAACACTTTCATTTAAATTTTACCTAAACTTTATAACTCCATCTCCAAAGTTCTATAACTCCATCTTCTCCTTTGTTTGAGGATACCCCATGAATTCCTTGATGTGTTATATCTCTCATTGCTATGGGCTAAGAAGTCTGATTTTGTCAGACCACAGGTTTGTTCTCGGTGTCCTTAGGCTGTTTGTACTAGGAAAAAGTGAAGAGTTTTAAGTATTTATTCTGTTTTTCTTTAATTCAGCTTATTTTATATTGTTTATATGATTCTATTTTTAATAATAACTGTGTTTAACTTACTCCTGTTCATAAAGAAGCTGAAAATTAAAAATTGATCCTTTTGAGCAGTTATGATCCAGCTATAGCATACTATGAGGTATATTATATAATCTTCACTTATCAGTGAAGAAACTGAAAATCCGATAGGTTAAGTAACATAACCTGTGACCTAGGTTACACAACTAATAAATGGCAGAACTGGAATTTGAACCCAAAAATTTAGCTCCATATCTTGTGCTTTTAATAACCAGCTTCCTCTGATATGTTGTTAAAATTGCTTGAGAATTTTGCCCTCAATTTTCATCTGTGAGAATGGGGCCTACTAATTTTGTGGTCTCCTTTCTCCAGGAAGAATTTAATGTAGACTGGGTAGTCTACAGGTATAATTTTTGCAGAATATCAGATATGTATTAATTTATTTACCATTCAAAGATAGTATTACTAAGCCCAGAAAGAACCTTGATCCTAAAAGTGTACATTTTTGAGGGCTCATTAAGTGTCATGTGCTTTTTCTACATTGTATCAGAGAAGTAGATATCATACCCCATTTAAAGATTAGAAAACTCAACATCTTGCTCAATATAAATCAGTTAGTAAAATGGGGAATTTAGGATTCAAACTTGGGTCTAATTAACTCTAAAGCTCATGTTCTATCCACTAGTTCAGATTTGAGAATACCTGGCTGATATCCCTCTTAGTAAACTGTATGAGAAAAATGTAAGGAAAAAATAATATGAACCTTCCTGAAAGACTGGGAGATTTCTGCAGATGTACACTGTGCCTACAAATGGGGTTACTCCTTTCATTAAGCTTTAGTACTGGTCCCTGGTGGCTCAGATGGTAAATATTCTGCCTGGAATGCAGGAGACTGGGTTCAATTCCTGGGTAAGGAAGATCCCCTGGAAAAGGAAATGGTAACCTACTCCAGTATTCTTGCCTGGAGAATTCCGTGGACTGAAGAGCCTGGTGGGCCACAGTCCATGGGATTGCAAAGAGTCAAACACAACTGAATCAATTTCATTTTTACTTGTCCACTATGGTCACATTCATCAGTCAATCAACTTTTTCCCCCTACAATCTGAGCTTTAGCCTTGAGAAATGGAAGGGTAAAATCAGACTCTGCGTGGGCACAGGAGAGGCCAAGAAGAGCTAACCCATGTCCAAGGTCAGTAGCAGAGGCTGAGAGGAGCTACCCCACGTCCGAGGTCAGGGGCTGCAGCTGACAGGAGTTACCCTATGCCCAAGGTCAGAGGAGGCAGCCGAGAGGAGCAAAATTATGTCCAAGAAGCATTGGCTATGGGGGTTAAGGAGGGCCATAAAGAGCTACTCCACATTCAATGTCAGGAGGGGTGGCCGTGAGGAGATACCACTCATCTAAGGTAAAGAGTAGCGGCTGCACTTTCCTGGAGCAGCCATGAAGAGATACCCCATGTCCAAGGTAAGAGAAACCCAAGTAAGATGGTAGGTGTTGTAAGAGGGCATCAGAGGGCAGACATACTGAAACCAGAATTACAGAAAACTAGCCAATCTGTTCACATGGACCACAGCCTTGTCTAACTCAATGAAACTAAGCCATGCTGTGTGGGGCCACCCAGGACAGGAGGGTCATGGTGGAGATGTCTGACAGAATGTGGTCCACTGGAGAAGGGAATGGAAAACCACTTCAGTTTTCAAATCTATAAACATGTACAAAATTTAAAGTTCATTTATATCAAAGGACAATGACTCATGTTTTATAAATTATTTATAAGGTGTATATAGTTTTAATGTTGCTTATTTTTAACATCAATATGGTGCCAACTTTTATGTAAATTGGAACCTATACAGTGTCAAATTTCCCAATTCACTCACTGGAAAATAAAATAGCAAGTTGGTACTAATGTCAATAACCAAAATCAATTGTAGTTAACAATTTTTACCTTACAACAAATGGATAGATGTCATATTGTATGCATGCTAAGTCACTTCAGTTGTGTCCGACTCTTTGTGACTTTATGGATAATGTATCCTGCAGGCTTCTCTATCCATGGGATTTTCCAGGAAAGAATACTGGAGTGCTGCCATTTCCAACTCCAGTCATACTGTATAGGAAAGATATTGTGAGTTGCTGATTGCATTCTGACACTAATTCTCAGATACCAACTGGGTGTCCTATAATTTAATTCAAAGCTGACACTTTCTAAGATCCCAGAAGTTAAAAGGCAGGGTCCCCAATAAGACAACATCAACATTTACATCAAATGCCAGCCATAAGGAGAGTCCCCAGCTTACCTTCAATTCTGCCCAGATGATCACAAATTTATAGTTTCCAACAATTTTAATTATTTGATAATTCATTGGAATGGTGCACAGAACTTAGGAAAGCACTATATGCATGGCTACCATTTCATTATAAAGATTACAAATGAATAATAAGGTGAAAAGATACATAGAACAACTTCTAGGAGGGTCCTGGGTACAGAAGTCTATGTTTTCTCAGAGTCAGGCAGTGTCACCTTTTCAGTACATTGATATATTCACCAACCAAGACATTCCCCCAAGCTTAACTATCCAGACGTTTTATATGGGGTATCATTACATAAGCATGATTGATTAAATGACTGACCATGTAAGTGAACTCTATATCCAGCCCTCCTCTCTTCCTTCGAGGTTGGGCAGCTGAAAATTCCAACACTCTAATTATAAATTTGGTTTTCTGATGACAACTCCCATCCTGAAGCTATCTAGAGACTACTATGGGTCATTTCCTTAAGTAAGATACTTCTATCACTCAGAAAGTTCCAAGGGTTTTTGAAGCTCTGTGCCAAGAACCAGGGACAAGAAAAACAGATATAGTTTTTACTACATTATATTGATTTTCTAGTGTCCAAAGTAGGACATAGTGGAACCATCTCTCCAACATCAAATTTATGCTTCTTCTTGATTATAACCCCTCAACCCATCCAGGCTCAAACTTTTTCCTTTTTTCTGTCCCTACATTCTCTATGCACTCCTCTGTGTTGAAGTGTATATGATTGATAGTAACTTCAAATATGATAATATTCCTTGGTGTTCACTGATTCAATTGTTAATTCAAAAATAATACTTGGAAATGTGAAATATGGTTTCAGATTTGGAAATGTGGAAATATATATATATATATATATATATATTCCATATTTGGAAATGTGGAGATATATATATATATATATATATATATATATATATATAGTATTACCCAGAAATAGAAGGAAATCTTGCCATTTGCGATGACATAAATGAACATTTAGGAAATTATACCCAGTAATATAAGCTTCCCCGTGGCTCAATGGTAAAGAATCCACCTGCCAATGCAGGAGACATGGGTTTGATCCCTGGCTCAGAAAGATGCCTTGGAGAAGGAAATGGAAAACCATTTTAGTATTCTTGCTTGGGAAACCCCATGGAAAGAGGAGCCTGGTGGGCTACAGTCCATGGGGTCACAAAGATTTAGTGACTAAACAACACCACCACTAAGTGACATAGCTTAGACAGACAACACTGTATGATTTCATTTTCATGTGTAATCTAAGAAAAAAAAAAGAAAAAGAAAGAAAACTGAACTCATAGAAATGCAATAGATTCCAGGGGCTAGAGGGTATGGGAAGTGGAGAGATGTTTGCCAAAAGTACAAACATTCAGTTAGAAGATGAGTAAGTTCTGAAGATCTAGTTTAGAGTATGGTGACTATCGTTAAAAATTCTGTATTATAATTGAAAGTTGCTAAGATAGTTAATCTTAAATCCTCTCACTACACAAGAAATTAACTCTGTGAGGTGATGGATGTGTTAACTAATCTCATTGTGGTTATCACTTCATAATATAAACATATGCCAAATTATCACACTGCACACCTCAAACTTATACATCATATGCTAATTATATCTCAATAAAGCTGAAAAAATATTTTTTTATTTAGCACCTACAATGTATTAGGTGTTATTCTTCATTTATGTATCACAGCACTGCTTACTTTCTGCCTTATAGGATAAATTTTATGCATATAATTTTGGAGGATAATTCTTTGTAATATTGTGTTGGTCTTAATCTACTTTTGTATATTCCTTTAACTTGGAGCTTGGTAATTATTTGTTATTGAATGTTGCCATTCACCTACAAGATATTGCCATTTACCTACAAACTAATACATTAATTAAATGCATATTTACTGCTTATTTATAATATGCTGTGAGACTTGGCAGCGAATAAAGCACACACATTTTGGAGCTTGTAATCAACAGGATGTACAGACAATTAACAAATAAACATAAGCTATTAGGTTAAAATATAGGAAAATAGGAGTACAAGTGGTAAAGCATGTTATTTTAATTAGAGCAGGCCATAAAGAAAGGCTCTGAAAGATAAAATTAAAGCAAAGGAAATAAACTACTGGATCAGGAATGAACCACTAAACAATCTGGGAAAAGAACATTATAGTAAGTGCAAAGACCTAGAAGAAGTAAGAGAATAAGTTTGTAGGTTTGAAAAAGAGCAAGATTAATGTAGTTATGTCATAGTGAGTTGGAATGTGGTAGGAGATGAGATCAGTGAACTAGAGAAGAGTCATATCACTTTGGACCTTGTAAACCATGGCAAGGAATTTATATATTTTGTCTCAATATGATAGATAACCACTTGGTTTGACCTTTGGAGAATTTGGAGCATGTGAGTGATACGAGTTAATTAATATATAAATTCTCTACCAGCACTGTGGAAGACTGACTATAAGGGGGCAAGAATGGAGCCATGTAGATCACTTAGGGTATCGTTATAGAAAAAGCAAGAGAGTTCCAGAAAAACATCTATTTCTGCTTTATTGACTATGTCAAAGCCTTTGACTGTGTGGATCACAATAAACTGTGGAAAATTCTGAAAGAGATGGGAATACAAGACCACCTGACCTGCCTCTTGAGAAACCTATCTGCAGGTCAGGAAGCAACAGTTAGAACTGGACATGGAACAACAGACTGGTTCCAAATAGGAAAAGGAGTACGTCAAGGATGTATATTGTCACCCTGCTTATTTAACTGATATGCAGAGTACATCATGAGAAACTCTGGGCTGGAAGAAGCACAAGCTGGAATCAAGATTGCCAGGAGAAATATCAATAACCTCAGATATGCAAATGACACCATGCTTATGGCAGAAAGTGAAGAGGAACTCAAAAGCCACTTGATGAAAGTGAAAGAGGAGAGTGAAAAAGTTGGCGTAAAGCTCAACAATCAGAAAACGAAAATAATGGCATCTGGTCCCATCACTTCATGGCAAATAGGTGGGGGAACAGTGGAGACAGTGGCTGACTTTATTTTTTTGGACTCCAAAATCACAGCAGATGGTGATTGCAGCCATGAAATTAAAAGACGCTTACTCCTTGGAAGGAAAGTTATGACCAACCTAGATAGCATATTCAAAAGCAGAGACATTACTTTGCCAACAAAGGTCCGTTTAGTCAAGGCTATGGTTTTTCCAGTGGTCATGTATGGATGTGAGAGTTGGACTGTGAAGAAAGCTGAGTGCCGAAGAATTGATGCCTTTGAACTGTGGTGTTGGAGAAGCCTCTTGAGAGTCCCTTGGACTGCAAGGAGGTCCAACCTATACATTTTAAAGGAGATCAGCCCTGGGTTTTCTTTGGAAAGAATGATGCTAAAGCTGAAACTCCGGTATTTTGACCACCTCATGTGAAGAGTTGACTCATTGGAAAAGACTCTGATGCTGGGAGGGATTGAGGGCAGGAGGAGAAGGGGACGACAGAGGATGAGATGGCTGGATGGCATCACTGACTCGATAGACGTCAGTTTGAGTGAATTCCGGGAGTTGGTGATGGACAGGGAGGCCTGGTGTGCTGTGATTCATGGGGTCACAGAGAGTGGGACACGACTGAGCGACCGAACTGAACTGAACTGATAGATTAGACCAGAGTTCAATGGCTTAGATACAATAGCAGTTGAAGATGTGAAAAATAAATATGAGATATATTTTTGTAATAAAAGTGAATAGAATTTGATAATGGATTAGATATAGAGTGAGAGGGAAAAAGGAAGAATAAAATCTAGCCTCTGGAGTTTTGACTAAAGCAACTAAGTTAAAGGTTTACTGAGATGAATAACACTGATCCCCTGGAGAAAGGAAAGGCTGCCCACTCCAGTATTCTGGCCTGGAGAATTCCATGGACTGTATAGTCCATGGGATCACAGAGAGTCAAACATGACTGAGTGACTATCACTTACACTTTGGTGAGGAACAAGATACATGGTGAGTGGTGATTCACTCAAGAGTTGTGTTTTGGACATGTTAAGTCTGATATGCTATTAGGCAACAAGTAGTATATTCCCAAGACAGTTGAATATAGGAGTCTATAGCTTATGGAAACACAGAGGCTAGACAAATTTGGCATCAGCAGAATATAAATGTTATTTAAACCCATTAAAAATTTAATCACCAAGAGTATGAGACTAAATAGAGAGAAACAGAAAACCTACATTATTTAACAAATGGGAAAGAACAGTAGAAACTCTAAAGCAAAGTTGAGAAAGAACAGCCAATGAAATATGAAGAAAACAAAGGAAATATACTGCTCTAGATCAAATCAAGTCACAAAAGTGTTTCAACAACAGAAAAACGATCAACAGTGTTAAAAACTGACTGAAAGATCAAATATAGATGAAAACTGACCCTAGGTTTGAAAAATACAGAGGTCACTGGGGCTCACAACACAAGGTTTCAAAGGGGTTTTCAGAACAAAATCTAATTACAGTGCATTTGGAACACAATGAGGTAGGGATAATTGGAGAGTAAGTGTAGACAGTATGTTTGAATGGAGGTTTGCTGCAAAGATTATCAGAGGAAAGAAATAAGTGGAAATTATAAGGGATTTAGAATCTATGGAAATTCATTTTGTTGTTGGTCTTGTTTAAGATGCAAAATATTCCAACACTTTTTGGTTGAGAACCTAATATACAGGGATAAACTCATGGTGCAGGAAAGAACTTACTTTCAGCAGCAAAGTACATAATTGGAATAAAGCAGATTATATTGGTACAGGTACAGTGACATGGGTAAATATTTTGGTAGGAATTTGTGATAGGCCTCTTCATATACCTCCTATTTTATTGGTGAAATAACAAGCCGGTTAATCGGTTTAAGATCAGGAAGGGAGAGGCAATATTGGAAGTTTGAGAAGAAGAGTATTAAATAACTACTTGGCTCAGATAAACAAAGGATAAATTTGGACTAGGAATCAAAGTAGGATCACCAGGAAGTGCTAAAAGGTCACTTCAAATTTTAGTCATAAACTTAAAATGAGACAGCACATGGAAGTCCTAAACAAGTAAGATGCAAATCATATTTGGAATTACTTGGCTTCAGCAAGCAGAAGATTTGGTATCAATGAGCTATCTTCCAGTCATAATATTAAGCCAAAGTGGTCATTAAAAAATACAGTGGTCAATGGACAAAAAAAGAGTCACTATTTGGAAATTTGCTCCTGAGATATGCTTACTGCTTTTGGATACAGGGTTGAAGGTGATGCTGGTATGCGTTTCAGGGTATAGGTCCAGTACCTCCACCTCCTTCATAGATGTAGAGAACATAAAAAGGCAAGCCATTATTATTGTCTGAATTCCATAGCATACAGTTTTTGAGCTCCAAAGACAATAAATTGAGTCTATGTGTCCTCCTATTTCCACATTAACCATTTTTTCGCACAAAAGACACTCTATTTGCTTAATTAAATACATTACTCATCAGACAGAGAGGAACACTCTTCTATTTTACACAGAAATTTACTATGATGTGTGGGATGAAATGCATATCAAATTTCGTGTTTGGCCTTATTTTTATTATATCAACCCTGCTGCCTTCCCAATATCATTGAAACCATGCCATTCAGATAAAGCCTCATAATGATATCATCTGTCAGCAAAATGCTCTACTTGATACTGTGGGAAGGATTCTGGTGGAACTCTATGGGTTTCTTTGCTGACACAACAAAAGTATCTTGATTAGATCTCAGGGAACTAAAAAACTGAGAAATCTGTATGCAGGTCAAGAAACAACAGTTAGAACTGAACATGGAACAACAGACTGGTTCCAATTTGGAAAATGAGTAGACTGGTTCCAATTTGGAAAATGAGTACGTCAAGGCTGTATAGTGTCAACCAACTTATTTGACATATATGCAGAGTACTTCATGAGAATTGCTGGACTGGATGAAGAACAAGCTGGAATCAAGATTGCCAGGAGAAATATCAATAACCTCAGATATGCAGATGACACTACCCTTATGGAAGAAAGTGAAGAAATATAGAGGCTCTTGATGAAAGTGAAAGGAGAGTGAAAAAGATGGCTTAAAACTCAATATTGAGGGGCGGCCCTAAGATGGCAGAGGAATAGGACAGGGAGACCACTTTCTTCCTCACAAATCCATTGAAAGAATAATTGAAAGCTGAGCAAATTCCACTAAACAACTTCTGAACACTGGTAGAGGACATCAGGCACCCAGAAAGGCAGCCCACTGTCTTCTAAAAGAGGTAGGACAAAACATAAAAGATAAAAAGAGAGACAAAAAAGTTAGGGATGGAGACTCATCCTGGGAAAGGAGTCTTAAAAGAAGAGAAGTTTCCAAACACCAGGAAATCCTCTCACTGGCAGGTCTGTGGGGAGTTTTGGAATTTCAGATGGCAACATAACTGGGAGGAAAAATAAATAAATAAATAAAACAAACCCACAGATTATGTACCTAATGGCAACTCCCAGCAGAAAAGTAGCCCAGATGCTCGCATCTGCCACCAGCAAGCGGGGGCAGAACAGGAAGGAGCGGGCTGCATTGCTTAGTGTAAGAACCAGGCCTGAATGCCCTGAGGGCAATCAACTGCGATAACAACCCAAACTGTGAGATAGCCAGAGAGAAAGAAAAAAAAAAAAAGAAAAGAGAGAGAGAGAACTATCCTGCTGAAAGCCCTAACCTAAGGCACTGCCAGGCCTGCTCACAGAACAAAGGACTGAGCGAACACCAGAGGAGAGCTGGCCGGCTGCAGACCAGCCCATCCCCAGCCAGAGGCAGAGAGAAAGACAGGCAGCAACCAGAGCCAGAAAGTGGCTATCTCCAGAGACAGCATCTTCTACCAAACTGTGAGCAGGCTTCCGAGGGTTGCAGTCAGAGATCAACTTTCCAGGAGAGACACATGACACACCTGAGAAGGAGCGCTTGCTGCGCACCCAGGAAACTGAGCGGCTGGGATAGGGGAGGTGATAAGATGTGCCCCCCACCTGGGGAGAGTGTGCTCGCCAAGCACCTGGACGCCTGAGATGCTCGGACCTGGGAAGGGCACAAAACACAGGCCCAATTGAGTCTACACCTTTCTGGAGTACACAAGAAGCTGAACCTGAGTGACTTAGGCCTGGGAATTCCACACAACCCAGGGCCAGCCTCAGAAAGTTCCCCTGTAGAGCAACCTGGAGCCTGAGCAGTGTAGACTGGGAAAGCACACACGCCGTGAGCGGGGGCAAAACCAGTGTTGCTGAGACACTGTGAGCACTCCCCACACACACCAGTGATATTTGTTTGCAGTATCCCTCCTTCCCCACAGCACAACTGAACAAGTGAGCCTAAATAAGTGACCACCTTCACCCACTTGTGTCAGGGCAGAAATTAGACACTGAAGAGACCTGCAAACAGAAGAAGCCAAAATAAACAGAGGGACCCAAATTGGAAATGACAGGTGTAACAGATTAAAACCCTGTAGTTAGCACTGACTACAATGGAAGGGACCTATAGATCTTGAGAAGTATAAGCTGGAACGAGGAACTATATGAAACTGAACTGACCCCACACTGCCCACAACAGCTCCAGAGAAATACCTTGATATATTTTTACTATTATCATTTTTAATTTTTTTAATGTTTAAGTCCTTTATTTCTCCATTAATTTTCATTTTTATAACCTACTATAAAGTAGCAAAAAAAGACACCCTATTTTTATTTATTTTTTATTAAAAATAATTTTATTGAATTTGAAACATAGATGGGCACTTTTAAGGCTATTAAAATATCTTAATTTTATTTATTTATTTTTATTTTTTTAATTTTATTTTATTTTAAAACTTTACATAATTGTATTAGTTTTGCCAAATATCAAAATGAATCCGCCACAGGTATACATGTGTTCCCCATCCTGAACCCTCCTCCCTCCTCCCTCCCCATACCATCACTCTGGGTCGTCCCAGTGCACCAGCCCCAAGCATCCAGTATTGTGCATCGAACCTGGACTGGCAACTCATTTAATACATGATATTTTACATGTTTCAATGCCATTTTCCCAAATCTTCCCACTCTCTCCCTCTCCCTCAGAGTCCATAAGACTGTTCTATACATCAGTGTCTCTTTTGCTGTCTCGTACACAGGGTTATTGTTACCATCTTTCTAAATTCCATATATATGCGTTAGTATACTGTATTGGTGTTTTTCTTTCTGGCTTACTTCACTCTGTATAATAGGCTCCAGTTTCATCCACCTCATTAGAACTGATTCAAATGTATTCTTTTTAATGGCTGAGTAATACTCCATTGTGTATATGTACCACAGCTTTCTTATCCATTCATCTGCTGATGGACATCTAGGTTGTTTCCATGTCCTGGCTATTATAAACAGTGCTGCAATGAACATTGGGGTACACGTGTCTCTTTCCCTTCTGGTTTCCTCAGTGTGTATGCCCAGCAGTGGGATTGCTGGATCATAAGGCAGGTCTATTTCCAGTTTTTTTTAAGGAATCTCCACACTGTTCTCCATAGTGGCTGTATTAGTTTGCATACCCACCAACAGTGTAAGAGGGTTCCCTTTTCTCTACACCCTCTCCAGCATTTATTGCTTGTAGACTTTTGGATCGCACCCATTCTGACTGGTGTGAAATGGTACCTCATAGTGGTTTTGATTTGCATTTCTCTGATAATGAGTGATGTTGAGCATCTTTTCATGTGTTTGTTAGCCATCTGTAGGTCTTCTTTGGAGAAATGTCTCTTTAGTTCTTTGGCCCATTTTTTGATTGGGTCATTTATTTTTCTGGAGTTGAGCTGTAGGAGTTGCTTGTATATTCTCGAGATTAGTTGTTTGTCAGTTGCTTCATTTGCTATTATTTTCTCCCATTCTGAAGGCTGTCTTTTCACCTTGCTAATAGTTTCCTTTGATGTGCAGAAGCTTTTAAGGTTAATTAGGTCCCATTTGTTTATTTTTGCTTTTATTTCCACTATTCTGGGAGGTGGGTCATAGAGGATCCTGCTGTGATGTATGTCAGAGAGTGTTTTGCCTATGTTCTCCTCTAGGAGTTTTATAGTTTCTGGTCTTACGTTGAGATCTTTAATCCATTTTGAGTTTATTTTTGTGTATGGTGTTAGAAAGTGCTCTAGTTTCATTCTTTTACAACTGGTTGACCAATTTCCCAGCACCACTTGTTAAAGAGATTGTCTTTAATCCATTGTGTATTCTTGCCTCCTTTGTCAAAGATAAGGTGCCCATATGTGCGTGGATTTATCTCTGGGCTTTCTATTTTGTTCCATTGATCTATATTTCTGTCTTTGTGCCAGTACCATACTGTCTTGATGACTGTGGCTTTGTAGTAGAGCCTGAAGTCAGGTAGGTTGATTCCTCCAGTTCCATTCTTCTTTCTCAACATTCCTTTGGCTATTCGAGGTTTTTTGTATTTCCATACATATTGTGAAATCATTTGTTCTAGCTCTGTGAAGAATACCATTGGTAGCTTGATAGGGATTGCACTGAATCTATAGATTGCTTTGGGTAGTATACTCATTTTCACTATATTGATTCTTCCAATCCATGAACATGGTATATTTTCCATCTGTTAGTGTCCTCTTTGATTTCTTTCACCAGTGTTTTATAGTTTTCTATATATAGGTCTTAGGTTTCTTTAGGTAGATATATTCCTAAGTATTTTATTCTTTCCGTTGCAATGGTGAATGGAATTGTTTCCTTAATTTCTCTTTCTGTTTTCTCATTATTAGTGTATAGGAATGCAAGGGATTTCTGTGTGTTGATTTTATATCCTGAAACATTACTATGATCATTGATTAGTTCTAGTAATTTTCTGGTGAATTCTTTAGGGTTTTCTATGTAGAGGATCATGTCATCTGCAAACAGTGAGAGTTTTACTTCTTCTTTTCCAATTTGGATTCCTTTTATTTCTTTTTCTGCTCTGATTGCTGTGGCCAAAACTTCCAAAACTATGTTGAATAGTAATGGTGAAACTGGGCACCCTTGTCTTGTTCCTGACTTTAGAGGAAATGCTTTTCATTTTTCACCATTGAGGATAATGTTTGCTGTGGGTTTGTCATATATACCTTTTATTATGTTGAGGTATGTTCCTTCTATTCCTGCTTTCTGGAGAGTTTTTATCATAAATGGATGCTGAATTTTGTCAAAGGCCTTCTCTGCATCTTTTGAGATAATCATATGGTTTTTATTTTTCAATGTGTTAATGTGGTGTATTACATTGATTAATTTGCGGATATTGAAGAATCCTTGCATCCCTGGGATAAAGCCCAATTGGTCATGATGTATGATCTTTTTAATTTGTTGTTGGATTTTGATTGCTAGAATTTTGTTAAGGATTTTTGCATCTATGTTCATCAGTGATATTGGCCCGTAGTTTTCTTTTTTTTGTGGGATCTTTCTCACGTTTTGGTATTAGGGTGATGATGGCCTCATAGAATGAGTTTGGAAGTTTACCTTCCTCTGCAATTTTCTGGAAGAGTTTGAGCAAGATAGGTGTTAGCTCTTCTCTAAATTTTTGGTAGAATTCAGCTGTGAAGCCGTCTGGACCTGGGCTTTTGTTTGCTGGAAGATTTTTTATTACAGTCTCAGTTTCCGTGCTTGTGATGGGTCTGTTAAAATTTTCTATTTCTTCCTGGTCGAGTTTTGGAAAGTTATAATTTTCTAAGAATTTGTCCATTTCTCCCACGTTGTCCATTTTATTGGCATATAATTTTTGATAGTAGTCCCTTATGATCCTTTGTTTTTCTTGGTTGTCTGTTGTGATCTCTCCATTTTCATTTCTAATTTTATTGATTTGATTTTTCTCCCTTTGTTTCTTGATGAGTCTGGCTAATGGTTTGTCAATTTTATTTATCCTTTCAAAAAACCAGCTTTTGGTTTTGTTGCTTTTTACTATGATCTCTTTTGTTTCTTTTGCATTTATTTCTGCTCTAAGTTTTAAGATTTCTTTCCTTCTACTAACCCTGGGGTTCTTCATTTCTTCCTTTTCTAGTTGCTTTAGGTGTAGGGTTAGGTTATTTATTTGACTTTTTTCTTGTTTCTTGAGGTGTACCTGTATTGCTATGAAATTTCCCCTTAGGACTGCTTTTACTGTGTCCCACAGGTTTTGGGTTGTTGTGTTTTCATTTTCATTCGTTTCTATGCAAATTTTGATTTCTTTTTTGATTTCTTCTGTGATTTGTTGGTTATGCAGCAGCATGTTGTTCAACCTCCATATGTTGGAATTTTTAATAGTTTTTCTCTTGTAATTGAGATCTAATCTTACTGCATTGTGGTCAGAAAAGCTGCTTGGAATGATTTCGATTTTTTTGAATTTACCGAGGCTAGCTTTATGGCCCAGGATGTGATCTATCCTGGAGAAGGTTCCATATGCGCTTGAGAAAAGGGTGAAATTCATTGTTTTGGGATGAAATGTCCTATAGATATCAATTAGGTCTAACTGGTCTATTGTATCATTTAAAGTTTGTGTTTCCTTGTTAATTTTCTGTTTAGTTGATCTATCCAGAGGTGTGAATGGGGTATTAAAGTCTCCCACTATTATTGTGTTATTGTTAATTTCTCCTTTCATACTTGTTAGCATTTGTCTTACATACTGTGGTGCTCCCGTGTTGGGTGCATATATATTTATAATTGTTATATCTTCTTGGATTGATCCTTTGATCATTATGTAGTGACCATATTTGTCTCTTTTCACAGTCTTTGTTTTAAAGTCTATTTTATCTGATATGAGTATTGTTACTCCTGCTTTCTTTTAGTCCCTATTTGCATGGAAAACCTTTTTCCAGCCCTTCACTTTCAGTGTGTATGTGTCCCCTGTTTTGAGGTGGGTCTCTTGTAGACAACATATGTAGGGGTCTTGTTTTTGTGTCCATTCAGCCAGTCTTTGTCTTTTGGTTGGGGCATTCAACCCATTTAAGTTTAAGGTAATTACTGATAAGTATGATCCCGTTGCCATTTACTTTATTGTTTTGGGTTCGAATTTACACACCCTTTTTGTGTTTCCTGTCTAGAGAATATCCTTTAGTATTTGTGGAGAGCTGGTTTGGTGGTGCTGAATTCTCTCAGCTTTTGCTTGTCTGTAAAGCTTTTGATTTCTCCTTCATACTTGAATGAGATCCTTGCTGGGTACAATAATCTGGGCTGTAGGTTATTTTCTTTCATCATTTTAAGTATGTCTTGCCATTCCCTCCTGGCTTGAAGAGTTTCTATTGAAAGATCAGCTGTTATCCTTATGGGTATTTCCTTGCGTGTTATTTGTTGTTTTTCCCTTGCTGCTTTTAATATTTGTTCTTTGTGTTTGATCTTTGTTAATTTGATTAATATGTGTCTTGGGGTGTTTCTCTTGGGTTAATCCTGTTTGGGACTCTCTGGGTTTCTTGGACTTGGGTGATTATTTCCTTCCCCATTTTAGGGAAGTTTTCAACTATTATCTCCTCAAGTATTTTCTCATGGTCTTTCTTTTTGTCTTCTTCTTCTGGAACCCCTATGATTCGAATGTTGTAGCGTTTAATATTGTCCTGGAGGTTTCTGAGATTGTCCTCATTTCTTTTAATTAGTTTTTCTTTTTTCCTCTCTGATTCATTTATTTCTACCATTCTATCTTCTAATTCACTAATCCTATCTTCTGCCTCTGTTATTCTACTATTTGTTGCCTCCAGAGTGTTTTTAACTTCACTTATTGCATTATTCATTATATATTGACTCTTTTTTTATTTCTTCTAAGTCCTTGTTAAACCTTTCTTGCATCTTCTCAATCTTTGTCTCCAGGCTATTTATCTGTGATTCCATTTTAATTTCAAGATTTTGGATCAATTTCACTATCATTATTCAGAATTCTTTATCAGGTAGATTCCCTATCTCTTCCTCTTTTGTTTGGTTTGGTGGGCATTTATCCTGTCCCTTTATCTGCTGGGTATTCCTCTGTCTCTTCATCTTGTTTAAATTGCTGAGTTTGGGGTGTCCTTTCTGTATTCTGGCAGTTTGTGGAGTTCTCTTTATTGTGGCATTTCCTCGCTGTGTGTGGGTTTGTACAGGTGGCTTGTCAAGGTTTCCTGGTTAGGGAAGCTTGTGTCGATGTTCTGTTGGGTGGAGCTGTATTTCTTCTCTCTGGAGTGTAATGAAATGTCCAGTAATGAGTTATGAGATGTCTATGATTTTGGGGTGACTTTGGGCAGCCTGTATCTTGAAGCTCAGGGCTGTGTTCCTTTGTTGCTGGAGAATTTGCTTGGTATGTCTTGCCCTGGAACTTGTTGGCCCTTGTGTGGTGCTTGGTTTCAGTGTCGGTATGGAGGCGTTTGATGAGCTCCTGTCAATTAATGTTCCTTGGAGTCAGGAGTTCCCTGGAGTCAGGGTTTGGGCTTAAGCCTCCTGCTTCCAGTTATCGGTCTTATTTTTACAGTAGTTTCAAAACTTCTCCTTCTATATAGCACCATTGATAAAACATCTACATTAAAGATGAAAAGTTTCTCTACTGTGAGGGTCACTCAGAGAGGTTCACAGCATTACATGGAGAAGAGAAGAATGAGGAGGGAGTTAGAGGTGACCCAAATGAAATGAGGTGGAATCAATAGTGGAGAGAGTGGGCTAGCCAGTAGTCACTTACTTATGTGCACTCCACAACTGGACTGCTCAGAGATGTTCACAGAGTTATACAGAGAAGAGAAGAAGGAGGAAGGAGACAGAGGTGGCCAGAAGGATAAAAGGGGGGAATGAAAATGAGGGAGACAGATCCAGCCAGTAATCAGTTCCCTAAGTGTTCTCCACCGTCTGGAACACACAGAAATTCACAGAGTTGGGTAGAGTAGAGAGGGGTTAGGGAGGAGATACAGGCGACCTGGTGGAGAAAACAGAGAGTCCAAAGGGAGAGAGAACAGTCAAGCCAGTAATCTCGTTCCCTAGTGAAAAATGGGTCCTGAAGATTGGGTTCTTAAAGGTACAAAATTGGTAACAAATACATAAAAGCAAAAATTAAAAATCTAGAGTACAGTTCAGAATTTCAAAAATATGATGGTAATGAAAAGAAGAAGGAAAAGTAAGAGAGAAAAAACGAACAAAGAAAAACAAACAAGGTCACAAAAATTATACAGAAACTACAGGTACAAAATTGATAACTAATACCAAAAAGCATAAATTAAAAATCTTGAATAGAGTTTGGAATTGCAGATATATGATGTTATATAATATAAGTAGAGAAAGAAACAGAGGAAAAAAAATGTCACAGAAATTATAAAAAAAACTATAGGTGCAAAATTGATAACATATACCAAAAAGCTAAAATTAAAAATCTAGAGTAGAGTTTGGAATTTCAAAAATACAATGTTAAAGAAAAGAAGAAAAAGAAAAAGAGAAAAAAAACACAGTCAAAAAATTATAAAATATATATATGAAGTTTGCTGAAGAAGAAAAAAGAATAAGGTCTTTTTTTTTTTTGCAAAGTAATAGGTTATAAAAGTGAAAATTAAAGGACAATAGAGGACTTAAAATTAAAAAAAAATAAAAAAAAGAAAGAAAGATTGATCGTAAAAATAGTAAAAATATATCTAGGTCTTTCTCTGGTTTTGTTGTGAGTATTGTGTGTTCAGTTCATTTTTGGCTAGTTCCTTGGTCCGACTTATATTTCTCAAGATCTATAGGCCCCTTCCTATGTAGTCCATAGTAACCACAGGGTTTTAATCTATGGCCTGTAGCTTCCAAGGTGTTTCCCTCTGTTATAGCTTCTTCTCTTTGCTGGTCTCTTCAGTGTCTGGTTTCTGCCCTGACACAAAGGGGACAGGGGAGGACACTTTTTTTTTTTTTTTTATTTAGGCTCACTTGTTCAGTCGCGCTGTGGGGAGGGAGGGAGGGATGCTGCAAACAAATAACACTGGCGTGCGCTCACATTGCCTCAGCCACACTGAGTCTGCCCCCGCTCATGGCGCGTGTAGCCTCCCTGCCCACACTGCTCGGGCTCTAGGTTCTTCCGCCGGGAACAATCCGAGGCTGGCCCTGGCCTGACCTCCCAGGTTCAGGCACTCGGGTAGTCCTCAGAGGCGCAGACTCGGTTGGGCCTGCGTTTTGTGCTCTTCCCAGGTCCGAGCAGCTCAGGTGATGAGGTGTTTGGCGAGCGCCAATGCTGCGACTTATCACCTCCCCGCCACTCGGTTATCTGGGTGTAAATCCGGCGCACCTTCTCAGGCAGATGTTGACCGTCCAGACCCCCAAGAAGTTTTAGTTAGCAAAGAAGCCTGCTTACAGTTTTATAGATAGTGTCTCTCTGGGTCTGCGATTGCCCCCTTCTGGCTCTGGCTGCCTGTCACCGGAGAGGGAAGGTCTGCAGCCAGCTATCTCTGTTCAGTCCTTTGTTCCGTGCGCGGGCCTGGCGGTGTCTTAGGTTAGGGCTGGCTTTTCGCGTGGTAGATATCCCACAGTCTGGTTTGCTAGCCCAAATTATTTCGCTCAGATAGCACTCAGGACATTCGGGCCAGATTCTTACTCTAAGGGACGCAGCCCGCGCTGCGCTTCCCTGCCCAGCCCCCGCTTGCTAATGGCGTGTGCAGGCATCTGCGCTGCTTCTCCGCTGGGGGAGTTACCGTAGGGCTCACAATCTGTGATTTTTAATTGTTTATTTATTTTTTTCTCCCTGTTATGTTGCCCTCTGTGCTTCCAAAGCTCGGCACAGATTCAGCAGTGAGAAGGTTTCCTGGTGTTTGGAAACTTCTCTCTTTTTAAGTCTCCCTTCCCAGGACGGAACTCCATCCTCCCTCTTTTGTCTCTTTTTTTGTCTTTTATATTTTTTCCTACCTCCTTTAGAAGACTTGGGTTGCTTTTCTGGGTGCCTGATGTCCTCTGCTGGCATTCAGAAGTTGTTTTGTGGAATTTACTAGATGTTTAAATGCTCTTTAGATGAATTTGTGGGGGAGAAAGTGTTCTCCCCGTCCTACTCCTCTGCCTGCTTGGCTCCTCCCCCGAGACCCTATTTTTAAAGCAAACTTCATATGTATTTTTTATAATTTCTGTGATTTTGTTTTCTTTTTTTAATACTGTATTTTTGAGAATCGAACTTCTACTCTAGATTTTTAATTTTCACTTTTCAGTTTTGATTAACAATTTGGACTTTAAGAATCCAATCTTCAGTACCCATTTTTACTTAGGAGTGTGATTTCTGGCTTTATTACTCTCTCCCCCTTTAGACTCCCCTTTCTCTCCCCCCTGGTCACCTCTACCTCCTCCCTCCCCCTTCTCTTCTCTACCCAACTCTGTGAATCTCTTTGTGTGTTCCAGGCTGTGGAGAAAATTTAGGGAACTGATTACTGGCTAGATTGTGCTCTTCCCTTTTGATTCCCCCTCTTCTCCTCCTGGTCACCTCTATCTCCTTCCTTCCTCTTCTTTTCTCAATGTAACTCTGTGAACCTCTCTGGGTGTCCCTGACTGTGGAGAATCTTTTCACCATTAACCTAGATGTTTTACCATTGGTGGAGTATGGATGGAGAAGTCTTGAGGCTACTGTAAGACTGAAAACCAGAAGCAGGAGGCTTAAGTCCAAAACTTGAGAACACCAGAGAACTCCTAACTCTAGGGAACATTAATCAATAAAAGCTCATCCAAAAGCCTCCATACCTACACTGAAACCAAGCACCACCCAAAGGCCAACAAGTTCCAGAGCAAGACATACCATGCAAATTCTCCAGCAACACAGGGACATAGCTCTAAACTTTAATATACAGGCTGCCCAAAGTCACACAAACCCCATAGACATTTCAAAACTCATTACTGGACACTTCATTGCAGTCCAGAGAGAAGAAATACAGCTCCACCCACCAGAATGCCAACACAAGCTTCCTTAACCAGGAAACCTTGACAAGCAACTTGTCTGAACCCACCCACAGGGAGCAACTTCCACAATAAAGAGGAATCACAAAATACCAGAATAAATAAAGGTCACCCCAAACACAGCAATCTAAACAGGATGAAAAGGCAGAAAATACCCAGCAGGTAAAGGAACATGATAAATGCCCACAAGCCAAACAAAAGAGGAGGACTTTGGGAGTCTACCTGAAAAAGAATTCAGAATAATGATAGCAAAAATGATTCAAAATCTTGAAAAAAAAATGGAGTTACAGATAAATAGATTGGGTACAAGGATTGAAAAGATGCAAGAAATGTTTAACAAGGACCTAGAAGAAATAAAAAGAGTCAATCAATAATAGGCAAAACATCTATTTCTGCTTTACTGACTATGCCAAAGCCTTTGACTGTGTGGATCACAATAAACTGTGGAAAATTCTGAAAGAGATGGGAATACCAGACCACCTGACCTGAATCTTGAAAAGCATATCTGCAGGTCAGGAAGCAACAGTTAGAACTGGACATGGAACAACAGCTGGTTCCAAATTGGCAAAGCAGTATGTCAAGGCTGTATATTGTCACCCTGCTTATTTAACTTATATGCAGAGTACATCATGAGAAACGCTGGGCTGGAAGAAGCACAAGCTGGAATCAAGATTGCTGGGAGAAATATGAATAATCTCAGATATGCAGATTACACCACCATTATGGCAGAAAGTGAAGAGGAACTAAAGATCCTCTTTATGAAAGTGAAAGAGAGGGAAAATTTTGGCTTAAAGCTCAACATTCAGAAAACTAAGATCATGTCATCCAGTCCCATCACTTCATGGCAAATAGATGGGCAAACAGTGGAAACAGTGGCTGACTTTATTTTTATGGGCTCCAAAATCACTGCAGATGGTGATTGCAGACATGAAATTAAAAGATGCTTGCCCCTCGGAAGGAAAGTTATGACCAACTTAGACAGCATATTAAAAAGCAGAGACATTACTTTGCCAACAAAGGTCCATCTAGTCAAGGCTATGGTTTTTCCAGTAGTCATGTAATATTTTGAGAGTTGGACTATAAAGAAAGCTGAGCACCAAAGAATTGATGCTTTTGAACTGTGATGTTGTAGAAGACTCTTGAGAGTCCCTTGGACTGCAAGGAGATCCAACCAGTCCATCCTAAAGGAGATCAGTCCTGGGAGTTCATTGGAGTGAATGATGTTGAAGTTGAAACTCCAATAATTTGGACACATGATGTGGAGAGCTGACTCATTTGAAAAGACCCTGATGCTGGGAAAGATTGAGGGCAGGAGGAGAAGGGGATGACAGAAGATGAGATGGTTTAATGGCATCAACGACACAATGAACATGGATTTGAATGGACTCTGGGAGTTGGTGATGGAGAGGTAGGCCTGGTGTGCAGCAGTTCATGGGGTCTCAAAGAGTCAGAAATGACTGAGAGACTGAACTGAACTGAATGAATAATGCAATACATTAGATTAAAAAAAAAAAAAAAAACACTCTGGAGGGAACCAACAGTAGAATAAGGGAGGCAGAAGATAGGATCAGTGAGGTAGAAGATAGAATGGTGGAAATAAATAAAACAGAGAGGAAAAAAGAAAAAAAAATGAATAACAGAAATGAGGACAACCTCAGAGACCTCTGGGACAATGTTAAACACACCAACATTTGAATCATAGGAGTCCCAGAAGAAGAAGATAAAAAGAAAGACTGTGAGAAAATACTTGAGGAGATAATAGTTGAAAACTTCCCTAAAATGGGGAAGGAAATAGCCACCCAATTCCAAGAAACCCAGAGAGTCCCAATCAGGATAAACCCAAAGCAAAACACACTGAGACACACATTAATCAAATTAACAAGGATCAAACATAAAGAACAAATATTAAAAGCAGCAAGGGAAAACAACAAATTACACACAAGGGGATTCCCATAAGGATAACAGCTGATCTTTCAATAGAAACTCTTCAGGCCAGAAGGGAATGGCAGGACATAATTAAAGTGATGAAAGAGAAAAACCTACAGCCCAGATTACTGTACCCAGCAAAGATCTCATTCAAATATGAAGGAGAAGTCAAAAGCTTTAAAGACAAGCAAAACCTGAGAGAATTCAGCACCACAAAACCAGCTCTCCAACAAACACTAAAGGATCTTCTCTAGACAGGAAACACAGAAAGAGTGTATAAAGTCAAACACAAAACAACAAATTAAATGTCAACAGGATCATATTTATCAATAATTACCTTAAATGTAAATGGGTTGAATGCCTCAACCAAAAGACAAAGACTGACAGAATGGACACAAAAACAAACAAACAAAAAATATATTGTCTACAAGAGTCCCTCCTCAAAACAAGGGACACATACAGACTGAAAGTGAAGGGCTGGAAAAAGGTATTTCACACAAATGGAGACCAAAAGAAAGCAGGAGTAGTAATACTCATATCAGATAAAATAGACTTTGAAATAAAGGCTGAAAAAAGAGACAAAAAAGACACTACATAATGATCAAAGTGTGAATCCAAGAAGATATAATGATTATAAATAAATATGCACCCAACATAGGAGCACCACAATATGCAAAACAAATGCTAAGAAGTATAAAAGGTGAAATTAATAATAACACAATTAGAGTGGGAGACTTTAACACCCCACTCACATCTATGGATAGATCAACTAAACAGAAAATTAACAAGAAAACACAAACTTTAAAAGATACAATGGAACAGTTAGATCTCATTGATATCTATAGGACATTTCACCCCAAGAAAATGAATTTCACCTTTTTCTCAAGTGCACACGGACCCTTCTCCAGGATAGATCACATCCTGGGCCATAAATCTAGCATTGGTACATTCAAAAAAATTGATATCTTTCCAAGCATCTCTTCTGACCATAATGCCCTAAGATTAGATGGGAATTACAGGTAAAAATTATTAAAAAGTTCAACATATGGAGGCTAAACAACATGCTTCTGAGTAACCAACAAATCACAGAAGAAATCAAAATACGCATAGAAACGAATGAAAATGAAAGCACAACAACCCATAACCTATGGGACACTGTAAAAGCAGTGCTAAGGGAAAGGTTCATAGCAATAGAGGTTTACCTCAAGAAATAAGAAAAAAAATCAAATAAATAACCTAATTCTACACTTAAAGCAACTAGAAAGGGAAGAAGTGAAAAAACCCCAGGGTTTGTAGAAGAAAATGAATCTTAAAAATTAGGGCAGAAATAAATGTAAAAGAAACAAAAGAGATCATAGCAAAAATCAGAAAAGCTAAAAGCTGATTCTTTTGAAATTTTGAACCAGTCCATTGTTCCATGTCTGGCTCTAACTATTACTTCTTGACCTACATACAGGTTTCTCAAGAGACAGGTAAGGTGGTCTAGTAGTCCCGTCTCTTTAAGAAACTTCCACAGTTTGTTGTGATCCATACAGTAAAGGGCTTTAGCATAGTCAATGATGTATAGATGTGAGAACTGGAGCATAAAGAAAGCTGAGAGCCGAAGAATTGATGCTTTTGAACTGTAGTGTTGGAGAAGATTCTTGAGAGTCCCTTTGACTGCAAGGAGATCCAACAAGTCCATCCTAAAGGAGATCAGTCCTGAATATTCACTGGAAGGACTGATGTTGAAGCTGATACTCCAATACTTTGGCCACCTGATGGGCAGAACTGACTCACTGGGAAAGACCCTGATACTGGGAAAGATTGAAGGCAGGAGGAGAAAGGGATGACAGAGGATGAGATGGTTGGATGGCATCACTGATTCAATGGACATGAGTTTGAGTAAACTCCAGGAGTTGATGATGGACAGGGAGACCTGGAGTGCTGCAGTCCATGGGGTCACAAAATGTCGGACACAACTGTGTGACTGAACTGAACTGAAAAGTCAATGAAGCAGATATAGATGCTTTCCTGGAATTCCCTTGCTTTCTTTATGATACAACAAATGTTAGAAATTATATTTATGGTTCCTCTGTTTTTTCTAAACCTAACTTGCACACCTGAATGTTCTTGGTTCACATATTGCTGAAGCCTAGCTTGAAGGACTTTGAACATATCCTCACTATCATATGAAATGGCCACAATCGTATGGTAGTTTGAACATTCTTTGGCATCCACTTCCTTGGGATTGGAATGAAGACGACCTCTTCCATTCCTGTAGCCACTGCTGAGTTTTACAAATTTGCTGACATATTGAATGGAGCACTTTAACAGCATCATCTTATGTGATTTTAAATAACTCAAAGGGAATACCATCATCACCAGTATCTATCTTTGTAGAAAATGCTTCCTAAGGCCCTCTTGACTTCACACTCCAGGATGTCTGGCTCTAGGTGAGTAATCACACCATAGTGGTCATCCAGGTCATTAAGACTTTTTTGTGTAGTTCTATGTATTCTTGACACCTCTTCTTAATCTCTTCTGCTTCTGTTATGCCCTTACAATTTCTGTCCTTTATCGTGCCCATCATTGTATGAAATATTCCTTTGATATCTACAATTTTCTTGAAGAGAACTCTAGTCTTTCCCATTCTATTGTTTGATTTATTTGCATTGTTCACTTAAGAAGGTTTTCTTATCTTTTTTTGCTATTCTCTGGAACTCTACATTCAGTTGGGTACATCTTTCCCTTTCCCCCTTGTTTTTAGCTTCTCTTCATTCCTCAGCTATTGGTAAAGCTACCTTAGACAACCACTTTTCCTTATTGCATTTCTTTTTCTTTGGGATGATTTAGGTCACTGCCTCCTGTACAATATTATGAAATTTCATGCATAGTTCTTCAGGCACTCTGTCTACCTTATCTAATCCCTTGAATCTATTCATCATCTCCACTGTATAACCATAGGAATTTGATGTAGGTCATACCTGAATGGCCCACTGGTTTTCCATATTTTCTTCAATTTAAGCCTTAGTTTTTCAATAAGGAACTGACAATATGCGCCACAGATTTTTCTGACTATATAGAGCTTCTCCACCTTAAGCTTCAAAGAATATAACCAGTCTCATTTTGGTGTTGACAAAATTTAATGTCCATGTATAGAGTCGTCTCTTGTATTGTTGGAAAAGTGTGTTTACTATGGCCAGTATATTCTCTTGACAAGACTCCGTTAACCTTTTCCCTGATTCATCTTGTACTCCAAGGCCAAACTTGCCTCTTTATCCAAATGTCTCTTAACCTTCCTCCTTTTGTATTCCAGTCCCCTATGGTGAAAAGTATATCTTGTTTGTGTGTGTGTTCGTTCTAGAATGTCCTGTAGTTCTTCGTAGAATCAACAACTTCAGCTTTGGCATTAGTGACTGGGGCATAAACTTGGATTACTCTGATACTGACTTGTAATTTTCGTTGTGTGTGTGTGTGTGTTATCTATGTCTGATTTTAGTATCACCACATAGAATTAGTTAGGGAAAGTTTTTTCCCCTTCAAAAAATTTTTTTAATTTTATTTTATTTTTAAACTTTACAATATTGTATTGGTTTTGCCAATATTGAAATGAATCCGCCACAGGTATACATGTGTTCCCCATCCTGAATCCTCCTCCCTCCTCCCTCCCCATTCCATCCCTCTGGGTCGTCACAGTGCACCAGCCCCAAGCATCCAGTATCTTGCATCGAACCTGGACTGGTGACTCGTTTCATATATGATATTATATGTATTTCAATGGCATTCTCCCAAATCATCCCACCCTCTCCCTCTCCCACAGAGTCCAAAAGACTGTTCCATACATCAGTGTCTCTTTTGCTGTCTCGTATACAGGGTTATTGTTACCATCTTTCTAAATTCCATATATATGCATTAGTATACTGTATTGGTGTTTTTCTTTCTGGCTTACTTCACTCTGTATAATAGGCTCCAGTTTCATCCACCTCATTAGAACTGATTCAAATGTATTCTTTTTAATGGCTGAGTAATACTCCATTGTGTATATGTACCACTTCTTTCTTATCCATTCATCTGCTGATGGACATCTAGGTTGCTTCCATGTCCTGGCTATTATAAACAGTGCTGTGATGAACATTGGGGTACACATGTCTCTTTCCCTTCTGGTTTCCTCAGTGTGTATACCCAGCAGTGGGATTGCTGGATGATAAGGCAGTTCTATTTCGAATTTTTTAAGGAATCTCCATACTGGTCATACTGGGTGTACTAGTTTGCATTCCCACCAACAGTATAAGAGGGTTCCCTTTTCTCCACACCCTCTCCAGCATTTATTGCTTGTAGACTTTTGGATCGCACCCATTCTGACTGGTGTGAAATGGTACCTCATAGTGGTTTTGATTTGCATTTCTCTGATAATGAGTGATGTTGAACATCTTTTCATGTGTTTGTTAGCCATTTGTATGTCTTCTTTGGAGAAATGTCTATTTAGTTCTTTGGCCCATTTTTTGATTGGGTCATTTATTTTTCTGGAGTTGAGCTGTAGGAGTTGCTTGTATATTTTTGAGATTAGTTGTTTGTCAGTTGCTACATTTGCTATTATTTTCTCCCATTCTGAAGGCTGTTTTTTCACCTGGCTTATAGTTTCCTTTGTTGTGCAGAAGCTTTTAAGTTTAATTAGGTCCCATTTATTTATTTTTGCTTTTATTTCCAATATTCTGGAAGGTGGGTCATAGAGGATCCTGCTGTGATGTATGTCGGAGAGTGTTTTGCCTATGTTCTCCTCTAGGAGTTTTACAGTTTCTGGTCTTACGTTGAGATCTTTAATCCATTTTGAGTTTATTTTTGTGTATGGTGTTAGAAAGTGCTCTAGTTTCATTCTTTTACAAGTGGTTGACCAGTTTTTCCAGCACCACTTGTTAAAGAGATTGTCTTTAATCCATTGTATATTCTTGCCTCCTTTGTCAACGCTAAGGTGTCCATATGTGCATGGATTTATCTCTGGGCCTTCTATTTTGTTCCATTGATCTCTATTTCTGTCTTTGTGCCAGTACCATACTGTCTTGATGACTGTGGCTTTGTAGTAGAGCCTGAAGTGAGGTAGGTTGATTCCTCCAGTTCCATTCGTCTTTCTCAAGATAGCTTTGGCTATTCGAGGTTTTTTGTATTTCCATACAAATTGTGAAATTATTTGTTCTAGCTCTGTGAAGAATACCGTTGGTAGCTTGATATGGATTGCATTGAATCTATAAATTGCTTTGGGTAGTATACTCATTTTCAATATATTGATTCTTCCAACCCATGAACATGGTATATTTCTCCATCTATTAGTGTCCTCCTTGATTTCTTTCACCAGTGTTTTATAGTTTTCTATATATAGGTCTTTAGTTTCTTTAGGTAGATATATTCCTAAGTATTTTCTTTCCGTTGCAATGGTGAATGGAATTCTTTCCTTAATTTCTCTTTCTGTTTTCTCATTATTAGTGTATAGGAAGGCAAGGGATTTCTGTGTGTTGATTTTATATCCTGCAACTTTACTATAATCATTGATTAGTTCTAGTAATTTTCTGGTGGAGTCTTTAGGGTTTTCTATGTAGAGGATCATGTCATCTGCAAACAGTGAGAGTTTTACTTCTTCTTTTCCAATTTGGATTCCTTTTATTTCTTTTTCTGCTCTGATTGCTGTGGCCAAAACTTCCAAAACTATGTTGAATAGTAATGGTGAAAGTGGGCACCCTTGTCTTGTTCCTAACTTTAGAGGAAATGCTTTCCATTTTTCACCATTGAGGATAATGTTTGCTGTGAGTTTGTCATATATAGCTTTTATTATGTTGAGGTATGTTCCGTCTCTTCCTGCTTTCTGGAGAGTTTTTATCCTAAATGGATGTTGAATTTTGTCAAAGGCTTTCTCTGCATCTATTGAGATAATCATATGGTTTTTATTTTTCAATGTGTTAATGTGGTGTATTACATTGATTGATTTGCAGATATTGAAGAATCCTTGCATCTCTGGGATAAAGCCCACTTGGTCATGGTGTATGATCTTTTTAGTGTATTGTTGGATTTTGATTGCTAGAATTTTGTTAAGGATTTTTGCATCTATGTTCATCAGTGATATTGGCCCGTAGTTTTCTTTTTTTGTGGGATCTTTCTCAGGTTTTGGTATTAGGGTGTTGGTGGCCTCCTAGAATGAGTTTGGAAGTTTACCTTCCTCTGCAATTTTCTGGAAGAGTTTGAGTAGGATAGGTGTTAGCTCTTCTCTAAATTTTTGATAGAATTCAGCTGCAGACAACACATAAATACAAAGGATCATAAGAGACTACTAGCAACAATTATATGCCAATAAAATGGACAACATGGAAGAAATGGACAAATTCTTAGAAAAGTACAAGTTCCCAAAACTGGACCAGGAAGAAATAGAAAATCTTAACAGACCCATCACATGCACGGAAATTGAAACTGTAATAAAAAATCTTCCAGCAAACAAAACCACTTCAAATTTTTTTTTTTTTCTGAAGGATAGATGTTCTGCCTGTGTTCCTAGAGGAAAGAGGCAGAACACATTTTCACATAAATGGTAGCAATATTGTTTTGTATCTCTTAAAGTAAATAAAATTAAAGTAAAAATAATTAATTAAATGGGGCCTAATGAGAAGTCAATGGCACCCCACTCTGGTGCTCTTGCCTGGAGAATCCCTTGGACAGAGGAACCTGGTGGTCAGCAGTCAATGGGGTCGTGAAGAGTCGGATGCGACTGAGCGACTCCACTTTACTTTTCACTTTCATGTATTGGAGAAGGAAATGGTGACCCACTCCAGTGTTCTTGCCTGGAGAATTCCAGGGATGGCAGAGCCTGGTGAGGTGCCGTCTATGCGGTTGCAGAGAGTCGGACACGACTAAAGCGACTTCGCAGCAGCAGCAACAATTAAACTTAAAAGGTGTTTCTAAGCAAAGGAAACCATCAACAACATTAGAAAAAATAACTTACTGAATGTGAGAAATATTTGCAGATGATATGACTGATAAAGGATCAATATTCAACCTATATAATCATCCACTGTAGAAACAGTGCGGAGTCTTCTCAAAAAGCTAAAAATAGACCTACCATATGACGCACCAATTCCACAGTTGGGTATAGATACAAATACAAAACAAGACACTAATGTGAAAAATATATTTCCCCCAATATTTATAGCAGCATTACAATTGCCAAGATATAGAAGCAACCTAAGCTCCCATCAACAGATGAATGTACAAATATGAGATTCTATTTGCAGCAAATGATAAACTTTTAGAGCATTATGCTAAGTGAAATGTCAGACAGAGAAAAATACACTGTGGTATCACTTATATATGGAATCTAAAAAAGTACAACACAAGAAGCTAGTGGATAGAAGTTAAAAAAAAAAAAAAAAAAAGATTCACAGACGTAGTGCACAAAGTAGTGGTTAACAGTGGGAGTAGAGGGCAATTTAAGAGTGGAGGAATGGGAGCCATAAACTACTGAGTGTAAGATATGCTTAAGGATATATTGCCCAACACGGGGAATATAGCCAATATTTTGCTATAACTTTAAATGGAAAGCAAATTTTAAGACTGCATAAAAATTAAAATATAATTAAAAATAAATATTAAAATAATATGTGGGAAATTTACAAACAGTTACTATAGGCCAACATCTCTGACAAATATAGTTGCTGCAGCTGCTAAGTCACTCCAGTCATGTCCGACTCTGTGCGACCCTATAGACAGCAGCCCACCAGGCTCCCCAGTCCCTTGGATTCTCCAATCAAGAACACTGGAGTGGGTTGCCATTTCATTCTCCAATGCATGAAAGTGAAAAATGGAAGTGAAGTTGCTCAGTCGTGTCCAACTCTTCACGACCCCATGGACTGCAGCTTACCAGTCTCCTCCATCCATGGGATTTTCCAGGCAAGAGTACTGGAGTGGGGTGCCATCACCTTCTCCAATATAGATTCAAACAACCTCAAAAAATAGTAGCAAATAGATTTCAACCATATGCTAATAAATAACACACCATTACCTACCAGGATGTATTTCAGAAATGCAAGGGTAGCTCAATATCTACAAATCAATCAATGAGGTACACCACAGTAACAAAAGGAAGAATAAAATTGACAAGATCATCCCAATAGATGCCAAAATGCATATGACAATGTTAAACATCCATTTGTGATAAAATTTCTTATCAAAATTGGTGGAAACATATCTCAATATAATAAAGGCCATTTATGAGAAACCCACAATTAATGATAAACAGAATGGTGGAAACTTAAAAACTTTCCTTCTAAAATTAAAAAAAAAAAAATACAAGTAACCCATTCCTGCCACTTTTATTTAACACAATTTTAGAAGTCCTGGCTACAACAATGAGAGATAGAAAATAAATAAAAGGCATTCAGATTGGAGGGAAAATCACTATTTCCAGGTGACATACTACACATCGAAAATCCTAAAGTCTCTACCAAGAAAACTGTTAGAACTAACAAACAAATTCATTAAAATTTCAGGATAGGAGATTAACATAAAGAAATATGTTGCTCTTCTATACAGTAATAATGAACTATCAGAAGAAAAAAATAAGAAAACAATTCCAATTAACATTATATCTAAAAGAATAAAATAATTTTACAATTTTTATGGAAAGACAAAATACCTTGAATAGCCAAAACAATGTTGAGGAAAACAAAGCAACACAGCTGGAGGAGTCAGGCTCCCTGATTTCAAGCTACACCACAAAGCTACAGTCAAGACAGCATGGTACTGGCATAAATTAGAAATACAGATCAGTGGAACAGAATAGAAAGTCTAGAGATAAACCATACACTTATGTTTACCTAATTAATAACAAAGGAGGCAAGGATATACAATAAAGAAAAGACAGTCTCTTCACTAAGTGGTGCCAGGGAAACTGGACAGCTACATGTAATGAATGACATTAGAACACTCCCTAATACCCTACTCAAAATTAATTAAAAATAAAATAAATTTTAAAAGCTCAAAATATATTAAAGACCTAAATGTTTAGCCCAAGGAAAACATAAGCAGAACATACTTTGAGATAAATCACAGCTAAATCTTTTTTGACTCACCTCCTAGAGTAATGAAAATAAAAACAAAAATTTAAAAATGGGGCCTAATTAAACTTAAAAAGGTTTTTCACTGCAGAGAAATCCATAAACAAAACAAAAAGAAAACCCTCAGAATGGGAGAAAATAATTGCAAATGAAACAACTGACATGGGATTAATCTCCAAAATTTACAAAGAGCTCATGCAGCTCAATATTAAAAAAAAAAAAAAAGGCAATAAAAAAGTGGGAAGAAACACTAAAGAGACATTTCTCCAAAGAAAACACATGTATCTAAGAGGCACATGAAAATATGCTCAACATCACTAAGTATTACAGAAAAGAAAATCAAAACTACAATGAGGTTTCCCCTTGCATTTCTCTATTTTGTAATATAAATTTATTTATTATAATTGGAGGCTAATTACTATACAATATTGTATTGGTTTTGCCATACATCGACATGAATCCACCACAGGTGTACACGTGTTCCCCATCCTGAATCCCCTTCCCACCTCTCTCCCCATACCATCCCTCTGGGTCATCCCATTGCAGCAGCCCCAAGCATCCTGTATCATGCATCAAACCTGGAATGGCGATTTGTTTCACATAGGATAATAGACATGTTTCAATGCCATTCTCCCAAATCATCCCACTCTCGCCCTCTCCCACAGAGTCCAAAAGACTGTTCTATACATCTGTGTCTCTTTTGCTGTCTCGCGTACAGGGTTATCGTTATCATCTTTCTAAATTCCATATATATGCATTAGTATACTGTATTGGTGTTTTTCTTACTGGCTTACTTCACTCTGTATAATAGGCTCCAGTTTCATCCACCTCATTAAAACTGATTCAAGTATGTTCTTTTTAATGGCTGAGTAATACTCCATTGCATATATGTACCACAGCTTTCTTATCCATTCGTCTGCTGATGGACATCTAGGTTGCTTCCATGTCCTGGCTATTGTAAACAGTGCTGCAATGAACATTGGGTTACACGTGTCTCTTTCAATTTTGGTTTCCTTGATGTGTATGTCCAGCAATGCGATTGCTGGGTTGTGTGGTAGTTCTATTTCCAGTTTTTTTAAGGAATCTCCACACTGTTCTCCATAGTGGCTGTACTAGTTTGCATTCCCACCAACAGTGTAAGAGGGTTCCTTTTTCTCCACACCCTCTCCAGCATTTATTGCTTGTAGACTTTTGGATCACAGCCATTCTGACTGGCGTGAAATGGTACCTCATTGTGGTTTTGATTTGCATTTCTCTGATAATGAGTGATGTTGAGCATCTTTTCATGTATTTCTTAGCCATCTGTAGGTCTTCTTTGGAGAAATGTCTATTTAGTTCTTTGGCCCATTTTTTGATTGGGTCATTTATTTTTCTGAAATTGAGCTGCAGGAGTTGCTTGTATATTTTTGAGATTAATTCTTTGTGAGTTTCTTCAATCGCTATGATTTTCTCCCATTCTGAAGGCTGTCTTTTCACCTTGCTCATAGTTTCCTTCATTGTGCAAAAGGTTTTAAGTTTAATTAGGCCCCATTTGTTTATTTTTTGCTTTTATTTCCATTACTCTGGAAGGTGGGTCATAGAGGATCCTGCTGTGATTTATGTCACAGAGTGTTTTGCCTATGTTTTCCTCTGGGAGTTTTATAGTTTCTGGTCTTACGTTTAGATCTTTAATCCATTTTGAGTTTATTTTTGTCTATGGTGTTAGAAAGTGTTCTAGTTTCATTCTTTTACAAGTGGTTGACCAGTTTTCCCAGCACTACTTGTTAAAGAGATTTTCTTTTCTCCATTGGATATTCTTGCCTTTGTGGAAGACAAGGTGTCCATAGGTGCATGGATTTTTCTCTGGGCTTTCTATTTTGTTCCATTGATCTATATTTCTGTCTTTGTGCCAGTACCATACTGTCTTGATGACTGTGGCTTTGTAGTAGAGCCTGAAGTCAGGCAGGTTGATTCCTCCAGTTCCATTCTTCTTTCTCAAGATTCCTTTGGCTATTCGAGGTTTTTTTGATGTTCATACAAATTGCGAAATTATTTGCTCTAGCTCTGTGAAAAATACTGTTGGTAGCTTGTTAAGGATTGCATTTAATCTATAGATTGCTTTGGGTAGTATACTCATTTTCACTATACTGATTCTTCTGATCCATGAACAAGGTATATTTCTCCATCTATTAGTGTCCTCTTTGATTTCTTCCCCCACTGTTTTATAGTTTTCTATATATAGGTCTTTTGTTTCTTTAGGTAGATATATTCCTAAGTATTTTATTCTTTTCGTTGCAATGGTGAATGGAATTGTTTCCTTAATTTCTCTATTTTCTCATTTTCAGTGTATAGGAATGCAAGGGATTTCTGTGTGTTGATTTTTATATCTGGCAACTTCACTACATTCATTTGTTAGCTCTAGCAATTTTCTGGTGGAGTTTTTAGAGTTTTCTATGTAGAGGATCATGTCATCTGCAAACAGTGAGAGTTTTACTTCTTCTTTTCCAATTTGTGTTCCTTTTATTTCTTTTTCTTCTCTGATTGCTGTGGCTAAAACATCCAAAACTATGTTTAATAGTAGTGATGAGAGTGTGCATCCTTGTCTTGTTCCTGACTTTAGGGGAAATCCTTTCAATTTTTCAGAAATGGTGATTTTTAAAAGCCAACATTACTGATGTTGTTTAAATGGTTTTTATCATTTAATTTTTTTATTTTTATTTAAATAATTTTGATGTTTGTTTAAATGATTTTTCCTTTTACTTTAGTACTTGTGCACTTAGCCACTCAGTGAGGTCTGACACTATGGACTGTAGCCAGCAAAGCTCCTCTGTATATGGTATTTTTCAGGCAAGAATACAGGAGTGGGTTGCCATTTCCTCCTCCAGGGGAGCTTCCCAACCCAGGGATCAAACTTGTGTCTTCTTCATTGAGCCATAGTCTTAATTTAGTTGAAGGAGGATTCTTAACCCATTGAGGCATTAGGGAAGACCCTTACTTTAGTACTTAAATGAACACAAACATAAAGTATAAGATAAATTATTTTTATAACGTTTAAGCAAGAATTACCAGATGAATTTAATAGTTAATTGCAAACGAAACCATTAAATGAATTAAAGAAAGTTAATGCTATTAATGTCATAGGTGATACTATTACCTTAAACTAAAATATAAACTTGTTTCAAATAATCAATCCTCTTTTTTGGTATATTAGTTTATTAGCAGCATAAGATATAATACCAAAAACTATTAAAATAGCATTTAATGAAGAATTGTTTATTGACTAAATTCTAAGTATTTAATATAATACTTCATTGTTTACTGCTAGTGAAAATTTGCTGGGTGGTATAGACAAAAATGAATATATTATTTGAATATGTTAATAAAAGATACTGCCAAGAATTATTCAAGTTTAGCATTACTGTATTACTATGTGCTTTGAGATTATTCATTCCTCCCATAAACTTTTTTCAATTGAACTAAAATAAAACCTTCATTTGCCATGAAGTCACTGGACATTCACTTTTGAAATACATTATTTATGGCAATAGTCTCTGTTCTTAATATTATTACCTTCAGTAATAGTTATTGCTTCATTAGTTCATTTTCATGGCATTGAGCCAAAATCTTAATTTACTGATAAATAAAACAACTAAAGTTGATATGAATATACCCCTCAGTAGTGATATATGCTCAAAGAAAGGTTTTATTTAAACAATCATTGAAATAAAACCTCAAATGCTCTTTGAAATCTAAAGCACACCTGTGATCTCAAAATTCAGTTTGAAACTAACTCATGGAGTGGCATCAGCAAGATGGCAGAGTATAAGATACTAGCATTCATAGAGTCACAACAATTAAATAGCTGTCTACAAATGAAAATTGTGTGGATCACAATAAACTGTGGAAAATTCTGAAAGAGATGGGAATACCAGACCATCTGACCTGCCTCTTGAGAAATTTGTATGCAGGTCAGGAAGCAACAGTTAGAACTGGACATGGAACAACAGACTGGTTCCAAATAGGAAAAGGAGTACGTCAAGGCTGTATATTGTCACCCTGCTTATTTAACTTATATGCAGCGTACATAATGAGAAACGCTGGGCTGGAGAAAGCACAGGCTAGAATCAAGATTGCCAGGAGAAATATCAATAACCTCAGATACGCAGATGACACCACCCTTATGGCAGAAAGCGAAGAACTAAAGAGCCTCTTGATGAAAGTGAAAGAGGAGAGTGAAAAAGTTGGCTTAAAGCTCAATGTTCAGAAAACTAAGATCATGGCATCTGGTCCCATCACTTCATGGCAAATAGATGAGGACTCAGTGGAAACAGTGACACCGAAGAATTAATGTTTTTATACTATGGTGTTGGAGAAGACTTTTGAGAGTCCCTTGGATGCAAGGAGATTCAACCAGTCCATCCTAAGGGAGATCAGTCCTGAGTGTTCATTGGAAGGACTTATGTTGAAGCTGAAACTCCAATACTTTGGCCACCTGATGGGAAGAACTAACTCATTTGAAAAGACCCTGATGCTGGGAAAGTTTGAGGGCAGGAGGAGAAGGGGACAACTGAGGATTAGATGGTTGGATGGCATCACCAATTCAATGGACATGGGTTTGGGTGAACTCCAGGAGTTGGTGATAGACAGGGAGGCCTGGGGTGCTGCAGTTCATGGAGTCACAATGAGTCGGACACCACTGAGCAACTGAGCTGAAAGGAGCTGAACAAATGGAAATAGCCCAAAGATGCCCCCAAATGTTCAATTAATACTGTAAGCCAACACAGTGGAGGAAAATAAATAAATAAATAAGAGAACAACCAGACAGAAATGATCACTGGAGAGATCACCTTAGCCAAGACCTCTGAAGATGACTAGAAACAAATAAGGAAGGACAAGGGCAATCAATATCAGACACATAGCAAGTACCACTGTTATCCCCAGTAGTTTTCTCTCTGGGGGACTTGGGAAGTCTTTGCCACTTAGGAAAGACAGGCACAGACTCCTTGCTGCTTCTGAAGTGGAGAATCCCTCAATGTTCATTAGTATGGGAAAGCTTGTTCTGCAAAAGACGCAGGCAACCTTTGCACGGAGTTAATCAACAGGCATCACCAGTGTGGATCTCCTAAGGATGAACATGTTGCTGACAGAGCTGCTGTTTTGTTTTCCCAAGACCAAGACTGTCAGATCCCCCCAAATTTCATGTGTGCTCCAGACTTCTGAGCCCGCCCATTTATTTGCAACCACTTCTCAGATACCAGAGAAACTGCCATTGCTGGCTAGCAAATGCCCTGGATTCTGTAGCTGCTATTGCTCTACTAGTGCATGTGTTCCAATCCCTATAGCTCCAAGGCTGCTCCATAGGTACTCACAAAACCAGATATCAATGCAACCAGCACTACGAGGGTATGTGCCAGCTGGACCTAGTGTGGATAGGATTCCATCAGCCATGGCATATATCATAGGGTAAAGAAAAATCAGAGGGTTCACAACAGCCCTCACAACTAAACACCTGAATAGTCCTCAATGCTTCTGCAGACATCTGCAGGCTTAGCCATTGAAGAACCCTTAAATCTAGCCAGCAGTGACTTCAGCTAGTGTAGTTTTACATTGCTGGATCTTCCCTAGAGATGAAACTGGCAAGTGCATACATGCTAAATCATTTCAGTCATGTCTGACTGATTGCTGCCCTATGGACTGTAGCTTGCAGGGCCCCTCTGTCCGTGGGGTTCTCCAGGCAAGAACACTGGAGTGGGTAGCTATGCCCTCCTCCAGGGGATCTTCCAGACACTGGGACTGAACTCATGTCTCTTGTGTATCCTGCATTGGCAGGTGGGTTCTTTACCACTAATGCCACCTGGAGAGACTGGGACTAGCACACCATTCAAATATAATTCTCATATCCACCCACAGGTGAATGTCTTTCTCGACCAAAATCAGTCTTCAAATTCTGGAAGTGACAGTTACATCAAATTCTCAGAGACAATAGGAAACTTGAAACTTAGGGAAACATGATCTAAACAAAAGAAAGTACTTTTCCAGTAAGCAATCCCTAGGTAATGGATATTTACAAATTGCTAAAGAATTCAAACTAAATGTTATGAAGAAGTTCAGCGAGTTAAAAGGGAACACAAAAGACAAATCAATAAAATCAGGAAAACAATACATGAACAAAGCTAGAAGCTTAAATATGGAAGTAGAAATAAAAAATGAACCAAAAAAAATTCTGAAGTACGGGAATAAAATTTTCAATAGAAAGCATTAACATCAAACTTGGTCAAGCAGAAGAAAAACTCAGTGAATTCAAAACAGGTCTTTTGAAATTATCCAATCAGAGGAAAAAAAAAAAAAGAAAGAAAAAAAGAAGGATTAAGAACACTTGCTTGAATTATGTGTCATCATTAAGCAAAAAATATAATTAGTATAATAGATGTGCCAGAAGAATAAGAGGAAGAGGAGGGGGAGAAAGATTTTTGAAAGAAATAATGACTGAAATCTTCCCAAATCTGGGAATATATATATATATATATATATATATATATATCCACGTATATAGAGCACACTAGGTCCTCAAACACATTTAACCCAAAAAAGACATCACCAGTACACATTATTACATTAAAAAAAAAAAGTACAAATGATTTTGGAAATAATAACAGGAAAAAAAAAAAAACTCATCTCATGCAAAGGGACTGTTATTAGGCTATCAGCAAACTTTTCAATGGAAACTTGAAACGCTAGAAGGGGGTAGGAAGATACATTCTAAGTGTGGACAGAAAGCAAAGAACAAACAATACTTTATCTTGCAAAGATATTCCTCAGAATTTAAGAAGAGATAAACTATTCCAGACCAAAACAGCTGAGAAAGTTGATCAGAACTAATCTGCTTTAAAGAACTGCTGAAATGAGTGCTTCATGCTGAAATGAGACGACATTACTTAGTAACTTGGAAACATGCAAAAGTATAAAACACTTTAGTAAATTTCAGTATACAGTCAAATTCAGAATATTCTAATATTGTAAATGTAGTGTGTGAATCGGGGCTTCCCTGGTAGCTCAGCTGGTAAAGAATTTGCCTGCCTTGCAAGAGACCCTGATTTGATTCCTGGTTTGGGAAGATCACTTGGAGAAGGGATAGGCTACCCACCCCAGTGTTCTTGGGCTTCCCTGGTGGCTCAGACAGTAAAGAATCTGCCTGCACTGCAGGAGACCTGGGTTTGATCCCTGGATTGGGAAGATCCCATGGAGGAGGGCATGGCAATACACTCCAGTATTCTTGCCTAGATACTTCCCATGGACAGAGGAGCCTGGTGGGCTACAGTCCATGGGGTTGCAAAGAATTGGACATGACTGAGCAACTAAGCATAGCACAGCACAGTTTGTAAATCACTAACTCTAGTATGAAGTTTAAAACACAAAAGTGTTAAAAATAAACAGCTACAATAATTGGTTAATAATGCATTTTATAAAAAAATGTAATTTTGATATAAAAACCATAAAATATTTTGGCACCAACACACCATAAAATGTGTGTGGGAGGCGATAAAAATGCAGAGATTTTGTATGTGATTGAGGTTAACCTTTATTAGTTAACTATAGTTTAACTTTTCTCCTTTGCTTTTCACTTCTCTTCTTTTCACAGCTATTTGTAAGGCCTCCCCAGACAGCCATTTTGCTTTTTTGCATTTCTTTTCCATGGGGATGGTCTTGATCCCTGTCTCCTGTACAGTGTCATGAACCTCATTGCATCGTTCATCAGGCACTCTATCTATCAAATCTAGGCCCTTAAATCTATTTCTCACTTCCACTGTATAATCATAAGGGATTTGATTTAGGTCATACCTGAATGGTCTAGTGGTTTTCCCTACTTTCTTCAATTTAAGTCTGAATTTGGCAATAAAGAGTTCATGGTCTGAGCCACAGTCATCTCCTGGTCTTGTTTTTGCTGACTGTATAGAGCTTCTCCATCTTTGGCTGCAAAGAACACAATCAATCTGATTTCGGTGTTGAAAATCTGGTGATGTCCATGTATAGAGTCCTCTCTTGCGTTGTTGGAAGAGGGTGTTTGTTATGACCAGTGCATTTTCTTGGCAAAACTCTATTAGTTTTTGCCCTGCTTCATTCCATATTCCAAGGCCAAATTTGCATGTTACTCCAGGTGTTTCTTGACTTCCTACTTTTGCATTCCAGTCTCCTATAATGAAAATGACATCTTTTTTGGGTGTTAGTTCTAAAAGGTCTTGTAGGTCTTCATAGAACCGTTCAACTTCAGCTTCTTCAGTGTTACTGGCTGGGACATAGACTTGGATTACTGTGATATTGAATTATTTGCCTTGGAAACGAACAGAGATCATTCTGTCGTTTTTGAGATTGCATCCAAGTACTGCATTTCAGACTCATTTGTTCACCATGATGGCCACTCAGTTTCTTCTGAGGGATTCCTGCCCGCAGTAGTAGATATGATGGTAATCTGAGTTAAATTCACCCATTCCAATCCATTTCAGTTTGCTGATTCCCAGAATGTCAACATTCACTCTTGCCATCTCTTGTTTGACCACTTGCAATTTGCCTTGATTCATGGACCTGACATTCCAGGTTCCTATGCAATATTGCTCTTTACAGCATCGGACCTTGCTTCTATCACCAGTCACTTCCATAGCTGGGTATTGTTTTTGCATTGGCTCCATCCCTTCATTCTTTCTGGAGTTATTTCTTCACTGATCTCCAGTAGCATATTGGGCACCTACTGACCTGGGCAGTTTCTCTTTCAGTATCCTATCATTTTTCCTTTTCATACTGTTCATGGAATTCTCAAGGCAAGAATACCGAAGTGGTTTGCCATTCCCTTCTCCAGGGGACCACATTGACATTTCATGCAAAGATGGGCTGGATAAAGGACAGAAATGGTATGGACCTAACAGAAGCAGAAGATATTAAGAAGAGATGGCAAGAATACACAGAAGAACTGTACAAAAAAGATCTTCATGACCCAGATAATCATGATGGTGTGATCACTGACCTAGAGCCAGACATCTTGGAATGTGAAGTCAAGTGCGCCTTAGAAAGCATCACTATAAACAAAGCTAGTGGACGTGATGGAATTCCAGTTGAGCTATTTCAAATCCTGAAAGATGATGCTATGAAAGTGCTGCACTCAATATGCCAGCAAATTTGGAAAACTCAGCAGTGGCCACAGGACTGGAAAAGGCCAGTTTTCATTCCAATCCCAAAGAAAGGCAATGCCAAAGAATGCTCAAACTACCGCACAATTGCACTCCTCTCACATGCTAGTAAATAATGCTCAAAATTCTCCAAGCCAGGCTTCAGCAATATGTGAACCATGAACTTCCTGATATTTAAGCTGGTTTTAGGAAAGGCAGAGGAACCAGAGATCAAACTGCCAACATCTGCTGGATTAGAGAAAAAGCAAGAGAGTTTCAGAAAAGCATCTATTTCTGCTTTATTGACTATGACAAAGCCTTTGGCTGTGTGGATCACAATAAACTGTGGAAAATTCTGAAAGGGATGGGAATACCAAACCACCTGATCTGCCTCTTGAGAAATTTGTATGCAGGTCAGGAAGTGACAGTTAGAACTGGACATGGAACAACAGAGTCATTCCAAATAGGAAAAGGAGTTCGTCAAGGCTGTATATTGTCATCCTGTTTATTTAACTTATATGCAGAGTACATCATGAGAAACGCTGGACTGGAAGAAACACAAGCTGGAATCAAGATTGCTGGGAGAAATATCAATAACCTCAGATGTGCAGATGGCACCACCCTTATCGCAGAAAGTGAAGAGGAACTAAAAATCCTCTTGATGAAACTGAAAGTGGAGAGTGTAAAAGTTGGCTTAAAGCTCAACATTCAGAAAACGAAGATCATGGCATCCGGTCCAATCACTTCATGGGAAATAGATGGGGAAACAGTGGAAACAGTGTCAGACTTTATTTTTCTGGGCTCCAAAATCACTGCAGATGGTGACTGCAGCCATGAAATTAAAAGACACTTACTCCTTGAAAGGAAAGTTATGACGAACCTAGATAGCATATTCAAAAGCAGAGACATTACTTTGCCAACAAAGGTTCGTCTATTCAAGGCTATGGTTTTTCCTGTGGTCATGTTTGGATGTGAGAGTTTGACTGTGAAGAAGGCTGAGTGCCAAAGAAAAGATGCGTTTGAACTGTGGTGTTGGAGAAGACTCTTGAGAGTCCCTTGGACTGCAAGGAGATCCAACCAGTCCATTCTGAAGGAGATCAGCCCTGGGATTTCTTTGGAAGTAATGATGCTAAAGCTGAAACTCCAGTACTTTGGCCACCTCATGGGAAGAGTTGACTCATTGGAAAAGACTCTGATGCTGGGAGGGATTGGGGGCAAGAGGAGAAGGGGACGACAGAGGATGAGATGGCTGGATGGCATCACTGACTCAATGGACGTGAGTCTGAGTGAACTCCGGGAGTTGGTGATGGACAGGGAGGCCTGGCATGCTGCGATTCATGGGGTCACAAAGAATCAGACATGACTGAGCAACTGATCTGATCTGATAGTTTAACTAATATAGTTAACTATATTAACTATATTTTAACTATATTAGTTAAAAAATACTAATATAGTATTTTTTTATGTAAGTCTCATGGTAAACATTGGGCTTCCCAGGTGGAGTTAGTGTAAAGGACCTGCCTGCCAAAGCAGGAAACATAAGAGACACATGTTCAATCCCTGGGTCAGGAAGATTCCCTGGAGAAGGAAATGGCAACCCAATCCAGCATTCTTGACTGGAGAATCCCATGGATGGAGGAACCTGGTGGGCTATAGTCCATGAGGTCACAAAGAGTCAGACACGACTGATTGACTAACACTTCCATGTTTTCCATGATGAAAACAAAACAAAATGTAGAGTCGATACCCAAAAATAAAAGAAACAATCAAAGCATACCATTATGGAAAATAATCAAATCTCAAAGAAAGATAGTAAAATGGAAGAAAAGAACAAAATAATTACAAAAGATCTGGAAAACAATGATCACATTGACAATATTGAGTGTCTCAGTTCAGTTCAGTTGCTCAGATGTGTCCAACTCTTTATGACCCCATGAACTGCAGCACGTCAAGCTTCTCTGTTCATCATGGACTTCAGGGGCTTACATAAACTCATGTCCATCGAGTCAGTGATGCCATCCAACCATCTCATCCTCTGTCATCCCCTTTTCCTCTTGCCTTCAATCTTTCCGAGTACCATGGTCTTTTCCAGTGTGTCAGTTCTTCCCATCAGGTGGCCAAAATATTGGAGTTTCAGCATCAGTCTTTCTAGTGAATATTTAAGACTAATTTCCTTTAGGATTGAAGGGTTGGATCTCCTTGCAGCCCAAGGGATTCTCAAGAGTCTACTTCAACACTACAGTTCAAAAGCAACAATTCTTTGGTCCTCAGCTTTCTTTATATTCCAACTCTCACATCTATACATGACTACTGGAAAAACCATAGCCTTGTCTAGACGGACCTTTGTTGGCAAAGTAGTGTATCTGCTTTTTAATAAGCTGTCTGGGTTAGTCATAACTTTTCTTCCAAGGAGCAAGTATCTTTTAATTTCATGGCTTCAGTAACAACCTGCAGAAATTTTGGAACCCCCCCCCCCAAATAAAGTCTGTCACTGTTTCCCCATCTATTTGCCATGAAGTGATGTGACCAGATGCCATGAACTTAGTTTTCTGAATGCTGAGTTTTAAGCCAACTTTTTCACTCTCCTCTTTCACTTTCATCAAGAGGCTCTTTAGTTCTTATTTGCTTTCTGCCAGAAAGGTCGTGTCATCTGCATATCTGAGATTATTGATATTTCTCCCAGCAATATTGATTCCAGTTTGTGCTTCATCCAGCCTGCATTTCATATGATATACTGTGCATATAAGGTAAATAAGCATGGTGAGAATATACAGTCTTGAAGTACTCTTTTCCTAATTTGGAACCAGTCAATTGCTCCATGTCCACTTCTAATTTGCTTCTTGATGTGCATAAAGATATCTCAGAAGCCAGGTCAGGTGATCTTGTATTTCCATCTCTTGAAGAATTTTTGACAGTTTGCTGAGATCCACACATTCAAAGGCTTTGGCATAGTTAATAAGGAAGTAGACATTTTTCTGAAACACTCTTGCTTTTTCAATGATCCAACATATGTTGGTAGTTTGATATCTGGTTCTTCTTCCTTTTATAAAGCCAGCTTGAACATCTGGAAGTTCACAGTTCACATACTGTTGAAGCCTGGCTTGGAGAAATCTGAGCATCACTTCGCTAGCATATGAAATGAGTGCAACTGTGCAGTAGATAAGATTCCTTGGCATTGCCCTTCTTTGGGATTGGAATGAAAACTGACCTTTTCCAGTCCTGTGGCCACTGCTGAATTTTCCAAATTTTCTGGTGTATTGAGTGCAGCACTTTCACAACACATCTTTTAGGATTTGAAATAGCTCAACTGGAACTCCATTACCTCCACTAGCTTTGCTCATATTGATGCTTCCTAAGGCCCACTCGACTTTACATTCTAGGATGTCTGACTCTAGGTGAGTGACCACACCATCATGGTTATCTGGGTCATAAAGATCTCTTTTGTATAGCTTTTCTGTGTATTCTTGCCACCTCTTCTTAATACCTTCTGCTTCTGTTAGGTCCATACCATTTCTGTCCTTTATTGTGCTCATCTTTGCATGAAATTGGTATCTCTAATTTTCTTGAAGAGATCTCTAGTCTTTCCCATTTTGTTGTTTATTTCTGTTTCTTTGCATTGTTCACTGAGAAAGGCTTAATTATCTCTCCTTGCTATTCTTTGGAATTCTGCATTCAATTAGGTATATCTTCCCTTTTCTCCTTTGGCTTTCACTTCTCTCCTTTTCTAAGCCATTTGTAAGGCCTCCTCAGACAGCCATTTTTCCTTTTCACATTTCTTTTTCTTTTGTATGGTCTTAATCACTGCCTACTGTACAATGTCACAAAACTCCGTCCATAGTTCTTCAGGTAGTCTGTGTATCAGATCTAATCCCTTGAATCTATTTGTCACTTGCACTGTATACTTGTAACGGATTTGATTTAGTTCATACCTGAATGGTCTAGTGGTTTTCCTTACTTTCTTTGATTTAAGTCTGAATTTGGCAATAAGGTGTTCATGATAAGCTCCTGGGCTTGTTTTTGCTGACTCTATAGTGTGTCCCCATCTTTGGCTGCAAAGAATATAGTCAATTTTATATCAGTATTAACCATCTGGTGATGTCCATGTGTAGAGTCTTATCTTGTGTTGTTGGAAGAGGGTGTTTGCTATGACCAGTGCATTCTCTTGGGAAAACTCTGTTAGCCTTTGACCTCCTTCATTTTGTACTCCAAGGCGAAATTTGGCTGTTACTCCAGGTATCTCTTGACTTCCTACTTTTGCATTCCAGTTCCCTATAATGAAAAGGACATCTTTTTTGGGTGTTAGTTCTAGAACGTCTTGTAGGTCTTCATACAACCATTCAATTTCAGCTTCTTCAGCATTACTGATTGAGGCATAGACTTGAATTACTGTGATATTGAGTGGTTTGCCTTGGAAATGAACAGAGATTATTCTGTCATTTTTGAGATTGCATCCAGGTACTGAATTTTGGACTCTTTCATTGACTATGATGGATAATGCATTTCTTCTAAGGGATTCTTGATCACAGTAGTAGATATAATGGTCATCTGAGTTAAATTCACCCATTCCATTCTATTTTAGTTCACTGATTCCTAATATGTCGAATGTTCACTCTTTCCATCTCCTGTTTGACCACTTCCAATTAGCCTTGATTCATGGACCTCACATTCCAGGTTCCTAGGCAATATTGCTCTTTACAGCCTCAGACTTTACTTCCAACACCAGTCCCATCAACAACTGGGTGCTGTTTTTGCTTTACCTCCATCTCTTCATTCTTTCTGGTATTATTTCTCCACTGATCTCCAGTAGCATATTGGGCACCTACCGACCTGGGGAGTTCATCTTTCAAAGTCCTGTCTTTTTGCCTTTTCATAGTGTTCAAGGGGTTCTCAAGACAAGTATACTGAGGTGGTTTGCCATTCCCTTCTCCAGTGGACCACATTTTGTTACAGTGTCTACCTGTCACTAATTTACTGTATGTGTAAATGGATTAAATTCTCCAATCAAAAGGCTTAAGGTGGCTGAGTGGATAAAAACACAAAGCCCAACAATATGCTGCCCACAAGATTCTCACTTCAGGTTTAAGGATACATGTGAAAGTGCTGCACTCAATACTCCAGCAAATTTGGAAAACACAGCAGTGGCCTCAGGAGTGGAAAAGGTTAGTTTTCATTCCAATCCCAAAGAAAGACAATGCCAAAGAATGCTCAAACTACCACACAATTGCACTCACCTCACACGCTAGTAAATAATGCTCAAAATTCTCCAAGCAGACTTCAGCAATACATGAACCATGAACTTCCAGATGTTCAAGCTGATTCTAGAAAAGGCAGAGGAACCAGAGATCAAATGCTCAACATCCTCTGGAACACGGAAAAAGGAAGAGAGTTCCAGAAAAAAACATCTATGTCTGCTTTATTGACTATGCCAAAGCCTTTGACTGTGTGGATCACAAGAAACTGTGGAAAATTCTGAAAGAGATGGGAATACCAGACCACCTGACCTGACTCTTGAGAAACCTATATGCAGGTCACGAAGCAACAGTTAGAACTGGACCTGGAACGACAGACTGGTTCCAAATAGGAAAAGGAGGATGTCAAGGCTGTATATTGTCACCCTGCTTATTTAACTTATATGCAGAGTACGTCATGAGAACCTTGAGATGAAAGAAGCACAAGCTGGAATCAAGATTGCTGGGAGAAATATAAATAACTTCATATATGCAGATGACACCACCCTTATGGCAGAAAATTAAGAGGAACTGAAAGCCTCTTGATGAAAGTGAAAAAAGCTCAACATTCAGAAAACTTAAATCATGGCATCCAGTCCCATCACTTCATGGGAAATAGATGGGGAAACAGTGGCTAACTTTATTTTTTGTGGCTGCAAAATCACTGCAGATGGTGCTTAAAGCCATGAAATTAAAAGACACTTACTCCTTGGAAGGAAAGTTATGACTAACCTAGATAGCATATTGAAAAGCAGAGATATTACTTTGCCAACAAAGGTCTGTTTAGTCAAGGCTATGATTTTTCCAGTGGTCATGTATGGATGTGAGAGTTGGACTGTGAAGAAAGCTGAGCACTGAAGAATTGATGCTTTTGGACTGCGGTGTTGGAGAAGACTCTTGAGAGTCCCTTGGATTGCAAGGAGATTCAACCAGTCCATTCTAAAGGAGATCAGCCCTGGGATTTCTTTGGAAGGAATGATGCTGAAGCTGAAACTCCAGTACTTTGGCCACCTCATGTGAAGAGTTGACTCATTGGAAAAGACTCTGATGCTGGGAGGGATTGGGGGAAGGAGAAGAAGGAGAAGACAGAGGATGAGATTTCTGGATGGCATCACTGACTCATTGGACATGAGTCTGAGTGAACTCTGGGAGTTGGTGATGGACAGGGAGGCCTGGCGTGCTGCAATTCATGGGGTCGCAAAGAGTCGGACACAACTTAGCGACTGAACTGATGATAGGGGTAAGTATAATTATATCAGAAAAATATACTTTGAATAAAAAACTATAATAGAATTTAGAGATTAATTATATGATAATAAGGAAAAATTCATTAAGATAGAGGATAATAATTGTGTCTATATCCAAAATCAGAGTAACTAATATAGTAAGAAAATTTTAACATACCTGAGATAGAATCAGCCAGCAATACAATAATATTAAGGAACTGCAATACTCAACTTACAACCATGGACAGATTATCTAGACATAAAATTAGCAAGGATAGACCAGACATGTACTGCAATTTATAGAAATTGAATCAGACAGACATATATAGAGAATTCCTAGAATTCCATCCAACAGCAGAAAAATACATGCTCCTCTTGAGAACAAAGGGAAGCTTCTTCAAGGTAGATTATACATTAATTAACAAAAACTGTCATTAAAAATTTGAGAAGATCACAATATCAAGCACTTTTTATGACCACAGAAATATGAAGCTGTAAAAAAATTCCAGGAGGAAAACTGGAAAATTTACAAATATTCAGGCATTAAACAACATCTGCCTGAGTGACCAATAGGTCTAAGAAGAAATTAAAAAGGAAATAAAAAAATGTCTTAAGGGAAAGGAAAATGAAAACACAATATATTGACATGTATAAGATGCAGGGAAAGCACTTCTGAGGGGACAGATTTTAGTGATAAATCCCTACATTAAGAGAAAAGGAGATTTCAAATAAACAAACTGTATACTTCAAGGAATGAGAAAAGCCAGAACAGGGGAGGAGCTAAGATGGCAGAGGAGTAGGACGGGGAGAACACTTTCTCCCCCACAAATTCATCAAAGGAACATTTAAATGCCGAGTAAATTCCACAAAACAACTTCTGAATGCCGGCAGAGGACATCAGGCACCCAGAAAAGCAACCCAAGTCTTCGAAAGGAGGTAGGAAAAAATATAAAAGACAAAAAAAGAGACAAAACAGAGAGGGACGGAATTCCGTCCCTGGAAGGGAGTCTTAAAAAGAGAGAAGTTTCCAAACACCAGGAAACCTTCTCACTGCCGAATCTGTGCCGAGCCTTGGAAGCACAGAGGGCAACATAACAGGGAGGAAAAATAAATAAACAATTAAAACCTGCAGATTGCGAGCCCTACAGTAACTCCCCCAGCGGAGAAGCAGCACAGACGCCTGCACACGCCACTAGCAAGAGGGGGCTAGGCAGGGAGGCGCAGCACGGGCTGCATCGCTTAGAGTAAGGATCTGGCCTGAATACCCCAAGCGCTATCTGAGCAAAATAATTTGGGCTAGCAAACCAGACTGTGGGATATCTACCACACGAAAAGCCAGCACTAACCTAAGACACTGCCAGGCCCATGCACGGAACAATGGACTAAACAGAGATAGCCGGCTGCAGACCATCCCCCTCCGGTGACAGGCAGCCAGAGCGAGAAGGGGGCAATCGCAGCCCCAGAGAGACACGATCTATAAAACTGTAAGCAGGCTTTTTTGCTAACTAAAACTTCTTGGGGGTCTGGACGGTCAACATCCTTCTGAGAAGGTGCACCGGTTGTACACCTAGATAACCGAGTGGCGGGGAGGCGATAAGTCGCAGCAATCCCGCTCACCAAACACCTCATCACCTGAGCTGCTCGGACCTGGGAAGAGCACAAAAGGCAGGCCCAACCGAGTCTGTGCCTCTGAGGACTACCCGAGTGCCTGAACCTGAGCAGCTTGGTCCCGGTAGGTGCAAGCAGCCCAGGGCCGGCCACGGATGGTTCCTGGCAGAGCAACCTAGAGCCTAAGCAGTGTGGGCAGGGAGGCTACATGTGCCGTGAGTAGGGGCAGACCCAGTGTGGCTGAGGCACTGCGAGCACACACCAGTGTTATTTGTTTGCAGTGTCCCTCCCACCCCACAGCACGACTGAAGAAGTGAGCCTAAAAAAAAAAAAAGTGTCTACCACTGTCCCCTTTGTGTCAGGGCAGAAACCAGACACTGAAGAGACCAGCAAACAGAAGAAGCTATAACAGAGGGAATCGCCTTGGAAGCTACAGGCAATAGATTAAACCCTGTGGTTAGTACCATCTACACAGGAAGGGGCCTATAGATCTTGAGAAATATAAGTCGGACCAAGGAACTAGCCGAAAATGAACTGAGACCACAATACTCACAACAAAAACAGAGAAAGTCCTAGATATATTTTTACTATTTTTACGATCATTCTTTCTTTTTTTTAATTAAAAAAAATTTAAGTCCTCTATTATTCCTTTAATTTTCACTTTTATAACCTACTATTACTTTACAAAAAAAAAAAAAAAGACCCTATTTTTCTTTAAAGCAAACTTCATATATATATATTTTTTTAATTTTTGTGACCTTGTTTTTTTTTTTTTTTTTTTTCCCCTTCTTCTTCTTTTCTTTAACATTGTATTTTTGAAATTCAAATCTCTACTCTAGATTTTTAATTTTAGCTTTTTGGTATTTGTTATAAATTTTGTACCTATATTTTCTTTATAATTTTTGCAACTTTGTTTTTGTTTGGTTTTTTCTCTCTTTCTTTTTCTTCTTCTTCTTTTTTTTTTTTTTTTTTAACGTTGTATTTTTGAAATTCCAAACTCTACTCTAGATGTTTAACTTTTGCTTCTTGGTATTTGTTATCAATTTTGTACCTATATTTTCTTTATAATTTTTGTGACTTTGTTTTTGTTTGTTTTTTTTCCCTCTCTTTCTTTTCCTTCTTCTTTTCTTTATCAATGCATTTTTGAAATTCCAAACTCTATTCTAGATTTTTAATTTTTGCTTTTATGTATTTGTCACCAATTTTGTAGCTTTAAGAACCTAATCTTCGGTACCCATTTTTCACTAGGGAGCGAGATTACTGGCTTGACTGCTCTCTCTCCCTTTGGACTCTCCTTTTTCTCCACTGGGTCGCCTGTGTCTCCTCCCTAACCCCTCTCTACTCTACCCAACTCTGTGAATTTCTGTGTGTTCCAGACAGTGGATAACACTTAAGGAACTGATTACTGGCTGGATCTGTCTCCCTCCTTTTCATTTCCCCCTTTTATCCTCCTGGCCACCTCTGTCTCCTTCCTCCTTCTTCTCTTCTCTGTATAACTCCGTGAACATCTCTGAGCGGTCCAGTTGTGGAGTGCACATAAGGAAGTGATTACTGGCTAACCCACTCTCTCCTCTACTGATTCCACCTCATCTCATTCGGGTCACCTCTAACTCCCTCCTCCCTCTTCTCTTCTCCATGAAACGCTGTGAACCTCTCTGGGTGACACTCACAGTGGAGAAACTTTTCATCTTTAACGTAGATGTTTTATCAATGGTGCTGTATAGAAGGATACGTTTTGAAACTACTGTAAAAATAAGACCAATAACTGGAAGTAGGAGGCTTAAGTCCAAACCCTGACTCCAGGGAATTTCTGACTGCAGGGATCATTAATTGACAGGAGCTCATCAAACGCCTCCATACCGACACTGAAACCAAGCACCACACAAGGGCCAACAAGTTCCAGGGCAAGACATACCAAGCAAATTCTCCAGCAACAAAGGAACACAGCCCTGAGCTCCAAGATACAGGTTGGCCAAAGTCAACCCAAAACCATAGACATCTCATAACTCATTACTGGACACTTCATTGCACTTCAGAGAGAAGAAATCCAGCTCAACCCACCAGAACACCGACACAAGCTTCCCTAACCAAGAAACCTTGACAAGCCACCTGTACAAACCCACACACAGTGAGGAAATGCCACAATAAAGAGAACTCCACAAACTGCCAGAATACAGAAAGGACACCCCAAACTCAGCAATTTAAACAATATAAAGAGACAGAGGAATACCCAGCAGATAAGGAACAGGATAAATGCCCACCAAACCAAACAAAAGAGGAAGAGATAGGGAATCTACCAGATAAAGAATTCCGAATAATGATAGTGAAATTGATCCAAAATCTTGAAATCAAAATGGAATCACAGATAAATAGCCTGGAGACAAGGATTGAGAAGATGAAAGAAAGATTTAGCAAGGACCTAGAAGAAATAAAAAAGAGTCAATATATAATGAATAATGCAATAAATGAAATAAAAAACACTCTGGAGGCAACAAATAGTAGAATAACAGAGACAGAAGATAGGATTAGTGAATTAGAAGATAGAATGGTAGAAAGAAATGAATCAGAGAGGAAAAAAGAAAAATGAATTAAAAGAAATGAGGACAATCTCAGAGATCTCCAGGACAATATTAAATGCCTCAGCATTCAAATCATAGGGGTCCTAGAAGAAGAAGACAAAAGAAAGACCATGAGAAAATACTTGAGGAGATAATAGTTGAAAACTTCCCTAAAATGGGGAAGGAAATAATGACTTAAGTCCAAGAAACCCAGAGAGTCCCAAAGAGGATAAACCCAAGGCGAAACACCCCAAGTCACATATTAATCAAATTAACAAAGATCAAACACAAAGAACAAATATTAAAAGCAGCAAGGGAAAAACAACAAATAACACACAAGGGGATTACCATAAGGATAACAGCTGATCTTTTGATAGAAACTCTTCAAGCCAGGAGGGAATGGCAAGACATACTTAAAGTGATGAAAGAAAATAACCTATAGCCCAGATTATTGTACCTAGCAAGGATCTCATTCTAATATGAAGGAGAAAGAAAAAGCTTTACAGACAAGCAAAAGCTGAGAGAATTCAGCACCACCAAACCAGCTCTCCACAAATACTAAAGGATATTCTCTAGACAGGAAACACAAAAAGGGTGTATAAATTCGAACCCAAAACAATAAAGTAAATGGCAACGGGATCATACTTTTCAGTAATTACCTTAAACGTAAATGGGTTGAATGCCCCAACCAAAAGACAAAGACTGGCTGAATGGATACAAAAACAAGACCCCTACATATGTTGTCTACAAGAGACCCACCTCAAAACAGGGGACACATACACACTGAAAGTGAAGGGCTGGAAAAAGATTTTCCATGCAAATAGGGACCAAAAGAAAGCAGGAGTAGCAATACTCATATCAGATAAAATAGACTTTAAAACAAAGACTGTGAAAAGAGACAAATATGGTCACTACATAATGATCAAAGGATCAATCCAAGAAGAAGATATAACAATTATAAATATATATGCACCCAACACGGGAGCACCACAATATATAAGACAAATGCTAACAACTATGAAAGGAGAAATTAACAGTAATACAATAATAGTGGGAGACTTTAATACCCCACTCACACCTATGGATAGATCAACTAAACAGAAAATTAACAAGGAAACACAAACTTTAAACGATACAATAGACCAGTTAGACCTAATTGATATCTATAGGACATTTCATCCCAAAACAATGAATTTCACCCTTTTCTCAAGCGCACATGGAACCTTATCCAGGATAGATCACATCCTGGGCCATAAATCTAGCCTTGGTAAATTCAAAAAAATAGAAATCATTCCAAGCAGCTTTTCTGACCACAATGCAGTATGATTATACCTCAATTACAGGAGAAAAACTATTAAAGATTCCAACATATGGAGGCTGAACAACACGCTGCTGAATAACTGACAATTCACAGAAGAAATCAAAAAAGAAATCAAAATTTGCATAGAAATGAATGAAAATGAAAACACAACAACCCAAAACCTGTGGGACACGGTAAAAGCAGTCCTAAGGGGAAAGTTCATAGCAATACAGGCATACCTCTAGAAACAAGAAAAAAGTCAAATAAATAACCTAACTCTACACCTAAAGCAACTAGAAAAGGAAGAAATGAAGAACCCCAGGGTTAGTAGAAGGAAAGAAATCATGAAAATTAGGGCAGAAATAAATGCAAAAGAAACAAAAAAGACCATAGCAAAAATCAACAAAGCCAAAAGCAGGTTTTTTGAAAGGATAAATAAAATTGACAAACCATTAGCCAGACTCATCAAGAAACAAAGGGAGAAAAATCAAATGAATAAAATTAGAAATGAAAATGGAGAGATCACAACAGACAACACAGAAATACAAAGGATCATAAGAGACTACTATCAACAATTATATGCCAATAAAATGGACAACGTGGAAGAAATGGACAAATTCTTAGAAAAGTACCACTTTCCAAAACTCGACCAGGAAGAAATCGAAAATCTTAACAGACCCATCACAAGCACGGAAATTGAAACTGTAATTAAAAATCTTCCAGCAAACAAAAGCCCAGGTCCAGACGGCTTCACAGCTGAATTCTACCAAAAATTTAGAGAAGAGCTAACATCTATCCTGCTCAAACTCTTTCAGAAAATTGCAGAGGAAGGTCAACTTCCAAACTCATTCTATGAGGCCACCATCACCCTAATACCAAAACCTGACAAAGATTCCACACACACAAAAAAAACTACAGGCCAATATCACTGATGAACATAGATGCAAAACTCCTTAACAAAAATTCTAGCAATCAGAATCCAACAACACATTAAAAAGATCATACACCATGACCAAGTGGGCTTTATCCCAGGGATGCAAGGATCTTCAATATCTGCAAATCAATCAATGTAATACAACACATTAACAAATTTAAAAATAAAAACCATATGATTATCTCAATAGATGCAGAGAAAGCCTTTGACAAAATTCAGCATCCATTTATGATAAAAGCTCTCCAGAAAGCAGGAATAGAAGGAACATACCTCAACATAATAAAAGCTACATATGACAAACCCACAGCAAACATTATCCTCAATGGTGAAAAACTGAAAGCATTTCCTCTAAAGTCAGGAACAAGACAAGGGTGCCCACTTTCATGACTACTATTCAACATAGTTTTGGAAGTTTTGGCCACAGCAATCAGAGCAGAAAAAGAAATAAAAGGAATCCAAATTGGAAAAGAAGAAGTAACACTCTATTTGCAGATGAAATGATCCTCTACCAGAAAATTACTAGAACTAATCAATGATTATAGTAAAGTTGCAGGATGTAAAACCAACACACATAAATCCCTTGCATTCCTATACAATAATAATGAGAAAAAAAGAAAGAGAAATTAAGGAAACAATTCCATTCACCATTGCAACGGAAAGAATAAAATACTTAGGAATATATCTACCTAAAGAAACTAAAGACCTATATATAGAAAACTATAAAACACTGGTGAAAAAATCAAAGAGGACACTAATAGATGGAGAAATATACCATGTTCATGGATTGGAAGAATCAATATATTGAAAATGAGTATACTACCCAAAACAATCTATAGATTCAATGCAATCCCTATCAAGCTATCAATGGTATTCTTCACAGAGCTAGAACAAATAATTTCACAATTTGTATGGAAATACAAAAAACCTCGAATAGCCAAAGCTATCTTGAGAAAGAAGAATGGAACTGGAGGAATCAAGCTACCTGACTTCAGGCTCTACTACAAAGCCACAGTCATCAAGACAGTATGGTACTGGCACAAAGACAGAAATATAGATCAATGGAACAAAATAGAAAGCCCAGAGATAAATCCACGCACATATGGACACCTTATCTTTGACAAAGGAGGCAAGAATATACAAGGGATTAAAGACAATCTCTTTAACAAGTGGTGCTGGGAAACCTGTTCAACCACTTGTAAAAGAATGAAACTAGAACACTTTCTAACACCATACACAAAAATAAACTCAAAATGGATTAAAGATCTCAATGTAAGACCAGAAACTATAAAACTCCTAGAGGAGAACATAGGCAAAACACTCTCCAACATACATCACAGCAGGATCCTCTATGACCCACCTTCCAGAATATTGGAAATAAAAGCAAAAATGAACAAAAGAGACCTAATTAAACTTAAAAGATTATGCACAACAAAGGAAACTATTAGCAAGGTGAAAAGGCACCCTTCAGAATGGGAGAAAATAATAGCAAATGAAGCAACTGACAAACAACTAATCTCGAGAATATACAAGCAACTCCCACAGCTCAACTCCAGAAAAATAAATGACCCAATCAAAAAATGGCCCAAAGTACTAAATAGACATTTCTCCAATGAAGACATACAGATGGCTAACAAACTCATGAAAAGATGCTCAGCATCACTCATTATCGGAGAAATGCAAATCAAAACCACTATGAGGTACCATTGCACGCCAGTCGGAATGGGTGCGATCCAAAAGTCTACAAGCAGTAAATGCTGGAGAGGGTGTGGAGAAAAGGGAACCCTCTTACACTGTTGGTGTGAATGCAAACTAGTACAGCCACTATGGAGAACAGTGTGGAGATTCCTTAAAAAACTGAAAATAGAACTGCATTATGATCCAGCAATCCCACTGCTGGGCATACACACTGAGGAGACCAGAAGGGAAAGAGACACGTGTACCACAATGTTCATCGCAGCACTGTTTATAATAGCCAGGACATGGAAGCAACCTAGATGTCCATCAGCAGATGAACGGATAAGAAAGCAATGGTACATATACACAATGGAGTATTACTCAGCCATTAAAAATAATACATTTGAATCATTTCTAATGATGTGGATGAAACTTGAGCCTATTATACAGAATGAAGTAAGCCAGAAAGAAAAACACCAATACAGTATACTAATGCATATATATGGAATTTAGAAAGATGGTAACAATAACCCTGTGTACGAGACAGCAAAAGAGACACTGATGTATAGATCAGTCTTCTGGACTCTGTGGGAGAGGGAGAGGGTGGGGATATTTGGAAGAATAACATTGAAACATGTATAATATCATGTATGAAATGAGTTGCCAGTCCAGGTTCAATGCACGATACTGGATGCTAGGGGCTGGTGCACTGGGATGACCCAGAAGGAGGGTATGGGGAGGGAGGAGGGAGGAGGGTTCAGGATGGGGAACACATGTATACCTGTGGCAGATTCATTTCGATTTTTGGCAAAACCTACACAATATTGTAAGTTTAAAAATAAAATTAAAAAAAAAAAAAAAAAAAGAAAAGCCAGAACAAACTAACAAAAAGAAGAAGGGAGGAGATAAAGACCAGAGCAGAAACAAAGAACAGGAAAATCAGTAAAACTTATCAACCAATCCAAAAGCTATTTTTTGGAAAATGGAAATAAAGTTGACATATATTGGTGAAGATGTGGAGGAAAAGGGACTCTTGGACACTGTCGGTGCACATGTAAATAATACAGCCATTGTAGAAAACAGTGTGAAAATTCCTAAAATAATAGAATTACCATATGATCTAGCAGTTCCATTTCTGAGTATATATGCATGGGAAATTAAATCATGCCTCAAAGAGATATGCAAAGGAATTTCATTACAGCATTTTCCCCAGTATCCAAGATATGAAAATACTGTACCTATTGTTGGATGAATGAATAAAGAAAATGTGAGCTCTATATAAAAAGAAGTACATTCTGCCATATATACTATGTGAAATAAAGCCTACAAGGGCAAAGACTCTATGGTATCACTTATATTTAGAGGATTTTTTTTTTAAATATTGAACTCAGAGAGACAGAGTAGAATGATGGTTTCCAAGAGCTGGAGGGTGGTTTGCAAAATGGTATAAACTTTTAATTATAATGTGAATAATTTATGAAAATCTAATGTGCTGCATGGTGACTATAGTCAAATATACTGTATTATATACTTGAATTCTGCTAAGAATTAAGAATTCTCACCAAAAAGAAAAGAATAATAAGGTAGGTATGTGTGGTGATGAATGTGTTAATTAACTTGATTATGTTAATCATTTCTCAGTATGTGTGTAAAACAAATTATCACATTTAACACTTAAAATATTTATGATTTTATTTGTCTATTATATCACAATAAAGCTTGAGGACAACATGTTGACTGTTATTACCTGCAGGGAAAAAAATAAACTTGAGAAACAGTGCTTTAAACATTCTTTCTTGCATGGGAAGAAGATTAAGTCAGATTTTGCACAAAACTTAACTTTTTCCAAGTAAAATCTTGATTTAAAATTGCAATTAATAGGTAAGATGCCAATAGGTCAGTGGGTTTATCTTTGGGGTTTCTATCTTGTTCCACTGGTCTATATTCTGTTTTTGTGCCAGTACCATTCTGTCTTGATGACTGTAGCTCTGTAGTATGGTATGAAGTCAGGAAAATTGATTCTTCCAGCTCCCTTTTTCTTTTTCAAGATTTCTTTGGCTATTCAGAGTCTTTTGTGTTTCCATACAAATTGTGAACTGTACATTCTGTGCCTACTTTCTGGAGAGGCTTTATCATAAATTGATGTTGAATTTTGTCAAAAGCTTTCTCTGCATCTATTGAGATGATCATATGGTTTTTATCTTTTAATTTGCTAGTATGGTATATCACATTGAATGATTGCATATATTGAATTATTCTTGCATTCCTGGGATAAAACCAACTTGATCATGATGTATGATCCTTTTAATGTGTTGTTAGATTTTGTTTGCTAGAATTTTGTTGAGGGTTTTTGCATCTAAGTTCATCAGAAAGGAGACAAGAATATTTGATGGGGAAAACATATTCTCTTCAATAATGGTGCTGGGAAAACTGCACAGCTACATGTAAAGAATTAAGTTAGAATGCTCCTAACACCATACAGAGAAATAAACTCAAAATGTATTAAAGACCTAAATGTAAGACCAGAAGCTATAAAACACTTAAAGGAAGACATATGTGGAACATTCTGACATAAATCACAGCAAAATCCTCTATGACCCACCTCTCAGAGTAATGGAAATAAAAACAAAAATAAATTAATCCAAATTAAACTTAAAAGCTCTTTCACAGTGAAAGAAACTATAAACAAGGTGAAAATACAGCCTTAGAACTGGGAGAAAATAATAGCAAATGAAACAACTGACAATGGATTAGTCTTCAAAATAAACAAGCAGCTCATTCAGTTCAATATCAGAAGAACAAACAGTGCAATCAAAAAGTAGGCAGAAGATCTAAACAGGCATTTCTCCAAATAAGACATATATATGGCTAATAAACACACGAAAACATGTTCAACATTGCTCATTATTAGATAAATGAAAATCAAAGCTATTAATAAAAGGAGGTATCATCTCACAACTTTTGAAAGAAAATCTATGATCAACCTGGACAGCATATAAAAAACAGAGACATTACTTTGCCAACAAAAGTCTGTCTATTCAAAGCTATGGTTTTTCCAGTAGTCATGTATGGATGTGAGAGTTGGACTACAAAGAAAGCTGAACACCAAAGAATTGATGCTTTTGAACTGTGGTGTTGGAGAAGACTCTTAAGTATTCCTTAGATTGTAAAGAGATTTAACCTAAACCAATCCTAAAGAAAATCAGTCCTAAAAATTCATTGGAAAGACTGACACTGAAGCTGAGACTCCAATACTTTGACCACCTGATATGAAGAACAGACTCATTGGAAAAGATTGTGATGCTGAGACAGATTGAAGACAGGTGGAGAAGGGGACAACAAAGGATGAGATGGTTGGATGGCATCACCAACTTGATGGACATGAGTTTGAGCAAGCTCTGATAGTTGCTGATGTACAGGGAAACCTGGTGTGCTGTAATCCATGCGGTTGCAAAGAGTTGGACACAACTGAGCAACTGAACTGAAATGATTACCCCCCACCAGTCAGAATGGTCATTATTTAAAAATCTACAAAAACTGGTGAGGGTGTGGATAAAATGGAACCCTATTGCACTGTTGGTGTGAATGGAAATTGATACAGCCACTATGGAGAACAATATGGAGATTCCATTAAGAATAAAAGTACTTTTAATTTTATTAAATAAATATGACTCAGAAATCCCACTGCTGGGCACATACACTGAGAAAATCATTATTCAAAAAGAAACATGTACCCCACTGTTCATGGTAGCACTATTTAAAATAGTTAGGACATGGAAGCAATCTAGATGTCCATTAACAGATTAATGGATAAAGAAGTTGTGGGATGCATACTCAATGGAATATTGAGATCAGATCAGGTCAGTCAATCAGTCGTGTCTGACTCGTTATGACCCCATGAATCGCAGCACGCCAGGCCTCCCTGTCCATCACCAACTCCGGGAGTTCACTCAAAATCATATTCATCGAGTCAGTGATGCCATCCAGCCATCTCATCCTCCGTCGTCCCCTTCTCCTCCTGCCCCCAATCCCTCCCAGCATCAGAGTCTTTTCCAATGAGTCAACTCTTCGCATGAGGTGGCCAAAGTACTGGAGATTCAGCTTTAGCATCAGTCTTTCCAAAGAAATCCCAGGGCTGATCTCCTTCAGAATGGACTGGTTGAATCCCCTTGCAGTCCAAGGGACTCTCAAGAGTCTTCTCCAACACCACAGTTCAAAAGCATCAATTCCTCGGTGCTCAGCCCTCTTCACAGTCCAACTCTCACATCCATACATGACCACAGGAAAAAACAGAGCCTTGACTAGATGAACCTTTGTTGGCAAAGTAATGTCTCTGCTTTTGAATATGCTATCTACGTTGGTCATAACTTTCCTTCCAAGGAGTAAGCGTCTTTTAATTTCATGGCTGCAATCACCATCTGTAGTGATTTTGGAGCCCAGAAAAATGAAGTCTGCACTGTTTCCACTGTTTCCCCATCTATGTCCCATGAAGTGGTGGGACCGAATGCCATGATCTTCGTTTTCTGAATGTTGAGCCTTAAGCCAATTTTTTCACTCTCCACTTTCACTTTAATCAAGAGGCTTTTAAGTTCCTCTTCACTTTCTGCCATAAGGATGGTGTCATCTGCATATCTGAGGTTATTGAGATTTCTCCCAGCAATCTTGATTCCAGCTTGTGTTTCTTCCAGTCCAGCATTCCTCCTGATGTACTCTGTATATAAGTTAAATAAACAGGGTGACAATATACAGCCTTGAAGAACTCCTTCTCCTGTTTGGAACCAGTCTGTTGTTCCATGTCCAGTTGTAACTGTTGCTTCCTGACCTGCATACAAATTTCTCAAGAGGCAGATCAGGTGGTCTGGTATTCCCATCTCTTGAAGAATGTTCCACAGTTTCTTGTGATCCACACAGTCAAAGGCTTTGGCATAGTCAATAAAGCAGAAATAGATGTTTTTCTGGAACTCTCTTGCTTTTTCCATGATCCAGTAGATGTTGGCAATTTGATCTCTGGTTCCTCTGCCTTTTCTAATACCAGCTTGAACATCAGGTAGTTCACGGTTCACATATTGCTGAAGCCTGGCTTGGAGAATTTTGAGCATTACTTCACTAGCGTGTGAGATGAGTGCAATTGTGTGGTAGTTTGCGCATTCTTTGGCATTGCCTTTCTCAGTCATAAAAAATGAACACATTTGACTCAGTTCTAATGTGTTGGATGAACCTAGATTTATTATACAGAGTGAAGTAGCTCAGAAATATAAAGATAAATATCAAATATTAATTCATATACATGAAGTCTAGACAGGTAGTACTGATGAACCTATCTGCAGAGCAGCAATGGAGACACAGACATAAAGAACAGTCTTGTAGACACAGAGAGGGAATGGAAGGGTGGGATGAACTGAGAGTAGAACTGAAACTTATACATTACCATATGTAAAATTAGATACCCAATGGAAATTTGCTGTATGATGCAGGGAGCTCAAGTCCAGTGCTGTGTGACAACCTAAAGGAGTGGGATGGGTGTGAGGAGGGAGGGAGGTTCAAGAGGGAGGAGACATACATATACCTGTGACTGATTCATGTTGATATATGGCAGAAACCAACACAATATTGCAAAACAATTATTCTCCAAATAAACATGAATAACTTTTAAACGAAAGTAAAAATATAAAAAATAAAGTTGTAATTCATAAACTAAAGTCCACAGGACTAGAAAAGGTCAGTTTTCATTTCAATCCCAAAGAAAGGCAGTGCCAAAGAATGCTCACACTACCGCACAAGTGCACTCATCCCACCCACTAGTAAAATAATGCTCAAAATTCTCCAAGCCAGGCTTCAATAATACGTGAACCGTGAACTTCCAGATGTTCAAGCGGGTTTTAGAAAAGGCAGAGGAACCAGAGATCAAATTGCCAACATCTGCTGGGTCATCTAAAAAGCAAGAGAGTTGCAGAAAAACATCTATTTCTGCTTTATTGACTATGCCAAAGCCTTTGACTGTGTGGATCACAATAAGCTGTGGAAAATTCTGAAAGAGATGGGAATACCAGACCACCTGACCTGCCTCTTGAGAAACCTGTATGCAGGTCAGGAAGCTACAGTTAGAACTGGACATGGAACAACAGACTGGTTCCAAATAGGAAAAGGAGTTCGTCAAGGCTGTATATTGTCACCCTGCTTATTTAACTTATATGCAGAGTACATCATGAGAAACGCTGGGCTGGAAGAATCACAACCTGGAATCAAGATTTCCAGGAGAAATATCAATAACCTCAGATATGCAGATGCCACCATCTTTATGGCAGAAAGTGAAGAGGAACTCAAAAGCCTCTTGATGAAAGTGAAAGTGGAGAGTGAAAAAGTGGGCTTAAAGCTCAACATTTACAAAACTAAGATCATGGCATCTGGTCCCATCACTTCATGGCAAATAGATGGGGGAACAGTGGAAAGAGTGTCAGACTTTATCTTTTGGGGCTCCAAAATCACTGCAGATGGTGATTGCAGCCATGAAATTAAAAGACGCTTACTCCTTGGAAGGAAAGTTATGACTAACCTAGATAGCCTATTGAAAAGCAGAGACATTACTTTGCCAACAAAGGTCTGTTTAGTCAAGGCTATGGTTTTTCCAGTGGTCATGTATGGATGTGAGAATTGGACTGTGAAGAAAACTGAGCACTGAAGAATTGATGCTTTTGAACTGTGGTGTTGGAGAAGACTCTTGAGAGTCCCTTGGACTGCAAGGAGATTCAACCAGTCCATTCTGAAGGAGATCAGCCCTGGGATTTCTTTGGAAAGACTGATGCTAAAGCTGAATCTCCAGTACTTTGGCCACCTCATGCGAAGAGTTGACTCGTTGGAAAAGACTCTGATGCTGGGAGGGATTGGGGGCAGGAGAAGAAGTGGACGACAAAGTATGACATGGCTGGATGGCATCACTGACTCGATGAATATGATTTTGAGTGAACTCCCAGAGTTGGTGATGGACAGGGAGGCCTGGCGTGCTGCGGTTCATGGGGTTGCAAAGAGTTGGACATGACAGAGTGACTGAACTGAAATGAACTGATCTAAAGTTCCAGACACAGAAGCTTCTATGCATTCTGTATTATTAGATTTGTGCAGGGTCAGTTATAATAAAAACTGTTTTTATTGAGTCCTAAATGTATTCTAGGCAATATTATAGGAAATTTCCATGAATTTTATAATTAAATCCTGACAACATTTAACATAGGTACAAATATCCCTGTTTTAAAAATAAGGAAAATGAGGCATAAAAAGACTAAAGAACACATCCAAAAATAATGTTGCTATTAATGGCACTAGGTTTAGTCTGAGTCCTCTCAACCTCCCTAATCCCTTTGCTATAGTACCACTGGTGGCCCAACTCAGTTTGTCTTTTGGACCTCCTAAACTTTGCCTTATATGACTATAAGTATTATTCATATTCTTATTAATTTTCTATAATTATTTAGAGAATAAAACAACACTCAGTCCACAATAATGTTTTAATTGTTTTTTGTTCACATTATTGGCATTAAGAAATGTGCAAAACAAATGTCCTGGGAAAATTGTAGACGGCCCTATAAATTCTTACATATTGCAATTCTCTTCTGTTTAGTTGCACTGCAGAGGTTTAAAAATGTTCTGTGACAACTACATAAATGGGAAGGAGAAGGAGCGGAATTCTTGTATGATATTGAAATTAAGTTGTACAAAATCAAGCATTTTTTTATATAAATTTAGGATGTTAAATATAATCCTTAGTATAAATACAAACAATATTTTAAAATTTCATAAAGGAAATAAAAGAATTTAAAAAATTATAAAACATTACTTAACCAAATTAAAAAGGTCTTAATGGAGAAAATTAAGGACAAAAAAATGTAAGACTTACAGAAAACAAAATGCAAAATGGCAGAAACAATTCCTTCCTTATCAGTAATTACTTTAAATATAAATGGATTAAAGCAGTGGTCCCCAGCTTTTTTGGCACAGGGATAGATTTCATGGAAGACAATTTTTCCACAGATCATGGTAGGAAGACGGTTTCAGGATGATTCAAGCAGTCCAAGCATGTTACATTTATTTTGCACTTTATATTCTTATTGACATCTCAACTTTATATTATTGTTGATAGCTAATGGAAGTGATGGAATTCCAGTTGAGCTATTTCAAAACCTAAAAGATGATGCTGTGAAAGTGCTGCACTGAATATGTCATCAAATTTGGAAAACTCAGCAGTGGCCACAGGACTGGAAAAGGTCACTTTTCATTCCAATCCTAAAGAAAGGCAATGCCAAAGAATCTTAAGTACCACACAGTTGCACTTATCTCACAGGCTAAGAAAGTAATGCTCAAAATTCTCCAAACCAGGCTTCAACAGTATGTGAACCAAGAACTTCCAGATATGCAAGCTGGTTTTAGAAAAGACAGAGGAACCAGAGGAATCAAATTTCCAACACCTGTTGGATCTGTTGGACTGATGCTGAAGCCGAAACTCCAATACTTTGGCCACCTGATGCAAAGAACTGACTCATTGGAAAAGACCCTGATGCTGGGGAAGATTGAAGGCAGGAAGAGAAAGGGATGACAGAGGATGAGATGGTTGGATGGCACAACTGAATCAATGAACATGAGTTTGAGCAAGCTCCAGAAGTTGCTGATGGACAGGGAAGACTGGCGTGCTATAGTCCATGGATTTGCAAAGAGTCGGACAAGACTGAACAACTGAACTGAAATTATTTTATTGTTACATTATGAATAGAATATAATAATTGTACAGTTCACTATTATACAGAATCAGTGGGAGCCCTGAGATTGTTTTATAATGGAAAGTAGCTGTAAATACAGATGAATCTTTTCTTGCTGACACACTGTTCAACTCCTGTTGTGTGGCCCAGTTCCTAACAGGCCATGGACCAGTAATGGTCCTTGGCTCAATGCTAGGGGACCCTTGGATTAAAGTCTGCAATCAAAAACAGAGATTAAAAAATGAATTAAAATTTATGATACAGCTGTATCCTGTCTACAAGAGATTTACTTTAGATTCAAATATTTTAACAAGTTGAAAGAAAAAATAAAAAAAGATGTTCCATACAAATAGTAATAAAAGGAGATTTGAGGTAGCTGTATTAATACATTAAACAAAACAATTTTAAGTCAAAAATTTTATTAAAACAAAGACATTATATGCTGATAAAAGGATCAAATCCTCAAGAAGACATAACAATTATAAAGACACATGAAACAACGAATCTCCCAAATATATGAAGCAACATTGACCAGATTGAAGCAAGAAATAGTTCTACAATAATAACTGGAGCTATCAAAGTCTCAGTATAAATGATAGTTAGAACATCTAACTAAATTATCATTAAAGAAGCAAAAGATTTGAACAACACTCTAAACTAATTAGACCTAATGAATATGTATAGAATAAATTACTGAATGATAGTAGGATACACACTTCTGTAATGTGTAAACTGGATATTCTCCCAGATAGATCATATGTTAGACTACAAGTACCAATAAAGTTTACAAGCGTCTTCTGGAACCACAGTGGAATAGAGCTACAAATGAACAAAGAAGCAAAACTATGCAAAAATTAAATAGAACACAAATAAATAACCAACAGGTTAAAAAAAATCACTAGAGAAACTAGAAAACAATCTGAAGTGAATAAAACTGAAAACATAGCATGCCAAAATTTATGTAATACAGAAAAGCAGTTCTCAGAGGAAAGTTTATAGCAGTAAATATGTACATTGTAAGAAAGGAAAAATCTCACATCAAAAAACTAAATTTATACTTGAGAGAACTAGAAAAAGAAGAGCAACCAAAACTAAAACTAACAAAATGAAGGAAATAATTAGATCAGATATTTTAAAAATAGATTAAAAAATCAATAAAACTCAAAACTGGTTCTTTAAAATGATCAACAAAAACTGACAAATCTTTAGGCCAACTGCTTAAGAAAAAGCAAGGAATCAACAGAAATAAAATTAGACTGATAGCTCCCCCCTCCTCAAGACTAGGAAGATTCAAGGGTGCTCACTTTCACTACTGTTATTCAACACTGTATTAAAGTTCTAACCAGAGCAATTAGGCAAGAAAAAAAATATCCAAATAATGAAAAAATAAAAAAATGTATATATATCCACAGATGACATAACTCTTTATATAGAAAACCCCAAGAAAGCTACATAAAATATACTAGAGCTAGTAAACAAATTGAGTGAAATTGAAAGTTACAAGATCAACACATAAAAATCAGTTTGTTTTCATTCATCATCAATGAATAATCCCCAACAGGAATTAAGACGTCAATTCCACTTACAACTGCATCTAAAAGAATAAAAGCTCTAATAATAAATTTGACTAAGAATGTAAAAGCTTTGTATGCTTAAACTATAAAATATTGTTGGGAAAAAATAAAGACAACCTAAATAAATAGATGGGCATAGGGCCCTGCATAGCCAACACCATATTTTAAAAGACACTTTAGAGGACTCACGATTCAGAAACAGGAATGAAAATCTTAAGATATACATGACGACAAATGGAATAAAACTGAGAATTCAGAAGTCAAACTATATATCAATGGCCAATTGATTTTTAAAATTTATTTATTTTTTAATGAAGATTAATTGCATTACAGAATTTTGTTGTTTTCTGTCAAACCTCAACATGAATCACCCATAGGTGTGTGTGTGTGTGTATATATATATATATATATATATCCCCTCCATCTTGAACTCCCTCCCACCCCTCTACGTTGATACAGAGACCCTTTTTTAGTTTCCTGAGCCATACAGCAAATTCCCTTGGCTATCTATTTTACATATGGTAATGTAAGTTTCCATATTACTCTTTCCACACATATCACCCTCTCCTCCCCTCTCCCCATGTCCATAAGTCTATTGTCTATGTCTGTTTCTCCATTGCTGCCCTGTAAATAAATTATTTACTACCATTTTTCTAGATTTTGTATATATGTGTTAGAGTATGGTATTTATATTTCTCTTTCTGACTTACTTCACTCTGTATAATAAGTTATAGGTTCATCGACCTCATCAGAACTGACTCAAATGTGTTCCTTTTTATGGCTGAGTTATATTCCATTGTGTATACTTACCACAACTTCTTTATCAATGCATCTGTTAATGGGCATCTATGTTGCTTCCATGTTCTAGCTATTGTAAGCAGTGCTTCAACGAACAGTGGGATATAATGTGTCTTTTTCAATTTTGGTTTCCTCAGGGTATCTGCCTAGGAGTGGGATTGCTGGGTCATATGGTGCTTTTATTCCTAGTATTTTAAGGAATCTCTATTGCATTTTCCATAGTGGATGTATCAATTTGCATCCCGACCAACAGTGCAAGAGTGTTCCCTTCTCTCCACACCTTCTCCAGCACTTACTGTTTGTATGCTTTTTGATAATGGCCATTCTGACCAGAGTGAGGTGATATCTCATTGTGGTTTTGATTTGCATTTCTGTAATAATGAGCAATGTTGAGTATCTTTTCATATGTTTGTTAGCCATCTGTATCTCTTCTTTGGAGAAATGTCTGTTTAGGTCTTTTTCCTGGTTTTTGATTGGGCTGTTTGTTTTTTTTTTTTTTTTGGTATTGAATTGTATGAGCTGCTTGTATATTTTGGATATTAATCATTTATCAGTTGTTTCATTTGCTATTATTTTATCCCATGCTAAGGATTGTCTTTTCACCTTGCTGATAGTTTCTTTTGGTGTGCAAAAGCCTTTAAGTTTAATCAGGTCCCACTTGTTTACTTTTGTTTCTTTTTCCATTACTCTAAGAGGTGGGTTTGGAGAAAGCAATGGCACCCCACTCCAGTACTCCAGCCTGGAAAATCCCATGGATGGAGGAGCCTGGTAGGCTGCAGTCCATGGAGTCGCTGAGGGTCAGACATGACTGAGCGACTTCACTTTCACTTTTCACTTTCATGCATTGGAGAAGGAAATGGCAACCCACTCCAGTGTTCTTGCCTGGAGAATCCCAGGGACGGGGGAGCCTGGTGGGCTGCTGTCTATGGGGTCGCACAGAGTCGGACATGACTGAAGTGACCTAGCAGCAGCAGCAAGGGGTGGGTCATAGAGGATCTTGCTTTGATACACATCATAGAATGTTCTGCCTATGTTTTCCTCTAAGAGTTTTACAGATTAGGTCTTCAATCCATTTTGAGTTTATCTTTGGGGATGGTGTTAGGAAGTGTTCTAATTTCATTCTTTTACATGTAGCTGTCCAGTTTTTCCAGCACCATTTATGGAAGAAGCTCCATTGTATATTCTTGCTTCCTTTGTCATAAATGAGAAACCCTTAGGTGCATGGGTTTATTTATGGGTTTTCTATCTTGTTCCTTTGGTCTATATTTCTGTTTCTTGACAGTACCATACTGTCTTGCTGACTGTAGCTTTATAGCATAATCTGAAATCAGGAAGGTGTTTTCTTCCAGCTCCATTCTTCTTTCTCAAAACAGCTTTGGCTATTTGGGGTCTTTTGTGTTTCCATACGAACTGTGAAATTTTTTTGTTCTAGTTCTGTGAAAAATGCCGTTGGTAATTTGATAGGGATCACATTGAATCTGTAGATTGTGTTTGTTAGTATAGTCATTTTCACAATATTGATTCTTCCTACCCAGGAACATGGAATGGCTCTCCACCTGTTTATGTAGTCTTTGATTTCTTTCAGTAAGGTCTTATAATTTTCTCTGTAGAGTTCTTTTGTCTCTTTAGGTAAGCTCATTCCTGGATATTTAATTCTTTTTGTTTCAATGGTGAATGAAATTGATTCCTTAATTACTCTTTCTGAATTTTCGTTGTTAGTATATAGAAATGCAAGAGATTTCTGTGTATTGATTTTGTATCCTGCAACTTTGCTAAATTCACTGATTGGCTCTAGTAACTTTCTGATGCTGTCTTTAGGGTTTTCTATGTATATTATCATGTCAACTGCAAACAGTGAGAGCTTTACTTCTTTTCCAATCTGGATTCCTTTTATTTTTCTTTCTTCTCTGATTTCTGTAGCTAGGAATTCCAGAATTATGTTGAAGAATAATGGGGAAAATGGACACCCTTGTATTGTTTCTGATCTTAGGCGGCATGCTTTCAGTTTTTCACCATTGAGAATACTGTTTGCTATAGCTCATCCTATATAGCCTTTACTGTGTTGAGATAGGTTCCTTCTATGTCCATTTTTGAAGAGTTTTAGACATAAATGGGTGCTGAATTTTGTCAAAGGATTTTTCTGCATCTATTGAGATTATCATATAGTATTTATCTTGTATTATGTTAATATGGTGTATCACATTGATTGATTTGAGTATATTGAAAAATCTTTGCATCCCGGGAATAAACCCAACTTGATCATGGGGTATGAGCTTTTTGATGTGGTGCTGAATTCTGTTTGCTAAAATTTTGTTGAGGATTTTTGAATCTATGTTCATCAGTGATATTGGCCTTTAGTTTTCCTTTTGTGTGTTGTCTTTGTCTGGTTTTGGTATCAGGGTGATGGTGATATCATAGAATGAATTTGGAAGTGTTCCTTTCTCTGCGATTTTTTGAAATAGTTTTAGAAGGATAGGCATTGCTGCTGCTGCTGCTGCTAAGTCACTTCAGTCGTGTCCGACTGTGTGACCCCATAGACGGCATCCACCAGGCTCCCCCATCCCTGGGATTCTCCAGGCAAGAACACTGGAGTGGGTTGCCATTTCCTTCTCCAATGCATGAAAGTGAAAAGTGAAAGTGAAGTTGCTCAGTCATGTCCGACTCTTAGCAACCCCATGGACTGCAGCCTACCAGGCTCCTCCATCCATGGGATTTTCAGGCAAAGTACCGGAGTGGGGTGCCATTGCTTTCTCTGCTCTTCCTTAAATGTTTGGTAGAATTCTCCTGTGAAGTCATCTGGTCATAAGCTTTGTTTTTTGGGGAGATTTTTGATCACAGCTTCAATTTCAGTGCTTGTAATTTGGTTGCTCATAATTTCTCTTTCTTCCTGGTTCAGTCTTGGGAGATTGACGTTTTCTAAGAATCTGTCCATTTCTTCCAGATTATCTATTTTATTGTCATATAGTTGTTTAATAATAGTCCCTTACACTCCTTTGTATTTCTACTTTGTCATTGTAACATCTCCTTGTTCGTTTTTAATTTTGTTGATTTGATTATTTTCTCTTTTTTTCTTGATGAGCCTGGTTAAAGTTTTTTTCAATTTTGGTTATCTTCTCAAAGAACCAGTATATATATATATATATATATATATATATATATATATATATATATTATTGTTTCTTTCATTTCTTTTTAATTTATTTCTGCTTATATCTTTATGATTTATTTCTACTAGTTATGGGAATTTTTGGTTCTTCTTTGCCAGTTGTTTTAGGTGTAAAGTTAGGTTGTCTATTCGATATTTTTCTTATTTCTTGAGATAGGAATGTATTGCTATAAACTTCCCTCTTAGAACTGCTTTTACTGCATCCCATAGGTTATGAGTTGTTGTGTTTTCATTGTCATTTGTTTCTAGAAATTTTTTGATTTCCATTTTGATTTGTTCGGTAACCTGTTGGTTATTGAGAAATGTGTTGTTTAATCTCCATTTGTTTGTGTTTCTTACAGTTTTTTTTTTCCTTGTAATTGATATCTAGTCTTATAGTGTTGTGGTTGGAAAAGAAGCTTGATAAGATTTCAATTTTCTTAAATTTACTGAAGTTTGATTTGTGACCCAAGATGTGGTCTATCCTGAGAATATTCCATGTGCACTTGAGAAGAAGATGTATTCTTCTGTATTTGGATGGAATGTACTGAAGTTATCAATGAGTTCCATCTCATCTAATCTATCATTTAAGATTTGTGTTTCTTTATTAATTTTCTGTTTTGATGATCTGTTCATTGGTGTGAGTGGGGTATTAAAGCCTCCTACTATTATTGTGTTACTGTCAATTTCTCCTTTTATGTCTGTTAGTGTTTGTCTTATATATTGAGGTGCTCCTATGTTGGGTGCATAGATATTTACAATTGTTATGTCTTCCTCTTGGATTGATCCCTGGATCATTATGTAGTGCCCTTCCTTATCTCTTCTAATCTTTATTTTTAGGTATATTTTGTCAGATATGAGGATTGGTACTCCAGCTTTCTTTTGCTTCCCATTTGCATGGAAGATAGTTTTCCATCCTCTCATTTTCAGTCTATATGTGCCTTGAGGTCTGAAGTGTGTTTCTTGTAAACAGCGTATATATAGGTCTTGTTTTTGTATCCATTCATCCAGTCTGTGTCTTTTGGTTGGAGTATTTAATCCATTTAACATTTAAAGTAATTATTGATATATATGTTCCTATTACCATTTTCTTAATTGTTTGGCATTGATCTTGTAGATCTTTTTTCTTCTGTTGTACTTCTTGACTATATTAGTCTCTTTAACATTTGCTGTAAAGCTGGTTTGGTGGTACTGAGTTTTCTTAACTTTTGCTTGTCTGAAAAGCTTTTTATTTATCCATCAATTTTGAATGAGATCCTTGCTGGGTAAAGTAATCTTGCTTGTAGATTTTTCCTTTTCAGTACTTTAAATATATCCTGCCATTCCCTTCTTGCCTGCAGAGTTTCTGATGAAAGATCACCTGTTAAACGTATGGAGTTTCCCTTGTATATTACTCGTTGCTTCTTTCTTACTGCTTCTAATAGTCTTTCTTTGTGTTTAGTCTTTGTTAGTTTGATTAAATATTCTTTCTTTGTGTTTAGTCTTTGTTAGTTTGATTAGTATGTGTCTTGGCATATTTCTCCTTGGATTTATCCTGTATGGGACTCTTTGTGCCTCTTGGACTAGAATGACTATTTCCTTTTTCATGTTGTGGAAATTTTCAATTATGTTCTCTTCAAAAAGTTTCTCATACCCTTTCTTTTCCTTTTCTTCTTCTGGGACTCCTAGAATTTGAATGTTGCTGCATTTGATATTGTCCCACAGGTTTCTAAGACTATTCTCAGTTCTTTTATTTTATTTTTTTTAATCTATTATGCACTTCAGATGTCATTTCCACAATTTTATCTTCCAGCTCACTGATTTGTTCTTCTGCTTCATATATTCTGATATTGAGTATTTTTAATTTCAGCGATTGTGTTGTTTGTCTCTGTATGCTTCTTCTTTAATTCTTCTAGGTCTTTGTTAATTGATTCTTGCATTTTCTCCATTTTGTTGTCAAAGTTTTTGATCATTTTTGCTCTAATTATTCTTAATTATTTTTCAGGTAGTTGCCCATTTCTTCTTCATTTATTTGTACTTCTGTGTTTCTAGTTTGTTCCTTCATTTGTGTAGTATTTCTCTGCCTTTTCATTATGTTTTTTAACTTAGTGTGTTTGAGGTCTCCTTTTCCCAGTCTTCAATGAAAGTTGAAGTCTTTCCTTGAAGAAGGTTGAATTCTTTCTTCCTTTTAGTTTCTGCCCTCCTAAGGCTGGTCCAGTGGTGTGTGTAAGTATAATATAGGGTGAGGTTTGTGCTGAATATTTGTTTGTTTGTTTGTTTTTCCCCTGATGAGCAAGGATGAGTGAGGTTGTAATCCTGCCTGCTCATGACTGGGTTTGAATTTTTGTTTTGTTTGTTGTTTAGATGACATGTCCTGCACAGGGTGCTACTGGTGGTTGAGTGATGCTGAGTCCTGTATTCAAGTGGCTTCATTTGTGTGAGTTCTCACTATTTGATACTCCCTAGGGTTAGTTCAAGCTGGTATTAGAAAAGGCAGAGGAACCAGAGATCAAATTGCCAACATCCACTGGATCATGGAAAAAGCAAGAGAGTTCCAGAAAAACATCTATGTCTGCTTTATTGACTATGCAAAAGCCTTTGACTGTGTGGATCACAATAAACTGTGGAAAATTCTGAAAGAGATGGGAATACCAGACCACCTGACCTGCCTCTGGAGAAACCTATCTGCAGGTCAGGAAGCAACAGTTACAACTGGACATGGAACAACAGACTGGTTCCAAATAGGAAAAGGAGTACGTCAAGGCTGTATATTGTCACCTTGCTTATTTAACTTATATGCAGAGTACATCATGAGAAACGCTGGATTGGAAGAAACATAAGCTGGAATCAAGATTGCCAGGAGAAATATCAATAACCTCAGATAGGCAGATGCCACCATCCTTATGGCAGAAAGTGAAGAGGAACTAAAAAGTCTCTTGATGAAAGTGAAAGTGGAGAGTGAAAATGTTGGCTTAAAGGTCAACATTCAGAAAACGAAGATCATGGCATCTGGTCCCATCTCTTCATGGGAAATAGATGGGGAAACAGTGTCAGACTTTATTTTGGGGGCTCTAAAATCACTGCAGATGGTGACTGCAGCCATGAGATTAAAAGATGCTTACTCCTTGGAAGGAAAGTTATGACCAACCTAGATAGCATATTCAAAAGCAGAAACATTACTTTGCCAACAAAGGTCCGTATAGTCAAGGCTATGGTTTTTCCAGTGGTCATGTATGGATGTGAGAGTTGGACTATGAAGAAGGCTGAGCGCTGAAGAATTGATGCTTTTGAACTGTGGTGTTGGAGAAGACTCTTGAGAGTCCCTTGGACTGCAAGGAGATCCAATCAGTCCTTTCGGAAAGAGATCAGCCCTGGGATTTCTTTGGAAGGAATGATGCTGAAACTGAAACTCCAGTACTTTGGCCACCTCATGCGAAGTGTTGACTCATTGGAAAAGACTTTGATGCTGGGAGGGATTGGGGGCAGGAGGATAAGGGGATGACAGAGGATGAGATGGCTTGATGGCATCACCTACACAATGGACATGAGTTTGAGTGAACTCCTGGAGTTGGTGATGGACAGGGAGGCCTGACGTGCTGCCATTTATGGTGTCACAAAGAGTCAGACAGGACTGAGCAACTGAACTGAACTGAATTGAACTGAGGGTTGGTTCTCTGGTAGTCTAGCATCTTGGAGTCAGTGCTCCCACTCCAAAGGCTCAGGGCTTGATATGTGGTCAGGAAAAAAGATTCCACAAGTGTTTTTTTATGGCATTGAGATTAAAACAAATATCCAATGATGAATCCCACACAAATGGCAGTTACAAAATCAGGCAAATAATAATTAAAATAATGGAATATACACATATACATATACACCCATGAGCAAAATCAAAACAGTTCAACAAAAATAAAGTACAGTAGATTGACCTGGTGAACAAAGGAAATAAAAATTATATTTACCAGTTAAGAACAAAACTAACTAAAGCACAAACTGGAAAAAAAAAAAAACTAAAGCAAGGTTTTAAGTTAGAAATAAAAAATGAAATAAAACTAACAAATAGGTTGAGAGCAAAGGAAAGAAAGAAAGAATAGATATACAAAATTAAATAGAGGTAGATGAAGAAGATTTATATTCATTAAAGATTAACTTCAAGGGGAAAAGAAGAGTGGGAAAGGCAAACAAAAGAATAAATATATGAAAAATATAATAGTTTAAAAAATTAAAAGTTACAACTATAAAAACGAGAAAAGAAAAAAAAAAAAAGGAAGAAAGAAAAAAGGAGAAAAAAAGGAAAACTCAAAACTGCAAAAGCCCAACCTAGAGGCAGAGGTTTATAACAACAATAACAAGTGTCCTTAGCGTGGCCGAGAGGAGCCACCCCACGTCCAAGGTCAGGGGCAGAAGCCGGGAGGACCCCATGCCTGAAGGGCGGTGGCCAAGAGGAGTTACCCCACGTCTGAGGTCAGGTGCAGCGCCCGAGAGTACCAGACTGCGACGGTGCAGCAACGGCCGAAAGGAGCTACTCCGCTCCAGGGGCGGCAGCCGGGAGGAGCTACCCCACGCCACAAGCCTGAGGCCAAGGGCAGCAGCGGAGAGGAGCAACCGCACTTCCAAGGAGCCGAGGCTGCGTGGGCACAGGAGGGCCTAGAGGAGCTATCCCACACTGAAGGTCAGGAAGGGCGGCGGTGAGGAGATACCCCTCGTCCAAGGTAAGGAGCAATGGCTGTGCTTTGCTGGAGCAGCCGTGAAGAGATACCCCACGCTCAAGGTAAGAGAAACCCAAGTAAGATGGTAGGTGTTGCAAGAGGGCATCAGAGGGCAAACACAATGAAACCATACTCACAGAAAACTAGTCAATCTAATCACACTAGGACCACAGCCTTGTCTAACTCAATGAAACTAAGCCATGCCCGTAGAGCAACCCAAGATGGGCGGGTCATGGTGGAGAGATTTGACAGAATGTGGTCCACTGGAGAAGGGAATGGCAAACCACTTCAGTATTCTTGCCTTGAGAACCCCATGAACATTATGAAAAGGTAAAATGATAGGATACTGAAGGAGATCAGTGGAGAAATAACTCCAGAGAATGAAGGGATGGAGCCAAAGCAAAAACAATGCGCAGCTGTGGATGTGACTGGTGATAGAAGCAAGGTCTGATGCTGTAAAGAGCAATATTGCATAGGAACCTGGAATGTCAGGTCCATGAATCAAGGCAAATTGGAAGTGGTCAAACAGGAGATGGCAAGAGTGAACGTCGACATTCTAGGAATCAGTGAACTGAAATGGACTGGAATGGGTGAATTTAACTCAGATGACCATTATATCTACTACGGCGGGCAGGAATCCCTCAGAAGAAATGGAGTGGCCATCATGGTCAACAAAAGAGTCCGAAATGCAGTACTTGAATGCAATCTCAAAAACGACAGAATGATCTCTGTTCGTTTCCAAGGCAAATCATTCAATATCACAGTAATCCAAGTCTATGCCCCAACCAATAATGCTGAAGCTGAAGTTGAACGGTTCTATGAACACCTACAAGACCTTTTAGAACTAACACCCAAAAAAGATGTCCTTTTCATTATAGGGGAATGGAATGCAAAAGTAGGAAGTCAAGAAACACCTGGAGTAACACACAAATTTGGCCTTGGAATACAGAATGAAGCAGGGAAAAGACTAATAGAGTTTTGCCAAGAAAATGCACTGGTCATAACAAACACTCTCTTCCAACAAAACAAGAGAAGACTCTATACATGGATATCACCAGATGGTCAACACCAAAATCAGATTGATTATATTCTTTGCAGCCAAAGATGGAGAAGCTCTATACAGTCAGCAAAAACAAGACCAGGAGCTGACTGTGGCTCAGACCATGAACTCCTTATTGCCAAATTCAGACTGAAATTGAAGAAAGTAGGGAAAACCACTAGACCATTCAGGTATGACCTAAATCAAATCCCTTATGATTCTACAGTGGAAGTGAGAAATATATTTCAGGGCCTAGATCTGATAGATAGAGTGCCTGATGAACTATGGAATGAGGTCCGTGACATTGTACAAGAGACAGAGATCAAGACCATTCCCATAGAAAAGAAATGCAAAAAAGAAAAATGGCTGTCTGGGAAGGCCTTATAAATAGTTGTGAAAAGAAGAGAAGTGAAAAGCAAAGGAGAAAAGGAAAGATATAAACATCTGAAAGTAGAAGAGATAAGAAAGCCTTCCTCAGCGATCAATGCAAAGAAATAGAGGAATATAACAGAATGGGAAAGACTAGGGTTCTCTTCAAGAAAATCAGAGATACCAAAGGAACATTTCATGCAAAGATGAGCGTGATAAAGGACAGAAATGGTATGGACCTAACAGAAGCAGAAAATATTAAGAAGAGATGGCAAGAATACACAGAAGAACTGTACAAAAAAGATCTTCATGAGCAGATTATCACGATGGTGTGATCACTGACCTAGAGCATAACATCCTGGAATGTGAAGTCAACTGGGCCTTAGAAAGCATCATTATGAACAAAGCTAGTGAAGGTGATGGAATTCCAGTTGAGCTATTCCAAATCCTGAAAGATGATGCTGTGAAAGTGCTGCACTCAATATGCCAGCAGATTTGGAAAACTCAGCAGTGGCCACAGGACTGGAAAAGGTCAGTTTTCATTCCAATCCCAAAGAAAGGCAATGCCAAAGAAGGCTCAAACTACTGCACAATTGCACTCATCTCACACGCTAGGAAAGTAATGATCAAAATTCTCCAAGCCAGGCTTCAGCAATATCTGAACCGTGAACTTCCAGATGTCCAAGCTGGTTTTAGAAAAGGCAGAGGAACCAGAGATCAGATTGCCAACATCCACTGGATCATGGAACAAGCATGCGAGTTCCAGAAAAAACATCTATTTCTGCTTTATTGACTATGCCAAAGCCTTTGACTGTGTGGATCACAATAAGCTGTGGAAAATTCTGAAAGAGAAGGGAATACCAGGCCACCTGATCTGCCTCTTGAGAAATTTGTATGCAGGTCAGGAAGCTACAGTTAGAACTGGACATGGAACAATAGACTGGTTCCAAATATGAAGAGGAGTACGTCAAGGCTGTATATTGTCACCCTGTTTATTTAACTTCTATGCAGAGTACATCATGAGAAACGCTGGACTGGGAAAAACACAAGCTGGAATCAAGATTGCCGGGAGAAATATCAATAACCTCAGATATGCAGATGACACCACCCTTATGGCAGAAAGTGAAGAGGAATTCAAAAGCCTTTTGATGAAAGTGAGAGGAGAGTGAAAAAGTTGGCTTAAAGCTCAACATTCAGAAAACGAAGATCATGGCATCCGGTCCCACCACTTCATGGGAAAAAGATGGGGAAACAGTGGAAACAGTGTCAGACTTTAGTTTTCTGGGCTCCAAAATCACTACAGATGGTGACTGCAGCCATGAAATTAAAAGACGCTTACTCTTTGGAAGGAAAGTTATGACCAACCTAGATAGCATATTCAAAAGCAGAGACATTACTTTGCCAACAAAGGTTCGTCTAGTCAAGGCTTTGTTTTTTCCTGTGGTCATGTATGGATGTGAGGGTTGGCCTGTGAAGGAGGCTGAGAACCGAAGAATTGATGCTTCTGAACTGTGGTGTTGGAGAAGACTCTTGAGAGTCCCGTGGACTGCAAGGGGATCTAATCAGTCTATTCTGAAGGAGATCAGCCCTGGGATTTCTTTGGAAGGAATTATGCTAAAGCTGAAACTCCAGTACTTTGGCCACCTCATGCGAAGAGTTGACTCATTGGAAAAGACTCTGGTGTGTGGAGGGATTGGGGGCAGAAGGAGAAGGGGACGACAGAGGATGAGATGGCTGGATGGCATCACTGACTCGATGGACGTGAGACTCAGTGAACTCCGGGAGTTGGTGATGGACAGGGAGGCCTGGTGTGCTGCGATTCATGGGGTCACAAAGAGTCGTACATGACTGAGCGACTGATCTGATCTGATCTGATACACCCATAAGCAAAATCAAAGCAGTCCAACAAAAATAAAATACAATAGATTGACCTGATGAACAAAGGAAACCAAAAATTATGTCTTCTGGAACAAAACTAAATAAACCACAAACTTAAAGGCAAAACTAAAGCAAGGTGCCAATTGGGAAATAAAGCAAAGAAAATAAAACTAACAAATATGTTGAGAGGAAAGGAGATAAAGGAGAGAAAGAAAGAATAGATATGCAAATTTAAATAGAGGTAGATAAAGATTTATATGCATTAGTGTTTAACTCCAAGTGGAAAAGAACATTAGGAAAAGCAAGCAAAGGAATAAATGTAGAAAAAATAATAATAGGTTTAAAAATTAAAATTAAAAAAGAAAAGAGAGAAAAAAAAAAAAAAGAAAGAAAAGAAAGGAAAACTCCACAGAGTTGCAAAAGCCCAATGTAGAGGCAGAGGTTTTCAACAACAATAAAAAAAGTGTCTGAGAAAGAAAAAAAGAGAAGCTAAAAAACTTAATTCGATTTCATAGTGCCAATAAAATCGATAACTACAATGGCTGGGGGGCGGGGAGGAAGAAAAAAAGAAAGAAATATCCAAAAGAATCTTCAGAACAAGTCAAAACATAAGAATAATAAGTGTTTTTTCTTGAGTCACTGCTGTCAGTGTCCTTTCCCTCGCTGTGAGTCACAGTCCACCTTACCTGCCTAGAATGCCCTCCAACACTGTGCTGATCTCTGGCCCTGCTATGGGGGCAGCTCTGATTCTAATCTAGTGCTACTCCTGTGTGTTCTTGCCGCCAATGTCCATAGCTATCAGAACTAGTGTGTTTTCTTTTGTGGGAGGTCTTAATGACCTTTTTATATATTCCATAGACACAAAGTCTGCCTAGTTCATCATGTGGCTTTAATCTACAGTTTGTACAGCTGGTGGGAAGGTTTTGGGTCTTCTTCCTTAGCCACACTGCCCGTGGGTTTCAATTGTGGTTTTCTTTCCACTTCAACATGTGGGTCATTCACTGGGATTTGCTCCTGAGACTGTCCTGAAGGAATTGGATTTGCTGCTGTGAGGGCCAGGTGTGGAGGTGGTAAGGTTGCTTAGATCACAGGGGTTCTGTCAGCACAAGGTACTCAGGGGAGTTGGCAGCTAGGGCTGCAGGAAATATAGTGCTCTAGAAGGGTATGGCAACCAGTATTGGCCAATGCACTCCAGTATTCTTGCTTGGAGAACACCCCTCCCTGATAGAGAAGCCTGGCAGGCCACAGAGTTGCAAAGAGTTGAACAAGACCAAAGCGACCCTGCACACATAGTTGCAAGACTTTTTTTTTTTTTTTTTTTGCCTGTGTCAGCTCTGCCCCAGTGAGAGTTGAGCATGAAGGTGGCACAGCTGCTTGGCTTGCAGGGACGCTGGCAGCACCAAGTGTGCAGGGACATAGACTGCCTCAAACCGCAGGCATTATGGACCTACCAGTGTCTTTTTTCAAGTCTCTTGTAACTGACAATCAGAAGGCCTCTTTAACCAGTCTTTCTCCATAGTTCTGCCCATTCATGTGGAGGGCTCCCTTGCCTGGGGTCCTTCTCTGTTGTTCGGTGCATCAGGCACATAGAGGGACCCCCTTGGCTAGGGTCCTACTTTGTAGATCGGCACATCAGGCACCTAAAGGGGCACCCTGTGTAGGGTCCTACTCTGTAGTTCAGTGCAACAGGCATTTGATGGGCCAGCCTCTCTATTGTTCAGCTGCCAATCATGGAATGTGGAGAGAGAGAGGCTATGGTGATGGCTCCACCCCCTATGCATGACTCAGCAGTATAGCCTTGCTTCCATGGCTGCCTGGCTTTCCTACACCGGAATTTCTCACCATGATCTCCTCCCTCACATCCCCTCAATCCACCTCTCCACAGTCAATAGCAGCCCTCACCCCCAGATTGCTCCACAATCCCTAAACTCCAGCTCCCAGCTGCTGCGCCTTCCATGGGACCAGCATTCCTGTCCAGGGTATGTATGGTTATGGCAAGGACTGTCTGATTCTCATTCCATTTAGGCTGCTGCAGATTAGCTGTTTCACTTTCACCCTTAAATGTTTCTCCTCTGACTCAGACAATTGCCCGATGTGGGGATCAGACCCTTGCTTCAGTTCCCCCACCTGCCGAGGGCAGGTCCAGTTCTACTAACACTCCTGTTTTTTGTTTTTTTTGTTTTTTTTTTTTTTTCCCCTAGTTTCTTCATCCTAGTGAGATTTGCATGGTTATATATATTTTTTTCCACTGGTCAGGTACTCCTGTCCACTCTCAGCCGGTGTTCTGCATGCACTTCTGTGTCTGAAAGTGTATTCCTGATGTATCCATGGAGAGAAATGTACTCATGTCCACTTACTCTTCTGCCATCTTGTTACTCTGACTAGTTGACTTTTGAAAAGGATTCCAGTATCATTCAATGGAGACAAAAGAGTTTCTTTAATAAATAGTATTAGGACAACTAAATTTCCACATGCAAAAGACTGAATTTAGATTCTATTTCATGCAAAATATACAAATATACAAAAATAAACTCAATTGGTTATTGACTTAACCTAAATACAAAAACCAAAATCTAAAACCTCTTACAGGAAAACAGGGGTAAATATTCATGGCTTTGGATTTGGCAATAGATTCTTACATATGACACTCAAAGCACAAGCAATAACAGGAAAAATGTGCATTGGACTTCAACAAAATTAAAGAATTTGTGTATCAAAGCACATTATTAACAAAGTAAAAAGACAATTGACAGAATGAATAAAATTTAATAAACCATGTACTTGACAAAAGGTTACACACAGAATATATAAAGAACTCCTACAACTCAACAAAAACAACAAAAATTTTAAATTGGACAAAGAATTTGAAAAAATATACACATAGCCAGTGAACTCATGAAAATGTGTTCAACATTATTAGCCATTAAGGAAATTCAAATAAACTTCACAATTAAATACCATTTCACATCAATTAGGATGGAATTAATTTTTAAAAATTTAAATAAAAAAGTTTTGGCAAGGAGGTGGTGAATTTGGAGTGAACCCTCATGTATTACTTGAGAATGTAAAATAGTACAACTGCTATAGAAATGGCTTTGTGGTTTCTCAGAAAGTTATATGACAGAAATATATGAACCAGAAACTTCACTCATAGATAAACATGCAAAGAAATTGAAAACAGGAATGCAAACCGATATTTATATGCCAATGTTCATTGTAGCCTTACTTAAAAAAAAAAAAAAAGAGCTCAAAACAACCCAAGTGTCTGTCATCAGATGAATGGAAAACAAAATATATAGAGATAGTTAATGAAGTACTATGTAGCCATTGAAAAGAATGACGTTCTGATCATGATGAAATACAGATGAACCTTGAATACATTATGCTAAATGAAATAAGCCAAGCAGAAAAAAGATATCATTGTGTGATTCCACTTGCATGAAATATCTAAAATACACAAGCTCATAGAAACAGAATAGATTAGAGGTTACTAGAGACAACAGGGAAGAGGAAATAGAGTTATTGTTTAATGGTGCAAAGTGTCTATTTGGAGTAATGAAAAAGTTCTGAAAATAGATAGCATTGATGTCTACACAATATTGTGAGCATAATGTCACTTAATTTTGTACTTAAATGGTTGTTTATATATATATATATATATATATATATATATATATATATATATATATATAAATACATGCAAACTTAAAAGTTCCTGTATAAGGAGAGGGAGATATATATCTACAAAAGTTTAAAAAAATGCACTCTATCAATTATTATTTTGTTTTAAGAATTAAAAAAAAAAATAGAGGCTGATTCCAAAATTAAATATGTGTCAACACATTTTCTACCCATTGGAATTCTGATTAGTGAACACTTTTTCATTTGACTTTATATATCTAACTCAAAAAATATTATATTGTCAATATTTGTAGTTAAGCTAGTATATGAAATCACTTTTAAGATACAGAACATGTGCCAAAGAAATTCTTCTCTAATAAAAATTATAAATTTTTATCAATAATATAGTTGTATTTAAAATAAATGCAATTTGTATAACATGATCTTTTACAAAATCAAAATAAGAAATTAAAAATATAAAGATGGAAAAAATTAATGATCAGGAACTAAAAATTAAATGAGAATTTTTGCAGCACTAAGTTTTGGAGACAGGTGAATAGCTGTAAACACATTAGCAATAATTAGAAAAAATGATAATCTGGGTATCTGATGCTAAGTATATATTCAAACATTTTCTGTATATATGTACATCTATTGTCTTCTGCAATTAGAAATAATTTTTCAAAATAGTATTCCTGAGGTCCTGTAAATCACCAATTATAAGGAAAGATTGAACTGTAATTTATTAGATTCTACTCATTAATGTTGGAAAGGAGACATACATTCTGGAAAGATTTTCAACAGATATTAAGATAAAATGAATTTTCTGTTAAGTCTATTAGCTAAAACTTCAATAGACTTCAAAGATATCTTTCACCTCTTCTTTCAAATCTTTCACCCTATCATTCAACTAGTCCTGTCAATTCTCCCTTCAGATTTTCTTCTACTCATCCCTTGCTTTCCATTCGCACTGTCATTGCTTATTTCAGGTCCTCATTATCTTTTCTCTAGACTATCACAATAGCTCCATTTCCTTTCCATATAATTGATCTTTCCCGTTGGAAGCAGAGTTATCTTCATAAATCAACCATCTGAAGATGTTGCTCTGATGTCTAAAACAAGAAACAGTTACTCAACTGCCTGGCTTAGGTTGCAAACTCTATCCTTTTGGAGTGTTTATATCTCTGTTATGGACTGAATGTCTGTGTACCTCCAAATTTATACATTAAAGTATAATGGTATTTGAAAATAAAACTTTCTGGAGGTAGTTTGATTTGTTGTTGTTTAGTCCCTAAGTCATTTCCAATTAAGTCGTGTGCGACCATAAGGACTATAACATACCAGACTCCTCTGTGCATGGGATTTCCCAGGCAAGAATACTGGAGTAGATTGCCATTTCCTCCTCCAGGAGATCTTCCTGACTCTGCTTCTTCTGCCCATGGCTCCTGAACTGAAAGCAGATTTTTTTTTTTTTACCTCTGAGTCACCAGGGAAGCAGGGATTAGTACTCTTATAACAAGAAACCCAGAAAAATTGCTTTCTCTCTCTCTCTGCCCCACTACATGTGAGGACACAGAAGTAGGCATCTGCAAGCCAAGAAGAGTGCCCTTACTGGGAACTGTATTGGCCACCATCTTTATCTTGGACTTTCCAGCTTTCAGGACTGTGAGAAAATATATTTCTGTCATTTAAATAATCCCATCCACAGTATTTTGTTATAGCAGCCTGATCTGACTAACACAGACTTCAGTACAAAAGATAAGCTACTGCTGTAACAAATACGTAAAATGTGGGAAAACTAGGTAATTGTAAAGGCTGGAAGAGTTTTGATGTGTATGTTAAAAATATGGATATTAAGGACGATTTTAGTGAGATTTGCAAATGAAGAACATGTTTTTGAAAACTAGAGGAAAACATCTTTGTTATAAGGTGGCAAATGATTTGACTGAACACTATCCTAACATTTTGTGAAAAGCAGAAATTTTGACAAATGAAATTGTATATTTAACTGAGATGTCAAAAAATGTTGAAAGAGTAGATTTGTTACTTCTGATTGTTTATATTAAAATGCAGAAGAAGTGAGGTGAACTGAAGAAGGAATTTCTAAGCAAAGAGGAATAAGAATTTGAAGAATTGGGGGAAAAAATCCCAGCTTATCATTATTATAAAACATGAGAAAGCTTGTTCTGAAAAGAACACTGAGTGTGGCTGAACAACAATTTGATAAGGAGATTATGGGTATGACTCAGGCATCTCAACAGAAGCCAGGAACAAAGATGAAATTATACCAGCAAAAACACTATGAATTTGAACTAAAGGAAATGAAGAAAGCAGGACAGAATAAAAAGGTGATTCAGAGATCATCAATATTCCTATTTCTACCACAGGCATTTGGGAAATCTGTCTTCTCTTTGTTTTCAAAAGGTGGGAACAAATTTCCTGTTTCAATACACCAGGAAGATATCATCCAGTGCCCCATAGTTGGGACTTCCTTGGCATGTAGCCAATTGGATGGGCCCCATGTAGAAAACAGAAGGGATGGAGCTTCACCCACAGACCCATGGGAATAACACTGCTGCTCCAGTGGGCCTACAGGACAGACTATCAAACCAAAGAAGATTAATCTTGAGTCTTAAAACCTAATGGGAAAAAGTAGTCAAGATGTCGGAGTAGGAAGAATCTGAACTTAGCTCCTCCCACAGGTACACCAAATTACAACAATTTACAGAGGAGCTATCAATGGAAATGAGTGGAATACTGTAAGAAAAGATCTTCCACAACTAAAGTTGTAAAGAAAGAATCATAAGGACATGTATAGGAGGAAAGACACAAGGGATAGCCAAGATCCATACCATGAGGTAGTTCGGTTTAGTTCAGTCACTTAGTCGCATCCAACTTTTAGTGACCCCATGGGCTGCAGCATATCAGGCCTCCCTATCCATCACCAACTCCCAGAGTTTACTCACTCATGTCCAGTGAGTTGGTGATGCCATCCAACCATCTCATCCTCTGTCATCCCCTTCTCCTCCCGCCTTCAATTTTCCCAGCATCAGGGTATTTTCAAATGAGTTAGTCCTTTGCACTAGGTGGCCAAAGTATTGGAGTTTCAGCTTCAGCATCAGTCCTTCTGATGAATATTCAGGACTGATTTCCTTTAGGATGGACTTGTTGGATCTCCTTGCAGTCCAAGGGAATCTCACGAGTCTTCTCCAATACCAGAGTTCAAAAGCATCAATTCTTTGGTTCTCAACTTTAATAGTGCAACCCTCACATCCATACATGACTACTGGAAAAACCATAGCTTCAACCAGACAGACCTTTCTTGGCCAAATATTGTCTCTGCTTTTTAATAAGCTGTCTAATTTGGTCATAGCTTTTATTCCAAGGAGCAAGTGTCTTTTAATTTCATGGCTGTAGTCATCATCTGCAGTGATTTTAGAGCCCCCAAAAATAAAGTCAGCCACAGTCTCCACTGTTTCCTCATCTATTTTCCATGAAATGATGGGACCAGATGCCATGATCTTAGTTTTCTGAATGTTGAGTTTTAAGCCATCTTTTTCACTCTCCTCTTTCACTTTCATCAAGAGACTCTTTAGTTCTTCTTCTCTTTCTGCCATAAGGATGCTGTCATCTGCATATCTGAGGTTATTGATATTTCTCTCAGCAATCTTGATTCCAGCTTGTGCTTCATCCAGCCCAGCATTTCTCATGGAGTACTATGCATATAAGTTAAATAAGCAGGGTGACAATATACAACTTTGACATACTGCTTTCCCAATTTGGAACCAGTCTGTTGTTCCATGTCCAGATCTAACTGTTGCTTCTTGATCTGTATACAGACTTCTCGAGAGGCAGGTAAGGTGGTCTGGTAGTCCCATCTCTTGAAGAATTTTCCACAGTTTATTGTGATCCACACAGTCAAAAGCTTTGGCATATTCAATAAAGAAGAAGTAGATGGTTTTCTGGAACTCTCTTGCTTTTTTCATGATCCAATGGATGTTAGCAGTTTGATCTCTAGTTACTCTGCCTTTTCTAAATCTAGCTTAAACATCTGCAGTTTCATGCTTCACATACTGTTGAAGCATGGCTTGGAGAATTTTGAGCATTACTTTGCTAGCATGTGAGATGAGTGCAATTGGGCGGTACTTTGAGCATTCTTTGGTATTGCCTTTCTTTGGAATTGGAATTAAAACTGACATTTTCCAGTCCTGTGGCCACTGCTGAGTTTTCCAAATTTGCTGGCATATTGAGTGCAGCACTTTCACAGCATCATCCTTTAAGATTTAGCTAAGCTGGAATTCCATCACTTCCCCTAGCTTTGTTTATAGTGATGCTTCCTGAGGCCCACTTGACTTCTCATTCCAGGATGTCTGACACTAGGTGAGTGATCACACCATTGTGATTATCTTTGTTGTGAAGATCTTTTATGTATAGTTCTTCTGTGTATTCTCACCACCTCTTCTTAATATCTTCTTAAAAAGTAGAAAGTCAAGAAATACTTGGAGTAACAGGCAAATTTGGCCTTAGAGTACAGAATGAAACATTACAAAGGCTAATAGAGTTTTGCCAAGAGAATGTACTGGTCATAGCAAACACCCACTTCCAACAACACAAGAGAAAACTCTACATATGGATATCACCAGATGGTCAACACTGAAATCAGATTGATTATATTCTTTGCAGCCAAAGATGCAGAAGCTCTATACAGTCAGTAAAAACAAGACCGGGAACTGACTGTGGCTCAGATCATGAATTCCTTATTGCCAAATTCAGACTTAAATTGAAGAAAGTAGGTAAAGCCACTAGACCATTCAGGTATGACCTAAATCAAGTCACTTATGGTTATACAGTAGAAGTCTGCAATAGATTCAAGGGATTAGATCTGATAGACAGAGTGCTTGAAGAACTATGGATGGAGGTTCGTGACTTTGTACAGGAGGCAGGGATCAAGACCATCCCCAAGGAAAAAAAAAAAGCAAAAAGGCAAAATGGTTGTCTGAGGAAGCCTTACAAATAACTTTGAAAAGAAGAGCAGTGAAAAGCAAAGGAGAAAATAAAAGATATATCAGGAGGTAGGTGACCCACAAACCCAAGTATGATTACAATTGCACAGATTCTTCCCAAGGTGTAAGTGGTCTAAGCCCCACGTCAGACCCCCGCTAGCTTGGGAGTCCTACACTTGGTAGATGTAACTACAGAAAGTCTGGTTTTGAAGGCCAGTGGGGTTTGTGAGACAGCCAGAAGGTTGTGGAAAATAGACTCTGCTCTAACAGGGAAAATACAAAATTTTGTGTGCTCTGAAACACAGAAGAAGTAATGTGAAAGGAGCTTATATAAGATCCACTCACTGATCTTGAAGAACCTCCTGGAGAGTTAGGAAGCAACTGGCACTCACTCTGGTGTCATAGATGCTGGCGGCAGCTGTTTTTGAAGCTCACTCCACCACCAACACTGTTGCTTCCAAGCCCCATCTTGGAATTCTCTCTTGAGCTCATTAGTGCTGGGACTCATCCCCACCCCACAGATAGTCAGCACTAGTCACCAGTCCTGGGATGTAACAGGAGAAGCAGCTACCTGGGCAGGGACACAGCCCCCACCCACAAGTAGGCTGGATGCCATAGGACTAACTGAGCCTCCAGTCATGCTGGGACCTGACTCTACCCACTTTAAGACATTATCCCCCACCAGGGAGCTAATACAAGAACTGGAATTCCTTGGGCACTGACCCCATCTACATATGGACTGAAACCAACTCTGGTACCTTCAAGGCCTTGTGGTCAGAGAACATGGACCTGGATTCTCACCAGTGGGCCAGCGCTAGCTCTAGGACTGAATCTCACCCTGTAGGCAGCCACCAGGCCCAGAATACCCTGAGCACTAGTCCTGCATACCAGCAGGCAGACATTGGCAACAAGACTATTGCAGCACTGCAGCAAACTTTGTCAGTATGTGGTGAACTCACCAGTGGACCTGCACCAGCCTTACCCACCAGCAGCCTGACACAAGCTCCTAGACAGCTGGGCTCAGCAGTCAGAGACCCTAAGACATAGCTCTGCCTGGAGCCTGACCTCACTACTAGTTTAAGGACATCAACACTTAAATACCCTTAGCTCCAGTCCCACCTACCAGCAATCATGGGTACCACTGTGACCCAGCAGCAAGCTATTTCATGAAATAGCATTACCAACTAGCACAGTAACACCAGCACTATGATTCTGTTCCTGAGGCCATAGACTCACACACCAGTGGTACATCACTAGCCCAGGGACCACCCAGAGTTCCAAAGACAACTGCCTAGTGATGTAACTCTATCCACCAGAGACAAGTGGCTTCTCACAAAGCAAGATCTGGCAGCCAACTGGACTGTGGGCCAGCCACACCTATTACCATGTCTGGGGAAATTAGAAGGACACATGTTAAATTATATATATATATATATAAGTCACATACAGCCACACAGAACACACCTAGAGCTTATAGCTCTGGTTATTAGAGTAGAGTGCACTGCTGGGTCATATGGGCATTTTCTTATATGAAATCCCTCTTCAATGATGAGAAAACATGCAAAATACATAGAAACATAGAGAATCAAGCAAGATGTGGTAGCAGTGTGTGTGTTTCAAACAAAGTGACTGTGTTTCAAACAAAGGAACAAGATATTATCCCAGAAGTTGAGCTAAGCTATGTGGAGATAAACAATCTACCTGATGAAGAGTTCAAGGTAATGATCATAAAGATGCTCAAAGAACTTGTGAGAAGAATGAATTAACAGATTAAGAAGTTATAAGTTTAAAATCAAGAGTTAGAAAATACGAAGGACCAAAAACCTGAAGAATTACCATACTAAGTGATGTAAGCCAAAGACAATATTTGATATTACTTATATGTGAAATCTAAAATTATGATACAAATGAACTTATTTACAAAACAAAACAGACTGACTTAAAGAATGAACTTATGGTTACTGGGGTTGGGAAGAAAGATAGACTGGAAGTTTGGGATTGATATGTACACACTACTATATTTAAAATAGATAACCAATAAGGATCTACTGTAAGTAAATAAAGAAAAGAAAAGAATGCCTGAACAGAACAAGAAGTTATAAATATAAAACAAAGACAAACTATGAAGGATCAAATGGAGCTTAATAATTAAATTACTGAAATAAAAAATACATTAGTAGGAATCAACAATAGATTTGATGACACAGAGGAATGGGTCAGCAAACTGGAAGACAGAATAGTGGAAATTACCCAAGCTGAACAGAAAAAGCATTGATAAAAAAAGATGACCTTTTAAGAGACCTCTGGGATAATATCAAGCATACTAACATTTGCAATTCAGGAGTCCAGATGGAGAAGAGAGAAAGGGGCACAGAACATTTATGGATATAATAGCTGAAAATTTCACCAACGTGGAAAAGAAACCAGACATCCAGTTTTCAGAAACACAGAAAATTCTGAACAGGATCAACTGAAAAAGGACCACACCAAGACATATTTTTACTAAAATGGCAGAAATTAAAGATAAAAAGAATATTAAAAGCATCATGGGAAAAAACAAGTTATATACAGGAAAACTTTCATAAAGTTAGCTGACTTTTAAGCAGAAACTGAAGGTCAGAAGGGAGTAGAATAACATTAAAAGTGATAAAAAATTACAACAAAAATCTCTACTGGCAAGGATTTCATTCAGATTTGATAGAGCAATTAAACTTTTACAAAAAAGCAGAAGTTAAATGAGTTCAGCACCACCAAATCACCTTTACAATCACTTTACAAGAAATATTAAAGGAGCTTCTCTAAGCTAAAAAGAAAAGGCCACGACTGTAAACATGAAAATATGAAAGGAAAAAAATTATTTTTGGGTACTTCCCTGGTGGTCCAGTGGCTAAGACTTCATGCTCCCAATTCAGGGGTCCTGGGTTTGATCCCTGGTCAGGGAACTAGATCTCACATGCTGCTACTAAGGCCCAGAGCATACAAATAAATAAATAAAAATAAACATTATTTTTTAAAGGTAATATTTAAAGTAAATAAAAAGTATATATTATAAATCAATCACATACACAGCTTGTAAGAAGGTTTAAAAAAAAAAAGAAGTAAAATCAAAATCTTCTATGTGTGTGCCCTCAGTCACTTCAGTTGTGTCCAAGTTTTTGTGACACTATGGACTGTATCCTATGTCCATGTGACTCTCCAGGAAAGAATACTTGATGGGTTTCCATGCCCTCTTTCAGGAAATTTTCCTGATCCAAGGATCAACCCTGCATCTCCTGAAGCTCCTGTATTGCAGGCAGATTCTTTGGTGCTAGACCACTGGAGAAGCCCAAAATTATCTATATCCACATTAAATAGTTAAAGGATACCTGAAACAAAAAGATCTAAAATATGACAACAAAAAGAGTAAACAAGTAGGGAGAACTAAGCTTCAGGACTGTTAAAATGCATACTAATTTAAGAGATCAGCAACTTAAAATAATCACATATATAGACTGCTATATACAAACTACATGATAGCCAAAAAGTAAAAATATATAGTAGATACATGCATAGAAAGGTCTTCTCTGTTAGTTCAGCTGGTAAAGAATCTACCTGCAATGCAGGAGACTCTGATTTCATCCCTGGGTCAGGAAGACCCCCTGGTGAAGGGATAGGCTACCCACTTCAGTATTCTTGGGCTTCCCTGGTAGCTCAGATGATAAAGAATCCACCCACAATGTGGGAGACTATGGTTCAATACCTGGGTTGGAACGATCCCCTAGAGAAGGGAACAACTACCCACTCCAGTGTTCTTGCCTGGAGAATTCCATGGATGGAGGAGGCTGCCAGGCTACAGACCATGGGGTCTCAAACTACATGGGGTAACAAACCACACTGTAGCCAAAAACTAAAAATATATAATAGATGGTGGTGGTGGTGGTTTAGTCACTAAGGTGTGTCCAACTCTTGTGACTCCATGGACTGTAGCTAGCCAGGCTCCTCTGCCCATGGGATTCTCCAGGCAAGAATACTAGAGTGGGTTGCCATTTCCTTCACCATATAATAGATACTTACATAAAAAAGACAAAGGAATCCAAACATGGCATTAAAAATACTGATCAAATAACAGAAGCAATGAAAGGAAGTTGAAAAGACAAAAAATAACTACAAAATAACCCCCAAATAGTTAACAAAATGGCAGTAAGTTCAGGCCTATAAATAATTACATAAATGTTAATGGACTAAGTGATCCAATCAAAAGACATAGAGTAGCTGAATGTATACAAAAACAAGACTCGTATATATATATATATATATATATATATATATATATGAGTTATTCAGGTCTAAAGACAAACAGATTAAAACAGAAAACTGTACTCCATTCAAATGGAAACACAAAGAAAGTTGAAATAGAAATACCTAAATCAGAAAAATTATACTCAAATAAGGACTGTAGAAAGAGACAAAGAATGATATTACACAATGATGGAGAGATTAATTCAACAAGGAGCTATAACAACTATAAATATACATGCATGCAACATAGCTCTACCTAAATACATAAGGCAAATATTAACAATTATAAAGGGAGAAAGTGAAAGTAACACAATAATAGTAAGGGGGCATTAACAACCAACTTACATCAATGGATAGATTGTCCAGAGAGAAAATCAATAAGGAAACATCAATCTTAAATGGCACATTAGGTTAGATGGAATATATATATATATATATATATATATATATATATATGTAATATTAATTATATACATAAAACATCCCATCCAAAAGCAGTAGAGCACAAACAACATTTTCAAGTATACATAGAACTTTCTTCAGGATATATACCATGCTAGAACACAAAACAAGCCTTAGTAAATTTAAGAAGTTTTAAATTGTACAAAGAATCTTTTCCAACCACAGTATCATGAGGCTAGAAAACAACAAGTAGAAAACTGAAAAACACACAAACATGGAGGTTAAAAAATGTGATACTAAAAACCCAATGGGTCAGAAATAAATAAAAACACCTGGAGACAAATGAAAACAAAAGTACAATGTTCTACAAATCTAGGGGACCCATCAAAAGTAGTTCTAAAAGGAAATTTATATTAATAGCAATAGAGCCTTACCTTAATCAAGAGGTAAGGAAGCAAGAAAAATCTCAAATAAATGACCTAATCTTATACCTACAGTAACTAGAAAAAAAATAAGTAAAACCTAAAGTTACTAAAAAGAAAGAAATTATAAAGATCAGAGCAGAAGTAAATGAAATAGAGATGAATGAATAATAGAAAAAGTCAATGAAACTAACCCTGGTTATTTGCAAAGATAAACAAAATGGATAAAACTTTAGCCAGCCTCAGTAAGAAAAAAGAGTGAACATCCAAATGAATAAGATAGGAAAAAAAGAGTTCAACTAACATTACAGAAATCATAAGATATTATTATGAACAGTTATGTGCCAATAAAATGGACAACATAAATTATATAGAAAATTTCCTAGAAATGTAGAATCTCTCAAGACTAATTTAGGAAGTAAAAAATATGAGCAGACTAATTACTAGTAGGGCTTCCCTGGTTGCTCAGATGATAAAGAATCTCTCTGCAATGTGGGAGACCTGGGTTCAATCCCTGGGTTGGGAAGATCTCCTGGAGAAGGGAATGACTACCCACTAGTATTCTTGCCTGGAAAACCCCATGGACAGAGGAACCTGGAGGGTTACAGTCTATGGGGTCACACAGAGTTGGACACAACTGAGTGACTAACACTTTCACTTTCAATTACTAGTAATAAATTGAACCAGTCATTAAAACAAACAAACAAACAAACAAAAAAACTCCAAACAGAAGTCCAGGACCAGATGGCTTCACAGCTGAATTCTACCAAATATTTAGAAAAGAGTTAACACCTATTCATCTCAAACTATTCCAGAAAAATTACAGAGGAAGGAACACTTCTGAATTCATCCTATGAAGCCACCTTCACCCTGATCCCAAAATCAAAGATTCTACTAAAAAAGGAAATTACAGGCAAATGTCACTGATAAACACTGATGCAAAAATCCTCGATAAAATGTTAGCAAACCAAATTCAACAATACATTTTAAGGATCATACACTCTGATCATGTTGGATTAATCCCAAAGATCAATGACTTTTTTTTTTTTTTTTTACAGAACTAAAACAAATAATTCTAAAATTTATATGGAAAAACAGAAGTCCTTGAACAATCAAAGCAATCTTGAAGAAGATTGGAGGTATCAATTTCAAACTGTCCTTCAAACTTTCAATAATAAAATACATGCATCAGCACAAAAACAGACACATAGATCAATAGAACCAAATGCAGAACCCCAGAATTGGACCTACACTTAAAATGGCAATTGATTTATAACTAAGGAGGCAAGAATATATAGAGGGGTAAAGATAACCTCTTCAATAAATAATGGAACAACTGGATAGCTACATTCAATGAATCAGATTCACAGATTCAGAGAACATATAGTTGTCATAGGGGAAAAAAATTTAGGGGGAGGACAGAAATAAGTGAGGGAGATTGATGCAAATACTTTGTTAGACAATAACTGAGTCATGGGTATGAAGTGTACAGTGTAGTGAATAAATTTTACAATTATGCAATATCTTTGTAAGTTAATAGATGGTAGCTGGAATTATCATGCTGATCATCTTTGAAATAAAGTACTGGATTTCTATGCTCTGTATTCAGAAATAACAGTGTGGTTGCGGTCCCAAGATGGCTGAGGAATAGGATGGGGGGACCACTTTCTCCTTCACAAATTTATCAAAAGATCATTTGAATGCTCAGCAACTTACACAAAACAACTTTTGATTCTGAACACTGGAGAAGGACACCAGGCACCCAGGAAGGTAGTCCATTCTCTTCAAAAGGGTAGGACAAAATATAAAAGACAAAAAGAAGGACAAAAGAGTTAGGGACAGAGACCTGTTCTGGGGAGGGAGTCGTGAAGGAGAAGTTTGCAAACAGCAGGAAACACTCTCACCAGCTGGTCTGTGGGGAGTTTTGGAATCTCAGAGGGCAACATAACTGGGAGGTAAAATTAAAAAAAAAAACAAACAAACAAACAAACAAACAAACAAAAAAAAAACCCCACAGAATATGCACCTAACTACAACTCCTAACAGAGAAGTAGCCCAGATGCTCCTGTCAGCCACCAGCAAGTGGGGCTGGACAGGGAGGCACAGGTTGCATGCTTAGCATAAGAACTGGGCCTGAATGCCTGAAGACAATGGACAATCTGAGGGAGCTAATGTGAGATACTAACTGAAACTGTGTGATAGCCAGAGAGAGAAAAAAATAATAATAAAAAATTGAAAAAGAGAGAACTTTGTTTCAACAGGCTCTGGCCCACTCACAGAACAGCCTGGCCTACTCACAGAACAAAGGATTAAGTGAATACCAAAGAAGAGCTAGCCAGCTGCATACAGGGACCTCCCCCACGGCTGGAAGCTGAGAGGCAGACGTGCAACAGCAAGAGCCAGAAGGAAAGGGGCAATCTCAGCCCCAGAGACCAGCATCCACCAGCGAACTGTGAGCAGGCTTACAGTTGCCAACCAAGTCTTCCTGGGATCCTGAACGGTTGACATCTTACAGGAGGGTCACAGCCTGAGATTAGCTCCCCAGAGGCGACACATGGAACACCAGAGACGGTGCTCTTGAGGTGCACCTGGGAAGCCAAGCAGCCGGGACTGGGGAGGTGATTAAGACATACAGCCCACCTGGGACAGTGTGCTCACCAAGCACCTGGTCAGCTGAGCTGCTCTGACCTGGGAAGAGCAAAAAATGCAGGCCCAACAGAGTCTGTGCCCTTCCAGAGTACCCAAGAACCTGTACCTGAGCAGCTCAGACCTGGGAAGTGCACAAAATGCAGTGCCCGCTTTGGATAGTACCCCTGCAGAGCAACCTGGAGCCTGAGCAGTGTAGACCAGAAAAGCACACAGGCCATGAAGTGAAGTCGCTCAGTCGTGTCTGACTCTTTGCGACCCCATGGACTGTAACCTATCAGGCTCTTCCGTCCATGGGATTTTCCAGGCAAAAGTGCTAGAGTGGATTGCCATTTCCTTCTCCAGGGGATCTTCCCAACCCAGGAATCGAACCCAGGTCTCCCATATTGCAGGCGGATTCTTTACCATCTGAGCCACCAGGGAAGCCCACACAGGCCATGAGCGGGGGAAACCCAGTGTGGCCCAGACACTGTGAGCATTTCCCACACAAGCCAGTGATATTTGTTTGCAGTGTTCTTCCCTCCCCACAGCACAATTGAACAAGTGAGCTTAAATAAGTGACCCCTTTCACCCCTTGTGTCAGGGCATAAATTAGACACTGAAGAGAACTGCAAACAGAGGAAGCCAAAAAAAAAGAGGGAACTACTTTGGAAGTGACAGATGCAACAGATTACAACCCTGTAGTTAACATTGACTAAGTAGTAGTAGGTACTGACTACTGTAACTACAGTCATTACTGTAGTTAACGACTAAGCATTGGAAGGGGCCTACAGATGTTGAGAAGAAGTACAACCTGGAACAAGGAACTATCTGAAACTGAACTGACCCCACACTGCCAACAAGAGCCCCAGAGAAATTTCTAGATATACTGTTACTATCATTTTTAATATTTTATTTTAAAGTTCTTTATTACTCCTTTAATTTTCATAGCATACTATTACCTTATAAAATATTATATTTTAAAAGCAAATTATATATATATATATTTATATTTATAATGTGATTGATTTTGTTTTGTATTTTTAATATTGTATCTTTGAGAGTCTAACCTCTACTCTAGATTTTTAATCTTTGCTTTTTGGTAGTTGTTATCAATTCTGTACTTTTAAGAATCTAATCTTCAGTATCCAATTTCACTTAGGGGTGTGATTACTGACTTGATTACTCTCTCCCCTTTTGAGTCTCCCTTTTCTCCCCCACGTCACCTCTATCTCCTCCCTCCCCTTCTCTTCTTTACTTAATTCTGTGGATCTTTCTGGGTGTTCTAGGCTGTGGAGAACACTTAGGGAACTGATTACTGGCAAGATTGGTCTCTCCATTTTGGATTCCCCCTCTTCTCCTGGTTACCTATATCTCCCTCCTCCCTCTTCTCTTCTCTATGTAACTCCTTGAAACTCTCTGGGTGTTCCAGACTATGGAGAGAGTACAAAGGGAATTAATTACTGGCTAGATTGTTCTATCCCCTTTTGACTCCCCCTCTTCTCCTCCTGGTCAACTCTATTTCCCTCCTCCCTTTTCTCTTATCGTGCAACTCTATGAAGGTCTATGGGTGTCCCTCACCGTGGAGAATCTTTTCATCATTAACCAATATGTTTTATAATCTCGGCTGTGTGGATGGAGAAGTCTCGTGGCTACTCTAAGAATAAGACTGAAAGCCAGAGGCAGGAGGCTCAAATCCAAAACTTGAGAAAACTCCTTATTCCAGGGAATATTTATCAACAAGAGCTCATCCAAAAGCTTCCATATCTATACTGAAACCAAGCTCCACCCAATAGCCAACAAATTCCAGAGCAAGACATACCATGCTAATTCTCAAGCAACGGAGGAACACAGCCCTAAAAATTAAAATACAGGCTGCCCAAAGTCATTCCAAACCCATAGAAACCCCAAAACTCACTATTTGACACTTCATTGCACTCCACAGAGAAGAGATACATCTCCACCCACCAGAACACTTTTGCAAGCTTCCCTAACCAAGAAACCTTGACAAGCCACTAGTCCAACCCCACTCACAGGGAGCAACCTCCACATTAAAGAGAAAACACAAACTTCCAGCCTACAGAAAAGCCACCCCAAACACAGCAATCAAAAAAAAAAAAAAAGGGCAGAGAAATATTCAACAAGTAAAGAAACATGATAAATGCCCACCAAATCAAACAAAAGAAGAGATAGAGAGTCTATCTGAAAAAGAATTCAGAATGATAGTACAGATGATCCAAAATCTTGAAAACAAAATGGATTAACAGATAAATAGACTAGAGACAAGGATTGAGAAGATGCAAGAAATGTTTAACATGGACCTAGAAGAAATAAAAAAGAGTCAATCAAAAATGAATAATGCAATAACTGAGATCAAAAGCACTCTGGAAGGAAGCAACAGTAGAATAACTGTGGCAGAATACATGATAAGTGAGGTGGAAACTAGAATGGTTGAAATAAATGAAGCAAAGGGAAAAAAAGAATTAAAAGAAATGAGAACAACCTCAGAGACCTCTGGGAAAATGTTAAACATCCCAACATTCGAATCGTAGGAGTCCCAGAAAAAGAAGACAAAAGGAAAGGCATGAGAAAACACTTGAGATAATAGTTGAAAATTTACCTAAAATGGGGAAGGAAATAGCACTCAGGTCCAAGAAAGCCAGAGAGTCCCAACCGGGATAAACCCAAGGCAAACACCCCAAGACACATATCAATCAAATTAATGAAGATCAAACACAAAGAACAAATATTAAAAGCAGCATGGGAAAAGCAATGAATAAAATACAAGGGGATCCCCATAAGGATAACAGCTGATCTTTCAATAGAAACTCTTCAGGCCAGAAGGGAATGGCAGGACATACTTAAAGTGATGAAAGAGGAAAACCTACAATCCAGATTACTGTAACCAGCAAGGATCTCATTCAAATATGAAGGAGAAAACAAAAGCTTTACAGACCAGCAAAAGCTGAGATAATTTGACACCACCAAACCAGCTCTTCAACAAGTGCTAAGGGATCTTCTCTAGATAGGAAACATAGAAAAGGTGTTTAAACTCTAACTCAAAACAGCAAAGTAATTGGCAATGAGAAAATTCTTATCAATAATTACCTTAAATGTAAATGGATTGAATGCCCAGCTGGAAAAAGATATTTTATGCAAATAGGGACCAAAAGAAAAGCAGAGGAGTAGCAATACTCGTATCAGATAAAATAGGCTTTGAAATAAAGACCATGAAAAGAGATAAAGAAGGATACTACATAATGAACAAAGGATCAATACAAAGAGAAGATATAACAATTATAAATATATATGCACCCAACATAGGAGCACCACAATATGTAAGTCAAATGCTAACAAGTATGAAAAGGGAAATTAACAGTAACACAATAACAGTGGGAGACTTTAATACCCCACTCACACCTATGAATAGATCAACCAAACAGAATGTTAGCAACTAAACACAAATTTTAAATGATTCAATGGACCAGTTAGACTTAGTTGATATCTTTAGGACATTTCATCCCAAAGCAATGAATTTCACTTTTTTCTCAAGTGCACATGGAACATTCTCCAGGATAGATCACATAACATCCTGGGCCATAGATCTAGCATTTGTAAATTTAAAAAAAAAAAAAAAAAAAGAAAGAGAGAAATCATTTCAAACATCTTTTCTGATCCCAATGTAATAAGATTAGATGTCAACTACAGGGAAAAATTATTAAAAATAAAAACATATGGAGGCTAAAAAACATGCTACTGAATAATCAACAAATCATGGAGGAAATAAAAATATGCATAAAAACAAATGAAAATGAAAACTTGACAACTCAAAACCTATGGGATTCAGTAAAAGCAGTGCTAAGGGGAAGGTCATAGCAACAAGAGCTTACTTTAAGAAACAAAAGAAAAATAATAATAATTAAAAAAAAAAAAACTTTACACCTAAAGCAACTAGACAAAGAAGAAATGCATAACCCCAGGGTTAGTAGAAGGAAAGAAATCATGAAAATTAGGGCAGAAATAAATGAAAAAGAAACAAAGGAGACTATAGTAAAAATCAACAAAAATAAAAGCTGGTTCTTTGAGAAGATAAATAAAATAGAAAAAACATTAGCCAGACTCATCAGGAAAAAAAGGGAGAAGAGTCAAATTCACAAAATTAGAAATGAAAATGGAGAAATCATAACAGACAACACAGAAATACAAAGGATCATAAGAGAATATTCTCAACAACTATATGACAATAAAAGAGACAACTTGAACGCAATAGAAAAATTCTTAGAAAAGTATAACCTTCCAAAACTGAACCAGGGAGAAAGAGAAAATCTTAACAGATACATCATAAGCACAGAAATCAAAACTGTAATAAAAATTTTTCCAACAATCAAAAGCCCAGGACCAGATCGCTTGGCAGGTGAATTCTATCAAAAATTAGGGAAGAGCTAGCACATATCCTACTCAAACTCTTCCAGAAAATTGCAGAGGAAAGTTAACTACCAAACTCATTCCATGAGGCCACCATCACCCTAACACCAAAACCAGACAAAGATGCCACAAAAAAGAAAACTACAGGCCAGTATATCACTGATGAATATTGATGCAAAAATCCTCACCAAAATTCTAGCAAACAGAATCCAAAAACCTATTAAAAAGATCATACATCAACCAAGTGGGCTTATCCCAGTGATGCAAGGATTCTTCAGTAGTCACAAATCAATCAATGTGATACACCATGTTAACAAATTGAAAGATAAAAAACCATATTATTATCTCAATAGATGCCAAGAAAGGCTTTGACAAAATTCAGCATCCATTTATGGTAAAAACCCTCCAGAAAGCAGACATAGAAGCAACATACCTCTACATAATAAAAGCCATACATGATAAACTCATAGCAAACATTATCCTTTGCGGTGAAACATTGAAAGCATTTCCCCGAAAGTCAGGAACAAGACAAGGGTGCCCACTCTCACCACTACTATTCAACATAGTTTTGGAAGTTTTAGCCACAACAATCAGAGAAGAAAAAGAAATTTAGCTTGGAAAAGAAGTAAAACTCTCATTGTTTCCATATGACATGATCTTCTACATAGAATACCTTAAAGACACCACCAGAAAATTACTAGATCTAATCAATGAATATAGCAAAGTTTCAGGATATAAAATTAACACAGAGAAATCCCTTGCATTCCTGTACACTAACAATGAGAAAACAGAAAGAAAAATTAAGGAAACAATTCCATTCACCATTGCAATGAAAAGAATAAAATACTTAGGAATAGATATACCTAAAGAAACAAAAGACCTATATATAGAAAACTTTAAAACCATGATGAAAGAAATCAAATATGACACACATAGATGAAGAAATATACCATGTTCATGGATCAGAAGAATCAATATAGTGAAAATGAGTATACTACCCAAAGCAATCTATAGATTCAATGCAATCACTATCAAGCTACCAATGGCATTTTTCAGAGAACTAGAACAAATAATTTCACAATTTGTATGGAAATACAAAAAAAAAAAACAAAAAACAAAAACCTTGAATAGCCAAAGCAATCTTGAAAAATAAGAATGGAACTGGAGGAATCATCCTGCCTGACTTCAGATTATACTACAAAACTACAGTCATCAAGACAACATGGTTCTGGCACAAAGACAGAAATATAGATCAATGGAACAAAATAGAAAGCCCAGAGATAAATCCACGTACCTATGGACACCTTATTTTTGACAAAGTAGGTAAGAATATACAATGGAGAAAAGACAGTCTCTTTCACAAGTGGTGCTGGGAATACTGGTCAACCACTTGTAAAAGAATGAAACTAGAACACTTTCTAACACCATCCACAAAAATAAACTCAAAATGAGTTAAGAATCTAAATGTAAGACCAGAAACTACAAAACTCCTAGAGGAAAACATAGGCCAAAGTCTCTCTGACATTAATCACAGCAGGATCCTCTCTGACCCACCTCCCAGTGAAGTGAAGTGTCTCAGTCGTGTCTGACTCTTTGTGACCCCATGAACACCAGGCTCCTCCGTCCATGGGATTTGCTAGGCAAAAATACTGGAGTGGGTTGCCATTTCCTTCTCCAGGGAGCTTCCCGACCCAGGGATCGAACCCAGGTCTCCCACTTTGTAGACAGACGCTTTATTGTCTGAGCCACCAGTGAACCCACCTCCCAGAGTAATGGAAATAAAAGCAAAAATAAACAAATGGGACCCAATTAAACTTAAAAACTTTTGTACAACGAAGGAAACTATAAGCAAGGTGAAAAGACAGTCTTCAGAATGGGAGAAAATAACAGCAAATGAAGCAATTGACAAGGAATTAATCTCAAAAATATATAAGCTGCTCATGTAGCTCGATTTTAGAAAAATAAACGACCCAGTCAAAAAATGAGCCAATGAACTAAACAGACATTTCTCCAAAGAAGACATACAGATGGCTAACAAACACATGAAAAGATGCTCAACATCACTCATTATCAGAGAAATGCAAATTAAAACCACAGTGTGATGCCATCTCATGCTAGTCGTAATGGCTGCTGTCAAAATGTCTGCAAACAATAAATGCTGGAGAGGGTGTGGAGAAAAGGGCACTCTTTTCCACTGTTGGTTTGAATGCAAATTTGTGCAGCGACTATGGAGAGCATTGTGGAGATTCCTTAAAAACCTGGAAATAGAACTTGCACATGATCCTGCAATGCCACTGCTGGGCATACACACCGAGGAAACCAGAATTGAAAGAGACACATGTACCCCAATGTTCATTGCAGCACTGTTTACAATAGCTAGGATATGGAAGCAACCTAGATGTCCATCTGCAGATGAATGGATAATAAAGCTGTCATGCATATACACAATGGAATATTATTCAGCTATTAAAAAGAATCTGTTTGAATCAATTCTAATGAGCTGGATGAAACTGGAGCCTATTATACAGAGTGAAGTTAGTCAGAAAGAAAAACACCAATAAAGTATTTTTACATATATATATGGAATTTAGAAAGATAGTAACAATTACCCTATATGTGAGACAGCAAAAGAGATACACATATAAAGAACAGGCTTTTGGACTCTGTGGGAGAAGGCAAGGGTGGGATGATTTGAGAGAATAACATTGAAACATGCATATTACCATATGTGAAATAGATCACCAGCCCACGTTCAATGCATGAAACAGATACACTGGGACAACCCTGAGTGATGGGATGGGCAGGGAGGTGGAAGGGTGGTTCAGGATGGGGAATTCATGTACACTCATGGCTGATTCATGTCAATGTATGGGAAAAGCCACTGCAATATTGTAAAGTAATTAGCCTCCAATTAAAAAAAAATAATTAATTAAAAAAAGAAATAACAATGTGCTCAATCAGTTATATTTTTTAAGAAATTAACTCATACCAAAGGAAATCAGATTTGTTGTTACCAGTGATAAGGTGTATAAGAATGAGGAATTGGATTAAGGTAATCAAATGTAAAATAATTTGTAGGGATATAATGCACAATAGAAAAATATAATTAGCACTGCTGTATGTAATATATGAAAGGTAAGAGAGAAAATCCTGTGTTCTCTTATATATGAAAGTTAAGAGAGAAAATTCTAAGAGCTATCTTCATAAGGAAATATTTTTTCTTCATTTTTTTGCCTATTTGAAATGATAGATGTTCATTAACTTTATTATATTAATTGTTCCACAATGCACATAAGTCAAATCATTATGCAGCGTATGTTGTACTTTTACATGCTCTATGTTAATCATATCTCAATAAAACTAGAAGAATAAATGACCCAATGGAATTTGTCTTGCTAGTTTTGAGAATTGCTTGAGACTCATCATCTTTTTCTTCTTTCCAGTTTTTCTCTTTTTGAATGAAAAATTTAATCCCATATCTATATCTATCCACCATTGTACTTTGGAAGCAAATAACTTGTCTTATTTCACAAATTCATAGTTTAAGATAAATTTTAAGTCAAAATGAAACATGGCTCTGCTCTCACCTATATATGGTGTTGATGAGACTTTAATGACACTTTGAGCCTTAGATTTTAGATATGTTGCTAGAAAAGGTTAAAAACTTCTGGGCTCTTGGAATAAAATTCATGTCTTTTGCCTGTGAAGACATGAGATTTAGGAGACTAAGAATGAAGTATAATGGACTGAATATTTGTTTTCCTGCAAAATTCATAAGTTGAAGCCCTATCCCCTAAGTGATGGTATGGAGATGGAATCTTTCATAGATAATTAGGGTGAAATGAGATCATGGGTGTGGGACTCTCATGATGGGATTAGTGCCCTTATGAGAAAAGACACTAGAGAAGTTGCTCTCTTTCTCCTTATCTCTACCATGTGATGAAGAGCAAAGAGAATAAACCAGCTGTGTACTAGTCAAGAAGACAGCTCTCACCAGGAACTGAATTGCCTGGCACCTTCATCTGAACTTCACAGCCTCCAAAACTGTGAAAAAATAAATCTTAGTCATTTAAATTGCCTATACTGCATTTTATCATTACAGTCTGAGCTGACCAGTCTGAGCTACTCTCTTTATTACTCCCTTACACCACATACCTCTAGACATATGAGTTGGTATTCCTTTCTCCAACACATGATATTCCTTTATTTGTGCTTCTTCTGTTCCTAGCTAACAAACATGTTCACTGAAAAGTATGACATAGATTAAAATGGAAAGATAGGGCAATCCATTGATCCTTTTCCTTTCAGTCCTTTTTTATGCATGAGGAAGCCCAAAGTAGAGATTTATGGTAGAATGTATGTCTATCAAAGAGTCAAATCAAAGCATTTGAGTTAGTTTTGTGCAGCATTTCTCCTGCTCTGCTAAGAACAAAATACATATGTATGTACAAGATATAAAATAAGAACTGAGTAATATATAGGATCCCACATACTATTTATAGTTGCATTTAAATTGTCTTGCACAATACAAAAATGAATGGTAAAATGTATGCTAATAATTTAAATATGAATTTGCTTTACTTATAAAAACAAATAGTAGATTAAAAGAAACACCTTAACAAGTCCACAGACTAAAACTTTATATTTTAGTAAATTTATTGATATATTTCCCCTCATATTCGAACAAGGAGTCCTCAGTTTTTATCTTTTACTGAGCCTTGAAAAGTATGCAGCAGTATAAAATACCATTTGTTTTGAGGTTACATGACTAAAACTGCTATTTGGTTAATCAGATCCTTATATACACAGGCAATTCAAAAAATTATTTCTGTCAAAAAGAAAGAGAAATTTTCTGCCAGGACATTTTCATACTTCCTCCAGTAGGGAAGTAATCTTTCAGCCTAGGTCTAATTTTTTTCCCTGTCACTTCAACTGACGCCTGCCCCTTTTAATTTATCTTGTGGCAATCATTTCTGTTGACACTGTAATAAGGTTAATAGTAAGCTTTGTAGTCAGTTGAATCTGGATTTGAATCTTGTCTCCACTCCTCATTTTCTGGGTCATCTTGAGCGAGTTACCTATGCTCTTTAAACGTTTGTTAGGCCCCATCCTTGGAGATTCTGATTTATTAATCAAAGATATGGTCTGGAGGAATAGGAATCTGAATTTTAAGTAACTGCTCATGTGACTCTGATGTAACTAATCTGCATACTGTTATTTGGGAAGCCCAGGACTGGATAAATTTTATAAAATATAAAGGCTCCTCAGATCTTTGCTGCACATGTGCCTTAGAATGATGTCCTTATTGTCCTCTTGATAGGATACAAATGCTTCATTATAACACAATCCTCAATAGAAAGGTATGCAGGAGAATCAGGTCTTTCTTATTATAGGATTATAGAATTTCCTCAAGATAGCATGAAACACTACATAGTTCTGGTGCCTAGTGCAATAAAAACAGATAAACGTGTGACCTAAGGAAAGCATTTTTCCAAAAATAATTACCAATATGTTGGGTCACATCCTCCTAGGATATGGACATGATGAAACAGGCATAAAACACAAAAGGAAAATTTACAGGTGTATGTGTGTAGACAATTGGTGATTAACAACACATAATTTGGATCCATCAGTTATCCTTTAAAAAAAAATAAATAAATAAAACAAAGAGGAGGATAGAGTTGCTGGGGTAGGAGGATATGGAGCTCACCTCCATCCACAAACACAAAAAAATATACATCTAAATGTGAAACATTTCTCACAGAAAACCCACTTTTGAAAAAGGCCTCAGGATGGCACTAGAACACCTGGGAGCGATCAGTGAAAAAGAAAACGTCCACATAGGCAGGGCTTCACCCTGCGGAGCCACTTTTTCTACTAGAAAGTCTGCTGGGAAGTCTGCTGGGATGAAGAGATGGCTAGGGGAAGGCTGAACTCTGCTCAAGAGGAGTATGTCTGTGGCGGATTGCTAGCAATCAGGGTGGAGAGAGACCAGCGATGGCAGGTACTGCCTCACCACACTTCCCAGTCCCAAGCACACAATGGATGGGGCTGCTAGAATATTAAGTGGCTAGGTGCTGAATCTCCAATGTACAGATTCTGGGCAAAAAACTCAGTATAGCTACACTGACGACCTGGTTTGCCTGGCGTATGGTTTGTGCTTAACCTCAAAACCCATTTTCAGCATAAACAAAAGGTCCAGCTGTGCTGGGCGTTGTTGGAGCATACACCAGGGTGGGGCCACAAAATTCCATGCTGTAGCTGGATGGCCCCTAGGGAGACCAGTGGGATCCCTCTGGCTCTGACCAGCCCATACTGCAACTTGGAGCTGGATATGGGATAGAAAAGTCCTGGGAGAGATCTGCCACAGAGACATCCCAGGAACCAGGTGGCAGCACCACCATGTCAATTCCTGCAGCTACAGCACAATTGTCCCTAGCAAAACCCACTCCACTCCACAGCCTACCACTAAGTCTTGGAAAAACATAACAGAGAAAAGAATATGACAGTGGGGAGCACCTGAGTAGAACTTCAGATTTCTGAGTAGGCCATGCATAGGTTCACTGTGACCACACAGGCTACAATTGCTTCAGCAGTTTTTTCCTTTGGTACAGAGCATGCACTGAAGGGCAATGGTACCTTATCAAACCAGATGGTCAGGTTTTTTATTCCAACAGCTGGGGAACAGATTCCGCCCCTAACAGGGTTGTGACAGCCATGAGCAAAACGGTACCCTGCTCAACATTCATTTCGGGTTCTGGATAACACAATACGAATCACATATTCCATCAAGAAGATAGTGGTCAGCACATTCTGAAGAAAGACAAGGCTGGTATCCATTAAAAAACAAACAAACAAACAAACAAAAACAAAACAAAAAACAAAACAAAACCAAAAAAAAAACCTCATAAAACAAGCCCCAAAATATTGGATTCACACTGTCTACACAGGGATGCTCCCACACACACACAAAAATCTCCTCAAGACCACAGTAGAAAACTATTTCCCCTAAATTAATAGATACAGACAAAATTAAGTAAATTTTTAAAAATTAAGTAAGTTAAAAAGCAAAGGAACTACACCCAGTTTAGAGAAAAAGAGAAATCCTCTGAAAAAAAAAATTAAAAATAGCTCATAAGTCTACTAGACCCAATGTTCAACAGAGATAATAAAAATGTTAAAGACATTAAGAAAGATTATTGTTTACATGATTGCAGATTACTGTAAGAAGGAACTATTACAAAAATAGAAAATAAAAAGATGAACCAAATAAAATTAGACAACTCAATTGCAGAGGTTAAAAATAAAAAATCTAGAAGCAACATTAGCAAACTAAATAATGTAAGAGAACAAAAAAGTGACCTGAAAGATATAATAATGAAAAACATCCAATTAGAACACTAAACAGAAAGACAATTTAAAAAATAAAGAATGCAGTATATATTAACTATGGGATGATATGAAGCATGCTAACCTTTTTATAAAATGGGTTCCAGAAGAGATAAGGAAATCAGAAATGTATCTGAAGAAATTGTGACTGATAGTTTCACTCCCAAACCAAAGAAGGATACCAGATACAAGATACCAGATATCCAGGTACAGGAAGCACAGGGGGGTCTCAAACAAGATAAACCAAGCATATCAACATCAAGATGTATCTTAATTAAAATGGCAAAATTTAAACATACAGTGAGGCTTCTAAGGGCTGCAAGACAAAAACAAAGAATTGGTTACAAGAACACCTCCATAAGGCTAATATCTGACTTCTCTGCACAAACTTTGCAGGCCTGAAGTGAGTGTCATTATACATTAAAACTCTGGAAAGGGAACACACTGAAATGTAGGATACTCTGCCCAGTAGGATCATTATTTAGAACAAAAGGAGAGAGAAAGAATTTTTCAGACAAGCAAAAGCTAAAAGAATACCAAATCTACCCAAAAAGAAATAGTGAAAAGTATTCTCTAAGTAGAAAGAAGGAAGAATATCCAGGAAAAAGAAAGTCACAATAGAAAGGCAAATGTATAAAAGAATTGAAGATCATTTAAATAAGCCAGTAAATAGATTAAAATATATATATATATATATATATATATATATATATATATATATATATATATATTTTGCAAAAGGCCTAAACTATTCAAGATAGTGAGGTAGAAGTACATGCACTCATCTTCTGTGAGAACTCCAAAATTGCAACACACTGCTGAACAACCATCTACAGTAGAATGTTGGATCCCACCAAAAAAAGATATCCCACATGCAAGGGCAAAGAAAAAGCCCCAATAAGATGGTAGAAGGGGCAAAATTGTGTTTAGATTACAGCTCATAACCACCAGAGGCACTTGGAAGTCTCAAACAAAAGTTTGTGTGCACCAGGACCCAGAGGCCCCACAGAGACTGAGACAGACCTGCCTTTGAGTGTTTGAGTGTCTCCTGTGGAGGAATAGGTCAGCAGTGGCCTGCTGCGGGGACAGGGGTTCTGACTGCAGCAAACATGGGTCACGCAACATGTAGCATAAGCCCTCTTGGAGGAGGTCTCTATTAGCCCCACCATTGAGCCACCGAGCAGATGAGAAGCCCCGGGGAATTTGACTTTGCAGGCCAATGGGACTTGATTACAAAACTTCCACAGGGCTAGAGAAACAGACTCTTGGAGTGTGCAAACAAAATGTTATGCACATCAGGAGCCAGTAAAAAGGATCAGTGTCCCCAAAAGAGACTGAGTCTGAGTTGCCTGTAAGTGTCCAGGAATATTAGTTGGAGGTGTAGGCTGACAGGTTGACCTCAGGCTAGACAACAGGGAGGGAACACAACTCCACCCATTAACACAAAATTGAGTTAAAGATTTAATGAGCATGGTCCTTCCCATCAGAACAAGACCCAGTTACCCCCTCAGTCAGTCTCTCCCATAAGGAAGCTTCCATAAACCTCTTATCCTGGTCCATCAGAGGGCAGACAGAATGAAAATCACAATCACAGAAAACTAATCAAACTGATAACATGGACCACAGCCTTGTCTAACTCAATGAAACTATGAGCCATGCCATGTAGGGCCATCCAAGACAGAGAGGTCACAGTGGAGAGTTCTGACAAAATGTGGTTCACTAAAGGGGGAATGGAAAACCATATCAGTATTCTTGCCTTGAGAACTCCATGAGCAGTATGAAAAAGCAAAAATTTATGACACTGAAAGATGAACTCCCCAGGTAGGTAGCTGCCTAATATACTACTGAAGAAGAGTGGAGGAATAACTCCAGAAAGAAAGAAGAGATGAAGCCAAAGCCAAAATAATGCCCAGGTATAGATGTGACTGGTGATGGAAGTAAAGTCTGACGCTGTAAAGAACAATATTGCATAGGAACTGGGAATGTTAGGTCCAAAACTAAAGGTAAATTGGAAGTCATCAAACAGGAGTTGGCAAGAGTGAACATCGACATTTCCGGCATCAGTGAACAAATATGGACTGGAATGGGTGAATTTAATTCAGATGACCATTATATCAAATACTGTGGGCAAGAATCCCTTAGAAGAAATGGAGTAGCCCTCAGAGTTAACAAAAGAGTCCAAAATGCAGTACTTGGGTATAATCTCAAAAATGATGGAATGATCTCTGTTCACTTCCAAGACAAGCCATTCAATATCACAGTAATCCAAGCCTATTCTCCAACCACTAATGCTGAAGAAGCTGAAGTTGAATGTTTCGATGAGGACTAACACCAAAAAAAAAAAAAAAATGACCTTTTCATCATGGGTGATGGTAATGAAAAAATAGGAATTCAAGAGACACCTGGAGTACCAGACAATTTGTCCATGGAGTACCAAATAAAGCAGAGCAAAGATTAACAGTTTTGCCAAGAAAACGCACTGGTCATAGCAAACACCCTCTTCCAACAACACAAGAGATGACTCTACAGATGGACATTACCAGATAGTCAACACCGAAATCAGATTGATTATATTCTTTGCAGTCAAAGATGGAGAAGCTCTATGTAGTCCACAAAAACAAGACCAGGAGTTGCCTGTAGCTCAGATCACAAATTCCTTATTGCCAAATTCAGACTTAAACTGAAGAAAGTAGGGAAAACCACTAGACCATTCAGTTCGGTTCGGTTCAGTTCATTTCAGGCCCTCAGTTGTGTCCAACTCTTTGCAACCCCATGAATTGCAGCACGCCAGGCCTCCCTGTCCATCACCAACTCCTGGAGTTCACTCAGACTCACGTCCAATGAGTCGGTGATGCCAGCCTTCTCATCCTCTGTCGTCCCCTTCTCCTCCTGCCTCCAATCCCTCCCAGCATCAGAGTCTTTTCCAATGAGTCAACTCTTCTCATGAGGTGGCCAAAGTATTGGAGTTTAGCTTTAGCATCAGTCCTTCCAATGAACACCCAGGACAGACTTCCTTTAGAATGGACTTGTTGGATCTCCTTGTAGTCCAAGGGACTTTCAAGAGTCTTCTCCAACAGGTATGACCTAAATCAAATCTCTTATGATTATACAGAGGAAGTGCCAAATAGTTTCAAGGTATTAGATCTGATACACAGAGTGACTGAAGAAAAATGGACATAGGTTCATGACATTGTACAGGAGGCAGTGATCAACACCATCCCCTAGAAAAAGAAATGTGAAAAGGTAATATGGTTGTCTGAGGAGGCCCTACAAATAGCTGAGCAAAGAAGAGAAGCTAAAGGCAAAGGAGAAAAGGAAAGCTATATCATCTGAAGGCAGAGTTACAAAGAATAGCAAAGAGAGATAAGGAAACCTTTCTAAGTGATCAATCAAATAATTAGAGGAAAGCAATAGAATGGGAATGACTAGAGATCTCTTCAATAAAATTAGAGATACCAAGGAAACATTTCATGCAAAGATGGGCATAATAAAAGAAATTATATTGACCTAATAGAAGCAGAAAATATTAAGAAAAGGTGACAAGAATACACAGAAGAAATATACAAAAAAGATCTTAATGACCCAGATAACCATGGTGGTGTGATCACTCACCTAGAGCCAGACATGTTGCATTGTGAAGTCAAGGGGGGCTTTGGAAGCATCACTATGAACAAAGATAATGGAGGTGATGGAATTCCAATTGAGCGATTCAAGTACTAAAAGATGCTGCTGCTTTAGTGTTTCACTCAATATGTGAGCAAATTTGGAAAACTAGGCAGTGGCCACAGGACTGGAAAAGGTCAGTTTTCATTCCAATCCCAAAGAATGGCAATGCCAAACAACGTTCAAATTATCTCACAATTGCACTCATCTCAAATGGTAGCAAATAAATGCTCAAAATTCTCCAAGCTAGGCTTCAGAATTTAGTTCAGAATGGGGAACTTCCAGATGTTCAAGCTAGATTTAGAAAAGGTGCAGGTACCAGAGATCAAATTAGCAACATGCATTGGATCCTCAAAAAGCATAGAGAACTCCAGAAAAACATCTACTTCTGCTGGGTTGACTACAGTAAAGCCTACTGTGTGGATGACAACAAACTGGAAAATTTTTCAAGAGACTGGAACACCACACCACCTTACCTGCATCCAGGGAAATCTGTATGCAGGTCAAGAAGCAACAGTTAAAACCAGACATGGAACAACAGACTGGATCCAAATCAGAAAGGATTATGACAAGGTTGTATATTGTCACCATGCTTATTTAACTGCAGCATACATCATGGGAAATGCTGGGCTGGGTGAAGCACAAACTGGAATCAAGATTGCTGGGAGAAATATCAATAACCTCAGATAGGCCGAAGACACCACTCTTATGGTAGGCAGCAAAGAACTAAAGATCCCCTTGATGAAAGTGAAAGAGGAGAGTGAAAAATCTGGCTTACAACTCAACATTCAAAAAACTAAGATTGTGACATCTGGTCCCATCACTTCATGACAAATTGATGGGGAGACAATGGAAGCAGTGGCAGACTTTCTTTTCTTGGGCTCCAAAATCACTGCAGATGGTGACTGCAGCCATGAAATTAAAAGATGCTTGCTCCTTGGAAGAAAAGCTATAACCAACCTAGACAGCATATTAAAAAGCAGAGACATTACTTTGCCAACAAATGTCCTTATTGTCAAAGGTATGGCTTTTCCAATAGTCATGTAAGGATGTGAGAGTTGGACCATAAAGAAGGCTGAGCACCCAAGACTTCATGCTTTTGAACTGTCATGTTGTAGAAGACTCTTGAGATTCCCTTGGACTGCAATGAGATTCAACTCTTTTTTTTTTTTTTTTTTTTAATTTTATTTTATTTTTAAATTTTACAATATTGTATTAGTTTTGCCAAACATTGAAATGAATCTGCCACAGGTATACCTGTGCTCCCCATCCTGAACCCTCCTCCCTCCTCCCTCCCCATACCCTCCCTCTGGGTCGTCCCAGTGCACTAGCCTCAAGCATTCAGTATTGTGCATCGAACCTGGACTGGTGACTCGTTTCATACATGATATTATACATGTTTCAATTTCATTCTCCCAAATCTTCCCACCCTCTCCCTCCCCCACAGAGTCCATAAGACTGATCTATACATCAGTGTCTCTTTTGCTGTCTCGTACACAGGGTTATTGTTACCATCTTTCTAAATTCCATATATATGTGTTAGTATACTGTATTGGTGTTTTTCCTTCTGGCTTACTTCACTCTGCATAATAGGTTCCAGTTTCATCCACCTCATTAGAACTGATTCAAATGTACTCTTTTTAATGGCTGCGTAATACTCCATTGTGTATATGTACCACAGCCTTCAATCCTAAAGGAAATCAGTCCTGAATATTCATTGGGAGAACTGATGCTGAAGCTGAAGTTCCAATACTTTGGCCACCTGATACAAAGAACTGACTCACTGGAAAAGACCTGATGCTGAAAAAGATTGAAGGCATGAGGAGAAGGGGAAGAAAGAGAATGAGATTATTGGATGGCATTACCGACTCGATGTACATGAGTTTGAGCAATCTCCGGGAGTTGGTGCTGGACTGGGAAGCCTGGCATGCTACAGTCTGAGATGGCAAAGAGTCAGATATGACCGAGCAACTGAACTGAACTGAATTATAAGTACTGTGCCTAGCTGTGCTTAGTCAGTTAATTGTGTCTGACTCTTTGGGACCCCATAAACAGTAGCCTGCCAGTCTCCTTAGTCCATGGGGATTCTCCAGGCAAGAGTATTGGAGTGGGTTGCCATGCCCTCTTCCAGGGAACATTCCCAACCCAGTCATTGAACTCAGGTATCCTACCTATAGGTGGATCCTTTACCGTCTGAGCCACCAGGGACGCCCACAATCATCAAGCAAAGAATAAATCTGAAGATATAAAATAAGACATCAAAAATCAAAAAAATGTGGGAGAGGGAAGTAAAATTGTGTAGATCTTTTAGAATGTGTTTGAAGTAGTATGACTATCAGTATGAAGCAAGCAGATTTAGCTATGGGTTGATTAACATACTTGAAAATCAAGTTAACCACAAAACAAAAAAGATACAAAAGATTCACAGAAAAACAAAAATAAAGAAACTCAAATGTTAAAAAAAAGGGAAAGTAAAACGAAGAAGGGAACAAAGAACTACAAAATCAATTGGCAAACAAAGTTTAAAATATAAATAAATACATGCTTACCAATAATTATTTTTAAAGCTAATGGATTAAATGCTGGGTCAAAAGACATAGAGTGGCAAGTTGGAGAAGAAAGTGAGGATAACAATACTCATATAAATACAATATAATTTAAAATAAAGTCCATAAAGAAAGACAAGAACACTATACAATGATAAAGGTATCAATACAAGAAGAGAATGTTTTGTTTGTTAATAAACATGCACCCACTATAAAAGTACCTACATACATAAGACAAATACGAATAGAGTAAAAGGAAAAATTGACAATAATAAAACTGTAGAATTGTATAATTTAACACACCACTGGACAGATGTTCCAGACATAAAAATTAATAGAGTAATAAAGGTCCCAATGACACAATAGACCAGTTAGAATTAATTGATATGTTCAGGACACTATATACTAAAAAACGTAAATCAACACCCCAGAACAAACATTATTTTCAGGCACACATGAAGTATTCTCTAGGATAGACCACAGGCTGGGTCACAAAAATGTGTGAATAGATTTGTGTGTGTGTGTGTGTGTGTGTGTGTGTGTACACACACACTCAGTCATGTCTAACACTTGGTTACCACATAGACTATAGTCTGCCAGGCTCCTCTGTCCACAAAATTCTCCAGGAAAGAATACTGGAGCAGCTTGTCATTTCCTACTTCAAGGAATCTTCCAAACCCAAGGATTGAACCTGTGTCTCTTGAGTCTTTTGCATTGTCAGGTGATTTCTCTAGCCCCAGTGCCACCTCTGAGAAGCCCATTCAACAAATTTAAGAGAACAGAAAGATTTCAAGCATCTTCTCTGACCAAAATGGTAAGGAACTAGAAACCAATCAGAAAAAGAAAAGCAAGGGGGAAAATGAACATATGGAGACTGAACATACTAATACAAAATCAAATAGCTCAACAATGAAATCACATAAGAAATTAGAAAAACAGCCGGAAAAACAGCAATGAAAACACAACCTTGCAAAATCAATGGGATGCAGCATCATATCCCATTGTACCCGCAAAAGCATTTCTAAAAGGTAAGTCCATAGTCATACAGGCTTCCTCAAGAAACAAGGGAAAGCTCAAAACAGAAACAAAAACCTATCACATCAAAAAACTTAGAACAAGAAGAACAAACAAAACCTAAAGTCAAAAGAAGAAGGAAATAATGTAGATTAAAGAGGAAATAAATAAAGGAGTTAAAAATGGAATAGATCAATAAAAACAAGAGGTGATTTTTGATTTGAAGAAAATCATCACTAAAAGCAAAATAAAAATTGTAAACAAAAGTCTAGGACTGGATGGCTTTGTTGGGGAATTCTACCAAATATGCAAAGAACTTACACATATCTTTCTCAATCTATTCTGAAATACTGAAGAGGAGGGAACACTCCCAAAATAATTATACATAGCCACCATTATCCAGATATGAAAATAGGACAAATACACTGCATAAAATTATAAATCAATGTTTTTGATGAAGATAAATGCAAAAATTCTCAACAAAGTATTAGAAAACAGAATCTGTCAGTACATTAAAAGGATCATATATCATGATCAAGATGGATTTATTCTGGGGTCAAATTATGGTCTAACACACTCAAGTCAATCAATGTGATACAACACATTAACAAAAGTAAAGACAAAAACCATATGATCATCTCAAAAGACATAGAAAAAACATTGGACAAAATTCAACATCCACTCATAATGAAAAGTCTCATTAAGGAGAACACAGAGGAAAAATACTTGAACTTAAAGTGCCATTGGCTTCCAGTTCAAGAATGGCAGAGTAGAAGGATGTGCACCCATCTTCTGCAAGAGTACCAAAATTGCAACTAGCTGTTGAACAACCATCGACAGTAGGACCACTGTCCTACTGTCCTAAGACAGTTGGAACCCACCATAAAAGATACCCCACGTCCAAATACAAAGAAGAAGCCACAGCAAGATGGTAGGAGGGGCACGATCATGATAAAAAGTAATACCATACCTGCTGGTTGGGTGATCCACAGACTGGAGAAGAATAATACCAAAGAAGTTCTTGCACTATTGTGAAGGTTCTCAAGCCCATGCCAGGCTTCCCAGCCTTGGGATCTGACAAAGGGACTTGGAATTGCCAGGGAATCTGGCCTTAAGGAACAGTGGGATTTGATTATAGGACTTCCAGAGGACTGATGAAAACAGAGACTCCAGTCTTGCAAAGCACAAGCAAAGTTTTGTGCACACCAAGACCCAGAAGAAAGGAGCAGTGACCCCACAGTTGATTAAACCAAAACCATCTGCAATTTTCAGAGGGCCTCCAGTGGAGGAATGGATCAACAGGGGCTCACCACAGGGACAGGGGCACTGGAAGGTCCCCCTTGGTGTAAACCCTCTTGGAGTTTGCCATTAACCCTACCGTAGATCTTCTAGACCTCAGGGCTTGGTCGCCTCAACCCAAAAAACTACCAGGGAGGGAGTTCAAACCTACTCATCACCAGATAATTAGATTAAAGCTTTACTGAGCAAGGCCCTGCCAACCAGAGCAAGATCCAGTTTTTCCCAACACCAATCCCTCACATCAAGAAGCTTACACAAGTCTCTTAGTCTCATCCATCAGAGGGCAGACAGAAGAAGCAAGAAGAAGCATAGTCTCACAGCAGCTAAAATAAAAACCATAATACAGAAAGTTAATCACAATGAAAAATCAGAAACTTATGTCCCAGATGAAGAGACATAATAAAATCCCAGAAAAACAGCTAAACGAAGTGGAGATAGGCAACCTTCCAGAAGAAGAATTCAGAATAATGATAGTGAAGATGATCCAAGATCTCAGGAAATTGATGAAGATGATGTGAGAAATGTTTACCAAAGACCTAGAAGAACTAAAGAACAAAAAACAGAGATCAATAATGCATTTGAAGGAATCAATAGCAGAATAATTGAGGCAAAAGAACAGATAAATGATCTGGAGGACAGAATGGTGGAAATAACTGCCACAGAACAGAATACAGAAAAAAATAATGAAAAGAAATGAAGACAGGCTAAGAGACCTCTGGGACAACATTAAACACACCAACATTCACATTATAAGGGTCCCAGAAGGACAAGGGGGAGAGAAAAGACCTGAGAAAATATTTGAAGAGATAATAGCTGAAACATTCCCAATATGAGAAGGGAAATAGTCAACCAAGTCCAGGAAGCACAGAGAGTTCTGGAGGGAAAAACCCAAGGAGGCACACACCGAGACACATAGTAATCAAACTGACAAAAATTAAAGACAGAGATGGATTATTAAAAGCAATCAAGGAAGGATGACGGATAACATACAAGGGAACTCCCATCAGGCTATCAGCTGATTTCTCAACAGAAACTCTACACACCAGATGAGAATGGCATGATATATTTAAAGTGATGAAAGGGAAGAACCTACAACTAAGATTACCCTACCCAGCAAGACTCTCCTTCAGATATGATGGAGAAATAAAAAGCATTTCAGAGAAGCAAAAGTTAAGAGAATTTAGCACCACCAAACCAGCTTTACAACAAATGCTAAAGGAACTTCTCTAGGCAGGATACAAGAGAAGGAAATGAGCTACAGAAAATAAACCCAAAACAATTAAGAAAATAGTAATAGGATCATACATATCAATAATTACCTTAAATGTAAATGGATTAAATTCACCAGCCAAATGACATAGATTGACTGGTGGAAGGAAACATGTACATGAATGCACTTCCACTTACCACATTGCACTGCTTGGTCCCTGCTCAAATTGTATGTAATTATTTTTTTATATTGATAAATTAATCATGTCCCCATTATGGCTTGCAATTGTAATTATCTTTTATTTTTTGTCTGGCCCTTGATTGTGAAAAGTGATAAACATCTTTTAATGTTGTGATTATGCAACTATTACTCATATAATACCATTGTATCATGATTGGTCAACAGAAAAATAATAGAGCTCTATATCATCAAATCTAGGGTCTAATAGAAAAACCTGCAATCACTTTTAAAAATCAGATACATATCAGAATTATCTTGAAAATTTTTGAAAAATACAAATGCTCAGATATTGCTTTTCTTTTTTTTTCCTCCAGAGCTCCAGATATATTTCTAATGAGCAGTAATGTTTAAAAACAACTGGACTAGATGATGATCTTTTACTTATATCTAGTTTGTTTCACTTTTTGCATCTCATATTCAGTGCTTCTATTTCATTTAGCTTATAGTCTCCAATATCTCCATTTCTTTTTTTAATCATTTGAGTGCTGAGCAACTTCCACAAAACAACTTCTGAAAGCTGGTGGAGGACACCAGGCACCCAGAAAGGTAGCTCATTCTCTTCAAAAGGAGGTAGGACAAAATATAAAAGACAAAAAGAGAGACAAAAGAGTTAGGGATGGAGACCCATCCCAGGGAGGGAGTCATGAAGGAGGAGATGTTTCCAAACACCAGGAAACCGTTTCACCAGTGGGTCTGTGGGGAGTTTTGGAATCTCAGAGAGGTAAAATAAACAGGAGAAAAAACAAAACAAAAAAAAAAAAAAAAAACAAAAAAAACACACAGAATTAGGTGCCTTAACCACACCTCCCAGCGGAGAAATAGCCCAGACACTCACATCTGCCACTGGCGAGAGGGGGAGGTATGGGTTGCATGCTTAGGGTAAGGACTGGGCCTGAATGCCCACGCCCTGAGGACAATCTGAGTTAGGGATGTTGTTAGGGATGTTGATCTGCTAACATGAGATAGCAACCCGAACTGTGTGATAGAGAGAGAGAGAGAGAGAAGGAAAAAAGAGAGAACTTTCCCGCCAAAAGCTCTAACCTAAGGCACAGCCAGGCCAGCTCACAGAACAAAGGATCAAGTGAATATCAAAGGAGAGCTAGGTAGCTGCAGACCAGCCCATTCTCTCTCTGGAGGCAGAGAGGGCAGGTGGGTGACAGCCAGAGCTGGAAGGCAAGAGGCAATTTCTGCACCAGAGATGGAATTCACCATCAAATGTGAGCAGGCTCCCAGTTGCTAACCACGTCTTCCTGGGATCCTGGATGACTGACATCTGCCAGGAGGGCTGCAGCCTGAGATCAGCCCCCCAGAGGAGACACACGGCACACCTGAGACGGCGCTCTTGTGGTGCACCCAGGAGACTGAGAGGCTCGGACTGGGGAGGTGATAAGACACACCACACACCTGTAATAGTGTGCTCACCAAGCACCTGGTCGCCTGAGCTTCTTGGACCTGGGAAGGGTACAAAAGGCAGGCTGAACCGAGTCTGTGCTTTTGTGGAGTACTCGAGAAACTGAACCTGAGCAGCTTACACATGGGAAGTGAACACAACCCAGGCCCAGTTTGGACAGTTACCCTGCAGAGCAACCTGGAGCCTGAGGGTTGTAGACTCAGAAAGCACACACCTCTGTGAGCTGGGGCAAACCCAGTGTGGTCCATACACTGCAAGCACTCCCTACACATGCCAGTGATATTTGTTTGTAGGGTTCCTCCCTCCCCACAGCACAACTGAATAAGTGAGCCTAAATAAGTGACCCCCTTTGCTCCCTTGTCAGGGCAGAAATTAGACACTGAAGAGGTTTGCAAACAGAGGAAGCCAAAATAAACAAAGAAGAGGAAGCGGCTCTGGAAGTAACAGGTGCAACATATTAAAACTCTGTTGATAGCATTGACTAAGCATTGGAAGGGGCCTATAGACCTTGAGAAGAAGTATAAGCTGGAACAAGGAACTCTCTGAATCTGAACTGACCACACACCACCCTCAACAGCTCCAGAGAAATTCCTAGATATATTTTTACTATTATCATTTTTTTTTTAATTTTTAAGTTCTTTATTACCCCTTTAATTTTCTTTTTTTTTTCAAGCTGGTTTTATTTTTATTTTTTTTAAATTTTATTTTATTTTTAAATTTTACATAATTGTATTAGTTTTGCCAAATATCAAAATGAATCCGCCACAATTTTCATTTTTATAACTTTGTTGACTCTTGCTTGGGGCCTGGTTTCAGTGTTGGTATGGAGGCTTTTGGATGAGCTCTTATTGATTAATGTTCCCTGGAGTCAGAAGTTCTCTGGTTTTCTCAAGTTTTAGATTTAAGCCTCCTGCCTCTGGCTTTCAGTCTTAGTCTTACAGTAGCCTCAAGACTTCTCCATCCATACAGCACAGATGATAAAACATCTAGGTTAATGGTGAAAAGATTCTCCATAGTGAGGGAGACCTCACCACAGTGAGGTCTTACTTTGCAAGAAAAGACCCTATATTTAAAGAAATTTTCATATATATATATATATATATATATATATATATATATAATTTTTATGACTGATTTTGTTTTGTATTTTTAATATTGTATTTTTGAGAGTCTACTCTAAGTTTTTAACCTTTGCCTTTTGGTATTTGTTATCAATTTTGTACCTTTAAGAATAAAACCTTTAGTACCCGCTTTTACTTAGGGGTGTGATTACTGGCTTGACTGCTCTCTCCCCTTTTGACTCTCCCTTTTCTCCGTCAGGTCACCTCTATCTCCTTCCTCCCTCTTCTCTTCTCTATTTAACTCTGTGAATCTCTCTGAGTGCTCCAGGCTGTGGCAAACACTTAGGGAACTGGTTATTGGCTACATTAGTCTTTCCCCTTTTGACTGCTCCTCTTCTCTTCCTGGTTAACTCTATCTCCCTCCTCCCTCTTCCCTTCTCCATGCAACTCTGTGAACCTCTCTGTGTGTCCCTCACTGTGTAGAATCTTTTCACCATTAACCCAGATGTTTTACCATCTGTGCTGTATGGATGGAGAAGTCTTGAGGCTACTATAAGACTAAGACTGAAAGCCAGAGGCAGGAGGCTTAAATCCATAACTTGAGAAAACCAGAGAACTTCTGACTCCAGGGAACATTAATAAATAAGAGCTCATCCAAAAGCCTCCATACCAACACTGAAACCAGGCTCCAAGCAAGAGCCAACAAGTTCCAGAGCAAGACACACCACACTAATTCTCCAGAAACACAGGAACATAGCCCTGAGCATTAAAATACAGGCTACCTAAAGTCACACCAAACCCAAATACACCTCAAAACTCACTACTGGATGCTTCATTGCACTCCACGGAGAGGAGATCCAGCTCCACCCACCAGAACACTGATACAAGCTTCCCTATCCAGTAAAACTTGACAAGCCACTAGTCCAACCCACCCACAGGGAGCAAGCTCCAAAATAAAGAGGAACCACAAACTTCCAGCATACAGAAAGATCACACCAAACAGAGCAATCTAAAAAAAAAAAAAAAAGGAAAATAAAAGGCAGATAAATATTCAGCAGGTAAAGAAACATGATAAATGCCTACCAAAACAAACAAAAGAGGAGGAGGTAAGGAGTCTACCTCAAAAAGAATTCAGAATAGTGATAGCAAAGATGATCAAAAATCTTGAAAACAAAATGGAGTTACAGATAAATAGAAGAGAGACAAAGATTGAGAAGATGCAATAAATGTTTAGCAAGGACATAGAAGAAATAAAGAAGAGTCAATAAATAGTGAATAATGCAATAATTGACATCAAAAGCACCCTAAAGGGAACCACCAGTAGAATAACTGATGCAGAAGACAGGATAAGTGAGATGGAAGACAGAATGGTGGAAATAAATGAAGTAGAGAGGAACCAAGAAAAAGTAATTAAAAGAAGTGAGGACAACCTCAGAGACATCTGGGACAATGTTAAATGCCCCAACATTAGAATCATAGGAGTCTCAGAAGAAGAAGACAAAAAGAAAGGCCATGAGAAAATACTTGAGGAGATAATGGTTGAAAACTTTCCTAAAATGGGGAAGGAAATAGCCACTCAAGTCCAAGAAACCCAGAGGGTCCCAAGAGGATAAACTCAAGGTGAAATACCCCAAGAAACATACTAATCAAATTAACGAATATCAAACGCAAAGAACAAATATTAAAATCAGCAAGGGAAAAGCAACAAATAATACACAAGGGGATTCCCATAAGGATAACAGCTGTAGAAACTCTTCAGGCCAGAATGGAATGGCAGGACATACTTAAAGTGATGAAAGAGAAAAATATACAAACCAAATTATAATACCCAGCAAGGATCTCATTCAAATATGAAGTAGGAATCAAAAGCTTTACAGAAGAGAAAAAGCTGAGAGAATTAAGGACCATCAAACCAGCTCTTCAACAAATGCTACAGGATCATCTCTAGACGGGAAACACAGAACCAAAAGCAGCAAAGTAAATGGCAATGGGATAATACTTATCAATAATTACCCTAAATGTAAATGGATTGAATGCCCCAACCAAAAAACAAAGACTGCCTAAATGGATACAAAAACAAGACCCCTATTTATGCTGTCTACAGAGACCTACCTCAAAACAAGGGATACATACATACTGAAAGTGAAGGGCTAATAAAAGATATTTCACACAAATGGAGATCAAAAGAAAGCAGGAGTAGCAATACTCATATCAGATAAAATAGACTTTTAAATAAGGTCATGAAAAGAGACAAAGAAGGACACTACATAATGATCAAAGGATCAATATATGAAGAAGATATAACAATTATAAATGTATATGCACCCAACATAGGAGCACCACAATATGTAAAGCAAATGTTAACAAGTATGAAAAGGGAAATTAACAATAACACAATAATAGTGGGAGACTTTAATACTGCACTCACATCTATGGATATATCAATTAAACAGAAAATTAGCAAGAAAACACAAACTTTAAATGATACAATGGACCAGTTAGACCTTACTGAAATCTATAGGATATTTCACCCCAAAGCAATGAATCTCACCTTTTCTTCAAGTGTACATGGAGCATTCTCAAGGATAGATCACACCCTGGGCCATAAATCTAGCCTTTGTAAATTCAAAAAATGTTGAAATCATTGCAAGCATCTTTTCTGGTCACAATGTGGTAAGATTAGATGCCAACTACGGGGGGGGGGGGGAACTATTAAAAATACAGTCATATGGAGCCAAAACAACATGCTCCTGAATAACCAACAAATCACAGAAGAAATGAAAAAAAGAAATCAAAATATGCACAGAAACGAATGAAAATGAAAACATGACAACCTAAAGCCTATGGGATTCAGTAAAAGCAGTGGTAAGGGGAAAGTTCACAACAATACAAGCAAGAGAAAAATCAAATAAATAACCTAACTTTACACCTAAAGCAGCTAGAAAAAGAAGAAATGAAGACCCCAGAGTTAGTAGAAGGAAAGAAATAAAAATTAGGGCAGAAATAAATGAAAAAGAAACAAAGGAGACTATAGCAAATATCAACAAAACTAAAAGCTGGTTCTTGGAGATGATAAATAAAATAGACAAATCATTAGCCAGACTCATCAAAAAGAAAAGGAAGAAGAATTAAGTCAACAAAATTAGAAATGAAAATGGAGAAATCACAACAGACAACACAGAAATACAAAGGATCATAAGAGACTACTCTCAGAAACTATATGCCCATAAAATGGACAACTTGGAAGAAATGGACAAATTCTTAGAAAAGTATAACCTTCCAAAACTGAACCAGGAAGAAATAGAAAATATGAACAGACACATCACAAGGACGGAAACTGAAACTGTAATCAGAAACCTTCCAACAAACATCCAGGACCAGGTGGCTTGACAAGTGAATTCTACAAAAAATTTAGAGAAGGAATAACGTCTATCCTACTCAAACTCTTCCAGAAAATTGCAGGGGAAGGTAACCTGCCAAACTCATTCTATAAGGCCACAATCATCCAAATATGGAAACCAGACAAAGATGCCACAAAAAAGAAAACTGCAGGCCAATATCACTGATGAACATAGATACAAAAATCCTTAACAAAATTCTAGCAAACAGAGTCCAACAACATATTAAAGAGATCATACATCATGACCAAGTGGGCTTTATCCCAGAGATGCAAGGATTATTCAATATTCACAAATCAATGTGATAAACCACATTAACAAATTGAAAGATTAAAACCATATTATTATCTCAATAGATGCAAAGAAAGCTTTTGACAAAATTCAACATCCATTTATGATAAAAAAAAAAAAAAACCTCCAGAAAGCAGGAATAGAAGGAACAGACCTCAATATAATAAAAGCCATATATGATAAACCCACAGCAAACTTTATCCTTAATGGTGAAACATTGAAAGTATTTCCCCTAAAGTCAGGAACAAGACAAGGGTGCCCACTCTCATCACTAATATTCAACACATTATGGAAGTTATAGCCACAGCAATCAGAGAAGAAAAAGAAAGAAAATGAATCCAGATTGGAAAAGAAAAAGTAAAATTGTCACTGTTTGCAGATGACATGATCCTCTACATAGAAAACCCTAAAGACACCACCATAAAATTACTAGGTTTAATCAGTGAGTATAGCAAAGTTGCAGGATATAAAATTAATACACAGAAATCTCTTGCATTCCTATACACTAACAATGAGAAAACAGAAAGATAAATTAAGGAAACAATTCCATTCACCATTGCAGCAAAAATAATAAAAAACTTTGGAATAAATCTACCTAAAGAGACAAAAGACCTATATATAGAAAACTAAAACACTGATGAGAAAAATCAAAGATGACACAAATAGATGGAGAAATATACCATGTTCATGGATAGGAAGAATCAATATAGTGAAAATGAGTATACTACCCAAAGCAATCTATAGATTCAATGCAGTCCCTGTCAAGCTACCAACGGTATTTTTCACAGAACTAGAACAAATAATTTCACAATTTGTATGGAAATACAAAAAAAGCCTCAATAGCCAAAGCAATCTTGAGAAAGAATAATGGAGCTGGAGGAATTAACCTACCTGACTTCAGACTATACTCGAATGCTGGAGTGAAGACAGTATGGTTCTGGCACAAAGACAGAAATAAAGATCAATGCAACAAAATAGTAAGCCCAGAGGTAAGTCCACACACCTATGGACATCTCATCTTTGACAAAGAGGCAAGAATATACAATGGAGAAAAGACAATCTCTTTAACAAGCCGTGCTGGGAAAACTGGTCAACGGCTTGTAAAAGAATGAAATTAGAACACTTTCTAACACCATACACAAAAACAAAATCAAAATTGATTAAGGATCTAAATGTAAGACCAGAAAGTACAAAACTCCTAGAGGAAAAGATAGGCAAAAGACTCTCTGACATTAATCACAGCAGGATCCTCTATGACCCACCTCCCACCGTGATGGAAATAAAAGCAAAAATAAACAAGTGGGACCTAATTAAACTTAAAAGCTTTTGCACAACGAAGAAAAGTATAAGCAAGGTGAAAAGACAGCCTTCAGAATTGGTGAAAATAATAGCAAATGAAGCAACTGACAAAGAATTAATCTCAAAAATATACAAGCAGCTCCTGCAGCTCAATTCCAGATAAATAAACAACCCAATCAAAAAATGGGCCAAAAAGTAAACTAAACACACATTTCTCCAAAGAAGACATACAGATGGCTAACAAATATACGAAAAGATGATCAACATCAATCATTATCAGAGAAATGCAAATTAAAACCACAATGAGATACCATCTCATGCCAGTCAGAATGGTTGATATCAAAATGTCTACAAACAATAAATGCTGGAGAGGGTGTGGAGAAAATGGAACCCTCTTACACTGTTGGTGGGAGTGCAAACTAGTACAGCCACTATGAAAAACAGTGTGGAGATTCCTGAAAAAAAAAAAAAAAAAAAAAAAAACTGGAAATAGAACTGCCATACAACACAGCAATCCTACTGCTGGGCATACACACTGAGGAAACCAGAATTCAAAGAGACTTGTATACCCCAATGTTCATCAAAGCACTGTTTACAATAGACAGGACATGGAAGCAACCTAGATTTTAATTGGTAAACAAATGGATAAGAAAGCTGTGATACATATACACAATGGAGTATTACTCAGCTATTAAAGGAATGCATTTGAATCAGTTCTAATTAGGTGGACGAATCTTGAGCCTATTATACAGTGTAAAGTAAGTCAGAAAGAAAAACACCAATACAGTATATTAATGCACATATATGGAATTTAGAAAGATGGTAATGATGACCCTATATGCAAGACAGCAAAAGAGACACATAGGTAAAGAACAGTCTTTTGGACTCTGAGGGAGACGTCGAGGGTGGGATGATTTGAGAGAATAGCTTTGAAACATGTATATTACCATATATGAAATAGATCTCCAGTCCAGGTTTGATGCATGAGACAGGGCACTCAGAGCCAGTCCACTAAGCTGATCCTGAGGGACGGAATGGGGAAAGTGTGAGGGGTTTCTGGATGGGGGACACATGTACACACCCATGGCTGATTCATGTCAATGTATGGCCATAACCATTACAATAATGTAAAGTAATTAACATCCAATTAAAATAAATACATTAATTTAAAATAAAGACCACTATATGAGAGAAGGAAGAACACTGCATAATGACCAAAGGATCAATCCAAGAATAACATATATATATACATGCACCCAACATACCTCAATACATAAGGCAAATGCTAAAAACTATTGAAGGAGAAATCAATAGTAAACAATAATAGTGGGAGATTTTAATACCCAACTCACACTAATGGACAGATCACCATGACAGCAAATTAATAAGGAAACACAAGATTTAAATTATACATTGGATCAGTTGGACATAATGGATATCTAAAAGTCATTTCATTCAGAAATAGTAAAGGTCACTTTTTTTTCCAAGTGAACATGAAATATTCTCCAGAATAGATCACTTCTTGGGACACAAATCAAACCTTTGTAAATTTTAAAAATTTGAAATAATTTCAAGCATCTTTTCTCACCACAACAGTATAAGATTAAATATCAACTACAGAAAAAAAAAAAAAAAAAAAAAAAAGAAAGGGAAAAAAAAAAAAAAAAAAAAAAACCATAAACACCTGGAAGCTAAACAGGATACTTTGGACAACTATGAGGTCACTGAAGGAATCATAGAGGAAATAACAAATTACTTAAAAACAAGTGGCAATGAAAAAAAAGACAACTTAAAGTCTATAGGATGCAGTAAAAGCAGTGCTAAGAGGGAAGTTGAGAGCAATACAAATCTACCTCATGAATCAACAGAAATATAAAATAAGGAACCTAACTCTACACCTAAAGCAACTATACAAAGAAGAAAAACAAATCCTCAAAGTCAGTAGAAGAAAGGAATCATAAAAATCAGAACACAAATAAATGAAAAAGAAATGAAGGAGACAATAGCAAAAATAAATAAAACTAAAATATGGCTCTCTGAAAAGATAAAAGAAAATGACAAACCATTAGTCATATTTATCAAGAAAAAAAGAGAAACAATTTAAATCAAAAAGTTAGACATGAAAAAGGAGAAGTTACAACAGACAATGCAGAAATACCGAGAATCATAAGAGACTACCATGAGAAAATATACACTAATAAAATGGACAACTTTGAATAAATGGACAAATTCTTTAAAAAGTATAACCTTCTAAAACTGAACCAGGAATAAATATAAAATATGAACAGATCAATCATAAGCATGAAAATAAAAACTGTAATCAAAAATCTTCCAACAACAACAAAAAAGCCCAGGCCCAGATGGCTTTACAGGTGGATTCTACCAATAGTTTAGAGAAGAGTTAACAACCATCCTTCTCAAACTCTTCCAGAAATTTGCAGAGGAAGGAAAACTCCCAAACTCATTCTATGAGGACATTGTCACCCTAATATGAAAAATATACAAAGATACCACAAGAAAAGAAAATTACAGACCAATAACAATGGTGGACATAGGTGTAAAAATCTTCAATAAAATTCTAGCAAACAGAATCCAGCAATACATAAAAAGGACCATACATCATGAGCAAGTGGGCTTTATCCCAGTGATGCAAGGATGCCTCAATATACACATATCAATGTGATATCCATATTAACAAACTGAAATGTAAAAACTATATAATCTTCTCAATAGATGCAGAGAAAGCTTTTGACAAAATTCAGCACCCATTTATGATTAAAAAAAAAAAAAAAACTCTCCTGAAAGTAAGCATAGAAAGAACATACATCAACATAATAAAGGCCATATATAACAAACCAGCATGATATATTATGTTCAACAGTAAAAAACTGAAAGTGTTTCCTCTAAGATCAAGAAGAAGAAAGGGGTACCCATTTTTGCCACTATTCTTCAACACAGTTTTGAGAGTCCTAGTCACAGCAATCAGAAAAGAAAAAGAAATAAAAAAAAATCTAGATTGGAAATAAGGGAAACTTTCACTCTTTGCAGAGGGCATGATATTATACATAGAAAATCCTGAAAATGTCACTAGAAAATTACTAGAGGTAATCAATTAGCATATTACAGCTGCAGGATATAAAATTAATACTCAGAAATCCCTTGCACTCATATGCACTAACAATGAAAAATGGGAAAGAAATTAAGGAAACAATCCCAACAAAAAGAATAAAATACCAAGGAATAAACCTACCTAAAGAGACAAAAGACCTGTAGGCATAAAACTACAAGACACTGATGTACAAAATAAATAAAGGTACAAACAGATGGAGATATATCATTTTGGAGGCTAGGAAGAGTCAATATTGTGAAAATAACTATTCTACCCAAAGCAATCTACAGATTCGATGCAACCTATATCAAACTACTCTGGTATTTTTCACAGAACCAAAACAAAAAATTCACAATTCATATGGAAACACAAAAGACCCTGAATAGTCAAAGAAATGGAACTGGAGGAATCAGCCTTCCTGAATATACTACAAAGCTATAGTCATCAAGACAGCATGGTACTGTCACCAAAATGGAAATATAGACCAATGGAACAAGATGGAAAATGCAGAAATAAATCCATGAACCTATGGGCACCTTATCTTTGACAATGGAGGTAAAAGTATGCAATGGAGAAAATAGCACCTCTTCTATAAGTGACACTGTGAAAACAGGACAGCTACATGTAAAAGAATGAAATTAGAACACCTTCCTAACACCACACACAAAAATTAACTCAAAATGGAATAAAGACTCAGAGGTAAGTCCAGAAACTATAAAGCTCTTAGAGGAAAGCTTAGGAGGTTCTCTCTTTGACATAAATGACTGCAAGATTCCTTTTGACTAACATCCTAGAGTAATGGAGATAAAAGCAAAATTAAGCAAATGGGGTCTAATTAAACTTAAAAGTTTTTGGATAGCTAAGCATACAATAAACAAGATTAAAGGACAACCTTCAGAATGGGAGAAAATAGTTTCAAACTTGATAACTGATAAGGAATTAATCTCTGAAGTGTATAAGCAGTTAATACAGCTCAATAATTGAAAAACAAACAGCCCAATCAAAAAATGAGCAGAAGACCTAAATAAACATTTCTCCAAAGAAGACATACAGATGTTCAACAAACACATGAAAAGATGCTCAACATCACGAATTATTAGAGAACTGCAAATCAAAACTACAATAAAGTACCACCTCACACTTGTCAGAATCAGTTCAGTTCAGTTCAGTCGCTCAGTTGAGTCCGACTCTTTGCGACTCCATGAATCACAGCACGCCAGGCCTCCCTGTCCATCACCAACTCCCGGAGTTCACTCAAAATCATGTCCATTGTGTAGGTGATGCCACCCAGCCATCTCATCCTGTCGTCCCCTTCTCCTAATGCCCCCAACCCCTCCCACTATCAGGGTCATTTCCAATGAGTCAACTATTCGCATGAGGTGGCCAAAGTATTGGAGTTACAGCTTCAACATCAGTCAGTCCTTTCAATGAACACCCAGGACTGATCTCTTTTAGGATGGACTGGTTGGACCTCCTTGAAGTCCAAGGGACTCTCAAGAATCTTCTCCAACACCACAGTTCAAAAGCATCAATTCTTTAGTGCTCAGCTTTCTTCACAGTCCAACTCTCACATCCATACATGACCACTGGGAAAACCATAGCCTTGACTAGACAGACCTTTGTTGGCAAAGTACTGTCTCTGCTTTTGAATATGCTATCTAGGTTGGTCATAACTTTCCTTCCAGGGAGTAAGTGTCTGTTAAATTCATGGCTGCAATCACCATCTGCAGTGATTTTGGAGCCCCCAAAAATAAAGTCTGACACTGTTTCCAATGTTTCCCATCTATTTCCCATGAAGTGATGGGACCAGATTCCATGATCTTAGTTTTCTGAATGTTGAGCTTTAAGCCAACTCTTTCACTCTCCTCTTTCACTTTCATCAAGAGGCTTCTTAGTTCCTCTTCAGTTTCTGCCATAAGGGTGGTATGATCTGCATATCTGAGGTTATTGATATTTCTCCCGGCAATCTTGATTCCAGCTTGTGCTTCTTCCAGCCCAGCTTTTCTCATGATGTACTCTGCATATAAGTTAAATAAGCAGGGTGACAATATACAGCCTTGACGTACTCATTTTCCTATTTGGAACCAGTCTATTATTTCATGTCGAGTTCTAACTGTTGCTTCCTGACTTGCATAAAGGTTTCTCAAGAGGCAAGTCAGGTGGTTTGGTATTCCCATCTCTTTCAGAATTTTCCACAGTTTATTGTGATCCACACAGTCAAAGGCTTTGGCATAGTCAATAAAGCAGAAATAGATGTTTTTTTTTTTTTTTTTTCTGGAACTCTCTTGCATTTTCCATGATCCAGTGGATGTTGGCAATTTGATCTCTGGTTCCTCTGCCTTTTCTAAAACCAGCTTAAACATCAGGAAATTCATGGTTCATGTATTGCTGAAGCCTGGCTTGCAGAATTTTGAGCATTACTTTACTAGCTTGTGAGATGAGTGCAATTGTGCTGTAGCTTGAGCATTCTTTGGCATTGCCTTTCTTTGGGATTGGAATGAAAACTGACCTTTTCCAGTCCTGTGACCACTGCTGAGTTTTCCAAATTTTCTGGCTTATTGAGTGCAGCACTTTCACAGCATTATCTTTCAAGATTTGAAATAGCTCAACTGGAGTTCTATCACCTCCATTAGCTTTGTTCGTAGTGATGCTTCCTAAGGCCCACTTGGCTTTGCATTCCAGGATATCTGGCTCTAGGTGAGTGATCACACCACCGTGATTATCTTGGTCATGAAGATCTTTTTTGTACAGTTCTTCCATGTATTCTTGCCACCTCTTCTTACCATAATCAAAAAAAATCTACAGATAATAAACGCTGGAGTGGATGTGGATAAAAGGGAACCCTCTTGCACTGTTCGTGGGAATATAAATTGTTAGAGCTACTGTATGAAAAGTATAGACATTCCTTTAAAATCTAGGAATAAAATTACCGTATGACCAGCAATCTCTCTACTGGACATATACCCTGAGAAACCATAATTGAAAAAGACACATCTACCCCAATAGTCATAGCAGCATTATTTACAATAGCTAGGACATAGAAGCAACCTAAATGCCCATCAACAGATGAATGAATAAAGAAGATGTGGTACATATATGGACTTCTCTAGTGTCTCAGACAGTAAAGAGTTGGCCTGCAATGCTGGAAATCCAGATTTGATCCCTGGGTCAGGAAAATGCTCTGAGAAGGGAAAGGCTACCTACTCCAGTATTCTTGCCTGGAGAATTTCCCAGAAAGAGGATCCTGGCAGACTATATACAATGGGAAATTACCAAGCCATAAAAAAGAATTAGTTTGTGTTAATTTCGGTGGGATGGATGAACCTAGAGCCTGTTATACAAAATGAAATAAGTCGGAAAGGAAAAAAAGATATAGTATATTAATGTGTCTGTGTGTGTATATATATATATATATATATATATATATATATGCATATATAAAATATCTCTTCTCATTTTGCCTTCAATCTTCCCCAACATCAGGAAAATGAAAAAGGAAAAAAAAATGAGAAGCAGGCAGCAGAGGAAGAGATGGTTAGATAGCATCACTGACTCGACAGACATGAATTTGAGCAGAATCCAAGATATAGTGAAAGACAGGGAAGCCGGTGTGCAACAGTACACAGGGTCACAAAGAATTGGGCATGAGTTAGCAACTGAACAACAGCATATGGAATCTAGAAAAATGGTATTGATGAACCTATTTGAAGGTGAGGAATGGAGATGCGGACATGGAGAAATGACGTGTGGATAGTGGGGGAAGGAAAGACTGGGAAGAATGGAGAAAGTAGTGAATATATATATATATATATATATATATATATATTACCATGTGTAAAATATATATCTGGTGAGAAGTTGCTGTATAACACAGTGAGCCCAGCCTGATGTTCTGTGATGACCTATAGGGGTTGGGTGAGGAGAGGGGATAGAGCCACAAGGGGAAGGTGACATATGTATAATTATGTCTGATTTGCATTATTGTACAGCAGAAACCAACATAGTATTGTAAAGCAATTTTCCTCCAATTAAAAAATAAATTAAAAAATTGTAAAGAGAAAGCAAAAAAAAATCAAAAATTGGTTTATTTTTGTGTAGTCATTTTAATATTGAACATGGAAGAATAAAGCAACAGTTTTGACATATTTTTATTTTTAGTAACTAATTTTATTGACATATAGCTTATTTACAATGTTGTGTTAACTTTTTATTATGGTTTATCACAGGGAGGGAAGGAAGAAAGGAAAGAAGTATAAATAACTGTAGAAACTAAGATGACAGTATTAACAGGAGTTGTAACAGGGCTTACAGGACATGGTGTCATTAATAGATTTGGGTTATATTTCAAGAAAGGTAAAAACACAACTGAAATACAAAAAAAAATATGCAATGTATGTAGAAGATGAAATGAATGATCGAACATGTCAAAAGTGGTTTGTGAAGTTTCATGCTGAAGATTTATCACTGGATGATACTTCATCTTTTGGTAGACCAGTTGAAGCTGATAGCAATCAAATTGAGACATTAATTGTGAACAATCAATTTTATACCATATCAGAGATAGCTGACATACTCAAAATATCCAAATCAAGCATTTAAAATAATCTGCACCAGCTTAGTTATGTTAATCCCTTTGATGTTTGGGTTCCACATAAGTTAAATGAAAAAAACCTTCTTGACCATGTTCTTGCATGCAATTCTTCACTGAAACAATGAAAACGTTCCATTTTTAAAACAAATTGTGATGAACATTGGGGTACACGGGTCTCTTTCAGTTCTGATTTCCTCAGTGTGTATGAACAGCAGTGGGATTGCTGGGTCATATGGCAGTTCTATTTCCAGTTTCCTAAGGTATCTCCACACTGTTCTCCAATAGCCAGGGCATGGAAGCAACCTAGATGTCCATCAGCAGATGAATGGATAAGAAAGCTGTGGTACATATACACAATGGAGTATTACTCAGCCATTAAAAAGAATACATTTGAATAATTTATAATGAGATGGATGAAACTGGAGCCTATTATACAGAGTGAAGTAAGCCAGAAAAAAAAAAAAACAAACACCAATATAGTATCCTAACGCACATATATGGAATTTAGAAAGATGGCAATGACAACCCTGTATGCAACAACCCTGTATGCAAGACAGCAAAAGAGACACAGATGTATATAACAGTCTTTTGGACTCTGTGAAGGGGGGGATGATTTGGGAGAATGGCATTAAAACATGTATAATATCATATAAGAAATGAATCGCCAGTCCAGGTTCGATGCAGAATACAGGAAGCTTGGGGCTGGTGCACTGGGATGACCCAGAGGGATGGTATGGGGAGGGAGGTGGAGAGGGGTTCAGGATGGGGAACACATGTACACCCATGGCAGATGCATGTTGATGTATGGCAAAACCAATACAATATTGTAAAGTAAAAAAAAAAAAAAAAATATATATATATATATATATATATACACACACACACACACATATATAAGAAAATAAATAAATAAATAAAACAAATTGTGATGGGCAATGAAAGTGAATACCATATGATAATGCAGATTGGAGAGGTTGTGAGGCAAATGTAAAGAGTCACCACTAAACATACCAAGATAATCTGCTGTATTTCCAGATATTACACCTTTGGATTTACATTTATTTTGGACTTTACAAAATTCTCTTCATGGAAAAAAAAATTTCAATTCCCTGGAAGACTGTAAAAGGCACTTGGAACAGTTCTTTGATCAAAAAGATAAAAAGTTTTAGGAAGATAGAATTTTAAGGTTGCATAAAAAATGGCAGAAGGTAGAAGAAGCTTTGTGGGTCAGAATAGGAGAAAGAATTGCAAAGACTTGAAATGGAGCTGAGCTGTGTGTGGGGCTGGGGAGACAATATCATAGTAAATTGGTGTTGGTAGAGAGAATTCAGACAACCAGAGAACAATCTGAAGAACTCTGAGTGAGAAATGGGCACAAAAAGTAAAATGGGGATGTACAATACCACTGCAATTTCAGCAAAGACCCTTGCAATAGGAAGCCTGTGACTGCCCTTCCTATTGCTCCTTCCATGACTTACAGTTAATCAGATGTGATTGCTGCTTTAATTAAAGGACATTAGAACAAATGCAGTACTGAATTGTGCCTGTTTTTGTTCTCTAATATTTCCACTTTTATCATTATGGTCACGAACAGTTCATTACTGGTAATTAATATTTATTTCATGCTTTCTAATTGAAGATATTGTCAAGGGATTGGTAAGATTGGGTTTCAGTATCCAACGATTTTGGCCAGTTTGTCCTGCTCTGCTTACTGCCCCATTCATTTCCCTGTTATTTCATTTCTCCTGCAACTATACTCCCATGGTGAAAGAATCAGAGCAGTTCAAACATCAATAAATCAGCATCTCAAACAAGTCGACATTACTGTCTTTGTTGTGTGACTGCATATTCCCTGTGTAGAAGAGTGATGTGATGAATATAGAAGATATTTTCTCACGGTGTACTTCTGTCTCAAAAACCAGATGGGTGGTCAGATACATAAAAGTGAGCTACCATTTGGATATTGCCCTTTTTGCATGTTTCATTTTGTACCAAAGCTATTAATCATATATTTCTCTCTCATTATGTAATTCTAAACCTTCTCATTTAAAGCATTACATGAGAGCAAGTCATTATAGCAATATGTTTAAGAAAATAATTCAGAGCCAATGTTGTTAATCTCTGTCCAAGTTTGTAATCAAGAAGTTTATTTTAAAAAGGCCAAGAAAAGTCTGGGTCTCAGATTAAGAAACATTTCACTCATAGCAAACTTAAAACTAAATGTGTGAAATTGATATTTTTAGGATTTTGTATCAATGTAGCTATTAAAAGTTCTTGATTTATTTATTTTCCTTTTTATGGAAGTATAGTTGATTTACAATGTTGTGGCAATTTCTATTGTACAACATAGTGACTCAGTTTTATATATATATATTATGTATCCTTTCCCACTATGATGTATCCCAGGATATTAAATATAGTCCCTTGTGCTACACAGTAAGACATTGTTGTTTATCCAATCTAAATGTAATAGCTTACATCTACTAACCCCAGATTCCCAGTCCATCCCTCTCCCCTACCACACTCCCCCATGGCAACCACAAGTCTCTTATCTATGTTTGTGAGCCTATTTTCCTTTAAACTATTTTTTTCTCTGAAAGACTTAGACAATAGAAAACTGGGTTAAATACTAATAAGAACATATATTTTTCATTATGAATTTTAAAGATCTGAATATGAGGCCCTGATAGATCTGGAAAGTCAGAGTACATTTATGTCATATGAGGAGTAGAAGAGTGATATTAATGTTGGTTTCAGATTTATATCCTTAGCCCCACTTTTGCTCTTTCCTCTACACCTCTTTCCTGGATACAAGGAAAGAAAAGAAGATGGGATACAATTTATAGGTGGCTGACATTACTTTAGGTTCTTTACTAATATTTGATTATTAGGCTGCTCTATTTTCAGTGAGATTCATTTCTGATCCATTTGCATTGCAAAGCCATGGAAGTGTTAAAACATTTATTAAGTGACAAATTGGGAGATAATTTTTCTCTTGTAATATTTTCTTAAAAGTCAGGAGGAATTGGTTTCATTTTATTTTTTTAATTTTTTTAAATTTAATATAAATTTATTTATTTCAAATGGAGGCTAATTACTTTACAATATTGTATTGGTTTTCCATACATTGACATGAATCTGGCATGAGTGTACTAGTGTTCCCCATCCTGAACCCCCCTGTCAGCTCGCTCCCTATCCCATCCCTCTGGGTCATCCCAGTGAACCAGCCCCAAGCATCCTGTATCACGCATTGAACCTGGACTGGCAATTCATTTCACATAAGATATTATACATGTTTCAATGCCATTCTCCCAAATCATCCCACCCTCGCCCTCTCCCACAGACTCCAAAAGACTGTTCTATATATCTGTGTCTCTTTTGCTGTCTTGCATACAGGGTTATTATTACCATCTTTCTAAATTCCATATATATGTGTTAGTACACTGTATTGGTGTTTTTCTTTCTGGCTTACTTCACTCTGTATCATCCAACTCATGAGAACTGATTCAAATATATTCTTCTTAATGGCTGAGTAATACTGTATCGTGTATATGTACCACAGCTTTCTTATACATTCGTCTGCTGATGGACATCTAGGTTGCTTCCATATCCTGGCTATTAAAAACAGTGCTGTGGTGAACATTGGGGTACATGTGTCTCTTTCAATTCTGGTTTCCTCATTGTGTATGCCCACTAGTGGTATTGCTTGGTCATAAGGCAGTTCTATTTCCAGTTTTTTTAAGGATTCTCCACACTGTACTTCATAGTGGCTGTACTAGTTTGCATTCCCACTAACAGTGTAAGAGGCTTCCCTTTTCTCCACACCCTCTCTAGCATTTATTGCTTCTAGACTTTCTGATAGCAGCCCTTCTGACTGGCGTGAAATGGTACCTCATTGTGGTTTTGATTTGCATTTCTCTGATAATGACTGATGTTGAGCATCTTTTCATGTATTTGTTAGCCATCTGTATGTCTTCTTTGGAGAAATGTCTATTTAGTTCTTTGGCCCATTTTTTGATTGGGTCATTTATTTTTTTGGAATTGAGCTGTAGGAGTTGCTTGTATATTTTTGAGATTAATTCTTTGTCCGTTGCTTCATTTCCTATTATTTTCTCCCATTCTGAAGGGTGTTTTTTTCACCTTGCTTAGAGTTTCCTTTGTTGTGCAGAAGGTTTTAATTTTAGTTAGGTCCCATTTGTTTATTTTTGCTTTTATTTCCAATATTCTGGCAGGTGGGTCATAGAGGATCCTGCTGTGATTTATGTCAGACACTGTTTGCCTATGTTCTCCTCTGGGAGTTTTATAGTTTCTGGTCTTACGTTTAGATCTTTAATTCATTTTGAGTTTATTTTTGTGTATGGTATTAGAAAGTGTTCTAGTTTCATTCTTTTACAAGTGGTTGACCAGTTTTCCCAGCACCACTTGTTAAAGAGATTGTCTTTAATCCATTGTATATTCCTGCCTCCTTTGTCCAAGATAAGGTGTCCATAGGTATGTGGATTTATCTCTAGGCTTTCTATTTTGTTTCATTGATCTATATTTCTGTCTTTGTGCCAGTACTATACTGTCTTAATGACTGTGGCTTTGTAGTAGAGCCTGAAGTCAGGCAGGTTGATTTCTCCAGTTTCATTCTTCTTTCTCAAGATTGCTTTGGCTATTTGAGGTTTTTTGTATTTCCACACAAATTGTGAAAGTATTCGTTCTAGCTCTGTGAAAAATACCTTTGGTAGCTTGATAGGGATTGCACTGAATCTAAGGATTGCTTTGGATAGTATACTCATTTTCACTATATTGATTCTTCTGATCAATGAAAAGGGTATATTTCTCTATCTATTAGTGTCGTCTTTGATTTCTTTCACCCATGTTTTATAGTTTTCTATATATAGGTCTTTAGTTTCTTTAGGTAGATATATTCCTAAGTATTTTATTCTTTTCGTTGCAATGATGAATGGAATTGTTTCTTTAATTTCTCTTTCTGTTTTCTCATTATTAGTGTATAGGAAAGCAAGGGATTTCTGTGTGTTGATTTTATATCTTGCAAATTTACTATATTCATTGATTAGCTCTAGTAATTTTCTGGTGGAGTCTTTAGGGTTTTCTCTATAGAGGATCATGTCGTCTACAAACAGTGAGAGTTTTACTTCTTCTTTTCCAATTTGGATTATTTTATTTCTTTTTCTGCTCTGATTCCTGTGGCCAAAACTTCCAAAACTATGTTGAATAGTAGTCATGAAAGTGGGCACCCTTGTCTTGTTCCTGACTTTAGGAGAAATGCTTTCAATTTTTCACCATTGAGGATAACGTTTGCTGTGGGTTTGTCATATATAGCTTTTATTATATTGAGGTATGTTCCTTCTATTCCTGCTTTCTGGAGAGTTTTTTTTATCATAAATAGATGTTGAATTTTGTCAAGGCTTTCTCTGTATCTATTGAGATAATTATATGGCTTTTATTTTTCAATTTGTTAATGTGGTGTATTATACTGATTTGTGGATATTGAAGAATCCTTGCATCTCTGGGATAAAGCCCACTTGGTAATGGTGTATGATCTTTTTAATGTGTTGTTGGATTCTGATTGCTAGAATTTTGTTAAGGATTTTTGCATCTATGTTCATCAGTGATATTGGCCTATAGTTTTTTGTTCATTGCATCTTTGTCAGGTTTTGGTATTAGGGTGATGGTGGCCTGATAGAATGAGTTTGGAAGTTAACCTTCCTCTGAAATATTCTGGAAGAGTTTGAATAGGATAGATGTTCAGTTCAGTGGCTCAGTCATGTCCGACTCTTTGTGACCCCGTGAATCACAGCACACCAGGCCTCCCTGTCCATCACCAACTCCCGGAGTTCACTCAGACTCACGTCCATCAAGTCAGTGATGACATCCAGCCATCTCATCCTCTGTCATCCCCTTCTCCTCCTGCCCCCAATCCCTCCCAGCATCAGAGTCTTTTCCAATGAGTCAACTCTTCGCATGAGGTGGTCAAAGTACTGGAGTTTCAGCTTTAGCATCATTCCTTCCAAAGAAATCCCAGGGCTGATCTCTTTCAGAATGGACTGGTTGGATCTCCTTGCAGTCCAAGGGACTCTCAAGAGTCTTATCCAACATAACAGTTCAAAAGCATCAATTCTTTGGTGCTCATCTTTCTTCACAAACCAACTCTCACTTCTCTAAATTTTTGGTATAATTCAGCTGTGAAGCCGTCTGGACCTGGGCTTTTGTTTGCTGGAAGATTTCTGATTTCAGTTTCAATGTATGTGCTTGTGATGGATCTCTTAAGGTTTTCTATTTCTTCCTGGTTCAGTTTTGGAAAATTGAACTTTTCTAAGAATTTGTCCATTTCTTCCAAGTTGTCCATTTTATTGGCATATAATTCCTGATAGTAGTCTCTTATGATCCTTTGTATTTCTGTGTTGTCTGTTGTGATCTGTCCATTTTCATTTCTAATGTTAATGATTTGATTTCTCTCCCTTTGTTTCTTGATGAGTCTGGCTAATGCTTTGTCAAGTTTATTTATCCTCTCAAAGAACCAGCTTTTGGATTTGTTGATTTTTGCTATGGTCTCTCTCTCTCTCTCTCTCTCTTTTTTTTTTTTTTTGCATTTATTTCTGCCCTAAGTTTTAAGATTTCTTTCCTTCTACTAACCCTGGGGTTCTTCATTTTTTCCTTTTCTAGTTGCTTTAGCTGTAGAGTTAGGTTATTTATTTGACTCTTTTTCTTGTTTCTTGAGGTATGCTTGTATTGCTATGAACCTTCCCTTAGCACTGTTTTACAGTGTACCACAGATTTGGGGTTGTTGTGTTTTCATTTTCACTTGTTTCTACACATATTTTGATTTATTTTTTTTTTTAATTTCTTCTGTGATTTGTTGGTTATTCAGCAGTGTGTTGTTCAGCCTCCATATGTTGGAATTTTTAATAGTTTTTCTCCTGTAACTGAGATCTAATCTTACTGCATTGTGATCAGAAAAGATGCTTGGAATGATTTCTTTCTTTCTTTTTTTTTTTTTTTTTTTTTTGTGATCTATCCTGGAGAAGATCCCGTGTGCACTTGAGCAAAAGGTGAAATTCATTGTTTTGGGGTGAAATGTACTACAGATATCTATTAGGTCTAACTGGTCTATTGTATCATTTAAAATGTGTGTTTCCTTGCTAATTTTCTGTTTAGTTGATCTATCCATAGGTGTGAGTGGGGTATTAAAGTCTCCCATTATTATTTTGTTATTGTTAATTTCCCCTTTCATACTTGTTAACATTTGTCTTATATATTGTGGTGCTCGTATGCTGGGTGCGTATATATTTATAATTGTTATATCTTCTTCTTGGATTGATCCTTTCATCATTGTGTAATGTCATTCTTTGTCTCTTTTCACAGCCTTCATTTTAAAATTTATTTTATCTGACATGAATATTGCTACTCCTGCTTTCTTTTAGTCTCTCTTTGTGTGGAATATCTTTTTCCAGCACTTCACTTTCAGTCTGTATGTGTCCCTTGTTCTGAGGTGGGTATCTTGTGAACAACATATATAGGGGTGTTGTTTTTGTATTCATTCAGCCAATCTTTGTGTTTTCGATTGGACATTCAACCCATTTACATTTAAGGTAAGTATTGATAAATTTGATACCGTTGGTATTTACTTTATTGTTTTTGGTTTCGAGTGTATACACCTTTTTTGTGTTTCTTCTCTAGAGAAGATCCTTTAGCATTTGTTGGAGAGCTGGTTTGGTGGTGCTGAATTCTCTCAGCTTTTGCCTTTCTGTAAAGCTTTTGATTTCTCCTTCATATTTGAATGAGATCCTTGCTGGGTACAGTAATCTGGGCTGTAGGTTATTTTATTTCATCACTTTAAGTATTTTCTGCCATTCCCTTCTGGCCTGAAGAGTTTCTATTGAAAGTTCAGCTGTTATCCTTATGGGAATCCCCTTGTGTGTTATTTGTTGTTTTTTCCCTTGCTATGTTTAATATCTGTTCTTTGTGTTTGGTCTTTGTTAATTTAATTACTATGTGCCTTGGTGTGTTTCACCTTGGGTTTATCCTGTTTGAGACTCTCTAGGTTTCTTGGACTTGGATGATTATTTCCTTCCCCATTTTAAGGAAGTTTTCAACTATTATCTCCTCAACTATTTTCTCATGATCTTTCTTTTTGTCTTCTTCTTCTGGGACTCCTATGATTCACATGTTGGTGCATTTAACATTGTCCCAGAAGTCTCTGTGATTGTCCTCATTTATTTTAATTTGTTATTCTTTTTCCCTCTCTGATTTATTTCTTTCTACCATTCTATCTTCTAATTCACTAATCCTATCTTCTGCCTCTGTTATTCTACTATTTGTTGCCTCCAGAGTGTTTTTGATCTCATTTATTGCATTATTCATTATATACTGACTCTTTTTTATTTCTTTGAGGTCCTTGTTAAACCTTTCTTGCATCTTCTCAATCCTTGTTTCCAGGCTATTTATCTGTGATTCCATTTTGATTTCAAGATTTTGGATCATTTTCACTATCATTATTTGGAATTCTTTATCAGGTAGATTCCCTATCTCTCCCTCTTCTGTTTGGTTTGGTGGGCATTTATCCTGTTCCTTTACCTGCTGGGTATTCCTCTGTCTCTTCATCTTGTTTATATTGCTGTGTTTGGGGTGGCCTTTCCGTATTCTGGCAGTTTGTGGAGTTCTCTTTCTTTTGGAGTTTCCTCGCTGTGGGTGGAGTTGGATGGGTGGCTTGTCAAGGTTTCCTGGTTAGGAAAACTTGTGTTGGTGTTCTGGTGGTTGGAGCTGGATTTCTTCTCTCTGGAGTGCAATGAAGTGTCCAGTAATGAGTTATGAGATGTCAATGGGTTTGGAGTGACTTTGGGCAGCCTGTATATTGAAACTCAGGGCTGTGTTCTTATGTTCCTGGAGAATTTGCATGGTATATCTTGCTCTGGATCTTGTTGGCCCTTTGGTGGTGCTTGGTTGCAGTGTAGGTATGGAGACGTTTGATGATCTCCTGTCGATTAATGTTCCCTGGAGTCAGGAGTTCTCTGGTGTTCTCACATTTTGGACTTAAGCCTCCTGCTTCTGGTTTTCAGTCTTATTTTTACAGTAGCCTCAATACTTCTCCATCTATACAGCACCATTGATAAAACATCTAGATTAAAGATGAAAAGTTTCTCCACAGTGAGGGACACTGGAGAGGTACACAGAGTTACATGGAGAAGAAAAGAGGGAGGACAGAGATAGAGGTGACCAGGAGGAGAAGAGGGAGAATCAAAAGGGGAGAGAGCAAGCTAGCTAGTAATCACTTCCCTATGTGCTCTCCACAGTCTGGATCCCTCAGAGATGTTAACAGAGTTACACAGAGAAGAGAAGAAGGAGGAAGGAGACAGAGGTGACCAGGAGGATAAAAGGGGGAATCAAAAGGAGAGAGACATATCTAGCCAGTAATCAGTTCCCTAAGTGTTCTACACAGCCTGGAACAAACAAAGAGATTCACTAATTTGGGTAGAGATGAGAAGGGGGAGGAGGAGATAGAGGCGACCTGGTGGAGAAAAAGGAGAGTCCAAAGATGGAGAGAGCAATCAAGCCAGTAATCTTACTCACAAGTAAAAATGAGTAATGAAGATTGCATTCTTAAAGGTACAAAATTGATCACAAATATCAAAAGCAATGATTAAAAATCTACAGTAGAGTTTAGATTCTCAAAAACGCAATATTAAAGAAAAAAAACAAAGTCACAAAATTATATATATATATATAATAATTTTGTGACTTTGTTCATATATATATATATGAAGTTTGCTTTAAAAATAGGGTCTTTTTAAAAAGTAATAGTATGTTATAAAAATGAAAAAATAAAGGAGTAATGGACTTAAAATTAAAAAAATAAATAAAAATAAAAATAAAAAAAATGATAGTAGTAAAAATATATCTAGGACTTTCTCTGGTGTTGTTTACAGTGTGGGGTCAGTTGATTTTCAGATAGTTCCTTTATCCAGCTTATACTTCTCAAGGTCTATAGGCCCTTTCCTATGTAGTCATTGCTAACTGCAGGGTTTTAATCTATTGCACCTGTCACTTCCAAAGCAGTTCCCTCTGTTTATTTTAGCTTCTTCTGTATGCTGGTCTCTTCAGTGTCTAATTTCTGCCCTGATGCAAGGGGGTGGTGGTGGTCACTTTTTTAGGCTTACTTGTTCAGTCATGCTGTGGGGAGGGAGGAACACTGCAAACAAATATCACTGGAATGTGTGAGAGTGTTTGCAGTGTCTCTGCCATACTGGGCTTGCCCCCGCTCACTGGCATGTGTGCTTTCCCATTCTACACTGTTCAGGCTCTAGGTTGCTCTGCCGGGAACTGTCTGGGACGGGGATGACCAGGTACTTGGTGAGCACAGTCGCCGGCAGCTGGGGGCTGCCTCTTATCGCCTCCCTGGTCCCAGCCCCTCGGTTTTCTGACTGTATAACCAGCACACCTTCTCAGGTGTGCTGTGTGTCTCTTCTGGGGTGCTGATCTCTGGCTCTGACCCTTGCAGTAGATGTCAACCGTACAGAATCCCAAGAAGTCCTGGTTAGCAACAAAGCCTGCTTTCAGTTTGGTGGATGATGCCTCTCTGGGGCGGCGATTGCCCCCTTCTGGTTCTGACTGCCCTAGCCTGCCTGTCTCCAGCAGGGGATGGGCCAGTCTGCAGTTGGCTAGCTCTACTCATTCCTTTGTTCTGTAAGCAGACCTGGTGGTACTTCACTTCAGTCGCTCAGTCGTGTCTGACTCTTTGCAACCCCACGAATCACAGCACGCCAGGCCTCCCTGTCCATCATCAACTCCCAGAGTTTATTCAAACTCATGTCCATCGAGTCAGTGATGCCATCCAGCCATCTCATCCTCTGGTGTCCCCTTCTCCTCCTGCCCCCAATCCCTCCCATCATCAGGGTCTTTTCCAATGAGTCAACTCTTCGCATGAGGTGGCCAATGTATTGGAGTTTCAGCTTTAGCATCAGTCCTTCCAATGAACACCCAGGACTGATCTCCTTTAGGATGGACTGGTTGGATCTCCTTGCAGTCCAAGGGACTCTCAAGAGTCTTCTCCAACACCACAGTTCAAAAACATCAATTCTTGGGTGCTCAGCTTTCTTCACAGTCCAAATCTCACATCCATACATGACCACTGGAAAAATCATAGGCTTGACTAGACGGACCTTTGTTGGCAAAGTAATGTCTTTGCTTTTGAATATGCTATCTAGGTTGGTCATACCTTTCCTTCCAAGGAGTAAGCGTCTTTTAATTTCATGGCTGCAGTCACCATCTGAAGTGATTTTGGAGCCCCAAAAAATAAAGTCTGACACTGTTTCCACTGTTTCCCCATCTATTTCCCATGAAGTGATGGGACCAGATGCCATGATCTTCGTTTTCTGAATGTTGAGCTTTATGCCAAGTTTTTCACTCACTACTTTCACTTTCATCAAGAGGCTTTTTAGTTCCTCTTCACTGTCTGCCATATGGGTGGCGCCATCTGCATATCTGAGGTTATTGATATTTCTCCCAGCAATCTTGATTCCAGCTTGTGCTTCTTTCAGCCCAGTGTTTCTCATGATGTACTCTGCATATAAGTTAAATAAGCAGGGTGGCAATATACAGCCTTGACATTCTCCTTTTCTTATTTGGAAGCAGTCTGTTGTTCCATGTCCAGTTCTAACTGTTGCTTTGGTGTCTTAGGTTAGGGCTTTTCGTGGGATTTTATCCCACAGTCTGGTTTGCTATCTCAAGTTAGTTCCCTCAGATTGCCCTCAGGGCATTCTTGCCTGGTCCTTACCCTAAGCAATGCAGCCCGCACCTCCCTGTCCAGTCCCAGCTTGCTAGTGGTGGATGCGAGTGTCTGCTGCTTCTCTGCTGGGAGTTTCTGTTAGGCATGTAATCTGTGGGGTTTAACTATTTATTTATTTTTTATCCTGATTATGTTGCCCTCTGAGGTTCCAGGGCTCACCACAGACTCACCAGTGAGAGTGTTTCCTGGTGTTTGAAAACTTCTCTCTTTTTTAAACCTCCCTTCCTGGGATGGATCTCTGGCCCTACCTCTTTTGTTTCTCTTTTTATCTTTTGTATTTTTTCCTACCTCCTTTCGAAGACAATGGTCTGCCTTTCTGGGTGCCTGATGTCCTCTGCCAGCATTCAGAAGTTGTTTTGTTGAATTTTCTCAGTGTTCAAATGTTCTTTTTATAAATTTGTGGGGGAGAAAGTGGTCTCCCCACTTATTCTTCCACCATCTTAGGACTTACCCTCTGGTTTCATTTTAAAGTGTACTGCATAGAAACAACTTTCTTTTTCATTTTTATTTCTTACTCTCAATTGTCCTCTTTTTTAAATCACTTTTTCCCTCTTTTCACTTCTTTTCTTCCTTCCTCTCTTTGTCTTTTTTTTTTTTTCCTGGAGACACTTCTATGAGTCATGGACATATGACCATAACAAAAGAGAATAGATATGAAGTAGAAAGTGGTTTTGCACTAAGAGTTTTCCTCTCAAACAGATGTCCTGATCTTTTATGAGACTGCCACTCTTAACCATTGCTTATTTTTTCTTTATTTTCATACTTTTTTGATATCTATAATATCATTCAGTTCAGTTCAGTTCAGTTTCTCAGTCATGTCTGACTCTTTGTGACCCCATGAACTGCAGCATGCCAGGCCTCCTTGTCCATCACCAACTCCCAGAGTTTACTCAAACTCATGTCCATCGAGTCAGTGATGCCATCCAGCCATCTCATCTTCTCTCGTCCCCTTCTCCTCCTGCCCCCAATCCCTCCCGTCATCAGGGACTTTTCCAATGAGTCAACACTTCCCATGAGGTGGCCAAAGTATTGGAGTTTAAGCTTTAGCATCAGTGCTTCCAATGAACACCCAGGACTGATCTCCTTCAGAATGGACTGGTTGGATCTCCTTGCAGTCCAAGGGGCTCTCAAGAGTCTTCTTCAACACCACAGTTCAAAAGCATCAATTATTTGGCACTCAGCTTTCTTCACAGTCCAACTCTCACATCTGTACATGACCACTGGAAAAATCATAGCCTTGACTAGATGGACTTTTGTTGGCAAAATAATGTCTCTGCTTTTCAATATGCTATCTAGGTTGGACATACCTTTCCTTCCAAGGAGTAAGCATTTTTTAATTTAATGGCTGCAGTCACCATCTGCAGTGATTTTGGAGCCACCCAAAATAAAGTCTGACACTGTTTCCACTGTTTCCCCATCTATTTCTCATGAAGTGATGGGACCAGATGTCATGATCTTAGTTTCTGGAACGTTGAGTTTTAAGCCAGTTTTTTCACTCTCCTCTTGCATTTTCATTAAGAGGTTTTTTAGTTTTATCAATAAGGACAGGTAAAGGATGAAACAGTGCTGAAAACATTCACATTTCCAGTGTGGGGGGAAGACACCTTGCAAAAGACCCTTTTATTTGGCAGGAAGCAGAAATCAGAGACGTCTGTGAATGTAGTTTTCCATTTTAAACAGGCTTTATAGATTCTGTTCTTGATACCTATTTCCGCACTTCTTTTTAAACCCTCTGTGTTGATTTTATTTTCATTATAATGATTTTTAAAAATGAAGGGAGAGAAACCAGGTTGTCTTCTCTGTGGGGAGAAAACATATTAGCCAAGATGGTATGTTCAGGATCTCTTGCCCTACATTTTGTAAATAATGACTATAATAGTTGAGATCATTTGTAGCACTGCTCATGCGTGTCATGAAGTGCTCACTTGGTCATGATTGTGTGCTGTATGCGTGTGTGAGCTCCATCTAGAAAGCTGCTGCATTATTGCTGAATCATGTCTGTGTCCATTGGGTCAACCAGGAGAGGAGAGAATATAGCATGTCTACTGCTATGGCTGCTGTGTCAGCCAGGAGAGATTGAGAATACTGTTATGGCTGCTATGTAAGCCAGGAGACAGGTCGTGTTGTGTTAGGTTATTATATGGCTGTTGTTACTTCTGCTACATCAGCCAGGAGAGGGAAAAAAAAAATAGTGTCTTCTGTTCCTACAGCTCCTGGCATCTTCTTCCAGCCTCTGAGCTCAAGTCTTGCCTACCCTGGGTTCAGCAAACAGTGCAGACAGTGTAAACAGTGAGACAACTGGTGCTGTGAGCAGAATCAGAAATACACTTTTCATTATTTATTCCTCCCTTGGCTCTTGGTTGCCTTGATTTTTAGAGACGTGCGTAATTCATCATTTTCCTTGATGCAGATTCGAGTACCATGGTTGCAACAGCCAATCTCCCACCAGATCTTTTGCTCTAAGGAAAATAAACATTTTACTTAAATATTAAAAGATGTCTTAAAGTCACCTTTTAATATTTATGTATGCTTTCATCCATCATATATGGAAATATGACATCCTAGTTTCAGTAGATTCGTCTCCTTGCAAATAAGCAGAAATGACCTGTCATCCCTAGGTGACTCAGAAGGTAAAGAATCTGCCTGCCATGCAGGAGACCTGGGTTCGGTTCCTGGATTGGGAAGATCCCCTGGAGAAGGGGACAGCTACTCACTCCAGTATTCTGGCCTGGGGAATTCCATGGACTGTATAGTCCATGGGGTCACAAAAAGTCGGACACATCTGAGCAACTTTCACTTTCCATTAGTGGAACTGAAGGAAAGAAAGGAAAGAGCAAATAAAACAAAATAAAGCATGTAGCTTGATCAATTTTGTCCAAAAGAGATACATATCCAAATACCAATTATCCTTTAGTCTCACCTTCTCCTAGAAAACTTCTCTAACCATCCCAGCCTTCATTAATCTCTGCATCCTCCAAGTTCTTGTGCTGTCAGATGTTTATGGAAGACAATTTTAGAACAACATAACTTGCCCAAGGTTACAAAAAATAAGTGACAAAACTGGGATTTTAACTCAAGCAGTATGGTTTCAGAGCCTGCCTGTACTCTTAGTTACCATTTTATACCATCTTCCTTGAAAGACCATAAATGAAAGTGAAAATTGCTCAGTCGTGTCCAACTCTGCAACCCCATGGACTCTATAATCCATGGAATTCTCCAGGCCAGAATACTGGAGTGTGTAGCCTTTCCCTTCTCCAGGGGATCTTCCCAACCCAGGGATTGAACCCAAGTCTCCCACATTGCAGGCAGATTCGTTACTAGCTGAGCCACGAAGGAAGCCCTCATGATATTAGAAAAAAAGCATTGATTAGGTAAATTTATAGCTATGGAAGAAAAAAGTAGAGGGTGCTATAGATGTAGGCTTGCTTTCATCACATAATTTCCTTTTAATCAAAGTATGCTATGCTGTTAATGACTCAAATGTGTCGACTTAAAGGAAGAAGAGAGCATCTAAGAAGTCCTGAATTTCTTGTTCTTTCAATTGACTCTTTAATTTTCTTGACATGTTCTGGAGGTGAAGAGTCTAAGAAGAGGCATGGGGCTAGGAATCAGAAAAATGCCCCGGATAAGTGTTATATTGGAAGCCTCAGGGGCAGAAGACAGAGCATTAGCTATATAAACTGAAAACATTACTGGGCCATAGAGAAAATCCATTTATTAACCCTACACTTGCTTGGTTAGTGGGCTTTGTCTTCATTGGTATTTTCTAATTCACTGATATTTTTGTGTGTGTTTTAATCTAATCTCCCCGCTCTCCTACCTCAATTCTCAGGATGCCACAATTTTTCTCAAATGCTTTCAGGTTTTAAGTGATTGCCTCTGGGAATATCCCTCAATTGTCACCTATTTACTTTTTCCAACCCTCTTACAAAAGAAAAAAAGGGTGAAAAAGTTATGAAGTTTCAAATAAAAGGAAGGAGGAAGAAATGACCCGATACAGGTTAATGTTTATATACGCTATGTGACAGAACCAAAAACCATACTTCTTTTATAAAATTCAAGCTGGCCACTTAAGCTTTTCTAGGTCCCAGTCCTTTGGTTCAGCTCTGCTGGTTCATAACTGTATGACTTTGAGCAAATTCACTTTAGACTCTTTTCCTCTTTGATAAATGAGATTGTTAGAACAGCCAATCAAAAAGTCTCTCAAACACATGAATCTAGTGGTTCTTAATGTTAAGGTAAGCTCCAGCAGAGAATTAACTATGAATATCTCTAACTTGTATTGAATTTTCACCTTCTAATGTCAATTTGTGCCCTTACACACACATATCACCAAGGAAAATGAAATAATAATAATAATAGCTAATAATTAGTGTGATCTTCATTATGTAGCAAGCATCATTTAAATAAATTTCCATGCATTTGCGACAACAAGCTTAGGAGATAGTCACCATCATTACCTTTGTTTTATAGAAAAGGAAAGCCACTCCCATAAGAGAGGCTAAAGCACAAATTCACATAATTAATAAGTGGTAGAGTTACAATTTGAACTCAGCCAACCTGGCTCCAGAGACTGCATTCAACTACTATACTATACTGACAACACTTCTTAATAGTATTTGAAAACATAACAAATGTTGATCTAAAAAAGGCAAAATTATATGTCAAATAGCAAATTTTCACAAACCTGCTTCTCTTCACAGAATTCCAGGGGATACACAAATGTCGAGCTATTTATGCATTGCTTTCCTTTACCTAAAGTTAAAAAGCAATCAACATTATTGAACCTTTTGTCTGTGCGTTTTACATTTTCAAATCTGCCTTAATGGGAACCCAGTAAAACTCTTAAGGGACTGGATTATACAGGTCAGATTCTATCCATCCATTTGTAAATAGCCACATCCTTATATAGAGAATAGGTTTACTGTTTAGATATGGCTAACAGGCAATGGCATCCCACTCCAGTACTCTTGCCTGGAAAATCCCATGGATGGAGGAGCCTGGAAGGCTGCAGTCCATGGGGTCACTGAGGGTCGGAAACGACTGAGCGACTTCACTTTCACTTTTCACTTTCATGCATTGGAGAAGGAAATGGCAACCCACTCCAGTGTTCTTGCCTGGAGAATCCCAGGGACGGGGGAGCCTGGTGGGCTGCCGTCTATAGGGTTGCACAGAGTCGGACACGACTGAAGTGACTTAGCAACATGCCTATTTGCAGGTGAATTCTTGTCCAAAAATAGGCCACAGTGTATAATGTGTGATGTGTAAAAGCCACATATCTTTAACCATTTTTTAAAAAGCCATTGGTCTTGGTTATTTATAACAAAAAATATTTGCAACTAAACTAAATCTCTTCAATCAAAGAACATACAAAGCCATCTTGATCTCTTGTATTTAGGTAGTGCCTGGACTCCGATGGCTGATTTCTATGACATATGTAATTGCTTGATTTAAATTGATTTCATGCACACACAAGTCACACACTCCATTTCAGCATTTTCTATTCTTTCTGGAGATACTTAAAAGTCATTCCAATCTCTCTACTGTACCTCTCCCAAGCTGCCTTTAGGTTCACGTTTCAGTTCAGTTCAGTTCAGTTGCTCAGTCGTGTCCGACTCTGCGACCCCATGAATCACAGCATGCCAGGCCTCCCTGTCCATCATCATCTCCCAGAGTTCACTCAAACTCACATCTACCAAGTCGGTGATGCCATCCAGCCATCTCATCCTCTGTCTTCCCCTTTTCCTCCTGCACCCAATCCCTCCCAACATCAGAGTCTTTTCCAATGAATCAATTATTCGCATGTTACTGGTAACTATTTTGCAAGGGAAGAGATCAGATTAAAGTCAAGTAGCGATAATTATGATCTCTCTGAAAGACCGAGTCTACACACACAGTGAGGTGGATAATTGAGACAACTATCAAGATAATTCAAGGCAAAAAAAAAAAAATAATTGCTTCAATTACCTATTTCAGATGAGTGTGTTTTGAATTGAATTGCCTACCTAATTGCTTCAATTTTCCACTTCACTTTGTGTGGGGTGCTGCCACGTTGCTAGGGTGCTAAGCTGATGAATATACCCCCCCCAATCTACTGTTTATTCCATTTAATATACCTATTTTTCCATTAGTCTGCCTTTTTGAAAAATAGTCTTCAGAAATAATTGTAAGTTGTTTCAGACTTAGAGATTTGAATTCCAATGTAACCTTGGGTAGTTAATGGTCTCTCTCAAGACCTTAAGGAAAATTTAATAATCTCATAGGACTCTTTCAGTTCTAAAATTCTATGAATGATTTTGTTTAATCAAACTAGTCTTAGATAAGTCTGAAAAAAACAGCAAAGCTTAGTGTTAGGTCACTTCTGTCCATACAGCTGACATTCACATTGATGGTGATGGAAACTGACAATCTGTGGCTGGATTGTCATCTCCAGAGCTGCTCTTCCAGGAACAATCACCCCCTTGCTATAGAAAGTTTCTGGCTGCCACCCTGCTCTGAAATTTGTCTAGGAAAGGGCTATCATTTTCAAGAGAAAAATATCCTGTGTTTGTGCATACATACATTAGAGTGTCTGCTGCTCTTGCTGTTCCTGCAAAGCATTTCCTCACCAGAACAGTGACTGTTAAGAAGTAGCAGAGGCTGGCTACAAGGAACACAAAGAGTAAAATAAAAAGTGAATCAAGTAGAGTTCCTGGAGGTGTCAAATACTTATTAAATGAAACTGTCAAGCTGATTTTTAGAAGGCTCTGTTTCAGAGACCTGTTAATGGGTTAAATTCATTTTTCATGCTAATTATTTGGAGTCTAAGTTTCTAAAGTAGCTTATTGTTAGACTCTTATGTAAACACTATTGACTGCTTATTATTATGGAACCAAGCAGATTCAACAACTGAACTATATTTCATTTTCTAGCAGAATACTGTATCTGTAGATTGTTCACTTTTGCATTGAAAAGATAATCATTAAACCAATTATCTCTCCCTAGGTTCAACTTGTTTAAATGATATGTTAATTAGCTTGTTGATGAACTATAATCATATTAATAGAATTTCCTGAACTGAGTTGAAAGCTATATTTGTAGGCATTGTCTTAACCATCTTAGAAGCATTTTAATGTGGAAGGGAAGTTGATGAGACATCCTCAGACCACATGCAAATGATTCATGATGTTGTCTGAACAGATTGTTGAATATATGATCACATTTTCCAAACTTTTTGTTCTTTTTTTTTATATTTTCTCCATGGTAAATTGAAATTCAGAAGTAAGTTGCAGATTAGAAAAGGCAAAAATGCAGCTTTTCCTATTTCCTGTCTTATACTCTCATCATGAGGCACAGAGTTTGAAAGATTTTTCTTGTTACAAATTTATAAGAGAATGAGATGGTTGGATGGCATCATGGATTCAATGGACATGAGTTTGACCAAACTCCAGCAAATAGTGAAGGACATGGAAGACTGGGATGCTGCAGTTCATGGGGGTCTCAAAGAGTTGGACATGACTTAGTGACTGAACAACAACAAGATGTAATGTATCCCTTTACTATTAGATAAAATAAAGGCATCTACAATTGTGGATGATATACAGTGGTAGTTGGTGTATTTTCCTAGACTTTAAAATCTTGTAAGGAGTCAAATGACATAGTAAAATTATTTTACAAAGAATCTCACCAATACCTTAAAAGACCAACATCACTATGTGCTGGGAGCCGGCATATTGCATATTGAGTGCATATTGCATATTGCATATTGCGTATTGAGTGCAGCACTTTCCACAGCATCATCTTTCAGGATCTGGAATGGCTCAACTAGAATTCTATCACTGCCAGGAGCCAGCGTGAGGCACTCCGCCCATGGCAAAGGTCATGAGGAAGGAGGCTTGGCATATGTAAAGGTGGTATCGAGCCTCAGGAGTCCCCCTGGAAATTCTCGAGCATCTACCCCCAAAACCAGAGTCTGCCTACTTTCTGCTTTGTGATTTCACCTACACCTCTGACTTTACGGGGGGCTGTCCCCCACTACCTCTCTCTGAAAAAAGAGTTAGCTTACAGCTCCAGTTAATAATTCCTGAGTGTGACAGTGTTTAACCTACAAACTCCTTTGGAAAACCTCTAGCCTGCCTGAATAGGTTTTTCCGGCCACATGTGATTGTTCAGAGCCTCCCAACTGTGAAAGGCAGGAGATGTTCTAAACTGTCCAAACACAGATTCCTTTGAGTAGTTAAAAGATTGATTAGAAATTGTATTGGTGAATGGTTATTCATTTATTGGGCCTTGTTCACTGAAACTTGGTCTCCCCATGTCGCTCTCTCTCTCAAATTCTGGCTGAGTCTCCATCTGGTGCACAGAACCCTCCATGCTTACTAATTATGCCTGGGCTTCTAAGATCCGACCGGGGAGGCCTCAGTGTCTCCTCTCCTTCGGGAGAATGGAAGGACACCTGCAGCCTATGTAAGTGGTGCAAACTTCTTGTCTTGAAGTTTTATTGGTATCCCGCATAAACCAAGCTACTCAGCCTCTTTTCTCCACTGAATTCTCCTACTGAGCTATCCTCATTCTATTACTCTTTACATCTCTAATTAATATCTAATTGAAGCTATTGTATCCTGATCCTCGCTGACGCCGTCCCTGCTTCGAACTCCCTGGATCAGCCGGGGCTGGACCTCGGCAACTATGGATTGGATAATCATGAGAAAGTGGCAATAATCATTTTCCTTTGATGAAATATAACACTGATAAAATTTTTATAAAATCTTCACTTTAGGCAACTATGCATTGGTAAATTTTTCATTCTGATTCTAGGAACAAGGAAGGCATTATATGCATGCTACTAGTATAGTGGTACAGGACACCACACTCAGAAAGTTCCCAGCACTTAGGGTTTAACACACTGAAAAACTGTCTTAAAAGTCTAAGTAATTTTATCTTTAAATTGTGTTTTGTACATAGAGTTCAAAGAAACAGTGGAATATGTTATAGGAGTTTGGAGCTTGGCTTCATATTGTAATCATTCTTCTCAGTGCTTCTCTGCCTCCCTAGGATGAGTTCTCAGTACCCATGGCTGCCCAACAGCCACTGTTACCCTCTGACCTTGTGGAAAAGATTGAGGCCTCTGTAATTCTTAGATTAGGGCATGGTGGTAGCCATACTTTCCTTGGGCTGATGATATCATGATATCTCACTTTGCTGAAAGTGAGACTTTAGCCCATCCACCTCTCCCAACTCAGGAATAAGTCCTAGTGCTCAGTCACTTTTGGAAGTCCTTTACTCACTGAAGGTAAGATTTTAGGAAAGAAATATGCATTGCTGGACTCTCCTGTCTCTACAAAACATATGGCACATTGATTTAGAGGCTAGCAGTAGGAAGACCCTGCAGCCGATGGGCCTCTACCAAGTAGTGCACTTACCCCACAAGTATTTCCAACTGTTAGGCATTGCAACATTAGAAGTTAAATAAAAAAATACCATGATAGGTCAAGAGAGATAAATAAATAAGCTTTAACAACATATTTTCCCACTGTTAAACAAGAATTCTCACATTTTAATTTTGTACTGGGACCCACAAATTATGCTGCCTGTCCTGCTGAAGAGGTAGTCAAACCATCAAATTTTAGGTGGTAGTCTAACCGACTAATTGGCAAGTTTTGACCATGTTAATAAGATTTCCTGATTGAACATGCTATGGTGGTTCAAATCTTTTGCAGGAGTCAGCAGATCTGGATATGAGACAACTCTGTCAATTACATCACTGTGTGATCGTGAAAAACATTATTATCTGACCTTTAATGTCTTCATTAGTAAAATGAGAGGGTTATTTTCTGTGTTTTTCTACATCCTTCCAATGTTAAAATTCTGTGCTTTCTGTGAACATTTTGTCAGAAATAATTTTGCTTTAAGAGCCAAAGGACAGTATAGTAATTATATTCTCTCTATATCAGTGGATCTCAACAGGAGCAATTTTGCCCACCAAAGAATGTTTAGAAATAACAAGACATTGTTTTATTGTCACAGCTGGAAGGCCATGAATACTGCTAAAGTTGCTGTCCTGCAATGCACAGTGAAAGCCCACACAATAAAGAGTTTTCCAGCCCATGATGTTAAGAGTGTCAAAGTTAAGAACTCCCAGTCTGTATGAAAGACATGCTGTCTCTTTGGGTTTCTATCAATTTCACTTTTTTTTTTTTCTTTAACTATGGGTTAAGGCATGATAATGTTAGAATCAAAGCCCAATAACCAAATCAAAACACAAAAGATGTTGACTAAAGCCCTATCAGATTCTGGCCTCTGGAAACAGGAACATATGTCTCCTATAATCTTTTGTTTCCCAATATAGGAAGAAAATAGTAATTAAGTGTAGTTATAAAGCTCTCTCATGCATAAATTCTGCAGAAGAATAAAAAGTTATGACTGCTTTATTAGGCTAATAGCTAAAGCAATTTTTCCCACTGATGAACGTTTTTATGTTGGTAGAATGTTAAAGGTGATGATTTCTTTGCAGCAACCATATTTTTACATAAGAAATAAGCAGAGAGCCTTCTAAGAAAGCTAGCCATCACTAATAGCACAAGGAATTACAAAGCAGTTGCTACTGACTCACTAAGACTTATTTATTAATTAATTCATTGGTACATTCATTTTTAAATAATTTTATTAGGAATATGCAGTTTTCATGATTTTATAGAATACAGTAACTAATGCTACTACTAATCATAACTCTAAATAGGTCTTTGTTTGCATCCCAATAGTTGTTGTGAGGTATACACAACAACTAAACAAAACTTGTAATATATGAAGTAATAGCTACAAAGAAAGGGTGGAGTAAGTGCCATAGGTTGTAAACAAAAGAGAGAGTTCTTTAGGCATACAGGGAAAAGAGAGGATGTTTTTGATAGGGGTGGTGAGGGAGTCTTTGTGTAATTGGTGATTATTGATCTGCATTTTATTCACATAGTAGAATTTGAATAGCTCTATGACCTGGCATGTAGTGAATACCCAAGTGAGGAAGGTAAAAAATGCAATGTATTATTGGTGATCAATCAGCTTTCCCTAATGAGGTTGTGTATAGACGGGGCTTTTTTTATTACAACTATTAGAAGCCCAAATCAAACTAAAGTAAGATTGGAGAACAGTTTTTATTAAGAATCCTGGGATATTTCAAAGAAACTGAGAACAAAACTTGAAGAAAAATGGAGCATATGTGCAGAAAGAAGCAGAGAGTAGAGAAGGATCATCCTGGTTGTTTCAGACTCCAGTTCTAGTGATTCTTGAAACCCAGTTTCATTTCTTCTGACTCCCCAAAACTGGGCCTTATTTTGTGTTGGTGCTTGTCCTAGATTATGTATGGTTAGAAAAGGAGATATACATTATGCTCATAAGTCAGCACTTTCAGCTGCTATGAATGGTGTTGGGATGGAGTGGCGATTTCCAGAAGGAAAACATTCTATAGCCATAGGGGAGAAGTATACTGGGAAAAGCTGTCTATTGAACATAGTTCTAAACCATTCCTATGGCCTCATTGAATCCACTTTGAAATTAGATGACATACCTTACATTTATAGAAGGATAAATACAAACCAATGTGTACAAACATAACTTGTCTCACCTAAACTTTAGCAGAGTCCTCTGAAGAGTGTTATTTTATAACCACAGTACTTATAGATAAGCAAACTCAATCTCCCCTGAAGGAGGGCATGACAGCCCACTCCAGTATTCTTGCCTTGGAGAATCCTGTGGACAAAGAAGCCTGTCAGGTCACACAGAGGCAAACACAGCTGAAGCAAGGGAGCATGCATGCATGCAAACTCAGTCTTTAAGAGGTAAAAATAACTTGATCAAGGTAATATATAAGTTAGGTAGTCAAGATTTAAACACATGTACTCTGACTCAATGACTACACAATACTTTCTCAAACATTATTGTGAAATAGTTGCAAAGCCAGCTTCGTGTGCATTTGATCAATACAGTCATACAAGGCAATAAGCGTGGAAGTTCCTCATTCTTGAGGTTTATTGTTCTGTGATATTATCTTGAGATTATTAAAACCTTTCTCTTTGAATTTATGTTTTGGAAGTTATATCCAGTGGGCCAATGTAGCTTGTGCTAAGGGCTTGGAATCTAAGCTTATATGTGACCCAGCCTCCTCCGTCTAAATCTTTTACAACCGCATGGACTGTTACCCACCAGACCTCTGTCCATGGGATTCTCCAGGCAAGAATACTGGAGTGGGTTGCCATTTCCTCCTCCAGGGGATCTTCCTGACCCAGGGATTAAACTCATGTCTCCTGCTTGGCAGAGGGATTCGTTAACTTTGAGCCACCCGGGAAGCCCTTTTCCTTATAAATATCTCTGTGCTTGAGGAAGCATGATATTCAATAACAAATAAAAAATGAATCAGTTTGCAGAAGAGACTGCAAAATGAAAAAAAAATGTATATTTTAATTTCGTATGCTTATGAATGCTTTTCCCCTTACTGTTTGAACAAGGGGTTTTTCATGTTCATTTTTCTTGATCACTGAAACGTAGGTAGCTTGTTCTGAATAGTTGTTAAGAATGTTGTATTGGGCCAAATAGAGCTTCCATGTGCCAAAACTAACTGCTTAACAAAGCGATAAAAACATAGTCTGTAGTCTAGCTATCTCAGACACTATCCAAGGGAAAAAATAACTAATACTATCCTATGTAATTAAAGCAGCTACATTAAGCTCCATGACTAACTATCCAGAAGCATCATAGCATAGTGATTTTGAGTGCAGATTCTAAAACCAGTTGCCTCAGTTCACATCCTATCTTCTTTGATGTGCATCCCTGAGCAAGTTAACATCTCTGTGTTTTCACTTCCTTAAGTGTAAGGATGATGATAATAATACTAATACTTATTTATAGAATTGTTATAAGGATAAAATGAATTGATCTATGTAAATATATGATATATATATATATATATATCATATATTTATAAAACATGCTCTGAACATTGCCCAATACTTAATAAGTACTCAGTAAATTTCACTGTTTTGAATAGTTATGGACCCAACAAACGAGGGCAATTCTATAGTATATTAATAAATATTATCACAGAGCTTGTGTCCGAAAGTACTATTAACCTCAACTTGAACTTTAAATATCTCAAGTATACAAGCTTACTAACACTGTTATTAATTAAGAAAGCTGTGGTACATATACACAATGGAGTATTACTCAGCCATTAAAAAGAATACATTTGAATCAGTTCTAATGAGGTGGATGAAACTGGAGCCTATTATACAGAGTGAAGTAAGCCAGAAAGAAAAACACCAATACAGTATACTAATGCATATATATGGAATTTAGAAAGATGGTAACAATAACCCTGTAAGCGAGACAGCAAAAGAGACACAGATGTATAGAACAGTCTTTTGGATTCTATGGGAGAGGGAGAGGGTGGGATGATTTGGGAGAATGGCATTGAAATATGTATAATATCATATATGAAAGGAATTGCCAGTCCAGGTTTGATGCATGATACTGGATGCTTAGGGCTGGTGCACTGGGACAACCCAGAGGGATGGTACGGGGAGGGAGGAGGAAGGGGGGTTCAGGATGGGGAACATGTGTACACCTGTGGCAGATTCATGTTGATGTATGGCAAAACCAATACAATATTGTAAAGTAATTAACCTCCAATTAAAATAAATAAATTAAAAAAAAATAGTTGCCCAGAAAATGTTTCTAATGCATAATAAATCATGGAATACACAGTTCAGGTAATACATTTTCGTAAAGAAAATATAGTGGGAGTACTATGTAGAACATGCAGTTTTGAAAAGTATTTAAATTTCAAGCAAAAATATCCTAAATTAGGTTGAACTTTAGTAGCAAGCTTCAATACACAATGTTTTTGTAATTGTATGCCTTTAGTCTTGCAGCCCAAGAGGTGATGACTATAAATACACACTGAAGAAATCTTTGCTTAAATGAAATTACTTATATAAAGCATCTAGCATAGTTTCAGGAATAAAATATCTGTTCAACAACTGATAGTCATTATTAATATTGAAGTATTTTGAAACCTCAGTGACTAGTGGGTAATGCACTTTCTGACCACTGGGTCATCTTTTGGGAATAATTTGAACTGAGCTCTTTTAAAGGATTTTAGATCATCCTTTACCATGCTGATTTTAAGGCTGAATAAATCAGTGACTATTACCTTTTGGGGAAGAAAATGCAGAAAGGATGTTAATAGAAAGGTCACAGATATGAATTTTATGGGAAGTTTTATGAAAAAGCCATTAGATGTCAACTGTAGTTCACAAAGATATTCTGCTTTTTAGTAGTGTTACATATGGGTGCTGACTGAAAATATAAAATCACAGAAGAATCAACTCCCAGAGCTTCAAAAACATGTGGATACATATAACACAGTGTCAGGTATATAGAAAACACTCAATAAATGCAAGCATCCTTGCCTTCTTCCTTTGAGATTTCATACTTAAATGCTCCCCCTTGCCACACTCAGTTTTGCAAAAAAGGAAATGAAAGCGAATAACATTCCAAGATTATAAAGATAATTTTATGATTGAATAGGAATTAGAATATCTATCAAATGTCTCAGAAGATTCAGATGATGCTCTTCTCCAATTTGAAACAAACAAGTCAACCCTAAGAGTTGAGAGGAGAGCTTGGGATATATAACAACATGAATAGTGAGAGCTCCCTTTCTCTTACATATTTTATTTTTCATATATATATATATATATATATATATGAAATCAGCATATATTAAAATCAGCATGTGGTGTGTGTGTGTATATATATATATATATATATGTTTTCTTATATATATTGTCTTTCTCTTATATATTTTATCTTATATATATTTCCCTTTCTCTTGTATATATGTTCCCTTGTATATATTTCCTACAGTTAGAACTGGACATGGAACAACAGACTGGTTCCAAATAGGAAAAGGAGTATGTCAAGGCTGTATATTGTCACCCTGTTTATTTAACTTGTATACAGAGTACATCAGGAGAAATGCTGGACTGGAAGAAACACAAGCAGGAATCAAAATTGCAGGGAGAAATATCAATAACCTCAGAAATGCAGATGACACCACCCTTATGGCAGAAAGTGAAGAGCAACTAAAAAGCCTCCTGATGAAAGTGAAAGAGGAGAATGAAAATGTTGGCTTAAAGCTCAACATTCAGAAAACGAAGATCATGGCATCTGGTCCCATAACTTCATGGGAAATAGATGGGGAAATAGTGTCAGACTTTATTTTTATGGGCTCCAAAATCACTGCAGATGGTGACTGCAACCATGAAATTAAAAGACGCTTACTCCTTGGAAGGAAAGTTATGACCACCTTAGATAGCATATTCAAAAGCATAGACATTACTTTGCCAACAAATGTTCATCTAGTCAAGGCTATGGTTTTCCCTGTGGTCATGTATGGATGTGAGAGTTGGACTGTGAAGAAGGCTGAGCGCCGAAGAATTGATGCTTTTGAACTTTGGTGTTGGAGAAGACTCTTGAGAGTCCCTTGGACTGAAAGGAGATCCAACCAGTCCATTTTGAAGGAGATCAGCCCTGGGTTTTCTTTGGAAGGAATGATACTAAAGCTGAGACTCCAGTACTTTGGCCACCTCATGCGAAGGGTTGACTCATTGGAAAAGACTCTGAGGCTGGGAGGGATTGGGAGCAAGGGGAAAAGGGGACGACAGAGGATGAGATAGCTGGATGGCATCACTGACTCGATGGACGTGAGTCTGAGTGAACTCCGGGAGTTGGTGATGGACAGGGAGGCCTGGCGTGCTGCGATTCATGGGGTCACAAAGAGTCGGACACGACTGAGCGACTGATCTGATCTGATCTGATCTCTTAAAAGCAAAACAACCAAAGCCATCCTTTACAACTCATAGAAACTCTTCCCTATGAACAAAGACTCAGACATCTCTGCCCTAGCAACACCACATCCCCTTTTCCCCAGTCTGTTAAACAATATTCCCTACAAGGAAATTTCTAAAATTATCATACACTCTTCCTAGAGCTAGATGATACTTTACCCAAAATTTTGCCCGTACTGGAATTCTTTTTCTACCATCTCTAACAGACTTTATCTTGTGAAGACTAAAATTTTCAGTTCTTTCAACAATTCCTTGTATGGTTGTTTTGAAACTTCTAGTAATACTGTAATTAAGCAGAGTTGATATTGATATACCCAACTATAATATAGCTGATTATTAGTTCTGATATTTCCTTTTCTTGTTAGTGGAATCATGCATCCACATACTTTGCCAGGTACATTTATAGTATCCTCCCAATATGGGTGAAGTATACTTGGCTTAGTGGTTTGCCTTGGCCAGTTAAAGTTTACTAGAATTTATGCCAGTAAATGTTCAAAACGTATGGGCATAAATTGGCTTGTCATCTTGCCCTCCTGGGATATGTCTTGAGAACCATATGCCCTGAGTATCTGCCAGTCCAACAAGCAAAATAGAGAAGATGAGGAAGAGACCTAAATGCAATCCTTGATGTAACCAAGCTCAATCAACCCAAAGTGAAAGAAAGTGAAGTCACTCGCTTGTGTTCTACTCTTTGTGATCCCATGAACTGTAGCCCACCAGGCTCCTCCATTCATGGAATTTTTCAGCCAAGAATACTGGAGTGGGTTTCCATTCCCTTCTCCAAGAGATCTTCCTGACCCAGGGATTGAACCTGGGTCTCCCGCATTGTAGGCAGACGCTTTACCGTCTGAAACACCAGGAAGTCTAAAACATAAGTGAAAGCAATTTTAAAAAGAACAGTAAATGGAAAGACATCTATCTTAATGGATTGGAGGAATTAATACGAGCAAAGTGTCACTACTACCCAAAATGATCTAGAGATTTAATGCAATCCCTATTTAAAAGTCCCAATGGAACTTTTTGCAGAAATAGAAAAATATTATCCTAAAATTCGTATGGAAGCACAAGCAACCTGAGCAAAGCAGAAGGGATCACATTTCTTGCTTTCTAAATATATCACAAAGCTCTAGTAGTCAAAATAATATTGTCTGGAAAAATAAACAGACATATTAATCAATTGAACAAAACAGAGAGCTTTGAAATAAATCCACACATTAATGATAAATGGATATTATATCAACAGGGTAATAATGCACAAAAGGGAAAGGATGGTGTCTTCCTTAAGTGGTGTCAGGAATGTTGGATATCCACATGCAAAAGAATAAAATTGTACTTTTATTTTACACCATACACTAAAATCAGATCAAAATGGATTGAAGGCATAAACATGACATGAAACTTTAAATCTTCTATAAGAAAACAAGGATAATTATTCTTGATATTGGCCTTGGCAATGGTTTCTTGGATATGACCCCAAAAGCAAAAATAGGCAAGTGGTACCACACAAACGAAAAAACTTCTGCACAACAAAGGAAATAATCAGCAAAGTGAAAAGGAAACCTACAGGATGGGAGAACATATTTTCAAACCATATGGCTGATAAAAAGTTAATATCTAAAATATATAAGAAACTTCTATGACTCAAAATCAACCAAACAAAAATCCAAATTACAAAACTACATTTTTCCACTTCATAGGTGTTCATTATATGTAACTTTTCATGGGCTAAAAAGATCCCCCACTGGACTCCTGACTTAATCTTACACAATTTCTCATAGTACAGTACAAAATGTAAACTCACCCAAATAGAAAGTTTCTGTATAAAAGTGTTTTATAAAAGGGAGATTGTCATTGTCTACTTTGAATCTTTCATTGCACATTGATATAGTTTCAGCAGAAATTGATTTCAAGTTATTTTTATTTTATTTTATTTTTCACTTAAGTACTACAGTTGTATTTTAGACCAAATTAACTTTTACAAATTTCCGTAAAATTTCTGACAATGAAACTAAGGGAAAATTTTAAATAAGATTTGATTACAAAGGCAGTAAGAAAGAGTATCTATGACAGATTTATTCAAATTCTCCATTGTTCTATTAAAATGTGCCCTTTGACCTTCCTATAGCTACTGCTGAATAATAAAGAGTGGCCAAGCCAAAAAAAAAATTATATATATATATAATATCAAAAGCCAAATAATTGCAAGATCACAATTAGGCTTCTATTTTTTTGCATTTATATTACAGCGGCAACTAATTATGGGTCCCAAAAGTGTACTTGCGTTTTGCCACTGAATATGAAAGAAAGTGAAGAGGAACTAGAGCCTCATGACAAGGTTTAACATGAAGAGGAGGGTGAAAAACCTGGCTTAAAACTCAGCATTCAGAAGACTAAGATCATGGCATCCAGTCCCATCACTTCATGGTAAATGGATGGGGAAACTATGGAATTAGTGACAGACTTTATTTTCTTGGGCTCCAAAATCACTGTAGACAGTCACTGAAGTCATGGAATTAAAAGACACTTGCTCCTTGGAAGAAAAGCTATGACACACCTAGACAGCATATTAAAAAATAGAGTCATCACTTTACCAACAAAGACCTGTATAGTCAAAGCTATGACTTTTCCAGTAGTCATGCAGGAATGTGAGACTTGGACCATAAAGAAGGCCGAGGGACAGAGAATTGATGTTTTCGAATTGTGGTGCTGGAGGACAAGACTCTCTAGAGTCCCTTGGGCAGCAAGGAGATCAAACCAATCAATCCTGAAGGAAATCAACCCCGAATATTCATTGGAAGCCTTGATGCTGAAGTTGAAGCTCCAATATTTTGGCGACCTGATGCAAAGAGCCTTCTCCTTGGAAAAGACCCTGATGCTCTTGGAAAGAGCATAAATTTGAATAAAACCGTTGGAAAGACTGAGAGCAGGGGGAAAAGGGTGTGACAGAGGATGGAATCACAGAACATTTGTTTGAGTAAATCCTGGGAGAGAGTGAAGGACAGGGAAGCCTGACATGCTGCAGTCCATTGGGTCACAAAGTGTTGGACACGACTTGGCAACTGAAAAATAACATGTATACATTTGTTTTTGTTTTTTTTAATTAATCACTGTGCTATGGATTCTGGAAGGCAAAATAGACTCTGTTTCTGCTTCAAGAAATATAGAGATTTGATGAGATACTGAGGTGTCTTAAATTAGCAGCATTCAATGTCCACTATTAGTTTAAGAATTATATACTGCTCCAAACCATGCATAAGTTCTGTAATTTGAAAGCAATATTTATTTATTTATACAAATTAGATTGAAACATTCTTGACAATTTACAAGAAAAATAGGGAAACCTTGTGGTCTCTAAAACTTAATTTTCTTAGAAGCTTCCCTGAGTTTTTTTTCAGTTCAATTCAGTTCAGTCACTCAGTCGTGTCTGACTCTGTGACCCCATGTACTGCAGCATGCCAGGCTTTCCTGTCCATCATCAACTCCTGGAGACTGCTCAAACTCATGTCCATTGAGTAGGTGATACCATCTGGCCATCTCATCCTTTGTTGTCCCCTTCTCCTGCCTTCAATCTTTCTGAGCATCAGGGTCTTTTCCAGTGAGTTAGTTTTTCCCATCAGATGGCCAAAGTATTGGAACTTCAGCTTCAGCATCAATCCTCCCAAAGAATATTCAGGACTGATTTCCTTTAGGATTGACTGGTCTGATCTCCTTGCAGTCCAAGGGACTCTCATGAGACTTCTCCAGCACCACAGTTCAAAGGCAACAATTCTTCAGCACTCAGCTTCCTTTATGGTACAAATCTCACATTAATACACAACAGATTAGACAAAACAGATTAGACATTTGACAAAACATGGAACAATCATAAGCAGCACAAATATGGCATAACAAGGACTAGTAGGGGCATTAGCCAATTGCAAATTCCCATCACCAGGATGGCTCAAATCCCTCCTTGTTCAGGGATCAGAAGATCTAGCTCCTGTCTGTTTTGGAGTACAATCCCTACCAAGCTGTGCTGGCTCTTTAGAGCTGTCCTGAGAAATCTTACTTCCAGATTTTGGGGGTGTTCATTAGAATGGCACTCATTCAGTTCAGTTCAGTCAGTTGCTCAGTCATGTCCAACTCTTTGTGAACCCATGAATCACAGCACACCAGGCCTCCCTGTCCATCACCAACTCCCGGAGTTTATTTAGATTCACGTTCCTTGATTCGGTGATGCCATTCAGCCATCTCATCCTCTGTCATTCCTTTCTCCACTTGCCCCCAATCCCTCCCAGTATCAGACTTTTTTCCAATGAACCAACTCTTCACATGAGGTGGCCATAGTACTGGAGTTTCAGCTTTAGCATCATTCCTTCCAAAGAAATCCCAGGGTTGATCTCCTTCAGAATGGACTGGTTGGATCTCCTTGCAGTCCAAGGGACTCTCAAGAGTCTTCTTCAACACCACAGTTCAAAAGCATCAATTCTTCAGCGCTCAGCTTCCTTCACAGTCCAACTCTCACATTCATACATGACCACTGGAAAAACCATAGCCTTGACTAGACAGACCTTTGTTGGCAAAGTAATGTCTCTGATTTTGAATATTCTATAAAGGTTGGGCATACTTTTCCTTCCACGGAGTAAGTTTCTTTTAATTTAATGGCTGTAATCACCATCTGCAGTGATTTTGGAGCCCCCAAAAATAAAGTCTGACACTGTTTCCAATGTTTCCCCATCTATTTCCTATGAAGTGATGGGACCAGATGCCATGATCTTCGTTTTTTGAATGTTGAGCTTTAAGCCAACTTTTTCACTCTCCTCTTTCACTTTCATCAAGAGGCTTTTTAGTTCCTCTTCACTTTCTGCCATAAGGGTGGTGTCATCTGCATATCTGAGGTTATTGGTATTTCTCCCAGCAATCTTGATTCCAGCTTGTGCGTCTTCCAGCCCAGTGTTTCTCATGATGTACTCTGCATATAAGTTAAAAAAGCAGGGTGACAATGTACAACCTTGACATACCCCTTTTCTTTTGGGACCAGTCTGTTGTTCCATGTCCAGTTCTACCTGTTGCTTCCTGACCTGCATATAGGTTTCTCAAGAGGCAGGTCAGGTGCTCTGATATTCCCATCTCTTTCAGAATTTTCCACAGTTTATTGTGATCCACACAGTCAAAGGCTTTGTCATAGTCAAAAAACAGAAATAGCTGTTCTTCTGGAACTCTCTTGCTTTTTCGATGAACGTGCGCATGTTGGCAATTTGATCTCTTGTTCCTCTGCCTTTTCTAAAGCCAGCTTGAACATGTGGAAGTTCATGGCTCATGTACTTCTGAAGCTGGCTTGGAGAATTTTGAGCATTACTTTACTAGCGGGTGAGATGAGTGCAATTGTGCAGTAGTTTGAGCATTATTTGGCATTGCCTTTCTTTGGGATTGGTCCTGTGGCCACTGCTGAGTTTTCAAAATTTGCTGGCATATTGAATGCAGCACTTTCACAGCATCATCTTTCAGGATTTGAAATAGCTCAACTGGAATGCCATCACCTCCACTAGCTTTGTTTGTAGTGATGCTTTCTAAGGCCCGCTTGACTTCACGTTCCAGGATGTCTGGCTCTGGGTGAATGATCATACCTTCATGATTATCTTGGCCTTGAAGATCTTTTTTGTACAGTTCTTCTTTGTTTTCTTGCCACCTCTTCTTAATATCCTTTGCTTCTGTTAGGTCCATACAATTTCTGTCCTTTATCGAGCCCATCTTTGCATGAAATATTCCCTTGGTATCTCTAATTTTCTTGAGATCCAAGACTGTAAGCCATTTGGCACTGGGTGGGATTTCTCCCAAGATTACATAGGGATTGTGTACTGTGAGATGGGGGGGGACTACAGCTTCATTTATGATCCAGAGATCTTGAACCATTCGCTAGGTTCTGTCCTTTTTCTTTACTGAGAGGATTGGGGTGTTACATGGAGAATTGGTGGGGACCAATAGCCCACAAGTATGGAATTTATTTATTAAAAGCTGTAGTCCCTCCCGAGCCTCTCTTCTGAGGGGATATTGTTTCTGGTTAGGAAACCGAGTGGGATTTCGGAGTACAATGATGACCAGTTCAGCTTGGTGGGCTCTTCCAGGAATCCCCTGGTCCCACACCTGGGGGTTAATTTTGTCCTCCCATAGTTTTTGGTCCATCTCTATTGGAGAAGGTGTAATGGGTTCTTCAGTACAGAAGCTCTGGGGCTCTAGGGGCTGAAAAGTTTCCAATCACAAGGGTGGTCCCCCAGTTTATTGAGTATATCTCTTCCCAATAAGGGAGTAGGACACTAGGGACCACCAGAAACTGGTGGGAAAATATTTGTCCATCCCAGAAACAAAGAAGTACTTGGGTGAATCTTGTAGTAGTTGTTTTTCCTGTAGCACCCAAAATGGTACAGGTTTGGGAGGAAAAGGCTCCAGAGTAGGAGATCAAGACACAGTAGGTAGCCCCCGTGTCAACCAAGAAATTCTAGGACCTACCTGCCACATCCAGTTACACCCTTGGCTCCAGCCCAGTAATGGTTATCTGTGACAGGCCGGCTGGCTGGAGTGGGCTGCTTCAGTCCTGTTGAACCATCATGAGGGAAGGCTTGGTGCTTGACCTTGAGGCTCTTGGGTCCCAAGGGCAGAGTGCCATCCAATGTCCCAGTTGATGGCATTTTTAGCAAGCCATTTTAGGAGACTTGTCACCATTTGGACACTCTTTGGCCCAATGCCCAACCTGTCTACAGATTAGGCATTTGCCTTTTGCCTTGTCCTTCAAGGACTCGGGGTTAGTCAAAGTCTTTATTATTGTCAATGCAGCAGATGATTTTCTGGAACTCCCTTGCTTTTTCTATGATCCAATGGATGTTGGTAATTTGATCTCTGGTACCTCTGCCTTTTCTAAACCCAACTTGAACTTTTGGAAGTTCTCTGTTCACAAACTGTTAAAGCCTAGCTTGGAGAATTTTGAATATTACTTTGCTAGCATGTGAGATGAGTGCCATTGTGCAGTAATTTGAACATTCTTTGGCATTGCCTTTCTTTGGGACTGGAATGAAAACCAACATTTTCCAGTCCTGTGGCCACTGTTAAGTTTTCCAAATTTGCTTGCATATTGAGTGTAGCACTTTCACAGCATCCTCTTTTAGGATTTGAAATAGCTCAACTGGAATTACATCACCTCCACTAGCTTTGTTCATAGTGATACTTCTTAAGGCCCACTTGATTTCACATCCCAGGATGTCTGGGTCTAGGTGAGTGATCATACCACTGTGGTTATCTGGGTCATGAAGATATTTTTTTGTATAGTTTTCTGTATATTGTTGCCACCTCTTCTTAATATTTTCTGCTTCTGTAAGGGCCATACCATTTCTGTCCTTTATTGTGCCCATCTTTGCATGAAATGTTCCCTTGGTATCTTTGATTTTCTTGAAGAGATCTCTAGTCTTTCCCATTCTAATGTTTCCCTCTATTTCTTTATATTGATCACTTAGGAAGACTTTCTTATCTCTCCTTGCTATTTTTTGAAACTTTGCATTCACATGGGTATATCTTTCCCTTTGCCTTTCACTTCTTTTTTTTTTTTTTTCTCAGCTATTTGTAAGGCCTCTTTAGACAACCATTTTGCCTTTTTTGCATTTATTTTCTTGGAGATGGTTTTGATCATGGCATCCTGTACAATGTTATGAAGTACATACTTCTTCAGGCACTCTATGAGATCTAATCCCTTGAATATATTTGTCACTTCTATTGTAAATTGTAAGGGATTTGATTTAGGTCATACCTGAATGGTCTAGTGGTTTCCCTACTTTCTTCAATTTAAGTCTGAATTTTGCAATAAGGAGTTCATGATCTGAGCCACAGTCAGCTTCCTTCTTGTTTTTCCCAACTCTACAGAGCCTTTCCATTTTCCGTTGTAAAGAATGTAGTAAATCTGATTTCGGTATTGGCCATCTGGTGATGTCCGTGTATAGAGTCATCTTTTGTGTTGTTGGAAGAGGGTGTTTGCTATGACCATTGCGTTCTCTTATCAAAACTATGTTAGCCTTTGCCCTGCTTCATTCTGTACTCCAAGGCCAAATTTGCCTGTTACTCCAAGTATCTCTTGATTTCTACTTTTGTATTCCAGTCCCCTATGATGAAAAAGATATCTCTTTTGCGTGTTAGTTTTAGAAGATCTTGTAGGTTTTCATAGAACCATTCAACTTTGGCTTCAGCTTTCTTGGTTGGGGCATAGACCTGGATTACTGTGATACTGAATAGCTTTCATTGGAAACAAACAGAGATCACTCTGTAATTTTTGATATTGCACCCATGTACTGTATTTTGGACTCTTTTGTTGACTATGAGGGCTACTCTGTTCCTTCTAAGGGATTCTTGCCCACAGTAGTAGATGTAGTGGTTATCTGAATTAAACTCACCCAATCTGATCAATTTTAGTTCACTGATTCCTAAAATTTTGATGTTCACCCTTGCCAACTCCTGCTTGACCACTTCCAATTTACATTGATTTATGGACCTAACATTCCAGTTTCTTATGCAATATTATTATTTACAGCATTGGACTTTATTTCCATCACCAGTCACATCCACAATAGGTCATTGTTTTTATTCATTTACTCCTTTGGAATGTATGACTTTACAAAACAATAGAGAGATATTAAGGACTTTGAAAGAGAGAGAAGTATTATTTTACTTAACTACTTATTTTTTATATATCAAATATGGTTGATATACAATATTATGTTATTGTCAAGTGTATAATGTAGTGATTCAACATTTACATGCATTATGAAATGGTCACCAGTATAAGTTGAATAACCACTTGTTACCATACAAAATTATTATCATGTTATTCATTATATTTCTTATGCTGTATAGCACATCCTATTGACTTATCTTTTCAATAACTCGAAGCTTTTACTTCTTAATCCCCTTCACTTTTTTCACCCAACCTCTCACATCCCTCCCTTCTGGTAACTACTAATTTGCTTTCTGGATCTGCAGTCTTTTTCTGTTATGTTTTGTTTACTCATTTGTTTTATGTCTTATATTACACATATCACTGAGATCATACGGTATTTTCTTTGTCTGTCTTATCTTGCTTAGCATTATACACTGTATGACCATCCATGTTGTGACAAGTGGTAAGATTTCATTCTTTTTATGGCTGAGTTTGTTTACATTTATGTTTACATTTACAGATCACATCCTCTTTATCCATTTATCTATCAGTGGACACTTAGGTTGTTTCCATGTCTTGGCTATTGTAAACAATTCTGCACTGAACATGGGGGTGTGTATATAAATTTTCAAATTATCCTTTTTTGTGTTTTTCGGGCAAGTAGTCAGAAGTGGAACTGTTGGATCATAGGGTGGTTTGGGGCTTCCCAGGTGGCACTAGAGGTAACGAACCCTTCTGCCTATGCAGAAGATGCAAGAGACAAGACGTGGGCTTGATCCCTGGGTTGGGAAGATCCCCTCAAGTAGGAAATGGCAACCTGTTCCAGTGTTCTTGCCTGGAAAATTCCATTGACAGAGGGGCTTGACAGGTTACAGTTCATTGAGCTGCAAAGAGTTGGATATGCTAATCTATTGAGCACACACATGATAGTTTTATTTTTAAAGTTTTGAGGAACTTCCATACTGTTTTCCATAGAGGCTTCACCAATTTACATTCCTACCAAGAGTGCAAAGAGCTTCTCTTTTCTCCATACCCTCACCAACGCTTGTTACTTATTGTCTTTCTGATGAGAGGTGATTATGTCATTGTGGTTTTCATTTGCATTTCCCTGACAGTTAGTGATACTGAGCATCTTTTCACATCCGTTGGCCATTTTTATGTCTTCTTTGGAGAAATATCTCTTCTGATTTTTTGTCCATTTTTAAATTAGATTTTTATTGAGTTATATGATATTTTTACATAATTTGGTTATTAATCCCTTATCAGATGTGTCATTTGTAAATATTTCCTCCTATTCAAAACATTGCCTTTTCATTTTTTTTGATGATTTCCTTTGTTGTAAAAAGCTTTTTAATTTGACATTGCCCATTTGTTTAGCTTTGTTTTTGTTGCCCTGTTTGAAGTGACAGATCCAAGAAATTCATTTCTAAGACTGATGTGCATACTGCCTATATTTTCTCCTAGAAGTTATGTGGTATCACATCTTGTATAATAGTTTTTAATCTATTTTGAGTTCATTTTTTTTATTGTGTAATAAAATGGTCCAGTTTCATTTTTGCATGTAGCTGTCCGATTTTCCCAACACCATTTATTGAAGAGGTTGTCCTTCCTCCATTGCATATTCTTGCCTCTTATCCATCCCCTCTTTGATATCGAATAAAACCTATTTTCCATTCCATTTAGAAGGCTTGAAAAAATACTCAAAGCATCATATAGAGCACAAAACAGAGCAAGCAGGCACTCAAGAAGCTATGGGTTCCTTTAAAATTTAAGTTTTAAGTGTCAGAAACAAAAGTTGCTTTGTTACTGGTCCCTTCATTAATTTAATCTAAAATCTTGATTAATGTGACAACCAACCTGTAATTACAAGCAGTGCATCTAAAGCTTCTGAGTTATTAGAGGTGCCACCTGCAAATTGGCACCTGCCATCTACCTCCACAAGGATTAAATTACGAGCTGCTATAACTTGCTGACCTTCAACACCCCCTGAAAAGAGTTCAGTTTGGAGATCAGAAATGAGGCACTCTGTGCTGTGGAAAAAAACTGTCAGGTCTTTAGAAAGTTAGATATTCATGAACCAGTTTTATGAGCCCAGCTCTTGTATCCCATCATGAGCTTCCCTGGTGGCACAGACATTAAAGAATCTGTCTGCAATGCTGGAGATCTGGGTTCGATCCCTGGATTGGAAAGATCCCTTGGAGGAGGGCCTGGCAACTCACTCCAGTATTCTTACCTAGAAAATCCACATGGACAGAGGAGCCTGGTGGGCTACAGTCCAAAGGGTTGCAAAGAGTCAGACACAACTGAGTGACTAAGCACAACACAGCACAACTCTTGTATCTGATCATATCTAGAAAAGAATTAAAATGCTTCATGGTGACATCTGTTCCTTGTGACTAGCAATAATCTTCAAGAGACTAGCAGAAATCTTCTGCAAAAAATATGTGCTTTTTTGAGAGAACGCTTTTCTCTCAAATCATCCCATCCTTGCCTTCTCTCACTGAGTCCAAAAGTCTATTCTTTACATCTGTGTCTCCTGTGCTGCCATAGGATCATTGATACCATCTTTCTAAATTCCATATATATGTGTTGATATGCAGTATTTGTCTTTCTCCTTATGACTGACTTCATTCTGTATAATAGGGTGCCATATGTAAAATAGATGACCAGTGCATGAAGCAGGGCACCCAAAGCTGGTGCTCAGGGACAACCCAGAGGGATAGGGTGAGGAGGGTTCAGGATGTGGGGGGAACACATGTATACCTGCGGCCAATTCAAGATGATGTATGGCAAAAACCATTACAATATTGCAAAGTAATTATCCTCCAATTAAAATATATTAATTAATTAAAAAAATGTGTTTGATTGCATGTGCTGCACTCAATATGCAAGCAAATTTGGAAAACTCAGCAGTGGCCACAGGACTGGAAAAGGTCAGTTTTCATTCCAATCTCAAAGAAAGGCAATGCCAAAGAATGCTTAAACTAATGCATGATTGCACTCATCTTACACGCTAGTAGAGTAATGCTCAACATTCTGCAAGCCAGGCTTCAGCAATACGTGAACCATGAAACTCCAGATGTTCAAGCTGATTTTAGAAAAGGCAGAGATCAAATTATCAACATCCTCTGGATCATGGAAAAAGCAAGAGAGTTCCAGAAAAAAAAAAAAAAAAAAAAATCTATTTCTGCTTTACTGACTATGCCAAAGCCTTTGACTGTGTGGATCACAATAAACTGTGGAAAATTCTGAAAGAGATGGGAATACCAGACCACATGACCTGCCTCTGGAGAAACCTATCTGCAGGTCAGGAAGCAACAGTTATAACTGGACATGGAACAACAGACTGGTTCCAAATAGGAAAAGGAGTACGTCAAGGCTGTATATTGTCACCCTGCTTATTTAACTTATATGCAGAGTACATCATGATAAACGCTGGTCTGGAAAAAGCACAAGCTGGAATCAAGATTGCTGTGAGAAATATCAATAACCTCAGATATGCAGATGATACCACCCTTATGGCAGAAAGTGAAGAGGAACAAAAAGCCTCTTGATGAAAGTGAAAGTGGAGAGTGAAAAAGTTGGCTTAAAGCTCAACATTCAGAAAACGAAGATCATGGCATCTGGTCCCATCACTTCATGGGAAATAGATGGGGAAGCAGTGGAAACAGTATCAGACTTTGTTTTTTGGGGCTCCAAAATCACTGCAGATGGTGACTGCAGCCATGAATTTAAAAGATAGTTACTCCTTGGAAGGAAAGCTATGACCACCCTAGATAGCATATTCAAATGTATAGACATTACTTTGCCAACAAAGGTCCTTCTAATCAAGGCTATGGTTTTTCCAGTGGTCATGTATGGATGTGAGAATTAGACTGTGAAGAAAGCTGAGCGCCGAAGAATTGATGGTTTTGAACTACAGTGTTGGAGGAAACTCTTGAGAGTCTTTTGGACTGCAAAGAGATCTAACCAGTCCAGTTTAAAGGAGATCAGCCCTGGGTGTTCTTTGGAAAGAATGATGCTAAAGCTGAAACTCCAGTACTTTGGCCACCTCATGTGAAGAGTTGACTCACTGGAAAAAAAACTCTGATGCTGGGAGGGATTGGGGGCAGGAGGAGAAGGGGACGCCAGAGGATGAAATGGCTGGTTGGCATCACCGACTTGATGGATGTGAGTTTGAATGAACACCGGGAGTTGGTCATGGATAGGGAGGCCTGGCATGCTGCAATTCATGGGGTCGCAAAGAGTTGGACACAACTGAGCAACTGAACTGGACTGAACTGACTCCTTCACCAAAATCACATACCTGCTGACTTTTCTCCTCTGTCTCTTTGAACCAATTTCTCAGAGCTGTCTGAAATGCTGTCTCTCAGGCTATTGTTCTTATTTTGCTCCTAATAAAATTTAGCTCACAACCGTTAACATATGTGAATACATACACAATGGGAATTTGATGTATCTCTCAGGAAATTCAAACGGGGCCTCTGTAATAACCTAGACGAGTGGGAAAGAGATTCAGAGGGAGGAGACATATGTATTCCTATAGTTAATCCATGTTGATGTATGACAGAAGCCAAATATTGTAAACCAATTATTAATCAATTAAAAATATGTATGACAGAAGCCGATATTGTAAACCAATTATTAATCAATTAAAAAAAAAAACTTAGCTCACAACTCTCACAGGTTGTGCATTTTTTTAGTAGACAGAGAGTAACTTATCATGCAATTCTGAATCACTTTCTTCTGCTCATAATACCCATCATTCAGGGAGACTGTATTATGATGCTAATATCACAAGAACAGTCTCTTGGAATATTCTTCCAACACATTTGTTCTTCTATTAAAGTGTAAGTAGGCCAGGGAAGAGAAATGTTTTTAAGGACCTTAGATTTTAAAGAAGCATTTATTGAGCTGCTGCTATTTATAAGTCATTGTTGTGGAAAAGAGGAAATAAAATGCAAAGTTCATGATTTCAGAAAGCTTAACACAATGCTGTCATTCACATATATAGCTAGAATTACCTTATTCACATGATCAAACATTTTTTTTTCAGTTTAGAGAATCCCCAACAATGTTTATCTGTTTTATTCTTCTACTTTATCCTTTTTCTTTCTCTTTTCATCATCCATATCTATTTAGAACTGAGAAATATTTCAGAATTAGAACTAAGAGAAGAAACTTGGTCAAACCTGCTCATCCAGGTTGAAGGAAAATTGATCATTTAGACTTTAATCCACCTTTGCAAAATAATGTAATGAGAAGCACATAGATTTTGGAATATAATGTAAGCTTGAATGATGATTCTGCCAATTAAGGGCTTCCCCTGTGGCTCAGCTGGTAAAGAATTTGCCTGCAATGAGGGAGACCTGGGTTTGATCCCTGGATTGGGAGGATCCCCTGGAGAAAGGAAAGGCTACCCACTCCAGTATTCTGGCCTGGAGAATTCCATGACTGTGGAGTCCATGGAGTCACGAAGAGCCAGACATGACTGACTGACTTTCATTTTTCTGCCAATTAAATTTTGCATATATAAATTAAACTCTGAACCTCAATTTTTCAATTTCTAAAGTGAAGATAATGATAACTAGCTTATATTTAGGTTGTTAAAGTATCTAGATATAATGTATCTAAATCAATGTATCTAAATATAATGTATCTAAAGCATGTTGCACAGTGACTAATACTAAGTAGGAAGCATTACTAGAACATTGTTTTGTTATTCAGTGTACTTATTGAATACACTTATTCAGTGTACTTATTGAGTATCTATTTATGTATATCTATTGTGACTCAGTCATGACTCTAGATTCTGGAGAAATAAGTTACTTCAGATCTAGTATTGATTATCAAACTTGAGACAGGTAACTGAAACTTTATTGTTTTAGCATTGATAAGAAGTTAAAAATAATTCTGTAACAAATAAAACTAGATCATATTTACTTAATCATTTTAAAAATTGATTTATTAAATGTGATGTTTGCATCTTCCAAATCTAAAAATTCAAATGGAAGTTTTGAAGTTGTTCAATTAAAGATACAACACAAATAGACTTTGGGAAACCCCCAGCTTCTAGGCTTTGGGTCAGCAACACAGGTCTCAAGCACAAGAACTTTCTAATTTTTAATTCATTATATCATTTCTCAATCTTGGAAATTAAGGATACCCTCTATTATAGGAAGCACACATATACACCTAATATGCATATATGAGGAAAATATCTCCACTAAAAGAAAAAATCAACAGGAACAGTTGAAGACTCAAACTGAACTCATCTAGTTTGTGTGAGTACACTTACTGCAGGAAGGCAGTGTAGTACAATATTTATGAGCACACACTATAGAGCCAGATGTCCAACTTTGAAGCTCACTCTAGCATTTATTAGCTATATGACCTTAAGCATTTTCTACAGTCTCTCTAACATAAGTTTCTTTATCTGTAAGATGAGAATGGCATTAATAATGCCTATAGTCTAGGATTGTTATGATAATTAAATCAATCAATATATGTAAAGTACTTAATGGTTCATAATGTGTTATAAAAGCATAGCTATTATTGTTGGTTATATAAGAAGTATAAGGTAAATATGAATTAACTGGGCTTCCCTTGTGGCTCAGTGTTAAAGAATCTGCCTGCCAATGCAGGAGATGCATAAGGAGATGTGGGTTTGAACCCTGGGTCAGGAAGGTGCCCTGGAGAAGACCATGGCAACCTACTCCAATATCCTTGCCTGAAAAATCCCACGGACAGAGGAGCCTGGTGGGTTACAGGCCATGGGGTCACAAAAGAGCTGGACAAGACTTAGCGACTAAACAACAACAACATGACTTAACTAAATTCACATCCCTTTAATAAATATATGATATTAAAGTGGAAAAATAAGAATATTTTCTGACTATTCCTAATTGGAGAGCAGGTGGGCTTGCGAGGCTGGGGCAGAAAGACATAGAAAATCCTCCTTGAAAATGGGCATAATACTAAGAGGATATCTGATTCTAAGATGATGAATAAATTCAATGAGGGGATGGTCTTTCAATGGAGTGATGAGAAGAGTGGAAGAAACATTTATGTGATAGGCCTTGGCATGTTAGTATAAGGCTTGGACACTCAAGAGTAACCATTCAATAAGACCAGAAATAAATGCCTACAATGAATTTTACCCTCTTAAAAATAACTTTTTTAAAGTTTTGAAAAATTGAAGTATAGTTGAGTTACAATATTATGTTAGTTTCAGAAGTACAGCATAGTGGTTCTGCATTTTTACAGATGATACTTCATTAAAACTTATTAAGATAATGACTATAATCTCCTGTACTATATAATATATCCTTGTTGCTTATCTATTTTATACAATGCCGTTTGTATCTCTTAATCCCATACCCCTATATTGTCCCTCTTCTTTCCATTTCCCCACTGGTACCCACTCTCAGGGGAATGTATTGGCCTTTAGTATGAAAATTTTGCTATTTGTTCATTCAATATACTAAATATTTTTCTACTAGAATGAAGCTTCTAAAGATGGAAGTGTTCTAGTAAACAGTTCGGTTCAGTTGCTCACTGGTGTCCGACTCTTTGCAACACCATGGGCTGCAGCACACCAGGCCTCCCTGTCCATCACCAACTCAAACTCATGTCCACTGAGTCGGGTGCCATTCAACCATCTCATCCTCTGTCGTCCCCTTCTCCTCCCACCTTCAATCTTTCCCAGCTTCAGGGTCTTTTCAAATGAGTCAGCTCTTTGCATCAGGTGGCGAAAGTATTGGAGTTTCAGTTTCAACATCAGTCCTTCCAAAGAATATTCAGGACTGATTTCCTTTAGGATGGACTAGTTGGATCTCCTTGCAGTCCAAGGGACTCCCACACCACAGTTCAAAAGCATCAATTCTTTGGCACTAAGTTTTCTTTCTAGTCCAACTCCCACATCCATACATGATTACTGGAAAAACCATAGCCTTGACTAGACGGACTTTTGTTGGCAAAGTAATGTCTCTGCTTTTGAATATGTTGTCTAGGTTGGTCATAAATTTTCTTCCAAGCAGTAAGTGTCTTTTAATTTTGTGACTGAAGTCACCATTTGCAGTGATTTTGGAGCCAAAAAAAAAAAAAAAAAAAAAAAAAAAAAAAACCTCTGCCACTGTTTCCACTGTTTCCCCATCTATTTGCCATGAAGTGATGGGACCAGATGCCATGATTTTAGAATATTTACAATATGTTTTAGCTTTATTTGAAGTAAGAGCCCTAAATATAGTTGATTTGAATGAATATAATATATAGGAGACTTTTCATTAAAACCAATATTTGACCTAATGTTAAGGCAAAAGCACGTTTTTGCATAACATATATTAAGTTATGAAACTCTAGATGTGCAAAGATTTCATCCAAGCAAACAGAAATATTTTTCAAATATAAAATGGACATGCAAATATTAGCACATTCAACTATATCAGTTGCATGACAAAAGAAAATCAGATCAGTTATCAGTCTTTACCTAGAAAGGAGTCAGTTGGTTCATGGTTATGCATTTATGGTAAGTTCAGAAATATCTTACTTTTAACCAAAGCATCAAATGCAAGATGTCACTAGAGACTAGACTCTATGATTTTTTTTTTCAGTTCCTTAATAATTTCTGTCTCTACCATAATGATGGTTTAGATTTGTACTATTTTCCATAAAAGTAAAGTTGTTGTCATGGGAATGAATGAATATGTATTATGCCATTTTATTGTCTTATTACAAATTTTGCCTTAAGAATGGAATTATTTTGCCCACTTCTTTCTTGTTGCAATGTTTATTGCCAGAATGACATACAACAGTTTTGATGTCCAGTTCAGTCTGTGAAAGACTGTAAACATTTAATAGACTCATAAAAACAAACTTCAACCTTTTCAATATTCTGCATTTTTATTGACTGCTCATACCACTTTATCCTTACAGGTTACTGAGACTGTAAACAGGAAGAAAAAGAATGGATGGTGAATCAAACCTTGGAAAGGTCAAAGTTATTTTTTCACCTGGAATATATAAGGCTCCACAATTTCAGGGAAAATTTTATTGGATTTAATCAGAGATGAATATAGACATAGGATAATGTGATTTTTTTTAAGTGATGGTGAGTACAAAGAAGGTATTTAACCCTCTTTTCTAGGAATACTTGCATTATTATAGTAGAGTTACTTTTGAATTCTCTTCGTTAATGAGAATAAGACATATTAATGGTTAAAATACTTAAGCCAAGAGACTAGCAGTGTAATGTGCCTATGCCTTAGGTTAGGAAACCCTTGCACATCTCTGTGTGCAGGCAAATTTCAAAGTCAGTGAGAAGATGTTATTGTTTTTCCATGTACTGTGGGGTGTGTCACAAAGAATGTTACTAATGGTAGTTGTAATATCAAAGTATATGAATCACTTGCCTCTTTAAAAAACAAATCAGAATAGACTCCAGGTTGTCTTGATGATATCACTCTTAAGTTCTTGCATTATAGTTAACATCCAGGGAATTATACATAATCTGCTCATTTAAGTGTCAACTGCCACATGTATTATAGTGGGGGTAAAGCACTGCAATAGTAGATAATAAAAAGGGAATTTTCTTTTCACTCTGTTTAGATACATTTCAACCATATTGAAACATTTCTTGTATAGAATGTGGAAAATGAGGAGAAATGAACAAAGCAATAAGAGCTAGTATCTAATGAGTACTTCTCATGTGTCAGGAACTAAGGTAAGCATTTAGCATAATAACACCCATATTAGAATGTGCAATTATTATTATTCTGATTTTACAAATGAGAAAATTAAACACAAGTTAAAAGACTTGTTCAATGTCCCAGAGGTAGTTAATCTGCAGACTCAGAACTCAACAGCTCAAAATCCAGAATACAAGAAAAAAAAATCTCCAAAAGCAATAGTGATTTTAAAATTCTTGGATGTGGAATGTACTCAATAAATGTTTTTTGAGCTAATGAATAAGTTTTGAGTCATTAAAAACATATCTCCCCAGGAAATCCATACCTAGCTTTTAAGGAATTATCCCTTGTGTACCCACTTAATTGCATCATCTTTCCCTGGGTGGATCTGGGGCTGGTTTTGTAAGCAAGCATTTTACAGGAGAAGATTGTAAACCAAACCAGAAAACATCCCAGGTAGATAACCAGAGTTTCCATAGTCGGAGTGTATGTTTAGAGGCACTACCAGCACCAGAGACAGGAGCCTAATTCTGGTTAAAGAAAACTTAGAACAGGCAAGTTTTATTCAGACACTGCTAACCTCAATACCAAAAAAGAGAAAAAAAAATTAAAGTTAAAGTTTAGATTCATGAAAATTGCTGAATGACAAGAATAGAATTAGTACCAACTCTTTTTTTAATTATGAAAATTGTGCCTTGGTTTTTGAAATTAAAATTTTTATGGAGATAATTGTAGATGTACATGAAGTTGTGGGTTTCCCTGATTTCTCAGATGGTAAAAAAGTTGCCAGCAATGTAGGAGACCCTGGTTTGATCCCTGGGTTGGGAAAGCCACCTGGAGGACAGAATGGCTACCCTTTCCAATATTCTTGCCTGGAGAATTCTATGGACAAAAAAAAAAAAAAAAAAAAAAAAAAAAACTGGCAGACAAAAGAAACTTTGATGTCCATGGGGTTGCAAAGAGTTAGATATGATTGAGAGACTAACACTTTCACTTGTCACATGAAGTTGTAAGAAATACTATAGAAAGACTGGTGTACCCTTAACCTAGTTTCATCCAACAATATTTGATATGCAAAACTATACTGCAATATCATAATAAAGATGTTGACATGGATATATCTGGATTGGCTTTCAACAAACTCAAAATCCATTTGTTTGGTCAATTAGGGTCCCTTTGGAGAATTGCTTGTCATTGCATTTATGTGACTCTACCCAAAGTTTATCTCTGTTCCCTGAAGAGCATGAACAACAACAGTGGCAGTGCGTCCTATAAGAGTTAGCCAGGAAGAGCATGGTCTTGAGATTGTACACTGTTTCCAGGCCTTTCCCTTAAGATAATTATGCTCCTGCCTCCCATTACTCTGTGCTTATTTGAAAGTACAAATGTAGACACACTGAGAATAATTTTGTTAGTCCTCTGATTATTTAATAAGTGTTAGGGAATATATATTAGAGAGTTCAAAAAAAAAAAAAAAAAAAAAACCACACATCTATTTCTGCTTTATTGACTATGCCAAAGCCTTTAACTGTGTGGATCACAATACACAGTGGAAGATTCTGAATGAGATGGGAATACCAGACAACCTGACCTGCCTCTTGAGAAACCTATATGTAGATCAGGAAGCAACAGTTAGAACTTGACATGGAACAACAGACTGGTTCCAAATAGGAAAAGGAGTACGTCAAGGCTGTATATTGTCACCCTGCTTATTTAACTTATATGCAGAGTACATCATGGTAAACGCTGGGCTGGAAAAAGCATAAGCTGGAATCAAGATTGCCGGGAGAAATATCAATAACCTCAGATATGCAGATGACACCACCCTTATGGCAGAAAGTGAAGAGGAACTAAAGAGCCTCTTGATGAAAGTGAAAGAGGAGAGTGAAAAAGTTGGCTTAAAGCTCAACATTCAGAAAACTAAGATCAAGGCATCTGGTCCCATCACTTCATGGGAAATAGATGGGGAAGCAGTGGAAACATGTCAGACTTTACTTTTTGGGCTCCAAAATCACTGCAGATGGTGACTGCACCCATTAAATTAAAAGACACTTACTCCTTGGAAGGAAAGCTATGACCACCCTAGACAGCATATTGAAAAGCATAGACATTACTTTGCCAACAAAGGTCTTTCTAGTCAAGGCTATGATTTTTCCCGTGGTCATGAATGGATGTGAAAGTTTGACTTTGAAGAAAGCTGAGCACCGAAGAATTGACGCTTTTCAACTGTGGTGTTGGAGAAGACTGTAGAGAGTCCCTTGGACTCCAAGGAGATCCAACTAGTCCATGTTAAAGGAGACCAGTCCTAGGTGTTCTTTGGAAGGACTGATGCTAAAGCTGAAACTCCAATACTTTGGCCACCTCATGCGAAGAGTTGACTCATTGGAAAAGACCCTGGTGCTGGGAGGGATTGGGGGCTGGGGAGAAGGGGACGACAGAGGATGAGATGGCTGGATGGCATCACTGTCTCAATGGACATGAGTTTAGGTGAACTCTGGGAGTTGATGATGGACAGGGAGCCCTGGCATGCTGCGATTCATGGGGGTCACAAAGAGTCGGACACGACTGAGCAACTGAACTGAACTGAACTGAGGGAATATATTTTACATTGACCATACTTCACTCTAGATAATTGAAAATTTTAAATAGTGCTACAAGCTTCACTTTGCTGAATGCATTTGGAAGATAGGAAAATGAATTTAAGAATACTTGGGGCTGGTGCACTGGGACTACCCAGAGGGATGGTATGGGGAGGGAGGAGGGAAGAGAGTTCAGGATGGGGAACACGTGTATACCTGTGGTGGATTCATGTTGATATATGGCAAAACCAATACAATATTGTAAAGTTAAAAATAAAATAAAATAAATTTACAAAAAGAAAAAAAAAAAAGACACTCCACACTTAATGTGTTTTTGTTAAACTCAGATTTCTTCACACTCTGAAAATCATCCTAACAAGTCAACTAAACATTCATGCTTTAAACATTAGTGTCATTTCGCCACAGGTTTCTGAATTCATAAAAATGATTTTTTTTCTATTGCTCATCAACCAAAAGGCACTACAGAAAATCTCAATGAGGCTGGTTTTAGCTGAGAACAATTTGATTACAAAACGTGCTTGCCACACTTATAGGGTTTTTTTTTTTTTTTCCTCCCTTCCCTGTTTAAATCACCATATCCTTAAATTTACCAACAAAAATTTCCAGTTTGAAAATGTATCTTCCATGCTCTTGCCTATTGTTTTTACCATGTCATTAATCTCATACAATGAAACCCATAGTGAGAGTAGAACAGTTGCACAGAATCTCATTTTGAAGTATGACTCTAAGAACCTGCTTGTGAGACTTTCATTTCTTTTTAACTCAAGCACAACTTGCTGAACTGTGCATAGACTAATCCTCTAATAGTGGAGGTGATGAAAATAAGAGTAGGGAAATGTTTTGCATTGCTCATGTTACCTGTCATTTATTCCAAGTTTTCAATGTGTAGAGGAGGGACAAAAAAGTAGATTTCAGAAGCTTTCAATGTGTTTTTCCTTTTGCACTTTATACCTGTGTAAAATTTACCTTACAAAAATAATTCAAGCTCACTAGGATTTAATTCAGTTTTAGAAATTTGCAAATAATGCTGACACTCAGTGTCTATATATGTAAATCAACTAACAATTGCATTTACTGTGGTTCAACAAAGATGCACAGTATTATCAAAATAGCACAAATAACTGCTGTGCTTGAGTACTACAAAAAAGTAACAATAAAATATAAAGTAGCTCCAAATTAGGCAATAGTACATATCTGCAGCACTCTCAGTTCTCATTTAATTAATAGTTAATTGTGCATATTTCTATCTTATTTTTATTTTCTTAGCGATTATTAGCTCCTCAAAGCAAGGTACATACTTACTCCACACCCATCATACCCCTTTGTCCCAGAAAGTGATCTGCAAATAAAATGTTTCCACTAGGACAGTGCTATCCAATAGCAATAAAATGCCTTGCAAATAGGATACACTCAATAAAATATTTATTAAATTAAATGTTGCTATTTCTATTATACCAAATTACACATAAAATCTGAAAATATTTATTCAGTTAAAAATTACTGGGTTTTGAAATTCAAATGTTTGTATGTTGAAAGGTGGAGAATAGCTTTAAGCTATTATTATGCTGCCTCGTTCTTGTCACTTTTTAATTTGACATTGAGCTTTGAGCAGGCACTGCACAATTCTGACAGCCAGAGGCATGGAACAGGGTCAGGGAAGGCACAAAGAGTTTAGAATAATACATATTTTCCAGTAAATACACAGCTTCTTTGCAGGTAAGTTGATTATTTTTGGTGTGTTTTCCAGAAAATTTAAAACAAAAATGTTTTCATACTATCAGAAGGTAATGATAATATAGCTTGTGATGCTTTTACTAAAAAAAAGAGTTGCCATTTATATCACATATCTCATGTCAAAAGAGTTACAAGTGAGCCAGAAAATAAATTGCTTTTTATTTAAGTATTAAGGATCTTTGTCATAAAAGTACCCTTTAATATATTTAAGACCTATCAAATCCACCTCTCTTCATCTGAACAGCTTGGTCATTTTTACAAAATACAGACTTAAATGTATGTGGTGTTAGTGGAGGGGTGGGAGGAGTTACTGCCATGGTGATTGTAAGCTTAAGAACCATTTCAATGGTTACTTTTAAAACAGTTACTCCAGAGTGTGTGTTCTAACTGTGTGTGTGTGTGTGTGTGTGTGTGTGCTCGCATTTGTATATAATTAGAAGCAGCCAAGAGACTGTGATTTTGAAATTGGCTAGTCTTCTATTTAAGCATTTTTAACAGATGTGAATAACAATTTTAATTTGAAATATTACGCATCTTAAACACATAATTACTTTTGAGTATCACTGGTCTTTCATTTCCTGAATAGCTTATTTTTCTACAAAACTCTTGAAGACAAATTTAACCATCAATTATCAAATATATATAAATTAATTTTATCTTTTTTTCCTCCTGTAAGACACAAGTGTAGAATGTAAGGTTTTATTCTTCTGCAGTGTGAGCCCATATACTTTCATACTCTCGTACAGCAATGAATGAGACCCATGGCATATACTGCCCTTCAATTGTGCACAGAACTCCTATTGATATTAATGAGTTTTTTCTTGAACTAACTATAGTCATTTTATGTGGCCTGAAGTGGTCATTTTATTGTGATTTGCATATTAGTTGCTGCAGAGTATAGTGTATATATCATTTCTAAAGTGCCTAGGGATCTTAACAGAGGAAAGCAGTACATAAATTGAAAATATTATTACTCTTTATTTTAAATGCTTCTATTTGTGAGTCTTCTAAATCATGCTTAAATATAATAAAAAGAGAAAATAAGATGTGCAGAGAAAACTCCAAGAAGTAAAATTATTTTAAATCAACAATTTTGAAATTATCCACTTGTAGAAGTATTTTTAATCCATTGAAAACAATTTAGTTCATTTTCTAGCTTGACAGACAACATCAAAGTAGCATATGCAGACGCAGAGAACTAGGGGGAGAAGCGAAAATAGGACTTGAAATTTCACTCTGGATGAGACTGGAACTCTCAGTGTGAACCTTTTTGTTGAGGTCCCTTCTATACCTACTTCTTTAGTTCTGCCCTAAGGAGGTTAGTGAGGTGCACCAAAAAGAACCCATATCATCCACTAATCCATGAACAGGGATGAAGGGAGAACTCAGAGTGGACGAAAGAGCTACTTTGTAAAGTCATTGTAATTTCACTTTTAATGTAAAATCTGGAGAAGTTAGGCTTTTCTCTCCCAGGATAAAACATGAAAAATGCAGTTTATTAAGGAAAATATGTTTATTTAGAATTTCAACCCTTCTCATCTTAAAGGCTCAGAATTTTGGGTTAAATATTCTTGGCTCCTCTTCCCATGATGAAATAAATTCATTTGTAGAGTATTGCTGTTTACTATTGAGCAAGTCAATCCTTATTGCTCAACAGTGCCTATTGTACTCTATTTTGAACATAGTCCCTGATTATTGCAACAAATATAACAAATCTGACTTTTTTTGTTGTTGTTATTTTTGTAGGCCATCACAGGTTCAAGACAGACCTCTCTTTGATTCTGGTCTTTTCTACATGTGTATATACATGCACTTCTGTGGCAATAAAGAAAAAAAAAAAACTGATGTTAATTAAACATGAATATCACCAACACCACCACAAGTAGACTGTGAATAGTAAGAGATTTATATATGTGTACAAGTACTGGAGTGGGTTGCCATTGCCTTCTCCGATACACATATATAAGTGATATACACATCTCTGTGCAACACATTCACTTAAATAGCTTTCTTTCTGCAATGTGGAATCATATGCCATTTGAAGTCAAATAAACAACTGCCCCTGGTCCATAGTCTTCTATTTTCTGTGCTTTAAAAATGTGACATCAGGCAGGGATTTTAGCATGTAGGATGTGTATGTATGTGATTTTCTGTGCTCAGATTGCAAGTATTAAGGAAGAGATAATCTTTCAACAGATATTGATTCTATATAACAAATCTCTTTTTAATGTTGGTGTAGTGGGGAGATACAGACATTGCTTTCCATGCTCACATTTATAGGAAGTTTTCCATGTTTATAAAAGAGGGACAGAGCAAAGATTGGCCTCAGATCTGGCAAATCTGGAAGGTAATCTGTCACATTATAATGATATTGCTCTGTATGTGAAAAATGACTGGGAAGATGAGAAGCAATCAATATGAAAAACGTTTATGACACCCATTCCTGCCAAGAATGTCTTTTGATAAAAAAGACATTGTTTACAAGATGAAATAGCAAGAGTTCAGTTCAGTGTGTGTATCATAATTTGTGGGAAGTTCACTCAAATTAGTCTTTTTTGACATTATAAAAAAAACGCAAATTTTGATAGAGAGTGATTTTGTTGCTGTTGTTTTCAACTGGCTATACCAGAAAAGTATGGACATTGAGTAGCTGGAAAGATGAAAAGACCTACTTCATGAGTTGGTCAATGAATTAATTTCTTTCCTGTCTTTGAGCACAGTCTGTTGAAGGGATAGAGGGAGGGTGTAGGAAGACAGGGCATGTTTTCAGTTGTATGTGTATATGCACATGTATTTAATACTGTAGAATTTCCACCACAAGCAAGTTGTCCGATGATTCCCGTACAGAGTGAAGCCACCTCATAATAAGACATTTTTGATAATTAACAAGCCAATCAATTAGAGACACCAAGGGAACAGTTCATGCAAAGATGAGCTCGATAAAGGACATAAATTGTATGGAACTAACAGAATCAGAAGATATTAAGAAGAGGTGGCAAGAATACACAGAAGAACTGTACAAGAAAAATCTTCCCGACCCAGATAATCACGATGGTGTGATCACTCACCTAGAGCCCGATATCCTGGAGTGTGAAGTCAAGTGGGCCTTAGAAAGCATCACTACGAACAAAGCTAGTGGAGGTGATGGCATTCCAGTTGAGCTATTTCAAATCCTGAAAGATGATGCTGTGAAAGTGCTGTACTCAATATGTCAGCAAAATTGGAAAACTCAGCAGTGGCCACAGGACTGGAAAAGTCAGTTTTCATTCCAATCCCAAAGAAAGGCAATGCCAAAGAATGCTCAAACTACTGCACAATGGCACTCATCTCACACGCTAGTAAAGTAATGCTCAAAATTCTCCAAGCCAGGCTTCAGCAATACGTGAACCGTGAACTTCCAGATGTTCAAGCTGGTTTTAGAAAAGGCAGAGGAACCAGAGATCAAATTGCCAACATCCGCTGGATCATGGAAAAAGCAAGAGAGTTCCAGAAAAACATCTATTTCTGCTTTATTGACTATGCCAAAGCCTTTGACTCTGTCAATCACAATAAACTGTGGAAAATTCTGAAAGAGATGGGAATACCAGACCACCTGACCTGCCTCTTGAGTAACCTGTATGCAGGTCAGGAAGCAACAGTTATAACTGGACATGGAACAACAGACTGGTTCCAAATAGGAAAAGGAGTATGTCAAGGCTGTATATTGTCACCCTGCTTATTTAACTTATATGCAGAGTACATCATGAGAAAAGCTGGGCTGGAAGAAGCACAAGCTGGAATCAAGATTGCTGGGAGGAAAATCAATAACCTCAGATATGCAGATGATACCACCCTTATGGCAGAAAGTGAAGAGGAACTAAAGAGCCTCTTGATGAAGGTGAAAGAGGAGAGTGAAAAAATTGGCTTAAAGCTCAACATTCAAAAAAAGGAAGATCATGGCATCTGGTCCCATCACTTCATGGGAAATAGATGGGGAAACAGTGGAAACAGTGTCAGACTTTATTTTTTTGGGCTCCAAAATCACTGCAGATGGTGACTGTAGCCATGAAATTAAAAGACACTTACTCCTTGGAAGAAAAGTTATGACCAACCTAGATAGCATATTGAAAAGCATAGACATTACTTTGCCAACAAAGTTCCATCTAGTCAAGGCTATGGTTTTCCCAGTGGTCATGTATGGATGTGAGAGTTTGACTGTGAAGAAAGCTGAGCACCGAAGAATTGATGCTTTTGAACTGTGGTGTTGGAGAAGACTCTTGAGAGTCCCTTGGACTGAAAGGAGATCCAACCAGTTCATTCTGAAGGAGATCAGCCCTAGGATTTCTTTGGAAGGAATGATGCTAAAGCTGAAACTCCAGTACTTTGGCCACCTCATGCGAAGAGTTGACTCATTAGAAAAGACTCTGATGCTGGGAGGGATTGGGGGCAGGAGGAGAAGGGGACGGCAGAGGATGAGATTGCTGGATGGCATCACCAACTCGTTGGACGTGAGTCTGAGTGAACTCTGGGAGTTGGTGATGGACAGGGAGGCCTGGCATGCTGCGCCAGGGGTATAGGTTGGTGATGGACTGGGAATCCGCAGTCCATGGAGTTGAAAAGACTTGGACATGACAGTGACTGAACTGAACTGACTTAGAAAGTATCCAAGATGAGCTCATCTTATACTCAATCTTCCTTGCTAAGAGAACCCATTGTTCTAGGTAGTGAGTAAGATAATGTGTGAATAGATATAAGTTCTATTAATATAATCATATCTATGAAAGAAAGCATAGTGGTCTAATGTATTTTTCACTGGAAAGTGTAAAGTTTTGATTTTGTGGATTCTGTTTACAAGAAAAATAGTCTAGTGTCCTTGTATGTGATCCTTCTGTCTCCACCTTTTTAGAGGTAGCAGAAGTTAACTGGATTTTGTTTTCAAGATTGTATTTCTTTAAATAAGCCTCTCGTTTTGGAAATGTCTCATCAGGAGTGCCCTTGAGAAGAGATACTTTTATTTCATCTTATTAAAAAAAATCTTAATCGATTTTAATATATGTTCACTATTCTTAGTGTTTTAAAAGTTAACATCTACAAATGAGTAAGTTGGAGGGTTGTTATTTTTGAAACTACTATTTTAAGACATACATAAAGAATGTTATATCCTTTTATTTTACAGAATAAATGAGTGGTGTCTATTCACATAGTATTGTTTTGCATTGTTACTTTTTCTTCAAGACTTTTTTGAAAGGTCACATGTTTGGCTTTTTAAATATCAAGTCATAGAAATAACATTCACAATTCTGAGGTTCTATATGCATCTTTAAAAATATCTCACAGGTAGAAAAACACATTCTTTCCTTTGGAAAACTATGTTTTAACCTCTGACCATTTTCTATTTCTGCATTCTCCCCTTCTCCTCTCTCCTTACCAAAAATATATTTTGTATAAAAACATAAAATTATGTTTCTACTTATAGCTTGCTACTGCTACTGCTAAGTCACTTCAGTTGTGTCCGACTCTGTGCGACCCCATAGATGGCAGCCCACCAGGCTCCCCCATCCCTGGGATTCTCCAGGCAAGAACACTGGAGTGGGTTGCCATTTCCTTCTCCAATGCATGAAAGTGAAAAGTGAAAGTGAAATCACTCAGTAGTGTCTGACCTTCAGCAACCCCATGGACTGCAGCCTTCCAGGCTCCTCCATCCATGGGATTTTCCAGGCAAGAGTACTGGAGTGGGGTGCCATTGCCTTCTCCAACTTATAGCTTATATGCAATTAAATCAACAACAGCATCCTGACTTGGGAGCAAAAGAAATATCTGAATGCTAAATACTTGCAAAAGAGCAGTGTTTGATTTTATTAAAGAAACACATAGCTTATGTACTAATTTAGGCAATAGTTTCCCCTACTCTTTTTGTTTTAAAGATAAGAAACCAATTTTCAGGTATAGTATTCTCTTCATTTATTGTTGGAAAGATATTCTGAAATTTAGTATGCATGCAGAAATTTGTTATGTATGCAGAAATCCACAAACAGATTATCAACCTATGTCTACATACAAATGCATACTTAATTCACATATTTGACTTTGTTTACCTATCTGTAACACCTAAACAATTATTCTTTTCACATCTACCCCCCACCCCCATACTCACTTTATTGTCTACTGCTCTAACCAGGTAATGGAAATGAAACATGTTTGCTTTCACACCATTAAATATAGTTAACTATTATTTTTCTTTTTTCACCCATGAATTCTTATTATGGGAGAGAGAGACACTGCTGTGAAGAATTGAAAGTAACTGAGGCTAAAGCTGCTTCTCCTACAAAGGTCTTGGTTTGGAATTGGGTGGTGTCAACCTTAATACAAAGAATATCCCAGGCAAAGGCACCAACATCCCCTGAATTTTAATGAAAATGTCATGTTAAAGATATAACAAGGTTGATAAGGGGGTCATCAGAAAAGCCAACTAGGGCTTAGTTATATATTAAGAGAAAGAAAGGCAGTAAAAGAACCAAGTCTCATAAATACGCATAAATATATGTAATCAATAATACATAGTAAAATACTGATAAAATACTGTGTCTATATGTATATATTTATACAAGTATTTCCTGAAATATCTGCTTGTGGCTCCATTAGAAAGTTCAGAATGTACTGCTAGTTGATTTCTGTGCACTTTAGTAAGCAAAGGTATAACTTTCTAATCAATTCAAAATTGTTCATAGGATGTTGACAGAGAAATAAATTAGGTGATAAGAATGGAAACAGAACCAACAGGTTTAAGACTATGGCTTTTGTGCCTGTAGTTACATCTCTATAAAACCGGTATCATTTATAAAGAGAGATAGGCCTATTAGTATGCATATAACATACATAACCATATTTGTATGGTGCACTGTAAAACTTTAATTTATTAGGCAATCTGAAAAATTATAATAATTATCTATTAAAAGAAATAATTTTGCTCTGTCTAATGAAAAAACACTTCAGAGTATAAACTGAAGAGGATTTTACTGTTGGAAAATTATAGTTAAATGTCTTTTCTATTACTTTAAAATGCATCTACAGAAATGTTGTATAAGGCATATGTGTACATACAAAGCTTTAAAATATAACTGCTTCTAATTTAGTGCATTATTCCTCAGCCATCACTACAGGTAACTGTCCCTTATTTTATTTAAGGCCTTTTGATAAAACAATAGAGGTGAAATATTATATATGAGTGAGAAGAAGAGTAATTCACCAAACTTTTACTCCAAATATCTCCATGTAATCTATTTTTATTCCCCCCCAAACTCACATAGGAATGGACAGAATTCAGCCTTTAATGGGCAATACTAAGTGGATAACAGTTTACCCAAATTTCTGGGCCCAGGGAAAGCCTTAAGAAAGAGAGTACTTCCATTCCTCATCAGAGGACTGGGGGCTCACCTACCAGAAGGGCATCATCAGATAGGAATGAAGAAGAAGAGGAAGTGGGGTTGCTGCAGCTGGGTGAAATGAAAGCCCCAACGAAGGACTGGGTCCAGTTTCATGAAAGGGAGCTCCAGAGAAGGGTCTATCTACTGGACAAGAGAGGTTACACACTCCTTTTGTAGAACGTTAATAAGATTTCATCTCCTGAAATGAACTCCCTGCCCCACTAGCTTTCCCCAGTACTGGGTGTGTGTTTGCATGATCCTGGGTGTGATAACAGGCCATGTTGTGTGAGTGTATGAAAGGCCAAAATTCAGTGAGGGAAAATCAAAATTAAAAAATGACTAATGATTTCTAACCTGAAGCAAAACGGATGTGATGTTTATCTGGAACCTGCTTCTATTTAAATGCTTCATTTCATGTACCACATGATAAAAACCAGGAGAAAAAGACATTTTTTTTGAAAAATGTTTTATTTAAACCTTTTAAATCTTATACAACAATAAAATATTGTGTCAATATAAACCCCTTGACTGAAACCATTCACAACAAACATTACAGCAAATTGTTTTATTTTTGACACCCAATTCATCTTTGAAAGAATTTCCTTCTAATCACAACGCAGAATTTATTGAAAATAAATAATTGCTGGAAATTCAATAGGCAATTTGAATAAAATAGTTGAAAAAGCAACTCTTAATGAAAATAGCGTTTATTATACATCAGTTACTAAATGAATAAACTAAATGATTTTTCTTTAAATTAATAACTTCAGAAATGTTTTATACAAAACTGTACAATTATAAAGTTGGCAGAAATATTTGGGTTAACTCAGGTTTGAACCAGAGCGTTAAATGCAAAGAAAAAGAAAATTGAAACAAAGAAAACCCTAACAGTTGTAAAACGTGAACTCCTTGTGGGGCAAACAAACAAACAAAAAATCCCAGAACTAAACCCCAACTACCAACAGAATGCAGAAGCTTAGCAGAAGGAAAAAAAAAAAAAAAAAAAAAAAAAGGTCTGGGATTCAAATTAAAACAGGCTCTTCGACCTGCAGCTGGGAGACACACAGTGCACCAGTGCACCAGGGCCCTGGCAGCCCATACTGCTGCTGTTGCTGCTAAGTCGCTTCAGTAGTGTCCAACTCTGTGCGACCCCATAGACGGCAGCCCACTAGGCTCCTCTGTCCCTGGGATTCTCCAGGTAAGAATACTGGAGTGAGTTGCCATTTCTTTCTCCAATGCATGAAAGTGAAAAGTGAAAGTGAAGTCGCTCAGTCGTGTCTGACTCTTAGCGACCCCGTGGACTGCAGCCTACCAGGCTCCTCCGTCCATGGGATTTTCCAGGCAAGAGTACTGGAGTCGGGTGTCATTGCCTTCTCCGCAGCCCATACTAGGGATCCTCAAAAGGTGGCCATAGGCTTTCAGGTCCTTATAGGTAGTGTGAAGCTTTGTCTACGGCAGCTTCCTCTGGAGGTCGGGCTAGGCTGCGGCCTGGATTTATCGAGCCCCCAGCAAGGTCTGGCTAGCAGGGACTGGGTGCATGGGTGCATGTCTGGTCCAGAATGTGTGCTCCTTGGGAATGAGGTGTGCCTGTGGACCTGGCATGTAGACATGACAGCTAGCAATAAAGCCACAGAAACTGCATAATTTTTGGATCTCTACACAGACCAGTGAGATTTTTTGTAGTTTTTTTTTTTTTTGTAAATAATAATACGATACACATAGCTATCTACAAACACACACACGTTTGCACGCACACGCACACACACACACACAGACACACACACAGACACACAGACAAAAAGATGAAGAGGAAAAAACCCAGCCTCCCAGGAGCTCGCTAACTCACTCAGTCTTCGCCATGGGCTTACTACCAGCTGTGGTTGTTGGAGGCACGGAGATGGCTCCCCATGGAGTCCACCCAGAGGCAATGGTATATACACGAGAGGAGGTGGTACGTGGCTAGACCAGAATCCCTGTAAACTTTGCCTATCATTTCATTGACGTTCTGCACAGAGCAGAGAACGCCTGTCCACCACTCCCTCGCCACCCTTCCCTGAGGGTTTCTCACTTACGGAGAAGGCGGTGAACTGGAGGTGAAACGAACTGGAAAGCGTTGACCCAGTCCGTCGCCAGCGTGTCTCGGTCAGGTCGTCTCCTCCAGCTAAAGCAATCGCCTATAAAAGCAAAATCCTTTGCCTATAAGGGCTAAAGTAGGGTCGCGCTAGCAGCTGGCCTGGCAAGGCGCGGCGCGGGTGGGGAGCTCTGAGTAAGTGCAGGCATCCCCGGATTTCGGAGGTGAGGAGCACTTTCCGCTCCTCAAGCCGACCTCTTTCGCCTGGCGCCGCAGCGGAATCCTTCTAGGGCATCCAGGTGCACTGTAGAAGCCTATAGGGGTTCCATAGTCCCGGGATGCAGGGCAGAAACCTTCAAAATCTCCTTTCCTCCTGTGCGCTGGTTTGCAAAAAATCGGCTGCCTATTTTGCCTACCCTAGGAACTCCGTCTCCGGAAAAAAAAAAAAAAAAAAAAAACATATCTCCAATATCATCAACAACTCTCTCTACTTTATTCTCTCTTCTCCATAAAGATTTGGGATAGGAGATCGGTGGATGGGTAGACATCTCTCCCTCCTTCCTATTCTAAGTAATTAAAAAACCATCAGCTCAATGAAGGAATAATAATAATAGCAATAACAATATGAAGTGGTCGATTAGATACAAATCATCCCACAAATATTGTGTACAGTTGTAGTAAAACACCGCAGACATTTAGAAACACTATAGAAGTTTTTTAAAAAATGCAAAACTAGCCTATTGTAAAACAGATTTCACCTGAAATACAGCTGCTATAACCAAGGCGCTGAAAGGTTATTCAGAGGCACACATCTGTCTTCCCAACCCCTTCCCCATCCCTACCCCGTCCCCAAGTTACTCCACTCCTTTCTCTTCCTAGAGAGGAGCGACCAAAAAAAACAAAACAAAACAAACAAACCAAACCAAACCAAACCAAACAAAAACCTTACTTAAAGTAAACAGCGTATTTGATCAGCAGAAAAGGTTGGAGGGAAGTGTTTTTCTTGACGCAGGGAATATGAGGTCCCTGCCTGGATGCTTAATGCAACTGTGTATCCGCGTTAAGCCTACGTGTGTTTCCTTTCTTAGCATAAGTTAGCCTCTTCTGTTGGGAAAAGAAAAAAAAAATGGAAGAAAGAAGAAAAGAAAGAACAAACAAGAGAGAGAGAGAGAGTGAGAGAAATAGCAATAATAAAGCTGGAATTAAAGGAGAGTGGAAGAGAAAGAGAAATCCGCGGTGCTCCCAGTGAGGGAGGCCGCTTCCTGGCTTCTGGCAGTCAGAGATCATGGCAGGACGTGTCTGTTTTCACCGTGTGCGTGTGCGAATAAACCTCATGTGGCTGCTGATCCCCTGGTGGAGTCATTCTTTTCTCTTTCTGTCTTCGATTACAGAACCAGACACGCACCACTTCTTTCTCCAACTGGAGGCTATCTGCCAGCGAGGAAATCTCCTGCGCCGCAGGCTTCGGACACTTGAGGAAATGCGTCTCCAGTACGCCCTTGACACTCACCTCGATAGAGGTTCGCTTCTTCCGCTTGCGACCCTGTGCCGCGATCTTGTCAATGCTGGTTGGGCTCCCTGTGGATGAATCAGCCTCTTCCAGCCACTTGTTCAGCAGCGGCTTCAGCTTGCACATGTTCTTGAAGCTCAGTTGTAAGGCCTCGAACCTGCAGATGGTGGTCTGCGAAAACACGTTGCCATACAATGTGCCCAGCGCCAGCCCCACGTCAGCCTGCGTGAAGCCCAACTTGATTCTTCTTTGTTTGAACTGTTTGGCAAACTGTTCCAACTCATCCGAGGTTGGTGTCTCCTCATCCGAATGGTCCAGGCAGTGATGCGAACCTAGGTCGCCGTGGTCTGGGGCTTCCCGGAGCACTGGATGTAAGCTCTGAGCTGAGGCAGAGGCCGGCGGTGGAGTGAGCCCCCCATGCTCCAGCATGCCGCTCACCGTGAAGCCAGACTGCGAGTACACATTAAGGGGTTGGCTGCTCGACGTGATGGACGGATTCGGAGCCGGGCTCGCTCCCCAGGCATTCGGATGGTTAGTGTGCGGAGAGTGGTGGGCGACATGCGGCGAGCGATGATGGATGATCGCGCCCAACTGTAGGTCTTCGCGCGCAGGCTTCACGTCTTGCTGTTCCAGGGGGCTTGTGGCCAGTGTGGAGGACCATGGCCCTCCATCGCTCAGACTGGTTACCCAATGATGCCCGAGGGGATGCCCATTGCTAGGAACTCCCTGCAAGTAATCACTTTGGAGAAGTTTCTGAGGGTTTCGGAAAGGACTCCCCTGCTGCATGCCCGCAGAGTCCGCATGGACTAGAGAACTGGAACTGAGAATGTTGTAGGGATTCGAGGCAGCTGTGGCCATGGTCGGTGAGGATCCCCTACTAGTTATAATGTGGCACAGGGAGTAGCTTCAGTCTTTGACATCTACTATGCGGGGAGCCAAAGCAGCGAGAGAGAGTTACCGACATCCGCTGAGGCCAATTGCATCGCGTCTTGACCTGGCCTGCCACGAACTCCACCAATGGCGGAGCGAGAGGCCGAGCTAGCTTTCCAAATCAGGAGGGCGAAGCTTGAGAGTTTCGGTGAGACCCAAGCAGGAAGTGAATCAATCTTTTGGCTCCATTGGCTGCCTGGCGCTGAGTGGCAGGAGCTTATTTGGTTAACCCTTCCCCCAACCTCCCACCAGTCTTGGACTTTGCGGATGTTTGTAGAGGAGCGGGAAGGATGAGAGGGAAGGTGTGCGTGTGCGTGTGTGTGTGGTGCGGGATATGATTTTAGAATTCTTTTAGGTTTAGATTAACCCAAATAAAGAAGAATATTAAGAAAACAATATAACCAGTTTAAATGCCATCCAGATCTTAGCGGATATGGATTTTTCTCAGATAAATTTGGCACTCTGGATTATTTGGGTGCCAGAGAGTGAAAAACAAAACCCCGCTCTAGGCTTTGAGCAATGGAACGTCTTCGGTATGACCCTAAATCTGAAGTATCGAAGCCCATGATCCCAATAAGAAATATTTCAATGCGTTTAATTTCATTTTTCATTTATAAGAAACTCGATACCAAGTAAAAAAGCATCTAAGAAAAAGATGCTCAAAATCTTCTGGAAAACAAACAAACAAAACCACGTTGCTTTAAGGCATGAAGCACTGGAAAATTCCGAGAAAGTAAAATTTAACGTGATACCGGCAAAAATCAGTTATTTTGAAATTTGTCTCCCAATTTGGTTGGTTAATTAGTAGATATGCTTTTTTTTTTTTTTTTACTGCTCCGTGTCAGCTCCCATCACAGGTGTCACAATTTTTGTCAGAGACAACTCTTGCTGAAGAGGGTAACCCTCCTACGCATTCACCCCAGACACACTGCGAGCCTTTCCAGTCCCAGTAAGTACACAGGCGAATGTTCCTGGCTACCGGCGCCCAGTGTTGTCCCCTAGGAAAATTGTTTTTAACACACACATCTTCAAACCACCCCGAATCCCATACAAATTGAAGAAAATGGAAATCATTTAGTGCGCCCTGGAAATTCAGAAAGAGAGAGAGAGAGATGGCTGGTGGTCTGGCGTTAAGTACCGCCTCCCCCAACTCCCACCCCCCACCCCCCACTCCCACCCCCGACATTCCCTTCAAGCTTGAATTTACTTTCAGATTGGAAAGACGGGACTGTTTTTACATTTTAGTAAGAGGAAAATAGAGGAAAGACTTGTACTCCACCTAAGCTTTTATAAGTTAGGGAAGGACAAGTCTATGTGCTCCACAGCCCAGTGCAAAGGTATTGCTTGCAAGCAGAGTACGGTGAAATGCAAAGATTTTAGATTTGCTCTCGCTAAGAAAAGGCAACATCAACATCGGATACCTAGCATGATCTTTGAAGTTAAAAAAATGACCTTTCATTGCATAATTTTGGAGATAATCTAGTTGCATAATTATATTTGCACTTGCAGAAGACAGCATCAGACTTCCCTTATTGGTTTAAAATTCCATTAAATATATTGCAAGAGCGCCTAAGCTAAGCTTGATTTAAATTTGCATACATTTTCATATATTTAGCAGAAATAAAAGAAGGCTTGCAGCTACCAGAAAGTCATCAAGGCATTAGTTTCTCTAAGAAGACAGATCTGAAGAAAATGCAAGAAAACGAGAAAAAATATAAACAAGGTGAGCTTATTCTGCCATTCCTTTATGTAGCTACAGAGTGTATATTTCCTGTAAAATGAGTAATTTCTTATGATAGCACAGAGCAGTAAGAGCTTATGTTAGGAAATGTGAACAGTGTCTATTATGCAAGAAAGACTGGCATCTGGTTGAGATCTATTTCTTTCTTTCTCTGTCTTTTAAAAAAAGGATAACCACTTGTAATTATTGGCAGAGAGGATCATTTACCATCTTCCCCCTCCTCCTCCCCCATTGAAATTGTGTTTTCATTTGCTGGTGTCCTATTATAAAAGTTTATCTGCTTTTAACCTAGAAATTGATTTTTCCTCTTTCCCTTCCCTTTCCTTTCCCTTTCCTTTCCCTTCCCTTTCCTTTCCCTCCTCTACCCTCCGCTCCCCTCCCCTCCTCTCCTCTACTTTCTTCTTCTCTTTCTGCCCAGGAATGCCATTTCTTTACTGCTAATTGTGTACATTTTCCTTTGCAAGAATTCAATTTCATTTGTGCCTAAAATTTTGCTTCATGAAGAAAAAATAACTTTATAAAATTAAACAAAATAAAAGTTTTCAGGCATTCTATTAGACTTCCTGTTCAATTATCCATTTGCCAGTCCAAGTGGGTTCAGTTTAGAGGTCACAGGGAAACGCGTTGAAGAAACCATAGGAACAAAAAGTTCATGATCATTTCCAGGTTGTTGTGGGTTCTCCAGCCCCACAATTGCAGCTGTGTTTGGTGAAAGGATTTCAAATCTTAGCCTGGTCATTCTAGGAGTTAAAGCAATTATCAGTTGATAAGACTTTTGCATGAAGAAGAAGGGGGACCTCTTTCAATTCTGACTTGCTTGAGTTCTTACAATCTACATGCCTCTTGCCAGTGGCTTCTGTTCTGGGAGAAGGGGTTTGACCAGAGGTGCAAAAGTAGTTCAGATCTTTTGCCCCAGGCTGGTTGAGGGGGGAGGTGTCAAGGATGTGGGCATCTGCACCCAGCGACAGGTTTTTCCACACCGTTGCTTTGCAGTCTTTGAATACAAGAATAGCTTCTGTCAAGAGCAAAAGAAAACAATATTAGTTGTCTTTCTATTTCCATTATTTCCTTTCCTTTTTCTTTCTTCCTTCGTTTTAATAATTAGTTCCCATGAATATAGACACTGCTTATTGAATTCAGATGGAAACATGTCCTTTAGCAGCTGAGACAGAATTTCTTGCACACAAGATGGCAAGGTTCTTTGTTTTTGAAGAAAATATCTGCATATAGTCAAATCTTCTTCCTGTTCTATCTAATCTACTGGAGAGGCTTCCTTCACCCTCTCCTGTCAGTCTAACTTCCCAAGTGTAACAGATGCCGCTCTCAAGCGCTCCTTTCTGTGGCTTCTCTTTATTCAGCCTTGCATATTTCTCCCCATGATCTGGGTTTCCATAGAGAGAGGAATAAAAGGGGGGACCATGGTCACAAATCCCCTACCCCATGCAAAATAAAAGAGCCTCATTCAATAGAGGACCTTGTCTGGACATGGGAGAAAAATAAGTCCATGCGAAGCTACTGTTGCAAAGAGCTGGTAACTTATTTTTTGTAGACTTCATTTTGCCTTAAACTCAAAATTTACCACTGGTAAACCTGCTCACTTGGATAGCTGGGATAAATACAGAGCTTGGTGCTCTTCTCACTGAGATCTTGAAGTCCACTGTCAGATCCTTGGATCTGATTTACCCCACCCCCTCCAGAGCTATGGTTTGAATATAATAATGGCTGTGAACCCTGCCAGGCTAGGGCAGCTAAAAGTCACCCTAGAGAAAAGCCAGACTTAGAATTGGAGCAACTGTAATTTTAACAAGTCTACACACCTATCTCCAGCAAGGCAGCACAGGTTTCGATTACCATGCCTGGCCAGGACACAGCACCACCTTCATTCCTCCTAGGATTGCCTTCATACCCAAACTCACCAGGCCACCCTACCTATCACTTTGCTGTTTTTTAAAAGGGCAAATCAGTTAATTTTCAAAAGCAAGCCAGATCAGCTTGATTTACTTGTACTCATTTATCTATAACGTGGGGGTTCACCGTGACTTTCTTCTCTCACAAGATTTAAGGATATAAAACAATTCCTGAAAGTCTTCACAGACCCCATGCCCACCCCCTTCCCTTTCTAAGTAAGGAAGGACTCACAAAAGAAATTAAGCAGATTAAGGTGGTTCAGATTGCCTGTTCCTGTGGAAGCATCCAAGCGTGGTTGCAGCTGGGAAGCCCGTGCTCAGGCTGGTTCAGAACATGCCCCGGCCATGGAAATTCTGCCCCTTGTAGATTTCATATTTGAGTGTAGATTATGAAGTGTTTTCATCATCAGTACAAATTGGAAAAGGGGAGATTATCTGGGGCTAGAGCTGGTGGAGACTGTGGATGGGTTTAAGGAAAGAAGTCCAAATGGCCCAATTTGAATGTGTATAATGCAGACTGGAGCTCCAGATGGTAGGACATAGTACTTATGCGTGACCTAAGACTGAAAACTTTACTTTCAACATAAATTCACTTTGGAAACAGGGAGAGTTAGATTGGGCTTGGTGGGGAGAAGTACACGTATTCTTGTTATAACCAGGGAGCTCCTCAGGGATGGAAAACAGTTGAACAGCCTCTTCAAAGCAACAGAGAAAGAAACCTTTTCCCTGATGTCTGTACACTAAGCTCATGAGACATTCTCAATGTGAGACACAGCTGCCCTTCAAAGCACCAGTTTACTGCAGCTGCTCTCATAGTTATTGTTGTTATTGTTGTTGTTCTTCTTGGCAAACTGCGTGCGGAAGGAGGTAAGGGGCTTTTAATATTCTGAGGGATAATTTTTTAAAAAATTAGACGGCATTACCAGACATGAGCCAATACTGATTCAAGCTCAACTAGTTCATTTTTAAAAGATCTCTGTTGGCATTCCTTGAACATGAAGAAAAGGATATTTAGAGAAAAGGAGAAAGGGAAAGGATGGAGTGACAACATACAGCAAATGCTGCAGCAGAAACAAGGTTATTTAATATAATACTCATCACAGTCTTCAAGAATGCTAGTCATTTGCTAGCAAAATCCACTGTCACTGGGGGAAGTGCTGAAGTATCTTGTGGCTGGGGCAGAGACAGGAGGTTTAGAAGATAGATAGGGACAATAGAGACCCGGTACTGGCTCCCACCGGTGCCACTGTGTAGGCAAGGTCTAGCCGATCCTTTCTTAGTTTCTCTTCCGAGTTTACAGTTTATTTCTTCCCTTGGCATTGCCAGATTTTACAGGATCCCAGGGAAATAACACTATAGGGATGGAGCTATTGTGCAGTATTCTATGTGGCTATCATTTTTCCCAGTACTAGGATTTAGGGTGTCTAGAAATCATTATGGGTATTTGCCAGTCACATTTTTTTGTACAACAAATAAAGACTAGTTTCTAGGAGTCCAGTTAATTGTTTTTCTAAAAAATACAGATCCAATGTGGAATTACCTCCGTGTGTGTGTGTGTGTGTGTGTGTGTGTCTGTCTGTCTGTCTGTCTGTTTGTATGTCTCTCTCTATATATATAGTGAAGTCGCAGAGTGTTTATAAATTGTGGTGGTTTGTAATTTTTGTTTTAATGTTTACTTTTTTTCTAAAAACAGAAGTAGTAGGAGCATTTAAAGAGAAAAAAAATAGTTTCAGCTGTGCAATTGATCTTGTAGAGATCTTGTAGAGATGATCTGTGTGTCTCCCTTCTTTAGTGAATAGTATTTATTTGAAGTGGCTAGCATGCTGTGTCCCCTCTACCCACCCTGTGAAGTGATTGAACTATGGAAACTTGATTACAGGTTACAGATTGAAATATGGGGTCCTTCTAAGAAAAGGCTTTTAGTAAGCAATCAGTTGAGTATTGGGGGTTAATGTTACCATTTTTGGTGTCCCATGATGAACAAGAATCTATATCATATTTGAAAGTAAGCAAATGACCAGATTTAACCTATTATTTATTCAGAAATTGTGATTATTTTTTTCCCAGAGGGATTTCGTTGGGAAACAGGCTGATGATTGAGAGAAAAATGTATTAAAAAGTATTTTTAAATCAAGTATTATATATCAAATATAAATATATAATTAATACATAAGAGAGAAGTGTTTGGGGAATAGTCCACTTTACAAAGACTTTTGGGGAACCCACTTATTACAAGAATATAAGAGCTTCCTCTGTTGTGATTGCTGTGCTAGTTCTCCAGGAGGGGAGGGGTGTTAATTTCCTGAATGCTCTTAAAAATCTGCATATTCTGTAACTTTCCTTAGGGCCACTTTTTTGCACTTTGCCCCAGTCTCCACTGGGGGAATCAATTTGGGTTGCCTGCTTGGGAAAGAGATATATTTAATCTGGTATTTCAGTTTCTAGGTGGTTATGGATTCATGCCATTGTGTGTGTGAGTGTGTGTGTGTGTGTGTGTGTGTGTGTAAATTTTATATCCAAGAAGTTTTTGAAAAAATTTTGTCCATGTTCAATTGCTCAGGAGGCCAGCAAAATAACAGCCCTTATCAAGTTTTCCTCTTGGATCTGCTCCCTAGACCACAACTCTACAGCTAGTCCGCTCTCAATTCTGGTGTTGTTATGAACTCAAGTCCCTTAGCTCCAACCTGCAGAGAGTCAGAGCCAGAGAGAATCAAAGAGCTGTCCCAAAGTCCTGAACAAGATCTTGGTAGGAGGGGACGTGATCTGCACAGCAACAGTATTCCTAACCTCCGCGAGGTAGCCTGGCTAAAATGCTTGGGTGAAACCCAGCGGCTTGAGCTGCTTTAACCTCTGAAATACATCCTGAGTAGAGATGGTTGGACCAGGACAGGGGTGGGGGCTTTCAACTGGGAGATTCTGTGTTAAGCTAAGTTGGTAGATGAAAATTCCTTGAGCTGAATGGGTCCTATTCTGACAATCGAGCGGCTAAGGAGAGGGGCTTATTTTGCCCGCTTCTTGGCTTGGACTGTCCTGCCCTCCCCAGGTTCTCATCCTTTATTGGGAACAGGTTCCATAGGAAGGAGGACAGTGAATTTCCCAGGTCCGAAGTGGAGGGAGGTGGCCAGGATCTAGAAAAGCCGGTGCCAGGGCAGCTGTGTGAGCTGTGTGATTCTGGGGGCCAGCAGGCGATTAGCTTTTTGGGATCCCCTGGACCTAGGCTGAGCATCCTTGTCCCTTGGTTCCTTGCGCTGTGGGACCCTTAAACATTTCTAAGCCCAGTGTCTCCCTCTCTAGGCCTGAACAAAGGTAAGATGATTAAGGTAACCCTATCTTTGGAGGTACAACCCAGCCCCTTTACTGCCAGACACTATGTTATCGGAATTCTGCCTCAGTGACACTCTCCCTTGGAGGTGTGCTTAGGAAAGCAGCCACCGCATGATTCTTCTTGTGTGTATATGTGTTGGGGATGATAGTCACCTTAAAATATTTTATCCAGGCATGAAAATGTTAACTCAGATCATATTGAGGGCATCGGGATTTAAGCCTCCCTAATGGTACCCCACTCCAGTACTCTTGCCTGGAAAATCCCATGGATGGAGGAGCCTGGTAGGCTGCAGTCCATGGGGTCGTTAAGAGTCGGACACGACTGAGTGACTTCACTTTCACTTTTCACTTTCCTGCATTGGAGAAGGAAATGGCGGCCCACTCCAGTGTTCTTGCCTGGAGAATCCCAGGGACGGGGGAGCCTGGTGGGCTGCCGTCTATGGGGTCGCACAGAGTCGGACACAACTGAAGTGACTTAGCAGCAGCAGCAATTCTCTTTAAAAAGAACAAATCTCTTGTGTATAACAATTGACAAGGGCAAGAGAAACAGGCTTCTAAGGAAATACACTTTGGGTAATCTAAATAACACTAAATTTTTTCTTTTACATCCTAAACATTTCTCTTAACATACTCAAATCATTGTGAGAATGAGGTTATCTCATTTGCCCCACCTACCCTCCTTTTACTATTTGTACTTTCTGAGAGAGATTGGGGTTCCTATTTTCAGTTAAACTATAATTCAATCATATATGCTCTCATCTTTACCTTTAGATGCAGTATTTCCCTAGGTGCTTGATGTAAACATTAGATATGCACTCTCCCTTAAATGGATCACATATACCTTGTGTGTGTGTGTGAGAGAGAGAGAGAGAGAGAGAGAGAAAGAGAGAGAGAGAGAGAGAGAGGGAGAGAGAGAGATTACATGGCTGAACTTTACATATTGAAAAACAAACTTATTTGAGTGTAAGTTGACTTCAAAATTGACCTGAACTCTGTAACTCTGTGTATGGATCTGAACTTTGCAGAAGCTGAGTCTTAGAACTGTAGAAGTTTGATTTTCTTTTAACTTTTAGTGCACAGCTTTGTAGAAAACTGAAATTTGTCCTTTATAAACACCCACATTAGTGACAGAGAGAAGCATTTGATTTCTTCCTCTTTTTTGCCCTTTAAATTGAAGAACTGCAATTTCAAACACATCCTTATGTTTTCAATATTATTGAGGAGTCTGCAAAGTTTTCTAAAAAGATGGAAAATAAGTCACATCTCACAAATAGAAACATTTTGGTAAAGATATGCTTTTTTTCCTGAGATTTTACTACTAAAAATATAGACAAAACTTTCTTAAAACAATTCTAGTAAGATGATGTCTTGCATTATAAATGTACTCTTCTCTTTACATGTCTTTAGAGCAAGTCTCATCCCAGAAAACCAGATTTAAAACTCTATTTAATTATCTACCCTACAATATTTTAAAAGGTGTCATATCTGTACATGCTATGAAAGGAAATCAAAATATAGTTACTGGAAATTGTGGGGAAATGGTAGAACAATGCAATGAAGTTTAGAGTAGAAAGAAGTGTACTGAACTTTTTAGTAACCTTTACATATTCTTTACAAACTCTTCCAAATACTTTTTTGGAAATAAAAATTATCTCTGCCATGTACAACATATAAAAAAAATAACTGTGTCTTTATGGGATAAATGCTTACTTTTGGAGGTGATTATTGAAAGTAAATAATGATCATAAATAAGCTAGCTCTGATGAATGATTTCTGAGAAACATTAAATGCCCCTAGCTTACATAATTATAGCTGGACACTCTGTTTTCAAATATGTATGAGTATTTCTGGCTTGGTGGATCTGCAAACTGCTTTGAAATGACCAGCTGTATGCAAGTATATGGCAAGTAAACCCAGTAAATTGAGATCATTCTCTATCAGTTTAATTTATGTTTTATAGTTAGTTTAGCATTCTGATTTGATTGTCTTAGTAATGTGAATTGCCTACAACTGCTGATAATACAGCTTTAATTCTGTTTTAAAGGTCATGTAAACATGTGCCTGTAACATAAGGAGTGCAAATTCAATTCCCTTTTAATGTTTCCTCACATTTACTCCACAGCCTTCACATAGAAAATTAGCAGGATTTAATATAAAACTATTTTAATGTTATGATTTCATTAAAATCCTTTTTCAATATTTTACTTTTCCTTTTGCAGGGCAAAGAAGTCTTCCTCCGCTTTGCAGTGCATAGCTTATGCAACATACATTACTCATACTGGAGGCAGAAAAATATTTCTGTCAAGATCTTTTCACTTTTCCAGTGCTTTTTACTAATAAAGAACTGAGAATTTCATTTCAGTCTCTCTGTAGCTTTGGGTAAAAAGGACGCAGAGCAAACTCGATCATCTAACCAAATTTTAGATTGCAGTGGAGAGAATGAGAATATTGTGCACATGTTTAGAAGCCTCTAGTCAAAGGCTTTTTTATAATCTGAACATTTGGTCAAAACTGAACTGTGGAAAGTATATTAACAAGAAAAAAAATATTTAAAATAGAGTTGACACAAAATGATGCTTTAGTTGTTCCAGTTAATATAAAAGCATACAAATTATGTCTTCAAAGTTCTATGACTTAAATATTGATGGTTAGGCAGAGTTGTTTTTTACATTGCCTTTTTTTTCTTTAATTTTATTTTATTTTTAAACTTGACAAAACTGCATTAGTCTTGCCAAACATCAAAATGAATCCGCCACAGGTATACATGTGTTCCCCATCCTGAACCCACCTCCCTCCTCCCTCCCCCCTCCCCATACCATCCCTCTGGGTAGTCCCAGTGCACTAGCCCCAAGCATCCAGTATTGTGCATCGAACCTGGACTGGCAACTCGTTTCATACATGATATTATACATGTTTCAATGCCATTCTCCCAAATCTTCCCACCCTTTCCCTCTCCCACAGAGTCCATAAGACTGTTCTATACATCAGTGTCTCTTTTGTTGTCTCGTACACAGGGTTATTGTTACCATCTTTCTAAATTCCATATATATGCGTTAGTATACTGCCTTTTTTAATATTTATATTATTATATTATTTTTTTTACCTTACAATATTGTATTGGTTTTGCCATACATAAACATGAATCCGCCATGGGTGTATGGAACATGTGTACATTGCCTTTTAAAATATATGAAGACCTTGAGATTAAGGCAACATTTTGCTAATAGATTACAGTAAAACTTTTGAAAATGTGCTTTAAGAAATTGAATAAATCTTTACAAAACAGGCAATTGTTAGTGCTAAGAAATAGTAGTGTAGGGTATAAGGGAGGTGAGTATGTAAACATACAGGTTGAAATAAGTGGAAAGCTTTACTTCATTCTCCTGGTGATGCCATTGTGCTCTTTAGCTTATATTTCTTCTCATATTAGCTCTAAGCTAAAATTTATTCACACTGAAATTAAGCTGGAGATAATGTTTTCAAATATCTTTCTCTTTAAACTGAATTGTTCAATTGATAGAAGTGGTAAAAACAAAATAGAAAGTATATGTACATCTATTGATTAATTAGAATATTTTAACACAACAAAAATATAAATTAAAAAACACATAAATGAAGCCTGAATGTCACCAGTCTTAAATGTAGTTTCCTTTGCTACGAGGAACAATGATTCAAAAATTTTAAATTCAAATTTGGAAGATGATTGCAGTTCTAATGGAGGAAATGTGTTTTGCTCTGTGTTTATGTTTTAAAATTGTGTTGCAGTGGAGCAGTGTGATGCTTGTGAGCTTCCAGCATGACGTACAGGGGCCAGGGCCAGAAGGTGCAGAAGGTGATGGTGCAGCCCATCAATCTCATCTTCAGATACTTGCAAAATAGATCTCATATTCAGGTGTGGCTTTATGAGCAAGTGAATATGCGGATAGAGGGCTGTATCATTGGTTTTGATGAGTATAGGAACCTTGTATTAGATGATGCAGAAGAGATACATTCTAAAACAAAATCAAGAAAACAACTGGGTTGGATCATGCTAAAAGGAGATAACATTACTCTGATCCAAAGTGTCTCCAACTAGAAGTGATCGATAAAGTGAGAAATCATTTGATAATACAGTTGGTTTTTTAGGTGTCCTTTGTTAGAGATGTAGTTCTAAAATATGTATTCATATTGTTGTGCTCACCCTTATGTTATTACCAGATGACAATAAATGCTGTGGGACTGTTTTTATCAAAATAAAAGTAAATAAATAAAATTGTGTTCCAGGTGAATAATCATGAATGCCCATAGGGAAAAAGAGCTATGGGCATGAAAATCTTAGGTGTGGATCTAAGTGGTTAATTTTTAAAAATTTTGCCTCTGGTTTTCAGCTTACACTTTCAAGAACTTCCTTTTTCTTTTTCTTAGTGGCAGGAATTCAACATACAAAGTTTATATGTAAAGCCTGAAAAAATTGCTACATAGTCATGATCACTTTGAACTCTAACAATATAATACTGCAAAGACAGTTGATTGGTGACAAAAATCAGTATGAAAGGAGACTCTATTTTCTGTGATTTGGTCCTCCGGCATTATGTCAGTATATCAAAATTGAAATTGCATGAAGATGGATTTTCTTTTTGTTATTTTTACATAATCTTCTGCTGTGCTATGCTTAGTCTCTCAGTCATGTGCAACTCTTCGCGACCCTGTGGACTATAGCCAACCAGGCTCCTCTCTCCATGGAGAGTCTCCAGGTAAGAATACTGGAAGTGTGTTGCCAAGCCCTCCTCCAGGGGACCTTCCCAACTCAGGAATTGAACCCAGGTCTTCCATATTGCAGGAAGATCCTTTACCATCTGAGCCACAATTTTAGTGTTGTACATATGTTCTTAGAATAAAAACTACAACTGGGAAAGCTGTATTACAGACAAATTGTAAAAATTCCCATTGTGATTTGCTTTTGATAGGAGACCTTTAGTTACATGACTTTTTACTTGCTTAAGGAAATGTAAATTGTACAATGGGGACCTCCCTGGCAGTCCAGTGGTTAAGACTCTGCACTCCCAATGCAGAGGGCATGGGTTCAATCTCTTGTTGTGGGAACTTAGTGGTGTAGCCAAGAAGAAAAAAAAAAAAAAAGAACAATAAAACAATATTAAAATTAAAAAAATTCTACAATGATGAAAGACCTACATTTTTCTTGTTGGAATTTGCATTCTGAGCAATATATTCTAATGATAAAATTTTTATTTTTTTCCTCTGGACTTAAAAGTTTATGGACCTTGCTCACAAAATTGCCACTTTAAACAGAAATGAACAGTACAGAAATAGAACTCCAAATCTAGATGACTGCATGGTCTATGTGCTCTGTCTGAGCTGAGTGTCCATTACTGACTCACTTGGTTGTATGCATCTGATGTCACCTTAGCTAGGAGATATTGCATCCACAGGTGTCAATTTCAATATAAGTACACATTGTCCTTTGATGGTGCTTTCAGTGTCATTTTCCTATCAAAAAGATAGAGATACTTCTCACAGTTGAAAATTAGCTATTTCATAACTTCATGATCTTTCACCAGAAGAGAGAAATTTTTCTTGTGTGAGTAGTGTGTATCTCAGATGCTTTTCTTGGAGTAGTTACACTAAAAATAACAATTAAAAATGGGGAAAAAACCCAAACTTTGAATTTACATCTAATCCAAGCATACTGTAATCCACTTATTAGAGAGTTAGTGGCCATGCTTCTTCAATTGCATTCATACATACACACATTTGAAAACAAACTGCTTTTTAATGCAGTTAAAACTGCACCATCATCTATTTTCAGATTCTTTTCAATTGCAGCATATTTCCACAATTTTCTAATATCTTATAGTTTTTCTCACTGAGTAATGGCATCTATTTGTGTTGTAAGGATCAGTGATTTGAACACAGACAGGTTATACAGAAACAATTGTGGCTGATTATATTAATATTGCCCTTATCAGTAAGTACAAATATTAAGATGTTTAAGTAACTTTGTTAAATTAAACATGACATTACAAAACATGTGTCTCTTGTCAAATCACTACTTTATATAGTAATACAGATGAAAATTCTTTATTATACCTGTTTAGAGAAAGTTTGCATATTTACTTAAAATCAACTTCATTATAAAAACTGAGGGAAATACAGTGTGTTTGAAACAATGAGCCACAATTCAATAGTCCCTAATAATGTATGTTCTTGTATGTTCTACTGTGTGTTTTTCTTCGTTATCTTCTTATATCTGAAGTTCTATTCCCACCCCCCTTCCCTCCGTCCCTTGTATTTGATCATTTCTCTAAGTCCCTTGGCTGAACCAATCTCTTTTCATGCAGAGGATAAAAAGAGAAAAACTTCAAAGTAGGTTCAGGTAATTAACAGCTGAGGGGAATATAATCTAAACCATAGGCCCTGCTTTGCACCCAGGCTGACTCTCTGAGCCAGCCGGCAAGGGAGTGCCTATTCCCCATAGCATCTAAATCTGCTTCCTCTGAACAGCACTGCCAGGCCTTCAGTTATCACATCTGCATTTCAAACACCATGACTCTGGCATTAATTATTAATTAGCCTACAGTCACCCTAGAGGATTCAAGTTCCAGTCTGCACATACTTATTCATTGACCTCTATCTTAGTTTTTGATGGGGAAAAAACTCAGTAGAATGCTTAATCACTTCCTTTCTCTCAGACCTTCTGTTCTAGTTTCATGGAGGGGAAACAGTATATTTTCCAATTGAGAATAATCACATAGTGGCCCCCAAATTTGTTTACAGTAAAATGTTTTGTTAAATGTTGAGAGGCAAAGAAAGAATGGAATGATTTATAGACAGTATTGAATGTTGAAATGTACTTTTAAATGTTCAACACTGACTGACTGTAGTTTCCTCAAATTGGAAGATATGGTCATTGGTAAATGCTGTATATTTCTTAGTTCTTAATGAGAACAACTGCAGAACTCGTAAACTAAATTTCATCCTTGAAAAATATATGCATATGATCATCTATCAAAAATATAGATGCATATGATGGCAGGAATGTCTAAAAAATTAGAGATACAAAAATGATTTTTAAAAAGGTAGATATTCTAATTTTGGTTTATTTCAAATAGAAATCTAAAGATATTCACTTAGTAAATATTTCAATGTATAAATTATTATGCTATTTGTGACAAGCCTTGGGCCTAAATATGGAAGCCTTTACAGAATAGAGTTTAATTGACCTGAGCTGAAAGTTAAGCAGACCCAAGTATGTATCTCAGACCCATCACTTAATAAGTGGCCACAATCCCATATCATTTCTGAGATTCTGACTACCCCTTAGGAAAATGAGGATAGCATTAAAACCTACTTCATGGAATTGTTATAAGAATTAAATGACATAATGCATACAAAATCGTCATCATAGTACCTGACATATGGTTAATACTCACTAAGTGCTAACTATATTAGTAAATAATTGCTCTATTATTTTACTGTGAGCTTTCTATAGTCTGTCTAAATTTTGTTTTATTTAAATATCAATTCCACACTGCATGTCTTTCCCAATATGGAGTTTTTGAACAGCCATGTATGAATATGAGCCCAGTTATACTACTCAAAAACTACTATCACTAGTCCCCCTAATACCACTCACATGCCATCATAATTACCCCCTTCTGTACCCCAAATAATGTTTTCTTGCTTTGTATTGTGACATTTATTCTGGAATCTAGTCATCACTGATGAAAATTTCTCCCCTTAATATAAGAACCCCTGTAGGTTTTCCCAAATATTTTAGCTTCTATCCTTAGCATGAGGGGTCTCCTCTGGAACCACTGCACCTGTATGCTGTTTGTTTTCTGTGGAATTCATTCAGGAATCCCCTTTCAGGGAAACTGTGACAAAAATAAGATTTGAGCATAGATCTTGCTATTTCTGGGCTTCCCCTAGTGGTAAAAAACAAACAAACAAAAAACCCACCTGCCAATGCAGAAGACGTAAGAGATGAGGGTTCAGTCCCTGTGTTGGGAAGATCCCCTGGAGGAAGGCACTGCATCCTACTCCAGCATTCTTGCCTGGAGAATCTCATGGACAGAGGAGCCTGGTGGGCTACAGTCCAAGGTCACAAAGAGTTGGACACTACTGAAGCATCTTAGCACACATGCACTTACTATCTGCCAAGATTGAGTCTGTTTCTAATACTGAAGTGGAAAGAGATGGTGTCTTGTTTTGAGTTTAAATTCAGAAATCCTGTTCCATACAAAGTTATAAATAATAGTTAAAACCTGGTACTATAAACACTCTATAATGTTTAGATTGTTCTGCTTTTTGTATAGAAAAAGTGTGTTTTTTATTAAAGATTTATATATTTACAAATTTTTATTTTACCATGGTTTCCATTGTTAGCATTCACACTGGCAGAAAATTAGGTTAGTCAGATTAGCTGAGGTGAGAATGTCAACTTACCTGCACTGATAATGATATTAAAGTGAATTTTAAACACATACCACAGGTGCAGGTATAGAGAATGAGCAAAAATTGTCACCTAAATAATGATTGTACCATGTAAAAAATAAATGGTTAGTGAATCAGTTTCCTAGTGGAATAGAACTTTGTGTCAACTCTTGTTACTTTTCTCATTTTTTGGTTGTTGTTGTTCAGATGCTAAGTCGTGTTCAACTCTTTTCAACCTGATGGACTGCAGCTAACCAGGCTTCCCTGTCCTTCACTATCTCCCAGAGTTTACTCAAACTTATATCCATTGCATCAGTGATGCCATCCAAATATCTCATCCTCTGTTGTTCCCATCTCCTCCTGCCATCAATCTTTCCCAGCGTCAGGTTCTTTTCAAATGAGTCAGCTCTTCACATCAAGTGGCCAAATATTGGAACTTCACTTTCAGCATCAGATCATCCAATGAATATTCAGGGTTGATTTTCTTTAGAATTAATTGGTTTGATCTCCTTGCTATCCAAGGGACTCTCAAGAGTCTTCTCCAAACCACATTTCAAAGGCATCAATTCTTTGGTGCTCAGTTTTCTTTACTGTCCAACTTTAACGTCTGTATATGACTAATGGAAAAACCATAGAACCCAAGAAAATAAAATCTGCCACTGTTTCCATTCTCCACCATCTATTTGCTGCAAAGTGATGTTACCAGATGCCATGATGTTAGTTTTTTGAACATTGAGTTTTAAGCCAGCTTTTTCTCTCTCTTATTTCACCTTCATTAAGAGGCTCTTTAGATCCTTTTCCCTTTCTGCCATTAGGGTGGTATCATATGCATATCTGAGGTTGTTGATATTTCTCCCCACAATCTTAATTCCAGCTTCTGATTCATACAGCCCAGCATTTCACATGCTGTACTCTTCATAGAAATTAAATAAGCAGGGTGACAATATACAGCCTTGATGTGCTTCATTCCCAATTTTGAACCAGTCCATTGTTCCATGTCTGGTTTTAACCGTTGCTTCTTGACCTGCATACAGGTTTCTCAGGAGGCATGTAAGATGGTCTGGTATTCCCATCTCTTTAAGAATTTTCCACAGTTCCTTGTCGTCCATGCAGTCAAAGGCTTTCCTGTAGTCAATGAGGCAGAAGTAGATGTTTCTCTGGAATTCCTTTGCTCTCTCATGATCTAATGACTGCTTGCAATTTGATCTCTGATTCTACTATTTTTAAAATACAACTTGTACATCTGGAAGTTCTCAGTTCATGTGCTGTTGAAGCCTAGCTTGAAGGATTTTGTTAACATGTGAAATGAGCACAACTGTATGGTAGTTTGAACATTCTTTGACATTGCCCTTGTTTGCGATTGGAATGAAAACTGACCTTTTCCGGTTCCCTGATGGCTTAGTAGATAAAGAAACTGCTGGATTCAGGCAGACACAGTTCCATCCCTGGGTGGGGAAGACCCCCTGAAGGAGGAAATCACAACCCACTATGGTATCCTTGTTCGAAAATTCCCGTGGACAGTGAAGCCTGGTGTGCTACAGTCCATGCAGTCGCAAGAGTCAGACATGACTAAGCATGTGCTGCTGTGGCTTTTGCTGAGTTTTCCAAATTTGCTAGCATATTGAATGCAGCACTTTCACAGCATCATCTTTCAGGATTTGTAAGAGCTCAGCTGGAATTCCATCACCTCCACTAGCTTTGTTCATGGTAATGCTTCCTAAGGACCACTTGACTTCGCATTCCAGGATGTCTGGCTCTAGGTGAGTGAACACACCATCATGATTATCGGGGTCATTAAGACCTTTTTTGTACAGATCTTATGTGTATTCTTTCCACCTCTTCTTAATCTCTTCTGCTTCTGTTAGATCTTTGCCGTTTCTGTATTTAATTGTGCCCAATTTTGCATGAAATGTTCCCTTGTTATCTCTAATTTTCTGGAAAAGATCTCAAGTCTTTTCCATTCTATTGTTTTCTTTTTTTTTCTTTTCTTTTTTTTTTTTTTTTCCTGCGTTGCTCACTTAAGAAGTCTTGTTTATCTCTCCTTGCTATTCTCTGGAATGCCACATTCAATTGGGTATATCTTTCCCTTTCTCCTTTGCCTTTTACTTCTTTTCTCAGCTATTTTTAAAGGCCTCCTCAGACAACTGATTTGTTTTCTTTATTTCTGGGATGGTTTTGGTCACTGCATCCTATACAATGTTATAAACTTTCATTCATAATTCTTCAGTTCTAATCCCTTGAATCTATTCATCAATTATAAACAATTTGACTTAGGTCATACCTGAATGGCCTAGTGATTATCCCTACTTTCTTGAATTTAAATCTGAATTTTGAAATAAGGAGTTCATGATCTGAGCCACAGTCAGCTCCAGGTCTTGTTTTTGCTGACTGTATAGAGCTTCTCCATCTTTGGCTGCAAAGAATATAATCAATCTGATTTCGGTATTGACCATCTGGTGATGTCCATGTGTAGTGTCATTGGTTATGTTGCTAGAAGAGTATGTTTGCAATGGCCAGTATGTTCTCTTGACAAAACTGTGTTAGCCTTTGTCTTGCTTCATTTTGTACTCCAAGGCCAAACTTGCCTCACTCCAGGTATATTTTGACTTCCTACTTTTGCATTCCAGTCCCCTATGATGAAAAGGACATCTTTTTTTGGAGTTATTTGTATGAGGTCTTGTAGGTCTTCATAAAATCCTTCAACTTCAGCTTCTTCAGCATTAGTGGTTGGGGCATAGACTTGGATTACTGTGATAGTAAATGGTTTGCCTTGGAAATGAACCAAGCTCATTTAGTTGTTTTTGAGATTGCACTGCATTTCAGACTTGGTTGTTGACTGTGAGGGCTACTCCATTATTTCTAAGGGATTCTTGCCCACATTAGTAGATATAATGGTCATCTGAATTAAATTTGCCAATTCCAGTTCATTTTAGTTCATTGATTCCTAAAATTTTGATGTTTAGTCTTATCATCTCCTGTTGACCATGTCCAATTTACCTTGATTTATGTACCTAATACTTTGGGTTCCTATGCAATATTGTTCTTTACAGCATCAGACTTTACTTTCACCACCAGACACATCCACAACTTGGTAACTTTTCCACTTTGGCTCAGCCTCTTCATTCTTTCTGGAGCTATTTCTCTGCTCTTCCCCAGCAGCATATTTAGCACCTACTGACGTGGGGATTTCATCTTCCACTGTCATATCCTTTTGCCTTTTCATACTGTTCAAGCTATGCTCAGTATTCAAGGAAAGAATACTGAAGTGGTTTGCCACTCCCTTCTCCAGGGGACCACATTTTTTCAGAACTCTCCACCATGATCCATTGCTCTTGGGTGTCCCTGTATGGCATGGCTCATAGTTTAGCTAAGTTACATAAGGCTGTGATACATATGATCATTTTGGTTAGTTTTCTGTGATTGTGGTTTTCTTTTTGGAGGCCAGGGGGTTGTAGTTCTTGCTTCTTCTGTCTTCCCACTGATGTATGAGGATAAGAGGTTTGTGCAACCTTCCTGATGGGAGGGACTGGCTGTGAGGAAAACTGGATCTTACTCTGGTGGGTAGGGTCATGCTCAGTAAATCTTTTATCCAATTTTCTTCTGACAGATGGGGCTGTGCTCCCTCCCTGATTAGTTGTTTGGCCTGAGGTGGCTCAGTGCTGGAGTCTGTAGTCTCTCTGGTAGGGCTACTGACTCTATGGTAAGACTAATCATGACCTCCTCCAAGAGAACTTATTCCAACACACTGCAACTCCTAGAACTACACTGCCAGTGCTCCTGTCACTGTGGCAGGACTCTCTCAACCCACATCTCCAGAGGAGACTCCCACATACTCACTGGCAGGTCTGGCTCAATCTCTTATGGGTAGTTGTTCCTGTCTCCTGGGTCTTGGTGTGCACAAGATTTTGTTTGTGTCCTCCAAGAGTTTCTGTTTCCCCCAGTCCTGTGGAAGTTCTGTAATCAAATCTTGCTGACATTCAAAGTCAGATTCCCTCAGGATTCCCAGTCCCTTTGCCAGATACCCTAGTCGGGAAGTCTGATGTGTGGCTTAGAACCTTCACAGCAGTGCGAGAACTTCTTTGGTATAATTGTCCTCAGTTCGGTTCACTCACCTGGCATCTCTATAGTAGGACTCCAGGGTCTGTGGTGGGGCTAATGGTGACCTCCTTCAAGAGGACTTACGCCACACATCCCACATCCCAAGACTGCTGCAGCCAGTGCCTCTGCCCTATGGCAGGCCACTGCTGACCCATGCCTCCACAGGAGACCTTCAAATACTCATAGGTAGGTCTAGCTAAATTTCTTGTGGGGGTCATTACTCCTTTCCCCTGGGTCCTGGCGTGCACAAGGTTTTGTTTTGCTCTCCAAGAGTCTCTGGCAGGCATGAGGTTTGACTTGAACATGATTGCACACCTCCCATCTTCTCTTTTCAGCTTCTTCCTTGTCCTTGAACATGGGGTATCTTTTCTTGGTGGGTTCCAACATCCTCCTCTCAATGGTTGCTCAGCAGCTAGCTGCAATTTTGGTGTTCTTGCAGAAGATGAGTGCACGATTTTCTACTCCACCATCTTGCTGCTAAGTCACTTCAGTCGTGTCTGACTCTGTGTGACCCCATAGACAGCAGCCCACCAGGCTCCCCCATCCCTGAGATTCTCCAGGCAAGAACACTGGAGTGGGTTGCCATTTCCTTCTCGAATGCATGAAAGTGAAAAGTGAAAGTGAAGTCGCTAAGTCGTGTCGGACTCTTCGCGACCCCATGGACTGCAGCCTACCAGGCTCATCCATCCATGGGATTTTCTAGGCAAGAGTACTAGAGTGGGTTGCCATTGTCTTCTTCCACTCCACCATCTTGAATTCCTTTCATTTTTAATGAAGGGCTAAAATAAAAGCATAAAAGACATACTTAGAGAATTTTCAGGTAAAGTTAATATATTGTATGGGAATTAAAATTCTGAAAGACTTCAATAGAGTGATATGCTAGGACTGAGAAAATTGGAGTTAGATGAGACTTCAAAAATCATCTAAATTAATACAAAAATCTCTTCTATAGCACTCTTGAACAATTGTCCTATAGTCTTTATTGGAACAAGTCTATTGATATGAACTTCACCATGTCAAAAAACAGCTCGTTTCATTTTGGCAGAGTTTTGTTAGAAAGCTATGCCTCACATTGAACCCAAATTCTAGTAACCAAGTTTGGGAAGCCTATTTGTTTCCAAATGACATCTCTTTGAATATCTGAAAACAATTTATTTACCCTGCATTATTAGGTTTTTTTTTTTTTTTTTCATTCTTTTTATCTTCAGCTACTCCACCCATTCATCACTGAAGTGGTTTTAAGATCTCTCACTCTATTTATCTGGCACAGCAAATGCTATAGACTAGGTGGCTTTAAAAACAGAGTTTGTTTGTTTGTTTGTTTGTTTGTTTGTTTTCTCACAGTTTTGAGTCAGAAGTGCCAGTATAGTTGGATTCTGATGAGGGCTTTCTTCCTGACTTGTAGATGGCTTTCTTTTCACAAAATCTATCAGATTAGGGTCCCATTCTTATGACCTCACTTAATCTTAATTACCACCTTAAGACTACATCTCCAGATATAGTCATATTGGAGGACTGGACTTCTACATATAAATTTGGGGTGAGGAGGACACAATTCAGTCCATAGCATTCACTATCCCAGATTACATACACTTAACACTCTCATATAGTCAGAGTTACTCTTATAATGTAGTGAATTAATGTAATCCAGGTGAGATCTGAGCAGTGCAAATAATGGGACTGTTTCTCTTTTTGGACAATATGCCATAATTTTTCTGTTATGACCTAAGACTGTATTTAGTTTTATAGAAGCTATTTAAACAGGTTAGTCAGTTGTGTCTGACTCTTTGCAACCCCATGAACTGTAGCCCTCTAGGCTGCTCTGTCCATGGGATTTCCAGGCAAGAGTACTAACTGCAGTGGATTGCCATTTCCTTCTCCAGGGGATCTTCCCAACCCGAGGATTGAACCCAGGTCTCCTGTATTGCAAGCAGGTTCTTTACCATATGAGCCACCAGGGAAGCCAGTAGCTATTTATGTTGTATATATAATGCCTAATGAAAAAAGTAACAACCTCGCCACTCACATTTAAACTTTTGGTGACTTCTCTCCATTATTTTCTTTGCTTTTAAGTGTCTGTAAATATAATCGTAATAATACTTTATAAGCAATTGTATGTGCTAAAAATTTCAACTTATTATATGAATTCCCTATGTTCCCTTTTTATAAATGTTTTTAAATATTTCATATTATTTCATCTTAAGGGTATTTCATAATTTACAAAAGCATTCTTTTCTGTTGACTTTACAAATACTGTAAACACAGTGAGATTTATACTTGAGCCCATATTTATTTGTAAATATTTTAGGATCTTTTTGTTCTTAGATTCATCTTGTGGGTGTATGCATGCACACACACATACACGCATCATGGTTTTGTTTTCTCAAATAATAGCTATCCTTCTTAGGATTGTGTCACTAATAAGTTTAAGATTCTTGTATATCCTAGTATACATTGAAAAAACATTGTTGAGAAGGCTAAAGGTCAAAGACAGAGTCACTGTTTTGCCACTTGAGATTTATGTTCAGATTTACAAAGAATTCATTAATCAGCACTCTTTAAGAAAACTTGTATATCAAATTACAAATTCATACAGCAAACATTTATCTAATGTCTATCAGGTAAAACGTGAGATTCTGAAGTCAAAATGGACCTTAGATAATCATATATTCCAGGGCCCTAACATGAATTTTAAAAATCACCTTAATTAATTATGTTTTGGAGTTGCCTCATTGCATGACATATGGGATCTTAGTTCCCAGACCAGGGATGGAACCCATGCCCCCTGCAGTGAAAGTGCACAGTCTTAACCACTGAATTACCAGGGAAGTCTCCCAAATTTTTAATGTCTCAAAAACCCACCACATGTATGGCAGTCTCTTCTAGTTATTCTATCTTAAAAAAATGGAGTTGGTTCAACATATCTTGATTACTCCTTGGAAGGAAAGTTATGACCAACCTAGATAGCATATTAGAAAGCAGAGACATTACTTTGTCAACAAAGGTCCATCTAGTCAAGGCTATGGTTTTTCCAGTAGTCATGTATGGATGTGAGAGTTGGACTGTGAAGAAAGCTGAGCGCAGAAGAATTGATGCTTTTGAACTGTGGTGTTGGAGAAGACTCTTGAGAGTCCCTTGGACTGCAAGCAGATCCAACCAGTCCATCCTAAAGGAGATCAGTCTTGGGTGTTCATTGGAAGGACTGATGCTGAAGCTGAAACTCCAATACTTTGGCCACCTGATGGGAAGAGTTGACTCATTGGAACATACCCTGATGCTGGGAGGGATTGGGGGCAAGAGGAGAAGGGGACGACAGAGGATTAGATGGCTGGATGGCATCACCGACTCAATGGACATGAGTTTGAGTGAACTCCCAGAGTTGGTGATGGACAGGGAGGCCTGGCGTGCTTCGATTCATGGGGTCACAAAGAGTCAGACACCACTGAGTGACTGAACTGAACTGAACTGATCTTGTTTTTGATGAACATATGATGACTCATAATCACCCTGTTTTTTTTTTTTTTTTTAAGTTCTTAAAAAAATTTAATAAATTGTTTAAGAATTTTACAAAGTTGAAGAAGCTGTGGTACATATATACAATGGGATACTACTGAGCCATATAAAGGAACTCATTTGAGTCAGTTCTAATGAGGTGGATGAACCTAGAGCCAATTATACAGAGTGAAGTAGGTCAGAAAGAGAACTATTAATATTATATACTGACGCATATATATGGAATCTAGAAAGATGGTACTAATGAATTTATTTTCAGGGTTGCAATGGAGAAACAGCCGTAAAGAACAGACTTATGGACATGAGGGAGGGGAGGAGAGAGGGTGAAATGTATGGAGAGAGTAACATGGAAACTTACAATGCCATATGTAAAATAGATATCCAATGGGAATTCTCTGTATGATTCAGGGAACTCAAACTGGGGCTCTGTGACAATCTAGAAGGTTGGGATGGGGAGGCAGATGGGAGGGAGGTTTGGGAGGGAGAGGACATGTGTGTACCTATGGCTGATTCTTGTTGATGTATGACAGAAAACAACAAAATTCTGTAAAGCAATTATCCTTTGATAGAAAAATAAAATGGCAAAAAGAAAAAAAAATTACTGGTTCAATATTAAGCTTATGGTCTGTATTTGCTCTCTAGTCAAGATTCAGTTGTTATCTTCCTATTGAGTGGCTCTAACTTACAATAATAATATGCTGAAATTACAGATTTATAATTTCATATGCTAATAAGCAACAATATTTGGGGGCAAAACATTACAGAGTTAGCACTAAAGAGTAAATCTACAAGGATTACTGTCTCCTTCATTTGAGATACTGTAATATGAAATGTGTGAGGCCTGAATCATAATAGGGAATGGTAGAATGAGATTAAACTTCATCAGTTGACTTTTAAGGTATTCTTTAGTGCTATCCTGCTAAGTTGCTTCAGTTGTGTCCGACTCTGTGCGACCCCATAGACGGCAGCCCATCAGGCTCCCGCGTCCCTGGGATTCTCCAGGCAAGAATACTGGAGTGGGTTGCCATTTCCTTCTCCAATGCATGAAAGTGAAAAGTGAAAGTGAAGTCACTCAGTCGTGTCGGACTCTTAGTGACCCCATGAACTGCAGCCCACAAGGCTCCTCCGTCCATGGGATTTTCCAGGCAAGAGTATTGGAGTGGGGTGCCATTGCTATACGTCTCTAAAAAACTATTTACTAAAATTTTTCTCAGATTAAGAGAAATCTTTTAATCTATTCAGTTCACTTCAGTTCACTCAGTCGTGTCCAACTCTTTGCTATCCCATAGACTGCAGCATGCCAGACTTCCCTGTCCATAACCAACTCTCAGAACTTGCTCAAACTCATGCTAATCTATTATATATTGTTAAAAATGAATTTTAAGTATTTTATCTTTAGAAATCTTTAAAGTGGCAAATTCAGGTTTTGTCAAAAATATTATTTCTATACATTCATTGTTTTAAAGCAGCAACATTTAGGATATAAAATTCAAGTTGTGAAATAGATATATTGTTCAAAGATTACAAATGTATTTTTGAAAGCAGCTGAAACTTTATCCACTAGAATTTTTACTGTATTAAAAGCTGGAAATATCTACAAATATATGTGTTAACTGACATATCTATGGAGGTGAAGAACTTGAATTTTAAGTCTCCTGGAGAGAATGCCTTGTTTGGCTCACTTAAGATGATAATGGTACAAGTAATAAAACGTCAATGGCTCAATAACTGAAGACTTTAAAGATGACTGATAAAAACCTTTTTTGATTACATTGCCATACAGAGTTATATGAATATGGAGGCAACTGATTTTGTCACTGGCCAAAAAGTATATTTGCCCCACCACATTTATCTATCAACTTTAAGCAATAAAAGGGAGATTTATGATAGTTGAAGGAGGCCAAGATTTGGAATGAATCATATTTGGGTTCAAATTTCAATTCTGCCTCTCCTTAGAGGTATAGGAAAGCCATTGAAACTCTCAATTTTCTCATTTGTAAATTGGAGATAAGAAATAGACCTGGTTTGCAAGATTATTTTAAATGTTAAATAATGTAATGTCTGGATAGCTTCTAGATCTGTGTACTGCAGTAAAAGGTATTTTAATTAATATAACTTCTTTCTAGGTAAGTGTATTCACCAAATACAGCTTTACCTCTAGATGATAAACAAAAAACTTTAAAAATTTATCCATTTTGGATGAAAAAAATTATATTACATTCTCTGATTCTTTCAGGAGACTACAATGAATATAACTGACATGTTTCTTTGTGGTCTTGAATAATCACAAGGAATTCTCATCTTTATATTCTGCACTTATGTGGTGATGCCCTTGGCCAACTGATGTATTAAGAGCAGTGTTTGTCCTAGCCTCTAAATTGTTCCAAGCTGTACTCTTTCAGATCTTACCTAATTTTTCTAGTTAATTTTTTAAACTTTTATGCTTAAAAAATGCTGTAAATATACTTGCCTGTAGTGGTCTGAACTTCATTTTCTTTTGTCTTTTTCTCTAATCTACTGTAGGCTCAAGAAAGTGATAATAATGCAACTTACTTGTACTATGCTTAATAGTCTATAGTGCAATTTCATAACCAATATCTCATTTGACACTTTGGTAAATAAACATAATTAGCTTCATTTTAGAAGTGGAAAATGAAGGTGCAGAAAATTTAAGAAAGTGCTAAAGATTTTACAGTCTAAATTTGAACAGACATTGTAAAATTTATTTTTACTAATAAGATGCCTTGTATTTTCATTTATATTATGAACGACCATATATAAAATATAAATATACTATTTGAAATGATAGTGAAGTAACTTCATGTGTAAATTTTCTAAAGTCAAGAAATAAATCATTGTCAATATTCTAGGAGTCCTTGGTGTATTATTTCTTGAATATAGCCTTCTGCCCAATTTAGAGATAACTTTTCTTCTTAATTCTGTGGTTTCCTTTGAAGTTTTACCATGCAAGTCTACTTCTTAAATAGTTTCATTTTATCTGCTTTTGACCACTATACGTGTAATCACACAGTATGTCCTATTTTGTGTCTAACTGTTTTATTTCAACAATTATTAGTGAGATTCAGCCACTGTTTTATTAGTTTTAGAATATTCATGGACATTGCTGTATAGTATTCCATTGTGTGAGTATAGTATAACTCATCTCTTTGTATTGCTATTAGACATGCAGCTTGTAATTTTGGCTATAAACAATATTATGGATATTCTTACATGAGTCCTGGTACACATAAACTTGTATTACTGTAAGTCATATAGACTAGAATTGCTGAGTTGTAGAATATCTCCAATTTTATTCTATTACTCCAAATTCTTTTAAAAAATGGTTATACCAATTAAGACCTCTACTCCATACCATAATCAGAGTGTGAAACTTCTCACAGCTCCATACTGTTGACAGTATTTGATTTCTTTAGACTTCAGATTTAGCCATTCTGGAGGATGTATAGGAATATTTAATGATTTCAGTTGTATTTACCTAACTGTTAATAGGGCTTCCCCAGTGGCTCAGAGGTAAAGAATCAGCCTGCAGTGCAGCAGATGTGGATTTGATCCCTGGGTCAAGAAGAACCTCTGAAGGAGGAAATGGCAACCCATTCCAGTATTTTTGCTGGGAAAATCCCATGGACAGAGGCACCTGGTGAGCTACAGTCCATAGGGTTGCAAAGAGTGGACATGACTGATCGAATGAGCTTGCCCACACATGGATTTGCTAATAAGATTTGTATTGGATGCTAAGTCACTTCAGTCATGTCCAACTCCCTGTGACCCTATGGACTGTAGCTCACCAGGCTCTTCTGTGCATTGGGATTCTACAGGCAAAATTGCTGGAGGTGGTTTCCTCCAGGGAATCTTGCAGATCCAGGGATCCAACCCAAGTATCTAATGCCTCCTGCATTATCAGGCAGGTTCTTTACGACTGACGCCACCTGGGGGCTTGCTAATAAGGTTAAGGAGCTAACAATATATTTATTGGCTATGCTTAGATGGTCAGCTGTATCCAACACTGGGCAACCCTGTGGACTGTAACCAAAAAAGCAAAATGGCTGTCAGAGGAGGCCTTAAAAATAGCTGTGAAAGAAGAGAAGCAAAATGCAAAGGAGAAAAGGAAAGATAAACCCATTTGAATGCATAGTTCCAAAGAAGAGCAAGGAGAGATAAGAAAGCCTTCCTCAGCAATCAATACAAAGAAATAGAGGAAAACAACAGATGGGAAAGACTAAAGATCTCTTCAAGAAAATTAGAGATACCAAGGGAACATTTCATGCAAGTTCAGTTCAGTTCAATTCAGTTGTTCAATCGTGTCTGACTCTTTGCGACACCATGGATCGCAGCATGCCAGGCCTCCCTGTCCATCACCAACTCCCGGAGTTCACCCAGACCCACGTCCACCAAGTCAGTGATGCCATCCAGCCATCTCATCCTCTGTCGTCCCCTTCTCCTCCTGACCCCAATCCCGCCCCGCATCAGAGTCTTTTCCAATAAGTCAACTCTTCACATGAGGTGGCCAGTGTACTGGAGTTTCAGCTTTATCGTCATTCCTTCCAAAGAAATCCCAGGGATGATTTCCTTCAGAATGGACTGGTTGGATCTCATTGCAGTCCAGGGGACTCTCTAGAGTCTTCTCCAACACCACAGTTCAAAAGCATCCATTCTTTGGCGCTCAGCCTTCTTCACAGTCCAACTCTCACATCCATACATGACCACAGGAAAAACCAGAGCATTGACTAGACGACCTTTGTTGGCAAAGTAATGTCTCTGCTTTTGAATATGCTATCTAGGTTGGTCATAACTTTCCTTCCAAGGAGTAAGAGTCTTTTAATTTCATGGCTTCAGACACCATCTGCAGTGTTTTTGAGCCCCCCAAAAATAAAGTCTGACACTGTTTCCACTGTTTCCCCATCTATTTCCCATGAAGTGATGGGACCGGATGCCATGATCTTTGTTTTCTGAATGTTGAGCTTTAAGCCAACTTTTTCACTCTCCACTTTCACTTTCATCAGGAGACTTTTTAGTTCCTCTTCATTTTCTGCCATAAGGGTCGTGTCATCTGCATATCAGAGGTTATTGATATTTCTCCTGGGAATCTTGATTCCAGCTTGTGCTTTTTCCAGCCCAGCGTTTCTCATGATGTACTCTGCATATAAGTTAAATAAGAAGGGTGACCATATACAGCCTTGACGTACTCCTTTTCCTATTTGGAACCAGTCCGTTGTTCCATGTCCAGTTGTAACCTTTGCTTAACGATCTGCATACAAATTTTTCAAGAAGCAGATCAGGTGGTCTGGTATTCCCATCTCTTTCAGAATTTGCCACAGTTTATTGTGATCCATACAGTCAAAGGCTGTGGCATAGTCAATAAAGCAAAAATAGATGCTTTTTTGGAACTCTCTTGCTTTTTCCATGATCCAGCGGATGTGATCTCTGGTTCCTCTGCCTTTTCTAAAACCAGCTTGAACATCAGGAAGTTCACATTTCACGTATTGCTAAAGCCTGGCTTGGAGAATTTTGAGCTTTACTTTACTAGCGTGTGAGATGCGTGCAATTGTGCGGTAGTTTGAGCATTCTTTGGCATTGCCTTTCTTTGGGATTAGAATGAAAAGTGACCTTTTCCAGTCCTGTGGCCACTGCTGAGTTTTCCAAATTTGCTGGCGTATTGAGTGCAGCACTTTCACAGCATCATCTTTCAGGATTTGAAAGAGCTCAACTGGAATTCCATCACCTCCACTAGCTTTGTTCGTAGTGATGCTTTCTAAGGCCCACTTGACTTCACATTCCAGGATGTCTGGCTCTAGGTCAGTGATCACACCATCGTGATTATCTGGGTCATGAAATTCTTTTTTGTACAGTTCTTCTATGTATTCTTGCCACCTCTTCTTAATATCTTCTGCTTCTGTTAGGTCCATACCATTTCTGTCCTTTATCAAGCCCATCTTTGCATGAAATATTCCCTTGGTATCTCTAATTTTCTTGAAGAGATCTCTAGTCTTTCCCATTCTGTTGTTTTCCTCTGTTTCTTTGCATTGATCGCTGAAGAAGGCTTTATTATCTCTTTTTGCTATTCTTTGGAACTCTGCATTCAGATGCTTATATCTTTCTTTTTCTCCTTTGCTTTTCACTTCTCTTCTTTTCACAGCTATTTGTAAGGTCTCCCCAGACAGCCATTTTGCTTTTTTGCATTTCTTTTCCATGGGGATGGTCTTGATACCTGTCTCCTGTACAATGTCACAAACCTCATTCTGTAGTTCATCAGGCACTCTATCTATCAGATCTAGGCCCTTAAATCTATTTCTCACTTCCACTGTATAATCATAAGGGATTTGATTTAGGTCATACCTGAATGGTCTAGTGGTTTTCCCTACTTTCTTCAATTTAAGTCTGAATTTAGCAATAAGGAGTTCATGCTCTGAGCCACAGTAAGCTCCTTGTCTTGTTTTTGCTGACTGTATAGAGCTTCTTCATCTTTGGCTGCAAAGAAAATTTCATGCAAAGATGGGCTCAATAAAGGACATAAATAGTAAGGACCTAACAGAAACAGAAGATATAAAGAAGATATGGCAAGAATACACAGAACTGTACAAAAAAGATCTTCATGACACAGATAATCACAATGGTGTGATCACTCACCTAGAGCCAGAAATCCTAGAATGTGAAGTCAAGTGGGCCTTAGGAAGCACCACTGTGAACAAATCTAGTGGAGGTGATGGAATTCCAGTTGAGCGATTTCAAATTCTAAAAAATGATGCTGTGAAACTGCTGCACTCAATATGTCAGCAAAAATTTGGGAAATTCAGCAGTAAAGGTCAGTTTTCATCCCAATCCCAAAGAAAAGAAATGCCAAAGAATGCTCACACTACCACATAATTGCACTCATCTCACACACTAGTAAAGTAATGCTCAAAATTCTCCAAGCCAGGCTTCAGCAATACATAAACTGTGAACTTCCAGATGTTCAAGCTGGTTTTAGGAAAGGCAGAGAAACCAGAGATAAAATTTCCAATATCCACTGGATCATCAAAAAAGCAATAGAGCTCCAGGAAAATATCATATTTCTGCTTTATTGGCTTTGACAAAGCCTTTGACTGTGTGGATTACAATGAACTGTGGAAAATTCTGAAAGAGATGGGATTACCAGACTACCTGACCTGCCTCTTGAGAGGCCTGTATGCAGGTCAGGAAGCAACAGTTAGAACTGGACATGGAACAACAGACTGGTTCCAAATAGGAAAAGGAGTACGTCAAGGCTATATACTGTCACCCTGCTTATTTAACTTATATGCAGAGTACATCATGAGAAACGCTGGGCTGGAAGAATCACAAGCTGGAATCAAGATTGCCGGGAGAAATATCAATAATGCTAGATATGCAGATGACACCACCCTTATGGCAGAAAGTGAAAAAGAACTAAAGAACCTCTTGATGAAAGTGAAAGAGGAGAGTGAAAATGTTGGCTTAAAGCTCAACATTCAGAAAACAAAGATCATGGAATCTGGTCCCATCACTTCATTGGAAATAGATGGGGAAAGAGTGGAAACAGTGTCAGACTTTATTTTGGGGGGCTCCAAAATCATTCCAGATGGTGATTGCAGCCATGAAATTAAAATACACTTACTCCTTGGAAGGAAAGTTATGACCAACCTAGACAACATATTAAAAAGCAGAGACATTACTTTGTCAACAAAGGTCCGTCTAGTCAAGGCTATGATTTTTCCAGTAGTCATGTATGGATGTTAGATTTAGATCATAAGAAAGCCTGAGCTCCTAAGAATTGATGCTTTTGAATTGTGGTGCTGGAGATAACTCTTGAGAGTCCCTTGGACTGCAAGGAGATCCAACCAGTCCACCCTAATGGAGCTCAGTCCTGGGTATTCATTGGAAGAAATGATGTTGCAGCTGAAACTCCAGGCCACCTGATGAGAATAGCTGACTCATTGGAAAAGACCCTGATTCTGGGAAAGATTGAGGGCAGGAGGAGAAGGGGACAACAGTGGATGATATGGTTGGATGGCATCACGGACTCAATGGACATGAGTTTGGGAAAACTCCGGGAGTTGTTGATGGACAGGAAGTCTTGAGGTGCTGCGGTTCATGGGGTTGCAAAGGGTCGGACACGACTGAGCAACTGAACTGAACTGAACTGGACTGTAGCCCGCCAGGCTCCTCTGTCAGTAGGCATATTCCAGGCAAGAATACTTGAGTGGGTTGCCATGCCCTCCTCCAGGGGCTTTTCATAACTAAGGGAATGAACCTAGATCTCCCACATTGAAGGAGGGTTCTTTACCATCTTAGCCACCAGGGAAGCCAAGGTGAAGTTTATTTTGTGTAAAGTTCCTGTTAAGCCATTTTCACGTATTTATTGAGTTGCCTCTTTCTTATGGTGGTGATTTAGTCACTAATTCATGTCCGACTCTTGAGATCCTACAGTGGCCTGCCAGGTTCCTCTGTCCAAGGGATTCTCCAGGTAAGAATACTGGAGTGGATTTTCATTTCCTTCTCCAGCTATTTCTTATGGCTCTGGGGTAATTCCTTCTGTGTTCTGAAAAGGATCCTTTTTTTAGTCTCCCATTTCGTTCATTTCCTTTGCACTCTTTAATGTATATAAACTCTTACTTTTAAAAGTCTAATTTATTCATTTTTCCTCTATGGTTCATGTTGTTTGTGTATTAAAACATTTTCTTATCTTGTGTGTATTAAGATATTCTCTTATATTATCTAAAAATTTTATTGTTTGTGGTTCACATTTAGGTCTATAATCTACTTGGGATTAATTTTTGTGATGGTAAGCCTCCAATTTCCCTTTTTCTGATATGTATACTTGATTGACTCAACATTATTTGTTGAAAAGACTACTTTACATAGTTAACATTGCATTAATCAAAGAGTCCTATAAGTATTTGTCTATTTCAAGATTCCCAATATGTCTCATTGGTCTATTTGTATGTTTTAGTGCAAATAGCATATCCTTTTTATTATTACAACTCTATAAATCTTGTCAATAATCTTGTTACATTGTATTCTTCTTCATAAAGGATGTCTTGTCTATTCTTATCCTTTTGTATTTTCATAAAAATTTTAGAATAATCTTATCAATGATCACAAAAATCCTACTGGCATATTGATTGCAATTTTGTTGAATTTAGACATGATTTTACTACATGGGGTCTTTAATCCATAAACATAGTATTTGTATATAATTTAGGTCTTTGATTTCCATCAATAAAATAATCTTACATAGAAATTTTCTTTTTATTCATTGTATTTTTATATAAGGCACTCTTACAAAACATTGTTTTATACACATTTGTTACTGTTGTAGAGAAATATGTGATTTTTTTCAATTTGTTGTATTTTCATCAATGTTGCTGAACTTTTTTATGAATGCTAACATCTTGTACATAGATTTTTTAAAAGTTTCTAAGTAAACAACCATATAACCTGTAAATAATATATATATTTTTAATTAATTACAAGCATGTAGAACACTGGGTTATTTTGCCAACCACTCTGTACCGCTATGCAATAAAATTATATAACCCAGACCATTGTCATGTGACTTGCTTGTGTATCCCTTTCTCACATCTATTACTTGGAAATTAGATATATGATATACTTTGGCCAGTGGCACATGAATTAACATGTTTGCCATGTTTGAGGCAAAGCTTTGTGGATTGGCTTAGGGTTTCTCTTTATTAACATTTTTGTTGGAATATTGTTGGTTTACAATGTTCTATTAGTTTATGCTATATGCAAAGTGAATCAGTTATAAATATACATATACTACTCTTTTTTAGATTCTTTTCCCATGTATGTCATTAGATACTACTGAGTAGAGTTTCTTGTGCTACATAGTAAGTCCTTATTAGTTATCTATTTTATATATAGTAGTGTGTATGTGTCAATTCCAATCTCCCAATTTATCCCTATCCCCCATTCTGTCTGGTAAATCTAAGTTGGTTTTCTACATTTGTGACTCTATTTCTATTTTGTAGATAAATTCATTTGTACCATTTTTTTTAGATTCCATGTATAATAAATATCATATGATATTTGTCTTTATCTGACTTACTTCAGTCAGTATAACAATCTCTAGGTCCATCCATGTTGCTGCCAATGCATTACTTAATTCTTTTTTTATGGCTGAGTAATACTCTGTTATATGTATGTATCACATCTTCTCTATCCATTCCTCTGCTGATGTACATTTAGGTTGCTTATATGTCTTGGCTTTTATAAACAGCACTGCATTGAGCACATGAGTGCATGCGTCATTTTGAATTGTGATTTTCTCCAGATAATGCCCAGGGATGGGGTTGCAGGATTATGTGATAGCTCTTTTTTCAGTTTTTTAAGGAACTTCTATACAGTTCTCCATAGTGGCTGTACCAATTTACATTTCCAGCAACTGTGTAGGTGGGCTCCCTTTTCTCCACACCCTCTCCAGCATGTATCATTTGTAGAATTTTTGATGCTTTTCATTCTGACTGGTATGGGGTGATACTTCACTGTAGTTTTTATTTCATTTATCCATAGGTGGAAGACAAAAATAGATCCTTCTCCAAAAGAGATACACAGATGGACAAAAAGTACATGAAAATATGTTCAACATCACTAATTTTTCAGTTCAGTCACTCAGTCTTGTCTGACTCTTTGCGACCCCATGAATCGCAGCACGCCAGGCCTCCCTGTCCATCACCAACTCCCGGAGTGCACCCAAACTCATGTCCATCGAGTCAGTGATGCCATCCAGGTATCTCATCCTCTGTCGTCCCCTTCTCTTCCTGCCCCCAATCCCTCCCAGCATTGGGGTCTTTTCCAATGAGTCAACTCTTCACATGAGGTGGCCAAAGTATTGGAGTTTCAGCCTCAGCATCAATCCTTTCAATGAACACCCAGGACTGATCTCTTTTAGGATGGACTGGTTGGATCTCCTTGCAGTCCAAGGCACTCTCAAGTGTCTTCTCCAACACCACAGTTCAAAAGCATCAATTCTTCGGCTCAGCTTTCTTCACAGTCTGACTCTCACATCCATACGTGACCACTGGAAAAACCATAGCCTTGACTATTATTAGATAAATGCAACTCAAGGTTTAGGCTTTAGATGTGACCTTGTCCTGTCAAGAATGTATCCCAGATAGGGAGTGGTGCTTAACCTGGTAATAAGAATAAGAAGATATGTAGCAGCACTGAGTAGAACTGTACCCAACCCACAATCTTCATGTAACATGAGCAAGAAATAAATGTTGCTGAAATATTGGAGTTATTACCAAAGAAATGCTGAAATAAAAAATAATCTTCATCCCTTTCACTTTTTATCAATTATTAAGCTATGGTCTTGCTGTTCCTAATTCACCCTTCTATAATCTTTGTGGTGTTAGGGCTAAAATAGAGTACTTTTCTATTTGCAAACTGGTTCTGCATTAGATGATTTGTTTTAATTTTTTTTTTATTTTATATTGGAGCATAGTTGATTAATAATATTGTGTATACAGATGTATAGAACAGTCTTTTGGACCCTGTGGGAGAGGCAGAGGGTGGGATGATTTGGGAGAATGGCATCGAAATATGTATATTATCATATGTGAAACGAATCGCCAGTCCAGGTTTGATGCATGATACAGGATGCTTGGGTCTGATGCACTGGGAATACCCAGAGGGATGGTATGGGGAGGGACGTGAGAGGGGGGTTCAGGATGGGGAACGCGTCTACACCCGTGGTGGATTCATGTCAATGTATGGCAAAACCAATACAATATTGTAAAGTAATTAACCTCCAATTAAAATAAACTTATATTAAAAAAAAAAAAACATAAGATTGTCAACAAAATATTGTGTATAGCAAAGTGATTCAGTTATGCATATATCTATTCTTTTTCAGATTCTTTTCCCATTTAGGTTAGTACTGAGTATTGAGAAGCATTCCTTGTGATATACTTCAGGCCTTGTTGATTATCTATTTCAATCTATTTAAGTACAGCAGTGTGTACATGTGAATATCAAACTCACAATCTATACCTCTTCTCCACCATCTTCCCTGTAACCATAGGTTTGTTTTCTAAGTCTGTGAGTCAGTTTCTGTTCTGTAAATAAGTTCAGTATTAAAAGGAGATTTTAAGGTTAGGAAAAGGTAAAAGGAATTTTCTCTTTACATTCCTGTTGGAATAAGCATCATTCCAACAATGGTATTTTACCCTAGCAATAGCATTTGGTTCTAGTAGCAGTTGTTTCCAGTGTCTCATAGTTTTCCCTAGTCCCTAAACCCACCTCATTGTGCTTTCTTGGAGACATTAACAAGAGTTGGAGATATTAGCAGTAACCCTTCACCAATATCTGAATCCCAGCTACATGAGGCCCCCTTCAAGCTCCTGAGTACTATTGTTAGCTAGGCAGCAGCTCTTATAGGTAAACAGATCCCAGCTTCTCAAGGTTTTCCCTCCAAGGTTCAAGGTTTTGACAACCCTAACCTCTTTCTGTTGTCTCCCAGCCCTAAGGGTGGTATCTGTTCCTGAAATTAGTTTCTTGTTACTTCAGTTTTACTAATTTGCCTTTTCAGACTTCTAATACATTTAGACCAATTCACACTATTTATTCACAGTATTATTCAGTTGAATTATCTCCAAGTTAACCATCTTCTTGACATTGAGCAGTCTAGGGTTTCTAGTTTAAGGCTTCATTGTCTTTCCCTATCTTAAATTAAAACAATTCAATGTGTCATAAAAGTGTAGTTTTGAAGTGGATTTTTGTATTTCCTTTCTAATAAATATTATGAAGTTTCTTCCCTATAAAAGTTAAAAAGAAGTTGAATTTTGCCAAACACATTTTCTCCATATATTCAAATAGTTGTATGATTTTTTTTTCCTTCTTAATCTGATGCTGTGGGTATCTGAATGTTAAACCAACATTGCATCGCTTGGATAAAACCAAATCAGTCATTATATAGTATCTTTTGCATATACTCTTGAAATTAGTTTATAAATATTTTGCTTAAGATATTTGCATATACTTTCATAGGTGAGAATTGGCTGGTGATTTTCCAGCCTTCTGTCTTGGTGAGATTTTATTGTGTGTGTGTGTGTGTGTGTGTGTGTGTGTGTGTGTGTGTTTCTAGGAATAAAAACATAACATGAGATATACTGTCTCAGCAAATGTTTAAATGTACAACAGAGCATTGTTAACTATAATCACTATGTTGTACAACAGATCTCTAGAACGTTTTCATCTTTCATCACTGAAACCTTATACCCATTGAACAGCAATGCCCCCCATCTTATTTTCCACTTAACCCCTGGGAACCAACATTTTTTTTTTGGTATGAGTTTGAGTACTTTAGTTACTTCATACAAGAAGAATCATGTAATATTTGTGCATCTATGACTGGATAATTTCAGTTAGCATTGTGTGTTTAGATTCATCCATTTTGCAGTGTATGACAGGGTTTCATCCTTCATTATGGCCAAATTAATATTCCATTTATACATATACAACATTGTCTTATTCATTCATTCATAAATATTTATATTTTTTTCACCTATTGTCTACTGTGAATATTTCTGTAAATAACATGGGAATGCAACTATCTCCTCAAGATATCCTAATTCTAATTACTTTGGATGAACCCATAGTATTGGAAACTGTTGTATCATATGGTAATTCTAATAAAAATTTTGAGGACCTACATAATATTTTCCTTTAGTGGCTGAACCACTTAACATTTCTATCATCAGTGCACAAGAGTTCCAATTTATTCACAGCCTCATCAACACATTTTCTGTTTACCTTACTTTAACAAAAAAGGATGGCCAATCTAACGAATGTGAGGTGATTTCTCATTATGATTTTCATTTCCATTTTCTGATTACTATGGGTATTGAGCATATTTTCATATACCAGTTAGTCATTTATGTTTCTTCTTTGAAGAAAGGAATATTCAAATCCTTTTCCCATTTTTAATTGAGTTATTTGTTTCTGCTATTGAGTTATAAGTTCCTTGTGTATTTTAGATATTGAGTCTTTATCAAATATATGTTCTGCAAATATTTTCACTCATTTCATACATCGCCTTTTTTTTATTTTTAATATAAATTTATTTATTTTAATTGGAGGTTAATTACTTTACAATATTGTATTGGTTTTGCCATACATTGACATGAATCCACCACAGGTGTACATGTGTTCCGCATCCTGAACCCACCCCCCCCACCTCCCTCCCCATACCATCTCTCTGGGTCATCCCAGTGCACCAGCCCTGAGCATCCTGTATCATGCACTGAACCTGGACTGGCGATTCATTTCACATATGATAATATACATGTTTCAATGTCATTCTCCCAAATCATATCACCTTTGCCCTCTCCCACAGAGTCCAATAGACTGTTCTATACATCTGTGTCTCTTTTGCTGTCTCATACACAGAGTTATCATTACCATCTTTCTAAATTCTATATATGAGTTAGTATACTGTATTGGCTTTTTTTTTTTTTTTTTCCTGGCTTACTTCACTCTGTATATTAGGCTCCAGTTTCATCCACCTCATTAGAACTGATTCAAATGTCTTTTTTTTAATGGCTGAGTAATACTCCATTGTGTATATGCATCACAGTTTTCTTATCCATTCATCTGCTGATGGGCATCTAGGTTGCTTCCATGTCCTGGCTATTGTAAACAGTGCTGCGATGAACATTGGGGTACACGTGTCTCTTTCAATTCTGGTTTCCTTGGTGTCAAACCTCGCCTTTTAACTCCATTGAGTGCTTCCTTTATTGTACAGAAGATTTTTAGTCTGAAGTCATCCTAATTGTCCATTTTTCCTTTGATTGCCTGTGTTTTTGCTATTATATCCAATAAATTGTTTACAAATCCAAAGTCATGCAACTTCTTCTAGGATTTCTCCAATGATATTGTAGTTTCAAGTCTTATGTTTCAGTTTTCAATTTTTTGTTTGTTTGTTTGCTTATTAGGAGCAGTAGCTATGCAGGCGCAGGAGGGCCGAGAGGAGGTACTCCACGTTCAAGGTCAGGAGGGGCGGTGGTGAGGAGATACCCCTCGTCCAAGGTAAGAAGCAGCGGCTGCGCTTTGCTGGAGCAGCCGTGAAGAGATGCTTCACGTCCAAGGTAAGAGAAACCCAAGTAAGATGGTAGGTGTTGCGAGAGGGCATCAGAAGGCAGACACACTGAAACCATAATCACAGAAAACTAGCCAATCTGATCTCATGGACCACAGCCTTGTCTAATTCAGATAAACTAAGCCATGCCGTATGGGGCAACCCAAGACTGACAGGTCATGGTGGAGAGGTCTGACAGAATGTGGTCCACTGGAGAAGGGAATGGCAAACCACTTCAGTATTCTTGCCTTGAGAACTCCATGAACAGTATGAAAAGGCAAAATGATAGGATACTGAAAGAGGAACTCCCCAGGTCGGTATGTGCCCAATATGCTACTGGAGATCAGTGGAGAAATAATTTCAGAAAGAATGAAGGGATGGAGCCAAAGCAAAAACAATGCCCAGTTGTGGATGTGACTGGTGATAGAAGCAAGGTCCAATGCTGTAAAGAGCAATATTGCATAGGAACCTGGAATGTCAGGTCCATAAATCAAGACAAATTGGAAATGATCAAACAGGTGATGGCAAGAGTGAATATCGACATTCTAGGAATCAGCGAACTAAAATGGACTGGAATGGGTGAATTTAACTCAGATTACCATTATATCTACTACTGTGGGCAGGAATCCCTTAGAAGAAATGGAGTAGCCATCATGGTCAAGAAAAGAGTCCGAAATGTAGTACTTGAATGTAATCTCAAAAACGACAGAATGATCTCTGTTCATTTCCAGAGCAAATCATTCAGTAACATGGTAATCCAAGCCTATGCCCCAGCCAGTAAAGCTGAAGAAGCTGAAGTTGAATGGTTCTATGAAGACTTACAAGACCTTTTAGCACTAACACCCAAAAAAGATGTCGTTTTCATTATAGGGGACCGGAATGCAAAAGTAGGAGGTCAAGAAACACCTGGAGTAACAGGCAAATTTGGTCTTGGAGAACAGAATGAAGCAGGACAAAGGCTAATAGAGTTTTGCCAAGAGAACGCACTGGTCATAGCAAACACGCTCTTCCAACAACACAAGAGAAGACTCTACACATGGACATCACCAGATGGTCAACACCGAAATCAGATTGATTATATTCTTTGCAGTCAAAGACTGAGAAGCTCTATATAGTCAGCAAAAACAAGACCGGGAGCTGACTGTGGATCAGATCATGAACCCCTTATTGCCAAATTCAAACTTAAATTTAAGAAAGTAGGGAAAACCACTAGACCATTCAGGTATGACTTATATCAAATCCCTTATATTTATACAGTGGATGTGAGAAATAGATTTAAGGGACTAGATCTGATAGATAGAGTTTCTGGTGAACTATGGACGTAAGTTCAGAACATTGTAGATGAGACAGGGGTTAAGACCATCTCCATGCAAAAGAAACGCAAAAAAGAAAATGGCTGTCTGGGGAGGCCTTACAAATAGCTGTGAAAAGAAGAGAAGTGAAAAGCAAAGGAGAAAAGGAAAGATATAAGCATCTGAATGCAGAGTTCCAAAGAATAGCAAGGAGAGAAAAGAAAGCCTTCCTCAGTGATCAATGCAAAGAAATAGACGAAAACAACAGAATGGGAAAGACTAGAGATCTCTTCAAGAAAATTAGAGTTACCAAGGGGACATTTCATGCAAAGATGAGCTCGATAAAGGACAGAAATTGTATGGACCTAACAGAAGCAGAAGATATTAAGAAGAGGTGGCAAGAATACACAGAAGAACTGTACAAAAAAGATATTCATGAACAGATAATCATGATGGTGTGATCATTGACCTAGAGCCAGACATCCTAGAATGTGAAGTCAAGTGAGCCATAGGAAGCACCACTGCGAACAAAGCTAGTGAAGGTGATGGAATCCCAGTTGAGCTATTTCCAGTCCTAAAAGATGATGCTGCGAAAGTGCTGCACTCAATATTCCAGCAACTTTGGAAAACTCAGCAGTGGCCACATGACTGGAAAAGGTCAGTTTTCATTCCAATCCCAAAGAAAGGCTCAAACTACCGCACAATTGCACTCATCTCACACACTAGTAAAGTAATGCTCAAAATTCTCCAAGCCAGGCTTAAGCAGTACATGAACCATGAACTTCCAGATGTTCAACCTGGTTTTAGAAAAGGCAGATGAACCAGAGATCAAATTGCCAACATCTGCTGGATCATGGAAAAAGCAAGAGAGTTCCAGAAAAACATCTATTTCCGCTTTATTGACTATGCCAAAGCCTTTGACTGTGTGGATCACAATAAACTGTGGAAAATTCTGAAAGAGATGGGAATACCAGACCACCTGACCAGCCTCTTGAGAAACCTACATGTAGGTCAGGAGGTAATAGTTAGAACTGGACGTGGAACAACAGACTGGTTCCAAATAAGAAAAGAATTACATCAAGGCTATATTTTGTCACCGTGCTTATTTAACTTATATGAAGAGTACATCATGAAAAACGATGGGCTGGAAGAAGCACAAGTTGAAATCAAGATTGCTGGAAGAAATATCAATAGCCTCAGATATGCAAATGACACCACTCTTATGGCAGAAATTGAAGAGGAACTAAAAAGCCTCTTTTTGAAAGTGAAAGAGGAGAGTGAAAAAGTTGGCTTAAAGCTCAACATTCAGAAAACTAAGATCATGGCATCTGGTCTCAGCACTTCATGGGAAATAGATGGGGAAACAGTGGCTAACTTTATTTCCTTGGGCTCCAAAATCACTGCAGATGGTGATTGGAGCCATGAAATTAAAAGACACTTACTCCTTGGAAGGAAAGTTATGATCAGCCTAAATAACATATTAAAAACCAGAGACATTACTTTGCCAACAAAGATCTGTTTAATCAAGGCTATGGTTTTCCCAGTGGTCATGTATGGATGTGAGAGTTGGACTGTGAAGAAAGCTGAGTGCCGAAGAATTGATGCTTTTGAACTGTGGTGTTGTATAATACTCCTACCAGTCCATTCTAAAGGAAATGAGTCCTGGGTGTTCATTGAAAGGACTGATGCTAAAGCTGAAACTCCAATACTTTGGCCACCTCATGTGAAGAGTTGACTCATTGGAAAAGACCCTGATGCTGGGAGGGATTGGAGGCAGGAGGAGAAGGGGATGACAGAGGATGAGATGGCTGGATGGCATCACCGACTTGATGGACTTGAGTTTGAGTAAACTCTGGGAGTTGGTGATGGACAGGGAGGCTTGGTGTGCTGGGATTAATGGGGTCACAAAGTGTTGAACATGACTGAGGGAGTGAACTGAACTGAACTGAACTAAACTGAACTGAACTGAACTGAGTGAACCATGTAAGATAAAGCTCTAATTCCATTGCTTTCATTGTGAATAGTCAGTTTTTCCATCACCATTTGTTGAACGTGCCATTCTTTCTGTAAAATGCAGTCTTGGCTCCTTTGTGGAAAATCATTTTACCATATATCTATAGTTTGCTTTCTAACCTCTCCATTGTGCTCCATTAGTCTATGTGTCTATTCTTATGCCAGTGCCATACAATTTTAAGTACTGTAGCTTTGGAATAGATTTTGAAATGGAAATGTAAAGACTACAGCTCTGTTCATCTTCCTCAAGATTGTTCTGGAAATGTTGATTCTTTTTCCATTCCATACACATTTTAGGATTTTTTATTCAATTTCTGTCAAAATTCCACTGGGATTCTGATAAGACTTGCATTACAACAGCATATTATTATGTGTAGTATGGATATTTTAAGAATATTAAGTCTTCCAAGCTCTGAAAATGAGGTGTCTTTCCATTTATTTCTGTATTCTTTATTTATCAGTGTTTTGTAGTTATCACTGTGTAAGTTTTTTGTTCCTTTGGTTAATTTTATTCCTAATTATTAAATTAGTTTTGAGGCTATTATGACTTTTTGTTAATTTCCTTTTGAATTTATTGTTGTATCAGTGTATAGAAACAAAAGTTATTTTTGTATATTGATTTTGTATTCTGCATGTTCTGATATTTATTAAACAGCTTTTTTGGAATCCTTACAGTTTTCTACAAATCATGCTGTCTGTGAACAGATCATTTTAATTCATTTCTGATTTAGATAACTTTCTTTCTTTTTTTTTTTTTTTCTCATTGTTCAGGGTGAAGCTTCCAGTTCTACATTGAATAGAAGTCGTGGGGGATGGGGATAACTGTCATTTTTATCTTTAAAATAAAAGTTATTTGTTTTCTGAATTTTTGTATTGTTTTTCTATTCTTGATTTCCATTATTTCTTCTCTAATTCTGTTTACTCTCTTCTTATTTATTAACAATAATATTTTTATGTGGTTGTTCAGCTTCTAGGTCCTGTTGAACTTTCAGTTCAGTTCAGTTCAGTCGCTCAGCTGTTTCTGACTCTTTGTGACCCCATGACTGTAGCATGCCCGGCTTCCCAGTCCATCACCAACTCCTGGAGCCTACCCAAACTCATATCCATCACATTGGTGATGCCATCCAACCATCTCATCCTCTGTCATCCCCTTCTCCTCCCACCCTCAATCTTTCTCAGCATCAGGGTATTTTCCAATGAGTTGGTTCTTCATATCAGGTGGTCAGTGTATTGGAGTTTCAGCTTCAGCATCAGTCCTTCCAATGAATATTCAGGATTGATTTCTTTTAGAATGGACTGGTTGGATCTCCTTGCAGTCCAAGGGACTCTCAAGAGTCTTCTCCAACACCACAGTTCAAAAGCATCAGTTCTTCGGTGCTCAGCTTTCTTTATAGTCCAACTCTCACATCCATACATGACTACTGGAAAAATCATAGCTTTGACTAGATGGACCTTTGTTGGTAAACTAATGTCTCTGCTTTTTAGAATGCTGGCTAGATTGATCATAACTTTTCTTCCAAGGAGCAAGAGTCTTTTAATCTCATGGCTTCAGTCACCATCTGCAGTGACTTTAGAGCCAATAAATAAATAAATAAAGTCTGTCACTGTTTCCATTGTTTTCCCCTGTATCTGCCATAAAGTGATGAGACTGGATGCCATGATCTTAGTTCTGAATATTGTTTTAAGCCAACATTTTCACTCTCCTCTTTCACTTTCATCAAGAGGCTCTCTAGTTCTTTTTTGCTTTCCATTGTGTACAAGCAGCTCAAGCAGCTCATACAGCTCAATACCAGATAAATGAACAACCCAATCAAAATGTGGACAGAAGACCTAAATAGACATTTCTCCAAAGAATACATACAGATGGCTAATAAACACATTAAAAGATGCTCAACATCACTCATTATTAGAAAAATCAAAATTAAAACCATGATAAGGTATCATCTCACACCAGTCAGAAAGGCCATCATCAAAAAGTCTACAAACAATAAATGTTGGAGAGGGTGTAGAGAAAAGGAAACTCTCTTGCACTGTTGGTGGGAATGCAGACTGGTGCAACGGTATGGAGATCCCTTTAAAAACGTGGAATAAAAATACCATATGATCCAGCCATCCCACTACTGGGCATATCCCCTGGCAAACTTGATTCCAGCTTGCGATTCCTCCAACCTGGCATTTTACATAGTGTACTCACCATAGACATAAAATAAGCAGAGTGACAATATGCAACCTTGTACTCCTTTCCCAATTTTGAACCAGTTTGTTGTTCCACGTCTGGTTCTATCTATTGCTTCTTTATTTGCATACAATTTTCTCAGGAGGCAGGTAAGGCGGTCTGATATTCCCACATCTTTAAGAATTTCCCACAGTTTGTTGTGATCCCCACAGTCAAAGTATTTAATGTAGTCAATTAAGCAGATGTAGATGTTTTTCTGGAATTCTCTTGCTTTATCTATTATGCAACAAATGTTAGAAGTTTGATCTCTGATTCCTCTATCTTTCCTAAATTCTATTTTTACATCTGGATGTTCTTAGTTCATATACATTTGAAGCCTAGCTTGAAGGATTTTGAGCATTACCTTGCTAGCATTTGAGATGAGTGCAGGTGTGTGGTAGTTTGAACATTCTTTGGCATTGCCCTTCTTTGGGATTGGAATGAAAACTGATACTTAGAGTAGATACTTAGATCTTTTTTTGCCATCCATTCAACTACTTTATGTTTATTTGATTGGAAAATTTAATTCATTTAAATTTGCAATCTTTGTACTATTTGCCTTCATTTTTTTTTTTTTTTGGTTGTTGTTATTGTGACAGGTTTTGATTCTTTTCTGAGTTTCTTAAGTGTGTCTTCTATAAGTTACATAAGATATAACAACAGACTATAAGCTTATAACTTCAGTTACATTAAAAAATACCATAGTTTTACTTCTTCCCCCTTTTTGTTGGTGATGTCACAAGTTACATCTTTTTATATTGTGTATCTATTAACGTTTTGTTGACTGTAATTATTTTTTATACCTTTGTATCTTTACTTCTATATAATAATTGAAGCAATTTATGTACCACACTTTGGTAATACAGACCTATGTATTTGTCTATATATTTACCTTTACCAGCAAGCTTCTGTAAAAAAAAATAATAATAATAATAATTGGAGGCTAATTACTTTACAGTATTGTAGTGGTTTTTGCCATACATTGACATGAATCAGCCATGGGTGTACCTGTGTCCCCCATCCTGAACCCCCTCCCACCTCCCTCCCCATCCCATCCCTCAGGGTTGTCCCAGTGCATTGGCTTTGTGTGTCCTATTTCATGCATTGAACTTGGACTGGTGATCTATTTCACGTATAGTAATATGCATGTTTCAATGCTATTCTCTCAAATCATCCCACCCTCGCCTTTTCCCACAGAGCCAAAGTCTGTACTTTATATCTGTGTCTCCTTTGCTATCTCACATATAAGGTCATCATTACCATCTTTCTAGCTTCCATATATATGTGTTAATATACTGTATTGATGTTTCCTTTCTGACTTACTTCACTCTCTATAATAGGCTTCAGTTTCACCCACCTCATTAAAACTGATTCAAATGTGTCCTTTTTAATAGCTGAGTAATATTCTATTGTGTATATATACCACAGCTTTCCTATCCATTCATTTGCCAAAGGACATCTAGGTTGCTTCCATGTCCTAGCTATTGTAAATGGTGCTGTGATGAACATTGGGGTACACATGTCTCTTTCAATTCTGGTTTCCTTGGTGTGTATGCCAGCAGTGGGATTGCTGGGTCATATGGCAGTTTTATTTCCAGTTTTTTAAGGAATCTCCCCACTGTTCTCCATAGTGGCTGTACTAGTTTGCATTCCCACCAAGCTTTTATACCTTCATATACATGCTTTCCTGCTGCTGTTTCCTTTCATTTTAACTCAGCTGATTTCCTTTAGCATCTGTTGGTGCTAGTGGTAAAGAACCCACCTGCCAATGCAGGAGACATAAGAGACACGGGCTTGATCCCTGGGTTGGGAAGGTCCCCTGGAGAAGGGAATAGCTACCCACTCCAGTATTCTTGCCTGTAGAATCCCATGGACAGAGGAACCTGGCAGGCTACAATCCACAGGGTTGCAAAGAGTCAAGCAAGACTAAGACAACTTAGCACAGCATTTATTTTAAGGCAGGTCTAGTGGTGATAAAATCTCTCAGCTTTTTTTTTTTTTTTTTTTTTCCTGTCTGGGAAGGCCTTTCTCTCTCATTTTTTTTTAATTTTATTTTATTTTTAAACTTTACATAACTGTATTAGTTTTGCCAAATATCAAAATGAATCCGCCACAGGTATACATATGTTCCCCATCCTGAAAGAATAGTTTTTTGGTCTAGTATTCTTGGTTGCCAGTTTGTTTGTTTGTTTGTTTCCTTTCAACACTTTAAATAAGTGATCCAACTCCCTTCTCTCCTACTATGTTTCTGCTTGAGAAAGCATTAATAGCTTTATGGTTTTGTTTTGTTTTCATGTGGTGAGCCACTTTTTCTTGATGCTTTCAAAATTCTGTTTTTATCTTGGACTTTTGAAAATTTAATTAGAATATATTTTGGCATGGATTTCTTTGAATTCTTCCTAGTTGGAATCTTTATATTCTCAACTATGGATTTCTGCTTCCTTTCTTGGATTTTAGAAGTTCTCAGTCATTTTCTGTTTTTTTTTTTTTTTTTTTTTTTTTAATTCCTTTGACTGGATAATTTCAAATACACTGTTTTCATGTCCTTTGATTTTTTCCTTGTGTCTATTTAAGCCTACTGTTCAACTCCTCAGAATTAAATTTATCTTTTGTATTCCTCAGCTCCAAAATTTGTTAACTTGTCTTTTTAATATTTATTCTTTAGTTTCCATGTTATTCATGTATTGTTTTCTTCTAAAAGATCTGTAGAGCACCTTTATGACAGTTATTTTGAATTCTGTGTTTGGCAATTCATATTCCTCTGTTCCTTTAGGGTCATTCTCTGGAGATTTATTTTGTTCCTTTACTTGAGTCATATCTCAGTGTTTTGTCATATGTCTTAAAACTTTGCATTGGAACCTGTCCATTTGGAAAGCCATCTGCCCTAGTTTTTATGGACTGGCTTCACACAGGAGAAGAACTCTTTTTCTCACTAATCGGCCTGGCTAGATTGCCCTGGTGTCTTAGACAGTAAAGCATCTGCCTATAATGCGGAAGACATGGGTTCAATCCCTGGGTGGGGAAGATCTCCTGGAGAAGGAAATGGCAACCCACTCCAGTACTCTTGCCTGGAAAATCTCATGGACAGAGGAGCCTAGTAGGCTACAGTCTATGGGGTTGCAAAGAGTCGACACGACTGAGTGGTTTCATTTCATTTCAGCCTGGCTAGAGATTCTGAGCGACTTTGAAACTATTTAGGATGTCGCAAGTTCATAACTATAGGGTGCTTCAGCTCCTTTTTCATAATAATAATTTTAATAGTATCTTACTATTTCTGGTGCAAGTTTTCTGGTTTTACAGGAGCAAGTACCTCATTTTCTTTGGGTCCACTAGCCAACAGGCATTCAAAGTAGGCCAGTTCTGCATCAACACCCTGAGTCAAGTAAAATTAGAATTAGTCTCTTAGGCAGTTCTCTCAAAATTCAAAATTCTAGACTAATATTCAGTTCTTCTCTCCCCACTTGAGGATTAAGCCTCATGTTTTATGTTGTATACTACTTCACAGTTGTGTTGAATCATGCTGGCTTCAGCAAGCATTCTTCTTTGCTCTCAGTGGCCCATAGGTTGCCAAACTATCAGCTTCATCAGCACTCCAAATGAGATGTGAAAGAAATCAGTCTTCTGGCAGTCCTCCAAAAATTTGGGACATTGGATACACACACACACACACACACACACACACCACTCTTCTCTTTCTCTGTTCAGTCACAAGGTGGAATATTTGCTCCCAGGACTGATTTATCTTGGCTTGGGAATGACAAAGATGACTTTGAAATGCCTCTTCTTATCTATCTCAGTGCAACTAGTCTCAGTTTTGTACTTTCCTGAAGTACAGCAGCATCTTATTTGGATTCTGAAAATCTCATATAGGTTTCTGGTCTGTACTTTTTGTTATATTGATATTACTGTGGGGGAATGACTGCTGGGAATTTATATTCTGCCATCTTGCCAATGTCATTGTTCTTTTTTTGACAGTTTGGTATCAATAATATGGTAGTTTCATAAAATTAATTTTGAAATGTATCTTTGCTTTTCTTTAGAGAACATTTTTCTTTTCACTTTTTTTCCTGCTTCTTGACTATGCTCTGGAAAGGTAAGACTTAAAAGTTAATTGACTTTCACATAAATAAGTTTAAAAAAATTTGGCTGGTTAATATGAGCACTTTACTATTATACTTAATATTTGTTTTTGTATTCTTAGCACCTGGCACAGATACGGCATTTGATGCATGTTTGTTTAATGAATAAATCAATTAATGAATAAGAACAGCATAGTAAACAACTTTTAAATAATGAATATTATACTACTATTACAATAATTATATTTTATTTTGTTTTTGGTCTAATATATCTATAGATAAATTTTCCTAAAAGAGATGTGGAAGATAGAGAGATTCTATAGTGGAAACCAACATTAACCAGAATAGTATCACCAATGAAAACATATTTTTTGGATATGAATCAAATTCTATTTCAAGTTTCTCGATTGGTAATATTATTTTTTCTTTAGAAAATAACTTGTTTCAACTTATTTTATGGGCTTCTCAGGTGACGCTAGTGGTAAAGAACCCGCCTGCCAATGCAGGAAACAGATGCAGGTTCGGTCCCTGGGTTGGGAAAATCCCCTGGAGGAGGGCATGGCAACCCACTCCAGTATTCTTGTTTGGAGAATCCGATGGACAGATGAGCCTGGTGGGCTATAGTCCATAAGGCCCCCAAAAGTTGGACATAGCACGTATGCAGACCTTGATCTAAATTAAATGAAGTATTATATTCTTATTGATAGCAGCTATTTTTCCAAGGAAGATTTTGGTACTTGCACTAATATAGGAATTGTATTCAGCAGTGCTTCGTATAGAGATGGAATGACCTTTTCAGAAAATACTGCTGCTAAGTCATGTCTGACTCTGTGTGACCCATAGACGGCAGCACACCAGGCTCCCCCGTCCTTGGGATTCTCCAGGCAAGAACACTGGAGTGGGTTGCCATTTCCTTCTCCAAAGTATGAAAGTGAACAGTGAAAGTGAAGTCTCTCAGTCCTGTCTGACTCTTCATAACCCTATGGACTGCAGCCCACTAGGCTCCATCCATGGGGTTTTCCAGGCAAGAGTACTGGAGTGGGGTGCCATTGCCTTCTCCATCAGAAAGTACAGTAGGTGCTATATGGAGTAGTTAGTAGTAACATTTTGGACAATATATAATGGGTGAAAGTAAGGGTAGGAAGGACTCTTAAAAGATTTACTCTTCTGGAATGATTTATTCAAAAGGTTGGTTTTCAGTTATTGTTCAGTCACTAGGTCATGTCTGACTCTGTGACCCCATGGACTGGAGCATTCCAGGCTCCTCTGTCTTCCAATATTTCCTGTAGTTTGCTCAAATTCATGTCCATTGAGTCAGTGATAAAATCTAACCATTTCATTCTCTGCTGACTCCTTCTCCTTTTGCCTTCAATCTTTACCAGCATCAGGATTTTTTCCAATGAGTCAGTTGTTAGCATCAGGTGGCCAAAGTACTGGAGGACAGAGGAGTAAAAGAGCACTTATTGATAAGTTGAAGACAGACAACCCATTCTTTAAGTAACTGTGTTATGTGAGATATATTTGTAAACCATATTAATCTTTAGGACAGTTGAAGTTAGCAATACATACTAAACTGCATTATTTTCTTTCATGAAATTATCTTTCTGCCTGTCCTTGTGTATCTTTAAACGAAATAATTAATTTTGGAGTGTAGGGACAGAGGAAGAGTAAAACTCATTGACAGGTTCAAGTGGGGTAGGTCAAGGTACAGATTCCATAACAAATAAAAATGACAACATGAGTTTGTTGAAAATGCATTGAAGGTGAGAAATAGTTGATATCAGAAAGGACAGAAGTGCCAAAATGAAAGATTAACTAGATATAACAACTGGAACAGCAGGGAAATGAGGACGAAGGACAACTCAAATGCTGCTTTCAGGTAATTAACCTTCTAATAGGAAGATAAGAATTATATTCATATATTAAAGACCAGGAAACACAAGAATTGATGGATCAAAATGAATACAAGCCTTAGAAATAGATCAGAATTCTGGAGGTTCCCTGATGTTCCAAGTGTTAATCCCTTAGTTGTTCAGTTATTGGAGGTTTTGAAGTGAGTGTCTTAAGGATAACTGAAATATCAGGAAGAGCAAGGGTTGAAAATTGGGACACTGAATCTTTACCAATCTGTACATAATATTTCCTTGGAGTAAATGATGGCAGAATAGAAGGATGTGTGCTCATTTTCTCCTGCAAGAATTCCAAAACTGCAACTCACTGATGAAAAACCATCAATAGGATAATGTTGTATCCCACCAAAAAAAAAAAAAAGATACCACATATGGAAGGGCAAAGGAGAAGCCCTAACAAGACAGTAGGAGGAACAAAATCACACTTAGAATCAAACTCCATGCCCACCAGAGACTCTTGCAGGGCTCAAACAAAACCTTATCTAAACCAGGACCCAGAGACCCCAACAGAGACTGAGTCAGACCTGCCTTTGAAGGTCTGAGTGTATTCTGCAGAGGTATAAGTCAGCAGTGGCACACTGTGGGAACATGAGTTCTGGCTACAGCAGACCTGGGAAGCCGGCTTGTGGCATAAGTCCTCTTGGAGGAGGTCGCCATTAATGCAACCATAGAGCCACCAAAACAGACTCTTGGAAGGCAAAAACAAAACCTTTTGCACACCAGGACCCAGGAGAAAGGAGCAGCGATCCCAAAAGAGACTGAGTCAGACTTGACTGTAAATGTCCAGAAGTTTCCAGTGGACGCCTGGGTTGAGAGTGGCTGGCTGTGGGGCCGGGGCACTGCATACAACAGTGCTGACATAACTCCTTTTGAAGGAGGTCAACATTACCACCACTACCCTTACCACAGTTTGGCCTTAGGCCAAACAACATGGAGGGAACACAGCACCACCCATCAACAGAAAATTCAATTAAAGATTTACTGAGCATGGCTCCACCCATCAGAACAAGACCCAGATTCCCCTAGAGTCAGTCCCTCCCATCAGAAGACTTCTACAAGCATATTATACTTATCCATCAGAGGACAGACAGAATGAAAACCACAGTCACAGAAAAGTAACCAAACTGATTACATGGATCACAGCCTTGTCTAACTCCATGAAACTATGAGCCATGCCCTGTAGTGCCACTCAAGACAGGAGGGTCATGGTGGAGAGTTCTGACAAAATGTGGTGCACTGGAGAAGGGGATGGCAAAGCACTTCAGTATTCTTGCCTTGAGAACCCCATGAACAGTATGAAAAGGCAAAAAGAGGTTCTATGATGACCTACAAGACCTTTAAAACTAACAACAACAAAAAAAGAAAGATATCCTTTTCATCATGAGGACTGGAATGCAAAAGTAGGAAGTCAGGAGATACCTGGAGTAACAGTCAAGTTTGGCCTTGGAGTACAAGAAGAAGCAGGGCAAACGCTAACAGAGTTTTCCCAAGAGAACACACTGGTTATAGCAAACACTGACTCTACACATAGACATCACCAGATAACCAATACTGAAATTAGATTGATTATATTCTCTACACCCAAAGATGGAGAAGCTCTTTAGAGTCAGCAAAAACAAGACTGGGAGCTGACGTGGCTCAGATCATGAACTCCTTATTGCCAAAATCAGGCTTAAATTGAACAAAGTAGGGAGTAGCACAGACCATTCAGGTATGACCTAAATCAAATCACTTACGATTATACTGTGGAAGTGACACATAGATTCAAGGGATTAGATCTGATAGACAGAGGGCCTGAAGAACTCTGGAGGGGAGGTTCGTGACATTATACAGCAGGTGGTGATCAAAACCATCCCCATGAAGAAGAAATGCAAAAAGGCAAAATATTTTTCTCTGGAGGCCTAAAAAATAGCTAAGAAAGAAGAGAAGCAAAAGGCAAAGGAGAAAAGGAAAGACATATACATCTGAAGGCAGAGTTCCAAAGAATACCAAAGAGAGATAAGAAAGATTTCCTAAGTAATCAATGCAAAGAAACAGAGGAAAACAGTAGAATGGGAAAGACTAGAGATCTCTTCAAGAAAATTAGAGATACCAAGGGAACATTTCATGCAAGTCAGTCAGTCAGTTCTATCGTTCAGTCATGTCTGATTCTTCCTGACCCCATGGACTGCAGCAGGCCAGGCCTCCCTGTCCATCAGCAACTCTTGCAGTTTACACAAACTCATGTCCATAGAGTCAGTGATGCTATCCAACCATCTAATCCTCTGTCATCCCCTTCTCCTGCCTTCAATCTTTCCCAGCATCAGGGTCTTTTCCAATGAGTCAGTTCTTCACATCAGGTGGCCAAAGTATTGGAGTTTCAGCTTCAGTATCAGTCCTTCCAATGAATATTAAAGACTTATTTCCTTTAGGATGGACTGGTTGGAACTCCCTGCAGTCCAAAGGAGTCTCAAGAGTCTTCTTCAACACTGAAGTTCAAAAGCATCAATTCTTCAGCACTCAGCTTTCTTTACAATTCAACTCACAGATCCATATATGACTACTGAAAAAATAAAAATAAAAGCATAGCTTTGACTAGACGGACCTTTCTTGGCAAAGTAATGTCTCTGCTTTTTAATATGTTGCCCATGTTGGTCATGACTTTTCTTCCAAGGAGCAAGCATCTTTTAATTTCATTTTAATTTCATGGCTGCAGATAACATCTGCAGTAATTTTGGAGCCCCCCAAAATAGTCTGCAACTGTTTCCATTGTGTCCCCATCTTTGTCAAGAAGTGATGGGACTGGATCCCATAATCTTAGTTTTCTGAATGTTGAGTTTTAAGCCATCTTTTTCACTCTCCTCTTTCACTTTTATCAAGAAGCTCTTTAGTTCTACTTTGCTTTCTGCCATAAGGGTGGTGTCATCTGTATATCTGAGGTTATTAATACTTCTCTTGGAAATGGTAATTCCAGCTTGTGCTTCACCTTTTAGGATTTGAAATGAAACGATAACCCATGCTGTATGGGCCTACCTAAGATGGACGGGTCATGGTGGAGAGTTCTGAAAAATCGTGGTCCACTGGAGAAGGGAATGGCAAACAACTTCATTATTCTTGCCTTGAGAATCCCATGAACAGTTGTTCAGTTCAGTCGCTCAGTCGTGTCCGATTATTTGCGACCCCATGAATTGTAGCATGCCAGGTCTCCCTGTCCATCACCAACTCCCAGAGTTCACCCAAACTCATGTGCATCGAGTCTGTGATGCCATCCAGCCATCTCATCCTCTGTCGTCCCCTGGTCCTCCTGCCCTCAATCCCTGCCAGTATCAGGGTCTTTTCCAATGACTCAACTCTTCGCATGAGGTGGCCAAAATATTGGAGTTTCAGCTTTAGCATCAGTCCTTCCAAAGAACACCCAGGACTGGTCTCCTTTAGGATGGACTGATTGGATCTCCATGTGGTCCAAGGGACTCTCAAGAGTCTTCTCCAACACCACAGTTCAAAAGCATAAATTCTTCGGCACTCAGCTCTTATCATCATCCAACTCTCACATCCATACATGACCACTGGAAAAACCACAGCCTTGACTAGGCGGACCTTTGTTGGCAAAGTGATGTCTCTGCTTTTCAATATGCTATCTAGGTTGGGCATAACTTTCCTTCCAAGGAGTAAGCGTCTTTTAATTTCATGGCTGCAATCACCATCTGCAGTGATTTTGGAGCCCCCCAAAATAAAGTAAGCCACTGTTTCCCCATCTATTTCCCATGAAGTGATGGGACCAGATGCCATGATCTTCGTTTTCTGAATGTTGAGCTTTAAGCCAACTTTTTCACTCTCCTCTTTCACTTTCATTAAGAGGCTTTTTAGTTCATCTTCACTTTCTGCCGTAAGTGTGGTGTCATCTGCATATCTAAGGATATTGATATTTCTCCTGACAATCTTGATTTCAACTTGTGCTTCTTCCAGCCCAGCGTTTCTCATGATGTACTCTGTATATAAGTTAAATAAACAGGATGACAAAATACAGCCTTGACGTACTCCTTTTCCTATTTGGAACCAGTCTATTGTTCCATGTCCAGTACTACCTGTTGCTTCCTGACCTGCATATAGGTTTCTCAAGAGGCAGATCAGGTGGTCTGGTATTCCCATCTCTTTCAGAATTTTCCACAGTTTATTGTTATGCACACTGTCAAAGGCTTTGGCATAGTCAATAAAGCAGAAGTAGATATTTTTCTGGAACTATCTTGCTTTTACCATGATCCAGCAGATGTTGGTAATTTGATCTGTGGTTCCTCTGCCTTTCCTAAAACCAGCTTGAACATCTGGAAGTTCCTGGTTCACATATTGCTGAAACCTGGCTTGGAGAATTTTGAGCATTACTTTACTTGCGTGTGAAATGAGTGCAAATGTGCAGTAGTGTGAGCATTCTTCGGCATTGCCTTTCTTTGGTATTGGAATGAAAGCTGACCTTTTCCAGTCCTGTGGCCACTGCTGAGTTTTCCAAATTTGCTGGAATATTGAGTGCAGCACGTTCACAGCATCATCTTTTAGGATTTGAAATAACTCAAGTGGAATTCCATCACCCCGATGAACAGTATGAAAAGGCAAAAGTATAGGACACTGAAAGATGAACTCCGCAGGTCAGTTGGTGCTGAATATGCTACTGGAGATCAGTGGAGAAATTTCATGCAAAGATGAGCACAATAAAGGACAGAAAACATATGGACCTAACAGAAGCAGAAGATGTTAAGAAGAGGTGGCAAGAAAACATAGAAGAACTATACAAAGAAATATTGATGACCCAGACAACCATAATGGTGTGATCAGTCACCTAGAACCAGACATCCTTGAATCCAACATTAAGTGGGCCTTAGGAAACATCAATACAAACAAAACTAGTGGAGGTGATGGAATTCCAGCTGAGCTAATTCAATTCCTAAAAAAATGATGCTGTGAAAGTGCTTCACACAATATGACAGCATATTTGGAAAACTCAGTAGTGGCCACAGGACTGGAAAAGTTCAGGTTTTATTCCAATCCCAAAGAAAGTCAATGCCAAAGAATGTTCAAACTACTACACAATTGCACTCACCCCATATGCTAGCCAAGTAATACTCAAAATTCTCCAAGCTAAGCTTCAACAGTATATGAACCAATAACTTCCAGATGTTCAATCTGAATTTGGAAAAGGCAGAGGAACCAGAGAAAAAACTGAATCATAGAAAAAGGAAAAGATTTCCAGAAAAAACATCTACATCTGCATTATTGACTACACTAAATCCTGTGACTGTGTGGGTTACAGCAAACTGTGGAAAATTCTTAAAGAGATGGGAAGACCAGAACACCTTACCTGCCTCCTGAGATACATGTATTCAGGTCAAGAAGCAACTTGCAGAAAGGGACATGGAGCAGACTGGCTCCAAATTGGGAAAGGAGTACATCAAGGCTGCATATTGTCACCCTGATTGTTTAACTTTTATGTGGTGTACATTATGTGAAATGCCAGGCTGGATGAAACATAAGCTGGAATCAAGATTGCCAGAAAAAATATCAATAACCTCAGATAAGCAGATGATACCACCCTTAAGGCAGAAAACGTAGAAGAACTAAAGAGCCTCTTGATGAAACTGAAAGAGGAGAGTGAAAAAAGTTGGCTTAAATCTCAATTAAAAAAAAAAAAAAAAAACTAAGATCATAGAATCTGGTCCCATCACTTCATGGCAAATAAATCAGGAATCAATAGAAACAGTGACAGACTTTATTTTCTTGGGCTCAAAAATCACTGCAGATGGTGACTACAGCCATGAAATTAAAAGACGTTAACTCCTTGGAAGAAAAGCTATAAGAAACTTAGAGAGCATATTAAAAAGCAGAGACATTACTTTTCCAACAAAGGTCCATATAGTGAAAGCTATGATTTTTCTAGTAGTAATGTATGGATGTGAGAGTTGGACCATAAAGAAAGCTGAGCGCTGAAGAATTGATGCTTTTGAACTGTGGTGTTGGAGAAGACTCTTGAGAGTCTCTTGGACTGAAAGAAGATGAAACCAGTCAATCCTAAAGGAAATCAGTCCTGAATATTCATTGGGAGAACTGGTGCTGAAGCTGAAGCTCCAGTAGTTTGAGCAAGCTCCAGGAGTTGGTGATGGACAGGGATGCCAGGCATGCCCCAATCCATGAGGTTGAAAAGAGTCCCGCACAACTGAGCAAGTTAATTGAACTGAACATAGTATTTCAATATTTTAACAATAAATAGTGAGAAGACAATGGCACCTCACTCCAGTACTCTTTCCTGGAAAATCTCATGGATGGAGGAGCCTGGTAGGCTGCAGACCATGGAGTCGCTAAGAGTTGGAAACGATTGAGTGACTTCACTTTCACTTTTCACTTTCATGCATTAGAGAGGGAAGTGGCAACCCACTCCAGTGTTCTTGCCTGGAGAATCCCAGGGATGGCGGAGCCTGGTGGGCTGCCGTCTGTGGGGTCGCACAGAGTCAGACACGACTGAAGCGACTTAGCAGCAGCAGCAGGACTGTTTTGAGGCTGACATAAACCTGGGTACGGGATATGGAAAAATGACAATAGATATTAAAGTTTCGTATATCTCAAAATGAGGTCAAAGATGTAAGAGTATTGAATTCTATGTGAAGTTAGACCTCATGGACAAAGTAACACTTCAACTGGGTCTTGAAATATAAATAAGCATTCGATATATTAGAAGCATTCCATAAACATGAATTGGAAACATGGACATAAACATACTTGTCTAAATATGGTATGAAATATTATATTATGAAACATTTGCTGTTGCTTCTGCTGTTTAGTCACTCAGTTGTGTCTGATTCTTTGCAACCCCTTGGATTATAACTCACCAGGCTCTTCTGCTCACAGGATTATCATGGCAAGAATACTGGAGTAGGTTCTCATCTCCTTCTCCAGGGTATCTTCCCCACCCAGGGATCAAACTCACAGCTCCAGCGTCTCCTGCATTAGCAAGCAGATTATTTACCACTGAGCCACATGGGAAGCACATTATGAAACATTTAGGAAGCCTCTAATTTCTCAGCTGAACTGAAATGTAAGTAGCAAGGAAACAAGTGATATATGATGGCATTGGAGAAAGGTAGGCAAATTGATTTGCCTAAAATCATACATCTAGTAAGTGATTATTTAAAATTTAGTTCTCTCAGGCTCTAAAAACTATAATTTCATACCACACTTGTGATTTATGATGACTCTTTTTTTTTAAGGCAGAGTTTTTTTTATCTTTTTTTTAAATGTTATTTCATTTTTAAACTTTAAAATATTGTATTGGTTTTGCCAAATATCGAAATTAATCCGCCACAGGTATACATGTGTTCCCCATCCTGAACCCTCCTCCATCCTCCCTCCCCATACCATCCCTCTGGGTCATCCCAGTGCACCAGCCCCAAGCATCCAGTATCGTGCATCAAACCTGGACTGGCGACTCCTTTCATATATGATATTATACATATTTCAATGCCATTCTCCCAAATCATCCCACCCTCTCCCTCTCCCACAGAGTCCAAAAGACTGTTCTATATATCAGTGTCTCTTTTGCTGTCTCGTACACAGGGTTATTGTTACCATCTTTCTAAATTCCATATATATGCGTTAGTATACTGTATTGGTGTTTTTCTTTCTGGTTTACTTCACTTTGTATAATAGGCTCCAGTTTCATCCACCTCATTAGAACTGATTCAAATGTATTCTTTTTAATGGCTGAGTAATACTCCATTTTGTATATGTAGCATTGCTTTCTTATCCATTCATCTGCTGATGGACATCTAGGTTGCTTTAATGTCCTGGCTATTATAAACAGTACTGCAATGAACATTGGGGTACACGTGTCTCTTTCCCTTCTGGTTTCCTCAGTGTGTATGCCCAGCAGTGGGATTGCTGGATCATAAGGCAGTTCTATTTCAAGTTTTTTAAGGAATCTCCACACTGTTCTTCATAGTGGCTGTACTAGTTTGCATTCCCTCCAACAGTGTAAGAGGGTTTCCTTTTCTCAATACCTTCTCCAACATTTATTGCTTGTAGACTTTTGGATTGCAGCCATTCTGACTGGCATGAAATGGTACCTCATAGTGGTTTTGATTTGCATTTCTCTGATAATGAGTGATGTTGAGCATCTTTTCATGTGTGTGTTAGCCATCTGTATGTCTTCTTTGGAGAAATGTCTATTTAGTTCTTTGGCCCATTTTTTAATTGGGTCATTTATTTTTCTGGAATTGAACTGTAGGAGTTGCTTGTATATTTTTGAGATTAGTTGGTTGTCAGTTGCTTCATTTGCTATTATTTTCTCCCATTCTGAAGGCTGTCTTTTCACCTTGCTTATAATTTCCTTTGATGTGCAGAAGCTTTTAAGTTTAATTAGGTCCCTTTTGTTTATTTTTGCTTTTATTTCCAATATTCTGGGAGGTGGGTCATAGAGGATCCTGCTGTGATGTATGTCGGAGAGTGTTTTGCCTATGTTCTCCTCTAGGAGTTTTATAGTTTCTGGTCTTACGTTGAGATCTTTAATCCATTTTGAGTTTATTTTTGTGTATGGTGTTAGAAAGTGCTCTAGTTTCATTCTTTTAAAAGTGGTTGACCAGTTTTCCCAGCACCACTTGTTAAAGAGATTGTCTTTAATCCATTGTATATTCTTGCCTCCTTTGTCAAAGATAAGGTGTCCATATGTGCGTGGATTTATCTCTGGGCTTTCTATTTTGTTCCATTGATCAATATTTCTGTCTTTGTGCCAGTACCATACTGTCTTGATGACTGTGGCTTTGTAGTAGAGCCTGAAGTCAGGTAGGTTGATTCCTCAAGTTCCATTCTTCTTTCTCAAGATAGCTTTGGCTATTCGAGGTTTTTTGTATTTCCATACAAATTGTGAAATTATTTGTTCTAGCTCTGTGAAGAATACTATTGGTAGCTTGATAGGGATTGCATTGAATCTATAAATTGCTTTGGGTAGTATACTCATTTTCACTATATTGATTCTTCCAATCCATGAACATGGTATATTTCTCCATCTGTTAGTGTCCTCTTTGATTTCTTTCACCAGTGTTTTATAGTTTTCTATATATAGGTCTTTAGTTTCTTTAGGTAGATATATTCCTAAGTATTTTATTCTTTCCGTTGCAATGGTGAATGGAATTGTTTCCTTAATTTCTCTTTCTGTTTTCTCATTATTAGTGTATAGGAATGCAAGTGATTTCTGTGTGTTGATTTCATATCCTGCAACTTTACTATGATCATTGATTAGTTCTAGTATTTTTCTGGTGGAGTCTTTAGGGTTTTCTATGTAGAGGATCATGTCATCTGCAAACAGTGAGAGTTTTACCTCTTCTTTTCCAATTTGGATTCCTTTTATTTCTTTTTCTGCTCTGATTGCTGTGGCCAAAACTTCCAAAACTATGTTGAATAGTAGTCATGAAAGTGGGCACCCTTGTCTTGTTCCTGACTTTAGAGGAAATGCTTTCAATTTTTCACCATTGAGGTTGATTGCTGTGGGTTTGTCATATATAGCTTTTATTATGTTGAGGTATGTTCCTTCTATTCCTGCTTTCTGGAGAGTTTTTATCATAAATGGATGTTGAATTTTGTCAAAGGCTTTCTCTGCATCTGTTGAGATAATCATATGGTTTTTATTTTTCAATTTGTTAATGTGGTGTATTACATTGATTGACTTGCAGATATTGAAGAATCCTTGCATCCCTGGGATAAAGCCCACTTGGTCATGGTGTATGGTCTTTTTAATGTGTTGTTGGATTCTGATTGCTAGAATTTTGTTAAGGATTTTTGCATCTATGTTCATCAGTGATATTGACCTGTAGTTTTCTTTTTTTGTGGCATCTTTGTCAGGTTTTGGTATTAGGGTGATGGTGGCCTCATAGAATGAGTTTGGAAGTTTACCTTCCTCTGCAATTTTCTGGAAGAGTTTGAGCAGGATAGGTGTTAGCTCTTCTCTAAATTGTTGGTAGAAATCAGCTGTGAAGCCGTCTGGACCTGGGCTTTTGTTTGCTGGAAGATTTTTGATTACAGTTTCAATTTCTGTGCTTGTGATGCATCTGTTAAGATTTTCTATTTCTTCCTGTCCACTTTTGGAAAGTTGTACTTTTCTAAGAATTTGTCCATTTCTTCCTCGTTGTCCATTTTATTGGCATATAATTGTTGATAATAGTCTCTTATGATCCTTTGTTTTTCTGTGTTGTCTGTTGTGATCTCTCCATTTCCATTTCTAATTTTATTGATTTGATTTTTCTCCCTTTGTTTCTTGATGAGTCTGGCTAATGGTTTGTCAATTTTATTTATCCTTTCAAAAAACCTGCTTTTGGCTTTGTTGATTTTTGCTATGGTCTCTTTTTTTTTTTCTTTTGCATTAATTTCTGCCCTAATTTTTAAGATTTCTTTCCTTCTACTAACCCTGGGGTTCTTCATTTCTTCCTTTTCTAGTTGCATTAGGTGTAGAGTTAGGTCATTTATTTGACTTTTTTCTTGTTTCTTGAGGTATGCTTGTATTGCTGTGAACTTTCCCCTTAGGACTGCTTTTATAGTGTCCCACAGGTTTTGGGTTGTTGTGTTTTCATTTTCATTCGTTTCTATGCAAATTTTGATTTCTTTTTTCATTTCTTCTGTGATTTGTTGGTTATTCATCAGCGTGTTGTTCAGCCTCCATGTGTTGGAATTTTTAATAGTTTTTCTCCTGTAATTGAGATCTAATCTTACTGCATTGTGGTCAGAAAAGATGCTTGAAATGATTTCAATTTTTTTTTTGAATTTACCAATGCTAGATTTATGGCCTAGGATGTGATCTATCCTAGAGAAGTTTCCATGTGCACTTGAGAAAAAGTTGAAATTCATTGTTTTAGGATGAAATGTCCTATAGATATCAATTAGGTCTAACTGGCCTATCGTATTATTTAAAGTTTGTGTTTCCTTGTTAATTTTCTGTTTAGTTGATCTATCCATAGGTCTGAGTGGGGTATTAAAGTCTCCCACTATTATTGTGTTATTGTTAATTTCTCCTTTCATACTTGTTAGCATTTGTCTTACATACTGCAGTGCTCCCGTGTTGGGTGCATATATATTTATAATTGTTATATCTTCTTCTTGGATTGGTCCTTTGATCATTGTGTAGTGACCATCTTTGTCTCTTTTCACAGCCTTTGTTTTAAAGTCTATTTTATCTGATATGAGTATTGCTACTCCTGCTTTCTTCTGGTCCCTATTTGCATAGAAAACCTTTTTCCAGCCTTTCACTTTCAGTCTGTATGTGTCCCCTGTTTTGAGGTGGGTCTCTTGTAGACAACATATGTAGGAGTCTTGTTTTTGTCTCCATTCAGCCAGGCTTTGTCTTTTGGTTGGGGCATTCAACCCATTTACATTTAAGGTAATTACTGATAAGTATGATTCCGTTGCCATTTACTTTATTGTTTTGGGTTCGAATTTATACATCATTTTTGTGTTTCCTGTCTAGAGAATATCCTTTAGCATTTGTTGGAGAGCTGGTTTGGTGGTGCTGAATTCTCTCAGCTTTTGCTTGTCTGTAAAGCTTTTGATTTCTCCTTCATATTTGAATGACATCCTTGCTGGGTACAGTAATCTGGGCTGTAGGTTATTTTCTTTCATCATTTAAGTATGTCTTGCCATTCCCTCCTGGCTTGAAGAATTTCTATTGAAAGATCAGCTGTTATCCTTATGGGAATCCCCTTGTGTGTTATTTGTTGTTTTCCCCTTGCTGCTTTTAATATTGTTCTTTGTGTTTGATCTTTGTTAATCTGATTAATATGTGTCTTGGGGTGTTTCGCCTTGGGTTTATCCTGTTTGGGACTCTCTGGCTTTCTTGGACTTGAATGATTATTTCCTTCCTCATTTTAGGGAAGTTTTCAACTATTATCTCCTCAAGTATTTTCTCATGGTCTTTCTTATTGTCTTGTTCTTCTGGGACCCCTATGATTCGAATGTTGTAGCATTTAATATTGTCCTGGAGGTCTCCGAGATTGTCCTCATTTTTTTAATTCGTTTTTCTTTTTTCCTCTCTGATTCATTTATTTCTACCACTCTATCTTCTAATTCACTAATCCTATCTTCTGTCTCTGTTATTCTACTATTTGTTGCCTCCAGAGTTTTTTTGATCTCATTTATTGCATTATTCATTATATACTGACTCTTTTTTATTTCTTCTAGGTCCTTGTTAAATCTTTCTTGCATCTTCTCAATCCTTGTCTCCAGGCTATTTATCTGTGATTCCATTTTGATTTCAAGATTTTGGATCAATTTCACTATCATTATTTGGAATTCTTTATCAGGTAGATTCCCTATCTCTTCCTCTTTGGTTTGGTTTGGTGGGCATTTATCCTGTCCCTTTACCTTCTGAGTATTCCTCTGTCTCTTCATCTTGTTTAAATTGCTGAGTTTGGGGTGTCCTTTCTGTATTCTGGCAGTTTGTGAAGTTCTCTTTATTGTGGCGTTTCCTCACTGTGTGTGGGTTTGTACAGGTGGCTTGTCAAGGTTTCTTGGTTAGGGAAGCTTGTGTCTGTGTTCTGGTAGGTGGAGCTGTATTTCTTGTCTGTGGAGTGCAATGAAGTGTCCAGTAATGAGTTATGAGATGTCTATGGTTTTGAGGTGACTTTGGGCAGCCTGTATCTTGGAGCTCAGGGCTGTGTTCCTGTGTTGCTAGAGAATTTGCTTGGTATGTCTTGCCTTGGAACTTGTTGTCCCTTGTGTTGCTTGGCTTCAGTGTAAGTATGGAGGCGTTTGATGAGCTCCTGTCAATTAATGTTCCCTGGAGTCAGGAGTTTCCTGGAGTCAGGGTTTGGACTTACGCCTCCTGCTTCCAGTTATCAGTCTTATTTTTACAGTAGTTTCAAAACTTCTCCTTCTATACAGCACCATTGATAAAACATCTCCTTTTGAAGACTTGGGTTGCTTTTCTGAGTGCCTGATGTCCTTTGGCAGCATTCAGAAGTTGTTTTGTGGAATTTACTCAGCGTTTAAATGTTCTTTTGATGATTTTGTGGGGGAGAAAGTGTTCTCCCTGTCCTACTCCTCCGCCATCTTAGCTCCTTCCCTTAAGGCAGAGTTTTTTGAAAACTTTTTGAGTTATACAACAAAGGTCCATATAGTCAAGGTTATGGTCTTTCCTGTGTTCACATGCAGTTGTGAGAGCTGGACCATTATGAAGGCAGAATGCCAAAGTATTAATGCCTTCCAACTGTGGTGCTGGAGAAGACTGTGGAGAATCCCTTGGACAGCAAGGAGATCAAACCAGTCAATCTCAAAGGAAATCATCCCTGAATACTCACTGAAAGGACTGATCCTGAAGCTCCAGTATTTTGGTCAACTGATGTGAAAAGCTGACTCATTGGAAAAGTCCCTGATCTGGGAAAGATTGAGGGCAGAAGGAGAAGAAGGAATCAGAGGATGAGATGACTGGATGGCATCATTGATGCAATTGACATGAACTTGGGCAAATTCTGGGAGATGGTGATGGACGGAGAGGCCTGGCATGGGGTTCAAAGACACAGACAGTACTGGGCAACTGAACAAACAAACAAACAAAATTTTTGAAAGGAAATCTTACACACACACACACACACACACACATATATATATATATATATATATATATATATATATGTGATTTAATGTGCTTTGCTTGAAGTAAAGACTATGCATGGCAACCCTTAGATGCCTCTGTGGCCAAATCTATTGCTCTGTAAGCGTTCTTTTTCCTTTCAACAATTCCCACACACACACTTTATAAACAAAGTTTTATGGGAGACCAGTGGAGAGAGTGACTAATTCATTCTGGAGAAGTCATTGAACAATTTGTAATGGGAGGTGACACTTTACCTGGACTTTGATTGAAACATAGACATTCATAAGGCATAGAAGAGAGGAGTAAAACTGCAGAAGGAAGAGAGGAAGAAAATGATCGTTATAAAAGAGTGCCTAGCCAGAGAATTATTAGAGCTAATCAATGAATACAGGAAAGTAGCAGGATATAAAATTAACACACAGAAATCCCTTGCATTCCTATACACTAAAAATGAGAAAACAGAAAGAGAAATTAAAGAAACAATTCCATTCACCATTGCAATGAAAAGAATAAAATACTTAGGAATAAATCTACCTAAAGAAACAAAAGACCTATATATAGAAAACTATAAAAGACTGGTGAAAGAAATCAAAGATGACACAAACAGATGGAGAAATATACCAGGCTCATGGATTAGAAGAATCAATATCATGAAAATGAGTACACTACCTAAAGTAATCTATAGATACAATGCAATCCCTATCAAGCTACCCATGGTATTTTTCACAGAACTAAAATAAATGATTTCAGTATTTGTATGGAAACACAGAAAAACCTTGAATAGCCAAAGCAATCTTGAGAAAGAAGAATGCAACTGGAGGAATCAACCTGCCTGATTTCAGGCTCTACTACAAAGCAACAGTCATCAAGACGGTATGGTACTGGCACAAAGACAGAAACAGATCAATGGAGCAAAATAGAAAGCCCAGACATAAATCCACACACCTATGGACACCTTATCTTTGACAAAGGAGGCAAGAATATACAATGGAGTAAAGGCAATCTCTTTAACAAGTGGTGCAGGGAAAGCTGGTCAACCACTTGTAAAAAAATGAAACTAGAACATTTCTAACACCACACACAAAAATAAACTCGAAATGGATTAAAGATCTAAATGTAAGACCAGAAACTATAAAAAAAAAAAAAAAAAACTCCTAGAGGAAAACATAGGCTAAATTCTCTCTGACATGAATCATAGCAGGATTCTCTATGGCCCACTTCCCAGAGTAATGGAAATAAAACCCAAAATATACAAATAGGATCTAATTAAACTTAAAAGGTTTTGCACAACTAAGGAAACTATAGGCAAGGTGAAAAGACAGTCTTCTGAATGGGAGAAAATAATAGCAGATAAAGCAACTGACAAAGAATTAACCTCAAAAATATACAAGCAACTCCTGCAGCTCAATTCCAGAAAAATAAATGACCCAATCAAAAAATGGGCCAAAGAACTAAACAGATATTTCTCCAAAGAAGACATACAAATGGCTAACAAACACATGAGTAGATGCTCAACACCACTCATTATCAGAGAAATGCAAATCAAAACCACACTGAGGTACCATCTCATGCCAGTCAGAATGTCTGCCATCCAAAAGTCTATAAACAATAAATGCTGGAGAGGGTGCAGAGAAAAAGGAACCCTCTTACACTGTTGATGAGAATGCAAATTAGTCCAGGTACTATGGAGACCAGTGTGGAGATTCCTTAAAAAAACTGGGAATAGAACTGCCATATGACCCAGCAATCCGACTGCTGGGCATACCCACGGAGCAAACCAGAATTGAAAGAGATGCGTGTACCCCAATGTTCATTGAAGCACTATTTACAATAGCCAGGACATGGAAGCAACCTAGATGTCCATCGGCAGACAAGTGGATAAGAAAGCTGTGGCACATATACACAATGGAATATTACTCAGCTATTAAAAATAATGCATTTGAATCAGTTCTTATGAGGTGAATAAAACTGGAGGCTATTATACACAGCGAAGTAAGTCAGAAAGAAAAACACCAATACAGTATATTAATGCATATATGGAATTTAGAAAGATGGTAATGACGACCCTATATGTGAGACAACAAAAGAGACACATATGTAAAGAATAGACTGTTTGACTCTGTGGGAGAAGGTGAGGGTGGGGTGATTTGAGAGAATAGCATTGAAACATGTATATTATCACATGTGAAATAGATCCCCAGTCCAGGTTCGATGCATGAGACAAGGTGCTCAGGTCTGGTGCGCTGGGATGACCCTGAGGGATGGGATGGGGAGGGAGGTGGGAGGGAGGGTCAGGATGGGGAACACACGTACACCCATGGCTGATTCATGTGAATGTATGGCAAAAACCACCACAATATTGTAAAGTAATTAGCCTCCAATTAATTTTTTTTAATTTAAATAAATATATAAATAATAAAATAAAAAATAAAAGAGGGTTTTAGCTTACTCATAGCTAATAAACTTGGACATTAACCTGTGAGTAAAGTGAATCATTGATAGATTTTCAGTAGCAGAGTGTGATAAGAAAATTGGCATTTTAGAAAGATGATTCTGAAATCAGGATGTAAAATGGAATGGAGCATCATGAAGGCCAGAGAAAATTAAGTCATTTAGGAGGTTTTTGTCCCGTCAAGAAATGAGGTTGGTCTGAACTTAAATCCTTGGTGCAAAGTTGCTCCATACTATGGATTGAGGGAGGATGAAGGAAATGTTTCATTATTATTTGATTATTCAGTATTTAGGTATGGATACCCTAATTGTCAGCAAGATAGATTATCTTTGGGGATTTTTCATAGGCAAAATTAAACTTGTTTTGATGTTTTGATAATTTGGCAGACTGTTCCTGGTTGCCTTTACAAGTACTATTCATAAGCTTTAAATGACTCCCAATTTCTCTATGATCTTTTCCTTTGCTTTGCAATGGTTTTTTTAGAAACAATAATTCAGCAAAATCATACTGGTGTTCTAAGACACAAACCTTCTTAGAAGTGTTCCACAGCATGACTAGAAAAAACATGCATAGCTTCCTGTGTTCTAAAGCACTCTTTAGGTTTATTTTTCTCATAAAGTAAGTGTTATATGTGAAGGATGGTGAGAAAACCCATTTGAATACATGATTTAATTTATATTTTCCATAAATTAAAAACATGATTTATATATTATGTGTCATGTATTTTACATATTATTTTCATTGAAATCCATTTTAGCTACTACTATTTTAGGCTATCTTATATTGTCAGAAACCTACACTTGACTATATATGCTCATAATTATTTTTTAGAGTCTTTAGGTTTCATTTATGTCAAAGGCTTGATGCAGAAAGAAGACAAGTGTGAAGATTTCCTTGATTTGCTGATGAATGTGGTTTAAAAAATATTTGGCCACAGAGAAATTTGTACCAGACACAAAGCCACAGGTTTTCTTGTTTTCCAAATGGAGTTGTAAACAAAACAGACGTAATTTAAATATTTGCCAATAGGGTTGATTTGGTGAGAATCTTTGCATTCATTAAGTTCATCTGTTCAAGTTAGTCTTATGTGACTGAAACATATGGCAGTGTTGCATGTGAAAACAGAAGGAATTTCTAGCTAAGAGCCCTTAATAATTTAAAATTTTGTTCTTTATATTCTGTGGTGCAAGATTTGACTTCTCTAAGGCTTTTGGAGTAGTTTCCCTGGAGGCTCAGACAGTAAAGAATCTGCTTCCAATGTGGGAGATCCGGGTTTGATCCCTGGGTCAGGAAGATCCCCTGGAGAAGGGAACGCAAACCCACTCCAGTATTCTTGTCTGGAGAATTCCATGGACGGAGGTGCCTAGTGGGCTACAGTCCATGGGATCACAAAGAGTTGGACACAACTGAGTTACTAACACACACACACACACACGGCATTTGGCCTCAAGATAATTATGTTATTTCTTCCTTCTCCACCTCCTTTCACCTCATTACTGTATACTAGGGGGTTTGTACCAACAGTATTTAGTCAACATCTCTTTATTTCTTGCATTTTCCCCTTTAACACAACACACCCTGATTTTGGAGGCCATTTCTTTTGGGGAAATAGGTTTTTGCATGCTTCATTTATGTAGGCATAAATACTCATGCTATCAGCTAATTGTGTTGCCTTTATGATTGTGATGGGATAGAAAGCTTGGAATGTAGGTCTTCCATCTTTACCAACTTTTACTTTTTTCCCCTCTTCATCTATGGTCTTTTCTTTATCTCCATTTACCCTTCTTCAATACCTCTGTTCACTGTAGTTCAAAGAAGCAGGAAGTTGCTCAGGATATGAGAGTCGTATAGAAAGCACATGCAGTTATTTTCTTTACTGTAAGTCTTTTTTTTTTCCATTCTATTTGTTTATTTATTTATTTTTGCTCTTGAACTTCCACTGACTATTTTTATTTATTTTATTTTATTTATTTATTTATTTTTTATTTTATTTTTAAACCTGAAACACTGTATTAGTTTTGCCAAACATCAAAACGAATCTGCCACAGGTATACATATGTTCCCCATCCTGAACCCTCCTCCCTCCTCCCTCCCCACACCATCCCTCTGGGTCGTCCCAGTGCACCAGCCCCAAGCATCCAGTATCGTGCATTGAACCTGGACTGGCAGGTCCAGACTTCACTGTAAGTCTTTATCTGCATGCTATCAACATAAGTGGCCAAGATATGAAAATGCACAATTAAACCCATTTCTGTTAGTTAGTTGTGATATTGGCTCATAAGAGTGAAGTGTTAATTTTTCATAAATTTCATGAGCTAGACATTGTCAATCATTATTAAAATTAAATTATATAATCAAAATTAAGTAAATTATAATAAAAATGTGACAAGTATTTATCATTTCTTTTTTACTATCTTTTACTATTATACATGTTTTTAAGGTTGTTACATCTATTGCACTTGCACAGTGGGGATAGTATATAATGATGTGTCACAGCATTATTTCCCAATTATGCTCTCAATGATACCATGTTCTCACTTGAAACTGGAAACAGTGAGAGTATTTGCACTATGGAAATCAGTGTTTTACAAATAATTACTCAATTTTTTTTTAACTTGAGTCAATAAACTATAGTCCACGGTCCAACTCTAGCCTTCCATCTATTTTGTTAAATAAAGTTTTACTGGAATATAGGCAATTCCAATGCTACAAGAATGGAGTTGACTATATGACTTGCAAAACACAAAGTGTTTACACCATGTCCTCCTATATAAAATATTTGCCAACTTTTGGTCTAAATTTAAGAATATGGTTGAGAAAATGTTCACAAGTCAAGTTAAATTTATAAGTGCAACATGTCTGTAACTGTGATACTCTGAGTACCACAAACATTTTTTTTTCTTCTATTTATTTATTTATGTAACTTTACAATATTGTATTGGTTTTGCCATACATTGACTTGAATCCACCATGGGTGTATATGTGTTCCCCATCCTGAACCCCCTCTTCCACCTCCCTCCCCATCCCATCCCTCTGGGTCATCCTATTATTATCCTATTATATATTATCCTATTATACAGAGTGAAGTAGGCCAGAAAGAAAAACATCAATACAGTATGCTGCTGCTGCTGCTGCGGCCGCTAAGTCGCTTCAGTCATGCCTGACGCTGTCCGACCCCATAGATGGCAGCCCACCTGGCTCCCCCCTCCCTGGGATTCTCCAGGCAAGAACACTGGAGTGGGTTGCCCTTCCTTTTCCAACGCAGGAAAGTGAAAAGTGAAAGTGAAGTCGCTCAGTCGTGTCTGACTCTTGGAGACTAATGCATATATATGGAATTTAGAAAGATGGTAATGATAACCCTGTATGTGAGACAGCAAAAGAGACACAGATGTCTAGAACAATCTTTTGGACTCTGTGGGAGAGGGTGAGGGTGGGATGATATGTGAGAATAGCATTGACACATGTAAATTATCATATGTGAAACAAATCGCAAGTCAAGGTTCTATGCATGATACACGGTGCTCGGGGCTGGTGCACAAACATTTTAAAAACTATTCTTTAAGTATTTGAGAATTAAGACTCTGATGCTGGGAGGGATTGGGGGCAAGAGGAGAAGGGGACGACAGAGGATGAGATGGCTGGATGACATCACTGACTCGATGGACATGAGTCTGAGTGAACTCCGGGAGTTGATGATGGACAGGGAGGCCTGGCGTGCTGCGATTCATGGGGTCGCAAAGAGTCGGACACGACTGAGTGACTGATCTGATCTGATCTGATCCAACTCAATAGAAAAGAGAATCACCAGCAACACAACAAAAGTTTTTATTATCATGATAGTGTATAAAACAGTTACAATTTACTGTTATAATGGAAAAAAAAACAATGTAAATAAAGGTACAGATTTATACTGCTTTTATTTGGACCAATTTTGAACATAGCTGGATTATAAACTCTGAGGGCAAGAAACTTATTTGTTTGGTCATGAATTATCTAACACAATGCTGAACATATGGAAGCTACTCAGCTAATCTCTGTGAATTATAAACTATCATTCTTACCTGAAAGGAAATCTTTAACATATATTCATATAAAATTAATCCCCATATATACATTTTGATATTCTGAACTTTGAAGGACATAGGGTCAAGATTAATTGCTCTGCTTAGCCAATAAGAAAATGTGACCCATAAATGTGACCATAAAAAATATAAATTTTTGAATTATATATGAACTTTTGCTACTTAAAGTCTGGTTCTTTGATGAGCAGCAACATTTCATCATTTTTGATCTTGTTAGAAATGCAACATGCAGTATTTCAGGTGCATTCCAGATTTACTGCTCCAGAAACTGCATGTTAACATTTCCAGCTGATTTCTATGCACATAAAGCTAGGCCAAGAATTTCTAAGAATGTTCTTGAATATTGCCTCCCTAATATGCTATGTATTCATATTCAAAATATGAGAAATTAAGAAAATATTCCAGCTTTTTTTGGATCCAACATATAACAGAAAAAAGTTTTGCTTATTTCAGTGTATTTTTTCCTCCTTTAGTTATATTATCCAATTTTATTCTCAGAAACTTTTCCTCAGGCAGATAAGCTGAGCATTGTTAGGCCTTTATAAATGATGAATTAATAAAACTACACATAACTGATTACTGTTTTAACCAACATTAAATGGTGTGTTTGTGACAGACTGGTCAGGTGAGATTTTATACAAGTTAATTTTCCTATCAAGGTCTATGAAGGCTGAAATGATTACCTGATTAATTCAAACCCCTCATATGCCCTATCTGAGTTTTTCAGGCTCCTGAACACTCCCCAGAGATGTCCTCACCTCCATTCCACCAAATTCATGAAAAAAAAAAAAATTAGGGATTTAAACTTGAAGTGTCTGGGTAATTTTGCATAACCCAGTTTCTATTTAGGCTTTAATCTATAAAAGGGCCATTTAACTCCTAAAATTTCTAATTGCAAACAATGTCTGATTACTTACAATAAACAAAACAATTGCAGATGTTGTCTTGTTTTCAGTTGAAAATTCAATAATCTAAATTAATTTTTTATGGCAAGATAAAAAATTATATATATATAAATATACTATTTTAGTCTACTAAATATATGGGATCAGTAGATAATTGAACAAATGTTTCACGTCCATGTGCAGAGCAGTGTAACTGTGTAGATGAAATTATTGACATATATTTCCTCATACTAATTTACTATACATTATATTTCAGTATTTTATTTTGAATTTTACTACCTAAAATAAAAAATATGTTAACTTTATTATATGGTAAGTTTTTTGGTTCTTAAAAGTACCCATTATTGTTCCTCCATCTCCAGCAAGCTACATAGAAATGCTTGTACTATGTCTCCATTAATCTTGCCTTTGCTAGAGGGTATCTAAGGTGCAATCGGTTTCCACATAGATTAATTTGTCCAAACAGGCCTAAAAATTGGAGTCCAGAAATCACTTGGCAAATTCTCTTTAAACCAACAATAATAAACCGAAAACTGATACTGACAGTTGTAAAAGACCACACAGAGGAAGAACCAAGAATAGAATTGGTGTATGTATATCTGTGAATGCTTCCATTAAACTAGCTTGTAGAAGATTTATGTTTGGTAGGATTTGTACATGTTAATATATGAATGATTCAGCAGAAACTATAAACTTACATTTCACACCAATTATTTTAGAATGAATAATAACTTTATTTAGTTAATGAGTCCATTATGGCTACTGGGTCAGTCAATAATTTATTTTTAACATTTGAACATTTGAGAAAAAAATTTCAGTATTAACTTGTCATTCAAATTTCATAACAATATGTTTATCTTTACTAGAAAATTTTAAGGGAAAATTTGATGTATGCAAGTAACAATTCACAAATAACTTAGTAGTAGTATAGTAGTAGATAATAAAGAAAAATATTTATGTTCATTACATAGTTTTCCATTCAAATTTTGAATTTGATTTAAATAACTCATTTAAACAACATTTTTTTGAATATTTAGTGAAGATAGAAGCAACCTGAGTGGTAGCATTACTGTAGTTTTATTCTTATACTCTTTTTCATATGTGAAACTATTAAATGAGCCCTGTTTCTCCTAGGGTTCACATTGTTTGGACTCTATTTATTCTACAAGTTTTATATGTTGCTTGCACTAATTTTTGTTTCTGTTTTCTAAATGGCTAAACCGCCATGTGAAGGAAAACAACAACAAAAAATACTTAGTAAAATTGATAATGGAAAACATATTTTTTATGTTGGAAATATGTAGTTGCTCCTACATGTATAAAAGCCCCTTTCTTTGTTTATTAGTGACCCCTAAGGTCCCTTTTCAGAGAAGGCAATGGCACCCCACTCCAGTACTCTTGCCTGGAAAATCCCATGGACGGAGGAGCCTGGTAGGCTGCTGTCCATGGGGTCGCGAAGAGTCGGACACGACTGAGCGACTTCACTTTCATGCATTGGAGAAGGAAATGGCAACCCACTCCAGTGCTGTTACCTGGAGAATCCCAGGGACGGGGGAGCCTGGTGGGCTGCCATCTATGGGGTTGCACAGAGACAGACACAACTGAAGCGACTTAGCAGAAGCAAGGTCCCTTTTAATCCCATGATTTTCTATGTGTGATAAAATTTGCCAAGAAATTTATACTTCTTCATCCTGAACATATATCAGTTCAGTTCAGTCACTCAGTTGTGTCCGACTCTTTGTGATCCCCTGGACTGCAGCACACCAGTCTTCCTTGTCCATCACCAACTCCTGGAGTTTGCTCAAACTCATGTCCATTGAACTGGTGATGCCATCCAACCATGTCATCCTCTGTTGTCCCCTTCTCCTTCTGCCTTCAATATTTTCCAGAATCTGGGTGTTTTCCAAAGAGTCATTCTTCCCATGAGGTGGCCAAAATATTGGAGTTTCTGCTTCAGCATCAGTCCTTCTGAAGAACACCCAGAACTTATTTCCTTTATAATTGATTGATTTGATCTTGCAGGCCAAAGGACTCTCTACAGTCTTCTCCAACACCACAGTTCAAAAGCATCAATTCTTTAGCTTTCTTTATAGACCAACTATCACATCCATACATGACTACTGGAAATCAAACAAACAAAAAACAACAACAACAACAACATAGTTTTGATTAGACGGAACTTTGTTGGCAAAGTAATGTCTCTGCTTTTTAGTATGCTATTTAGGTTGGTCATAGCTTTTCTTCCAAGGTACAAGCGTCTTTTAATTTCAAGGCTGCAGTCACCATCTGCAATGATTTTGGAGTCCTAAAAAATGAAGTCTGTCACTGTTTCCATTGTTTCCCCTTATATCTGCCATAAAGTGATGGGACCAGATGCCATGATATTCATTTTTTGAATGTTGAGTTTGAAGCCAACTTTTTCACTCACCTCTTTCACTTTCATCAAGAGTCCTTTAGTTTTTCTTCACTGTCTGCCATAAGGGTGGTGTCATCTGCATATCTGAGGCTTTTGATATTTCTCTGTGCAATCTTGATTCTAGCTTGTGCTTCATCCAGCCCAACATTTTGCATGATGTACTCTGCACATAAGTTAAATAATCAGGATGACAATATACAGCCTTGATGTACTCCTTTCTCAATTTGGAATCAGTCTGTTGTTCCATGTCCAGTTCTAAGTGTTGCTTCTTGACTTACATACAAATTTCTCAGGAGGCAGGTAAGGCGATCTGGTCTTCCCATCTCTATAAATTTTCCACATTTGGTTGTGATAGAGTAAGTAATGAAATTTGATGTTTGAGGATGAAATTATTTAAAACACAAGAAAAATGTTTGAAAGTAACGCATTTTTATTTCAGTGACCAGGGATGTGTTCTGAGTCAAACTGCTTATGCACACAAAAGGATATATGAATGTATTTTTAGAAGCAAAGTAGATTGTTTGGCAAGTGATTGCATGCATCATATATGAATATCTCTACAATCTCAAGTTTTATTTAAATGAATTTTGACTCTGTTCTTTAACACAACCATTGTAAACCTCTCAAAAAATACTTTATCCTTCTTCACACAAACTTTTCAAGGAAAATGTGCATGACTTGTCATAAGCAAAAGTACTTAAATTGTAAAACTCCAGTTCCTAAGGAAAAGAGAGACTAAAATAACCAATCCAAATTTCCAAAGCACACTGACAACTCAGGAGGATGGGTTATGTTATTGGCGTTTTTGTATCACTAAGTAAGGGTGGGTGGCAATTTGCCAGCATCTCCATAGCTAAGGGCTTGAAAAATCTGCCTATAGCATTTGAGAAGCTTAATATATATGTTTATATGGAAATTTATGCCTACATATTTTCAACACAAATATTTCCATATGCTGGAAAATAATGAGATGTCCACTAAATTTGAAATTTCAAACTTAAACCATCTTCTTGGAGAAAAACACTACTGTATATCAATATCTAATCAATGAATTGTGTGGAAAAGTTAATATATTTCAACTTATTTTCCTTTACCAAGCTATTGAAGTAGTACTGTTCATATTCACATTTTTGTGTGTTTGTTGTATAGGGAACAATGAAAACAATTATTTTCTCTGCTTTCCAATTAATTCTTCTATCTTTTTATACTAAGTCTAATTTTATTCCTATTCCTTAACCCTTGTTTCTGTAACGGACCAAATAACATAATATAAATTCTATTATATACAGTCAATTCATGCCTTTCAGCACATGAAGTGCTAAATATTTTCAATTTAGAATAGGAATCAATATTTTTGTTATGCTATTTTTCCAAGACTACTTATTTGTTAAGAATGATTTTCTGTACCTCAACTGATGGTCTTATGAAAAAAAAAAACAACTTTTGAATATGATTTTTTTCATTTTAATAAAAGTCCATATGTGTCTAACTCTGTGTTCTTAAATCTGATTTCCCTGGGGAGTTATCATCATGCAGCTCACATTGTCACTCACCTACACCATTGAACTTGTTATCAAATAATCTGCAAAGCAGTATAAGTTATTTATGTGTCATAGGGCAGATTTGTGATAAACTAAGTTTCAAAGTAATTAATTTTTGACGTTTATCCTGTTTCTAATAACATGAGTCTAATTCCACCAGATTTAATTTTAAATAAGGAAGTTACATTTCCTCTCCTTATATGATATATAAATCCCTCACATATTCCTCAGTTGAATACCATTTATGACACTATGTGTTTTCTTATAGAGAATAAAAATGAGAATATTTTTTCTGTAAGCCACCGAACTAGTTACCAGAAGTCATTATGATCCTCTATTCAGATCAAGCTTTGAAAGCCATTTCAATATGCACAAATTAAAATAACTAACCATCTTCTAACAACTTTCAGAGAAAATAATTCTCTGTAAAAAAAGAGAAATGACTTCATAATGTTAATGATAGTGAAAAGGAAAGTCATGTCCGACTCTTTGTGACCCCATGGACTGCATAGTCCATGAAATTCTCCAGGCCAGAATAGTGGAGTGGATAGCCTTTGCCTTCTTCAGGGGATCTTCCCAACCCCAGGATTTAACCCAGGTCTCCCACATTGCAGGCAGATTCTTTCCCAGCTGAGCCACAAGGGAAGCCCAAGAATACTGGAGTGGGTAGCCTATTCTTCTCCAGCAGATCTTTTCGACCCAGGAATCAAACCAGGGTCTCCTGCATCACAGGTTGATTCTTTACCAACTGAGTTATGAGGGAAGCCCCAATGTTAATGATCCACATTATGAAAATATACTCTACAGTAGTGAAACCCAACAAATTGTGAGCAGACATAGTCAGTTTAAAACCCATTTAGCTGTTGAGCCCCTTCTAGTCTTTAAAAAATTATGGAACATCTATGTATGCATGCTAGTGGGGGGCAAGGGAAGGGCAGAGAGGGAGTGTAGAGGGAATATGGTGACTCATAGGAATAGCTTCTGTAAAACTCTCCTCAGAAGTAGGAGAAGTTAATCTTCCAGACCTCGGCACTGAAACCTTTAGTTCAGTTCAGTTCAGTCACTCAGTCATGTCCGACTCTTTGGAACCCCATGAACTGCAGTATGCCAGGCCTCCCTGTCCATCACCAATTCCTGGAGTTCACTCAGACTCACGTCCATCAAGTCAGTTATGCCATCCCGCAATCTCATCCTCTCTAGTCCCCTTCTATTCCTGCCCCCAATCCCTCCCCACATCAGAGTCTTTTCCAATGAGTCAAATCTTGGCATGAGGTGGCCAAAGTACTGGAGTTTCAGCTTTAGCATCATTCTTTTCAAAGAAATCCCAGGGCTGATCCCCTTCAGAATGGACTGGTTGGATCTCCTTGCAGTCCAAGGGACTTTCAAGAGTCTTCTCCAACACCACGGTTCAAAAGCATGAGTTCTTCTGCGCTCAGCCTTCTTCACAGTCAAACTGTGACATCCATACATGACCACTGGAAAAACCATAGCCTTGACTAGACGGACCTTTGTTTGCAAAGTAATGTCTCTGCTTTTGAATATGCTATCTAGGTTGGTCATAACTTTCCTTCCAAGAAGCAAGAGTCTTTTAATTTCATGGCTGCAGTCACCATCTGCAGTGATTTTGGAGCCCCCCAAAAATAAAATCTGACACGGTTTCCACTCTTTCCCCATCTATTTGCCATGAAGTGATGGGACCAGATTCCATGATCTTCATTTTCTGAATGTTGAGCTTTAAGCCAACTTTTACACTCTCCACTTTCATTTTCATCAAGGGGCTTTTCAGTTGCTCTTCACTTTCTGCCATAAGGGTGGTGTCATCTGCATATCTGAGGTTACTGGTATTTCTCCTGGCAATCTTGATTCCAGCTTGTGCTTCTTCCAGCCCAGCGTTTCTCATGATGTACTCTGCATATAAGTTAAATAAACAGAGTGACAATATACAGCTTTGATGTACTCCTTTTCCTATTTGGAACCAGTTTGTTGTTCCATGTCCAGTTCTACCTGTTGCTTCCTGACCTGCATACAGATTCCTCAAGAGGCAGGTCAAGGTGGTCTGGTATTCCCATCTCTTTCAGAATTTTCCACAGTTTATTGTGATCCACACAGTCAAAGGCTTTGGCATAGTCAATAAATCAGAAATAGATGTTTTTCTGGAACTCTCTTGCTTTTTCCATGATCCAGCGGATGTTGGCAATTTGATTTCTGGTTCCTCTGCCTTTTCTAAAACCAGCTTGTACATCAGGAAGTTCATTGTTCACGGACTGCTGAAGCCTGGCTTGGAGAATTTTGAGCATTACTTTACTAGCCTGTGAGATGAGGGCAATTGTGTGGTAGTTTGAGCATTCTTTGCATTGCCTTTCTTTGGGATTGGAATGAAAACTGACCTTTTCCAGTCATGTGGCCACTGCTGAGTTTTCCAAATTTGCTGGCATATTGAGTGCAGCACTTTCACAGCATCATCTTTCAGGATTTGAAAGAGCTCCACTGGAATTCCATCACCTTCACAAGCTTTGTTCATAGTGATGCTTTCTAAGGCCCACTTGACTTCACATTCCAGGATGTCTGGCTCTAGGTCATCGATTACACCGTCATGATTATCTGGGTCATGAAGATCTTTTTTGTACAGTTCTTCTGTGTATTCTTGCCACCTCTTCTTAATATCTTCTGCTTCTCTTAGGTCCATACCATTTCTGTCCTTTATCAAGCCCATCTTTGCATGAAATGTTCACTTGGTATCTCTAATTTTCTAGAAGAGATCTCTAGTCTTTCCCATTCTGTTGTTTTCCTCTATTTCTTTGCATTGATCGCTTAAGAAGGCTTTCTCATCTCTCCTTGCTATTCTTTGGAACTCTGCATTCAGATGCTTATAGCTTTCCTTTTCTCCTCTGCTTTTCACTTCTCTTCTTTTCACAGCTATTTGTAAGGCCTTCCCAGACAGCCATTTTGGTTTTTTTTGCATTTCTTTTCCATGGGGATGGTCTTGATCCCTGTCTCCCATACAATGTCATGAACCTCATTCCATAGTTCATCAGGCACTCTATCTATCAGATCTAGGCCCTTAAATCTATTTCTCACTTTCACTGTATAATCATAAGGGGTTTGATTTAGGTCATACCTGAATGGTCTAGTGGTTTTCCCTACTTTCTTCAATTTAAGTCTGAATTTGGTAATAAGGGGTTCATGATCTGAGCCACATCAGCTCCTGGTCTTGTTTTTGCTGACTGTATAGAGCTTCTCCATCTTTGGCTGCAAAGAATATAATCAATCTGATTTTGGTGTTGACCATCTGGTGATGTCCATGTGTAGAGTCTTCTTGTGTTGTTGGAAGAGTGTGTTTGCTATGACCAGTGCATTTTCTTGACAAATCTCTATTAGTCTTTGCCCTGCTTCATTCCGTATTCCAAGGCCAAATTTGCCTGTTACTCCAGGTGTTTCTTGACTTCCTACTTTTGCATTCCAGTCCCCTATGATGAAAAGGACATCTTTTTGGTGTTAGTTCTAAAAGGTCTTGTAGGTCTTCATAGAACCGTTCAACTTCAGCTTCTTCAGTGTTACTGGTTGGGGCATAGACTTGGATTACTGTGATATTGAATGGTTTGCCTTGGAAACGAACAGAGATCATTCTGTCGTTTTTGAGATTGCATCCAAGTACTGCATCTCAGACTCTTGTTGACCATGATGGCCACTCCATTTCTTCTGAGGGATTCCTGCCCACAGCCCTTTAAGTGGCAACCAAAATGAAGCTCAGAACCTGAAGCTACAAACAGGGAAGAAAGAGAGGATGCAGGAAGAAAAAAATAAGTTCCTACTATAGTTCAGTGATTCAGCCCTTTGAATGGCACCACTTTGAAGTCACTTAAAATTCAAGAGGACTATAGTGCAGTATGTACTTGAGTATACATTTAAGGAGAGCTTATAATCTCATAATAGAAAAAAAATTAATATTAGATGGGAAAAACCATGGTATTTATAAAAATGTTTATTAATGATTCAATCTTCTTTAATTCACTGATTTAGCTGTTTGCTTTGATATTTTTAATGCTAAAAGTTATACAATTATACTCCTACTTACATTGCTAACTTGACTTTTAGTATGATTATTTTTTAAGCTTTATTTATAAATGATATGCAAAAATTGCACACTTTTACTGTATACATTGATGAGTTAGACATATCCATACAGACATATCACACTATTTAAGGAACTAAAAATTACATCACTATCAATTTTTTTTTTATTTTTTGTGTGGTAAGGATGCAGTATGATTAGGTTTTTGTCATCACTTTTAACAGAACATGGTAATAACAAAATCAGAATATTGGTATAAAGTTTACAAAATGTCCTCATTCATTCATCAAATATTTATACATTGGCTACATAGTGTCATTTGCTGTATTTTTTGTCTGAGATATAGCAGTATACAAGACAATGGGCATTTTTTGCTCTCAAGGAGCTTAGTCTTTAAAGAAATGACAGATTAAAAAAACTAACATAAATTATCAATTTAAATAAAAATTAATACCACAAAAATGAACTGTGAGGTCCTTTGCACAAGACTATAATCTGGGAGCCTTATGTTGCTTGGAGGGTGATCAGGAAGTGCATCCCCTATCTCTTTGAAATCTACAAACTCTACAGGGTAGTAAAACCAGTACTATTATTAACTCTATTTTGAACATATGCTAATTGAGATCCAAGAAAGTGGCAAAATAAAAATTCAAGCCTAGATCTTTAAAATTTGTAGTACGCCATGCTCCTTTCCTGACAGAAATAATTAGGCAATTGAATAATATGATGAATCCCCTCTAAAATTGCTACTCCTGAAAGATTTGTATCATATCAGAAGCTTTTTTTTTTTTTTCCAAATTATGTCTTCAGCTTAATATCTTATACTATAAGTAGGTTATCTTCACTTAGGTTATTCAGTTACTAGAACGAATGAATGTTGGGATCTTTAAATACTCATGTTAGTTTTTATGAAAGCAATAAATCTAGAGTCAGAAAATAATTCTAATGTTTGCAGAAATGAAGTAAAGTCTTTTCTTCCTGTACTTTATCTTTCTTTTACCATGATATATACTCTCCAAACACAGTCTCTTAAAAGTAGAATATACAATAAAAGAGAATAAAAATATATTTTTATCTTATCAAAAAATGAAAGAAAAAGCAAAAGAAGAAAAATATACAGATAAGCAAAACCAAAGAGGTAGGATTTTTTTTTTCCCACAGCACTTAGAATGGTAGACAACAGCAGTTAGGATGAGGGAAAGTGGAAATGTATTTTCCTTTTTGTTATTCACTGCAAAATCTGTTGGAAACTCAAAAGAGAAACCTACTCTATGAAGCAATAGTTCCACCAATACCAAAGTGTTCACAGTGATGAAAAATCAACAGGAGTCCCAGAAGTAAGAAAAAATCAATACTACATTGAATAAAAGTTAAAACTGAAAGTAGAATTATTCTTTTTCAGAGCTAACTTTATAAAGTGGATGAAGATGAGTTATTCAGCATTTGCAAGGAATAAGACCATGGGGATAACTGCTATCATGCCTTAATTATGTTATAACTGTGGCAGAGTCTGTGGATTCAAACAACTGTCCTAGTTGGTAAAGAATTAGTCAGTTAAGCTATTTGACAGACTTGACTATTTTTCTGATTGGATTTACTAGTTAAAGAAACATTTTATTTGGCTGCCTCTTGTAATTAAGACATTGTTTGAATATGAATTTTGTCTTGTTCCATGTGCATCAGATTACACCTTGAGTACTGGTATACCCAGAACTTAGTTCTGGGTCCCAACATTATATGCCTAGTAACATTTCAATTTTAGGAATCAGGTAATTTTGTGTCTTTTAGAAAACAAAATTCATCTCATCTTTGGTTTTGCTTTATTTTTCATTACATGTGTTAGGTGCAGAACAAAGGAACCATAATCTTCTCTATATGTAAGGTCTATAAAGGTTTAATTCAGTTATTATTGCCACACTTGCAAAGTCACTTCACACTTCAATTGATAAATTTAACTCTATCCAAAGGAGTATAAATATTCAGTCAGTCATTATAGAAAAGACTTGAAGTAGTAAAAGGGTGAAGAAGATAATGGAGGTGACACTAGCCCAAATCACATGAGGAACACTTAAAGAAAATATAGAATATTTAGCTTGGGAAAATATTACTTTGTGTAACAAAGGCAAGGACAAAGTGGTGGGGGAAGCAAAATAGAGGTCTCCAAATGTCCAAAGGGCTATTATGTAGAAGGATTAAATTGATCTTTATGACTCCAAGAGGCAGAATTAAATCAATGCTACTGCTGCTAAGTCGCTTCAGTCACACCCGACTCTGCGTGACCCCAGAGAGGGCAGCCCACCAGGCTCCCCCGTCCCTGGGATTCTCCAGGCAAGAACACTGGAGTGGGTTGCCATTGCCTTCTCCAATGCATGAAAGTGAAAAGTGAAAGTGAAGTTGCTTAGTCGTGTCTGACCCTCAGCGACCCCATGGACTTCAGCCTTCCAGGCTCCTCCATCCATGGGATTTTCCAGGCAAGAGTACTGAAGTGGGGTGCCATTGCCTTCTCCAATTAAATCAATAGATGGGAGTAAAAAGGAGACGAACTTTGTATAAATTCAAGCAAGTACTTTCTAATAGTCACAGCTAACCAAAGATGAAATGGAGTGTCTCAAGATATAGCAGATTCTTGATCAAGATATTCTAAGATCTTGAATGATTGCATATAGGGCTTTTAGAGAAAATAATCAAATGTTAGCAAAGCAAGAAAAATAAGTAAAATGCAAAAATATAGTGGATTTTTATCTAGGTAAATTTATCCACTTTTTCAGTTTTTTTTTTTTTAACTTTACATAATTGTATTAGTTTTGCCAAATATCAAAATGAATCCACCACAGGTATACATGTGTTCCCCATCCTGAACCCTCCTCCCTCCTCTCTCCCCATTCCATCCCTCTGGGTCGTCCCAGTGCACCAGCCCCAAGCATCCAGTATCGTGCGTCGAACCTGGACTGGCAACTCGTTTCATACATGATATTTTACATGTTTCAATGCCATTCTCCCAAATCTTCCCACCCTCTCCCTCTCCCACAGAGTCCATTCCTTTTTTGAAATGATGCTGTTAGATAGAAAAAAAAAAAAGTTTAATTTTCTTACTTAATAAATCAAGATGGCAACTCAGTGTTCAGTTCAGTTCATTTCAGTCCCTCAGTGGTGTCCGACTCTTTGCGACCCCATGAATCGCAGTATGCCAGGCCTCCCTGTCCATCACCAACTTCCGGAGTTCACTCAAAATCATGTGCATCAAGTCGGTGATGCCATCCATCCATCTCATCCTCTCTTGTTGCCTTCTCCTCCTGCCCCCAATCCCTCCCAGCATCAGAGTCTTTTCCAATGAGTCAATTCTTTGCATGAGGAGGCCAAAGTATTGGAGTTTCAGCCTCAGCATCAGTCCTTCCAGTGAACACCCAGGACTGGTCTCCTTTAGGATGGACTGGTTGGATCTTCTTGCAGTCCAAGGGACTCTCAAGAGTCTTCTCCAACATCACAGTTCAAAAGCATCAGTTCTTCTGCGCTCAGCTTTCTTCACAGTCCAACTCTCACATCCATACGTGACCACTGGAAAAAAACCATAGCCTTGACTAGACTGATCTTTGTTGGCAAAGTAATGCCTCTGCTTTTCAATATGCTATCTAGGTTGGTCATAACTTTCCTTCCAAGGAGTAGTGTCTTTTAATTTCATGGCTACAGTCACCATCTGCAGTGGTTTTGGAGCCTCAAAAAATAAAGTCTGACACTGTTTCCACTCTTGCCCCATCTATTTCCCATGAAATGATGGGACCAGATGCCATGGTCTTCGTTTTCTGAATGTTGAGCTTTAAGTCAACTTTTTCACTCTCTACTTTCACTTTCATCAAGAGGCTTTTTAGTTGCTCTTCACTTTCTGCCATAAGGGTGGTGTCATCTGCATATCTGAGGTTATTGATATTTCTCCCGGCAATCTTGATTCCAGCTTGTGCTTCTTCCAGCCCAGCATTTCTCATGATGTACTCTGCATATAAGTTAAATAAGCAGGGTGACAATATACAGCCTTGACGTACTCCTTTTCCTATTTGGAACCAGTCTGTTTTTCCATGTCCAGTTCTACCTGTTGCTTCCTGACTTGCATATAGGTTTCTCAAGAGGAAGATCAGGTGGTCTGGTATTCCCATCTCTTTCAGAATTTTCCACAGTTTATTGTGATCCACACAGTCAAAGGCTTTGGCATAGTCCATAAAGCAGAAGTAGATGTTTTTCTGGAACTCTCTTGCTTTTTCCATGATCCAGGGGATGTTGGAAATTTGATCCAACTCAGCGTTAGTCCTGTGATAAATATTTTCAAAATAAAAGAAAATTTATTGGCCTGTGGAACTGAAGCATAGGCCAGATGACACTCAAGATTCTTTCCTATGTTGAGTGTCTATGATTAAAATTTTTGAGAGAGTGCCAGAAAAGAGTGGAAGAGTCTTCATGATCATTAATAACTTTGTATGAATGAACTTAACAGATTGCTTTGTCCTCTTTAGACTATGCTTGATCCATCTGAAGGTTCAAAGCTTCTAGCTAGGAAAAGAGGTATTGCAAAGACAGGCAAAGAAATCAGGAGATATCTTAGTTAAAGACATAATGGTCATTGGTGATTTGGTTACTAAGTCATGTCCAAATCTGCAACCCCATGGACTGCAGTCTGCCAGCCTCCTCTGTTCATCCTAGGAAAAAAAGATATTGCAAAGAGTTGCAAAGAAATCAGGAGATATCTTAGTTAAAGACATAATGGTCATTGGTGATTTGGTTACTAAGTCATGTCCAAATCTGCAACCCCATGGACTGCAGTCTGCCAGCCTCCTCTGTTCATCCTAGGAAAAAAAGATATTGCAAAGAGTTGCAAAGAAAGCAGGATATATGTAAATTTAACATGTACTGTTTCAAAATGTTGTTATTTCTAATTATGTTATTTTCCACTGTCTTGCTACATTTTTTTAACTTCTCTGTGAAGTATTTTTTTGCATTAAAGTTTCTACTATTTAAAATTATTTAATTAGAAGTTGTCATGAGAAAATGGGTCAGTGTTACTAGTGAGTGAATAATTTCATGTATATAATGGAATCATTTGTGAAGTTGTATTTGTGGTTTCAGAGTCTTAAAAATGTTATTTTACTCTGTTTTATTTAAAACCTTGTGTTCTTGGTTGGTAGTTCACTGTGTTGAATGAATTATGCTTATCAGATCCTAACTATTTCCCAGATAAGACCCTATTTTTGATCTATAAGTAAAAATGGTTGAAAATTTCATATCTGGACACAGATACTTCACTTATATTAAAACATTAGTTTTGACATACAGCAACAAGGGGTTTTTAAAAACCTCATAATTTCATGTACTGTTTTTATTTGTCAATTTTATTACAGATATAAAGGTAGAAGTTTTCACTCTTTCTGTTACTTAGGTCTTGAGTTAATGGTACCTTTTAGCAAAACTTTATTTTCTTAATCAAAACAAATACAATTTAGAATCTAAGATTGTATGATATGTTTGTGGTTGTTGGAAAGCTTTAAAAAAAAAAAAAAAGTTCAGTTCCTTTTTCCTCCTTAAAAGATGAGGCAAAATATCTTAAGGTAGAGCCTGTTAAAATATTTTTCTAAAGATAGTTTATCAAGAACAATTATGTAATATATGTTAAATATTTCAAATATTAAAATACTTGTCACAACAAAACTTAGCTTCAAAGCTATCTTTACTCATTAATGTTTTTTTTCCTAAATAGTAGACATTAAATCAACTTAGTTTGATCCAATACATTTTATTTAATTCCTCCATTTGTACAGATAGGAATGTGACAGCATCACTACAAGTCCCATGTGTCAAATTTCCCATAAATAAAAGAGGGGGGACTTGGTAACCAAAGTTGGAAAGTCTAGATGCATAAAAATTCCACAAGTAAATCTACTTCTCTAAGATGGTTTCCAAAAGCTGAACCTCTCCAATATTGAAACTGCCCATTTACCTTTCATTCTTTAAAAAATGCTAATAAAAGTGAAAGTGAAATATTGACATATTATTTCACTTATTAAAAATGTCCCCCAAATCTGATCTATCAAAAGGTGACATATTCAAGTTTTATTTTTTATCAGATGATGAACTACCAACTGGTATCACTACAAAGTAGTGGAAAAGCTGACCAACTGAGAATTAAGAACCAGAATGAAATCTAGTAACACAGTTGCTTTTCTATGCATTTAACTTTTTCTTTTTATGGATACAATTTAAACTTCGTGAGATGTCTCTTCTGTGCCATATCACATGGTTTGTGTGATTTTTAGTCCCCCTGCCATGAATGGAACCCAAACCCCTGGCAGTGAGTGCACAGAGTCCAAACCACTGGAGGACCAGGGAATTCTTAAGATTTCCTACTTGTACAATTATGCTTTCAACTCTTGCCTGAATATTTCACATGCACAAGTAGAAACTGCCTCTATTGGACTGCAGTTAATTCAATATTCTGTCAATCCTTCAATAATGATCAAATATATACTCTGTACTATGCTCTAGGGGCTTCCCGGATGGCTCAGTAGGTAAAGCATCTGCCTGCAGTACAGGAGACACGGAAAACATGGGTTCAGTCCCTGGGTCAGGAAGATACCCTGGAGAAGGAAATGGCAAACCTCTCCAGTATTCTTGCCGGGAAAACCCCATGGACAGAGGAGCCTGGCTACAGTCCAAAGAGTCGCAAAGAGTCAGAGGCGACTAAGCATGTATGCATGGGCTGCGGGCCCTCCTCCTACACCCTCATCCCCCCAATCCCCTTCCCATGCTCTAGGGAAACAAAGATGAATAAGGAGTGGACCTTCCTCTCAGGGTGCTCAAGTTTGATGGTCTGATTAGAGACATACGAATAAGTAAATAGTTACAAAATCTTTAGTCTGAGAATCAACAACACTTCAGAATGTTAACTGAGCAGAATCAACTGTGGGAAGTATAGGTTAATTAGAAGGCAATTTTTCTCTTTTAGACTTCCATAACTTATTGTACTTGGTGCTTCTCAGTAAATGTGATTGTTAAACTTGGGGAAAAAAAGAGCACATTGTTTTGATAGCCCTCTTCTTGCCCCATGACCTGCAAATAGCATATTTTCTAATTTCCTCCCAAATCTAAATGGTTGGTAACTTTGAGCTGCTGAAATGAATTCTCTCCATGCACTCAAGCAAAATTAAAACAAACAAAAGACATGTTTGTTTTCCCTCTAATTATATCAATAGGGGTCAGCACAATGTCTAATTCATTATAAGCACTTACTAAATGGCTATTGAATTAATGAATTGTTGATTAAGATATAATATCTAATATGGTTAGGATTTTTTAAATTATTTTAAAGGAAGGACCTTTAAGATTGTTTATCCAATTAATTTATAGGTGTTTGGAATAAATAGGGAAATTATTTAAATGTAGGTACCTTCCTTAAGTGCTTTGCCTCTACCACTTGTCCCTATGCTTGTGCAATGCATATAAGAAGAACGAGGTCAGAGATTGTTTTGAGATGGTAGAGTAGAAGGATGAGCAATCTCCTTTTGTGAGAGCATCAAAATCACAACTATTAATAGCTGTTGAACAACAATTGACAGGAGGATGCTAGAACCCACCAAAAAAGATACCCCATGTTCAAAAACAAAGGAGAAGCTGTATATTCATGATAAAATCAAATTTCATACCTGGTAGGTGGGTGAACCACAATTTGGAGAACAATAATACCAAAGAAGTTCCCTCACTCTTGTGAAAGTTCTGAGCCTCATGTCAGGCTTTCCAGCCCAGGGATCCAGCAAAGGGACTAGGACTCTCCAGGGAATCTAACTTTCAAGGTCAGTGGGATTCAATTACAGGACTTCCACAGGACAGGGGAAACAAAGGCTCCATTCTTGGAGGGCACAAACGAAAACTTGTGTGCACCAAGACCCAGGGGAAAGTAGCAGTGACTGCACAGAATACTGAACCAGACATATCTGCTAGTGTTGGAGGGTCTCCTGGGGAGGAAGGAGTAAACAGTGGCTCACTACAGAGCTGGGGACACTGGTAGCAGCAGTCCTGATAGGTGTCCCTTGGCGTGAGCCTTCTTGGACATTGCCATTAACTCTACCATACAGACTCCAGGCTTGGGTTGCCTGAGGTTAAGCAGCTAACTAGGAGGGAGTGCAGCCCTACCCATCCACAGACAATCACATTAAAGTTTTACTGAGCATGGCCCTGCCCACCACAGCAAAACCTAGATTTTCCCACCACCAGTCCCTCCCATTAGGGAAGCTAACAGGGGAGACTAAGCAAGCCTCTTGGTCTTATCCTCCAGAAGGCAGACAGAAGAAGCAAGAAAAACTACAATCCTGCAGCCACCAGAACAAAAACCACATCACAGAAAATTAACCAAAATGAAAAGGAAGAGAGTTATGTCCCAGATAAAGGGACAAGATAAAACCCAGAAAAAAATAAATAAACAAAGTAGAGATAGGCAACCTTCCAGAAAAATAATTCAGACTAATGATGGTGAAGATGATCCAGGATCTTAGAAAAAGAATGGAAAAGATGCCAGAAAAGTTTACCAAAGACTTAAAAGAACTAAAGAACAAGGAAACAGAGATGAACAATACACTGGCAGGAATGAATAGTAGAATATCTGAGGCAGAAGAATGGATAAGTGACCTGGAAGACACAATGGTTGAAATCACTTCTGCAAAACAAAATATAGAAAAAAAGAATGAAAAAAGTTAAAGGAAGTTTAAAACCTCTGGGACAACATTAAATACATCAACATTCATGTCTTAGATATCCCAGAAGAAGAGAGAGAGAAAGGACTTGAGAAATTATTAGAAGAGATAATAGCTGAAAACTTCCCTAACATGGGAAAAAAAAAATAGTCAACCAAGTCGCAGAAACTTAGAGAGTCCCAGGCAGGATAATCCCAAGGAGAAACCTACTGAGACACATAGTAATCAAACTGACAAAAATTAAAGACAAAGATAAAATATTAAAAGCAACAAGGGGAAAATGACAACATACAAGGGAACTTTCATAAGGTTAATAGCTGATTTCTCAACAGAAATTCCACAAGCCAGAAGGGAATGGCATGATATATTTAAAGTGATGAAAGGGAGACACCTACAACCAAGAATACTCTACCCTGCAAGACTCATGTTCAGATCTGATGGAGAAATCAAAAGCTTTCTAGACAAGCAAAAATTAAGAGATTTCAGAAGCACCAAACCAGCTTTACAACAAATGCTAAAGGAACTTCTCTAGTATGGAAAAACAGGAGAAGGATAAGACCTACAAAAATAAATGCAAAACAATTAAGAAAATGGTAATACGATCATACATATCAATAATTACTTTAAATGTAAATGGATTAAATGCACTAACCAAAAGGCATAGACTGCTGGGTGGATGAAAACAGGTACATGTATGCACTTCCACTTACCACATCACTCTACTTTACCCCCCAAATTGTATGTAATTATTTTATATTTTTGGTTAATCATGTTTCCAGTATGGCTTGCAATTGTAATTGTCTTTGATTTTTTGCCTGGCTATTGATTTTGAAAACTGATAAACATCTTTTACTGTAGTGATTATGTAGCTATTATTCATTTTAATACCATTGTATCATGATTGATCATGAGAAAATAATATAATTCTATATCACTGTTCTACCATTTAATAGAAAAGCACATAATTGCTTTTTAAAACACAGATGCACATTAAAAGTATCTCATATTTTTTTGAAAATTACAAACTACCATGTATTGTTTTTTTTTCCAAAGCTCCAGATATGATTCTCATGAACAGCTATGTTTAAAGAAAACTGGACTACATTTGTTTCACTTTTTCTATTTCATATTCAGTGCTCCTGTCTCATTTGGTTTATGCTTTCCAATTTCTCCATCCCTTTATTTTTGTTGTTCTTTCTCAAACCTTTATCAAGTGTTGTAGAAAACACTTTTTTGCACATGTATATAAATAGTATGTATAATATAATATATATTTTAGAAAACATGAAATTTTGCTGAGCTAAAATTTTGTGACATTTTTATTTCACTTGTTTAACTAAGTATAAATAAAATGCTAGATTTCTAATTTATAATCACTCAAAATTGTTATATAGTTCCATTTATTCTGGCATCTATTATTAATGCTAAAAGTCTAGAAACTTTATTATCTTAGTGCTTTTAAAAATAATTGGATGAGGCTTGAAAATTCCAATTTAATTCTGAGAATATAAAGAAATATTATGCTGCAAAAAAAAGAAAAAAAAAGTGATATAGGTAACTAAAGTACAGATTTTGTTCAAATTTCACAAAATTTTATGCTAGTGTTCACTATTTGTTTTTGTACTTTATACATGATTTCACATTATATTTAGTTGCATTGAGGTGCTTCAGCTGCATGCAATAAATTCTGGTAAATTTTCTTTTCATCTGTATTCTGTTACTCATATTTTCTAATTTTCTTTATGACTTCTTACATACACCCGTTATTTAGAGGTGGACACTGAATTTCCAAATACATGTGTTTTTTTTTTTTTAATATCCTTGATATTAATTCTCATTTTGATACTAATTTCTCATTTAAATAATTTTTTCTCTGCAATCACTTTCTGTGTTTTTCAGTCTTCTAACATTATTGAGGCTTTCAATGGCTACTTCAAACATGTATCTTGGTAAATATCATATTGCACTTGAAAATATGTGGGATATTTTCAAATATGTTTTGATATTTATTTCTAAACTAATTTCACAGGGGTAAGATAATAGAATTCTCTTTCCTGGCTCAAAATTCTCCAAGTCGGGTTTTTCAGCAATACGTGAACCGTGAATTTCCAGATGTTCAAGCTGGTTTTAGAAAAGGCAGAGTAACCAGAGGTGAAAGTGCCAACATCCGCTGGATCATGGAGACAGCAAGAGAGTTCCAGAAGAACATCTATTTCTGCTTTATTGACTATGCCAAAGCCTTTGACTGTGTGGATCACAATAAACTGTGGAAAATTCTTCAAGAGATGGGAATACCAGAGCACCTGACCTGCCTCTTGAGAAACCTATATGAGGTCAGGAAGCAACACTTAGAATTGGACATGGAACAACAGAGCGGTTCCAAATAGGAAAAAGAGTACGTCAAGGCTGTATATTGTCACCCTGCTTATTTAACTTATATGCAGAGTACATCATGAGAAACGCTGGGCTGGAAGAAGCACAAGTTGAAATCAAGATTACCGGGAGAAATATCAATAACCTCAGATATGCAGATGATACCACCCTTATGGAAGAAAGTGAAGAGCAACTAAAAAGCCTCTTGATGAAAGTGAAAGTGGAGAGTGTAAAAGTTGGCTTAAAGCTCAACATTCAGAAAACTATCATGGCATCTGGTCCCATCATTTCATGGGAAATAGATGGGGAAAGAGTGGAAACAGTGTCAGACTTTATTTTTTGGGGCTCCAAAATCACTGCAGATGGTGACTGCAGCCATGAAATTAAAAGACACTTACTCCTTGGAAGGACAGTTATGACCAATCTAGATAGCATATTGAAAAGCAGAGGCATTACTTTGCCAACAAAGATCAGTCTAGTCAAGGCTATGGTTTTTTTCCAGTGGTCACGTATGGATGTGAGAGTTTGACTGTGAAAAAAGCTGAGTGACGAAGAATTGATGCTTTTGAACTGTGGTGTTGGAGAAGACTCTTGAGAGTCCCTTGGAGTGCAAGGAGATCCAACCAGTCCATTCTGAAGGAGATCAGCCCTGGGATTTCTTTGTAAGGAATGATGTTAAAATTGAAACTCTATTACTTTGGCCACCTCATGCGAAGAGTTGACTCATTAGAAAAGTCTCTGATGCTGGGAGGGATTGGGGGCAGGAGGAGAAGGGGACAACAGAGGATGAGATGGCTGGATGGCATCACTGACTCGATGGACGTGAGTCTGAGTGAACTCCAGGAGTTGGTGATGGACAGGGAGGCCTGGCTTGCTGGGATTCATGGGGTCGCAAAGAGTCGGACACAGCTGAGTGACTGAACTGAACTGAAGAGAACAGAGTCTGTATGATTTCAATACCTTTAAACCATGACAATTTTGTACCTTGTTTTATTTCCCTGGGTATGTGCCAGTGTCCTCTGGTTTATTGTCTATGGGAACCTGAAGAAAATTTGTATCCTGCTGTTGTGTGAAAATTGTATAAATCTTATGCTTTTTGATTCATAGTGCCTTTCAAGTCTACTATATCCTACTACTTTTCTTTCTCTTCATTCTATTAATTTCTGAGAGTTTAATATTGAAACTCCAAGTAAAAATCTTTATTTATGTACTTAAAAATAATTGTAATATATAGTAAAACTATATGTAACTTTGTTCTATATTTTCCAGTGTCCTATAAAAGTGCTACCATGCTTTCATAATTTAAAAAATAAAAATATGAAGAAGAAAAAGAACAATGAGGCTATTAATCTGGCATCTTGTTTCTGAAATATTACTGACTTCTGATTTAAAATATCTAAAATGGCTAGATTACTATTTCAGACATTTAATTTTTTTCATTTCTAGTACACTTTCTTTCCAAATATTTTTATCAACACGAAATCCATCTGAAGAATGAATTGAAAATAGCTACAGAGGGTGAGATCAGAAAAAATTATTATCAACAAATCCGAAAAGAACATTATTTTCTAAGAAAATTGATCAGGTTTTCCCTTACTATTTTGTGTGTGTGTGTGTTTATAGAGACCTGTGATAAAAATGTTCTTTTCATTTCACTGTGCAACTTTAAATTCCAATGATAGGTCATTTATAACTACCCTCCACCTCATTTTCCTCCCTCTTGTCCTCCATCCCTTTCTCTTATTTTCCTCAAAATACACTCCTATGCAATTTGGTTCTCAAATGCTTACTTATCTTATTGCTGACTTTGTCCTTTAATGTTTACAGGACTGGAAACAACTGTATCTTAAAGCAGTTGACTTTCTTCCCTCTAATGAAATTGCCTGGTTAGACCCTCCCATTTGGCTTTCAACATTAAAACACTAAGTTCAGTGTTTTCTTGTGCAGACCTAACTTGCAGCTTCTCTCTGTCAGCCATAAGATATAAAGTTACTGTTGCCTTAATTACTCATATTTCTCCTGCTGCTCATAATTCTACTTGTCCTGCTAAAAGACTTCCATTTTCCAGAGAGTTTCATGCTCTCCCTGTTATTTCTATGTGTTTTTCAAGCTTGTCGGTTGTATAACTTATCTTTGTTACTAAGGCTGACTTATGACTAAGTCTAGGAGGAAGCTAGCTTAGCCAATATTATAAGAACCACATTTGAATGCAAACTGAACATTTATATAAAAAGAGAATATATTTCAAATACAGTATAGATGAATTGCTAATACATATGAAGTGAAGTGAAGTTGCTATAGCCTACCAGGCTTCTCCATCCATGGGATCCTCCAGGCAAGAATACTGGAGTGGGTTGCCATTTTCTTCTCCAGGAGATCTTCCCGACCCAGGGATTTAACCTGGGTCTCCTGCATTGTAGGCAGACGCTTTACCATCTGAGCCACCAGGGAAGTCTAATACATATAGTAAATTCTAATTATTAATGTACTATATTAATACTTTGGCCACCTGATGCAAAAAACTGACTCATTGGAAAAGACCCTGATGCTGGGAAAGATTGAAGGCAGGAGGAGAAGGGGATGACAGAGGATGAGATGGTTGGATGGATTCACTGACTAGATGGACATGAGCTTGAGCAGGCTCTGGGAGTTAGTGTTGGACAGGAAAGCCTGGGATGCTGCAGTCCATGGGGTCCCAAAGAGTTGGACATGACTGAGCGACTCAGCTGAATTGAATCATTTTTTTTTCTATGTAGAAATTCTCTTGTGTTTTACTTGGTTTTAAACTGCTAATGGAAATCATGTAATCTATCTCTATTTTCAACTAGCTAATTAGATCTTGCAAAATTTTTCTCATTCAATTTTTACACTTTAATTTGCTTTAAAATAGACCCTGAAATTTTATTTCACTTTATATAGAGTCTAACGTGGTTCTTCACTAGTCTAGATGTAGTATTTTGGGGATTTAAGCTATTTACTAATATATACTATTATTAATGTTATCTGAATTAACTAAGTAATCCTTTTGCTGATGGCAACTTGAGGACCTTACAGCAAACTGAATGAGTAAAGTCTCAGTTATAAGCATTAGGTTGGAAATGATTTTTTTTTTTTCACAGAAATCTGCTTTGTTCATTTTTAATTAAACTTATTTTATTAACTGATTTATTACATCAGAAAGATAGAATTCAGAGGTGGGAGGGGCATTTTGTTTTTAATTCAGTAATTTTTATTTTAATCATGGCTAGGCTTTTTATTTATTCATTAATATCATTTGTTTCCATAGTTATCATTGTCAAAAAAAAAATAATAATCAGGACTACAGCAGTCCTTTTAATGCAAACAAGAGGCAGAGAACATCAGTTAAGAACAAGGCCTAAGAAAAGTGCATTATTCCCAGAGAGATTTGAGATTTTGTGAGCAGGTAAGGTGTGCATCTCTTTGCCATCATGAATTATTCTATTAAAGTAAAAGTTTTCAATTTTTCAACAATAACAGAAAGTAGCTCTGCCATTTATCATAATCATCAAATCCTTTAGCTCATCCACCATTTTGTTCACAGATCATTTGTACTCTAAGGGAAGATATGCGACTATAAGTGGGATAGTTGAAACTCACCAGTTTATCATTTTGCCAAAGAAGCAAACATATGAAACTGATAGACAGGTATGTAGTGACAAGCAAGTTATGAGTAAATCATCTAGGGTAACCATTTTCTATCCAATATTTTTACAAGTACATTACATATACTGCAACTGTCCCAGGAAAAGCAGGATTAGAGCTACCTGGAGACAGAAGAATGTGAAAACCAAAATAAAAGTTTGAAGCATATCTCCAAAGAGAAGTTTGAATTATAAATAAAATGGAAATTAAGATATCAACCTTGAGAAAAGTTTAAGGTGGATCTGTGATAAAAATATCACAGTTACAATTATGTGATTCAAAACGCATCCTGAATTACTAAATAAACATTTCATGATCTTTGTAAAACAGTAGACAAGGCAAGTGTTAAAATGGCTGCAATAAAGTTATGATATTTACTTATACTTTTTCAAAGTTAAAATCATAAATAATTTTATTTTCCACACAACATGAATAAACGATCAATGATAGTGAAATTATTTATCCATGTCAAGTGTTCCCTCTTGATACACGGTAAACAGTCAGTCCAGCAGAGGGAGCACATGTTACTAAATGATGACACACTAGGTGGACTATACACCTATGAATATACTAAATAATGTGAATATATAAATAATAGAGTTGGTTTGTGATTTAAATGTTGATTTATGTTTCATGAAGAAATTATTATGAAAATCTATTGCTTTTGGAAATAAATTGTTTTTCTGTTTCTTGAAGTAAAATCTTTCCTATCTGTATATATTGTTTTATTGAATCAAGAATTTCTGATTTTTTTAAATTTTATTTTATTTTTAAACTTTACATAATTGTATTAGTTTTGCCAAATATCAAAATGAATCCGCCACAGGTATACATGTGTTCCCCATCCTGAACCCTCCTCCCTCCTCCCTCCCCATTCCATCCCTCTGGGTCGTCCCAGTGCACCAGCCCCAAGCATCCAGTATCGTGCATCGAACCTGGACTGGCAACTCGTTTCATGCATGATATTTTACATGTTTCTCCCATGCCATTCTCCCAAATCTTCCCACCCTCTCCCTCTCCCACAGAGTCCATAAGACTGTTCTATGCATCAGTGTCTCTTTTGCTGTCTCGTACACAGGGTTATTGTTACCATCTTTCTAAATTCCATATATATGCGTTAGTATACTGTATTGGTGTTTTTCTTTCTGGCTTACTTCACTCTGTATAATAGGCTCCAGTTTCATCCACCTCATTAGAACTGATTCAAATGTATTCTTTTTAATGGCTGAGTAATACTCCATTGTGTATATGTACCACAGCTTTCTTATCCATTCATCTGCTGATGGACATCTAGGTTGCTTCCATGTCCTGGCTATTCTAAACAGTGCTGCGATGAACACTGGGGTACACGTGTCTCTTTCCCTTCTGGTTTCCTCAGTGTGTATGCCCAGCAGTGGGATTGCTGGATCATAAGGCAGTTCTATTTCCAGTTTTTTTAAGGAATCTCCACACTGTTCTCCATAGTGGCTGTACTAGTTTGCATTCCCACCAACAGTGTAAGAGGGTTCCCTTTTCTCCATACCCTCTCCAGCATTTATTACTTGTAGACTTTTGGATTGCAACCATTCTGACTGGAGTGAAATGGTACCTCATAGTGGTTTGATTTGCATTTCTCTGATAATGAGTGATGTTGAGCATCTTTTCATGTGTTTGTTAGCCATCTGTATGTCTTCTTTGGAGAAATGTCTATTTAGTTCTTTGGCCCATTTTTTGATTGGGTCATTTATTTTTCTGGAGTTGAGCTGTAGGAGTTGCTTGTATATTCTCAAGATTAGTTGTTTGTCAGTTGCTTCATTTGCTATTATCTTCTCCCATTCTGAAGGCTGTCTTTTCACCTTGCTAATAGTTTCCTTTGATGTGCAGAAGCTTTTAAGGTTAATTAGGTCCCATTTGTTTATTTTTGCTTTTATTTCCAATATTCTGGGAGGTGGGTCATAGAGGATCCTGCTGTGATGTATGTCAGAGAGTGTTTTGCCTATGTTCTCCTCTAGGAGTGTTATAGTTTCTGGTCTTACGTTGAGATCTTTAATCCATTTTGAGTTTATTTTTGTGTATGGTGTTAGAAAGTGTTCTAGTTTCATTCTTTTACAAGTGGTTGACCAGAGTTCCCAGCACCACTTGTTAAAGAGATTGTCTTTAATCCATTGTATATTCTTGCCTCCTTTGTCAAAGATAAGGTGTCCATATGTGCATGGATTTATCTCTGGGCTTTCTATTTTGTTCCATTGATCTATATTTCTGTCTTTGTGCCAGTACCATACTGTCTTGATGACTGTGGCTTTGTAGTAGAGCCTGAAGTCAGGTAGGTTGATTCCTCAAGTTCCATTCTTCTTTCTCAAGATAGCTTTGGCTATTCGAGGTTTTTTGTATTTCCATACAAATTGTGAAATTATTTGTTCTAGCTCTGTGAAGAATACTGTTGGTAGCTTGATAGGGATTGCATTGAGTCTATAGATTGCTTTGGGTAGTATACTCATTTTCACTATATTGATTCTTCCAATCCATGAACATGGTATATTTCTCCATCTGTTAGTGTCCTCTTTGATTTCTTTCACCAGTGTTTTATAGTTTTATATATATAAGTCTGTAGTTTCTTTAGGTAGATATATTCCTAAGTATTTTATTCTTTCCGTTGCAATGGTGAATTGAATTGTTTCCTATATTAGAATTTTCTATGAGAAATCTCAAAGAAGCTCCAGCAAGATGGTAGGCCATGGAGCAGCGACTGCCCAGTACTGGAGTGGTTGTTACACAATGCTGGAGCGACTGTGAGGAGATACCCCATGTCTGAGTTCAGAAATGCTCCAGCAACATGGTAGGAGGGGTGAAATCGCATTTAAAATCAAACCCCATACCTGTCAGAGATTCTCAGAGGGCTTAAATAAACCTTGTGCACACCAGGACCCAGAGACCCCATAGAGACTTAGACATAACTGTGTTTGAGTATCTCCTGTGGAGGTATGGGTCAGCAGTGGACTGCCACAGGGGCAGGGGTTCTGGGTGCACCAGAGTTGGGTATGGCTTAAGCCCTCTTGGAGGAAGTCGCTGTTAACCCCACCATAGAGCTTTCAAAACTTACACAGGACTGGGAAATAGACTCTTGGAGGGCACAAACAGAACCAGGACCCAGGATAAAGGAACAGTGACCCCACAAGAGACTGACCCAGACTTGCCAAAGAGTGTCCAGGAGTGTCTGGTAGAAGCTTGGGTTGGCGGTGGCCTGATGCAGGGTTGGGGGAAATGAGTGTAGCAATGTGTGCATGGGACCTTTTTTAGGAGATCGCCATTATCTTCATTACCTGCACCATAGTTTCAGTTCAGTTCAGTAGCTCAGTCGTGTCCGACTTCTTGTGACCCCATAAATCGCAGCACGTCAGGCCTACCTGTCCATCACCAACCCTGGAGTTCATTCAAACTCACATCCATCGAGTTGGTGATGCCATCCAGCGATCTCATGCTCTGTTCTCCCCCTTCTCCTCCTGCCCCCAATCCCTCCCAGCATCAGAGTCTTTTCCAATGACACAACTCTTCGCATGAGGTGGCCAAAATACTGGAGTTTCAGCTTCAGCATCAGTCCTTCAAAAGAACAGTTAGGACTGATCCCCATTAGGATGGACTGGTTGGATCTCCTTGCAGTCCAAGGGACTCTCAAGAGTCTTCTCCAACACCATAGTTCAAAAGCATAAATTCTTTGGCGCTCAGCTTTCTTCACAGTCCAACTCACATCCATATATGACTACTGGAAAAACTATAGCCTTGACTAGATGGACCTTTGTCAGCAAAGTAATGTCTCTGCTTTTTAATATGATATCTAGGTTGGTCATAACTTTCCTTCCAAGGAGTAAACATCTTTTACTTTCATGGCTGCAATCACCATCTGCAGTGATTTTGGAGCCCAAAAAATGTCTGACACTGTTTCCCCTGTTTCCCCATCTATTTCTCATAAAGTCATGGGACCAGGTTCCATGATCTTAGTTTTCTGAATGTTGAGCTTTAAGCCAAATTTTTCACTCTTCTCTTTCAGAACTTTCATCGAGGATTTTTAGTTCCTCTTCACTTTCTGCCATAAGGGTGGTGCCATCTGCATATCTGAGGATATTGATATTTCTCCCGGCAATCTTGATTCCAGCTTGTGCTTCTTCCAGCCCAGCGTTTCTCATGATGTACTCTGTGTATAAGTTAAATAAGCAGGGAGACAATACACAGCCTTGGCATACTCCTTTTCCTATTTGGAACCAGTCTGTTGTTCCATGTCCAGTTCTAAATGCTGCTTCCTGACCTGCATTCATATTTCTCAAGAGGCAGGCCAGGTGGTCTGATATTCTCATCTCTTTCAGAATTTTCTACAGTTTATTGTGATCCACACAGTCAAAGGCTTTGGCATAGTCAATAAAGCAGAAATAGATGTTTTTCTGGAACTCTCTTCCTTTTCTGATGATCCAGCAGATGTTGGCAATTTGATCTCTGGTTCCTCTGCCTTTTCTAAAACCAGCTTGAACATCACGAAGTTCACGGTTCACATATTTCTGAAGCCTGGCTTGAAAAATTTTGAGCGTTACTTTACTAGTGTGTGAGATGAGTGCAATTGTGTGGTAGTTTGAGCATTCTTTGGCACTACCTTTCTTTGGAATTGGAATGAAAACTAACCTTTTCCAGTCATGTGGCCACTGCTGAGTTTTCCAATTTTGCTGGCATATTGAGTGCAGTGCTTTCACAGCATCATCTTTCAGGATTTGAAATAGCTCAACTGGAATGCCATCACCTCCACTAGCTTTGTTCGTAGTGATGCTTTCTAAGGCCCACTTGACTTCACATTCCAGGATGTCTGGCTCTAGGTCAGTGATCACACCATTGTGATTATCTGGGTCATGAAAATCTTTTTTGTACAGTTCTTCTGTGTATTCTTGCCACTTCTTCTTAATATCTTCTGCTTCTGTTAGGTCCATACATTTTCTGTCCTTTATTAAGCGTATCTTTGCATGAAATGTTCGCTTGGTATCTCTAATTTTATTGAAGAGATCTCTAGTCTTTCCCATTCTATTGTTTTCCTCTATTTCTTTGCATTGATTGCTGAGGAAGGCTTTCTTATCTCTCCTTGCTATTCTTTGGAACTCTGCATTCAGATGCTTATAGCTTTCCTTTTCTTCTTTCATTTTTGCTTCTCTTCTTTTCACAGCTATTTGTAAGGCCTTCCCAGACAGCCATTTTGCTTTTTTGCATTTATTTTCCATGGGAAAGATCTTGATCCCTTTCTCCTCTACAATGTCACGGACCTCCATCCATAGCTCATCAGGAACTCTATCTATCAGATCTAGTCCTTTAAATCTATTTCTCACTTCTACTGTAAAATCATAAAGGATTTGATTTAGGTCATACCTGAATGGTCTAGTGGTTTTCCCTACTTTCTTCAATTTAAGTCTGAATTTGGCAATAAGGAGTTCACGATCTGAGCCACATCAGCTCTTGGTCTTCTTTTTGCTGACTGTATAGATCTTCTCCATCTTTGGCGGTAAGAATATAATCAATCTGATTTTGGTGTTGACCCTCTGATGATGTCCATGTGTAGAGTCTTCTCTTGTGTTGTTGGAAGAGGGTGTTTGCTTTGACCAGTGTGTTCTCTTGGGAAAACTCTGTTAGCCTTTGCCCTGCTTCATTCCTTATTCCAGGGCCAAATTTACCTGTTACTCCAGGTGTTTCTTGACTTCCTACTTTTGCATTCCAGTCCTCTATAATGAAAAGGACATCTTTTTGGGTGTAAGTTCTAAAAGGTCTTGTAGGTCTTCATAGAAGCATTCAACTTCACCTTCTTCAGCGTTACTGGTTGGGGCATAGACTTGGATTACTGTGATATTGAATGGTTTCCCTTGGAAACGAACAGAGATCATTCGGTCGTTATTTAGATTGCATCAAAATACTGCATTTTGGAGTCTTTTGTTGATCATGGTGGATACTCCATTTCTTTTAAGGGGTTCCTGCTTGCAGTAGTAGATATAATGGTCATCTGAGTTAAATTCACTCAATTCCAGTCCATTTTAGTTTGCTGATTCCTAGAATGTCGACGTTCACTTTTTTCATCTCCTGTTTGACCTCTTCAAATTTGCCTTGATTCATGGACCTTACATTCCAGGTTTCTATGCAGTATTGCTCTTTACACCATCGGATCTTGCATCTATCACCAGTCACATCCACAACTGGGTATTGTTTTTGCTTTGGCTCCATCCCTTCACTCTTTCTGAAATTATTTCTCCACTGATCTCCAGTAGCATATTGGGCACCTACCGACCTGGAGAGTTCCTCTTTCAGTATCCTATCATTTTGCCTTTTCATACAGTTCATGGAATTCTCAAAACAAGAATGCTGAAGTGGTTTGACATTCCCTTCTCCACTGGACCACATTCTGTCAGACCTCTCCACCATGACCCACCCATCTTGGGTGGCCCCACATGGCATGGTTTAGTTTCATTGAGTTAGACAAGGCTGTGGTCCTAGTGTGATCAGATTGAATAGTTTTCTATGATTATGGCTTCAGTGTGTCTACCCTCTGATGCCCTCTCGCAACACCTACCATCTTACTTGGGTTTCTCTTCCCCATGTCCAAGGAGAAGTGGCTGTGTGGGCACAGAGGGCCGAGAGGAGCTACTCCACATTCCAGGTCAGGAGGGGCGGTGGTGAGGAGACACCCCTCATCCAAGGTAAGGAACAGAGGCTGTGCTTTGCTGGAGCAGCTGTGAAGAGCTACCCCAAGTCCAAGGTTAGAGAAACCACCATAGTTTGGCTCCAGGTAAATAACAGGGAGGGAGCACAGCTCTACCCATGAATAGAAAATTGGATTAAAGATTTACTGAGTATGGCCCTGCCCATAAGAACAATACCCAGTTCCCCCCTCAGTCAGTCTCTCCCATCAGGAAGCGTCCATAAGCCTCTTATCTTTCTCCATCAGAGGGCAGACAGACTGAAAACCACAATCACAGAAAACTAATCAGTCTGATCACATGGACCACAGCTTTGTCTAACTCAATGAAACTATGAACAATGCTCTGTAGGGCCACCCAAAATGGACAGGTGATGGCAAAGTGTTCTGACAAAACGTGGTCCACTGGAGAACTGAATGGCAAATCACTTCAGTATTCTTGCCTTGAGAACCCCATGAACAGTATGAAAAGGCAAAAAGATAGGACACTGAAAGATGAACTCCCTGGTTGGTTGGTGACCAATGTTCTACTGGAGATCAGAGGAGAAATAACTTCAGAAAGAATGAAGAGATGAAGCCAAAGCAAAAGCAACACCCAGTTGTGGATATGACTGGTGATAGAAGTAAAGTCTGATGCTGTAAAGAGCAATACTGCATAGGAACCTGGAATATGAGATCTATTAATCAAGCCAAATGGAAGTGGTCAAGCAGGAGATGGCAAGAGTGAACATCAACATTTTAGGAGTCAGTGAACTAAAATGGGCTGGAATGGGTGAATTTAACTCAGATGACCATTATATCTACTATTGTGGCCAAGAATCCCTTAGAAGAAATAGAGTAGCCATCACAGTCAACAAAAGAGTCTGAAATGCAGTACCTGGATCCAATTTCAAAAATGAAAGAATGATCTCTATTCATTTCCAAGGCAACCCATTCAATATCACAGTAATCCAAGTCTATGCCCTGACCAGTAATGCTGAAGAAATTTAAGTTGAACGGTTCTATGAAGACCTACAAGACCTTCGAGAACTAACATCCCAAAAAGATGTCCTTTTCATTGTAGAGGACTGGAATGCAAAAGTAGGAAGTCAAGAGATACCTGGAGTAACAGGCAAATTTGTCCTTGGAGTACAGAATGAAGCAGGGCAAAGGCTAATAGAGTTTTGCCAAGAGAATGCACTGGTCATAAGAAAACACCCTCTTCCAACAACACAAGAGAAGACTCTACACATGGACATCACCAGATATTCAATACTGAAATCAGATTGATTATATTATTTGCCAAAGATGGAGCAGATTTCTACAGTCACCAAAAACAAGACCAGGAGGTGATTGTTGCTCAAATCACGAACTCCTTATTGCCAAATTCAGATTTAAATTGAAAAAAGTAGGGAAAACCAATAGACCATTCAGGTATTATCTAAATCAAGTCCCTTATTATTATACTGTAGAAGAGAGAAATAGAGTCATGGGATTAGATCTGATAGACAGACTGCCTGAAGAGCTATGGACTTAGGTTCATGACACTGTACAGGAGACAGGGATCAAGACCATCCCCATGGAAAAGAAATGTGAAAAAGTAATATGGTTGTCTGAGGAGGCCCTACAAATAGCTTTTAAAAGAAGAGAAGCTAAAGGCAAAGGAGAAAAGGAAAGATATATCCATTTGAATGAAGAATTCCAAAGAATAACAAGGAGAGCTAAGAAAGCCTTCCTCAGTGATCAATGCAAAGAAATAGAAGAAAACAATAGATTGGGAAAGACTAGAGATCTCTTCAAGAAAATTAGAGATACCAAGGGAACATTTCATGCAAAGATGGTCACAGTAAAGGACAGAAATGGTGTGGACCTAACAGAAGCAGAAGATGTTAAGAAGACGTGGCAAGAATACACTGAAGAACTATACAAAAAAGATGTTCATTATCCAGATAACCATGATGGTGTGATCACTCACCTACAGCCAGACATCCTGGAATGCATAGTCAAGGGGTGCCTTAGGAAGCATCACTACAAAAAAAGCTAGTGGATGTGATGGAATTCCAATGGAGCTATTTCAAATCCTAAAAGATGATGCTGGGGTTCAATATGCCAGCAAATTTGAAAAATTCAGCAGTGGCCACAGGACTGGAAAAGTTCATTTTTCATTCCAATCCCAAAGAAAGTCAATGCCAAATAATGCCCAAACTATCACACAATTGAATTCATCTCACACACTAGTAAAGTAATGCTCAAAATTTTCCAAGCCAAGCTTCAACATTACGTGAACTGTGAATCCTGATGTTCAAGTTGGATTTATAAAAGGCAGAAGGACGAGAGATCAAATTTCAAAAATCCACTGGATCATCGAAAAAGCAAGAGAGTTCCAGAAAAACATGTACTTCTGCTTTATTGACTACACCAAAGACTTTGACTGTGTAGCTCACCACAGACTGTGGAATATTCTTCAAGAGATGGAATACCAGACCACCTGACCTGCCTCTTGAGAAATCTGTATGCCGGTTGAGAAGCATCAGTTAGAACTGGACATGAAACAACAGACTGGTTGCAAACAGGAGAAGAAGTACTTCAAGATTGTGTATTGTCACCCTGCTAATTTAACTTATATGCAGAGTACATCTTGAGAAACTCTGGGCTGGATGAAGCACAAGCTGGAATCAAGATTGTGGGGAGAAATATCAATAACCGCAGATGTTCAGATGACACCACACTTATGGCAGAAAATGAAGAAGAACTAAAGAGCCTCTTGATGAAAGTGAAAGAGAAGAGTGTAAAAGTTGGCTTAAACCTCAACATTCAGAAAACTAAGGTCATGGCATCTGGTCCCATCACTTCATGGTAAATATATGGGGAAACAATGGAAACAGTGACATATTTTGTTGTTTTGGGGTCCAAAATCACTGCAGATGGTAGCTGTAGCCATGAAATTAAAAGACACGTGCTCCTTGAAAGAAATGTCATGATCAACCTAGACAGCATATTAAGAAGCAGAGACATTACTTTGCCAAGAAAGGTCTGTCTAGTCAAATCTGTTGCTTTTCCAGTAGTCAGGTATAGATGTGAGAGTTGGACTATAAGGAAAGGTGAGTGCTGAAGAATTGATGCTTTTTTTTTTAATTTTATTTTATTTTTAAACTTTACATAATTGCTTTTGAACTGCGGTGTTGGAGAAGACTCTTGAGAGTCCCTTGGACAGCAAGGAGATCCAACTAATCCATCCTAAAGGAAATCAGTCCTGAATATTCATTGGAAGGAATGATGCTGAAGCTGAAACTCCAATACTTTGGCCACCTAATGCGAAGAACTGACTCATTTGAAAAGACCCTGATGCTGGGAAAGATTGAAGGTGGCAGAAGGGGACAACAGAGGATGAGATGGTTGGATGGCATCACCGACTCAATGGGCATGAGTTTGAGTAAACTCTGGAAGTTAGTGATGGACAGGGAGGCCTGGTGTGCTCCAGTCCATGGGATTGCAAAGAGTCAGACACAGCTGACTGACTGAACTGAACTGAACTGATGAGAAATCTCAAGGAGGAAAACATGGATTTTTCTTCTCTTTTCTATAAAAAATGTCAGGAATGTTGGGTAATAGTTTCCATTTACACTTGACGACACATAACACCTTTATGAAATATTTCATCTCATTTTTTTTAATACTAAAAATCAAAGGCTCTACATGTTAATCTTGAAGAAGAGTGGAAAATAACACAAATATCCCTGTTATTTTGAACAGATCATATTTGGTTCTTTCAATTGATATGTATTTTATGCTATAGAAAATGGTCTCAAATCATGGCATACATGCATGATCAGTCATTCAGTCGTGTCCAACTCTTTGCAACCCCATGGACTGTAGCCCAGTAGGCTCTCTGTCCATGGAATTTTCCAGTCAAGAATTTTGGAATGGGTTGTTGTTTCCTAATCCTGGGGATCTTCCCGACCCACGAGTTGAACCCACATGCCCTCCATCTCTTGCATTGGTAGGCAGGTTCTTTACCACTAAGGTACCTGGAAAGCCCTCAATTCATGGAGAGTAGGCTAAATCAACAACAATACAGATTGGTATTGATTTTTAGCTTCATAAAACTAAGTAAATACAGTACAAGCCAGTTTTATTTGTAATGTAAAATATCTTTAATCTTTAGATTGTTAATGCACACATATAATGTTTGAAAAAGGAAGTATGTCACCAATATCTGAAAGACTTTTGCTTATTGATTTTTATTTTCCAAGATAGAAATAGCTTTTTTTTGAAATAGCTTTATTTTTAATAATTTTATAAAAGTTACCAATGCATAAAATTATGAAGTAGATAAAATCATACATATTCAATGGTAACTACTACTAGTATTTTGATGTACTGCCTTTTGCATTTGTTCTAGCCATAAATATATATTTATGTATATATCTTTCATAAAAGTTCACACATATTATTTGTAACATTTTTTCATGTTTATTATGTCAATTTAAATAGATTTTATTTTCAGAACAGTGTTAGTTTCACAACAAAATTAAGCATAAATTTCAGAGAATTTCCATATACTTCCTTGCTCACACACATAAATTGCCTTTTTGATTATCCACATCTCCCACTAGAGTGGTATATTTGTTACACTGATGAACTCTCACTGACACATCATTATCATCCATGGACTATAGATTAAATTCTGATTCACTCTTGGTTTTATACATTCTATGGGTTTGGAAAAACATGTAATGACATATAACCACCACTATAGTATCATACAGAATAGTTTCACTGCCCTAAAAATTCCCTGCGCTCTATCTATCTATTCATGATTATCTCCTCCCTCATCCCTAGAAATCACTGATATTTTACCATATCCATATCTTTGCCTTTTCTACAATGCCATATATTTAAAATTATACAATATGTACAATTTTCAGTTTGGATTCCTTCACTCAGTAATATGTATATTTTTCCTTCATGTCTTTTCATTGTGTGATAGCTCATTTCTTTTTAGTGCTGAGTACTATTCCATTGTCTGGATATACCACAGTTTATCCATTGACCTAAACAAAGGCATCTTGGCTTACTTCCAGGTTTTGGCATTTATGAATAAAGGTACTATAAACATCCGTGTGTAGGTCTTGGGAATAGATAGAAGTTTTCAACTCCCTTGAGTAAATGAAAGGAAACACAATTGCAATTATTAGAGCATACAGAAAGAGTGTGGTTAGTTTTATAAAAAAAAAAAATAGCCAAATTGTCTTCCAAATCAGTTGTACTATTTCACATTCCCATCAGCAATGAGCAAGAATTCCTGTTGCTCCATATCCTTACCAGCATCTGGTGTTGAATTTGGCCTTTCTAATATGTGTGCAGGGGTAACATTGTTTTGATTTGCATTTTTCTGATTACATATGATCTGGAACACTTTTTCATACGTTTATTTGGCATTTGTGTAAGATTTTTGGTGAGGTCTTTGGCCCACTTTTCAATCAAGTTTTTTTGTCTCATTGTTGAGTGTTAAGAGTTCTTTGTATATTTTTGATATCATATATATATATATTTTTTTTTCTCCTTGTCTGTGCTTTGTCTTTTCATTTTCTTCACAATGTCTCTCATATCACAAATATTCTTAATTTAAAAAAAAAAAAGTCCAGCTTGTCAATTCTTTCTTTTATGGATCATATCTTTGGTCTTTGTATGTAAAAAGTCATTGCAAATCCAACGTCTTCTAGATTTTTCTTATGTTATCTGCTAGGAGTGTTATTAGTTTTGAGTTTTGCATTTGGATTTATAATCCATTTTAAGTTAATTTTAGTGAAGGTTGTAAATCTGTGCAGAGATAAATTCTTTTTTGCATATGGATGGCCAGTTTTTCTAGTACCATTGATTGAAAAGACTATTTTTATTCCATTTTATTGCTTTTGCCCATTTGTCAAAGATGAGTTGTCTATATCTGTGTGTGCCTATTTGTAGGCTCTGTATTCTGTTCCATCGATCTATTTGTCTATTCTTTCACCAAATATTATTGAATTATAATAAGTGTTTAAGTCAGGAAATATCAGTCTTCCAGATTTGTTGTTTTTCTTCAGCATTATGTTGATTATTCTGGGCCTTTTGTCTCTCCATATACATTTTATAGTAAGTTTGTCAATATTCACAAAATAACTTGCTGGTGCTTTTGATATAGGATTGTATTAATCTATAGATCATATTTTGAAGAACTGATATCTTGACAATATTGAATCTTCCTCATGGCTCATAAACATAACATATCTCTCAATTTATTTAGCTCTTCTTTGATTTTTTAGCTTTCCTTACATAGATATTCTTACATATTTTGTGTGATTTCCAACTAAGTGTTTGATGTGGGGGTTGCTAATGTGTGTGGCATTGTTTTTTTTTTTTTTTGTGGTAAATTTTTATTGATTTATTTTTTATTGAAAGATAATTCTAATTCCTCTTCCATCACTAGTATATAGAAAAGTGGCAGACTTTTGTATATTAACACTGTGTCCTGTAACCTTACTATAAGCACTTATTAGTTCCAGGAATTATTTTGTTTATTCTTTAAGATTTTCTATATAGGTAATTCTGTCATCTGAGAACAAGTACAGTTTTAGTTCTTCCTCCTCAGTCTGTTTATCTTTCTCCCCATCTTATTGCTTTAGCTAGTACTTAGTGTCGGAGAAGGCAATGGCACCTCACTCCAGTACTCTTGCCTGGAAAATCCCATGGATGAAGGAGGCTGGCAGGCTGCAGTCCATGGGGTTGCTGAGAGATGGACTCGACTGAGTGACTTCACTTTCACTTTTCCCTTTCATGCATTGGAGAAGGCAATGGCAACCCACTCCAGTGTTCTTGCCTGAAGAATCCCAGGGACTGGGGAGCCTGGTGGGCTTCCGTCTATGGGGTCGCACAGAGTTGGACATGACTGAAGTGACTTAGCAGCAGTACTTAGTGTATGATGTTGAAAAGTAGTGGTGACATCCTTGCCTTATTCTTGCTTTTAGTGGAAAAACTTAAAGTTGTGCACTATTGAATATGATTATAACTTTAGTTTTACTGAAGCTATTTCTTATAAAGTTAAGGAAGATTCCCTTTTTTCTGGTTAGTGATAGTTTTATCACAGATGATTATTGGATATTGTCAAATGCTTTCTCTGCATCTATTGATACAATCATGTGAGTTATCTTTTTTAGCCCAATAATGTGATGAATTACATTACCTGATTTCAAATTTTTAAATTAGCTTTGAATACCTTGGGTAAATCTCACATGGATTTGGTATATAATTCTTTTTTTTACATTGGTGGATTTTATTTGCTTGTACATTATTGAGGATTTAAAAAATGTATTTATTTTTTAATTAAAGGATAATTTTTTACAGAGTTTTGTTGTTTTCTGTCAAACTTCAACATGAATCAACTATAGGTATACATGTTTCTCCTTCTTGAAACTCCCTGCAATCTCCCTCCCTATCCCAGCCTCCTAGGTTGGTACAGATCCCCTGTTTGAGTTCCCTGAGACATACAGCAAATTCCACTGGCTATCTATTTTAAAGACGGTAATGTAACTTTCCATGTTACTCTCTCCGTTTCTTTCACACCCTCTCCAGCATTTATTGTTTGTAGACTTTTTGATAATGGCCATTCTAACCAGTGTGAGGTGAAATCTCATTGTAGTTTTGAGATCACCCCCTCCTCCTCTCATTGTAGTTTTGAGATCACCCTCTCCTCCCCTATCCCCATGTCCATAAGTATGTTCTCTATGTCTGTTTCACCATTGCTGCCTTAAAAATAAATTCTTTGGTATCATCATTCTAGATTCCATATATATGTGTTCTGTTCAGTTCAGTTCAGTTCAGTCGCTCAGTCGTGTCCGACTCCTTGCGACCCCATGAATCGCAGGACGCCAGGCCTCCCTGTCCATCACCAACTCCTGGAGTTCACTCAGACTCACGTCCATCGAGTCAATGATGCCATCCAGCCATCTCATCCTCTGTCGTCCGCTTCTCCTCCTGCCCCCAATCCCTCCCCGCATCAGAGTCTTTTCCAATGAGTCAACTCTTTGCATGAGGTGGCCAAAGAACTGGAGTTTTAGCTTTAACATCATTCCTTCCAAAAAACACCCAGGGCTGATCTCCTTTAGAATGGACCGGTTGGATCTCCTTGCAGTCCAAGGGACTCTCAAGAGTCTTCTCCAACACTACAGTTCAAAAGCATCAATTCTCAGGCTCTCAGCTTTCTTCACAGTCCAACTCTCACATCCATACATGACCACAGGAAAAACCATAGCCTTGACTAGACAGACCTTTGTTGCCAAAGTAATGTCTCTGCTGTTCAATATGCTATCTAGGTTGGTCATAACTTTCCTTCCAAGGAAGAAGCGTCTTTTAATTTAATGGCTTCAGTCACCATCTGCAGTGATTTTGGAGCCCAAAAAAATAAAGTCTGCCACTGTTTTCACTGTTTCCCCGTCTATTTCCCTTGAAGTGATGGGACCAGATGCCATGATCTTCATTTTCTGAATGCTGAGCTTTAAGCCAACTTTTTCACTCTTCTCTTTCACTTCCATCAAGAGGCTTTTTAGTTCCTCTTCACTTTCTGCTATAAGGGTGGTATCATCTGCATATCTGAGGCTATTGATATTTCTCCCAGCAATCTTGATTCCAGCTTGTGCTTCTTCCAGCCCAGTGTTTCTCATGATGTACTCTGCATATAAGTTAAATAAGCAGGGTGACAATATACAGCCTTGACATACTCCTTTTCCTATTTGGAACATGATATTTATCTTTCTGTTTATGACTTACTTCACTTACTTCATTGTGAGGTGAAATCTCATTTGACTTGCATTTCTGTAATAATGAACCATGTTGAGCATCTTTTCATGTGTTTGTTAGGCATCTGTATATCTTCTTTGGAGAAATGTCTGTTTAGGTATTTGTCCTCTCCCCCTCCTTTTTTTATTTAATTACTTTAATTTGAGGCTAATTATTTTACAATATTGTAGTGGGTTTTGCCATACATGGACATGAATCAGCCACAGGTATACATGTGGTCCCCATCCTGAATTCCCTCCCACCTCCCTCCCACCTCCCTCCCCATCGCATCCTGCAGCGTCATCCCAGTGCACCAGCCCAGAGCACCCTGTCTCGTGCATCAAACCTGGACTGGCTATCTATTTCACATATGGCAATATACATGTTTCAATGCTATTCTCTCAAATCATCCCATCCTCGCTTTCTCCCACAGAGTCCAAAACTCTGTTCTTTACATCTGTGTCTGTTTTGCTGTCTCCCATATAGGGTCATCATTACAATCTTTCTAAATTCCATATATATGCATTAATATACTGTACTGGTGTTTTTCTTTCTGACTGACTTCACTCTGTATGATAGGCTCGGGTTTCATCAACCTAATTAGAACTGATTCAAATGCATTCTTTTTAATAACTGACTAATACTCCATTGTGTATATGTACCACAGCTTTCTTATCCATTCATCTGCTGATGGACATCTAGGTGGCTTCCATGTCTTGGCTATTGTAAACAGTGCTGTGATGAACATGGGGATATACATGTCTCTTTCAATTCTGATTTCCTCGGTGTGTATGCCCAGTAGTGGGACTGCTGAATTGTATGGCAGTTCTATTTCCAGTTTTTTAAGGAATCTCCACACTGTTCTCCATAGTGACTGTACTAGTTTGCATTCCCACCAACAGAGTAAGAGGGTTCCCTTTTATCTGTACCTTTCCAGCATTTATTGTTTGTTGAGTTTTTGATAGCAAAAAGTTTTCTGACCAGCATGAGATGGTACCTCATTGTGGTTTTGATTTGCATTTCTCTGATAATGAGTGATGTTGACCATTTTTCATGTGTTTGTTAGCCACCTGTATGTCTTCTTTGGAGAAAAGTCTGTTTAGTTTTTGGCCCATTTTTGGATTGGGTTATTTATTTTTCTGGAATTGAGCTGCAGGAGCTGCTTGTATATTTTTGAGATTAATTCTTTGTCAGTTGCTTCGTTTGCTATTATTTTCTCCCATTCCAAAAGCTGTTTTTTTTTTTCACTTTGCTTATAGTTTCCTTTGTTGTGCAAGAAATTTTAAGTTTCATTAGGTGCCCACGTGTTTATTATTGCTTTTATATCCATTACTCTGGGAGGTGTGTCATAGAGGATCCTGCTGTGATTTATGTCAGAGAATGTTTTGCCTATGTTTTCCTGTAGGAGTTTTATAGTTTCTGGTCTTACATTTAGATCTTTAATCAATTGTGAGTTTATTTTTGTGTATGGTGTTAGAACGTGTTCTAGTTTCATTCTTTTACAAGTGGTTGACCCATTTTCCCAGCACCACTTGTTGAAGAGATTGTCTTTTCTCCATTGTATATTCTTGCCTCCTTTTGCAAAGTTAAGGTGTCCATAGGTGTATGAATTTATCTCTGGGCTTTCTATTTTGTTCCATTGATCTATATTTCTGTCTTTGTGCCAATACCATACTGTCTTGATGATGGTAGCTTTGCAGTATATTCTGAAGTCAGGCAGGTTGATTCCTCCAGTTCCATTTTTCTTTCTCAAGATTGCTTTGGCTATTCGAGATTTTTTGTGTTTCCATACAAATTGAGAAATTATTTACTCTAGTTCTCTGAAAAATACCATTGGTAGGTTGATAGGAATTGCATTGAATCCATAGATTTCTATGGTTAGTAAACACATTTTCACGATATTGATTCTTCTGATGCATGAACATGGTATATTTCTCCATCTATTTTTGTCATCTTTGATTTCTCTCATCAGTGTTTTACAGTTTTCTATATAGAGGTCTTTTGTTTCTTTTTTTTTTTTTTTCTTTTTTTTTTTAATTTTATTTTATTTTTAAACTTTACATAACTGTATTAGATTTGCCAAATATCAAAATGAATCTGCCACAGGTATACATGTGTTCCCCATCCTGAACCCTCCTCCCTCCTCCCTCCCCATTCCATCCCTCTGGGTCGTCCCAGTGCACCAGCCCCAAGCATCCGGTATCGTGCATCGAACCTGGACTGGCAACTCATTTCTTACATGATATTTTACATGTTTCAATGCCATTCTCCCAAATCTTCCCACCCTCTCCCTCTCCCACAGAGTCCATAAAACTGTTCTATACATCAGTGTCTCTTTTGCTGTCTCGTACACAGGGTTATTGTTACCATCTTTCTAAATTCCATATATATGCGTTAGTATACTGTATTGGTGTTTTTCTTTCTGGCTTTTTTTGTTTCTTTAGGAAGATTTATTCCTAATTATTTTATTGTTTTCATTGCAATGGTGAATGGAATTGTTTCTTTAATTTCTCTTTCTATTCTCTCATTGTTAGTGTATAAGAATGCAAGTGATTTCTGTGTTAGTTTTATATCCTGCAAATTTACTATATTCACTGATTAGCTCCAGAAATTTTCTGGTGGAGTCTTTACGGTTTTCTATATAGGGGATCATGTTATTTGCAAAGAGTGAGAGTTTTACTTCTTCTTTTCCAATGTGGATTCCTTTTATTTCTTTTTCTTCTCTGATTGTTGTGGCTAAAACTTCCAAAACTATGTTGAATAGTAGTGGTGACAGTGGGCACCTTTGTCTTATTCCTGGCTTTAGGGGAATCACTTTCAATATATCACCAGTGAGGATAATGTTTGCTGTGATATGATAAGGTTTATCATATATGGCTTTTATTATGTTGAGATATCTTCCTTCTATGCCTGATTTCTGGAGGGTTTTTTATCATAAATGTATGTGGAATTTTGTCAAAAGCTTTCTCTGCATTTATTGAAATAATCATATGGTTTTTATCTTTCAATTAGTTAATGTGGTGTATCACATTGATTGATTTGCAAAAGTTTTAGAATCCTTGCATGCCTGGGATAAAGACCACTTGTTCATGATGTATATTTTTGATGTTGTTGAATTCAGTTTGCTAGAATTTTGTTGAGGATTTTTGCATCTGTGTTCATCAGTGATATTGGCCTGTAGTGTTTTTTTTTTTTTTTTTTTTGGTGGCATCTTTGTCTGGTTTGGTATTAAGGTGATGGTGGCCTCATGGAATGAGTTTGGAAGTTGACCTTACTCTGCAAATTTCTGGAAGAGTTTGAGTAGGATAGGTGTTAGCTGTTCTCTAAATTTTTGGTAGAATTCAGCTGTGAAGCCGTCTGGTCCTGGGCTTTTATCTGTTGGAAGATTTCTGATTACAGTTTCGATTTCCGTTCTTGTGATCAGTCCACTAAGATTTTCTATTTCTTCCTGGTTCAGTTTGAAAAGTTATACTTTTCTAAGAATTTGTTCATTTCCTCCAAGTTTTGCATTTTATTGGCATATAGTTGCTGAGAGTAGTCTCTTATGATCATTTGTATTTCTGTGTTGTCTGTTTTGATTTCTCCATTTTCATTTCTAATTTTGTTGATTTGATTTTTTTCCCTTTTTTACTTGATGTATCTGGCTAACGGTTTGTCTATTCTATTTAACTTCCCAAAGAACCACCTTTTACTTTTGTTGATTTCTGCTTGGTCTCCTTCGTTTCTTTTCAGTTATTTCTGCCCTAATTTTTAAGATTTCTTTCTTTCTACTAAACTTGGGGTTCTTCATTTCGTCCTTTTCTAGTTGCTTTCGGTGTAGTTCAGTTCAGTTCAGTCACTCAGTCGTGTCCGACTCTTTGTGACCCCATGAATCGCAGCACGCCAGGCCTGCCTGTCCATCACCAACTCCCGGAGTTCACTCAGACTCACATCCATCGAGTTAGTGATGCCATCCAGCCATCTCATCCTCTGTCGTCCCCTTCTCCTCCTGCCCCCAATCCCTCCCAGCATCAGAGTCTTTTCCAATGAGTCAACTCTTCGCATGAGAGTTAGGTTATTTATTTCACTTTTCTCTTGTTTCTTGAGGTAAGCTTGTATTGCTATCAGCCTTCCCCTTAGCAGTGTTTTTACTGAATCCCATAGGTTCTGGGTTGTTGTGTTTTCATTTACGTTCGTTTCTATGCATATTTTGATTTTGTTTTTTATTTCTTCTGTGATTTGTTGGTTATTCAGCAGCCTGCTGTTCAGCCTGTATATGTTTGTGTTTTGAAAGCTTTTTTCCCTGTAGTTGACGTATACTCTTACCATATTCTGATCAGAAAAGATGCTTGGAATGATTTCAATTTTTTGAATTTACCAAGGCTAGATTTATGACCCAGGAAGTGATCTATCTTGGAGAAGATTCCGTGTGCACTCGAGTAAAAGGTGAAATTCATTGTTTTGGGGTGAAATGTCCTATAGATATCCATTAGGTCTAACTGGCCCACTGTATCATTTCAAGTTTGTGTTTCCTTGCTAATTATTTGTTTAGTTCATCTATCCATAGGTGTGAGTGGGATATTAAAGCCTCCACTATTATTGTGTTATTGTTAATTTCCCCTTTCACACTTGTTAGCATTTGCCTTACATATCGCAGTGATCCTATGTTGGGTGCATATGTATTTATAATTGTTATATATTCTTCTTGGATTTATCCTTTGATCATTATGTAGTGTCCTTCTTTGTCTCTTTTCATGGCCTTTATTTCAAAGTATATTTTATCTGATGTAAGTGTTGCTACTCCTGCTTTGTTTTGTTCTCCATTTGGGTGAAATAACTTTTTCTAGACCTTCACTTTCAGTCTGTACGTGTCCCCTGTTTTGAGGTCGGTCTCTTGTAGACAGCATATATAAGGGTCTTGTTTCTGTATCCATTCAGCCAGTCTTTGTGTTTTGGTTGGGACATTCAATCCATCTGCATTTAAGGTGATTATTGAGAAGTATGGTCCCATTGCCATTTACTTTGTTGTTTTGGGTTCGAGTTTATAAACATTTTCTGTGTTTCCTATCTGGAGAAGATCCTTCAGCACTTGTTGAAGATCTGTTTTAGTGGTGCTGAATTCTTTTAGCTTTTGCTTGTCTATAAAGTTTTTGATTTCTCCTTCATATTTGAATGAGATCCTTGCTGGGTAGAGTAATCTGGGTTGTAGGTTTTTCTCTTTCATCACTTTAAGTATGTCTTGTCATTCCTTTCTGGCCCGAAGAGTTTCTATTGACAGATCAGCTGTTATCCTTATGGGGATCCCATTGGGTTTTATTCTTTGTTTTTCCCTTGCTGCTTTTAATATTTGTTCTTTGTGTTTTATTTTCTTAGTTTTGTTAATATGTGCTTTGTGGTGTTTCACCTTGGGTTTATCCTGTTTGGACTCTCTGGGTTTCTTGGACTTGGGTTGCTATTTCTTTCCTCATTTTAGAGAAGTTTTCAACAATTATCTCCTCAAGTATCTTTTCATGGCCTTTCTTTTTGTCTTCTTCTTGTGGAACTGCTATGACTTGAATGTTGGGTTCATTTGACATTGTCCCAGAGGTCTCTGAGATTGTCTTCATTTCTTTTAATTTTTTTTTTCATTTTTCCTCTCTGCTTCATTTATTTCCAACATCTATCTTCTACATCATTTTCCTATCTTCTGCCTCAGTTCTTCTACCGTTGGTTCCTCCAGAGTGTTTTGATCTCACTTATTGTGTTATTCATTATTGACTGACACTTTTTTATTTCTTCTAGTTCCTTGTTAAACATTTGTTGCATCTTCTCAGTCCTCGACTCCAGACTATTTATCTGTAAGACCAATTTTTTTTCCAAGATTTGTTTTTAAATTTTATTTTATTTTTAAACTTTACATAACTGTATTAGTTTTGCCAAATATAAAAATGAATCCACCACAGGTATACATGTGTTCCCCATCAAAATCCCCAAGATTTTGAATCATTTTTACTATCATTATTCTGCATTCTTTTTCAGGCAGACTCCTATCTCCTCCTGTTTTGTTTGGTTTGGTGGGCATTTATCATGTTCCTTTACCTGCTGAATATTTCTCTGCCTTTTCATCTTGCTTAAATTGCTGCATTTGGGGTGGCCTTTCTGTATGCTGGTAGTTTGTGGTTCCTCTTTATTGCAGATATTCCTCCCTGTGGATGGGGTTGGAGAAGTGGCTTGTCAAGGTTTCCTGGTTAGGGAAGCTTGTGTCGGTGTTCTCGTGGGTGGAGCTGGATCTACTCTCTCTGTATTGCAATGAAGTGTCCAGTAGTGAGTTTTGAGGTGTCTATGGGTTTGGTGTGACTTTTGGCCACATGTGTTTTTGTGCTTAGAGTTATGTTCCTGTGTTGTTGGAAAATTAGCTTGGTATGTCTTGCTCTGAAACTTGTTGGCTCTTGAGTGGAGCTTGGTTTCAGTGTAGGTTTTGAGGCTTTTAGTTGAGCTCGTGTTGATTTATGTTGCCTGGAGTCAGGAGTTCTCTGGAGTTTTCAAGTTTTGTATTTAAGCCTCCTGCCTCTGGCTTTCAGCCTTATTCTTACAGTAGTCTCAAGACTTCTCCATCCATACAGCACCAATGGTACAACATCTAGGTTAATGGTGAAAATATTCTCCCCAGTGGGTGACACCCAGAGAGGTCCACAGAGTTACATGGAGAAGAGAATAGGGAGGAGGGAGATAGAGATGACCAGGGGAAGAAGAGGAGGAATCAAAAGGGGAGAGAGCAATCTAGCCAGTAATCAATTCCCAATGTGCTCTCCACAGCCTGGAACACTCAGAGAGGTTCACAGAGTTACATAGAGAAGAGAATAGAGAGGAAGGAGATAGAGGTGACCAGGAGGAGAATAGGCAGAGTCTAAAGGAGAGAGACAGATCTAGCTAGTAATCAGTTCCATAAGTGTTATCCACAACCCAGAACACGCAAAAAGATTCACAGAGTTGGGTAGAGAAGAGAAAGCAGAGGGAGGAGATAGAGGTGATATGTGGGAGAAAAAGAAGGGTCAAAAAGGGGAGAGAGCAGTCAAACCAGTAATCACACTCCTAAGTAAAAATAGGTACTGAAGATTGGATTCTTTAAGGTACAAAATTGATAACAAAAATCAAAAAAGCAAAGATTAAAAAAGAGCAAAAGAGACACTGATGTGTAGAACAGTCTTTTGTACTCTGTGGGAGAGGGAGATGGTAGGATGATTTGGGAGAATGGCATTGAAACATATATAATATCATATATGAAACGAGTCGCCAGTCCAGGTTCGATGCACGATACTGGATGCTTGGGGCTGGTGCACTGGAACGACCCAGAGGGATGGCATGGGGAGGGAGGAGGGAGGAGGGTTCAGGATGGGGAACACGTGTATACCTCTGGCAGATTCATGATGATATATGGCAAAACCAATACAATATTGTAAAGTTAAAAAAAAAATCCATAGTAGAGGTTAGACTCTCAAAAATAGAATATTAAAAAAAATCACAAAAATTATAAAAAAAACTATATATATGAAATTTGCTTTAAAAATAGGGTCCTTTTTTGCAAGGTAACAGTAGGTTATAAAAATGAAAATTAAAGGAGTAATAAAAAATTAAAAATAAAAAAATACAAATTACAAAATGATAATAGTAAAATATATCTGGGAATTTATCTGGAGCTGCAGATGGCAGTGTGGTGTCAGTTCAGTTTCACATAGTTCCTTGTTCCAGCTTATACTTCTTCTCAAGGTCTATAGGCCCTTTCCAATGTAGTCAGTGCTAACGCAGGGTTTTAATCTGTTGCACCTGTCACTTCCAGAGCAGTTCCCTCTTCTTTATTTTGGCTTCCTCTGTTTGCAAGTCTCTTCAGTGTCTAATTTCTGGCCTGACACAAGGGGGCCAAAGTGGTCACTTATTTAGGCTCACTTGTTCAGTTGTTCTGTGGGGAGGGAGGAACACTGCAAACAAATATCAGTGGTATATGTGGGGAGTGCTTGCAGTGTCTAGGCCACACTAGGTTTGCCCCCACTAACGGTGTGTGTGCTTTCCCAGTCTTACACTGCTCAGGCTCCAGGTTGCTCTGCAGGGGAGCTGTCTAATGCAGGCCCTGGGTTGGATGCACTTCCCAGGTCTAAGCCACCCTTGTTCAGGTTCTTGGGTACTCCACAAAGACACTGACTCCGATGGGCTTACTTTTTTGCCCTTCTGAAGTCCGAGGAGCTCAGGCGACCAGGTGCTTGGTAAGTGCACTCTCCCAGCTGGGCAATTCGTCTTATCACCTCCCTGGTCCAGCCCCTCGGATTCCTGGGTGCACCATGAGAGCGCTGTCTCAGGTGTGCTGTGTGTCTCCTCTGGGGAGCTGATCTCTGACTGAGACCGTCCTGGTGGATGTCATCCACCCAGGATCCTGGGAAATCTTCATTAGTAAATGGGAGGCTGCTCACAATTTGGTGGAGGATGCCATCGCTGGGGCCAAGATTGCCCCTCCCCTGCCTGTCTGCCTCTTCTGGGGGGAAGGGCCGGTCCACAGCCGGCTAGCTCTCCTCTGATATTCACTCAGTGCTTTGTTCTGTGAGCAGACCATGCTGTGCTTCAGAGCTTTTAGCGGGAAAATTATCTCTCTCTCTCTCTCTCTCTCTTTTTTTTTTTTTTTTTTTCTTCTCTGGCTATTCCCACAGTTTGGGTCGGTATCTCCTGTTAGCTCCCTCAGATTGTCCTCAGGGCATTCAGGCCTGGTCCCCACCCTATGGGTGAAGCCCACGCCTCCCTGTTCAGCCCCTGTTCACTGCTGGCAGACACCAGTGTCCTGTCTACCTCTCCGCTGGGAATTGCGGCTAGCTGCATGATCTGTGGGTTCTTTTTTTTTTTTTTTTTTTTTTTTTTCCTCCCGGTTATGTTGTCCTCTGAGATTCCAAAACTCCCCACAGACCTACCAGTGAGAGGGTTTCCTGGTGTTTGGAAAGTTCTCCTCCTTCATGACTCCCTCCCTGGGATGGATCTCTATCCCTAACTCTTTTGTCTCTGTTTTTATCTTTTATATTTTTCCCTACCTCCTTTTGAAGAGAATGGGCTGCCTTTCTGGATGTCTGGTGTCCTCCACTAGCATTCAGAATTTGTTTTCTGGAAGTTGCTTGGCATTCAAATGATCTTTCAATGAATTTGTGGGGGAGAAAGTGGTCTCTCTGTCCTATTCCTCTGCCATCTTAGGACCACCCCCCTTATCCCACTTTTTGATTGGGTGTTTTGTTTTTCTGGTATTGAACGTATGAACTGCTTGTATATTTTGGAAATTATTCCTTTGTCAGTTTTTTAATTTGCTATTATTTTCATTCTGAGTGTTATATTTTCACCTTGTTTATAGTTTCCTTTTCTGTGCAAAAGCTTTTAAGTTTAATTAGGTCCCAGTTGTTTACTTTTGTTTTTATTTCCATCACTCTAGGAAGTGGGTCATAGAGGATATTGCTTTGATTTATGTCAAAGAGTGTTCTGCCTCTTTTCCTCTAAGTGTTTTATAGTTTCTGGTCTTACATTTAGGTCTTCAATCTATTTTGAGTTTATCTTTGTGTATGGTGTTAGGAAGTGTTCTAATTTCATTCTTTTCACATGCAGCTGTCCAGTTTTCCCAGAACCACTTATCAAAGAGGCTGTCTTTGCTCCATTATATATTCTTGCCTCTTGTGTCAAAAAATAAGGTACCCCTAGGTGCATAGGTTTATTTCTGGGCTTTCTGTCTTGTTCCATTGGTCTATATTTCTGTTTTTGTGCCAGTACCATACTGTGTTGATGGCAGTAGCTTTGTAGTATTATCTGAAGTCAGGAAGATTGATTCCTCCAGCTCCATTCTTCTTTCTCAAAACTCCTTTGGCTCTTTTTCATTTCCATATAAATTTTGAAATGTTTTATTCTAGTTCTGTGGAAAATGCCATTGGTAACTTGATAGGGATTGTATTGAATCTGTAGATTGAATTTGGTAGTATAGTCATTTTGACAATGTTGATCTTCCTACTCAGGGATGTGGAATATCCCTCCATTTGTTTATGTCATCTTTGATTTCTTTCATCAGTGTCTTATAATTTTCTGTATACAGTCCTTTTGTCTCCTTAGGTAGGTTTATTCCTAGATATTTAATTCTTTTTGTTCCAATGGTGAATGGGACTGATTTCTTAATTTCTATTCCTGATTTTTCATTGTTAGTATTTAGGAATGCAAGTGATTTCTATGTATTGATTTTGTACCCTGTGACTTTGTTAAAATCACTGATTAGTTCTGGTAACTTTCTGATAGTACCTTTGTGGTTTTCTATGTATAGTATCATGTCATAAGCAAACAATTAATGCTTTACTTCTTGTTTTCCAATCTGGATTCCTTTTATTTCTTTTTTTTCTCTGAGTGCTGTAGTTAGGGCTTCCAGAACTATGTTGAATAATAGTGGTGAGATTGGAAACCTTGTCTTGTTCCTGATCTCAGGGGGGAATGCTTTTAGTTTTTCACCATTGAGAATAATGTTTGCTGTGGGCTTATCCTGTATACAGCCTTTATTATGTTGAGATGTAGGTTCCTTATATGCCCAGTTTTTGAACAGTTTTAATCATAAATGGGTGCTGAATTTTGTCAAAGGCTTTTTCTGCATCTATTGAGATTATCATATGGCTTTTATCTTTGAATTTTTTAATATGGTGTATCACATTGATTGATTTGCATAAATTGAAGAATCCTTGCATCCCTGGAATAAACCCAACTTAATCATGGTGTGTGAGCTTTTAGATGCATTGTTGAATTCTGTTTGCTAAAATTTTGTGGAGGATTTTGCATCTACTTTCATCGGTGATACATGTCTATAGTTTTCTTTTTGTGTGTTGTCTTTGTTTAGTTTTGGTACCAAGGTGGTGGTGGCCTCGTAGAATGAATTTGTAAGTGTCCCTTCCTCTGCAATCTATGTTCACAGAAATATTGGTCTGTAATTTTTTTCCTTGTAATATCTTTGTCAGATTTTGCTATTAATGTAATTATGGCTTCATAGAATGAGTTAAGAAGTATTATCTCTGCTTCTTAACACATGGTTCAGTGAAAAAATCTCAAGAGAAATTTTAAAATATTTTGAACGAAGTGAAAATGAAGTCACAACCTATCAAAATTATGGAATGCAGTCAAAGCTTAGGGAGTTTTACAGCACTGAATGCATACATTAAAAAAGAAGAAGTATATGAAATCAAATAATCTAAACTTATACCTTAAGAACCTAGCAAAAGAAGAGCAAGTAAATTTCAACACAAGCAGAACAAAATAAATGATAAAATTAGAGCAATATCAATGAAATTAAAAATAGGAAATAAAGAGAGAAAATTAAAAGAAAAGGTCTTTCTTTGAAAAGACCAAATAGTATCAATGCATTTTGAGCCAGGCTATCCAAGAGAAAAAGAGTGAGAAACAAATGACAAATTACTAGTACAAAAAATAGAGGAAGGGACATTATAACATATTCCATGGATATTAAAATAATAATAAAGATATATTATGAACTACTCTATGCCACAAATTTGATACCTTAGATGAATCAATTATCTGAAAGACACAATGTGCCAAAACTGACAAAACAGGAAATATACATTTGGAATAGATCTATATCTATTAAAGAAAATGAGTCAATAATTATGATACTTCCAAAACGTAAAAGTACCAGGCCCAGATGGGTTTGCTGGTGAATTCTACCAGATATTTGATGAATAAATTATACCAATTGCCTATAAACACATCTTAATACACTGGATTTCAGGAATATTTATTGGTTATAACACTAAGTGTTGGCAGCAGAATTAAAAACAGATAAACTGAAATACATCAAAATTAAAAACTCCTGTGTGTCATAGAAAATAATCAATGGAGTGAATAGGTAACTTGTGGAATAGGAAAAAAATTGCAAATCACATAACTAGCATGTAGCTAATATCTAGAATAAAAACACTTCCAACTCAAAAACAAACAAAAAGCAAATAACCCAAAGAAAAAATAAGCAAAAGGCTTGAAGAAATGTTTATCTAGAGCAGATATGGAAATGGCCAGTAAGCACATGATATAATTCTCAACACCACTGGTCATTTTAGAAATGCAAATAAAATCACAATAAGATACCACCATATAGAAGCAGGATCAAGATGGCTGAGTAAGAAGACCCTGAACTTACCTCCCCATTGCTAAACACATCAAAACTAAAATACTATACAAAGCAACTTTCACTGAGAACAATCTGAAGACTAGCAGACTGGCTCTTCTACAATCAAAGCTGTAAAAAAGGAACCACATGGACTTTGCTAGGACGGGAGAGGAAGTGATTTTTTCAGAAACCACATACCTAGTAGTGATTCAGAAAAGGGAGACATTACAGGCAAGCAATATTTGCAAGCAAGCTGCTTGGAAAATATAGTTGCTTTATTGTATTATGATGGTCAGTCAAATAATTTAAACTCATTTAAACTCATTCCTTCCAACCAACAAATGAATTGACATTTTGATTGAACTGAATGAATTGGATAGTTTTGATTCCTTGTTGATTATCCTTAGTCCCCTTCCTTTTCCCTTTCCCAGTCCATAATTAAACATAGCTAAAATTTTTATAGCAGGAAAAAAAATAACCCTCAAGAACTTAAGGTTTTATTTAATATTTTGATTTTTCATTACTAGTTTGTTTTAAATTCCCAGTGGGTTTGAGTGTTTGAAAAAAAATCTATTTTTATTAAAAAGAAGGAGAAAAAAAAGCCTTTTTAAATATCCTTGTAAAATGTGCATGTATGTATGTGTGGTAATAATTTTTGCAAATCTCCAAATTTTTTCAGATATATAATATTTTAATAACACATAATTTGTTATGCATCAGAAACAAATGTAAAAGAGCTTAATTAATAAGTTTTTTTGAACAAGAATAATGTAATTAATTTGTTTTAGGGTTTCAGAAGATCTGGGATCTTTTAACGTTTGATGTAATTCATCACTACAACAATAAATAATGCAATAAAATTTTATCCAGAGGTACTGAGTTAACAAATTTAAGTGAAAATCCGTTTATTTTAAAATAAAGTTTTTTTTTTTTTTTCTTTTTACAAAAGTAGTAATTTTTCACTATAGAAATCTTGGGTCATTTTCACTGAGTATTTTGAAAGTATTTTGGAAAGAAGGCATGCTTTTCTGTAATTTTGTAGATTCAAAAGTGCCTATCCATTGTAATGGAGGCAGCATTTGCATATTCCCATCAATGTTCATTAAAACCTCACTTTACTATCATTCAACTAAATATAATATGTTACTAACCTAAGGTGGCTGGATTTAACAAGTAAAATGCAGGATATTCAGCTAAATTATTTTGTTTTTTGGTATTCTAATGCTTGTGCTCAGTCACTATGTTGTGTCTGATTCTCTGTGACCCATGGACTGTAGACCACCAGGCTCCTTCATCCATGGGATTTTCCAGGCATGTATACTGGTGTGGGTTGCCATTTCATCTTCCAGAGAATATTCCTGAACCAGGCATTGAACCTCGTCTCCTGTATCTTCTGCATTGGCAGATGGATTCTTTACCACTGAGCCACTCAAATATTGTCCTGTATCTTAACTTTCAATTTTATGGTCTGAACTTTAATGTTTTTCTCTGCTTTTCAGATAATTAAAATTTGCTTATTAAGAAATTAACAAAACGTAAAACAAATACAAACAACCGTGTTCTATACCTTGGAACACATTTAGATTACTCTCCCATACTAGTGTGCTGCTGCTGCTGCTAAGTCACTTCAGTCGTGTCTGACTCTGTGCGATACCATAGACGGCAGCCTACCAGGCTCCCTCATCCCTGGAATTCTCCAGACAAGAACACTGGAGTGGGTTTCCATTTCCTTCTCCAATGCATGAAAGTGAAAAGTGAAAGTGAAGTCGCTCAGTCGTGTCCGACTCTTCGTGACCCCATGGTCTGTAGCCTACCAGGCTCCTCCGTGTATGGGATTTTCCAGGCAAGAGTACTGGAGTGGGGTGCCATTGGCTTCTCCAACTTACTAGTGTACCCAGATCCAATAGAGAGGTAGATCCTCTCGCAGTCAGAAACCAGTGGGTTTTGTAGTCAGACAGACCTGTCTGCCACCAATTCTCAACTTTCAATTCTTTGTATGTAACATTGGGTAATATATACATAAAATGATTGTTGTGAAGGTTAAATGAAATAAAATGTGTAGAGTGCCACACATGTATTTATTTGGCTCTTTCTTCAGACAATTAAAATATTTAATTATATTTACCAAACTCTTCTGGGGCAAAATCTTGGAACTAGTACATTTCAACGTTTACTTTTATTATGAAATCATTCAAATATATCCAAAGGTAGACATAATAGTACCAAAATCCCATGTACTTAATACTCAGCTTCAATAATTATGAACAGGTTGCCATTTTCATCATCTCTTATTTTTGTTCCTGGAGACTTCTAAAGTGTATCCCAGACATGATATACTTTTACACACATACTTCAATATATATTAGAAATATATTTTACAATAAAAACCACTCTCTTTTTCAAAAATTAGCTGAAAATTGAAATTACCTCCCCCATTACTTGACCCTACCTGTTAATTGGTGTACCTTGTAAATTAAATGTCAAAAAAAATTGGTATTGAGATACCTAGATTATAGCACTCCAGAATTGACTGCAGATAAGATAAACACAGAGAAAAGTCTTCACCCAAAACAAAAAAAGAGACTTCACTGCTAAACAGTTAAGAGCAGCTTTACATAAACAAACAAACAAAATTAGGAAATGAGAAATTTTATTTGCCATTACAATTTCATTTTTGCACCAATGGAATGAGACTAGGTACTTGAAACTAACTGAAGCCTGCTATTGGATATACTTTATGTTTGAAAGCCTGCAGTTACTAAGGTGACTTGAAATCCAGATACTAATAAATGAACCAAGCTCCACTATAAATAATTATATGGGATTATTCTTCTAACAAATTAATTATTTGAACTTCTGTATCTGTGTAAACATTAAAGTTAAATGCACCATCACTGACACATAATATTTAAAGCAAGCAAAGTAAAAGTGAAAAGTAGAATATGCACACGTATAAGATTTCTATTTCTATGTGCATTGACAACTGGGCAAATTTTAGCCAATATCAACTCCCTGAAAATTTATAAATTCCAGTAGGGATAGAATGGGAAATAGAAGAGATGGAGATTTGAAAGACATGGAGTATATTCTCAAGTTCTACCTCTAACCAGCTAGATGGCATGAATAAGGATGATGTGAGATGAATGCCCTCCATTGTAAAGATGTTGTATAAAACACACTGATTTTTAGTGCTATATACTTTTTTTTTATATGATAAAGAATCTCATGGTTTTAATGAAACAGCAAATCTGCTAGGTGAATTGGAGGTTTATGTGGTAACTGTTTCCCACCTAGCAGTGGAACACGTAGATGGAAATATGCATGCAAGTTGAAGGTATTAATGCCTGAGGGCAGCAGAAAAACCCACTGTCTATTTCAGCATCTATTTTCAGGATTTTTGCAGGTTTACTCAAATGAGTTTGCAGTCAAAAACTTCCCCTTTCCTCCCTTCTTTCATCTAACCCTGTGTGGGTTCCTGCACCCTTCTGACCTCCAGAGGTAAGGTGATAATGGAGAAGGGCAGAGGGAGAAAAGGATTGGTGAATTTTCTGAATTGGCCTAATTGAAAAACAAAGCTAGCTACATTTTATCCTTCCTGGTAAACATTTGTTGAACAGAGTAGAGATAGATATTTCTTTTCCTTTTAAAATCAATGACTGCTTTGTGGTTTAACGAATAATTTATTAGTCTTTGAATTTGATAGGTTTTCATCACTAACATGAGCCAAACCATTCCAGTCTGTTCAAATACTTTTGATTTTTACATCTGAGCAGAACTTTTCTGGGATATATGTTCTGTACATGCAGGTATTATTAAACAGGAAACTGGTCCAAATGACAATGGATGTCTTCTCTACAGCTAGCTTCCAGTTTCAAATTCAATATCTCACTAATTACAATTAGTGTTTTATTTATATTTAAACATGCAAGCTTCTTAAATTTACACTCAATTTTATGAATGGAGCCTTTATTGAACCTTTTTTCTTACTTGCCTCTCCACTCTACTTTAAAATTCTCTTCTGAAGCTTTCTCCCCTTCTCTACCACAGTGCTTGGGCTTTGCAAAGTAATTCATGAGTGCAGTTAAAGAGAAGTCTTTAACAGCTGATCTGCATTTTTTTTTTCAGCACAATATCATCTGACAGTAATAGTTTGAATAAGGTGTACTTTTTGCTGGGTGGAGCAAAGAGTAATAAATTAGTTTTGAACTTTTATGATCTTGTATAACAGTCTACAACAGACCCTTATTCAAATTAATTGTAAAAGTGAAAATGGATTAATAACTGTTGTACTATATAACCTTTTACATAACTATAGCCTGAAGAAGTGCACACTTTAAGAGCTACTACCTTATTTCATTCTTGTAATTCTTAACAGAAGACCCTTTCTATTATAGAAAAAAAAAATACATAAATAAGCAACTGATTGTTTATAGATTTATTTATGGAATTTATTTTAATAAAATATCTCTATTTTTCCCTGACATGATTGGGAGATGCAGTGGAAAGCAGGCTCAAAGAAGAAAACTATCAAAAGTAATTTGACATTAAAGGGCATACTAAGTAGTAGAGATGCTGCGTTTCAGGAGACATCATATTAGATTATATTGTATTTTTGTAGATTTATTATCAATGGCGTGTCATTTGTCTGAAAATTTAAAAAATAGATGTAATAATTTTAATAGGCCACAAGACTGTAAGTAGGTAAGCCCAGAACCAATATAGTTATTTTCCAGAGAAAGAGTGATATTTAGTGACTTCCCCACAATAATTACCCAGCCCTGTTCTATATTTTAGTAGCTGAATGAAAAAGAAAACCCAGATCTTCAGACTCCCGTGTTAAAACTACCTCTCTGTCACTAAGAATGTTTGCACAATAAAGTCAGATACATCTTTTTTAATGCCGGAAACCACTAGATTATGATTCAGTGCAGCAAAAGTAAGGAGGCTCTTCATTTCAAACTGTTCAAAAATTTTGAAGGTGTGAGAATTGGAGAGCCCCCTCAAGGTGCTTAGACCTAAAGTAATTCAGTGACAGTCTAAGATGGACTTCAGAAGCAACATTAGGGTAAGGATAAAGAAATTAGGAAACAAACTCCACACCCTAACCAGCTGTGAGACTAGGCAATTCCCTTCCTTTTTTTGGTTTTAGATTTCTTATCTTTAATAGGGTTAGTTAGACTAGAATTAGTAATTTTTTGTGGAACAGATAGCAGTTTAGTCTCAAAAAAAGTTTTAAACTGTATATAAAACTCAGGACCCCCTCATCAGAAAATGGGAAACAGCCATAGAGCCACCCTCACTCACACCCATATTTATACATCATTTTATCAACAGTTTAAAGAGATTTGTTTACACCTAAAGCTCTTATATAGACTCCAGTTTAAGAATGGTGCTGTGAATATTCGTTCAGTTCTAACAATTTGATTTTATGTTTTTCTAATGCGGTTAAGTACAAGTTATTTATGTACACTGCATACCAGTGAAGATGACTACCCAGTCAAAATATTTAAAACCTAGGGCAGGCAAGGGTTTTTCCCAGGATTATTATCCCTTTTGATGGTCTCATATTCTTATGTCCAGACTAAGAATCCATAATGACAAAACCCTGAAAAGAAACCTATTAGTTTTAGAAAATGGCAATATCAAAGTTGAAACAATTGTTTAAATTTACTCACTCAATTCTTAAATAATTATATATAAATTTAATGAAGCTAAAATCACAAGTATTTTTCTTAATAAAACTCAAAATTATAAAATTAACAAAATTCTTTAGGCTTTCATCAAAATTATATTTAATATAAATTAGGTATATTTTAGTTTTGTTGTTGTTGTTGATATTATCTGGGAGAGGGTTTTCACATCTGAGAGTATTTAAGGCCTAAGAAGGTCTTAAAACTGTTCTTATCTGACTCCTACTCTCCGGTTTTCTGCAAGGAAGTAGTGTTTTGTATCAGGGCCATAAGATTCACATATACTACGACCCTATCTTGAAAACATTTTTTGTTAATAAGAAAGGAGAAAGCAGTTTCAGGCACAAGGAAACAATAAATCTTAGGCTCTTGATCCTGAAATTGTGGGTATGGGAGTGGGTATTGGAATGCCACCTAAAGTGCAAGCAGAGAGGAGAGAAAACAGGAAATTGTACTGTTGTTAGAATTTCAATGTTGGCTCAAGTAGTTTCTGCTTTCTGTAAGGTCTTTGGTGGTATGTAGTTGTTTTGTTTGTTTTAAACTCTTTACTACACAATCATTTCAATATAAAAAGCTGAGAGAATCATATAATGAGCTCCACTTCTAAAATTTATTCGTATTTTGTATATTTGTTTCATCTATTTTTGTGAATTATTTTAATTTTAGACATAATGATGGTTTACCCATAACTTTATCCATATGTATCTCTGAAAAATGAGGGCATTTTTCTAAATCAGCAAACTATCACTATTATACTTATTAATGGAATATATGATATCTATATATAATTTCATTTCTAGGTCATATTTGAAATCTTCTATTGTCCAAAAAATGTCTTTTAAAGCTTACTCAAATCAAAATATAATCAAACATCACACATAATTTTTTCTAATCTAACAGACTCCCATTTTCTTTTCTTTACAAGCTTGAACTGTTAAAAGAGGTAGAGACTTTGATTATACAGAATGTTTGATCTTAATTTAGTTATTTCCTTTCTGGTGGTATTTAATCCATTCCTCATATCCCTGTATTTCCTGTAAACTGAAAGTTAGGCTTAAAGGCTGGGTGAGATTTTTGGCAACTCTGTTGCATAGATGCCTCAGCATATCTCTTATTGCATTTTATCAAAAGGTGTATACTGTCTGATTGATAGGCTATTAGTAATAGTGAATGTTTGTTGGTTAGAGTGATAACAACTTGGTCCCTCCACTGTAAAATTTTATTTTCTCTCTTACGACTAGCAAGTAGAATACTTTTGATTATGCAAGCTTTAAAGGATGAAAGCCAGAGTAAATATAAGTGTAATAGAAGTGCCCCAGAATGTGATTTAAGAATTAACCCTTTTAATTCTTTTCAAATAATCTTTTTCATTTTTGGTGCTTAAGGCTGTCCTTTCTCCTTTCCTATTATCACCAGCTTTCTCTATAAAATATTGGGAAGTTGCTGGTGATATATTATTTTAGAAATGAACTTATGAGAAAATTCAAATATTTGCTCTTAATTACAATAAAAAATGACAGGAAATTACTTTAAAATTCACTTTGTCAGGCAGTTGTTTTAATAGAAACCAGTGTGTTTCATTACCATAATGTAAGACAGGAAAATATTTTAGAAAATTTCTTAAGTTTTTGTTGTTTATCACTTTTCATTTTGCAATATACTGTACTATTAAATCCTATGAATGCTTATACATTTTATCAAGCTCAGTTGTAACAAAGCACTTTTATAACTACAATAATATCCTTCTTCTCATATTTATGCAATGCTTGTGCTGATTTCACTGACCTAGGTATTGCTAATACTGCAGAACTATTAATACGTAGTTTAGGTCTGTTTTCAGTAAATTGAGTTGCCTTACCAATTGATTAATCACAACTGGTTGTTATTTTTAATGGAAAATAATTTAAGTTTTATAACTAACATCTGTGGAAAATCTCAAAAATTGCTTCTGAGGAATTCTTTTTGATGACTAACTTTTTTTTTGGTAAACACACCTGCTTGACTGACAAAAGAATCTGAGATTGCTTTAAGGAGTGAGGTCAAGTGAAGGTTAATCAAAGGAAATGACAGTGAAAATGCATTCATAGCTTTTGGTAAATTTTTAGTCATTACAAACATGTTCAAGTGCATGACTCTGGGCATGCATGCTCACACAAACAGCATTGAAACATACATTCCACAGATACAGTTTTATAAAATTAGATGACTCTTTTATTCTTATGATTTGGCTTTATGCTTATATTTCTGCTTCAAATTAGAATTTTGAAATTTAAAAATTGGATAGACTAAATTAGCTAGAAGGCATAGAAGAATTCAAATTACTCTTTTTTGGCTTGGAATGGCAATGAATTTTGGGAGAACATTGAAACAGAAGACCTTATATATTTAGAATTTATAGAAGATATTAAAGGGAAAATATACAGAACTTTTAAAATAACATAGTTTGATCCAGAAAAAATCTAGGAATAGGTAATGAATGTTTTCTACACACCCTTAGCTGGAAAGTGAATATTTGAGCAATTTTTTTTTTAAATGTTTTAACTTGTTATACATACAAGTGGTTTATTTCCAAAAAAAGAAATTTTTTTTTATTAAGAAATCCAAGTAGATTGTTAGATACATTCCCAAATAATGTTTAGTGATTATGAAAGTCTGATTAAATATTAATTCAATCCCATTTTATTGTTTTTGACTCCACTTTATCTAGACAAAATATAAAGTAAAAATGAAATGTATAAACAAACCAAGAAAAGGGATGTTTTAATATTGAAGATATTATTTCTTTGAAAGACATCTGTTAGCTGCAACAATCACTTGGTACTACTTTGATTTAACAGGATGTATTCAACTTTTAGTAACTATATCACTGCCTGAGACAACTGCCTGAAAGTAAGGAGGTTTCTTCTTTTTTTTTTTTTTTTTTCTTTTCATTTGAACTTATACAATTAATGTTACAAGGCATACCTCAGAGATACTGTGGATGGGTTCCAGACCACCCCAATAGAGGAAATATTGCAATAAAGTGAGTCACACATTATTTTTCCCATGCATATAAAGATTATCTTTGCACTATAGTGTAGTCTAGTAAGTTTGCAATAACTAATAAATGTTCTTTCCTTAATTAAAAAATACTTTACTGCTAAAAGATGTTAATCACCATCTGAGTTTTCAATGAGTCATAGTGTTTGTGCAGATTACCATAGCAAACATAACAGTAATGAAAAAGCTTGAAATATTGTGAGAATTACCAAAATGCGACACAGATGTGAAGTGAGCAAATGTTGTTGGACAAATGCACCAATAGACTTACTTGACACAGGGTTGCCACAAACCCTTAATTTATTTAAAATAAAACATAGTATCTATCAAGTATAATAAAGCAAGGTATAACAAAATAAGTTTTATATGTATTTAAAAATTTTGTGGCTGTGCAACAAAGACTTTTTCTGTTCCAATTTTCCCCAGAAAAGAAAGAAGAGACTAAATTTCCGCTTCAATGATAATTACTGACAGGAAAAAAAACAAAACAAAACAAAAAACACACCTCTTTCCCACTCTCTAAAAGTGTTAGATCACCAACAGTTATTAGATTTATTATAAGATCTTCTGAAGATGTTTTTTCTTGTATTAACATGGATAACTGTAGTGCAATCTATCTGAAGACACATTGGCAGACCTTTGCAAAGTTAACCTGAATGGATTACAAGGAACAGAAAGCCTTTAGTGTGAAACAAAACTGATGAATTTTATATCTTGGTGGACCTGCAAAAGTATGAAAATGAAAAAAAAAAAAGAAAAGGGGTGTTTCTACTATAATCTTGGTGGATCTATTCTTCTGAAAGAGTCTGTTTCTCTCTTCAATTATTCCCCTTGTGGCAGAAAATAAAGCTAGTGAGATGTACAATGTAGTAGTAATTAGTGTACTTTAATATCTATACAATCTGTATTTTCCCCAGGTAAAATCCTTTGGTATGTCACCTGGAGGATGCTACTAAAAGTAGGGTGTTATGAAAAAATGGGGATTTAAAAAAAACAGGACATCAGAAGAATTAAGCATTAATTAACTTAATTAAACTTTTAATTTAGTAATAAAAAATTCAAAAAACCATCCAGGAAAAATGTCCAGCTGTTAGTCCAGCTTCTAACATTGTTCTTTAACTCATTTTTCTTCCATTTTGCAGTGAGAAAATAAATACTCTTTTACACTTAAAGAGAAAAGGCATTATTTACAATATTTAGAACTACAGGCATTACAGAAGAGAAGGTTGATCATAAAAAGAGGTTAAGAAAATAATTTTAGAGTACTTTATGCTTATTTATCATAAGTGCTTATAATTTAGTCTTGTTCAATAAATTATGGATGACTCAAAGTGAAACTAAAAATCAGAGAGTCAGGCCTTATTTGATGGCCAATAATTTAATGTAGAATGAGAAGTGCTTTCATTATTTATGGATCTTTAATTGTCTAACTCCTAAATGCAAATGAGTAGTGTACCTAAAGAAAATGAACATGTCTCATAATCTCTGAGTTTGTTTCTTTATCTAAGAAATAGAGCAAACACTATTTACTTCATAAAGCTATTGTTTTAGAATGGAAAGAAAGAATTTTAAGCCTTATCTGATTGGAAGCCTTTGTACATGTGCACATGAAAGTGATAAGTCAAAGTAATTGTTTAGAGAACCTAGTTAGAAATCTTCTTTCACTTTTAGATAATTTTAAAGGAAGTGCTAGTTGTAACTTGAGCCAGCTTTATCTATATTTCTCTTTTTATGCATTTTCTATCAGAAATACATTTTGATTCCCTTATAAAATCTTTCAAAGCTGAAAATATATTTTATTTAAGTTTTTTTTAATTTTAACTTTTTGAATTATGAAAGTATGATAATATATTTTCAGAAGACTTGGTAAATATGGAACAAGGTTACATATAGTTCTACTATAAATTATGATCTTTTGAGTAGATAAATTAAGATTTTTAATTGGAGAAGTTTCAATATCAACCTCTCAAAAATTAATAGGATGAATATACAGAGAAGTAGAAGGATATAGTAGACCTGAAAGGCACTGTGAACTAATTCAACATAATTAAGATTTGTAGAACTTTCACACAACAACAGGACACAAATTCTATTCAAGTTCCCATAGACTGTAAACTAGGAAACACTGCAACATATCCAGGGACATAAAACAAGGTGTAAAAATTTCATGGTCTAAAGATATTGAAATCATAGTCTGTTCTATTATCACTGTGGAATTATGTTAGAAATAAATATTAAAATATACTTAAAAATAACCCACATATTTTCAAGTGCAGTGTGACATTTACCAAGAGACATTTTCCAACTTAGCCATCGAAAGCCTCAATAAAGTTAGGCTGAAAAAAAAACAAAGAGGGTGACTGCAAAGAAGAAAGAATTTAAATGAAAAATTAGTATCAAAATGAGCAATTAATATTAAAGATATTTTAAACAAAATCCTATGTATTTGGAAACTAAATGTCCACTTTCAAATGATGAGTGTATCTAAGAAGCCATAACAGGAACATTAGAAAATATTTTTAATAGAATAAAAATGAAAAGAGAATTTACCAGAATGTGTTGCATGCAGCTGAAGCTGCTCAATGCAATTAAGTACAATGTGGAGCCTTGAATAAAGTATGAAAAAAAATAATGGATACCAGCATAAAATTTTGTGAACTTTGAACAAAATCTGTTCTTTAGTTAATGATATTTGTGCATACATGCAAGCTAAGTCTCTTGAGTCCTGTTGGACTCTTTGCAACCCTATTGACGTTAGCCAGCCAGCCTTCTCTGTCCATGGGATTCTCCAGGCAATAATACTGAAGTGAGTTGCCATGCCTTCCTCCAGGAGATCTTCCAGACCCAGGGGAACTAACTCGCATCTCCTGCATCTCCTGCACTGGCAGGTGGGTTCTTTACCACCTGCACCACCTGGGAAGTGCAGTAATACTGCATCACTTGTTAATTTCCTGTTTGTTTACTTTTTTAACAACATAGTATTTATTTATATTAGAAGAATTGGATCAGAAGTTTCAAGCCTCATTCAAAAAATTTTTAATCAGTAAGATAATAAATTTTCTAGATTTTAGCAGTAATACTATATGCCAAAATACATGGTATTATATCAAAGTTTTGTGTGAATATAAATTAGAAATCTAGCATTTTGTTCATACTAAGTCAAATAAATGGAATCAAAATGTCATAAACATTTTTAGCTCGGTAAAAGTTCATAACTTTTCCAAAATATATGCATTATATATATAATATTATACACACACACACACACACAACACAAAAGCTTTTCTACTAAGTTTGAGAAAGGCTTGAGAAAAAAGACAACAAAAAAAGAGATGGAGATCATATTCAGTGCTCCTGTTTCATTTAGTTTGTTTTCCAATTAAACTTTTTAATTAAAACTGTGAAATTCCCTCTTTTTTTCTGGTAGGGCTTAATAGAGTTCATCAAAGCCTGAAAAAGATGTATATATATATATATTTTTTTTTTCTTCTCTGTAAAGTGAAAGTAATAACTTCTATCTCATAAAACTGTTGTGAGGATCAAGTACCATAGTATAATGCTTTACAGATGAAATGATGTTATCTTAATGTTCATGGGTTTCACTTCCTATTTATGCTGGCTTTTGTACCCAGGGAGTTTATCAGCAGAGCTTCCTCTTCAAAAGAAGTTTCTTGATCGTGCCTGAGTTTGCACCGAACCAGTCACACTCACTTGATTTTTCTTGTAATAAAATTAGATACTTGCCTTTGGTTCACTAAGATGATAGTTTCAATTCATGTTATTCAAGACAAGTGATGCTAATTGGCCCTTGTGGAAATAAGAGTTGTCTTACTAATAGTCTTACTAATAGTCTTATAGTCCTACTAATGTCATGATTTAGTCACAGAGTGAACTGGCCACAGACTAATGACAGAACGACTGACTTCTTATTACGATATTCCCACACTCTCTGCCTTTTCACTTTACATTTTACTATATTGACAAATAAAAATATATTTATGCTTGTAAATATTCTTCAGATTTTAAGAAGACTGAAAGTGAACTTTATTGTACAGAAAGTGGTTTTCAAACTTGCTTGAAAAATAATAAAAATGTTTAGTTTTAGAGACTTGACAATATTTTAATATATGCACCTCCCAAGTCTTACCCAGCTGGAAGGAGGAACCCCTGGTGAATTTTCATATCTTCTGGAGAGCTAATGACAGTATTTTTTGGTGTGGAGATTCTTTTGGGAACTCTCCAAGACAAAACTCTTCTTGAGCTGGTGAAATTTGAGGAATAACTTCAAACAGCAAGACTGTTGTCAAAAGAAACAGATGGAGAAGTAACTTGGGTAATTTCTTACAGTATCAAAAATTAATCTTCAGTAAAATGTCTACCTAACTATGGGCTAACGTCTTTCAAGAACTTCTGAACTGAAAAATGAGCTCACCAACTTCCTGCTTCAAATTTCTCTTTGTAGATTTGATCAAGTGAAAGGATGGGTATTATCTGCAATGTAGACCTGGAAAAAGAACATTAACAATAATGGCATTTCTTCATTTAGAAATATGAGTCTATAGATAGAAGATGCCTTCACTTACAACCCATCTGTCCTCAGTGGGGTCATCAGAAGGTCAGATGTTGTGCCACCTTAGTCCATTTGGCAAAAACTAAAGCTTTTGCTCCAACCTCTAGACCTTCTTTTATTTTCTTGGAGATTGGTTTCCCCATGGCAACAATCCAAAGTGCTAATTCCATGAGTTGAAGACTTTTAAAATGGAAAATAAAGATCCCTCTTGACTTCTAATGATGGATTAATTTGTACTAGAGGTAGGTAGGTGAGGGACCAGAAAAGCTGGTAATTTTTCCCAAAGAAGAAAGGAACAATGGGACACCTAGGTTGTATACTGATTGTAATTAATATATGTTTTAAGGAGCTTGAGAGAAAGAGTAAGAGAGAACAAATATGTGCATATGTAATAGGGGAGATCTTCAAGTTTATAATTTACTTTACTAATATTAAATAATATAATTTTTATGTTTATCATCATGCTGTTCTTTGACTCATATTACAGACACTGGAAACATTTATGTTTTTCATTTTTGCTTTCTGAACTTATGCAGAGATATGTTATGTCTCGGAAAAAGTTTATCCCTACACACTAATGGTACATATCTCAGTGATGCAAAACAACTAAGGCATGTATGTGACTGGGAGTTTTCATGGTTAAAAACTCCTCCTTGGCATGTAGGTTGAAATGAATGGGTTAGGCACTAATGAAGGATGTAGTCTAGTCAAATGCTTTATCAACAGGCAATTTTGCATGACTGTGATGGTATGGAAGAAGAGTGACTGATTTTTATTTTTTTAGTTTTTGTTGGCTATCAGTGATGCATAGGTAAATGATGTCCCAAGACTGAATAGGGTGCTTTAAGAGACAAAGGGACCTTAAAGACCATATAGTCCAAACCACTTATTTTAGAGATATAAAACTGAGATCCAGTAAAAGTAGATACCTCCTTATAGACATAGAGGTAACTGGTTTATAATTTTCCCAGACCTGTGTTCCTTTCAATATATTCTGCAGATGTATATACATCAACTCCATGTGTTATCTTTAGCCACTTACCATCCTTATCCCTTATTTGTCAGTTTGGTTCTTTGTTGTGTAGATAAATACTATGGAATTTTCCAAAAAAATTGTAGTTCAAAATAATATTTATTTGTTTTATGTAAAGACATTCTCTGTTCTGTAGAGTCAGAGAATGGTAGAACTGGAAACAACATGGCCCTACCAGTATAGAAATCTGTTTTTCAGCATCCTTAATGAGAAATTACTGGGCTTATGCCTGGATATCTTCAAAATAAGGAACTCATTAATTTTTAAAAAGGCAGCCTAATTTGTTATCTGATAAAATTGTTAAAAATCTTTCTTAATATGAAACTAGTTGCCTCTTTTAATTCACATCTATATTTTCTTAATTTTTCTCCCATATGAGACCATACAGAACAGATTTAATTCTTTTTTAGTTTATTTATTTTAAATGGAGGCTAATTACTTAAAAATACTGTGATGGATTTTGTCATAAATCAACATGAATCAGCCATGGGTGGACATGTGTCCTACCATCCTGAACATCCGTTCCACCTCCCTCCCCACCCCAGCCCTTTGGGTTGTCCCAGAGCAAAAGCTTGGATGCCTTGCTTCATGCATCAAATTTGCACTGGAAATCTATTTTACATATGGTAATATACAAATTTCAATGCTACTCTCTCATAGCATCCCACCCTCGCCTTCTCCCACAGAGTCCAAAAGACTGTTCTTTACATCTGTGTCTCTTTTGCTGTCTGGCATATAGGGTTGTTGTTACCATCTATCTGAATTCCATGTATATGTATTAATATACTGTATTGGTGTTTCTCTTTCTAGCTTACTTCACTCTGTATAATAGGCTACAGTTTAATCCACCTCATTAGAACTGACTCAAATGTGGTTTTTTTTTTTTTTTTTTTTTTTTTTAAGGCTGAGTTATATTCCATTGTGTATATGTACCATAGCTTTCTTATCCATTCGTCTGCCAATGGACATCTAGGTTGCTTCCATGTCCTAGCTATTGTAAACAGTGCTGCAGTGAAAATTGGGGTACATGTGTCTCTTTCAATTCTGGTTTCCTCAGTGTGTATGCCCAGCAGTGGGAATGCTGGGTAATATGACAGTCCTATTTCCAGTTTTTTAATGAGTCTCTACACTATTCTCCATAGTGACTGTACCAGTTTGAATTCCCACCAACAGTATAAGAGGATTCTCTTTTCTTCACATCCTCTCCAGCATTTATTGCTTGTAGATTTTTTGATGGTGGCCACACTGACCGGTGGGCTTCCCTCGTAGCTCAGTCGGTAAAGAATCTGCCTGCAATGCAGGAGACCTGGATTTGATTCCTGGGTCAGGAAGATTCCCTGGAGAAGGAAATGGCAATCCACTCCAGTATCCTTGCCTGGAAAATCCCATGGACAGAGTAGCCTGGCAGGCTACAGTCCATGGGGTCGCAAGAGTCAGACACGGCTTAGCAACTAAACCACCACTCTGACCAGCATGAGATGGTACCTCATTGTGGTTTTGATTTGCATTTCTTTGATAATGAGTGATCTCATTGTGATTTTGATTTGCATTTCTTTGATAATGAATGATGTTGAGCATCTTTTCATGTGTTTTTTAGCCATCTGTATGTCTTCTTTGGAGAAATGTCTGTTTAGTTCTTTGGCCCATTTTTTCATTGGGTCATTGGGTGATGGTGGCCTCATAGAATGAGTTTAGGAGTTTCCATTCCTCTTCAATTCTGGAAGAGTTTTAGTATAATAAGTGTTAGCTCTTCTGTAAATTTTTGGTAGAATTCACCTGTTAAGCCATTTATTTTTTAAAAGGCAGTGTAATTTGTTATCTGATAACATTGTCAAAAATCTTTCTTAATATGAAACAAGTTGATTCTTCTAATTCATATCTATAGTTTCTTCATTTTTCTCCCATATGAGACCATACAGATCAAATTTAATTATTATTTTATATGGTGGCGTTTCAACACTTAAGAAAATACAGTCATGCTCTCTTGCCTTCCATATCTTTTAATTCTTTGTATGAGAGCATTAACAGATCCTTTAGCATCCATTCAACCGGCTCTTCCTACATAGTCTCCAACAAGTCAACATTCCTCAAAAAATGAATTAAAACAAAAAAAAAAAAACAGTGATTATGTTAGAAACTTTTTTTCTGAGCAGTGCAGAATGAGGAAAGATAACTTTCGTCCATATATACTTATTTTCTTGCCTTGGTCTATCATTACTTTGAGTGATCACTATGTATCAAAAACTCCTATGCCCTTTACATGGATTATTTAAAATTTAATCTTCAACAACTTTATGATATAGGTGCTAATATTATTCACATTTCATAGATTAAGATGTAGAACCATATATATTGAATAAGATGTTCAAGTATTCATAGTTATTAGTTGGCAGATTTGAACTCAAGCTTGCTTAATTCAAAAATGGGTATATAAGCCTCTATTTTATACTGCCTCTCATACCAATTGAGTGATTTATTTCTCTTTAGTGTCAGCTCATTTTAATCTTGTTCATAATCTTGAAGTCTTCTGTTTTGCACAAATAACAATTACATTTAGTCTGTATTTGAAGAATTGACTTTTAATCCATCCTCAGCAGAGAACTTATGTCTTTTTTGTCCATTTTCCATCCTGTGACTTTTGATCTAAGCTTCTAGACTTTTGAACAAAGCTTTATCTTTTAGATTTTTGTCATTCATTAAGTTAAAAAAAAAAACACATTAATATCTTTGCTTACTGCTGCTGCTGCTAAGTCACTTCAGTCGTGTCTGACTCTGTGTGACCCCATAGACAGCAGGCCACCAGGCTCCCCCGTCCCTGGGATTCTCCAGGCAAGAACACTGGAGTGTGCCGCCATTTCCTTCTCCAATGCATGAAAGTGAAAAGTAAAAGTGAAGTCGCTCAGTCGTGTCTGACTCTTAGCAACCCCATGGACTGAAGTCTACCAGGCTCCTCTGCCCATGGGATTTTCCAGGCTAGAGTACTGGAGTGGGGTGTCATTGCCTTCTCCAATCTTTGCTTAAAGTATCTATAAATGTTGAACAGGACAAGGGATTTCTTCCAGGGTAGTATGGGTTCATTAACTCATATTCTTTGTTGTTCAACTAGGTGTAATTTCACCTAATAGTACTCTTATAACTTAAGTTTTCCATCTTGTTCACAAGAATATTGTGGAAAACTATCAATAATCTTGTTAAAATGGTGCTACATCATAGCTACAACATCCTGCAACTGATGCAACAACCATTTTTAAATCATTTGCCAGACAATAATGGTATACAATGATGACTACTGTCCTTAAAGCAGTCTAATTTTAAAAATATAATAAAATTGAATTTAATGTCCAGTTTTTGTTGTGCTCAGTTACTCAGTCATGTCCAACTCTTTGTGACCCCATGTGCTATATAGCCTGCCAGCACGGTATTGCCTACAATGCAGGAGACCTGGGGTTCGATCCCTGGGTCTGGAAGATTCCCTGGAGAAGGGAATGGATACCCACTGCAGAATTCTTGCTTGGAGAATTCCATGGACAGAGGTTACAGTCCATTGGATCGCAAGGAGTTGGACATGACTGAATGACTAACACTTTAGGTAATATACTTGGATGAGTCAAGAGAAGCAAGAGTTGTTCGAATTTGTGAAGAGAAGTGATGATGATTAATCTATAGACCATTCAAAAAGGGATTTACTTAGTTTGGCAGGATTACCTGTTAAGGAACCCATGTTAAATCTTAATGATCATTTCAACCTGAGTTAGAAAGCATAAAATCTCAGATGCACTTTTCTGTAAGAACCACTTGTTGATTATTTGATAATGTAATCTAGAGTAAATCAATTTGTCAGGCTTAGCACCTTGGAATTAAGGGGACTGGGATTCTGTGCTCAAATATATAAGTTATTTCCTTAAACTGGGGGAGAGTTGGCTACTTTAGGATTTCTCTTTTTCAGTAACCTCAGTGAGCATTTATTTCTCTTTATGAGTCATTTACATCATCATGCTGCTGCTGCTAAGTCACTTCAGTCATGTCCAACTCTGTGCAACCCCATAGATGGCAGCCCACCAGGCTCCCTCATCCCTGGGATTCTCCAGACAAAAACACTGGAGTGGGTTGCCATTTCTTAACATCATAAAGGATCATTTTAATGAAACTCTACATTTTCCAATCTGGCTTCCTCTAAGAACTCTACTGCCTCTCGCAGGGGTCTCTGTTCCTTTGTTGTTCTGATATTTTAAACACTTTAAAACAGACTGAATGGGAACATTTTTTAAAACACAGCTACACAATGCTTTCCTGAAACATGCATATAATCTTTACAAGTTAAGTCTGGGTTTGCATGATACTAAAACATCTGTCAAATCAGTCCTTATTTTTTGTTGTTTTATATATATATATATATATATATATATATATATATATATATACTGACCATATGCTCTGGGCTTTCCAGAATGGTTCTAGTATTAAATGCTGTGTCCCATTGTCCCTATAGTTACACTCATATCTGTGGAAGCATGTGTCATAGTTCAAGGGTGAGAAATTATGTTGCCAGACTTTGTAAAATATTTTGAGAACTGATTGAGCCAGATGATTTGGTGTACTATAGAAGATGAGATATCTTTATAATCTGATATGTTGCTTTTCCTATCCATATTCCTCTCCTCGACATAATGCATTGTTCAGAGAACTCATGAACAAATCAAAAGCTAAAAAAGTAGTCTTGGCAAAATTCAAGATTATTTAGATCATATACAACAGGATGTATACAATATAAAATTTCTTTTGAGAAAAAATAAGGAAAAAAGTATAGAAAATTTTTAAGCATTCCTTAAGGTTCCACAATGACAGTTCACTACACTGGGGACACATAAAAATTACTCATTGTTAACCATGTTCTCAGCATTAAAGGTGCAGTCTCTTATCATCCCTGAGCCTCAGTTCTTCCTCTATAAAATGAGTATGAAAATAATACTACTTAGCCCATCGAGGCAATGTAAAAGCTAAATAAGGTAATTATAAGTTGCTTAGAATTGATCCTGCCATACAGAAAGTGCTCTATTAATCAGTTCAGTTCAGTCGCTCAGTCATGTCCGACTCTTTGTGACCCCATGAATCGCAGGACGCCAGGCCTCCCTGTCCATCACCAACTCCCGGAGTTCACACAAACTCATGTCCATGGAGTTGGTGATGGCATCCAGCTATCTCATCCTCTGTTGTCCCCTTCTCCTCCTTCCCCCAATCCCTCCCTGCATCAGAGTCTTTTCCAATGAGTCAACTCTTCGCATGAGGTAGCCAAAGTATTGGAGTTTCAGCTTTAGCATCATTCCTTCCAAAGAACACCCAGGGCTGATCTCCTTTAGAATGGACTGGTTGGATCTCCTTGCAGTCCAAGGGATTCTCAAGAGTCTTTTCCAACACCACAGTTCATAAGCATCAATTCTTCAGCACTCAGCTTTCTTCACAGTCCAACTCTCACATCCATACATGACTACTGGAAAAACCATAGCCTTGAGTAGATGGATCTTTGTTGGCAAAGTAATGTCTCTGCTTTTCAATATGTTATCTAGGTTGGTCATAACTTTCCTTCCAAGGAATAAGTGTCTTTTAATTTCATGGCTGTAGTCATCATCTGCAGTGATTTTGGAACCCAAGAAAATAGTCTGTCACTGTTTACAGTGTTTTTCCATCTATTTGACAGCCCAGAAAAATAAAGTCTGACACTCTTTCCACTGTTTCCCCATCTATTTCCCATGAAGTGATGGGAACAGATGCCATGATTTTCGTTTTCTGAATGTTAAGCTTTAAGCCAACTTTTTCACTCTCCTCTTTCACTTTCATCAAGAGGCTTTTTAGTTCCTCTTCACTTTCTGCCATAAGGGTGGTGTCATCTGTATATCTGAAGTTATTGATATTTCTCCCAGAAATATTGATTCCAGCTTGTGCTTCTTCCAGCCCAGCGTTTCTCATGATGTACTCTGCATATAAGTTAAATAAGCAGAGTGACAGTATACAGCCTTGACGAACTCCTTTTCCTATTTGGAACCAGTCTGCTGTTCCATGTCCAGTTCTAACTGTTGCTTCCTGACCTGCATATAGGTTTCTTAAGAGGCAGGTCAGGTGGTCTGGTATTCTCATCTCTTGAAGAATTTTCTACAGTTTATTGTGATCCACACAGTCAAAGGCTTTGGTGTAGTCAATAAAACAGAAATATATTTTTTTTGAACTGTCTTGCTTTTTCAATGATCCAGAGGATGGATATTAGCTGTTAATAGCATAATGATAAAAATATATTTAATTCAATCGAATGATACTTTGAAATATAAAGGAGGGTATAGAGTTAAACTAATAAAGAATAGGTAAAGCTAGTGATAGGAAAGATCCAAGATGATGTAGGTCTTGAAGAGTAAATTAAAAGGAAGGAATATATAAGTTGGGTTTCCCTAGTGGCTTGGTGGTAAGGAAACTTCCTGCCAGTGCAGCAGACACTGGTTCAATCCCTGGGCCCAAAAGATCCCCTGGAGAAGGAAATGGCAACCCACTCCAGTAGTCTTGCCTGGGAAATCTCATGGATAGAGTAGCCTGGCAGGCTCTATATAGTCCATGGGGTCCCAAAAGAGTCAGATGTGACTTCGTGTCTAAACAACAATGACAAAGTGTAGATTGAGTGGATGAGTGGAAGGAAAGGAGGAGACAAAAAGACAAGAGATACAATCTTCTCTATGATGGGAAAATCAAAGTTAATTTGTTATAATAGACAAAGTATTCCATTTAGTAATATGGTATTTAGACAATGAAATGTTATGCTTTAGGCTTCTTCTTGTTGTTTTTCCAGGTAGTCTTTTTAAGTCATTAATAATGATAAGATTTAAAGATTGAAATATTGCAAAGAAATAGAGGAAAACAATAGAATGGGAAACAATAGAGATCTCTTCAGGAAAATTAGAGATACTAAGGGAACATTTCATGTGAAGATGGGCACAATAAAAGGCAGAAAGGGTATGGACCCAACAGAAGCAGAATATATTAAGAAGAGGTGGCAAGAATATACAGAAGAACTGTACAAAAAGATCTTAATGACCCAGATAACCACGATGGTGTGATCACTCTCCTGGAGTGTGAAGTGGGCCTTAGGAAACATTACTATGAACAAAGCTGGTGGATGTGATGAGGTTCCAGCTGAACTATTTAAAATCCTAAAAGATAATGCTGTTAAAGTGCTGCACTCAATATGCCAGCAAATTTGCAAAGCTCAACAGTGGCCACAGGACTGGGAAAGGTCACTTTTCATTACAATCCCAAAGAGGGGCAATGCCAAAGAATTCTCAAACTACCATACAATTGTGCTCATTTCACATGCTAGTATGGTAATGCTCAAAATCCTTCAAGCTAGGCTCCAGCAATATGTGAACCAAGAACTTCCAGATGTACAAGTTGGATTTAGCAAAGGCAGAGGAACCAGAGACCAAACGGCCAACATCCATTGGATCATAAAAAAGCAAGAGGATTCCAGAAAAACATCTACTTCTGCTTCATTGACTATGCTAAAACTTTTGACTGTATGGATAACAACAGACTGTGTAAAATTCTTCAAGAGATGGGAATGCTAGACTGCCTTATCTTGCCTCCGGAGAAATCTGTATGCAGGTCAAGAAGCAACAGTTGGAACTGAACATGGAACAATGGACTGATTCAAAATTTGGAAAGGGGTATGTTAAGGTTGTATATTGTCACCCTGCTTATTTAACTTCTATGCAAAATATGTCATGTGAAATGCAGGACCGGATGAAGCACAGCTGGGCTCAGGATTGCCAGGAGAAATACCAACAACCTCACATATGCAGATGATACTACCCTAATGGCAGAACATGAAAAGAAACTAAAGATCCTCTTGTTGAAGGTGAAAGAGGAAAATAGTAACGATAACCCTATATGAAAGACAGCAAAAGAGACACAGATGTATAGAACAGTCTTTTGGACTCTGTGGGAGAGGGCAAGGGTGGGATGATATGGGAGAATGGCATTGAAACATGTAAATTATCACATGTGAAATGAATTGCTGGTCCAGTTTCGATGCATGATACAGGGTGCTCGGGGCTGGTGCACTGGGATGACCCAGAGGGATAGGATGGGGAGGGAGGTGGGAGGGGGGTTCAGGATGGGGAACGCATGCACACCCATGGTGGATTCATGTCAATGTATGGCAAAACCAATACAATATTGTAAAATAAAAAATAAATAAATAAAACTGAAAAAAAAATTAAAGCTTTTTGAATGGCAAAGTGAACTTATAATGCTCTAGGGTTTGCCTTTATGCCTGAAATTCTCTTCATTAATCAATAATTTTGATAGTAACTGGCAATGAAAACTCTTCTTTATTTAAAATTGCATTATATATTTGAAAGGTCATGAAAGAAAGTATTAATCCATTATACCACTAATTACGATAGTAAATATATAAGAGTAAAAGGGGAGTTGATAAATACTATTTGAAAATCTAGACTCCTGTGAAACTTAAAAACCTAAAAAAAATAAACAAAATAAATCTTATACTTTTGAAATTTCCCCAAGAACTACTGCTTGTGACTCACTTATGGTCATTTTTAATTCCTTCTCCTAAAAATCAGAAATTGATTAGATTGTGCATCTAAAATTATGCAAAAAAATTCTACAAGTAGTTGTAATTTATGGTTACTGAAGAGCAATCTCAAAAATAAAACTATTAATAAAAGCAAAAGTTATGTTTAAAAAAAAAGTTGGCTTAAAACCTAACATTCAAAAAAAGAAGATCATAGCATCTGATCCCATTATTTCATGTCAAATAGATGGATAAACAATGTAAACAGTGACAGACTATTTTCTTGGGTTCCAAAATCACTGCAGATGATGACTGCAGCCGTGAAATTAAAAGATGCTTGCTCCTTGGAAGAAAAGGCAGGATAAACCTAGACAGCCTATTAAAAAGCAGAGATATCATTTGCTGAATAAAAATCCATCTTGTCAAAGCTATGTTATGGATGTGAAAGTTGGATCATAAGGAAGTCTGAGAACCAAAGAATAGAAGCTTTCCAACTGTGGTCCTGGAGAAGTCTCTTGAGAGACCCTTGAATAGCAAGGAGATCACAGGAGTCAATACTAAAAGAAATCAACCCTGAATATTCATTGGAAGAACTGATGCTGAAACTGAAATTTCAATACTCTGGCCACTTGATTCAAAAAGCTTAGTCATTGGAAAAGACCCTGATGCTAGGAAAGATTGAGAGCAGGAGAAGAATGGGGTGACAGGATGAAATGGTTGCATCACATCATTGACTCAATAGACATAAGTTTGAGCAAACTGAGAGTGAAGGACAGGAAAGCCTTGCATGCTGCAGTCCATGGGGTGGAAAATAGTCAGACACAACTGAGCAAAAACAAAGGTTGAAATAATACAGTTATGTAAAGTTTAAAAATAAAATAAAATTAAAAAAAAAAAAAAAAAAGAAATGACCATCTGAATCCACACTTGCTATGGTCTCTCTTATATAGGAGATTCATATTCCCCTCCTCTAGTTTCTTTTTTTTTTTCTGTCTATCAAAATATTATTTAAGATTGTAGACATTGTCGCCTTTGAGCTGTAGTACCAGTCTTTACATGTTTTATTAATGATTCATCTGTATAAATAATAATGATGCTAAAAATTCTTTCTAACATTTATTATATGACAATTTTTGGGTTGATTGCTTTAAACCAATTACCTAATTTAATCATTAAACTCCCTATGAACAGGTAATATTATCCTCATTTTACAACTGAGAAAAGAGAAGCACAAAGAAGATAAGCAAATAAGGCAAGACTACACCGCTCTATGAAATGTATTTTGAACTCAGGCAGTTTGGCATTAGACTCCATGATACTATCGTGTACTACTTACTATTAGAAAGCTTTCTACCTGATGAGCTAGCTGATATACACAATAAATGCTGATAAAAACTTATTCAACTAATAAGAGCAAAATTAATGAATTAATGTGGATGTGGGCTAAACTTGTAGCACCATCTGACCAAGTTAGTAGAGTAGTGAAGAAGAAAGCTATGTAATTATCCCTTACATATAATCAATGCAAATAACCAGGCAAGACAAATTTCTTACTTTTGATTCAGTAATACCTTCTTTTCCTGAGTTATTCTTATAATTTCCTAAATCACACAATAAGAATTTACTAAAACAAAGTAAAAGGAAGAAGGGATTATTTCAGATTCATTTGATACCTAACTCAAGACCAAAATTCACATTTCAAATTATTCCATAGCCCTATGCAATCTGAATTTATTATTAAAGATGGCAATATAACTATTGTCAAGGTAGACAAGGTGAAAGGAAATCTTGCAACTTAACACTTAGCTTTCTGGACTAATTCATGAGATTGCTATTTGGAAGCATTCCTCTATATACTATGTAATTTAAGCCTTACCTCATAGTATGTGTGTATATTTCTGTTTGCTTGTGTAGTGAATTTTCTAATTTGACATTAGGCATTATTCCAGTTAGTTGATTAATTTCTAAGTCTATTTTTTTTAATTTTATAGTAAATAGAAACAATCCTAATTTCTGCAAAACACTGCCAGTGCATAGATACAAAAACTCTTTCTGTTAGAGAAGAAAAAAGGACTACCATATAGGAAATGGATTTCCAGAACTGTTCTAGTTTCTGAGAAGATGGTATCATTGACAGTAACGTAATTAGAGTATCCATCATAAGGCAGACAAGTTTAGTCGTGGATTTTACTGAGTTACTGCCACCTGGATACTTTGAATTCAACATGAGACTGCTTCTGACAAGGGACTCATATGTAAAACTCCATCTTTCTATCTATCTGTCTGTCTGTCTATCTTATACTATCAACATCATCAGCCTTGTTATTTATTTATATAAAGAAATCTTTAAAACAAGTGAAGTGAGGAATCTAAAATTTGGGTACTGCATTATTTTTTGTTTGTTTTAGTTAAAAAGAAAAGACAGCTAGTCATTATAAATCAGATCAGTAAAAGATGCATAGTGGCATTTTGCTTCCCCTTTTCTCTGTTTCTTTTTTTTCCAGAGATAAATCACGCAATATTCATTGAGTTAATGCTCATTTGGAAGAAATGATCAATTTTCTGTTTCACTGCAGAGGAAAATTGAATATTCTCTCAGCTTTCTGATTATGATCTCATAAACAAACTAATAGCAACATATTCCATTTTACTGAATTTGTTTTTGCATTAATAAATATTCTTTTAATGTTTGATGATGTGCATAGTTCATCTATGTTTAAATAATGACCCTTTGAGAGATTTTCATGCTGCAATATTAGTATTTCTATTTTTTATGTACTTTCTACTGTACATCTGCACACTCTAAAGTGTATGTAAGTTCAGTGGCTTCATATTTGAGACTTGATTTTTCTCTACATAGCTGCATTAGCATTCAACTGTGAGTTTGTAAGATAATAGTATTAAAAGAAAACTTCCATTCTCTTATGGATGCATTGCAACAAAATTCTGGTAGCATTTACCACTAGTCTTTGTACAATATCATTTTTATTAGCCAATTTTAATTTTATTACATAAAGAATTCAATCTTTACCCTTAAAAAATTTGAAACATTAAAATATTAAAATCAATTGATCTTTTATTGTGGTAATATTTTAATTTTTTAAGCAAAGTATTTCTGTTATTGTTAGTTATAAAAATCAGAAGCAAAAATCATGAAATATATTGCTTTTTATTATCAAGAGATTGATTTTTTTCTTGATGGAATCAGTGAATCACTGTATATTCTTTTGTGGATATGTTATCTGGGGAAAAATCAGTTCAGTTCAGTCGCTCAGTCATGTCCAACTCTTTGCTACCCCATGGATTTCAGCACATCAGGTTTCCCTGTCCATCACCAACTCCCAGAGCTTGCTCAAACTCATGTCCATCTAGTTGGTGATGCCATCTAACCATCTCATCCTCTGTCTTCCCCTTCTCCTCCTGCCTTTAATCTTACCCAGCATCAGGGTCTTTTCAAATGAGTCTGTTCTTCACATCAGGTGGCTAAAGTATTGGAGTTTCAGCTTTAGCATCAGTCCTTCCAATGAATATTCAGGACTGATTTCCTTTAGGATTGACTGCTCTGATCTCCTTGCAGTCCAAGGGACTCCCAAGAGTCTTCTCCAACACCACAGTGCAAAAGCATCAATTCTTCAGTGCTCAGCTTTCTTTATAGACCAACTCTCACATCCATATATGACTACTGGAAAAAACATAGCTTTGACTAGAAGGACCTTTGTCGGCAAAGTACTGCCTCTGCTTTTCAATATGCTGTCTAGGTTGGTTACAGCTTTTCTTCCAAGGAGCAAGTGTCTTTTAATTTCATGGCTGCAGTCACCATCTGCACCAATTTTCGAGCCCCCCAAAATAAAATTCCTCACTGTTTTCACTGTTTCCCCATCTATTTGCCATGAAGCGATGGGACCAGATGCCATGATTTTAGTTTTCTGAATGTTGAGTTTTAAGTCTACTTTTTCACTCTCCTCTTTCACTTTCATCAAGCAGCTCTTTAGCTCTTCTCGCTTTCTGCCATAAGAGTGGTGTCATCTGCATATCTGAGCTTATTGATATTGCTGCCTGCAATCTTGGTTCCAGCTTGGGCTTCATTCGACTAAGCACTTCACATGATGTACTCTTCATATAGCTTAAACAAGCTGGGTGACAACATACAGCCTTGACGTACTCCTTTCCTGACTTGGAACCAGTCTGTGGTTCCATGACCAGTTCTAACTATTGCTTCTTGACCTACAGATTTCTCAGGAGGCAAGTAAGGTGGTCTGCTATTCCAATCTCTTTAAGAATAGGAGAAGTAGTAGCATCTATAAATAATTTATGGAAGAGGGATGTCAATTTTCTAAATCTGTAAATCTTTTTACAAAATGTATGTGTCAATTCTAAAGAACTTATTTAATCAAAATAAGTATACATCCTCTTGCTACAAGTAATTTGGCAGTTAAAATAATTGGTCAGAAGAATGTTTGTTCCAGTCTTGATGGCCATATCTTGGCCTTTAAAAACAATACATAATGCTAAAGAATCTAAGAATTTCAGAATTTATAAAGAATATACTTTTTGTTATCTAATAAAAAATATATCTTTAAGGACAGGGTATACTAATCTGCAAATAGCCAAAACCATAGTTGGTTGCCTAGAAATTGTGACGTCCAGTAGTTGTTCTCCTTATTTGCCAGTATACATTTATTTGTTCTTATTTTGAATAAAACACTAGTTTGTGATTTTTGTTTCATAAAAGAGGTTTATACCTTTTTTCTTTTTCGGAAAAGAGACAACTGGTGTTTCAACTTTAATAGATAAAGAAATCCCTATGTACTAAAAATAATATTTTTACTTCTCTATTTATTTCAGATAATCTGAATTTATATGATGTAAAATAATTTTTTGATATGCTAAGCATTTTCTAATACTTTTTAAATGATCTTTTATTTGATCATAATTTGTCTGCACAAGTTAAAATATAAAATAAAAATTGATAATTTGGAATTTTAAAATAGCATATGATGTTTACTTTTGATTTTTTAATAATATAATCACTTGATTCTATATAATTAAATTTATCTTTCTTTTCAATAATGTGAACTATACAGATGGGCTTTTTTGTTATTATTACATCAAACATCTATTACCTTATTTACAAAGAGATACCTCAGATTATGTGTTGTTTTGGCTGACGGTGACTAGAAAGAGGAAAGTTTAGGAGGTAGGGAAAATCTGTGCCCCCTCATAATTAAACAACCATGAAGACACATGCATCAGTCAGCAAAAGCAGGCATTATGGAGTGAAAATTAAAGAGTCAAACACTGGAGTCTACTCTATATGCCTGCTGTTAGACACTGAAGCATGGAGAACAGGATACACCTCTATGGATGGATAGCTTTCCTTATTAAAAAAACATAGTGGGAAGCACAGTAGGGGAGCATACTAAAACAAGGCTTTGTAGTAATTTCCTTGACAGAAATTTCCCAAGATAGCAACTTGAAAAGCTTTTAATCTTATGACTAGCTATAAAGTGCTCTTTGCATTAGGTGGTATTTAAAAATTCCATTAGTTTGCAACAGATCTTACAGAGTTTCCCAAACTCTTCTCTCTTCCTTTATTTTTTCCCTTATAACACATTTGTTAGCCAGGCTCATTAAAATGCATACATATTTGAGAGTCTGAACCCCTTTGAAAGATTTTCCCAATGATATGTTAGCTATTTTCATTTTGAATAACAAATTTGACTTAGAAACTGACATAATAGCATAAGTGGATGAAATTATGAACTTTTATGGCTGCATTTTCTGCATTATTCAATTTAATGTCTCACATGTTTCATTGGGTGAATCCTGAAGGCCGTGTGGCATCCTTTTACTTCTTATAAACTGCGTAGAAGGAAGACTTAGGTGCTATAAACTTGACTCAGTCCAGAAGATTCATTGCTAGTGGCTGAAAATAAATATTTTAAAAGCCAATTTTGAATGTCTGCTCACACACTGAAATATTAGTTTCTATTCTATTGTGTATTTTTTCCTTTTGCCTTAGATGCTTACTTGAATTTTTGGAAAATTATTTTTTTATTTTGAATTTGCATATACCTATTCTCTACATTGTCCATTAAATATATATGAAAAGTCAAGATTTTGAAAAAATTACCAAATAAAATTATCAAAAGATTTTGTGACTTCTGACCCATTAACAGAGTATTGGTTATTTAATTTTCCTTGGCTATTTAATTGGTTATTTAATTTCCCTTGGCTATTTAATTTTCCTAAAGTGAATCTTTAGCAAAATCACCAAAGTTTTCTAACACAATGAATCTATTTACATACATTGTGCTTTTAAAGAAATGTTAAAATTTTGATTACAGTAGACAGAGTGAAAACTGATGTAATTTGAAGTAAGTTAACCAAAGGCAGGCTCAGACACTAAGGAAGCAAAAAGAAAACATATAATTTCATATGAAAATATGCATTATATTGTTATTTATTAATTTTGGTTTTACGTAATTCAAATCAAAAGCATGGATATGCTCTGAATTTCACATGATTCTTTCAGAAACTTATGGATACAAAATAGTAAATCTAACTTGCCTAGGTAGTGAATAACATATAGTGAAGTAATAGCAGCATGCTTTCTTGCCAATTTTGACTTGCACACATTTTATTTTTATGTAGCCATTAGTAGCAACATTTTAAAATTGGATTTCCCCTTTTGAGTACAGATATTCAAAACTAGGCACACACAAAGCTTTGTTGCTGAAGTAGTATTTTTTTAACATTTGTTTAGTAATATGACTATGATCTTAGGTATTTGCATTTTCCTTATAAAGAGCAGCCACAAGAAAAAATATTCTCAAGAAACTGAACTCTGTGCCTTCTTATAGTTGTTCATAAGACAAAGACAGATCCTCTCCAGTGATCAGAACTAAAGATTTAAAATAAAGCCTCTTCCATTACAAAAAAAAAAAAAAAAAGATTTCCTAAGTAGAAAAGTAGAGATGAAAACGAGTGAAAATTTACTTCTTTGTATTAATGGAAAGATAATATTTAATATGCTAATACTAATTCTGTAATTGGTGCACACCAGAACATGTTTAATAAATTGTTCTTCACTTAGAGTAACATTTGTAAAATTTAGTTGTATAATATTTGGTTTTTGCTCACTTTTGTAACAAACTTAATCTGCAACTTATTTACCTTCCTTAAGAAAGAGTATCTAAAATGACAGGATAATCTGTTTAAACTCAGCATTTTACCCGCTTAATTAATTTTTTTGTGGTCCAAAATTGTATTAGAAACACTTTTCTTTTTGTTTTCTTTTTTCTTTTCACTGTGGGTATGTTCCTGTCTATCAGAAAAAAACTATTTCTACTTTAAGGTAGTAGGGACTCAGATTTCAAAAAAGAATATTTAATGACACAAAATCAAATTATTGATTTTATTGAAAACTTTATAATATGCCACGTCTGATGATGTATATATTTAGATGATTGCAAGTCATTTTTGTATATTTTTAAATAATTCTGAATTCTAAAAGAATTATTAGGGGAAAGAGCTAGTGAGATAATTACTTGGTAATGGGATTATTTCTTACTATACAGGTTTGGCAACCCACCATTTTTAGTACTTTTATTTAATGCAAACTTACAATCTGTATACACTTTGGTAGTTAAAGAATTCAGACAAAAATATATCCATTGTTTCTTAAAAAATAAAAGCACATTTTTGGTTTTGACTTTTAAGTTAAAAATCTGATGCTCATAAAGTAATGCAAAACAGCTTTCACATCACTATTGTACAGTTGCTACCAGAACAAATGTTTTCTGTGGCTCTTATGCAAAAAGAAATTCTTAGACATGTGGAATATTTTCATGGATAGGGAGTGCACATACATTTCTACGATTCCAAAGCATCAATATGGCTGTGAAGGGAAAACATATTTCAGCTTATATGCATATGCTCCCCAAAATGATTAGATCTAATTTTATATATATATATATATATATATATATATATATATATAAGAGTTCCTGCAGGGAAAGAGTTAATCTGTTTTTAACTAAAGCTTTACTTTTGTAATCTATCCAGTACTCCAGGTTCTGTCATTGATCTATGATTTATGTGATTTAAACCACCTCTTGGCTGTTACACTCGTTTCTGTCCAAGATGCTGAGTTGAATACTAATTACAAGATCAAATTTATGCTGTTGGGCTAAGCAGCTAAATGAGTTCTCCATGTAGGTTTCCCTTCTCCATTCCTGCCACAGTTGACTCTTAAAAAAGTATTTGTCAGAAAAAAGGATAAAGGGAGAAACAAATAAATTTTAAATGTTTTAATTAATATATTTTAATATACTAAATAATTGTTTAATCACACATATGCAGTCCTGAATGGAAATGTGGTCATGTGCATAGAAGACATAAACTGTATATTTTATTGCTTCTGTGTGTGGGTGTGTATATGACCATGTCTGGGAACATTAGAATAAACACTCAAATGAATATTTATGGATTTATTTAATGTACAAGTTGAATTAATAGTAAGATCCAGTCCACAGAGTGCAAAGCTTTCATTCTACAACTGTACTCCAAAATTTCCAAACAGTAACAAATATGGGCCATAGATAAGCAATTACCCCATTGGAAGAGAAAGAGAATTTGTTGAAGGAGTAATTGAAGAACTGTAGGTGACTAATTTTCTGTGAAGAGCAGTGGTATTCACCTGGGAGTTATTAATATATTGTCTTACAGGGGACATTTAGAAATGTTTAGAGACACTTTTGAATATCACAGCTGGGATGCAAGTTGTTTGGTATCTAATGGGTAGAGACCACTGATGATGCTAAACATTTACAATGTAGAGGACAACTCTCCACAACAAAGAATTGTCTGCCTCCATGTGTGAATAGTGACACTGCTGAGAAACCTTGATCTAGACGTACCATAAACCTGTCACCTACTATGCATATTCATAGATATTGCTTAAAAGTTAAAATACTTGCTATTGTTCACTTCATAAAGAAAAGTCACACAAAATAACTGGGCCAAACAAATGGCAGAATCGGAGTGGTTGGAACTAGCTGTGATCCAGAAGCACAACTGTAGAAGAATGTAAAACTAGAAATGCCACTATCTGGAAGTTTGTTTGTTTTTTTTTTTTTAATTCAGTGAGGCCTCTGAGTCTGATTTGGATTTTAGAAGATGCTAGCTCCTTCTTTGTTTCCATATATACATACATGCCAACTTAAATTATTTTATTTGAGTCTTCCCAAATATACATTTATATATTGTTGATATGTGTACTCAGTTTTATTTTGGAGACCTATTTTTTATTTGAATATGAGTCAGAATCCTGTAGGCATCTTTGTAATTCATGGCAATTATACAATTGTATTATCCTTGGGGTTATGAACATTTATTCTTAAGACAGTTGTGTTATTTAGCCAAGTCATAATTTCCTGCAGGAAATGACTACATCTTAGATTGAACTCACTCAATAAAATGTCAGCACAAAAAAAGCAATGGGATCCCCATTTCCAAACTGGAATAAAAGCTGTTTGTTCTGATTGGTCCATTAAACTTAAGAACTCAGAAAAGTGTGTGTGTGTGTGTATGTGCACACGCACGCATGACTTTAATGATGTTAGATGATATTAAACTTTAGATTTAATACATATCCATCACATCTTGTGACAAAATGGAGATATCAGTTACCACTATGGAATGGGGATGACTAGAAGGAAATGGAAGCTGAAGTTAGACCAGTTCCTACTTCTGTTGCTTATACTAACTAGCTAAACTCTTTAACTATTAGTTTTCTCATCTATAAACTCAGAATAAGAGTATCTACACATTATGGCTGTTCATGAATCAAATGGGTCAGTGTATATATTTCTGTAGTTAAAAAAAAAAAAAAAAAAAAAAACTTCTATTATTATTACGGTATTAGCTTCTCAAACCTGCAATATACATTTAAAAGGAACAATTCTTCAGAGAAAAATTTTCAGGGGTAAAAGTTGTGAAAGTTGTGGAAAACAATTCTTCAGGATAAAAATTATTTAAAGAAGGGGATGAGTTTAATATGATAGTTGGCAAAAGAGAGCTACAACATGGGTTAACAGCATACCTTGATAAGTCATCTGACCATAGCAGTGGGGAAGTCATAAACAGCTGACATTTGGAGATTCAAATAAGCAGTTAGAAATCTGGCATCAGGGAAGGAAATCTATAGGCATTCAGTTCAGTTCAGCTGCTCAGTCGTGTCACATTAGGCCTTGGCAAAGAACCAGTGTTCAGGGAAGAGATTCTATGTCCTGGAAGAGAAATGGCAAAATTCATCAAAATTAATCACTGTCACACTGGATTATCAGGAAAGCCATTCTTTCAGAGAAATGAGACTGAAAGCAATTAAGGATATTCTTTACTAGATTTTAAGTAATGCCACTTGAAGTCTAGTAGTACAGTTCTTTATAAGCAGCAATACTTCTCTACTTCACTGCTGTTTTTTCCATAATGATATAAAGTACAATGTATTCAAAGATAATTTAAATAGAGAATAGAAGAGATTCACACAGCTGTAATAGTATATGAGACTTCCTCTAAATAAATCTGTTAATCTTAACTCTAAGGAATTTTTAGCCAGTCATACAGTAGCAATTTGGTTTAAAAAATTGTCCTTAAAGTGAATAAAGCTATGCTATCACCTGCAAAGGATTTCAAGGGTAGATATGAATGGTCTATTCAAAATATCTTAAGCAATCTCTAAATATCAAGATTGGTATTAACAGGGGAGATTATGAACATTTTACTTGTGTCCTGTTCTCTTTTGCTGGTTATGTATATAACCAGTTCAGTGACTAATATAGATTACAGGAAGGTGGGATTTAAAATCTTCTGCCACAAATACTTTGAATTTAATCTGTTATTGTACTTTAAGTGTGATTGTTGTTCTTCAAATGATGTGTGGTTCAAGAAGACACTTAGTTGACTAATCCTTTCCTATTCTGTTGTATGAAGATACTACTACATATATTCAAATATGATTTAATCCAGGATTTTATTTCTATGAAATTTTCAACAATGGTCAAATTACATTGCAAAATGATTTTTGATTCCACCTATGAAATGTTCAGACCTCCATCATCTGTCACTTAGATTATTAAAATAGCCCCTTAAGTGGTTTCCATGATCCCAGTTTCTCACCTTTCAATTTTTTCTTTACATCAAAGCCAAAATCTGGTTGGGAATAGTCTACCTACCCTCCTCCAGTTGCCAAGAAGTAGTCAACTTTTACTATGCATCAGTACCACCTAAGAAACTTTCTGAAATGTAGATGCCTCAACCTCACCCCCAGGGATATGACTTATAAAATGCAATAGAGCTAATTTATCTGAATTTTAACTAGCTTTTGAGTGACACCAATGTATGAGTTTCCTTTACCACACCTTGAAAAACAGTAGCATAGTGAGTAAAGTTCAAAATCTTTTTCAGGGCTTTCAACATTCTCTAAAGAGTAAGATGATAATTCCTATTTTGGAATTCAAGGAGTTCAATTCTAATATATTATAAAATTCAATATACTGGAAACTAATGCAATTACTACAGAAAAATTAATGCCAATTTTTATAAGTCTATAATGTTCTAGAAAGTTAAAAGGTTACTTATTGGTTGTCTTAGTCCATTTGGGCTGCTATAACATAATTCCACAGACTGCCTTATCAATAATGGAAATTTATTTTTCATAATTCTGGATGCTGGAAAGTCTAAGATTGTGATGCCAAAATGGTTATGTTTTGGTGAAGTCCTTCTTGGTTTGTAACTCATGCTTACCTACTGTGTCCTCACATGGTAGAAGGAGTGAAGCATCTCTGTGAGATTTATTTTGTAAGAATTTTAATCTCAATCTTGTTCATGAGAGTTCCACCCTAAGAACTTCAACATATGAATTTGGGATGGAGACAAACATTCAGACCATAGCAGTGACCTCTGGGCATCATGGAGTTAGGGAATATTAATGACCAAAATAGTTTTGTATTCTGTGTGTGGAAATCCTGCATTTGTTTCTTCCCTAGAAGTAGGTATAATTAGCCTTGTTGACATTCACTGCCAACACTACTCCTACTCTCCGGCTCTAGACCTCACTCTACTCTGATGGGCCAATATCACTCCTTTCTCTTACTGCCTATTTTTTTGGGGGCCTCCAATTGGTCTGATGAGAGACTGGTTTAGGGGATATTGGACAAATTAAGCAACATTGGGTACTAGACCACATGATATGCATTCAGCTAAGAATGTAGAGTAGCCAAAACTTAAGAGTCATTAAGAGAGGGTACAAAAATATCCAGGTAGATTAGTGTGCCTTCAGATGAACTAGTTAACTTTTCAAAGTCTCATTGTGGAAGGAAACAAAATGAATTCTACCTCATTTGAATCTGATTATTTCATCAAATAGCTACAATTTAATTGCTAAAACACTGACTACATTTACTGAAAGCTGTTTATATAATTAGGCTTCATATGTGTTTGCTGAAGTACATTTTCTGCGAAATATCTTTTCTTTGTCGATGTTTCTACACAGTGATGTTGTTAAGTGACTATCAAATGAAAAATACTGTGCAAGGTTTTCTTTCATTTTAGTTGGTCCTAATTAGACATTGGTCTTTCCCTTATGTTTTTACAAAATTAATGTCTCAATTAATGTATTTCGCATTCTCTATTAGTAGTGTTGCATCACTTCTTCTCCCTCAGTTCTTGTCTTGTTGTAGCAAAGAATTAAAACAACAGAGCAAGACAGCTTAGGCAGGTAGGATTTAATAAGCAAGCAGCAAGCAGTACACTATTGAAACATGAGAGCAGATCAACTCCCATAGGAATTACCTACTGTGTCCTCACAGTAGATACACAGGGTGGAGCCCTCCTGAATGAGATTAGTATTATTATAAAATAAATCTCACAGCAATCCCTCACTCCTTCTACCATGTGAGGACACAATAGGTAAGCTTGTCTCGGTTTCCCTTCTTATGTGTTTTATTCCCTCCCCTAAGCGGTCTGCAGAGCCTGATTGATTCTGCTCCATGCAAAATAAAGCTTAAGCCTGAGATCAATCAGGGAAGGGAGTGTTTTGGGTGTGTATTCCCAACAGCAGTCTTCACTCCAACCCACAGTTTCTCTTTTTTGAGGTATTTTTCTTTTCTTTGTTTGCCTTCCATGTGGTTCTTCTAGTTGCTGCTTCCTCTGACTGCCATCTTTGACCCTGTTTCCCTATTCTAACTACATAACATCGACTTTGGAAATGATAACTAAATGAAAGTATATTGAATTTGCTTAACTTTAGAGTAACAGATGAAGGAAAGAGACATCATAACACCATAAAAATCAGAACAGACATTAAAAGGTTTCTCATAATGCCTGACAATTAGGATCTGGCAACTTGAAATGCAAAACCCATATGCAGACCAGACCTTCTGGAGGGTGTCCATCTTTCTGCCAAACACAAATATGAATGTGCACAAATTCATTCCCAGTTGTATTCTGTTTTGATACCTGTGAATGAAAGAACCTACATATATGTTAATGAGGATCACCCTCAAATTCCTTCCTTCCAGTCATAACTAGGTCTGTTACTATGAGAAAGCTTTAAGATAATGCTCCCCTAACTGGAACATTTCATCAAATAGCTCTAACCAGACAGTTTGGAAGGCAATGATAACTGGTGTTTATAGTGATGATTCTGGGGCATTGTAAGATCTTAAAGTGTACTCTAAATCCTCAAAATAAAATGCAGGGAGGCCCAGTATAGTTTTAGTGTTCTTTTCATTTATCCTATTCAATGACTTCAAAACTTGGGAATGTATGTTATGTGCATTGTATGTTAAATGTGTAAACTCATATTTAAACAATACTATGTTAAATCAAATGTTCCACTTTTCATTTTTTTTTTTTGAGTAAAAGTACATCTACTGTATTTCATTTGAAGTTCTCATTTATCTACATTTTCCGCATTTCTAGATACTGTATTCTTTTGAATCTTCTGTTTCTTAAAATTTAAAACTCTAAATTCCAGTTTCTGGGTGCAAAGCAAATGTGGAAATCTTGATCTTTCTGTTGTTTTCAATGTTCAAACTAAGTTCCAACATCAAGCAATAGGTTAAAGTGAGTTGACAATGTTACTATACTTTCAGCATTGTGCATGATAATGCTAAGTATTATGAAAAATATCAAACACTTGATTCATTCAATAATACAACAAATACTTCTTGAGCAGTTACTATACGCAAGGCACTGTGCTAATAAAAACAATTGCTATATTTCCCTTTTAAAAGTTAAGCCATTAAAAAGAATACATTTGAATCAGTTCTAATGAGGTGGATGAAACTGGAGCCTATTATACAGAGTGAAGTAAGCCAGAAAGAAAAACACCGATACAGTATACTAACACATATATATGGAATTTAGAAAGATGGTAACAATAACCCTGTGTACGAGACAGCAAAAGAGACATTGATGTATAGAACAGTCTTATGGACTCTGTGGGAGAGGGAGAGGGTGGGACGATTTGGGAGAATGGCATTGAAACATGTAAAATATCATGTATGAAAAAAAAATAAAAGTTAAATGTTTTCTGTAGTTGTTTTTGTTGGCTAGAAAGCATACATTAATTAAAGAATCACACAAATAACTAAAATTCTAACTGGCAGAGAGGTCCATAGTGTTAATAAAACATATAAGAGAGGGATTTTACCCAGTCTAGGGAGTAAGGGATTTCTGCCATTTGGGGATTTTCATGCAAAAAATGTAAATGTAATATTGTTGATGAAAACAATCCCAGAAAATTATTATGGTAAGAATAAAAAAAAAAAAGAATGAATCATTGTTTGCCTTACTATTCTTTGGAATGAAATAATTATTTGATTATATATTCTGAATTTTTCAAAGCTCCTTATAAAATAAAAACTTATATTAAATAAGCCCAGAGTTTATAACTTAAATGACTGCATTGATCATTATATATTTTAGTGAGATGAATCATATACCTAAAATAGTTGGATATAAAACCAGTTCACCATTAGAAACTGTTTTGAATTTCACTAGATTAAAGTGACACATATATATGGAATCTACACAGAGGGTACTGATGAACCTATTTGCAGAGCAGCAATGGAGATGCAGACATAGAGAACAAACTTGTGGATATTGGACCAGGGGAAGAGGGGGTGGTAGGAATGGAGAGAGTAGCATGAAAATATATACATGACCATATGTAAAATAGATAGTCAGTGGGGATTTGCTCTATGATTCAGGGTGCTCAAACTGGTGTTCTGTGGCAACCTAGAAGGGTAGAATGGGGTGGGAGGTGGGACAGGGTCAAGAGGGAGGAGACATATGTATCCCTATGGCTGATACATGTTGATGTATGACAAAAACCAATACAATATTGCAAAGTAATTGCCCTTCAATTAAAAATAAATACTCTACAATACAGTAAGGCAATGATCCTCCAATTAAAAAGTAAATTAATTAATTTAAAACATTTAGGCTATTTTACATCATGAAAAATAAAAAAGAATGTAAGCCAATCAAAGCATATGCAATAAATAAATAAATAAAACTGTCTTTGGAAAAAAATAATCTTTGATACAAATAGATTGTAAGCCACTCTCCTGTTATTCTTAAAACCCAATTAAAAAGCAGCACAATGGGCACAAAACTAATGAAAATTTCAGAATCTCTTGTTAATAAAATACATATTAGATGTTTAAATTATCACATGGATTAGTCTTAAAGTTCGTCAAGGCAAGAATTCCATTTCTGACAAGGGCATTTGTCTCAGTTTTATTTCACTCAATATGTCAGCACATTTGGAAAAATCAGCAGTGGCAACAGGACGGGAAAAAGTCAGTTTTCATTCTAATCCCAAAGAAGGAAAATGACAAAGAATGCTTAAACTACTGAACAATTGAATAAGGTTATACTCAAAACTGTCAATCTAAGCTTCAGTAATACATAAACTGAATAATTCCAGGTGTACAAACTAGGTTTTAGAAAAGAAAGAGGAACTAGAGATCAAATTGCCAGCATTTGTTGGATCATGGAGAAAGCAAGGAAGTTCTAGAGAAACAGATGTTTCTGCTTCACTGACTTCACTAAAGCCTTTGACTGTGTGGATCACAACAAACTGCAAGAAATTCTTAAAGAGAAGGGAGTACCAGACCACCTTATCAGTCTCCTGAGAAACCTGTATGTGGATTGATAAGCAACAGTTAGAAAGGGACATGGAACAAAGGACTGGTTCCGAATAGGAAAAGGAGTATGACAAGGCTGTATACTGTCACCGTACTTATTTAACGTCTATGCATAATCAGTTCAGTTCAGTCACTCAGTCGTGTCTGACTCTTTGTGACACCATGGACTGCAGCATGCCAGGCTTCCGTGTCCATCAACCAACACACAGTGCATGCTTAAACTCATGTCCATCGAGTCAGTGATGCCATCCAACCATCTCATACTCTGTCGTCCCCTTCTCCTCCTGCTTTCAATCTTTCCCAGCATCAGGGTCTTTTCCAATGAGTCAGTTCTTCGAATTAGGTGGCCAAAGTATGGAGCTTCAGCTTCAGCATTAGTCCTTCCAATGAATATTCAGGACTGATTTCTTTTAGGATTGACTGGTTTGATCTTTTTGCTGTCCAAGGGACTCTCAAAAGTCTTTTCCAACATCACAGTTCAAAAGTATCAGTTCTTCAGTGCTCAGCTTTCTTTATGGTCCAACTCTCATATCCATAAATTACTACTGGAAAAACCATAGCTTTCACCATTCAGACCTTTGGTGGTAATGTCTCTGTTTTTTTAATATGCTGTTTAGGTTTGTCACAGCTTTCATCCCAAGGAGTAAGTGTCTTTCAATACCATGGCTGAAGTCACCATATTAAGTGATTTTGGAGACCAGGAAATAAAATCTGTCACTACATCCATTGTTTTTTTTTTTTTTTTTTTTTAATTTTATTTTATTTTTAAACTTTACATAACTGTATTAGATTTGCCAACTATCAAAATGAATCCGCCACAGGTATACATGTGTGTGTATTTGCCATGAAGAGATGGGACCAGATAACATGATCTTTCTCTCTTGAATGTTGAGTTTTAAGCCAGGTTTTTCACTCTTTCTCTTTCACTTTCATCAAGAGGTTCTTCAGTTAATCTTAGCTTTCAGCCATAAGGGTGGGGTCATCTGCATATATGAGGTTATTGATATTTCTTCCTACAGTCTTTATTCCAGCTTGTGCTTCATTCAGCCTGGCATTTTGCCTGATGTACTCTGTCAGTCAGTTCAGTTCAGTCAGTTAAGTCCCTCAGTCGTGTCCGACTCTTTCCGACCCCATGAATCGCAGCAGGCCAGGCCTCGCTGTCCATCACCAACTCCTGGAGTTCACTCAGACTCACGTCCATTGAGTCAGTGATGCCATCCAGCCATCTCATCCTCTGTCGTCCCCTTCTCCTCCTGCCCCCAATCCCTCCCAGCATCAGAGTCTTTTCCAATGAGTCAACTCTTCGCATGAGGTGGCCGAAGTACTGGAGTTTCAGCTTTAGCATCATTCCTTCCAAAGAAATCCCAGGGCTGATCTCCTTCAGAATGGACTGTTTGGATCTCCTTGTATATAAATTAAATAAGCAGGTTGACAATATACAGCTTTGACATAGTCCTTTCTCAATTTGGAACCAGTCCATTGTTCTGTGCCCAGTTCTAACAGTTACTTTTTTTCCTGCATACAGGTTTCTCAGGAGGCAATTCAGGTGGTCTGGTATTCCTATCTCTTGAAGAATTTTCCACAGTTTGTTGTGATCCACACAGTCAAAGGCTTTAGTGTAGTCAATGAAGCAGAAGTAGATGTTTTCCTGGAATTCTCTCTCTCTCTCTCTCTCTTTTTTTTTTTTTTTTTTTTTCTGTAATCCAACATATGTTGGCAATTTGATCTCTGGTTCCTCTGCCTTTTTGAAATAGAGCTTGCACATCTGAAAATTCTCTGTTTGTGTGCTGTTGAAGCCTAGCTTGGAGAATTTTGAGCAATACTTTGCTAGCATGTGAGATGAGTGCAATTGTGCAGTAGTTGGAATATTCTTTGGCATTGCCTTTTTTTGGTATTGGAAACTGGTATTAAAACTTTGGTATGAAAACTGACCTTTTGGTATGAAAACTGACCTTTTCCAGTCCTGTGGCCTGGCCACTTCTCAGTTTTCCAAATTTGCTGGCATATTTAGGGCAAAATTATAATGACATCATCTTTTAGGATTTGAAATAGCCCAGCTGGAATTCCATCACCTCCACTAGCTTTGTTCGTAGTGATGCTTCTTAAGGCCCACTTGACTTTGCATTCTATGATGTCTGGCTCTAGGTGAGTGATCACGCCATCATGATTATCTGTGTCGCTAAGGTCTTTTTTGTACAGTTCTTCTGTGTATTCTTGCCACCTCTTCTCAATATCTTCTGCTTCTGTTAAGTCCCTACCATTTCTTTCCTTATTGTGTCCATCTTTTCATGAAGTAGTTCCTTGGTATCTCTAATTGTCTTGAAGAGATCTCTAGTCTTTCCCATTCTTATTATTTTCCTCTATTTCTTTGCATTAATTGCTGAGGAAGGCTTTCTTATCTCTCCTTGCTATTCTTTGGAACTCTGCAGTCACATGGATATATCTTTCCTTTTCTCCTTTGCCTTTCACTTCCCTTCTTTTCTCAGCTATTTGTAAGGCCTCCTCAGACAACCATTCTGCCTTTTTACATTTCTTCTTCTTGGGCATGGTCTTGATCACAGCCTCCTGTACAATGCTACAAACCTCCGTCCATAGTTCTTCAGGAACTCTATTTTTTAGATCTAATTTTTCTTGTTACTATTTAGTTATAATGGTTCTTTATATATTTTGAATATCAATCCTTTATATGATATATATTTCTTAGTAACATTTTATCCCTTTCTATGGCTTAGATTTTATTAGATGCTTCTTTTAAAAATAAAACCTACTTAGAAGCAGGATGGTAGGATCATTTCATTGGCACACACAACTTGTATAGGGAAACGGTGAAAGAGGAGGTTGGAAAGTTAGTACTCAACTCTGTTTCTTGAAATGCATTTTTACCTCTCTTAATTCCCTATCCCAAGGTTAGGATCAACCAATCGATCTGCACGTGAGATAAATGTGACCAATACTGTGATTTTCATTTCTTCCACCTTATAATGTATATTCTTTATTAATGTTCAAGATATCATTAGCTGATGGAAGCAAATCTCTCTCAAATATCTATGAATAATTTGGGGAATCATTACATGTGGTAATTAAGAAGATTGATTTTGGCATTAAGATGTGTCTTCTCAGCTTCATTTGAACTCTCCTCTGAGAGTTTTAAGGAAAGACCTTCAGTTTAAGGTGATAACTTGTATCAATCTAACAGTTGATTTGCCTGTTCTAATTTGAGTAGCTTTACATATAAAAGGGCAAATTTCAGAATGAAGAGATTTGAGAAATTCTCAGGTTTTCTGGAGATAGGTCCTCCTATATGACACCATTATTTGATTAAAATGAATTCCCGTAGTTAAAAACATATTCATGTTAAAATGTAAATCTCAGTCCAGGTAGAAATTATTTTTAAGCTTTTTGAAATAGATAAGAGATAAGAATTCTCTTCAATTGCGCTCTACCTAAATTTGTCTTGATGTATGGTCTCAGAATCACCTGCACTAAAGTCACTTGGAGCACCTGCTAAAAAAGTAAATTCTGAATCAAAATTCAGATCACAAAAATTAGCTTACAATGCTTTAGTATCTGTGTCATTTTTGAGTATTTTCCAGATATATTTATTTCTATCACTTTATTATTAAGTATCCAATGTAATGTATTAAGAGTTTAGCTTTAATTTGACTTCTTATAAACAATATGCAGCTGGATTAAAAACAACCTGAGATTTAGTGTGCATACTCAACCTATTCATGATTTTTATGAATAATGATATATTGGAATTATTTCTGCATCTTCTTATATTTTGCATTTAATTAAAAAAAAAAAAAAAAACCTTCTGGGTTATACAGGTCAAGATGCTGGAGTAGGAAGACATGGAGTTCCTGTCTCCTCAGAAGAATGGTACTTACTAAATACTGGTAGGGGGTATCAGATACTTAAGTGCACTAAAGGAATCCCCACACAGCCAGGTAGGACATGATAAGAGGGGGTGGGTGCAGAAAAGTTGAGATGGGATAGAGTCAGTACACATGGAGGGGGGTTGGGGGAAGGGAGATGTTCCCATGCTTGAAGGGGCCCACTCATAGTGAGGGAATCAGTGGAAACAGAGAAGAAACTTCAGGGGATCAAGGAATCAGAGGGGAATGCAGCTAGGGTCTACCCCACAAACTTGGGCCCCAGAAAGCCCACTCAAGTAAGTCTGGAGCCCTCTTTAGACCCCTCTGGCTACCTGGATCCAGTGGTACCCTGAGTACTGTCCTCTAAAAGCCTCCACAGGCTATGCAGGACCTGATGGCCTGCACACTGCCATGACAAAGCCTCATCCAGTTTAGTGGGTCCCAGGCCCGAACATCACCCACACCAAAGCCTCTGAGGGCTATATGAGTCATGGCAGACAGAGTGCCACTCCTGATAGGGCCGCCTCTGGCCTCATGGGTCCAGGCAGGCCACAAGATCTTTTATGGCTATGCCAGCCCCTGCAGACATGCCTGGGGACATGCAACTTAGTTGCTTTTAGTTTATTAAACTTTTTTGTAGCTTTAGTTATTCATTGTTTACCATTTCTTTATTTTTATCTTTTAATTTTATTTTTAAATTTTTATTTCATTTTTTAAATTTAATTTTTATGTATTTATATTTTATTATTTTATTTTTTCCTGCTGTGGTTCAGTTTCATTCTGTTGTTTTGCTTTTCTAATATATATTTTTGCTTTTTATTTGTCCAATTTTATTTTATTTTCTATTCTTTGTTATTGCTTTGCTCCTTTTTGTTTGTTGTCATTTTTTCCATGCCATGCTACATACAGGGGCTTAGTTCCCAGGCCGGGGGTTGAACCTGAGCCCCAGTGATGGGAGTACTGAGTCCAAGCCATTGGACTAAAAGAGAACTTCAGGCTTCAGAATATATTAATCAGTGTGTGTTCCCCCATAAAAGAGATCTTCACTTCTGTATCAAGACCTGGCTACCTCCAACTGCCTTCAAACTCCAGTGCAGGGCACCTAAGGTAAAACAACAAGAAAAACAGGAACACAGCCAATGTACTGAAAAATGAGACAACGAAGAGATATATTATAAAGGAGGAAGGTAAAAAACCTACAAGACCAAATCAATGAAGAAGCAATAGGCAACTTACTAGAAAAAGAATTCAAAGTAATTATAGTAAAGATGATTCAAAAGCTCAGAAATTGAATGGAAGTATGGCTTGAGAAAATAAAAGAAATATTTAACAAGGACCTAGAAGAACTAGGACCAGATAAACAGATGAACAACACACTAAGAAAAAATCAATAGCAGAATAACTGAGGTAAAATAATGAATAAGTGAGCTGGAAGATAGAAGGGTGGAAATAACTGCCAAGAGCAAGATTAAGAAAAAAGAATAAAAAGGAATGAAGACAGTGTCAGGCCTGTGGGACACCATTAAACAAATAAACATTTGAATTACAAGGGTCACAGAAGAAGAGATTAAAAAGCAGAGAAACATAAGATGAAGTGGCAAGACTGCACAGAAGAACTATTAATATATTAAAAAGATCTTAATGACATGGATAACCATGATGGTGTGGTCACTCACTTAGAGCTGGATGTCTTGGAGTGTGAAGTCAAGTGGGCCTTAAGAAGCACTACTATGAACAAAGATAGTAGAGGTGACAGAATTCCAACTGAGAGCTTTAAAACTCTGAAAGATGATGATGTTAAAGTGCTGCACTCAATATGTCAGCAAATTAAAAAAAAAAAATCAGCAGTGGCCACAGGACTGGAAAAGGTCAGTTTTTATTCCAATTCCAAAGAAGGGCAATAACAAAAACTGTTCAAACTGCCATACAATTGTGTTCATTTCAAAAATTAGAAAGGTTATGCTCAAAATCTTTCAAGCTAGGCTTCAACAGTATCTGAAACAAGAAATTTCATCTGTACAAGCTGGCTTTAGAAAAGCTAAAGGAACCAGAGATCAAATTGCCAACTATCATTGGATAATGGAGAAAGGAAGAGAGTTACAGAAAAAAAAGAAAAACAAAACAAAACATTTATTTCTACTTCATTGACTTTACTCAAGCATTTGACTGTGTTGATCACAATAAACAGGAGAAAATTCTTGAAGAGATGGGAATACCAGGTCACCTTACCTTCCTGAGAAACCTGTACACAGGTCAAGAAGCAATAATTAGAACTGGACATGGAACAATGGATTGTTTCAAAATTGAGAAAGGAGTGAAAAAATGTATATTGTCAGCCTGCTTATTTAACTTATATGCAGAACACATCATGTGAAATGCCTGACTGGATGAATCACAAGTTTGAATTAATACTGTAATGAAAAATGTCAGCAACCTCAGATATGCAGATGATACCACTCTAGTGGCAGAAACTAGGAACCAAAGAGCTTCTTCATGAGGAAGATAAAAGAGAGTGAAAAAGCTGCCTTGAAACTGAACATTCAAAAAAAGAAGATCATGACTTCTGGTCCCATTATTTCATGGCAAGTAGGAGGGGAAAAAGTGAAAGCTGTGACATGTTTTATTTTCTTAGGCTCAAAAATCACTGTAGATGGTGATTTTTCTTCCTTCCTTAAAAGGAAAGTTACAATGTGACAAGTCTAGACAGCATATTAAAAAGAAGAGACATCACTTTGACAAGAAAGTTTCATATTGTCAAGTCTACGGTTTTTCCAGTAGTCATGTACAGATGTGAAAGTTGGACTTTAAAGAAGGATGAGCTCTAAATACTTGATGCTTTTGAATTGTAGTGGTGAAGACTCTTGAGAGATCAAACCAGTCAATCCTAAAGGAAATCAACCCTGAATATTGATTGGAAGAACTAATGCTGAAGCTCCAGTACTTTGGCCACCTGATTAGAAGATCCAACTCACTGGATAAGACCCTAATGTTGGGAAAGATTAAAGGCAAAAAAAGAAGGAGGTGGAAGAAGATGAGATGGTAAGATAGCATAACTGACTTACTGGACATGAATTTGAAAAAACTATGGCAGATAGTGGAGGACAGAGGAGCATGGCATGCTTCAGTCCTGGGTTTGCAAAGAGTCGGACATGACTTAGCAATTGAACTACAAAAACAACAGAAGAAGAAGAGAACAGGTATGAGAAAACATTTGAAGATGCTATAGTAAAAACATTCACTGATTTGGAAAAAGAAATAGGTATTGAAATCCAGAAAGCACAAAGATTCCAACACAGGATAAACTCATGAAGAAACACTCCAAGACACATACTAATCAAACTAACAAAAATTAAATTCAAAGGAAAAACATTAAAAGGAGCTAGGGAAAAGTAACAAATAACATACAAGGGAAATCCCATAAGTTCAACAGCTGACCTTTCAGCAGAAAATATGCAGACAAGAAGGGTGTACTAGAATATATGTAAACTGATGAAAAGGAAAAACCTTTAATCAAGATTACTCTACACAGCAAGTATTTCACTGACCTTCAATACAGAAATCAAAAGATTTCTAGACAAGCAAAGGCTAAAAGAATTTAGTACCACATAACCAGCTTTACAACAAATGCTAAAGGAAATTCTCTATTGGGTAACCACAAGAGATGAAACAAATCTACAAAAGCAAATCCAAAACAATTAAGAAAATGGTAATTGGAACATAAATATTGATAAATACCTTAAATGTAAATGAATCAAATACTACAACCAAACAACAAAAGCTGGATGAATGGATGCAACAGGAAGGCCCATATATATGCTGTCTACATGACACACATTTCAGACCTAGGAACATGTACAGAGTGAAAAAGAGGTGTTGAAAAAAGATATTCTATGCAAATGGAAATCAAGAGAAAACTGGAGTAGTCATAGTTATACCAGATGGAATAGACTTTAAAAGAAAGACTATTATAAGAGACCAGGAAGGATAGTACATAATGATCAAGAGATCAATCCAAGAAGAAGATACAGCAACTTTAAATATTTATGCATGCAACATAGGAACATGCCAATACATAAAGCAAGTCTAGCAGCCATAGTAAGAGAAAATCGAGAGTAACATGATAATGGTGAGAAATTATAAAACCTCACACATCAATGGACAGATCATCCAGACAGAAAGTTAATAAGAAAACACAAGCTTTAAATGACGCAATAGACTAGATAGACTCAACTGATACTTCTTCGGACATTCCACCCAAAAGTGACAGAGTATACTTACTTCATATATGCACATGGAACATTCTCCAGGATAGGTCACCTCTTTGGTCACAAATCAAACCTCAGAAAATTTAAGAAAACTTAAATTGAATCAAGCATCTCTTCTGACCAAAAAACTCTGAGATGAGAAATAAATTGCAGGAAAAAAGAAAACTACAGAAAACACAAAAACATGAAGGTTAATAATAAACTACTAAATAACCAAGAAATCACTGAAGAAATTGAAGAGGAAATAAAAATACCTAGAAATAAATGAAAATGAAAACAAGACAACCCAAACCCTATAGGATGCAGTAAAAGCAGTTCTATGAGAGAAGCTTATACCAATATGATCCTACTTCAAAAAAATAAAAATAAAAACCTCAAATAAAAAACTTAATCTTACACCTAAAGCAACTAGAGAAGGAAGAACAAACAAAACTCAAATTTAGCACTAGGAAAGAAACATCAAGATCAGAGCATAAATAAATGAAATATAAACAAAGAAAAGAATAGCAAAAATCAAACTAAAATATGGTTCTTGGAGAAGATAAACAAAATTGATACACCTTTAAGAAGACTCATCATGAAAACCAGGGAAAGGATTCAAATCAATACAGTTAGAATATTAAAGTTAGGGGGCGATCCTAAGATGGCAGAAGAATAGTATGGGGAGACCACTTTCTCCCCCACAAATTCATTGAAAGATCATTTGAACACTGAGCAAATTCCACAAAACAACTTCTGAACGCTGGTGGAGGACAACAGGCACCCAGAAAGTCAGCCCATTCTCTTTGAAAAGAGGTAGGGCAAAATATAAAATATAAAAAGAGACAAAAGAGTTGGGACAGAGACACATCCTGGGGAGGGAATCGTGAAGGAGGAGAAATTTCGAAATACCAGGAAACCCTCTCCCTGGCAGGGCTGTAAGGAGTTTTGGAATCTCGGAGGGCAACATAACTGGAAGGGGAAAAAAAAAAAAAGAACCCACAGATTACGCACCTATCAAAGACTCCAAGCTGAGAGGTAGCCCGGACACTCACAACTGCCAGCAGTGAGCAGGGATTGAATAGGGAGGTATGGTCTGCATACATAGGGTGGAGACTGGGCCTGAATGCCCTGAGGATATCTGAGGGAGGAAATGTGAGACAGCAACACAAACTGTTGGATCAGTTTAGTTCAGTTCAGTTCAGTTCAGTCACAAAGTCATGTCTGACTCTTTGTGACCCCATGAATCACAGCACATCAGGCCTCCCTGTCCATCACCAACTTCCGGAGTTCATTCAAACTTATGTCCATCGAGTTGGTGACGCCATCCAGCCATCTCATCCTCTGTCGTCTCCTTCTCCTCCTGCCCTAAATCCCTCCCAGCATCAGAATTTTTCCAAGGAGTCAACATTTCACATGAGGTAGCCAAAGTATTGGAGTTTCAGCTTTAGCATCAGTCCTTCCAATGAACACCCAGGACTCATCTCCTTTAGTATGGACTGATTGGATCTCCTTGAAGTCCAAGGGACTCTCAAAAGTCTTCTCCAACACCACAGTTCAAAAGCATCAATTCTTTGGTGCTCAGATTTCTTCACAGTCCAACTCTCACATCCATAAATGACCACTGGAAAAACCGTAGCCTTGACTAGTCGGACCTTTGTTGGCAAAGTAATGTTTCTGCTTTTGAATATGCTATCTAGGTTGGTCATAACTGTCCTTCCAAGAAGAAAGCATCTTTTAATTTCATGGCTGCAATCACCATCTGCAGTGATTTTGGAGTCCAAAAAAATAAAGTCAGCCACTGTCTCCACTGTTTCCCCATCTATTTGCCATGAAGTGATGGGACCAGATGCCATGATCTTCATTTTCTGAATGTTGAGTTTTAAGCCAACTTTTTCACTCTCCTTTTTCACTTTCATCAGGAGGCTTTTCAGTTCCTCTTCACTTTCTACCATAAGGGTGGTGTCATCTGCATATCTGAGGTTATTGATATTTCTCCCAGCAATCTTGATTCCAGCTTGTGTTTATTCCAGCCCAGCGTTTCTCATGATGTACACTGCATATAAGTTAAACAAGCAGGGTGACAATATACAGCCTTGATGTACTCCTTTTCCTTTTTGGAACCAGTCAGTTGTTCCATGTCCAATTCTAAGTGTTGCTTCCTGACCTGCATATATGTTTCTCAAGAGGCAGGACAGGTGGTCTGGTATTCCCATCTCTTTCAGAATTTTCCACAGTTTATTTTGATCCACACAGTCAAAGGCTTTGGCATAGTCAATAAAGCAGAAATAGTTTTTTTTTTTTTTTGAACTCTCTTGCTTTTTTTTTTTGATGATCCAGCAGATGTTGACAAATTGGCCTGTGGTTCCTCTGCCTTTTCTAAAACCTGCTTGAACATCTGGAAGTTCACAGTTCACGTATTGCTGAAGCCTGGCTTGGAGAATTTTGAGCATTACTTTACTAGCCTGTAAGATGAGTGCAATTGTGTGGTAGTTTGAGCATTCTTTGCCATTGCCTTTCTTTGGGATTGGAATAAAAACTGACCTTTGCCAGTCCTGTGGCCACTGCTGAGTTTTCCAATTTTGCTGGCATATTGAGTGCAAGTCTTTCACAGCATCATCTTTCACGATTTGAAATAGCTCAACTGGAATTCCATCACCACAACTAGCTTTGTTTGTAGTGATGCTTTCTAAGGCCCACTTTACTTCACATTCCAGGATGTCTGGCTTGAGGTTGGTGATCACACCATCGTGATTATCTGGGTAGTGAAGATCATTTTTGTACAGTTCTTCTGGGTATTCCTTCCACCTCTTCTTAATATCTTCTGCTTCTGTTAGGTCCATACCATTTCTGTCCTTTATCGAGCTCATCTTTGCATGAAATGTTCCTTTGGTATCTCTGATTTTCTTGAAGAGATCTCTAATCTTTTCCATTCTGTTGCTTTCCTCTATTTCTTCGCATTGATCACTGAAGAAGGCTTTCTTATCTGTTCTTGCTATTCTTTGGAACTCTGCATTCAGATGTTTATATCTTTCCTTTTCTCCTTTGCTTTTTGCTTCTCTTCTTTTCACAGCTATTTGTAAGGCCTCCCCAGATAGCCATTTTGCTTTTTTGCATTTCTTTTCCATGGGGATGGTCTTGATCCCTGTCTCCTGTACAATGTCATGAACCTCATTCTATAGTTCATCAGGCACTCTATCTATCACATTTAGGCCCTTAAATCTATCTCTCACTTCCAATGTATAATAATAAAGGATTTGATTTAGGTCATACCTGAATGGTCTAGTGGTTTTCCCTAGTTTCTTCAATTTAAGTCTGAAAGCTAGAATTGTGAAATTTAAGGTGAAAGATAGAATGGTGGAAATAAAGGAAGCATAGAGGGAAAAAGAAAAAAAATGAATTAAAAGAAATGAGGACAACCTCAGAGACCTCTGGGACAATGTCAAACGCCCCAACATTCAACTCATAGGAGTTCCAGAAGAAGAAGACAAAAAATAAAAAGCCCATGATAAAATTCTTGAGGAGATAATAGTTGAAAAGTTCTCTAAAATGGAGAAAGAAATAGCAACCCAATTCCAAGAAACCCAGAGAATCCTAAACAGGATAAACTCAAGGTGAAACACCTGAAGATACATATTAATCAAATTAAGGAAGGTCAAACACAAATAACAAATATTAAAAGAAGCAAGGGAAAAACAACAAATAAAACACAAGGGGATGCCCATAAGGATAACAGGTGGTCTTTCAATAGAAATTCTTCAGGCCAGAAGGGAATTGCAGGACATACTTAAAATGATTAATGAGAAAAATCTACAACTCAGATTACTGTACCAGCAAAGATCTCATTCACATATTAAGGAGAAATCAAAAGCTTTACAGACCAATCAAAAGCTGAGAGAATTCAGCACCACCAAACCAGCTATTCAAGTGCTAAAGGACCTTCTCTAGAAAGAAAACACAGAAAAGGTTTATAAAGTCAAACCCAAAACAGCAAAGTAAATGGTTACAGGATTATACTTATCAATAATTACCTTAAATGAAAATGGGTTGAATGCCCCAACCAAAAGACAAAGGCTGGCTGAATGGATACAAAAACAATACCGCTATATATATGCTGTCCACAAGAGACACATCTCAAAACATGGGACACATACAGACTGAAAGTGAAGGGCTATAAAAAGATATTTCACACAAATGGAGACCAAAAGAAAGCAGGAGTAGCAATACTTATATCAGATAAAATAGACTTTGAAATGAAGGCCAATGAAAAGAGACAAAAAAGGACACTACATAATGATCAAAAGATGAATCCAATAAGAAGATATAACAATTATAAACATATATGCACCGAACATAGAAGCACCACAATATATAAGGCAAATGCTAACAATTATGAAAGGGGAAATTAACAGTAACACAATAATAGTGGAAGACTTTAATATCCCACTCACCCCTATGGATAGACCAACTGAACAGACAATTAGCAAGGAAACACAAACTTTAAATGATACAATGGACCAGAGTTAATCAATATTTAAAGGACATTTCACACCCAAAAAATAAGTTTCACCTTTTTCTCAAGTGCACAGGGAACCTTATCCAGGATAGATCACATCCTGGGCCATAAATCTAGCCTTGGCAAATTAAAAAAAAAAAAAAAAAAAATGAATTCATTCCAAGAATCTTTTTTGATCACAATGCAGTAAGATTAGATGTCAGCTACAGAAAAAAAAAAAAAAAAAAAAAACTATGAAAACTACAAACATATGGAGGCTAAACAACACACTTCTGAATAACCAACAAATCACAGAAGAAATCAAGAAAGAAATTGAAATATGCATAGAAAAGAATGAAAATGAAAATACAACAACCCAAAACCTATGGGATTCAGTAAAAACAGTGCTAAGGGGACAGTTCATAGCAATACTAGCTTACCTAAAGAAACAAGAGAAAAATCAAATAAATAACCTAACTCTACAACTAAATCAACTAGAAAAGGAAGAAATGAAGAACCCCAGGGTTAGTAGAAGGAAAAAAAAATCATAAAAAATAGGGCAGAAATAAATAAAAAAAGAAACAAAGGAGACCATAGCAAAAATCAACAAAACTAAAAGCTTATTCTTTGAGAAGATAAATAAGACAAACCATTAGCCAGACTCATCAAGAAAAACAAAAGGAGAAGAATCAAATCAACAAATTAGAAATGAAAATGGAGAAATCATAATAAACAATACAAAAATACAAAAGATCATAAGAAACTATTATCATCAACTATATGCCAATAAAATGGATAACTTGGAAGAAATGGAGAAATTCTTAGGAGACTATAACTTTTCAAAATTGAAGCAGGAAAAAAATAAAAAATCTTAACTGACCCATCACAAGTACAGAAATTAAAACTGTAATCAGAAATCTTCCAGCAAACAGAAGCCCAGGACCAGACAGCTTACCAGCTGACTTCTACCAAAAATTTAGAGAAGAGCTAACACCTATCCTACTCAAAACCTTCCAGAAAATTGCAGAGGAAGGTAAAATGCCAAACTCATTCTATAAGTCCACCATCACTGTAATACCAAAACCAGACAAAGATGCCACAAAAAAATAAAACTACAGGACAGTATCACTGATGAACATAAATAGAAAAATCCTTAACAAAATTCTAGCAATCAGAATCCAACAACACATTAAAGAAATCATACAGCATGACCAAGTGGGGTTTATCCCAGGGATGCAAAGAATCTACAACATTCGCAAACCAATCATTGTGATACACCACATTAACAAATTGAAAGATAAAAATCATATGATTATCTCAATAGATGCAGAGAAAGCCTTTGACAAAATCAACATCCATTTATGATAAATACCCTCCAGAAAGCAGGCATAGAAGGAACATGCCTCAACATAATAAGAGCCATATATGATAAACCCACAGCAAACATTATCCTCAATGTTGAAAAATTGAAAGCATTTGCCCTAAAGTCAGGAAGAAGACAAAGATGCCCACTGTCACCACCACTATTCAACATAGTTTTGGAAGTTTTAGCCACAGCAATCAGAGAAGAAAAAGAAATAAAAGGAATCCAAATTGGAAAAGAAGAAGTAAAACTCTCACTGTTTGCAGATGACATGATCTTATATATAGAAAACCCTAAAGACTGCCAGAAATTACTAGAACTAATCAATGAATATAGTAAATTTGCAGGATATAAAACTAACACACAGAAATCCGTTGCACTCCTATACACTAACAATGAGAGAACAGAAAGAGAAATTAAGGAAACAATTCCATTCACCACTGCAACAAAAACAATAAAATACTTAAGAATAAATCTACCTAAAGAACCAAAAGATCTATATATATAGAAAACTACAAAACATTGAGGAAATAAATCAAAGATGACACAAATAGATGGAGAAATATAGCCTGTTCATGGATCAAAAGAATCGATATAGTGAAAATGAGTATAATGCCCAAAGCAATCTATAGATTCAATGCAATCCCTATCAAGCTACCAATGATATTTTTCAGAGAACAAGAACAAATAATTTCAAAATTTGTATGGGAATACAAAAAAAAAAAAAAAAATCTGGAATAGCCAAAGCAATCTTGAGAAATAAAATGGAACTAGAGGAATCAACCTGCCTGACTTCAGACTATACTACAAAGCTACAGTCATCAATACAGTATGATACTGGCACAAAGACAGAAAAATAGATCAATGGAACAAAATAGCCCAGAGATAAGTCCATGCACCTATGGATACCTTATCCTCGATAAAGGAGGCAAGAATATACAGTGGAGAAAAGACAATCTCTTTCACAAGTGGTGTTGGTAATACTGGTCAACCACTTGTAAAAGAATGAAACTAGAACACTTCCTAACACCATACACAAAAATAAACTAAAAATTGATTACAGATCTAAATATTAGACCAGAAACTATAAAACTCCTAGAGGAAAACATTGGCAAAACATTCTATGACGTAAATCATAGTAGGATCCTCTATGACCCACCTCCCACAGTAATGGAAATAAAAACAAACATAAACAAATGGGACCTAACTAAACTTAAAAGCTTTTGCACAACGAAGGAAATTAAAAGTCAGGTGAAAAAACAGCCTTCAAAATGGAAGAAAATAATAGCAAATGAAGCAACTGACAAAGAATTAATCTCAAAAATATACAAGCAACACCTTCATCTCAATTCCAGAAAAATAACGATCCAATCAAAAAATGGGCCAAAGAATTAAACAGACATCTCTCCAAAGAAGACATACAGATGGCTAACAAACACACGAAAAGATGCTCAATCTCACTCAAATGCAAATTAAAGCCACAGTGAGGTGCCATCTCACACCAGTCAGAATGGCTGCTATCAAGAAGTCTACAAACAATAAATGATGATGACAGTGTGGAGAAAAAGGAAACCTCTTACAGTGTTGGTGGGAATGCAAACTATTATAACCACTGTGGAGAACAGTGTGGTGATTCCTGAAAAAACTGCAAATAGAACTGCCATACGACCCAGAAATCCCATTGCTGGGCATACACACTGAGGAAACCAGAATTGAAAGAGACACATGTACCCCAATGTTCATCACAGCACTGTTTATGATAGCCAGGACATTGAAGCAACCTAGATGTCCATTGGCAGACAAATGGATAACAAAGCTGTGTTACATATACACAATGGAATATTACTCAGCTATTAAAAATAATGCATTTGAATTAGTTTTAATGAGGTGGATGAAACTGGAGCCTGTTTTACAGAGTGAAATAAGTCAGAAAAAAAAACACACCAATACAGTATATTAATGCATATATATGGAATTTAGAAAGATGGTAACGATGACCCTATATGCGTGATAGCCAAAGAGACAGATATAAAAAGCAGACTTTTGCACTCTGTGAGAGAAGGTGAGGGTGGGATGATCTGAGAGAATAGCACTGAAACATTTACATTATCATATGTGAAATAGATTTCCAGCCCAGGTTCGATGCATGAGATAGGGTGCTCAGGGCTGGTGCACTGTGGTGATGCTGAGGGATGGGATGGAGAGGGAGGTGGGAGGGGGGTTAAGGATGGGGAACGCATGTACACCCATGGATGATTCATGTCAATGTATGGCAAAAATCAGTACAATATTGTAAAGTAATTAGCCTCCAGTTAAAATAAATAAATTAAAAAAAATAAATTAGAAAAGAGAAACTACTACAGACACACAGAAATACAAAGGATCACAGGAGAGTACTATGAACACCTATATCTTAATAGAATTGATAACCTGGAAGAAATGGACAAATTCTTAGAAAGAAAGATCTTTCCACGACTGAACCAAGAAGAAACATAAAATGTAAGCAGGCTTATCTCTAGGAATGAAATTGAAACTATGATTAAAATTATTTCAGTGAACACATGTTCAGGATAAGATGGCTTTACAGGCAAATTCTATCAAACACTTAGAGAAGAGCTTAAAACCCATCCTTCTCAAACTCTTTCAAAAATTGCAGAGGAAGGAACAATCCCAAGCTCATTCTAGGAGGCCACTATCATCCTGATACCAACACCAGACAAAAATATAACCAAAAAAGGAAATTACAGAGCACTAACACTGCTGAACATAGATGCAACAACTCTCAAAAAAAAAAAAAAAAAATACCAGGAGGCTAAAGCTAACAACACATTGAAAGGATCATACAGGGGCAGAGCCATGATGGTGGTGAGGGAAGACATGGAGTCCATGTCTCCCCATGCCTTGGATACTCACCAGTTGCTGTTGGGGGACCTTCCTCAGACAGGCTGATGGGAGGAATCCCAGGGATGACCAGGTACTGGAAAGCAGGAAGTAAGGGAAGGTCAAGGCCAGAGCACTGGCTCAATTGAGGGGTTGCTGGGGAAGGTGGAGTGGTTTGAGTGCAGGGGGCAACACACTTGCTTAGCAAGAGGGGTGAGGGATCCTCGGTGATTGGAGGATCGTTTAAAGGGAAGCCACTGAGGCCCCTTACACGTGGTCTTGGGGAGCTTCCTGGGACCCAGACCTGGTGCTCAACCCTTGGGGATCTCCTCTGCCCTCTGAAGCCCTCTCCACCTTCCCTGCCAAGCTCTCTGCCCCCTGGGCCACCCTCCATTTTGCACGGCCTCCTCCACCCATGTGGGTCTTGACGGTTTGAGAGGGAGTGGTAGAGAAAAAGCCAGGCCATCAGGGAGGTTCCTTTGAGGTTTAAACGTCAGAGTACTTCCTGGTGTTCTCTCATACACTTGGCCCTGAGGAGCCCCCTGAAGTCACTGGCTGAGCCCTCTGCCCTTCGGGATCACTTCTGCCCTCCAAAGTCACCCAAGACCTTCTCTGGGTGTATGGGGCTTGAATAAGGACCCAACCCCTGCTCAAATCTCATTTCCATCTAAACACCACCACTTTTAAAGGCCTTTCTGACATAAACCCTGCCCTTCACAGCCAAGGCTTTCTTCTGCCTTTTTTTTTTTTTTTCCCTGTTTGCCAGTGGAGTTTGTTTTTTTCCCTCCAGTGGTTGTTATATATATATATATATATATATATATATATATATATACACACACACACACACATATAAAATCTTATACAATTTCTGTTAGTTTTCTGTGTGTCCTGTGTGTTCATTCACTCAGTCATTTCTGACTCTTTGTGACCCTATGGACTGTAGCTCACCAGGCTTCTCTGTCCATGGGAGTGTCCCATCAAGAATGTCTTAATGGGTTGCCATTTTCTCCTCCAGGGCATCTTCCCAACCCAGTGACCAAGCCTGAGTTTCCTGTGTCTCCTTCATTGCAAGGAGATTCTTTACCACTGAGCCACAAAGAAGACCTGTTAGCTATCTATACTTATTTTATTTTTTACTCTTTATTATTTACTCTGCTTCTTGTTATTTTTACATATATATATATGAGTATATTAGAAACTATATATATATATACATATACACTCTTTTCTTCCATTTCTTTTCTATATATATATATGCTTTGTATTCCTTTGCTTATTCCTTTGCTATGTGTGTGTATATATACACACACATACACACACTTTTCTTCCATTCTTTTGCAATTAGAGTCTGGTTTACCCTTCAGAGGTTCTTTCAAACATACTCTTATTTTTTCTAATATATCTGCTACGATTCCAAATTTATTATATTTTTATTAGATTTTTTTTTCTTATCTTTTATTTCCCCTGAACCACATGTCTTGTAGGATCCTCATTCCAGGTCCAGAAATCAGGCCTGAGCAACTATTGTGGGAGCATTGAGTCTAAACCGCTGGAATAGCAGTGAATGTCAGGCCCTAGGACATATTAATCAGAGTGAAGTGTCCCAGAGGTACACATCTCAACAGTAAGACTTGGCTCTACTCAACTGCTTGAAATCTCCATTGCTGGAAGCATCAAGTCAAACAACTAGTAAGGCGGAAGCACAGTCCCATCATCTAAATAAATAAATAAATGGCAAAAAAACATGTTACAGAAGAAGGAGCAAGTAAAAATGTGCAAGACTGAATAAATGAAAAGGAAATAGGCAATGCATGTGTAAAATAATTTAGATTAATGATAGTAAAGAAGTTTCAAAATACCAAAAATAGAATGGAGAAAATGCAAGAAAAGTTTAATGCATTTAACAATGACATGGAAGAAAGAAAAAAAAAAAAAGCAAACAGTGATGAACAGCACAATTACTGAAATTAATATATTGTGTAGTCCATGGGGTTGCAAAAGTCGGACATGACTGAGTGACTTACACTTTCACTTTAGAAAATAAAGTGAAAGTGAAATCTTCACTTTAATAACTAAGGCAGAAGAATGGATAAGTAAGCTGGAAGATGGAGTGATGGAAATAACTGCTGAGGAGGAAAATAAGGAAAAATTAATGAAAATAATTGAGGACAGTCTCAGAAACCTCCAGGATAATAACAATAACAACAACAACAACAAAAAAAAAACACTCAAATTACAGGGGTTCCAGAGGAAAAAAACAAAATATATAAGAAGATATTTGAGGAGATTATAGTCAAAAACTTCCCTAACATGGGAAAAGAAATAGCCACCCTAGTTCAGGAATCCCAAAGAGTCCCATAAAATATAAACACAAAGAGAAATACTCCAAGACATATATTAAACAAACCAATAAAAATTAAACACAAAGAGAAATTATTAAAAGCAGCAAAGGAAAAAGCAAAAAACAACATATAAAATAATCCCCATAAATCTAACAGATGATTTTTCATCATAAACTCTGCAGGACAGAAGATAGTGGCAAGATATACTTAAAGTGATGAAAGAGAAAAAAACTACAACCAAGATTACTCTACCCAGCAAAGATTTCATTCAGATTTCATGGTAAAATAAAAAAACTTTAGAGACAGATAAAAACTAAGAGGATTCAGCATCACAAAAATGAGCCATATGAGACATGCTAAAGGAAATTCTCAAAGGCAGGAAAGCCAAGAGAAGAAAAATACCTACCAAAACAAACACACACACAAAAAAATTAAGAAAATAGCAATAAGAACATACATATAATTACATTATTTGTGTCTGGATTACATTCCTCAAACAAAAGACACAGACTGGCTGAATTAATACAGAAACAAGACTCATGTATATGCTGCCTACAAGAGACGCATTTCAGACCTAAGGAAGCACATGGACTGAAAATTAGGGGATGGAAAAGATATTCCATGCAAATGGGAATTAAAAGAAAGCAGGAGTAGCAATATTAACATAAAATAAAATAAACTTTAAAATAAAAACTGTTACAGAAGATAAGGAAAGACAATATATAATGATCAAGGGAACAATGCAAGAAGAATACACAACAAATTTAAATATTTATGCACCCGAAATAGAAGCACCTCAATATATAAGCAAATGCTAAGAACCATAAAATGGGAAATTGACAGTAACACAATAATAATAGTGGACTTTAATACCCCACTTACACCAATGGACAGATCATCCACACAGGAATAAGGAAACACAAGCCTTAAATCACACATTAGATCAGACAGACCTAATAGATATGTTCAGGACATTTCACTCTAAAACAGCAGAATACACCTTTTTTTTTTTTTAAGTGCACATGGACAATTCTCTAGGATAGATAACATCATGGGTCAAAATAAAAGTCTCAGTAAATTTAAGATAATTGAATTCTTATCAAGCAATTTTTTGATCACTACACTGAGACTAGATGTAAATTACGGAAAAAAAGGAAAAACTCAAGGAACACAATCATATGGAGTTGGTAAAAATCAGGTTTCTAAATAAAGAAGAGGACACTGAAGAAATAAAAAAAGGAAATTAAAAAAAGAAAAACTAGAAACAAATGGCAATGAAACACGACAACCCAAAATCTATGGGATGTAGCAAAAGCAGTTCTAAGAGGGAAATTTATGGCAATATAAGCCTGCCTCAAGAAATGAGAAAAACGTCAAATAAACAACCTAAATTTATACCTAAAACAACTAGAAAAAGAACAAAAAACCCAAAGTTACCAGAAGGAAAGGAATCATAAACATCAGAACAGAAATAAATGAAAAAAGAAATGGAGACAACAGCAAATATCAATAAAACTAAAGGTTGTTTTTTTGAGAAGATAAACAAAACTGACAAACCAATAAACAGACTCATCCAGAAAAAAAGGGAGAAGACTTAAATAAATAAAATAGAAACATAAAAATAGAAGCCGCAACAGACAACATAGAAATTAAAAAAAATCATAAGACTCTTATGAGTAACTCGATGCCAATTAAATGGGCAACTTGGGAGAAACTGACAAGTTCTTAGAAAAGTGCAGCTTTCGAAAACTGAACCAGAAAGAAATAGAAATCATGAACAGAACAATCACAAGCATCAAAATCAAAACTTCAAAAAAAAAAATCTTCCAACAAGCAAAAGCCCAGGGCCAGATGGCTTCACTGGTGAACTCTATAAAATGTGTAGAGAAGAATCTAGACCTATCCTGCTCAAACTCTTCCAAAAATTTGCAGTGGGAGGAACACTCTCAAATTTATTCTATGAGGCCACCATCACCCTGATACTAAAAAGAGACAAAAATATCATATAAAGCCAAATTATAGGCCAATATCACTGATAAACATAGATGTAAAAATCTTCAACAAAATTCTAGCAAACTGAATTCAGCAACGCATGAAAAGGTTCATACACTAGGTAGGCTTTATCCCAGGGATCCAAGGATTCCTCAATATATGCAAATCAATCAATCTGATACACCATATAAACATATTGAAAGATATAAACTCTTCAGGATGGGGAACACATGTACACCCATGGCGGATGCATGTTGATGTGTGGCAAAACCAATACAATATTGTAAAGTAAAAATAAATAAATAAATAAATAATAATAATAATAAAAATAAACTCTTCAGAAAGTAGGCATAGAAGGAAACCACCTCAACAAAATAAAGATCATATACGAAAAACCCAGAGTAAACCTTATTTTCAATGGGGTAAAACTGAAAGCATTTTCTCTAAAATCAGGAACAAGTCAAGGGTGCCCAGACTGTCCACTATAACTCAACATAACTTTAAAAATCCTAGTCATAGCAATCAGAGAAGAAAAGGAAATGAAAGGAATCCAGATTGTAAATGAAATAAAAAATGTCATTATTTGCAGATAACATGATATTATACATAGAAAACCCTATAATTCCTAGAGTTAATCAATGAATTTAGTAAAGTTGCGGGATACAAAATTAATACATAAAAATCCCTTGTGTTCCTATACACCAAAAATTAAAAAAAAAATAAATATTAAGGAAATAACCCCATTCACCATTGCAAATAAATGAACAATATACCTAGGAATTAACCTACCTAAGGAGAAAAAAAAGATCTGTATACAAAAAATTTTAGGACACTGATGAAAGAAATTAAAGATGATATGAATGGAGAGATATATCATGTTCTTTGATTGGAAGAATCAACATTTTGAAAATGATGATACTATCCAAACAGTCTGACAGATTCAATGCAATCCCTATCAAATTACCAATGGCATTTTTTCACAGAACTAGACAAAAAAAATTCACAACTTGTATGGAAAAACAAAGGACCCCAAATACTCAAAAACGTCTTGAATAACAAAAATGGAGCTAGAAGAATCAACCTTCCTGAGTTCAGACTATACTACAAAGCTACAGTAATGAAGACAGTATGGTACTGATACAAGAAGAGAAATATAGCTCAGTGGAAGGAGATAGAAAGCCCATAGATAAACACACCTATAGAAAACTTAATCTTTGACAAAATAGACAAGAATATGCAGTAGAGAAAAGACAACCTCTTCAACAAGTGGTGCTGGGACAGTTATATGTAAAAGAATAAAATTATAACACCTCCTAACCCCATACATGAAAATGAACTCAAAATGGATTAAAAACCTAAGTGTAAGGCCAAAATGTATAAAGCTCTTAGAGGAAAAAATAGGTAAAACACTTGATATAAATAACCATGATATCCCCTTTGACCCACGTCCTACAGTAATAGAAACAAAAACAAAAATAAACAAGTCAAACCTAATTAAACTTATATGCTTATACACAGCAAAGGAAACTGTAAGCAAGATGAAAAGACAATCCTAAGTGGGAGAAAATAGTTGCAAATGAAACAATTGGCAAAGGATTAATCTCTAAAATATACAAGCAACACATGTAGTTCAATACCAGAAAAACAGACAGCCCAACGAAAAGTGGGCAGAAAACCTAAACAGACATTTCTCAAAAGAATACAGAGATGGCCAAAACAAACACATGAAAAGATGCTCAATAGTCCTCATTAGTAGAGAATTTCCAATCAAACCACAATGAAGTATCACCTCGCACTCGTCAGAATGGCCACCATCAAAAAATCTACAAACAGTAAATGCTGGAGATAATTTGGAGAAAAGGGAACACTCCTGCCATGTTGCTAAGAATGTAAATTGATACAGCCACTATGATGAACAGTATTTGTTGTTGTTCAGTCATGCCCGACTCTTTGTGACCCCGTGGACTTAAACTAGGAATAAAACTGACATATGACCCGACAATCCCACCACTGGAAATACACCCTGAGAAAACCATAATTGAATAAACACATGTAGCCCATTATTCATTGCAACAGTGTGTACAATAGCTAGGACATGGAAGCAACTTAGACGTCCATCCATAGAAGAATGGATAAAGACATTGTTGTACATATATGCAATAGAATATTACTCTACCATAAAAAGGAATGCGTCTGAGTCAGTTCTAGTGAGATGGCTGCACTTAGAGCCTATTATACAGAGTGAAATAAGTCAGAAAGGGAAAAACATGTATTGTATATTAATGCCTATACATGGAATCTAGAAAAATGGTACTGATAAGCCTATTTGCAGGGCAGAAATGGAGATGCAGACATAGAGAACAGACTTTAGACACAATAATGGAAAGAGTGGGTGGAATGAATTGAGAGACTAGTGTTGAAACATCCACATTATTATATGTAAAATAGCTCATAGGAAGTTGTTGTATAATACAGAGAGCTCAACGTGGTATTCTGTGACAACCTAGAGGAGTGGAATGGAGTGGGGGGTGTTTGGGGGCAGGTTTAAGAGGGTGGGAACATATTTATACTTATGCCTGATTCATGCTAATGTATGGCAGAAGCCAACACAATACTATAAAACAATTGTCCTCCAATTAAAAATAAATTAAAAATTGGAAACAAGAAAAAACTGATCTTACACCACAATGGATGCAAGAATTCTTTATTATATCCAAATCAGTCAAGGTGATACACCATATTAATTACTTGAAGGTAAAATCCATTTGATCATCTCAATAGATGTAAAAAAAAAAATTTCAACAATGTTCAAAACCATTTATGAAAAAAACTCTCTAGAGATTGGGCATAGAGGGAAGCTACCTCAACATAACAAAGGCCATATATTACAAATCCACACACACAAAAATCATTCTCAATGGTGAAAAACTGAAATCATTTCTGCTAAGATCAGGAAAAGAAGAAGAATGTTCATCCTCACCATTACTATCCACATAATTTTGGAAATCCTAGCCATGACAATCAAAGAAAAAAATAAAAAATAAGGAATCCAAATTAGAAAAGAAGTAAAACTTTCATTATTTTCAGGTGACATGAAAGTATACATACAAAATCCTAAAGATTCTACCAGAAAACTGCTTGAGTTAATCAAAGAATTTGGTAAATTCTCAGGATACAAAATTAATTCACAGAAATTTCTTGCATTCCTATATACTCCAATGAAATTTCAATGAGAGAAGTTTATGAAACAAATTACACTTACCACTGCAACAACAAAAAAAGAATAAAATACCTTGGCATAAACCTACCTAAGGAAGCAAAAGACCGTTAGGCAGGAAACTAATAGATACTGATGAGTTCAGTTAGGTCCTGTTTATTTATTTTTATTTTTATTCTCATTATTCTAGAAGGTGGGTCAAAAAGATCTTGCTGCAATTTATGTCAAATAGTATTCTGCCTATGCTTTCCTTTAAGACATTCATAGTGTCTGGCCTTACATTTCAGGCTTCAATCTGTTTTGAGTTTATTTTTGTGTATGCTTTTAGGGAGTGCTCTAATTTCTTCTTTTATAGGTAATTGCCCAGTTTTCCCAGTACCACACATTAAAGATGCTGTCTTTGCTCAATTGTATATTCTAGCCCCATTTGTGATAGATTAGGTGATCATAGGTGCATGTGTTTATCTCTGGACTCTCAATCCTGTTCCATTGATCTATATTTCTGTGCCAATAACATACTCTTTTCATTACTGTAGCACTGTAGTATAGTCTGAATTCAGGGATCCTGATTTTTCCAGCTCACTATTGTTTCTCAAGATTGCTTTTGTTATTCAAATTCTTTGCATCTCCATAAAATTATAAATGTTTTTATTCTAGTTATGTGAAAAATGCCATTTGATAAGAATTGTCATCTGATGGGAAATGCATTGAATCTGTAGACTGTTTTGGGTAGTATAGTCATTTTCACAATATTGATTCTTCTAATCCAAACACATGCTATGTCTCTGCTTCTGTGTTGTCTTTGAATAATTTATCAGTATCTTAAAGTTCTCTAAGTATAGGTATGTTTACTACTTAGGTAAAATAGTAGTGAGTAGGTTTATGCTTAGGTATTTTATTCTTTTTGTTTCAATGGTAAAATGGATTATTTCCTTAATTTCTTTCTGATTTTTCATTGTAAATGTATAGGAATGCAAGTGATTTATGTGTATTAATTTTTTATCCTGTGATTTTACTAAATTAATTGATTAGTTCTAGTATTATTCTCATGGCATCTTTTTGATTTCCTATATATACTATTATAGCATCTGTAAACAGTGACAAGTTTAGTACTTTTTTCAATTTATTTTTTTTATTTTAATTGGAGGCTAATTACTTTACAATATTGTATTGGTTTTGCCATCTATCAACATGAATCCACCATGGTAGTACTTTTTTTTGACAATTTAGACACTTTTTTATTTCTTTTTTCTTCTCTATCGTGGCTAGGACTTCTAAAACTATGTTGAATAATACTGGCAATGGTGCTCATCCTTGTATTTTTCCTGATTTTAGAGGAAATTCTTTCAATTTTTCACCACTGAGAATGATATTTGCTGTGGGTTTGTTGTATATGGCCTTTGTTATATTGAGGTAGGTTCCATCTGTGCTCATTTTCTGGAGGATTTTTTTTTTTTTTAATCTTAAATGGTTTTGAATCTCGTCAAAAGCTTTTTCTTCATTTGTTGAAGTGATCATATGGATTTAATTCTTTAACTTGATAATATGGTGTATCACATTGATTGATCTACATATAATGAAGAGCCCTTGTATCTTTTGGATAAATCCAATTTAATCATGGTATATGATCCTTTTAATGTGCTGTTGGATTCAGTTTGTTAATATTTTGTTGAGGATATTTAGTTCTGTTTTCATTAGCAATATATCAGTAATTTTTTTTTTAAATATCTTTATCTGGTTTTGGTATTAGGATGATGGTGGCCTTATAGAATGAGCTTGAAGTGTCCCTCACTCTGCAGTTTTTGGAAGACTTTGAGAAGTGAGCAAACTATAAACCCAATTAAAAGACAACCCTCAGAATGGGAGGAAGTATTTGTGAATTAAGCAACTGACAAATGATTACTCTCCAATTTATATTAAACAGCTTATGCAGCTCAATATCAGAAGAAAAAAAAATTGACAGAATACCTAAACAGACATTTTTCCTAGGAAGACACACATACGGCCAACAAATTCCTGAAAAGATGTTTAACATTATTCATTATTAGATAAATGTAAGTCAGAACTACAATGAGATATCACCTTGCACTTGCTAGAATAGCCACCATCAAAAAATCTACAAAGAATAAATGACATAAAGGGTATGTTGAAAAGATAATTTTCTTGCAATGTTGATGGGAATATAATTTGATATAACCACTATGGAGAATAGTATGGAGGTTTCTTTAAAAGAAGAAAAAAGAATCGAACTACCCTATAACTCAGCAATTCCACTACTGGGCATGTACCCAGAGAAAATTATAATTGAAAAAGACACATATAGCCCAACACTTATTATATCACTATTTACAATTGCCAGAACATGGAGACAACCAAAATCCATTAACAGAGAAATGGATAAAGAAGATGTGATACATATATAGAAAGGAATATTACTCAGGCATAAAACAGAACAAAATTAGGTTATTTGTAGAGACATGGATGGACTTAGACGCTGTCATACAGAGTGAAGTAAATCAGAAAGAGAAAAACAAATATAAATTAATACACATATATGGAATCTAAAACATGTTATAGATAACTCATTTGAAAACAGAAATAAAGACACAGATATACAGAACAAATGTATGGATAGCAAGGAGGAATGGGTGTGGATGGGATGAATTAGGAGATTGGGACTGACCTATATACACTACTATGTATAAAATCTGTGACTAATAAGAACCTATTAAAAACTTCAGGGAATTCTACTCATTGCTCTGTGGTGACCTAACTGGCAAGGAAATACAAAGAGAGGTGATATACATATACATATAGCTGATTCACCTTGGTATACAGTAGAAATTTACAGACTATATTAAAGTAAGTATCATAAAAAAAGATCTTGATGAAAGAAATCAAACATGCTACATTAGATGGAGAGATATGCCATGTTCTTGGATTGGAAAAATCAGTCTTGTCAAAATGACTATATTACCCAAAGCAATCTACAGATTCAGTGCAATCCCTATAAAATTACCAATGACACTTTTCACAGAAATAGAACAAAATTTTTACCATTTGTTTTCAATTATGAAAGACCTGAAATAACCTTTTTTCTTTCTTTTCTTGTGATAGTAAAACAAATCTGGAGGAATCAGACTCCCTGACTTTAGACTATACTACAAAGCTAGAGTAATCAAGACAATATGGTAGTAGCACAAAAACAGAAACAGAGATCAATAAAATATGATAGATGGCCTAGAGATAAAACCACACACATATGGCCAGCAAATTGGGAAAACTCAGCAATGGCCACAGGACTGGAATAGGTCAGTTTTCATTCCAATCCCAAAGAAAAGCAAAGCCAAAAATGCTCAAATTACTGCACAATTGCACTCATCTCATATGCTAACAAAGTAATGCTCAAAATTCTGCAAGTGAGGCTTCAGCAGTACATGAACTTAGAAATTCCAGATATTCAAGCTGAATTTTGAAAAGGCAGAGGAACCAGAGATCAAATTAACAACATCCGTTGGATCATAGAAACAGCAAGGCAGTTCCAGAAATACATCAACTATGCCAAATCCTCTCATTGTGTGGAACACAACAAACTTTGGACAATTCTTAAAGAGATGGGAATACCAGATCACCTGACCTGCCTCCTGAGAAACCTGTTTACAGGTTAAGAAGCAACAGTTAGAACTGGATATGGAACAATAAACTGGTTCCAAATTGGGAAATGGTGTGTATTGTCATCCTGCTTATTCAACTTATATGCAGAGTACATAATGTGACATACCAGGCTGGATGAAACACAAGCTGGAATAAAGATTGCCAGGAGAAATATCAATAACCTCAGATGTGCAGATGACACCATCTTTATGTCAGAAAGTGAAGAGGAGCTGAAGAGCCTCTAGATGAAAGTCAAAGAGGTGAGTGAAAAAGCTGGCTTAAAACTCAACATTAAAAATTTAAGATCATGGTACCCAATTCCATCATTTTATGGCAAATAGATGGAAAAACAATGTAAACAATGACAGACTTTGGTTTTTTGGGCTCCAAAATCACTGCACATGATGACTGCAGCCATGAAATTAAAAGATGCTTGCTCTTTGGAAGAAAAGTTATGACCAACCTAGACAGCATATTGAAAAGCAGAGACATTACTTTGCCAACAAAGGTCCGTCTAATCAAAGCTATGGTTTTACCAGGAGTCATGTATGGATGTAAGAGTTAGACCATAAGGAAAGCTGAACGCCAAAGAATTGATGCTTTTGAACTATGGTGTTGGAGAAGGCTGAGAGTCCCTTCGACTGCAAGGAGATCAAGCCAGTCAATCCTAAAGGAAATTAGTCTTGGAAGAACTGTTGCTGAAGATGAAGCTCCAAAATTTTGCCCCCTTGATGCAAAGAACTGACTCTCTGGAAACTACCCTGATGCTGGGAAAGATTGAAGGCAGCAGGAGAAAGGGACAACAGAGGATAACATGATTGGATGGCATCAACGACTCAATGGACATGAGTTTGAGCAAGCTCCGGGAGTTGGTGATGGACAGGGAAGCCTGGAGTGCTGCAGTCCATGGGGTCACAAAGAGCCGGACATGACTGAACTACTGAACTTGAAATGTGATCATCTTTTCTTGCCATGTGTTATTTAATCCATGCCTATCATAGTTCCTTTTCTCTATCTTGAAATTTGAAAATCCACTCAATACAGCAAATGAAAACTATTCCTCAGAGCCAATTCACGTTTCTTGTCTTATTTTTTGATATTTCTTTAATGATTTACTCTCCTCAATATCCCACAGGCTGAGATAATTATGTTTCAGAGTCTATCACTTTGCCACTTGTATAGTAAATAACATAGGTGGAGAGTAGATTCAGAGTCAGGTAACACTGTAAATGATATATAGTGTAGATATGAACGGCCTGTGTGTGTCAGGGTCCAGAAACTCTAAAGTGATCCATTTCTAAACTGACAGACAAGGTCTGGAAAAATGCAGAGAAAGTTTGTTTCATGATTACCAAAAATAAATAAATAAATAATAATAATAAAATATTTTAACTACATGAAACAAAGGAAGTTCACAAAATCTAATTTTAATTACTTTTAATTAACTTCATTTTAATTGGTTTAATAAAATGGTATTTTTCAATTAACTCATTTATTTTCAAGCTCATTTATTGGACTCAAAACACTTTTTGCTTTATTGCTTAAGCAGAGAACATAGGTTTTCTTCTGAATTTTAGAGAGTTCTTTTTGCTAATTGACAAATGTACTTATTTTTTACAAATAAGCCTTATTAATTGCAATAGATTTTACCTACTTCCTCAGTTCTATCCTCATTTTATATAATTCTATAGAAATGGAAAAAATTATCTTACTAATGCAAAGTTATACACAGTAGTTTTTTGTTATTTTTTAAACAATAGCAATAATAGGGAGATCTGTGGTAAGTCATGAGGGTGTTGCTTATTAATGAACTTTCTTTTTATAGAAGCAAATTCTTCATCCTTAAATAGGAGTTTTAAAAGTTATTTTGAAAACCTCCTGAGCTATAGATTTTCAGTAAGGACATTGTACTTTAAATATTGCTAAAATATCTTATAGAATATAGTATTGTTTGAGGTTAACTTTATAGAGAGGTCTGGAAATTGAAGGAAATTAAAATACTAACAAAATTAAAAATTACACAGATCCTTGTAAAGGTAGAAATAAAGAGGACATGTCAGTAATAAATTTCAACTTAATTTTACTTATATTTTAATGAAAATTATTCTATGTATATGCAATGCTTAGTAAAAAAAATAAATGGAAAAAATTAGAAATCTGTTGCTTATTAGTGGTTAAGGTGACCACATGATTTTCTGTTCCTTTTTGGGACCGCTAAAAAAGAAACCTGTAGAAAGTTATCATTTAACCAGCCATTTTATTGACTACTCTTTTGTTATTGTTGAGAAAATCTCATTCATTAATTCATTATGCTTTTACAAATAGATTTTCTCCACTAATAGTACTGGAAATGCAGAAAGTGGGGGGAGAAGTAAGCCTTCCAACTATCTATTGCTTTAAGCGTTATTTAAAATCCTGATGAGATGTTTATTTTTTATATATGGAATTTCCAGCATATTACAGATTCTCCTTTACTGTCTTCAAAAGAGATATTTCAAATCTTGTAAAATATCAGTAGTCTGTAATGTAATGAGAAGCAGCTGAATTTCAAGATATGGCTCTGTAAACAAGGGTTAAGTCAATCTGACTGACTATGGTTTTGTTTATTTGTATCCATGTCTTGTTAGGACAACCTAGAAATGTTTTATTCAGGAAATAATTATTTGAAGATCAAGATAGGTCCTCTTGTTCAAAGCTGGTGATCTAGCAAAGGGAGACCTTATTTACAAGTCTAGATGAGGCCATGAAGATGTTTTCCTGCAAATCCATCGCTACTATTGGAGGAAAACAATTCAAAGCACATGTCATAGTTTGGGTGGGCTAGTGTGTCAGCTTTGTGTTCAATGTCAGCATGTCATGATTCTAAACTATAAAATATGCCTGTAAAGATAATTGCCAGTGAAAATCATAGCACATGACATATGTGTATTTCTCATTTACAATAAATAATAGCTAACCTTTCCAGAACATTTTCTATGTGCTTGGTCCTATGCGAAGGATCTTAACACATATAGTTATAATTTAAAAGTCTAAACCATATAAAACTCATATGTCACCATTTTATAGATAAGGAAACCTGAGACTCAGAGAGATTAAATAAATTGTCTAAGATTCTGGCTTTTGTGAATGGTGAGGCTAGGATTTCAATCAAGTAATGAGACTTTAGAACTCAGGTGTTTAATCACTATACCAGATCAACGAGGGATATTCCAACTGTAATATATCTAAGAATTTATAATTTATTATTATTATAAATCTGGCATTAATACAGATTTTCCTCACCCAATTTTCCATGCTTTCAGATTCAAATTGCTAGATTAAGTAAAATTTTTATACTTCAGTTTCCTCATCTGAAACTGGCCTAATGGGGTTGTTTCAATTATTGAAAGAAATAACAAGGTTTGTGTCAAGTTATACGATGTGAGCCAGATAATAAGATATGCCCCTGATAAAGATATCAATGTATTTCATCTTTTTAAGTAATAATTAAGATTATAATAGTATTTGGCATTTACTCATGGATTACAATGAATCCATCATTGAATTAAACACTTGTCATTGCTTAAGTCGGAGAAGGCACTGGCACCCCACTTCAGTACTCTTGCCTGGAAAATCCCATGGATGGAGGCGCCTGGTAGGCTGTAGTCCATGGGGTCGCAAAGAGGCAGACACGACTGAGCGACTTCACTTTCAATTTTCACTTTCATGCATTGGAGAAGGAAATGGCAACCCACTCCAGTGTTCTTGCCTGGAGAATCCCAGGGATGGAGGAGCCTGGTAGGCTGCCTTCTATGGGGTCGCACAGAGTCAGACACGACTGAAGTGACTTAGCAGCAGCATTGCTTAAGTCTTATAATCCTCATGAAAATATGAGTAAAATACTATTACTATTTCCATTTTACTTATGAGGCCACTGAGACAAAGTGAAATTAAGTAAAATTTTGAATATTGCACAGCTGGCAAATTATGCATCCACAGTAGGAATCCAGGCAGTCTGGTGCATTTTTGTTTTCTGGCAATCAATTTTATCCAATGATGGGGTAAGACTGACCAGTAACTATGTCCTTACTGGTCTCTGTCTAAATACTCTGCTATTTGTACCATCAAATTTTATCTATTCCTATCTTGAGGGATGGTAAAAGAACCTTGCCTGTTGAAGGAATAGTGAGGAGACCAGTATGGGTAGACCATAGTGAGCAGTGGTGAGAGTGATAGGAACAAACCAGGAGAATGGACTATAGGGGAAGAGAATGAAAACAGGGAAAGTCATTAGGCCTTTAGGCAGCTAAAACAGTAATTACTCCCTTTATTTCCCTTATGTGAAAACGATTGCATGACTTTTATTCCTCTTAAAATTTCCCTATATCTAAATGAAGAGAATTGATAAAGTTTTCAACTATTCAGTAAAGCCAATGACTTTCATACTGTATGGGAGAAATTCTTTTTCAAATGTATAGTGGAAGTAGTTGATTTTTTTCAGAATCACATGCTTTACCATCAGTATTATTAGTTTTCTAGGATATCATCACTTGAACCAGAAAAAATAGTTGTTAGATTATGCTTCTTTTCAGCCCCCACAGCATAACTTCAAGTGGTATTTAAGGGCTAAGAAAAAGGTTATTAATGAATAATTAACCAGTGTTAAATTAACAAAGAAACTTACCATAGAATTTTACCATCAGTAAATGAACCACTGATGTACTTACTTTTATTGCCTGTGATATACTTATTTATCCATCAATTACTGTGGGGTATGGGGGCAAGATATTTAACTTCTCTCTTTCAATGCTTTCAAATATTAAGCATCTATCTCCTAGTCATTTGTTTGTTTTATAAAAGGAATAAATAAGTTACTGCATGCACAGTGCTTACAACAGTACCTGGTACTTAGTAAACACTCAATAAGTCCTCCTTTATTAGGTATTCTGGTGCTTAGCATTTTTATTAATGAATGATAATTCTGCTTATTTTAAAGAACTATTTAAAAAAATAAATAAAGAATTATTTATTAAGCACCTCTTATGTGATAAACAGTTTTATATGCATTGGAGGTAAAGAAGAAAAATGTGGCACTTACTCATTTTTTAAAAAGGACTCATGGATAATGGGGCTTCCCTGGTGGCTCAGCTGGTAAAGAATCTGCCTGAAATGTGGGAGACCTAGGTTTGATCTCTGGGTTGGGAAGATTCCCTGGAGGAGGGAACAGCTACCCACTCCAGTGTTCTGGCCTGAAGAATTCCATGGACTGTCCATGGGGTCACAGAGTCAGACATGACTGAGAGACTTTCACTTTCACTTTCATGGATAATGATGGATATGAACATGTAAACTATATATTCTAAAAGTGGTGAACACTAGTGATGCATATATAAATTACAGAATGTAAAATAAACCTGAATTATTAATCCCATCCTAGAGCTGGTGTGTTTTGTAGATAAGCAAGTCTTATCAGAGTCTTATTCCTCAGTTTTTCAAGGAAAAGTCATGCTTCCTTAAAAATCTGTTGAGGTGCCAAGTGGCAGAGAAGCATCTTTGTTTCTTAATGCCAACAATCTGTGCAGTCCCATCATAATATTTATTAAACAGTACATTGTCATAGATTCTTGCACATTTTAAAAGGGTATTTTGATTTGTTCCATGACTCACAGCTGTGTAACATCAGCACAACCACTAATGGGTAACTCCCCAAATGGATGAACAGAATCTATTACTAACATGTAAAAACAGCTCAGCATGTATGCCACGACTCCATCTTCCAACATTTTTTGTTCTTTTGAAAGTTTCAATATGCACTTGAAAGTTCTTTTTTCTCCTGTCAGAAAAAAATAAATAAATCAAAAAGAATGTTCTTCACTGAAAATTTAAGAGGGAATAAAATAGTAAACGCAAGATGCATATTTGTTAGGTATATTTTGACCAAGGGTACACGACATTCAGCCATAATGTCAATAAGGCTAAACCAAAAGATAATACATAAGTATATAAGGCAGAAATCTGTGAGTGAGTACATTTTCTTCCTTTGTATATATGTAGCTTTCCTTTTCAAAAGGAAGACATCTTATTGATTGAGAATTATGTAGATTCACTGTTAAATTCTAGTCAACTTAGCCATAAAATGTCACAGTGTAATTTTGTATAATAGAATACAATGTTATGGGATCATGTGACTGCAAGTGCTATGATTCAGAATGAATTTCGTCCCAGGCTAAAATTATTATGTGTATATTTTTATACCAAATATATAATGATGAATAATAAAATACAGGTTTAATTTAGAAAATGGGCATGATATTTTATATGCTTAAAATAATTTTACTAAAAATAAATTCTGTGGTAAATTTAAATTACATACAGAATAAAACTTCTAGCATGACAAGTGAGGACCTTTGTAAAATCACTCCTCCATGAAACTAACTAAAACCCTTGACACATTTTGTCAAAATCAACTTTTGTAGAACTTCTGTAAATAAGCAAAGGCTTTCAAAAAATTAAGAGGTATTTGTTCAGGGAAAATGCTGCTGAATCTTGGTAACAAAATAGAATTTGTGATGTATTAACTTGGTTTACATTTATTGTTCTCTTCTCAGTTCCACAGTAGCATTGAAAATCAACAAGCTAGGAAATATGGTGATGTTAAAATCATTCTGTGGTCACTATAGGAAGCAGACCAGGCTTGGAGCTCCTTAAAATGCCCCATAATAAAAGTTTTATCACCATTTGAACTGTCTTCAAGCTCCTTGGGAAAACCCTGATATTTGGATTGCTTTCGTATTCAAAGCTGTATCCCCATAGTATTTGTCAAAACCAATCAGTAGAAATTGTTTAACATTACATATGCCAGAAGCTATGATACTTGTTGGAGTTAACAAGTGCTTGGTCAAAAAATTAAAAAAGTTTAGAAAACAAAATGTCCAGAGAAGGATGTGAAAAGCTCTAGAGAGCCAGAAGTTTACACACATTTGCAGGGCTACATGTAGTCCCAGGTAAGAAATATCTGTTCAGTTGTTATCTGACCAGTGAGTTAATTGTTCCAAAGATGGAGAAGCTCTATATAGTCAGCAAAAACAAGACCAGGAACTGACTGTGGCTCAGATCATGAACTCTTTATTGCCAAAATCAGACTTAAATTGAAGAAAGTAGAGAAAAGCACTAGACCATTCAGGTATGACCTAAATCAAATCTCTTATGATTATACAGAATAAGTGACAAACAGATCAAGGGATTAGATCTGATAGACAGGATGCATGAAGATCTAAGGACGGAAGTTTGTGACATTGTACAGGAGGCAGGGACCAAGATCATCCCCAAGAAAAATAAATGCAAAAAGGCAAAATGGTTGTCTGAGAAGGCCTTACAAATAGGTGAGAAAAGAAGAGGAGCTAAAGGCAAAGGAGAAAAGGGAAGATATACCCGTTTGAATGCAGAGTTCCAAAGAATAGCAAGGAGAGAGAAGAAAGCCTTCCTCAGTGATCAATGCAAAGAAATAGAGTAAAACAATAGAATGGGAAAGACTGGAGATCTCTTCAAGAAACTTAAAGATACCAAGGGAACATTTCATGCAAAGATGGGCAAAATAAAGGACAGAAATGCCATGGACCTAAAAGAAGCAGCAGATATTAAGAAGAGATGGCAAGAATACATAGAAGAACCATACAAAAAAAAAAAATCTTAATGACCCAGATAACCACGATGGTGTGATCACTCACCTAGAGTCAGACATCCTGGAATGAGAAGTCAAATGGGCCTTAGAAAGCATCACTATGAACAAAGCTAGTGGAGATGATGGAATTCCAGTTGAGCTATTTCAAATCCTAAAAGATAATGTTGTTAATGTGCTGCACTCAATATACCACAAAATTTGGAAAACTAAAAAATGGCCACAGGATTGGAAAATGTTAGTGTTCATTCAAATCCCAAGGAAAGACAACACCAAAGAATGCTCAAACTACTGCACAATAGCACTAATATCACATGCTAGCAAAGTAATGCTCAAAATTTCTCCAAGCCAAGCTTCAACAGTACATGAAACATGAACTTCCAGACGTTCAAGCTGGATTTAGAAAAGGCAGTGGAACCAAAGATCAAATTGCCACAATTCATTGGATCATCAAAAAAGCAAGAGAGTCCTAGAAAAACATCTACTTCTGCTTTATTGACTATGCTAAAGACTTTGACTGTGTGGATCACAATAAACTGTGGAAAATTCTGAAAGAGATGGAAATACCAGACCACCTGACCTGCCTCCTAAGAAATCTCTATGCAGGGCAAGAAGCAACAGTTAGAACTGGACATGGAACAACAGAATGGTTCCAAATAGAGAAAGGAGTATGTCAAGGCTTCAAATTGTCACATTGCTCAATTAACTTATATGCAGAGCACATCATAAGAAACGCTGGGCTGGAAGAAGCAAAAGATGGAATAAAGATTGCTGGAGAAATATCAATAACCTCAGATATGCAGATGACACCACCTTTATTGCAGAAAGTGAAGAAGAACTAAAGAGCTTCTTGATGAAAATGAAAGAGAAGAGTGAAAAAGTTGGCTTAAAACTCAACATTCAGAAAACTAAGATTGTGGCATCTGGTCTCATAATTTCATGGCAAATAGATGGGGAAACAGAGATTACATTTTTGGGAGGCTCCAAAAATCACTCCAGATGGTGACTGCAGCCATGAAATTAAAAGTTGCTAGGTCCTTGGAAGAAAAGCTATGATCAACCTAGACAGCATATTAAAAAGCAGAGACGTTACTTTGCCACCAAATATCCATCTAGTCAAATCTATGTTTTTTTCAGTAGTCATGTATGGATATAAGACTTGGACCATAAAGAAAGCTGAGTGCCAAAGAATTTATGCTTTTGAACTGTGATGTTGGAGAAGCCTCTTGAGAGTCCCTTGGACTGCAAGGAGATCCAACCAGTCCATCCTAAAGGGGATCAGTCCTAAATATTCATTGGAAGGACTGATGTTGAAGCTGAAACTCCAATACTTTGGCCACCTGATGCAAAGAGCTGACTCATTGGAAAATACCCTGATGCTGGGAAAGATTTGATGCAGGAGAAGGGGATGACAGAGGGTGAGATGATTGGTTGGCATCACCGACTCAATGGACATGAATTTGAGTAAACTCCAGGAGTTGGTGATGGACATGGAAGCCTGGCGTGCTGCAATCCATTGGGTCCCAAAGATTTGGACACTTCTGAGCAACTGAACTGAACTGAGTAATTTAATCAAGCAGTGAGAGTGTAACACGTAGGAAGGCTAGAGCTTCCCAAGCAACAGGCGGATAGAAACTGCAAGTGGCAGATTTTTTTTTTTTTTCCTCTTCTCTGTTGATGAAACAGGTTCTGCCTAATACTAACATTGATTTATTTTCTCAAACTTTGTTCTGATAATGGCTCAACAAACCAGTATTCATGTCAACTGTTTTACGGCTGGGGATGACAACCCTTGTGCCATTCTATCCAAAACTGTATATTGTGGGAAAGGGGCCTGGTGAAACTCCCTCAGCCTTGACGTGTCTCTCTTATCTGATCAGAAGCTCGCCAACTGACTTAAAATGCTTTGCTAAAAGCTAGCAAGCAGGCACTCTTTCTGTCCTCTTCTATTGTCTGTGTCAGAAGCTTTCCCTATCTCTATTATACTATAATGAAACTTTGCTACACAAAAAACTCCATAGTGAAGCCTCATCTCTGATCCTAGATGGGAATCCTCTCCTCCAGAGGTCATGAACCCTGGCATAACACACAGCTCGCAGCAGCAGCCTTTAATCTTGGGGGCTCATCTGGGATCTTTAAGACAAGATAAGGACGTTTGGCACTCTAGTTCTTTGTTTACTAGTAAACACATCTTCTGCTGTACTTTACTAACAATATTGTGTGCCTGTCTGTGTGAAAGTAGTATGACAAAGACAGAAATATAGATCAATGGAACAAAATAGAAAGCCCAGAGATAAATCCATGCACATATGGACACCTTATCTTTGACAAAGGAGGCAAGAATATACAATGGATTAAAGACAATCTCTTTAACAAGTGGTGCTGGGAACTCTGGTCAACCACTTGTAAAAGAATGAAAGTAGAACACTTTCTAACACCATACACAAAAATAAACTCAAAATGGATTAAAGATCTAAACGTAAGACCAGAAACTATAAAACTCCTAGAGGAGAACATAGGCAAAACACTCTCTGACATACATCACAGCAGGATCCTCTATGACCCACCTCCCAGAATATTGGAAATAAAAGCAAAAATAAACAAATGGGACCTAATTAACCTTAAAAGCTTCTGCACATCAAAGGAAACTATTAGCAAGGTGAAAAGACAGCCTTCAGAATGGGAGAAGATAATAGCAAATGAAGCAACTGACAACCAACTAATCTCAAAAATATACAAGCAACTCCTACAGCTCAACTCCAGAAAAATAAATGACCCAATCAAAAAATGGGCCAAAGAACTAAATAGACATTTCTCCAAAGAAGACAAACAGATGGCTAACAAACACATGAAAAGATGCTCAACATCACTCATTATCAGAGAAATGCAAATCAAAACCACTATGAGGTACCATTTCACACCAGTCAGAATGGCTGCGATCCAAAGTCTACAAGTAATAAATGCTGGAGAGGGTGTGGAGAAAAGGGAACCCTCTTACACTGTTGGTGGGAATGCAAACTAGTACAGCCACTATGGAGAACAGTGTGGAGATTCCTTAAAAAACTGGAAATAGACCTGCCTTATGATCCAGCAATCCCACTGCTGGGCATACACACTGAGGAAACCAGAAGGGAAAGAGACACGAGTACCCCAATGTTCATTGCAGCACTGTTTATAATAGCCAGGACATGGAAGCAACCTAGATGTCCATCAGCAGATGAATGGATAAGAAAGCTGTGGTACATATACACAATGGAGTATTATTCAGCCATTAAAAAGAATACATTTGAATCAGTTCTAATGAGGTGGATGAAACTGGAGCCTATTATACAGAGTGAAGTAAGCCAGAAAGAAAAACACCAATACAGTATACTAATGCATATATATGGAATTTAGAAAGATGGTAACAATAACCCTGTGTACGAGACAGCAAAAGAGACACTGATATATAGAACAGTCTTATGGACTCTGTGGGAGAGGGAGAGGGTGGGAAGATTTGGGAGAATGGCATTGAAACCTGTATAATATCATGTATGAAATGAGTTGCCAGTCCAGGTTCGATGCACGAAACTGGATGCTTGGGGCTGGTGCACTGGGACGACCCAGAGGGATGGAATGGGGAGGGAGGAGGGAGGAGGGTTCAGGATGGGGAACACATGTATACCTGTGGCAGATTCATTTTGATATTTGGCAAAACTAATACAGTTATGTAAAGTTTAAAATAAAAAAAATAAATAAATTAAAAAAAAAGAAAAAAAAAAAAGAAAGAAAGAAAGTAGTATGAAAGAGACATAGAATTGGCCATGAAGTGAGTGTTGAGCCCTGCTCTCCAGTTTCAGGGTGACTTGTAATGACTGAAGGCAGCCCCAAGGGGAGCCTTGTAGGGGGTTTATATAGATCTGCCAATGCCAAGAGGCACACAACGTCCCTGTGGACCAAACTTTCCTTTCTCAGTTACCGTTTCCAGGTCTCTTTGACCATTTTGTAACTCTCTGAGGAATTAGAACTACTAATTAAACCTGTCAGATCACAGACTTTCAAAGGACTTGTGATTTATTGTTGGTTGTTTAATCGCACACTGCAAACAAGAGCATATTTGGTAGCTAGGTGGAGCTCTAGCTCCAAGAAAGCCTCTCAGGGTAAAAGGCGCTTCCTTAGCTGCCTGCCTCAGGGGCTATTGACCTGAAAGTGAGCTTATCACGGCTGTGCCTCCGATCTATGTGGACAGGAGCACTGCTGGTAGCCATGAGTTTTTTGAGAACACAAACTGGGAATCCCAGGATCTGGTCAGATTGAAATTGCAATGGCCTTCTTCCATTGGTAACACTAGCTGTTAGCGGACCAGAGGAGTCTCTCTGGTGGCTTTGGAAGAATTGGCCCTAATAGGTTGAGGACAAAAATCACTGGCCAGTGGTCATGAATCCCGATGTAACACATGGCTCACAGCTGCAACCTTTCAGCAGAGACTTCAGTGGACACACACAATAAAGAATATAGACTTTATAGAAGTTGTCCCTAAAAGTCACTAAACAAACAGCAACAATAACTAAGAATCAAAATCAGCAATGATAAGAAATCTTGGGGGAGGGGGGATTATTATTTCCATAGTTGCAACATTATTTCACCACATAATATTTAAAATATCCAGTTTTTATGAAAAAAAAAAAAAAGATTTGAGTTATATGCAAAGAAACAGGAGATTAAAGCCCATATTCAGGGTGAAAATAGAAACTTTCTTTTAGGAAGTCCAGATTTTGAATTGACTAAAGACTTTAAATTATCTATTATAATCAAAATTTTAAAAAAACATGTTCATTAAAATAAAGTATAAGAATGATATCACACCAAATAGAAGAGAATCAATGCAGAGAAAAGAACTTCCTTTTACAAAGAACCAAAAAATCTCTGCTGTTGAAAAGTACAATTAACTGAAATGAAAAATGTATGATATAGCCTCAAGAGCAAATTTGACCTGGCTATAATAAGAAATATCAAACTTCAAGATAAGTCAATGAAGTTTCTCTAATTTGAGAAACAGAAAAAGGAATGAAAATGAGTTAACAAAAAAAGAAAATATTTGCAAACCACTATCAGATAAACAGTTAATATCCAAAACATAAAAATAACTCTTAAACTCAATGACCTAACAATCCAATAATCCAATCCAAAAACCAAAAAAAAAAAAACAATTAAAAATGGGCATAGAAAATAAATACACATTTTTCCAAATAAGACATCCAAGTGACTAATAGGTGCTCAATAAAATTAATCTTCAGGTAAATTGAAATGGTGATTGTAGCCATGAAATTAAAAGACACTTACTCCTTGGAAGGAAAGTTATGACAAACCTAGATAGCATATTCAAAAGTAGAAACATTACTTATCTTGTCAAGGCTATGGTTTTTCCAGTGGTCATGTATGGATATGAGAGTTGGACTATAAAGAAAGCTGAGTGCAGAAAAATTGATGCTTTTGAACTGTGGTGTTGGAGAAGTCTCTTGAGAATCCCTTGGACTGCAAGGAGATCCAACCAGTCCATCCTAAAGGAGATCAGTCCTGGGTGTTCATTGAAAGGACTGATGTTGAAGCTAAAACTCCAATACTTTGGCCACCTGATGTGAAGACCTGACTCATTGGAAAAGACCCTGATGCTGGGACAGATTGAGGGCAGGAGAAGGAGACAATGGAGGATGATGTGGTTGGATGGAATCACGGACTCAATGGACATGGGTTTGGGTGGACTCCGGAGTTGGTGATGGACAGGGAGGCCTGGTGTGCTGTGGCTCATGGGGTCACAAAGAGTCAGACACGCCCTAGCAACTGTACTGAATTGAACTGAAATTGAAATGAAAAGTATAATGATTTATTTTTTCACTCTGTTCAAAGGATAAGAAAGCAAGAGATAAGTATTGATGAGGATGTGGAAATAAAACTTCTATACTGTTGGTGGGATTATAAGTTGGTTCAGCCAATATGGAGAGAAGTATTCAAGTTCTAGTAAAAAAGTAAAACTAGAACTATTGTATGATTTATTAAACCCACTGATGAGTATATATCTTAAGGAAATGGAAAAAGAATATCAAAGACATATTTGCACTGCCAAGTTCATTGCATCATTAGCCTAGTCATGTAAACAAAATAAATGTCAGAAAATGAATGGATAAAGAGTATACTATATGGAATTTAGAAAGATGGCAACAATAACCCTGTATGCGAGAAAGCAAAAGAGACACAGATGTATAGAACAGTCTTTTGGACTCTGTGGCAGAGGGAGAGGGTGGGATGATTTGGGAGAATGGCATTGAAACATGTACAATATCATGTATGAAATGAATTGCCAGTCCAGGTTCGATGCATGATACTGGATGCTTGGGGCTGGTGCACTGAGACGACCCAGAGGGATGGTATGGGGAGGGAGAGGGAGGGGGGTTCAGGATGGGGAACACGTGTACACCTGTGGCGGATTCATGTTGATGTATGGCAAAACCAATAAAATACTGTAAAGTGATTAACCTCCAATTAAAATAAATACATTTATATTAAAAAAGAGGATATACATATAAATGTTGTTGCTGTTCAGTTGACAATTCTTATCCAACTCTTGGTGACCCCCATGAACTAGCATACTATGCTCCTCTGTCCTCCACTATTTTCATAGTTTGTTAAAATTCATGTCCATAGAGTCCTGTGCACCCACCTTGCCTTTTGCCTTCAATCTTTCCCAGGATCAGGTTTTTCTTTTTGCCCCCAATGAGTTGGCTCTTCACATAAGATGACAAAAGTGTTGGAGCTTTAGCTTCAGCAACAGTCTTTCCAATGAATATTCAGAATTTATTTCCTTTAGGATTGATGATTTCACATATCATGCAAAGATGGGCTTTATAAAGGACAGAAATGGAATGGACCTAACAGAAGCAGAAGATATTAAGAAGAGGTGGAAAGAATATGCAGAAGAACTGTACGAAAAAGATCTTATCGACCCAGATAATCACAATAGTGTGATCACTCACCTAGAGCTAGACAACCTGGAATGTGAAGTCAAGTGGGCCTTAGAAAGCATCACTACAAACAAAGCTAGTGGAGGTGATGGAATTCCAGTTGAGCTATTTCAAATCCTGAAAGATGATGCTGTGAAAGTGCTGAACTCAATATGCCAGCAAATATGAAAAACTCAGCAGTTGCTACAGGACTGGAAAAGGTCAGTTTTCATTCCAGTCCCAAAGAAAGGCAATGCCAAAGAATGCTCAAATTACCACACAGTCACACTCATCTCACATGCTAGTAAAGTAATGCTCAAAATTCTCCAAGCTAGGCTTCAGCAGTATGTGCACTGTGAACTTCCAGATGTTCAAGCTCGTTTTAGAAAAGGCAGAGGAACCAGAGATCAAATTGCCAACATCCGCTGGATCATAGAAAAAGCAGGGAGTTCCAGAAAAACATATATTTCAAAATTATTGACTATGTCAAAGCCTTTGACTGTGTGGATCACAATAAACTGTGGAAAATTCTGAAAGAGATGGGAATACCAGACCACCTGACCTGCCTCTTGAGAAACCTATATACAGGTCAGGGAGCAACAGTTAAAACTGGACGTGAACAACAGACTGGTCCCAAATAGGAAAAGGAGTACATCAAGGCTGTATATTGTCTCCCTGATTGTTTAACTTATATGCCAAGTACATAATGAGAAACGCTGGGCTAGAAGAATCACAAGCTGGAATAAATATTGCTGGGAGAAATATCAATAACCTCAGATATGCAGATGACACCACCCTTATGGCAGAAAGTGAAGAGGAACTAAAAAGCCTCTTGATGAAAGTGAAAGTGGAGAGTAAACAAGTTGGCTTAAAGCTCACCAGCAAACTAAGATCATGGCATCTGGTCCCACCACTTCATGGGAAATAGATGGGGAAACAGTGTCAGACTTTAATTTTTTGGGATCCAAAATCACTGCAGATAGTAATTGCAGCCATGAAATTAAAAGACATTTACTTCTTGAAAGGAAAGTTATGACCAACCTAGATAGCATATTCAAAAGCAAAGACAGGACTTTGCCAACAAAGGTCCCTCTAGTCAAGGCTATGGTTTTTCCAGTGGTCATGTATGGATTTGAGAGTTGGACTGTGAAGAAAGCTGAGCGTCAAAGAATTGATGCTTTTGAACTGTGGTGTTGGAGAAGACTCTTGAGAGTCCCTTGGACTGAAAGGAGATCCAACCAGTCCATTCTAAAGGAGATCAGTCCTGGGTGTTCATTGGAAGAGCTGATGCTGAAGCTGAAACTCCAATACTTTGGCCTCTTCATGCGAAGAATTGAATCATTGGAAAAGACCCCGATGCCGGGAGGGATTGGGGGCAGGAAGAGAAGGGGATGACAGAGGATGAGATGGCTGGATGGCATCACAGACTCGATGGACATGGGTTTGGGTAAACTCCAGGAGTTGGTGATGGACAGGGAGGCCTGGCATGCTGCGATTCATGGGGTCGGAAAGAGTCGTACACGACTGAGCGACTGAACTGAATGACTGAGCGACTGAACTGAACTGAACTGAGGATTGACTAGTTTGATCTTCTTGCAGTCCAAGGAACTCTCAAGATTGTTCTCCAACTTCACAATTCAAAAGCATCAAATCTTTGGCACTCAGTCTTCTTTATGGTCCAACTCTCACATCTGTTCATGCCTACTGGAAAAACCTTAGCTTTGACTACCCTTGTCAGCAAAGTGAATTCTCTGCTTTTTTATACACAGTTTAGATTTGTCATAGCTTTCCTTCCAAGGAGCAATCATCCATCCACAGTGATTTTGGAGCCCAAGAAAATAAAATTTGTCACTGCTTCCATTTTTTCCCTATTTACCATGAAGTGATGGGACCAGATGCTATGATCTTTGTTATTTTTTTTTAATTAACTTATTTTTTAATTGAAGGATAATTGCTTTACAGAATTTTGTTGTTTTCTGTCTAACAGCAACATGAATTAGACATAGGTATACATATATCCCCTCCCTCTTGAAACTCCCATCTCCCTCCCCATCGCACACCTCTAGGTTGAGATACAGAGCCCCTGTTTGCGTTTCCTGAGACATAAAGCAAATTCCCTTTGGCTATCTATTTTACATATTGTAGTGTAAGTTTCCATGTTACTCTCTTCATAGATCTCGTCCACTGCTCCCTTCTCTCCATGTCCATAAGTCTGTTCTCTGTTTCTGCATTGCTGCCCTGAAAATAAATTCTTCAGTACCATGTTTCTTGATTTCATATATATGCACTAGTATAGGATATGTATCTTTCTCTTTCTAACTCACTTCACTCTGTAAAATAGACTCTAGGTTCATCCACCTCATTCGAACTGACTCAAATGCATTCCTTTTTATAGCTGAGTAATGTTCTATTGTGTATGTGTACCAAAACTTCTTTATCCATTCACCTGCTTCCATGTTCTAGCTATTGTAAATAGTGTTGTGATGAACAAAGGGATGCATGTGCCTTTTGCATTTTGGTTTCCTCCAGGTATATGCCTAGGAGTGGGATTGCTGTGTCATATGGTGGTTTTATTGCTAGTTTTTAAAGGAATCTCCATATTGTCTTCCATAGTGGCTGTATCAATTTATATTCCCACCAACACTGCAAGAGTGTTCCCTTTTCTCCACACCCTCTCCAGCATTTATTGCATTTGTTTTTGTTATTTTAAATTTTTAATTGGAGGAGAATTGCTTTACAATATTGTGTTAGTTTCTGCCATACATCAACATGAACCAGCCATAGGTATACATATGACCCCCTCCTTGAAACTCCATCCCATCTCCCACCCTGTAATTCTGATCCCATTTGTGCTGCCACTTTTCTAGCTGTTTGCACTGTTCACTGAACACAGAGTAGGCAAGGTACTAGGTAAGAGGCTGGAAGAAGACGCAAGGAGCTGTAGGAATCACAGACAAGTTTATTCTCTGCTGGCTGGCATGACAGTCATAACACAGCCTTTCTCCTGGCTGATGCAGCAACTGTAGCAGCAGCCATAAAGTAACCATAACATAGCCATAACGTAGGCATAACATAACCTCATATAACATAAACATGATGCCACTCCAATGTAGCCCCAGTGAGGCAGCAGCCAGGGCTTTCGTGGTGAAGCTCATACAGGTGTACCACACACAACCCATGACCAAGCGAGTGCCTCGTGATGCACATGCACAGTGTTATAAGTGATCTCAGCTGTTACATAAACCTCGTGATGCACATGAACGGTGCTATGAATGATCTCAGCTTTTATATAGTCATTATTTACAAAATGTCATGTGAGAGAACTTGAACACACCATCTTGGCTAATTTTCTCTCTCCCCATGCTCCACTCTTTCAGGGTCTCTTGCCTTGCCTTCTATGAACAGTCCATCTTCTGTGATATCCCCTTGGTGAGTAAAACTGATCCTTGGATTTACATCTTGTAACAGCAGTAGCTACAACAACAAACAGCTACATACACAATACATAGCAACACCCAATGCCAGGTATCACTTGGAACTCCTGTTAGAGTCCATGCTCCACTTGGAATTCCTGTTAGAGTCCTTGCTCTCATGGGGCTAAAAGAGCCATGTTGGGGGCCAGAGTGAGGCACTCCACCCATGGCAAAGGTCATGAGGAAGGAGGCTCGACATTCACAAAGGCGGGATCGAGCCTCAGGAGTCCCCCTGGAAATCCTCAAGCATCTAACCCCATAACCAGAGCCTGCCTACGTTACTACTTTGTGCTCTCACCTACACCTCTGACTTTACGGGAGGCTGTCCCCCACCACCTCTTTCAGAGAAGGAGTTAACTTAGAGCTCCAGTTAATAAAAACTCCTGGGCGTGACAAGAGTGTTTTAACCTACAAACTCCTCTGAAGGTTCTCTAGCCTGCCTGACAGGCTTGTCCGGCCACATGCGATTGCTCACAGCCTCCCAACTGTGAGAGGCACGAGATGCTTTAAACCTTCTAAAAACAGGTTCCTTAGAAAAGTTAGAAAACCATTAGTATAAGTATAGTGGGCTGATTAGAAACTGTATTGGTGAAGGGTTTTTCATTTGTTGAGCCAATGTTTGTTGCTAAGTCTCCACATCCCCTGCCCTTACACACATTAATGGATATATAGAAGAAATAAGTATTAACCTTTGATATAAATCACATTAGACCTTAGGCTAAGTAAATTATTTCCTTAACTGAAACCCACTATACCCTCACCCTATAGGAATGTAACTTTATTTGGGTGGCGTCTGTTTTAAGAATAATCACCCCTGGAGAAATAAGTGTCCTGGTTGACTGACCGCTGTCACAAGGAAAGGGTCATAAATTGTCAGCAGGCCCCCTGGCCAGAAGATGATGTAACACCCCTAAGACCTCTATATACATTTGTATGAAGCACCTGACTTTGATAAAAGTCAGGACTGCTGACCCTGTGTGACTTTTGCATAACATCTCAGTATATAAAAGTAGACCATTGAAACATGTAAAATATCATGCATGAAACGAGTTGCCAGTCCAGGTTCGATGCACGATACTGGATGCTTGGGGCTGGTGCACTGGGACGACCCAGAGGGATGGAATGGGGAGGGAGGAGGGAGGAGGGTTCAGGATGGGGAACACATGTATACCTGTGGTGGATTCATTTTGATATTTGGCAAAACTAATACAATTATGTAAAGTTTAAAAATAAAATAAAATTAAAAAAAAAAAAAGTAGACCATGGAAAATAAAGAATTGGGATCAGTTCCTCGAAAGACTGGTCTCCCCATGTCTCCCTCTCAAATTCTGGCTGAGTCTCCATCTGGAGTGCGGAACCCGCCATGCTTACTAATTATGCCTGGGCTTCTAAGATCCGACCAGGGAGGCCTCAGTGTCTCCTCTCCTTTGGGAGAACAGAAGGACACCTGCAGCCTATGTAAGTGGTGCAAGCTTCTTGTCTTGAAGATTTATTGGTCTCCCGCGTAAACCAAGCTACTCAGCCTCTTTTCTCCACTGAATTTTCCTACTGAGCTATCCTCATTCTATTATTCTTTACATATTTAATTAATATCTAATTGAAGCTATTGTATCCTGATCCTCGCCGACGTTGTCCCCTCTTCGAATACCCTGGATCAGCCGGGTCTGGACCCAGGCAGAGCCATTCACTGAACATAGAGTAACTTTATCTTCCATGACCAAGTCCAGTCCATGATATGTCCTTGTGAAATGCAAGAAAGCCTCCACAAAGGCAACTCCACTCCTGTAGAATTTCATTACAGGCCTTAGGCCCATCCCTTCAAGGAGATGATTTTTGTGGCGTTCACAGCCCACCCACATGATTCCAAATGCTTTCACATTGTACTAAATCTGCAAGAGAATCAGAGGTTAGTAGCACATCATAGGACACAGCCTTTATACACTGTTCTACTAAATCTATATCACTGAACACAGCCTTGAACACAGCCTTTACAGTATACTGTTCTAAACCTACATCACAGGACAGAAATTACAGTACAGTGTTCTACATAGGGCACCACATTTCAGTATGCTTTCACACAAATCAGCTAACCTTTGCATCTGTGTAACCTGTCTGGGAGCCCTGCCAGCTTGAGCCCCTTCAGAGTCTTCACACTTTCAAAATGGTGTCTCGCATGCCATCCATCTACTTCTCTCAATAAAGACCTGCAAAATCCCTCACAGGTGCCAGGGCCACTCGTGTGTCCCAGAGTTACAAAAGCCAAGATGCCAAAGTTTCCCCTTGCATTTCCTGAAACTGCTTACCCAAGTCAACCAACTCTGCCTGAGTATATGGTTGATATTTCATGAACTCTATCACACCAGAGGCCCCTTGAGGATGCCCCCCCCCCAACCCCGGCCACAGGCTGCTGATACTTCACTTTCTGCTGCACATTGTGCTTTGCTGCCAAATAGGGACTCACAGTCTCATAATGTTCATCATCACTGTCACTTACTGCCTTGCTATAAGAGATGCTGGGTTCTTTAGAGCCATGGGGTTCTTGCTCTTATGCCAATATATGTTGCTCTAGTTCTTCCAAGCATCTCTGCACAATGCACACGGGTGCAGGGCCACATAGGACACTACTCATATTTGTCTTATAGGCAGTCAGGAAAATTTACCACATGGTGCCAGTGGCAGTCTGTGCCACCTTGTTCTGCAAACAGGAACTCACCACCTGTAATGCTTTTTCAGTGCTAACCAGTGAATCATCCACCAGCTTCCAGTCTTACACCAGACCCCACACCCAGAGTATCATGGCCACATAGTACCACATGCTATATGGTAGTCACTGGCCTCCTCCATCCAGTGGAGCCTCAGCCTCTTCTACTTGCTGGGTATCCTTGTGACTCTTCTTCTATGGATGCTCAGTCTTTCTTACCTGCTGGGTATCCTGCCAACTATACCAATCGTATTGCTGATCCTGTTCATGATGCCTATTGTCTTTCTGTTCACACTGTTCGCTGAACCCAGGGTAGGCAAGGCATGAGCTTAGGGGCTGGAAGAAGACCTGAAGAGCCATAGGAACTGCCGACATGCTTATTGTCTCCTGGCTGGCATGGCAGCCATAACACAGTTTCTCTCCTGGCTGACACAGCAGCAATAGCCACAGCCATAACATATAACATATGTTATATAGCCATAATATAGCCATAACATAGGCACAACTTAACCTCATATAACATAAACATGATGTCACTCCAAAGCAGCAGAAGCCAGGGCTTTCATGGCGAAGCTCATATGGGCATACCACACACAACCCAAGACCAAGCGAGTACCTCATGATGCACATGTATGGTGCTATAAGTGACTTCAGCTGTTACATAAACCTTGCGACATGCATGTGCAGTGTTATAAATGATCTCAGCTGTTATATAGACATTGTTTACAAAAAGTGGAGTGAGAGAACCTGAACACACTATCTTGGCTTATTTGCTGTCTCCCAACACACCCCATTACACTCCTTTAGGTAGTCACAAAGCACTGGGTTTGAGTTTCCTGCATCATACACAAATTCCCACTGGCTGTCTGTTTGACATATGGTAATGTATATATTTCAGTTTTGTTTTTATTTTAATCAATTCCTCCCTCTCCTTCCCTCATGGTGCTCACAATTCTATTTTCTATGTCTGCATCCCCACTGCTGCCCTGAAAATAAATTCATCATGACCACCTTTCTAGATTTCATATATATTTGCTTTTCTGATTTGACTCTATAATAGGCTTTTTTCCATCCACCTCATTAGAACTGACTCAAATGCATTCTTTCATAGCTGAGTAATACACCATTGTGTATATGTGCCACAACTTCTTTATCCATTCATCTGTTGATGCACATCAAGGTTGCTTCCTTGTGCCAGTTATTGTAAACAGTGCTGCAATGAAAATCGGGGTACATGTGTTTTTCAATTATGATTTCCTCAGTGACTTTTGGGTCACAAGGTAGTTTTATTCATAGTTTTTAAAGGAAACTCCAGACTCTTCTCCACAGTGGATGTATCGATTTACATCCCCTCCAACAGTGCAAGAGTGTTTCCTTTTTTCCATACCCACTCCAGCATTTATTGCTTGTAGCTTTTTTTTCTTTTTATGATGGCCATTCTGACTGGTGTGAGGTGATACCTCATTGTAGTTTTTCTTTGCCTTTCTCTAATAATAAGTGATGTTGAGCATATAGTAATGTGTTTATGGGCTATTTGCATGTATTCTTTGGAGAAATGCTTGTTTACCTCTTCTGTCCACTTTTTGACTGGGTTGTTCATTTTTCTGGTATTGAGCTTTATGAGCTGCTTGTATAGTTTGGAGAGTAATTAATTGTCAGTTTTTTCATTTGCTATTATTTTTTCAGATTCTCAGGATTATCTTTTCACCTTATTTGGATTTTCTTGATGTGAAAAAGATTTTAAGTTTAATTAAGTCTCACTTTCTTTGTTGTTTTCATTTCCATTATTCTAAGAGATGTGTCATAGAGGATCTTGCTGTGATTCATGTCAGGGAGAGTTTGCATGTGTTATCTGCTAGGAGCTTTATAGTTTCTGGCCTTACATTTAAGTCTTTAATCCATATTGAGCTTATTTTTGTGTATGATGTTAGGAGATGTTCTACTTTCATGCTTCTACATGTCCAGTTTTCCCATCATAAGTTACTAAAGAAACTGTCTTTTCTGGGTTGTATGATCTTGCCTCCTTTTTCATAGATCAGGTACCCATGGGTGTGTGGGTTTATCTCTGGGCTTTTATCTTATTCCATTGGTCTATATTCTTTTTTTTTTTTTTTTTATGCCAGTACCATACAGTCTTGATGACTGTAGCTTTGTAGTATAGTCTGAGGTCAGGAAAGTTGATTCCTCGAGCACTGTGTCTCTTTCTGAAGACTGTTTTGGCTACTAGGGGTCTTTTGTGCTTCCATTCAAACTGTGAAAATTTTTTCTCTAATTCTATCAAAAATACCATTGGTAGTATGATAGGAATTGCACTGAATCTGTAGATTTCTTTGGGTAGTATAGCTATTTTCACAACAATGATTCTTCCAATCTAAGGACATGGTATATCTCTCCAGCTGTTTGTGTCGTCTTTGCTTTCTTTCATCAATGTCTTATAATTTTCTCCACACAAGTCTTTTGTCTCTTTAAATAGGTTTATTCCTAGGTATTTTCTTTTTTTTTGTTTTTGTTGCAATGGTGAATGGGATCATTTCCTTAATTTTTCTTTCTTATTTTTCTTTGTTAGTATATAGAAAAAAATTTATTTATGTGTATTAATTTTATATCCTGAGACTTTATTATACTCATTAATTATCTCCAGTAATTTTCTAGTGGCATCTTCAGTTTTCTATGTATACTAGAATGTCATCTACAACCAGTGACACCTTTACTTCTTCTTTTCCAATCTGGATTCCTTTTATTTCTTTCTCTTTTCTGATTGCTGTAGCTAGGACTTCTAAAACTATGTTAAATAATAATGGCGAGAGTGGGCATCTTGTCTTGTTCCTGTTCTTAGAGGAAATCCTTTCAGTTTTTTCTCTGTTGAGAATAATTTTTGCTGTGGGTTTGCTGTATGTGGCTTTTATTATATTGAGGTTGATCCTTCCACCCCTATTTTTTGAAAAAAAAAAAAAAATTATCACAAATGGGTGTTGAGTTTTGTCAAAACATTTCTTTCTACCTTTTGAGATGGTTCTTATCTTTTAATTTGTTAATATGGTGTATCACATAGTTTGATTTGCATATACTTAAAATCCTTGCATCCCAGGGATAAAGTCCATTTGATTATGATTTATGATTCTTTTTATTTTGTATATGTTGTTGGATTCTGTTTGCTAGAATTCTGTTGGGGATTTTTGAAACAAAATTCACCAGTAGTATTGGTTTTCAATTTTCATTTTTGTGGTGTATTTGTCTGGTTTTGATATTAGGGTGATGGAGACCTTATAGAATGAATTCAGGAATGTTCCTTCCTCTGAAATTTTCAAAAGTTTGAGCAGTATAGATGTTAGTTCTTCTCTAACTTTTGGTACAATTTGCCTGTGAAGCCATCTGGTCCTGGGTTTCTCTTGATGATTTTTTATTACAGTTTTGACTTTTGTGCTTGTGATTGATCCGCTCGAATTTTCTACTTCTTCCTGGTTCAGTTTTGAAAGGTTATACTTTTCTAAGAATTTGTCCATTTCTTCAAGGTTGTTCATTTTATTGGCAGGTAGCTGCTTGTAGTAGTTTCTTATGATTCTTTGTATTTCTGCATTGTCTATTGTAACTTATTTTTCACTTCTAATTTTATTGATTGGAATATTCCCCCTTTTTTATGATGAGTCTAGCTAATCGTTTGTCAATTTTGTTTATCTTCTGAAATAGTCAGCTTTTAGTTTTATTGATCTTTGCTATTGTCTATTTATTGCTTTTTCGGGTATTTCTGCTCTGATGTTTATGACTACTTTCCCTCTACTAACTTTCAAAATTTTTTGTTAGTTTTCTAATTGATTTAGGTATAAGGTTAGGTCGTTTATTCTGTGCTTTTCTTGTTTCCTGAGGTAGGATTGTATTGTTATAAACCTCCTGATTAGCACTAGTTTTATTGCATCCCATAGATTTTGAGTTATTGATTATTAATCTTCATTTGTTTACAGGTATGTTTTTAATTCCTTTTGATTTCTGCTTGATTGACTAAGACAAAGCCTTTGACTGTGTGGATCACAATAAACAGTGGAAAATTCTGGAAGAGATGGGAATACCAGACCACCTGACCTGCCTCTTGAGAGACCAGTATGCAGGTCAGGAAGCAACAGTTAGAACTGGACATGGAACAACAGACTGGTTCCAAATAGGAAAAGAAGTATGTCAAGGCTGTATATTGTCACCCCGCTTATTTAACTTCTATGCAGAGTACATCATGAGAAAAGCTTAGCTGGAGGAAACACAAGCTGGAATCAAGATTTCTGGGAGAAATATCAATAACCTCAGATATGCAGATGACACCACCCTTATGGCAGAAAGTGAAGAAGAACTAAAGAGTCTCTTGATGAAAGTGAAAGAGGAGAGTGGAAAAGTTGGCTTAAAGCTCAACATTCAGAAAACTAAGATCATGGCATCTGGTCCCATCACTTCATGGCAAATAGATGGGGAAACTGTGGAAACAGTGTCAGACTTTATTTTTCTGGGCTCCAAAATCACTGCAGATGGTGATTACAGCCATGAAATTAAAAGACACTTACTCCATGGAAGGAAAGTTATGACCAACCTAGACAGCATATTAAAAAGCAGAGACATTACTTTGTCAACAAAGATCCATCTAGTTAAGGCTATGGTTTTTCCAGTGGTCATGTATGCATGTGAGAGTTGGACTATAAAGGAAGCTGAGCGCTGAAGAATTGATGGTTTTAAACTGTGGCCATCCTAAAGGAGATCAGTCCTGTTCAGTAGTAGGACTGATGTTGAAGCTGAAACTCCAATACTTTGGCCACCTCATGTGAATAGCTGACTCATTTGAAAAGACCCTGATGCTGGGAAAGTTTGAGGGCAGGAGGAGAAGGGGACAACAGAGGATGAGATGGTTGGATGGCATCACCGACTCATTGGACATGATTTTGGGTGGACTCTGGGTGTTAGTGATGGACAGGGAAGTCTGGCGTGCTTCGGTTCATGGGGTCGCAAAGAGTGAGACACGACTGAGTGACTGAACTGATTTATTCAGTGATCCTTTTGTTATTTAGAAGCATATTTTTTAGCCTCCATGGTTTTTTTTTTTTATATAATTTTATGCCTATAGCTGATGTCTAATTGTACAGTGTTGTAGTCAAAAAAGATGACTGAAGTGATTTCACTTTTTTTTTTCTTTTTTATTTACCGAGTCTTGATTTGTGGCCCAAGTTTTGATCATCCTGGAAAATGTCCCATGTGCACTTGAGAAAATAGTGATATCTATTTTTTGTGTGTGAAATGCCCTGTAGATATCATTTAGATTCAGCTGGTCCAATGTATTGTTTAAAGCTTGTATTTCACTATTAATTTTCTCTCTGGATCATCTGTTCATTAGTCTCCCACTATTATTGTGTTACTGTTTATTTCCCCTTTAATGATTGTTACCATATGCTTTATGTATTGAGGTGCTCTTATGCTGAGTACATATATATTTATAATTGTTATATTTTCTTGGATTTATCCCTTGATCATCATGTTATGTCCCTCTTTGTCTCTGGTAATGGTCATTAAAGTCTTTTTTATCTTACATGATTATTGCTATTCCCACTTTCATTTGATTTGAATTTGCATGGGATAACTTTTCCAGCTCCTCACTTTCAGTCTGTATGTGTCCCTATGTCTGAGGTGGGTATCTTGTAGACAGTGTGACTGAATGGTTCTAAAAAAAACCATTCAGTCAATATATGTCTTTTGGTTGGGACATTTAGTCCATTTCCATTTAAGGCAATTATTGATATGTATGCTATCATTTTCATTTATAGTTTTGGGTTTGCATTTTTTTTAATTTATTATTTTTATTGAAGGATACTTGCTTTACAGTATTTTGTTGTTTTCTCTAAAACCTCAACATGAATCAGCCATAAGTATACACATATCCCCTCCTTTTGTAAAGTCCCGCTCATGTCCCTCCCCATCCCAATCATCTAGGATGATACAGAGCTCCTGTTTGAGTTTCCTGAGCCATAAAGCAAATTTCTGTTGGCTGCCTATTTTACATACGGTAATGTAAGTTTCCATGTTATTCTTTTGATATATCTCACAATCTCTTCCACTCTCCCCATTTTCAGAAGTCTATTATCTATGTCTGTTTATTCGTTGCTGCCCTGTAAATAAATTCTTTAATACCATTTTTCTAGATTCTGTATATGTACTTTAGAATACGATATTTATCTTTCTCTCTCTGATTCACTTCACTCTGTATAATAGGTTCTAGGTTCATTCACCTCATCAGAACTGACTCAAATGTGTCCCTTTTTATGTCTGGGTAATATTCTATTCTGTATATGTACCACAATTTCTTTATCCATTCATCTGTAGATGGAAATCTAGGTTGCTTCCATGTTCTAGCTTTTGTAAATAGTGCTTCAATGAGCATGTGTTTCTTTAAATTTTGGTTTCCTCAGGGTGTATGCTAAAGAGTGGGATTGCTGGTAACATGGTGGATTTTTTTATAGTTTTTTTTTTTTTTTTTAATAAATCTCCAAACCATCTTCCATAGTGGCTGTATCAATTTACATTCCCACCAACAGTGCAAGAGTGTTCCCTTTTCCCCACACCCTCTCCAACATTTATTGTTTGTAGACATTTTGATGGTCATTTTCACTGTTGTGAGGTGATATCTCATTTTGGTTTTGATTTGCATTTCTCTAATAATGAGTGATCTTGAGCATCTTTTCATGTTAGCCATCTGTATGTCTTCTTTGGAGAAATGCCTGTTTAGGCCTTTTCCCCACTTTTTTATTGGGTTGTTTGTGTTTTCTGGAATTGAGTTGTATGAGCTGCTGTATATATTGAACTTAATCCTTTGTCAGTTGCTTCATTTGCTAATGTTTTCTCCCATTCTGAGGGTTGACTTTTCACCTTGCTTAGTTTCCTTTGCTGTGCAAAAACTTTTAAGTTTAATTAGTTCCCACTTGCTTACTTTTGTTTTTATATCCATTACTCTAGGAGGTGGGTCATAGAAGCTTTTACTTTGATTTCTGTCATTGAGTGTTCTGCCTATGTTTTCCTCTAAAAATTTTATAGTTTCTTGTCTTATATTTAGGTTTTTAATTCATTTTGAGTTTATCTTTGTGTATCATGTTAGGAAGTGTTCTAATTTCATTCTTTTAGGTATAGCTGTCCAGTTTTCCCAGTACCATTTTTCAAGAGGCCGCCTTTGCCCCATTGCGTATTCTTGCCTCCTTTGTCAAAAATAAGGTACCCATAGGTGCATGGGTTTATTTCTGGGCCTTCTATTTTGTTCCATTGATCTATATTTCTGTTTTTGTGTCAGTACCATACTGTCTTGATGACTGTAGCTTTGTAGTATAATCTGAAGTAAGGGAGATTGATTCCTTCGGCTCCGTTCTTTTTTTTTTTTTTTTTTTTTTCAAGACTGCTTTGGCTATTTGGGGTCTTTTGTGTTTCCATGTGAATTTTGAAATTTTTTGTTCTAGTTCTGTGAAAAACACCATTGGTAATTTCATAGGGATCACATTGAGTCTGTTCATTACATTTGGTAGTATAGTCATTTTCACAATATTGATTCTTCCTATCTGGGAACATGGAATGGCTCTCCACTTGTTTATGTCATCTTTGATTTCTCTCATTATTGTCTTATAATTTTCTGTGTACAGTTCTTTTGTCTCCTTAGGTAAGTTTATTCCTAGATATTTTATTCTTTTTGTTGCAGTTGTGAATGAGATTGATTCCTTAATTTATCTTTCTGATTTTATAGTATATAGAAATGCAAGTGATTTCTGTGTATTGATTTTATATCCAGCAACTTTGCTAAATTCACTGATTAGCTCTAGTAATTTTCTGATACTATCTTTAGAATATCACGTCATCTGCAAACAATGAGAGCTTAAGTTCTGCTTTTCCAATCTGGATTCCTTTCATTTCTTTGTCTTCTGATTGCTGCAGCTAGGACTTCCAGAACAATGTTGAATAATAGTGGTGAAAGTGGACATCCTTATCTTGTTTTGATCATGTGGGGAATGCTTTAAGTTTTTCACTATTGAGAATAATGTTTGCTGCAGGCTTATCATATATGGCCTTTACTATGTTGAGGTAGGTCCCTTCTATGCCCATTTTTTGAAGAGTTTTAATCATAAATGAGTGCTAAATTTTGTCAAAGGCTTTTTCTACATCTATTGACGTGATCGTATGTGGTTTTTTTCAACTTGTTAATATGATGTATCATATTGATTGATTTGCATATATCGAGGAATCTTTGCATTCCTGAAACTAACCCAACTTGATCATGGTGTATGAACTTTTTGATGTGTTGCTGAATTCTGTTTACTAAAATTTTGTTGAAAATTTTTACATCTATGTTCATCAGTGATATTGAGCTTTAGTTTTCTTTTTGTGTGTGTGTGTTGTCCTTGACTGTTTTGGTATCAGGGTGATGGTGGCCTCATAGAATGAGTTTGGAAGTGTTCCTTCCTCTGCAATTTTTTGAAAGAGTTTTAGAAGCATAAGCATTAGCTCTTCTTTAAATGTTGGGTATAATTCTCCTGTGAAGCCATGTGGTCCTGGGCTTTTGTTTTTTTGGGAAATTTTTGATCACACCTTCAATTTCAGTGCTTATAATTGGATTGTTAACAATTTATATTTCTTCCTGGTTCAGTGTTGGAAGATTGAACTTTTCTAAGCATCTGTCAATTTCTTCCATGTTATCCATTTTATTGTCATGGAGTTGTTCATAAAGTCTTCTATAATCCTTTGTATTTCTGCATTGTCTGTTGTAATCTCTCCTTTTTCATTTCTGATTTTATTGATTTTATTCTTCTCTTTTTTTCTTGATGAGTCTGGACAGAGGTTTGCCAATTTTGCTTATCTTCTCAAAGAACCAGCTTTTAGTTTTATTAATCCTTACTATTGTTTCTTTTATTTATTTTTCATTTATTTCTGCTCAGAGCTTTATGATTTATTTCCTTCTACTAATTTTTTTTTGTTGTTGTTCTTCTTTTTCCAGTTGTTTTAGATGTAAAGTTATGCTGTCTATTCAATGTTTTTCTTGTTTCTTGAGGTAGGATTGTATAGATATAAACTTCCCTCTTAGGACTATCCCATCAGTTTTGGGTTTTCATTTGTTTCTAGAATTTTTTTTTTCCATTTCCTTTTTGATTTCTTTAGTAACATGTTGGTTATTTAGAAATGTGTTGTCTAATCTCCATGGATTAGTGTTTCTTACAGTTTTTTTTTTTTTTTTCTCCTAATTGATGTCTAGTCTCATAGCATTGTGATTGGAGATGTTTAATATGATTTCAGTTTTCTTAAATTTACTGAGGTTTGATTTGTGACCCAAGATGTGGTTAATCCTGAAGAATGTTCATTGTGCACTTGAGAAGAAGGTGTACTCTTCGGTACGTGGATGGAATGTCCTGAAGATATCAATGAGATCGGTCTCATCTAATGTATCATTTAAGACTTGTGTTTCCTTATTAATTTTCTGTTTTGATGATCTGTCCACTTGTAAGAGGGGGTGTTGAATTCTTCCACTATTACTGTGCCACCATCAACCCCTTCCCTATGTCTGTTAGCGTCTGTCTCACACACTGAGATGCTCCTGTGTTGGGTGCATCAGAGATCAGATCAGATCAGTCACTCAGTCGTGTTCGACTCTTTCCGACCCCATGAATCGCAGCACGCCAGGCCTCCCTGTCCATCACCAACTCCCGGAGTTCACTCAGACTCACATCCATTGAGTCAGTGATGCCATCCAGCCATCTCATCCTCTGTCGTCCCCTTCTCCTCCCGCCCCCAATCCTTCCCAGCATCAGAGTCTTTTCCAATGAGTCAACTCTTCACATGAGGTGGCCAAAGTACTGGAGTTTCAGCTTTAGCATCATTCCTTCAAAAGAAATCCCAGGGCTTATCTCCTTCAGAATGGACTGGCTGGATCTCCTTGCAGTCCAAGGGATTCTCAAGAGTCTTCTCCAACACCACAGGTCAAAAGCATCAATTCTTCGCTGCTCAGCCTTCTTCACAGTCCAACTCTCACATCCATACATGACCACAGGAAAAACCATAGCCTTGACTAGACGAACCTCTGTTGGCAAAGTAATGTCTCTGCTTTTGAATATGCTATCTAGGTTGGTCATAACTTTCCTTCCAAGGAGTAGGCGTCTTCCAATTTCATGGCTGCAGTCACCATCTGTAGTGATTTTGGAGCCCAGAAAAATAAAGTCTGACACTGTTTCCACTGTTTCCCCATCTATTTCCCAGGAAGTGGTGGGACAGGATGCCATGATCTTTGTTTTCTGAATGTTGAGCTCTAAGCCAACTTTTTCACTTTCCACTTTCACTTTCATCAAGAAGCTTTTTAGTTCCTCTTCACGTTCTGCCATAAGGGTGGTGTCATCTGCATATCTGAGGTTATTGATATTTCTCCCGGCAATCTTGATCCCAGCTTGTGTTTCTTCTAGTCCAGCATTTCTCATGATATACTCTGCATATAAGTTAAATAAGCAGGGTGACAATATACAGCCTTGACGTACTCCTTTTCCTATTTGGAACCAGTCTGTTGTTCCATGTCCAGTTCTAAGTGTTGTTTCCTGACCTGCATACAAATTTCTCAAGAGGCAGATCAGGTGGTCTGGTATTCCCATCTCTTTCAGAATTTTCCACAGTTTATTGGGATCCACACAGCCATAGGCTTTAGCATAGTCAATAAAGCAGAAGTAGATGTTTTTCTGGAACTCTCTTGCTTTTTCCATGATCCAGCGGATGTTGGCAATTTGATCTCTGGTTCCTCTGCCTTTTCTAAAACCAGCTTGAACATCAGGAAGTTCACGGTTCACATATTGCTGAAACCTGGCTTGAAGAATTTTGAGCATTACTTTACATAGATCTTTATAATTGCTATGTCCTCCTCTTGGATTGATCCCTTGAACATCATACAGTGTTCTTCCTTATCACTTGTAATCTTCTTTATTTTAAGGTCTATTTTGTATGATATGCGGATTGCTACTCTAGCTTTCTTTTGCTTCCCATTTGCATGGAATATATTTTTCCATCCTCTCACTTTCAGTCTATATGTGTCTTTATGTCTGCAGTGGTTTTTTTTTTTTTTTTTTTTTTTTTTTTTTTTTTTTTTGTAGACAGCATATAAATGTATCTTGTTTTTTTATACACTCAGCCATTCTGTGTCTTTTGATTGGAGCATTTAATCCATTTACATTTAAAGTAATTCTTGATATATATGTTTCTATTGCCATTTTCTTCATTGTTTGGGGTTGATTTTGTAGGTCTTTTTTCTTCTCTTGTAATTCTTGACTATATAATTCCCTTTAACATTTGTTGTAAACCTGATTTAGTGGTACTGAATTCTGTTAACTTTTGCTTGTCTGAAAAGCTTTTGATTTCTCCATCTATTTTGAATGAAATTCTTGCTCAGTACCGTAATCTTGGTTGTAGATTTTTCCTTTTCAGTACTTTAAATATATCCTGCCATTCCCTTCTGGCCTGCAGAGTTTCTGGTGAAAGATCAGCTGTTAAGCGTATGAGGCTTCCATTGCATGTTACTTGTTGCTTCTAGCTTGCTGTTTATAATATTCTTTCCTTGCATTTAGTCTTTGTTAGTTTGATTAATCGGAGAAGGAAATGGCAACCCACATCAGTGTTCTTGCCTAGAGAATCCCAGGGACGGGGAAGCCTGGTGGGATGCCGTCTATGGGGTCGCACAGAGTCGGACATGACTGAAGCGACTTAGCAGCAGCAGCAGCAGTAGCAGTTTGATTCATATGTGTCTTGGCATGTTTCTCCTTGGGTTTATCCTGTATGATTCTCTTTGTGCCTCTTGGACTTGGTTGATTATTTCCTTTTCCATGTTGTGGAAATTTTCAACTATAATCTCTTCAAAATTTTTCTCATACCCTTTCTTTTTCTCTTCTTTTTCTGGGACCCTTATAGTTCGAATGTTGGTGCATTTGATATTGCCCCAGGTCTCTGAGACTATCCTCAGTTATTTTCATTCTTTTTACTTCAGAAGTCATTTCCAACATTTTATCTTCTAGCTTACTGATTCAGTCTTCTTCTTCAGATATTCTGCTATTGATTCCTTATAGAGTATTTTTAGTTTTGGTAATTGTGTTCTTTGTCTATGCATGTTTATTATTTAATTCTTCTAGATCTTTGTTAATTGATTTATGCATTTTCTCCATTTTGTTGTCAAGGTTTTTGATCATCTTTACTATCATTATTCTGAATTCTTTTTCAGGTAGTTTGCCTATTTCCTCTTCATTTATTTGTACTTCCGTGTTTCTAGTTTGTTCTTTCATTTGGGTAGTATTTCTTTGCCTTTTCATTATTATTATTATTATTATTTTTTTAACTTATTGTGTTTGAGGTCTGCTTTTCCCAGGGTTCAAGGTTGAGTTCTTTCTTCCTTTTGGTTTCTGCCCTCCTAAGGGTGGTCCTGTGGTTTGTGTGAGCTTCATAAAGCATGAGAATTGTGCTGAGTTTTTGTTTGTTTGTTTTCCCTTTGATGGGCAACACTGAGTGTGGTGGTAATCCTGTCTGCTGATGATTGGGCTTGTATTTTTGTTTTGTTTGTTGTTTAGATGAGACGTGGTTGCTCTGGTGCTACTGGTGGTTGGGTGATGCCAGGTTTTGTATTCCAGTGGTTTCTTTTGTGTGAGTTCTCACTATTTGATATCCCTTATGGTTAGTTTTCTCGTAGTCTAGGTCTTGGAGTCAGTGCTCCCACTACAAATGCTCAGGGCTTGATCTCAGCTGTGTAAATTTGGCAAATTACTTCACCTCTCTGTGTCTCTGTTTCTTCATCTGTGTCTCCTGTATTGCAGGTGATTTCTTTACCACTGATCTGACTGTAAAGTGAAAATAATAATAATAATAATAATAAGATAATAATAATAAACAATAATAAATAAAAAAATAATAATAAGAAGAAAAAAATAATAAACAAGCTGTGTAAATTTGGCAAATTACTTCACCTCTCTGTGTCTCTGTTTCTTCATCTGTGTCTCCTGTATTGCAGGTGATTTCTTTACCACTGATCTGACTGTAAAGTGAAAATAATAATAAGATAATAATAATAAAAAAATAATAATAAATAATAATAATAATAAGAAGAAAAAATAATAAACAAGAAATATCATGGCCATCAACAATTTCTGTCCGCCAAATGTGAATGAGAGTTCCCCAAACTGAGATCCACTCTATGCTTCCACACCCCATGGTGATTGCTGAATTGGATTTGCATTTTTAGGTCTAATTATTCTCACGTTTTTTGTCTACAGAAATTCCTTTAGCATTCATTATAAAGCTGATTTGTTGTGCTGAATTCACTTATCTTTTCTTTACCTGTAAAGTTTTTGATTTCTCCTTTGCACTTGAGTGAGATCCTTTCTGGATAGAGTAATCTTGGTTATAGGCTTTTTCTTTTCATCACTTTATGTATATCTTGCCACTCTCTTCCAGCCTGCCAACTTTCTTTTAAAAGATCAGCTGTTAGCCTTATGTGGATCCCTTAATATATTATTTGTTGCTTTTTCCTTACTGCTTTTAATATGTGTTATTTGTATTTAATTTTCTTTAGTTTGATTAATATATGGTTTTGGCATGCTTTTCCTTGGTTTTATCCTGTATGGGACTCTCTGGGATTCCTGGACTTGGGTGGCTATTTCCTTTTCCATTTTAGGGAAGTTTTCAACTAGAATCTCCTGAAATATTTTCCCATGCCCTTTCCTTTTATTTTTTTTTTTTGGGCCCCTATGATTCAAATGTTGTTATGCTTAATTTTGTCCCAGAGGTGTCTGAGAATGTCCTCATTTCTTTCCATTCTTTTTTCTTTGCTCTGCCTCAGTCACTTCCACCATTCTATCCTCCAGCTCACTGATCCATCGTTCTGCATCAGTTATTCTGCTATTGGTTCCCTCCAGTGTATTTTTGATCTCAGATATTGTGTTATTCATTATTGATTGTATATTCTTTAATTTTTCTAGGTCCTTGTTAAACATTTCTTATACCTTCTCAATCTGTGCCTCCAGTCTAGTTATGTGTCTCCATTTTATTTTCAAGATTTTGGATCATCTTTGCTATTATTACTCTGAATACTTTTGCAGGTAGACTGCCTCTTTCCTCTTCCTTGTTCCCATTGTTTGGTCTTGTGGTTTTTTACCATGTTCCTTCATTTGCTGCATATTTCTCTGTCTTTCATTTTGTTTAATTTGCTGTTTTGGAGGTCTCCTTTCTGCAGTTTGGAAGGTCATAGTTCTGCTTAATTGTAGAGTCTTTCCTCCTCTGGGTGGGGTTTTACAAGTGCCATGTGATGGTTTCCTGGTTGGTGGGATTTCTGCCTGTATTCTGTCAGATTGAGCTGGATCTTGTCTCTCTGTAAGGCAGTGCCGTGTCCAGTAGGAGGCAAAGCCCATGTATATATGGGCTTTCCCGATAGCTCAGTTAGTAAAGAATCTACCTGCAATGCAGGAGACTCTGGTTTGTTTCCTGAGTCAGGAAGATCCCCTGGAGAAGGGATCAGCCAACCACTCCAGTATTCATGGACTTCTCTTGTGGCTCAGCTGGTAAAGAATCCACTGGCAATATTGGAGACCTGGGCTTGATCCCTGGGTTGGGAAGATCCCCTATAGAAGGGAAAAGCTACCAACTCCAGTATTCTGACCTACCTAGAGAATTCCATGGACTGTATAGTTCATGGGATCACAAAATGTTGGACATTGCTGAGTGACTTTCACAAGGTGTGGGCAGTAACTTGTGCCAACTCACAACCTGGTGGGAGCTGCCACCACTGGATTCAGGACTGTATGAATACTGTTTTGTCTGCTGCCTCAGACACTTTTCTTGGCTTTTGTAATGGCTAGTAGTTTACGGTTCCTCTTCTGAGATCATAAATTGCAATCATATCTCATTCCACTGCTGGCGCTAACACCAGTTTTGCAACAGGTGGACACACAGTTGCTCTCTGCAAGTGTGGAATTAGAGTGTCAAGAAAACAACAAATTTCTGCCACTCTCGGCAGCCCAGTCTATTCCCTGACCTCCCTCAGCTGTCATACTAGCTCCCTCAGGGTATCCTCACAGCAGACAACTCTAGTCTTCTCCCTGGGGTCCAACACGCACACCTGAGCCTCAGTGTCCTGCCCCAACTCTCCACGATGGAGACAGACAGGCAATCCACATCTCAGCTGGGGTACCAAGTACTATTCACAATGATCTCTGTGAATTCTCTCCATTTTGCAATTCATGATGAGGTTCTGAAATCCTTCGTCTCTCTCTTTTTTTATCTTTATCTTTTGTCCTACCTCATTCTAAGAAGTTTGGCTGGCCTTTTTGGAAGTTTGGGGTCTTTAGCCAGTGTTCAGAAGTTGTACTGCAAGAGTTGTTCCACATGAAGATTTGTGGAGAGGAAGGTTATTTCCCCTTCTTATTCCTCCACCATCTTCTCCCTGGACTTACTAGTTTTTGTTTGTTTGTTTGTTTCAATGTTGAATTTCAAGCCAGCTTTTCTGGTTTCCTCGTTTGTCCTCATCAAGATGCTCTTTAGCTCCTCTTTACTTTTCATATGTAAGGTTGTTGATATTTCTCTAGGTAATCTTACTTCCAGCTTGTGCTTCATCCAGCCTGGTATTTTGCATGATGTACTCTGCATAGAAGTTAAGTAAGCAGGGTGATGATATACAGGCTTGCTGTACCCCTTTCCCAATTTGGAACCAGTAAGTTGTTCTATGTCCAGTTCTAACTGTTGCTTCTTGACCTGCATAAAGGTTTCTCAGGAAACAGATCCGGCGATCTGTTACTCCTGTCTCTTGAAGAATTTTGCACAGTTTGCTGTGATCCACACAGTCAAATGCTTTAGAATAGTCAATGAAAGTGAAAGTGAAAGTCGCTCAGTCATGTCCTACTCTTTGTGACCCTGTGGACTCTACAGTCCATGGAATTCTCCAGGCCAGAATACTGGAGTGGGTAACCTTTCCCTTCTAGAGGGGATCTTCCCAATCCAGGGATCGAATCCAGGTCTCCCACATTGCAGACAGATTTTTTACCAACTGAGCCACAAGGGAAGTGAAGCAGAAGTCAGTGAAGCAGAAGTAAATATTTCTCCATGATCCAATTAATGTTGGAATTTTTTTTTTTTTTTTCTGGTTCCTCTATCTCTTTGAAACTCAGCTTGGACATCTGGAGATTCTTGGTTCATGTATTGCTGAAGCCCAGCCTGAAGGATTTTGGACATAATCTTGCTAGCATGTGAAATAAATTCAATTGTATGGTAGTTTGGACATTCTTTAGATTTGCCTTCTTAGGGAGATAGATAGATAAATACATAGATACATAGATATTCTCTATCTCTTACTCTATCTCCATAAACACACACACACAGAGTGGGATGTATTCAGCTATGAGAAAGAAGGGAATTTTGCCATTTGTAACAACATGGTGATAACATAAAGATATTATATTGAAAAAAGTCAGACAAAGACAAGTTTTATGTGTAATCACATATGTAGAATCTAAAAAAGCTAGATCATAAAAACAGCAGAATGGTGTTTACCAAAGGCTTAAGGGTGGGATAGTATTGAAGATGTTGTTTAAGGTTACAGACTTGCAACTAGTAGATAAGTCCTGGAGGTCTAATAAACAGCATAGACATTATAGTCAACAATGCCATATCACAAAGCTCAAAGTTGATAAGCGACTGGTTTTGAATTGTTACAAACAAGAAATTAGAGTTATGTGATGTGATAGAGGTATTATTTAATACTATAGTGGTAATCATATTGTAATATGCAAAAGTATTCAATCAATATATTGTACAATTTAAAATTACACATTTTTAATGTCAATTTTATTTCAATGAAAATAAATGAGCAAAACTTCAGATTCCTATGGAACATCAGGAAATTTACCAATATAAGCATAATGGTTCTCTCAGAGGGAAAAGGACATATTTTATGATGATAAGAGTTATTTCATCAGGAATATGTTTATAAATCGTAAATATAAATAAATATAAATATAAATAAATTAGAAAACATCTATAGAGAAAATAAAATCAAAAGTTGGTTCTTTGAAAATATCAACAAAATAGAGAAAATTTTACAAAGACTAATCAAGAGAAGATGAGGCAATTCAGACAGTGATATATTAGTAGTGAAAGAGCAGACATTATTACTGATTCCTTAAACATTTAAATGATTATATAGAAATATTATGAAACACTTCATGCCAACAAATTTAACAACTTAGATGAAATGGACAAATTTCTATATGACAAAAATTAAGAATACTCATTGAAAAATAAATAGAAAATGTAAAATCTGTATAATAAATGAAGAAATTAAATTAGTAATTAAAAAAACTTTATTTAAAAATAAATTAAGACTCAGATATCCTTTTATCAAGTCACATACGAAATAATCACAATGCTTATTTAACTTTCCCCAAATATTTAAGAGAATGAAGTGTCTCCCAACTTATCCTATGAAACCAATATTAACTTTTTATCAAAGTCAGACAAAGATATTACAAGAGAAGAAAACTATAGACTAATATTTCCCACAGATATAGATGTAAGAATCCTAACAGAGTATTTGATATCCAAATGCAGCAAGATACGGAGAAGGCAATGGCACCCCACTCCAGTATTCTTGCTTGGAAAATCCATGGATAGAGGAGCCTGGTAGGCTGCAGTTCATGGGGTCACTAGGAGTCAGACACGACTGAGCGACTTCACCTTCACTTTTCTCCTTCATGCATTGGAGAAGGAAATGGCAACCCACTCCAGTGTTCTTGCCTGGAGAATCCCAGGGACACCAGAGCCTGGTGGGCTGCCGTCTATGGGGTTGCACAGAGTCGGACATGACTGAAGCGACTTAAAACAGCAGCAGCAGCAGCAGCAAGATATAATAGAGATATATATGAAGATCAAGTGAGATTTATCCTAAGAATTAAAGGTTGGATTAACATCCAAAAATCCAAAGGGAAAAAAAAAAAACAAAACACATTAATGAGTACAATACACAGTCTGCACAATCATTTCAATAAACTCATTAGAAAGAGTTGACAAAGTCCATTTCTGATTAAAATCATGAACTGGAACAGAAGGGAACTTCCCCAACCTGACTAATTATGCTTTATTCCTAATTGGAGCCTATTTTATAAGTTGATATAAAATAAAATTAACAGTTTTTTTAAAGAAAGATAAAAGCATGTGAAAGAGCTATAAGTGGTAAATAAATAAACTAAAACAAATTTTCATTAGAGTCATATAAGAATTTATTTTTAATTAGAGGAAGCTACCAAGCTCAGTCAGTAATCTTAATACTGATGTTTCCATACAAAGGATTCTCAGACATGGGAGAAAAATAGCCAAAGTGTGAGATCAAGAGATATGATCTCTAAACTCTCATCTTGATCTCACATTATATGCTTCCATCTTCAGAACCAGTGAATTTCTCAAATGTTGTTAGAATGAAGAAAGAATATGATCCTGTCAGAGCATAGCCAGGAAAGGATTGTCTGCTTGTTCTTGTTTTATTTACTCCACTTTTGCAGTTACTAATGTTAGGTAGTTAGAATAGGAAAAAAAAGAGTCCAAAATGACGGTTGCTAAACTGAACTGAAAAGACAAAGAAGGAATAAACTTGTGAAAATGGAACAAAGGAAGTTCTGAGGACCAGAGTGAGGACCTCAGGTGAAGCAAACAGCCCTCCTGACTAGCCCAATTTACATGGGGCAGGCTCAGAGGAAGGAGATAAAACATATAAAGAGAGGAGCCAAAACTGAGCCTCCTCTCTCTCTTCTCTTTACATCTTTTTGGTCAGCCCACTCTCACACCTCAAGAATGTATTTTCCTTTGCTTACCAAATAAAAGTGAGCTGTAACTGAGCTGTAACACTGGTCTGAAATTTCAAATCTTTGCTGTGGTGAGACAACACCAAGGAAATTGCACACTCCTTCAACATATATGGTGCCATTTCTTGGATTTAACCTGGCTGAAACAATCTTGGCTCTGCCCCTGTGAGGCAGAGGCCAAGCACAGCAGAAGCCCAACTCTGCAAAAGCTCCTGCAGTGGAACCTGAACATGAAGAAAACTCAGTGCAGGGGAATTGAGAAGAAGCCCAGCGTGCTGGAAACAGGGAAAGCAAAAACAAACTCGACAGAAAGCTCAAGTGGCTCAGTTTCAGATTCCAGAAGACCTCTGGTTAAGGTAGGAAGTCCTCACTCCTGTGGCTAGAAGGACATATAACTAACAAAATCTTAACTCCTTTATAATCTCTCATTTCTTGTTTTCTTGAACCCCCTATGAACAGGTGAGTGGCAGTGGGTACAATTGAGGGACTCTGGCAGGGACTACTTAGTCCCTATTGCCCAGGCAGATGGGGGTTCTTCTGTCCTTAATCCTCTTTGTGCCAAGGATCAGGCCAATGAAAACTATGAGCACAGGTCAGGTATATAGCAGATTTTCTGACAGGTTATGAAAGGGATTCCTCAGCACATATTTCCCACTGATTTTTCCTCCCATTCTTCAGTTCCTCTCTCCATCTATGCCACTGCTTACAAAGTATTTAGCAGGCTATCATCTCTCCTGAAGATGAAAAGTTGTGTTTGAAATTGTTTACCTAAGATTGGAACTGAAACCCACATGGCAGGGACTCTGTGCTATGCTTATTCACTCAGTTGTATCTGACTGGAACTTGAGCCTAGCCAAAACCCACAGTGCCTGGTTTTGGGACCTAATGAAGCTCAGGTTCTTGATGTCTCATTGCAAAAATTCAGTGATAGACACAGTGATAGGTAAGAGGTAGACTTATTTGTTCAGATTCAGAGAGAAGCACACTCCACAGGATGTGAAACACGGCAGACTGTGAGTGCAGCAACCATGAAATGTGTAGTTAGCTTTGGTGAGCTGGGTGATTTCATATGCTAATTAATGTGAGGATCATTCCAACAATTGAGGAACCACCCACACCTTGGTCTTTTGCTAGTACCTTGGAACTGTTCTGGTGCCTCTGGGTGTGTCATTTAGCTTGCAGATTGAGGATTGAGGTTTAGTTAAAATTGAATTTTCATTCTGGACCCATTTGATTTTAATCGGTTATGTCATGCCCTTGGGCTATGTCATTCTTTCAGAAGTTGTGCCCTGTCCCTTTCCCTCCTGTTTCATGCTCTTTTCCTGAGCCCCATCCAGGCCCACAGTGTTGCCTCTATAATCTCCTAGAGGGACAACCAGAAAATAGCTGACCCTTGGAAGGAAAATACTGTATAATATCCAATCCCTTTAGCTATTCAGGCTTTCATCTTCCACGTTTCCTATAACATGTACAACAACAGCATCTCTCAGTGAACATGCTAGGGTAGGTGATGGGCACACAATGCCTGCTAGAAGTCCATCTGTTGGTGGCATCCCTTCAAGGGCAATTGGGCTTCCAGGGATAATATTTGCCACTTTGGGAATTAGCACTGCAGGCCGTTTAGGCCCAAACCCTTGCCACCCTTCTCTTATAGTTACAAACATACCCCTGGATCCATTCCACTCCACTTTTATGGAATATCTGGTCTGTTGTCTCTTATCAATTTATCCTTAAGCCACTTATTAATTAATTCCTAAAACCAGGACCCTGTCCCCTTATAGGAAACATCTCTCCCCCTCTGTTTATTAGTAAAATACTCTTATTGCCCCTAACAGGACAAGATAGCTCACTCCTTTGTCATTACTTCTGTTATTACCTAAACTGGGTCTACCAAGCAATGGAATGTTTACCATTGGAAACCCCTAAACTGCTATTATGGAAGATTAGGGGAGGAAATCAGTGGCTTATATTTCCTGAGACCAATAAGAGGATAAAGCTTATGGCTGTTTCACCAGGTTCCCATTCTCAGGGCACAGGCTTGTATTGCTTTATATCATGATATCTATTCCCAACTGTGGTGAAAAAATCAACAATCAGTTAAGATTCAGTTCAGTTCAGTTCAGTGACTCAGTCATGTCTGATTCTTTGCAACAGCATGAATCGCAGCATGCAAGGCCTCTCTGTCCATCACCAACTCCCGGAATTCACGCAAACTCATGCCATCTCATCCTCTGTCATCCTCTTCTGCTCCTGCCCCCAATCCCTCCCAGCATCAGAGTATTTCCCAATGACTCAACTCTTCTCATGAGGTGGCCAAAGTATTGGAGTTTCAGCTTCAGCATCAGTCCTTCCAATGAACACTAAGGACTGATCTCCTTTAGGTTTGACTGGTTAGATCTCCTTGCAGTCCAAGGGACTCTCAGGAGTCTTCTCCAACACCACAGTTCAACAGCATCAATTCTTCGGCACTCAGTTATCTTCACAGTCCAACCCTCACATCCATACATGACCACAGGAAAAACCATAGCCTTTACTAGATGACCTTTGTTGGCAAAGTAATGTCTCTTCTATTTAATATGCTATCTAGGTTGGTCATAATTTTCCTTCCAAGGAGTAAGTGTCTTTTAATTTCCTGGCTGCAATCACCATCTGCAGTGATTTTGGAGCCCAAAAAAATAAAGTCTGACACTGTTTCCACTGTTTCCACTGTTTCCCCATCTATTTGCCATGAAGTGATGGGACCAGATGCCATGATCTTAGTTTGCTGAATGTTGAGCTTTAACCAACTTTTTCACTCTCCTCTTTCACTTTCATCAAGAGGCTTTTTAGTTCCTCTTCACTTTCTGCCATAAGGGTGGTGTCATCTGCATATCTGAGGTTATGGATATTTCTCCTGGTAATCTTGATTCTAGCTTTTGCTTCTTCCAGCCCAGCGTTTCACATGATGTACTCCTTTTCCTATGTGGAACCAGTCTTTTGTTCCATGTCCAGTTCTAACTGTTGCTTCCTGACCTGCATATAGGATTCTCAAGTGGCAGGTCAGGTGTTCTGGTATTCCCATCTCTTTCAGAATTTTCCACAGTTTATTGCAATCTACACAGTCAAAGGCTTTGGCATAGTCAATAAAGCAGAAATAGATGTTTCTCTGGAACTCTCTTGCTTTTTCCATGATCCAGCAGATGTTGGCAATTTGATCTCTGGTTCCTCTGCCTTTTCTAAAACCAGCTTGAACATCTGGAAGTTCACGGTTCACATATTGCTGAAGCCTGGCTTGGAGAATTTTGAACATTACTTTACTAGCATGTGAGATGAGTGCAATTGTGTGGTAGTTTGAGCATTCTTTGGCATTGCCTTTCTTTGGGATTGGAATGAAACTGAGCTTTTCCAGTCCTGTGGCCACTGCTGAGTTTTCCAAATTTGCTGACATATTGAGTGCAGCACTTTCACAGCATCATCTTTCAGGATTTGAAATAGCTCCATTGGAATTCCATCACCTCCACTAGCTTTGTTCGTAGTGATGCTTTCTAAGGCTCACTTGACCTCCCATTCCAGGATGTCTGGCTCTAAGTGAGTGATAACACCATTTTTATTATCTGGGTAGTGAAGGTCTTTTTTGTACAGTTCTTCTGTGTATTCTTGCCCATCTCTTCTTAATATCTTCTGCTTCTGTTAGGTCCATACCATTTCTGTTTTTTATCGAGCCCATCTTTGCATGAAATATTCCCTTGGTATCTCTAATTTCCTTGAAGAGATCTCTGGTTTTTCCCATTCTGGTGTTGTTTTTTTTTTTTTTTTTTCTATTTCCTTGCATTGATCACTGAGGAAGGGTTTCTTATCTCTTCTTGCTATTCTTTGGAACTCTACATTCAGATGCTTATATCTTTCCTTTTCCCCTTTACTTTTCACTTCTCTTCTTTTCACAGCTATTTGTAAGGCTACTTCAGACAGCCATTTTGCCTTTTTGCATTTCTTTTCCATGGGGATGGTCTTGATCCCTGTCTCCTTTACAGTGTCATGAACTGCCATCCATAGTTCATCAGGCACTCTGTCTATCAGATCTAGTCTCTTAAATATATTTCTCACTTCCATTGTATAATCATAAGGGATTTGTTTTAGATCATACCTGAATGGTCTAGTGGTTTTCCCTACTTTCTTCAATTTAAGCCTGAATTTAGCAATAAGGAGTTCATTATCTGAGCCACAGTCATCTCCCTGTCTTGTTTTGCTGACTGTATAGAGCTTCTCCATCTTTGGCTGCAAAGAATATAATCAATCAGATTTCAGTGTTGACCATCTGTTGATGTCCATGTGTAGAGTCTTCTCTTGTGTTGTTGGAAGAGGGGGTTTGCTATGAATGTGCATTCTCTTGGCAAAACTCTATTAGCCTTTCCCCTGCTTCATTCTGTATTCCAAGGCCAAATTTTCCTGTTACTACAGGTGTTTCTTGACTTCCTACTTTTGCATTCCAGTCCCATATAATGAATAGGACATCTTTTTGGGTGTTAGTTCTAAAAGGTCTTGTAGGTCTTCATAGAACCATTCAACTTCATCTTCTTCTGTGTTACTGGTTGAGGCATAGGCTTGGATTACCGTGATATTGAATGGTTTACCTTGGAAAAGAACAGAGGTCATTCTGTCGTTTTTGAGATTGCATGCAAGTACTACATTTTGGACTCTTTTGTTGACCAATATGGCTACTCCATTTCTTCTAAGGGATTCCTGCCCACATTAGTAGATATAATGGTCATCTGAGTTAAATTCACCCATTCCAGTCCATTTTAGTTCTCTGATTCCTAGAATGTCAACGTTCACTCTTGACATTACCTGTTTGATCACTTCCAATTTGCCTTGATTCATGGACCTGACATTCCAGGTTCCTATGCAATATTGCTCTTTACAGCATCAGACCTTGCTACTATCACCAGTCACATCCACAACTGGGTATTGTTTTTGCTTTGGCTCCATCCCTTCATTCTTTCTGGAGTTATTTCTCCACTGATCTCCAGTAGCTTATTTGGCACTTACCAACATGGGGAGTTCCTGTTTCAGTATCCTATCATTTTGCCTTTTCATACTGTTCATGGGGTTCTCAAAGCAATGGCTGAGAGGAGCTACCTCACATCCAAGGTCAGGGGCAGCGGCCAATAGGAGCTATCACATGTCCGAGGTCAGGATTGGTGGCTGAGAGGAGCAACCCCACCTCCAATCAGTGGTGGCTGCACAGGTGCAGGAGGGCCAAGAGGAGCTAGTCCATGTTCAAGGTCAGGAGGGGCGACTCTTCCAAGGTCAGGAGCAATGGCTGTGCTTTGCTGGAGCAGCCGTGAAGAGATACCCCATGTCCAAGGTAAAAGAAACCCAAGTAAGACGGTAGGTGTTGTGAGAGGGCATCAGAAGGCAGACACACTGAAACCATAATCACAGAAAAATAGTCAGTCTAATCACACGGACTACAGCCTTTTCTAACTCAATGAAACTAAGCCATGCTGTGTGGGGCCACCCAAGATGGACAGGTCACAGTGGAGAGGTCTGATAGAATGTGGTCCACTGGAGAAGGGAAGGACAAATCACTTCATTATTCTTGTCTTGAGAACCCCATGGACAGTTAAGATTACTATGCCTTAATCCTACCCAGCCCTGGTCATGCTGGAGAGCTTGGGATGCCTGACTCCAGTCCAGGAGTCCCAGCAGGTAGACCTGCTTCAACATACCTAGGGATCTGGTCCTCAGAAGGTTTTCACACCTCAACCTGCCTGGAAATCCACCAGTCCGGGGATCCCAGGAGGTCGACATGCCTCGATTTGTCCAGGGACCCAACTCTCAGAAGGCTGACCTGCCTCGACCTGCCTGGGGATTCAGTCTCCAGGAAATTATCATGCCTCAGCCTTCCTGGGGGCCTGCACCCTGACCCAGGGATGCCCAGCTCTCAGATTGCAATAATACTGGGTAGGATAAGCTTCAGAAAGACTCACCACTAAGGAAGTCCACCCATGAAAACAGAAGGAAGTCTATTGGTTATGTGACTGTGCCCAGTCTCAGCAATAACTCAGGAACCCAATGAGCACCCCATTGCCTTTCTGGAAAGGCTAAAAAGGGCCCTCCAAAATTTACCAATATGGACTTAGACTCTTACGAGGGACAGGTGACTTTAAAGGACAAATTCCTGTCCTAATGTGCATCAGACATCAGGATAAAGTCACAACAGTTACAGCAGCAGGAGCCTGCTGCCTCTTTAGATGAGATGGTCCAGACAACCACCGATACCTTTTATAACAGATACAAGAAGAGGGAGGCCAAGACCCAGGAAAGGGGGTAAAGGAAAGAGACAAGGCATGCTCAGATGCTGGCTGCCCTTCAGGGAAGCCCTATGACAACCCCTGAGTCCTTAAAGGACAAGGCACGAGGTAAATGCCTAATCTGTAGACAGGCGGGACATTGGGCCAAAGAGTGTCCAAACCGTGACAAATCTCCTAAAACGGCATGCTATGAATGTCATCAATTGGGACATTGGGGAGAACTCTGACCTGGAGACCCAAGAGCCTCAAAGTCAAGCACCAAGCCTTCCCTCAAAATGGTTCAACAGGACTGAAGTGGGCCACTCCAGCCAGTCTGCCTGTCACAGATAACCTTTGGCTGGAGCCAAAGTTGCAACCAAATGTGGCAGGTATGTCCAAGAACTTCTTGGTTAACAGAGGGGCTACCTACTCTGTCCTGAACTTCTACTCTGGAGCCTTTTCCTCACAAACCTATACTATTTTGGGTGCTACAGGAAAAATAATTACAAAAGATTCACCTGAGTACTTCTTTGTTGCTAGAATGGACAAATATTTTCCCACCACTTTCTGGTGGTCTCTGAGTGTCCTACTCCCTTATTGGGAAGAGATCTCTGCCTGCCTTTGAAATCTTAAATCTATTGCAGTCCTGATTGAAGATGCTTTAAAACTCTTTTGGGGGCAAAATAACTATTTTTACCAGCCACCAATGAAACAACTCCTAAAAGGGAGAGGCGATTTATGGATGTCTGATCAAAGAATCTTCAGATATCAAGCAGTGATGATGGAAAATCCAGGCCTGACTATATCCCCTTTTGAGGTTCTTAACCCAGCTACTCTCCTACCAACCTCTGAGGGCTATCTCCTCTTTCAGTCTTGCCTAGAAACTTTGGACCACTGGACAAACCCCGAGAGTGATTGTCAGAAAATCCTCTGACCAATTCTGAGGAAATCTGGTACACTGATGGAAGCAGCTTTGTCTTGCATGGAAAAAGAAGAGCCAGATATGCAGTAGACTCCAATTTTGAAACCATTCAGGCTAAGCCTTTGCCACCAGGTACTTCAGCCCATCTAGCTGAGCTCATAGCCCTGACTCGAGATTTAGAGCTGGGAAAAGGAAAAATAGTAGCGATTTACACTGACTCCAAGTATGCCTTTCTGGTGCTACATGCACAGACTATTATTTGGAAAGAAAGAGGTCACTTGACAGCCCAAGGGTCCCCAATCAAATATGGTGATCAAATCCTTAGGCTCTTGGCGGAAGCCCATCTGCCTGCTAAGGTTTCAGTCTCCCACTGTAAAGGACATCAAAAAGGGGACACAGAAGTGGCATGAGGGAAATAAGCAGCTGATCAGGCAGCTAAGAGAGCAGCATTACAGAACAATGACTTAATAGGGGTTGCCACCATAGTTCCACAGACTAATTTGCCAGAAACTCCTTCATATACTGAAAGTGAGACTCTTAAAGCTAAGAGTGAGGTTTTTAAGAAGATCATATGGGGTGGTTCCGAAAAAAGGGACTCATTTTTCTGCCTTGGAACCTCCAATGGAAGTTGGTTAACTCCTTACATGTCACCACTCATTTAGGGGAGAAGGCCCTCCAAAGATTACTAGAAAGATCCTTCAGAGGAACAAGCACCCAAACAACTATAAGGTTAGTGATCTCTTCTTGTCACACTTGCCAATTAAACAACTCCCAAGGAGCTCCAAGACCCCAGCTGGCCCAGTCCATCCAACAACTTGGGACCTACCCCGGAAAGGACTGGCAGATGGACTTCACCCAGATGCCAGTTTCTCAAGGGTATAAATATCTATTTAGGCATGGTAGATACATTCACAATATGGATTGAAGGCTTTCCCACCAATGCTGAGAAGGCTGAGGAGGTAGTAAAAAATTGCTCCATGAAATCATTCTGAGATTTGGTCTGCCGAGGTCATTACAGAGTGACAGTGGGACATCATTTACTTCTAAGGTCACCCGAGGGGTCTCTAAAGCATTGGGCATTACTTATTATCTCCACTGTGCCTGGAGGCCTCAGTCTTCAGGAAAAGTAGAAAGAGCCAACCAGTTCTTAAAATCAGTGATAAAAAAGATTACCCAGGAGACCTCCCTGGGATGGAAGGAGACTTGACCAATAGCTCTCCACACCCATATTGCCCCTAAGGAACAGGTTGGTCTTAATCCTTATGAGATGCTATATGGGAGACCTTTTGTTTATGTCAATGACCTCTTCCTAGATCCAAATCTCAGCCCCTCTGGTCTTATACTGTGGCCATTGGGCAATTCCAACATGATATACACTTATGGGTTGTCAACCAGGATCCACAAGACTCTAAAGAGCCACCACTATATGCTCCAGGGACTCAAGTCCTAATTAAAGTCTGGAAAGGTGGGTCTCAAAAGGCTCAACTCCAGCCCTCATAGAAGTGCACTTACCCTGTAATACTTTCTACCCCCACAGCAGTCAAGGTACTAGGACATGACTCTTGGATTCACTATTCATGAGTCAAGCTGTGGAAGAAAACAGAAAAGGACACTCAATACACCTGTCAACAAGCTACAACATGCAGTGCCAGTTTGACAAGGATATATAGAACTACACCCAACCATGGAAAATATTGCTCATCCTTAGATGGGCACAGCTATAAGGACTATGAGGCTTGAGACTAGCAAGAGGGGGAGACCCAACGACCCTCACTGTTCCAGTTCAGCAGGAAGTAGCCAAAGAGACATTGATGCCTCTATTCCCAAAGAACTGGGCCTCCCATCTCTTGAGGGGGGAATGTTAGGTAGTTAGAATAGGAAACAGGAGTCCAAAATGGCCATAGCAAAAATACAAGGAAAGGAGACGCCCACAAATATGGAACAAAGGAACATCCGAGGACCGGAGTGAGAACTTCAGGTAAAACAAACATGCTCCCTTCTTGGCCAGCCCGATTTGCATAGGGCAGGCTCAAGAGGGGTAGTAGACAAATGTATAAAAGGAGGAAGCCAAGCCAGATTGAGGCATCTTCTTTGGGGTTTGCCCGCCCTCACGCCTTGAGGGTGTATTGTCCTTTGCTTGCTGAATAAAACTGAGCTGTAACTGCGCTGTAACACTGGTCTGCCATTTCAAATCTTTGCTGCAGCGAGACAGAACCGAGAAAACTACACACTCCCCCCACACTAATACACATAATTAGGCTCTACTTAACTGATGTTTGATTACCAATTTTGGGGTCACAAATTGTATTATCTTCATATCGCTGACTTGTGGCAATATATCCTTACAGTATAGAGCTATTTTCTTGACATGTACTATATAATATTAGTCTGTGACATTTTGAGAATCCTGATTTCTCTTGAGGCCATCATCATCTGATTTAAGCTTCAGAAGTTGAAAGGTATCACTTCTGAGTGACTGACACTATGGGATCCCCTCAATGAATGCAAACAAATAAGATAAGAAGTTGATGAATATACTGCATCATGGAAAAATCATTTAATACTATTTAGAATCTCATACATGGACAACCTTTCAACTTTGGAAAGTGATCAGGTGTTAATAGTTTCAGAGTGGAATATTACTCAGCCATAAAAATGAAATTCTGCCATTTGTAACAATGTGGATGGACCTAGAAAATATTGTGCTTAGTGAAATAAGTCAGATAGAGAATGACAAATGCTTCATGATATCACTTGTATGTAGAATCTAACAAACAATGCAGATGAATATATATGCAAAACAGAAACACTCTCACAGATATAGAAGGCATACTAATGGCTATCAAAGGGGAAAGGGAAGAGTAGGGGCAAATTAGGGGCATAGAATTAATACCAACTACAACATATAAAATAGTTAAGCAACAAATATACATTATATCACACATGGAATTACAGCCATTATCTTGTAATAATTTTAATGCAGTATAAGCTGTAAAATTATATAATCACTGTGTTGTCTAATTGAAACTAATATTGTAATTTAACTATACTTCAATAAAAATATTTATTTGAATAGTTTATGTATCTACATAGAGCCTTTGCCCTTCTATCTGTGACCAAATATATTCATATATGCGGTTACAATGATGTCTGAAATTCTCAAGAAGAGTTATTTCTTGGGTTAAAGATTTGAAAGGCTCTTGTACATATGGGATAAAATTAATATATTTTACTTTATTTGCTATAAAATCTTCTTTTGGTTATTTTATTACATTAGTTCCACATTCCCAGGAGGGGGTAATAGATGATAGAATGAAGAAAAAGGATATTAGTAAAGGGAAAGAAATCCTTCAGTTGAGTCAGTTAAGGGCTTCTGGGTAACCAGAATGCAGACTGAAGTTCATAGCATGTAGAATCATTAAGCAGATAAAAAATGCAGTGGTATGTGGTCATAGAGTGGGAGAGAGAGTAGGAGATTCAGAGAACTAAAATACCCGAGCCTGTCAGAGGGTTGTCAGTGTGAGAAATTGGGTTCAAAGGTCTTCCTGAGGCTCCCATGGCTAGAGGCTCCTCCTCTTCTGACATTTAAGGAGAGACTTAGCCTCATATTATTTCAAGCCTAGCTAGATGTCTGCTCTGTACAAGCTCCTGGATAGGAAGAAAATGAGATTCAGAGATAAAGCAGCATTTTCCTTGAATTTTGGGGACTCACATCCTTGTGAACAAAACTTTATTTCCAGGATTGGCCTCTTTACTAGGTACTCAACATTTAGAGAATTATTTAACTTCTTTGAGTTTCAGTTTTATCATCTGGAAAAAAAATAACAATAGTGTCTATTTTCTAGGCTTATTGAGAAAATTCAATGGGATATAGATGATAAAGGATACAGAGAGGGGGCAGATTCAAATGACTGATTAGGAGGATGTGGAGTTTCTGTCTTCTCACAACTAGGGTACCAACCAGGCTCTGGTAGGGGACCTTTGACACTTTAAGTAATGACTGCATGACCAGGTAGAACATGGATGGAAGAAGAGTGGAGGAAATGTGGAGGTGGAATGGGACCAGCACACCAGAGGGGCAGTTGGGGGGGCAGCAAGGGCTTCCACAATTGCAGGGGCCCATCACTAATGTAGGAATCAACAGGGATGGGGAAAGATCTTTGGGAGATTCGGGGATGAGAGTAGAATGAAACGATCTTTGTTACTATTGTTGCTGTTGGTTTTATTTCATTTTATTTTTTAAATAATATATATTTTTAGGTTTCTAATATTATTTTATTTTTTAAAGTAGTGCTCAAAATTCTCCAAGCCAGGCTTCAACAATACGTGAACCGTGAACTTCCAGAAGTTCAAGCTGATTTTAGATAAAGGCAGAGGAACCAGGTATCAAATTGCTAACATCCACTGGATCCTGGAAAAAGCAAGAGAGTTCCAGAAAAACATCTATTTCTGCTTTATTGACTATGCCAAAGCCTTTGACTGTGGATCGCAATAAACTGTGAAAAATTCTGAAACAGATGGGAATACCAGACCACCTGACCTGCCTCTTGAGAAACCTGTATGCAGGTCAGGAAGCAAAAGTTAGAACTAGACATGAAGCAACAGACTGGATCCAAATAGGAAAAGGAGTACGTCAAGCCTGTATATTGTCATCCTGCTTATTTAACCTATATGCAGAGTACATCATGAGAAATGCTTGGCTGGAGGAAGCACAAGTTGGAATCAAGATTGCTGGGAGAAATATCAATGACCTCAGATATGCAGATGACACCACCCTTATGGCAGAAAGTGAAGAAGAACTAAAGAGCCTTTTGATGAAAGTGAAAGAGAAGAGTGAAAAAGTTGGCTTAAAGCTCAACATTCAGAAGACAAAGATCATGGCATCCGGTCCCATTACTTCATGGCAAATAGATGGGGAAACAGTGGAAAGATTGTCTGACTTCATTTTTCTGTGCTCCAAAATCACTGCAGATGGTGATTGGAGCCATGAAATTAAAAGACATTTACTCCTTGGGATTAAAGTTATGACCAACCTAGATAGTATATTAAAAAGCAGAGACAATACTTTGTCAACAAAGGTCCATCTATTCAAGGCTATGGTTTTTCCAATGGTCATGCATGGATGTGATAGTTGGACTATAAAGAAAGCTGAGCTCAGAAGAATTGATGCTTTTGAACTGTGGTGTTGGAGAAGACTTTTGAGAGTCCCTTGGGCTGCAAGGAGATCCAACTAATCCATCCTAAAGGAGATCAGTCCTGGGTGTTCATTGGAAGGACTGATGTTGAAGCTGAAATTCCAATACTTTAGCCACCTAATGAGAAGAACTGACTCATTTGAAAAGACCCTGATTCTGGGAAAGATTGAGGGCAGGAGGAGAAGGGGACGATGGAAGATGAGACAGCTGAATGGCATCACCAACTCAATGGACATGGGTTTTGGTGGTCTCTGGGAGTTGGTGATGGACAGGAAGGCCTGGCGTGCTTCAATTCATGGGGTTGCAGAGTCAGACATACCTGAGCAACTGAATTGAACTGAACTGAACTTATTTTATTTTATTATTATTATTATTTACTTTACAATATTGTATTGGTTTTGCCATACATCAACATGAATCCTCCATGGGTGTACCTGTGTTCCCCATCCTGAACCCCCCTCCCACCTCCCTCCCCATACCATCCCTCTTGGTCATCCAAGTGCACTAGCCCCGAGCATCCTGTATCATGCATGGAACCTGGACTGGTGATTCGTTTTAACTTATGATAATATACATGTTTCAATGCCATTCTCCCAAATCATCCTACCCTCGCCCTGTCCCACAGAGTCCAAATGAGTGTCTCGCATACCAGGTTATCTTTACCATCTTTCTTAATTATTGTTCTGCTCCATTTTATTTTTTGCCTTTTTTTTCACTGCATGACTTGTGGGATCTTGATTCCTAACCTGGGGATTTGGCTTGAATTCCTGTGGTGGGAGCACTGAGTCCAAACCACTGGACTAACACAGAACTTCAGACCCCAGGAAACATTAATCAGTGTGAGTTTTCCTGGAGGTCCTCACTTGGCACCAAGACCTCCCTCCACCAAACTACCTTTAAATTCCAATGAAAGAGTTAGTTGTTCAGTGGTGTCTGACTCTTTGTGACCCCAAGGACTGTAGCTCACCAGGACCCTCTGTCCATGGAATTTTCTAGGCAAGAGTACTGGATCTATTTCTCCAAGAGATCTTCCTGACCTAGGGATTGAATCTGGGTCTCCCACATTGCAGGCAGTTTCTTTAACATCTGAGCCACCAGGGAAGCCTCAGTGCTGGATGCATAAGGTCAAACTATCAATAAGAAAGAAACACAGCCCAACCCATCAAAAATGAGATGCAAAAATATATGTTTTGTGGGTAACCCACAAAACAATAATACAAGGAAAACAATAATACCAAGGAAATTTTCTCACTATTGTGAATGTTCTAGGGTCCACAACAGACTTCCCAACCTGGGGATCTGGCAGGGAGACTTGGATTCCCCAGGGAATCTGACTTTGAAGGACAGCAGGATTTGATTACAGAACTTCCACAGAACTGGGGGAAACAGACTCTTGGAGGGCACAGACAAAACACTGTGTGTACCAAGACCCAGAGAAAAGAAGCGCTGACCCTGCAAGAGACTGAGCCAGACATATGTGTGAGTGTTTATGTGTCCCTTGCTAAGGCACAAGTCAACAGTAGCCTGCTGTAGGGTCAGGAGCACTTGCAGCAGAATTCCTAGGAGATACGTTGTGTTGGCCTAAGTCTTCTTGGAGGAGGTCACTATTAAACATAAAATAGAGCCTGTAGCTCCATCATAGACTGCAGACGCCAGGACTGGGCTGCCTCTAAACAATGAATCAGGGAAGGATAAGAGTTACACTTATCTGCAGAAAATTGGATGAAAGTTTTACTGAACCTGGCCCTGCCCACCTGAGAAAGACCCAGTTTTCCCCACAGCTAAACCCTTCCATCAGGAAGACTGCACAAGCTTCTGATCCTCATCCACCAGTAGGCATACGAAATAAAAGCAAGAACTACAATCCCATGGCCTCCAAAAAGAAAACCACAATCACAGAAAACTAATTAAAATCATCATATGAGTCACAGCCTGTGTAACTCATTGAAATTATGAGCCATTTCATGTTGGTTGACTCTAGACTAATGGGTCATGGTGGAGAGTTCTGACAAAATGTGGTTCACTGAAGAAGAGAAGAGCAAACCACTTCAGTATTCTTGCCTTGAGGACCCCATGAACAGTATGAAAAGGCAAAAATATATGACACTGGAAGATGAGACCTTAGGTTGGTATGTGTCCAATATACTACTGGGGAGAGGGGAAAATAACTCAAGAAAGAATGAAGGGCCTGAGCCAAAGCAGAAACAATGCCCAGTTGTGGATGTGTTTGGCAGTAAAAGTAAAGTCTGATGCTGTAAAGAACAATATTGCTTAAGAACCTGGAATGTTAGGTTCATGAATTAAGGTAAATTGGATGTGGTCAAATAGCAGATGGCAAGAGGGAACATCAACATTTTAGGAATCGATGAACTAAATGTATGGGAATGGGTAAATTTAATTCAGATGAACACTATATCTATTACTGTGGGCAAGAATCCCTGAGAAGAAATGGAGTAGCCCTCGTAGTCAACAAGAGTTTGAAATGCATTACTTGGGTGATTTCTCAAAAATGAAAGAATGATCTCAGTTCATTTTCAAGACAAACTATTCAACATCAGAGTAATCCAATTCTATGTCCCAATCACTAATGCCAAAGAAGTTGAAGCTGAATGATTTTGTGAAGACTTGCAAGAGCTTTCTTAGAACTAACAACAACAACAACAACAAAGACGTTCTTTTCATCATAGGAGGTTGGAATCGAAAAAAGTAGGAAGTCAAGAGATACCTGAAGCAACAGACAAATTTGGCCTTGAAATATAAAATAAAGCAGGGCAAAGGCTAAAAGAGTTTTGTCCAGAGAAATACTGGTCTTAGCCAATACCCTTTTCTAGAAACACAAGAGATGACACTACACATGGACATCATCAGATGGTCAATACCAAAATAAGATTGTTTATACTGCTTATATTCTTTGCAGCCCAAGATGGAGATAGTTAGCAAACAAACAAACAAAAAAGCCTATAGCTGACTGTGGCTCAAATCATCATCTCCTTACTGCAAAATTCAGGCTAAATTGAAGAAACTAGAGAAAACCACTAGGCAATTTGGGTATGACCTAAATCAAATTTCTTATGATTATACAGTGGAAGTGACAAATAGAATCAAGGAATTATATTGCTGGAATAGAGTGCTGGAAAGACTATGGATAGAGTTCTGTAACACTGTACAAGAGACAGTGACCAAAACCATCCCGAATAAAAAGACATGTGAGAAGGCAAAATGGTTGTCTGAAGACACCTTATAAATAGCTGAGGAAAGAAGAGAAGCAAAAGGCAAGGGAGAAGGGAAAGATATACTCAACTGAATGCAGTTTCAAAGAATAAAAATGAGAGATAATTAAGCCTTCTTAAGTGAACAACTAAAAAAAAAAATAGAGGAATACAATATAATGGGAAATACTAGATCTTTCTTCTAGAAAATTGGAGTTACCAAGAAAACATTTCATGCAAAGATGGGTTCACTAAAGGACAGAAACGACAAGAATCTGACATAAGCAGAGAATATTAAGAAGAGGTGGCAAGAATATACAGAAGGACAGTATTAAAATGGACTCAATCACCCCAATAACCACAATGGTGAGGTCACTCATCTAGAGCCAGACATCCTGAAGTGTGAAGTAAAGTGAACAGTATGAAGCATTACTACAAACAAAGCTAGTGGAAGTGATGGGATTCCAGCTGAATTGTTTAAAATCCTAAAAGATGATGTTGTTAAAATGCTATACTCAATATGCCAACAAACATGAAAAATCTCAGCTGTGGCCACAGGACTGGAAAAGGTCAGTTTTCATTTCAGTCCCAAAGATGAGCAATGCCAAAGAATGCTCAAACTACCAAACGCACACATTTCTCATAATAGCAAGGTGATGCTCCAAATCCTTCAAGCTAGGCTTGAGAACTTCCAGATGTACAAACTAAATTTAGAAAACGCAGAGGAATAATAGATCACATTGCCAACATCTATTGAGTCATAGATAAAGCAAAATAATTCCATAAAAAATCTACTTCTGATTCATTGACTATGCTAAAGCTTTTGACTGTGTGGATTACAACAAACTGGAAAATATTTCAATAGATGGGAATATCAGATCACCTTATCTGTGTCCTGAGGAACCTTTATGTGGGTCAGAAATAAGAGTTAGAGCTGGACATGAAACAAAGTACCAGTTCAAAATGGGAAAGGAATACGTTAAGCCTATACAGTGTCACCTTGCTTATTTAACTTTTATGCAGAGTATATCATGCAAAACACCAAGCTGGATGAATCACAAGCTGGAATCAAGATTGCTGGCAGAAACATCAATAAGCTCAGATATGAAGATGATACCATCCTAATGGCAGAATGTAAAGAGGAAATTAAAAGCCTCTTGATGAAAGTGAAGGAGGAGAGTGAAAAAGCTGGCTGAAAAATCAATGTTCAAAAAACTAAGATCATGGCATCTGGTCTCATCACGTCATGCCAAATAGATGGGGGTCGGGGGGCGGGGAATAGAAACAATGGCAAATTTTGTTTTCTTGGGCTCCAAAGTCAATGTGAATGGTGACTGCATCCATGAAATTAAAAGACACTTTCTCCTTGGAAGGAAAGATATGACAAACCTAGATAGCATATTAAAAAGCAGAGACAGCACTGCCAACATAGCACCGTCTAGTCAAGGCTATGATTTTTCCACTGCTCATGTAAGGATGTAAGAGTTTGACCATAAAGAAGGCTGAGTGCCCAAGAATTAATGTATCTGAACTGCGCTGCTGGAAAAAACTCTTGAGTAACTTGGACATGAAAGGGGTCACACCAGTCAATCCTAAAGGGAATAAACCCTGAGTACTGGAAGGACTGAAGCTGAAGCTGAATCTCCAACACTTTGGTCACCTGATGCAAAGAATAAATTCATTGGAAAAGACCTTAATGCTGAAAAGCATTGAGGGAAAGAGCAAAAGCAGATGACAGAGAATGAGATGGTTGGATGGCATCACTGACTCAATGGGCATGAGTTTGAGCACTCTGGTAGAATGTGAAGGACAGGGAAGCCTGGCATGGTGCAGTTCATGGGGTTACAAAGAGTTGGATATGAATTAGCCACTGAACAACAACACATCTAAGAGCTCTACAATAGACCCACTTTAGACCCAGGGGCACATACAGTTTTAAAATGAGGGGATGGAAAAAGATAATTCAACTGCAAATCAAAACAGCTTGAGTAACCATACTCCTATCTGATACAACAGAGTTTAAAATAAAGACTCTTGCAAGAGGTAATGAAGGTCACCTTCATTATCAACAAGGAATAGAACCAAAATGAAGATTATAACATTTATTAATATTTATGCACCCAACATAGGAGCACCTCAATATGTAAGGCAAATGCTTTCAACCATAAAATGGGAAATCAATAGTAACACAATGATCATGGGGATTTAAGTACTTCATTTACACCAATGGATAGCTTCATCCAGGCAGAAAATTAATAAGTAAACCCAAGCTGTAAATGACACAAGAGATCAGATAGACTTACTTGATGCTTATATGATATTCCACCCCAAAACAGTAGAATGCACTTTCTTTCCCTGACCCCCTCCTTTTTTTTTTTTACTTTACAATATTGTATTTGTTTTGTCATACATCAACATAAATCCACCATGGGTGTACACGTGTTTCCAATCCTGAACCCCCCCCCCCCACCTCCCTCCCCATACCATCCATCTTGGTTATCCCAGTGCACCATAATTTCTTCTCATGTAACATTCTCCAGGACAGGTCACATCTTGGGCACGAATCAAGACTTGGAGACCTTAAATAAACTGTAATCGTATTATGTTTATTTTCTGTTTTTTTTTTTTTAATTTTATTTTATTTTTAAACTTTACACAATTGCATTAGTTTTGCCAAATATCAAAATGAATCCGCCACAGGTATACATGTGTTCCCCATCCTGAACCCTCCCCCCTCCTCCCACCCCATACCATCCCTCTGGGTCGTCCCAGTGCACCAGCCCCAAGCATCCAGGGAACAAAATACTATGAGATTAGAAATCCATCATAGGAAAAAAAAAAAAAAAAAACAAAAACTCTAAAAACACTAATAAATGAAGGCCAAACAATATAGTACTAAGTAACCAAGACATCACAGAAGACATCAAAGCTGTAATCAGAAAATACCTAGAAAAAACAACAGTGAAAACAGTACAACCCCAAACTTATGGGATGTATTGAAAGCAGTTAAAAGGAGGAATTTTATAGCAGTATAATCTTACTTCAAGAAACAAGCAAAATCTCAAGTACACAATCCAATATTACCTTTAAAACAACTAAAGAACAGCAACAAAAAATAGCAAAATTAGTGGAAGGAAAGAAGTCATAAGGATGAAAGCAAAAATAAATTAAATCAAAATGAGTTAAACAATAGCAATGATCTATAAAACTAAAAGCTAGTCCTTTAAGAAGACAAACAAAATTGATAAGCCTTTAACCAGACTCACCAAGAAAAAGTTAGAAAATGAAAATCAATAAAATTAGAAGTGAAAAAGTAGAAATTACAACTGACACTGCAAAAATACAAAGGATCATAAGAGAGTGATACAAGCAAGGATTTGTCAATAAAATAGATAACCTAGAAGAAATGGACAAATACTTAAAAAGTTACAACCTTTCAAGACTGAACCAAGAAGAAGTAGAAAATATAATCAGACAAGTCACAAAAAATGAATTTGAAATTGTAATTAAAAATCTGCCAACAAACTTCAGACTTAGATGGTTTTACAGGAGAATTCTATCAAACATTCAGTAAAGAGTCAACATCTATCCTTCTCCAACTATTAAAAAAAAAAAAAAACTTCAGAGGAAGAAACACTCCCACACTCATTTTATAACCCTGAAACCAAAATAAGATGAAAGTATCACAAAAAATGAAAATTGCACTTCGATGACATTGATGAACACAGACACAAAAATCCTAAACAAAATACTGGAAAGCAGAATCTAACAACATATTAAACATATCATATGTTGTAATCAACTGGTATTTATCCCAGGGATACAAGGATTCTTCAACATATATAAATTGTTCAAAGTGTTAGAACATATTAACAAATTAAAGACTAAAAAAATATGATGGTTTCAATAGATACAGAAAAACTTTTGACAAAATTCAGTATTGATGTATAATAAACACTCTCCATTTCTCCAGGAAGTGGCCATAAAGGGATCCTGTCTCAACATTAAAATGGACATATATGACAACACAAAGCAAACATCATTCTCAATTGGGAAAACCTGAACACATTTCCTCTGTCATCAGGAACAAGACAAGGGTTTATTTACTTATTTATTTTATAAATTTATTTATTTTAATTGGAGGCTAATTACTTTACAATATTATAGTGGTTTTGCCATACATTGACATTAATATGCCATGGGTGTACATGTGTTCCCCATCCTGATCCCCACTCCCAAATCCCTCCCCATCCCATCCCTCAGTGTCATCCCAGTGCACCAGCCCCGAGCACCGTGTCTCATGGATAGAACCTGGACTGGCAATCCATTTCAAATGTGCTAATATACATGTTTCAATGCCATTCTCCAAAATCATCCCAACCTCACCCTCTCCCATAGAGTCCAAACTGCAGTTATATACATCTGTGTCTCTTTTGCTGTTTCACATACAGGTTTATCATTAACATCTTTCTAAATTCAATATATATGCATTAGTATACTAAGATCATGGCATCTGGTCCCATCACATTATGGGAAATAGATGGGGAAACAATGGAAACAGTGTCAGACTTTATTTTTTGGGGCTCCTAAATCACTGCAGATGGTGATTCCAGCCAGGAAATTAAAAGACACTTACTCCTTGGAAGGAAAGTTATTACCGACCTAGATAGCATATTCAAAAGCAGAGACATTACTTTGCCAACAAAGGTCCGTCTAGTCAAGGCTATGGTTTTTCCAGTGGTCATGTATGGATGTGAGAGTTGGACTGTGAAGAAAGCTGAGCGCCGAAGAATTGATGCTTTTGAACTGTCGTGTTGGAGAATACTCTTGAGAGTCCCTTGGACTGCAAGGAGATTCAGTCTGTCCATTCTGAAGGAGATCAGTCCTGGGTGTTCTTTGGAAGGACTGATGCTAAAGCTGAAACTCCAATACTTTGGCCACCTCATGTGAAGAGTTGACTCATTGGAAAAGACTGATGCTGGGAGGGACTGGGCGCAGTAGGAGAAGGGGAACGACTGAGGATGAGATGGCTGGGTGGCATCACTGACTCAATGGACGTGAGTTTGAGTGAACTCGGGGTAGGTGGACAGGGAGGCTTGCGGTGCTGCAATTTATGGGGTCGCAAAGAGCCGGACACGACTGAGCGACTGAACTGAACTGATACTGTATTGGTGTTTTCCTTTCTGGCTTACATCACTCTGCATAATAGGCTCCAATTTTATCCACCTCATTAGAACTGATTAAAATGTATTTTTTTAATGGCTGAGTAATATTCCATTATGTATATGTATCACAGTTTTCTTATCCATTCGTCTACTGATGGACATCTAGGTTGCTTCCATGTCCTGGATATCATAAACAGTGCTGCGAAGAACATTGTGGTACACGTGTCTCTTTCATTTCTGGTTTCCTCGGTGTATATGCCCAGCAGTGAGATTGCTGGGTCGTATGGCTGTTCTGTTTCCAGTTTTTTAAGGAATATCCACACTGTTCTCCATAGTGGCTGTACTAGTTTGTATTCCCACCAACAGTGTAAGAGGGTTCCCTTTTCTCCACACCCTCTCCAGCATTGATTGCTTGTAGACTTTTGGATCGCAGCCATTCTTACTGGCGTTAAATGATACTTCATTGTGGTGTTGATTTGCATTTCTCTGAGAATGAGTGATGTTGAGCATCTTCCCATGTGTCTGTTAGCCATCCCTATATCTTCTTTGGAGAAATGCCTGTTAAGTTCTTTGGCCCATTTTTTGACTAGGTCATTTATTTTTCTAGAATTGAGCTGCAGGAGTTGCTTGTATATTTTTGATATTAATTCTTTTTCAGTTGCTTCATTTGCTATTATTTTCTCCCATTCTGAAGGCTGTCTTTTCACCTTGCTTATAATTTCCTTCATTGTGCAAAAACTTTTAAGTTTAATTAGGCCCCATTTGTTTATTTTTGCTTTTATTTCCATTACTCTGGGAAGTGGGTCATAGAGGATCCTGCTGTGATTTATGTCGGACGGTGTTTTGCCTATGTTTTCCTCTAGGAGTTTTACAGTTTCTGGTCTTATGTTTAGGTCTTTTATCCATTTTGAGTTATTTTTGTGTATGGTGTTAAAAAATGTTTGGGTTTATTTCTTTTATAAGTGGTGGACCAGTTTTCCCAGCACCAATTGTTAAACAGATTGTCTTTTCTCTATTGTATATTCTTGCCTCCTTTGTCAAAGATAAGGTGTCCATAGGTGCATGGATTTATCTCTGGGCTTTCTATTTTTTTTCCATTGATCTATATTTCTGTCTTCGTGCCAGTACCATACTGTCTTGATGACTGTGGCTTTTCAGTAGAGCCTGAAGTCAGGCAGGTTGATTCCTCCAGTTCCATTCTTCTTTCTCAAGATTGCTTTGGCTATTTGAGTTGTTTTTTTTGTTGGTTTTTTTTTTTTTTTTTTTTTGTATTTCCATACAAATTGTGAAATTATTTGTTCTAGGTCTGTGAAAAATATAGTTGGTAGCTTGATAGGAATTCTATTGAATCTATAGATTGCTTTGGGTAGTATACTCATTTTCACTATACTGTTTCTTCCGATCCATGAACATGGTATATTTCTCCATCTATCTGTATCCTCTTTGATGTCTTTCTTCACTGTTTTATAGTTTTATATATACAGATATTTATATATATATATATATATATATATATATATATATATATATATATGCTTCTTTAGCTAGATATATTCCTTTGTGTTTTATTCTTTTCATTGCAGTGGTTAATGGAATTGTTTCCTTAATTTCTCTTTCTGTTTTCTCATCGTTAGTGTACAGGAATGCAAGGGATTTCTGTGTGTTGATTTTATATCCTGTAACTTTACTATACTCATTGATTAGCTCTAGTAATTTTCTGGTGGAGTCTTTGTGTTTTCTATGTAGAGGATTATGTCATCTGCAAACAGTGAAAGTTTTACTTCTTCTTTTCCAAACTGGATTCCTTTTATTTCTTTCTCTATTCTGATTGCTGTGGTCAAAACTTCCAAAACTATGTTGAATAGTAGTGGTGAGAGTGGGCACCCTTGTCTTGTTCCATACTTTAGGGGAAATGCTTTCAATTTTTCACCATTGAGGATAATGTTTGCTGTGGGTTTGTCATATATAGCTTTTATTATGTTGAGATATGTTCTTTATATTCCTGATTTCTGGAGGGTTTTTTTTTTCATAAATGGATGTTGAATTTTGTCAAAGGCTTTCTCGACATCTATTGAAATAATCATATGGCTTTTATCTTTCAATTTGTTAATGTGGTGTGTTATGTTGACTGATTTGTGGACATTGAAGAATCCTTGCACCCCTTGGATAAAGCCCACTTGGTCATGATGTATGATCTTTTTAATATGTTCTTGGATTCTGTTTGCTAGAATTTTGTTAAGGATTTTTGCATCTATGTTCATCAGTGATATTGCCTATAGTTTTCTTTTTTTGTGGCATCTTTGTCTGGTTTTGGTATTAGGGTGATGGTGGCTTCATAGAATGAGTTTGGAAGTTTACCTTCCTCTGCAATTTTCTGGAAGAGTTTGAGTTGGATAGTTGTTAGCTCTTCTCTAAATTTTTGGTAGAATTCACCTGTGGAGCCATCTGGTCCTGGGCTTTTCTTTGCTGGAAGATTTCTGATTACAGTTTAAATGTCCATGCTTGTGATGGGTCTGTTATGATTTTCTATTTCTTCCTGGTTCCATTTTGGAAAGTTGTCCTTTTCTAAAAATTTGTCCATTTCTTCCAAGTTGTCTATTTTATTTGCATATAATTGCTAATAGTAGTCTCTTATGATCTTTTGTATTTCTGTGTTGTCTGTTGTGATTTCCCCATTTTCATTTCTAATTTTGTTGATTTGATTCTTCTCCCTTTGTTTCTTAATGAGACTGGCTAATGGTTTGTCAATTTTATTTATCTTCTCAAAGAATCAGCTTTTAGCTTTGTTGATTTTTGCTATGGTCTCTTTTGTTTTTTTTTGCATTTTTTTCTGCCCTAGTTTTTAAGATTTGTTTCCTTTGACTAAAACTGTGGTTCTTCATTTCTTCCTTTCTAGTTGCTTTAGGTGTATAGTTAGTTTATTTATTTGACTTTTTTTTTTTGTTTCTTGAGGTAAGCCTGTATTGCTATGAAACTTCCCCTTAGTACTGCTTTTACAGTGTCCTGTAGGTTTTGTGTTGTTCTGTTTTAATTTTCAATAGTTTCTATGCATAATTTAATTTCTTGTTTGGTTTCTTCTGTGATTTTTGATCATTCAGCAGCCTGTTGTTCAGTCGTCAAATGTTGGAATTTTTAATAGTTTTTATCCTGTAATTGATTCCTAATCTTACTGCATTATAGCCAGAAAAGATGCTTGGAAACATTTCAGTATTTTAAAATTTACCAAGGCTATATTTATGGCCCAGGATGTGATCTATCCTGAAGAAGGTTCACTGTGTCCTTGAGAAAAAGGTGAAATTCATTGTTTTGGGGTGAAATGTCCTATAGATATCAATTAGGTCTAACTGTTCTATTGTATCATTTAAAGTTTGTGTTTCTTTGTTAATTTTCTGTTTAGTTGATCTATCCTTAGGTGTGAGTCGGGTATTAAAGTTTCCTGCTATTATTGTGTTATTGTTAATTTCCCCTTCCATACTTGTTAGCATTTGCATTACATATTGTGGTGCTCCTATGTTGAGTTCATATATATTTTTAGTTTTTATATCTTCTTCTTGGAATGATCCTTTGATCATTATGTAGTGTCCTCCTTTTGCCTCTTCACAGCCTTCATTTTTTTTTAATTTTATTTTATTTTTAAACTTTACATAATTGTATTAGTTTTGCCAAATATCAAAATGAATCTGCCACAGGTATACATGTGTTCTCCATCCAGAACCCTCCTCCATCCTCCCTGCCCATTCCATCCCTCTGGGTTGTCCCAGTGCACCAGCCCCAAGCATCTAGTATCGTGCATCGAACCTGGACTGGCTGGACTCTTCACAGCCTTCATTTTAAAGTCTATTTCATCTGATATGAGTACGTCTACTCCTGATTTCTTTTGGTCTCTGTTAACGTGGGATATCTTTTTCCAGCCCTTCACTTTCAGTCTGTATGTGTCCCTTGTTTTGAGTTGGGTCTTTTGTAGACAACATATATAGGAGTCTTGTTTTTGTATCCATTCAGCCAGTCTTTGTCTTTTGGTTGGGACATTCAACCCATTGCATTCAAGGTAGTTATTGATACGTATGATCGTGTTGTCATTTACTTTGTTGTTTTCAGTTCAAGTTTATACACCCTTTCTGTGCTTCCTGTCCTTAGCTTTTGTTGGAGAGCTGGTTTGGTGGTGCTGAATTCTCTCAGCTTTTGGTTGTCTGTAAAGCTTCTGATTTTTCCTTCATATTTGAATGAGATCCTTGCTGGGTACTATAATCTGGATTGTAGGTTTTCCTCTTTCATCACTTTAAGAATGTCCTGCCATTCCCTTCTGGCCTGAAGAGTTTCTATTGAAAGATCAGCTGTTATCCTTATGGGAATTCCCTTGTGTGTTATTTGTTGTTTTTCTCTTGGTGCTTTTAATATTTGTTCTTTGTGTTTCATCATTGTTAATTTGATTAACATGTGTCTTGGCGTGTTTTGCCTTGGATTTATCCTGTTTGGGGCTCCCTGGGTTTCTTCCACTTGAGTGGCTATTTCCTTCCCCATTTTAGGGAAGTTTTTAACCAAAATCTCCTCCAGTATTTTCTCATGGTCTTTCTTTTTATCTTCTTCTTCTGGGACTCCTATGATTCAAATGTTGGGACATTTAACATTGCCCCAGAGGTCTCTGAAGTTGTCCTCATTTCTTCTAATTCTTTTTTTTTCCCCCTCTATGCTTCATTTGTTTCTACCATTTTATCTTCTACCTCACTTATCATATCTTCTGCCTCCATTATTCTACTGTTGTTTCCCTCCAGAGTGTTTTTTTTTTTAATCTCATTTATTGCATTATTCATTATTTATTGACTCTTTTCTTATTTCTTCTAGGTCTTTGTTAAACATTTCTTGAATCTTCTCAATCCTGGTCTCCAGGCTATTTATCTGTAACTCCATTTTGGTTTCAAGTTTTTGGATCATATTCACTATCATTATTCTGATTTTTTTTTCCCAGATAGATTCCCTATCTCTTCCTTTTTTATTTGGTTTGGTAGGCATTTATCATGTTAATTTACCTGCTGATTATTTATCTGTCTTTTCATCTTGTTTATATTGCTGTGTTTGGTGTGGCCTTTCCATATTCTGGGAGTTTGTGGTTCCTCTTTATTGTGAAGGTTCATCACTGTGGGTGGCGTTGGACAGGTGGCTTGTCAAGGTTACCTGGTTAGAGAAGCTTTGTTCTGGTGGGTGGAGCTGAATTTCTTCTCTCTGGAGTGCAATGAATTGTCCAGTAGTGAGTTTTGAGATGTCAGTGGGTTTGGTGTGACTTTGGGAAGCCTGTCTATTGAAGCTCAGGGCCATGTTCTTGTGTTGCTGGATAATTTGTGTGGTATGTCTTGCTCTGGAACTTGTTGGCTCTTGGGTGGTACTTTGTTTCAGTGTAGGTATGGAGGCTTTTGAATTAACTCATATTGCTTAATGTTCCCTGGAGTCAGGATTTCTCTGGTGTTCTCAGTTTTTGGACTTAAGCCTCCTGCTTCTGATTTTCAGTCTTATTCTTACAGTAGCCTCAAAACTTCTCCATCTATACAGCACAGATAATAAAACATCTAGGTTAATGATGAAAAGTTTCTCCACAGTGAGGGACACCCAGAGAGGTTCACAGAGTCACATGGAGAAGCGAAGAGGGAGGAGGGAGATAGAGGTAACCAGGAGGAGAAGAGGGGGAATCAAAAGAGGAGAGAGCAAGCTAGCCAGTAATCACTTCCCTATGTGTTCTCCACAGTCTGGATCCCTCAGAGATGTTCATGGAGTTACATAGAGAAGAGGGAGGAAGGAAGCAGAGATTGCCAGGAGGAGAAAAGGGGGAATCAAAAGGAGAGAGACAGATCCAGCCAGTAATCTGTTCCCTAAGTGTTCTCCACAGCCCAGAACACACAAAAAAGTTTTCAGAGTTGGGTAGAGAAGAGGAGGAGGGATGAAATAGAGGTGAACTTGTAGAGAAAAAGGAGAGTCAAAATGGGGAGAGAGCTATAAAGCCAGTAATCACACTCCAATTAAAATTGGTTTAATAAGATTGGGTTCTTAATGGTACAAAATTTGTTAACAAATACAAAAAAGCAAAGATTAAAAATCTTGAGTAGAGGTTAGACTCTCAAAATAAAATATTAAAAAAGTCACATACAGTATGTATATATATATAAATTTCACTTTAAAAATATGTTCTTTTTTGCAAGGTTATAAAAATGAAAAGTAAATGAGTAACAGAGGACTTAAAATTAAAAAAATAAAAATAGAAAATGATAATAGTAAACATATATCTAGGAATTCTCCGGAGCTGTTGCAGAAAGTGTGAGGTCAGTTCATTTTCAAATAGTTCCTTGTTCCAGCTTATACTTCTTCTCAAGGACTATCAGGTCAGATCAGTCGCTCAGTCGTGTCCGACTCTTTGCGACCCCAGGAATCACAGCACTCCAGGCCTCCCTGTCCATCACCAATCCCCGGAGTTCACTGAGACTCACTTCCATCGAGTCAGTGATGCCATCCAGCCATCTCATCCTCTGTCGTCCCCTTCTCCTCCTGCCCCCAATCCCTCCCAGCATCAGGGTCTTTCCCAATGATTCAACTCTTCGCATGAGGTGGTCAAAGTACTGGAGTTTCAGCTTTAGCATAATTCCTTCCAAAGAAATCCCAGAGCTGATCTCCTTCAGAATAGACTGGTTGGATCTCCTTGCAGTCCAAGAGACTCTCAAGAGTCTTCTCCAACACCACAGTTCAAAAGCATCAATTCTTTGGCACTCAGCGTTCTTCACAGTCCAACTCTCACATCCATACATGACCACAGGAAAAACAATAGCCTTGACTAGATGAACCTTTGTTGCCAAAGTAATGTCTCTGCTTTTGAATATGCTATCTAGTTTGGCCATAACTTTCCTTCCAAGGAGTAAGAGTCTTTTAATTTCATGGGTGCAGTCACCATCTGTAGTGATTTTGGAGCCCAGAAAAATAAAGTCTGACACTGTTTCCACTAGGCTCCTTCCAGTGTAGTCAGTGCTAACTACAGGGTTTTAATCCGTTGCACCTGTCACTTCCAAAGCTGTTCCTGCTGTTTATTTTAGCTTTGCCTTTTTGCTGGTCTCTTCAGTATCTAATTTCCACCCTGACACGAGAGGGCAATGATGGTCCATTTTTTGGGCTCACTTATTCAGTCCTGCTTTGGAGAGGGAGGAACATGCAAACAAACATCATTTGTGTTTGTGGGGAGTTCTCACAGTGTTTCAGCTGAACTGGCTTTACCCCTGCTCATGGCGTGTTTGCTTTCATGGTCTACACTTCTCAGGCTCTAGGTTGCTCTGCCAGGAACTGTGTGAGTTGGACCCTGGGTTGCGTGCACTTCCCAGGTCTAAGCCACTCAAGTTCAGGTACTCCACAAAGGTGCAAACTCGGTTGGGCCTGGTTTTGTGCCCGTCCCAGGTCCGAGCAGCTCAGGTGACCAGGTGCTTGGCGAGCACAGTCATCCCCAGGTGGGGGATGCGTCTTATCGCCTCCCCTGTCCCAGCCGCTCAGTTTTCTCAGGGTACAATGGGTGTGACTTCTCAGGTCTGCCATGTGTCTATTCTCGGGAGCTGATCTCTAGCTGCAACCCTCCCAGCAGATGTCAACCACCCAATATCCCAAGAAGTCTTAGTTAGCACTGAAGCCTGCTTGCAGTTTGGTAGAGAATGCCTCTCTGTGGCCCTGATTGGCCCCTTCCAGCTCTGGCTGTACCCGCCTGTCTGTCTCCGGTGGGGGACGGGCCAGTCCACAGCTGGCTAGTTCTGTTCATTCATTAGTTCTGTGAGCGGACCTGGCTGTGTCTTCAGTTCAGTTCAGTCACTCAGTCGTGTCCAACTCTTTGCGACCCCATGAATCACAGCACGCCAGGCCTTCCTGTCCATCATCAACTCCTGGAGTTCAATCAAACTCATGTCCATCAAGTCGGTGATGCCATCCAGCCATCTCATCCTCTGTTGTCCCCTTCTCCTCCTGCCCCCAATCCCTCCCAGTATCAGGATCTTTTCCAATGAGTCAACTCTTCACATGAGGTGGCCAAAGTACTGGAGTTTCAGCTTTAGCATCATTCCTTCAAAAGAACACCCAGGACTGATCTCCTTTAGAATGGACTGGTTGGATCTCCTTGCAGTCCAAGGGACTCTCAAGAGTCTTCTCCAACACCACAGTTCAAAAGCATCAATTCTTCGGTGCTCAGCTTTCTTCACAGTCCAACTCTAACATCCATACGTGACCACTGGAAAAACCATAGCCTTGACTAGATGGACCTTTGTTGGCAAAGTAATGTCTCTGCTTTTGAATATGCTATCTAGTTTGGTCATAACTTTCATTCCAAGGAGTAAGCGTTTTTTAATTTCATGGCTGCAATGACTGTCTGTAATGATCTTGGAGCCCCAAAAAGTAAAGTCTGAAACTGTTTCCACTGTTTCCCCATCTATTTGCCATGAAGTGTTTGGACCAGATGCCATGGGTTAGGGCTTTTTGTGGGATATTTCTCTCTCTCTCTCTCTCTCTTTTTTTTTTTTTTTTCTCTCACTGGCTATCCCACCGTCTGGGTTGCTATCTCAAGTTAGTTCCCGCAGATTGCCCTCAGGGCATTTAAGCCAGTCCTTTCCCTAAGAAATGCAGCCCACACCTCCCTGTTCAGTCCCTGCTTGCTGGTGGTGGTTGCAAGCACTGGGAGTTGCAGTTAGGCACATAATCTGTGGGTTTTAATTATTTGTTTATTTATTTTTCCTCCAAGTTACGTTGCACTCTGAGATTCCAAGACTCGCCACAGACCCACCGGTGACTTCTCTCTTTTGGAGTCTTCTCCTTTTTTAAGACTCCCTTCTTGGGATGGATCTCTGTCTCTACCTCTTTTGTCTCTCTTTTTATCTTTTATATTTTGTCCTACCTCCTTTCAAAGACAATGGGCTGCCTTTCTGGGTGCCTGAAGTTCTCTGCCAGCCTTCAGAAGTTGTTTTGTGCAATTTGCTAAGCGTTCAAATGTTCTTTCAATGAATTTGATTGGGAAAAAGTGGTCTCCCTGTTGTTTTCCTCCACCTTCTTAGGACCGCCCTAAGACAAGGGTTTAAACTCTCACTCTTTTTCAACATGGTCTTGGAAATAACAGTCACAGAAATCAAAGATTAACATGAAATTAAAAGAATGCAGCTTGGTAAAAAAGAAGTAAAATGGTCATTTTCTTGTAAATGACATGATCCTATACGTGTGTGTGTGTGTGTGTGTGTGTGTGTATGCATGCTAAGTCTCTTCAGTCATGTCCAACTCTTTGCAACATTGGCTACAGCCTGCCAACCTCCTCTGTCATGGAATTCTTTGGGCACGAATATTGGAACTGATTGCCATGTCCTCCTCCAGGGTATCTTCCCAACCCAGGGATAGAATCCATGTCTTTTGGGTCTCCTGCATTGGCAGTAGCGTTCTTTACCACCAGCATCACTGAGAAGCCCAATACTATATATAGAAAGTCCTAAGGAAGTCACTAGAAAACTACTAGAGATAACCAATAAATTTAGTAAAGTCACAGTATACAAAATTAATATGGATAAATTTCTTGAATTCCTATACACTTACAATAAAAGGTAACAAAGAGAAATTAAGGAACATACCCATTTAAGATTGCAACAAAAGGAATAAAACATCTAGAAATAAATCTACCTAAACAGGCAAAACACCTATATTCATAAAACAATAATACACTGTTGAAAGAAATCACAATGACACAAACAGATCAAGAAATATACTATGTTCTTGGATTAGAAAAATCAATATTGTGAGAATGACTATACTACCCAAAGCAGTTGACAGATTCAATGTAATGTCTATCAAATTACCAATGACATTTTTTCACATAACTAAAATAAAATATTTCAAAATTTGTATAGAAACTCAAAATAACCATAATTGCCAAACTCATCTTGAGAAGGAAAAACAGAGCCTGGGGTATCAATCTTCCTGACTTCTGACTATACTACAAAGCTACAGTCAAGGCAGTACGGTACTGACACAAAAACAAAAATATAGATCAATATAACAAGATATAAAGCCCATAACTCAACCCATGGACTCATGGGCACCTTATATTTGACAAAGGAGGCAAGAATATTCAACAGAGAAAATATAGCCTCTTCAATTACTAGTGCTGGGAAAATTGCATAGCTATGTGTAAAAGAATGCAATTAAAACTCTTTGTAGCACCATGCATAAAAATAAGCTCAAAGTAGATTAAAGACCTAAATGTAAGGCCAGAAACTATAAACCTCTTAGAGGAATACATAGGCAGAACATTCTTTAACATATATCTCAACAAGATCCTCTTCAATCCACCATATAGAGTAATAGAAATAAAAATAAACAAATGGGATGAAATTCAACTAAAAACTTTTACACAGCAAAGAAGCTATAAAAAATATCAAAAGACAACACTCAGAATTGGAGAAAATAATTTCAAATAATCAACAGACAAAGGATTAATCTCCAAAATATACAAGCAGCTCAATATCAGAAAAACAATTAATCCAATAATAAAATGGGCTGGAGACCTAAGGAGACATTTCCAGAGAAGACATACAGATGGCCAGTAAATGCATGAAAAAAAAAAAAAAAAAGTTCAACGTTGCTCATTGTGAGAGAAATGCAAATCAAAACTACAATGAGGTATCCCCTTACCCTGTTCAGAATGTGAAGAGTGAAGTTGCTCAGTCGTGTCTGACTCTTTGCGACTCCATGGACTGTAGCCTACCAGGCTCCTCCATCCTTAGGATTTTCCAGGCAAGAGTACTGGAGTAGGTTGCCATTGCCTTCTCCAGGAGATCTTCCTGACCCAGGGATTGAACCCAGGTCTTCCGCATTGTAGGCAGACGCTTCACCATCTGAGCCACAAGGGAAGTCCTGGTCAGAATGGTTATCATCAAAAGTCTACAAAGAGTAAATGCTGGAGAGGATGTGGAGTAAAGGGAACCCTCTGGCAGAGTTGGTGGGAATGTAAATTGATACAGCCGCTATGGAGAAGAGTATGGAGATTCCTTAATAAACTAGGAATAAAAATGCCATATAACCCAGAAATCCCACTGCTGGACATATATCCTGAGAAACCCAAAATTTGGAAAGACACATGTACCAAAATATACATAACAGCACTATTTACAATAGCCAGGACATGGAAGCAACCTAGATGTCCATCAACAGATGAAAAGGTAAAGACATTGTGGTACATATATGCAATGCACTTATTATAAAAATGAATGGTTTTGAGTCAGTTCTAGTGACACGGATGAATTTAGAGCCTGTCATACAGAGTGAAGTCAGAAAGACTAAAACAAATATTATTACTAACACATATATATGGAATCTAAAAAAATGGTACTGATGAACTTATTTGCAGGGTAGAAATAGAGATGTAGACAAGAGAACAGACTTGTGGACACAGTGGGGAAGAAAAGTGTGGGACAAATTGAAAGACTAGCCCTGAAATACTGGAGAAGGCAATGGCAACCCACTCCAGTACTCTTGCCTGGAAAATCCCATGGACGGAGGAGCCTTGTAGGCTGCAGTCCATGGAGTCGCGAAGAGTCAGACACAACTGAGCGACTTCCCTTTCACTTCTTACTTTCTTGAATTGGAGAAGGAAATGGCAACCCACTCCAGTGTTCTTGCCTGGAAAATCCCAGGGAAGGGGGAGCCTGGTGGGCTGCCGTCTATGGGGTCGCACAGAGTCGGGCACAACTGAAGTGACTTAGCAGCAGCAGCCCTGAAATACATACATTGCCATGCATAAAATATATAGCTAGTGGGAAGTTGCTGTATAACACAGGGAGCTTTGTGACAAGGGGTGGTATGGGGGTAGACCTTACAAAAAATGTTCAAGAGGGTGTGGACATATGTATATTTATGACTGATACAAGGTTTTGTATGTAGAAATCAACACAGCTTTGTAAAGCAATTATCCTCCAATTAAAAATATTTAAAAAAATAAAAATAAAATTACAGAAAATAAAGCAACTACACAGAATATAAATTTGAATTGAATTTGAAATGCCATATACCCTAGAAACTTTATAACCATACATTTTCATTTACTAGTAAAATTTAAAGTGTTAGTTAATGGAAAATTTTGGTAAATTCTTATTATTACACTTTTCTATACTTCAGTATATGTGTGTGTATGACAAAAAAAATCTACACACAATAAATGCTGAAAAGAGTGTGGAGAAAAGGGAACTCTCAGTGCTGGTGAGAATGTAAATTGATACAGTCACTATTGAGTACAGCATCAGTTCAGTTCAGTCGGTCAGTCATGTCTGACTCTTTGCAACCCTATGAATCACAGCACGCCAGGCCTGCCTTTCCATCACCAACTCTCAGAGTTTACCCAAACCCATGTCTATCCAGTCGGTGATGCCATCAAGCCATCTCATCCTCTGTCGTCCCCTTATCCTCCTGCCCCCAATCCCTCCCAGCATCATGGTCTTTCCCAATGAGTCAACTCTTTGCATGAAGTGTTTCAGCTGTACTGGAGTTTCAGCTTTAGCATCATTCCTTCCAAAGAACACCCAGGACTGATCTTCAGAATGAACAGGCTGGATCTCCTTGCAGTCTAAGAGACTCTCAAGAGTATTCTCCAACTCTCACATCCATACATGACCACTGGAAAAACCATAGCCTTTACTAGACAGACCTTTGTTGGCAAAGTAATATCTCTGCTTTTCAATATGCTATCTAGGTTGGTCATAACTTTCCTTCCAAGGAGTTAGCATCTTTTAATATCATGGCTGCAGTCACCATCTGCAGTGACTTTGGAGCCCCCAAAAATAAAGTCTGACACTGTTTCCCTAGCTATTTCCCATGAAGTGATGGGACCAGATGCCATGATCTTCGTTATCTGAATGTTGAACTTTAAGCCAACTTGTTCACTCTCCTCTTTGACTTTCATCAAGAGGCTTTTCAGTTCCTCTTCACTTTCTGCCATAAGGGTGTTGTCATCTGCATATCTGAGGTTATTGATATTTCTCCCTGCAATCTTGATTCCAGCTTGTGGTTTTTCCAGACCAGCTTTTCTCATGATGTACTCTGCATATAAGTTAAATAAGCAGGGTGACAATATACAGCCTTGACGTACTCCTTTTCCTATTTGGAACCAAACTGTTGTTCCATGTCCAGTTCTAACTGTTGCTTCCTGACCTGCATATAGGTTTCTCAAGAGGCAGGTCAGGTTGTCTGGTATTCCCATCTTTTCAGAATTTTCCACAGTTTATTGTGATCCACACAGTCAAAGGCTTTGGCATATTAATTAAAGCAGAAATAGATATTTTTATGGAACTCTCTTGCTTTTTCAATGATCCACCGGATGCTGGCAATTTGATCTCTGGTTCCTCTGCCTTTTCTAAAACCAGCTTGAACATCTGGAAGTTCACGGTTCACATACTGCTGAAGCCTGGCTTGGAGAATTTTGAACATTACTTTACTAGCATGTGAGATGAGTGCAATCGTGTGGTAGTTTGAGCATTCTTTGGCATTGCCTTTCTTTGGGACTGGAATGAAAACTGACCTTTTCCAGTCCTGTGGCCACTGCTGAGTTTTCCAAATTTGCTGGCATATTGAGTGCAGCACTTTCAGAGCATCATCTTTCAGTATTTGAAATAGCTCAACTGGAATTCCATCACCTCCACTAGTTTTGTTCGTAGTGATGCTGTATAAGGCCCACTTGAATTCACATTCCAGGATGTCTGGGTCTATGTGGGTGATCACACCATTGTGATTATTTGGGTCTTGAAGCTCTTTTTTGTACAGTTCTTCTGTTTATTTTTGCCACCTCTTCTTAATATCTTTGGTTATGTTCTATGAAGACCTACAATACCTTTTAGAACTAACACCCAGAAAAAGATATCCTTTTCAATATAGGGGACTGGAATGCAAAAATAGGAAGTCAAGAAACATCTGGAGTAACAGGCAAATTTGGCCTTGGACTATGGAATGAAGCAGGGCAAAGCCTAATAGAGTTTTGCCAAAAGAACGCACTGATCACAGCAAATACTCTTTTCCAACAACACAAAAGAAGACTCTACACATAGACATCACCAGATGGTCAACACCAACATCAGATTAATTAAACTCTTTGCAGCCAAATATGGAGAAGTTCTATACAGTCAGTAAAAACAAGACCAGGAGCTTACTGTGGCTCAGATCCTGAACTCCAAATTCAAACTTAAATATTGCCAAATTCAGACTTAAATTGAAGAAAGTGGGGATAACCACTCGGCCATTCAGGTATGACCTAAATCAAATCCCTTATGATTATACAGTGGAAGTGAGAATTAGATTTAAGGGACTAAATCTGATAGACAGAATGCCTGATGAACTATGGACGGAGGTTTGTGACACTGTAGAGGAGACAGGGATCAAGACCATCCCCATGGAAAAGAAATGCAAAAGAAGCAAAATGGCTGAGGAGGCCTTACAAATAGCTGTGGAAAGAAAAGAAGTGAAAAGTAAAGAAGAAAAGGAAAGATATAACAACTTAATGCAAAGTCCCAAAGAATAGCAAGGAGAGATAAGAAAGCCTTCCTCAGCGATCAATGCAAAGAAATAGAGGTAAACAACAGAATGGGAAAGACTAGAAATATCTTCAAGAAAATTAGAGTACAGCATAGAGGATCCTTAAAAAACTAAAAATTGAATTATCCTATGACCCAACAATCCCTCTACTCTCTATAAGATTTATACCTGGAGAAAAGCATTGTGCAAAAAGACACATGTACCACAATATTTATTGCAACATTATTTACAAAGCCAAGACAAGAAAGCAACATAAATTTACATCAATAGATGAGTGGTAAAGAAGATGTGGTGTATATATATATATATATATATATATATATATAATGGAATATTATTCAGTTATAAAAATTAAAGAAATTCAATCGTTTGCAGAGAAGTGTATGGACCTAGAGTCTGTCACAGAGATTGAAATAAATCATAAAGTGGAAAACAAATACCATGTATTAATGGGTATACGTGAAATCTAGCAAAATTGTACAGATGAACCTCTTTCCATGCAGAAGTTGAGACACAGATGTAGAGAACAGCCATGTGGACATAGTGGGCAAAGAAGAAAGGTTTGATGAATTGGGAGAATAAGAGTGACATCTATATGTATACCACCCTGTGGAAAATAGCTTGTGGAAACCGTCTGTATAGCACAGGGAGCTCAGCTTAGTGTTCTGTGATGACCTAGGTGGGTAGGATGGGGGATTGGATGATGTCCAAAAGAGAGGGCATATATGTATACATATGGCTGGTTCATTTCATTGTACAACAGAAACTAGCACAACATTGTAAATCAATTATACTACATAAACAAAAAGATGAAATGAGCCCTGCAAATGATGCGTTATTAGTTGGAATAATAATAATGATAAATCCCTGAGCAGCATGACTGGGACATGGAAAGTACTCAGTAATTATTATCTATTATAAGCAATTATTATTGACATAGTTGTAACTTTTGTGAGTCTTGAGAGTATTATCTTGCAATAATGAATACTAGCATTAGCCATCCCAGAGGTTTTTCCAGTACTCTTTCTTCTTTTTACATTGTGAGCCATTCCGTCTGGTGACATAGACTTACAATGACTATTATAATTTAGTATGTGTCAGAGTGATCTGTTGTTGCTCAATTGTGTCTGAATTTTTGTGACCCCATGGACTGCAGCACACCAGGCTTCCCTGTCCATCACTAACTCCTGGAGCTTGCTCAAATTCATGTCCGTTGAGTTGGTGATGCCATCCAACCATCTCATTCTCTGTCATCCCCTTCTCCTCCTGCCTTCAATCTTTCCCAGCATCAGGTCTTTTCCAATGAGTCGGCTCTTTCGTTTAGGTAGCCAAATTATTGGAGATTCAGCGTCAGTACTTCCAATGAATATTCAGAACTGATTTCCTTTAGAATTGACTGGTTTGATCTCCTTGCAGCCCAAGGGACTCTCAAGAGTCTTCTCCAACAACACAGTTCAAAAGCTTCAGTTCTTTGATGCTGGCTTCCTTGATGGTCCATCTTTCACATCCATACGTGACTACTGGAAAAGCCAAAGCTTTGGCTAGATGGACTTTTGTCAGCAAAATAATGTCTCTGCTTTTTTAAATACACTGTCTAGATGCTTTTTTAAATACACTGTCTTTCCTAGTTTTGCTATGACATATACCTCTAGGAACTATCTCGAAAGATTATGACTCAGTAGTTCTGGAAGTGGCTTCCAATAATCTGAATTTTAAAGTGTCTTAGAATTGGTAAAGATGATGTAGCTTTTGGACCACATTCTGAGATAGTCTGGCCAGGTGTCTTCTGGAGACACAGTGGTTTTCTAGATTGTTTTACCATGCTTATCCTGGCTCCATTGAATCAAACTGTCATGCCCATGAGATGAAAATTCTAGGATAAATGCCCATAAAGTCAGCTAGGATGGGAGGAAAGACTAATAGATACCAAGGGAAGAAAATAATTGAGGATAAGAGTAGATTCTTTCCAATTAGGTCAATGCGGTTGTCCAAGTATGGTGGGAAACATCTTCTCATATTCACTGAGTTGGGGAAGCAGCCAGGGCATAGCTGGAGATGGGTATTCCATAGCAAGAGCCTTGGCATAGCATAATGAACAAAAATGTGGTAATGCAAAGCCTTGCTAATTCAGTCTAATTGGGGATCTGAATAAAACTTTTTAAATTAAAAATGATAGAACATTTGAAAAGCAATTGTATTATAATCAAGGAGCTACAGTAACACAAACTAAGCTAACAAAGTGTTGCCAACTATGGGGCCTCTTGGAGCTAGTGTGATGAATTGAACATTATATGCCATCAGAAATGTGTATGTAAATGGATTTGTATGTAAATGGATGCTTCATAAATGCTTGAAAACAGTTTACTCTTTTACAGGGGATAAACATGTCCCTGATAATAGTGTTTGCATTTCTTTCTCAGCCGGAAAGTCTAGTTTTTATTTCTGGTAGTATTATTTCAAATTTATTAGCAAATCTTTTTTTTTTTTTTTTTTTTTAAGTAGAATAGCTTTATTTCTTTCAGACAAAGCTGACTTAAAAAATTGCTTATTTTAGTTGGAGGTTAATTACATTTTTTTTTTTTTTTTGCCTTACATTGATGTGAATGAGCCATGGGTATACATTTGTCCCCTGGTACCGAATCCCCCTCCCATTTCCCTCCCCATCTTATCCCTCTGGGTTGTCCCAGTGCACTGGCTTTGTGTGCCCTGTTTCATGCATTTAACTTGGATTGGTCATATATTTCACATATAGTAATATACACTTTTCAATGCTATTCTCCCAAATCATCCCACTCTCGCCTTCTCCCACAGAGTCGAAAATTCTGTTCTTTATATCTGTGTCTCTTTTGCTGTCTTGTATATAGGGTGGTCATTACCATCTTTCTAAATTCCATATATATTCATTAATATATGGTATTGGTGTTTATCTTTCTGACTTACTTCACTCTGTATAATATATTGCAGTTAAACCCACTTCATTAGAACTAACTTAAATGTGTCCTTTTTAATAGCTGGCTAATATTACATTGTGTATATATACCACAGCTTTTTTATCCATTGATCTGCTGATGGACTTCTAGGTTACTTCCATGTCCTAGCTATTGTAAGCAGTGCTGCAGTGAACATTGGGGTACACATGTCTCTTTCAATTCTGGTTTCCTCCATGTGTATGTCCAGCAGTGGGATGCTGGGTCATATGGCAGTTCTATTTCCAGTTTTTAAAGGAATCTTCACACTGTTCTCCATAGTGGCTGTACTAATTTGCATTCTCACCAACAGTGTAAGAGGTTTCCCTTTTCTCCACATCCTCCCCAGCACTTATTTGATAGCAGCCATTCTGACTGGCATGAGATGGTACCTCATTGTGGTGCTGATTTGCATTTCTCTGATAATGAATGATGTTGTGCATCTTTTCATGTGTTTGTTAGCCATCTGCATGTCTTTTTTGGAGAAATATCTGTTTAGCTTTTTGGCCCATTTTTTTATTGTGTCATTTAATTTTCTGGTGTTGAGCTGCATGGGCTGCTTGTATATTTTGGAAATTAATTCTTTGTCAGTTGCTTCTTTTGCTATTATTTTCTCCCATTCTGAAGTCTGTATTTTCACCTTGCTTATAATTTCCTTCATTGTGCAAAAGCTTTTAAGTTTAATTAGGTCCTATTTGTTTATTTTTGCTTTTATTTCCATTACACTGGGAGGTGGGTCATACAGTATCTTGCTGTGATTTATGTCTGAAAGTGTTTTGCCTATATTTTCATCTAGGAGGTTTATAGTTTCTAGTCTTACATTTAGATCTTTAATCCATTTTCAATTTATTTTTGTGTATGATGTTAGAAAGTGTTCTAGTTTCATTTTTTGAAGGTGGTTGACCAGTTTTCCCAGCACCAATTATTTGTTAAAGAGATTGACTTTTCTCGATTGCATATTTTTGCCTCTTTTGTTAAGGATAAGGTGTCCATGGTGCATGGATTTATCTCTGGGCTTTCTATTTTGTTCCATTGATCTATATTTCTGTCTCTGTGCCAGGAACATACTGTTTTGATGACTGTAGCTTTGTACTATACCCTGAAGTCAAGCAGGTTGATTCCTACAGTTCCATTCTTCTTTTTCAAGATTGCTTTGGCTATTCGAATTTTTTTTGTATTTCCATAGAAATTCTGAAATTATTTGTTCTAGTTCTGTGAAAAGTACCATTGGTAGCTTGACAGGGATTGCAATGAATCTATAGATTTCTTTGGATAGTACACTCATTTTCACTATATTGATTCTTCTGATCCATGAACATGGTGTATTTCTCCATCTGTTTGTGTCATCTTTGATTTCTTTCATCAGTGTTTTATAGTTTTCTATATATATGTCTTTTGTTTCTTTAGGTAAATTTATTCCTAATTATTTTTTCTTTTTATTGCAATAGTTAATGTGATTATTTCCTTAATTTCTCTCTCTGTTTTCTCATTATTACTGTATAGAAATGCAAGGGATTTCTGTGTAATAATTTTATATCTGCAACTTTACTATATTAATTGATTAGCTCTTATAATTTTCTGGTGGTGTCATCTGCAAACAGTGAGTGTTTTACTTCTTCTTTTCTGATCTGGATTCTTTTATTTCTTTTTCTTCTCTGATTGTTGTGGCTAAAACTTCCAAAACTATGTTGAATAGTACTGATGATGTGGGCACCCTTGTCTTGTTCTTGACTTTAGTGGAAATGCTTTAAATTTAAAAATCACCATTTCCCCTTGGAGAATGAACATAAATGAATCTTTGTGAGTAAAATCAAAGTCTGAACATGAGGATTAAGTATATTTTAGAGATCACTAGGGCTTACCAGGTGGTGTTAGTTGTAAAACGAAACAAAATAAAACAAAACCTGCCTGCAATGTGGGAGATGCACAAGACTAGGTTTGATTCCTGAATGGGTAACAGTCCCCTGGAGGTGGGCATGACAACCCATTCCAGTATACTAGCTTGGAGAACCCCCATGGACAGAGGAGCCTGGTGAGCTACAATCCATAAGGTGGCAAAGAGTCAGACATGACTGAAAACACTTAGGATGCATGCAGACATCACTAAGCCAAAGTCTTCATTTTATTGGTTGAGAGATTGAAGCCCATAGTGAATGTGACTTTCCCAAGAACAAATAGGGTTAGGGTAGAACTGGGACTAGATGCACATTCCAGAGCAGTCATCTCCTGCTGCTTGGACCATGCTGCCTCCTAATGAATGCTGTGAACTAAAATGCATCCTGGCCAGTAATGCATTTTTTCATTATTATCTTTTTCTTAAATAATGCCTCTCTCTCTTTTTTACTTCCCAGTTGTGAATTAAAATGATTCTATCTGAAGATGGTAAGATCCGCAAGCACTTGAGAAGCAGATTTCCAATTTAGTGTTAAAATTTATAGTGGGATTTCCTAATAAGAGAAAATACTAGTGTACCTAAAAGTGCAGGCAAAACATAAAGACGAACAGAAGTTAATGATGCAGGTTAATGGCAAGTGATACAACTGGGGTCTAGCCTTCAGCAAACTTGTGTCACCAAGGTGAATCTTACTAACATTTCCCTACACCTTTCTGTGCCTTATTTCTTCTTCTGAGATACTTAAGGAACATTTTGTTAAAGTAAATGATAAGGGGAGAAACTGATGCCAAAGTGTTCTGGCAATTCCATTCTTACCTAAGTAGAAGAAATTTCCCTGAATTGGGAAAGCATTTTAATATCCAATTACCACTTGTGTTGCTTTTGACCAAAGATAGGTGGCCATGTAATTTATTATCCAAACCTGAATACTTGTGAGGTTGAGTTTCCTATTAAATGCTCTTACTGCAACAAAAGGCAGAAACTGGAAATATCCCAGGCAAATATGATAATCCTTGAAAACAGATGGAACACAGTACTAAAGACGTTAGAGTACAGCCATCTGACTCAGATGTCCACATGTGGGCAAGTGGCAAAATCAAATTGATTCTATAGAAGTTATCATCATTTGACATTGGCTAATTTCATAGAGCTTCATTCTTTTTAATTTAAAAAATAATGTCCTCATAGATACAGTAATTATTAAGATCATGAATTTCTATTTCAAGCCTACTTTTGGGTGTCAGCTTTTTCAATTATTATCTGTGACCTTGTATTAAAGTCACTTCATATGGATAAATTTCAATCTTCCATTCATTGAATATGGATAATACACTTATTAATATTTTCTAAAAAAGGTGCATGCCACAAAATAAGTGCCTAATAAGTGTAATAACTATTCACATTATCATTAACATTGCTATTATTTTACACTGGTATTAAAAAGACAAGTAGTTCATTATAAGAGGAAGCTTCAGTTCAGTCGCTCAGTCCTGTCTGACTCTTTGCGAACCCATGAACTGCAGCACGCCAGGCCTCCCTGTCCATCACCAACACCCGGAGTTCACTCAAACTCACATCCATCGAGCCGGTGATGCCATCCAGCCATCTCATCCTCTGTCGTCCCCTTCTCCCCCTGCCCCCAATCCCTCCCAGCATCAGAGTCTTTACCAATGAGTCAACTCTTCACATGAGGTGGCCAAACTAATAGAGTTTCAGCTTTAGCATCACTCCTTCCAATGAACACCCAGGACCGATCTCCTTTAGAATGGAATGGTTGGATCTCCTTGCAGTCCAAGGGACTCTCAAGAGTCTTCTCCAACACCACAGTTCAAAAGCATCAATTCTTCGGTGCTCAGACTTCTTCACAGTCCAACTCTCACATCCATACATGACCACTAGAAAAACCATAGCCTTGACTAGATGGACCTTTGTTGGCGAAGTAATGTCTCTGCTTTTGAATATGCTATCTAGGCTAGACATAAGTTTCCTTTCAAGGAGTAAGCATCTTTTAATATCATGGCTGCAGTCAACATCTGCAGTGATTTTGGAGCCCCCAAAAATAATGTCTGACACTTTTCCCACTGTTTCCCCATCTACTTCCCATGAAGTGATGGGACCAGATGCCATAATCTTAATTTTCTGAATGTTGAGCTTTAAGCCAACTTTTCCACTCTCCTCTTTCACTTTCATCAACAGCCTTTTTAGTTGTTCTTCACTTTCTGCCATAAGGGTGGTGTCATCTGCATATCTGAGGTTATTGATATTTCTCCTTCAAAATCTTGATTCCAGCTTGTGCTTCTTCCAGCCCAGTGTTTCTCATGAACTGCATGAAAACAACAACAAAAAGAAAATCAGCTGAACAATATGATCAGATTTATTTTTAGTGAGTGTTGTGGTAATACTATATATGAGAGAAATAGTCAGCATTCCTATTCAGTAACAATAGTATTTATACAAACAAAGTGTTTGTATCTAAACCCTAATTTTTTTTTTTTTTTTTGCAATGTAGTTGATTTACAATAGTGTGTTAGTCTCAGGTATATAGCATAGTAACTAAGTTATTTTTTTCTGATTACAATCCATTATAGTTCATTAGAACATGTTGAATATAACATCCCTGTGCTTAACAGTAATTCCTTGCTGCTTATCTATTTTATGTAAAATAGTTTGTATCCCATATTCCTAATTTGTACCTTCACCTTTCTCTCTCTCTTTGGTAAATGTAAGTTTATATTCTGTCTGTGTTTCTATTTTGCATATAGATTCATTTTTATTATTTTTTATATTCCACATATAAGTGGTATTTAGTGTTTGTCTGGCTTCTCTGATGGCTCAGTGAGTAAAGAATCTACCTGCAATGCAGGAGACTGCCTCCAATGCAAGAGACCTCTGTTTATCCCTGGGGCAGAAAGATTTCCTGGAAAAGTTAATGGCTAACCACTCCAGTATTCTTGCCTGGAAAATCCCATGGACCATGGAGCCTGTCGGGCTACAGCTCATGTAATCACAGGAATCAGACATGATTTAGCTACTATAACACCACAAGTAACCCAATTGTATATTTATGGACACTTTAATTGATGGTTTCCATTGCTGTGTGAAACTTTCAAATTTGATTAGGTCTCATTTGTTTACTTTTGCTTTTATTTATTTCACCATTCAGATCCCAAAATTATTACAACAATTTATGTCAAATATTGATTTGATATGCTCTCTTCTAGGAGTTTTATGGTATTATATTCTATATTTAACTTCCCTTGTGGCTCAACTGGTAAAGCATCTGCCTGCAATGCGGGAGACCTGGGTTAGATCCCTGGTTGAGAAGATCTTGTGGAGAAGGGAAAGGCTGCCCACTCCTGTATTCTGGCCTAGAGAAGTCCATGGATTGAATAGTCCATGGGGTCACAAACAGACATGACTGAGCGACTTTCACTTCACTTCATTCTATAAATCATTTTAATTTTTTATATGGTGTGAAGGAAATTTCTAATTTCATTTATTTACATGTAGCTGTGCAGGTTTCCCAACACCGCTTGCTGAAGGTACTGTCTTTTTTCCGTTGTACATTCTTGCCTCCTTTGTCATACATTAATTGTATGTGTGTGTGTTTTCTGGATTCTGTATTCTGTTCCATTGATCTATATGTCTGTTTCTGTGCCAACACCATGCTATTTTGATTACTCTAACTCTGTAGTAAAGTTTGACATCTGTAAGGGTTACACCTACAGCTTTATTCTGTTTTCTAAAGATAGTGTTAGAAATTCTATGTCTTTTGTGGTTCCATGTAAATTTTAGAAGTTATATGCTCTAATTCTGTGAGAAAAAACACACGGATGCTGTGAAAGATTGAGGGCAGAAGGAAATGGGGATGACAGAGGATGAGATGGTTGGATGGCATCACTGACTCAATGGACATGGGTTTGGGTGAACTCCGGGAGTTGGTGATGGACAGGGAGGCCTAGTGTCCTGCAGTTCATGGGTTCGCAAAGAGTCGGACATGACTGAGTGACTGAACTGAACTGAACTAATATAGAATATCATGTCATCTGAAAATATTGGTAGTTTTACCTATTCCCTTCTGATTTGGATATGTCTTACACCTTTTTCTTGCCTGATTTCTGTGGCTAGAACTTCCAATATTATGTTCAATAAGAGTGTTTAGAGTGCACATCTTTTCCTTGTTCTTGAATTTTTTGAGAAGACTTTTAACTTTTTACCATTGACTCTTATGATGCCACTGGTTTTGTCATAAATAGCTTGTATTATGTTGAGATATGGTTCCTCTATACCAACTTTGGTGAGAGTGTATTTTTTTATTACTGTTAATGGATGTTGAATTTTGTCAAATGCTTTTTCCACATATATTGAAAAAATAGTGTTTTTTTTTTTTTCTTTCCTCTTGTTAATGTGTGTATCACATTGACTGATTTCTGTTTGTTGAACCATCCTTGAGACACTGGATTGAATCTAACTTGATCATGGTGTATGACGCCTTTTTTTCTTTTTTTTTTTTATTTAAATTTATTATTGGATTCGGTTTTCTATTCAGTTTGCTGTAGCTTGATGAAGATTTTTGTATTCATATTCATCAAAGATATTGGCCTGCAATTTTCTTTTTTGCAGTGCTTTTTTTTTTTTTTTTTTTGGATCTGGTTTTTATATTAGCATGATGGTGGCCTCATAGAATGAATCTGGGAGACTTTCTTTCTCTTCCATAATTTGGAATAGTTTGAAAATAATAGATATAAATTTTTTGTATATTTGGTAGAATTCTCCAGTGAAGACATCCAGCTCTGGACTTTTGTTTGCAGGAATTCTTTAATATTATTATATATTGTTATTCACTTCTGGTAATTGGTCTGTTCAAATTATGTTTCTTCTTGACTCAGTTTTTACAGACTGTATGTTTGTAGAAAACTGCCCATTTCTTCTAGGGTGTTAAATTTCTTGGCATACAACTGTTCATATTATTTCCTTATACTTTTTACATTGCTGTGGTATTATTTATTTATTTATTATTTTATTTGAGTCCTCTCTCTTTTCATCTTGGTGAGCCTGGATATATGCTTTTTAATTTTGTTTATCTTTTCAAAAAACCAGGTCTTCATTTTATCAGTATTTTACTTATTGGGGTATAGTTGTTTTATGATGTTGTGTTAGTTTCTGCTGTACAAAAAACAAACAAAAAGAATCTGTATGTCTTCCCTTTGTTGATCTTTTCCATGCCTTTTTCTAGCTATTTCATTTTTTTCCTTTCTGTTCTTTATTGTTTCTTTCCTTTTTCTGACTTTGGCTTTTGGTTCTTCTTATTTTGTAATTTGGTAGGTTAGAGAGTTTGGTATTATTTGGTAGGTTAGAGAGATTATTTGAGATTTGTCTTGCTTCCTAAAGAAGTCTTGTATTACTATGAACTCCTGGTTAGAACTACTTTTGCTGCATCCCATAAATTTTGTAATATTGTGTTTTCATTTTCATTTGTATCCGTGTGTTTTCTGATTTCTTCTTTGATTTCATCATTGACTCATTGTTTTTAAGGAATATATCATTTAGTCTCCATGTGTTTATTTGTTTCTCATTTTTCTTTTTTTTTAATTAATTGGAGGCTAATTACTTTATAATATTGTAGTGGTTTTTGCCATATATTGACATTTTTCTTTCCATGGTTGATTTCTAGTATCATACCTTTATGATAAAAAATATGCTTCAAATGATTTCTATCCTCCTAAATTTATTAAGCTTGTTGTGTGAACTCATCTGTGGTCTATGCTACAGAATGTTCCATGTTTGCTTGAATAGAATATGTATTCCATGTTTTGGGGAGTGTCCTGTACTGTCCTGTAGACCCAACTAGACTATTGTATCATTTAATATCTCTTATGCCTCCTTGATTTTCTTACTGGATGATCTGTTCATTGATGTAACTGGGGTGTTAATGTCTTCTCCTATTACTGTATTGCTGTTAGTTTCTCCCTTTATGCATGTTATTTGTTTTATAATTTAAAGAGGTCCCATATTGCTGCTGCTGCTAAGTTGCTTCAGTCGTGTCCGACTCTGTGCAACCCCATAGACGGCAGCCCACGAGTCTCCCCCGTCCCTGGGATTCTCAAGGCAAGAACCCTGGAGTGGGTTGTCATTTCCTTCTCCAATATTGGTCACATATTAATATAATATTCTTTTCTTGTATTGACCTCTTTATCATTTTATAATCCTTTTCATCTTTCTTTAAAACTTTGATACAAGTTTATGTACCTGTCTTATGAATATCACTACCTCAGCTCTCTTGTCATTTCAATTCACATGAAATATATTCTTTCATTTCCTCACATTCAGTCTGTATTTGTAAAAGAACTACATTTTAAAAATTTCCTTCACCACATTTTTTTGATTTTGATATACTGTTGTCACTAACAAAATCAGATTGATCATACTTTTTGAAGTCAAATATGGAGAAGCTCTATACAGTCAGTGAAAACAAGACTGGGAGCTGACTGTGCCTCAGATCATGAATTCCTTATTACACAATTCAGACTTAAATTGAATAATGTATGGAAAATCACTAGGACATTCAGATATGACTTAAATGAAATCCCTTATGATTATGCAGGGGAACTGAAAATAGATTCAATGGATAATATCTGTTAGACAGTGTACCTGAAGAATTATGGACAGAGGTTTGTAACATTGTACAGGAGGCTGTGACCAAAACCATTCCCAAGAAAAATAAAGGTAAAATGGTTATCTGAGTAGGCCTTACAAATAGCTGAGAAATAAGAGAAGTGAAAGGCAAAGGAGAAAAGGGAGGATATACCCATCTGAATACAGTTACAAAGAATAGCAATGAGAAATAAAAGAGACTTTTAAAGTGATCAATGCAAAGAAATAGAGGAAAACAATAGAATAGGATAGACTAGAGATTTCTTCAAGAAAATTAGAGGTACCAAGGGAGCATTTCATACAAAGATGGGCACAATAAAGATCAGAAATGCTATGGACCTAACAGAAGTGGAAGATACTAAGAAAAGGTGGTAAGAATACACAGAAGAGCTATACAAAGAAGATCTTAATGATCCAGATAATCACAATGGTATGATCATGAAACTAGAGCCAGACATCCTGGAGTGTGAAGTAAAGAAGGACTTAAGAAGCATTACTACAAATAAAGCTAGTGGATGTAATAGAATTCCAGTTGAGGTATATCAAATTCTAGAAGATGATGCTATTGAGGTGCTTCCAGCACTTACTAATATTCCAGCAAATTTGGAAAACTCAGCATTGGGCACAGGATTGGAAAAGGTCAGTTTTCATTCCAATCCCAAAGAAGGGTGATGCCTAATAATGTTCCAACTACCACATAATTCCATTCATTTCATGTGCTAGCAGAGTAATGTTCCAAATCCTTCAAGCTAGTCTTCAACAGTATGTGAATCTAGAACTTGCAGATATTAAAGCTGGATTTAGAAAAGACAGAGAACCAGAGATCAAATTGGTTCAACACCCAAAAGGCTAGATCACTAGATCCAAATGCTCTGTGGCCCCTAGCCTGAGAAGTCAAGTTTTTTCCTGTCTGATAATAAGGTAAAAGCAAAAGCTGTGTTACTATTTGACCTTTATTAATTTGTACAGTTTTTGTAGGCAGTGAGATCAAAACTTTAATTTCTCAATATAATCAGAATCTACTACACCATGCACCACCGAATTTTTTTTTTTTTTTTTTTTTAAGAAAGCGAGCTATGCCTCAGCATGAATCTTACAATGCCCTCAGGTAGGGGGCCAGCCACTCCTGTTGGAATTGGAGTAACCGGCTCATCAGGGGTTAATATTGTTGCCATGGTGGAACCAAGGTCCAGTCCCAAGCCACCTGGGGTTGATTGGCATGGCTTGCTGTCTCTGTTTAGCAGGACACCGCTGACAAAAATGCCCCATTTGGCCATAAGAAATAGTTTTTTTTATTTGTAGAATCCTTATTTATTACGATTATTTTTCTTTCCTTTTTTTCTTTTTCACTTTTTTTCTTTTTTCTTTTTATTTTTTTCTCTCTCTTCCCCCACACCCCCTTGGGTGAGGCCCCACTGAGGGGATTTTCTGCAAGGATCAGGCTCTGTTTATTGTGTATTTTTTAAAAGCTCTTTTGTTCAAATTTTTTTTTTTTTTTTTATCTTTTTCAGCCTTAGGCAATGTTCTGGGAGGCTTTGGATGTAAACTGGGAATTCCTAGGCCCTGGGAGACGCAAGCGGAGGTGGGGTAGTCGCCTTAAATCAGAAATTGTTGGATAAATTTTTAAAGGTTTGTGTAGAGGGGGAGGGGGCTCGCCAGGGCACCCAGCCACAGCGTCCTGTGAGCCCTCTCATTCCTCGGGAGGTAGAGCACAGTCTCCTTCCTTTTCTTCATCAATGGCATAAAATATGATCTGCGCAGAAGGTGGAGACCCACTACCATCCACCGCTATAGCCTCTCCCATAGGCTATCCAACAGCCTCATGATGGGGGTCCAGAACATTTTTAATCATATTTATAGGATAAGTTTTTAGTTTTTTTTTTTTTTTTTACCTTTGCCCAAGTAGCTAAATTAACAGTACCTTCTTCTGGAAACCAAGGACACTGTTCTTGTACAAATGAAAAAAAAAAAAAAAAAAAGAATGAATATTAGATTTTTTAACTTTAATTCCTCTCTTACTTAATAACTGTAAAATTACTCCTATAAAGAGGTGTCTTTCTTTTGATTAACTGTTACCCATGTCAGAAAGTTAAGTATAGTAAGGAAGATTTAGTTTTAGTTTTCAAAGATCAGGTTTTCCTTCAATCTTTTAATTCCAGAAACCGGGTTTTCTCTCCAACCCTTTAACACTTTCAATACTTCCCACTCCTACTCGCCCTGTCTATCCTACAGGGGAGTCTGCAGCACCCTGAGTGGGGTCCTATCTGTCCCGAAAATTCAACACTTTCTCTGAGGTACCTACCTTCCAATTAGCCTGTTCCAGGCACCACTTGCTGGGGTCCAGCCCCGGTGGATCCAGGGAATTCAAAGGGGAGATGAGATGGCTTCGGAGATCAGGATACGATACAATTAAAGATATAAAGAGTGGTTAAATAAGGATAGCTCAGTGAGAAAATTCAGTGGAGAAAAGAGGCTGAATAACTTGGTTTATGTGGAAAGCCAATAAAATTCCAAGACAAGGAATTTGAGTCACCTACATAGGCCACAGGCGTCCTCTCATTCTCCCGAAGGAGAGGAGACACTAAGGCCTCCCTGGTCAGATCTTAGAAGCCCAGGCAAAATTAGTCGGCTTGACAAGCCTCCACGCTCCAGATGGGAATTCAGCCAGAAGGTGAGAGAAAGAACGACATGAGGAGACCAAGCTTCAGTGAACAAGGCCTGCAATTTATTTCCTAAGTAGTTTTTATACCACAAGTTGTGCATAGAGGACAATGGGGGAAGGGGTGGAGTCATGCAAGGACAGAAGTCCTTGATCCTTATCGAAGCCAGGCTTTCAAATTTATCATATACACAAGTTTAGGTGATTTACATCCTCTTCTGGCCAGGAGGCCTGTCAACATTTTATGACCCTTTCTTAGAAAACTTATTTTTCTCTAAAGGTGATTATTCTAAAGTCAGGCGCCACCCTCCAAAAGCATTAGATAAAGTTGCATTCCTATAGGGCAAAGGTGTGGTGGGCTATAACAAAAAAAGAATTAACTCAAGGGTTCAAGGTTACAAACATTAAAGCTACTACTTACATCCCTGTACACCAACTATATTAATAAATACACTCTCAGGGACACAGTAGGTAAGGGATATGGAAACTTAGCAGCAACATTGGCCCAACAAGTGAAAAACCCTTCACCAATACAATTTCTAATCAATCTTTTAACTGCTCAAAGGAATCTGTATTTAGACAGTTTAGAACATCTCATGCCTCTCACGGTTGGGAGGCTGTGAACAATCACATGTGGCCGGAAGATCCTGTTCAGGCAGGCTAGAGGACTTCCAAAGGAGTCTGTAGGTTGAAACACTCTTGTCACGCCCAGGAACTTTATTAACTGAAGCTGTAAGTTAACTCTTTTTCAGAGAGGTGGTGGTGGGGGACAGCCCTCAGTAAAGTCAGAGGTGTAGGTGAGAGCACAAAGCAATAAAGTAGACAGACTCTGGTTTTGGGGGTAGGTGCTCGGGAATTTCCAGGGGATTTCTGAGGCTCAATCCTGCCTTTGTGTATGCCGAGCCTCCTTCCTCATGACATTTGCCATGGGCAGAGTTCCTCATGCTGGCTCCCGGCAGGAGGAGAAGGAAATGACAGAGGATAGGATGGTAGGATAACTTCACTAACTCAATGGACATGAGTTTGAGCAAACTCCAGGTGATAGTAGAGAAAAACGAAGCCTGGTATGCTGCATCCATGGGGTTGCAAAAAGTCTGACATGACTGAGTGACTGAACAAGAATCATGTTACATCTTTATAGTTACCATTTTACTGTTTATTATACTTATAATTACTTTTAAAACTTTTGCGATTTAAAATGAAAAAAAAAATTACCCACTGATTAGTTTAAGTGATCTTCAATCCTTTAGTATCAGTTCAGTTCAGATCACTTGCTCAGTCGTGTCTTACCCTTTGTGACCCCATGAATTGCAGCACACCAGGCTTCCCTGTCCATCAACAAATCCCGGAGTTCACTCAAACTCACGTCCATTGAGTCAGTGATGCCATCCAGCCATCTCATCCTCTGTTGTCCCCTTCTCCTCTTGCCCCCAATCTCTCCCAGCATCAGGGTCTTTCCCAATGAGTCACCTCTTTGCATGAAGTGGCCAAAATACTGGAGTTTCAGCTTTAGCATCAGTCCTTCCAATGAACACCCAGGACTGGTCTCCTTTAGGATGGACTGGTTGGATCTCCTTGCAGCCCAAGGGACTCTCAAGAGTCTTCTCCAACACCACAGTTCAAAATCATCAATTCTTTGGCACTCAGCTGTCTTCACAGTCCAACTCTCACATCCACACATGACTACTGGAAAAAACATAGCCTTGTCTAGACGGACCTTTGTTGGCAAAGTAATGTCTCTGCTTTTGAATATGCTATTTAGGTTGGTCATAAATTTCCTTCCAAGGAGTAAGCTTCTTTTAATTGTCTGGCTGCAATCACCATTTGCAGTGATTTTAGAGCCTCAAAAAATAAAGTCTGACACTGTTTCCACTGTTCGCCCAAATATTTGCCATGAAGGGATGGGACCAGATGCCATGATCTTAGTTTTCGTAATGTTGAGCTTTAAGCCAACTTTTTTACTCTCCTCTTTCACTTTCATCAAGAGGCTTATCAGTTCCTCTTCACTTTCTGCCATAAGGGTAGTATCATCTGCATATATGATGTTATGGATATTTCTCCCAGCAATCTTGATTACAGCTTGTGCTTCTTCCAGCCCAGCATTTCTCATGATGTACTCTGCATAGAAGTTAGATGAGCAGGGTGACAATATACAGCACTGATGTACTCCTTTTCCTATTGGGAAGCAGTCTGTTGTTCCATGACCGGTTCTAACTGCTGCTTACTGACCTGCATACAGATTTCTCAAGAGGCAGGTCAGGTGGTCTGGTATTCCCATCTCTTTCAGAATTTTCCACAGTTTATTGTGATCCACACAGTCAAAGGTTTTGGCATAATCAATAAAGCAGAAATAGATGTTTTTCTGGAACTCTCTTGCTTTTTCCATGATCCAGTGGATGTTGGCAATTTGATCTCTGGTTCCTCTTCTTTTCTAAAACCAGCTTGAACATCTGGAAGTTCACGGTTCACATATTGCTGAAGCCTGGCTTGGAGAATTTTGAGCATTAGTTTACTAGCGTGTGAGATGAGTGCCATTGTGCAGTAGTTTGAGCATTCTTTGGCATTACCTTTTTTTGGGATTGGAATGAAAACTGAGCTTTTCCAGTCCTGTGGCCACTGCTGAGTTTTCCAAATTTGCTGACATATTGAGTGCAGCACTTTCACAGCATCATCTTTCAGGATTTGAAATAGCTCAACTGGAATTCCATAACCTCCACTAGCTTTGTTCTTAGTGATCCTTTCTAAGGCCCACTTGACTTCACATTCCAGCATGTCTGACTCTACTTGAGTGATCACACCATCATGATTATCTTGGTTATCGTGCAGGTCTTTTTTGTACAGTTCTTCTGTGTATTCTTGCCACCTCTTAATATCTTCTGCTTCTGTTAGGTCCATACCATTTCTGTCCTTTATTGTGCCCATCTTTGCATGAAATTGTATCTCTAATTTTCTTGAAGAGATCTGTAGTCTTTCCCATTCTGTTGTTTTCCTTTATTTCTTTGTATTGATCACTGAGGAAGGCTTTCTTATCTCTCCTTGCTATTCTTTGGAACTATGCATTCAGATGCTTATGTCTTTCCTTTTCTCCTTTGCTTTTCACTTCTCTTCTTTTCACAGCTATTTGTAAGTCCTCTCCAGACAGCCAGTTTGCTTTTTTGCATTTCTTTTCCATGGGGATGGTCTTGATCCCTGTCTCCTGTACAATGTCACGAACCTCATTCCATAGTTCATCAAGCACTCTATCAGATCTAGTCCCTTAAAGTGATTTCTCACTTCCACTGTTTAATCATAAGGGATTTGATATAGGTCACACCTGAATGGGTCTAGTGGTTTTCCCTAGTTTCTTCAATTTAAGTTTGAATTTACAATGAGTTCATGTTCTGAGCTGCAGTCAGCTCCCAGCCTTGTTTTTGCTGACTCTATAGAGCTTCTCCATCTTTGGCTGCAAAGAGTATAATTAATCTGATTTCAGTGTTGACCATCTGGTGATGTCCATTTGTAAAGTCTTCTATTGTGTTGTTGGAAGAGGGTGTTTGCTATAAGCAGTGCTTTATCTTGTCAAAACTCTATTAGCCTTTGCCCTGCTTCATTCTGTATTCCAAGGCCAAATTTGCCTGTTACTGCAAGTGTTTCTTCACTTCCTACGTTTGCATTCCAGTCCTCTATAATCCTTTAGTGTAGTTACCTCTCATATTGTGATTTTTTTCCCCTTTTGTATAGATTCATGCCTCATTTATATTTAGATAAGATCCTTCCAAATTTATTTTAGAGTGGTTTAGTACTGCTGAATTCTTTTAGTTTTTGCTTTCTGATAAATTCTTTATCATTTCTTCTATTGCAAGTGATATTCTTGCTTGGTAGATTTTTCCCTCTTAAGGCTTTGAATATATCATGCCACTCCCTTCTGCTCTGCAAAGTTTTTGCAGTGAAATTAGCTGATAACTTTATGGGGATTCCGTTATAACTAATTGCTTTCATCTTGCTACCTATACAATCCTCTCTTTAAGTTTGTCATTTAACTATGATATGCCTTGATGTTGATTTTTTTTTTTTTTCATCTTATTTGGGAATCCTGTATGTTTCTTGTACATAGATATCTGTTGGGTTTTTTAAGCTTGGGAAAATATTAACCATATTTTCTTCAAACATATTTAAGGTTGATATTCTTTTTTTCTCCTTCTGTGTCTCTCATTAAGCATGGGTTGGTATGATATATATTAGCCCACACATCTTGTATATTCAGTTCAGTTCAGTCACTCAGTCGTGTCCGACTCTTTGCGACCCCATGAATTGCAGCATGCGAGGCCTCCCTGTCCATCACCAACTCACGGAGTTTGCTCAAACTCATGTCCATCGAGTCCGTGATGCCATCCAGCCATCTCGTCCTCTGTAGTCCCCTTCTTGTTTTTATTAAAAAAAAAAAATCTGTATGCTACTTTGTTTGGATGGTTTCCATTATTCTGTCTTCCAAACCACTTATTTGTCCTCCTGAATTATTTAGGCTGTTAATCATTACTTCTTGATTACTTTTATGTCAGCAATTGAGTCGACTAATTTTGATTGGCTTACCTTTATAGTTTCCAGTCCCTTGTTCCAGTGACCAGCATTTCTATCAATAATCTTTCTTAATTCCTTTAGCATTCTTATTACTTTTTTTTTTTTTTTTGAACTTAGGAAGTAATAGACTGGTGAGATCTCTTTAATCATTTGTTCTCTCAGAAGATTCCTCTTGTTCTTTTAATTGGAGTAGTTCTTCTGTACTTTCATTTTACTTAACTTTATTTAGAAAATATAGTTGGGTATTGTTGTCTTAAAGGCTTATTTTTATATGGGATCATCTCTGTGAAGACTGAGTCCAAAGTTTTTGACAGAAGGACTGGTTTTAGTGTGGATGCCAGTCACATCCTTCCTCAAAGTATGCTGACTCCTATCCCCTTGATATAGAGTTTGATGTTGTGGTGCCCAGAGCCTGCTTTGGATATTGGGTAGAGCCTCTTCTTAGCTCAGTGACTGTCATATTTCAGTTGGGGGCAAGGTGTTCTCTCCATTTGCTCCATTTATTGAGTTTAGAAGTCCCAAGGTTTGGGTTTGATCAAGCTCCATTGCCTTTGAGTGAATGCCCTGCCCCAAAGGAGCTGATTGCTGAAACATGTGAGAACAATATGATTACAGAAAATCTATTTGCCACTTGTGCATGTGTCCACAGTTTCACTCAGAAGCAGGCCAAATTTAAGTCCCTTTCTCTATTATGTTTGTACAGACCTACTGCAAGGTTATGGTGTGGAATAGGCTGGGACTTGGAGTTAGGTATTGAAGCTGAAGAAATTGAAGTGGTTGCACTGCCACCTGTTACTTGGACTGCCTCTGCAGCAGTCTTATCCCATTACCTGTCTGCACCAGATGTAGTGCTAAACTGCAATGTAGAGTATGCACATTGCTCTCCCTGAGAAATGAACCATAACTTCTAAGGTTATTGACGATGGCCATTGCTGCCCCACTTGAACCACACTGCAGGCCTTGCCAGTTATTTCTGCATAGATAGATGCATCCTTTCCTAAGGTCTGTCTGCCTAAGATTTAGCACTTAGCCACTATGTATTCTTGTGGCACCATCCTGTTTGTGTGCTGACCATGGTCTCTGTGACTCCTCGAGATCACAACCCAAGCACCCTCATTTGACTCTTACCCAGATCTTGCACCAGGCTGTGGTGTAGAGTGAGCTGGACCACGGCATTTGCCTCTTAGGATTGCGAAGTACAATGATGCTGCCACTGCAAGTGCACAGCTGTCTTTACAAGCAAGCATAAACATGGTCTTCGTGAGTGGAATCTAGGCTTCTTCATCTTTTTTTCTGTGTGTCTCAGTGGATTTTCCAGCAGGTGAGGTGGATGGTCTCCTCTGTGCAGGACCCCAGAACCGGGATACTTAGACTCTGGTGTGACTTGCTTGCTCCCTAGGTCACAGGTCTACTCCATGGACCTGGATTCCTTTCAGATCCCTTCCAGAGCACAGGTTCTGAACTAACACCTTTTTTTGTCCATCCTCCATCCTACCTGATTATGTGGAGAAGTTTCCTGCAGTTTAGGTTGTATGAGTTCACCTGGCAGTTTTCAGTTAGTTTTCAAAGAGATTTGTTCCACATGTAAGTACACTGTTGATGTGTTTGTGGGAGAAGGTAAGCTGAGAGTCCTCTTTTCGGCCATCTTGATCCCCTTCCCTCAGCAAACAATTTATAATCAGTTTTTATCCTGACTGTACTTTTGGCTCCTGTCCTTTTACCAATGTATAATTCAAATTGTATCTTTAATTTTTAATTATAAGGCATTTCAAGTCATATGTTTTTAGAATAAGTAGGATATACATATTAATTTTAGTTAAATGACTTGCATTAAGATGCAATTTGGGTTGGGCTTTTTACTTAATACTTACATCCTATTGTTTTGCCATTGTACATATTTGCATAGTTTGGGTTTATGTTAGTCGGCTCTGATTTCAAAAGTTATCATCATCTCTATGACAATCACCATCCTTTCCAGGATAAGTGTAATAGCTTCCAAACAGGTGATCCTGTTTCTATCCTATTACCCTACAATCTTTTTTCTTGCAATTTTAATTTTATTGATGTGTAGTTGTTTTGCAATGTTTCATTAGTTACAGGTGTACAGGAAAATGATTCAGTTATACATATATTCATTCTTTTTTAGATTCTTTGCTCATATAGATTATCACAGAATATTGAGTAGAGATCCCAGTGCTTTATATTAGATCTTTGTTGGTTATTTATATATAGTAGTATGTATATGTTTATCCCAAGCTCCTAGTTTATCCCTTCTCACCATGTTTCCCCTTTGGTAACCATAAGTTTGTTCTTGGTATCTGTAAGACTGTTTCTGTTCTGTAAGTTCACTTGAATTTTTTATAAAATTATATTCCACATGAGTAATATCATATGATATTTGTCTTTCTTTGTCTGACTTACTTAGTATGATAATCTCAAGGTCCATAAATGATGCCACATATGACATTATTTCATCATTTTTATGGCTGAGTAATATTCTACTGTATATATGTACCATATCTTCTTTATTCATCCTTCCGTCAATGGACTTTTATGTTGCTTCAATGTCTTAACTATTGTAAATGAACATTGGGCTGCATGCACCTCTTTGAATTATGGTCTTTACAGATACATACCCAATAGTGGCATTGCTTAATCATATGCTAGTCCTATTTTAAGATTCTTAAGAAAACTCCATACTCTTCTTGATAATGGTTGTATCAATTTACATTCCTACTAACAATACAGGAGGGTTCCCTTTTCTCCACACATCTCCAGCATTTATTTTTTGTGGACTTTTTGATTATGGACATTCTGATTGGTGTGAGGTGACATCTTATTGTGGTTTTAATTTGAATTTCTCTGACAATGAGCACCTTTTCATGTACCTTTGCCCATCTGTGTATCATCTTTGGATAAATATCTGTTAAGATCTTCTGCCCATTTTTTATTGGATTGTCTACTTGATATAAAGCATCATGAGTTCTTTGTAAATTTTGGAAATTAATCCTTTTTCAGTCATTTTGCAAATGCTTTCTCCTATTCTGAAGGTTGTATTTTTATTTTGATTATGATTTCCTTTGCTGTACAAAAGCCTTTAACTAGGTTCCATTTGTTTATTTTGCTTTTATTTCCATTACTCTAGGAGATAGCTCATAAAGGATACTGCTGCAATGTATGTAAAAGAGTGTTCTGCTCATGTTTTCCTCTAAGACTTTTACAGTGTCCAGTCTTACATTTAGGTTTTTAATCCATTTTGGGTTTTTTTTTCCTGCATAATGTTAGAGAATGTTCTCATTTCAGTATATTACAAGTAGCTGTCCAGTTTTCCCAGCACCAATTATCAAAGAAGTTGTCTTTCCTCAATACTTTCTTATTGCATTGTTGTCATAAGTTAATTTCCTATAATGGGTTTATTTCTGGGCTTTATACTCTACACCAATGATCTATATTTCTGTTTTTCTGCCAGCATCATACTGTTTCCATGATTGAAACATTATAGTGTTGTCTGAAGTCAGGGAGCCTGATTTCTCCAGCTCTGTTTTTCTTTCTCAAGGTTGTTTTGGTTATTCTAGTTTTTTTTGTTTGTTTGTTTGTTTTTTGTTTGTGTGTGTGTGTGTGTGTCTTACAAATATGAAATCTTTATTCCAGTTCTATATAAATACCATTAGTAATTTGATAAGTATTTTACTGAATCTGTAGGTTAACTTGGGTAGTATAATCATTGTGACATACTGGTACTTTTAATATAGGAACATGACATATATTTCTATCTGTTTGTGTCTATTTCTTTCATCAGTGTCTTATGGTTTTCACAATATATGTCTTCTGACTGCTTAAGTAGGTTTATTTCTAGGTATTTTATTATTTTTTATGAGACAGTAAATGCGATTATTTCCTTAATTTCTTTTTCTGATGTCTCATTGCTAGCATATAGGAATAGTCCCCCCCACACACACACACACAGAACTCAATAAGTCTTTAAAAATTGTAAATAATATTTTTCACTTGTTTGGCTTTAAACTCTACACTTTAAGTCCATTACTTTTATAATGAAATGTAAACAACATATTATGTTCTCAATTAGTCTAACCTTACCTATCCTCTCTCATTTCACCCTACCTTCTCTCTCACTTTCCATATTCCTAAGATACAAGCTTCTCATTTTTCCTTAAACATGCCAAGCTAATTCTTGCCTTAGGGGATTTGTACTTTGTGTTCCCTTTGTCTGGACTGTTATTAATCAAGATTTTTGCTTTGGGATTTGGTTTAAGATGGTGGAGTAGATGGATGTGCATTCACCTCCTTCTGTGAGAACACCAAAATCATAACTAGCTGTTGAACAACCATTGACAGGAGGAACCCGGAATCCACCAAAAAAGATATCCCAAGTCCATATACAAAGGGGAAGTGGCAATGAGATGGTAGGAGGGGCACAATCATGATAAAATCAAATTTCATACCATTGGGCGGGCAACTCACAAACTGGAGAACAATAACACCAAAGAACTTTTCCCACTGTTATAAAGGCTCAGAGCCCAAAGTAAAGCTTCCCAGCCTAGGGATCTGTTAAAGGGACTAGGAATCCCCAGGAAATCTGATTTTGAAGGCTAACGGGATTTGATTACAGGACTTCCAAAGGACTAGGGGAAAGAGACTCCACCCTTCGACAACAAAAACAAAATCTTGTGCACACTAGGACCCAGGGGAAAGGGCCAGTGACCCCATAGGAGACTGAACCATTACCCGCTAGTAATGGTTGGAGAGTTGCCTGAGGAGTCATGGGTGGGCAGTAGCTTGTTGTGGGATTGGCGTGACTCACAGCAGCCATCCTGTGAGGTGTGCCTTGGCATATTCCCCTTTGGAGATCATCATTGATGATCTCCAAATACATCATGTCCTTCCCTTATAGCTCAGTCAGTAAAGGATCTGCTTGCAGTGAAGGAGACCCGGGTTCGATCCCTGGGTTAGGAAGATCCCCTGGAGAAGGAAATGGCAACCCACTCCAGTATCCTTGCCTAGAAAATCTCATGGACAGAGAAGCCTGGTGGGCTGCAGTCCATGGGATCACAAAGAGTCAGACACGACTAAGCGACTAACACACACACACACACACACACACACACAGCTTGTGAACTCCAGAACTGGATTATCTAAGGTCAAACAAGTAGCAGAGAGGGGGCACACCCATAAGGAGACAATCAGATTAAAGTTTTACTGAGCATGGTCCTGCCCATCAGAGAAAGACACATATTTTCCCATATCCAGTCCCTCCCATCAGGAAGCTTGCACAAGCATCTTAGTCTCATTTACCAGAGGGCAGACAAAAGAATCAAGAAGAATGACAACCCTGCAGGCTCCAGAATGAAAATAACAATCACAGAAAGTTACTCAAAATGAAAACACAGAGGATTATGTCCCAGATGAATAGACAAGATAAAACCCAGAAAAACATGATCCCAGATCTACATGAATAGGAGATAGGCAAACTTCCAGAAAAATATTTCAGAATAATAATAGTGAAGATGATCCAATATCTTGGAAAAAGAACAATGGAGATGCAAGAAGTGTTTACTGAAGAACTAGAAGAACTAAAGAACAAACATAGATGAACAATATGCTAGAAGGAATCAGTAGCAAAATAACTGAGGCAGAAAAATGGACAGGTGACCTGGAAGACAGAATGTTAGAAATCACTGCCTCAAAAGGGAATATAGAGAAAAGAATGAAAAGAAATGAAGGCAGTCTAAGAGACTTCTGGGATAACATTAAATGTACCAACAGTCGCATTATAGAAGTCCAAGAAGGAGAAGAGAGAAAAGACCTGAGAAAAATATTTGTAGGGTTAATAGCTAAAAACTTCCCAATCATGGGAAAGGAAATAGTTAACCAAGCCCAGGAAGTGCAGAGGGTTCAAGGAGGGATAAATCCAAGGAGGAACATATCGAGACACATAGTAATCAAACAGACAAAAACTGAAGATGAAGATAAAATATTAAAATCAACAAGGGAAAAATAACAAATACAAGGGAACTCAAAGAAGTTTATCAGCTGATTTCTCAACAGAAACTCTACAAGCCAGAAGTGAAATGGCATGATATAATTAAAGTGATGAAAGGGAAGAACCTACAGTCAAGAATATTTTACCTAACAAGTCTCCAGTTCAGATTTTACAGAGAAGTAAAAAATTCTCTGGACAAGCAAAAGTTAAGAGAAGTCAACACCATAAAACCAGCTTTACAACAAATATTAAAAGAACCTCTCTAGGCAGGAAACACAAGAGAAGGAAAAGACCTCCAAAAATAAACCCAAAGCAATTAAGAAAATAGTAGTACGATTACACATATTGATAATTACATTAAATGTAAATAGATTAAATTCGCCAACCAAAAGACATAAATTGGCTGGATGTATACAAAAATAAAACTTATATATATGCTGCATAAAAGAGATCCACCTTATGCCGAGGATGATTACAGAATGAAAGTAAGGGAATGGGACAAGGTATTCTAATGCAAACAGAAATCAGAAGAAAGCTGGAGTAACAATTCTCATTTCAGACAAAATAGACTTTAAAAACAAAGACTGCTAAAAGAGACAAAGAAACACACTACATAATGATCAAGGGTTCAATCAAAGCAGAAGGTATAACAATTACAAATATATATATACACACCTGACACAGAAGCATCTCAATATGTAAGGCAGATACTTACAATCATAAACGGAAATATCAACAGTAACACAAATAATAGTGCAGGACTTCATTATCCCACTTTCATCAATGGACAAATATTCAAGCAGAAAAGTAATAAGGAAACACAGACCTTAAATTACATTTTAAACAATATGGACTTAATTGATATTTATAGAATATTCTATCTACAATATGCCAGCAAATTTGGAAAACTCAGAAGTGGTCACAGGACTGGAAAAGCTCAGTTTTCATTCCAATCCCAAAGAAAGGCAATGCCAAAGAATGCTCGAACTACTGCACAATTGCACTCATCTCACATGCTAGTAAAGTAATGCTCAAAATTCTCCAAGCCAGGCTTCAGCAATATGTGAACCGTGAACTTCCTAATGTTCAAGCTGGTTTTAGAAAAGGCAGAGGAACCAGAGATCAAATTGCCAACATCCGCTGGATCATGGAAAAAGCAAGAGAGTTCCAGAAAAACATATATTTCTGCTTTTTTGACAATGCCAAAGCCTTTGACTGTGTGGCTTACAATAAACTGTGGAAAATACTGAAAGAGATACCAGAGAAATTTGTATGCAGGTCAGGAAGCAATAGTTAGAACTGGACATGGAACAACAGACTGGTTCCAAATAGGAAAAGGAGTACGTCAAGGCTGTATATTGTCACCCTGTTTATTTAACTTATATGCAGAGTACATCATGAGAAACGCTAGACTGGAAGAAACACAAGCTGGAATCAAGGTTGCCGGGAGAAATATCAATAACCTCAGATATGCAGATGACAACACCCTTATGGCAGAAAATGAACAGGAACTAAAAAGCCTCTTGAGGAAAGTGAAAGTGGAGAGTGAAAAAGTTGGCTTAAAGCTCAACATTGAGAAAACGAAGACCAAGGCATCCGGTCCCATCACTTCATGGGAAATAAATGGGGAAACAGTGGAAACAGTGTCAGACTGTATTTTTTCTGGGCTCCAAAATCACTACAGATGGTGCCTGCAGCCATGAAATTAAAAGATGCTCACTCCTTGGAAGGAAAGTTATGACCAACCTAGATAGCATATTCAAAAGCAGAGACATTACTTTGCCAACAAAGGTTCGTCTAATCAAGGATTTGGTTTTTCCTGTGATCATGTATGGATGTGAGAGTTGGACTGTGAAGAAGGCTGAGCGCTGAGAATTGATGCTTTTGAACTGTGGTGTTGGAGAAGACTCTTGAGAGTCCCTTGGACTGCAAGGAGATCCAGCCCGTTCATTCTGAAGGAGATCAGCCCTGGGATTTCTTTGGAAGGAGTGATGCTAAAGCTGAAACTCCAGTACTTTGGCCACCTCATGCGAAGGGTTGACTCATTGGAAAAGACTCTGATGCTGGGAGGGATTGGGGGCAAGAGGAGAAGGGGATGACAGAGGATGAGATGGCTGGATGGCATCACTGACTCAATGGACCTGAGTCTGAGTGAACTCCAGGAGTTGGTGATGGACAGGGAGGCCTGGAGTGCTGCAATTCATGGAGTCGCAAAGAGTCGGACACGACTGAGTGACTGATCTGATCTTATCTGATCTAAAATCAGCAGACTACACATTTTTCTCAAGTGCACACAGAACATTCTCCAGGATTGACTGCATACGGGACCACTTAGAAAATTTAAGAAATTTGAAATCATATCAAGCACCCTTTCTGATCAAAACACTATGAGATTAGAAATAAACTACAAGAAAAAAAATCTATAAAAACACAGACACATGGGGGATAAGCAATATACTACTAAACATGGAATGGATCATTGAAGATATCAAAGATAAAATTAAAAAAAAAATCTAGAGAAAATTACAAAGAATGTACAAAGGTCCAAAATTTATGGGATGCAAAAGAAGCAGTTTTAAGAGGGAAGTTTATAGGAACAAAATCTTACATCAAGAAACACAAAAGATCTCAAATAAACAAACTAATCTTACACCAAAACAACTAGAAGAACAAATAATACCTTAAGTTAGTATTAGGAAATAAATCATTAGGATCAGAGCAGAAACAAATTAAATAGAGACAAAGAAAGCAACAGCAAAGATCAACAAAACTAAAAGCTGATTCTTTGAAAAGATAAACCAAATTGATTAACCTTTAGCCAGACACATCATGAAAAAAAATGAGATGACTCAAATCAGTAAACTTAAAAGTGAAAAAGGAGAAGCTATGACTGACTTCACAGAAATGCAGAAGTTCATAAGAAACCAGTATGAACAACCGTATGCTAATAAAATCAACAATTTGGAAGAAATGAACATATTCTTAGAAAGCTACAGTTTTCCAAGACTCAACCACGAATAAATGCAAAATATGAGCAGACAAATCACAAGCATTAATGTTGAAACCATGAGTAACAAACTCCCAACAAAACTCCAGGAGCTGATGGCTTAATGGGAAAATTCTGTCAAGCATATAGAGAGAAGTTAACACCTATCCTGAAACTCTTTCAAAATGTTACAGAGGAAGAACAACTTCCAAACTCATGCTATGAGATCACCATCACCCTGATATAAAAATCAGACAAAGATACTACACACACAAAAGTTACAGGGCAATAAAGAATCTGTCTGCAATACGGGAGGCCTGAGTTTGATTATTGGGTTGGGTAGATCCCCTGAAGAAAGGAAAGGCTACCCACTCCAGTATTCTGGCCTGGAGAATTCCATGGACTATATAGTCCATGGGGTTGCAAAGAGTCAGATATGACTGAGAGATTTTCACTTTACAACACTGATGAAGATAGATGCAAAAATCCTCAACAAAATACTAGAAATCTGAATCTAGAAATTCATTAAAAAAATCATATACCATTTAAGTGAGATTTATCCCAGAGATGCAAGGATTTTTCACTATCTGCAAACCAATCAATGTGATACACCTCATCAACAAATTAAAAAAGAAAAACCATATGACGATCTGAATAGGTGCAGAAAATACTCTTGACAAAACGCAGCACATATTTATGATTAAAACTCGCCAGAGAGTGGGCATAGAGGCAACATATGTCAACAAAATAAAGGCCATATATGACAAGCTTATGGGCTTCCTAGGTCGTGCTAGTGGTAAAATACATGGTTGCCAATGCAGGAGACATAAGAGATGCAGGTTCAAGCCCCGGGTTGGGAATATCCCCTAGAGGAGGGCATGACAACCCACTCCAAGTTTTTTTTCCCCTGGAGAATTCCACGGACTCCCTGGCGGACTATAGTCCATGGAGTCACAAAGAGTTGGACACGACTGAAGTGACTTAGCACACACACACACATGACAAGCCTACAGCTAACATCATACTCAATGATGAAAAGCTGAAAGTATTTCCTCTAAAATCAGGAACAAAGCGAGGATGTCCAGTCTTACCACTTTTATTCAACATAATTTTGGAAGTCCTAGATACCCCAATCAGAGAAGGAAAAGAAGAAAAGTGAGTCCAAATTGGAAAAAAGAAGCTAAACTGTCACTGTTTATAGATGACATGATAGAATATATTGAAGATCCTAACAATGCTACCAGAAAAAAAAAAAAAAAAAAATTAGAATATCAATGAATTTGGTAACATTCCAGGTCATAAAATCAATACACAGAAATCTGTTGCATTTATATACACAAACAATGAAGGATCAGAAAGATAAATTAAAGAAGCATTTCCACTTATTATCACAAGGAAAAAAAAAAAAAAACCTAGAAATAAGCCTATCTGAGAAGACAAAAAACCTGCGCTGTGAAAACTAAAAGATGTTGATAAAGAAAAAGAAAACACAAACATATTGAGTGATATCCATATTTGTGGATTGGAAGATTCAATATTGTCAAAATGAATATACTACCCAATGCAATTTGCAGATTCAATGCAAACCCTACCAAATTACCAACAGTATTTTTCACAGAAATAGAACAAATAAACTTTAAATTTGTATGGAGACACCAAATATCCCAAATAGCCAAAACAATTTTGAGAAGCAAAAGTGGAGTTGTAGGAATCATGCTCCCTGACTTCAGACTGTATTACAAAGCTACAGTCATCAAAACAGTATGGTACTGGCATGAAAATAGAAATATGGATCAATGGAACAGGATAGAAAACCCAGAAGTATTGTCAGTTAATCTATGACAAAGGAGGCAAGACTACATAATGTTGGAAAGACAGTCCCTTCAGCAAATTGTTCTGTGAAAAATAGGCATCCACATGTTAAAAAATGAAATCATATCATTATTTAACATCATACACACAAAAAAATAAGCTCAAAATTGATTAAATATCTAAATGTGAGACCAGAAACTACAAAACTCCTAGGGGAAAATAGGCAGAACACTCAGACATAAATTGCAGCAATATCTTTTTTGATCTGTCTACCAGAATAATGGAAATAAAGAGAAAAATAAACAAATAGAATCTATTTAAACTCCAGGGGATCTTCCCAACCTGGGGAGCTACCATATGACTCTATGGTTCCACTTCTGGGCTTATATTCAGAGAAAAACATGATCTGAAAGGATACATGCACCTCAGTGTTCATTGAAGCACTGTATAAAATAGCCAAGACATGGAAGCAACATAAGCTGCCATTGACAGACGAATGGATAAAGAAGATGTGGTACATTTATACAATGGATTATTACTCCATCATTAAAAAGAATGAAATAATTCCATTTGCATCAACATAATGTGCTGCAGCCACCACAGCAGGTAGGGATTGAACGTTGTTGATGCACAGTTTGGGAAAAAGAAACTAGAGACAGAATTAAAGTTTTGAAGATAGAACTGGGGAACTCAAGACCTCTTGGATCAAGAGCCCTCTTCCTCAGAGCCACATCAATTTTATTTAGTGTCTTGGCAAGCAGAAAATATCTGTTGTGCTACTATGAAGTCAGCCTCCTGTGTCCCTGGTCATGTCTCCCATTTTATTGATTACTTTAAACTATTTTTGTTATTTTCTTGTACAAGGGCTATCACCTAGCTGGAGGCCATAGATCCACATATGCCTTGGGAAAACATCTTAGTGTGTGCACAAGCAACGTTCTGAACTTGCGCTGGCCTGGCATTCCAAGGTCCACACAAAGTTTTTCCTTAGCTTAGCAGGATATGAAGACCTCAAGTAATCAACTCAGTGTACTTTTATTTGGGGTATGCTGTATTGCTATATTTTGCTTTTATTTTTTTCCCATGATTATTTTCTCATGGCTTAGCCAGAGCAACAGGCAGCTGACTATTAAGCCCTGCATGGATGGACCTAGAGATTATCATATTGAATGAAGTAAGTCAACAGAGAAGTAGAAATATAATATTCCATCTCTTTCATGTGTAATCTAAAAAGAAACAATGCATATGAACTTACAAAAAAAGAAACAAAATCACGGACTTGGAGAATGAATTTTTCATTACTGGTGGGATTGATGGGGTAAAGGGAAAGTTAGAGATTTGGGAATGGACATGTACACACTGCTAACTCTGCTCAGTGTTATGCAGGAGACTGGATGGGAGGGGAGTTTGGGTGAGAATGGATACATGTATGCCTAAGTCACTTCACAGTTCACCTGAAACTACAACCTTGTTAATTGACTATACTCAAATACAAAATAAAAAGTTTTTTTTTAAATAATATCTGTGCTTTGAAAACATTTTTGCTGTTTAGATATTACTTCATTGTAGTAGCCTTCTCTGACAATCTAAAGTATCCTTCAGGTTTATCTCTGTGTCCCTGTTTTTAGCATTTATAATGATCTGAAGTTTATTTAAATATTTTATTTATGTATGTCTGTCCATCCTTGAAAAATCAAAGTTTCTTGTGAGCAGTTATCTTCTCTCTCTCATTTACTGTTGGGTTTAATTATCCACTATAAAACAGTGCTTAGCACACTGTAGGCACTCAATATAAAATGTCAAATAAATTATAGATAAGCCACTGACATGAATAATTCAAGAAAACACGTATGTATTGCCTCATATTAAGTAGGACGGAACTTATCATGTAATATCTAAACCAAAACTGAGGTCTTTGATTACGCTAAAGTGTAGTATTGATAACACTGACAATGACCTAATTAAAATATTAAATCAAAGCTATGGTATCCAAAGCTGTAATTTGAAAGTGCATGCACACATGCTCTGTCATATCCAGCCCACCAAGCACCTCAGTCCATGGGATTTTCCAGGCCGGAATACTGGAATGGGCTGCCATTTCCTCCTTCAGGGGATCTTCCTGACCCAGGGATTGAACCCATGTCTCCTGTGTGTCCTGCAATGCAGGCAGATTCCTTACTGCTTAAGCCATCAGGGAAGCTTCTTAATCTAAAATCTCTCAAGCTATTTCACTTCTGGATCTCTGAAATTTGTTTGATGTCTTAAATGTTTATATTTTGAGCGAATTATCTCTCTAGGAAAATATTATATTAAAGCTATTGTTGAAGTTATTAAGAGTAAGTTAAAATGGAGAATTACCCAATATCTTCTCAACTAAAACCAACACTAAATCCAAAATTAGGTATCTCTGTTCTAGTCTAGTCATGGAAAACCAAAGTTTTGTGATAGGGAAGACTAGTTTGAAGTCATATTCTTTGCTGATGACACTAGTCCTGTCTCATATTTTACACTCAACAGGATTTTGCACAGGCTCTTGAGTTCTTAGGCAGAGATAAAAGTTCAAGTTGAATCAGTTTCTCTTATAACATATTCTCAAGGATGTGTTCAAATGGCAACTTAGACCAGCCATTTGTTTGACATGTCCAAAGGGGTTAGTGTTTTTGATGGCAAACAAAAAAAGTATTAATATTTTTCCAGGTACAGACAGGATCTCCTAGCAGTTGTCAGAAAGAAAATATATGGCTGACAGTTCTAGCCATTTGCTTTTGTTTTAACCCAAGAAACTCCTGGATTGACTTTCTCTACATTATTCTAAAACATGTGATGACTAAATATCATTGACATAGTTGACTATGCCAAGAGTCTGTGCTTAGAATTGCTTAGAGCTTTCCAAGGACTGATTCAATCCCAAAGATCTCCCAGAAAAGCTAGGCCACTTATTTTTCATTTACTATTGACTCTATAAAGCTAAAAACCCCTAAGATTTTCTGTCCCATTCACCTATCTCTTGTTTTTTAACCTGATATCTTTCACTCTTTTTCATTTGTTTATCTTTTTACCTTAATCTTTCTTCAGAAAAATAGTCTCTCTCTGCTCTTTATTTAAACTTCTCTGTACTGTTGCTGCTTAGTTGCTTCAGTCATGTCCGACTCTGCACGACCCTACAGACTTCAGCCTTCCAGGCTCCTCTGTCTATGGGATACTCTAGGCAAGAATAGTAGAGTTGGTTGCCATGCCCTCCTCCAAGGGATCTTCCAGACTCAAGGACTGAACCGGGGTCTCCTTCATTGTAGCAGATTATTTTCCGCTGAGCCACCAGAGAAGCCCAAACTTCTCCATAGGGCAGTGCTAATCTAAATATAGTTAGTATTTTTTGGAGTCCCTACAGTGTGCTCAGTAATGGGGAACAGTGTTGTATTATTTTGGAATTGTGCTTCTCAGAGTCCAAGGAGATTCCAAGGCATCATTTCAGAATCAACCTGAGAGTAAGTTACAGAGGCTGAGTAGAAGGGGAAACATGTGGCTAAGTAAATAGAGTCAGAACATCAATTCTGTTGAATGAGGGTAAGCCTATGTTTTGCTGTTTTATGCTATGATATTTTGTGCTAGATATTTTATTAAAGACAGATAGATATTCACTAGTAAGGAAACAGGTGAAATTCACTGATATTGTGGAAGGAGCACTACAGCCAGACAAACCTTAGATCAAATTTTAGTTTGAGGTTTCTGTGGCCTAGAGTCTCTCTGTATATCCTTAGGTGAATGTATTTGAACTTATTTAAACTTCATTTTTAAAGTTGGAAACAATAATATTTTTCTCACATCATTTCTCATGGATTAAATGAAATAACATAAATAAAAGCAGCTTATAACAGCATCTGACACAAAGTAAGAAGTCAATACAGGTTAGTTATCTACATGCTATGGTGGAGAGAGAAAAAAAAAGTAAGCTAATATTCACATTAAGTTTATATTCTAAGTAGGACAAACTAATATACATGAGACAATTAAAACCATTATTTTCAAAGAGATTAAGCTATATGAAATTAAGTAATTAAATAAAACTTTGCAGAGAAGATGTGCCTTAAATAACTTAAGTCTTTGGTTCCAGCCATCAGTATGCAGCTGAATGAGCTAGGGAGTTTTGAAAATAACTAGGCCCCAACTCAGTTCCTAGTAAACTTTTAATAAACGGTAGTTGTTACTATTTGATTAACATATTTTTGAATATGTTCAAAAGTAAAATCAGAGTACATGTGATTTGAGCAGGAGCAAAGCTACCTGGATAAAATCTTTTTTTTTTTTTTTTTTTTAATGTCTAATTGGGCATTTGCAATTAAAAACTTGTTCAATGACAAAATAACTATTACTGAGAAGTAAATATACATGTGGATAATAATAATGTAGATGGTGTAAGTAGTAAAAGAAAAAAAAACATGCTACTTAAATCTATAAAAAAAAAAATATCTAATATACCAAAGGTTTTTTGTTTTGTTTTGTTTTTTTTATAAAACTTTGCTTATTGGACCATAGCTTGATTTCTAGAGTACATTATTTTGTTGAATTTAAATTTAGGTCACTTTTAGCTTTCCCAGTGAATTCCAAGAAGTCAATATAGCTCATTATTTTTGAATTATAATACAAATACTAATGACCACTAAGTTGAGGAAATGCATTGTGAGAAAAGCATTTTTGTCTTTAGCTTGGACAAGAAAAATAACACAAACAGGAACTTCTTGCTTAGTCCTCTTTTTTTCCTTTTGTCCTGTTAATTGTGAAGAATATCTTTGGCAGTTAGGAGAGAAGAAAAGACATAGTCTTAGACATTAAACTTGGTAATTATTTAACACTGTCTCAGAGAAAATAATTTTCAAGGTCAGTAATTCTTCACATTCTCTGGTTGAGGTACTGAGTTCATTTTGAGATGGAAAAGGACAAGGGTAAAGGCTCCGAAAACATTTTCTCATTTTCTGTTCCATTGCAATGAGTTTGTCATCTAAATATTTGAACATTAATCCCAGTTCAATTTCATACAATGTGGCTTTAAGCAATTTATAAGTACCTCATGTCCCTGATCTTTTGCTTCATTATCTGTAAAACTAAGATAATAATACCAGGTTTTTGTGAAGATCAATCATTCAAATGTATGCTTTGAGAGATTATAAATTCTCCATTTTTATATAGGATTTTACATATACTTTATATAAACTATAAAACATTTGCATATATATGACCAAGTATGTGTGCATATATATATATATATATCACAGAGAGCATTAACCTAAATAAAATTCCATGACTAGTAGACCAATAAATAATCATTCACTGATGGTGGTAAGTACAGGCAATAGATCCAGGGTGGAGGAGAATTTTTGCACAGAAAGAATCTCAATATTGACCTTCGTGTAACCAAAACATATAGTGAGTGCCCACTGCTTACAAACCTTTGGCTGTCTGGAGCCAATGTGATTGTTAGGCAGTAATAAAGTCAAATCACTAAGAATTTTGACCTTTTTTTAAGACCGAGCTTCACAGATGTGAGAGAACTGCTCTGGGCCAAATAGTGTTTCTTTGGTGTGGTTTCTTAGCTGATGCCGTTAAGCTGGTTTACAAGAAAGATTGCAAAGTGTAAATAATAAAGCATATGTCTGTATTTCCACCCCCTCCCCCATTGTTCATGGCAATGAATCCTTCATGATTAACTTAAGGACATATAACCTCTGCCTTCAGTCAAAGAAGCCAGAGACAAAAATGACACAGCATGAAATGTGCAACAAATTAGCCTATACTTATTTTGTCATTTGGTATATAGTGGTGCTGGTAGGCACATTTCCATTTCTCATTAGAGAGAAAGTATGTGAAAGAACACTAACTCTTTCTGCTTGTATAACAGTTTAGAGTTTTTGAACGTCTTGACCAGGTTTTCTTATTTTTACAAAATATGTTTTGCAAATCTTGTGGGAAAAAATATGTTAAAAAGGGAAAACTTATTTTGACTTTCAAAACATATGCTGCGATTTTTTAAAAGAAAAAAATCTTTAGGAACACACTACAATAATCTGTAATACTTGAGAAAAGTTTATTGATATAAAATAGCTTAATGAAATATAGTTAACATTTCAAAAATACTTTAAATAATGTTAAGCATATAGTTACTGCATATCTTTCACTCAGCTTCTCCATGCTACAATCATCAAATCTAACAAATTAACATTGTTCCTATACTATTAAATAAATTACAGACTTTATTAGGATATTCAAGTTCTTCCATTTATCTTATTTATTTCTTACAAGATCCTCTCTATAATGTACTTAGCTATTATGTCTCTTTAGTTTCCACTGACCTATAACACGGAGAAGGCAATGGCACCCCAACTCCAGTACTCTTGCCTGGAAAATCCCATGGATAGAGGATCCTGGAAGCCTGCAATCCAGGGGGTCGCTGAGGGTCAGACACGACTGAGCGACTTCCCTTTCACTTCTTACTTTCCTACATTGGAGGAGGAAATGGCAACCCACTCCAGTGTTCTTGCCTGGAGAATCCCAGGGACGGTGGAGCCTGGTGGGCTGCCGTCTATGGGGTCGCACTGAGTCAGACACGACTGAAGCAACTTAGCAGCAGCAGACCTATGACAATTTTTTCTTCTTTCCTAATTTTTCATAGCTTTGATGATCACCAGAAGTACTAATCATGTATTTTGTAGAATATTCCTCAATCTGGGATTTTGTAATGTTTTCTTATAACTAGATTGAGGTTATGGATTTTGGGCAAGAATGCCATAGAAATTATATTGAGCCCTTATCAGCGCATCATATCAGTAGGTATACAATGTTATTACGTCTTATTAAGGGTGGTGTAAACTTTGGTCACGTGATTAAGGTGAGGTCTGTTAGGTTTCTCCACAGTTAAGTGATTCTTCTTTTGTAATTAATAAATATATTTGGAGAGATATTATGAGGTTGTGCTAATATCTTGTTTCTCTTAAATGTTTATTCACCAACTTTAACATTTTTTTAATAGTTATTTACTCAGATATTCTGATGGTGATTTTACATTTCTCTTTCCACATTTACAAACTGAAGTACTTCTATAAAAAAACACTGTATCTTTCATTCCTTTATTTATCTAATTATTTATATCACTGTGCAGTAAATAGATGTTTATTCTTTAGGTTGTAATCTAAGGTTATCATTATTTATTCTGTTGTTCAAACTGTTCCAGTTTTGGTCACTGGGAGCTCTTTCAGATCAGCTTCTCTGTCCCTTTATTTTTGTTGTTATCATTGTACTTGATCAGCATTTCCTTACCTTATAACACCACAAGATGCTCCAGGTTTATATTGTATTTTCCTTTCTTTCAGTCCTAAAATAAACCACATAATCAAGGAGCCTTGGTTCCTTTAATTGAGGAATTCTGTTTGGAAACAAAGATTTGGGCATTCATTGTGCTCATTGCTACTTTAACTGTCATTGACTCTAGATCCTCTTGGTGGACAGAGTTGGGAAATATAGATGTGCATAGCAACATATGTGTGAATACACAGATCTACATTTATCTCTATATACATCTGTCTGTAGAGACATTAAAAAGCATGAATTCAAAGAAATACATCTTACACCAAGGCATCACCATATGTTTTTCCTTCTTCCATTGAAATAAAATAGTACTACAGATTTTGGAATTTTTCACTCATTAAGCACCTCCAATGTATTGGAGACCTTGAAACTACTTTAGTCATTCTTAAAGTACAAGTATTATTCATTAATCTCTTATTTTCTAAATCTAGAAAGAAATGATAGCTGTTGCTTCATTTCATATATGACTCTAGATAAATTATTTAGGTCCTTTGTTAGGCAAGGACCTAAAGGAAGCAGAAGAGATTAAGAAGAGTTGGCAAGAAAACACAGAACTGTACAGAAAAGTTCTTAATGACCCAGATAACAACAATGATGTGGTCAATCACCTAAAGACAGACATTCTGGAGTCTGAAGTCAAGTGGGCCTTAATAAGCTTTACCACAAAAAACACTAGAGGAGGTGATGGAATTTCAGCTGAGCTATTTCAAATCCTAAAATGTGATGTTGGTAAAGTGTTGCATTCATTATGCCAGCAAATTTGGTAAACTCAGCAGTGGCCACAGGACTGGAAAAGGTCAGTTTTCATTTGAATCCCAAAGAGAAGCAATGTCAAAGAACGTTCAAACTACTGCACAATTGCACTCATTTCTTATGCTATCAAGATCATGCTCAAAATCCTTCAAGCTAGGATTCAGCAGTATGTGAACCGAGAACTTCCAAATGTACAAGTTGGGGTTAGAAAAGGCAGAGGAACCAGATATGAAGTTTAGAACATATTCTGGAAATATAAAAAGCAAGAGAATCCCTACAAAACTCTATTCCTGCTTCATTGACTAAAACCTTTGACTGTGTGTGTCACAACAAACTGTGAAATATTCTTAAAGAAATGGGAATAACAGACCACATTACCTGTTTCCTGAGAAACCTGAATGCAGGACAAGAAGAAACAGTTAGAACTGGACATGGAAAAATGGACCAATTCTAAATTGGGAAAGGAGTCAGTCAAGGCTGTATATTGTCACCCTGCTTATTAAACTTATAAGCAGAGTACACCATGCAAAATGCTGGACTGGATGAAGCACACGCAGGAATCAAGATTTCAGGGAGAAATAGCAATAACCTCAGATATACAGATCACAACACTCCTACGGTAAAAAGCAAAGGGCAACTAAAAGACCTTTTGATGAAAGTGAAAGAGGAAAGTGAAAAAGGTGGCTTAAAACTCAACATTGGAAAGACAAAGATCATGGCATCCAGTCCTATCGCTTCATGGCAAATAGATTGGTAAAAAGGTGGAAACAGTGCCTGATTTCATTTTCATTGATTCCTCCAAAATCAACATGGATAGTGACTGCAACCACGAAATTAAAAGACACTTGCTCCTTGGAAGAAAAGCTATGCCAAAACTAAACAGAGACATCACTTTGCTGACAAAGGTTCATACAGTTAATGCTATGGATTTTCAAGTAGTCATGGACAGGTTGTGAAAGTTGAACCATAAAGAATGCTGAGCACCAAAGAATCAATGCTTTTGGAATGTGGTGCTGGAGAAGACTTTTGACAGTTCCTTGGATAGTTATGACCAACCTAGATAGCATATTCAAAAGCAGAGACATTACTTTGCCAACAAAGGTCCGTCTAGTCAAGGCTATGGTTTTTCCTGTGGTCATGTATGGATGTGAGAGTTGGACTGTGAAGAAGGCTGAGCACCGAAGAATTGATGCTTTTGAACTGTGGTGTTGGAGAAGACTCTTGAGAGTCCCTTGGACTGCAAGGAGATCCAACCAGTCCATTCTGAAGGAGATCAGCCCTGGGATTTCTTTGGAAGGAATGATGCTAAAGCTGAAACTCCAATACTTTGGCCACCTCATGCGAAGAGTTGACTCTTTGGAAAAGACTCTGATGTGGGGAGGGATTGGGGGCAGGAGGAGAAGGGGACAAGAGAGGATGAGATGGCTGGATGGCATCACTGACTCGATGGATGTGAGTCTGGGTGAACTCCGGGGGCTGGTGATGGACAGGGAGGCCTGGCGTGCTGCAATTCATGGGGTCGCGAAGAGTCAGACACGACTGAGTGACTGAACCGAACTGAACTGAACTGGACAGCAAAGAAATCAAGCCAGTCAATTTTAAAGGAAATCAACTCTGAATATTCATTGGAAGGACTAGCGCTGAAGCTCCAATACTTTGGCTACATGATGTGAAGAGCTGACTCATTGGATAAGACCCTTATGCTGGGAAAGGTTGAGGGCAGGAGGAGAAGGGGGTGACAGAGGATGAAACAGTTGAATGATATCACTGACTGAAAGTATATAAGTCTGAGGAAAACTCAGTGAGATAGTGAAGGACAGGGAAGTCCGGAATGCTGCACTTACTTCATGGTGACACAAAGTGTTGGACACAACTTAGTGACTGAACAACAATAACAACCCACAGAACCTTCCTAGTGAATAATTTAATTTGGAGGCAAAACAGAAACATTGTAAAGTTGGATCTACATTTCTAAAATGTAAATGAAGGGGAAATTCTTCTGTCTAATATTAAGGTAAAGATTTGATATCAATTTTATTCTAAATTTCTATCTCAAAATGTTGACAGATAAATATTCAACAAGAATTGTTATTTTTTTCTTAAAAGCATAAAAGACACTGAGTCACCCAGAAAGTACTTTACAATATTTCCCTGGGCCATTTGAAAGCAGCAAAGCAATCTTGAAAAGTAATAATAATTCCACTGAAGGAGAAAAGGCATTCCATTTTTAAAAGCTTTCAATTCAAACTGTTTGTGGAAAAAGAAACAAAGAAAGTCAGTTCCATTTAAAATCACAATCACTGAATAAAAATTAATTAGAACATTTTGCAATAACACTTTTACAAATATATTATAAGTCAATTTGGTATATATATATATATTCACTTCCCTGATAGTTCTGTTGGTAAAGAGTCCGCCTGCATTGCAGGACACCCTGGGTTGTTTCCTCGGTTGGGAAGATCTGCTGGAGAAGGGAAAGGCTACCCATTTCACTATTCTTGGGTTTCTCTTGTGGCTCAGCTGGTAAACAATTCACCTGCAATGTGAGAGACCTAAGATGGATACCTCGGTTGGGAATATCCCCTGGAGAAGGGAAAGGCTACCCACTCCAGTATCTGGCCTGGAAAATTCCATTGGCTGTATAGTCCATGAGTTCACAAAGAATCTGGCACGATTGAGTAGCTTTCACACTTCATATCTCATATATCACTTCAGCTGCTTAGTAATGTCCGATTTTTTGCAATCCCTGGACTGCAGCACTCCAGGCTTCCTTGTCCATCACCAACTCCCAGAGCTTACTCAAACTCATGTCCATTCGAGTCAGTGATGCTATCCAACCATCTCATCCTCTGTCATCCCCTTCTCCTCCTGTCTTCAATCTTTACCGGCATCAAGGACTTTTCCAGAGAGTCAGTTATTGGCATCAGGTGGCCAGAGTATTGGAGTTCCAACTTCAGCATCAGTCCTTCCAATGAATATTCAGGGCTGATTTCCTGTAGGATGGACTGGTTTGATCCTCTTGCTGTCCAAGGGACTCTCAAGAGCCTTCTCCAACACCACAGTTCAAAAGCATCAATTCTTTGGTGCTCAGCTTTCTTGTAGTCCAACTCTCACATCCATACATGACCACTGGTAAAACCATAGCCTTGGCTAGATGGACCTTTGTTGGCAAAGTAATGTCTCTGTTTTTTAATATGCTGTCTACATTGGTCATAGCTTTTCTTCCAATGAGCTAGCATCTTTTAATTTCATGTCTGCAGTCACCATCTGCAGTGGTTTTGGAGCCACCCAAAATAGTCTTTCACTGTTTCCATTGTTTCCACATCTATTACTCCAACACTTTGGCCACCTCATGTGAAGAGTTGACTCATTGGAAAAGACCCTAATGCTGGGAGGAATTGGGGGCAGGAGAAGAAGGGGACGACAGAGGATAAGATGGCTGGATGGCATCACCAACTCAATGGACATGAGTTTGAGTAAACTCCAGGTGTTGATGATGGACAGGGAGGCCTGGTGTGCTGTGATTCATGGGGTCGCAAAGAGTCAGACACGACTGAGTGACTGAACTGAACTGAACTGAACTGAACTGAATGGGACCAGATGCTATGATTTTAGTTTTCTGAATGCTGAATTTCAAGCCAAATTTTTCACTCTCCTCTTTCACTTTCATCAAGAAGCTATTTAGTTATTCCTCACTTTCTGCCATAAAGGTGGTGTCATCTGTATATTGGAGGTTATTGATATTTCTCCTTGCAATCTTGATTTCAGGTTATGTGTCACCCAGTCCTGCATTTTGCAAGATGTTTTCTGCATTTAAGTTAAATAATCAGGGTAACAATATACAGCTTTGACGTACTCCTTTCCTGATTTGGAACCAGTCTGTTCTTCCATGTCAAGTTCTAACTGTTGCTTCTTGACCTGCATGCAGATTTCTCATATTTCACTTCATATGTACATATATATGTATATTATATAAATAGATATATACCTCTCTCTCTTTCTTTATATATATATTATATATATATATAATATATATATATAATTTCAGATTACTTTCCATTAAATGATATTAGAGTTCCCTGTGATACAGACTATATCCTTGTTCCTTATGTATTTAATGTATAGTGATGTCTATCTGTTATTTTCATACACCTAATTACCCTCCTCCCTTTCTTCTTTTCCCCTTTGGTAGCTTTAAGTTTGCTTTCTATGTTTGTGTCTGTTTCTGTGTCATATATAGATTAATTTGTATTATTTCTTAGATTCCACATATATGTGATATCATATAACATTTGTATTTATCTGTCTGACTTCACTTAGTATAATATTCTCTAGGTCTATCCATGTGATGCAAATGGCAATATTTGATTCTTTTTATGGCCAAGTAATATTCCATTGTACAGATGCCACCTTCTCTTAAGCCAATTGTCTGTTGATGGTCACTTGAGTTGCTTCTGTGACTTGGCTATTGTGAGCAGTGCTACTATAAACATTGCAGTTCATGTATCTTTTCAAATTATAATTTTCATCTTTTCCAGATATATGTCCAGAAGTGGGATTGCTGCATCATATGGGAGCTCTATTTTTAGTTATTTTTAAGGAATCTCCATTGCCGGGGTCCAGCCCCGGCTGATCCAGGGTATTCGAAGGAGAGACGGTGTAGGCGAGGGTCAGGAAACAACTGCTTAATTAAACGTTAATTAAGGATATAAAGAATAATAGAATAAGGATAGCTCAGTAGGAAAATTCAGTGGAGAAAAGAGGCTGAGTATCTTGGTTTACGCGAGAGACCAATAAAACTTCAAGACAAGAAGTTTGCACCACTTACGTAGGCCACAGGCATCCTTCCATTCTCCCAAAGGAGAGGAGACACTGAGGCCTCCCCGGTCGGATCTTAGAAGCCCAGGCATAATTAGTAAGCATGGTGGGTTCTGCGCTCCAGATGGAGACTCAGCCAGAGTGAGAGAGAGACATGGGGAGACCAGTCTTTCGAGGAACTGATCCCAATTGTTTATTTTCCATGGTCTACTTTTATACACTGAGATGTTATGCAAAAGTCACACGGGGTCAGCAGTCCTGACTTTTATCAAAGTCAGGTGCTCCATACAAATGTATACAGAGGTCTTGGGGGTGTTACATCATCTTCTGGCCAGGGGGCCTGCTGACAATTTATGACCCTCTCCTTGTGACAGCGGTCAGTCAACCAGGACACTTATTTCTCCAGGGGTGATTATTCTTAAAACAGACGCCACCCAAATAAAGTTACATTCCTATAGGGTGAGGGTGTAGTGGGTTTTAGTTAAGGAAATAATTTACTTAGCCTAAGGTCTAATGTGATTAATATCAAAGGTTAATACTTATTTCTTCTATATATTCATTAATGTGTGTAAGGGCAGGGCATGTGGAGACTTAGCAGTAAACATTGGCTCAACAAATGAAAAACCCTTCACCAATACAATTTCTAATCAGCCTATTATACTTATACTAATAATTTTCTAACTTCTCTAAAGAACCTGTTTTTAGAAGATTTAAAGCATCTCGTGCCTCTCATGGTTGGGAGGCTGTGAGCAATCACATGTGGCCGGACAAGCCTGTCAGGCAGGCTAGAGAACCTTCAGAGGAGTTTGTAAGTTGAAACACTCCTGTCACGCCCAGGAATTATTATTAACTGGAACTCTAAGTTAACTCCTTCTCCGAAAGAGGTGGTGGGGGACAGCCCCTCGTAAAGTCAGAGGTGTAGGTAAGAGCATAAAGTAGTAAAGTAGGCAGGCTCTGGTTATGGGGGTAGATGCTCGAGGATTTCCAGTGGGACTCCTGAGGCTCGATCCCACCTTTGTGTATGTCAAGCCTCCTTCCTCATGACCTTTGCCATGGGCGGAGTACCTCACGCCGGCCCCCAACACTCCATGCTCTTTTTCAAAGTGGCTGCACAAATTACAGTCCAATTGCAACAGTGTAAGAGGATTCCCTTTTCTCCACACCATCTCCAGTATTTATTGTTTGTGGACCTTTTGTCAATGGCCAATCTGACTGGGGAGAAGGAAATGGCAACACACTTGGTCATATACATCATATAGAGTTATGGGCTCACCGTACTTACCAACACATACGTCTCATTTATTTTGTTCTGATCAATAAATACAGAATATTTAATAAAGAAATACAATATAGTCAAGGAATGAGCTAAGTTTATGAGTATTGTTTTTAGAGGATTGCAGTCAAATTTCTGATGAACATTTTAGTAGTTATGTTTCTTATAACTCAAGCTTCCAAAACACTACCAATTGAGAGGCAAAAATTTGAGTCATAAAAAAAATAATTATAAAACTGTATTTCTCTGAATATAGTTCCACTTGCAGTTTCTAGAGCGAAAACTCAACTTTTAAGGTTGTTTCCCAGCTACTTATAGACAACATGAACAGTGGCATGCAAGTGTCCATGAATTTAGCTCACTTGATTCTCATGTATAATTCCAATTTTATCTTCTCTTGTTTTATTTCATGGCCATGAAGTCTACTACATAAGGCACCAATGTCTCCATCCAAGTTATTAATTTCCAAGGTTTTATTAAGTATGCTGATAGCTGGAAGTCAAATATGCTGAATGTTGTTTTTAGTTATGTTGCCAATGAAGCTTATAGTACCCCTACTACTGAATACACTGCCTTTACCTTGCAGTTTCTAATGACTTTCAGGAATTTTTATGAAATGAGTTATTTAAATTTTACCTTCTATATGGTAAAATATTGGCCTATTTGTTAATTAAATGAATGTTGAAAAGTACCAAGTACTACATTAGACATGGGAGATACAATATTAAACCTAAACCTACATAGTTTCTGCCCCCATGGAGCAACAAGCTAGCAGGGGAAATAGATATTAGTAAAAGAAATACACAGATAAATTCCAGATTACAACTAAAATAAAGACTGTAGAGAAGACTGGTGCTATGAGACTGATACTAGGGGCAAGGAGACCAGAAAATTATTCCTTGGAGAAGCCATATTGAAGTCAAAAGAAGTGGAGGTGGTTGGTGAGGAAGAACACTTTCAAGATAGATACTCTTCATCCTAGGATGTAGACCTGCTGGGAAAAAAATCTGAACTAATCACCCCGTTGCATATGAAACAGTCTCTTTTATCTTATGCTCGCCTATTTTCCTTGGTGAAAGTTTTATGTCTTCTCTTTTTCCATGAGATTTTTTTTTCCCCATAGAAGCTTCAATACCTTATGAAAGTAGACATAGTATCAGTCTGCACCATACGCCAACCATAGATGTATATCTGAATCCCAAATTGAACACAATGAGTTTCTTGAAGTGAAAACCATTACCATATACTGAGAAGAAATGAAAGACATCTATATTTTTTGTTTATTTTCATATAAAATATTTCACTCCACTTTATAATAATGCTGTGGGATTTTCAAAGGACACTATGTGCTTTGAATTCAAAGCATAAGTACAAATTATAATAAAAACCATTTTTTATTATCTGTCTTTTTTCAAGGACTGCATATGAGTCTCTAGAATCACAGGTTTGCAGTTGATAGTTACTGAGTTGAATTCTCCCTATTGAGCCTTGAAAGACATAATTGTTCATTCAATTATGGAAGAAAGCTCATCCTCATTTTCTCCCTATTTTTTTTTAATTACACATTCCTCATATTGATACCTGATAGTTGAAAGAATTTACTTTTCCTAGCAGTTTTTGAAAGGAAAATTTTCCACCAAGTGAAAACTGAAATTAGATGCTTTTTGAATGGTTGGTGATTTCTCTGTGACTTACTTCTTCCAGAATATCCATTAACTCAATTCATCTTTTGCCACTCCAGAAATGATACTTCTTTTTCTGTGAGAATTGAATTTCATATTTAAATTTACATCATAAAACATACATTGCCATATATAAAATAGGCAGCCAATGGGGATTTGCTGTATGGTTCAGGGAACTCAAAGGAGGGCTCAGTAGCAACCTAGATGGGTGAAATGGGGATGGAGGTGGGAGGGATGTTCAAGTGGGAGGGAACATGGGTAAATCTATGGTTGATTCATGTTGATGCTTGGTAGAAAACTACACAATACTGTAAATACAAATTTTCCTTAAATTAAAAATAAATACATTTTTAAAAAGAAAAAAAAATTGCAAATTTGAAAGATATAATGACTCCTTTTCCATGTACCCATGGCATGCTTGAAAAATTAACAACATTCTGAGGTTTTATTTCATTTATGGCTGGACCTTAGAAAAATAAATACTTAGATCCTTTTATTTTAAATAATACTCCTCAATAGAAGTGAATGTTCAGGTTTTATTATTCTTATTTCATAGTGAGGAAGCAGAGCTCAAGCGACTTGCAAAAAGTCATCAGTTCAGTTCTATTCAGTGACTCAGTTGGGTCCAACTCTTTGTGACCCCATGCACTGCAGCACACCAGGCCTCCTTGTCCATCCCCAGAGCTTGCTCAAACTCATGTCCATCGAGTCAGTGATGCCATCCAACCATCTCATCCTCTATCATACCCTTCTCCCTCTGCCTTCAACCTTTGCCAGCACCAAGGTCTTTTCCAATGAGCCAGTTCTTCACATCAAGTGGCCAAATTATTGGAGCTTAAGCTTCAGCATCAGTCCTTCCAATGAATAGTCAGGGCTGCTTTCCTTTAGGATTGACTGGTTTGTTCTCCTTGCAGTCCAAAGGATTCTTAAGAGTCTTCTTCAACACCAGAGTTCAAAAGTATCAATTATTCGGCACTCAGCTTCCTTTAAAATCCAACTCTCACATCCATATGTGACTACTGGAAAAACCATAGCTTTGACTAGATGGACCTTTGTTGGCAAAGTAATGTCTCTGCTATGCACAAAGTCATAGCATTATAGCAAAGATTAGAATTACAGACTCTTGATTGCATTTCTCTTTATATTAATTAAAAAAAAATCAAATAGCTTCCATCCTTAATGAAAAGAAGGCTGATTATGTCTTTGTACATTTATTAAAATTTTAATTGATCTTTGGAAAAAAAAATCATTCAATCTCTCAAATACAAGATCTTTATTTTTATAATAGCATTTTCTATATTCAGCACTCCAAGGGGTAAATTTGACTTTCTGAATTCCGTTTGTGTTTGATCAATAAAAGTTATTGCCAGTCTGCAATTGCATTTTCTGCTTGCTTGGTTAATGTGAGCTCCATTTGATGACATCTGACTTTAGCAATCCCATGCCCATATGATTACCTTCAGGTATGGTTCCAGACATTCCAGTGTCTGTTTGAACTGGTTTTCCAAGACTCTCCAAACTTGGCTTACAATCCCAGCTCCTAGTTGGACTGCCTTCCTTGGTCTTCTTCACCCTGACCTCCCAGAACATATATTTGGGGAGCTTTCTGTATTGCTGCTTGGATTGCTCTCTCAGGTTCTTCACTGAACTTCCCTATAATTATCAGAGTATTCACTTTGTAGTCTTGAGTAATAACTATAGTTCTGTCAACTAAGCTTCTGGCATGTGGCAGCTTTACCTTTTCAGTTTAAACTATGGTAGACCATTGGGGCTAGTTATGTTAAAAAAAAAAAAAAACCTACTAGAGAAAAAAGAATACTAAAGTTATTGTGATTAGGCTGACTTCTAGTCTTTGAATCTCTCTGCTCCTAATAGAAGGAATCTCTTGTCCCATGGACTCATATTTTCTCCAATCCCTAATTGGAATTATGGGCAGAGATAGGAGGGAACTATAAAACTTTATCTTGTATCATTTGCTCTTTATCTGATCCCAGTCTTGGTACCCCAGTTTTAACTGGACTCTTGCCTGGACTCTTGTTTTTGTTTTGTTTTTTTCTATGTTTGAACCCTTGCTTTAATGCTCCTGTCCTTTCAGAATTGGAATCTTGATTCACTTCTTTGAAAGTATAGAATTCTTATCCCTAGATCCCAGATGAATATTAGTTGAGACTTTGCTAGCTAATGACAGAATTGTTTTTAATTAATCTATTTGTTTTAATTGGAGACTAAATACAGCACTGTGGTGGTTTTTGACATACATCAACATGAATCAGCCATGGGTGTACATGTGTCCCCCTGTCCTGAACCCCTCTCCCACCTCCATCCCCATCCCATCCCTCTGGGTTGTCCCAGTGCACAGGCTTTGAGTGCCTTATTTCATGCATCAAACTTGGACTGGTTATCTAAACCACATGTGTAATATACATATTTCAATGCTATTCTCTCAAGCCATCCCACTCTCGCCTTCTCCAACAGAGTCCAAAAGTCTGTTCTTTACATCTGTGTCTCTGTTGCTGTCTTCCATATAGGGTCGTCATTGCTGTCTTTCTAAATTCACATGTATACCTTAGTATACTGTATTGGTGTTTTTCTTTCTGACTTACTTCACTCTCTATAATAGGCTCCAGTTTCATTCACCTCATTAGAACTGACTCAATTGCTTTCTTTTTAATAGCTGAGTAATATTCTATTTACTTTTGCTTTATGGACTATGCCAAAGCCTTTGACTGTGTGGATCAAAAAAAAAAAAAAACAAAAACTGTGTAAAATACTTAAAGGGATGGGAATACCAGACCACCTGACCTGCCACCTGAGAAATCTGCACACAGGTCAAGAAGCAACAGTTAGAACTGGATATGGAAGAACAGACTTGCTCCAAATTAAAAAAAAAAAAATATTATGATAAGACTGTATATTGTTACCTTGCTTATTTAACTTATATGCAGAATACATCAAGCAAAATGCTGAGCTGGATGAAGCACAACCTAGAATCAAGATTGCAGGGAGAAATATCAATAACTTCAGATACCCAGATGACACCATGTTTACGGCAGAAAATAAAGAAGAACTAAAGAGCTTCTTGATGGAAGTGAAAGAGGAGAGTGGAAAAGCTGGCTTAAAATGGCATTGAAACATGTATATTATCATATGTGAAACGAATCATTAGTCCAGGTTCAATGCATGATACAGGATGCTCGGGGCGGTACACTGGGATGACCCAGAGGGATGGGATAGGGAGGGAAGTGGGAGGGGAGTTCAGCATGGGGAACACATGTACACCCGTGGTGGATTCATGCCAATGTATGGCAAAACCAATACAATATTGTAAAGTAATTAGCCTCAAATTAAAATAAAGTTATATTTAAAAATCATCATTCAGAAGACTAAGATCATGGCATCATGCCAACAAAGGTCTGTCTAGTAAAAGCTATGGTTTTTCTAGAAGTCATGTATAGATGTGAGAGTTGGAATATAAATAAAGCTGACCATCAAAGAATTGATGCATTTGAACTGTGGTGTTGGAGAAGACTTGAGAGTCCCTTGGACTGCAAGAAGATCCACCAGTCAATCCTAAAGGAAATCAGTCCTGGATATCCATTGGAAGGACTGATGCCAAAGCTGAAACTCCATTACTTTGGCCACCTGATGCAAAGAACTGACTCATTGGAAAAGACCCTGATGCTGGGAAAGATTGAAGGCAGGAGGAGAAGGGGATGACAGAGGATGAGATGGTTGGATGGCATCAATGACTCTATGGACATGAGTTTGAGGAAGCTCCAGGAGTTGGTGATGGCCACGTGCCAAGGTCCAGCCCTGGCTGATCCAGGGAGTTCGAAGCAGGGATGGCATCGGCGAGGATCAGGATACAATAGCTTCAACTAGATATTAATTAGAGATGTAAAGAGTAATAGAATAAGGATAACTCAGTAGGAAAATTCAGTGGAGAAAAGAGGCTGAGTAGCTTGGTTTTCTCGGGAGACCAATAAAACTTCAAGACAAGAAGTTTGCACCACTTACGTAGGCCGTGGGCATCCTTCCGTTCTCCTGAAGGAGAGGAGACACTGAGGCCACCCCGTTCGGATCTTAGAAGCCCAGACAAAATTAGTAAGCTTGGTGGGTTCCGCACTCCAGATGGAGACTCAGCCAGAGTTTGAGAGAGAGAGACATGGGGAGACCAGTATTTCGAGAAACTGATCCCAATTCTTTATTTTCCATGGTCTACTTTTATACACTGAGATGTTATGCAAAAGTCACATGGGGTCAGCAGTCCTGACTTTTATAAAAGTCAGGTGCTTCATACAAATGTATACAGAGGTCTTAGGGGTGTTACATCATCTTCTGGCCAGGGGGCCTGCTGACAATTTATGACCCTCTCCTTGTGACAGTGGTCAGTCAACCAGGACACTTATTTCTCCAGGGGTGATTATTCTTAAAAAAGACTCCACCTTCCAAAGGTACCAGATAAAGTTACATTCCTATAGGGTGAGGGTGTAGTGGGTTTTAATTAAGGAAATAATTTACTTAGCCTAAGGTCTAATGTGATTAATATCAAAGGTTAATACTTATTTCTTCTATATATTCATTAATGTGTGTAAGGGCAGGGGATGTGGAGACTTAGCAACAAACATTGGCTCAACAAATGAAAAACCCTTCACCAATACAATTTCTAATCAACCCACTATACTTATACTAATGGTTTTCTAACTTTTCTAAGGAACCTGCTTTTAGAAGGTTTAAAGCATCCCGTGCCTCTCACAGTTGGGAGGCTGTGAGCAATCACATGTGGCCGGACAAGGCTGTCAGGCAGGCTAGAGAACCTTCAGAGGAGTTTGTAGGTTAAAATACTCTTGTCACGCCCAGGAGTTTTTATTAACTGGAGCTCTAAGTTAACTCCTTCTCTGAAAGAGGTGGTGGGGGACAGCCCCTCGTAAAGTCAGAGGTGTAGGTAAGAGCACAAAGTAGTAAAGTAGGCAGGCTCTGGTTATGGGGATAGATGCTCGAGAATTTCCAGGGGGACTCCTGAGGCTCGATCCCCTCTTTGTGTACGTCGAGCCTCCTTCCTCATGACCTTTGCCATGGGTGGAGTGCCTCATGCTGGCCCCCAAGAGCCACAGAAGCCTGGCGTGCTTCCTTTGCATCTGTGGGGTTGCAAAGAGTTGGACACGACTGAGCAGCTAAACTGAAGTGAACCACAACTTATCCATTCATCTGCCAATGGAATTCTAGGTCACTTCCATGTCCTAGCTATCATAAACAGTGCTGCAATGAACATTGGAGTACATGTGTGTCTTTCAATACAGGTTTCCTCAGTGTGTATGCCCAGACATGGGATTACTGGGCCATATGACAATTCTGTTTCCAGTTTTTTAAGGAATCTCCACACTGTTCTCCATAGTGACTGTACTAGTTTGCATTCCCACCAACAGTGTAAGAGGTTTCCGTTTTCTCCACACCCTCTCCAGCATTTATTGTTTGTAGACTTTTTGATGGCAGCCATTCTGACTGGCGTGACATGGTATCTCATTGTGGTTTTGATTTGCGTTTCTCTGATAATGAGTGATTTGGAGCATCTTTTCATGTGTTTGTTAGCCATCTGTATGTCTTCTTTGGAGAAATGTCTGTTTAGTTCTTTGGCCCATTTTTGATTGGGTCATTTATTTTTTCTGGTATTGAGATACATGAGCTGCTTTTATATTTTTGAGATTAATTCTTTGTCAGTTGCTTCATTTGTTGCTATTTTCACCCATTCTGAAGGCTGTCTTTTCACCTTTCTTATAGTTTCCTTCGCTGTGCCAAAGCTTTTAAGTTTAATTAGGTCCCAATTGTTTATTTTAGCTTTTATTTCCATTACTCTGCAAAGTGTTGTGATTTATGTCAGAGTGTTCTGCCTATGTTTTCCTCTAGGAGTTTTATAGTTTCTGGTCTTACATTTAGATCTGTAATCCATTTTGAGTTTATTTTTGTGTATGGTGTTAGAAAGTATTCTAGTTTCATTCTTTAACAAGTGGTGGACCAGTTTTCCCAGCACCACTTGTGAAAAAGAATATCTTTTCTTCATTGTATTTTTTTTGCCTCCTTTGACAAATATAAGTTAATCATAGGTGCATGGATGTATCTCTGGGCTTTCTATTTTGTTCCATTGATCTATATTTCTGTCTCTGTGCCAGGACCATACTGTCTTGATGACTGCAGCTTTATAGTATAGTCTGAAGTCAGGCAGGTTGATTCCTCCAATTCTATTCTTCTTTCTCAAGATTGCTTTGGCTATTCAAGGTTTTTTTTTTGTTTTGTTTTTTTTTTTTTTTTTTTTGTATTCTCCATACAAATTGTGAAATTATTTGTTTTATTTCTGTGAAAAATACCATTGGTAACTTGACAGGGATTGCATTGAATCTGTATATTGCTTTGGGTAGTATACTCATTTTCACTATATTGATTCTTCTGATCCATGAACATGGTATATTTCTCCATCTGTTTGTTTCATCTATGATTTCTTTCATGAGGTTTTTATACTTTTCTATATTTAGTTATTTTGTTTATTTAGGTAAATTTATTCCAAAGTATTTTATTCTTTTTGTTGCAATGGTGAATGGGATTTTTTCCTTAATTTTTCTTTCTGTTTTCTCATTGTTAGTGTATAGGAATGCAACTTAAAGAAGAGCTAACACCTATCCTACTCAACCTCTTCCAGAAAATTGCAGAGGAATGTAACTCTCAAACTCATTTTATGAGGGCACTATTACCCTAATACAAAAATCAGACAAAAATGTCAGGAAAAAAAAATAAGAAAGCTACAGGCCAGTATCACTGACGAACATAGATGCAAAAATGCTCAACAAAATTATAGCAAACAGAATCCAACAACATATTAAAAATATCATACATATGACCAAGTGGACTTTATATGAGGGATGCAAGGATTCTTCAGTATTCACAAATCAATCAATGTCATACACCACACTAGCAACTTGAAAGATAAAAACCATATGATTATCTCAATAGATGCAGAGAAAGCCTTTGACAAAATTCAACACTGGTTTAGGATAAAAACTCTTTAGAAAGCAGGCATAGAAGGAACATATCTCAGCATATTAAAAGTCATCCGTGATAAACCTGCAGCAAGCATTATCCTCAGTGGCTAAAATTTGAAAGCATTTCCTCTAAAGTCAGGAATAAGATATGGGTACCCACTCTCACCACTACTATTCAACATAGTTTTGGAAGTTTTAGCCACAGCAATCAGAAAAGAAAAAAGAAATAAATGGCATCCAGTTTGGAAAAGAAGCAAAACTCTCACTCTTTTCAGTTATCATGATCTTCTCCATTGAAAACCCTAAAGACACCACAAGAAAATGTCTAGAACTAATCACTTAATATAGTAAAGTTTAAGGATACAAAATTAATTCATAGATTTTTTTGAGCTAGTTTTCTGGACTTTCAATTTTACAGCCAACAAGATCCCCATTTCTGTTCTGATTGCTGTATGCATTGGATTTATATAATATTACTGATAAAAGGGATAACATTTATTACTGCTAACTATTATCTAATGTTTATTCTATGTACTTTCAAAATATTAAATCACATATACCTCACAGGCAGCCTGAGATAAGTAATACTATTTTACCTAAACTTCCTATTTTCTGTGACCATATTCTTTTGGTGCACATTATGTTTCTAGACTAAATTTTCTTACCACCTATAGCTGAGTCTGTCTCATCTGTCCCAATCCCTCAAACACCATGTGTCCCATTAGTGGTTGGCCTGGTTTCATGTCTTTGCTTCTCTCAGCTTGTTCAAAATCATTCATTCAATTAGGTCATGGATAGCTATGTTCTGACACATGACTATGATTTCTGTTTAGTCTTTCTAGAATGACAACATACTAAGATGCCATCATTTGGTATCTTTGGTTAGACAGATTAAAATTCAAATTCTATCTCTAGGATTTTCTATCTGTATGACCTTGTGCTCAGTTTTTAATCTCTAAAATGAGATTAATAACAGTAATTATATTCAAAGTGATATTATTAAAATGAAAAGAATTTTACATGTAAAGCACTTAGCACACACAATCTTGGTGCTTAATGAGAGTTTAAAAGTGCTGAATAATATTAAAATCCAATTCAGTATTTTTGTTGAACATTTAACACAATTGGATTGGGTTCTGTCTTTAATATTCCTGGCCTAACAAATGAAGCTCTCTATTGTTGCTGTTGTTTCTCAGTGGCTCAGTCATGTTCAGCTTTTTGTGACCCCCATGGACTGCAGCGCTCCAGGCTTCCCTGTCCTTCACTATGTCCTACAGTTTGCTCAAACTCATGTCCATTGAGTCACTGATGCTATCTAGCCATCCCATCCACTGCCACCCACTTCTCCTCCTGCCCTCAATCTTTACCAGCTTCAGGGTCTTTTCCAAAGAATCAGCTCTTCACATCAGGTGACTGAAGTATTGGAACTTCAGCTTCAACATCAGCCCTTCCAACGTATATTCAGAGTTGATTTCATTTAGGATAGACTGGTTTGATCTCCTTGTTTTTCAAAGGAAGCTCAAGTTTATTTAAAAACAGAAAATAAATTTAGCTTTTTAAAAATTAATTTAGTTATTTAAATTGGAGGTTAATTACTTTACAATATTGTGGTGGTTTGTGCCACACATCGACATGAATCACCCACGGGTGCATATGTGGCTCCCCATCGTGAACCCCGTTCTACCGCCCTCCCCTCTGGGTTGCCCCAGAGTACTGGCTTTGAGTGCCCTGCTTCATGCATCAAACTTGCACTGGTCATCTATTTTACATATGGTAATATACATGTTTCAATTTAAGACATGAATATGATTTGGGGGAAAGAAAAGCATTAGGATGATTAAAATAGAGCTTAAATTAATTAATGGAGTGTCCAACTTGCCTCAAGGTTATTTCTAAAGGAAACTAACTTAACTTAAAACTGAATGTGATAATATTACTAACTTCCCAGGTGGTGTGAGTGGTAAAGAACCCACCTGCCAACAAATGGGTTCAATCTCTGGTTTGGGAAGATCCCCTGAAGGAGGGCACAGCAACCCATTCCAGTATTCTTTTCTGGAGAATCTCGTGGACAGATGAACCTGGTTGGCTATGATCCATAAGGTTACAAAGAGTTGAGGTTACTGAAGCAACTTAGCACACACACAATATTACTAACATAAAATGAATATATTTAAGAAAGTAACTGAGACCCAAAAGTCCGTTTGTCAGTGTTTTGTGCTTTCAGCTTTCTGATCTGGTTCAATTTCTTTAGAATTTCTGGTGGAATTTTACTCCTTGGTGGTTTCCATTTTTCTTAATTCTTTATTATCCCCAATTAGTTAACACACTTATACTAAGAGCTTCTGTATATGAAAATCTTTTGGGAAGTATCAGGAGAGATGCTAAGACGTGTAAGAATGTTTAAAGTCTCAAGGAGCTTATCATCTAGAGTTATATATAGACATGTGAAAAGCTAAAATTATTTAAAAGAACAGAAATCAAGAAAAAGTTGAATTGCTAGAAGGCAATAGGAAATAGATGGGGAAACAGTGGAAACAGTGTCAGACTTTTTTTTTTGGGGGGGGGGCTCCAAAATCACTGCAGATGGTGATTGCGGCCATGGAATTAAAAGATACTTACTCCTTGGAAGGAAAGTTATGACCAACCTAGATGGCATAATCAAAAGCAGAGATATTACTTTGCCAACAAAGGTCCGCCTAGTCAAGGCTATGGTTTTTCCAGTGGTCATGTATGGATGGGAGAGTTGGACTGTGAAGAAAACTGAGCACCAAAGAATTGATGCTTTTGAACTGTGGTGTTGGAAAAGACTCTCGAGAGTCCCTTGGACTGCAAGGAGATCCAACCAGTCCATTCTAATGGAGATCGGTCCTGGGTGTTCTTTGGAAGGAATGATGCTAAAGCTGAAACTCCAGTATTTTGGCCACCTCATGGAAGAGTTGATTCATTGGAAAATATTCTGATGCTGGGAGGGATTAGGGGCACGAGAAGGGGACAACAGGGGATGAGATGGCTGGATGGCATCACCAACTCGATGGATGTGAGTTTGAGTGAACTCCAGGAGTTGGTGATGGACAGGGAGGCCTGGCATGCTGCAATTCATGGGATTGCAAAGAGTCAGACACGACTGAGCGACTGAACTGAGCTGAACTGAATATGATTAATCACTTGTATCACACTGAGTAATAAAGGAAATAGCTTCCAAGGGTTTCAGAGTAGGACATATGTATTTGGGCTAAAGTGTCCTGGAAGTCTTTCTTGGGGAAGAAGAAATTGGAACTGGTTTTAAAGGGTATGTATGATTTGGACTGCCTCAAACATTTTTTGGAGAAGGCAATGGCACCCCACTCCAGTACTTTTGCCTAGAAAATCCCATGGATGGAGGAGCCTGGTAGGCTGCAGTTCATTGGGTCGCTAGAGTCGGAGACGACTGAGTGACTTCACTTTCACTTTCCACTTTCATGCATTGGAGAAGGAAATGGCAACCCACTCCAGTGTTCTTGCCTGGAGAATCCCAGGGACAGGAAGCCTGGTGGGCTGCTGTCTATGGGGTTGCACAGAGTTGGACACGACTGAAGCGACGCAGCAGCAGCAACAGCAGCAAACATTTTTATTCTAAAATAACCTACTCTTGTCTTCATATCAAGGTCCTAAAATGCTTTCAAAATTTCAGGGGAACATAGCAGTATCAAAAAGCTAAAATTAATAAATATAGATCTGAAAGTAGTAGTTTCTTACTACTTTTACTGAATAGCTGGCAGAAATTGTGAAATTTCAGTCTCCACATCACCTTTCCCCACCCTTTCAGAATTTTCCTGGGAATTTCCATCTATTGAAGCACAATCCTATTTCTTAGTTCCCATGAAAAATATTTGGACCAGTGGTTGAAAACTACGATGACACAGTCATCCTGATTGGAAAAAGGGCAGCTGTTGTAATCCACAGAAGTGTTGGTTCCTAAGGAAGTGGATACTGTAAAATGTATATAAGAGTGACTATACATGTTCATTTTCTATTACCATCATTGCTAACAATAATTCGTTTGCCATTACTCTCTTTTTCTATCCATTTAATTTGGTTTGCCTGAGTCCGATGCAAATCATCCCCTTTCTTCTCTTCCCTGAGCCCCAGATGCTGTTTCAGTTTAGTTCAGTCACTCAGTCATGTCCGACTCTTTGTGAGCCCATGAACTGCAGCACGCCAGGCCTCCCTGGCCATCACCAACTCCCTGGGTTCACTCAGACTCAAGTCACTCGAGTCAGTGATGCCATCCAGCCATCTCATCCTCTGGCGTCCCCTTCTCCTCCTGCCCCCAATCCCTCCCAGCATCAGAGTCTTTTCCAATGAGTCAACTCTTCGCATGAGGTGGCCAAAGTACTGGAGTTTCAGCTTTAGCATCAGTCCTTCCAAAGAGATCCCAGGGCTGATCTCCTTCAGAATGGACTGGTTGGATCTCCTTGCAGTCCAAGGGACTCTAAAGAGTTTTCTCCAACACCACAGTTCAAAGGCATCAATTCTTTGGCACTCAGCCTTCTTCACAGTCCAACTCTCCCATCCATACATAACCACTGGAAAAACCATAGCTTTGACTAGATGGACCTTTGTTGGCACAGTAATGTCTCTGCTTTTGAATATGCTATCAAGGTTGGTCATAACTTCCCTTCCAAGGAGTAAGCGTCTTTTAATTTCATGGCTGTTTACAAGGCTGGAAATGTGTGGTTGGCTGAATATAACATGAGAACACCCGCGTTTGTATATTTGTATAAAGTTTCAATGAATACTGAAACTTTCATGTACTTCTGATCAGTTGGTTACTATGCTGTGGATCTTCAGAGGTGAAAATCCTTCCATTTGGGCAAAGTAACCATGAACTGATTCATTATCACATTAGACTAGAATGCTTCCATTGGCTTGAGCCTTGGCAAATGTATACTTTCTTCCCCCATAAATCCCACTGGCACCTGAAAATGAAGCCAATTAGTCAAAACAGTGCTTGTTATGGTACATTAAACTTCCTGAGAGCTTTGAGAATTGAGATATTTAGGTTCCATTTGAAATTCAGAGTGGATTACATAAGTTTCCAAATAACTCATGCTAAACCAGGCCAGTCTACTTTGTGAGAGCTTACACATAGGCCTAAGAATGATTTCAAATTTCCCTTATACTATCAATAAGAATCTAATTGCACATGTAAGACACATGTGTCTCACATGGAAAAGTTAATTTTATGTGCTGTAAGAAATTGATTGATTCTGTTACCCTACACTGTAGCAAAAGTCAACACAGTATTAAAAAAATAATATTCAATTAAACACATTTGTTTTCATAAAATTAACTGACATGGGATATTAATGGGGACTGTCTTACAAGTTATATCTGTTGTAATATAAGGAGACTATTGTACTGTGCTTTTTTTTTTTTAATTGATGTTGATGTTTATACTGACTTTAAAATCGATAAACCATCTACAAATAATATGTGTATTCAGTAAAAACCACTGAAGAATTATTTACTTAAGTATAAAGTATTTTATAATATTTAAGCATCAATTTGTTGTATTTAGACATAATCTTAAAAGGTTTTACTCTGAATACAATAATTAAGAAAATATATTGTAAAATACTGCTTTTTTATCAGTAAAGCTGAGAAATCTTAAATTAGAATAATGCTGTCTTGATTGGAGTTAAACTTAATTCTTCAAGTAATATGATGTCCCCCCCCCCACAAGATATGAGATGTTTCATGTATATTCTTCCCTCTATGTTTATCATTTTCAACATTTTCTGAAAATGTACTTTGAGTGTAAATAGAAATAGATGAAAGTAAAAAAAAAATAAAATGAATATAGCAAATATATTATTTGTAAATTAACTTATTTATTTTAGTTGGAGGCTAATTACAATATTGTAGTGGTTTTTGCTATACATTCACATAAATCAGCCATGGATGTACATGTGTTCCACATCCTGAGCCCCTTCCCATCACTCTCTCCATCCCATCCATCAGGGTTGTCCCAGTGCAACGGTCCTGAGCACTCTGTCTCAGGCATCGAACTTGGACTGCAATCTATTTCACATATGCTAGTATACATGTTTCAATGCTATTCTTTCAAATCATTCCACCCTCACTTTCTCCCACCAAGTCAAAAAGTCTGTTCTTTACATCTGTGTCTCTTTTGATGTCAGGCATATAAGGTCATCGTTATCATCTTTCTAAATATCACATATATGCATTAGTATACTGTATTGGTGTTTTTCTTTCTGATTTACTTCACTCTGTATAATAGGCTCCAGTTTCATCCACCTCATTAGAACTGATTCAAATGTGATCTTTTTAATAGCTGAGTAATATTCCATTGTGTATATATACCACAGCTTTCTTATCCATTCCTCTGCTGATGAATATCTAGGTTGCTTCCATGTCCTAGCTATTGTAAACAGTGCTGCAATGAACATTGGGGTACACGTGTCTCTTTCAATTCTGGCTTCCTCCTTATGTAAACCCAGCAGTGGGATTGCTGGGTAGTATGGCAGTTCTATTTCCAGTTTGTTAAGGTATCTCCACACTGTTCTCCATAGTGGCTATACTAGCTTGAATTTCCACCAAAAGTGTAAGAGGGTTCCCTTTTCTACACACCCTCTCCAGCATTTATTGTTTGTAGACTTTTGGATAGCAGCCATGCTGAGGGGCATAGTGGTTTTGATTTGCATCTCTCTGATAATAAGCAATGTTGAGCATCTTTTCATGTGTTTGTTAGCCATCTGTACGTCTTCTTTGAAGAAAAGTCTGTTTAGTTCTTTGGCCCATTTTTTGATTGTGTCATTAATTTTTCTGGAATTGAGCTGCAGGTGTTGCTTGTATATTTTTGAGATTAATTATTTGTCAGTTGCTTCATTTGCTATTATTTTCTCCCATTATGAAGGTTATCTTTGCACCTTGCTTATACTTTCTTTTATTGTGCAGAAGCTTTTAAGTTTAATTAGGTCTCATTTGTTTATTTTTGCTTTCATTTCCATTATTCTGGGAGGTGGGTCATAGAGGATCCTGCTGTGATTTATGTCAGAGAGTGTTTTGCCTATAATTTCCTCAGGAGTATTATAGTTTCTGGTCTTACATTTAGCTCTTTAATCCATTTTTAGTTTATTTTTGTGTATTGTGTTAGAAAGTGTTTGGGTTTATTTCTTTTACAAGTGTTGGATCAGTTTTCCCAGCACCACTTGTTAAAGAGATTGCCTTTTCTTCATCATATATTCTTTCCTCCTTTGTCAAACATAAGGTGTCCATAGGTACGTGGATGTATCTCTGGGCTTTCTATTTTGTTCCATTCATCTATATTTCTGTCTTTGTGTCAGGACGATACTGTCTTGATGACTGTAGCTTTGTAGTATTGTCTGAAGTCAAGCTGGTCGTTTCCTCTAGTTCCATTGTTCTTTCTCAAGATTGCTTTGGCTATTCGAAGTTTTTTGTATTTCCATGCAGATTGTGAAATTATTTGTTCTAGTTCTTTGAAAATTACTGTTGGTAGCTTGACAGGGATTGCATTGAATCTATAGATCACTTTGGGTAGTAGACACATTTTCACTATAGCTATTCTTCTTATCCATGAATGTGGTATATTTCTCCATTTATTTGTGTCATCTTTGATTTCTTTCATCAATGTCTTATAGTTTTCTGTATATAGGTCTTTTGTTTCTTTAGGTAGATTTATTCTTAAGTATTTTATTATTTTCATTGCAATGGTGAATGAAATTGTTTCCTTAATTTCTCTTTCTGTTCTCTCATTGGTACTGTGTAGGACTGCAAGGGATTTCTGTATGTTAATTTTATATCCTTCAACTTTATCATGTTCATTGACTAGCTCTAGTAATTTTATTTTGCAGTATTCTATGTAGGGTTTTCGGAGAAGGCAATGGCACCCCACTCCAGTACTCTTGCCTGGAAAATCCCATGGACAGAGGAGCCTGGTAGGCTGCAGTCCATGGGGTCACGAAGAGTCCGATACGACTGAGCGATTTCACTTTCACTTTTCACTTTCCTGCATTGGAGAAGGAAATGGCAACCCACTCCAGTGTTCTTGCCTGGAGAATCCCAGGGACGGGAGAGCCTCGTGGGCTGCCATCTATGGGGTCGCATAGAGTCGGACACAACTGAAGCGACTTAGCAGCAGCAGCAGCATGCAGGGTTTTCTATGCTGAGGATCAAGTCATCTGCAAACAGTGAGAGTTTTACTTCTTCTTTTCCAATCTGGATTCCTTTTATTTCTTTTCTTCTCTGATTGCTTTGGCTAAAACTTCCAAAACTATGTTGAACAGTAGTGGTAAGATTTGGCACCCTTGTCATCTTCCTGACTTTAGGGGAAATGCTTTCAATTTTTCAACATTGAGGATAATGTTTGCTGTGAGTTTGTCATATATGGCTTTTATTATGTTGGAATATGTTCCTTCTGTGCCTGCTTTCTGGAGGGTTATCATAAATGGATATTGAATTTTGTCAAAGGCTTTCTCTGCATCTATTGAGATAATCATATGGTTTTTATCCTTCAATTTCTTAATGTGGTGTATCACATTGATTGTTTTGTGAATATTGAAGAATCCTTGCATCCCTGGGATAAAGTCCACTTGGTCATGATGTATGATCTTTTTAATATGTTGTTGGATTCCGTTTCCTAGAATTTTGTTGAGTGTTTTTACTTCTATGTTCATCAGTGATATTGGCCTGTAGTTTTCTTTTCTTTTTTTTTTTGTGGCATCTTTGTCTGGATTTTGTATTAGGGTAGTGGTGGCCTCATAGAATGAGTTTGACACTTTATCTTCCTCTCAGTTTGAGTAGGATAGGTGTTAGCTCTTCTTTAAATGTTTGGTAGAATTCACCTGTGAAGCCATCTGGTCCTGGGCTTTTGTTTGTTGGAAGATTTTTCATTACAGTTTCGATTTCTGTGCTTGTGATGGGTTGGTTAAGAATTTTTATTTCTTCCTTGTTCAGTTTTGGAAGGTTTTACTTTTCTAAGAATTTGTCCATTTCTTCCAAGTTGTCCATTTTATTGGCATATAGTTGCTTATAGTAGTCTCTTATGATCATTTGTATTTCTGTGCTTGTTATGATTTCTCCAATTTCATTTCTAATTCTGTTGATCAGATTCTTCTCCCTTTTTTTCTTGATGAGTCTGGCTAATGGTTTGTCTATTTTATTTATCTTCTCCAAGAATCAGCTTTTAGTTTAGTTGATTTTTGCCATAGTCTCCTTTGTTTCACTTTCATTTATTTCTGCCCTAATTTTTATGATTTCTTTCCTTCTGCTAACCCTGGGGTTCTTCATTTCTTTTTATTCTAGTTGCTTTAGGTGTAAATTTAGGCTATTTATTTGATTTTTCTTTGGTTTCTTGAGGTAAGCATGTATTGCTACGAACCTTCCCCTTAGCACAGCTTTTACTGAATCTCATAGGTTTTGGGTCTTTGTATTTTCCTTTGTTTCTATACATATTTTGATTTCTTTTTTATTTTTTTCTGTGATTTGTTGCTTATTCAGAAACATGTTATTTAGCCTCCATATGTTTGCATTTTTAATTGTTCCCCTGTAGTTGACATGTAATCTTACTGCAATGTGATCAGAACAGATGCTTGAAATGATTTGCATTTTTTTGAATTTACCAAGGCAAGATTTATGGCCCATTTATTATCTATCCTTGATAATATCCCATGTGCACTTGAGAAAAAGGTGAAATTCATTGTTTTGGGGTAAAATGTCCTATAGATATCAATTAGGTCTAACTGGTCCATCATTTTATGTTTATGTTTATGTTTCCTTGCTAATTTTTAGTTTAGTTGATCTATCCATAGGGGTGAGTGGGGTATTAAAGTCTTCCACTGTTGTGTTACTGTTAATTTCCCCTTTCATACTTGTTAACATTTGCCTTACATATTGCAGGGCTCCTATGATGGGTGCAAATATTTATAATTGTTACATCTTCTTGGACTGATCCTTTGATCATTGTGTAGTGTCCTTCTTTGTCTCTTTTCAAAGGCTTTTTTTCAAAGTTTATTTTATCTGATATGAGTATTGCTAATTCTGCTTTCTTTTGGTCTACATTTGTGTGAAGTATTTTTTTCCAGCCCTTCATTTTCAATCTGTAGGCATTCCTTGTTTTGAGATGGGTGTCTTGTAGACAGCATATATAAAGGTCTTCTTTTTGTATCCATTCAGCCAGTTGGTGTCTTTTGGTTGGGGCATTCAACCCATTTACATTTAAGGTAATTATTGATCAGTATGATCCCGTTGTCATTTACTTTGTTGTTTTGTGTTCGAGTTTATACACTTTTTCTGTGTGTTCTGTCTAGAGAAAATCTTTTAGCATTTGTTGGAGAGCTGGTTCGGAGGTGCTGAATTCTCTCAGCTTTGCTTGTCTGTAAAGCTTTTGATTTCTCCTTCATATTTGAATGAGATACTTGTTTGGTATAGTAATCTGGGTGGTAGATTTGTCTCTTTCATCACTTTAAGTATGTCCTGCCATTCCCTTCTGGCATGAAGTGTTTCTATTGAAATATCAGCTGTTATCCTTAATGGGAATCCCCTTGTGTGTTATTTGTTGCTTTTCCCTTGCTGGTTTTAATATTTGCTCTTTGTGTTTGATCTTTGTTAATTTAATTAATATGTGTCTTGGGATGTTTCACCTTAGGTTTATCCTGTTTGTGACTCTCTGGGTTTCTTAGACTTGAGTGGCTATTTCCTTCCCTATTTTAGGGAAGTTTTCAACTACTATCTCTTCAAGTATTTTCTCATGGCCTTTATTTTTGTCTTCTTCTTCTGGGACTCCTGTGATTCGAATGTTGGGTCATTTAACATTGTCCCAGAGTTCTCTGTGGTTGTCCTCATTTCTTTAAATTGTTTTTTCCTATCTGTTTCATTTATTTCCACCATTCTATCTTCTACCTCATTTATCCTATCTTCTGCCTGTTATTCTACTGTTGGTTCCCCCCAGAGTGCTTTTGATTGCAGTTATTGCATTATTTAATGTTGATTGACTTTTAAAATTTTCTTCTAGGTCCTTGTTAAACATTTCTTGCATCTTCTCAATCCTTGTCTCTATTCTATTTATCTGTAACTCCATTTTGTTTTCAAGATTTTGGATCATCTTTACTATCATTATTTTGAATTCCTTTTCAGGTAGACTCCCTTTCTCCTCCTCTTTTGTTTGATTTGGTGGGCATTTATCATGTTCCTTTACCTGCTGAATATTTATCTGCCTTTTCATTTTGTTTAGATTGATGTGTTTGAGGTGAGCTTTCTGTATGCTGGAAGTTTGTGGTTCCTCTTTATTGTGGAGGTTGCTCCCTGTGGGTGGGTTTGAACGAGTGGTTTGTCAAGGTTTCCTGTTTCAGCAAGCTTGCATTGGTGTTCTGGTGGGTGGAGTTGGGACTCTTCTCTCTGGAGCGCAATGAAATGTTCAGTAGTGAGTTTTTACATGTCTATGTGTTTGGTGTGACTTTGGGCTGTCTCTATTTTAATGCTCTGGGCATGTTCCTACATTGCTGGAGAATTAGCACGGCATGTCTTGCTCTGAAACTTGTTGTCTCTTGGGTGGATCTTGGTTTCAGTGTAGGTATGGATGCTTTTGTTTGAGCTCTTTTCAACTAATGTTCCCTGGAGTCAGGAGTTTTATGGTGTTCTCATATTTGTATTTAAGCCTCCTGCCTCTGGCTTTCAATCTTATTTTTACAGTAGCCTCAAGACTTCTCCATCTACACAGCACAGATGATAAAACATCTAGGTTATTGGTGAAAAGTTTCTCCGCAGTGAGGAACACCCAGAGAGGTGCACAGAGTTACATGGAGAAGAGAAGAGGGAGGAGGGAAATAGAGATGACCAGAAGGAAAAGAGTGGGAATCAGAAGGGGAGAGACCAATCTTCCAAGTAGTCAATTGCCTAAGTGTTCTCCACAGCCTGGAACACCCAGAGAGATTCACAGAGTTAAGTAGAGATGAGAAGATGTGTGTTGGGGAAGGAGTTAGAGGTGACCTGGGGGGAGAAAAGGGAGAGTCAAAAGGCGAGAGAGCACTCAATCCATTAATCACACCCCTAAGCAAAAATGGGTACTGAAGATAATATTCTTAAAGTACAAAATTGATAACAAATATCAAAAAGCAAAGATTAAAAATCTAGAGTAGAGGTTAGACTCTGTAAAATACATTAAAAATACAAAACAATATCAATCACAAAAATTATATATAAAATTTGCTTTAAATATAGGGCCTTTTTTTGCAAGGTAATAAAGTGAAAGTGAAGTGGCTCAGTAGTTTCTGACTCTTTGTGACCCCATGGACTATAGCCTATCAGGCTCCTTGGTCTATGGGATTTTCCAGGGATGAATACTGGAGTGGGTGGCCATTTCCTTCTCCAAGGGATCTTCCCAACCCATGGATCAAACCCGGGTCTCCCTCATTGTAGGCAGATGCTTTACTATCTGAGTAGGTTATAAAAATGAAAATTAAATGAGTAATAAAGAATTTAAAAATTAAAAAAAAATGATAATAGTAAAAATATATCTCGGAATTTCTCTGGAGCTGTCGAGGGCAATGTGTGGTCAGTTCAGTTTCAGATAATTCCTTTTCCAGCTTATATATCTTCTCAAGGTCTATATGCCTCTTCCAATGCTTAGTGAATGCTAACTACAGGGTTTTAATCTGTTGTACCTTTCACTTCCATAGCGGTTCCTCCTTCTTTGTTTGTTTGTTTTTTGCCTCCTCTGTTTGCAAGTCTCTTCAGTGTCTAATTTCCTCCCTGATACAAGGGGGTGAAGGTGCTCAGTTGTTCAGTTGCACTGTGGGGAGGAAGGAACACTGCAAACAGATATTACTGCTGTGTGTGGGGAGTGGTCACAGTTTATGGACCACACTGGGTTTGCACCCACTCACGGCGTGTATATTTTCCAGTCTACCTTGCTCAGCCTCCAGGTTGCTCTGCAGGGGAACTTTCCAAAGCAGGCACTGGATTTGTGCACTTCCCAGGTCTAAGCTGTTCAGGTTTAGGTTCCACAAAGGTACTCAGGTACTCCACAAAGGCACAGATTTGGTTGGGCATGTGTTTTGTGCTCTTCCTGGGTCGAGTAGCTCAGGTGACCAGGTGCTTGGGGAGCACACTGTCCCAGTTGGGTGGTGCATCTTAATCACCTACCCAGTTCAAGCCACTAGGTTTCCCGGATGTGCAGTGAGAGTGCCTTCTCAGGTATGCCGTGTGTCTTCTCTGGGGAGCTGACCTCTGGCTGCAATTCTCCTGGCAGTTGTCAACCATCCAAGATCCCAAGAAGACTTGGTTAGCAACTGGGAGGCTGCTCACAGTTTGGTGGAGGATGCTGTCTCTGGGGCCGAGAATGCCCCTTATCTTCCAGCTCAGGCTGTCACCTGCCTGCCTCTCTGCCTTCAGTGGGGGGATGGGCTGGTCCACAGCCGGCTAGCTCTCCTTTGGTATTCATTCAATCCTTTGTTCTGTGAGCAGGCCAGGCTGCCCCTCAGGTTAGGCTTTTCACGGCAAAGTTCTTTCTCTTTTTTTCTCTCTGGCTATCCCACATTTTGGGTTGCTATATCATGTTAGCTTCTTCAGATTGTCCTCAGGACGTTCAGGCCTTGTCCTTACCCTAAGCATGCAACCCATGCCCCCCTGTTCCTCCCTCACTTGCTGGTGGGGGACTCATGCATCTGGGCTGCTTCTCCACTGGGGGTTGTGGTTAGGTGCATTTTTTTTTTTTTCCCTGCCTGGTTATGTTGCCCTCTGAGATTTCAAAACTCCCCACATACCAACCGGTGAGAGGGTTTCCTGGTGTTTGTAAACTTCTCCTCCTTCAAGACGCCCTCCCCAGGACGGGTCTCCATCCCTAATTCTTTTGTCTCTCTTTTTGTCTTTGATAGTTTACCATACCTCCTTTTGAAGAGAATGGGCTGCCTTTCTGGATTACTGGTGTCCTCCACCAGCGTTCATAAGTTGTTTTGTGAAAGTTGCTCAGCATTCAAATGATCCTTTGATGAATTTGTGAGGGAGAAAGTGGTCTCCCCATCCTATTCCTCCACCACCTTATGACAGCCTCTCCTATAGCAAATATTTTTAAGTAAAATTTATTCTGCCAGAAAAAAATCAGGCAAAGCAGTACTTAAAGGAGATTTTTATGTCTGTCAATCTCAAATCCTATTCAATTCATATTTGCCAGCCTTAAATCTTGTTTGCCTGTATAGAAGTATTCAGTCTTTCTTCACTATCACAATTCATCAGTACTTTTTTCCTGAATACAAGAGTTGCTATTCCTTTGATTCTGAAAGTAAAGCAATAGTCATTATATATGCAGTGTTACAGACATTTCTTGAGTTGAACAGTAAAATGTCATCAATGCTGTCTTTTTGTGGTGATATAACATTTACAGAAATGCATATGCCAAAGAAGGCCAAGAACCCATCCCTTCTTTAGAGATATACAACAAATCTTTTGCAAGTCTTGTTGCTTTGCTTGTGCACTTCTGGGTCAACTTTGTTTCCCTTAGTAATCTCCAGGAATAGCTTTTCTCAGTCTTTTTAGTTACTTCTCATGAATTAAGATGGTAAAGAATCCACCTGCAATGCAAAAGACTTGAGTTCAATCCCTGGATTGGGAATATCCTTTGGAGGAGATCATAGCAACCCATTACCAGTATGCTTGCCTGGAGAATCCCCATGGACAGAGAAACCTGGTGAGGTCACATGGGGTCCATGAGGTCACAAAGAATCAGATATAACTGAACAACTAAACACAGCATCTGCATCAAGTTACTGAGAAAAAAAAAATCTGTCAATGGACTATCAGCACCTATTTCTATCAGAAAAGAGTCAACAAGATTTAGGTTAAAAAATCCTTTAATGTTAAAAGTCCCCTGCCCTCTAGTTAGTTTCCGTTCAGTTTAGTCGCTAAGTCATGTGTGACTCTTTGTGACCCCATGGACCTCAGCACACCAGGTCTCCCTGTCCATCACCAACTACCGGAGATTGCCCAACTCATGTCAAATGAGTCGGTGATGCCATCCAATGATCTCATCCTCTGTCGTCCACTTTTCCTCTTGCCCTCAATCTTTCCCATCATCAGGGTCTTTTCAAATGAGTCAGTTCTTCACATCAGGTGATCAAAGTATTGGAGTTTCAGTTTCAACATCAGTCCTTCCAATGAACACCCAGGACCAATCTCCCTTAGGATGGACTGATTGGATCTCCTCGCAGTCCAAGGGACTCTGAAGAGTCTTCTCCACCACCATAGTTCAAAAGCATCAATTCTTCGGTGCTAAGCTTTCTTTATAGTCCAACTCTCATATCCATACATGACTACTAGAAAAACCATAGCTTTGACTAGATGAAACATTGTTGACAAACTAATGTCTCTGCTTTTAATATGCTGTCTAGGTTGGTCATAACTTTCCTTCCAAGGAGTAAGCGTCTTTTAATTTCATGGCTGCAGTCACCATCTGCAGTGATAGTGGAGCCCCAAAAAATAAAGTCAGTCACTGTTTCCCCATCTATTTGCCATGAAGTGATGGGACAGGATGCTATGATCTTAGTTTTCTGAATGTTGAGCTTTAAGCCAGCTTTTTCACTCTTCTCTTTCATTTTCATTAAGAGGCTCTTCAGTTCTTCTTCACTTTCTGCCATAAGGGTGGTGTCATTTGAATATATGAGGTTATTGATATTACTCTCAGCAATCTTGATTCCAAGTTGTGCTTCATCCAGCCCAGCATTTCTCATGATGTACTCTGCATATAAGTTGAATAAGCAGGGTGACAAAATACATGCTTGATGTACTCCTTTCCTGATTTGGAACCATTCTGTTGTCCCATGTCCAGTTCTAACTGTTGCTTCCTGATCTGCATACCAATTTCTCAAGAAAAAGGTCAGGTTGTCTGGTATTCCCTTCTTTTTCAGAATTTTCCACAGTTTATTGTAATCCACACAGTCAAAGACTTTGGCATAGTCAGTGAAGCAGAAATAGATGTTTTTCTGGAATTCTCTGCTTTTTCAATGATCCATCACATGTTGGCAATTTGATCTGTGGTTCCTCTGCCTTTTCTAAAACCAGCTTGAACTTCTGGAAGTTCACGGTTCATGTATTGCTGAAGCCTATCTTGGAGAATTTTGAACATTACTTTACTAGCATGTGAGATGAGAACAATGGTGCGGTAGTTTGAGCATTCTTTGGCATTGCCTTTCTTTGAGATTGGAATGAAAACTGATGTTTTCCAGTCCTGAGGTCACTGCTGAGTTTTCAAAATTTCCTGGCGTATTGAGTGTGGCACTTTCACAGCATCATTTTTCAGGGTTGAAATAGCTCAACTGGAATTTCATCACCTCCACTAGCTTTGTTCGTAGTGATGGCCCACTTGACTTCACATTCCAGGATGTCTGGCTCTAGCTGAGTGATCACATCATCATGATTATCTGGGTTGTGAAGACCTTTTTGTATAGTTCTTCTGTGTATTATTTCCACCTCTTCTTGATATCTTCTGCTTCTGTTAGGTCCCTATCATTTCTGTCCTTTATTGAGCCCATCTTTGCCTGAAATGTTCCCTTGGTATCTCTAATTTTCTTGAAGATATCTCTAGTCTTTCCCATTATATTATTTTCCCCTATTTCTTTGCACTGATCACTGAGGAAGGCTTTCTTATCTCTCGTTATTCTTTGGAACTCTGCATCCAAATGGGCATATCTTTCCTTTTTGCCTTTGCTTTTTGCATCTCTTCACAGATATTTGTAAGGCCTCGTGAGACAGAATTTTGCTTTTTTGCATTTCTTTTTCTTGAGGATGGTCTTGATCCCTGTCTCCTGTACAATGTCATGAACCTCTATCCATAGTTCATCATGCACTCTGTCTATCAGGTCTAGTCCCTTAGGTCTATTTGTCACTTTCACTGTATAATCATAAGCAATTTGATTTAGGTCATAACTGAATGGTCTACTGGTTTTCCCCACTTTCTTCAATTTCTGAATTTGGCCATAAGGAGTTCATGGTCTGAGTCACAGTCAGCTCCTGGTCTTGTTTTTGCTGACTGTATACAGAGTCTCCATCTTTGGCTGCACAGAATATAATCAATCTGATTTTGATGTTGACTATCTGGTGATGTCCATGTGTAGAGTCTTCTCTTGTGTTGTTTCAAGAGGGTTTTTACTATGACCAGTGTGTTCTTTTGCCAAAACTCTATTAATCTTTTCACTTCTTCATTCTGTACTCCAAGGTCAAATTTTCCTGTTACTCCAGATGTTTCTTGACTTCCTACATTTACGTTCCAGTCCCCTATAATGAAAAGGACATCTTTTTGGTGTGTTAGTTCTAAAAGGTCTTGTAGGTCTTCATAGAACCATTCAACTTCAATTTCTTCAGCATTACTGTTCGGGGCATAGACTTGGATTACCGTGATATTGAATGGTTTGTCTTGGAAATAAACAGTGATCATTCTGTTATTTTTGGAATTGCATCCAAGTACTGCATTTCAGAGTCTTTTATTGACTATGAGGGCTACCCCACTTCTTCTAAAGGCTTCTTGGCCACAGTAGTAGTTATGATGTTCATCCGAGTTAAATTCACCCATTCCAGTCCATTTTAGTTTGCTAATCCCTAGAATGTCGACATCACTCTTGCCATCTCCTGTTTGACCATTTCCAATTTGCCTTGATTCATGGTCCTAACATTCCAGGTTCCTATGCAATATTGCTCTTTACAGCATTGGACCCTGCTTCTATCACCAGTCTCATCCACAAATTGGTGTTTTTGCTTTGGCTTCATCCCTTCATTCTTTCTGGAGTTATTTCTCACGGAATCTCCAGCAGCATATTGGGCACCGACCCACCTGGGGAGTTATCTTTGCCCTTTCATACTGCTCATCAGCTTCTCAAGGCAAGAATACTGAAGTGGTTTGCTATTCTTATCCAGTGGGCCACATTTTGCCCTCTTGTTAGTGATAAAAATTCACTGAGATGAAGGAATGAGAAATTACCGACAACTGATTATTGGCTAAATCGATAACATAAATCTAATAGCATTTTCATAGTTAAGATTTTAACACCTTTTCATTTTTGGCACCTAAAATAGTCCAGTGTGTGTATATAGTTTCATTAATTAGCTCTTTATTTCTAAAAATATGATGGCTAAATTTAAGACCTGTCTACACGATCTAGTTCAAAGGTGCTCTCAACCACTAAAAGCAAAACTTCAGCAAAAATATCTAATAATAGTAATGGATTGCTATCTACAGAGTAAAATAATAATAACTGAACCCATACTAATACAAATCAACAATTGAATAAATACATTGAGAATGGAAAATGTAATTCAAAAAATGTATAAAAATTACGAAAATTGAAAATTGCCATTGGTAAATACCACAGTAATTTTTTCAGTTCCTAATTAACAATAGATGGTAAAATCAGTGAACAAATGTACTTTGAGGAAGAGATTACTTGCATGGCCCCAAAGTATGTCCTTAAAATATTTATTAATTAAAAAGGGGAAAGTATTAACTTTACACTCTAGGAACTTGTCAGATATCTCATTAACTCAATGATGAAGGCTAACTTCATCAATAATGAGACACTTTGAGAAGCTATTCCAAATTAAATAATATTGAAGAGATAATTAGTATATCACGAAATATAATTTCAGATCCTAAAGTAGAAAAAATAAATTAGTGAGACAGTTGGAAACATGTCAATAAAATCTGTAGAAAATGCCGTATCAATGTTGCTTTACTGATTTTGATTATTGTAATATGTTTATATAATATGATAAGTTTTGAGGAATCTGGCTCAAGGATATACAGGAATTCTTTGTACTACTTGTGAATTTTTTGTGTAAATCTGAAATTATTTCAAAATTAGAAGGTAAACAATAGAAACAAAAATAAAAGGAACCTTCCTCACAAATCTTTTACAGTCAGGACAAGTGAAACAATACACGTTGCTAATTTTCATGGTTTGACTTTTTAAAGGTTTCAAATCCCGAGCTCTCCTAAGGACTTCATTACTTTATTATCTCACTTCTATTTTACAGTTTTTGGCTAATGGTAAACTAACCCCTCAACTCTGCCTTCTTTCTAGGTTAAGTCTTTTCCTCAAGGGAAAATATAAAGCACCTATTTCGCAAGATTAGCTAGAAAGAATACTGTCTTACACTTAACATTTCAGGAAACAAGACCAAAAATCACCATTCACAGATAGGATTTATATGGGATGTCACTGTCCAAATCATATTGCCTCTTTTCACCTCAAGTATGCCTTCCCACAAGTTTCAGGTTATGGGAGCTAAGGAACAATTTTGAGATAAAGAATGGTAGGACAAGCAATTAATTCCATCAGATTAAAGTAGTGAGTTCTCTAGTAAATTTCCCTTTTATTTGCATAAAAATTCGATTTTGAAGTTTGTTGATATTGGACTGTTTATCATCAAACAAGTAATACTATGCATAAAGAGGAGACTGGGGACGGCATAGCTCAGTAAGTAGTTACTACAAACACTGATTTGTTCCTTTCTGGATGATAAGAAAGGCAAATATTCTTAGACCCTTCTCCACTATTTTTTATTATTGTAACTCAGTAAGAGACTAAAGGAACAGACAAACAGAAGCACTTGTGTAGTCAAAAATAAATTTATTTTGGGGGGTTTCATTACTGTTTTTATAGTTTAGCAGCTCTCAACATCTCAAATATCATCTCACTCAAACTGTTGAAAGACAAAAGCCTTTTGATTTCCCCCAAGAGACCCTAAGACTAAAATTGAAAGCTTTGTAGTCCTAGTTCCATTTCAGATAGCACCACCCTGTATATTCTACTTGGCAGAAACATTTGATTACTGAGTAGGTAATTCAATAAATTTTATCATTTTAACTTGCTTTCAAAGTAGAAAAAATAAATCTCCAACATCTTTTCCTCTTTGCTACCAATTTTAAGAGAATAGATATCACATTTATTGCATCATTGATAATGAAGTTAATTTTTTTTGTTCCCCATAAGACTATAATTAGAAATAAATATTTAATGCCCAGATCAGAAAATCAAATCATACACATCAACAACTGTGTTGCTAGCTACAGGGCACTAATGTGAGAAAGATTTCATGTACTGCCATTTTCATTTACCCTTTCTTGTTTTTTCCTCACTATCAATGTATTACTTTCTAACTATTTGTTATAGAATAATATATTCCCATAGTATTTCTCCCTTAATTTTTAGATCTGGTAATAGATTAAATACTGTACATTTATCAGCATTAAACATAAGTGAATATATATACATATGTAAGTACATATGAACTTTTAATTTTGTATAATTGGGATAATCTAAAAGCTTTTGCATACAAATGAATAATTTATATATTGACATCAGTTTTTGATACTTCAGTTTAAAATATGTGTTAATATACTGAAGAAGTGTTTTCTTGAGCACTGTCAGCATTCTGTAGATTTGGTATTTTTATTTTACCAGTAAGGTAAAGCTATCTACAGGATGACGGTAATTATTTTCTTAATGTGGTCTCTAAAACAGAATCATTCTTTGTGAACTGAAATTTTCAGAATTATTTTCCCAACTTCATTTTTCACTAGGAATGGTATAGGAGCATAGAAAGTAACTCAAGTGAAATCATCACTATGAGACATATAAGAAAGTAACTCAAGTGAAATCATCACTATGAGACATATAAGATATACAATCTCAATTAAAGTTATGAAAATAAAATCTGCTAACCAAACAAACAGTAATTAAACTTCATAAATGACAGTGTTGAACTAATTTTAAAAAATGGGACCGAATTAAACCAAAAGCTTTTGCACAGCTAAGGACCCCATCAAGACAAAAATACAACCTAATGAATGGGAAAATATTTGCAAACGATATAACTATTAAGGAGTTAATGTCCAAGATATATAAGTAGCTCATAAAACTCAACATCAAAGCAAGCAAACAACTCTATTAAAAAGTGGGCAGAAAACCTGAATAAACATTTTTCTAAAGAGTAAAAGTAGATGACCAAATAGGCACATAAAAAGATTCTCAACACTGCTAATCATCAGGGAAATACAAAATCAAAACTACAATGAGATATCCATTCACACATGTCAGAATGGCTCTCATCAAAAAGAATACATGCTTGAAGCAGGGCACTCAAAGTTGGTGCTCTGGGACAACCCAGAGTGATGAGATGGGGAGGGAGGTGGGAGGGGGGCTCACGATGGTGGGACACAAGTACACCCATGGCTGATTCATGTCTATGTATGGCAAAAACCATGACAATATTGTAAAGTAATTAGCCTCCAATTAAAATATATAAATTATATATATATTTTTAAAGTCAGGGTCTTTAAAAAAAAAAAAGAGAAGATTGCATTACAGAGCAATTTAATTGGAGTTGGAAGAAGAAATTAGTCTTGGCTAAACATGATAAAGTGCTAAGGCTATCAGTAGAGGGAGGTAAATATCTATTATTGTGAAAAGTTGCAGGTGTCCTTGCAGAGTTCTTGTGGTTTGGCCTTGTTCAAAAGTTCATGGTTATACCCAGGGAAGGTCTGTGAGATGTTTAATGGCCTCAGGGCTTCATTTTCCAACCTCTTAAAATAAGTGACTCCATTTTTATTTTCATAGTTACCATCCCTTTTCCTTAACTAATTTTTGTTAGAGTATAGTTGCTTTATAATAGTGTTTTTCTGTTGGGAGCCGCGTTAGGCATTACTGACAAAATGGCGGCATGGCCCCAACCCCCTCTCTTTGTCCCACAGGCATGGACCCGGGATGAAGGAGTTAGGCCTTGTGATTCTGACCTGTTCTTACCTCTCCTTGGCTGAGTTGACTGAAAATAATATTAAGGTGCTTATTGTTCTTGAGAGGAGCATGAGAATAAACAAAGCCTTCTGCAGCTGTGCTCAGAAAATAATTAATAAAGTTAATCATTGACATTTGTTCAAGGACTTTTATAAAAGAGTGTTCCAGGGTGAGCGCATAGGCTGTCGCTTGAGGCCATGGGAGGGATTGCTATCTGAAGCCTATTTGTGAGGAATATGTTTATGGCAAAGGAGTTTACTGAATTTAGGGCTTAGAAATAATTAAAATAGTTAGAAGTTAAAGATTTAAGGAATGTTGTAATGTTAGCATATTTTACTATAGCTTATAGAGGTTAGGAATTTTAGAGATACTAATAGCTAGAAGCCTTTTTAAGAGATAGTGAGTTCAGGATGTTAGGGGCAAACAGGATTTAGAAACAAGAAATAAACTGAGCAATGTAGCATGAGTTACAATGTAATCACAAGTTAACTATAGGACACATAAGAGGAAGTAGATAATAGATGGTAAAGCTGATTCCGAGAGAATCGCTGAAGCAGGAACTCTGTTTTAAGGGCAACAGTGATTTATAGAGATAATAAATCTGGGTGAGGGGGCATTGAAAGTGTCAAACCTCTGACCTAATAAAGCCTTTGTAAAAGTATAAAAGAAAATCTTAAATTTGAAATAAATGCACAGTCCAACAAAATTGAGAGGCTGTGTCATTACTCGCCGACACTGTCCCTCTCTTCAGGTTGAATTCCTGGCTGCTGGAGCTGGACTCTGGCATTTTTCCTTCTTGCTGTTCAATCCCTCAGTCGTGTCCAGTTCTTTGGGACTCCATTAAATGCCACATGTCAGGCTTCTGTGTCCTTCACCAACTCCTGGAACTTGCTCAAACTCATGTCCATTGAGTCAGTGATGCCAACAAACCATCTCGTCCTCTGTTGTTCCCTTCTTCTCCTGCGTTCAATCTTTCCCAGCATCAGGATTTTTCTAATGAGTTGGCTCTTTGCCTCAGGGTCAAAGTACTGGTGCTTCAGCTTCAGCTTCAGTCCTTCAAATGAATATTCAGGATTAACCTCTTTTAGGATTGACTGGTTTGATCTCCTTCAAGTCAAAAGGACTCTCAAGACTCTTCTCCAACACAAGAGCTTAAAAGCATCAATTCTTTGTCATTCAGCTTACTTTATGGTCCAAATCACACACTCATACATGATTATTGGAAAAACCATAGCTTTAACAATATGGACTTTGTCACCAAAGTAATGATTCTGCTTCACAATACACTGCCTAGGTTTGTCATAGATTTTCTTCCAAGGAGCAAGCATCTTTTAATTCTGTGGCTGCAGTCACCATATGCAATGATTTTGAAGCCCAAGAAAAGAGCAAAAGCTGCTGTCACTGTTCCCATTGTTTCCCCATCTATTTGCCATGAAGTGGTGGGACGGGATGCCATGATTTTAATTTTTTGAATGTTGAGTTTTAAGCCAGCTTTTTCACTCTTATCTTTCACTTTCATCAAGAGGCTACTTAATTCTTCTTTGCTTCTGCCATAAGGGTGGTGTCATCTGAATGTCTGGGGTTATTGATATTTCTCCTAGTAATCTTGATTCCAGCTTGTGCTTCATCCAGCCTGGCATTTCATGTGATGTACACTGCATATAAGTTAAATAAGCAGGGTGACAATATACAGCCTTGAAATACTCCTTTGCCAATTTTTAACCAATTTGTTGTTCCATTTCCGATTCTAACTCTTGCTTCTTGACGTACATACAGGTTTCTCAAGAAGCAGGTAATATAGTGTGGTGTTCTCTTCTCTTTAAGAATTATACACACTTAGTTGTGAATTTGATCTCTGGTTCCCCTGTATTTTCTATATTCAGCTTGAACATCTGGATGTTCTCAGTTCATGTACTATTCAAACCTGGCTTGGAGAATTTTGAGCATTACTTTGCTAGCATGTGAAATGAGTACAATTGTACAGTAGTTTGAATACTCTTTGGCATTGCTCTTTTTTTAAGATTGGAATGAAAATGGACCTTTTCCAGTCCTGTGGCCACTGCTGAGTTCTCCATATTTGCTGGCATTTTGATTGAAGGCCTTTAACAGAATCATCTTTTAGGGTTTGAAATAGCTCAGCTGGAATTCCATCACCTCCACTAGCTTTGTTCATAGTGCTGTTTCATAAGTCCCATTTTACTTAGCATTCCAGGATGTCTGGCTCCAGGTGAGTGATCACACCATCATGTTTATATGGGTCATGATTATCTTTTTTATATAGGTCTTCTGTGTATTCTTGCCACCACTTCTTAATATCTTCTGCTTCTGTTAGGTCCATACCATTTCTGTCCTTTATTGTGCCCCTCTTTGCATGAAATTTTCCCTTGGTAGCTCTTACTTTCTTGAAGAAATATTTTTTCTCTAGTGTTTCCAATTTTATTGTTTTCCTCTTTTTCTTTGCATTGTTCACTTAGGAAGGCTTTCTTATCTCTCCTTGCTCTGCTTTGGAACTCTGCATTCAGATGGGTTTACCTTTGCCTTTCTCCTTTACCTTTCAATTTCTCTTCTTTTCTCAGCCATTTGCAAGGCCTCCTCAGACAGCCATTTTGCCTTTTTGCATTTCTTTTTCTTGTGGATGGTCTTGATCACTGCCTCCTGTACAAAGTCACTAACTTCTTTTGATAGTTTTTCAGGCAGTCTATCCAATCTAATCCATTGGATCTATTTGTTACTTCCTCTGTATACTCATAAAAGATTTGATTTAGGTCTTACCTGAATTGCTTAGTGGTTTACCCTACTTTATTCATTTTAAGTCTGAATTTTGCAATAAGTAGTTCATGAGCTGAGCCACAGTCAACTCCCAGTCTTGTTTTTGCTGACTGTATAGACCTTCTCTATCTTTGGCTGCAAAGAATATAGTCAATCTGATTTCGATATTTCCCATCTGGTGATGTCCATGTGTAGAGTTGTCTTGTGTTGTTGGAAGAGGGAGTTTGCTATGACCAGTGCTTCTACTTGGCAAAACTATGTTAGCTTTTGCCCTGCTTCATTTTTCACTACAAGGCCAAACTTGCCTGTTACTCCAGGTATCTCTTGACGTCCTAGATTTGCATTCTCTTCACCTATGGTGATAAGCACATCTTTTTTTGTTGTTGTTAGTTCTATAAGGTCTTGTAGGTCTTCATAGAATGTTCATCTTCAGTTTCTCCATCATTAGTGCTTGTGGCATAGACTTGGATTACTGTGATACTGAATGGTTTGCAGTGGAAACAAATAAAGATCACTCTGTTATTTTTGAGATCACACTAAAGATTGCATTTTGGGCTCTTTTGTTGACTATGAGGACTACTATACTTCTTAGAAGAGATTCTCACCTCAAATATCACCTAACGTGTATGACAAAGTCTTCTCAAAATAACCATTAGAGATGAAAAATCCACCCTGATGTGGGATGCAACTCTGGGACAGATCAATGCCAGTGTCATGGGACATGACTTTCTTGGATAGGTCCATCCCAGGGATGTTAGACAAAACAAGTCTGTAAGTTGATTGGGGATATTTTCAGAGAAAGATCTTAATTAAAAGGTGGATGTGTGCCTCTTTTCCTTGCTGCTAGGCACTAGGAAAGGCTGCCACCAGGTCTGAATTTCTTATGACAGCTGTATAGTGCTAGGAAAGGATCCCACTCAGGCCAGATCTCACATGTCTGTGGCTGCGGGTTCCTTGTTCCTTGCTTAGGAAGTTGAACAAAATCTCTCAAAGCAACATAGGCCTCTGCCTGCCTGTCATTGCCAGGGCTCCTGCCATCCACATTTGGTAACGGTACCAACTTCATGCTTTGTCCTCACCTGGTACAGACCCAAGTACTCTAGGACATCATGGGACCAGATCCCTGCCCACATGAAGATATGGGATTAAAGTTACTGCTGCGCACAGTTCAGTTCAGTTCAGTTGCTCAGTCGTGTCCGACTCTTTGTGACCCCAGGAATCGCAGCATGCCAGGCCTCCCTGTCCATCACTAATTTCCAGAGTTCACTCATACTCATGCCCACCGAGTCAGGGATGCCATCAAGCCATCTCATTCTCTGTCGTCCCCTTCTCCTCCTTCCCCCAATCCCTCCCAGCATCAGAGTCTTTTCCAAAGAGTCAACTCTTCGCATGAGGTGGCCAAAGTACAGGAGTTTCAGCTTTAGCATCATTCCTTCCAAAGAAATCCCAGGGCTGATCACCTTCAGAATGGACTGGTTGGATCTCCATGCAGTCCAAGGGACTCTCAAGAGTCTTTTCCAACACCAAAGTTCAAAAGCATCAATTCTTCGGCACTCAGCCTTCTTCACAGTCCAACTCTCACATCCATACATGACCACAGGAAAAACCACAGCCTTGACTAGACAGACCTTTGTTGGCAAAGTAATGTCTCTGCTTTTGAATATGCTATCTAGGTTGGTCACACCTTTCCTTCCAAGGAGTAAGCGTCTTTTAATTTCATGGCTGCAGTCAACATCTGCAGTGATTTTGGAGCCCAGAAAAATAAAGTCTGACACTGTTTCCACTGTTTCCCCATCTATTTCCCTTGAAGTGATGGGACAGGATGCCATGATCTTCGTTTTCTGAATGTTGAGTTTTAAGTCAACTTTTTCACTTTCCACTTTCACTTTCATCAAGAGGCATTTTAGTTCCTCTTCACTTTCTGCCATAAGGGTGGTGTCATCTGCATATCTGAGGTTACTGATATTTCTCCCAGCAATCTTGATTCCAGCTTGTGTTTCTTCCAGTCCAGCGTTTCTCATGATATAATCTGCATATAAGTTAAATAAACAGGGTGACAATATACAGCCTTGACATACTCCTTTTCCTATTTGGAACCAGTCTGTTGTTCCATGTCCAGTTCTAACTGTTGCTTCTTGACCTGCATAGAGATTTCTCAAGAGGCAGGTCAGGTGGTCTGGTATTCCCATCTCTTTCAGAATTTTCCACAGTTTATTGTGATCCACACAGTCAAAGGCTTTGACATAGTCAATAAAGCAGAAATAGATGTTTTCTGGAACTCTCTTGCTTTGTCAATGATCCAGTGGATGTTGGCAATTTGATCTCTGGTTCCTCTGCCTTTTCTAAAACCAGCTTGAACATCAGGAAGTTCACGGTTCACATATTGCTGAAGCCTGGCTTGGAGAATTTTGAATATTACTATAGCAGCATGTGAGATGAGTGCAACTGTGCAGTAATTTGAGCATTCTTTGGCATTGCCTTTCTTTGGGATTGGAATGAAAACTGACTTTGCCAATCCTGTGGTCACTGCTGAATTTTCCAAATTTGCTGGCATATTGAGTGCAGCACATTCACAACATCATCTTTCAGGATTTGAAATAGCTCAACTGGAATTCCATCACCTCTACTAGATTTTTTTGTAGTGATGCTTTCTAAGGCTCACTTGACTTCATATTCCAGGATGTCTGGCTCTAGGTCAGTGGTCACATCCTCGTGATTATCTGAGTCGTGAAGATCTTTTTTGTACAGTTCTTCTGTGTATTCTTGCCACCTCTTTTTAATATCTTCTGCTTCTGTTAGATCTATACGATTTCTGCCCTTTATTGAGACCATCTTTGCACAAAATATTCCCTTGATATCTCTAATTTTCTTGAAGACATCTATAGTCTTTCCCATTCTGTTGTTTTCCTCTATTTCTTTCTATTGATAGCTGAGGAAGGCTTCCTCATCTCTTCTTGCTATTCTTTGGAAATCTGCATTCAGATGCTTATATCTTTCCTTTTCTCCTTTGCTTTTCGCTTCTCTTCTTTTCACAGTTATTTGTAAGGCCTCCCCACACAGCCATTTTGCTTTTTTTAATTTCTTTTCCATGGGGAATGTCTTGATCCCTGTCTCCTATACAATGTCACGAACCTCATTCCATAGTTCTTCAGGCACTCTATCTATCAGATCGAGGCCCTTAAATCTATTTATCATTTACACTGTATAATAATAAAGGATTTGATGTAAGTCATACCTGAATGGTCTAGTGGTTTTCCCTACTTTCTTCAATTTAAATCTGAATTTGGCAATAAGGAGTTCATGATCTGAGCCACAGTCAGCTCCCGATCTTGTTTTTGTTGACTGTATAGAGCTTCTCCATCTTTGGCTGCAAAGAACATAATCAATCTGATTTTGGTGTTGACCATCTGGTGATGTCCATGTGTAGAGTCTTCTCTTGTGTTGTTGGAAGAGGGGGTTTGCTATGACCAGTGCATTTTCTTGGCAAAACTCTATTAGTCTTTGCCCTGCTTCATTCCATATTCCAAGGCCAAATTTGCCTGTTACTCCAGGTGTTTCTTGACTTCCTACTTTTGCATTCCAGTCCCCTATAATGAAAAGGACATCTTTTTTGGGTGTTAGTTCTAAAAGGTCTTGTAGGTTTTCATAGAACCGTTCAACTTCAACTTCTTCAGTGTTACTGGTTGGGGCTTAGACTTGGATTACTGTGATATTGAATGGTTTGCCTTGGAAACGAATGGAGATCATTCTTGCATTTTTGAGATTGCATCCAATACTGCATTTCAGACTCTTTTGTTGACCATGATGGCCACTCAATTTCTTCTGAGGGATTCCTGCCTGCAGTAGTAGATATAATGGTCATCTGAGTTAAATTCACCCATTCCAGTCCATTTGAGTTTGCTGATTCCTAGAATGTCGACGTTCACTCTTGCCATCTCTTGTTTGACCACTTCCAATTTGCCTTGATTCATGGACCTGACATTCCAGGTTCCTATACAATATTGCTCTTTACAGCATCAGACCTTGCTTCTACCACCAGTCACATCCACAGTTGGGTATTGTTTTTGCTTTGGCTCCATCCCTTCTTTCTTTCTGGAGTTTTTTCTCCACTGATCTCCAGTAGTATATTGGGCACCTACTGACCTGGGGCGTTCTCTTTCAGTATCCTATCATTTTGCCTTTTCATACTGTTCATGGGAAGGAAATTAAAAATTAAATAGAAACAGTGACTATAAAAATACAATGACCCAAAATCTATGGGATGCAACAAAAGCAGTTCTAAGAGGGAAGTTTGTAGCAACACAATCCCAACTCAAGAGAAAAAGCTTTCAAACAACCTAACCTTATGCCAAAAGCAACTGTAGAAACAGGAAGGAAACCCCAAGGTTAGTAGAAGGAATGAAATCATAAAGATATGTGCAGAAGTAAATGAAATAAAACCAAAAATAAAGAGCAATAAATAATTAGTTCTTTGAGAGATAAACAAAATTGTTAAAAGTTATAGCAATACTCATCAAGAAAAAAGTGAGAAGATACAAATCAATAAATTTAGAAATGGAGGGCGGCTCTAAGATGGCTGTGAAATAGGACTGGGAGACCACTTTCTCCACCACAAATTCATCAAAAGATCATTTGAATGCTGAGCAAATACCACAAAGCAACTTCTGAATGCTCTAGGAGGACACCAGGCACCCAGAAAGGCAGGTCATTGTCTTTGAAAGGCGGTAGAACACAATATAAAAGATAAAAAAAAAAAAAAAAAGAGACAAAAGAGTTTGGGACAGAGAACCAGCTCCAGGAGGGAGTCTTAAAAGAGAAGTTTCCAAACACCAGGAGACTCTCTCACTGGCGGGTCTATGGGGAGTTTTGGAATCTCAGAGGGAAATGTAACAGGGAGGAAAAAATAAAGAAATAAAACTCACAGATTACGTGTCCAACTACAACTACTTGCAGAGAAGTAGCCCAGATGCTCACGTCTGCCACCACCAAGCAGAGGATGAACAGGGAAGCACGCGTTGCACTACTTAGGGTAAGGACCAGGCCTGAATGCCCTAAGGGCAATCTGAGGGAGCTAACATGAGATAGCAACCCAAACCGTGGGATAGCCAGAGAGGGAGGAAAAAAAGAGGAAAGAGAGAACTTTCTCATGAAAAGCTCTAACCTAAGGCACTGCCAGGCCTGTTCACAGAACAAAGGACTGGGCCAATACCAGCAGAGAGCTAGCCAGCTGTGGACTGGCCAATCCCCTGCCGGAGGCAGGGAGGCAAGAAGGCACCAGCCAGAGCCAGAAGGAAAGGGGCAAACTCGGCCCCAGAGATGGCATCCCCTACTAAACTGCGAGCAGGCTCTCAGTTGCTAACCAAGTCTTCCTGGGATCCTGGATGGTTGACATCCATCAGGAGGTCATAGCCAGAGATCAACTCCCCAAAAGAGACACATGGCACACCTGAGATGCAACTGTGCACCCAAGAAACAGAACGGCTGGGACCAGGGAGGTGATAAGACACACCACACTTGGGGAGTGTGTGCTCGCCAAGCACCTGGTCACCTGAGTTGCTAGACCTGGGAAGGGCACAAAATGCGGGCACAAAACACAGGCCTAACTGAGTCTGTGCCTTTGTGGAGTACCCAAGAACCTGAACCTGAGCAAAGTAGATCTGGGAAGTGCATGCAACCCAGGGCCCGCCTCAGACAGTTCCATGGCAGAGCAACCTGAAGCCTAAGCAGTGTAGACCAGGAAAGTACACATATTGTGAGCAGGGGCAAACCCAGTGCAACCCAGACACTGCAAGTACTCCCCACACATGCCAGTGATATTTGTATGCAGTGTTCCTCACTCCCTACAGCACAATTTAACAAGTGAGCCTAAATAAATGACTACCTTCACTCCCTTGTGTCAGGGCTGAAGTTAGATACTGAAGAGACTTGAAAACAGCAGAAGCCAAAATAAACAAAGAAGAGGGAACAACTCTGTAAGTGAGGTACAATAGATTAAAACCCTGTAGTTAACACTGACTACATTGGAAGGGACCCTTAGACCTTGAGAAGTATAAGGTGGAACAAGCAACTATATGAAACTGAACTGACCACACACTGCCCTCAACAGCTCTAGAAAAATTCCTCTATATACTTTACTATTATCATTTTTAATTTATTTTTAATTTTTTAAAAGTTTTAACTTCTTTATTAATCCTTTAATTTTCATTTTTAAAACCTACTATTACCTTGAAAAAAAGACCCTATTTTTAGAGGAAATTTCACATTTTTAATATAAATTTTGCATTTTTTTAATATTGTATTTTTCAGTGTCTAATCTCTACCCTTGATTTTTAATCTTTGTTTTTTGGTATTTGTTATCAATTTTATACCTTTAAGAATCCAATCTGCACTACCCATTTTTACTTAGGAGTGTGATTACTGGCTTGATTGCTCTCTCCCCTCTTGACTCTCCTTTTTCTCTCCCAGGTAACCTCTATCTCCTCTATCCTCCTTCTCTTCTCTACTTAACTCTGTGACTATCTTTGGAAGTTTCAGGCTGTGGAGAAAACTTAGGGAACTGATCACATTCTAGATTGGTCTCTATCCTTTTTACTCCCCCTCCTCTCCTCCTGATCACCTCTATCTCCTTCCTCCCTCTTCTCTTCTCTATTGAACTCCGTGCACCTGAGTGTTCCACACTGTGGAGAGCAAATAGGAAATGGATTACTAGCTAGACTGCTCTCGCCCCTTTTGATTCCCCCTCTTCTCCTCCTTTTCTCTTGAAATTCTCTGGGTGTCCCTCACTGTGGAGAATATTTTCACCATTAACCTAGGTGTTTTGTCACTGGTGCTGTATGGATAGAGAAGTCTTGAGGCTACTACAAGAATAAGACTGAAAGCCAGAGACAGGATGCCTAAAATCAAAACTTGAGATCACCAGAAATCTCCTGATTCAAGGGACCATTAATCAACAAAAACTCATCAAAAATCCTCCATACCTACACTGAAACCAAGCTCCACCAAAGAGCCAACAAGTTCCACAGCAAGACATATCAAGCTAATTCTCCAAAAAAGCAGCAACATAACCCTGAGCACAAAAACACAGTGGCCAAAAGTCACACCAAACCCATAGACACCTCATAACTCACTACTGGAGACTTCATTGCACTCCAGAGAGAAGAGATTCAGCTCCACACACCAAAACACCAACACAAGCTTCCCTAACCAGGAAACCTTAACAAGTCACTTGTCCAAACCCACCCACAGGGAAGACACTCCACAAAAAAGAGGAACCACAAACTCCCAGCATACAAAAAGGCCACTCCAAACACAGCAGTCTAAACAAGATGAAAAGGCAGAGAAATATTCAGCAGGTAAAGGAATATGATAAAAGCCCACCAAACCAAACAAAAGAGGAGGAGATAGGGAGTCTATCTGAAAAAGAATTCAGAATAATGATAGTAAAAATGATCCAAAATCTTGAAAACAAAATGGAGTTACAGATAAATAGTCTGGAAACAAGGATTGAGAAAATGCAAGAAATGCTTAACAAGGACTTAGAAGAAATAAACAAAAGTCAATCAATCAAAAATAATGCAATCTCTGGGATCAAAAGTACCCTGGAGGGAACCAACAGTATAATAACTGAGGCAGAAGATAGTATAAGTGAGTTGGAAGATAGAATGGTGTAAATAAATGAAACAGAGAGGAAAAAAAGAATTAAACGAAATGAGGACAACCTCAGAGACGTCTGGAACAATGTCAAACACCCTAACATTCCAATCATAGGAGTCCCAGAAGAAGAAAGCAAAAAGAAAGGCCATGAGAAAATACTTGAGGAGATAATAGTTGAAAACTTCCCTGAAATGGAGAAGTAAATAGCCACCCAAGTCCAAGAAACCCAGAGATACCTAAAATGGATAAACCCAAAGCGAACACCCCAAAACACATATTAATCAAATTAATAAAGATCAAACACAAAGAACAAATATTAAAAGCAGCAAGGAAAAAACAACAAATAACACAGAAGGGGATTCCCGTAAGGATAACAGCTGATCTTTCAATAGAAAATCTTCAAGCCAGAAGGGAATGGCAGGACTTACTTAAAGTGATGAAAGAGAAAAACCTACAACCCAGATTTCTGTACCCAGCTAAGATCTCATTCACACATGAAGGAGAAATCAAAAGCTTTACAGAAAAGCAGAAGCTTAGAGAATTCAGCACTACCAAACCAGCTCTCCAACGAATGCTAAAGGATCTTCTCTATACAGGAAACACAGAAAAGGATTATAAGCACAAACAAAAACAAGAGAGTAAATAGCAACTGGATCATACTAATCAATAATTATCTTAAATGTAAATGAGCTGAATGTCCCAACCAAAAGACAAAGACAGGCTAAATGGATACAAAAACAAGATCCCTATATATGTTGTCTACAAAAGACCCACCTCAAAACTAGGGACTCATACAGACTGAAAGTGAAGGGCTGGAAAAAAGATATTTCACTGAAATGGAGACCAAAAGAAAGCAGAAGTAACAATATTCATATCAGATAAAGTAGACTTTGAAATAAAGCCTTGAAAAGAGACAAATAAGGACACTACATAATGATCAAAGGATCAATCAAAGAAGAAGATATAGAAATTATAAATATATATGCACCCAACATAGGAGCACTGCAATATGTCAGGCAAACACTAACAAGTATAAAAGGGGAAATTAACAATAACAGAATAATGTTGGGAGACTTTAATATCCCATCACACCTATGGATAGATCAACTAAACAGAAAATTAGCAAGGAAACACAAATTTTAAATGATTCAATGGGCCAGTTAGACTGAATTTATATCTATAGGATATTTTACCCCTAAACAATGAATTTCACCTTTGTCTCAAGTGCACATGGAACCATCTTCAGGATAGATCACATCCTGGGCCATAAATCTAGCCTTGATAAATTCAAAAAAATAGAAATAATCTCAAACAACTTTTCTGATAACAATGAAGTAAAATTAGATGTCAACTATAGAAAAAAAAAGCTATAAAAAATACAAACATATGGAAGCTAAAGTACATACTTCTAAGTAGTCAACATATAATAGAAGAAATTAAAAAATAAATCAAAATTTGCCAAGAAATGAATGAAAATGAAAGCACAACCACCCAAAATCTATGGGACATGTAAAAGTAGTGCTAAGAGGAAGATTCATAGCAATACAAGCCTACCTCGAGAAACAGGAGATAAATCAAATAAATAACCTAATCCTACACCTAAAGCAACTAGGAAAGGAAGAAGTAAAGAGCCCCAGGTTTAGTAGAAGGAAAGAAATAACAAAAATTATGGCAGAAATAGATGCAGAAGAAACAAAAGAGACCATAGCAAAAATCAACAAAGCTAAAAGCTGACTCTTTGAGAAGATAAATAAAATAGACAGACCATCAACCAGACTCATTAACAAACAAAGGGAGAAGAATCAAATCAACAAAATTTGAAATAAAAATGGGGAAATCCATTGTGTATATGTACCACAGCTTTCTTATCCATTTGTAAAGCAATTATCCTCCATTAAAAATAAATAAAAAATTTTAAAATATGGAAAAAAAATGGGGAAATCACAACAAAAAAACAAAGAAATACAAAGGATCATAAGAGACTACTTTGAGCAATTATATGCCAATAAAATGGAAAACTTGGAAGAAATGGACAAATTCTTAGAAAAGTACAACTTTCCAAAAATGAACTAGGAAGAAATAAAAAATCTTAACAGATCCATCACAAGCACAGAAATCAAAACCATAATCAACAATCTTCTAACAAACAAAAGCCCAGGATTGGATGGCTTCATAGCTGAATTCTACCAAAAATTCAGAGAAGAGCTAACACCTATCCTACTCAAACTCTTCCAGAAAATTGCAGAAGAAGGTAAACTTCCAAACTCATTCTATGAGGCCACCATCACTCTAATTCCCAAACCAAACAAAGATGCCACAAAAAAAGAAAACTACAGGCCAATATCACTGATGAACACAGACGCAAAAATTCCTAAAAATTTTTAGCAAACAGAATCCAAAAACATATTAAAAAGATCATACATCATGACCAAGTGGGCTTTATCACAGGAATGCAAGGATTCTTCAATATTTGCAAACCAATCAATGTGATACATCACATTAACAAATTAAAAGATAAAAACCCTATGATTATCTCAATAGACGTAGAGTAAGCCTTTGGAAAATTCAACATCCACTTATGATAAAAAAAAAAAGCATAGAAGGAACATATCTCAAAATAATAAAAGTCATATATGATAAACCCACAAGAAACATTATTCTCCATGCTGAAAAATTGAAAGCATTTCCCCTAAAGTCAGGAACAAACAAGGGTGCCCACTCTCACTACTACTATTCAACATAGTCTTGGAAGTTTTGGCCACAGCAATCAGAGCAGAAAAAGAAATAACAGGAATCCAGATTGGAAAAGAAGAAGTAAAACTCTCACTGTTTGCAGATACATGCTTCTCTACATAGAAAACACTAAAGACTCCACCAGAAAATTACTAGAGCTAATTAATGATTACAGCAAAGTTGCAAGGTATAAAATTAAGACACATAAATCCCTTGCATTCGTATACACTAAGAATGAGAAACAGAAAAAAATAAAAATTCAGGAAATAATGTCCATCACCATTGAAATGAAAAGAATAAAATACTTAGGGATGAATCTACCTAAAGAAACAAAAGACCTATATATAGAGAACTATAAAAGACTGATGAAAGAAATTAAAGATGAGACAAATAGATGGGGAAATATACCAAGTTCAAGGATCAGAAGAATCAATATAGTGAAAATGAGAATACTACCCAAAGTAATCTATAGATTCAGTGCAATCCCTATCAGGCTACCAACAGTATTTTTCAGAGAATTAGAACAAATAATTTCACAATTTGTTTAGAATTATGAAAAGCCTTGAATAGCCAAATGAATCTTGAGAAAGAAGAATGGAAGTGGAGGTATCAATCTTCATGACTTCAGGCTATAGTAGATAGCCAAAGAATTGATGCTTTTGAACTGTGGTGTTGGAGAAGACTCTTGAGAGTCCCTTGAACTGCAAGGAGATCTAACCAGTCCATCCTAAAGGAGATCAGTCCTGGGTGTTCATTGGAAGGACTGATGCTAAAGCTGAAACTCCAATATTTTGGCCACCTCATGCGAAGAGTTGACTCATTGGAAAAGACTCTGATGCTGGGAGGGATTGAGGGCAGGAGGAGAAGGGGAACACAGAGGATGAGATGGCTGGATGGCATCACTGACTCGATGGACGTGAGTCTGAGTGAACTTCAGGAGTTGGTGATAGGGAGGCCTGGCATGCTGTGATTCATGGTGTCACAAAGAGTCGGGCACAACTGAGCAACTAAACTGAACTGAGCTGACTGATACAGGATAGAAGTGGTATGGATCTAAAGGAAGCAGAAGATATTAAGAAGAGGTGACAAGAATACATAGAAGAGTTATAGAAAAAGAGATCTTAGTGACCCAGATAACCACGATGGTGTGATTACTCACCTAGAGCTAGAAATCCTGGAGTAGAAAGGCAAGTGGGCCTTAGGAAGCATCACTGCAAACAAAGCTAGTGTAGTTGATGGAAGCACACTTGAGCAACTTCAAGTTCTAAAAGATGATGTTGTTAAAGTGCTTCACTCAGTATGCCAGAAAATTTGGAAAACTCAGCAGTGGCCACAGGACTGGAAAAGATCAGTTTTTATTCCAATCCTAAAGAAAAGCAGTGCCTAAGAATGTTCAAGCTACCATACAATTGCACTCATCTCAAATGCTAGTAAAGTAATGCTCAAATTTCTCCAAGCCAGGTTTGAACAACACATGAACTGAGAACCTCCAGATATTCAAGCTAGATTTAGAAATGCCAGAGGAACAAGAGATCAAATTGCCAACATCCGTTGGATCATAGAAAAAGCAAGAGAGTTCCAGGAAAAAACATCTACTTCTGTTTTACTAACTATGCCAAAGCCTTTGACTGTGTGTCACTATATATACATTTTTCAATAGATGGGAATAACATTCTACCTTACCTGACTCCTGAGAAATCAGTATTCAGGTCAAAAAGCAACATTTAGAACTGGACATGGAACAACTGACTGGTTCCAAATTGGAAAAAGGGTATAACAAGGCTGTATGTTGTCATCCTGCTTATTTAACTTACATGCAGACTACATCATGCCAAATGCCAGGCTGGATGAAGCACAAGCTGGAATCAAGATTGCTGGGAAAAATATCAATAACCTCAGATATGACACCACCCTTATGGCAGAAAATGAAGAGGAACTGAAGAGCCTCTGGATGAAAATGAAAAAGGAGATTGAAAAATCTGGCTTAAACTCAACATTCAAAAAATTAAGATCACAGCATTTGGTCCCATTACTTCATGGCAAATAGATAGTGAAGCAATGGAGAATGATTGAAGACAGGAGGAGAAGGGGATGACAGAGGTTGGCTGGCATCACTGACTTGATGGACATGAGTTTGAGCAAGCTCCAGGAATTGGTGGTGGACAGGGAAGCCTGGCTTCTGCAGTCCACAGGTCCCTAAGAATCCAACATGATTGTGTGACTGACCTGAACTGAACAGAATGCAAAGAATCTTAGAAAAGTAGACTCTTCCATGACTGACCTAGAAGAAATAGAAAATATCAACTGATATTTTCAATCACAAGCAATGAAATCAATACTGTGATTAAAAATCTTCCATCAAATGAAATTCCAAGAGCAGATGTCTTCATAGGTGAATTCTATTAAACATTTAGAGAAGACCTGATGGATACCCTTCTTAAACTCTTGCAGAAAATTGAAAAGGGTGTAGCACTCAAAATCACCTTCTACAGAGCCAACATCACTTTGATATCAAAACCAGACAAAAATATCACAAAAATGAGAATTACAGACAAATACCGCTGATGAATATAGATCCAAACATCCTAAATACTAGAAATCCAAATCCAACAACACATTAAAAGCGTCATGCATGATGATCAAGAAAATCAAGTAGGATTTATCCTAAGGAAATAATGATTCTTCAATACATGAAGATCAAAAAATGCAGTAAATTATATTAAGAGAATGAACAAAAAAGCACATGATCATCTCATTGGATGAGATAAAAGCTTTAGACAAAATTCAACACCCATTTGTGATGAAAACTCTGTAGAAGAACAAGACAAGGTTGTCAACTCTAGCCACTTTTAATCAACATAGTCTTGGATGTGCTAGCTGCATCAATTAGAGAGGAAAAAGAAATAAAAAGAATCCAAATTGGAAAAAGAGAAGTAAATCTGTCACTGTTTGTAAATAACATGAAACTATACATGCGTTCATATGTGCTAAGTTGCTTTAGTCGTGTGTGATTCTCTGTGACCCTGTGGACTGTAGCCTGCCAGGCTACCTTGTCCATGGGATTCTCCAAGCAAGAATACTGGAATGGATTGTCATGCCCTCCTCCAAGGAATCTTGCTCACCCAGGGACTGAACGAGTGTCTGCATTGGCAGGTGGGTTCTTTACCACTAGTGCCACCTGGGAAACCCAATACTATAACGTACCAAATCCTAAAGATTATGTCAGAAGACTAATGAGTGCTAATCAATTAATTTAGTAAAATTGTAGGTTACAAATTTAAAACATAGAAATCTTTTTAATTCCTATAAACTAATAGTGAATATTCAGAAAGATAAATAAAGAAAACAATTCTATTTATAATTGCAATAATATAATAAAATATTTAGTAATAAACCTACTGAAGGAGGTAAAAGATCTGTATGCAGAACAGTATAAGATACTGATGAAAGACATCAAAGATGGCACAAATAAATAGAGAGATATCACATGTTCTTGAATTGGAAAAAGCAAAATTGTGAAAATGACTATCCAAAGAAAATTACACATTCAATGAGATCTCTATCAAATTATCAATGGCAGTTTTCACTGAACAAACTCTGAAAATTTTACAGTTATTTATGGAAACAGAAAAAACTTCAAAATAGTCAAAGCAATCTTGATAAAGAAAAATGGAGCCAGAGGAACAAGGCTCCCTGACTTCTGACTATAATAAAAAACTATAGTGATCAAGACAGTATGGTAATGGTACAAAAATAGAAATATAGACTTATGGAACAGGACAGAAATCCCAGTGATAAACACATGAACACATGGTCCCCTAATCTATGATACAGGAGGCAAGAATGTACACTGGTGAAGAGACATCCTCTTTAAGAAGTGGTTCTGGGAATATTGGAGAGCCATATGTAAAACACTGAAATTAGAATACTCCTAACACCATAAACAAAAATAAATTCAACATGGTTTAAAGACCTGAATATGAGGGCAGATATTATGAAACGTTTAGAGGAAAACATAGGCAGAGAACTCTTTGATATGAATCACAGAAGAATCTTTTAGACCTATCCCCTAGAGTAATAAAAATTAACAAATGGTAGCTAACTAAACTTAAAAGCTGCTGTACAGCAAAGAAAACCATCAAAATGAAGAAGAAACCCATAGAATGGCAGAAAACACTTACAAAAAAGCAACTGACAAAGGATTACTCTCCATAATATGCAAAGAGCTCATGCACCTCAGTATCAGAAAAAGCAAACAAAAAATGGACAGAAGGCCTAAATATACATTTCTTCAAATAAGACATACAAAAGGCCAAGAAGAACATGAGAAGATGCTCAATGCCACTAATTATTAGAGAAATGTAAATCAAAGCTACAATGAGGCATCACCTCACATGAGTCAGAATGGCCATGATTAAAAAATCTAAAAACAATAAATCCTAGAGAGGGTGTGGAGAAAAGGGATACTTTTTGCACTGTTGGTGGGAATGTATCTTGATAGGCCACAATGGAAAACACTATGAAGGTACCTAAAAAACTAAAGATAGAACTATCATATGACTCAGCAATCACACTACTGATCATATATACTGAGAAAACTATAAATAAAAAAGATACACACACCTAAACATTCATTGCAATGCTGTTTACAATAGCCAGGGCATGGAAGAAAAGGGACCAAAGGAACAAATAAAATACTATATGTATGCAATGAAATATTACTCAGCCATTAAAAGGAACAAAGTTGGGTCATTTGTAGAAACTTGGATGGTCCTATAGAATGTCATACAGAATGAAGTAAGTCAGAAAGAGAAAAACAAATAGCATATGATTAGGCATAACTGCCAAATCTATAAAAAAAATGGTATAGATTATTTTGTTTTCAAAATAGAAATAGAGTCACAGATTTACCAAAAAAAAAAAAAAAAATGTATGGACACCATAGTGGGAATGATGTTGGTGTGATGAATTAGGATATTGGGATTTTCTTATGTACACTATTTAAATTATGCATCAAATAGACAACTAATGAGAACCTACTATGTAGTCCAGGGAACCATTCACAGAAAAGGGGTGCCTAAAAGGAGAGGAAATAAAAAAGGAGGGGATATGTGTATATGCATAGATGATTCACGTTGCCATATGGTAGAAACTAAAACCCATCTGAATGTAAATTTCCAAAAAATAGAAAGGAGTGATTAGAAAGTCTTCCTCAGTTAAAAATGCAAAGAAATAGAGGAAAACAATAAAATGGGAAAGACTAGAGAACTCTTCAAGAATATGAGAGATACAAAGGGAATATTTCATGCAAAGATGGGCACAATAAAGGACAGGAATAGTATGGACCTAACAGAAGCAGAAAATATTAAGAAGAGGTGGCAAGAATACACAAAAGAGCTATAGAAAAAAGATCTTCATGACCCAGATAACCACGATGGTGTGATCACTCACCTAGAGCTAGACATCCTGCAATACGAAGTCAGGTGGGCCTTAGGAAGCATCACTACTAAAAAAGCTAGAGCAAGTGATGGAATTCCAGGTGAACTATTTCAAATCCTAAAAGATAATGCTGTTAAAGTGCTTCACTCAAAATGCCAGTAAATATGGAAAAATCAGCAGTGGCCACAGGACTGGAAAACATCAGTTTTCTTTCCAATCCCAAACAAGAGCAATGGCAAAGAGTGTCAAGATTACCATACAATTGGACTCATTTCACAAGCTAGCAAAGTAATGCTCAAAATTCTCCAAGTGAGGCTTCAAAAGTACATGCACCCAGAATATCCAGATGTACAAGCTGGATTTAGAAAAGGCAGAGGAAACAGAGATCAAATTGCCAACATCCATTGGTTCATAGAAAAAGCAAGAGAACTGCAGAAAAACATCTACTTCTGCTTAATTGACTACTCTAAATCTTATGTGTGGATCACAACAAACTGTGGATAATTCTTAAAGTGATGGGAATACCAGACCACCTTACCTGCCTCCTGAGAAACCTGTATACAGATCAAGAAGCAACAGGTAGAACCAGACATGGAACAGTTCAGTTCAGTTCAGTTCAATCTCTCAGTCGTGTCCGACTCTGCGAGCCCATGAATTGCAACATGCCAGGCTTCCCTGTCCATCACCAACTTCCAGAGTTCACTCAATCTCATGTCCATCGAGTCAGGGATGCCATCCAGCCATCTCATCCTCTGTCGTCCCCTTGTCCTCCTGCCCCCAATCCCTCCCAGCATCAGAGTCTTTTCCAATGAGTCAACTCTTCACATGAGGTGGCCAAAGTATTGGAGTTTCGGATTTAGCATCAGTCCTTCCAAAGAACACCCAGGACTGATCTTTAGAATGGACTGTTTGGATCTCCTTGCAGTCCAAGGGACTCTCAAGAATCTTCTCCAACACCACAGTTCAAAAGCACCAATTCTTCGGCATTCAGTTTTCTTCACAGTCCAACTCTCACATCCATACATGACTACTGGAAAAACCATAGCCTTGACTAGACGGACCTTTGTTGGCAAAGTAATGGCTCTGTTTTTGAATATGCTACCTAGGTTGGTCATAACTTTCCTTCCAAGGAGCAAGCGTCTTTTAATTTCATGGCTGCAGTCACCATCTGTAGTGATTTTGGAGCCCCCAAAAATAAAGTCTGACACTGTTTCCACTGTTTCCCCATCTATTTCCCATGAAGTGATGAGACCAGGTGCCATGATCTTAGTTTTCTGAATGTTGACCTTTAAGCCAACTTTTTCACCCTCCTCTTTCACTTTCATCAAAAGGCTCTTCAGTTCCTCTTCAATTTCTGCCATAAATGTGGTGTCATCTGCATATCTGAGGTTATTGATATTTCTTCCAGCAATCTTGATTCCAGCTTGTGCTTCTTCCAGCCCAGCGTTTCTCATGATGTACTCTGCATATACATTAAATAAGCAGGGTGACAACATACACTCTTGATGGACTCCTTTTCCTATTTGGAACCAGTCTGTTGTTCCATGTCCATTTCTAACTGTTGCTTCCTGACCTGCATATAGGTTTCTCAAGAGGCAGGTCAGATGGTCTGGTATTCCCATCTCTTTCAGAATTTTCCACAGTTTATTGTGATCCACACAGTCAAAGGCTTTGGCACAGTCAATAAAGCAGAAATATATGTTTTTCTGGACAAGTATAAAAGAATACTTTTACAATAGTTTGGATATTTAAAAAAATAATCTTCATGATTTCCTGTCCTCATAATCAAAATGTTAAGGAATTTTTTTTTTCAAGTAAAAAAGTGTATGAATCCATGGAAGTGGAAAATTCTATTGAATCACTTTATAAAACAAATTTTACTTAAACAGATATTCATTGTGTTGGGAACTGGAGATATAGAAACAAATGTGCACAATCATTTCCCACAAGAAGCTTATAATCTAATGACATTGCTGAAAAGTGATTTACATGCAAACAGTGTGGATTCCATCTGCTAACTTGCTAGAACTGCCAAATTCCAGACTCAATTATGAACTATCAGAACCTACACATTAATGATACTTCCAAGATACATGCACATTAAAATTTGAGAAGCACTGATCAAATGCATCACATCAGTGATATTCATTAAGGGTCTGAGGATTGGAAGTGGTTTGTGAAGTGATCAATGATAAAATAAAAGTAGCAATTAAGAACGGAGAAGGCAATGGCACCCCACTCCAGTACTCTTGCCTGGAAAATCCCATGGACAGAGTAGCCTGGTAGGCTGCAGTCCATGGGGTCACTAAGAGTCGGACATGACTGAGCGACTTCACTTTCACTTTTCACTTTCATGCATTGGAGAAGGAAATGGCAACCCACTCCAGTGTTCTTGCCTGGAGAATCCCAGGGACGGGGGAGCCTGGTGGGCCGCCTTCTATGGGGTTGCACAGAGTTGGACACGACTGAAGTGAGTTAGCAGCAGCAGCAGCAGGAATTAAGAAAACACATTTAGAAATTTTTATGGAATCTTGACAATATAGCAACATCAAAATATGGCTAGTGGGTTTGAATTTTATATATATCTGCTGTTTCATTTTTCCATTTTCAGTAATCATTTTATTCTATTTAATAAAATTATATTTTTGTTACAGACTATTACAAAAAGACATTTAGATGCTTCTGAATAGTCTCAACTGTTACTTCCCTCAAGATACAGTCCTTGATTCCGTGACTGGTAACACAGAGCTTGTAGTTGTTCGGAGATGGCAATGGCACCCCACTCCAGTACTCTTGCCTGGAAAATCCCATGGATGGAGGAGCCTGGCAGGCTGCCATCTATGGGGTCTCTAAGAGTCAGAGACGACTGAGCGACTTCACTTTCACTTTTCACTTTCATGCATTGGAGAAGGAAATGGCAACCCACTCCAGTGTTCTTGCCTGGAGAATCCCAGGGACGGGGGAGCCTGGTGGGCTGCCATCTGTGGGGTCGCACAGAGTCGGACACGACTGAAGCGAGGCAGCAGCAGCAGCAGTTGCCTTAAGAGTTATCTCAGCTGGGTTTGATTCTTCACCTGGTGGGGTGACCCAAACCCTTAAGGAATAAGGGTTGGGTTGCCTGGATTGAGTTGTAGTTTTCCATTAACCTTAGTTACAGGACATGGCAATTCTAAGCTATGCCCTGTGCAAGCTCCTATATTCCAGATATGCTTTCCTTTGCCTCTACTGTGGAATAGTAGTACAATTTACTCTTAGAAACTGAATCAATCACCCTAGACAACCATTATTCCTTTTTTTCCCTTTGATTCAAAGGCATAATTACCCCCAATGTGATCAGGTGGCCTTCATAACTTCCAGATTAATGAAAACATTACTGTGTCTCCTGGTATGAAAATTCCTCCCTCTGGAACAAATAACTCTGCCAGAAAAGCATAATGTTATAGAACCAGGAAGCAAAGTTTTGCTATTTTTTTCTCTAGGGAATAGTAGCACTCCCATTTCCTCTGCTTTATATATGGACCTGTGAATCCTGGCTAAGGGAAAAGTAGCACCATATATTAAATCTATTCAAAGCATATACATCCTTCTGAAAAAGATTGATCTTATTCTGCAAGGTATTTCCATCTAGATGGAACAAGTACCAAGTCATCACAGATCATTTCACTATTTGATCAAGCTAGTTGTTTCAATATGGTTGAAACATGATAAGACCAATGAAGTTTATGTGGCTTATTGCCACACTTCTCTTGCTGTAAAGTGAGTTCTTTGAACAGAATCAATGCTATGTGGTGTACAATAACAGTGTATGAGGCATACTCTAAGTCCATAAATGGTAGTTTTGGCAGAAACAATGCATGCATAGAAAACAAATTATCATCTAGCATGTCTATTCCAGCAAGAACCAAACACTGTCGTTCTATGACAGAAGCAGTCCAGTATAATCAACCTGCCACCATGTAGCTAACTGATCATTTCAAATAATGGTGACAAGAGCTCACCGTTGGTTGTCAAGGGCAGACTGAGTGTTAATAGTAGCCATGGAAGGTTGGCCTTTTTATAGTTCAATATTAAATTACTTTTTTATATAAATATAGTTAATCACAATATTGCATTAGTTTCAAATGGACAGCATTGTAATTTGATATTTTTATAGATTATACTCCTTTTAATGTTATTATAAAATAATGACTTATTTCCCTGTGTTGTACAATATATTTTTCTTGCTTATTTATTCTGTACATCTTTTGTCTTTCTTAATACCAACACCCCCTATCTTGCCCCTCCCACGTTTCCTCTTTTCATTGGTAACCACCAGCTTGGTCTCTATATCTGTGAATTTGTTTCACTTTATATATATATATATATATATATATATATATATATATATATATACCCTCTATTTTTTCTACTTCATATAGGAGTGGAATAAATACATAGACTATTTATTGTTATCTGTCTGACTTATTTCACTAAGCATAATACTCTCTAGGTCCATCTGTGCTGTTTGAAATTGTGGAATTTTACTCCCTTTATGGCTGAGTAATATTCAAATGGGTGTGTATAGAGATAGAAGTACAGTTATATTTATATGTGTCTCTTATATGTACTTTTATCTGTTCATCTATTAATGGATGTTTAGGTTGCTGCCATATCTCAAGTGTTATAAATAATACTGTTATGAACATTAGGGTCCCTGTATCATTTTTTTTTTTTTTATAAATACCAGGGGTGGGGGGGAGTAGGATTTTTGAATCTTATGGTTTGTTGTCTATTTTTAGTTTTTTGATGAACCTACGAAATGGCTTCCACAGTGGGTACAACAATTGAAAATCTCATCAAAAGAATACTAGTGTTCCTTTTCCTCCACATCCTCAACAACATTTGTTATTTGTGCACATTTTGATGATAGCCATTTAGACAGATGTGGGTGATATCTCATTTTTTACTTGCATTTCTTTGATAGTTATGGTGAACATTGTTTCATTATTCTGTTGGCAACCTGTATATCTACCTCAGTAAAATGTCTATTCAGTTTTGCCAGGTCTTTACTTAGAATCTTTGTTTCTTTGTTATAGAGTTCTATGAGCTGTTTATAAATTTGGATATTAATCCCTCATTGGTCATATCATTTAAGAATACTTTTTTGAATTATATAGGCTGACTTTTAATTTTGTCACTGGTTTTTTTCTCTGTTAAAAAAGCTTTTGAGTTTAATTTGGTCCTATTTGTTTATTTTTGCTTTTATTAATTCTGCCTTACGAAACAGATCCAACAACTATTGCTACTATTTATGTCAAAGAATGTTCTGCCTATGTTCTCTTCTAGGCATTTTATAGTTTCAGGTCTTGCATTAAATGTAATCCATTTTAAGTTTAGTTTTGTATATATTGTGAGAACATGTTCTAATTTCCTTTTTTTACGTGTAGCTGTTCAGTATTCCCAGCACCACATGTTGAAAAGAATCTATTTTCTACTCCTTTGTCATAGATGGATTGATTATGTGTGTGGGATCATTTCTGAGCTCTCTATTCTGTTTCATTTATCTATGTCTGTTTTATGGCAATATCATACTATTTTGATTACTATAGCTTTGTAGTACAATCTGAAGATGGTGGTGTGATCCATTCAGTTTTGTTATTTTATCTCAAAGTTACTATGGTATTCAGGCTCCATTGTGGTTCCATATAAATTTAATGATTAATTTTCTACTTTTTGGAAAAATGTCATGGATATTTTGATAGGGATTGCATTCATCTGTAGATTGGTTGGAATAGTATGGACATTTTAATTATTTTAAATGATTCCAATTCAAGAACAAAATACACTTTTTCATCTATGTTTTATTTTCTATGTCCTTCATCAATATTTTACAGTTTTCAGGCTTTAGACCTTCTTGGGTATATTTATTTCCAGGTATTTTATTTTTTTAATATAATAGTAAATGGGATTGTTTCATTAATTTATATGTCTCATAGTTTATTATTAATGTATAGAAAATAAGTAGATTTCTGTATATTAATTCTCTACCCTTCATCTCTACTGAATTCATTTTTTATTTCTAATTTTATTGTGTGGATAATTTGGTTTTCTATATATAGTGCCATGTTATCTGCAATTAGTGACAGTTTTTTCTCTTCCATTCTAATTTGGATGCTATTTATCTCTTTTTCTTGTCTTATTGCTATTCCTAGATTTTGTAGTGTGTTAGTTACTCAGTCGTGTCTGAATTTTTGTGACTTTGTGGACTTGTAGCTCACCAGGCCCCGCTGTCCGTAGGATTCTCCAGGCAAGAATACTGGAGTGGGATGTCATTTCCTTCTCCAGGGGATCTTCCTGACCCAGGGATTGAATGTGGGTCTCCCACACTCCAGGCAGATTATTTACCATCTGAGTCACCAGGGAAGCCCTGGTGTACTCCTAATATTTTGTTAAATAGAAGTGGTGAGAGTGGGCATCTTTGTTACTGATTTCAAAGGAAAATATTTCAATTTCACTACTGAATATGATGCTAGCAGTGAATTTTCCAGCCTGTTCAGTTCAGTCTCTCAGTCGTGTCCAGCCGTTTGTGACCCTGTTGACTGCAGCACGCCAGGCTTCTCTGTCCATCAACCACCCTTGGAGATTGCTCAAACTCATGTCCATCAAGTCGGTGATGCCATCCAACTATTTTATCCTCTGTTGTCCCCTTCTCCTCCTGCCTTCAATCTTTCCCACCATCAGGGTCTTTTCCAATGAGTCAGTTCTTCACATCAGGTGGCCAAAGTATTGGAGTTTCAGCTTCAGCATCAGTCCTTCCAATGAATATTCAGGATGGATTTTCTTTAGGATTGACTGATTTGATCTCCTTGCAGTCCAAGGGACTCTCAGGAGTCTTCTCCAACACCACAGTTCAAAAGCACTAGTTCTTTGGCTCTCATCTTCCTTTGTGGTCCAATTCTCATATCAAATCATGACTATTGAAAAAAAAATCTGTTTTTTTATATAGTCAAGGACCACAGCTTTGACTGTTACTATGCTATTTTAATTTTTTTCATAAACAGCTTTTATTGTGCTGACATATATTCCCCCTACAGCAACTTTGATGAGAGTTTCTATCATAAATAGATGTTGATTTTTTTCCTAATTCTTTTGTCTACTTCTATTGAGATGATAATTGATTTTTCTTTCTTTTGGTTAACATGGTGTATCAAATTGATCAATTTGCAAAGACTAAACCACCCTTATATACCTGGAATAAATCCCAATTGATCTGATTTTTGTTATTTTTAATATTTTGTTGAATTCTGTTTGCTAATATTCAGGTATGGATTTTTGTGCTTAAACTTGTCAGAAATATAGGCCTATAATTTTCCTTGTTTTAGTGTCCTTAGTTTTGTTATCAGGTACATGGTAGTCTAGTAGAGTGAATTTGGGAGACTTCTATTGTCTTTAATCTTTTTAAAATACTTTGAGAATGATACATATTAGCTTATATGTTTACTAAAATTCTTCTATGAAACCATCTTACCTTGGACATTTGTTTGTTGAGAGTTGTGTTTTCTTTTTACTCACAAATTCAATTTGACAACATTTAATCTCAGTCTATTTTTCCTGATTAAGTTTGGAATGCTGTATGCTTCTACAAGTGAATCTGTTTCTTGTAGGTTGTTCAATTAGTAGGCATGTAACTGTTTGTAGTGGATTTTTGTTGTTGTTGTTGTTATCTCTGTGGTATCAGTTGCTATTGCTCCTCTTTTGTTTCTTTGTTTCTTGACTTGCATCTTCTTTTACTCTCAGTGAGTCTGACTAAAAGGTTATTACATTTTTTGTCTCTTCAAAGGGATAACTGTTGGTTTCATGGTTCATATCTGTTTTTTTTTGCAGCTCTATTTTATCTATTCTCTGATTTTCTTCCTTCTACTAATTTTGGCATTTGTTTGTTGTCATTTTTCTAATTCTTTTAGATGGAAAGTCAGGTTGCTTATTTGATATTTTTCTTGCTTCTTGAGGTAAGCCTGAATTAGTATGAAATTTTCTCTTAGAGCTGCTTTTGCTGCATCCCATAGATTTCTTAAAGTTGTTTTCTTTCTCATTTTTTTTTTGAGGCATTTTTGGGTCTCCTCTTTGATTTCTTCATTAACCCATATTTAGTATTATGTGTTTATTCTCCACATGTGTGTGCTTTTCACTTTCTCCTTCCTAAAGCTTATTTCTAGTTTCACACCATCATGATCAGAAAAAAATGCTTGATATTATTTCTGTCCTCATAAATTTGTTGAGAAGTACTTTATGGCCCAGCATGTGATCTATTCCAGTGAATGTTCCATGTGCACTTGAAAAGAATATGCATTCTGCTGTCTTTTAGAAAAAAAAATCTTGTAGATATTTATTAAGTCTAACTGGTCTCCTGTGTGAATTAAGACTACTGTTTCTTTATTTATATTCTGTCTCAGTGATCTGTTAATTGATTAAAGTAAAATGTTAAAATCCCCTACTATTGTATTATTGCCAATGTTTCCTTTTATATCTGTTAATATTTGCTGTATATTTTTTGGCATTTCTATGTTAGGTGAATATATGTTAATGAATGTTACATCATTTTCTTGCATTCATCCTTGTATAATTATATGACGCCTTTGTGATGGGTGCTATTTTAAAGCCTACTCTTTATTTTGTCCTATTTCTAGGTGTTTTATTGCAATAAATAATACAGATATATATTTATGAGGACCCCTCATCACATGTTCACATAAACTTGATAGTTTTCTTTCACCAGGAAAACAACATGAATTTCATATTTTTACCATTGAATATGATGTTAGCTGTGGGTTTGTCCTATATGGTCATTATTATGTTTAATAAAGGCATATTCTCTCTCCACGAGCACTTTCTTGAGTTGTTTCTATCATGAATTAATTTTAAATTTTGTCAGAAGCTTTTCTGCATTGATTGAGATGATCATGTGGTTTTTATTATTCAGTTTGTTGATATGGTGTATCTCACTGACTGACTTGCAAATATTATAAAATCTTTGCATCCCTGGGATAAAATCATCTTCATCATGGTGTATGATCCTTTTATTGTGTTGTTGGATTAGTTTGCTAATATTTTGCTGAGTACTTTTGAGTTTATGTTCATCAGTGTTATTGGCCTGTGATTTTCCTTTTTTTGTGATATCTTCATCTGGCTTTGGTATGAGGGTGAAGGCAGCCTTGCAGAATGACCTTGAAAATGTTTATTCCTTTGCAATTTGGGGGAAGAGTTTCAGAAGAGTAGGTGTTAACTCTATCTGTAAACATTTGATAAAAATTGTCTGCGAAACCATTTGATCCTGGAATTCTTTGTTTTTGGACGATTTTTAATCATAGCTTCAACTTCAAAATTTGTTACTGATTTGATCATATTTTCTATTTCTCTCTGGTTCAGTCTTAAAAAGTTTTACTTTATTAAGAATTTATCTATTTCCTTAGATTGCCCATCTTATTGGTTTATAGTTGCTCAGCATACTTGTTTCTTGATTCTTGAGGTAAGATTCTATTGTTATAAACTTTCCTCTTAGGACTGGTTTCGCTATCTCCCATAGGTTCCAAATTGTGATATATTCATTTTTATTTGTCTCTAGGCATATGTATATATATTGTATTTCCTCTTTGACTTCTTCAGGGGTTGATTATGTAATAACATATTGTTTAGCCTCCATCTGCTTTTGCATTTTGTAATTTTTCCCTTCAATTGATTTCTTCTTTTGTAATTTATATATTTTGAATTGGAGGATAATTAATGTAGAATGTTGTGTTGGTTTTTGCAATATATCAACATATATCAGCCATAGGGATATGTATGCTGCCTCCTTCTTGAACCTCCATCCCGCCTAAAACCCTATCCCACCCCTCAAGATTATCATAGACACCAGATTTTCACTCTTTTCATCATGCAGTAAATTTCCATTGGCTATCTAATTTTACATATGATAATGTATAAGTTAGAGTGCTACTCTCAATTCATCCCACCCTCTCCACCCTCACCATCCTGTATCCACAAGTCTGTTCCCTATGTCTGCATCTTCATGGCTGTCCTGTAGATAGGTTCATCAATACCATCTTTCTAGATTCTGCACATTTGTGTTTATCTGCAATATTTTATTTTCAATTTATGATTTAATTCACTTGTTATAATAGGCTCTAGTTCATTCACATTATTAAAACTAAGTCAAATGTGTTCCTTTTGTGTATATGCACAACAAATTCTTTATTCATTCTTCTGTTGATGGACATCTAGGTTGCTTCCATATCCTCGCTATTGTAAATAGTGCTGTGATAAACATTGGGATTCATGTGTCTTTTTCAATTATGGTTTCCTCAGGATGCATGCCCAGTAGTGGAATTGTTGGTAATTTTATCCTAATTTTCTAAAGAATCTCCATACTCTTTTCCACAGTGGCTGTATCAATTCACATTCCCACCAACAGTGCAAGAGAGTTCCCTTTCCTCTACACCCTTTCCAGCATTCATTGTTTGTAGAGTTCTTAAAGATGGCCACTCTAACAGGTTTGAGTAGATGCCTCAATGTAGTTTTGATTTGCATTTCTCTAACAATGAACGATATTGCTGTCTTTTCATGTCTTCCTTGGGGAAGTGCCTGTTAAGGACTTCTGTCCAATTTGTGATTGGGTTGTTTGTTTTTCTGGTATTGAGCTTCATGAACTGCTTGTATATTTTGGTGATGAATCCTTTGTTAGTCGTTTAATTAGCTATTATTTTCTACCATTTTGCAGGATGTATTTTCATCCTATTTATAGTGTCCTTCATAGTGCAAAGGCTTTTAAGTTTAATTAGATTGCACTTTTTTGTTTGTTTGCTTTTTTTTTTTTCTTTTTTTTAATTTCCATTACTCTAGTAGGTGGGTCACAGAGGATCTTGCTGTGTTTTATGTCAAGGTGTGTTCTGCTCAAGTTTTCCTCTAAAAGTTTTATATTTTCTGGTCTTATATTTAGGTATTAATTGACTTTGAGTTTATGTTTGTGTATGGTGTTAGGAGGTGTTCTGATTTCATTTTTTTACATGTCCAATGTTCCTAGCACCACTTATTGAAGATTTTATCCATTGTATATTCTTGCCTTTTTGTCAAAGATAAGGTGCCCATAGGTGTGTGGATTTATCTCTGGGTTTTCTATCTTATTCCCTTTGTCTCTATTTCTGTTTCTGTGCCAGTACCATGCTGTCTTGATGACTTTAGATTTGTAGTATGGTCTGCTTCTTAAGATTGCTTTGGCTATTGGGGTTTTTTGTGTCTAAATACAAATTGTGATTTTTTTTTCTAGTTCTATGAAAAATGTGATCGGTAGTTTAATAAGGATTGCACTGAATTTGTAAATTTCTTGATTACTATAGTCATTTTCACAATATTGATTTTTCCAGTCTAGGAGCATTGTATATCTATCTGTATGTGTTGTCTTTTATTTCTTTCATCAGTTTCTTATAGTTTTCTGCATACAGATTTTTTGTGTCTTTAGGTAGGTCTCTTCCCAGATATTTTACTTTTTGTTGCAATGGTGAAAGGGATTGTTTTATTAATTTCTTTTTCTGATTTTTCATTGTAAGTATATAAGAATGCAAGGAATTTCCATGAATTATTTTTTTTTTTATCCTGCAACTTTACTGTATTCATTGATTAGGTCTAGTAATTTTCTGGTGGTATCTTTAGGGTTTTCTATGTATTCTATCATGTCATCTTTAAATAGTGAAAATTTTACTTATTTTCCAATCTTGATTCTTTTTATTTCACTTTCTTTTCTGGTTGCTGTGATTAGGACTTCCAAAAGTATGTTGAGTAATAGCAATGAGAATAGGAATCCTTGTCTTTTTCCTGATCTTAGAGGAAATGCTTTCAATTTTTCACCATTGTGAATAATTTTTTGCTGTGGGTTTGTTGTATATGGCCTTTATTATGATGAGGTATATTCCTTCTATGCCTACTTTCTGGAGTCTTTGTCATAAATGGGTGTTTAGTTTTGTGAAAAGCCTTCCCTATATCTATTGAGATGATCAACATATTTATATTTATTTTTTATCTTGTGTTTTTTATTTTTCAATTTGTTAATATGGTGTATCACACTGATTGATTTCTATATGTTGAAGAATCCTTGCATCTCTGTGATCAAACCACCTTTATCATGATGTGTCTTCCATTTGTTGTGTTGTTGAATTCTATTTGCTAGAATTTTGTTGATGATTTTTTGCATCTATATTCATTGGGGATAATGGTCTTTAATATATTTTGCTTTGGAATTTTGTTCTGATTTTGGTATCAGGGTGATGGTGCCCTCATAGAATAAGTCTGGGAGTTTTCCTTCCTCTGTAATTTTCTGGAAGCGTTTGAGCAGGATAGGTGTTAGTTCTTCCTTTAACTTTTGGTAGAATTTTCTTGTGAACCCAACTAGCCCTGGATTTTTGTTGGTGGTGTTGTTAGAAGATTTTTGAAAACTCTTTTGGTTGTTGTGCTTGCGATTAGTCTGTTCATATTTGCTTTTTCATCCTGGCCAAGTTATTGAGTGCTATATTTTCTAAGAATCTGTACATTTCTTCTATGTTGTCCATTTTATTAGCATATACCTGCTTGTAGTAGTATCTCATGATACTTTATTTTTCTGTGTTTTCATAACTTTCTTGTTTTCATTTCTAATTTTATTGATTTGAATCTTGTCTCTTTTTTCTTGGTGAGTCTGGCTAATGGTTTGTCAATTTTGTTTTGTAAAAGATCCAGCCTTTCATTTTATTCATCTTTGGTACTGTCTCCTTCATTTCCTTTTCATTTATTTCTGCTCTGAATCTTATGGTTTCTTTATTTCTACTAACTTTGAATATTTTGTTCTTCTTTTTCCAGTTGCTTTAAGTATAAGGTTGAGTTAGTGAGTGTAAGTCTCTCCATCATGTTCGAGTCTTTGTGACCCTATGGACTATAGCCCATCAGGCTCTTGCATTTATGGGATTCTCCTGGTAAGCATTCTGGAGTGGATTCCCATTATGTTCTCCAGGGAGGGTCTTCCCAAGCCAAGGATCACAGGCAGATTCTTTACCATCTGGAACTCTAGGGTTAGGTTGTATACTTGATGTTTTTCTTGTTACTTGAAGTAGGCGTGTATTACTATACAATTCCCTCTTATTGATAAACCGCCTTTACTGCATCCCATAGATTTTTGAATTTTCATGTTTACATTGACATTTGTTTCTAGGTATATTTTAATTTCTTCTTTTATTTCTTCAGTGATCTGTTGGTTATTCAGAAGTGTATTATTTAGCTTCTATGTGTTTGTTTGTTTTTCCCCTGCAGTTGATATATTTTCTTATAGCACTGTGGTTGGCAAAAATGCCTGAAATGATTTATTTATTTACTTATTTTAATTAAAAAAGCCTTGCTTTGTGTCCCATGATGTGATATATCCTGGAGAAAGTTCACTGAAAAAGATAACTGAAATATTTTGTTTTTCAATGAAATGCCCTGGCTATATCAATTAGGTTCAACTGGTTCAGTGTATAATTTAAATCTGTGTTTCCATATTAATTTTCTGACTGGAAGATCTGTCCAGTGGTGTGATTATGGTTTTAAAATCCCCCCTAATATCATGTTATTCTTTATTTCCCCTTTAATAGTTGTTAGTATTTGCCTTACATATTGAGGTGCTCCTTTGTTGGGTACATAATATCTATAATTGTTCTATCTTCTTCTTGGATTGATCCATTGATCATTATGTACTGTCCTTTATCTCTTGAAACAGTCATTATTTTAAAGTCTATTTTATCTGAGATGACTATTGCTACTCCAGATTTTTTGTTTTTTAATTTCTATTTGCATGGAATAACTTTTCCGATTACCTCAGTTTCAGTCTGCACATGTCTCTAGGTCTGAGGTTGGTTTCTTGTAGGAAATATATATAAGAATCGTGTTTTTGTATATATTCAGTTAATGTCTTTTGATTGGAGCACTTAGTCCAGTTTATGGGCTTCCCAGGTAGTGCAGTGGTAAACAATCCAGCTGCCAAAACAGGAGACACAAGAGATGTGGGTTTGATCACTGGGTTGGAAAAATCCCCTGGAGTAGGAAAAGGCAACCCACTCCAGTATTCTTGCCTGGAGAATTCCATTGACAAAGGAGCCTGGCAGCCAATAGTCCATGGGGTTGCATAGAGTTGGACATGGCTGAGCACACACACAGACACATAAATCAGTTATTGTTATATATGATTCTATTGCAACTTACTTTATTGTTTTCTGTTTGTTTTTGTAGGCCTATTTTTCTCTTTTGTTTTCTGTCTAGTAAACTTCCTTTAGCATTTATTGTAAAGCTGGTTTGGTGCTACTGGCTTCTGTTAACATTTATTTGTAAAGTTTTCAATTTCTCTTTCAAATCTAAATACTATTCTTGCTGAATAGAGTAATCATGGTTGTAAGGTTTTTCCTCATTACTTTAAGTTTGTCCTGCTATTCCCTTCTGGCCTGCAAAGTTTCTGTTGAAAGTTTCTGTTAAACTTATGGGGATCCCCTTGTACGAAATTTATTGCTGTTCCCTTACTGCTTTAAATATATATATATATATATATATATATATATACACACACACACACACACACACATCTATTTCTGCTTTATTGACTATGCCAAAGCCTTTGACTGTGTGGGTCAAAATAAACTGGAAAATTCTGAAAGAGATGGGAATACCAGAACACCTGATCTGCCTCTTGAGAAATCTGTATGCAGGTCAGGAAGAAACAGTTAGAACTGGACATGGAACAACAGACTGGTTCCAATATGGAAAAGGAGTACGTCAAGGCTGTATATTGCCACCCTGTTTATTTAACTTATATGCAGAGTACATTATGAGAAATGCTGGACTGAAAGAAGCACAAGCTGGAATCAAGATTGCTGGGAGAAATATCAATAACCTCAGAAATGCAGACGACACCACCCTTATGGCAGAAAGTGAAGAGGAACTCAAAAGCCTTTTGATGAAAGTGAAAGTGGAGAGTGAAAAAGTTGGCTTAAAACTCAACATTCAGAAAACGAAGATCATGGCATCCGGTCCCATCACTTCATGTGAAATAGATGGGGAAACAGTGGAAACACTGTCAGACTTTATTTTTCTGGGCTCCAAAATAACTACAGATGGTGACTGCAGCCATGAAACTAAAAGACGCTTACTCCTTGGAAGGAAAGTTATGACCAACCTAAATAGCATATTCAAAAGCAGAGACATTACTTTGCCAACAAAGGTCCGTCTAGTCAAGGCTACGGTTTTTCCTGTGGTCATGTATGGATGTGAGAGTTGGACTGTGAAGAAGGCTGAGCAGCAAAGAATTGATGCTTTTGACCTGTGGTGTTGGAGAAGACTCTTGAGAGTCCCTTGGCCTGCAAGGAGATCCAGCCAGTCCATTCTGAAGGAGATAAGCCCTGGGATTTCTTTGGAAGGACTGATGCTAAAGGTGGAACTCCAGTACTTTGGCCACCTCATGCGAAGAGTTGACTCATTGGAAAAGACTCTGATGCTGGGAGGGATTGGGGGCAGAAGGAGAAGGGGACGCCAGAGGATGAGATGGCTGGATGGCATCACTGACTCGATGGATGTGAGTCTGAGTGAACTCCGGGACTTGTTGATGGACAGGGAGGCCTGGTGTGCTGTGATTCATGGAGTCGCAAAGAGTCGGACATGACTGAGTGACTGACCTGATCTGATATTTATATTTATATATATTTAATGTAATACATATTTAATATAATTATTAATATTATATATATATTAAATGAAGGATAATTGCTTTACACCATTTTTCCATTTTCTGTCAAACATCAAAATGAATCAGCCATAGGTACATCCATGATTCCTTCCTCTTGAAGTTCCTTCCCATCCCTTTCACCATCCCACCCCTCTGGCTTGATACAGAATCCCTTTTTGAGTTCCCTGAGTCGTACAGAAAATTCCCATTAGCTATCTAATTTACATATGGCAATGCAAGTTTCCATGTTACTGTCTCCATACATCTCACCCTCTCCTCCCCTCTTCCCCATGACCATCAGTGTGTTCTCTAGGTCTATTTCTCCATTACTGCCCTGCAATTAAATTTGTCAATAACATCTTTCTAGATTCTATATATATGCAATAGTATATGATATCTCTCTTTCTCTTTCTGATTTATTTCACTCTGTATAATAGGGTCTAAGTTTATCCACTTCATTAGAACTGACTCAAATGTGTTCCTTTTTATGGCTGAATAAGCAACAGTTAGAACTGGACTTGGGACAAAAGACTGGTTCCAAACAGGAAAAGGAGTACGTCAAGGCTGTATAATATCACCCTGCTTATTTAACTTATATGCAGAGTACATCATGAGAAATGCTGGGCTGCAAGAAGCACGAGCTGGAATCAAGATTGCCGGGAGAAATATCAATAACCTCAGATATGCAGATGACACCACCTTTATGGCAGCAAGTGAAGAGGAACTAAAAGCCTCATGATGAAAGTGAAAGAGGAGAGTGAAAAAGTTGGCTTAATGCTCAACATTCAGAAAACAAAGATCATGACATCTGGCCCCATCACTTCATGGGAAATAGATGGGGAAACAGTGGAAACAGTGTCAGACTTTATTTTTCTAGGCTTCAAAATCACTGCAGATGGTGACTGCAGCCATGAAATTAAAAGACGCTTACTCCTTGGAAGGAAAGTTATGACCAACTTAGATAGCATATTCAAAAGTAGAGACATTACTTTGCTAACAAAGGCCCATCTAGTCAAGGCTATGGTTTTTCCAGTGGTCATGTATGGTTGTGAGAGTTGGGCTGTGAAGAAAGCTGAGCACTGAAGTATTGATACTTTTGAACTATGGTGTTGGAGAAGACTCTTGAGAGTCCCTTGGACTGCAAGGAGATCTAACCAATCCATTCTAATGGAGATCAGTCCTGGGTGTTCTTTGGAAGGACTTATGCTAAAGCTGAAACTCCAGTACTTTGGCCACCTCATGCGAAGTGTTGACTCATTGGAAAAGACTCTGATGCTGGGAGGGATTGGTTGCAGGAGGAGAAGGGGACGACAGAGGATGAGATGGCTGGATGGCATCACCGACTCGATGGACAATAGTTTGGATGAACTCTGGGAGTTGGTGATGGACAGAGATACCTGGAGTGCTGCAGTTCATGGGGTCGCAAAGAGTCTTACACGACTGAGTGACTGAACTGAACTCAACTGGATACTCCATTGTATACATATATACCCCAACTTCTTTATCCATTCATCTGTTGATGGACATCAAGGTTGCTTCCATGTTATAACTATTGTAAACACTGCAATGAGCATTGGGTTATACATGTCTTTTTCAATTTTAGTTTTATATTTGCTTTAATATTTGTTATTTGTGTTTGATTTGCATTGCTTTGATTAATGTGTGTCTTGGCACACTTCTCCTTTTGCTAATCCTGTATGGGACTCTCTGGGATCCTGGATGTGGGTGACTATTTCTTATATTAGGGAAGTTTGCGAGTATAATCTCCTCAAATATTTTCTCATAAACTTTGTTTCTTCTTCTTCTAGGAGCCCTATCATTCTAATTTTGATATGCTTAACATTGTCTCAGAGGTCTCTGAGACAGTCCTCACTTCTTTTTATTCTTCTTCCTTTATTCTGCTTGTCTCCAAATATTTACATCCTTCTATCTTCTGGCTTACTTATTGGTTCCTCTGCCTCACTTATTCTGCTATTGGTTCCCTCTAGTGCATATTTCATCTCAATTACTTTGTTGTTCATTGTTCATTGTTTGTTTTTTTTTTTTTTTTTCAGTCCCTAAATCATGTTTGTGAACCAATATACTGCAACATGTCAGGCTTCTCTCTCCTTCACTGTCACCCGGAGTTTGCTCAAAGTCTTGTCCATTGAGTCAATGATGCCATCCAACCATCTTATCCTGTCACCCCCTTCTCCTCTTGCCCTCAATCTTTCCCAGCATTAGAGTCTTTTCCAGTGAGTCAGCTCTTCACATCAGGTGGCCAAAATATTGGAGCTTCAACTTTAGCATCAGTCCTTCCAATGAATATTCAGGATTGATTTTCTTTAGGATTGCCTGTTTTGATCTCCTTGCTGTCTATGGAACTCTCATGAGTTTTCTCCAGCACTGCTGAATGTCTATTCTTTAATTCTTCTAGGTCCTTTTTAAAATATTTTTTATAACTTCTTGATCCATCCCTTTATTCTACTTTTCTATATCTATTTTATTTCCAACATTTGGATCATCTGTACTATCATTACTCCCAATTCTTTTTCAGGAGACTATTGATTTTCTATTCATCTGTTTGATCTTTTGAGTTTTGCCATGTTGCTTCATCTTCTGCATGTTTTTCTGTCTTTTCATTTTGTTCAATTTACTGTGTTTGGTTTCTCCTTTCTGCTAGCTGGAGGTTCATAGTTCCTCTCAATTGTGAGGACTGCCCATCCCACCCCCCACCATGAGCATGGTTGGACGAGTGCCTTGTGAATATTTCCTGGTTAGAAGGACTTGTGCTTCTGTTTTTGTCAATGGAGCTGGATCTAATATCTCTAAAGGTAAATTATGTGTCCAGTAAAGCGTTTTGGAAGTATATATGTGCTTGGTATGGCTTTGGGTGCTTTTTCTTCTAATGGGTAAGGTTGGGTTTCTGTATGCTAATGGTTTGGTATGAGGTTTCTGGAACTGAAACTTTTCGGCCTTTGGATGGGGCTTGGTCTTAGTATTGTGATGGTGGCCTTTGGGAAACCTCTCACTGATAAATGTTCGATTGGTTTGGGAATTCTCTGGTAGTCCAAAATCCTGGACTCATGCATTCCACTTCAGGAATTCAGGCTCAATCCCTTTCTGTAACACCAAAACTTTACAGGATTGACAGCACAGAAGACAAAACCCCAAACTAATGTTGAACGTAACTCTCAATAGCCAAGAGCACCCAAAGAAACTCACAGACTTACAAAGCAAAAAGAAGAGGGGAAAAAAGGGAGAAAAAAATCAAAAAGAAGAAAGCAATCAAGACTGTAAAAATAGAAAAAAAAAAAGAAATAAATGTACTTAAAAATAAGTCATTTAAAAATGGAAAAATTCCATTATAAAAATAAAAATTAAAGAATAATAAACATAGGAGTTGAGAACAATATGAAAAAGAAAATTAAAAAAATAAAAAAGTGAGAGAAATATATAATTAGATTGGTAGTTTCACCTCCACTTCACTAGGAGGCCCTCCAACATTGGACTGTTTTCTCTACCTGCTGTGATGACAGCTCAGAATCTAATCTAGTCCTGCTCCTGCATGTACTTGCTTCCAGTAACCATGGTTGCCAGAGGTATGGTTTCTTTCTTTTTTATGTATTCCATAGACGCAGAGTCTACCTAGTTGATTGAGTGGATTTAATTTGGAGCTTGTATAGTTGGTGGACAGTTTTTCAATCCTCTTCCTTATCCACTCTGCCCCTGGATCTCAACTGGGGTTTTATCCCCACCTCTGCATGTGGATCATACTCAGGAGTTTGCTCTAGAGGCTGTCCTGGAGGACTTTGGTCAGCCCCATTGTGGACTGGGTATGGAGGTATCAGAGCTGCTTGGATCAAGGGGAAACTTGCTCAGCCAGATGTTCAGGGAAGCCAACAGTCTCAGGCACAGATGATAAGGTGTCATTAGAGACATTCTAGTCTCTGGCAGTTGGCATTCAAAAGGCTCCCCTGGCTGGTCTTTTTTGTTGATGGTACAGCAGGGGTTCAAAAGGTCCTCCTGTCTAGGGTCCTTCTCTATTCCTAGGTGCAACAGGTGATCAAAGCATCCCACTTGCTGGAGTCCTTCTCTATTTCTTGACACAGCAGACACTCAAAAATTTCCCCTAGTTGAGGTCCTTCTCTATTGCTCAGCACACAAGGCACTCAAAAGGCCACCCTCTCTGGGTATCCTGCTCTACTGATCTGCTGCCAGTACTAGTGTATGCGGAGAGAGGGAGGGTACAGTGATGACTCCACCTCTTGTATGTGGCTCAGTAGTATTAGTCTGGCTCCATGCCTGCCTGACTGTCTTCCAAGGTCACACAAGAAAACAAATCTAAAGAAAAAATAATTTCCTGGGCAGTCTGTCAGTACCCTTGCCAACATGGTGAACCATATCCAAACCTCACCTCCCTAAGAGTCCCTCCAAGATCATAGGTCTTGCACTGTGCAGGCAACTCAGCCTCTGACCTGAGTCAACTGTTGCATGTACATGCCCCTCAAATCCACAGCTGATAAAGCTAGACTTGTCTTGAAACGTTGTTGCTGAATCACAAAACACGCTGGGATTCTTGGCTTCGGGAGGAGAAGAATTCAATCTGGGGCCAGAGATGAGGCTTGATCAGTCAGAGCTTGGGGGTAATGAAGTTTTATTAAAGTATAAAAGAGATAGAGAAAGCTTCTGACACAGACATCAGAAGGGGGACAGAGAGTGCCCCCTCGCTAGTGTTAGCAATGGAGTTATATACTTTTTAGTTATTTATTATAATGAATCAAAAGAATGTCTGGAGGTTTTATTTTTTTTAATTTTATTTTATTTATAAACTTTACATAATTGTATTAGTTTTGCCAAATATCAAAATGAATCCGCCACAGGTGTACATGTGTTCCCCATCCTGAACCCTCCTCCCTCCTCCCTCCCCATACCATCCCTCTGGGTCATCCCAGTGCACCAGCCCCAAGCATCCAGTATTGTGCATCGAACCTGGACTGGCAACTCATTTCATACATGATATTTTACATGTTTCAATGCCATTCTCCCAAATCTTCCCACCCTCTCCCTCTCCCACAGAGTCCGTTTTAAAGATCATACTAGACCCACTCCCATAATTTATATTTTAATATAACAGGATTAGCCAGAAAGTTTTCAGAAAGGCAAAACTGTCCTCAAGCAGGATACATTGTTGTTATATAATCCTTAGTACAGAGTTTAAACTGACTTGTTTGTTGTGTAATCATCAGTTCCAGGCTTAAAGATAAAAACATTTTATGTGACTAAAACTAAGGAATGTAGAGGAAAAAAAACAGACACACACACACACAAAGTTTGTCCTTTCCTCCTTGAGAATTCCAGACCCCTCTCTCCTTGGGGACTCCCGGACTTCTTATCAACCTGCCTAGGAATTGACTCTCTCAGTCTCAGTTTTGAGAAGACTTGTTTTACATTCAGATGTTCCACAGTTTTTGGATATATCAGGCAAATTGTGTGGGATTAATTCATGGTTTGTACAGCTACACAGATATTTCACTTCTTCTTTTTTAGTCACAGAGTCCCTTGGGCTAAGCCTTGATTTTGGCCTCACCTTTGCATGTAGGCCACCCTCAAGTGTCTGCTCCCTACCCAGGCAAGATTGTGAAAAGCCAACAGCTATGGCATGCTTGTTTGCATAGGCAGGAAGATAAAAAGTTGGCAACAAGCTGGCGTATCATGCTTGTTTAGGCATAAAGGGATCAAAGTGTCAACAACCTGAGTGAACATACTTGCTCTGTTGGAAGTCCTTCCAAGTGCTCATGGAGGTAGGTGCTGGTTGTGTGGGCAGAGAGACTATGGTAGCCATGCTGACCCTTGCATATCACTCAACAATGGCATCTCAATTCTAAGGCTGTTTTCACTTCCACTATGAACATTCCTTGCTGTGGAACTCCTCACACCCATTCACTCAGGCTATCTCCAGACAGTCAACAGCTGTCCTTTCCCTGGGTCCACTGGCCCAATCCCATACTTCAGCACCCAACCCCCAACATCATTGGTGTACACCCATCTCAGTCTTGGGTGTTCAAAACCGTGGCATACACAGTCTGTGCAAGGCTCACTTTGTCCTGGGTGGCACAGGACGACCATTGAACTTTCTTCCAACTGCCCCTAATCTATTTCAGGGTATCTCATGACTGGTGAATGGGTGGTCAGCCGAGAGGAGCTGCACCACTCCTGAAGCCAGGGGCGGTGGCCAGGAGGAGCAAACCCATGTCCAAGGAGCCGTGGCTGTGCAGGCACCAGAAGGCCTAGAGGAGCTTTTCAACGTTCAAGGTAGGGCTGGGGAAGGGGGGCAGTGGTGAGGAGATACCCCTCGTCCAAGGTAAGGAGCTTGGCTTTGCTGGAGCAGCCGTGAAGAGATACTCCATGTCCAAGGTAAGAGAAAACCAAGTAAGATGGTAAGAGTTGCAAGAGGGCATCAGAGGGCAGACACACTGAAAGCATAATCATAGAAAACTAGTCAATCTAATCACACTAGGACCACAGCTTTGTCTAACTCAATGAAACTAAGCCATGCCCTGTGGGGCCACGCAAGATGGGCAGGCATGGTGGAGAGGTCTGACATAATGTGGTCCACTGAAGAATGAAATGGCAAAACACTTCAGTATTCTTGCCTTGAGAACCCCATGAACAGTATGAAAAGGCAAAATGATAGGATACTAAAAGAGGAACTCCCCAGGTCAGTAGGTGCCCAATATGCTACTGGAGATCAGTGGAGAAATAACTCCAGAAATAATGAAGGGCTGGAGCCAAAGCAAAAACAATACACAGTTGTGGATGTGACTGGTGATAGAAGCAAGGTCCGATGTTGTAAAGAGCAATATTGAATAGGAACCTGGAATGTCAGGTCCATGAATCAAGGCAAATTGGAAGCGGTCAAAGAGGAGATGGCAAGAGTGAACATCAACATTCTAGGAGTCAGTGAACTAAAATGGACTGAATGGGTGAATTTAACTCAAATGGCCATTATATCTATTACTGTGGGCAGGAATCCCTTAGAAGAAATGGAGTAGCCATCATGGTAAACAAAAGAGTCTGAAATGCAGTACTTGGAAGCAATCTCAATAATGACAGAATGAACTCTTCGTTTCCAAGGCAAACCATTCAATATCACAGTAACCCAAGTCTATGTCTCAACCAGTAACACGGAAGAAGCTGAGGTTGAACGGTTCTATAAAGACCTACAAGACCTTTTAGAATTAGCACCCCTAAAAGATGTCTTTTTCATTATAGGGGACTGGAATGCAAAAGGAGGAAGTCAAGAAACACCTGGAGTAACAGGCAAATTTGGCCTTTGATACAAAATGAAGCAGAGCAAAGACTAATAGAATTTAACCAAGAAAATACACTGGTCATAGGAAACACCCTCTTCCAACAACACAAGAGAAGACTCTACACATGGACATCACCAGATGGTCAACACCAAAATCAGACTGATTATATTCTTTGCAGCCAAAGATGAAGAAGCTCTATACAGTCAACAAAAACAAGACAATGAGCTGACTGTAGCTCAGATCATGAACTCCTTATTGCCAAATTTAGACTGAAATTGAAGAAAGTAGGGAAAACCAGTAGATCATTCAGTTCAGTTCAGTCACTCAGTCGTGTGCGACTATTTGCAAACCCATGAATCACAGCACCCAAGACCTCCCTGTCCATCACCAACACCCAGAGTTCACTCAGACTCACATCCATCGAGTCAGTGATGCCATACAGCAATCTCATTCTCTGTCGTCCCCTTCTCCTCCTGCCCCCAATCCCTCCCAGCATCAGAATCTTTTCCAATGAGTCATCTCTTCACATGAGGTGGCCAAAGTACTAGAGTTTCAGCTTTAGCATCATTCCTTCCAAAGAAATCCGAGGGCTGTTCTCCTTCAGAATGGACTGGTTGGATCTCCTTGCAGTCCAAGGGACTCTCAAGAGTCTTCTCCAACACCACAGTTCAAAAGCATCAATTCTTTGGTGCTCAGCCTTCTTCACAGTCCAAATCTCACATCCATACATGACCACTGGAAAAACCATAGCCTAGACTAGATGAACCTTTGTTGGCAAAGTAATGTCTCTGCTTTTGAATATGCTATCTAGGTTGGTCATAACTTTCCTTCTAAAGAGTAAGCGTCTTTTAATTTCATGGCTGCAGTCACCATCTGCAGTGATTTTAGAGCCCCCCAAAATAAAGTCTGACACTGTTTCCCCATCTATTTCCAAAGAAGTGATGGGACCAGATGGCATGATCTTCGTTTTCTGAATGTTGAGCTTTAAGCCAACCTTTTCACTCTTCACTTTCACTTTCATCAAGAGGCTTTTTAGTTCCTCTTCACTTTCTGCCATAAGGGTGGTGTCATCTGCATATCTGAGGTTATCGATATTTCTCCTGGCAAACTTGATTCCAGCTTGTGCTTCTTGCAGCCCAGAGTTTCTAATGATGTACTCTGCATATAAGTTAAATAAGCAGGGTGTCATTATACAGCATTGACGTACTCCTTTTCCTATTTGGAACCAGTCTGTTGTTCCATGTCCAGTTCTAACTGTTTCTTCCTGACCTGCATACAGGTTTTTCAAGAGGCAGGTCAGGTGGTCTGGGATTCACATCTCTTTCAGAATTTTCCACAGTTTGTTGTGATCCACACAGTTAAAGGCTTTGACATAGTCAATAAAGCAGACATAGATGTTTTCTGGAACTCTCTTGCTTTTTCGATGATCCAGTGGATGTTGGCAATTTGATCTCTGATTCCTGTGCCTTTTCTAAAATCAGCTTGAACATCTGGAAGTTCAAGATTCAGGTATTGCTGAAGCCTGGCTTGGAAAATTTTGAGCATTACTTTACTAGCGTGTGAGATGAGTGCAATTGTGCAGTAGTTTGAACATTCTTTGGCATTGACTTTCAGACCATTCAGATATGACCTAAATCAAATCCCTTATGATTTTACAGTGGAAGTTAGAAATAGATTTAAGGGACTGGATCTGATAGATAGAGTTTCTGATGAAGTATGGACAGAGGTTCATGGCATTGTACAGGAGACAGGGATAAAGACCATCCCCATGCAAAAGAAATGCAAAAAAGCAAAATGTCTGTCTGAGGAGGCCTTACACATAGCTGTGAAAAGAAGAAAAGCAAAAAGAAAAGGAGAAAAGGAAAGATATAAACATCTGAATGCAGAGTTCCAAAGAATAGCAAGGAGAGATAAGAAAGTCTTAGCGATCAGTGCAAAGAAATAGAGAAAAACAACAGAATGGGAAAGACTAGAGATCTCTTCAAGAAAATTAGAGATACCAGGAAAACATTTCATGCAAAGATGCACTCGATAAAGAACAGAAATGGTATGGACCTAACAGAAGAAGAAGATATTAAGAAGAGGTGGCAAGAATACACAGAAGAACCATACAAAATAATCTTCATGACCCAGATAACTACTATGGTGTGATCACTCACCTAGAGCCAGACAACCTGGAAGCTGAAGTCAAGTGGGCTTTAGAAAGCATCACTACAAACAAAGCTAGTGGAGGTGATGGAATTCCAGTTGAGCTGTTTCAAATCCTGAAAGATGATGCTGTGAAAGTGTTGCACTCAATATGCCAGCAAATTTGGAAAATTCAACAGTGGCCACAGGACTGGAAAAGTCAGTTTTCACTCCAATCCCAAAGAAAGGCAATGCCAAAGAATGCTCAAATTACCGCACAATTGCACTCATCTCACATGCTAATAAAGTAATGCTCAAAATTCTCCAAGCCAGGCTTCAGCAATACGTGAAACGTGAACTTCTAGATGTTCAAGCTGGTTTTAGAAAAGGCAGAGGAAACAGAGATCAAATTGCCAACATCCGCTGGATCATGGAAAAAGGAAGAGAGTTCAAGAAAAATATCTATTTATGTGTATTATTTTCTTTTAAAAAAAATTATATTTCTGCTTTATTGACTATGCCAAGGCCTTTGACTGTGTGGATCACAATAAACTGTGGAAAAATCAGAAAGAGATGTGAATCCCAGACCACCTGACCTGCCTCTTGAGAAACCTATATGAAGGTCAGGAAGCAACAGTTAGAACTGGACATGGAACAACAGACTGGTTCCAAAAAGGAAAAGGAGTATATCAAGGTTATATATTGTCACCCTGCTTATTTAACTTATATGCAGAGTACATCATGAGAAACTCTGGGCTGCAAGAAGCACAAGCTGGAATCAAGATTGCCGGGAGAAATATCAATAACCTAAGGTATGCTGATGACACCACCCTTATGGCAGAAAGTGAAGAGGAACTCAAAAGCCTCGTGATGAAAATGAAAGTGAAGAGTGAAAAAGTTGGCTTAAAGCTCAACATTCAGAAAAGTAAGATCATGGCATCTGGGCCCATCACTTCATGACATATAGATGGGGAAGCAGTGGAAACAGTGTCTGACTTTATTTTTTTGGGCTCCAAAATCACTGCAGATTGTGACTGCAGCCATGAAATTAAAAAGACGCTTACTCCTTGGAAGGAAAGTTATCACAAACCTAGATCACATATTCAAAAGCAGAGACATTACTTTGCCAACAAAAGTCCGTCTAGTCAAGGCTATGGTTTTTCCAGTGGTCATGTATGGATGTGAGAGTTGGACTGTGAAGAAAGCTGAGCACCAAAGAATTGATGCTATTGAACTGTGGCATTGGAGAAGACTCTTGAGAGTCCCTTGGACTGCAAGGAGATCCAACCAGTCCATTCTGAAGGAGATCAGTCCTGGGATTTCTTTGGAAGGAATGATGCTAAAGCTGAAACTCTAGTACTTTGGCCACCTCATGCGAAGTGTTGACTCATTGGAAAAGACTCTGATGCTAAGAGGGATTTGGGGCAGGAGGAGAAGGTGACAACAGAGGATGAGATGGCTGGATGGCATCACCAACTCGATGGACATGAGTCTGAGTGAACTCAGGGAGTTGGTGATGGACAGGGAAGCCTGTAGTGGTGCAATTAATTCATGGGGTTGAAGAGTCGGACACGACTGAGCTACTGAACTGAGCTAAACTGAATGGTCTAGTGGTTTTCCATACTTTCTTCAATTTAAGTCTGTATTTGTCAATAAGGCGTTCATGATCTGGCCAAAGTCAGCTCCTAGTCTTGTTTTTGCTTACTGTGTAGGGCTTCTCCATCTTTCACTGCAAAGAATATAATCAATGTGATTTTAGTGGTGACCAGTGATGTGCATGTGTAGAGACTTCTATTGTGTTGTTGAAAGAGGGTGTTTGCTATGACCAGTGTGTTCTCTTGGCAAAACTCTATTAGCCTTTGCCGTGCTTCATTCCATATACCAAGGCCAAATTTGCGTGTTACTCCAGGTGTTTCTTCACTTCCTAATTTTTTTTTTTGGAAATACTTTTAAATTTATAGTTAAAAACAATTCATATAACAACAAGCAAGATCTTTCAAAACATATATTTAAATTCTTCAATATTTGTTTTTTGCAGTTTTCTAAACCCAAATACTGGAGTAACAAAACTATTAATAACTATTTTATGTGAGCTAGTACTTCATAATCTTTGGATCTATTTATTGTACAATGAATGGTACTATTCTTATTTTTTATTACACAAATTTTAAATTTCAGATATACCCTAAACCAATACAATAGTGTAATGAACACTCTGGTACCACAACCCAACTGCAGTGATTGTCACTTACTAACATTCTTATTTCACCTATTCCCCTGAAAGTTTTTTTTTTTTAATCTTTTTTTTTTTACTTTACAATATTGCATTATTTTTGCCATACATCAACATGCATCCACCACAGCACGTGTTTCCCATCCTGAACCCCCCTCCCACCTCCCTCCCCATACCATCCCTCTGGGTCATCCCAGTGCACCAGCCCCAAGCTTCCTGTATCCTGCATCAAACATGGACTGGCAATTCATTTCTTATATGATATTATACATGTTTTAATTCCATTGTCCCAAATCATCTCCCCCTCCCTCTCCCACAGAGTCCAAAATACTGTTCTATACATCTGTGTCTCTTTTGCTGTCTCGCATATAGGGTTGTCATTACCATCTTTCTAAATTCCATATATATGTGTTAGTATACTGTATTGGTGTTTTTCTTTCTGGCTTACTTCACTCTGTATAATAGGCTCCAATTTCATCCACCTCATTAGAACTGATTCAAATGTATTCTTTTTAATGGATGAGTAATACTCCATTGTGTATATGTACCACAGCTTTCTTATCCATTCATCTGCTGATGGACATCTTGGTTGCTTCCATGTCCTGGCTAGTATAAACAGTGATGCAAATAACATTGGGGTACACATGTCTCTTTAAATTCTGGTTTCCTTGGTGTGTATGCCAGCAGTGGGATTAGCTGGGTCATACGGCAGTTCTGTTTCCAGTTTTTTAAGGAATCTCCACACTGTTCTCCATAGTGGCTGTACTAGTTTGTATTCCCACCAACAGAGTAAGAGGGTTCCCTTTTCTCCACACCCACTCTAGCATTGATTGCTTGTAGACATTTGGATTGCAGCCATTCTGACTGGCATGAAATGGTACCTCATTGTGGTGTTGATTTGCATTTCTCTGATAATGAGTGATGCTGAGCATCTTTTCATGTGTTTGATAGACATCTTTATATCTTCTTTGGAGACATGTCTATTTAGTTCTTTGGGCCATTTTTTTATTGGGTCGTTTATTTTTCTGGAATTGAGCTACAGGAGTTGCTTGTATATTTTTGAGATTAGTTGTTTGTCAGTTGCTTCATTTCCTATTATTTTCTCCTATTCTGAAGGCTGTCTTGTCACCTTGCTTATAGTTTCCTTTGTTGTGCAGAAGCTTTCAAGTTTAATTAGATCCCATTTGTTTATTTTTGCTTTTATTTCCAATATTCTGGGAGGTGGGTCATAGAGGATCCTGCTGTGATGTATGCCAGAGAGTGTTTTGCCTATGTTCTCCTCTAGGAGTTTTATAGTTTCTGGTCTTATGTTTAGATCCTTAATCCATTTTGAGTTTATTTTTGTGTATGTTGTTAGAAAGTGTTCTAGTTTCATTCTTTTACAAGTGGTTGACCAGTTTTCCCAGCACCACTTGTTAAAGAGATTGTCTTTTCTCCATTGTATATTCTTGCTTCCTTTGTCAAAGATAAGGTGTCCATAGGTGCATGGATTTATCTCTGGGCTTTCTATTTTGTTCCATTGATCTATATTTCTTTCTTTGTGCCAGTACCGTACTGTCTTGATCACTGTGGCTTTGTAATAGAGCCTGAATTCAGGCAGGTTGATTCCTCCAGTTCCATTCTTCTTTCTCAAGATTGCTTTGGCTATTCGAGTTTGTTTTTTTTTTTTCCCATATAAATTGTGAAATTATTTGTTCTAGTTCTGGGAAAAATACCTTTGGTAGCTTTATAGGGATTGCATTGAATGTATAGATTGCTTTGGGTAGTGTACTCATTTTCACTATATTGATTCTTCTGATCCATGAAAATGGTATATTTCTCCATCTATTAGAGTCCTCTTTGATTTATTTCATCAGTGTTTTATAGTTTTTTATATATAGGTCTTTTGTTTCTTTAGATAGATATATTCCTAAGTATTTTATTATTTTCATTGCAATGGTGAATTGAATTGTTTCCTTAATTTATTTTTCTGTTTTCTCATTATTAGTGTATAGGGATGCAAGGGATTTCTGTGTGTTGATTTTATATCCTGCACTTTACTATTTTCATTGATTAGCTCTAGGAATTTTCTGGTGGAGTCTTTAGGGTTATCTATGTAGAGGATTATGTCATCTGCAAACAGTTAGAGTTTTACTTCTTCTTTTCCAATTTGGATTCCTTTTATTTCCTTTTCTGCTCTGATTGCTGTGGCCAAAACTTTCAAAACTATGTTGAAGAGTAGTGGTGAGAGTTGGCAACCTTGTCTTGTTCCTGACTTTAGGGGAAAATTTTTCAATTTTCACCATTGAGGATAATGTTTGCTGTGGGTTTGTCATATATAGCTTTTATTATGTTGAGGTATGTTCCTTCTATTCCTGCTTTCTGGAGAGCTTTTATCATAAATGGATGTTGAATTTTATCAAAGGCTTTCTCTGCATCTATTGAGATAATCATATGGCTTTTGTTTTTCAATTTGTTAATGTGGTGTATTACATTGATTGATTTGTGGATATTGAAGAATCCTTGCACCCCTGGGATAAAGCCCAATTGGTCATGGTGTATGATCGTTTTAATGTGTTGTTGGATTCTGATTGCTAGAATTTTATTAAGGATTTTTGCATCTATGTTCATCAGTGATATTGGCCTGCAGTTTTCTTTTTTTGTGGCGTCTTTGTCAGGTTTTGGTATTAGGGTGATCGTGGCCTCATAGAATGAGTTTGGAAGTTTACCTTCCTCTGCAATTTTCTGGAAAAGTTTGAGCAGGATAGGTGTTAGCTCTTCTCTAAATTTTTGGTAGAATTCAGCTGTCAAGCCGTCTGGACCTGGGCTTTTATTTGCTGGAAGATTTCTGATTACATTTTCAATGTCCATGCTTGTGATGGGTCTGTTAAGATTTTCTATTTCTTCCTGGTTCAATTTTGGAAAGTTGTATTTTTCTAAGAATTTGTCCATTTCTTCCACTTTGTCCATTTTATTGGCATATAATTGTTGATAGTAGTCTCTTACGATCCTTTGTATTTCTGTGTTGTCTGTTGTGATCTCTCCATTTTCATTTCTAATTTTATTGATTTGATGTATCTCCCTTTGTTTCTTGATGAGTCTGTCTACTGGTTTGTCAATTTTATTTATCCTTTCAAAGAATCAGCTTTTGGCTTTGTTGATTTTTTCTATGGTCTCTTTTGTTTCTTTTGCATTTATTTCTGCCCTAATTTTTAAGATTTATTTCCTTCTACTAACTCTGGGATTCTTCAGTTCTTCCTTTTCTAGTTGCTTTAGCTGTAGAGTTAAGTTATTTATTTTACTTTTTTCTTGTTTCTTGAGGTATGCCTGTATTGCTATGAACTTTCCCCTTAGCACTGCTTTTACAGTGTTCCATAGGTTTTGCATTGTTGTGTTTTCATTTTCATTTGTTTCTATGCATATTTTGATTTTCTTTTTATTTCTTCTGTGATTTTTTTATTCAGCAGCATGTTGTTCAGCCTCCATATGTTGAAATTTTTAATATTTTTTCTCCTGTAATTTATATCTAATCTTACTTCATTGTGGTCAGAAAAGATGCTTGGAATGATTTCAATTTTTTTTTTTTTTAATTTACCAAGGCTAGATTTATGGCCCAGGATGTGATCTATCCTCGAGAAGGTTCCATGTGCACTTGAGAAAAAGGTGAAATTCATTATTTTGTGGTGAAATGTCCTATAGATTATCAATTAGGTCGAACTGGCCTATTGTATCATTTGAAGTTTGTGTTTCATTTCTAATTTTTTGTTTAGTTGATCTATTCATAGGTGTGAGTGGGGTATTAAAGTATCCCACTATTATTGTGTTATTGTTAATTTCCCCTTTCATACTTGTTAGCATTTGTCTTACATATTGCAGTGCTCCTATGTTGGGTGTGCATATATTTATAATTGTTATATCTTCTTCTTGGATTAATCCTTTGATCATTATGTCGTGTCCTTCTTTGTCTCTTTTTACAGCCTTTGTTTTAATGTCTATTTTATCTGATATGTGTATTGCTACTCCTGCCTTCTTTTAATCTCTGTTTCCATGGAATATCTTTTTCCAGAATTTCACTTTCAGTCTGTATGTATCCTTTTTTGAGGTGGGTCTCTTGTAGACAATATATATAGGGGTCTTGTTTTTGTATCCATTCACCCAGTTTCTGTCTTTTGGTTGGGGCATTCAACCCATTTACGTTTAAGGTAATTATTGATAAGTATGATCCCGTTGCCATTTAGTTTATTGTTTTGAGTTTGAGTTTATACACCCTTTCTGTTTTTCCTGTCTAGAGAATATCCTTTAGCATTTGTTGGAGAGCTGGTTTGGTGGTGCTGAATTCTCTCAGCTTTTGCTTGTCTGTAAAGCTTTTGATTTCTCCTTCATATTTGAATGAGTCCTTGCTGGGTACAGTAATCTGGGCTGTAGGTTATTTTCTTTCATCACTTTAAGTATGTCTTGCCATTCCCTCCTGGCCTGAAGAGTTTCTATTGAAAGATCAGCTGTTATCCTTAATGGGAATCCGCTTGTGTGTTATTTGTTGTTTTTCCCTTGCTGCTTTTAATATTTGTTCTTTGTGTTTGATCTTTGTTAATTTGACTAATATGTGTCTTGGGGTGTTTTGCCTTGGGTTTATCCTGTTTGGGACTCTCTGGGTTTCTTGGACTTCGGTGAGTATTTCCTTCCCCATTTTAGGGAAGTTTTCAACGATTATCTCCTCAAGTATATTCTCATGGTCTTTCTTTATGTCTTCTTCTTCTGAGACTCCTATGATTCGAATATTGTGGCATTTTATATTGTTCTGGAGGTGTCTGAGATTGTCCTTATTTCTTTTCATTGGTTTTTCTTTTTTCCTCTCTGATTAATTTATTTCTACCATTCTATCTTCTATTTCACTAATCCTATCTTCTGCCTCCGTTATTCTATTTGTTGCCTCCAGAGTGTTTTTTGATCTCATTTATTGCATTATTCATTATATATTGACTCTTTTTTTATTTCTTCTAGGTCCTTGTTAATCCTTTCTTGCATTTTCTCAATCCTTGCCTCCAGGCTATTTATCTGTGATTCCATTTTGATTTCAAGATTTTGGATCAATTTCACTATCATTATTCGGAGTTCTTTATCAGGTAGATTCCCTATCTCTTCCTCTTTTGTTTGGTTTGGTGGGCATTTATCCTGTCCCTTTACCTGCTGAGTATTCCTCTGTCTCTTCATCTTGTTTATATTGTTGAGTTTGGGGTGGCCTTTCTGTATTCTGGCAGTTTGTGGAGTCCTCGTTATTGTGGAGTTTCCTCGCTGTGGGTGGGGTTGTATCAGTGGCTTGTCAAGGTTTCTTGGTTAGGGCAACTTGTGTCTGTGTTCTGGTGGGTGGAGCTGGATTTCTCTCTGGAGTGCAATGAAGTGTCTAATAACGAGTTATGAGATGTCAGTGGATTTGGAGTAACTTAGGGCAGCCTGTATATTGAAGCTCAGGGCTGTGTTCCTGTGTTCCTGGAGAATTTCTGTGGTATGTCTTGCTCTGGATCTTGTTGGCCCTTGGGTGGTTCTTGGGTTCAGTGTAGGTATGGAGGTGTTTGATGAGCTCCTATTGCTTAATGTTCCCTGGAGTCAGGTGTTCTATGATGTTCTCAGGATTTGGACTTAAGCCTCCTGCTTCTGGTTTTCAGTCTTATTTTTGCAGTAGCCTCAAGACTTCTCCTTCTATACAGCACCATTGATAAAAACATCTAGGTTAAAGATGAAAAGTTTCTCCACAGCGAGGGACACCCAGAGAGGTTCACAGAGCTACATGCAGAGGATACGAGGGAGTTAGAGATGTCCGAATGAGATGAGGTGGAATCAAAAGAGGAGAGAGCAAGCTAGCCAGTAATCACTTCCTTATGTGCGCTCCACAGTCTGGACCACTCAGAGATGTTCATGGAGTTATACAGGGAAGAGAAGAGGGAGGAAGGAGACAGAGGTGGCCAGGAGGATAAAAGAGGGGAATGAAAAGGAGAGAGACAAATTCAGCCAGTAATCAGTTCCCTAAGTGTCCTCCACCGTCTGGAATACACAGAGATTCAGAGAGTTGGGTAGAGAAGAGAAGGGGGAGGGAGGAGACAGAGGTGACCTTGTGGAGAGAAAGAAGAGTCCAAAGGGGGAGAGAGCAGTCAATCCAGTAATCTCACTCCCAAGTAAAAATAGGTACTGAAGATTTGGTTCTTAAAGGCACAAAATTGATAACAAATACCAAAAAGCAAAGATTAAAATTCTAGAGTAGAGGTTGGATTTTCAAAAATACAATATTAAAGAAAAGAAGAAGATGAAGAAAAAAAAGTTACATAAGTTATTTGAATATATATATATATATATATATATATATATATATATGAAGTTTGCTTTAAAAATAGTCTTTTTTTTTTGAAAATCAATAGTAGGTTATAAAAATGAAAATTAAAGGAGTAATAGAGGACTTAAAAATTAAGAAAAAAAGTTTAAAAAAGAAAAAGAAAAAAAGAAGAAGAAAAGAAAAGTATGATTCTAAAAACAGTAAAAATATATATAGGACTTTCTCAGGAGCTGTTGCAGACATTGTGGGGTCAGTTCATTTTCGGATAGTTTCTTGGTCCAGCTTATATTTCTCAAGATCTATAGGCCCCTTCCTATGTAGCCAGTACTAACTGCAGGGTTTTAATCTATTGTACCTGTCACTTCCAAGGTGGTTCCCTCGGTTTTAGCTTCTGTCTGCTTGTCTCTTCAGTGTCTGATTTCCGCCCTGACACAAGGGGGAGGTGGTGGTCACTTTTTTAGGCTCACTTGTTCAGTCGTGCAGTGGGGAGGGAGGGACGCTGCAAACAAATAACACTGGCATGTGCTCCTAGTGTTTCAGCCACACTGGGCCTACCCCTGCTCACAGCGTGTGCACCCTCCCTGAGCACACAGCTCAGGCTCTAGGTTGCTCCGCCGGGAACCGTCTGAGGCTGGCCCTGGGCTGCATGCACCTCCCAGGTCTAAGCCACTCAGGTTCAGGCACTCGGGTAGTCCTCAGAGGTTCAGACTCTGTTGGGCCCGCGTTTTGTGCCCTTCCCAGCTCCAAGCAGCTCAGGTGATGATATCACCTCCCCTGTCCCTGCCACTCAGTTCTCTGGGTGTACAACCAGTGCAGCTTCTCAGGCGGATGACTGTCCAGAACCCCAAGAAGTCTTAGTAAGCAAAGAAGCCTGCTTGCAGTTTGGTAGATAATGTCTCTCTGGAGCTGCGATTGACCTCTTCTGGTTCTGGCTGCCTGTCACTGGAGGGGGATGGTCTGCAGCCAGCTAGTTCTGTTCAGTCCTTTGTTCTGTGCATGGGCCTGGCGGTGTCTTAGGGCTTTTTGCGTGGTAGCTATCCCACAGTTTGGTTTGCTAGCCCAAATTAGTTCACTCTGATTACCCTCAGGGGCATTCAGGCTCCATCTTTACTCTAAGCAATGCAGCCCGCACCTCCCTGGCCAGCCCCCGCTTGCTAGTGGCAGGCACAGGCGTCTGCCCTGCTTCTCTGCTGGGGAGTTACCATTGGGCTCGTAATCTGTGGGTTTTAATTATTTACCCATTATTCCTCCCTATTATGTTGCCCTCTGTGCTTCCAAGGCTTGGCACAGACTTGCCAATGAGAGTGTTTCCTGGTGTTTGGAAACTTCTCTCTTTTTAAGATTCCCTTCACAGGATGGAGCTCCGTCCCTATCTCTTTTGTCTCTTTTTTTTTTTTTTTTTTTTGTCTTTTATATTTTTCCTACCTCCTTTCGAAGACAATGGGCTGCTTTTCTGGGTGCCTGATGTCCTCTGCCAGCATTCAGAAGTTGTTTTTGTGGATTTTATTCAGCGTTTGAATGTTCTTTTGATGAATTTGTGGGGGAGAAAGTGGTCTCTCCGTCCTATTCCTCTGCCATCTTCAGGAACTCTCCTCACTTCCTACTTTTGCATTCCAGTCCCCTATAATGAAAAGGACATCTGTTTTGGGGTGTTAGTTTTAAAAGGTCTTGTAGGTCTTCATAGTACCGTTCAACTTCAGTTTCTTCAGCGTTACTGGTTGAGGCATAGACTTGGATTACTGTGATATTGAATGGTTTGCCTTGGAAATGAACAGAGATCATTCTGTCGTTTTTGAGATTGCATCCAAGTACTGCATTATGGACTCTTTTGTTGACCATGATGGCTACTCCATTTCTTCTAAGGGATTGCTGCCTGCAGTAGTAGATATAATGGTCATCTGAGTTAAATTCACCCATTCCAGTCCATTTCAGTTCACTGATTCCTAGAATGTCAACATTCACTCTTGCCATCTCCTGTTTGACCACTTCCAATTTGCCTTGATTCGTGGACCTAACATTCCAGGTTCCTATGCAATATTGCTCTTTACAGCATCGGACCTTGCTTCTATCACCAGTCACATCCACAAATGGGTATTGTTTCTGCTTTGGCTCCATCCCTTCAATCTTTCTGGAGTTATTTATCTACTGATCTCCAGTAGCATACTGGGCACCTACTGACCTGGGGAGTTCCTTTTTCAGTATCCTATCATTTTGCTTTTTCATACTGTTCATGAGGTTCTCAAGGCAAGAATACTGAAGTGGTTTGCCATTCCCTTCTCCAATGGACCACATTCTGTCAGACCTCTGCACCATGACCCGCCCATCTTGGGTGGCCCCACAGGGCATGGGTTAGTTTCATTGAGTTAGACAAGGTTGTGGTCCATGTGATTAGATTGACTAGTTTTCTGTGAGTATGGTTCAGTGTGCCTACCTTCTGATGCCCTCTCGCAACACCTACCGTCTTATTTGGGTTTCTCTTACCTTGGATGTGGGGTGTTTCTTCAAGGCTGTTACAGCAAACGGCAGCCACTGCTCCTTACCTTGGACGAGTGGTATCTCCTCACCGCCGCCCCTCCTGACCTTGAAAATGGAGTAGCTCCTGTTGGCCCTCCTGCACTCGTGAAGCAACTAGTGTATGGGATGACTGCAGTTGTGTGGTAGTTTGAGCATTCTTTGGCATTGCCTTTCTTTGGGATTGGAATTAAAACTGACCTTTTCCAGTCCTGTAGCTACTGCTGAGTTTTCCAAACTAGCTGGCATATTGAGTGCAGCACTTTCACAGCATCATCTTTCAGGATTTGAAATAGCTCAACTTGAATTCCATCACCTCCACTAGCTTTGTTGGTAGTGATGATTCTTAAGGCCCACTTGAGGTCACTTTCCAGGATGTCTGGCTCTAGGTCAGTGATCACACCTTCGTGATTATCTGGGTCATGAAGATATTTTTTGTACAGTTCTTCTGTGTATTCTTTCCACCGCTTCTTAATTTCTTCTGCTTCTGTTAGGTCCCTACCATTTCTGTCATTTATTGAGCCCATCTTTGTATGAAATCTTCCCTTGGTATCTCTAATTTTCTTGAAGAGATCTCTAGTCATTCCCATTCTATTGTTTTCCTCTATTTCTTCGCATTGATCACTGAGAAAGGCTTTCTTGTTTCTCCTGAAGGGAGGAAGGGATGGAGCCAAAGCAAAAACAGCACCCAGTTGTGGACGGGACTAGTGATAGAAGCAAGGTCCAATGCTGTAAGAGCATTATTGCATAGGAACCTGGAATGTTAAGTCAATGAAACAAGGCAAATTGGAAGTGGTCAAACAGGAGATGGCAAGAGTGAAAATTGACATTCTAGGAGTCAGCAAACAAAGATGGACTGGAATGGGTGAATTTAACTCAGATGACCATTATATGTACTAACTGGGGGCAGGAATCCCTTAAAAGAAATGAAGTAGCCATCATGGTCAACAAAAGAGTCCATAATGCAGTACTTGGATGCAATCTCAAAAACGACAGAATGATCTCTGTTCATTTCCAAGGCAAACCATTCAATATCACAGTAATCCAAGTCTATGCCCAAACCAGTAATGCTGAAGAAGCTGAAGTTGAAAGTTCTATGAAAACCTAAAAACCTTCTAGAACTAACACCCATAAAAGATGTCCTTTTCATTATAGGGGACTGGAATGCGAAAATAGGAAGTCAAGAAAACATGGAGTAGCAGGCAAATTTGGCCTTGGATTACAGAATGAAGCAGGGCAAAGACTAATAGAGTTCTGCCAAGAGAACGCACAGTCATAGCAACCACCCCCTTCCAACAATACAAGAGAAGACCCTACACATGGACATCACCAGATGGTCAATGCCAAAATCAGATTTATTATACTCTTTGCAGCCAAAGATGGAGAGGCTCTATACAGTCAGCAATAAAAAGACCGGGATCTGACTGTGGCTCAGATCATGAACTCCTTATTGCCAAATTCAGATTGAAATTGAAGAAAGTAGGGAAAACCACTAGACCATTCAGGTATGACCTAAATCAAATCCCATATGATTACACAGTGGAAGTGAGAAATAGATTTAAGTGACTAGATCTGAAAGATAGAGTGCCTGATGAACTATGGATGGAGGTTCATGACACTGTACAGGAGACAGGGATCAAGACTATCTGCATGGAAAAGAAATGCAAAAAAACAAAATGGCTGTCTGGGGAGGCCTTAGAAATAGCTGAGAAAAGAAGAGAAGTGAAAACCAAAGGAGAAAAGGAAAGATATAAACATCAGAATGCAGAGTTCCAAAGAATAGCAAGAAGAGATAAGAAAGCCTTCCACAGCAATCAATGCAAAGAAAACAGAGGAAAACAACAGGATGGGAAAGACTAGAGATCGCTTCAAGTAAATTAGAGATGCCAAGGGAACATTTCATGCAAAGATGGGCTTGATAAAGGACAGAAATGGTATGGACCTAAGATAAGTAGAACCTATTAAGAAGAGGTGGCAAGAATACACAGAAGAACTGTACAAAAAAATTTTCATAACCAAGAAAATCACGATGGTGTCATCACTCACCTAGAGCCTGATAACCTGGAATGTGAAGTCAAGTGGGCCTTAGAATGCATCACTGTGAACAAAGCTAGTGGGAGTGATGGAATTCCAGTTGAGCTATTACAAATACTGAAAGATAATGCTGTGAAAGTGCTGCACTCAATATGCCAGCAAGTTTGGAAAACTCAGCAGTGGTCACAGGACTGGAAAAGGTCAATTTTCATTCCAATCTCAAAGAAAGGCAAGGCCAAAGAGTGCTCAAACTACCTCACAATTTCACTCATCTCACATGCTAGTAAAGTAATGCTCAAAATTCTCCAAGCCAGGCTTCAGCAATACATGAACAACTTGCAGATGTTCAAGCTGGTTTTAGAAAAGGCAGAGAAACAAGAGATCAAATTGCCAACATTTCCAGAAAAACATCTATTTCTGCTTTATTGACTATGCCAAAGCCTTTGACTGTGTGGATCACAACAAACTGTGGAAAATTCTGAAAGAGATGGGAATACCAGACCAGACCACCTGACCTGCCTCTTGAGAAACATGTATGCATGTCAGGAAGCAGCAGTTAGAACTGGACATGGAACAACAGACTGGTTCCAAATAGGAAAAGGAGTATGTCAAGGCTGTATATTGTCACTCTGCTTATTTAACTTATATGCAAAGTACACCATGAGAAACCCTGGGCTGGAAGAAACACAAGCTGGAATCAAGATTGCCAGGAGAAATATCAATAACCTCAGATTTGCAGATGACACCACCCTTATGGCAGAAAGTGAAGCGGAACTAAAAAGCCTCATGATGAAAGTGAAAGAGGAGAGTGAAAAAGTTGGCTTAAAGCTCAACATTCAGAAAAGTAAGATAATGATAACTGGCCCCATCCCTTCATGGGAAAAAGATGGGGGAACAATGGAAACAGTGTCAGACTTTATTTTTGGGGGCTCCAAAATCACTGCAGATGTTGACTGCAGCCATTCAATTAAAAGACGCTTACTCCTTGGAAGGAAAGTTATGACCAACCTAGATAGCATACTGAAAAGCAGGGACATTACTTTGCCAACAAAGGTTCCTCTAGTCAAGGCTGTGGTTTTTCCTGTGGTCATGTATGGATGTGAGAGTTGGACTGTGAAGAAAGCTGAGCGCTGAAGAATTGATGTTTTTGAACTGTGGTGTTGAAGAAGACTCTTGAGATTCCCTTGGACTGCAAGGAGATCCAACCAGTCCATTCTGAAGGAGATCAGCCCTGGGATTTCTTTGAAAGGAATGATGCTGAAGCTGAAACTCTAGTACTTTGGCCACCTCATGTGAAGAGTTGACTCATTGGAAAAGACTCTGATGCTGGGAGGGATTGGGGGCAGGAGGAAAAGGGGCCGACAGAGCATGAGATGGCTGGATGGCATCACTGACTTGATGGACGTGAGTCTGAGTGAACTCCAGGAGTTGGTGATGGACACGAAGGCCTGGTGTGCTGCAGTTCATGGTGTCGCAAATATTCGAACAAGACTGAGCGACTGAACTTAACTAACTGAACTTTTTGTCTGTAAAGCTTTTGTTTTCTCCTTCATATTATGGTAATGTTGACAAGTATGATCCTGTTGCCATTTATTTTGCTGTTTGGCATTCAAGTTTATACACCTTTTCTGTGTTTCCTGTCTAGAGAAGATCCTTTAGCATTTGTTGAAAAGCACATTTGTTGGTACTGAATTCTCTCAGCTTTTGCTTGTCTGTAAAGCTTTTGATTTCTCCTTCCTATTTGAATGATATTCTTGCCGTGTACAGTAATCTGGGTTGTAGGTTTTTCTCTTTCATCACTTTAAATATGCCCTGTCATTCCCTTCTGGCCTAAGAGTTTCTATTGAAAGATCAGCTTGTTATGCATATGGGAATTCCCTTGTGTTTTATTCATTGTTTTCCCCTTGCTGCTTTTAATATTTGTTCTTTGTATTTGATCTTTGTTAATTTGATTAATATGTTCTTGGCGTGTTTTGCCTTGGGTTTATTCTGTTTGGGACTCTCTGAGTTTCTTTGACTTGTTTGGCTATTTTCTTTCCCATTTTAGGGAAGTGTTCAACTATTATCTCCTCAAGTATTTTTATGGCCTTTCTTTTTGTTTTCTTCTTGGAATCCTATGATTCGAATGCTGGCATGATTGACATTTTCCCAGAGGTATTTGAGGTTGTCCTCATTTCTTTTAATTATTATTTTTTTCTTTTTTTCTCTCCACTTCATTTATTTCCATCATTCTATTTTCCACCTCACTTATCCTATCTTATGCCTCAATTATTCTACTGCTTGTTCCTTCCAGAGTGTTTTTGTTCTCAGTTATTGCATTATTCATTATTGATTGACTCTTTTTTATTTCTTCTAGGTCCTTGTTAAACATTTCTTGAATTTTATCAATCTTTGTCTACAAACTATTTATCCGTAACTCCATTTTGTTCTCAAGAGTTTGGATCATTTTTGCTATCAGTATTCTGAATTCTTTTTCAGGTAGACTCCCTATCTACTCCTCTTTGGTTTGGTGGGCTTTTATCATGTTCCTTTACCTGCTGAATATTTCTCTGCCTTTTTATCTTGTTTAAATTGCTGTGTTTGAGGTGGCCTTTCTGTATGCTGGAAGTTTGTGGTTCATTTTTATTGCGGTGGTACCTCCCTGTGGGTGGGGTTGGACAAGTGTCTTGTCAAGGTTTCCTGGTTAAGAAAGCTTGCATCGGTGTTCTGTTGGTGAAGCTGGATCTCTTTTCTCTGGAGTGCAATGAAGTGTCCAGTAATGAGTTTTAAGGTGTCTACAGGTTTGGTGTGACTTTGGGCAACCTGTATTTTAATACTCAGGTTTATGTTCCTGCTTTACTGAAGAATTAGCATGGTATGTCTTGCTCTGGATCTTGTTGGGTCTTAGGTGGAGCTTTGTTCCAGTGTAGGCATGGAGACTTTTGGATGAGCTCTTGTTGATTAATGTTCCCTGGAATTAGGAGTTTTCTGGTCTTCCCAGGTTTTGAATTTAAGTGGCCTGCCTCTGGTTTTCAGTCTTATTCTTACAGTAGCCTTAAGACTTCTCCATCCATACTGCACTGATGATAAAACATCTAGGTTAATGGAGAAAGGATTCTCCACAGTGAGGGACACCCAGAGAGGTTGACAGAGTTACGTGAAGAAGAGAAGAGGGAGGAGGAAGATAGAGGTAACCAGGAGGAGAAGCAGGGGAATCAAAACAGGAGAGAGTGTTGTAGCCAGTAATCAAATTCCTATTTGCTTTACATAGCCTGGAACACGCAGAGAAGTTCATGGAGTTACATAGCAAAGAGAAGAGGGAGGAAGGATATAGAAGTTACCAGGAGGAGAAGAGGGGGAGTCAAAAGAAGAAAGACAGATCTAGCCAAAATCAGTTCCCTAAGCGTTCTCCACAGACCAGAATACCCAAAGAGATTCGAACAGTTGGGTAGAGAAGATAAGGGGTGGGGAGGAGATAGAGGTGACCTGGGGGAGAAAAAGGAAAGTCAAAAATGGGAGAGGGCAACCAAGCCAGTAATCACACTCCTAAGTAAAAATGGGTACTGAAGATTGGATTCTTAAAAGTACAAAATTGATAATAAATACCAAAAAACAAAAAATAAAATCCAGAGTAGAGGTTCAGTTCAGTTCACTCGCTCAGTCGTGTCCGACTCTTTGTGACCCCATGAATCACAGCATGCCGGGCCTCCCTGTCCATCACCAACTCCTGGAGTTCACCCAGACTAACGTCCATCGAGTCAGCAATGCCATCTAGCCATCTCATCCTCTGTCATCCCCTTCTCCTCCTGCCCCCAATCCCTCCCAGCATCAGAGTCTTTTCAAATGAGTCAATTCTTCACATGAGGTGGCCAAAGTACTGGAGTTTCAGCTTCAGCATCATTCCTGGTTGGATCTCCTTGCAGTCCAAGGGACCCTCAAGAGCCTTCTCCAACACCACAGTTCAAAATCATCAATTCTTCAGTGCTCAGCCTTCTTCACAGTCCAACTCTCACATCCATACATGACCACAGGAAAAACCACAGCCTTGACTAGAGGAACCTTTGTTGGCAAAGTATTATCTCTGTTTTTGAATATGCTATCTAGGTTGCTCATAACTTTCCATCCAAGGAGTAAGCGTCTTTTAATTTCATGGCTGCAGTCACCATTTGCAGTGATTTTGGAGCCTTAAAAAATAAAGTCTGACACTGTTTCCACTGTTTCCCCATCTATTTCCCATGAAGTGATGGGACCTGATGCCATGATCTTCATTTTATGAATGTTGAACTTTAAGCCAACTTTTTTCACTCTCCACTTTCACTTTCATCAAGAGGCTTTTTAGTTCCTGTTCACTTTCTGCCATTAGGGCGGTGTCATCTGCATATCTGAGGTTATTGATATTTCTCCCGGCAATCTTGATTCCAGCTTGTGTTTCTTCCAGTCCAGCATTTCTCATGATGTACTCTGCATATAAGTTAAATAAGCAGGGTGACAACATACAGACTTGATGTACTCCTTTTTTTTTTTTTTTGGAACCAGTCTGTTGTCCCATGTCCAGTTCTAACTGTTGCTTCCTGACCTGCATACAAATTTCTCAAGATGCAGGTCGGGTGGTCTGGTATTCCCATCTCTTTCAGAATTTTCCACAGTTTATTGTGATCCTCACAGTCAAAGGCTTTGGCATAGTCAATAAAGCAGAAATAGATGTTTTTCTGGAACTCTCTTCCTTTTCCCATGATCCAGTGAATGTTGGCAATTTGATCTCTGGTTCCTCTGCCTTTTCTAAAACCAGCTTGAACATCAGGAAGTTCATTGTTCACAGACTGCTGAAGCCTGGCTTGGAGAATTTTGAGCATTACTTTACTAGCCTGTGAGATGAGGGCAATTGTGCGGTAGTTTGAGCATTCTTTGGCTTTGCCTTTCTTTGGGATTGGAATGACAATGGACCTTTTCCAGTCCTGTGGCCACTGCTGAGTTTTCCAAATTTGCTGGCATATTGAGTGCAGCACTTTCACAGCATCATCTTTCAGGATTTGGAATAGCTCAACTGGAATTCCATCACCTCCACTAGCTTTGTTCGTAGTGATGCTTTCTAAGGTCCCCTTGACTTCATATTCCAGGATGGCTGGCTCTACATCTGTGATCACACCATCATGCTTATCTGGGTAGTGAAGATCTGTTTTGTACAGTTCTTCTGTGTATTCTTGCCGTCCCTTCTTAATATCTTCTGCTTCTGTTAGGGCCATACCATTTCTGTCCTTTATCAAGCCCATCTTTGCATGAAATATTCCTTTGGTATCTCTGATTTACTTGAAGTGATCTCTACTCTTACCCATTCTTCTGTTTTCCTCTATTCCTTTGCATTGATTGCTGAAGAAGGCTTTCTTATCTCTTCTTGCTATTCTTTGGAACTCTGCATTCAGATGCTTATAGCTTTCCTTTTCTCCTTTGCTTTTCACTTCTCTTCTTTTCTCAGCTATTTCTAAGGCCTCCCCAGACAGCCATTTTGCTTTTTTGCATTTCTTTTCCATGGGGATGAACTTTATCCCTGTCTCCTGTACAATGTCACAAACCTCATCCCATAGATCATCAGGCACTCTATCTATCAGATCTAGGCCCTTAAATCTATTTCTCACTTCCACTGTATAATCATAAGGGATTTGATTTAGGTCATACCTGAATGGTCTAGTGGTTTTCCCTACTTTCTTCAATTTAAGTCTGAATTTGGCAATAAGGATTTCATGATCTGAGCAACAGTCACGTCCTGGTCTTGTTTTTGCTGACTGTATAGAGCTTCTCCATCTTTGGCTGCAAAGAATATAATCAATCTGATTTCGGTGTTGACCATCTGGTGATGTCCATGTGTAGAGTCTTCTCTTGTGTTGTTGAAAGAGGATGTTTGTTATGACCAGTGCATTTTCTTGGCAAAACTCTATTAGTCTTTGCCCTGCTTCGTTCCGTATTCCAAGTCCAAATTTTCCTGTTACTCCAGGTGTTTCTTGACTTTCTACTTTTGCATTCCAGTCCCCTATAATGAAAAGGACATGTTTTTGGGGTGTTAGTTCTAAAAGGTCTAGACTGTCAAAAATATAATATTAACAAAACAAAACAAAATCAGAAAAATTTAAAATTATATATATATATATATATATGAAATTTACTTTAAAAATAGGGTCATTTTTTGCATGGTAATAGAAGGTTATAAAAATGAAAATTAAAGGAGTAATAAAGAGCTTAAATTATTTTTTAATTTGAAAATTAAAAATGATAATAGTAAAATATATCTAGGGATTTCTCTGGAGCTATTGCAGGCAATGTGGTGTTAGTTCAGTTTCAGATAGGTCCTTGTTCCAGCTTATACTTCTTTTCAAGGTCTATACGCCCCATCCAATGTATTCAGTGCTAACTACATGGTTTTAATCTGTTGCACCTGTCACTTCCAAAGCAGCTCCCCTTTTTATTTTGCCTTCCTCTGTTTGCAAGTCTATCCAGTGTCTAATTTCTGCCCTGACACAAGGGGGCGAAAGTAGTCACATATTTAGGCTCACTTGTTCAGTTGTGCTGTGGGGAGTGAGGAACACTGCAAACAAATATCAGTGGTGCATGTCGGGACTGCTTGCAGTGTCTGGGCCACATTGGGTTTACCCCTGCTCTTAGCATGTGTGCTTTCCCAGTTTACACTGCTCAGGCTCCAGGTTGCTCTGAAGTGGAACTGTCTAAAGCGGGCCATTAGTTGTGTGCATTTCCCAGGACTAGGCCACTCAGTTTCATGTTCTTGGGTACTTCACAAAGGCACAGAATCTATTGGGCCTGCGTTTTGTGCCCTTCCCAGGTCCAAACAGCTCAGGTGACCAGGTGCTTGGCGAGTTCACTCTCCCAAGATGGGGCTATGCATCTTATCACTTCCCTGGTTCCAGCCACTCTGTTTCCTGGGTGCGCAGCAGGAGTGCCATCTCAGGTGTGCCGTGTGTTTCCTCTGGGGAGCTGATCTCTGACTGAGACCCTCCTGGTGGATGTCAGCCATCCGGGATCCCAGGAAGAGTTGGTTAGCAACTGGGGGCCTGCTCACATTTTGGTCAAGGATGCTGTCTCTGGGGCTGAGATTGCCCCTTTCTGGCTCTGGCTGTCACCCGCCTGCTTCTCTGCCTCTGGTGTGGGATGGGCTGGTATGCAGCCGGCTAGCTCTCCTCTGGTAATCGCTCAGCACTTTGTTCTGTGAGCAGCCCTGGCAGTGCCTTAGGTTAGAGCTTTTCACGGGAAAGTTCTCTCTCTCTCTTTTTTTCTTTTTTTTTTTTTTTTTTTTTTTTTTTAATTTATTTTATTTTTAAACTTTACATAACTGTATTAGATTTGCCAAATATCAAAATGAATCCGCCACAGGTTTACATGTGTTCCCCATCCTGAACCCTCCTCCCTCCTCCCTCCCCATTCCATCCCTCTGGGTCGTCCCAGTGCACCAGCCCCAAGCGAACAAGCAACTCTTTTTTTCTTGCTCTCTCTCTGGCTATCCCACTTTTGGGGTTGCTATCTCATGTTAGCTCCCTCAGATTGTCCTCAGGGCATTCAGGCTCAGTCCTTACCCTAAGCAATGGAGCCCCTGGCTCCCTGTTCAGTCCCTGCTTTCTGGTGGTGGATGACAGCATCTGGGCTACTTCTCTGCTGGGAGTTGTGGTTAGGCACATAATCTGTGGGTTTTATTTATTTATTTTTTTCCTCCTGGTTATTTTGCCCTCAGATATTCCAAAATTCCCCACAGACCCTCTGGTGAGAAGGTTTCCTGGTGTTTGGAAACTTCTCCTCTTTCATGAGTCCCTCGCCATGATGGGTCTCTATCCCTATCTTTTTTGTCTCTCTTTTTATCTTTTATATGTTGTCCTACCTCCTTTTGAAGACACTGGGCTGCCTTTCTGGGTGCCTGGTGTCCTCCACCAGCATTCCGAAGTTGTTGCGTGGAATTTTCTCTGGCTTCAAATGATCTTTTGATGAATTTGTGGGGGAGAAAGTGGTCTCCCCATCCTATTCCAATGCCATCTTAGGACCAGGCCCATCTTTCAGTTCTTATAGACTGACTTTTTAGAGAAAGCTCTTCACTAAACACCCTTTTCAGTGATTCTGGATAAGTTGACTGATGGTGACTGTGGAAATGCCTGTTGTCATGATTCATGGGCATGCATTCCTGTTGCCTGGGTCACTAGGCAGCCAAATTTGTTGCAACCATTCATATGTGAGTGAATGCTTGAGTCCATGTGAGCTGGTTTTGCACCAAGGTCTACTGAGACATTTATGGCTCTTAGATTCATGTGTATTAGTCTGGTGCCTGGTCCACACATGCTAGCCTAGTACTGGGGCAGACAGTCTGTATACATCATGGTCAGCCTTGAACCAGAGGCAGATCTGAAGCCTCAGTTCATAGGGGTGGCCCTGAAGCCGAGGTCCAAAGGAGTTAACTGATGCTTTGGTTTGTGGAGTACTTTGTAGTTCGTGGACTATACTTTGTTTTGTGGAGACTGATCTGATATGAACCTGGAGCCAAAGTCTACAAGAAACCACTCAGTAGGCTTTGGGACTAAGCTGGCTTATATTACACTGGTGTCAAGGACTGCCACTGTGAGCTGAAATCTGAGTCTGTGGGGCCAGTCTAATGCTAGCATCCACTGGGCAAGACTGGAATTTGAGTGTATGATGAAGTTGGGTGCTTTCCTCACTCTTTTTTCTTGTTTTGTTTTTCTTCTCCATAAGAGTACTCCAGGGCAGAGGGAAGATATGTGCTTAGAGAAGAGATGATTCAGGTAAACTGTTCTTCCTGTCCTCTTCAATGTGTGTGTGTTGTGTGTGTTTTCTTAATTTCCATGCTCAGCCTGTATGCTGTTTGATGAAGTAATGACTTCTATATTTTATGCTAACTTAGACTTTGACCATAAGTACAGACGGATACATGTGAATTTTGCCAGTAACAGAGTAAGCAAGCAATTTCCCTATATTCTACTTAATGGACACTTGCCATTCAACTCAGTCTGTCTGATCCTGTATATTAGCTATGCTATCTCCTGGACATTGGCTGTAATGGTGGTTAAAGGAAATCTTGCCAGTATCAATAGAGAGTCCCCCTTTTTTTTTTATACTACTTGGGAGACATTCTCCATGACACTTGACTTTTCTCTCCCAGTAATTAAGCCATGTTTGGTAGAGAACGTGTATCTATACTTTGGAATATTGAAGGAAGCATTCAAATACTGTATTGGGATTCCAGGAAATCATATTCAGGACAATAAGAAGCACTGCAAATCAATTTAATATTATTATTTACTTTTACTATGCTCCATGAAATATATCTATGTATCTACATCAATGTCAATATGAACATAGATGTATAGAAATATATATGTAAATATATATATATATATATATAAACATTTACTATTATATATCCTATACAATGGATACTAGCTTTTCTATATTTAGTGTTTATTTATAGTAAAAGAGATTAGAGGATTTGGATTTGAATTCTCACTTACTTACTAGCTATGTATTATATTAAAAGAAGAAGAAGAAGAAAGTGTTAGTGGCTCAGTCATGCCCAACTCTTTGCAACTCCATTGACTGTAGCCCATCAGGCTCCTCTGTCCATGGAATTATCCAGGCAAGAATATTGGAGTGGGTAGCCATTCCCTTCTCCAGCGGATCTTCCTAACAAAGATCCATGTCTTCTGCATTGAAGGAAAATTCTTCACTATCTGAGCTACCAGCTGGAGACCTAAGTTGCTTTATTATTAAAGTTAAGATACTAGTAACAGCCATCTCATAAAGCTTCATTATCAAATGAGGTATGTGTTGAATGTTTAACATGTTGCCTTATATATCATAAATACTTAATAATTTTTGCATTAATAATAATGCCAACTTTTTTTATAACCTTCATTTTCAGCATCATGCAATAGGCTACCTGTGATAGCATTTCAATTAGAGACAGGAGATGGAATATAATTTTGAGACTAAAAGACTGAACAGCATGTGGAAGGAAGAAAAGTCTGAGTTTTTCCTTTTTCTATATCCTATTTTTCTACAAAATGATAGGTAAGCTCAGGGGAAAATATGCTTCTTTTTAAAAAAAAGTGTAGTTTCTCTCTAACAAATGATAAATGATAGAAAAATATAAATGTTTTAAAACTAGAATAGGCTTTTGAGGATATCTTCTCTAATTAACTTAGTTTGCAGATGATAACAGATTCATATGGCAAAGTGAAAAAGATGACTTAGTCAAGAGGCAAAGCAAGAATTCTTATCTCACCAGCTTGCTGCACAGTAATTAAAATTAAAAAAAAAAGTAAAACAATCAATGTGGTTAGGAAAGGCATTTATTAGTATATTGTCCACATATTTTCCTATTTGCCTCAGTTTGATGATTTTAGTAAAGCACAATTTCTTCCTTAATTATGTTAAAATAAAAAAGTCACAGGATGCATTTTACAAATGTTATTTATTTAACTTTGGTTAAATGTCAGCAAATGAGTAACCTTTCTTTTTTAGGTTGATTATATTTTTCACTGAATTATTTTAATTTAAAAAATTTTGCAATTTTTTACAGGTAATAATTCAGTAAAATTAAATTTCCTTATATAAACTTAATTATTCAAGAGTATTTGTTGTGTTGTAGATTGATTATACAAGTTTTTCACATCTATTAACTACTTTATAGGTTTTAAACATTTTTGTACCAATTACTTTGCTGAGCATTTTAAACTTCAAGCTAGTTTCTCTTTCTACCTCTCTACTCACTCCTGAGTCACTGTATTACTCAGGGTAGATTAACTGTTTTAAGAAACAACTTCAATATTTGTGGTTTAACTTTTGTGTTTTATCTCCTCCTCATGAAAATTCCCTTATTAGCTAACTTACCTGAGTATCTTTACTCCAAAGGTGAATCAGAGATCTGTCCAGTTTAATTTATTTTTGTGATATTTCATGATCTTCAACACATGATCTCCAAGACCACCATGGAAATGGAAGAGAGCTTAGTAAATCTCAGTGGATTCTTAACTACCTTGGATTGGAAGTTACACATAGAATTTCCACTCTCATTCAGTGAGTCAGAGACAGTTACATATCTCCAATTAGATGCAAGGGAGAGGTAGTGAGAGCCTCTGGCAACAAATCTAGAGTATGGAAGAGGAATCTGAATCTTTGATGGTCACCTATTCCTGTCATATTAACATTCTAAGACAGCTTGCAAGTGTGTTTAAGTGACAATAAATTTCCAATGGTTTGGGTGTTTTTCAGAAAAAAAAAATGTTTTATTATTTCAAATTATCATTATTCTCTTAAGATTTGGCTGGAATTCATGATAGTCTTTATTTCACATATATAATTTTATAAATTGCTTGCAGTTTAACCATGCTTCTCCTCAAGTAGCATTAAAATAATATCCTATCAGCCTTCAAAAACAAATTGGCTTTATACATATAATGAAGTTTAGCAAATAAATTTTTTTATTGAGACAAATATAAGAAACTGTTTCCACATTATGGTTTGTTATGTTGCCACTAGAATAAATTTTTCCAACAGCTTTTTTATTTTACTATTAAAGTTTAGAACTCTATCAGCTTGACTACATGCATCATTAATGATTCTCAATGACTTGGCTCTATTTTCTTTCAACAAAAGTCCATTTCATGTTTTTAATGCTCTTGCAATCTTATTGTGCAAAAGCTGAGGTTATGCAGCTCATAACTACTAAAATTTTAGGACAATTTAGAATTTGATGTAACAAATTTCCCCATGAAATATAAATATATATAAACCTGAATAGACACTAAACATATCGAGAGTTATCTAACATATTTGTGACGCAAGCCATGCGATTTAGCACACAAATACAAGTTAAATCAATACATACCGTTTCCCACTCATTCAATAGTAAAGCTTATAATGCAAAATGTGTTAGTGAGAGTATGGGGAGTCAGTGGAACTATATATTGCCTGTGGATGTGTAAATATTTACAAAAACTTTGGAGAACAATTAGAAAATGCATAATTAAATTGAAAATTATTCAAGACGGGAACAAAATGGTGAAGTAGGACTCTGAGCACATGTCTGCCTATGAACACATCAAAAGTACATCTATATGTGGAGCAAATCTAACTGAAATCAAACTGAAAGCTGTCAGAAGGACACACACAGTGGGTCTATCTGCCTCCTGGGACATTTCATCATATTTATCCTAGAGGTCTTTAAAGATAAATATGCCTAAAACTGAATTATTTTATCCAAAACCGTCTTCTCTGACTCCTTTTCCTCTTCAAAGTAAACAGAAGTCCCCAACAGATTTATGATCCCCATCTTGGGTATTGGGTCTGTGTTCCCTGAATATTGGCATGGTTATACTCTTGCCTCATATGAGTAAGTAGTTTTGTTTATATTACTTCCACATTTCATGAGTTCTTCCATATCTCCATATTTCCACTTTCCCAGCTTCATTGCACTGCTCTTTGATACAACCACAGATGTAAAGAAATATCTACATGGATTTGGGTTGGAAACGAAGAGAATGTCAGTTTGGGACCAGTACTGCTAGGAGGTGACACAGAAGAGAAGTATATTGTGGGCTCAAATATTCTCCATAGGGACTGAAGGATTGATCTACATATTGGGCACCCCAGCCCTGGGGTCTAATACCGGTAAGATAAGTACCTTTAAATGGTTTGAAAACAAATGGAACTATCTGAAGGTCTGTAAAAAACGGAAACTCCACTCATGAAGAGTACACCCACATGCTTGCTTACTCCCAGGAGCATGACAAAGGAAGAAAATTGAATCAGGGAATATGAAGATTTAATCATCCATATCAGGGAATCTGGATGGTTTCCTTCAAATGCCCCAGCACATGTCCTAGTCCTTCTACCTCTAGTGCAGTTCATCACCATGGATAAGACTCCTGTTGTCAAGGAGAATGCACATGTAGGGGAGACAGATGGTTCAGACCCAGCAATGCATCTCAACAGGCCCAAGGTGGCAATTAATGGCACTCACAGAGGCAGCGGACTGGGAATGGTCTGGAGCTCTGATGGGCATGACAGGAAGGTCCCAGGATATGCCTTGGATCACATTGGGTGCCTGCTCCAATGCCTCTTGCTTCAGTACTGAATCTACTTTGGGGCAAAGGTACCATTGTCTAGAGGAAGAAAAATTAACATTTAAAGGGAATGGAAACAGTTCAAACCAAAACCTCAGGGCTTCTGGTATAGCATATTGGGACCAAATTCTGCCCCCAAAGAGTCATGGCAGCCATTGAGCATAGGAGAAGCATGACTCACATCTAGCCCTGACTCCAGCTTCTCCACCTCTCACTAAGGTAACAGCTGCCAGCACACCATGGGAGAAGACATGATTTAAGCTCACTTCAGATCCAACTCTGTCACCAAAGACACTGAGAATAAAGATTGAATAGAAATGCTCCTTTCAAGACAAAGATATGTAACTGTTTCACTTAATTTCATAGATACAGATAAAGTTAAATAAAAGGAGAAGACAAAGAACTGTTTCAAAGGAAAGACTGAGAAAAAAATAAACTAAAAAGATAAAAAAAAAAACCAACCTATGAAACATGGTTAAATAATTTTTCCAATAAAGGTTTCAAAGTATTAGAAATAAGAATGTTAACTGAACTTGGGAAAGGAATAGATGAACACAGGGGGAAGTTTAACAAAGAACTAGAAAATATAAAAAGAGCACCAGTAGAAATGGATTTTTTTATTAGTTTATTATGAAGAGGTGGCAAGAATACACAGAAGAACTGTTCAAAAAAGATCTTCAGTACCCAGATAATCATGATGGTGTGATCATCAACCTAGAACCAGACATTCTGGAATGCGAAGTCAAGTGGGCCTTAGGAAGCATCACTAAAAACAAAGCTAGGGGAGGTGATGGAATTCCAACTGAGCTATTTCAAATCCTAAAAGATGATGCTGTGAATGTGCTGCACTCAACATGACAGCAAATTTGGAAAACTCAGCAGTGGCCACAGGACTGGAAAAGGACAGTTTTCATTCCAATCCCAAAGAAAGGCAATGCCAAAGAATGCTCAAACTACCACACAATTGCACTCATCTAACACGCTAGCAAGTAATGCTCAAAATTCTCCAAGCCAGGCTTCAACAGTACATGAACTGTGAACTTCCAGCTCTTCAGTCTGGTTTTAGCAAAGGCAGAGGAACAAGAGATAAAATTTCTAACATCCATTGGATCACAGAAAAAGAAAGAAGCAAGAGAGTTCCAGAAAAGCATATACATCTCCTTCATTGAGTATCCCCTAACTTTGACTGTGTAGATCACAACAAACTATGGAAAATTCTTAAAGCGATGGGAATACCAGGGCACCTGGCCTGCCTCTTGAGAAATATGTATGCAGGTCAGGAAGCAACAGTTAGAACTGGACATGGAACAACAGACTGGTTCCAAATAGGAAAAGGAGTACGTCAAGGCTGTATATTGACACCCTGCTTATTTAACTTATATGCAGAGTACATCATGAGAAACGCTGGGCTGGAAGAAACACAAGCTGGAATCAAGATTGCCAGGAGAAATATCAATAACCTCAGGTATGCAGATGACACCACCCTTATGGCAGAAAGTGAAGAGGAACTGAAGAGCCTCTTGAAGAAAGTGAAAGGGGAGAGTGAAAATGTTGGCTTAAAACTCAACACATGTATGCCTGTGGCAGATTCATTTTGATATTTGGCAAAACTAATACAATTATGTAAAGTTTAATAATAAAATTAAAAAAATAAATAAACAAACAAACAAAAAAAAACCTCAACATTCAGAAAACTAAGATCATGGCATCTGGTCCCATCACTTCATGACAAATAGTTGAGGAAACAGTGGAAACAGTGACAGATTTTATTTTTCTGGGCTCCAAAATCACTGCAGATGGTGACTGCAGCCATGAATTTAAACAACATTTGCTCCTTGGAAGAAGAGTTATGACCAACCTAGATGGCATATTACAAAGTAAAGAAATTATTTTGCCAACAAAGGTCCGTCTAGTCAAAGTTATGGTTTTACCAGTAGTCAGGCATGGGTGTGAGAGTTGGACTATAATGAAAGCTGAGCACCAAAGAATTGATGCTTTTGAACTGTGGTATTCGAGAAGACTCTTGAGAGTCCCTTGGACTGCAAGGATATCAAACCAGTCCATCCTGTAGGAAATCAGTCCTGAATATTCGTTGGAAGGTCTGATGCTGAAGCTGAAACTCCAATACTTTGCTCACCTGATGCAAAGAACTGACTCATTTGAAAAGACCTTGATGCTGGGAAAGATTGAAGGCAGGAGGAGCAGGGGACAACAGAGGATAAGATGGTTGGATGGCATCACTGACTCAATGGACATGAGTTTGAGTAAACTCCAGGAGTTGGCAGTGGACAGGGAGGCCTGGTGTGCTGCAGTCCATAGGGTTGCAAGGAGTCAGACAAGCTGAGCTACTGAACTGAACTGAACTGAAGAATACAGTAACTGAAATGAAACCACACTAGAAGAAATAAAACAAACAGGGTGATATAGGAAGAAAACACATAAACAATCTGAAAGATAGAATAATGGAAATCACCCAATCAGAAAAGAATAAAAACATTGATGAAAGAAATTACCAATGATATAATGATTCCTATAAAGAAATGGAAAGGTATCTTGTGTTCATGGATTGCAAAAATTATTATTGTTAAAATGTTCATACTACCTAAAGCAATCTACAAATTTAATGCAATCACTATCAAAACACTCATGATATTTTTCACATAATTAGAGCAAATAATCTTAAAGTTTACATGGAGCCACAAAAGAATGTGAATTACTAAAGCAATCTTGAGAAAGAAGAACGCAGCAGGTTCCTTGACTTCAGACTATACTACAAAGCCACAGTAATCAAAACAGTATGGTACTGGTACAGAAACAGATACTTAGGTCAATGGAACAGAACAGAGAGCCCCCAAACAAACCCACACACATACGGTCAATTAACCCATGGCAGAGGATGGAAGAATATACAATGGAGAAAATGTCTTTTCCATACATGGTGCAGGGGAAATTGGACAGCTACATGTAAAATAATGAAATGAGAACATTTCCTCTCACAATATAAAAAAATAAACTAAAAAGAGATTAGTGACTTAAATGTAAAACTGAAACTGTAAAATTCCTAGAAGAGAACATAAGCAGAACACTCTTTTATACTAATGGCACCTATATTATTTTGGATCTGACTCCTAAGGCAAAACATACAGAAACAAAATAAATGAGACATGCAAACCAAAATGCTTTTGCACAAGGAAACATCAATGACAAAAAAGGCAGCCTACTGAATGAAGAAAACATTTTCAAATAATATGACTGATAATCCATTAGCATTCAAAATATGCAAACAGCTTTACAACTCAGTATGAAAACAAACAAGTGAATAACCTGATTAAAAATGGACAATGGCATTTTTTTCCCAAATAAGGCATACAGATTATCAATAGACACATGAAAAGATGCTCAGTATTGCTAATCATCAAAGAAATGCAAATCAAAATCACAATGAGATTTCAGAGCATACCTGTCAATATGGCTATCATTAAAAATATCAGATATAACAAATATTGGTGTGGAAAAACAGGAAATATTAGTACTGTTGGTGAGAGTTTATATTAGTGAAGCTACTAGGGAAAACAATATGGAGGCTCCTCAGAACACTTAACATAGAGCTACATATGATCCAGCAATACCAACCCTGGGTATATATCTAAAGAAAACAAAATCACTGATTTGGAAAGACATGCGAACTCCAGTGTTCACAGCAGCAACATTTACAGTAGCCAAGATGTGGAAGCAATTTAATTTCCATCAGTAGGTAAATGGATAAAGAAGAGGTTATTTGGAGGCTGTTATGCTTAGTGAATTAAGTCGGAGAAAGACAGATCCTGGAACTTCCCTGGTGGTCCAGTAGTTAAGAATCCTCCTTGCAATTCAGGGGATGAGGTTCCATATTTGTTCAGAGAGCAACAAGATCTCCTATGTGAGTCCACACTCCCAAGTAGAGAATCTGTGCACCACAATGGAAGATCCTTCATAGCACAAAGAAAATCCTGTGTACCACAACTAAGATTCTATATAGTTAAATAAATAAATATTTAAAAAGACAGATCTTGTATGTTAACATTGATTTATGGAATTAAAAAAATAAAGGAATTAATATAACAAAACAGGTACAGGCTCACTGATGTAGAGAAAAACTAGTGGTTTGTTGTGAGGTCAGTAAAAGGGGAAGGGAAAAGATAGGTGTATGAAAGTAAGAGATATTATGTATAAAATAAGCTATAAAGATATATTGTACATCAATTATGTAAAATTTAAAAATAAAATTAAATAAAAACTAAAAAAAAAAGATATATTGTACATCAGAAGGAGTATAGTTAATGTTTTATAATAATTTTAAAAGGATATGATCTAAAAAATATTGAATTACTATGTTGAACATCTGAAACTAATATGCTATATTAAATCTACTATACTTCAATAAAAATGGAAAGGAAGTTATTCCATGACTCAGAAAGTTTACCTCCAGGAGTCTTCCTTAGAGAAACCCTTATACTTGTGTACAGGGAACATGCAAATGGATGTTTATTGAAACTTCATTTGTAATAGTAAAATGCAAATAACTTAACTGTCTATCTTTAGAGAAACAGGTAAGTCAATTGTGGTTTATTCACAAAAAATAAATACAACTGTCTTAACAAAAGAATGAATTTTCTAGGTAACAATATGGCTACAGCTATAAAGGAGCTAAGGAAGAAGCAAATCACAGAATATGATGCATAGTACAGTATATAGTAAAGTTACAAAGCTGTGAATGGGTATATGACTCAACTAAAAATGTTTTGCTTCTGAGGAATAGGAGTGGAAGAGATGGGAGATGATAGTAGGGCTTCAGCTGTTTTTCTAATGCTTACTTCTTTTAAGTGTTAGACAAAATCCTCAATATAAATATGACAAATGGTAAACCTATTACATGTGATTTATGGCTACCTATTTATTATATTACTTAAGTACTTTTGAGATGGTTCATAATTAATTTTAATTAATACAAAATATATTATTCCTAATAATATAATATAAAAACTATCTCCACTCTCAGCTATTGTCATTTTTAAAATTCATTAAAATAAAACAATGTTCTCAGGTACAAATACACTGTTAAGGTACAGAAGTCTGAATGTAAACTTACTCTCAGTTTTTAAACAGTAATAATGCTACACATATGGAAATAAGATTTAGCTCGTTATATAAAGTAAATGGACTTGGATGAAAATAAGATGAAAGACATGTGAATTGTTTTCTTTGAAAGAATGAGGGCATTAAAATGTACATAAATGTAGCTTGGGAGGAAGATCTTGTAAGTATGGTGGTCCTTTTAGCCTATAAGTAGGTGGTCAAAACTTCAGTATGTACAAAAGCAATTGGAAGCAGAAGCAGTGAGTGTTCACTCTTTCAGAGAGGAAAAGATCATTCAGAATTCAATTCCTTGGTTGGGGGCAAAGACAGTGAATTTTTGTCTGCACTATAATTGAGTATCAAGGTAAAATAGCATAGTGACTTTACTTGGATATTAAGGAAGAATAGTATAATGGCTAAAAGCACAAGTTGTGGGATCTTGGCTGCTATCCACTCACCAGGTTATTTCATTGCTCTGAGCTTCCTTGGATGTAAATGTGGTTGACAAAATAGTACCTATCTCATTAGACTGATGAGAGGACTGTATGAAATAACCGCTGTAAAATTATTAAAGCACTGTCTGACATGTAGTAAGTTCTAAATAAATATTAGCTGTATTATAGGGACCACAAGACTCACTGTGGCCAATTTGGTGCACTACCTGGGCCTGAACTCTGTATAAAAGATTGAAATTAAATGGGTTCTAATGGTAGGAGTTTTAGAGAATAATAAAAACCCATGAGTCATTTCTCAAGATAGCTGATTTGGGGCAGTTGCTTGACCAATCTCAGCCAGGAATGCTGGGATGATAATTGTATCTCAAGTGGCTGTCTTATATTGTTGTTCAGTCTCTAAGTCATGTCTGACTCTTTATGATCCCATGGACTGCAGCATACTAGGCTTCCCTGTCCTCCACTATCTCCCTAAGTTTGTTCCATCTCATGCCCATTGAGTCAGTGAAACCATCCAACCATCTCATCCTGTGTTGACTTCTTCTCCTCTTGCTCTCAATCTTTCCCAGCACCAGGGTCTTTTCCAATGTAGTCGGCTGTTCACCTCAGGTGACCAAAATATTGGAGCTTCAGCTTCAGCATCAGTCCTTCCAATGAATATTCAGGGCTGATTTCCTTTAGGATTGACTGGTTTTAATCTCCTTGCTGTCCAAGGGACTCTCAAGAGTTTTTATCCAACACCACAGTTAGAAAGCATCATCTGTTTGGTACTCAGTCATCTTTATGGTCCAGCTGTCACATCCGTCTATGACTACTGGAAAAACCATAGCTTTGACTATATGGATCTTTGTCAGCAAAGTGATGTCTCTGTTTTTGAATACTCTGTCTAACCTTTTCATAACTTTTCTTTCAAGAAGCAAGCATCCTTTAATTTCATGACTATAGTCACTGTCTGCAGTGATTTTGTAGTCCAAGAAAATAAATTATGAACATGATATCATCATATGTGAAACTCAGTATGTTAACAAGTAAACTCATAGTAATACCTCTGCCCTTGATTTGGTATTCTTTATCTTGATTACTGGCCTCATCATCCATTCTTCTGAGTATCTAGAAACCTATATGATGTACTAGGTTTTCTTTCACTTTCACTCCTTATTTATTCTGTATTTTGCTTCACAAATAATCCTAAGATAGATCTTTCCTCCACATCTCTACTACCACTGTCACTGCCTAAACCCAAGACCACATTAACCTCCTGTTACTGAAGTGACCACATTAACTTCCTGGACTAGTCTATGACAAACCTAGACAGAATATTAAAAAGCAGAGATGTTACTTTACTGAAAAGTGTCCACATAATCAAAGCTATAGTTTTTCCAGTAGTTGTATATGGATATGAGAGTTGGACCATAAAGAAAGCTGAGCATCGAAGAACTGATGCTTTTGAATTGTGGTGTTGGGGAAGACTCTTGAGAGTCCCTTGGACTGCAGGAGATCAAATCAGTCAATCCTAAAGGAAATCAACCCTGAATATTCATTAGAGGGACTTATGTTGAAGCTAAAGCTCCAATATTTTGGCCACCGGATGTGAAGAACTGATTCACTGGAAAAGACCCTGATTCTGGGAAAGACTGAACACAGGAGGAGAAGAGGACAACAGAGGATGAGATGGTTGGATGACATCATCAACTCAATGGACATGAGTTTGAGGAAGCTCCAGGAGTTAGTGATGGACAGGGAACCCTGGCATGTTACAGTCCATGGGGTTGCAAAGAGTCAGACACGACTGAGGGACTGAACTGAGTCTCTCCAAAGCTATCCTTCTTTGACACTCAATTCTTTCTTTTAGCAGAATCTAGAATTTTCTCTTTAAAAAAAATACATAAACTATTTTCACTCACTTTAAAAATTCTTATGTGCTGTTCTGTGCTCAATTGCATCTGTTGTGTCCAACTCTGCAACCCTATGGACTGTCGCCCGCCAGGCTCCTCTGTCCATGGGATTCTTCAGGCAAGAACACTGGAGTGGGTTACCATGACACCCTCCAGGTGATCTTACAAACCCAGGGATACAACCTGAGTCTCTTACATCTCCTGCATTGGCAGGCAGGTTCCTTACCACTAGTGCCACCTGGGAAGCACAAAAATCTTTTTATTCCTCTCTATTGTTCTTAGAATACAGAATAAAATCATGACCCAAATAGTATGAACTCAACTTACTCTCCAATTCCACTTTACTGCAAGAACTTCCTTTCCTTCTATTCTTAACCACATTCTTTCACCTTCTCAAAGGTGTCATGTAATGACATGTACCTCAACCAATGTAGGGCCTTTGCCCATGCTGTTCTGTCTGCTGTAATATTCTTCTTTCTGTTCATTTCTTACATAGATCCTACTTTTCTTTCAGCTTTCAGCTCCATTATCATTTATTTGGCTTGTTCAGCTGCTCTTGTTATATGCTTTCCTAGCACCATACACTTTATTTCATAGCATATTTCCTTTGATATTTATTTCTGTTGTCATCCATGGTTTATTAGTATCTCACACTAATTATAAACTCCAACAGGACATATCTTTTTTTATTCACTATTTTATACTCAGAACCTTAACACAGTGCCTGATACTTCTAGGAGTTCCATAACTACTTGTTCAATGAATACACATATAATTCTACATGAATATTTACCATTATATATATATATATATATATATATATATATATATATATCAAGTCTTACTTAAAATATGACCTCTTCTGAGAGGCTTTCCCAGACTGCCTTAGCTAAAGATGCTCAACCTCTCCACCAACTCCTTATGTTACTACTCTGTTTTATTTTTTTTAATACCCATGTATTCCTATTGGAATACACACACACACACACACACACACACAAACACACATATAGGCTTCCCAAGTGCTGCTGGTGGTAAAGAACCCACCAGCCAGTGCAGTAGATGTAAGAGGCATGGGTTCGATACTTGGGTTGGAAAGAGCCCCTGGAGGAGGGCATGGCAACCCATTCCATTGTACTTCCCTGGAGCATTCCATGGACAGAGGAAGTTGGTGGGCTACAGTCCATAGGGTCACAAATAGTTGGACACAACTGAAGTGACTTAGCATGCATGCATCAACAAGCAGCAGAGTGCTTTACTCAGAGGAGACCCTAAAATTATTTATCAAACAAATGAATGAATAAAAATACTTCACCATATTTCTACTTATTTTTAGATGTTTAGACAAATGTAAGTCTTCCATAGAAAGAACAGTTCGACCCAGAGGGATGGTACAGGGAGGGAGGAGGGAGGAGGGTTCATGATGGGGAACACATATATACCTGTGGCGGATTCATGTTGATGTATGGCAAAACCAATACATTATTGTAAAGTTAAAAAATAAAATAAAATTTAAAAAATAAATAAAACAGTTAATACAAATAATTGCAAAAGGTATATATCAGAAAAACTAAGAAAATATTAGAAAAATATTAATAACTAGATTTTTGAGTCCAAGTAATCATGGAATTTTGGAATTTTTTCTGTTTTATTTCAATATTAAAATGATAAAATTGATAGAAACTAATTGATGCCTGTAATTGTTACAAAAAAAATGAAGTAGTGAAATGATGTCTCTAAGTGTCTAGGCCTCTAAAGTATATTAGTTATAATGTGGTAGGATTACAAGTCTTCTTGGAAAGTTAATTAATCTCCCTTCTGCTCCTTATCCACTCCTTCAACCCATCCACAATTCCAATTTTAAAATAATTAATAAAATGCTTATTTATTTGTTATAGTGTATTTGGTTTTATAAAGGATAAAAACACTTTTGTAAAGTGTGAGTGGCCAGTACATTTAAATAGAAAATTTTGTAAAAAGCTAAAATGAGGGAATATAAACATATCAAATGACAAAGTTCACTTAATGATAATACTTGAGCTATAAATTTAGCACTAAGAGGCATGTCAGCTACAGGTAAAGAGGAGTAAAATGGGTAGCCTGATAGAAGGAAATGTGTCAGTTTGCTGGGAGAGGGAATTTTTTCTCTAGAATTAAATTTTAAAAGCTAATTATTATGTAAATCATTAATTAGGGTCAATGACTAATATAAAATACTATGTTTTCAACAGTATTTTTAAAGCTTCTATTATTTTGGTAAGATGTTATGTGTTTCCTAGAAAAGTTCACAAAGCTTCTTGAGAGCAGCATTCCAGGAATTACAGTATTTTCTAGGCTCTATATTCTAACAGTGAATTCCAATTTCTGCTATTTCTAGCCTTGAGAAATGTATGCTGTATTCATTATGATGTGATTGACCTTTGGCTTTTCTATTATTTACATTAGCTACTTATGATATTCATAATAGTATTCTTTAAATCATGTCTGCAGAAGTGAACAATGCACAGTGAAAGTACACATTGCACTTTATTTATTTACCCAGTAAAATATTCCTTGGCAAGATGACCTTAGGAGCAGAATTCTAATTACCATAAGGCTTCAGGATGGGGACTGGAGAGTAAAGGTGTAAGAAAACACACTGATGTTTTCTTAAAATACTATGCACTTAAAACACACTGCATCTCACATACATTTTTCTAATCTTAATAATTGAAATACTCAATCATAGTTTTTTTTTTTTAATGACCAATATCTAACTGGCAGGAATTTTTTTAATGGAGAGAGAGCTTTTTCCCCATATTATTTTTTTTTTAAATGCAAGAAACAATATATGTATCCTGAAGTGTCATTGAGAAAAAAGCCACAAGGTTTTGGAAGAGAAAGAAAAGGTCATTAAAAAATGTATTTTACTGCAACAGCAAACAGATATGCCATATGCTTAGTTTTAAATGTCAAGGCAGAAGAAACCTTACAAACAGACATAGAAAGTCAGTTCCATAACTATTAAATGCAGTTGTTGAAATATCTTGCTTTAGGGGATTTGAGATTATACTCTAAAAAGGCTGAATAGCCTGCTGTTGCTGACCTCAAAGAGCAGTCAGAAATGTACAGTGACAAAAGATTTCACAATATATTGGGTCATAGCATAAAGTGGTATATACATGAAATGAATCTTTAAAATAACATGTGGTATAAATATTGTATCCTGACTGCACATTTAGAAAGGTTGAGAACAAAATCAAAAAATAAGATACATTTGACAAACTTTGAGTGACTTCCTTTACTTTATCTTGGAGCATTGTGGCTGAAATAATTGTTTGGAAGAAATCATTGTTACACTTGTACCAACTGAATTTGGCATGCAAAAGTTACTACTAATCTTTGTAGTGATGATTAATTAGTGTATAAATGATGTCCAACCTGCTAAAAATGGGAGACAGGGCAATAGTAACTTGAATTGATAATGAGACTTTATTATTTGTAGGAAGAAATCTGTTTAAGTAAAAATTTCACTGAAACCATTTCATGTGTTCATTAGAAATGCTTGGTGATTTGAGACTCAGACGTGACAACCACTGCAAACAAGTGACTAGGACAAACTACAAACTGGAAAGTAGTATAGTTTAGACTGATGGAAATAGCAATACTTAGGATTGCAACTGAGCAAAACTATGAATGAGATTGTCTCTGATACATGACTGTCTCACCTCTATTTCACCTACCTCCACTTTACTTGCTCTTGGCCAATAGTTATCTATAAAAATGTTAGGTATTAAGACTGCCATGTTCAAAAGTTTGGGTATAACTCAGAAATATTATTATTTCATTCATTTTCATATTTACTTACTAAAATAGAACGTCATTTGGGGGTGCCAAGGAGCTAAATCTTGCCACAGTTGTATGTGAAGAATCTGTATATATCATCGCTGCTTTTTGTGCCCTTCATCATCATAGTCTTAGTATGTTGTGATCTATGAACCTGAGTACAGAGGTACTAATCTCTGAGTGTAACAAAGATAAGAAAGGAGTAGAATTCTTTGGGGAAGATTCAGATGAGAACTCAGAGAAGGCAATGGCAACCCACTCCTGTACTCTTCAAATCCCATGGAAGGAAGAGTCTGGTGGGCTGCAGTCCATGGGGTCACTAAGAGTTGGAGCAACTTCACTTTCATTTTTCACTTTCATGCATTGGAGAAGGAAATGGCAACCCACTCCAGTATTCTTGCCTGGAGAATCCCAGGGATGTGGGAGCCTGGTGGGCTGCCATCTATTGGGTTGCACAAAGTCAGACACGACTGAAGTGACTTAGCAGCAGGAGAAGATGTGTTTTAGATAAGACCTCCAGAGAAAAGCTCTCTAAGAAGATGGCACTGACCTGAATGAAGTAAAGACATAGATTAATACAAAAATAAAATTTTGTTAATTTTTGATGTACATTGTTTCTTGGGAGAAGATAATATGATGTCTCAAATCCAGGTTAAAGGAATAAATATTTACAGAGGAGATTTTTGTTTGTTGCATAAGTTTAGGACCTTCCACATATCAACTTTTCTAGTCTTTTCCTAGTTCAACTTTCTTTCACTGTCATAAAAACACGCTTCATTACAAGAACAATAGAACTGTCTATCAAAAGAGAAAAAAAGAGGCAACTGAGCATAAAGATGCTGCATTTGCCCCTTTGGGAAAATATTTGTTGTGAAGTGGTCTGTTTATTGATATCACATGCCATTCATATGGACTAGCCACTTAAGAGCCCCTATGTGAAACAAGATAAGACTACATAAATAGTAAGAATTTACTCTAGAACTATCTATACTGCAATCACAAAAATGACTTTAAAATTCCTTTAAAATGAAAGGAAATGAAGGATTTCTAAAGAGAAATAAACTGCAATAAAAGCTCATTACAAATTTGAAAAAAAGTAGCAGAGTAAGAAGAAAGCAGACCAAGATGCATTTTAAATTTAGTAAGTCACTTTTCCTAGTGTAATTATCACCCACAGATCCAACATCATCCAAAATCATCCATTTCATCCAAAATCAAAACTAGGCCTTAATAATAGCTTACTATTTAGTCATATATTTTCTCCCCCACCATTCTAATTTCCTGGGTCACCTACCCTGAATTCCATTTTTGCTTTTCATTGTGTTCCTTTGCTCCTTTGCTTTCCTTTTAATTTACCTTTGTTGCATTTAAATGTATTCACAAGATATACATATTTTTGGAGCCCAGACTCTGAAAACACATCTTTCTGTCTCTCCTGATACTCTTATTCTGGGTATTTCATACAAATGGGATAAAATAATATGCAATATTTAGTGACTTGCTTCTTTCACTTACTGTAATATTTCCAAGGTTCAAGTATGTAGTAGTATGAATGAGTAATTTATTACTTTTTATGAATAAATAATATTTTATCATAGTGAAAGTATTAGTTGCTCAGTCTTGTCTGACCCTTTGAAACCCCATGGACTATAGCCTCTGTCCGTGGAACTATCCAGGCAAGATTACTGGAGTGGGTAGCCATTCCCTTTTCCAGGGTATCTTCCTGACCCAGGGATCAAGCCAGGGTGCCCTGCATTGCAGGCCGATTCTTTACCAGCTGAGCCTGAACTGTAGTGTTGGAGTAGACTCTTGAGAGTCCCTTGGACTTCAAGGAGATCCAACCAGTCCATCCTAAAGGAAATCAGTCCTGGGTGCTCATTGGATGGACTGATGCTGAAGCTAAAACTCCAATACTTTGGCAACTTGATGCAAAGAGCTGACTCATTGGAAAAGACCCTGATGCTGGGAAAGATTGAAGGCAGGAGGAGAAGGGGATGCCAGGTTGGATGGCGTCACCAACTCATTCGACATGAGTTTGAGTAAACTCCGGGAGCTGGTGATGAACAGGGAGGCCTGGCGTGCTGAAGTCCATGTGATCACAAAGAGTCAGACAGGACTGAGCGACTGAACTGAACTATACCAAATTTATTTATCCATTCATCAATTGATGACCATCTCACTTGGCCTAAACTTTTGGCTATTACAAATAATGTTGCTTCTATTAACATTTGTGTGTAAGTACTTTTGTAGACATTTGTTTTTATTGATCTTGAGTATATATCTAGGAGTAGAATTGCTATGTCGTGTGGTAATATTGTGTTTAACATTTTGAGGAACTGCCACACTGTTTTCCAAAGTGGCTATACCATTTTACATTCCCATCAGGATTTATGAGATTTAAAGTTTCTCCAAATCCTTATCAACATTTGTTTTTCATTTTTAAAACTAACACAATATTGTGAAGCGATTATCCTCCAACTAAAAAAAAAGTCAAAAAATCCATCAGAGGAACCAGAAATTCTGAGTGTATACACAGAGAAAATAATTTTAAATTGAAGACAAAAGGAGAAGGGGGCAGCAGTGGATGAGATGGTTAGATTGCATATCCAACTCAGTGGACATGAATTTGAACAAACTCTGGGAGATAGTGGAGGACAGAGGAGCCTTGCATGCTACAATCCATGGGGGGGTCACAAAGAGTCAGACATGAACTAACAAATGAACAACAACAAGAATAAAAATATTGACAAAATAATAACAAAAAATTGACAAGTGCAATAATTATATTGTAAGAGTTTAAATACAATTCTTTCTGTAAATAATGAATCAAGCAACTACATAAATTGCAAAGATGTTTTTTTAAAAATTATTTTTAATTGGAATGCAACTCCTTTACAATGTTGTGTTAGTTTCTGCTGTACAACATGAATCAGCTATAAGTATGCATATATTCCCTCCTTATTGAGCCTCCCTCCCACTCCAGATCCCTACTTCATTTTCTTTTCTTGTAGGGTCCTTGAAGCACGCATTTTTAAGTTTTATTTATGTATTTATGTCTTCATTGCTGCAAGGGCTTTCTTTGGTTGGATTGTTCGGGTTTCTCATCATGGTGAATCCTCTTGTTGTGGAACACAGACTCTGGAGGCTGGCTCAGCAGTTGCAGTACACAGGCTTAGTTGACCCATGGCATATAGAATCCTCCAGGACCAGGAATTAAACCCACGTCCCCTGCATTGGCAGGCAGATTCTTAACCAATGGACCACTAAGGAAGTCCAAACTTTTTAGCTCTGATGAAATCCAATGACTTTTTTTTTTTTTTCTTTTGTTGTTTGTGCTTTTGGTGTCATATCTAAGAATCTATTGTCAAATCTGTGGTCATGAAAGTCTACCCTTATATTTCCTTCTGTTATATTTCCTTAGATCTTACATTTAGATCTTTGATCCATTTTTTTATGGTGGTAAAATATACATAAGAGTTATCCTCTGTGTTTTTTTATTATGATCATCCTAGTGGTTGTGAGATGGTATACTGTGGTTTTGATTTGCATTTATTTGATGAATAATGATGTTAATCATATTTTAAACCATTTATAGGTCATTTTAACATCTTTTGTTGAGAAATGTCTATGCAGATAATTTGCTTATTTTTAATTGTTTTTTAGGAGTTATAATGATTTTTTTCCCTATATTCTGGATTCAAGCCCCTTATCAATTGCATGTATTTTCTCTCAATCTGTGAGTTATGTTTTAATTTTCTTGATGTCCTTTGAAGCACAAACTTTTTTTTTCTTTTTTTAAGAGCCCATTTTTTTTCTATTTTGCTTTCGTCATCTTTGATTTTGATGTTGTATCTAAGATAGTCAGGAAGATTTACTCATATGATTACTTCTAATTGTTTAGCTATTAAATTTATGTCAGTGATCCATTTTCAGTTGTTTTAATATTATGTATGGTAGGGGTACAACCTCATTCTTTTTCATGTGGACACCCAGTATAGTTCCAGCATCATTTTTTAAAACTACTTTTTCCATATTGAAATTTCTGGAACCCCAATTATATTCTGTTTTATAAATGCCTTTCTGTTTTTCTTTTATATTTATTTATTTTTAAATAAAAAAAGATAAATATTTTTAATTATAAAGGGTACAATTCACAAAGAAAATAGACATCATAAACCATTAGACATCTAACAAAAAAGAAACAAAGATACATAATGCAAAAGTCAGAAGAAATTAAGGGAAAAGAAAAATGTGTATAATCATAGTCAGACATATTAATATTTCTCTGTGAATATTTTATCAAGTGCAGAAAAATAAGAATAGGAGCATTTTGAATGATGAGATTAATAGTTTAAATATAATAAATTCATGTTGATGTCTGGTAGAAGCCAACAGAGTTCTATAAAGTATTTATCCTTCAATTTAAAATAAATAAATGTTTAAAAATATATTTTCATTTATATTATTTTATATTAATTTTATATCCTATAGAAATATATTTAAAATTTTGTATCTCATACATTGTTATTAAATGTCAATGGGACTTTAGAATACCTGGCAAAAATATAAGCATTACTAAACTTCAAAATGTAGAATTAAATTTTTGTAATACAGTTATGCATATACACATATATTATTATTTTAAGTATTTTATGTTATTACAAGATATTGACTGTTGTTTCCTGTGCTATACAATAAACCTTTGTTTCTTGTTGCATATCTATTTTTTAATTAGAAATCTAGCATTTTATTCATACTAAGTTGAACAAGTGGAATCAAAATGTCATAAATTTTTAGTTATGCAAAAATTCATAAATTTTCTAAAATATATATATTCACTATATATGTATACAAGAGCTTTTCTATTACGTTTAAGAACATAAAAAAAAAGAGATGAAGAAATTGGAAAACATAAAATAAATGAAATGGGAGCACTGAATATGAAATAGAAAAAGGGAAACAAACTAAATAAAAGTAAAAGATCCTCATATACTCCAGTTGTTTTTAAATATTGCTGCTTATTAGAAGTTCTGGTGAAAAAAAGCAATACCTGGGCATTTGTATTTTTCAAAATATTACAAGATAATTTTGATATGCATCTGGATTTTAAAAAGTGACTACAGGTTTTTATATTAAATGGCACTTTTGGTGATAAAAAAAAATTATTATTTTTCTGTTGACCAATCATGACACAATGGCATTAAGTGAGCAATAGCTATATAATTACAATAGTGAAAGATGATTAATCAGTTTTCATAATTAATAGCCAGACAAAAAAGATAATAAAATTGCAAGCAGGAATGGGAACCTGATTAACCTAACAATATGAAATAATTACACACAGTTCGGGAGGTCAAGCAAAGTGATGTGGTAAGTGCAAATGCATATGTTTTCATCTGCTCAAAGAGTCTATGTCTTTTGGTTGGGGCATTTAATCTATTTACACTTAAGGTAATTACTGATATGTATGATCCTATTGAGCTTCCCTGGTGGCTCAGACGGTAAAGCGTCTGCCTGCAATATGGGAGACCCGGGTTTGATCCTTGGGTTGGGAAGATCTCCTGGAGAAGGAAATGGCAACCCACTCAAGTATTCCTACCTGGAGAAACCCAGGGATGGAGGAGCCTCATTTCCTTCACTGTTTTGGGTTTATTGTGTAGGTAGGTCTTTTCCTTCTCTCATTTCCTGCCTAGAGAAGTTCCTTTAGCATTTGCTGTAAAGATGATTTGGTGGTGCTGAATTCCCTTAAATTTTGCTTGTCTGGAAAGCTTTTGATTTCTCCATCAAATCTGGAGGAGAGTCTTGCTGGGTAGAGTATTTTTGGTTGTAAGTTCTTCCCTTTCATCATTTTAAATATATCATGCTATTCCCTTCTGGCTTGCAGAGTTTCTGTTGAGAAATCAGCCAATAACCTGATGGGAATTCTCTTGTATGTTGTCATTTTTCCCTTGTTGCTTTTAATATTTTATATCTGTCTTTAATTTTTGTCAGCTAATCAAACTAGGCGTTATGGTATGTTACTCCTTGGGTTTATCCTGCCTGGGACTCGGTTCTTCTTGGACTTGATTGGTAAGGCTAATGGTGACCTCTAAGAGGGCTATGCCAAGAGGGACCTTCCAGGACTACTGCTGTCAATGCACCCATCTCTATGGTGAGTCCCTGCTGATCCATCTCTCCATAGGATACCCTTCAACACTAGCAGGTAATTTTGGTTCAGTCTCCTGTGGGCTTACTGTTCCTTTCTTTTAAGTTTTGATGCCCACAAAGTTTTGTGCCCTGCAAGACTGGAGTCTATGTTTCCCCCAGTCCTGTGAAAGTATTATAATCAAATCCCACTGGCCTTCAAAGTCAGATTCCCTGGGGATCCCTAGTCCCTTTGTCAGATCCCCAGGCTGGGAAGCCTGAGATGGGGTGCAGAACCTTTACAAAAGTGGGAGAACTTCTTTGGTATTACTGTTCTCCAGTTTGTGGTTCACCCACCAGGCAGGTATGGGATTTGATTTTATCATGATTGTGTCTCTCCTTGGAAAGACTGATGTTGAAACTCCAGTATTTTGGTCCTCTGATGCAAACAGCTGATCACTGGAAAAGTCCTCATGCTGGGAAAGATTGTCAGCAGAAGGAAAAAAAGGTCATCAGAGGATAAAATGGATGGATACCATCACTAATGCAATGGGCATCAACTTGGGCAGACTTCAGGAGATGGTGAGGGACAGGGAGGCCTGCTCTCCTGTAGTCCATAAGGTTGCAAAGAGTCAGACATGACTGGGCGACTGAACAACAACAACAATGCAGATATACAGTTGATCTTCTATAGTGACTTTTTATCTGCAATCTTAATAAGTTCACTTATTAGAATCATTGGTGAATAACTAATAAATAATAAACACTTTAACAGTTTTTAGCAAATTCTTTAGGATTTCCTTCACTTCTTTGTACAACAGAAACTAACACAATATTGAAAAGCAATTATACTCCAAAAAAATATCAGGAATAAAAAAAAGTCTATATAACTCACAAATAGAGATAGTTTTACTTATTCCTTTCCAGTCTGCATGACTTTTATTTCTGAGAAATAATTTTATTTTCAAACCCAGCATACCCTATCTCCTTTGCATTCAAGAGTTTTTAATTTAGATAAACACTTTCCCCCACATTTTAATTAAAACAGCAAGAAGAAACAAGGAGTACGTTCAGTGTTATACTTGGAAATCTCCATGGTTGTATCATCCATTTCATTAGGTGAATTTTCTTATTTTCATATCACTATAGACAGAAATTGTTGTTAAACTTTCCCTTTTCTCTACTTTTCAACAAGAACTACTAATTTTTCTTTAAGTCATCAAACACAACCTACTAGAGAGCCAATATTTTTTACTAGTAGCCTCTTCATGGTCCTTAAATTTTTTCCCTGTCTTATTCTCCTAAAGACCTTGCCAGAGTTTTAGATTTTGTTTTGACAGGACTCTGCTCAGTACCAAAATCGATGTTCAGTATCTAATGTTGTACAATAAACAACTTGAAAACTTACTGGCTCAAACTAACAAAAATAACTTAATATATAGTATTGCTTCTTTGGGTTTGAAATTAATGTGTGGCAAAACAGGAAGAGCTTGTCTCTATTCCATGACTTCCAAGCCCGCATTTCAAAGATGTCTTATTTCAAAACAAGTTAGGACCTAGAATCAACTGAATCAACATGCAACACACACACACACACACACATATACATATATACATATATATATATGCATATATATATATACACATGCACATAATATATTGAAGAGAGCTTGTTTTTATTTTATGAAAACATGCACACACAAACAGCCTAAGTAAGCTTTATACATTTTATGGATCCTGCATTTAAACTATTCCCCAGACCTGACTTACTTCCACCGCTTTAGTGCTAAGTAGAGAAAATGAACTATGGAGGGCAAGGCTCATTTCAAAATCAACAGTAGGCTTAAATGGTAATTGTGAATGAACCACAATATTTTATGACAAAATGAGAAAAATAAGTTCAGCAATTTTAGATAAGGTAAATTATCTTCTCCAAGAAAAAATAAAACACTTCATTTAAAAAAAAATCATTATTTCTAAAGCATATTCAGTTCAGTTCAGTTCAGTTCAGTCGCTCAGTCCTGTTTGACTCTTTGTGACCCCATGGACTGCAGCATGCCAGGCTTCTCTGTCTGACACCAAATCCTGGAGTTTAGTCAAACTCATGTCGTTTGAGTCAGTGATGCCATCTAACCATCTCATCCTCTGCTGTCCCCTTCTCTTCCCACATTCAATCTTTCCCAGCATCAGGGTCTTTTCCAATGAGTAAACTCTTCACATCAAGTAGCCAAAGTATTGGAGTTTCAGCTTCAACATCAGTCCTTCCAATGAACACCCAGGACTGATTTCCTTTAGGATGGGCTGGTTGGATCACCTTGCAGTCCAAGGGACTCTCAAGAGTCTTCTCCAACACCACAGGTCAAAAGCATCAATTTTTTTTTGTGCTCAGCTTTCTTCACAGTCCAACTCTCACATCCATACATGACTACTGGAAAAAACCACAGCCTTGACTAGAAGCAGCTTTGTTGGCAAAGTAATATCTCTGCTTTCTTAATATGCTGTCTAGGGTGGTCATAACTTTTCTTCCAATGAGTAAGTGTCTTTTCATTTCATGGCTGCAGTCACAATCTGCAGTGATTTTGGAGCCCCCCGCCCCCACCCCAAATAAAGTCTGTCACTGTTTCCAGTGTTTCCCTATCTATTTGCCATGAAGTGATGAACCCAGATGACATGATCTTAGTTTTCTGAATGTTGAGCTTTAAACCAACTTTTCACTCTCCTCTTTCACTTTCATCATCTAAAGCATATTGCCAGTGGTTAAGCCATACAATCTTGTAGTCTACCATAATTCTTTTATTGAAAATATCTTGGGGAATCTAATGTCTATATACTCCTGACTTTCATTTTTAATTAGTAAAATATTATACATTCTGAAATTCTAGTTTAAGTTGTTTCTTCTTTCATGTCAATGATATTATCATATAATTTTTGCCCAATGTGGAAGCAGAGAACATCTGCCCCCTCCTCAAAACCTTTCCCTTCCTCTTGAGGCAACCAGAAAGATGAGCTGGACACTCCCACAGGCATCATGGCAGCCAATACTCATCAGGGTAAAATAATACCCACAGCAATGAAGTGTTTATTACATAAGATTTGGGTTCTGCCTTTGCCTCTTTAAGTGAATCACTTCATCTTTTTGTAACTTTTTCAACTTTTACAAGTTCCTCACTTATAAAGCAAGGTTAGTGATACCACATCAATTTATACTTGAAAAATTCTATACTTTAATTTACTTGATTACTTGCATCCCCCCCCCATGCCCAATGCTACTCTACTATGCAATGGATGAAGGAACCATACTCATCATTATTTTTCAAATGCCTAAAATAATTCCTGCCACATAGTAAGTGCTCTAAAAATTTGTTTGACTAAGCAAACAGAAAATTTGAGTTGCATTACTCATTGCTCTGTTTTTAATATTCTGAAAGATGGCATTTGACTAAATTTCAGTTTTCTTTTATACTATAAAATTTCATTATGTCCTTTATTGTTAGTACAGTTGTTCAAAACTACCTGTCAAGATTATTTTATAGATTGCATATGCTGAGTTTAATAGGAAGCTACAATTATGCAGATGGTGACTGCAGCCATGAAATTAAAAGATGCTTACTCCTTGGAAGGAAAATTATGACCAATCTAGATAGCATATTCAAAAACAGAGACATTACTTTGCCAACAAAGTTCCATCTAGTCAAGGCTATGGTTTTTCCTGCGGTCATGTATGGATGTGAGAGTTGGACTGTGAAGAAGGCTGAGTGCCAAAGAATTGATGCTTTTGAACTGTGGTGTTGGAGAAGACTCTTGAGAGTCCCTTGGACTGCAAGGAGATTCAACCAGTCCATTCTGAAGATCAGCCCTGGGATTTCTTTGGAAGGAATGATGCTAAAGCTGAAATTCCAGTACTTTGGCCACCTCATGCAAAGAGTTGACTCATTGGAGAAGACTCTGATGCTGGGAGGGATTGGGGGCAGGAGGAGAAGGGGACGACAGAGGATGAGATGGCTGGATGGCATCACTGACTCAATGGACCTGAGTCTGAGTGAATTCCGGGAGTTGGTGATGGACAGGGAGGTCTTGCGTGCTGTGATTCATGGGGTTGCAAAGAGTCGGACACGACTGAGCAACTGAACTGAACTGAACTGAACAATTATAGAGGTTTAGGGAATTTTCAGAAAGATTTGGTGATTATTTTGCTTATTCACTTCCTATACAATTAAAATATAAATATGGACATATGACCATGTTTTGTAGTGTGACATCCACATATCTAACCTTTGATATGTTTTTAGTTTTATTACCACACAAAAATGGAAAATATCAGCATGGACAAAAGTTTGATATTAGTTTATTCTCCCATATGAAACTCATCTCTTGTATAGGGATCATGAATTACTAACATGCATAAAAGGGAAAGTTAAATATAAAATTACAAAGCAGTTTTAACTGTTTTACTTTTATCAACTTATTATTTCTCCTACTGTACAGTTTTTATTTCCACTAGCTAGTTTTTCCGATTCCAAATTAGAGTAATAATAAAAATAGCTACAATAATAGTGATAATGAAAATCACTGAATAAAGTAGAAGAATTAGTTTTACATTAAAGCAAGTGATAGGTTAAAAAAATTAGTGCCCTCTTCTAAGTGCTATGTTGTATGGCAACAGCCCCATGCATTCTATAGTTTTATAAGTCACAGGTTTTTTAGTGGCAGTTTTAGTTTTGATTTGGATAGGTAACACACAGAGGTTAGTTTCTAACTATATCTTCTTGCTCCATGGATAGCACAAATAACTTCTTGAATATAGATGAGACTTCATCAGACATGAAGTTCTAACGTGTTTTGATTTACTTGAAATTCTGTATTACTGTGAAGTGGTTTTATCCAGTGAAAGGCTGTGAATGAGTAGACCTGGTAAAACTGTAAGATACCTTGATCCTAGGCTTTTTAATTCCCCTTCTACCCTTTACCCTTCCCGTGTCTTCTTCTGTCTTTACATGCTATGCTACTATCATAAGCAATAAAGTGTCCCCATACTATTTCTTTACTTCTAAGGTCCCACAATGTAGAGTCCTAAACAAACCAAATCTGTATAATCATATACTACTACTGCTGTCTATCTTTGGTCCTTTCTACTATCAAAATTTACTTTGCCTAGGCTTTAGTTGCTAAAGCCTCATTTTGTGGCTAGCTAGTATCCGAGCAAAAGTTTTCTACAGATTCAACCTTAAGCATAAGAAAATAACACAGTATAGAAAAGGTCCACTATTCATTGACATTAGCTTTCTACATTTATGGTGCCTAGACCTTAGTGTCCTTTTATTCTCACAGTTTTTCTTACTTTCCCTAGACTAAGGAGCCCCATAATTTTGGCAATTCTTCACTGAAATTTGGCTGAAATGATATTTATGTGTTTCTCTTTCACTCCACACTGATGTTCCACTTATTTTAATTTAAAATTTGGTGTCACCAAATAGCTATTTATTTCACATATCATATTTCACTTCTTGGACAAACATATTAAGTATATACTATATGACCAACAGTATTCTACTCACCAAAAGGATTACCCTAAAGATCATGTAGTAATAATACAATGGTGGTAAATATTCTAGTCACATTTGAATTATATTCAATATTTCACAATGTAAAATCTTTCATATTCATTGTATCATTTGATTTATTTATTAAACATATATTTATTGACAATATTACTATATTCCAGGCAGTGTGTACAATCCTGAAGGACATAGTGGTGGGCAAAATAGGTTTTTATAACTCTTACAGTTCAGTGGATGATATACATATTAATCAAATAATCATAGAAATAAATATATAATTATAAATTGTGATAAATACTGTTAAAGAACATCAGAATATTATAACAGTATATGAAGAGAGTCCAAGTTAATTTTTATTTTTTATTAGACCTTTTATTTCATGTTGTAGCATAACCAATTAACAATGATGTGATAGTTTCAGGTGGACAACAAAGGGACTCATGGGGCATTAAGGAAAGCTTCTCTGAAAAATTGACTTGTGAACTGATGTCTAAGTGTTAAACTGTGTGACAATCTAGAGTGAAGGGGATGGAAGGAAAGGAAAAAGGGGACACTTATGTACAAATACCCTGTAGTCAAGTAGGGCATGCTACAAAATATGAACCTTGTAGACTGTGATAGAGTGTTTTACCTTTATACTAAGAAAATGAGAGCCTTGGAAAGGATTTAGGCAGGAAAGTAGTATATTAGATCTACAGTTTGAAAATATCACTCTGAATTAAACTTGAGTGAAAGATAGTGATGAAAAATGGAAGACTAGAAGGCAGCTCCTACCATAATACAAGTGAAATATGTTGGTGGTATGAACTAAGAGAGTGTGGTGAAAATAGAAATTATGTTTGTGAGATTTTAGGGAGTACTCACTATCATTCTTTGAGGTAAACAGGAGAATAATTATAATTTTCATTGTGAGAATTAAAGAATTAATCTTAGGAGCTATTTAGTTACTTTCCCAAAGTCTTATCAATATTTCTTAAGTGGTGAATGTGGATCTCTAACCCATGTTTTCTGAATGTCTTCCCAAACAACTTTCAATTTACAAAGTAATACAGGACATGTCCACAAGTAATATGTGTATTTTTACTTTTCTACACAGAATAAAATATTAGAAATGATCTATAGATGAAAGATAAAAAAAGAGAGACAGAAATCATATATAAGTGATTGAACTATGAATAACCAACCTTCCCCTCCATGTTTAAGATGTGAAACTTTTTATTTTAAGTTGTGAGACCTTATTCAGGGTAGTTAACTACTCTGTACCACAGTTTTATTGTCTAGTAACATAAAAATAAAACTAGTTTTGCAATACAGTACCATTTTTGAAAATAAATTCAGGATATCTGCAAATATTATGTGGTTGTAACAAAACTGCCTTTATAAGCTAGGGTTGGTGTTCAGATACCAGGCGATTAAAATAGGTTACAAAAATTTTAGAATCGAAGATCATTTAAATAGCATAAGCCAGATTAAAATAATGACAAACAAATTCAGTGTTCAATGAAGGTAATAAGGACAGCTACAGGCCTTTTCCAAAATAATTGCATAAATGCAGAATCCAACACTTTATGGAAAAGACTGACAGAGTGAGGGAGAACACAATGGCAAATTAGGAGAATACAAAGCTCATCTTCCTCTACATACACATCAAAAAACACTGACATGTAGAGCAGTAATTCAATGAAAAGAAAACAAAAATGGAGACTGGAAGGAAGACTTTTATACAAGACTGTAAGAAAGTTTCACAGAGAGTCAGGTAAGGAGAGAAGAGAAACAATCAGGTGATGATTTGCACTTATGGGAGGGAACACAGAAGAGGAGGGCAATTGCATGGTCTTGGAGATCCACCTTAAGGAGTGAGCAGTTCTAAAGGTATATTGTGTATCCCAGCCATGGCGTATGACTCCAGGAAAATGAGTTCCCATAGATGGCTTGAAACAAGTGAGACTGACAGAAGGGCTATGAGAAACTAAGCTCTGCTCATGAAGGGTGTGCACATGGTTACTTATTCCCCCCCAAAAAAGGAAGGAAAATCAAATTGAAACTGCCTAGGACTCTGGACAGTTTTCTACAAACATGCCAGTGCCTGTTTCAGCTCTAATTGAGTGTACAATCTTAAATGGCTTGCTCTGCAGTGAAGCTTAAGATTAGGGCAAAGGCTGTCATGCCAAGGGGAGCATGCAGTTGTAGGGGATAGAGCCAACTCAAACCCAGTATGGCATATGAACAATGTGATGGTAACCATTGTTGGTACTGATGGAGGTAGTGGATTGGAGTGGCACATGATTCTGACGAGTGCTGGGCATCCTATATTTTGCACCCTGAACTATGATGAGTGCCCACTCTAGCCCTTCTTGCTCCAGCCCTGCTTCTCTCTGGGATGAAGTTACTGATAGGGGAAAACACACACTCAGTGGAAATGGAGGCAGCTCAGAGGTAACCTTCAGGGTTTATGCTCCGACAACTTCAGACTTGACTCCACCCCTAATAGGGTAGTGTTGGCCACTGAGTAGACAAGTCTAGGCTAACACCTAACTATAACCCCAGCACTTCAATCTCCAGCCCCACCTCGAACCAAGATAACAGATATCAGAAAACTCTGAGGGAAGATGTAACTCATGTTCACTTCAAACCCAGCTCTCCAACCTAAGCCACCAAAATACATACAGACTGCATAGGGTTGCTCCCACATAAGCACACCCCTTCAAAACCAGGATATGTAACTGTTTCACTTAATTTCATAGAGGCAGAGAACATTATGGAAAATCACAAGACAGAGGAATATGTTTCAAATAAAAAAAAAAACAAGGGAAAGCCCTGAAAAATTAGTGAAACAGATAAATTTTACCACACAAAGAGCACAAAAAATTAGTAATAAGAATGCTAACTGAATTAAGGGTAATAATAGATGAATAAAGTGAGAAGTTTAACAAGGAACTAGAAAATATAAAAAAGAACTAGCTGAGAATACAGAAAGGAAAGAGAAAAATATAAGAACTGAAACAAAAAAAAATATATAAGGAATTAAGAGAAGACTAGTTGGTACAGAAGAATGCATAAGTGATCTGGAAAATATAATAATGAAAATCTGTCAATCAGAAGAGGAAACGGAAAGAAAAATAAAAATAGAAACAGGTTAAGGGAGCTCTGGACCAACATCAAGTATACCAACATTCCCATTATAGGAGTTCTAGAAGAAAAGTCTAAAGAAGGTTGAGCATCAAAAAATCGATGCTTTTGAATGGTGGTATTGGAAAAGACTTTTGAGAGCCCCTTGGACTGCAAGGAGATCAAACCTGTCAATCTTAAAGGAAATAAATCCTGATTATTCTTTAGAAGGACTGGTCCTGAAGCTGAAGATCTAATACTTTGGCCACATGATGCAAATAACTGACTCATTGGAAAGACCCTGATGCTGGGAAAGATTGAGGGCATTGGAAGGGGGCGACAGGATGAAATGATTGGATGGCATTACCAACTCAATGGACATGGAGTTTGAAAAAGCTCCAGGAGACGGTGAAGGTCATGGAAGCCTGATGTGCTGTAGTTCATGCGGTTGCAAAGAGGCTGTATATTGTCACCCTGCTTATTTAACTTATAAGCAGAGTACATCATGAGAACTTCTGGGCTGGAGGAAGCACAAGCTGGAATCAAGATTGCTGGGAGAAATATCAATAACCTCAGATACGTACATGACACCACCCTTATGGCAGAAAGTGACGAAGAACTAAAGAGACTCTTGATGAAAGCTAAAGAAGAGAGTGAAAAAGTTGGCTTAAAGCTCAACATTAAGAAAATTAGGATCATGTCATCCAGACCAATCTCACCTCAGATCAGATCAGAGATCAGTTGCTCAGTCGTGTCTGACTCTTTGCGACGCCATGAATCACAGCACGCCAGGCCTTCCTGTCCATCACCAACTTCCGGAGTTCACTGAGACTCACATCCATCGAGTCAGTGATGCCATCCAGCCATCTCATCCTCTGTCGTCCCCTTCTCCTCTTGTCCCTAATCCCTCCCAGCAACAGAGTCTTTTCCAATGAGTCAACACTTCGCATGAGGTGGCCAAAGTACTGGAGTTTCAGCTTTAGCTTCATTCCTTCCAAAGAAATCCCAGGGCTGATCTTCAGAATGGACTGGTTGGATCTTCTTGCAGTCCAAGGGACTCGCAAGAGTCTTCTCCAACACCACAGTTCAAAAGCATCAATTCTTCAGCGCTCAGCCTTCTCCACAATCCAATTCTCACATCCATACATGACCACAGGAAAAACCATAGCCTTGACTAGACGAACCTTTGTTGGCAAAGTAATGTCTCTGCTTTTGAATATGCTATCTAGGTTGGTCATAACTTTCCTTCCAAGGAGTAAGCGTCTTTTAATTTCATGGCTGCAGGCACCATCTGCAGTGATTTTGGAGCCCAGAAAAATAAAGTCTGACACTGTTTCCCCATCTATTTACCATGAAGTGATGAGACCTGTTGCCATGATCTTTATTTTCTGAATGTTGAGCTTTAAGCCAAATTTTTCACTCTCCACTTTCACTTTCATCAAGAGGCGTTTTAGTTCCTCTTCACTTTCTGCCATAAGGGTCGTGTCATCTGCATATCTGAGGTTATTGATATTTCTCCCGGCAATCTTGATTCCAGCTTGTGTTTCTTCCAGTCCAGCGTTTCTCATGATGTACTCTGCATATAAGTTAAATAAGCAGGGTGACAATATACAGCCTTGACATACTCCTTTTCCTATTTGGAACCAGTCTGTTGTTCCATGTCCAGTTCTAACTGTTGCTTCCTGACCTGCATACAAATTTCTCAAGAGGCAGGTGAGGTGGTCTGGTATTCCCATCTCTTTCAGAATTTTCCACAGTTTATTGTGATACACAGAATCAAATGCTTTGGCATAGTCAATAAAGCAGAAATATATGTTTTTTCTGGAACTCTCTTGCTTTTTCCATGATCTAGCAGATGTTGGCAATTTGATCCCTGGTTCCTCTGCCTTTTCTAAAACCAGCTTGAACATCAGGAAGTTCATGGTTCACATACTGCTGAAGCCTGGCTTGGAGAATTTTGAGCATTACTTTACTAGCGTGTGAGATGAGTGCAACTGTGCGGTAGTTTGAGCATTCTTTGGCCTTGCCTTTCTTTGGGATTGGAATGAAAACTGGCCTTTTCCAGTCCTGTGGCCATTGCTGAGTTATCCACATTTGCTGGCATATTGAGTGCAGCACTTTCACAGCATCATCTTTCAGGATTTGGAATAGCTCAACTGGAATTCCATCATCTCCACTAGCTTTGTTCATAGTGATGATTTAAGGCCCACTTGACTTCACATTCCAGGATGTCGGGCTCTAGGTCAGTGATCACACCATCATGATTATCTGGGTCATGAAGATCTTTTTTGTACACTTCTTCTGTGTATTCTTGCCAATCTCACCTACCAGAGGGCAAATTTGTGAGGCAAGAGGAACTATGATCCTGCAGCCTGGGGGAAAGAGATCACAAACACAGTAAGTTTGACAAAATGAAAAGACAAATATATTGCAGAAGAAGCACCAAGATAAAACCTACAAAGAAAGCTAAATGAAGACGTGATAGGCAATCGGTCAGGAAATGTTTAACAGTAGGATTCCTGTGTGCTGTTTCCTATCTCTCTTGAGCCCCTGTTCCTTATCAGTTCCTGTCAGGAGCGAGAGGAGTGGCAAGCCACTCCTAGGACTGAGATCATAGAGATGGGCTGCTTGTATGGGATTTCCTTCATTAGCCTTTCCATATGGTGAAAGGGTTTATCTAGGACCCTCTTTTAATATGGATTTCCTTTTGACCTTATGGCCTCTATTGCTCTGTGTTTCCTTGGCAACATGTAAAGTCTGGTCTTTTGATTTTTATCCAAAGAAGCTACCTTGTAATATGGTATATATACTCACACAGAATTCAATAAAGCACCCTTGTTCCACCAGATACTTGGGTCCCTGTGTCCTTCTCTCTCTCTCTCTCTCTCTCTCTCTCTCTCTCTTTATCTCTCTATTTCCAGCTGATTCCCTGGAGTGTGAAGGCTGGCTGTCTAACCCAGGAAATATTAGCCTCTTTCCTTCTTTCACTTTCTTATCACTGACTCTGGACCACCAGGTTCTGGTTAATTAAAGGACCCCAACAGCAATCTACCTGAAAAAGAATTCAGAATAATGATAGTAAATATAACAAAATCCAGGGGAAAAAATTGAGCAGAGATCAAGAAGATATAAAATGTTTAATAAGGAGTTAGAGGGTTTATAGAGCAAACTAAGAGATGAACAATACAATAATTGTAATATGAAATACACTAGAAATAATAAATAGCAAAATAAAATAACCAAGGCAGAAGAACAAGTACGTGAGCTGAAAGACTGAGTGGTGTAAATCACTGCCACATGACAGAATAAAGAAAAAAGAGTAAAAAGAAACTAGGACAGTCTCACATACCTCTTGGACAACATTTAAAGCAACATTTTAATTATAAGTCAAAGAGGTAGAAGAAAAAGAGAAAGGTCCTGAGAAAATATTTGAAGTATTTATAGGCCAAAACTTCCTAACATGAGAGAGAAAACACTCAAATCCAGAAAGTGGAAAGAGTCCCATAGAGCATGAACCCAAAGAGGAACATGCAAAACATATGTCAGTCAAATTGATCAAAATCAAAAACAAAGGAAATCAAAAAGGTAAAAACAACAAATTATATACAAGGGCATTCTTATAAGGCCATCAGTCTATTTTTCATTAGAAACCCTATAGGCCAGAAAGGAGTGGCCTGATACATATAAAGTGACATAAAGGGAAAAGCTACAACCAAGAATATTCTACCCAGCAAGGCTTTCATTCAGATTTGATAATATATATATATATATATATATATATATATATATATATATAATTATAATAATAATAAACTTCAGAACCAAATAAAAGCTAATAGAATTCAGCATAACCAAACATGTTTTACAATAAATGCTAAAGGAAATTCTCTAGGTGGAAAACAGAAGAGAAGAGGACAAAACAGGATGGGAAGTAAAAAGACCTATTAAAAGACAGACAATTAGTAAAATGTCAATGGGAACTTACATATCCATAATTACCTTAAATGTAAATGTATTAATTGCTCCAACCAGAAAACATAGACTGACTGAATGGATATAAAGACAAGAAGTGTATGTAGACTGTCTACAAGAGACAAACTTCAGACCTAGGGACACATATCTACTGAAAGTAAGAGCATTAGAAAAGATATTCCATGCAAATGGAAATTGAGGTAAAGGTAGCAAAACTCATATTACACAAAATAAACATTAAAATAAAGCCTTACAAGATACAAGGGAGGATACTACATAATTATCAAAGTATCGATCCAAAAAGAACATATAAAATTTGTAAATATATATATACACCCTACATAGGAGTACATCAATATATAAGAAAAATGTTCAGTTCAGTTCAGTTCAGTAGCTCAGCGGTGTCCAACTCTTTGTGACCCCATGAATCACAGCACGCCAGGCCTCCCTGTCCATCACCAAATCCCGGAGTTCACACAAACCCGCGTCCATCGAGTCGGTGATGCCATCCAGCCATCTCATCCTCTGTTGTCCCCTTCTCCTTCTGCCCCCAATCCCTCCCAGCATCAGAGTCTTTTCCAATGAGTCAACTGTTCGCATGAGGTGGCCAAAGTACTGGAGTTTCAGCTTCAGCATCATTCCTTCCAAAGAAATCCCAGGGCTGATCTCCTTCAGAATGGACTGGTTGGATCTCCTTGCAGTCCAAGGGACTCTCAAGAGTCTTCTCCAACACCACAGTTCAAAGGCATTAATTCTTCAGCGCTCACCCTTCTTCACAGTCCAACTCTCACATCCATACATGACCACTGGAAAAACCATAGCCTTGACTAGACGGAACTTTGTTTGCAAAGTAATGTCTCTGCTTTTGAATATGCTATCTAGGTTGGTCATAACTTTCCTTCCAAGGAGTAAGCATCTTTTAATTTCATGGCTGCAGTCGCCATCTGCTGTGATTTTGGAGCCCCAAAAATAAAGTCTGAGACTGTTTCCATTGTTTCCCCATCTATTTCTCATGAAGTGATGGGACCTGATGCCATGATCTTTGTTTTCTGAATGTTGAGATTTAAGCCAACCTTTTCACTCTTCCCTTTCACTTTCATCAAGAGGCTTTTTAGTTCCTCTTCACTTTCTGCCATAAGAGTGGTATCATCTGCATATTTGAGGTTATTGATATTTCTCCCAGCAATCTTGATTCCAGCTTTTGTTTCTTCCAGTCCAGCATTTCTCTGGATGATGTACTCTGCATATAAGTTAAATAAGTAGAAAAAACAACCATAAAAAGGAACTCAATAATAACACAAAAATAGTGGGAGAACTTAGCACCCCAATTATGCCAATGGACAGATCATCCTGACAGAAAAGTAATAATGAAACACAAGCCATCAATGATATTAGACCAGACAGAGTTAACTGAGATTTAAAGGACATTCCACTCAAAAGCAGCAGAATGAACTATATTCTCAAATGCATATGGAACATTCTTTAGGATAGATCACATTTTGGGTCACAAATCAAGCCTCAGTAATTTCAAGCATCTCTTCTGATCACAATGCTATGAAATTAGAAATCAGCTACAGAAAAACAAACAAAAAAAAAAAGGTAAAAGCTACAAACACATGGAGTCTCTATAATGTTCTGCTAAATACACAATGAATCACTGAATAAATGAAAAAGATCATAATAGAAATAAATGAAACAGAGATGAAGAAATCAATGGTAAAGATCAATGAAAATAAAAATCGATTTTTTGAGAATACAAAAAAAAAAATTGATAAACCTTAAGCCAGACTCATCAAGAAAATAGAGAGGACTCAAATTAATAAAATTAGAAATACAAAAAGAGATTACAACAGACACCACAGAGAGACAAAGGATCGTAAGATAATACTACAAGCAACTATATGCCAATAAAATGGACAACCTAAATAAATAGACAATTCTTAGAAAGGTACAACCTTCCTAGACAGAACCAGAAATTCAAAATATGAATAGACCAATCACAAGTACTGAAATTAAAACTGTAATTAAAATTCTTCCAACAAACACAAGTCCAGAGCCAAATGATTTCACAGGAAAATTATATCAAGTACTCAGAGAAGAGAAGAGAGAAACACCTATCTTTCTGAAAAGCTTACCAAAAAGTTCAGAGAAAGCAACACTCCCAAGCTCATTCTATGAGGCCACCATTATTTTGATAGCAAAATCAAAGATATCACTAAAAAAAGAAAATGAGAGCTCAATATTTCTCATGAACATAGACAAATAAATTCTCAGTAAAATACTAGCAAACACATTAAAAATGATCATACACCACGATCAAGGGGGGTTTAGCCTGGAGATGGAAGGATTCTTCATTATATGCAAATCAATTAATATTATACACCATATCAACAAATTGAAGAATGAAAGCCATATGATCATCTCAGTAGATGCAGGGAAAGCTTTCAACGAAATTCAACACTCATTTATGGTAAAAACTCTCCAGAAAGTGGGCATATCTCAAGATAATAAAGGCCATATATGACAAACCCACAGCAAAAATCATTCTTAATTGTTAAAAATCTGAAATCATTCCCTCTAAGATCAGGGACAAGGCAAAGATGTCCTCTCTCAAAACTATTATTTCACATAATTTTGGAAGTCCTCTCCATGGCAATCAATGAAGAAAAAGAAATGAAAGGAATACAAATCAGAAAAAAAGAAGTAAAACTGTCACAATTTGCAGATGACATGATACTCTACATACAAAATTCTAAAGATGCTACTGAAAGACTACTCAAACTCATCAACAAATTTGTTAAAATTACAAGATAAAAAGAATAGTGCACTGAAATCTCTGGCATTCCTATACACTAACAAGGAAAGATAAGAAAGTGAAATCCAAGAAACAATCCCATTTACCACATTAAATAGAATAACATATTGGGTTGGCCAAGAGGTTTGTTGCATGTTTTCTGTTAGACGGCTCTAAAAGTTCGTGTGTGTGTGTGCATGTGCATGTGTGTGCGTTTAGCTGTTTTTAACCTCATTCAAAACAATTTTGTTAAATTGTATTGTGACAGCTTTCATATCAATATGCATTTAAAAACATCAAAATTGATGAATTTTATGTAACAAATTTAATATTGAAGATGGAAGAAAAAAGCAACATTTTCAGCATACTGTGCTTTATTATTTTCAAAAAGGTAGAGACACAACTGTAATGGAAAGGAAAGATTTGCACAGTGTATGGAGAATGTGCTGTAACTGATCACATGTGTCAAAATTGGTTTTCAAAGTTTCATGCTGGAGATTTCTCACTGGACAGTGCTCCATGGACAAGAAGACCAGTTGAAGCTGATAGTGATCAAATGTAGACATTAATTGAGAACAATCAATATTATACCACACAAAAGATAGCCAACATGCTCAAAATATTCAAATCAAATAGTGAAAATTAATCGTAGCAGCTTGATTATATTAATCACTTTAGTGTTTTTGTTCCACGTTAAGCTAAATGAAAAAAAAATATTATTGACTATATTTCTGCATGTGATTCTCTACTGAGCATCATAATGAAATGTGATTTGTTAGAGAAAAATCATATGTTTCTCTACTTAGAAACATAATGAAAATGTTCTATTTTTTTAAACAAATTGTGATGAACAATAAAAAGTGGATACTGTACAATAATATGGAATGGAAGAGACTGTGGGCAAGCAAAATGAACTACCACCAACCACACCAAAGACTGGTCTTCATTCAAAGAAGGTGATGCTGTGCATATGGTGGAATTGGAATGGAGTCCTCTGTTATAAGCCCCTTTTGGAAAACCAAATGATTAATTCCTACAAGTACTGCTCCCAATTCAGCCAACTGAAGGCAGCACTTGACAAAAATTTCCGGAATTAGTCAACAGAAAATTCATAACCTTCCATCAGGGTAACACGGGACTGCATGTTTAAATGATGACCAGGCACAAACTGTTACAGCTTGTCTGGGGAGCTCTAATTCATCCACTGTATAAATCAAATATTGAACCTTCTGATTTCCATTTATCTTGGACTTTACAAAATTCCCTTAATGGGAAAAAAAAAAAATCAATTCTCTGAAAGACTACAAAAGGCACCTGGAATATTTCTTTGCTCAAACTGGGAAGATGGAATTATGAAGTTGCCTGGAAAATGGCAGAAGAAAGCAGAAAAAAAGTTGAATAAAGTTCTTTGTGAAAATTTAAGAAATGAAAGTCTTTAATTTTTACTTAAAAATTGAAGGAACTTTTTGGCTAACTCAATACTTAGGAATAAACCTACCTACCTAAGGAAATGAAATACCAATAAATACCTAGGAGTAAACCTACCTACCTAAGGTTAAAAAGACCTGTCCTTAGAGAACTGTTTGATGCTGATGAAAAATGACACAAACAGATGGAGAAGTATACCATGATCTTGGACTAGAAGTAAATATTGTGAAAATGATTGTACTACTAAAAGTAATCTAAAGATCCAGTGCAATTCCTATCAGATTATTAGTGGAATTTTTCACAGATATGGACCAAAAATTTACAATTTGTGTGGAAAACACAAAAGACAACAAATAGCCAAAGCAATCTTGAGAAATAAAAATTGAGCTGGAGGACCCAGTCTCCCTGACTTCAGATTAAACTACAAAGCTACAGTCATCAAAACAGTATGGTTTGGGAAAAAAAAAAAAAAAAAAACTGAAATATATATCAGTGGCGGAATAGGAAAGAAGGTCCAGAGAAAAACCTACACACATATGGTCACCTAAGCTATGACAAAGGAGGCACAAATATACACTGGAGAAAAATTCTCTCTTCAATAAATGGTGTGGAGAAAAATGAAGAGCTACATGTAAAAGAACTAAATTAGAACACCACCTAACACACCATACAAAATAATAAATTAAAAATGGACTAAATACCTAAATGTTAAACTCAATACTATAAAACCCTTAAGAGGATAATGTAGGTAGAAAACTCTTGACAAAACTCACCACAAGATAATTTTCCATCCACCTGCAAGACTAATGAAAATAAAAACATATTGGGGCATTGTTGTTGATTTTCAGTCGCTCAGTCATGTCCAACTTTTTGCAATCTCATGGAATGCAGCACACCAGGCTTCAACGTCATTCAACATCTTCTTGAGTTTTGCTCAAACTCATGTCTATTGAGTCAATGATGACATCTAACCATCTCATCCTCTGTTGCCCCCTTCTTCCACCCTCAATCTTTCCCAGAATCAGAATCATTTCCAACGAGTTGGCTCTTTGGATCAGGTGGCCAAAATATTGGAGCTTCAGCTTCAGGATCAATCTTTCCAATGAATATTCAGGGTTGGTTTCCTTTAGGATTGACTAGTTTGGTCTCCTTGCTCTCCAAGAGTTTCTCAAGAGTATTCTCCAGCACCACAGTTTGAAAACCTCAGTTCTTCAGTGCTCAGGTTCCTTATGGTCCAACTCTCACATCCATACATGAATACTAGAAAAGCTGTAGATTTAACTATACAGACCTTTATTGGCAAACTGATGTCTCTGCTTTTTAATATGCTAAGTTTGTCATAGCCTTTGTTCCAAGGAACAAGCCTCTTTCAATTTCAAGGCTGCAGTCACCACCTGTAGTGATTTTGGAGCCAAGAAAAAAACCGCCACCATTTCCTTTTTTTTTCCCCCATCTATTTGACATCAAGTTATGGGACTGCATGCCGCAATCTTAGTTTTTTGAATGTGGAGTTTTAAGCCAGCTTTTTCACTCTCTTTTTTCATCTTTATCAAGAGCCTATTTAGTTTATCTTCACTTTGTGCTATTAGAGTGGTGTCATCTGCATATCTGAAGTTACTGATATTTCTCCTTGTAATCTTAATTTCTGTTTGAGCTTCATCCAGCCCAATTTTTCATGTGATGCACTCTGCAATGAAGTTAAGTAAACTGAGTGACAATGCATAGCTTGAAATAATCCTTTCCCAATTTTGAACCAGTCTGTTGTTCAATGTCTGGTTCTAACTGATGAATTTTGTCCTTCATACAGGTTTCTCAAGAGGCAGGTAAGGTGGTTTGGTATTCCCATATCTTTAATAATTTTCCACAGTTTGTTGTGATCCACATGGTCAAAGTCGTTATTGCAGTCAATGAGGCAGAAGTAGGTGTTTTTTCTGGAATTCCCTTGCTTTTTCGATGACCCAACAGATATTGGCAATTTGATCTCTGGTTCCTCTGCCTTTCCTTAAGTTCAGTTTGTAAAACTGGAAGGTCAGTTCATATATCATTGAAGTGTATCTTGAAGTATGTTAAATATTAGCTTGCTAGTATGTGAAATGAGTTTAATTGTGTGGTAGTTTTAACATTATTTGGCATTACTCTTCATTGGGATTGGAATGAAAACTGACCTTTTCCAGTCCTGTGGCCACTGCTGAGTTTTCCAAACTTGCTGACATATTCAGTGCAGCAATTTCACAGCATCATCTTTCAGGATTTGAAATAGCTCAACTGGAATTCCATCACCTCCACTAGCTTTGTTCATAGTGATGGTTTCTAAGGCCCACTTGACTTTGCATTCCAGGATGTCTAGCTCTAGGTGAGTGATCACACCATCGTGATTATCTGTGTTGTGAAGGTCTTTTTTGTACAGTTCTCCTGTGTATTCTTGCCCCCTCTTCTTAATATCTTCTGCTTCTGTTAAGTCCATACCATTTCTGTCCTTCTTTGCATGAAATCTTCCCTTGGTACATCTAAATTTCTTTAAGAGATCTCTAGTCTTTCCCATTCTGTTGTTTTTATTTCTTTGAATTGATGGCTGAGGAAGGCTTTCTTATCTCTCCTTGCTATTCTTTGGAATTCTGCATTCAAATGCTTATATTTTCCCTTTTCTTCTTTGCTTTTCGCTTTTCTTCTTTTCACAGCTACTTGTAAGGCTTCCTCAGACAGCCATTTTGCTTTTTTGCATTTCTTTCCAATGGGGATGGTCTTGATCCCTGTCTCCTGTACAATGTCACGAAGCTCCATCCGCAGATCATCAGGCACTCTGTCTATCAGATCTAGTCCCTTAAATCTATTTCTCACTTCCATTGTATAATCATAAGGGATTTGATTTAGGTCATACCTGAATGGTCTAGTGGTTTTCCCTACTTTCTTCAATTTAAGTCTGAATTCGGCAATAAGGAGTTCATGACCTGAGCCACAGTCAGCTCCCAGTCTTGTTTTTGCTGACTGTATAGAGCTTCTCCATCTTTGGCTGCAAAGAATATAATAAATCTGATTTCAGTGTTGACCATCCTGTGATGTCTATGTGTGGAGTCTTCTCTTCTGTTGTTGGAAGAGGGTGCTTGCTATGACCAGTATGTTCTCTTGTCAAAACTCTATTAGATTTTGCCCTGCTTCATTCTGTACTCCAAGGCCAAATTTGCCTGTTACTCCAGGTGTTTCTTGACTTTCTACTTTTGAATTCCAATCCCCTATAATAAAAAGGATATCTTTTTTGGGAGTTAGTTTTAAAAGGCCTTGTAGGTCTTCATAGAGCCATTCAACTTCAGCTTCTTCAGCATTACTGGCTGAGGCATAGGCTTGGATCACCGTGATATTGAATGGTTTGCCTTGGAAAAGAACAGAGATAATTCTGTCATTTTTGAGACTGCATCCCAGTACTGCATTTCGGACTCTTGTTGACCATAATGGCTACTCCATTTCTTCTGAGGGATTCCTGCCCACAGTAGTAGATATAATGGTCATCTGAGTTAAATTCACCCCTTCCAGTACATTTTAGTTTATTGATTCCTAGAATGTTGACATTCACTCTTGGCATCTCTTGTTTGACCACTTCCAATTTGCCTTGATTCATGGACCTGACATTCCAGGTTCCTATACAATATTGCTCTTTACAGCATCAGACTTTGCTTCTATCACCAGTCACATCCACAACTGGGTATTGTTTTTGCTTTGGCTCCATCCATTCATTCTTTCTGGAGTTATTTCTCCACCGATCTCCAGTAGCATATTGGGCACCTACTGACCTGGGGAGTTCCTCTTTCAGTATCCTATCATTTTGCTTTTTTATACTGTTCATGGGGTTCTCAAGGCAAGAATACTGAAGTGGTTTGCCATTCCCTTCTCCAGTGGACCACATTCTGTCAGACCTCTCCACCATGACTCGTCCATCTTGGATGGCCCCAGAGGGCATGGCTTTGGTTCACTGAGTTAGACAAGGCTGTTTTCCATGTGATCAGATTGGCTAGTTTTGTGTGATTCTGATTTCAGTGTGTCTGCCCTCTGAGACCCTCTCACAACACCTACCGTCTTATTTGGGTTTCTCTTACCTTGGATGTGGGGTACCTCTTCACTGGTGCTCAAGCAAAGGGAAGCAGCTGCTCCTGAGGATCTTCCCCACCTGGGGATCGAACCTGGGTCTCCCACATTGTAGGCAGATGCTTTTCCGTCTGAGCCAGCAGGGAAGTCTTGGTGACCCACAAACTGAAGAACAATAACACCAAAGAAGTTTTTCCACTGTTGTGAAGGTTGTGAGTCCCACATCAGATTCCAAGCTTGGCAATAAGGCAGAGACTAGGAACCCACAGGGAATCTGAATTCAAAGGTGAACATGATTTAATTGAAGGGTATTTATAGAATATTCTATCCAAAAGCAGTGGTTTAAACATTCTTATCAAGTGCACACAGAACATTATAAAGGATTGACCACATGCTGGACCACAAGGTAAGCCTTTGTAAATTTAAGAAAATTAAAATCATATCAAGCTTCTTATCTGATCACAACCCTGTAAGATTAGATATAAATGACTAGAAAAAAATAATAAAAAACACATGGTGACTAAACAGCATGCTACTAAGCAATGAATGGATCACTGAGGAAAGAAAAAATACCTAGAAACAAATAAAAATGAAAGCACAGCAGTCCAAAGAGTAGGCCTAAACAAGGGATGCAACAAAACAGTTCTAGAAGGGATGTTTACAGCAATACCATGTTCAGTTCAGTTCAGTTCAGTTCAATTGCTCAGTCATGTCCGACTCTTTGGGACCCCATTAATCGCAACACGCCAGGCCTCCCTGTCTATCACCAACTCCCGGAGTTCACTCAGACTCACGTCCATCGAGTCAGTGATGCCATCCAGCCATCTCATGCTCTGTCGTCCCCTTCTCCTCCTGCCCCCAATCCCTCCCAGCATCAGAGTCTTTTCCAATGAGTCAACTCTTTGCATGAGGTGGCCAAAGTACTGGAGTTTCAGCTTTAGCATCATTACTTCCAAAGAAATCCCAGGGCTGATCTCCTTCAGAAAGGACTGGTTGGATGTCCTTGTAGTCCAAGGGACTCTCAAGAGTCTTCTCCAGCACCACAGTTCAAAAGCATCAATTCTTTGGTGCTGAACTTTCCTCACAGTCCTACTCTCACATCCATACATGACCACTGGAAAAACCACAGCCTTGACGAGATGGACCGCTGCTGGCAAAGTAATGTCTCTGCTTTTGAATATGCTATCTAGGTTGGTCATAACTTTCCTTCCAAGGAGTAAGCATCTTTTAATTTCATGGGTGCAGTCACCATCTGCAGTGATTTTGGAGCCCAAAAAGTTAAAGTCTGACACTGTTTCCACTCTTTTCCCATCTATTTCCCATGAAGTGATGGGACCAGATACCATGATATTAATTTTCTGAATGTTGAGTTTTAAGCCAACTTTTTCACTCTCCTCTTTCACTTTCCTCAAGAGGCTTTTTAGTTTCTCTTAACTTTCTGCCATAAGGGTGGTGTCATCTGCATATTTGAGGTTATTGATATTTCTCCCGGCAGTCTTGATTCCAGCTTGTGCTTCTTCCAGCTCAGCCTTTCTAATGATGTACTCTGCATATAAGATAAATAATCAGGGTGACAATATACAGGCTTGATGTACTCCTTTTCCTATTTGGAACCAGTCTGTTGTTCCATGTCCAGTTCTAACTGTTGCTTCCTGACCTGCATACAAATTTCTCAAGAGGCAGGTCAGGTTGTCTGGTATTCCCATCTCTTTCAGAATTTTCCACTGTTTATTGTGATCCACACAGTAAAAGTCTTTGGCATAGTCAATAAAGCAGAAATAGATGATTTTCTGGAACTCTCTTGCTTTTTCCATGATCCAGTGGATGTTGGCAATTTGGTCTCTGGTTCCTCTGCCTTTTCTAAAACCAGCTTAAACCTCTGGAATTTCAGGGTTCACATATTGCTGAAGACTGGCTTGGAGAATTTTGAGCATTACTTTGTTGGAGTATGAGATGAGTGCAATTGTGCAGTAGCTTGAGCATTCTTTGGCATTGCCTTTCTTTGGGATTGGAATGAAAACTGACCCTTTCCAGTCCTGTGGCCAGGGCTGAGTTTTCCAAATTTGCTGGCATATTGAGTGCAGCACTTTCACAGCATCATCTTTCATGATTAGAATTAGCTCAAATGGAATGACATCACCTCCTCTAGCTTTGTTCGTAGTGATGCTTTCTAAGGCCCACTTGACTTCACATTCCAGGATGTCTGGCTCTAGGTGAGTGATCACACCATCATGATTATCTGGGTCAGGGATATCTTTTTTGTGCAGTTCTTCTGCGTATTCTTGCCGCCTCTTCTTAATATCTTCTGCTTCTGTTAGGTCCATACCTTTTCTGTACTTAATCCAGCCCATCTTTGCATGAAGTGTTCCCTTGGTATCTCTAAGTTTCTTGAAGTGATCTCTAGTCTTTCCCATTCTGTTGTTTTTATCTATTTCTTTGCATTGATGGCTGAGGAAGGCTTTCTTAACTCTCCTTGCTATTCTTTGGAACTCTGCATTCACATGCTTATATCTTTCCTTTTCTCCTTTGCTTTTCCCTTTTCTTCTTTTCACAGCTATTTGTAAGGCCTTCCCAGACAGCCATTTTGCTTTTTTGCATTTCTTTTCCACAGGGATGGTCTTGATCCCTGTCTCCTGTACAATGTCACCAACCTCCGTCTATAGATCATCAGGCACTCTGTCTATCAGATCTAGGCCCTTAAATCTGTTTCTCACTTCCACTGTATATTCATAAGGGATTGATTTAGGTCATACCTAAATGGTCTAGTGGTTCTCCCTACTTTCTTCAATTTAAGTCTAAATTTGGCAATAGGAGTTCATGATCTGAGCCACAGTCAACTCCTTGTTTTGTTTTTGTTGACTGTATAGAGCTTCTCCATTTGGCTTCAAAGAATATAATCAATCTGATTTTGGTGTTGACCATCTGGTGATGTCCATGTATAGAGTTTTCTCTTGTGTTGTTGGAAGAGGGTGTTTGTTATGACCAGTGCATTTTCTTGGCAAAACTCTATTAGTCTCTGCCCTGCTTCATTTCGTATTCCAAGGCCAAATTTGGCTGTTACTCCAGGTGTTTCTTGACTTTCTACTTTTGCATTCCAGTCCCCTATAATGAAAAGACCGTCTTTTTTGTGTGTTAGTTCTAAAAGGTCTTATAGGTCTTCACAGAACCATTCAACTTCAGCTTCTTCAGTGTTACTGGTTGGGGCATAGACTTGGATTACTGTGATATTGAATGGTTTGCCTTGTAAACGAACAGAGATCATTCTGTCGTTTTTGAAATTGCATCCAAGTATTGCATTTTGGACTCTTTTTGTTGACCATGATGGCTACTCCATTTCTTCTAAGGGATTCCTGCCCACAGTAGTAGATATAATGGTCATCTGAGTTAAATTCACCCATTCCAGTCAATTTTATTTCGCTGATTCCTAGAATGTCAATGTTCACTCTTGGAATCTTTTGTTTGACCACTTCCAATTTGCCTTGATTCATGGGCCTAACATTCCAGGTTCCTATGCAATATTGCTCTTTACAGCATTGCACCTTGCTTCTCTCACCAGTCACATCCACAACTGGGTATTGTTTTTACTTTGACTCCATACCTTCATTCTTTCTGGAGTTTTTTCTCCACTGATCTCCAGTAGCATATTGGGCACCTACTGACCTGGGGAGTTCCTCTTTCAGTATCCTATCATTTTGCCTTTTCATACTCTTCATGGGGTTCTCAAGGCAAGAATACTGAAGTGGTTTGCCATTCCCCTCTCCAGTGGACCACATTCTGTCAGACCTCTCCACCATGACCTGCCAGGCTTGGGTGGCCTCACTGGCATAACTTAGTTTCATTGAGTTATACAAGGCTGTGGTCCTAGTGTGATTAGATTGAGTAATTTTCTGTGATTCTGGTTTCAATGTGTCTGTCCTCTGATTCCCTCTTGCAACACCTACCGTCTTGCTTGGGTTTCTCTTACTTTGGATGTGGGATATATCTTCACAGCTGCTCCAGCAAAGCACAGCCACTGCTCCTTACCTTGGGTTTGGGATATCTCCTCACCTCCGCCCATTCTGACCTTGAAGGTAGAATAGTTCCTCTAGGCCCTCCTGCGCCCGTGCAGCTACTGCTCCTTGGAGGTGGGGTTGATCCTCCAGGCCACGGCCCCTGGCCTCAGGTGTGGGGTAGCTCCTCTCGGCCACCACCCCTGGCCTTGAACGTGGGGTACCTCCTCTAGGTTCCTGTGCCCTCGCAGCCTGGCACTCTTGGCTCCTGCCCCTGACCTCGGATGTGGGGTAACTCCTCTTGGCTGCCTCCCCTCGGGCATGGGGTCCTCCCGGCTTCTGCCCCTGACCTCGGGGTAATTGATAAATCTTTAGCCAGACTCATCAAGAAAGAAAGGGAGAGCACTGAAATCAATAAAATTAGAAGTGAAAAACAAGAAGCTACAAGTGACTCTACAGAAATCAAAGGATTATAAGAGACTTCTATGAGCAACTATACACCAGTAAAATGGACAATCTGGAAGCAATGGAAAAATTATTAGGAAAGTATAATCTCCCAAGATTGAGCCAGGAAGAAATAAAAAAAAACATGAAGAGACCAATCAGAAACAGTGAAATTGGAAGAGTGACATAAAAACTCCAAACAAATAAAAGTCCAGGACCTGATGGCCTTGCAAGTGAATTCTATCCATCATTTAATGAAGAGTTAAGACTTAACCTCTGAAACTGTTCCAAAAAAGTTGTAGAGAAAGGAAAACTTCCTAAACTCATTCTGTGAAGCCACCATCAGCTTTACATGAAAACCAGATAAGGATACCACAAAGAAGGAAAATTATAGGCCAATATCACTTGATGAACATAGACAAAAAAATCATCAGTGAAATACTAGCAATCTGAATCCAAAAATATATTAAAAATATCATACACCATGATTGAGTGAGAGTCATCATGGGGATGCAAAGATTTTTCATTATCTGCAATTCAATCAATGTGATACACCACATGAGAAAATTGAAGAATAACAACCATATGATCATCTCAATAGATGCAGAAATAACTTTTGAAAAAATTCTGCACCCTTTTATGATAAAATTTCTCCAGTTAGTGGGCATAAAAGGAATATACTTCAACACAGTAAAGCCCATATATGACAAACCTAGTGCTAGTATCATACTCAATGATGAAAATATGAAAGCATTTCCTCTAATGTAAGGAACAAGACAAAGATGTACATATACCCATGCACCAATGGTCAGCTATGACAAAGGAGGCAACAATTGCTCAACATAGTCTTGAAAGTCCTAGCTATAGCAATCAGAGAAGAAAAAGAAGTAAAGGGAATACAAATTTGAAAAGAAATAACTATAACTGTTTGCAGATGGCATGATACTATACATGGAAGATCCTAAAGATGTTACCAGAATACCACTAGAACTCATTGATGAATTTGGTTATGTTGCAGGCTACAAACTTAATACAAAAAATTCTGTTGCATTTCTGTCCACTAACAGCAAAATAACAGAAAGAGAAATTCAGGAAATAATTCAATTTACTGTCACATCAAAAAAGTAAAATAAAATACCTGGGAATAAACTTACCTAAAGAGACAAGAGACTTGTACACTGAAAACTATAAGATGCTAATACAAGAAACTAAAGAAGACACAAACACATGGAAAGATATACAATGTTTGTGAATTAGAAGCATCGATATTATCAAAATGATTATAACACTCAACGCATTCTACAGATTCAATGCAATTCTTATCAAATTACCAATGGCATTTTTTTTACAGAACTAGAACAACAACAACAACAAAATCTCATAACTTGTATGGAGACACAAAAGACCTTGAATAGCCAAAGCAATTTTGAGAAAGAAAAAGGGAGCCAGAGGAATCAGGCTCTCTGACTCCAGATTGTATTACAAATCTACTGTCATCAAAACAGTATGGTACTGACACAAAAATAGAAATATAGGTAAATGGAACAGGACAGAAAACCCAGAAATATACCCATGCACCAATGGTCAGTTAATCTATGGCAAAGGAGGAAAGACTACACAATGTTGAAAAAATAGTCTTTTCAACAAATTGTGTTAGGAAAATTGAACAGCCATATGTCAAAAAAAATGGAATTAGGTCATTGTTTATCACCAAACATAAAAATAAGCTCAAAATGATTTATAATATCTAAATGTTAGACCAATACCATAAAACTGTTAAAGGAAAACATAGGCAGAATACTCTCTGACAGAAATCACAGCAATATCTTTTCTAATCCCTCTCACAGAATAAGGGGAAAATTTTTTTTAATGCATCTGCTTGAATTCAAAAGCTTTTGCACAGCAAAGAAAAAAAAATGGGAGAAAATATTTTCAGATGATATGACTGACTAGCGATTGGTCTCCAAAATTTACAAACAGCTTGTGATGTTTAACAGCATCAAAACAAACAACCCACTCAAAAAATGGGTATAAGACCTAAATCGACATTTCTCCAAAAACTACATACAGATGACAAAAAGGCACATGAAACGATGTTCAACATAGCTAATTGTTAGAGAAACACAAATTAAAACTGAGATATCACCTCACACCAGCAAGTATGACCATAATTTAAAAATCCACAAGCATGTAGCATCTTTCTAAACTCCATAAATATGTGTTATTATACAGTATTTTTCTTTCTCTTTCTGACTTACTTCTCTCTGTATAATAGGCTGCAGGTAGGGCAACAAAAGAGACACAGATGTAAAGAACAGAATTTTGGACTCAGTGGAGAAGGTGAAAGTGAGATGATTTGAGAGAATAGCATTTAAACATGTACATTATCATATATAAAATAGATGGCCAGTGCAAGTTTAATGCATGAAGCAGGGCACCCAAAGCCAGTGCTCTGGGTCAACTCAGAGGGGTAAGGTGGGGAAAAGATGAGAAAAAAATTCATGATGGGGGGATTCATGTATACCTGTCACCAGTTCATGATGATGTATCCCCAAAACCATCACAGTATCGTAAATAACTATCTTCCAATTAAAATAAATAAATTTGAAGGAATTCACAAACAATAGATGCTGGAGAGTGTGTGGATAAAAGGAAACCTTCCTACACTGTTGGTGGGAATGTAAATTGGTACAGCCATCATGGAGAACAGTATGGAGGCTCCTTGCTACCATGTGACCCTGCAATCCCACTGCTGGGCAAATATCCAGAGAAAAACATCATCCAAAAGGATAAATGCTCCCCAGTGTATCTTTGTAGCACTGCTTACAAGAACCAAGACATGGAAACAACATAAATTTCCATTGCCAGAGGAAAGTAAAAAGACCATGTGATACATACATACAATGGAATATTGCTCTGCTTTTAAGTAAATGTCCATTTACCTGGAACATAAAATTTACTAGAAAAATTTATGTCATGTGTTTCATTTATGTGAACCACACACATCATTACCTGTTTTCCCAGGGCCTACCTAACAATTCAAAGCACTTTCAATGCCAAGAACAGCAGATGGGTAAAAACATGTCTCAAACTCAAAACTGTCTCAGTTCTGTCTTCAAGTATACTAAAATTTTGTCAAAGGTATATCATCAATCATCCACTTAGGAGATTGAGTCTATATTGGGAGATTACTGTCTCTTTCCTTATGTTTCATATGCTGAACTCCATAGTAGAAGAGACAAATGGATGTAAAAGGATACAAAAATATTTCTGAACAGAAGAGTAAATACATGTACCCACTATCAATTTTTCAGGCTTCCCAGACACTTAGCAGCTTTCAATTAACTGCTAATACATTATCCAAACATAATAAAGGTAGTGATCATACGATCACAGAAAAACAAATTTACTAAATTGAGATTGTGGTGTCACACAGGGAATATGTACTAATTTGTGATTGCCCACTGGCTATGGACATTAGTGAAGTAATCAAATGCAAGTGAAAATTTTGGGTGAACCATTTACTTGGTGCCACAGAGGAAAAAGAAAAATGAATCACAAAAGGTATTAAATTATAGTCAAGTTATATTGTAAACATTGCTGTTTTTAAGGTTAAATTGAAAACTACCTACAGGCATCTTATAGGAACATAGAAATCAGGTCACTTTTAAGGTACTAAGCCACACGCTTGTGGTAGTGTAAATCATAGGCAGCTTTGAAGGACTAAGAATGAAGAGTCTTGAGTAAAGGAGAATAGATAACCTTCCAGGTTGCATAGATGGTGGGATTTTTAAGAACAGAGAGAATGAGAAAAGTGTTAATTTGGAAATTCAGGATAAAAACTAGATAAACATTGAGCTATGCAGAAGGGATTGGGGGGCTATGAGGCAGGCTGCCTAGGAATAAACTTGAAAGGAAACAAGAAAAATGGTTTAAAAAAAAAGTAGAAATGAAATAAGATAATGGAAAACAAGGAAAAGTTTAATAGAAATATTACAGGCATTCTCACAGAAGGTTGCTAAATTATTTTCTCTATTTTTGTATCTCTACCTGTAACATTTAATGTATTAGTGTTGAGCATCTCCAGCATCATTATATAATTAAGTGAGATTAAAATATCAGGCAAAGTCCTGCTGAATAAAATCTGTAGAGAAAAGAATTTAAGCTGGAATCAAGATTGCAGGGAGAAATATTAATAACCTCAGATATACAGATGACACCACTCTTATGGCAGAAAGCAAAGAAGAATTGAAGAGCTTCTTGATGAAAGTGAAAGAAGAAAGTGAAAAAGTTGGCTTAAAACTCAGCATTCAAAAACCTATGATCATGGCATCTAGTCCCATCACTTCAAGTCAAATAGATGTGGAAACAATGGAAACAGTGACAGATTTTATTTTCTTGGGGTCCAAAATCACTGCAGATGGTGACTGCCTGACATGAAATTAAAAGATACTTGCTACTTGGAAGAAAAGCTGTGACAACCTGAACAGCATATTAAAAAGCAGAGACATTACTTTGCCAACAAAGTTCCGTATAGTCAAAGCTATTGTTTTTCCAGTAGTCATGTATGGATGTAAGAGTTGGACCACAAAGAAAGCTGAGGGCCAAAGAATTGATGCTTTTGAACTGTAGTGTTGGGGAATATTCTTGAGAGTCCCTTGGACTGCATGAAACCAAACTAGTCAATCCTAAAGGAAATCAATCTTGAATATTCATTGGAAGTACTGACCCTGAAGCTGAAACTCCAATACTTTGGCCACCTGATGCAAAGAACTGACTCATTTGAAAAGACCCTGATTCTGGGAAGGATTGAAGACAGGAGAAGGGGATGACAGAGGATGAGATGGTTGAATGGCATCACAGACTCCATGGGCATGAGTTTGAGCAAGCTCCAGAAGTTGGTGATTGACAGGGAAGCCTGGAGTGCTGCAGTCCATGAGGTCCCAAAGAGTCAGACATGACTGAGCGACTGAACTGAACTGACTGATAGAACATGAGAAAATATTAAAGCTTTAAAAACCAAGAGAGTGAATTAATCACTAAGTAACCAGATAGATACAAATTATTATGTCAGAAGTGGTTTAAGGAGGGAGATGGCTTATTAGAACGACAGCCAGGTGATAATGGAAAAATTTGGACATACATATTATAGGAAAATAATTAAAGATGAAAGGATAAACAATAAAAAGCCCAAATTCCTGAGTCAGCAAAGGGTTGCAGGTTATGACTACATAAGAATTCTGAAAGAAAATTCTTAAATTGTGCATTAATTACTTATCTAACATAGCCAGTCCATGGAGTCTGTGATGCCATCCAACCATCTCATCCTCTGTCATCCCCTTCTCCTGTCTTCAATCTTTCCCAGAATCAGAGCATTTTCAAATGAGTCAGTTCTTTGCAGCAGGTGGCCAAAGTATTGGAGTTTCAGCTTCGGGGTCAGTACTTCCAATGAATATTCAAAATTAGACTGGCTTTAGAAAAATATATATATAAAATAAAGACCCTCTCTCTCCGCTCTACGCTGTACTCTGTGCTTATTTCACAGTTAAATTCTCCCCAAGTGTCTCTACTAGGATGCTTCAGGTTTGCTTCCTACTAAGGTGGTAACCTCCAGTAGATAAATTAAATTTTACTTCTCTCTGTGACCAAAAACAGATCTCTGAACCTAATGTCTTCTAGTCTTTGACTACTCTCTTAAACTATTCCAAATCTTATTTTCTCCAGACAAGGATTTGAAAATAAGCAATGGGAGATGGAGCTAAGAAACTTGTGAAGATATAAATAGAGTTCAGAAACTAGACTGGGTTTTCTAGATTTCTAATTGAGAATAATTATTATATACCTTTCTCTTAGAGATCATCCACACTTCAATAAGGTTACCCTGTATTCTGGACAGCTTACAGTGGTAACAATTTAGATCTTCTACAGAGGAAATGGGACAGAATGATGTAGCTTAGGCTATAAATGAAGCAGAATGTATCCCCTTCCTTCCTTGACTGGTGGTGGTAGGCACTAGTAGAAGATTTCTTTGAAGTTTTTGATACTTTGTCAAAATACACATCATGGAAGAGTGTCCTAGTCTCTCTCTCTCTCTCTCTCTTTTTTTTTTTTTTAAGTCCAGCAAAGAAAGACATGGGCTTCCCAAGTGGCTCAGTGGTAAAGAACTCATCTGTCAATGCAGGAAACATGAGATGTAAGTTTGATCCCTGGGTAGGGAAGATCCCCTGGAGGAGGGCATGGCAATCCACTCGAATATTCCTGCCTGGAAAATCCCTTTGACAGAGGAGCCTGGCAGGCTATAGTCCATGGGGTTACAAAAGAGTCGGGCACAACTGAGTGACTGGACACACACACACAGAGCACACAAAAAAAAGATATAGAAATGCAAATAACGTAAAGCTTAAGGCCAGATAGTGGGGGATAGGAAGGGGGAAAAATGTAAGAATTATTCTGTATCTAGAGAGGAGGACCATAGCAGGATGTATTTCACAGAAGGAAATATGGGAAACTAGAATGTAGACAGTTTATGTCATGAAGATATAAAAAGAAAATGACAAAATGGCAATCAAAGGCAAACAGTGGAATTTTAAAGTCAGTCGATTTTAGTTTCATTTCTGTATCATCTTTAATGCCAACTTAAAGTATAGCTGAAATGAAGAAGGCCCCTCTCTCCTTGTTTATGAAATTCTAGTAAAGGTGTTGCAATCTCATTGGAAAATATGACCTTTGTTCAGCTATCATTCTGTTTTATTCACCTGCTGTCATCTTCTGCACTCAGTTTTTGAAGTTGAATCATTTTAAAGGAGTAAACTCTCTTACCAGGAAAAAGGCTATGCTTGATTCAGTTCAGTCACTCAGTCGTGTTCGACTCTTTGTGACCCCATGGACTGCAGCACGTCAGGCCTCCCTGTCCATCACTGACTCCTGGAGCTTAATCAAATTCATGTCGATTGAGTCGGTGATGCCATCCAACCATCTCATTCTCTGCCATCCCCTTCTCCTCCTGCCTTCAATATTTCCCAGCATCAGGGTCTTTTCAAATGAGTCAGCTTTTCTCATCAGATGGCCAAAGTATTGGAGTTTCGCTTCAACATTAGTCCTTCCAATGAACATTCAGGACTGATTTCCTTTAGTATGGACTGGTTGGATATCCTTACAGTCCAGGGGACTCTCAAGAGTCTTCTCCAGCACCACAGTTCAAAAGCATCAATTCTTCAGCGCTTAGATTTCTTTAAAGTCCAACTGTCACATCCATACATGACTACTAGAAAAACCATAGCCTTGACTAGATGGACCTTTGTTGGCAAAGTAATGTCTCTGCTTTTGAATATGCTACCTAGGTTGGTCATAACTTTTCTTCCAAAGAATAAGCATATTTTAAGTTAATGGTTGCAGTCACCATCTGCAATGATTTTGGAGCTCCAAAAAATAAAGTCTGCCAGTTTCCACTGTTTCTCCATCTATTTGCCATGAAATGATGGGACCAGATGCCATGATCTTAGTTTTCTGAACGTTGAGCTTTAAGTCAACTTTTTCACTCTCCTCTTTCACTTTCATCAAGAGGCTCTTTAGTTCTTCACTTTCTGCCATAAGGGTGGTGTCATCTGCATATCTGAGGTTATTGATATTTCTCCCAGCAATCTTGATTCCAGGTTGTGCTTCATCCAGCCCAGTGTTTCTCATGATGCACTCTGCATATAAGTCAAACAAGCAGGGTGACAATATACAGCCTTGACATACTCCTTTTCCTATTTGGAACCAGTCTGTCATTCTAAGTCCAGTTCTAACTGTTGCTTGGTGACCTGCATATAGATTTCACAACAGGCAGGTCAGCTGGTCTGGGATTTCCATCTCATTCAGAATTTTCCACAGTTTATTGTGATCTATACAGTCAAAGGCTTTGACATAGTCAATAAAGCAGAAATCCATGTTATTCTGGAACTCTCTTGCTTTTTTGACAATCCAACAGATGTTAGCAATTTGATCTCTGGTTCCTCTGCCTTTTGTCAAACCAGCTGGAACAGCTGGAAGTTCACGGTTCACTTATTGCTGAAGCCTGGCTTGGAGAATTTTGAGCATTACTTTCCTGGAGTATGAGATGAGTGCAATTGTGCAGTAGCTTGAGCATTCTTTGGCATTGCCTTTCTTAGGGATTGGAATAAAAACTGACCTTTTCCAGTCCTGTAGCCACTGCTGAGTTTTCCATATTGAGTGCAGCGCTTTCACAGCATCATCTTTTAGCATTTGAAATAGCTCAACTGGAATTCCATCATCTCCACTAGCTTTGTTCCCAGTGACGCTTCTTAAGGCCCATTTGACTTCACATTCCAGGTTGTCTGGCTCTAGGTGAGTGATCACACCGTCATGATTATCTGGGTCAGGACGATCTTTTTTGTACAGTTCTTCTGTGTATTCTTGCCACCTCTTCTTAATATCTTCTGCTTCTGTTAGGTCCACACCATTTCTCTCCTTTATTTGATTATAAGCCTACATCTTTCCTGAGTCTAGCACTTAGAAGTCTGGCTAGCAAATGGGAGGGCAGTAAAACCTTTACATTTAAATCTTACAACATCAGTGCCTAATGAGATATATTCTTCTCCCTTGGAAATTGTATGTGTGTATTGATATAGAAAATTTATTCTGTTCTAGGTTAAGGTAAGGATGGGGCAAAGGAAGAAATTATACTTAGGGAGACAGAGAACATGGCTTTGACTAGGGCTACCAGATAAAATGAAAGACATTCAGTTAAATTTCAGTTTTAGATAAATAATAAATGATTTTTAATATGAGTCCAAAAATCTTAAAATAGCATACAAATATTTTTTGTTTTACTGAAATTTAACTTTAGCTTGAAATTCTGTATTTTTATTGCTTAATCTTACAACCTTAGTCTCATTATATAAATATACAGATGAAGAGCTGACAGTCTTCTGTGGTATCTCTAAAAAGATATTTGAATGGCACATTTTCATGACCTATACAGATATCCTTTCCCATACTGGTTTTAAGAGTAGTTTCTCAGTGGGTACTAAGGGTAACAGATTGAAATTTAGGGGCATAGATAAATGCATTTTGCCTGTTTGATAGACATAAATCTCTGGTGCCCAGATGGTAGACTGTGAAAGGTAGAATAATGCCACCCCTCAAAATATCCACATCCTAATCTCCAGAAACTGAATATTCTACCTTTTATAGCAAAAGGGATTTTGTAAATGTGATTAAGTTAAGGATGTTGAGCCAGGGAGATTATTCTGATTTATCCGGATTGACCCAGTATAGACATAGAGGTCCTTATAAGAGGGAGGTAGGAGTGTCAGAGTCAGGTGGAAGCAGAGGGTGAATAGGCAATGTGATGTTAAAAGTTAGATAGAGAAGATGTAACAAAATAAGTAGAGGTAACAGTCAGAGAAAGGCTTCAAATTGCTACACTTCTTGTTTTGAAGGTGGAGTATGAGACTCTGAGCCAGGTAATTCAGGTAACATCTATAAACTGGAAAAGACAAGAAAACAGGTTCTCCACTTGATCCTCTTGAAGGAATAATCCTGCTGACACATTTACTTCAGCCCAGTGTGGCCTATTTTGGACTACTTCTGTAAAGTATTAAATAATAAATGTGTGATGTTTTAAGCCATTGTGTGGTAGTTTCTGTGAGCTTCCCAGGTGGTGCAGTGATAAAGAATTTGCCTGCCAATGCAGGAGATGCAAGAGACCCAGGTTCAATGTCTAGGTTTGGAAGATGCCCTGGAGGTGGAAATGGCAACCCTCTCCTGTATTCTTGCCTGGAGAATTCCATGGACACAGGAGCTTGACGGGATTGCAAAGAGTCAGATATGACTGAGCACTCATGCATGTGGTAATTTCTTAAAATAACAGTAGGATACTACTACAGCATTAGACTTACTTCCTGAGGGTAAACCTAAAGAGAGAGGGCCAGTAAAACAAAATATAACCCTTATCACCACAGTTGTTCTATGGACCACTAATTGTATTCCTCCTTCTCCTCCATTATAATTTTCCTTCTCTTTCAGCTATTACTTCCTGCAGGTTTTGATGGCTTATCTGGGTATCCTAAAATCTATTTTTTTAGAGGTCTGATTCTTTGATGACTATGCCTTTCTCAGGTAGGGGTTATTACACATATCTTTCCATAATTACAATTGAACAAAATAATTCTAAGCATTCTCAAGTAGGTCATCTCGGCTCTACATGTTTTCTTTTCTGTTCCTATTGTTTAAAAGCAGCCCTACCTCTTCATGCTGATCAACTTCAGTTACCTCTGACAAAATTGAAACTCCTTTTCTTACTTGTTGATCTCTGGGCATGAGGAGTCCAACATGCCATTGTAGAAGCTGTGACGTGTAGTTCAATGGGACTTTTGCTTTCTCATGACAAGAGTTTCCCCTCTTTTGGCAACCAGAATCCTTAATTTTATATACTTTGTAAGAATGAAAAAACACAAAATCTTCCATGGGACATTGAGAATGATAATGAGTGGAATCATTCTCATTTCAATTTTTCGATCCTGTTGGAGACACAGCAGAGTATAGAGATCTATGTTTAAGTGAGCATTCAACTTGTGTAATCCACGATGGAACCCCATTGCTTCAAAGTACTTCCTCTGACCTGAAAATTCAACGGTTTATTTAGCAAGCTATTCTAATAACTGTATTAGGCCAAATTCTTCTGTATGGTTTGGTGTACAATACATTTGATGAATTCTTTGATCATAGGTCCATTTTTTTTTTTCTTCTTCACTGTGAAAAATGTCCCCTAGTAGAATGACATGTTGTGTGGAATTTTTTGGCTATTGATTAAATATTTCATAAGCCTCTCAGATGGTCATGCTAGTTGAAACACTGTCAGTGTATCCATCCTGCAAGAATAAATTACTGCTCCTTCCAAGATACACAGAACCAAGACCATTGTATGTTTTAGGTTATTAACAATGGAAATAATCTGTCATTATAATATAGCTTTATGCATGCTGTCTTGCATCAGTTCTGAGTTTCTGTCCCAGGGATAGTCAGTTAGTCTTCTTGAACATCTGATTAAATCCGAAATCTTAACCACCTGCCTTATTGTGCTTTCACACTTTGATACACAAATCACCTTTCCTAACTACCCCAGGGCCTAGTAGTAGACAACAAGGGACATCCCAATTCACAGCCTGCTGAAATTGTTCAAATTAACCAATCTTAAAGCTACTTGCACTGCCTCCCCCATGTCTTCTTATGAAAACCACAATAAGGAGCTTGCGTACAGTTTTCCTCTCTCCCTCTGCCTCCTGACCAACCCTGCTGTTTCCCTGAGAAGCCCTGAAATGACATCTACATTTTCCCCATAAACTAAGTATAGTCAACCTTGCATATCTACAGATTCCACATTCTCAGATATGAAGGGCTGACTGTACTATGCCATTTTCTATAAGGAACTTGAACATCTGTGGATTTTAATGTACAATGAGAATCCTCAGGCCAGTTTCCTGTGACTACCTGGCAATAACTGTATACCGCACTAAGACCCTTTCTTATTTCTCACTTTTGATATACATCTGGCCTCACCATACCTCATCCAAAGTGATTTAGTTAAAACAGTCACCTCCCATAGGAAACAAGATTGTTTTTCCGCTTATAATCATAGCAAATGGAGTTGCAGAGGTTTCTACCTGGCCTTCTCCACTAGATAATTTTATTCTACATGCTAAAGACTCAATGTGGAGGTTACTTCAGTTAGAAGTATTCCAGTTATACATTTGGAGACACATTGGGGAAATGACTACTAGGTGGGATCATGGAGGCAAATGGCTGGCTTTGAGCTGAACTTCAGGTAAGACTCCATTCACTACCTGACTCTTGTATGCCTCCACTCTAACAAGGTGGCTGTGATTATCTCTTGGATCTCCAGGCATCAGTGTCAATCTAGTCCTTTGTCTAATAATTATTGAAATATCTAAGTATTCCCTTTTCTTCAAACTTCCAATAGCCACCTTAACTGTGAATTTTCCCTATTTCCACTGGTCCTGTCAGCTAATGCTAGAGAAGTGTTAGCTCAAAATAGGGAAAGGTGGTAAATTTCAGGAAGCTCAGAGGATCCAGGGAAGTCTACAGAGTCAAAGTACTCCAGGACTTCAATCTAGATGCACCCATTCCACATTTCAAAATCCCAGATAGGAGACTTGTATTACCATAACAGACTTGTCTTGCTGAGAATTTAAATGTTCTGAAGCTCTGCCTTACTATTAAATTCAGTGCCTGCACCTTAGCCATGACCACTCTTTCAACACAGAAAATGTGTATTTATATAAGTTACCAAAGAAACCCTTTGGTTTTCACAATTAGATTTTTCTTTACTTTTTATTTTATACTAGAGTATAGCTGATGTACAGTGTTGTGTTAGTTTCAGGTGTACAACAAAGTGACTCAGGTCCAAATACATATATTGAATCTTTTTTAGATATTATTCCTATATAGCTTATTGCAGAGTATTGAGTAGAGGTCTCTGTGCTATACAGTAGGTCCTTGTTACTATCTATTTTACATACAATAGTATGTATCTGTTAATTCCAACGTCTTGATTTTTTCCCTCCCTCCCTTTACATTTTGGTAACCATCAGTTTGTTTCTGTTTTGTAAATAAGTTCATTTGTATCTTTTTTTTTTTAGATTCCACATGTAAGTGATATTATATGTGTGTTGCTGATCCTATTCATGACACCAATTGTCTTGCTGTTCCTGTTCATACTGTCTGCACTGTTCGCTGAACCCAGGGTATGCAAGGCATGAGATAAGAGGCTGGAAGAAGATTCGGGGAGCTGTAGGAACTGCAGACACATTTATTCTCTTTTGGCCAGCATGGCAGCCATAGCACAGCTTTTCTCTTGGCTGACAAAGTAGCCATAGCAGTGGCCACAACATAACCATAACAGCCATAACGAAGCCATAACATAACCATGTTGCCACTTCATTTTTGCTGCAATGCAGCAGTAGCCAGGGCTTTCATGGTGAAGCTCATACAGGTGTAGCATACACAGTAGCCTGTGACCAAGCAAGTGCCTCGTGATGCACATGGGCTGTGGTATATGCTATCACAGCCATTACATAACTGTGCAGAATCATTGTTGACAGAACATGGGGTGAGAGGGCATGATAGTGTGGGGTGAGAGAGCCTGACTGGCATCTTCTTGTTAATTTCCCCACATTCCACCCCTTCAGGGTCTCTCATCCTACAGATTATGTAGGTTCTTCCCTCTGCAGCATGCTTCTAGTTCACAATGCCACCACTTGAACCCACATGCCATAACAGCAGTAGAGTCTACAACACCAGTTACTTCCCCTGCTGCTGCTGCTGCTAAGTCACTTTAATCATGTCCGACTCTGTGCAACCCCATAGACGGTAGCCCACCAGGCTTCCCCATCCCTGGGATTCTCCAGGCAAGAACACTGGAGTGGGTTCCCATTTCCTTCTCCAATGCATGGAAGTGAAAAGTGAAAGTGAATTCGCTCAGTCGTGGCTGACTCTTCATGACCCCATGGACTGAAGCCTACCAGGCTCCTCTTCCTTCCATGGGATTTTCCAAGCAAGAGTACTGGAGTGGGTCGCCATTGCCTTCTCCAATACATAGCAAAACACAATGCCATGGAACTCATGAGTTCACCTGGAACTCATGCTATAGTCTTTGCCCTCATGGGGCTAGAAGAGCCACCCACTGCATTTGGAGTGCCTTTATCTTCCATGGCAAAGTTCAGCCCACTGTCTGTCCTTGTGAAATTGCAGGAAAGCCTGCACAGTGGTAATTCCACCCCTGCAAGAGGTTTTTTTTATTAAGGCCCCGCACAACTCCCAACAGGTTCTGGAGCCACCCCTTCAAGGAGGGCATTTTTTTTGTGTGTGTGCCATTCACAGCCCACCTACATGGTTCCAAATGCTTTTACACGGCAAGAGAATCAGAGGTTAGTAGCACATCATAGGACACAACCTTTGCAGTACACTGTTCAAAATCTAGTACACAGCTTAAATATTTACAGTCTAAATTTTCATCGTTTGGCTGCCATGGCCATCAATGTATTCACTAGGACAGGGAAACTGCTCTGGCCTACCATAAACAAGGCTGCATTCAGTGCCAACATCAACCAGGGCCATTATTCTTTATACATTAGCTACTGACCAACAAATTGCAAGTTCTGCATGGGGCCTTGGTCCCTGCTTAGGCTCTTCAGGAGGGCACCTTGGTCTGATCCCTATTCAAAGAGGAAAAAGACATCATGGAAAGGAACATCCTTGGGCGCCATGTAATCTTCTAACTGAACCACCCATATCTCTTGCTGTGGGTGCTTCCCGAACTTGGTAAACTGCTGTTCTAGTCTCAGTTGCCTCCATGGCTCTAGGAGCACAACATTAGGCTGTCTATCAATTTTATTTCTGTCAACTCCTGCTGCTAGCAAATCAGCCCATATTTGCATTCTTGTCACCTTGATGGGACCTTTACCAGCTCGGGCCCCCTTTGGGGTCTGCACACTTCTAATTCATTTTGCCTGCCACCATCTTTGTATTTCTCTCAAACTAACCACCATCCTAGATAGCATATTAAAAAGCAGAGACATTACTTTGCCAACAAAGGTCCGTCTAGTCAAGGCTATGGTTTTTCCAGTGGTCATGTATGGATATGAGAGTTGGACTGTGAAGAAAGCTGAGCACCAAAGAATTGATGCTTTTGAACTGTGGTGTTGGAGAAGACTCTTGAGAGTCCCTTGTACTGTAAGGAAATCCAACAAGTCCATCCTAAAGGAGATCAGTCCTAGGTGTTCATTGGATGTACTGATGCTAAAGCTGAAACTCCAGTACTTTGGCCACCTCATGTGAAGAGTTAACTCATTGGAAAAGACCCTGATGCTGGGAGGGATTGGGGACAGGAGGAGAAGGGGACGACAGAGGATGAGATGGCTGGATGGCATCATTGACTTGATGGACATGAGTTTGGGTAAACTCTGGGAGTTGGTGATGGACAGGTAGGCCTGGCGTGCTGTGATTCATGGGGTCGCAAAGAGTCAGACACGACTGAGCGACTAAACTGAATTGAACTGAACCACCATCGAGGTCATGTTATAGATGGGGTGCCCCACATAGGGCACAAGAATAACAGTCAAAGATCCAAAAGAGGTAGATAGAGCATTGTTTGAAATGATGTTTCGAATATAACCAGTAAAAGATGCGTCATCTGGGCCTTGGGTGTTTGGATTAAATATCAACTGCTTCATGACCAGTTCTCTCACCACTTGGGTCAAATCAACATAGGTATGCCATTTACTCACAGTATCCAGGAGCTCTCACACATTCAACCACAATGTGCAGATGGCAGCATTAATCCATTCCGTGAGAGTGTGCATTTGGTTAGGCGCCCCTTGCATGAGTTGTGTAGTGTTCTACAATCTATGTCTCAATGAGGGGTGAGTGGTTATGGCTGTCGACCATTATATTTCATCCCCAAAACACATGATACTGTCCACCCCTGTATGTCCACAGCCATATTGCCAAGGATTCTCCTTACTTTTGCTGAAATTGTGTACTCAAGTCGACCAACTGTGCATGGGTATACAGTTGCTATATAATGAACTTAGTCATATTGGGGGCCCCTTGAGGATGCCCATCCTGGGCCATAGGCCTCTCATGCCTCAGTTTCTGCTGTACCATGGACCTTTCTGTCAAGCATGGACCTATGGTCTCATAACGTTCTTCATCACTGTCACTCGCTGCCTTGCTGTCAGAGATGCTGGGCTCTTCAGGGCAATAGGGTTCTTGCTCTAATGCCAATATGCATTGCTCTAGTTCTTTGAAACATCTCTGCACATTGTGCACCAGCGTGGCATTGGGTAAGGCATGATCCATATTCACCTTCAAGGCAGTCAGGAAAATGCACCCCACAGTGCCCATTGCTTGTTCAGCAAACAGTAACTGACTGCCGGTAACACCTTTTCAATGCTTTCCATCTTTCACCAGAGCCCGTGCCAAAAGGATTGCAGCCACATGATACCACATGTTATCTGGTGGACACTGGCTTCCTCCATCCCGTGGAATCTCAGGAACCCCTACCTGCTGGGTATCCTGTTGTCTATGTCAATTGTGTCACTGATCCTATTCATGATGCCAGTTGTCTTGCTGTTTCTGTTCATACTGTCCACACTGTTCACTGAACCCAGGGTAGGCAAAGCATGAGCTAACAGGCTAGAAGAAGACTCAAGGAGCTGTAGAAACCGCAGTTACATTTATTCCCTCCTAGCTGTCATGGCAGCCATAACTCAGCCTCTATCCTGGCTGGTGAAGCAGCCGTAGCATCAGCCATAACAATACCATAACATAGCCATAATAGCCAAAACATAACCTCATATAACATGCCTGTGATGCTGCTCCAATGTAGCCCCAATGCAGCTGTACCCAGGGCTTTCATGGTGAAGCTCATACTGGTGTACTGCACAAAATAGTCTGTGACCAAGCAAGTATCTCATGACTTGTATGCACAGGGCTATAAATGATCTCAGCCATTACATAACTGTGCAAAGTTATTGTTTGCAGAATATGGGGCGAGAGGGTGTGAGAGTCTGGAATGAGAAAGCCTGGAAGTGCCATCTTGTTAATTTCCCCACAATATGATGTTTATCTTTCTCTGTCTGACTTACTTCACTCAGTATGGCAATCTGAGTTCATCCTTATTGCTGCAAATGACATTATTTCATTTTTTTTAATTTATTTTTGAAATGGGGAAAAACTGCTTTACAATGTTGTGTTGGTTTCTGACATACAACAATGCAAATCAGTCATAATCATACATATGTCCCCTACCTTTTGAACCCCACCTCCCACCTCCCTCCCCATCACACCCCTCTAGGCCATTAAAGAGGGCCAGTCTGGGTTCCATGTGCCATACAGCAACTTCTCACCTGGTAACCATTTTATGCATAATAGTGTGTATGTGTGTGTGTGTGTGTGTATATATATATATATATACACATACACACACTTCTTTCTCCATTTGTCCCACTCTCTCCTTCCCCCACTGTATCTGCAAGTCTGTTCTCTACATCTTGATCTCCATTACTCCCCTGAATGTAAATACATCAATGCCATTTTTCTTGATTCCATATATACATATTAATATATGATATTTGCTTTTACTCTTTCTGACTTAACTTCACTCTGTATAACAGCCTTTAGGTTCATCTACCTCACTAAAACTGACTCAAACTCATTCTTTTATATGGCTGAATAATATTCCATTGAATATATATACTGCATCTTCTTTACCCATTCATGTCAATAGACGTTTACATTGCTTCCATGTCTTGGCTATCACAAATAGTGATACAATGAACATTGAGATGCATGTATCTTTTTGAATTATGATTTTCTTCAGATGTATGTTCAGTAATGGAATTGCAAGATAATATAGCAGCTCTATTTTTAATTTCTTAAGGAACCTCCATACTGTTCTCCAGAATGACTGTACCAATTTACATTGCCACCAGTGATGTAGAAGTATTCCATTTTCTTCACACTCTGTCTAGTCTTTATAGACTTTTTGATAATGACCATACTAACCAGTATGAGGTTATACGTCACTGTAGCTTTGATTTGCATTTCTTTAAAATTAATGATGTTAAGCATCTTTTTAATGTATTTGTTGCCCACCTGTATGTCTTTTTGGAGAAATGTTATTTAGGTCTTCCACCCATTTTTTATTAGGTTGATTGTTTTTGTTTTTGTTTTTGATACTGAGCTACATGAGTTTTTTGTATATTTTAAAGATTAACCCCTTGTGAGTTGCTTCATTTGGATATATTTTCTCCCATTCCAAGTGTCTTCTTTTCATTCTGTTTATGGCTTCCTTTGCTGAGAAAAAGCTTTTAAGTTTAATTAGGTCCCGCTTGTTTATTTTTGTTTTCATTACTCTGTGTCAAAAAGTGTTCTGCCTATGTTTTCTTCTAAAATTTTTATAATATCCAGTCTTACATTTTGCTTTTTAAGCCATTTTGTGTTTAATTTTGTGTATGTTGTTAAAAAATGTTCACACTTAGTCTTTAACAGGTTGTTAACTGCCCTAAGTTTCTCACTATGCCTATGGATGGTGTCAAAACCACTTAGCGATAAGTAAACAACTTCACTGTCCTTGAAACTATTGTTTTTTTTTTTTTTTCGATTATTTCAAATGCTTTTAATTTTTGCAAATGTAAGGATATTCTACACTGAAAATGTTTGCAAATGTAAGGATATTCTACCTATGAAATCATCAGCAATTAGATTGCTACTTTTCCCCAAAGACAATTATTTCCCCACCTACTAGTAAGCATGGAGTCCTTTTTGCTAGCTGAGATATGAGTAACTCATACCCTTTCTTACTGGTACTACATACATCCACTTGATTCTTCTGAGAAACAGATTCCAAGGTGGGATTAGATGTGCAAGAGACTTACTGGAAAGAGGGAGAAGGACTTATAATGGAAAAAGTGGAAGGAACATAAATAGTTAAGGATAGCTTTCACACTCTGATGTGTATCTGACATTAATGAAAAGAGAAAATAAATGAAGGAGGATTGAATAGGAGGAGTTTCAGACTGCAGCATTCTTTTAAAGAAAGTTTTGAGTAGGTTTATAGAGATAATACCTCAAGTTAATATTGCCACACAGAGGATTCTAGAGAAATGGGCCGATACTGCTACTCCTACTGTGCTCAGTCATTGACTGGAAAGAAACCTATAGATATGTGGACATAATGTGAATATAGCAGTAATCCAAATAAATGGCAGGGTTGTCAGTCAATGGCACCCCATTCCAGTACTCTTGCCTGGAAAATCCCGTGGGTGGAGGAGCCTGGTGGGCTGCAGTCCATGAGGTCGCAAAGAGTCAGACATGACTGAACAACTTCCCTTTCACTTTTCACTTTCACGCATTGGAGAAGGAAATGGCAACCCACTCCAGTGTTCTTGCCTGGAGAATCCCAGGGACGGGGGAGCCTGGTGGGCTGCCGTCTGTGGGGTCGCACAGAGTCAGACACGACTGAAGCGACTTAGCAGCAGTCAGTCATATATACTTACCACAATCTGAAAAGTGAGTGGTGCATTTCAATTGCTGTCACATGTGATCAAAATATTTTTTTCAGACATGTTTTGGTTCAAGTTCTATCAGCTACTAAACCTTATTTGATCTCCCTGCACCTTATTTACCTCCTAATTCCATTAGACAAATGTGAAATTTTCTTTCTAATAGAGCTGCTATAAGTGAATGATGGGCTTCCCTTGTGAATCAAATGGCAAAGAATCTGCCTGCAATGCTGGACACCTGTGTTTGATCCCTGAGTTGGGAAGATTCCTGGAGGAGGACATGGCAACCCTCTCCAGTATTCTTGCCTGGAGAATCCCCATGGACAGAGAAGCCTGGAGGGCTACAGTCTACAGGGTCACAAATATTCAGACATGACAGAGGAATTAAGCACAGAACAAGTTAATGATAAAATATAAGCAAAAGATCTTAGGGAATTTTTGGATACTAGACAGATATGAGAACATTCATTTTCAAACATAATTAGGTAGAGTAAAGGAAAACTTCTATGTTATGTATATTTCACTTTAATTAACTGAATTTAAACAAAAAATTATATTTCAGATGTAGCTTCTATGGATTTATCAACTTCTCTGTAGCTCAATTAATTAATTTTATTCAAGTGATACATTCAGTCTGTTCTGTACCAGATATTCTCCCAGAATGCTTTCAGACTCACTAGCTTAAATTGGCTCTTTGTTATTCTCAATTCCTTAACTGGCTCTCCTATCCTTTGGCTTTGTGCCTTACTTCCAATTATTTGCCTCTGGGTCTTTTTGTTTTGGAAAGGCTTTTCCAGCCCTGAAAAGTTCACTAACACTTGGTCTCCATCCACTGACTATACATATCAACAGATTTGTCATGAGATGTGCTTCCAACTTGTACTCTGGCTCTGTATAGCTTATGTTTTCTAGGCTAGCTCCATCTACCCTCCAATGAGGATATCAGCATCAGACACAGATTCTAATATCTGACTGTAACACAGCAAGCTATTTCTAATACCTAATGCCAAAGCCTTTGACTATGTGGATCACAATAAACTGTGGAAACTTATGAAAGAGAGGGGAATACCAGATCGCCTGATCTGCCTCTTGAGAAATTTGTATGCAGGTCAGGAAGCAACAGTTAGAACTGGACATGGAACAACAGACTGGTTCCAAATAGGAAAGGGAGTACATCAAGGCTGTATATTGTCACCCTACTTATTTAACTTATATGCAGAGTACATCATGAGAAACACTGGGCTGGAAGAAGCACAAGCTGGAATCAAGATTGCTGGGACAAATATCAATAAATTCAGATATGCAGATGACACCACCCTTATGGCAGAAAGTGAAGAGCAACTAAAAAGCCTTTTGATGAAAGTGAAAGTGGAGAGTGAAAAAGCTGGCTTAAAGCTCAACATTCAGAAAACGAAGATCATGACATCTGGTCCCATCACTTCATGGGAACTAGATGGACAAACAGTGGAAACAGTGTCAGACTTTATTTTTTGGGGCTCCAAAATCACTGCAGATGGTGATTGCAGCCGTGAAATTAAAAGATGCTTACTCCTTGGGAGAAAAGTTATGGCCAAACTAGATAGCATATTCAAAGCAGAGACATTACTTTGCCAACAAAGTTCCGTCTAGTCAAGGCTGTGGTTTTTTCCAGTGGTCATGTATGGATGTGAGAGCAGGACTGTGAAGAATGCTGAGCGCCAAAGAATTGATGCTTTTGAACTGTGGTGTTGGAGAAGACTCTTGGGCTGCAAGGAGATCCAACCAGTCCATTCTGAAGGAGATAAGCCTTGGGATTTCTTTGGAAGGAATGATGCTAAAGCTGAAACTATAGTACTTTGGCCACCTCATGCAAAGAGTGATTCATTGGAAAAGACTCTGATGCTGGGAGGGAGGGATTGGGGGCAGGAGGAGAAGGGGATGAGAGAGGATGAGATGGCTGGATGGCATCACTGACTCGATGGAAGTGAGTCTGAGTGAACTCTGGGAGTTGGTGATGGACTGGAAGGCCTGGCGTGCTGGGATTCATGGGGTTGCAAAGAGTCGGACATAACTGAGCAACTGAACTGAACTGAACTCAATGCAGTTGGTGCTCAATGATGGTTCATTAAATACAATAATAATATGTTGATCTTTTTTCCCATATTTTGAGTAGTTTGGGTACTAGACACAACAATGACCTTCATAATTTCTTCTTCTTCCATTTTTTCTCACTTTTAATCCTGCGAGCTCTTATTATGACAAATTTTAGTTGATTTTAATTGCCTTAAAGAGTTAAATAATCCTTTGCATTCAGAATTCTCTTTTCGAGAGATGCTTCTTAGTTCTAGGTCTGTGCTAATGCTCAGTCACAGACCTCAGAAAGTTTTGAAATATCTAAAAGCTATCTTACTCACATACTAAGACTTATGGAAATGATGGATATCCAACGATTAATTCTTCTTAATCAAGGGATGAACACATTTTCTTGGGAATCTCCCCTTTCTATGGAGGTCAATATTCATATGGATATGTTTATTTGTAAATGGCTGTGAATAATGGATATAAATAATTAAAGATTTCAAGAGTCTGAACAGAGCTTTTTCTCTACATAAGAAGAGGAAATAATTGTACACATACACCTAGATCAAAAGTCCAAGGGCCCTTGGGATAGAGAGGGGGTTGAATAGGAGATATTTGAGGCTTTTCTGGAAAAAAGAAGTCAATTATAAACAGGTGGTTGGGGTAGGTGGCAATTGAAAAGGAAGGGATTCTGATGTAGAGAAAACATATCTAATTGGGTATTATAAAAACTAAGATCTCTGCATATAAGTTAAATAAGCAGGGTGACAATATACAGCCTTGATGTACTCCTTTTCCTATCTGGAAACAGTCTGTTGTTCCATGTCCAATTCTAACTGTTGCTACCTGACCTGCATACAGATTTCTCAAGAGGCAGTTCAGGTGGTCTGGTATTCTCATCTCTTTCAGAATTTTCCACAGTTTATTGTGATACATAGAGTCAAAGGCTTTGGCATAGTCAATAAAGCAGAAATTGATGTTTTTCTGGAACTCTCTTGCTTTTTCCATGATCCAGCGGATGTTGGCAATTTGATCTCTGGTTCCTCTGCCTTTTCTAAAACCAGCTTGAACATCAGGAAGTTCATGGTTCATGTGTTGCTGAAGCCTGGCTTGGAGAATTTTGAGCATTACTTTACTAGCATGTGAGATGAGTGCAATTGTGCAGTAGTTTGAGCATTCTTTGGCACTGCCTTTCTTTGGGATTTGAATGAAAACTGACCCTTTTCAGTCCTGTGGCCAGGGCTGAGTTTTCCAAATTTGCTGGCATATTCAGTGCAGCACTTTCATGGCATCATCTTTCAGGATTTGAAACGCTGGACTGGAAGAAACACAAGCTGGAATCAAGATTGCTGGGAGAAATATCAATAACCTCAGATATGCAGATGACACCACCCTTATGGCAGAAAGTGAAGAGGAACTAAAAAGCCTCTTGATGAAAGTGGAGAGTGAAAAAGTTGGCTTAAAGCTCAACATTCAGAAAACAAAGATCATGGCATCCAGTCCCATCACTTCATGGCAAATAGATGGGCAAACAGTGAAAACAGTGTCAGACTTTATTTTTTTGGGCTCCAAAATCACTGCAGATGGTGACTACAGACATGAAATTAAAAGACACTTACTCCTTGGGAGAAAAGTTATGACCAACCTAGATAGCATATTCAAAAGTAGAGACATTACATTGCCAAGAAACGTCCGTCTAATCAAGGCTGTGGTTTTTCCTGTGGTCATGTATGGATGTGAGAGTTGGACTGTGAAGAAGGCTGAGCACTGAAGAATTAATGCCTTTGAACTGTGGTGTTGGAGAAGACTCTTGAGAGTCCCTTGGACTGCAAGGAGATCCAACCAGTCCATTCTGAAGGAGATCAGTTCTGGTATTTATTTGGAGGGAATGATGCTGAAGCTGAAACTCCAGTACTTTGGCCACCTCATGCGAACAGCTGACTCATTCTAAAAGACTCTGATTTTGTGAGGGATTGGGGCCATTAGGAGAAGGGGACGAGAGAGGATGAGATGGCTGGATGGCATCACTGACTCGATGGACGTGAGTCTGAGTGAACTCTGGGAGTTGGTGATGGACAGGGAGGCCTGGCGTGCTGTGATTCATGGGGTCATGAAGAGTCGGACACGACTGAGCGACTGAACTGAACTGAAAACTAAGATCATGGCATCTGGTTCCATCACTTCATGGCAAATAGATGGGGAAACAAAGGAAATAGTGACAGACTTTATTTTCTTGGGGTCCAAAATCACTGTAGATGTTGACAGCAGCCATGATATTAAATGATGTTTGCTCTTTGGAAGAAAAGCTCTAACAAAACCAGACAGCATATTAAAATGAAAAGGCATTAGTTTTCCAATAAAGGTCTGTCTTGTCAAAGCTATGATTTTTCTAATAGTCATGTATGGATGTGAGAGTTGGACCATAAAGAAAGCTTAGCACTGAAGAATTGATCCTTTTCAACTGTGGTGTTGGAGAAGACACTTGAGAGTCTCTTGAATTGCAAGGAGATCAAACCAGTCAATCCTAAAGGAAATCAACCCTGCATATTCATTTGAAGGACAGATGCTGAAACTGGAGCTCTAATACTTTGGCCCCCTGATGTGAAAAACTGACTCATTAGAAGATACCCTGATACTTGGAAAAATTGAAGGCAAGAGAAGGGGATGGCAGAGGATGAGATGGTTGGATAGCATCACCAACTCGATGGATTTGAGCTTGGGCAAGTTCTGGGCGATGGTGATGGACAGGGAAGCCTGGTGTGCTGCAGTCCATGGGTTCACAAAATGTTGGACATGGCTGAGCTACTGAACTGAACTGGACTGAAAACATATGCAATGTGATATAAAATGTAAGCTATCTATCCTTTATTCTCACAAAATATGCAGTAAAATATCCATTTTGCACCCTTATTATGTAGGATACATTTTCTTGGAAGAGTTGGTTGGAGCTTGATCTAAGATGGTTGGAATATAATCAAGTGTGGAGTCCTTGGGCTGGCCAATAAGACTAGCTAACACTGAAATCAGTGTCTACCACATGTGTGTTAAATAACATTCTCCAAACAAATGTGAGATCTCCCCTTTGAACAACCCAAACTTTTTTTTTTAATATTTGTCATATTCTGTCTTGTGTTTGAACCTTGTTTGCTTATCTTAGACTATTTTCTGGACTACTAGATTAAAAGTACTTTGAATGAAGGAATTATATGTAGTCTGTCTGTATCACTTACAGGAATTTTTACATTAAGTATCACTTATTCTCACTGATGTTGCTTGAGAAACTCATGAGTGTGATGTAATAGTTGAGAAGGTTTGTTTTCAAAATTATCCAATTTCTGTTATTAAAAAAAATCAAGATTGCATTTTAAATTTGTATTAATAGTATTAATATTAAATTACTTCATGTAGATATTTTTTGTATTTTACTTTTTGGGCTACATTTGTTTTCCAAGTTTTGGAAGGGTAGAACATTTTAATTTTTCCCCAACAATGTGTTTTTTTATATTCTATGCTAGTTTAGACAACCCTGTGACAGTTAGAAGGATTTGATTCCGAGTTCTGCCACATTCTAAATGCATGACTTTGATAAAATTGGTGAGCTTTAGTGTTCCAGTCTGTACAATTGAAATGCTAGAAACACTTAATCTCATAGGAAGGCCCTAATTATTAGATGAACTAGCCTTTAAAAAGAGATTTGTAAAGGGAAACTGTAATAGTCAGATCTTGCTGCCATAGTAGAATATCCTAGCCTGGGTTTCTTAAACAACCGGGCTAATTTATTTCCTTATGGATCTGGAATCTGGAAAGGCAAAGACCAAGGTTCCAGCAAGGTTTGATTTCACATGAGAGCTCTATTCTTGATTGCAGATAGTCACCTTCTCACTGTGTGTTCAAATGGTTCAAAGAGAGAAGGTGAGCTCTCTGGCGACTGTTGTAATATAAACAGTAACCCTATCAAATCAGTGCCCCATATGTGAATATGCATGCTATATTATTTCAATTTCTTTGTTGAAGCAGACCTCATTTAACCTTAATTGCCTTCTTCAAGGTCCTATCTCCAAATATAGTTTCAACACATGGATTTTAGAGGGATATATTTCAGTCCATTGTAGCAATCTAATATTTTAAAATGCTGCATAGCTGCACAATGTATCAAGTTTTATACTCAGTAGGTACACAATAAATATGTGTAAGTTAATTTTATGGGGAAAGGTAAAAAAAAAAAAGGGAGAGGAATATCATTCTTCTTCATCTGCTATTTCCTTTAAATCTCTCTCCATCTTATCCATTTTTCTTTTTCATTTATTTACACTATCATTTCTTATTTATTTCTTCAAGCTAAATAAAAACCTCACAAAGTTAGAAGGAGAAATTAGTGACACACACTATCTCATTCTAGCCCTAAATAATCCTAGAGCTTTATCCCTAGTGTCCAATGGAAGATCTTGAGAGGATCGAGAGTATGTGCTCATATGGAATTCTTTCACAGGCTCTAGTGAAAGCATCTTAACTACAAGGACATGTTATTTACAACATTAAAGCACAGCAGAAAACCTTTACCTAAAGGATAAGCAGGCATTCATAGTGTTGAGTAAATGTTGGTATTTGGAGACAGCTTTTATTTGAGAATAAAGAAAATTGCTATTGCTTCTTCGTGTCTTGGAAACAGCAAATGCTCAACTTGCATCTCATGACCATTGAACAGAATAAAACAACTGAGCCTAACCGGGGAAGCTGCAGCCACAGTCTTAGTATCTAATATTAAATTAACTCAATGGATTACCAACTTGAGGATGCATGAAAATACTCTCGAGAAGTGTTTAAAACGCATATGTTGGACCCATTCCCATTATTATTAATTCAGGTCTGAAGTAGGGCCTGATCATTTTAATTTATTGATATAAAGAATTTGCTGATGATATTGATGCTGCCTATTTAGACACTGCACTTTATGTTGACTAACTGACTTAAGACTAGCCCCATTACCTGCTAGGAAGCACCTTTTATAAATATTTGCTAGACTGTAGTGCCAAACGTTGCAGTTGAGAGATATCCACAACACAGATTACATAGAACTGTGTAGCCACTAAAAGTACTCCTTATGAGATAAGAAATTATATAGCTTACATAGATATAATTATTAATCTATTATAAGCCTGTCCATTTTCAGAAAAGGAGACATTTAGAAAACATAAAGACCATGGATTTTAGAGCCACTCTTCAACAAGTGAGGAAAATGAAGTCTTAAGAATGAAAGAGAGTCTCATAAGAGCATAGTGATGGGACAGACATTTAAATCTCCTGATTTCTAATGTATATTTTTTCCATCTGTCATTTTGACCCCTACTGTATGACATTTGATGTGCAACACAGAACATCTCCATCAAAATCAATTGGGAATTTTATTAAATGTTGATTTGGGGCTCTATATTAGCCATACTGAATCAGAATGTGTGAAAATAGAAGCCTGGCAGATGCATGTCTATTAAGCTCTAATACTGTCCCTTAAAAACAGTAGTTAAAAAACAAACAGTAATTTTCCACATGTGAATCTGAGTGCTACATTATTTTGTTACTGAAGTATATTTGAAATACAATATAGTGTTAGTTGCAGATGTACATCAAGATGGGCCAGTTATGTATAGACTTTTTAGATTTTTTACATGATAGGTTATTATAGGGTATTGAATATAACTCCCTGTGATATACAGTAAATCTTTGTTCTTTCTCTGTTTTATATAATGTGTAGCAGTTAATTCCATATTCCTGGTTAATCTCTCCCTCACTTCCATTTCCCCTTTGGTAATCATAAGTTTGTCTCTATGTCTGTGAGTTCATTTCTGTTTTGTAAATAAATTCACTGGATTATATTTAGGGTCACATATAAATGATACCACATAAAATTTGTCTTGTCTGACTTACTTCACTTAGCATGATATTCTCTAGGTCCCTGCATGTTATTAAAATGACAATAACTCACCTTTTTATGGATGGATAATATTCCACTTATGTATGTATATTATATGTGTGTGTGTGTGTATGACATTTTCTTTATCCTTTCACTTGTTGATAGGCACTTAGATCACTTCCATTTCTTGGCTACTATAAATAGTGGTGCTATGAACATTGGGGTGCATGAGTTTTTTTTAATTACTGTTTTTGTCTTTCCTGCATATATACTCAGGCATGGGATTACTGAATCATATGGTAGCTCTATTTTTAGTTTACGAAAGCACATCCATACTCTTTTTCATAGTGGCTACACCAACTTACATTCCCACCAACAGTATTAGATGGTTCCTTTTACTCAATACCTTTTCTAGCATTTATTCTTTGTAGATATTTTGATGATAGCCATTCTGATCCATGTGAAGTAAAACCTCACCATGGTTTTAATCTGAGTTTCTCTAATGATTAGCCGTTTTGAGTTATTTTTTCATCTACCCTCTCCATCCCAGATCAAAAGTCTGTTTTCGGTCTGTGTTTCCTTTGCTGTCCTGCAAATAAGATCATCACTACCATATTCCTGGGTTACATACGTATGTGTGTTAATACATGATATTTGTCTTTTTCTTTCAGACTTACTTAACTTTGTATAATAGGTTCTAGGTTCATCCACCTTATTAGAACCAACTCAAATGCATTCATTTTTTAATAGGTGAGTAATAATCCATTGTGCATATGTACCACAACTTCTTTATCCATTCATCTGTTGATGGATATCTAGACTACTTCCATATCATGGCTATTGTAAGTAGTAATGCAACAAACATTGTGATATCTGTATATTTTTATTTTTTTTTTTTAATTTTATTTTATTTTTAAACTTTACATAACTGTATTAGATTTGCCAAATATCAAAATGAATCCGCCACAGGTTTACATGTGTTCCCCATCCTGAACCCTCCTCCCTCCTCCCTCCCCATTCCATCCCTCTGGGTCGTCCCAGTGAATTATGATTTTCTTAATGTGTATGCCCAATAGCAGGATTGCTAGGCTGAGCACTTATTTTGTAGTGCTCAGATATTTTGCTGGTGGTCATTCTGACCATTGTGAGGTGATACCTCATTGTAGTTTTGATTTGAATTTATCTAAATATGATCTCAATAAAATCTCATATGATTAAACAGTGAAAGTGATAAATAGATTCAAGGGATTAGATCTGATAGACAGAGTCCCTGAAGAACTATGGATGGAGTTTTGTAACATTATACAGGAGGTAAAGATCAAGATCATTCCCAAGAAAAAGAAATGGAAAATGGCAAAATGGTTGTCTGAGGAGGCCTTACAAATAGCTGAGAAAAGAAGAGAAGTGAAAGGCAAAGAATAAAAGGAAAGATATATCGATATGAATTCAGAGTTCCAAAGAATAGCAAGGAGAGATGAAAAAGCCTTCCTAAGTGAATAATACAAAGAAATACAGGAAAAGAATAGAATGGGAAAGACTAGAAGTCTCTTCAAGAAAATTAGAGATACCAAGGGAATATTTCATGCAAAGATGGACACAATAAAGAACAGATAAAGGACTTATTTGTAAAGGACACAATAAAGGACTTAACAGAGGCAGAAGATATTAAGAATAGGTGGCAAGAATACACCGGATAACTATACAAAAAGGTCTCAATGACTGGGATAACCACGATGGTATAATCACTCACCTAGAGCCAGACATCTTGCAGTGTGAAGTCAAGTGGTCCTTAGGAAACATGAGTATGAATAAAGTTAGTGGAAGTGATGGAATTCCAATTGAGCAACTTAAAATTCTAAAAGACGATGCTGTTAAAGTGCTGAAATCAATATGCCAATAAATTTGGAAAACTCAGCAGTAACCACAGAACTGAAAAATATCAGTTTTCATTCCAATACCAAAGGAAGGCAATGCCAAAAATGTTCAAACTGCTGCACAATTGCACTCATTTCACATGCTAGCAAAGTAATGCTCAAAATTCTCCAAGCTGGCTTAACAGTATTTGAATTGAGAACTTCCAAATGTTCAAGTTGGATTTAGAAAAGGCATAGGAACCAGAGAAATTACCAACATCCGTTGGATTATAGAAAAAGTAAGAGAATTCCAGATAAGATATCTACTTCTGCTTTATTGACTACACTAAAGCCTTTGACTGTGTGGATCACAGCAAACTATGGAAAATTCTACAAGAGATGGGAATGCCAGGCCACCTTAACTTCCTCCTGCAAAATCTGCATGCAGGTCAAGAAGCAGCAGTTAGAACTGGACATGGAACAACAGACTGGTTCCAAATTGGGAAAGGAATACATCAAGGCTGTATATGGTCACCCTGCTTATTTAACTTATATGCAGAATACATCATGCAGAATGATGGGATGGATGAAGCACAAGCTGGAAGAAAGATTGCTGAGAGAAATATCAATAACCTCAGATACACAGATGACACCACCCTAATGGAAGCAAGCAAAGAGGAATTAAAGAGCCTCTTGATGAAAGTGAAAGAGGAGAGTGAAAAAGCTGGCTTAAAACTCAACATTCAAAAAACATAGATCATGGCATCTTGTTCCATCACTTCATGGCAAATAGATGGGGAAAAATTGGAAACAATGACAGAATTTATTTATTTTGCAAAATCACTGCAGATGATGACTACAGCCATAAAATTGAAAGACACTTGATCTTTGGAAGAAAAGCTATAACATACATAGGCAGCATATTAAAAAGCAGAGACATTGCTTTGCTGACAAGTTTCCATATAGTCCAAACTATGATTTTTCCAGTAGTCATGTATGGATATGCGAGTTGAACCATAAAGGCTGAGCACTTAAGAATTGATGCTTTTGAACTGTGGTGTTGAAGAAGACTCTTGAGTGTCCCTTTTGCAGTATGGCGATCAAACCAATCAATTCTAAAGGAAATCAATCCTGAATATTTATTGGAAGGACTGATGCTGAAGCTGAAGCTCCAATATTTTGGCCACCTGATGAGTAGAGTTAATTCATTAAAAAAGACTCTGATACTGGGAAAGATTGAAGACAGGAAAAGAAGGGGACGACAGAGGATGAGATGGTTGGATAGCATCACCAACTCAATGAACATGAGTTTGAGCAATCTCTGGGAGATGGTGAAGGACAGTAATGCTTGGCGTGCTGCAGTCCTTGAGGTCACAAAGATTCGAATATTACTGAAGGACTGAACAACAACAACAATAATGAGCAGTTTTGAGTATCTTTTCATGTGTTCATTAGTCATTTGTGTGTCTCCTCTCCATTTCTTTTAAGATTTATTTATTTATTTAGATTAAGAATCTGTTTTTACTTTTTCTGGACAAATTCCATAGGAAAATCCTTTAAATATGACCAGCTATTTTTAAATTCTCATTTTGTAATTTCTAAAATGGCTTAGGAAAGGAAAGGAAAGTTGCTCAGTCGTGTCTGACTCTTTGCGACCCCATGGACTGTAGCCTACCAGGCTCTTCCCTACATGGGATTCTCCAGGCAGGAGTACTGGAGTGGGTTGCCATTTCCTTCTCCAGGGGATCTTCCCGACCCAGGGATTGAACCCGGGTCTCCCGCATTCCAGGCAGACACTTTAACATCTGCGCCACTACTATATATATACACACACACATATATAAAATAATTGAATACATAGTGGCTAATAACTTTTCTTCATGTTCTGCTCTTTCTTAGTCTAATCTAATGTCTTATTGTAGAATCAGTCCTGGGAAATCTTTATTTTTTTAATTTAAATTTATTTATTTTATTTGGAGGCTAATAACTTTACAATATTGTAAAGTAAATCCGCTACGGGTGTACACGTGTTCCCAATCCTAAACCCCCCTCCCACCTCGCTCCCCATACCATCCCTCTGGGTCATCCCAGTGCACTAGCTCCAAGCATCCTGAAATCGTCAGTCCAGTTTCGATACAAGATTTATTTTTTTTAATCAGAGGAAGTTTGTTTTACAGTGTAGTCCTGGTTTCTGCCATATACCAATGTGAATCAGTCATAATTATGACTGATTTAGCCTCAATTCCCATCTGCCAATCTCACCCCTCTAGGTCATCACAGAACACTAGGTTGGGCTTCTTGTGTTATATAGTAACTTCCCACTAGCTAGCTATTTTACACAACTATGTGTATATAAGTCAATGCTAGGCAGTTTCTCCACTCATCACACTCTCAACTTCCCCCACTGTTTCCACAAGTCCATTCTCTACATCTGCATCTCCATTCCTTCCCTGCAAATAGATTCATCAGTGTCATTTTTCTATATTCCATATATATGCATTATTATACAATGTTTGCTTTTCTGACTTACTTCACTATGTATAACAGGTTCTAGGTTCATCCACCTCACTACCACTGACACAAATTTGTTTCTCTTAATGACTGAATAACATTCCATTGTATAAATGTACCACAGGTTTTTTTTTTTTTTTTTAATCCAATCTTCTATCGATAGATATCTAAGTTGCTTCCATGTCCTAGCTATTGTAAATAGTGCTGTAATAAACATTGGGGTATTGTGTCTTTTCCAATTATGATTTTCTCAGGGTATATGCCAGTAATTGGATTGCCGTGTCATGTGGTAGTTTTATTCCCAGTTTTTAAAATAATTTCCATACTGTTCTCCATAGTGGCTGCATCAGTTTATGTTCCCACCAGCAGTGCAAGAGGGTTCTCTTTTCTTTACATCCCCTCCAGCACTTGTTGTTTGTGGACTCTTTGATTTGGCCATTCTGATCATTGTGAGGTGATACCTTATAGCAGCTTTCATTTTAATTTCTCTAATAGTGATGTCGAGCATCTTGTCATGGTTTTATTGGCCATTTGTATGCCTTTTTTGTAAAAATGGCTGGATCTTCTGCTCACTTTTCCATTTGAGCTGTTTCTTTTTCTGATATTGAGCTGTATGAGCTGTTTTATATTTTGGAGACTAATCCTTTGTCAGTGGCTTCATTTGCAATTATTTTGTCCCATTCTGAGGGTTGTATTTTAATCATATTTATTGCTCCCTTTCCTGTGCAAAAAGCTTTTAAATTTAATTAGATCCTACTTGTTTTTCCTTTTCTTTCCATTACTCTAAGAGGTGGGTCAAAGAAGATATTGCTAAGATTTTTGTCAAAGAGTACACTGCCTAAATTTTCCTCTAATACCTTTATAGTTTCTGGTCTTACACTTAATTCCTTATTCCATTTTAAGTTTATTTTTGAGTATGATGTTATGAGGTGTTCTAGTTTCATTATTTTACATTTAGCTCTCCAGTTTCCCCAGCACCACTTGCTGAAGAGGCTGTCTTTCTTCCATTGTACATTCCTGCTCTTTGTCAAAGACAAGGTATCCATATGTGCATTGGTTTATCTCTGGGCTTTCTATCTTGTTCTGTTGATGTGTATTTTTGTCTTTATGCAAAAACCATATTTTCTTGATGACCTCAACTTTATAGTATAATCTGAAGTCAGAAAGGTTGATTCCTCCAGGTCAGTTTTTCTTTCTCAAGATTGCTTTGACTATTCAGGGTCTTTTGTTTTTCCATACAAATTGTACAATTTTTTGTTCTAGTTCTGTGAAAAATGTCATTGCTATTTTGATAAGGATTGCAATGAATCTGTAAATTGATTTGGGTAGTATAGTCATTTCACAACATTGACTCTTCCAATCCAAGAACACATGGTATATCTCTCCATCTGTTTGTGTTGTCCTTGCATTCTTTCATCAATATCTTACAGTTTTCAGTGTATAGATCTTTTTAAATAGATTTATTCCTCGGTAATTTATTATTTTGGTTGCAATAGTGAATGGATTTTACCCCTTAATTTCTCTTTCAGATACTTCATTGTTAGTATCTGACATTGTTAGTATAGGAATGCAAGAGATTTCTTGTATTAATATTATATCCTGTGACTTTACTATATTCATAGATTAGTTCTGATAACTTTGTGGAAGCATCTTTATGTACAATATCATGCCTTCTGCAAACAGTGAGAGCTTTAATTTTTCTTTTCCAATCTGGATTATTTTTATTTCTTTTTATTCTCTGATTGCCATGGTTAGGACTTCCAAATCTATATTGAATTTTTTTTTAAATTTTATTTTATTTAACTTTACAATATTGTATTGGTTTTGCCATATATCAAAATGAATCTGCCACAGGTATACATGTGTTCCCCATCCTGAACCCTCCTCCCTCCTCCTCATACCATCCCTCTGGGTCGTCACAGTGCACCAACCCCAAGCATCCAGTATCGTGCATCAAACCTGGACTGGTGGCTCGTTTCATATATGATATTATACATATTTCAATGCCATTCTCCCAAATCATCCCACCCTCTCCCTCTCCCACAGAGTCCAAAAGACTGTTCTATACATCAGTGTCTCTTTTGCTGTCTCATATACAGGGTTATTGTTACCATCTTTCTAAATTCCACATATATGCGTTAGTATACTGTATTGGTGTTCCTCTTTCTGGCTTACTTCACTCTGTATAATAGGCTCCAGTTTCATCCACCTCATTAGAACTGATTCAAATGTATTCTTTTTAATGGCTGAGTAATACTCCATTGTGTATATGTACCACTGCTTTCTTATCCATTCATCTGCTGATGGGCATCATGTCCTGGCTATTATAAACAGTGCTGCAATGAACATTGGGGTACACGTGTCTCTTTCCCTTCTGCTTTCCTCAGTGTGTATGCCCAGCAGTGGGATTGCTGGATCATAAGTCAGTTCTATTTCCAGTTTTTTAAGGAATCTCCACACTGTTCTCCATAGTGGCTGTACTAGTTTGCATTCCCACCAACAGTGTAAGAGGGTTCCCTTTTCTCCACACCCTCTCCAGCATTTATTTCTTGTAGACTTTTGGATCACAGCCATTCTGACTGGCGTGAAATGGTACCTCATAGTGGTTTTGATTTGCATTTCTCTGATAATGAGTGATGTTGAGCATCTTTTCATGTGTTTGTTAGCCATCTGTATGTCTTCTTTGGAGAAATGTCTATTTAGTTCTTTGGCCCACTTTTTGATTGGGTCATTTTATTTTTCTGGAATTGAGCTGTAGGAGTTCCTTGTATATTTTTGAGATTAATTGTTTGTTGCTTCATTTGCTATTATTTTCTCCCATTCTGAAGGCTGTCTTTTCACCTTGCTTATAGTTTGCTTTGTTGTGCAGAAGCTTTTAAGTTTAATTAGGTCCCATTTGTTTATTTTTGCTTTTATTTCCAATATTCTGGGAGGTGGGTCATAGAGGATCCTGCTGTGATGTATGTTAGAGTGTGTTTTGCCTATGTTCTCCTCTAGGAGTTTTATAGTTTCTTTTCTTACATTTAGATCTTTAATCCATTTTGAGTTTATTTTTGGGTATGGTGTTAGAAAGTGCTCTAGTTTCATTCTTTTACAAGTGGTTGACCAGTTTTCCACAGTGGTGAGAATGGCCCCCCTTGTCTTGTTACTGATATTAGAGGAAATGCATTCAGTGTTTCAACATTCAGAATAATGTTTGTTTGGGTTTGTCATATAGGACATTGTTGAGTTAGGTTCCTTCTTTGTTCCTTTTCTGGAGATTTTTTTCATTATTGCCTATTGATGTTGTCAAAAGCTTTTTCTTCATTTATTTAAATGGTTATACAATTTTTATTTCAATTTAATAATCTGGCATATCACATTGATTGATTTGCATATATAGAAGAATTCTTGCATCCCTTTGATGAACCCTACTTGATAATGGTCTATGATTCTTTTAATCTGTTGTTGGATTCTGTTTACTAAAGTTTTGTTGAGGATTTTTGCATCTATATTCATGAATAATATTATCTTCTAATTTTCTTTTTTTGTTGCATTGTTGTCTGATTTTGGTATCAAGGTGATGGTGGCCTCGTAGAATGACTTATGATGTTTTCTTTCCTCTGCAATTTTCTGGAATAGTTTGAGCAGAATAGGTGTTAGTTCTTCTTTAATCATTTTGTAGAAGTTTCCTGTGAAACCATCTCTCTCTGGGCTTTTATTTTCTGGAAGACATTTGATCACAGTTTTGATTTCAGTGTTTATGATTGATCTGTTGATATTTTCTATTTCTTCCTGGTTCAGTCTTGAAAGGACATACTTTTCTAAGAATTTGTCCATTTCTTCAAAGCTGTACATTTTCTTGTCATATTGTTGCTCATGGTAGTCTCCTATGATCCTTTGTATTTCTGTGTTGTCTGTTGTAACTTTTTCATTTTTAATTATATTGATTTAAGTCTTCTCCCCTTTTTCTATATGAGTATAGCTAATGATTTGTCAATTATGTTTATCTTTTTGAAAAACAAGCTGTTAGTGTTATTGATCTTTACTATTGTCACCTTTATTTATTTTTCATTTATTTCTACTATAATTTTTATGATTTATTCCCTTCCACTAATTTTGAGGATTTTTATTCTTCTTTTACCAGTTGCTTTAAGTATAACATTAGCTTCTTTCTTTGATGTTTCTCATGTTTCTTGACATTAGCTTGTACTGCTAAAAACTTACTTCTTGGCTCTGCTTTTCCTGAATCCCTTAGGTTTCCAGTAGTTGTGTTTTCACTGTCATTTGTTTATAGGTATTTTTTATTTCCTTTTTATCAATGACCTCTTGGTTATTCAAAATCATATAGTTTATCCCTAATATATTTTTATTTTTACAGGTTTTCCCCCTATATTTGATATCTAATCTTACAGTGTTGTGTTTAGAAAAAAATGCTTGATAAAATATCAATTAAAAAATACCAAGGCTTGATTTGTTATCAATCTTAGAAATGGTTCATGTGCACTTGAGAAAAAAAGTTAATTCTATTATTTTTTGGGTGAAATGTCCTATAGATATCAATTAGGTCCACCTGGTCCAATGTATCATTTAAAGCTTGTGTTTCATTGTTTTCTATCTGGATGACCTATGGATTGGTGTGAATGGAATGTTAAAGTGCCCCACTGTTATTATGTTACTGTCAATTTCACCTCTTATAGTTGCTAACGTTTGTCATATGTATTGACGTGCTTCTATGTTTGGTGCATGTATATTTATAATTGTTATATTTTCTTCATGGACTGATCCCTTGATAATTATCTTGTGTCTTTACTTGCCTCTTGTAACAGTCTTTATTTTAAAGTGTATCTTATCTGATATGAATACTGCTGCTCCATCTTTCTTTTTATTTCCATTTGAATGTAATGACTTTTTCAAGTTCCTCACATTCAGTCTGTAAGTGTCCCTACATCTGAAGTGTGTTCTTTGTAGATAGCATATATATGGGTCCTATTTTTGTATCCATTCTGTAAGTCAGTGTCTTTTGGTTGAAGAATTTAATCCATTTATGTATAAGGCAATCATTGATATTTATGACCCTATTACCATTTACTTTATTGTATAGCATTTGTTTTTGTAGGTCTTTTTGAGGCAGGAGGCAGAATGGACTCCCCCAGGTTAAAGATACTGAAGATTCATTCCCTATGAACTGAAACTTCAAGAGGAGAATAACAAAACAATTGAGGGAGAAGGATAGGCCTTGATCAGATCACATATTTCTCATTCTCGAAGTCAGGAGACCTCCTTGATCACACATGCACAGAAAATACTCCTTGGAGGCCAAAGGGGACTTATGTCAAGGGATGTTCCACTCAGACACCTTTTAGGTAAAATCCATCTTGGCTAAGAGATGGGTGCACACACACGGGAAGATCCTGAGATACACTGAAGATGGAGTGTGAACCAGGAAAATCAAGGTAATTGGCCAAAGGAAACCCAAAAGAAATGTCCCATAAAAGTAATTCAAAGTGCCATGAGGGCACAACTGAGTGACTCTCTTCCTGAGTTCATCCATGTGCCTATCCACATGTATTGTACTCTTTTCCTCTTACTAAATACTTTACTTGCTTAACCACTTTCTATCTTTGTGGGAATTATTTTCTGCAAAGCAGAAGGACCAAGGCCCTTGTCACTGATCACTTGTCTAGTGGCCAGGATCTGATCACCACGACCCAGCCTCAACCTCTGGCTGAGAACACAAGCCCTGCTCCCAAGATCATATCTGGCACCAAAACCTAGGAATTCAGAAAGGTAAACCATAGGCCTCACCCAGTTGTGGCTTTAGGCCCCTCACTTTGGCTCTTATCTTCTTTCCCTTGCTCTCCCATTTGCTTTTTTTTTTTTTTTTTTTCCTTTAAGACCCCAGGGCATAATCTCTATCTGCTCATGGTATTATAACTCCCCTCAACATTGGGGGTGACAGAGGAATTCCCCAGGCCATGCAGATTCAAATAATGCTTGGATGACAGCTAGTGCTGTCCTCTTCGATATGGTGGAAATGTGGTTTCCAACTATGAAGGAGCCCAAGGGATCTCTGTCTCTCTTGCTCTCACTCTCTCACTCTTGCTCTCCCTCCCTCACTATTCCTCGAGGAAGCCTCCATTGTGGTTTTCTTTCCCACTTTATTGGCACAACAAACTATCTTTCTCACTTATCTCTGCTCCCTTCTAGGAAATTATTTCCTAGATACCATTCCTAAACTGCATCCCCACCATTGTCAAACTTGGTGCTGTGTTAGATAAAATCATCAGACAATTCCCAATTCTATCCTAGCTGCCAAAAAGATAGGGCAAAGGATTTGGGGTTCTTCTGTTATCTAGTCTCTCACCTCACTTTATGCCCAGAAATCTACTATAAGTATCTATCTGCCTGCCTAACCTCAGGCCCTGAACCCTGTGCTGTCTTCCATAGTAATAAACTCTAGTTTCTCTAAGGGTTCTTCTTTGCATCTATTGGAACCCCTTAACTCCAGGCCTTGGCAGCCTCCACACAGCTATACACAGCCTATCAGCCTGTCTGCTATTCAGATGTCTAAATTATAAACTTTGTAGATGTTCAGTCTCGAGGAATACACTCCAACATAGTTAGACTTGTCATAGGACATAAGCTCTGTAGACAAGGGATCTCTCCACAGGAAAGTCCTGGCAAACAGTCTACACTGGAAAGCCCTGCTCCAACTTTGCTGGATTGGGTGCCCTGTGCAGGGTATCACAGGATCCAGAGATGTCTGGTCAGAAATTGATGGGAGAGTAGAAGACACTTGAAACCCATCAGGTCGGAAGAGAATTTAGGGAATGTGGCACTAGTGGTAAAGAAGCTGCCTGCCAATGTAGGTAATGTAAAATATGTGGGCTCAATCCCTGGGTCAAGAAGATTTCCTAGAGAAGGAAATGGCAACACACTCCAGTATTCTTATCTGAATAATTTCATAGACAGAGGAGTCTGGCAGTCTACAGTCCATGGGGTCACACAGAGTTGGACATGACTGAAGTGACTTAGCACATAACAGACACACACTGAACCCCTTCAGATTAGAGCCTCCTGGTAAGTGTTTCCAGGATACTGGATTCCATTCTAGGAGAAATGTTTTGTTCTCAGTTACAGGTTTCTCAACGTGAGAGGATCTCCCTCAGAGCCAGAAGAAACACCTCTGGAAAGTATCTTTAAGAATTGGACACTTTTTAAAATCAAAGGGTTAAAAAAAGAGAAACTTAAGTTCTACTGTAACAGTGGCCGGCCTTTGTGTAAATTGAGGAATGGAGAAACGGGTCTCTAATTTAAAACACCATTATACAATTGGATCTTTATTGCTACAGAATGGAAAAGTGGAGTGAGATTCCCTCTGTTCAGGCCTTCATGGTCCTTTACCAAAATCCTGCCTTATATATCTCTTATAATTTAAAACCTGGAGAATCAGAAGACTCTCCCAAAATTTTAGATGACTTATTTCTAAGCTCTCCCTTATCTCCAGTAGGGGAAACCTAGCCCTTTCTGCTCCAAACTGAGCTCTTCCTTCTCCTGATGGCATTCCCACTTACTTAGCCAGTCCACCCCTGATTTTGGGCAGAAACTTCAAATACAATTTGGCCCACAAATGCCCATGTCCTAGTTCCTAGATGTGGCTTTTGGAGTATATAACTGAGACCAAGTTCAGGAAAAAGAGAGAACCCAACAGGAGAAAAGACAGGTCAGGGCTAATGAACAACTAATAGCCACTGCTGTCAGTCATGCCTTGCAATCTCAGGAGAACTCAAGGGGACTGAGAAAGTCCAACTATCCACCTGGAGGTAAGACCAACAAGAGGAAATGCTACAAATGCAAGTCAACTGGTTGCTAAATCCAAATCTTTCTGTTCTTTGTTTGCCAGAAAGAGCCACCCAGTCCATGCCCAGCATGCAAACAAACAAGTCATTGGAAGAGTGACTGCCCTCAGTCCTGAAGGGGAGGGGGCAGTTTCCAGCTCCTGAGATGGCCTTGCTGGATGACTGAGGCAGCCCAGGGATTCTGGTGGTTCCTCCCAATGAGATGTCCATCTCCATTGAGGATTCTTGGGTAGTCCTTGATTTGGCAGGTAAGAAAGTTGATTTCTTAATTGATATGGAAACCACTTACTTTGTCTTAATTTCTCATGCTGGACCTCTTCTCCACAAGTTGTACTGTGACTCATATCAATGGAAAGCATCCCACCCATTATTTCGCTGGTGCTCTCACTTGCCAATTCAAGCCGCAGTTAATCTTCTTTGTGTTTCTAATTGGGCCTCAGTTTCCTACTCCTCTCCTTAGGAGGGACCTTCTGAGTTCCCTCAAGGCCATATTCTGGTTAGGAAGCCCTGAGCAGCCCTTTAACTCTGATTAAGACAGACAAGTCAGAAGAGTAAGATTCTATTCCTGGCTACATTCTACAAGCAGTAGACCCTTCAGTATGGCACAAAAGAATCCCTGAAAGGGCCATAAATACTCAGACTGTAAGAATTAGCCTTAGGCCAGAAACCACTTATGCTAACAAGAAACAGTAGTCATGTATGGATGTGAGAGTTGGACTGTGAAGAAAGCTGAACACCGAAGAACTGATGTTTTTGAACTGTGGTGTTGGTGAAGACTCTTGAGAGTCCCTTGGACTGCAAGGAGATCCAATCAGTCCATTCTAAAGGAGATCAGTCCTGGATGTTCTTTGGAAGGAATGATGCTAAAGCTGAAACTCCAGTACTTTGGCCACCTCATGCGAAGAGCTGAGTCATTGGAAAAGACTCTGATGCTGGGAGGGATTGGGGGCAGGAGGAAAAGGGGATGACGGAGGATGAGATGGCTGGATGGCATCAATGACTCAATGGACGTGAGTTTGAGTGAACTCCGGGAGTTGGTGATGGACAGGGAGGCCTGGCATGCTGCAATTCATGGGGTTGCAAAGAGTCGGACATAACTGAGCGACTGAACTGAACTGAACTGAGATTAACAAGAAACAATATTTTATAAAGTTAGAAAGGAAGAAGGGTTTACAATCTCTCATGGATAAATTCCTATGGCATGACCTCTTGCTGATTTGCCAGTCTCCATCCAACACTTCTATTCTGGCAGTTGTTAACCCTATTTTCAAACCAACTAGATTCCATGGCCCAAGGTTGGCCTGAATGCCTCCAGGCAGTAATGTCACCACTTTATTGGTGGAAGAAGCTAACAAGTTTATCTTTGGGCAGCGGCTTAAAGTCCAGACTCTTCATCAAGTACAAGGGATTCTAGCGGTAAAAAGCCACCACTGGCCAGCTGGAGGCTGCCTTATCAAGTACCAGGCTTTGATCCTTGACTCCCCAGAGAGCCAAAACCTGCAAAACCTGCCACATTCTTAACCACATGACTTTAATGCCCATCAAAAGCCCAGAGCTAACACATTCTTGTCTCAAAATTTGACCAGGTCTATGCCTGCCGGTCTGATCTAACAGAGCAGGCCATAGAAAACCCTGAGGAAGAATGACTTACTGATGGCAGTAGTTTCATTAGAGATGGAGTCAAGAGGGCAGGGTATGCTCTTGTGAGTGCTCATAGCATCATAAAAGCAAAATCGTTGCCACCTAATACCTTGGCCCAAAAGGCTGAACTGGTAGCTCTAACCTGAGCCTTAATCCTAGGGAAAGATAATGTTATAAATATGTGCACAGACTCAAAATATGTATTTCTTGTTTTGTATGCCCGTGCAGCTATCTGGAAAGAGAGAAGACCTCTAAATACAAGAAACTCCCCTATATAATATAGGACTGAGATTTTACACCTTTGGTTCAAAAACCAAAACAGGTAACAGCCATTCACTGCCTGGGGCACCAAATGGGAAATTCTCAAAATTTACAAGGAAATTACAGGGCAAATCAGGAAGCAATGAAAGCAGCCCTGATGCCCATAAATGAAATGGCTTTGATCCCACACCTTACCCCTTCTAACATTATACCCAGGTATTTGACTTCTGAAGGGAACTGGGCACGAGATAGAGGGAGAACTAAGGGAACAGATGGTTGGTGAAATTGCTCCTACCTCTCTCTGACCAATGGAAAATTATTACAGAGCTACATGAGACTCTCCATCTGAGCAGAGATGCAATGTCTGTGACTGTTTTCAGAGTTTTAATGGAAAGGGTTCCCAGAGATGAGAGAGTCATTTGAATCTGCCCTTTGAGTCACCCATAACCCAGAAGGCAACATCAAGCCTCCCCTCTTTCTAGCCCAGTCCAGTCTAACGATGAGAGACTTACCCAGGAAAGGACTAGCAAATAAATTTCACTTAGATGCCCTCATTCCAGGGCTTCAAATACTTGCTAGTCTTTATAGATACCTTTACTGGATAGATAGAAACTTTCCCTACTAGAACATAAAAGGCAACTATAGTGACTAAGGCACTCCTAAAGGAAACTGTTCCTCAATTCAGGTTGCCCTGTCTCCTTCAGAGTGACAATGGACTTTTGTTTGTAGCAAAGGTCATGCAACATCTTTTTCAGGCTTTAGGAATTAAATACCACCTCCATTTGTCCTGGAGACCTCGGTCCTCAGGAAAAGTGGAGCAGACTAATCATACACTAAAGAAAATCTTGGACAAACTCTCAGGAAAAGCTGGAGTCAAAATATTTCTGGTGCCAATAGCCCTCTTAAGGGTCAGGGCAGCTCCTAAAACCACCATTAAGTTAAGCCCTTTTGAAATGACATACAGAAGACCATTCCTTACTCTGGACATACTAACTGACCCAGACTAATCTTAAATACGTTATAAATCTGGATCAGGTCCAGAAGGCTATACAAGAATATGGGAATAGAGTGCAGCCCACTCCAAATGACAGTCCCAGGTACGCTGTTGTAAAATCTGGAGGTCAGGTAATTTTAAGGACCTGGAAAAATGAGCCCCCTGGTAACCAGCTACTTCCAAAATGGAAGGATTCTTGCCAAGTCCTGCTGAGCACACTGAAGTAGTCAAACACCAGGGGTCACCAGCTAGATTCATCTGTCCAGGATTAAACCTGTCCTTACTGATATGTTACAGAAAACTGAAGACCCACATTCCATTCATCCCTGTTAATCCATCCCTGTCTCCAAGTTTCCACAGGATCCAGAGGACCCAGTGAAAGTGAAAGTCACTCAGTCGTGTTTGACTCTTTGCGACCCCATGCAGTATACGGTCCATGGAATTCTCCAGGCCAGAATACTGGAGTGGGTAGCCTTCCCCTTCTCCAGGAGATGGCTCAGCTGGTAAAGAGGACCCAGAACAACCTGAAAATTCCAGGTGGATGAGTGAGCCACTACAATAACTGAAGCTACTATTCACAAAAGACAAAAAGACTGCTTAGACCTTAGGCTAAGTACCCATAGCTACAATTTTCCTTTTTCCTCCCAATACTCAATCCACTTACAGAGTGGATTGATATGCTCTGCTAAATTTATATAACTATTGTCTTCCTTGCTCTCACCCTTGCTCTCAGAATTTACTAAACTTCTCTGCCCATGCTGAGTGATTTAAATAGTACCTTGACTGGTGCTATTATACTGTGAAGCCACTCATCTCCTTAGGTTTCCTATGCTTATTTCCTTTATCTACAGGAAGGAAAGACAATTCTCTGGTTCACATTGCAAATACTCCCTCCACTGGGTTGACAGAATGCTGGTTTTCCCATATTGCAGGCAGATTCTTTGCCAGCTGAGCCACAAGGGAAGCCCAAGAATACTGAAGTGGGTAGCCTATCCCTTCCCCAGTGGATCTAACCTACCCAGGAATCGAACCAGGGTCTTCTGCATTGCAGGCAGATTCTTTACCAACTGAGCTATTAGGGAAGCCCTTGGTTTTGTCTACCCTAAGCTAAGTCTATCATGGGCCATAGCAATGGGAGGTTTCCATTTTCTTATAATCTTCCCCTGCTTCTCTAAGTACTTAGTTTGCTTTCTCTAGGGCATCACAGGACAATAGTCATGTAGGGACTCCAGCCACTCCCCACAGCAGATCCTACTGAAACAACACCAGAAGTCACCCTTAGGCCCCTTTAGTGAGACCGGATGAGAGTTCTGTAACCCTACCTAGGTATGGTCTACAAGGCCATTGTCAGCTTGAAGAAGTTACCAAAATCAGATTTTCACCCTTCATCTCCCCCAAAAAAGATTTTTTTGGGGTTTATGTCTCTCAGGGGTGATTTGAGTCAAGAGGCAGATGACCCTCTCCAGGGTAAAGCAATTGTAGATTCACTCCCTATGGACTGAAACAGGACAACTAAGGGATAAAGCTGGGTTCTTCCTAGACCACATATTTCTTGTTTTCAAAGTCAGAAGACCTCCCTGATTATACATGTGCAGAAAAGGCTCCTTGGAAGCCAAAGGAGACTTATGTCAAGAATTATTCTACCCAGACATCTTTTAGGTAAAATCCATATTGGCTAGGTGATGGGTGTACACACATGGGAGGACCCTGAGCTACACTGAATATGGACTGTGAACCAAGCAAGTCAAAATGATTCACCAAATAAAGTGGCAGAAAAATGACTGGCCAAAGAAAACCCAGAAGAAATGACTTACAAAAGTAACTCAAACTGCCACAAGGATGCTACTCAGAATCTCTCTCCCTGAGTCCGCCTGTGTGCCTATCCACACATACTATACTCTTTGCCTCTTAATAAATGTTTCATTTGCCTCACTGCTTAAATCTTTGTGGGAATTCTTTTCTATAAAGCAGAAGGACCAGGGCCCTTGTCACTGACCACTGGTCTAGTGGCTAGGATCTGGTGCTCTCATCACTGTGATGCAGCCTCAATCACCAGTTGGTAACTCAAGCCCTGCTCCTGAGATATTCTTCCTCTTGTAGGTCTTTTAATCTCTAGAGAATTTTCTTCAGCATTTGTTGTAAAGTTGGTTTAGTGGTGCTGAATTCTCTTAACTTTTGCTTATGTGTAAAGCATTTTATTTCTCCATCAAATTTGAATGAGATCCTTGCTGGGTAGAGTAATCTTAATCGTAGTTTGTTTTTGTTTCTTTTCATTATCCTGCACTCCCATCTGGCCTGCAGACTTTCTGTTGAAAGATCAGCTGTTTGCCTTATGGGGCTCCCCTTATATATTATTTGTTGTTTTTACCTTGTTGCTGTTATATATATATATATATATATATATATATATATATATTTGTGATTAATTTTCATTAGTTTGATTAGTATGTGTCTTAATGTGCTTTTCTTTATATTTATCCTGTATGAGGCTCTATGGGCTTCCTGGACTTGGGTGATTATTTCCTTTCCTCTGTAGGGTAGTTTTCAACTATACTCTCCTCAAATATTTCCCCCTTCCCCTTCTTTTTATCTTCTTCTTCTGAGACCCATATCATTTCAATGCTGATGAACTTAGTGCCCCAGAGGTCTCTGAGGGGGTCCTCATTTATTTTCAATCTTTTTTCTTTATTCTGCTCTGCTTCACTGACTTCCACCATCTATTTTCAAGCTCATTTATCCATTCTTCTGATTCGGTAATCTGCTACTAGTTCTCTCTAGTGTATTTTTGGTCTCAGTTATTGTGCATTGCATTGTTGATCATGTACTCTTTATTTCTCTAGGTACTTGTTAAACATTTCTTATATCTCCTTGATCTGTGCCTCCATTCTACTGATCTGTACCTCCACTTTATTTCCAAAATTTTGGATTGTCTTTACTATCATTACTGAATCATTTTTCAGATAGATTGCTTCTTTCCTCTTCATTTTTTGGTCTCCTGGTTTTTTATCATGCCCCTTCATCTGATACATATTCCTCTGTCATTTCATTTTGCTTAATCTATTGTCTTTGAGGTATTTTTTCTGCGGCCTGCATGATCATAGTTCCTCTTATTTGTAGTGTCTGTCCCCAGTGGTTGGAGTTGGACCAGAGCCTTGTGAAGGTTTCCTGGTTGGGGAGGGACTAGTACCTGTGTTCTGGTGGGTGGGAGATCTTGTCTCTCTGAAAGGTAGTGAACATCCAGTTGCATGTTTTGGGGTGTAATGAAATGGCATGAAATAGCAACCTGCTCCAGTATTCTTGCCTCAAAATTTCCACGGAGAGAGGAGCCTGGTGAGCTACAGTTCATGAGATTGTAAAGTTAGGCATCACTGAGTGACCAAGCACACACACAACAATGGCTATCAGAATAAAAGAGATAAAAGAAATTTAAATTGGAAAATAAGTAAAACTTCATTGTTTTCACATGAAAGGATATTATGCATCAGAGGTCTCCAACCTTTCTGCTGTGGACTCCTGGCTGCACAGCAGAAGGTGAGTTGTGGGTGAGTGAACTAAACAGCATCTGCCACTCCCCATTGTTTACATTACTGTCTGAACTGCCACCTTCCTCTCAGACCATTTTAAAATGGTCTTCCAGGAAACCCAGTCTCTAGTCCCCAAAATGTTGGGGACCTTAGCTTTTCACAGACAATCTTAAAGATTCTATCAGAAAACTAGTAGTTGTTAAATATTCTTTAAATGTTTATTTCATTTCATCTAGACCTATATATTTCTTTGTTGTGAGGTTATTTAAAAATTGATGAGTAAATCTATTTACTAGTTATTAATATATCCACAGTTTCTATTTCTTCATTATTTCATTCTTTAATATGCTTTAGAAATACAAACTTTTTTTAATTTTACCCAATTTTAATGTATAATTGTTCATAGAAGATTTCTAATGATTTTTACTACTAAAGTTTCCTCTTTCATTTCTGATTTTATTTGAGCCTGCTTTTCTTTTTTTGTTTTGAAAAAAAATAGTTTTTTTTAAAATTAATTAGCTTATTTTAATTGGAGGATGATTACTTGATGTACATTTTCCTGAAATTAAGCTGCATGAGCTGCTTGTATATTTTGGAGATTAATTATTTGTCACTTTGTTACTATGCTATTATTTTCTCTCATTCTGAGGGCTGTCTTTTCATTTTGCTTACAGTTTCCTTCACCATACAAAAGCTTTTAAGTTTAAGTAGGCCCCATTTGTTTAATTTTGTTTTTATTTCCATTACTCTGGGAAGTGGGTAATAGAAAATCTTGCTGTGATTTATTTCGAAGAGTATTCTGCCTATTTTTCCCTCTAAGGGTTCTATAGTTTCTGGTCTTACATTTAGACCTTTAATCCATTTTCAGTTTATTTTTGTATATGGTGTTAGAAAGTGTTCTAGTATCATTCTTTTGGATGTGGTTGACCAGTTTTCCTAGCACCTCTTATCATAGAGATTGTCTTTTCAGTATTGCATATTTTTGCTTCCTTTGTCAAAGATAAGGTATCCACAGTTGCATGGATTTATCCCTGGGCTTTTTATTTTGTTCCATTGATCTATATTTCTGTCTTTGTGCCAATACCATACTGTCTTGATGACTGTACAATACCATACTGTCTTGATAACTGTAGCTTGGTACTATAGTCTGAAGTCAGGCAGGTTGATTCCTCCAGTTCTGCTCTTGTTTCTCAGGATTCCTTTGGCTATTCAAGGTTTTTTGTGTTTCCATACACATTGTGAAATTATTCGTTCTATTTCTGTGAAAAACACCATTGGGAGCTTGATAGGGATTTCACTGAATCTATATAGTGCTTTTTAATTCAGGAACATGGTATGTTTCTCCAACTATTTGTGTCATCTTTGATCTTTTAAATCAGTGTTTTATAGTTTTCTATATATACTTTTTTTTTTCTTTCTTTAGGTATATTTTTTCCTAAGTATTTTATTCTTTTTGCTGCAATGGTGAACGGGATTGTTTCCTTTATTTCTCTTTGTTTTGTGTGTTTTCATTATTAGTGCATAGGAATGCAAGGGATTTCTGTGTATTAATTTTATATCCTGCAACATTACTATATTCATTGATTAGTGCTAGAAATTTTATGGTGGTATCTTTAGGGCTTTCTATGTAGAGGATCATGGTATCTGCAAACAGTGAGAGTTTTACTTCTTTTCCAGTATGGATTACTATTGTTTCTTTTTCTTCTCTGAGAGCTGTGCTAGGACTTCCAAAACTATGTTCAATAGTAGGGGTGAGAGTGGGCACCCTTGTCTTGTTCCTGATTTTAGAGGAAATGCTTTCAATTTTTCACCATTGAGGATAATACTTGTTGTGGGTTTGTCACACATGACTTTTATTATGTTGAGGCATGTTCCTTCTATGCCTGGTTTCTAGAGAGTTTTTATCATAAATGGGTATTGAATTTTGTCAAAGGCTTTCTCTGCATCTATTGAGATAATCATACAGATTTTATCTTTCAATGTGTTAATATGGTATATCACATTGATTTGCAAATACTGAAGAATCTTTGTACCTCTGGAATTAAGCCCAATTCATCATGGTATATGATCTTTTTTAATATGTTGTTGGATTGTGTTCACTAGAATTTTGTTGAGGACTTTTGCATCTATGTTTATTAGTGATATTGACCTGTAGTTTCTTTTTTTGTGGCATCTTTGTCTGATTTTTGTATTAGGGTGATGGTGGCCTCATAGAGTGAGTTTCGGTGTTTACCTGCCTTTGCAATTTTCTGATAGGGTTTGATCAAGATATGTGTTAGCTCTTCTCTAAATTTTTGGTAGAATTCACTTGTAAAGCCATCTGGTCCTGTGCTTTTGTTTGTTGGAAGATTTTTTATTACAGTTTCGATTTCTGTGCTTGTGATAGCTCTGCTAAGATTTCCTATTTCTTCCCGGTTTGGTTTTGGAAGGTTTTACTTTTCTAAGAATTTTTCCATTTCTTCGAAGTTGTGATTGGCATATAATTGATCACAGTAGTCTCTTATGATCTTTTGTATTTCTGTGTGGTCTGTTGTGATTCCTTCATTATCATTTCTAATTTTATTGATTTGATTCTTCTCCTTTTTGTTTTAAAGAATCTGGCTAACAGTTTGTCTATTTTATTTATCTTCTTGAAGAACCAACTTTTAGTTTTATTGATTTTTGCTATAGTTGCCTTTATTTCTTTTTCATTTATTTCTGCTCTGATTTTATTTTATTTTACTTTTTTTTCTTCTGCTAACTTTCAGGTTCTTCTCTTCTTTTTCTTGTTGCTTTAGGTGTAAAGTTAGGTTGTTGATTTCATGTCTCTCTTGCTTCTTGAGGTGGGCTTGTATTGCTATAAACCTCCCATAGCACAGTTTTTACTGATTCCCATAGGTTTTGGGTTGTCCTATTTTCGATTGTTTCTATGCATGTTTTGATTTCCTCTTTGATTTCGTCTGTGATTTGTTGAGTATTCAAAACTGTGTTGTTTATCCTCCATATGTTTGTGTTTATAGTCTTTTTTTTTTTTCCTGTAGTTGATATCTAATCTTATCACATTGTGGTCAGAAAAGATGCTTGATGATTTCTTTCTTTTTCTTTTTTTTTTTTTTTTTTTTTTTTTTTTTAATTTACCAAGGCTAGATTTGTGGCCCAGGATGTGATTTACCCTGGAGAATCTTCCATGTTCACTTGAAGAAAAGTTGAAATCCATTGTTTTTCAGTGAAATGCCCTGTAGAGGTCAATTAGGACTAACTGATCCATTGGATCTTTTAAAGCTTCTGTTTCCTTGCTAATTTTCAGTTTGATTGATCTATCCACAGGTGTGAGTGGGATATTAAAGTCCCCCACTATTATTGTGTTACTGTTAATTTCCCCTTTCATACTTGTTAGCGTTTGCCTTACATATTGCGATGCTCCTATGTTGGGTGCATGTATATTTATGATTGTTATATCTTCTTCTTGGGTTGATCTTTTGATCATTATGTTGTGTCCTTCTTTGTCTCTTCTCACAGTTCTTTACTTAAAAGTCTATTTTATCTGATATGAGTATTGCTACTCCAGCTTTGTTTTGGTCTCTGTTTGCATGAAATAGCTTTATCCAGTATCTCACTTTCAGTATGTAAATGTCCCTAGATTTGAGGTGGGTCTCATGTAGACAGCATATTTTTGGATCTTGTTTTTGTATCCATTCAGCCAGTCTTTGTCAGAGCATTTACTCCATTTATACTTAGGGTGATTACTGATAATTGTGATCCTGTTACCAATTACTTTGTTGTTTTGGGTTTGTTTTTATAAACCTTTTCTGTGTTTCCTGTCTAGAGAAGATCCTTTAGCATTAGTTGAAGAGATGTTTTGGTGGTGCTGAATTCTCTTAGCTTTTGTTTGTCTATAAAGCTTTTGATATATACCTTTGATGATTCAGATATATACCTTTATATCTGAATGAGATCCTTGCTGGGTAGAATAATCTTTGTTGTAATCTTTGTTTTTCTCTTTCATCTCTTTAAGTATATCCTGCCATTCCCTCTGGCCTCGAGAGTTTCTGTGAAAGATCAGTTGTTATTCTTATGGGGATCCTCTTGTGTGTTATTTGTTGCTTTAACCTTGGTGCCTTTAATATTTTATTTTGATGTTTTAATATTTTATTTTGATGTTTAATTTTTGTTAGTTTGATTAACATGTATCTGGGGTGTTTTGCCTTGGATTTATCCTGTTTTGGACTGTCTGGATTTCTTGGACTTGGGTGGCTATTTCCTTCCACACGTTAGGGATGTTTTCAACTATTATCTCCTAAAGTATTTTCTCATTTCCTTTCTTTTTGTCGTCTTCTACTGGGACACCTATGATTCAAATGTTGGAGTGTTTAACATTGTCCCAGAGGTCTCAGAGGTTGTCTTCATTTCTTTTTATTATTTTTTCCCTCTCTGCTTCATTTATTTCCAGCATTATACCACTTTACTCATCCTTTCTTCTGCCTCAGTTATTCTACTGTTGGTTCCCTTCAGAGTGATTTTGATCTCAGTTATTGCATTATTCATTACTGATCAACTGTTCTTTATTTATTCTAGGTGCTTCTCAAACATTTCTTGCATCTTTTTAATCCTTGTCTCTCCCTATCTGTAAATACATTTTATTTTCAAGGTTTTGGATCATCTTTACTATCATTATTCTGAATTATTTTTTCAGGTAGAACACCTATCTCCTCTTTTTTTTTTTTTTTTTTTTTGATTAGTGGTTTTATATCATGTTATTTCACCTGTTGAATATTTCTCTGCCTTTTCATTTTGTTTATCTTGCTGTTTTGGGGGTGCCCTTTTGGCAGCCTGGAAGGTTGTGGTTCCTCTGAATTGTGGATTCTGCTTCCTGTGGGTGGGGTTGGACCAGTGGTTTGTCAGGATTTTCTGGTAGGGGAACTTGTGTCTGTGTTCTGAAGGGTGGAGTTGGATTTCTTTACTCTGGAGTGCAATGAAGGGTCTAGTACTGAGTTTTAGGATGTCTATGGGTTTGGTATAGCATTTGGCAGGTCATCTTTTAATGTTCAGGCTTATGTTCCTGTTTTGATGGAGAATTAGCATGGTGTATCTTGCAGTGGAGTCTGTTGGCTCTTGGGTGGAGCTTGATTTCAGTGTAGGTACAGAGATTTCTCAGAGTTCTCTGATGCTCTAAAGTTCTGGAGTTGAGCCTCCTGATTCTGGGTTTAGGTCCTTCTCTTACAGTATCATCAAGATGTCTCCATCCAAACAACTAAAAATATAAAACACCTCAGGTTAATGGTAAATACATTCTCCACAACAAGGAACACCCAGAGAGATTCACAGAGTTATATAGAGAAGAGAGAATAAGAAAAGAGGAAGAGGTGACCCAGAGGAGGAAGGGGAGGGTCAAAAGAGTAGAAAGCAATCAAGTCAGTAATCAAATCCCTAAGTGAAAATGAGTACAAAACATTAAATTCTTAGAGGTACAAAATTGAACACATAACAAAAAGCAAAATTAAAAAAAAAAAAAAAAAACACCTAGAATACAGGTTAGACTCTCAAAATTACAATATAAAAATACAAAAAAAAATTGATCACTTGTTTACCAATAGATTTTTGTTTAAAAATATTTGTTTAAAAATAGTTTTTTTTTAAAGAAAGGTAATAGGCTATAAACATGAAAGCTAAAGAAGTAATAAAGAACTAAAGTTTTTTAAAAATTAAAAAGTTATAATAGTAAAAATATATCCAGAAATTTCTCTAGAGCTCTTGTGGGCAGTATGGAGCCAGTCCAGTGTCAGATAGTCCCTCGTTCCAGCTTATACTTGTTCTCAAGGTTTATAGTTACCTCTCAAATGCAAAATCTCAGTATTAACTGAAGGATTTTAATCTGTTGCACCTGTCACTTCCGGGGGCAGTCCCCTTCTTTATTTTGGTCTCCTTGTTATAAGTATCTTCAGGTCTAATTTCTGTCCTGACACAAGGGGTTGGAGGTGGCCACTTATTTAGGCTTGCTTTTTCAATTGTGCTGTGGAGAGGAAGGGACACTGCAAACAAATACCACTGGCATGTGTGGAGAATACCTGTAGTGGATGGACCACACTGGGTTTGCCATAGCCCAAGGTAGCATATACTTCCTGGGTTCACACTGCTCAGGTTTCAGGGTGCTCTGCAAGGACACTGTCCCAAGTGAACCCTGCATTTTGTGCATTTCCCAGAGCTAAGCCACTCAGCTTCACAGGTGCTCTGCCAGGGCATAGACTCTGATTGCTGTGAGTTTTGTGCCCTTCCCAGGTTCAAGTTGCTCAGGTGACTGGATACTTGGCGTGAACACTGTCCCAGGCAAGCCTTGTGTTTTATGCACCTCGCCAGTCCTGGCTGCTTGGTTTCCTGGGTGCACTGTGAGAACTCAGTCCCTGATGTGTCATGTGTCTTATCTAGGGGGCTGATCTCAGTCTGTGACACTCCTGGCAGATGTGAACCATCCAGAATCCCAGGAAGACGCGATTAGCAACTGGAACCTTGTTCATAGTTTGGTAGAAGATGTGGTCTCAGGGTACAGGATGGCAGAAGCCTCTTGCCCTCTGGCTCTGGTTGTTGCACACCTGCCTCTCTGCCTGCAGGTAGGAAGGCCCTAAGTGGCAGCTGGTTTTCTCTCCTTTGGTACTCTCTAGGGCACAATCCTTTGTTCTGAGACTGTGCCAGGGGTCACCATGTGGAGTTAAAGTCTTTCATTGGAAAAGTCCTTTTTTGTTGTTGTTGTTGGTCTTTCTGGAGATCCCACGGTTTGGGTTGCTATGTCAGGTTAGTTCCCTCAGATTGTCCTCAAGTCATTTAAACCCAGTCCTTACCCTAAGGCCCAACAATGTAGCCTGCACCTCCCTGCCCAGCCTCCACTCACTGCTGGCGAACTTGAGCATCTGGGCTGCTTCTCAGCTGGTAGTTGCTGATAGGTGTGTATTCTGTGCTTGTTTGTTTTCCTAGATATGTTGCCTTCTGAGATTCCAAGTGAGTGAAAGTCACTCAGTCATATCAGACTCTTTGCAACCCCATGGACTATAGAGTCCATGGAATTCTCCAGGCCAGAATACTGGAGTGGGTAGCCTTTCCCTTCTCCAGGCGATCTTCCAAACCCAGGGATTGAACCCAGGTCTCCCACATTGCAGGCAGATTTCTACCAGCTGAGTAACAAGGAAAGTCCAAGAATACTGGAGTGGGTACTCTATCCCTTCTCCAGCAGCTCTTCCTGACCCAGGACTTGAACTGGGGTCTCCTGCATTGTAGGTGGATTCTTTACTAACTGAGCTATCAGGGAAGCTCAAAGCTCCCCACAGACACATCTTTGAGAGGGTGTGGAAACAACTCTTCCTTCATAACTCCTTCCCCTGGATGGTCTCTGTCTCTAAACCCTTTGTCTCTGTTTTAATATTTTATATTTGTCCTACCTCCTTTTGAAGAGATTGGGCTACCGTTCTGGGTGCCTGGTGTCCTCCACCAATGTTCAGAAGTTGTTTTTTGGAAGTAGTTCAACATTCAAAGGATGTTTTGCTGAGTTTGTGGAGGAGGAAGTGGTCTCCCTATCTTATTCCTCAGCCATCTTGGGATCACCCCTGAGTCTTCTTTTCTTAATGCAGTTAAATGTTTGTGAATTCTGTTTATATTTTCAGAAAACTAACTCCTAGGTTTGTTGAACTTCTTTCTAATTTTTATTTTATTTATTTCTGTTCATACTTTGAAATTCTTTTTTCCTTTGTTAGTTTTGGGCTTATATAGTTCTGCTTTATCTAGTTCCTTGGTTTCTTGAGGAATAATATTAGGTTGTTTTATTGAGAGCTTTCTCTCTCTCTTTTTATTTAAGTTTTTATTTCTGTAAACTTTCTATCTTAGAACTGGTTTTGCTGTGTCCCATAAAATTTGAGGTTTTAGTTCACAGTCCTTCAGACTCAAGTTGGTATTTATACTGACTTCCTTGCCTCTTAGATCTCTAGGTTTGGACTGAAATTACCCCACTGGCTTTCCTGAGTCAGCATATCATGAGACTTCTCAGTCTCCACAATCATATAAGTGAACTCCTCATAATAAATACCCTTGTATATATTTTTACATATCATATTGATTCTGTTTCTCTGGGTAACTCTGAGTAATATGCTTTTTAAAGCATGAGATAAAGAAAAAAAAATATTGACAATAACAAGAGAGACAACCACACTGGATCTTCAATAGAAGCAGTTTAGTTCAGTTCATTTGCTCAGTCATGTCCGACTCTGCAATCTCATTAATCGCAGCACACCAGGCCTCCCTGTCCATCACCAACTCCCGGAGTTCACTCAAACTCATGTCCATTGAGTCGGTAATGCCATCCAGCCATCTCATCCTCTGCCGTCCCCTTCTCCTCCTGCCCCCAATCCCTCCCAGCATCAGAGTCTTGTCCAAAGAGTCAACTCTTCACATAAGAGGCCAAAGTATTGGAGTTTCAGCTTTAGCATCAGTCCTTCCAATGAACACCCAGGACTGATCTCCTTTGGGATGGACTAGTTGGATCTCCTTGCAGTCCAAGAGACTCTCAAGAGTCTTCTCTAACACCACAGTTCAAAAGCATCAGTTCTTTGGCGCTCAACTTTCTTCACAGTCCAACTCTCACATCCATACATGACCACCGGAAAAACCATAGCCTTGACCAGACGAACCTTTGTTGGCAAAGTAATGTCTCTGCTTTTGAATATGCTGTCTAGGTTGGTCATAACTTTCCTTCCAAGGAGTAAGTGTCTTTTAATTTCATGGCTGCAATCACCGTCTGTAGTGATTTTGGAGCCCAGAAAAATAAAGTCAGCCACTGTTTCCACTGTTTTCCCATGTATCTGCCAAGAAGTGATGGGACTGGATGCCATGATCTTAGTTTTCTGAATGTTGAGCTTTAAGGCAACTTTTTCACTCTCCTCTTTCACTTTCATCAAGAGGATTGTAATAGTATACATGCTGTTTTATTTGTGTAAACCTTTTTTTTTTCTTTCAACCTTGATAAAAACAAACAATTTATTATTATAAAAGTATGATGGCTTTAAAATGTAAAAAGTTTCACCTGGAAACTTGGTGAAAGGAGGCTCATAACACAGTAAATTAAACAAAGTGAAAAGACTGTGAAAAATGTAACAGATGATTCAATATTCTAGATCCCCACCAGACCAAACAAATGAAGAGGAAATAGGCAGTCTATCTGAAAAAAAAAATCAGAGTAATGATAATAAAGATGATTCAAAACCTCAGAAACATAATGGAGAAAAAGATAAATAGAAAGGAAGCATTGATTGAGAAGATACAAGAAAGCTTTAACAAGTACCTAGAAGATGTAAAGAACAGATAAACAAAATTGAAAATAAAAACTAAACTAAAAAGTACAGTAGAGGGAACAAATAGCAGAATAACTGATGTAGAAGAACATATAAGTGAACTAGAAAATAGAATGGTGAAAATCACTGAATCAGAGCAGAATAGAGATGAAAAATTAAAAGCGTTGAGTCAGCTATGCCATCCAACCATCTCATTCTCTGTCATCCCCTTCTCCTGCCTTCAATATTTCCCAGGATCAGGGTCTCTTCCAATGAGTCAGTTCTTCACATCAGGTGGCCAAAGAATTGGAGTTTCACCTTCAGCATCAGTCCTTCCAATGAATATTCAGGGTTGATTTCCTTTAGGATTGAATGGCTTGATCTCTTTGCAGTCAAGAAATTCTCCAAAACCACAGTTCAAAAACAAATTTCTCAGAGCACAGCTTTCTTTAGGGTCCAACACTCACATCCATACATGACTACTGGAAAATCCATAGCTTGACTATACAGACCTTTGTCAGTAAAGTAATGTCTCTGCTCCTTAATATGCTCTCTAGGTCTGTTATAGCTTTACTTCAAAGAAGTAAGTGTCTTCTAATTTCATGGCTGCAGTCACAATCTGCAGTGATTTTGTAGCCCAAGAAAATAAAATATGTCACTGTTTCTATTGTTTCCCCATCTATTTACCATGAAGTTTGGGGGCAATATGCCATGATCTTCGTTTTTTAAATGCTGAGTTTTAAGTCAGCTTTTCACTCTCCTCTTTCACTTTCATCAAGAGGCTCTTTAGTTCCTCTTCACTTTCTGCCAAAATGATGATGTCTTCTGCCTATCTGAGGTTATTCATATTTCTCCCTGCAAACTTGATTCCAGCTTGTGCTTCATTCAGTCTGGCATTTTGCCTGAGGTACTCTGCATATAAGTTAAATAAGGAAGGTGACAATATACAGCCTTGATTTACTCATTTCCAATTTGGAACCAGTCCATTGTTTCATGTCTGGTTCTAACTCTTGCCTCTTTGCTTGCATACATATTTCTCAAGAGGCAGGTAAGGTGGTCTGGTAGTCCCATCTCTTTTAAGAATTTTCAACAGTTTGCTGTGATCCACATACTCAAAGGTTTTTGGCCTGGTCAGTGAAGCAGAAATAGATTTTTTTTTTCTGGAATTCCCTTGCTTTTTCTATGATCCAGTGGATGTTGGAAATTTGAACTCTGGTTCCTCTGCCTTTTACAAGTGCAGCTGGAACATCAACAAGTTCTCTGTTCAGGAACTATTGAAGCCTAGCTTGGAGAATTTTCATCATTATTTGATAGTGTGTAAGATGAGTGCAATTATGAAGTAGTTTAAAGAGTCTTTCGCATTGCCTTTCTTTGGGATTGGAATAAAAACGCTCCTTTTCCAGTACTGTGGTGACTGCTGAGTTTTCCAAACTTGCTGCCATTTTGAGTGCAACACTTTCACAGCATCACCGTTGAGGATTTGAAATAGTTCAGTGGGGATTCCATCATCTCTACTAGCTTTGTTAATAGTTATGCTTCCTAAGGCTGACTTGGCCTAGCACTCTAGGATGTCTGGCTGTAGGTGAGTGATCACAGCATTGTGGTTATCTGGGTCTTTAAGATCTATTTTGTATAGTTCAGTGTATTCTGGCCACCTCTTCTTAATATATTCTGCTTCTTTTAGGTCCACATTGTTTATATCTTTATTGTGGCCATCTTTGCGTGAAATGTTCTCTTGGTATCTCCAATTTTCTTGAAGAGATCTCTAGTCTTTCCCATTCTTCTGTTTTCCTCTATTTCTTTACATTGTTCACTTATAAAGGCTTTCTTGTCTTTCCTTGCTATTCTATCGAACTCTGCATTCACATGGATATATCTTTCCACTTCTCCTTTGCCTTTCCCTTCTCTTCATTTCTCAGCTAATTTTAAGGCCTTCTCAGATAACCATTTTGCTTTTTGCATTTCTTCTTCTTGGGGATGGTTTTGATTGCCACTTCCTGTATAATGCTATGGCTCTCATCCATAGAACTTCAGGTACTCTACCAGAGCTAATCCCTTGAATCTACTTGTAACTTCCAATGTATAATTGTAAGGGATTTTATTTAGGTCATACCTGAATGGTCCAGTGGTTTTCCCTACTTTCTTCAATTTTAGTCTGAATTTTGCAATAAGGAGTTCATGATCTGAGCCTCAGTCCACTTCTAGTCTTGTTTTTGCTGACTGTATAGAGCTTCTCCATCTTTGGTTGCAAAAAAATATAATATATATGATTTAAATATTGACCATCTGATGATGTCCACGTGTAGAGTCATCTCTTGTGATTTTGGAAGAGGGTTATTGATATGGCTAGTGGGTTCTCTTGGCAAAACTCTGTTAGTCTTTGCCCTGTTTCATTTTGTATTTCAAGGCGAAACTCTCCTGTTACTCCATGTATCTCTTGACTTTCTACCTTTGCATTCCAGTCCCTTGTGATTAAAATTACATGTTTTTCTGATGTTAGTTCTAGAAAATCTTGGAGGTCTTCAGAGAACTGTTCAACTTCAGCTTGTCATTAGTGGTTGGGGCATAAACTTGAATTACTGTGATATTGAATGGTTTGCCTTGGAAACGCACAGAGTTCATCCTGTCATTTTTGAGATTTCACCAAAGAACTGCATTTCAGACTCTTCTGTTGACTATGAAGGATACTCTTTGAGAATAAAATGGACAACCTGGAAGAAATGGACAAATTCTTTGAATATGCTACCTTCCAACACTGGACCAGGAAGACATAGAAAACATGAACAGACCAATCACAAGCACTGAAATTGAGTCTGTGATTAAAAATCTTCCAAAAAACCAAGCCCAGGGCAACAGGAAAATTCTATAAACATTTCAGAGAAGGGCTAACACTTATTTTGCTAAAATTGTTCCAAAAATGACAGATGGAGGAAAAGACCCAAACACAATCTATGAAGTCACCATCATCCTGATAACAAAGCCAAAGTTATATCATAAAATTGAATATTATATGCCAATATCATTGATGAACATAGATGCAAAAATCCTCAGCAAAATTCTAGCAAACAGAATTCAACAACATACTAAAAGTATCATCATGATCTAATTCAGTTTATCCCAAGAATGCAAGGATTCTTCAAAATATGTAATTCAATATGATACTACATATTAACAAATTGAATTATAAAAGGAACTTATGATTATCTCAATGGATGCAGATAAACCTTTTGATAAAATTCAGCACCCATTTTCAATTGAAAACTCTCCTGAAAATAGGCATAGAAAGAATCTACCTCAACATAATAAAGGTCATATACAATAAACCCAAAGAAATAATTATTCTCTTTGACAAAAGACTGAAAGCATTTCCTCTAAAATAAGGAACAAGACAAGGGTACCCACTCACACCACCATTATTCATTATAGTTTGGAAATCCTAGCCTTGGAAAATAGTGAAAAATAAAGAAATAAAATGAATCAGTTGGTAAAAGAAGTAAAATTCTCACTGTTTGCAGATGATATGATATTATACATATAAAATCTCAAAAAACACCACCACAAAACTACTAGAGCTAATCAAGGAATTTAGTAAAGTTGCAGGATATTACATTAATACACAAAAATCCATTGTATTTCTATGCACTAACAATGAAAGACCAGAAAAAAAAAATAAGAAAACATTCTCATTTATCTTATTTATTCCAAAAGTAATAATAACATACTTAGGAGTAAATCTACCTAAAGAGACAAAAGGCATATTTGCAGAAATGTGTTGAAAGAGAACACAAAAATATGGAGAGATATACCATGTTCGTTGATTGGAAGAATCCATATTGCCAAAATGACTATACTACCCAAATCAATCTACAGAATCAGTACAATCCCTATCAATTTATCAATGTTATTTTAAATAGAACTAGAACAAAACTTTTTCACAATTTGTATGTAAACACAAAATACCCTGAAGAACTAAAGCAATCTTGAGAAATAAAAATGGAGCTGGAGGAATCAACTTCCCTGATTTCATATTACACTACAAAGCTACAGCCATCATGACAGTATGATACTGAACCCAAAACAGACATATAGACCAATGGAACAAGATAGAAAGCCAGTGATAAACACAAACTCCTATGGGGACTTTACCTTTGACAAAGGAGAAAAGAAAAATAATATGCAATGGAAAAAAAGACAACCTCTTCAATAAGTGGTGCTAGGAAAACTGGACAACTACATGGAAAATAATGAACTTAGAACAGTTCTTAATGCCATACACACAGATAAACTCAAAGTGGATTGAAGACCTAAATGTAAGACCATAAACTATAAATCCCTTAGAGGAAAGCATAGAGAGACATCTCTTTGACACCTCCTATAGTGTGGAAAAAATAAACATATAGACCTAATTAATCATAAAAGCTTTTGCACAGCATAGGAACCTATAAACAAGTTGACAAGATAAAAGATAGCCCTCAGAATGGGAAATAGTAATAGAAAACTTAAAAAAATGAATGATTATTAAATGAAATATTAATCTCCAAAATATACAAGCAACTCATACAGCTGAGTGACAGAAAAACAAATAACCCAGTCAAAAAGTAGACAGAAGACCTAAACAGACAGCTCTCCAAAGAAGACATACAGATGACCCATAAGCACATGACAAGATGCTCATCACTGCTTATTTCTCACTCAGTCGTGTCCGACTCTTTGTGACCCCATGAACTGCAGTCCACCAGGCTCCTCTGTCCATAAGATTTTCCAGGCAAGGATACTGGAGTGGGTTGCCATTTCCTTCTCCAGGGGATCTTCCCAACCCAGAGATTGAACCTGGGTCTCCTGCACTGCAGGCAGATTCTTTACTGACTGAGCTACAAGGGAAGCCCTCCTTATTTCTAGAGAAATTGAAATCAAAACTGCAATGAGGTATCACTTTACATCTTTCAGAATAGCCATCATCAAAAAATCCAACAAACAATCCTGAAGAAGATGTGGAGAAAAGGAATCCTGCACTGTTGGTGAGAATGTAAGCAGATACAGCCACTATGGAGAATAGCATGGAGATTCCTCAAAAAAATAAAAATAAAGCTACCATTTGTTTCAGAAATCCCATTATTGGGCATATACCCTACAGAAACCAGAATTGAAAAAGACACATGTACCCCAATGTTCATTGCATCACTATTTACAGTAGCCAGAACATGGAAGCAACCTAGATATCCACTGAGAGATAAGAAGGGGTAAATAAGTTTTTGAGGGATAAAGAAATTGTGGTACATTTATGCAATGGAATTTTACTCAGCCATAAACAAGGCAATGGCACCCCACTCCAGTACCTCTTGCTTGGAAAATCCCATGGACGGAGGAGCCTGTTAGGCTGCAATCCACAGGGTCGCTAAGAGTCGGACACAACTGAACGACTTGACTTTTCACTTTCATGCATTGGAGAAGGAAATGGCAGCCCACTCCAGTGTTCTTGCCTGGAGAGTCCCAGGGACGGGGGAGCCTGGTGGGCTGCCGTCTATGGGGTCACACAGAGTCGGAAACGACTGAAGTGACTTAGCATAGCATAAACAAGGAATGAATTTGAGTCAGTTGTAATGAGCTGGGCAATCCTAGAAGCTCTTATAAAGAGTGAAGTAAGTCAGAAAGAGAACAAGCATTGTATATTAATGCATATTATATATATATATATATATATATATATATATGCATCATATATATAGGAAAATAATACTGGTGAACCTGGTAGAAAACTGACTTGTGGATACAGCAAGGGAAAGTGAGGTTGGGACAAACTGAGAAAATAGCATTGTCATATATATCCTATAATGTGGAAATAAATTTTGGAAAGTTGCTAAATTAACACCAGGAGGCCAGCCTGGCACTCTGTAATGACCTAGAGGTGTGGGATGGGGGAGGAGTGGGAGGATGGATTTGTGTTGTTGTATGGCAGAAATCAACACAAAACTGTAAAGATAAATTTTTACCCATTGGGAGGGAGGAGGGAGGAGGGTTCAGGATGGGGAACACATGTATACCTGTGGCGGATTCATTTTGATATTTGGCAAAACTAATACAATTATGTAAAGTTTAAGAATAAAATAAAATTAAAAAAAATTTACCCATTAATAAATAAAATTAAAATTTTAAGAATTCAGGACTAACAAATAAAATTGGAAAGGCTACTTTAGACATCTGAAAGCCAAATACAGTTGAAGAACAAATAAAACAAACACACTACAAATGGAGAGAAATATATCACAAGCTACTTGCAGATGAATATTTCATGAATATAATAACAATCAAGTCCTGCTTACTGTGTACAGGTTTATAAAGAGGAAGAAGTCAACTGTGCATTCTATTTAGTAGATTATGTTCATTTTGTTTCTCTACTATTTTTTGTAATTAATTTATTTTTTATTAAAGGATAATTACTTTACAGAATTTTTCTGTTTTCTGTTAATCATCAACATGAATCCACCATAGGTATATATATGTATACCTTTTGAGAAACAAACATTTCACATTCGAAGACTTGCCTCCAGAATGAGCTTCTTAAGAAATTTTAGTTGTATGTCTATTTAGGAAGCCATTGTTATTGTTTTTAGGAATATGAGTCAAGTAAAATATTAGATCAGTCCATGTTAATTTGGGGGATATTTTGGCATTCATGCTTGATTCTGGTTCAATAGAGTAAAAGATTATATTTGCCTGATCCAAGCTCAAATATAGAATCTTCCCTGGTAGCTCAGATGGTGAAGAATCTGCCTGTAATGCAGGAGACCTTGGTTTGATCTCTGGATTGGGAAGATTCTCTGGAGAAGAGAATGACAACCTACTCCAGTATTATTGCCTGGAGAATTCCTTGGACAGAGGAGCCTGGTGGGCTACACTCCATGAGGTCACAAAGAGTTGGGCATAACTGAGTGACTAACACACACACTAAGCTCAAATATATTCAATTAACATTTTTACTTTTAACTTTGATTTCATTTCGTAACTCAGTAACTTTGTTCTACTTTTATGTTTGATGACTAAGCTCATTTGAAGTCCTCATCTATTAGGAATTCATAGAGGTAGATTATCTCAAATATGTTCTAAAAGTGCATAGCACTTAGAATTGTGAAGAAATTTGCTTATGTTTAACATATGCCTGATTGATTAAGTTATTCACCTCTCTTATAGTATTTTAGATTAATGACAAGATGGTCTAGGCCACCTAAATGGGCAGGCTGTAGAATTTTGCCCGTAAAGATAGCTGGGGAGAGGATAATTGGGAAGAGTTATAGTAGATGAAGTGCCAGAATGGACCTCACTTAAAGAAGAAGGCAATCAGAAGGAAGGCTCTTCAAAAAGACTCAAGAAATTTTGCTAAAAGGAGAGTGCACCTGAAGAAGCAACTCATGAACAATGCAGAGAAGAAAGAGCAGCTCACGAAAAAAAAAAAAAAAAAAAAAAAAGAGAGAGAGAGAAACAGAGAATGACTACCTTGAAAATAAATAAATTACTTGAAAAATGAAGAAAAATATCAAACAACAGAAATTACAGAAGAGTTGGCTGAGTCATTATATGATTTAGTAAGAACAAATCAATGTGTTTAAACACACTGATGATGAAATTTGAGCACAAGCTAGAGAAGGAAAAATTAAAGATGAGTTTAAACATACAGCTTATATTTTCAAAATTTTATTTTTCAGTTTTTACTCTACTTAGTGATGTTTTGTCTATTTAATTATCTTTCTAAAAATAAACATATATTTATAAATAAGTCACTTATTTATACATTTATGAATAAATATGTTCAGGGAAACCCTACTGGCATATATCCTAAAAGTCCTAATTTTCTAAGTCCAGTGTGCTCTGTGTTGAAATTCTAAGATACGTAAAGAGTACAATAAGTGCCTTAGGACTTGGAGATAAAATTACTCTCTTGGAGACAAATGTAGGAAAACATACAATGCATAAGACTAGGCATCTGCAGAAGACGATCATCATTGATTTTACAGAACAGTGTGTTATAGTGGTTTTTAGGAGATAGTGTGTCTCCTATAATCAAGGTGACTGCCTTGTTACCTCAAGACTAAATGTAACTAAAAGTAAAACTTGGTCAGTGCTTTGGTACTCTGATCAAAGAATGCATCATAGTTGCAAATGGTCTGCAAAATTCTACAGAAGAAAAGAAGAAAAGAGTAAGATATTAACCTGGCTTTTTAATTTTAGTTTTATTGAGATATAATTGGGATATAGCACTAAGTTTAAAGTGTACAAAACAATGATTTGATTTACATGTATTGCCACATGATTACCACAATAAGTTCAGTGAATATCTGTCACCTCAAAAAGCTACAGAAAAAGTACTTTTGTATTGTGATGAGAACTTTTAGAATCTATCTTCTCCATAGCCTCATTTATTCAATACAATGCAATGAAGGTATGAACTGTATCCAGTAGACATGTGGTTTCTGTCACTAGAGATGTTTACTTTATTATAGGTCAATAATACATCATAAATCTATCTTGTGATTTAGATTTCATGTGTCTCAATGAAACAAACAGAAAAGGAAAAAAAAAAAACAGAAAAAAACAACACAATTACTGAAATTAAAAATACTCTAGAAGTAATTGATAGAATAACTGAGGTAGAAAAATGGAAAGTAAGCTGGAAGATAGAATGGTGGAAATAACTACTGAAGAAGAGAATAAAGGAAGAACAATGAAAAGAGCTAAGGATAGTCTCAGAGACCTCTGGGACAATTTTAAATGCAGCAACATTAGAATTATAGGGATCTACGAAGAAGAGAAAAAGAAATGGTCTGAGAAAATTTTTGAAAAGGTGGTAGTCAAAACTTTCCCAACATGGGAAAGAAAATAATCTGTCTAAGAAGTGAAGAGAGTCCCATACAGGATAAATACAAGGAGAAACACAACAAGACACATGTTATTCAAACTAACAAAGATTAAACAAAGAGAAAGAAGATTAAAACCAGAAAGGGTAAAGCAATAAATAACATATAAGGGAAATCCTATATTATTAACAGCTGATCTTCCAGCAGAAGCACTATAAGCCACAGGAAAATGGCACGATATATTTAAAATACTGAAAGGGAAAAATCTACAACCAAGGTTGCTATACTCAGTATGGATCTCATTCAAAATTGATGAAGAAACCAAAAGCTATACAGATACGCAAAAGTTAAGAGAATTTAGCACTGCTAAATTAGATTTACAACAAATTTTAAAGGGACTATTATAGGCAGGAAACACAAGAGAAGGAAAAGACCTACAAAAACAAACCCAAAGCAATTCAGAAAATGCCAATAGGAACATGTATATAAATAATTGATTTAAATGAAAATTAATTAAATTCTCAAACCAAAAGACACAAACTGGTTGAATGGATACAGAAACAAGCCTGTAAGTATTCTGTCTACAAGAGACCCACATCAGACCTATAGACACTTAGAAACTGGAAGTCAGAGGATGGAAAAAGATATTCCAGTAAATGGAAATCAAAAGAAAGTCAGAATGGCAAATCTTATACCACACAAGATAGACCTTAAAATTAAAAATGTATATATATTATGAGACAAAGAAGGACACAACATATTGATCAGGGGATCACTCCAAGAAGGAGACATAACAATTGTACATATTTATTCACCAAACATAGGAATATTACAATATATAGGGCAAACACTGCTGCTGCTGCTGCTAAGTCGCTTCAGTCCTGTCTGACTCTGTGCGACCCCAGAGACAGCATCCCATAAGTCTCCCCCGTCCCTTGGATTCTCCAGGCAAGAACACTGGAGTGGGTTGCCATTTCCTTCTCCAATGCATGAAAGTGAAAAGTGAAAAGTGAAGTTGCTCAGTCATGTCCGACTCTTAGCGACCCCATGGACTGCAGCCCACCAGGCTCCTCCGACCATGGGATTTTCCAGGCAAGAGTACTGCAGTGGGGTGCCATTGCCTTCTCCAGGGCAAACACTAACAGAATTAAAAGGAAAAATTAACAGTAGCACAATAATAGTATGGGACTTTAAACACCCCACTTGCACTAATGGACAGATCATCAAAACAGAAAATTAATAAGGAAAAAATAATACTTAAATGCTGCATTAGATCAGATGGACCTAATTGATAGCTTCAGGAAGTTACATCTAAATGCAGAAGAATACACTTCCTTCTCCAGTGTGCATGGACTATTCTCTAGGACAGACTACATTTTGGGCCAAAAATCAAGCCTCAGTAAATTTAAGAACATTGGAATCATATCAGGCTTCTTCTTTGACCACAATACTATGAGACTACATATTAATTAAAGAAAAAATAATAATAATAATAAAAAAACACAAACACATAGAGATTAAACAATACATTTCTATATAACAGACCGGTTACTGAAGACATCAAAAGGAAAATTTAAAAAATTCCTAAGAAGAAATTACAATGAAAACATGATTACCCAAAAATTATGGGATGCAGTGAAATCAGTTTTAAAAGGAAAGATTATAGCAACACAAACCTATCTCAAGAAATAAGAAAAACATCAAATAGCCTAACTTAACACCTGAAACAAATAGGAAAAGAAAAATACAAAAAATGCAAAGTTAGTAAAAGGAAATAACTCATAAAAATCAGAAATAAATGAAAAAGAAATGAAGGAAATAATAGAAAGATTAATAAAACTAAAAGCTGGTTCTTTGACAAGATACGTGAATTTGACAAACCGTGTGTGAGATTCAACAAGAAAAATAAAATAAAAAAAGGACAAGACTCGAGTTCACAAAATTAGAAATGAACACAGAGAGGTTTCAACAGACAATGCAGAAATGCAAAGGATCATAAGAGACTATTACAAGTAACAATATGCCAATAAAAATGCAGGTCCTGGAGGAAGTGGATAGATCCTTGGAAACCTTCAGCCTGGCAAGACTGACCCTTGAAGAAATAGAAATTATGAACATGATAAATAAAAACACTGGAATTGAAAATGTGATCAAAATCTTCCAGAAAACAAAAGGCCAGGGCAAGATGGTTTCACAGGTGAATTCTCTCAAATGTTTAGAGAAGAGCTAATGCCTGTTCCTCTGAAACTCTTCTGAAAATTAAAGAAGGAACACTTCCAAATTCATTCTATGAGGCCACCATCACCCTGATGCCAAAACCAGACAACTATATCACAAAAAAGGAAATTGCAGGCTAATATCACTGATGAGCATAGACACAAGAATTCTAAACAAAATTCTATCAAACAGAATTCAACAACACATTAAAAAGATCATATGCCTTGATTAAGTTAGTTTCATCCCAGGGATGCAAGTATTCTTCAATATACACATATCAATCAATGTGATACATCATATTAACAACTTGAAAGATAAAAACTATATGATAATCTCAGTTGATGCAGAAAGAGCTTTCAGCAATATTTAGCACCCATTTATAAAAAAGATTCTTCCAAACACGGGCATAGAAGGGACCTAACTCACCATAATAAAGATCATAAATGAAAAAGCTATAGCAAATATTATTATCAATGGTGAAAAACTAAAAGCACTCCCACTAAGATCAGGAAGAAGACAAGGATGAGCACTCTCCACTAAATATTCAACATATTTTTTGAAGCCCTAGCTATGACAATCAGAGAAGGAAAGGAGATAAAAGGAACCCAGATTGGAAAAGAAGAACTAAAACTCTCACTGTTTGCAGATGATGTGATTATATATATATATATATATATATATATATATATATATAGTCTTTTGGGTTTTATATATAAAACCCAAAAGACAATATCACAAAATTGTTAGTACTAATCTGTGAATTTGGTAAAGTCTCAAAATACAAAATCAATGCACAGAAATCACTTGCATTACTATACACTACAATGAAGAATCAGAAAGAGAATTTAAGGAAGCAATCCCATTTGCCATAACAACAAAAATAATAAATACCTAGGAATAAACCTACCTAAGGAAACAAATCCGCCTTGAATATCTGGAGTTCTAGGTTTACGTGTTTAAAACTAGCTTGGAGAATTTTGTAGATTACTTTGCTAGCATGTTAAATGAGTACAATTGTGTGGTAGAAAAAATTCTTTGGCAATGCCCTTCTTTTGTATTGGAATTTAAAAAACAGACCTTTTCCAGTTCTGTGGCCACTCCCGAGTTTTCAAAATTTGTTGACATATTGGGTGCAGCACTTTCACAGCATCATTTTTTTTAGAATTTGAAGTAGCGCAACTGGAATCCCATCACCTCCACTAGCTTTGTTCATAGTCATGTTTCCTAAGGCCCACTTGACTTCACACTCCAAGGTGTCTGGCTATAGGTGAGTTATCAAACCATTGTGGCTATCTGGGTCATTAAGATCTTTTTTGTATAGGTCTTCTGTGTATTCCTGCCACCTCATCTTAATATCTTCTGTGTCTGTTAGGTACATAACATTAATGCAATTTATTATGACCATCTTTTCATGATATGTTCTCTTGGTATCTGTAATTTTCTTGAAGAGATCTCTACTCTTACCCAATCTATTGTTTTCCTCTACTTCTTTGCATTGATCACTTAGGAAGGTTTTCTTATCTCCCCTTGCTATTCTTGGGAACTCTGCATTCAGATGTGTATATCTTTCCTTTTCTAGTTTGCTTTTTGCTTCTCTTCTTTTCTCACCTATGTTTAAGGTCTCCTCAGACAACCATTTTGTCTTTTTACATTTCTTTTTCTTGAGGATGTTTTTGACAGTCTCCTCCTATACAATGTTATTAACTTCTGTCCATAGTTCTTTAGGCGTTTTATCTATCAGAACTAATCCCTTGAATATATTTGTCACTTCCATTGTAGGGGATTTGATTTAGGTCATACCTGAATGTTTCAGTGGTTTTCCCTACTTTCTTGAATTCAAGTCTGAATTTTGCAACAAGGAGTTCATGATCTGAGCCAATGTTAGCTCCCAGTCTTGTTTTTGATGACTGTATACAGCTTCTCCATCTTTGGTTGCAAAGAATATAACCAGTCTGATTTTGACATTAATCATCTGGTGTTGTCCATGTATAAAGTTGTCTCTAACGCTGTTGGAAAAGGGTCTTTGCTATGACCAGTGCATTCTCCTGGCAAAACTCTCTTGGTTTTGCCCTGCTCCATTTTGTTCACTGAGACAAAACTTGACTATTACTTCAGGTGTCTCTTAATTTCCTACTTTTTCATTCCAATATCTTCTATAATGAAAAAGACAGCTCTCTTTTTAGTGTTAGCTCTAGGCCGAAGACAGCTCTCTTTTTAATGTTAGTTTTAGACTGTCTTTTAGGTCTTCATAGAGCTATTCAACTTTATCTTCTTCGGCATTAGTGGTTGGAGCACAGACTTGGATTACTGTAATGGTTTGCCTTTGCCTGGGAAACAAATAGATATCATCCTGTCCTTTTTTAGATCACACCCAAATACTGCATTTCCGATTCTTCTGTTGACTATGAGGGCCATTCCATTTATTCTAAGGGATTCTTGCCCACAGTAGTAGATAAAATTGTCATCTGAATTAAATTCACCCATTCCAGTCCATTTTAGATCACTGATTCCTAAAATGTTGATGTTCACGCTTGCTATCTTCTGTTTGACCACTTCCAATTTACCTTGATTCATGGAACAAACCTTCCAGGTTCCTGTGCAGTGTTGTTCTTACAGCGTCAGACATTTCTTTCACCACTAGACATATTCACAACTGGGTATTTTTTCTGCTTTGGCTCAACCTCTTCACTCTTTCTGGAGCTATTTCTCCACTCATCTCCTTTGGCATATTGGGCACCTACTGACCTGGGATGTTCATCTTTCAGTGCCCTATCTTTTTACATTTTCATACTGTTCATGGTTTTCTCAAGGCAAGAATGCTGAAGTTGTTTGTCATTCCCTTTTCCAGTGGAACATGTTTGTCCGTACCCTCCACCATGACCCATCCATCTTGTGTGACCCTACATGGCATGACTCACAGTTTCATTGAGTTAGACAAGGCTATGATCCATGTGACCAGTTTGATTAGTTTCCTGTGATATGGTTTTTATTCTGTCTGCCCTCTGATTGATGAGGATAAGCAGCTTGTAGAAGCTTCCTCAGCATGGCCTGCCCACCAAAGCAAGACCCAGTTTTCCCAACAGCCAGTCCCTATCATCAGGAAGCTTCACAGAATTAGAACCAAAAATTTCACAGCTCATATGGAAACACAAAAAACCCTGAATAGCCAAAGTAATCTTGAGAAAGAAGAATGGGATTAGAGGAATTAACCTGCCTGAGTTCAGACTATACTACAAAGCTTCAGTCATCAAGATGGTATGGTACTGACACAAAAACAGAAATATAGACCAATGGAACAAGATAGAAATCTCAGAGCTAACCCATGCACTGATGGGTACCTTAACTTCAAGAAATGAGACAAGAATATAGAATGGGGCAAAGATAGTCTCTTCAATAAGTGTTGCTGGGAGAAATGAAAAGCTACTTGTAAAAAAATAAAATTATCACACTTTTTAATACCATACACAAAGATAAACTGAAATGGATTAAAGCCCTAGATGTGGAAGTTATCCAAGAAAGTGGAGGGGTATGTGGATGTAGAGTATGTCTCTTTCCATGAATACATCAGGAATATGCCTCCAGACACAGATCTTGCAGAACACCAGTTGAGAGTGGGCAGGAGTACCTGCCCAACAGAAAATAATATATTGAATCATGCAAAACTCTGTAGGATGAAGGAAGTAGGGGATACAAGAAGAAAGTGAGTAGGACTGGATCTGCTCCTGGGGTTGGGGGAACTGCAGCAGGAGCCAGATCCACACATCAGGGCAAATGCTTGGGACAGAGGTGAAACATTTGATGCTGTTGGAGAATGAAGCAGCTGATCTATGACATTCTGAATAGAATAAGAATAACTCACACCATCTTTGCCACAACCATACGTACCCCAGACAGGGATGCAAGTCCCTTAGAAAGTGCAGAGGCAGAGGGCTGGAGCATAGCGATTGGAGGACAATCCTAGGGCAAGGTCTGCTCTTGACTGTGGGGAGAGTGCCCAAGAGGACCTGAGGAAGGAGATCACAGTTGGAAACGCTTGTGAAGGGAAACCAGGCATACATGGAGGCAGGGCGATACCGCTGAGTCACACACAGGGGCTGGAGTCATCTCTAATCTCTCTCTCCACACACGTCAGCACTGGACAGCTGAAAGACCCCAGAGAGGATGGTACTTTAAGTGCCAAGCAACAAAGAAGAACCCCCCCCCCCTCCAGTGTGGCCCTTTACGTGCTTGATGCATTGAATAACAGAGAAGGACTCCAGCCAGGTTGACCCTTTAAGTGCCTAATGCACTGAGAAACATAGAAGGACCCCCAACTAAGGGGTTGTATAAGTGCCTGAAAAGGCCAAGCAACAGAGAAGGACCAGCTAAAAAGGCCCTCTGATTGTCAGCTGTCAACTCTAATAGGGCCATAGCTGAGGCAATTAGTGTCCCTGCACACTTGGCACCACCAGACTTCCCACTATCCAAGTATCTCTGGAACCTCCATGCTCAATCCTCACTGGGGCAGAACTGCCAGAAGCTATAAAAACTCTAATAGCACCATATTTCTTGTGACAATTGTTGCCAGCACCCATGGGTATCTGGCATTGCCAAGGTACCCATGATCCAAGTGCCTGTGCCACCCACCCCCTTGCACAATCCCCACTGAGACAGAGCAGCCGGAGGCTGGGGGAAAAAACTCTATGATCACCATATTTCCCCCTGTCCTAGCCACTGGCTCCCCTAAGTACCTGGTATTGCCAGGGCCCCAACAATCCAAGAAGCTGCACCACCTCCACACCTCGTCCTCCCTGGGGGCAGACCCAAGTCCTCCAGGGAAGCCTGAAGAGAAAACCCCTGTGGATGACTAACACCCAGAGATGGAGATAAAACCACAATTGAAACCCAGGGGCAGTGTGGCTAAGGAAGAAAACCCAAAACCTTCCCACCAGTGGTACAATATACAGATTAAACCCACACGATCAACTAGGCAGACTTTGTGTCAATGGAATATATTAAAGAACAACGAGAGGTCCCACAAAAGACAATGCTATAGCACTGGTAGATGTGGACATTAGAGGTAAGAACACAGAGAAGTAGGACCAGATTAGAGTCTGAGCTTCCCTCACAAAAGGTCCAGAGACCAGCCCAGGATTGAAGGACATCCTAGGTAAGTGAGGTGGACTGTCACTCACAACGAGGGAAAAGATGCCAAAAGCTGAGATCTAAGAAAAAAAAAAAAAAACACTTATTATTCTTATATTTTAACTTGTTCCACAGTTCCTTCTGTATTTTTTCTTTTTTCCCTTATTTTCCCTCTGTTGCTGTAGTTGTTATCATCAGAACTATTACATCTATTTATGTTTTGGAGAATTTATTTATTTATTTTTTGTTGATCACTCTATTTCCTTTAAATATGTCTGCCTCTTCTTTGCATTTTTGTGGTTTTGAGGATCCCTCCTTTCTTCTCTTGTTTTATTATTTTTTAATTTATTATTATTATCTTTCTACATATATTATTTTGTTTGTTTTTCTTATGCTTTTTTCCTGTTGTGGTTATTCTTTAATATATATAAATCTCTTTTATCTACCTCTGTTTAACTTTAATATATATAAATCTCTTTTATCTACCTCTGTTTAACTTTGCTTTTTTATTCTTTCTTTCTTTCTTTTCTATGTTTTTAGTGTGTTCTGCTCTTATTGATTTATTCCCAGGCTGGCATATTGCTTTGGTTTTGCTTTCCAGTTTATGCATTAGTTAATTTTGTTCTTAACTGTTTGATATCATCTTCACTTTCCTTTGCTCACGAGGCCAATCTCTTCTACTTTCTTTTCTGGGGGACTGTTTTGGCCAAGCCAGAATACTTGAGTGGGCAGCCTTTCCCTTTTCCAGGAGATCGTCCCAACCCAGGGATTGAACCCAGGTCCCCCATATTGCAGGTGGATTCTTTACCAGCTGAGCCACAAGGGAAGCCAGAGTGGCAAAGTGTACCAAAAAGTAGCAAAAAGTCACAAAGAGTCAGACACACTGAGTGACTTTCACTTTCACTTTGGATTTGTTTATGTGTGTATATATTCCATTATTTTTGTTAGTGTTTTCCTGATTTTGCATTTGCTATTTGTCTGGGGTTTACATTTCTTTTCTTGTTTTAGTGTGTTTGTTTTAATCCCCTTTAATGCCATAACAAACCACCAGTGGAATCCCAATTTCCTGGACAGGGATCAGGCCCTGAGACTTTGGAGTGGGAGCCCTGACAAAAAGACTCTAGACTGGCAGAAAACTCCTAACCCCAAGGAGTATTAATTAGTGAGAACTCCCACAAAGATCTCCACCTGTATACAAGACACAGCATCAACAAACTGCCAGTAGCACCCAGTGCAGGATGCCTCACACAAACAACAAACAAGACAAAAACACAAACACAATCATCAGCAAATAGGATTACCAGCTCATACAGCACTAACAATGAGAAGGGGGAAAAAAACTTACCTCCTCCCACAAGTCACAACCAACAGAAGCCTACACAAACCACTGGACGAACCCTTCCCTCCAAGGGCAAAAATCAAAAGGAAGAAGGAATTCAACCTCCAACCCCAAGAAAAGGAAATCTCAAACACAATAAATAAAATTAAAAAAAATAGAAAGAAAAGAAAGAAAAGGTAAGGAAGTACTGCACAAATGAAGGAACAAACTAGAAACACACAAGACCAAATAAACGAAGAGGAAATAGGCAGACTACCTAAAAAAAGATTTCAAAATAATGATAACGATGCTCCCAAAACTCAAAAATTGAGTGGAGAAAATGCAAGAAGCAATAAACATGATTAACACAATTACCAAGAACATAGAAGAAGTAAAATTTAAACAAACAGAGATGAATAACTCAATTACTGAAATTGAAAAAGTACTCTGGAAAGAAGCAATAGTAGATTAATGAAAGCAGAAGACTGGATAAGTGAGCTGGAAAATAGAATGGTACATATAACTGCTGAAGAGCAAAATAAAGGAAAAATAATGAAAAGAATTCAGGATAGCCTCAGAGACCACTGGTACAACATTAAGCACACCAAGACTCAAGTTATATGCATCCCAGAGGGTGAAGAGAAAGGCACTCAGAAAAATTTTGGAGGTTATAGTTGAAAACTTCTCCAGCATGGGAAAAGAAATAGTCAATCAATTCCAAGAAGTTCAGAGAGTCCCATAGAGGAAAAAAAACAAGGAGAAACACATTGAGACACATACTTATCAAGCTAACAAAGATTAAACACAAAGAAAGAATATTAAAAGCAACAAGGGAAAAGCAACAAATAACATACAGGGAAACCCCATACATTTACCAGTTGATCTTTCAGTAGAAACTCTGCAGGCCAAAATGGAGTGGCTGGATATATTTAAAGTACTTGAAGAAAAAAAAAAATCTATAACCAAGATTATTCTAGCTGGCAAGGATCTCATTCAAAATTGATGGAGAAATCAAAAGCTTTACAGACAAGCAAAAGTTAACAGAATTTAGCACCACCAAACCAGCTTTACAACAAATATTAAAGGAATTTATATAGGCAGTAAACATAAGAGAAAGGAAAAAACTCAAAAACAAATCCAAAACAATTAAGAAAATGCAAATAGGAACATAAATATCAATAATTGCTTTAAATGTAAATGGATTAAATGCTCCAACCAAAATACACAGATTGGCTGAATGGATGCAAAAACACATATGCTGTCTGTAAGAGCCCACTTCAGACCTAGAGACACATACAGTCTGAAAGTAAAAGGATGGAATATGCAAAAATGGAAATCAAAAGAAAGCTGGAGTGGCAATTCTCATTTCTGACAACATAGACATTAAAATAAAGATTACTTCAGGAGCCAAAGAAGGACACAACATAATGATCTACCCAAGAAGAGGACAAAACTATTGTAAATATCTATGCACCCAACATAGGAGCACCTCAATAAATAAGGCAAACAGTAACAGACATAAAAGGGGAAATTGACAGAAACACAGTAATAGTAGGGGACTTTTACACCCCACTTACACCAATGGGCAGATTATCAAAACAGAAAATTAATAGGGAAATACAAACCTTAAATGAAGCACTAGACCAAATGGACCTAGTTGATATCTTTAGAACTTTTCACTCAAATGTGAAAGAATACACTTTCTTTGCCAGTGCACATGGAACATTCTCCAGGACAGACAACATCTTGGTTCATTAATCAAACTTCAGTAAATTAAAGAAAAAAAAAGTTGAAATCATATTAAGCATCTTTTCTGACCACAATGCTTTAAGACTAGATATCAGTTACAGGAAAATAACTCTAAAAAACACAAATGCTTGGAGATTAAACAATGTTTCTAAATAACAAACAGGTTACTGAAGAAATAAAAAGGGAAATAAAAAAAATCCTAGAAACAAATGATAATAAAAACATAACAACTCAAAACCTATGGGATGCAGCAAAAGCAGATCTAAGAAACAAGTTTATAGCAATACAACCCTACCTCAAGAAAAAAGAAAAACATTGAATAGAAAACCTAATTTTATACCTAAAGCAACTGGGAAAAAAACAACAACAACAACAACAAAAGCAAAGTTAATAGGGGAAAAGAAGCCATAAAGATAAGGGCAGAAATAAGTAAAAAAGAAAGAAGGAAATGATACTAAAGATTCAGTTCAGATCAGTTCAGTTCAGTCACTTAGTCATATCCGACTCTTTGTGACCCCATGAATCACAGCATGCCAGGCCTCCCTGTCCATCACCAACCCCCAGAGTTCACTCAGACTCACATCCATCGAGTCAGTGATGCCATCCAGCCATCTTATTCTCTGTCATCCCCTTCTCCTCCTGCCCCCAATCCCTCCCAGCACCAGAGTCTTTTCCAATGAGTCAACTCTTCACATGAGGTGGCCAAAGTACTGGAGTTTCAGCTTTGGCATCATTCCTTCCAAAGAAATCCCAGGGCTGATCTCCTTCAGAATGGACTGGTTGGATCTCTGTGCAGTTCAAGGGACTCTCAAGAGTCTTCTGCAACATCACAGTTCAAAGGCATCAATTCGTCAGCGCTTAGCTTTCTTCACAGTCCAACTCTCACATCCATACATGACCACTGGAAAAACCATAGTCTTGACTAGAAGGACCTTTGTTGGCAAAGTAACGTCTCTGCTTTTCAATATTCTATATAGGTTGGTCATAACTTTTCTTTCAAGAGGTAAGCGTCTTTTAATTTCATGGCTGCAGTCACCATCTGTAGTCATTTTGGAGCCCCCCAGAATAAAGTCTGACACTGTTTCCACTGTTTCCCCATCTATTTCCCATGAAGTGATGGGACCAGTTATCATGATCTTCGTTTTCTGAATGTTTAGTTTTAAGCCAACTTTTTCACTCTCCTCTTTCACTTTCATCAACAGCCTTTTTAGTTCCTCTTCACTTTCTGCCATAAGGGTGGTGTCATATGCATATCTGAGCTTATCGATATTTCTCCTGGCAATCTTGATTCCAGTGTGTGCTTCTTCCAGCACCACATTTCTCATGATGTACTCTGCATATAAGTTAAATAAGCAGGGTTTCAAAATTATTGCACCTTCTACTCTACAAAATGGATTCTAATGAGAATAATATAAGGCATGAAACAGTGTTTTAAGACAAATTCAGAAGGAAGAGCTGAACATTTTTAATTGAGGATAATAAGTAAAACACTGTAAATGATGACGTTTAATTTGGAGTATTGAAAGCTTATGGGAATTTTACAGGTGGACATAAAAAGGCAGGGACTTTAAATATGAACAAAAGCTTGCAGAACGAAAATCATGAAACATATTTTAATGATTAAGAATGGTCCAGATTAATGGACCTCAAGCATGACAGTACTGCTATGATGTTTGGAAATGAATAAGGGCAACTTTGAGTGTTTCAAAATAGAGAGTGCTCTGCAATGCATACAACAATCTTGCAAAATTAAAAATTACACTGAAAATACCAAAACGGTCTTCATTAAAATTTCTGCATGCAGTATGTGTAGAAAAAGTAACAGGAGATAAGCCATGGTAGAAAATGCTAGTGCTTACCAATCCTTCTAGTTATTTTTTTCTGGATACATAGGAAGATTGAATCTCCTTAGGTGCAGACAGTGAAACATAAGGGTCATGAGTTATTTGCAGGCAGAATTATTTTCAAGCAGGAATATATTTCTGGTCTGTCTTCCCCTGCTGACTTAAACCCAGAGAGATAATAATAAAAATATTGTGCTAAAAATTAAGCTTCTTGTATGACTAAGCCATCACAGGCAGTACAGTTATTCTGAAAAGATGGCTGAGACCTCATGAGCTCTTGTAATAATACTTTTGGTACTTTAAGCCATTGAGATTTTGTTATTGTTTGTCATAACCTAACTTATAGAAACTAATACTAAGTTTATCTAGATGAATTAAAAATAGTTTACAAAGGTATTTGACTATTAAAACATAGATTTGGACATGGCTCTGAAAGCCCTTCAAATGTAGGATGTTCACCAATGTTCAGAGTACTGGCAGCATGACTGGATTATACATGTAACCAGACAATTTAAATTTTTTGAAGGAAATCATTCATCACCAGATGTGAAGTTCTGATATTAAAAAAAAAAAATTGTCATTTCTTTTCTTTTTTTTTTTTAGATTTTTTTTGATGTGGACCATTTTTAAAGTCTTTATTGAATCTGTTACAGGATTGCTTCTGTTTTACATTTTTTAGTTTTTTGGCCCCAGGCATGTGGGATCTTAAATTCCTGACAGGGATTGAACCCTCAGCCCCTGAATTGGAAGGTGAAGTTTTAACCACTGGACCGCCAGGGAAGTCCTTTGTCATTTCTTTTTAGTCATAGGGCATGCAAATCATCAGAAAAATTATTAGATATGTCTGCTGTTGTTGTTGTTCAGTCACTAAGTCGTGACTTAACAATTCATTACTATCATAACATTTATATAAAGAGGAAGCCTAAGTTCCTCTTATGAAGTTGTTCATTTTAATAACAAACATATAGATTCTAATAGTCTGGCTTTCTACAGAAATGGAAGACCAGCCCAAGAAACATCACAGTTCTCATCTGCTCAGATATAGCTTCCCTAGCTCTGTATGAATTTAGACTAAAACCATTTTAAGGCAAAATGGCAACATTTACTAAGGGACTATGCAATATTTTTTATTTTTCAATTGAAGTAATTTCACTCTGGGGAATCTAGCCCAAGAAAGTTATACCAAATATAAGCAAACCTTAAACACAAAACTATGCAATACAACAGCATTTATAAGAAAAGACCATAAATAAGTTATTTTTCTTGCAATAGAACTTTATTGAAGTAGATTTCAGTACAACCATATTACAAAATATTTTATTAATAGTATATAAATGTTTTAATATAATGCTAATATTTTAATTAAATATTGTCATGTTTATTTTTATAAAATAAAAATAAAAGCTAATATAGTACACACAGTATATACAACACTATGCTAATTAGATTTATTTGAAGAAAATAGAAGTATACCAAAACTGCTAAATCACTATCTTGGAGTGGTAGAATTATGAGTCTTCTTTTCCTTTTAGGATTTTATACACTTTGAAAAATTTCTATTAAATATGATTCATTTTAAAATCAAAATATAAATATCCTAAATTCTGCATGAGCTTCAACCCAGAACAACAATAAGGAACGGAGATAAGAGGTTTGTAGATTGGTTTTACTAGTCTTATAAGAAAATGAAAAGTAGATGGGAAAAATAAAGATCAGGCAATGTGATTTTTTTCTGTTTTATATGGTTTAGTTGTTCAGTCATGTCTGACTCTTTGTGATCCCATGGACTGTAGCCTGCCAGGCTCTATCGGATTTCCCAGGCAAATTTACTGGAATGGGTTGCCATTTCCTTCTCCAGGGGATCTACCCCACCCAGGGATTGAACCTGGGTCTTCTGCATTGCATGCAGATTCTTTACTGACTGATCCACCAGGGAAAGCCTATTATATATAATTACACTTAATTTATTGATTTATATTGAGTGTTTTCCTTTCCTGGTATTTGGTGTTAAATTCATTTCGCATAAAACTTGTGATGGTATATTGTTGATATTTTCAATTTTTTTATTTAGCAGAATGAAAATACAACTGTGTGAAATAGACATTGAAATAATTTCTAGAGTGAGATTATACATCTCTGGTATAATTATATGTCTCTGGTACAGTTTAAGCCTGTATTTTGATCTTTCTCCATTCAGACCTTGTATGTAGCTGCTTGTATGAGACTAATTCTGACTATAAGCATTGGAAAATAAAATCTATTTTTCAAGTAGGGCCTACAATAGTATTACAGATTAAAAAAAAAAAAAAGAAGAAGAAGAAGAAGGTGAGTTTCCTACGCTCCTGTTTTCATGCTCCCCACCACTTCCAAAAAAGCATCTGTTTCATTGAGGCCAGAAGCCTGGGAATTGTGATAGGCAATAATAAAATGAGGAAAGAACTATGTTTAAACAGTCAGCACTCTAATGCAATAACCACCTATTTTCTGGCAGCTTTTGAGTTAGAGGGGTTCAGTCTGTCCTACCAGAGAAGGCAATGGCACCCCACTCCAGTACTCTTGCTTGGAAAATCCCCTGGACGGAGGAGCCTGTTAGGCTGCAATCCATGGGGTCGCTAAGAGTCGGACACGACTGAGTGACTTCACTTTCACTTTTCACTTTTCACTTTCATGCATTGGAGAAGGAAATGGCAACCCACTCCAGTGTTCTTGCCTGGAGAATCCCAGGGACAGGGAAGCCTGGTGGGCTGCCGTCTATGGGGTCGCACAGAGTCGGACACGACTGAAGTGACTTAGCATAGCATAGTCTGTCCATAGTCTGTCCTACTCATCCCTCATCCTAACATATATAGGTGGAAGCTGCCACTGGAACTATGATCTCTGCTGCTGTTCTCCTCATAGCTTGCTAAAGGCCTCTTCATGCTTTTTACATGGTGTCTTGTTCCCTTTAGGCTGCTAAATTATATATATATATATATATATATATATATATATATATATATATATATCTCTCTCTCTCTCTCATAGACTGTGTGGCTTAAACAACAAACATTAATTTCTTATAGATTTGAAGGCTGAGAAATACAAGATCAAAGTCCTGGTAGAGTCAGTGTCTGGTGAATGCCCTTGTTCTGATTCATAGGAATTCATCTTCTTGTTGTGTCCTCATATGGCAGAAGGGGCAAGAGAGCTTTCTGTCTCTTTTATAATGGTATTAATTCTATTCATGAGGGCTTAACCTTCATAACTTAATCAGCTCCTGAATATCTCACTTCTTAATACCTTTACATTGGAATTAGGTTTTCAATGTATGAATTTTATTTAGATGAAGCACACACTCAATCCATAAAATTTGACTTTTGCTTGTGTCTTCCTGGCCCTATTCTGAAAAGGAGCCTTACAGATCAGTCTCTGGTGAACCAGTTAGTAAGACTATGTATACATGCCCTTGACTTGTCACCTCAGGTTTCTAGATCTGCTGACCAAGGAACCAGGGGCAATCTTAGGTAACAACAGTGGTTGTGGCATCTGGAAGAAAGTTAGGGACTCAAGTTACTTGGTTTCTTCCCTTATGGGACATAACCACTCTCCATTTTACTTATTTATATTTTCTGTATTGACCTTAGTAGAAAACAATGCAAAAAAAAAAAAAAGAATTGAAAAATGTTTTTGTGTTATCCTATGGCAGATGAAACATTATGCTTGGTTATTTTGGCAAAAGGCAACCGGTCATCCTCTGTTTGAAAGAAATCAACACAAGCAAAATACACATAAATGACATGGGCTATATACAGTAATTCTAGCAAACCCAATACTCTGTGGTTGTTGGTTCCAGAAAGAACCAGCATAGAGGCTGCTATTATCGGTCTGAAATATGAGAAAGATGGACTGGGCCACCACCCTTTAATTGCTCTTTTCCTGCAATAGAAATGGAGGCTTTACAGAAAAGGGGTATTTCTTTGATTAATGAAGATAAAATACCCCTCCTGTGGTCATAAAATTATTTTCATGGAACTCACACCTATTTTAGACCCTTCTTCTATGTCTGCTAGTTCTTGCTATCTTAATATAGCAAGAAATAAAGTTTTCTGTATATTTTCACCAAGTTCTGGATTGGAGACATTCAAAATATTGCATTATATACAGTGCTATATTTAAAATGCATAACCAGCAAGGACGTACTGAATAGCATAGGGAACATTGTTGAATATTATGTAACAACCTAAGATGGAAAATAATTTGAAAAATTATATATATATATATATATACACATACATACATACATACGTACATACATATATATGCTGCCAAGTTGCTTCAGTCATGTCCGACTCTGTGCGACCCCATGGACTGCAGCCTACCAGGCTTCTCTGTCCATGGGATTCTCCAGGCAAGAACACTGGAGTGGGTTGCCATTTCCTTCTCCAGTGCATGAAAGTGGAAAGTGAAAGTGAAGTCACTCAGTCGTGTCTGACTCTTAGTGACCCCATGGACTGCAGCCTACCAGGCTCCTCCATCCATGGGATTTTTGGGGCAAAAGTACTGGAGTGGGGTGCCATTGCCTTCTCATCACACACACATATGTATGCATATATATATATATATATATATATATATATAATTGGATCACTTTGCTGTACATCTGAAATTAACACATTATGCTGGGAACCACCATGGGAGATCCCACCCATGACAAAGGTCATGCGGAGGAGATCTGACAGGCAAAGGCAGATCAGGCCTCAAGGGACCCCCTGAATCTGCTTGAGCATCTACGCCCAAACCAGAATCTGTCTGTCTTACTATTTTGTGCCTTTCACCAACTCTTCTGACATTAACAGGGGGCTAACCCCGACCACCTTTTTCCGGAGAAAGCCAACTTAGGGCTTTAGTTAATAAGTCTCCGGAGCATGAAAGGAATATTTCTATTTTAACCCCTCTGATGGCTTTCTAGCTTGCCTGACAGGTTTATCCATACTCTTGCAATTAACACACATGATTGTTCACAGCTCCCCAACCTTGAAAGGCACGGGGAGCCAAAACATTCTAAAAGTCCTAATGAGCATAGAGTCCTTTAAGGGATGAAAAATTATTAGAATAGATAGTACTGGTAAAGGGCTTCATTATTGGGCCAATGCTTGCTGCCAAGTTCCCATATCCCTTATCCATTGTGCACCTGGGAGTGCATTGGTTAACATAGTTGGAATGTAAGAAAAACAAGTAGCAGCCTTGGAATTAACCATATCAGACCTTTGAGCTAACTGGTTCTTTCTTTGTTGTGACCCACTGCACCTTTGCTCCGTGAGAATGTAATTCTGTTTAGTACTTTCTGAGGCTGGGAGAAATAAAGAAGAAACACTTTAAGGGAAAATAAGTTTTCTGGTTGAGCAGCCTTTATCAAAAAAGGGTCATAAAATGTCCACAGGCCTCCAAGGCCAGAAGATAATGTACACAACATTGTTTATGAGAAAGGTATGCAGAAAAAATCCTGGTTTTGATAAAGACAAAACAGATGTAATGTTTGGGCTGACTCTGTATGACTTTGCATCTTTCATTTCCCTCTATGTACAAGTTAAGGTATAAACGTTCCTTTTGAAAATAAAGTTATGGGCCTCGCTCACCGAAGCTTGGTCTCCCCGTGCCGTTCTTTTTTTCCTTTTCTCTCCTTTTCTCTCTCTGTTCTTCTTTCAGGATGACTCCTTGGAAAACAGGAGCTTTATTGGATTTCTGTGTTAATCAAGGAAGATCAAGCCCTGCTCTCTGCTTTGAGATCCTTCCACCTAGGCCGTCATCCTGAGGGTACCCCTGGATCCTGCTGGGGCTGGACCCTGACAACATTATTCATCAATTATTTGTTGTCTTAGTCACTAAGTAGTATCTGATGCTTATGTGACTTGTTGGATTGTGTGGCCCACCAGGCTCTGTCCATGGGATTTCCCAAGCAGGAATACTGGAACGGATTGCCAATTTCTTTTCCAGGGCATCTTCCCAGCTCAGGGATCAAACCCACGTCTGCTGCATTGGCAGGTTGATTGTTTTCCACTGAGCCACCAAGGACATTATACTCCAATATAAAATAAAATGTTGAACAACAAGAGCAACAACAACAACAAAAAAACCTTGCATCATGTATATTTGTGAACAGAATATCTGACTTTTACATCATTTAACCCCTATTTCTGTGTCACTGCCACTCAGACAATGAGTATGTTGGCAAGAGGCATTAAAAAAAAAAAAAGTTTATTTGACTGAGACTGGCCACTCCAGCAACTGTGGCTCTCTGTTGCAGGCTAGAGAAGCAAACTGTCCTTTTGGTAAAGAAGCTTTCTTAATATTAAGAACTTTTTATCCATGTGTATGGTTTATTTATTTTGAACATTTGAAATCATTCATATTAATTTTCTCCACCACAACTCTTATAAACTAACTCTACAAAAGATAGACCATTCAAAGTACCAAAGTCCAAGAACTGCTTTTCTCCTTCTAGTGGCTACAGGGAAAATTGTAAAAAGCTCCAAAATACCTTCATCTGTAGGAAGTGGGCATCTAGGAATATTATTATGTAAAGGGTTAGTAATCACTAAAGGAGACTTTAAGGATATAGCTATGCAAACAAACAAACAAACAAAAAAATGAATCGGTTTGTAGATTGGAAAAATGTAGATCACTCATTTGCAGGGACCAAAAACTTGAGTTTTATTTAATGGTCTATATTTCTTGACTGAAATAGAACATGCTATTGCCTCTTAGGTGACTACAGAGTCTAGTTTCTTATTTCCCATAATAGAATGATGCTATGAGTCTTCTTACATTATTTCTCATTCACCTTCTCCTAAACAATCACTTCTCCTTTTCCCAGTCTTGACTACATCTATGTATTTGTAAAGGTCCAGTTGATCCTGGTCTACACTTCCAACTTCTTATCATCCTTTTCAAATTTTCTTCCTTTAGCTCACTATGGCTCACGATTTCTATGTTCCTTCATGGATGCTATAATGAATTGTCTATATGCAAATATGTTTTAACTATCTAATGAAATTATAAGTTCATTAAGGGTAGAGGTTCTTTTAAAGTTTTCATGTCACCATACAAAACTCATAATTAAAATAGAGAGCCCAGAAACAAATCTTCACATATATGGTAAATTGATTTTCAAGAATGTTAAAAGGACATTCAATGGGGACAGACAGGGCAGTCTTTGCAAAAAATGGTGCTGGAGAAGTTAGATATATAAATCAAAAAAAAATAAATAAATAAAATTGGGCCCTTATCTTATATAATATATGAAAATCAACTCAGAATGGATCAGTGACCTACATTTTAGTTAAAATAATAAAAATACTAGAAGAAAACATAGGGAACATTTTAATAAGATTGGGTTTAACAATGATTTTTTTGATATGACAGCAAAAGTATAGGAAACAAAAGAAAAAAAATAACAAATTAGACTTCATTGCAGTTGTACCTTTATTCATCTGGGTACACAATCAATAGAATGAAAATGTAAACCACAGAATGGGTAAAAAATCATTTGTAAATTATATATATGGAAGCCCATTCATGGATCACAGCCTTGTCATGGTGAAGGGGCTTGTGAAATTCAATGAATCATACTTTGTGTGGCTGTGCAAGATGGACAGGTAATAGTGGTGAGTTCTGGCAAAATGTGGCCCACCAGAGGAGAGAATGGCAAACCACTTCAGTATTCATTCTGTGAGAACCCCAAGGACAGTATGAAAAGGCAAAAAGAAATGACACCAGAAGATAATCCTCCCAGGTCAAAAGGTGTCCAGCATACTACTGAGGAAGAGCAGAGGACAATTATTAAGAGCTCCAGAAAGAATGAAGTGGCTGGGACAATGTGGAAATGGAGCTCAGTTTTGAATGTGTCTGGTGGTAAAAGTAAATTTCAAAGGTATAAAAAACAATACTGCATAGGAACCTGGAATGTTAAGTCAACAAATCAAGGTAAATTGGATACAGTCAAACAGGAGATGGCAAGAGTGAACATTAACATCTTAGGAATCAATGAAATGAATAGGAATAGGTGAATTTAATTCTGATGACCATTATATATACTACTGCAGGCAAGAATCCCTTAGAAGAAATGGAGTAGTCCTCATAGTCAACAAAAAAGTCTCAAGTGCAGTATTTGGATGCAATCTCAAAAATGACAGAATGATATCTGTTAATTTCCAAGGTAAAGCATTCAGCATCATAGTAATTGAAGTCTATAGCCCAACCATTAATGCCAAAGAAGCAGAAGTTAAAAGGTTCTATGAAGACCTACAAGATCTAGAACAAACAACAAAAATGATGTCCTTTTCATTATAGGGAACCAGAATGCAAAAGTAGGAAGTCAAGAAATACCTGGATTAACACGCAAATTTGGCCTTGGAGTACAAAATGAAGCAGGGCAAAGGATAACAGAGTTTTGCCAAGAGAACATACTGATAAAAGCAAACACTATCTTCCAACAACACAAGAGACAGCTCTACAGATGGACATCTCCAGATGATCAATAGTGAAATCAAATTTCTTATATCATTGCAGCTGAAGTTGGAGAAGCTTTTTTGTTATTCTTCATTCATTCAGTCATGTCTGACTCTTGTGACCCCATAGATTGCAGCATTCCAGGCTTCTCTGTCCTTCACCATCTCCTGGAGCTTGTGCAAACTCACATCCATTGAATCAATGATGTTGTCCAACCATCTCATCCTCTGTTGCCCCCTTCTCCAACTGCCTTCTATCTTCCCCAGCATCAAGGTCTTTTTCAGTGAATCAGCTATTCACATAAGGTGGCCAAAGTGTTGAAATTTCAGCTTCAGCATCAGTCCTTCCAATGAATATTCAGGGTTGATTTCCTTTAGGATTGAATGGTTTGATCTCTTTGCAGTCCGAGGGACTCTCAAGAGTCTTTTCCAATATCACAGTTCAAAAGCATCAAATTTTCAGTGCTCAGCCTTCTTTATGGTCCAACTCTCACATTTATACATGGCTACTGGAAAAACCAAAGCATTGACTATAGGAACTTTTCCCAAAAAGTATTGTCTCTGCTTTTTAATATGCTGTCTAGGTTGGTCATAACTTTCCTTCCAAGGAGTAAGCATCTTTTAATTCCATGGCTGCAGTCACCATCAGCAGTGATTTTGGAGCCCAGAAACATAGTCTTTCACTATTACCATTTTTTTCCCATCTATATGCCATGATGTGTTGGGAAGAGAAGCCATGATCTTCGTTTTTTGAGTGCTGAGTTTTAAGACAGCTTTTTCACTCTCCTCTTTCATCTTCATTAAGAGGGTCTTCAGTTCCTCTTCACGTTCTGCCATAACAGTGCTGTTATCTGTATATCTGAGGTTATTAACATTTCTTCTGAAAATCTTGATTTCAGCTTGAGCTTCATTTAACCCGGCATTTTGCATGATGCAATCTGCATATAAGTTAAATTAAAAGGGTGACAATATACAGATTTAAGCCACTCCTTTCCCAATTTTGAACCATTTGTTGTTCCACAGAGAAGCTCTATACAGTCAGCAAAAACAAGATCTGAAGCCGACTGTGTCTCAAATCATGAGCTTTTTATTGCAAAATTCAGACTTAAACTGAAGAAAACAGGGAAAACCACTAGGCCATTCAGGTATGATATAAATCAAATACCTTATTATTATATAGTGAGGGTGATGAATAGATTCAAGGGATGAGATCTAGTAGGCATTGTCTGAAGAACTATGGACAGAAGTTAGTAACATTGTGAGGTGGCAGTGACGAAAACCATCCCAAATTAAAAAGAAGGCAAAGTGGTTGTCTGAAGAGGTTTTACAAATAACTGAGGAAAGAAGAGAAGCAAAAGGCAAGGGATAAAGTAAAAGATGTATTCAAGTGAATTCTAAGTTCTAGAGAATAGCAAGGAGAGATAAGCTGCCTTCTTCAATGAACAATGCAAAGAAGTAGAGAAAAACAGTAGAATGGGAAAGACTAGAGATCTCTTCAATAAATTCAAGAGATACATCCCAAGATATCAGAAGAATAAGACAGGGAGACCACTTTCTCCCCCATAAATACATCAAATCCCTTCTGCATGTGGAATAATTCCCACAGAACAACTTCTGGATGATGGTGGAAGGCACCAAATACTGAGAAAGGCAAACCAATCTCTTCAGAATGAGGTAGGGCTAAAGATAAATTAAAAAAAAAAAAGAGAGAGAGAGAGAGAGAGAGAGAGAGAGAGAGAGAGAGACAAAGGATTTTGGGACAGGAACCTGTGCCCTGGGGAGGGATTCGTGAAGGAGGAAAAGTTTCCAAGCTCTCAGAAACCCTCTCACAGGCAGAGATGGGGGGAGCTTCAGAACTTCAGAGGGGAAGAAGCAGAAACAGGTGCTTAGATAACAAAACAGAGATAATTCACTACAGAGATCATCACTGAACAGCACTTCCCAGCCAAGAAGCAGCTTACATAGCTGCATTGCAGACAGTTGGGGCTGGGTGCTCTGGCTCAGGCTTCAGAGGTCAGAACCCAGGGTGAGGGGCAGGATTCACTAGTGTGAAGATACTCTTAGGGAGCTAGTACGACACAGCTGAGGGTGTCCCAGAAAAAGCCTGTGACTGACAGAGAGACAAGAGATTATTGCCGCAGGAATGGTCTAGTAGTATTCATTTTAACTTAAGGGTTTGTTTTGCTCTCTTTTTTGACACCTGTTTTTATTTGTGGGGGAGGGGTATTAACGTTATCTTTATTGTTTTTTCTGTTCTCTTTCTGTTCTCAGGAGAGATGGATTCACTATTCGCTGAGAATTCCCCCTTACCCAGCTCTCCCCACAGCTGAAACCACTAACCCACCTGTGTGATGTTAGCCCCACGCCAATCTTTAGATTCTAGAAGGTTCAAAATTCTAGAACAAGTCCATCTTTTCTTTCTCCCTTCTTTTCTATTTGTGTGTGAGTTTCTTTGGGTGTTCTTGTCTGCCTATTGTTGCTTTCACCATCAGTCTTAGGGATTTATCTTCTTTGCTGTGTGGCCTGTGAAATATTAATTCTATGGTAATGGGTCAGGCCTGAACCCCCGAGGTGGGAGATCCGAGTCAAGGACGTTGGACCACCAGATAACTCCTGACCCCATGGAATATGATTTGGTAAGAGCTCTACCAAAGGGCTCCATCTCAACACAGAGGCCAAGCCCCACTCAAAGGACAAGATGCCCCAGTGCTAGATATCTCCCTCCATATCTTTAGCAAAACAGGAAAACAAACATGCTCATTAGTAGAAAGGCTGCCCAAAGCCATACCAAGCCCACAGACAGTCCCAAAACACACTACTGTTCATGGCACTACCCTTCAGAGAAACAAGATCCAGCTCTGTCTACCAGAAACGAGGTACAAGTTACCCCAACAAGAAAACATTCTGTCAAACCCTGCCCACAGTGGGCAGACTCCACAATTATCCTAGACTGCAGAAAGGTGACCCCAAACACAATAAATTAAACAAAATGAGAAGACAGATAAACATGCAGCAGTTGAAGGAACACTGTAAAAAGCAATAAGACTAAACAAATGAAGGGGAAATAGGCAGTCTACATGAAAAATAATTCAGAGTAATGATTATAAAGATGATCCAAAATCTCAGAAATGAAATGGAGGTGCAAATAAATAGACTGGAGACATGGATCAAGAAGATACCCCAATGTTCATTGCAGCACTGTTTATAATAGCCAGGACATGGAAGCAACCTAGGTGTTCATCAGCAGATGAATGGATAAGAAAGCTGTGGTACATATACACAATGTAGTATTACTCAGCCATTAAAAAGAATACATTTGAATCTGTTCTAATGAGGTGGATGAAACTGGAGCCTATTATACACAGTAAAGTAAGCCAGAAAGAAAAACACCAATACAGTATACTAACGCATATATATATGGAATTTAGAAAGATGATAATGATAACCCTGTATGTGAGACAGCAAAAGAGACACAGATGTATAGAACAGTCTTTTGGACTCTGTGGGAAAGGGAGAGAGCTGGATGATTTGGGAGAATGGCACTGAAACATGTATAATATCATATATGAAACGAATTGCCAGTCTAGGTTTGATGCATGATACAGGATGCTTGGGAATGGTGCACTGGGATGACCCAGAGGGATAGTATGGGGAGGGAGGTGGGAGGGGGGTTCAGGATGGGGAACACATGTACACCTGTGGTGGATTCATGTTGATCTATGGCAAACCCAAAACAATATTGTAAAGTAGATAGCCTCCCATTAAAATAAATGAATTTATATTTGGATGCATGTTGATGTATGGCAAAACCAATACAATATTGTAAAGTAAAAAATAAATAAATAAAAATAAAAAAAAATTAAAAAAAGACTTAAGAACATAGAAAAAAATAAAGAATAGATAATCAGTACTGAACAACATGATAAATGAGATTAAAAATACACTAAAGGAAATCAATAGCAGAATAACTGAGGCAGAAGAGTAGATAAATGAGAAGGACAATCGAAAGGTGGAAATAACTGAGTGAGTGAAAGTATACAGCCCATGGAATTCTCCAGGCCAGAATACTGGAATGGGTAGCCTTTCCCTTCTCCAGGAGATCTTCCCAACCCTGGAATTGAACCTGGTCTCCTGTATTGCAGGCAGATTCTTTACCAACCAAGCTATCAGGGAAGCCAGAAATAACTGAAGCAGAGAAGAATGAAGAAAAAAATAAAAAGAATTTAGGACAGTCTAAGAGACCTCTGGTACAACATTAAGTGTACCAATATTCAAATTGTACTAACATTCAAATTATTTCCCAGGAGAAGAAGAAGAAAAGAAAGGGTATGAGAAAATGTCTGAGAAGATTGTAGTCAAAAGTTTCCTTAACAGAGGAAAGAAAATAGCCACCCAAATCCAGGAAGCTTAGAGTGTCCCATAGAGGATAAACTTAGAGAAATATGCTAAGAAACATTAACCAAACTAATAACAATTTAACATAAAGAACAAAAATTAAAAGCAGCAAATAACATACAAGCGGATCCTCTTAAGACTAACAGCTGATCATTCATTAGAAACTCTGCAGGTCAGAAGTGATGAAAGTAACAGTCTCCAACCATAATACAGTATCCAGCAAGGATTGCATTCAGACTTGATGGAGGAATTAAAAGTTTTATAGATAAGCAAAGGTTAAGAGAATCCATCACCACCAAACAGCTTTACAACAAATGCTAAATGAACTTCTCTAGAAAGGAAATAGAAAAGAAAGAAAATGCCTACAAAAGCTAAACCCCAAACAATAAATAAATGATAATAGGATCATACATACCAATAATTACCTTAAATGTAAATAGACTAAATAAACCAACCAAAAGACACAGATTAGAGGAATGGATACAAAAACAAGATCGATATACACGCTGTCTACAAGAGACCCACCTCAGACCTAGAGAAACATATAGACTGAAAGTAAGAGGCTGATAAAAGCTATTCTATGCAAATGGAAATCAAAAGAAAGAGAATATCAGATAAAACAGACTTTAAAATAATAAATATACTACCCAAAGCAATGTACAGATTCAATGCAATCCTTATTAAACAACCAATGGCAATTGTCACAGAATTAGAACAAAAATTTTCACAATTTGGGGTCACATAAGACCCCAAATAGCCAAAATAATCTAGAGAAAGAAGAATCGAGCTGGAGGAATCAAGCTTACTGACTTCAAGCTATACTACAAAGCTATAGTCACCAAGATATCATGGTACTGGCACAAAAACTGAAATACAGACCAATGGAACGAGATAGAAAGCCCAGAAATAAATGCATGCAACTATGAGCATTTATTTTGACAAAAGAGACAAGTATATTAATGGAGAAAAGATAGTCTTTTTAATAAGTGGTGCTGGTAAAATTGTACAGCTACATGTTAAAAAAAATGAAACTAGAACACTTCCCAACATCATACATGAAAATAAGCTCAAAATTAATTAAAGATTTAAATGTAGGAATAGAAACTATGAAATTGTTAGAGGAAACCATAGGCGGACATCTCTTTGACATAAATCACAGCAAGATCTTCTATAAAGGGTCTATGGGGAACTACAATCAAGGGGAAAAGACAACCATTAGAAGGGGAGAAAGTAATAGCAAATGAAACAACTGACAAAGGATTCATATTCAAAACATACAAGCAGCTCATGCAGCTCAATACCAGCAAAAAATAAAATAAAAAAGTGGTTAGTTAACCTAAACAGACATTTCTCCAAAGAAGACATAGAGAGGGCTAATACATACACAAAAAGATGCTCAGTGTTGCTCATTATTAGAGAAATGCAAATCAAAACTACAATTAGGTATCACTTCACACCAGTTAGAATGGCCATCATAAAAAAATCTACAATCAATAAATGCTGGAGAGGGTGTGGAGAAAAAGGAATCTTCTTGTAATGTTTGTGGGAATGTAAATTAATACAGCCACTATGGAGAACAGTATGAAGATTTCTTAAAAATTAGGAATAACTGTACCATATGACCCAACAATTATACTTCTTGGCATATACGCTGAAGAACCCGTAATTGAAAAAGACAGTTCATCACAGTACTATTTACAATCAGATCAGATCAGATCAGTCGCTCAGTCATGTCCGACTCTTTGCGACCCCATGAATCCCAGCACTCCAGGCCTCTCTGTCCATCACCAACTCCCAGAGTTCACTCAGACTCACGTCCATCGAGTCAGAGATGCCATCCAGCCATCTCATCCTCTGTCATCCCCTTCTCCTCCTGCCCCCAATCCCTCCCAGCATCAGAGTCTTTTCCAATGAGTCAACTCTTCACATGAAGTGGCCAAAGTACTGCAGTTTCAGCTTTAGCATCATTCCTTCCAAAGAAATCCCAGGGCTGATCTCTTTCAGAATGGACTGGTTGGATCTCCTTGCAGTCCAAGGGACTCTCAAGAGTCTTCTCCAACACCACAGTTCAAAAGCATCAATTCTTCGGCGTTCAGCCTTCTTAACAGTCCAACTCTCACATCCATACATGACCACAGGAAAAACCAGGACATAAAGGTAATTTAGATGTCCATTGACTGATGAATGGATTAAAAAACAGTCATGTACATACATACAATGGAATATTACTCAGCTGTAAAAAGAAACACATTTGAGTCAGTTCTAATGAGGTAGATGAACCTAGAGACTATTATACAAAGTGGAGTAAGTCAGAAAGAGAAAAAACTAATATTATATATTAACACATATAAATGGAATCTAGACAGATGGTACTTATGAACCTATTTGCAGGGCAGCAATGGAGACACAGACATAGGGAACAGATTTGTGGACATACTGGGGGAAGGAGAGGGTGGAATCAATAGAGAGAGCAGCATTGAAACATAAACATTACTATATGTAAAATTAGATACCCAGTGGGAATTTGCTGTACAATGCAGTGAGCTCAATTCCAATGCTCTGAGACAACCTAGAGGAGTGGGATGGGGTGTGAGGTGGAAAAGAGGCTCAAGAGGAAATGGACATATGTATACCTATGCCTGATCATGCTGTTGTATGTCAAACTCGAACACAATATTGTACAGCAATTATCCTCCAATTAAAAATAAATAAATTAGAAGCTGTAAAAATTATATAATCTAAAGGGTGTTAATATCCAGAATGTAGAAATAATTCCTACAACTCAATAACAGCAGCAATAAGAAAACAATATAATCTAAAATGTGCAAATTATTTAAATAAGCATTTCTGCAGAAAAGATACACAAATAGCTATTAATTGCATGGGAATCTGCTCAATATCATTGTTCTTGAGTGAATTGAAAGTCAAAACCACAGTAACACTTCACACCTACTATGATAGATGCAATTAATAAAATGGAACATAGTGTTTCCATGGGTATGCAATAACTGGATCACGTATGTTTTGCTGGTGGGCATCTAAAATGGTATAGCAACTGTTGAAAACAGTTTAAGAATTTCTCAGTAGTATAAGGTAAAACTACTGTATGGCCCAGCAATTTCACTTCCATATTTACATACAAAAATGATTGAAAAACAGAGACTTAAACTAGTACTTATCTGTACTACTGTACAGATATTTGTACACTACTATTCAAAATAATATTACTCACAATAATCAAAATGTGGAAGCAACTCAAATGTACATTGAGGGATAGATAGATTAACAAAATACAGAAAGTGAAGAAGAACTAAAGAGCCTCTTGATGAGGAAGAAAACGGAGAGTGAAAAAATCTGGCTTAAAACTCAACATTCAAAAAACTAAGACCATGGCATCCAGTCCCATTTTTTCATGGCCAATAGAAGGGGGAAAAGTGTATGCATGCCAGACTTTATTTTCTTGGGCTCCAAAATCACTGCAGATGGTGACTGCAGCCATGAAATGAAAATATACTGTCTTCTTTGAAGGAAGGCTATCACAAACCTAGACATATTAAAAAGCAGAGACAGCACTTTGCCAACAAAGGTCCATGCAGTCAAAGCTATGTTTTTTTCCAATAGTCATGTATGTATATGAGAGTTGGACCATAAAGAAGGCTGAGCACTGAAGAATTGATGCTTTTGAATTGTGGTGTTGTAGAAGAATCCTGATAGCCTTTTGAATGCTAGGAGATCAAGCCAGTCAATAATATAGGAAATCAAACCTGAATATTCATTGGAAAGACTGAGGCTGAAGCTCCAATACTTTGCCCGCCTGATGCAAAGACCTGATTTATTGGAAAAGACCCTGATGCTGGGAAAGATTGAAGACAAAAGGAGAAGGGGATGACAGAGGATGAAATGGTTAGATAGCATCACTGACTCAGTGTACATGAATTTGAAAAAATTCTGTGAGATAGTGAAGGACAGGGAGCCTGGCATGCTGCAGTCCATGGGGTTCCAGAGTTGGACACAACTTAGCTACTGAACAACAACAAACTGTGTAGATTCGATGAAATTTTACATATATATATATATATATATGAATAAAAATTTTGACATATGCTACAACATGAATGGACCATTAGAATATTCTGCTTTAAGGCAAATATTATATCATTACACTTAATAGGTACACAGAGCAGGCAAATCCATAGATATAAAAATTAAAATGCAGGTGACCAAGGCTGGGAGAAGGAAAAATGGAGAGTTATTATTTAGTAGTTACAGAATTTTTGTGGCAGGCAAAGATGAAAAAGTTTTGGATATAGCTAGTGGTGATGGTTACACATTATTGTGAATGTATTTAATGCCATCAAGTTTTACAGTTACAGATAGTTAAAATTGTATGTATATCTAACCAAAATAAGAAGACATACACTAGCCTAAGCCACAATATTATATCATCATTTATTTGATAAACAGGCAAAATTAGAGGAGATGGACATGCTTTGTTGTCCTAAACTTGGTATATTTGTAGATAGTCTGTGGAACAAGATGGATGTATTTCCATAGCTTTAATCATGGTTCTTCATTTCTCTTTATATTGTGCTTTTAATCCTGCTTCCCCAGTGCTCCTTCCCAGAAGTTATCTTCAGTTCATGAAGGAATATTTCTATTGTAGAATTTTACACTGAATAATTCCTAATAAAACATGCAATCTGATCTTATTTTAAACATTATTAAATTAAGATTAAAAAGGACTAAGGACCTGTCAAGAATTCCACAGTCAATTAGAGTCACAGGTGGGAAAGGAGAGAAATTCACTTAGTGTATATCAATATTAAAATGCATAAAAGTTACTGGCAGCATGGGGATGAAATGACTTGAGTGTGGTTTAAGTTTTATAGTGAGATTTTTATATTTGAACATTTGAGGATAGTTCATACACAGGCTGTAAGCCAGATCATTCAATAACAAAATAAGCATATCCTAGATCCAAATTTATTCAGAATGATGAAGTGCAATAAATATGTATATTTTAGAGAGGAAATTCACATTATTTTGCATGGCTTCTTGTCTTTGAAGTCACAAGCAAAATGTCATCCTTTTAAAGAACAGTTCCTTGGCAACCCTACTAACTATTCCCCATGGCTCTCAACATTTAAAACTCAAAGTTTAATAGTAGTATATTCTATTATCTTCTATTTATTAGTAGTATCTTCTATTTTAATAGTTCATAGTATCTTCCTTATTTGCTTGATAGTACATACCGTACCCAGAACATTAATTTATTTTCTTGCTTATGGTTCTTCTCTCTTTATTGGAACATAAAATTCTCATATACCCTTTTCCACCATTGTATGCCTGGTGCCTAAAATGGTATGCGGTACAGAAAAGGCTTTCAGTAGATTACTGAATGAGCAGATGAAACCAAATGCAGAAGGACAACAGGGTGAAAGCAGACAAGATGGCTAGAGAAAACTAGTGAATTTAAGTAGTAGAGTGATGCAGAAAGATCATTGAATAGGACTTTCTGACAATGAAGCAAAACCCTAATGAAATGAGAGCAGTAGAGAAAAGGTTAGACAGCAGGGGGTTGTACTAAATGTGGGTTAAACACACAGAGTGAAGTAGGGTACAATTCAGAGCTTCATGTGGGAGGTCTGTGAGCTGCACTATTCCTAAGCCAAGTGGGAGTTGCCTCTAAATGTTATGCAGCTTTATCTCTGTTTATTCTATAAGCAAAAAATGTTTCTGAAACCCACACCACTTGTTACATATAGACAGAGTAACAATTTAATATTCAGTTAGCTGTGAACTATAATTGATCTCACACCTAAAAAATCTGTTAATTACTACCTGAAAATGATTGAATTTATGTAACAACTTCTTCCAAGACTGAAGAGCTTTCTCCACACTGGAAGTAAAATAAATACTCCCAGTGATGGGTAATGTGTCTTAGTGAAACATCAATCTTCAGGCATCATGGATCTAGGTACTAGATTACTGAAGTTCCCAGCTATCCCACTTGGGTAATCTATAGACAAGCTACCAAATCAGAGGAGCTCACAGTGGTACCCTGGGGACAAATAATGTAACTGTACTTACTCTACTTACTCAAGCTCTGTTAAAGTAAATATGAAAAAAATATGAAGTTTGGGGCTCTAAATTTTGTTTTTCTGTATAAACCTAGCAATTGGCCCCTATTTTGTGTACACGAACGATGACTCTACTTAAAAGGGCTACAAATAAAGTGGCAGAAGTGTATATTTTTTCTCTAAGCACAGTAAAAATTCACTTCTCATTTCCAGGGTCACAAGTTTGGTATATTTTGTACTTTGCTTATTTACCTTGTTGGCACAGTATTACACAAAATGTTGTTTTTATATTTTAGTATGGCAAGATCATGGATTATTCTTTCCTTCTTCTTTATATTCTTTTATTCTTCTTTTAATATTGAAAAATAAAGCAATTCATTTTTTTCCTCGTCTCTTGAAATCAGTCTTCTTTCTCTCCTGCTTGATTTGGATATTCAGCCTCTGAAAACCTTTCTTTTATTTAATCCCAGCCTCCTGTGAAATATCTTTTCATTTTTTACCTTTGTGTTTAAAATCACTCTTACTCTCCACTTAAACTTCATTAAGCTATCATTGGCATTGGTCTCTCAATTTGATGTGTTATAACCAATGGGTGATCTTTCCACATATATAATTACATTTTGCACTTCTTTACTGTACACTCCCCATGCTTCAATTGTAATTATTTAAGTATGGGGTGCATAACCCTTGGGAAAACATTGATTTACCACTGATCACTTTTTTATTATCCCTCTGTCCCTTGCCTCCATTGTCCTGCTGCTGCTGCTAAGTCACTTTAGTCGTGTCCGACTCTGTGCGACCCCATAGACTGCAGCCCACCAGGCTCCCCCGTCCCTGGGATTCTCCAGGCAAGAACACTGGAGTGGGTTGCCATTTCCTTCTCCAATGCATGAAAGTGAAAGTAAAGTCGTTCAGTCCTGTCTGACTCTTCACGACCCCATGGACTGCAGCCTCAGGCTCCTCTGTCCATGGGATTTTCCAGGCAAGACTACTGGAGTGGGTTGCCATTACCTTCTCCATTGTACTAGCCTGCTCAAATTTATCATGCACTTCCAGAAGATGTCTGTGGCTAGCTTTGCTGAATATAACACAGCTCAGTTTTCTATTCCTTTAATTAAGACTCAGATAAGAGAAATGACTGTTTAACTCTTCCACATCTCCCAACAAAGCTAGTCTAAGAAGTGTGGTTTTCTCCAAAACAAATTGAAATTACAATTAACCTTGGGTTTCCCTCTTGGCTCAGATGGTAAAACATCAACCTGCAATGTGGGAGACCTAGGTTTAATCCCTGGATCAGGAAGATTCCCTGGAGAAGGGAATGACTACCTACTCCAGTATTCTTTATTTATTTATTTATTTTAACTGGAGGACAATGACTTCACAATTCCAGAGACAGAAGAACTTGGCAGGCTACAGTCCATGGGGTTGAGACACAAGTGAACAACTAATGTATATAACCTTAAATATTTTTGTTTATATTGAGAGAAATTTTAAAGTCTAAAACATAGACTGTCTAGCTCAATGCTTTTCCCATACAAAAGTACCAAAAGAGAGTAAGGCTTAGTGGTTAAGGGTATAGTCTTAGTCTAAACTGCTTAATTAAGAAGCTACTAGTCACATTTGGCAATTTAATTTTAAATTAAAATTGAATAAAATATTATTCATTAGTTGTGTGAGCCACATTTCAATACATTTCAACCACAGATGACAAGAGGTTACCACATGAGATATGGATAGATTATATTTTCATAATCACAGATGCTTCTAGTAGGCTGTATTACATGAAAGTCTAACAGTCATAGATTTGACACTTATCTTCATTTCAGCTTTATTATTTTGAGCATCACTAAGCCACTATTTCTTGGTTTGTAAATAGTGAATGATTAACAACTAAAAGTTTTATTTTTAAAGTATTATCACAATACCTGACATTAGATATATACTCAAAAAAAGTGTTTGTTATTATTAATATTAGCACAAGTATCAGTTTTCTTTCTCTCACTAACAAATATTAAGAAGTAATAAAACTATAATTTTGTGAATATATTTTAATTGAAATATCAAATTTACATAGTACTTTTGTTGATAATTATGCCTAAGTCAGACACAAATTTTATAGGGGACTTCCACTGGATTCTCAGAAGCATTCTTTCAAGAACCTTTCATATGACCTTAATCTTTTAGGGTAGCTCAGACAGTTAAAAAGTTGTGTATATACATTAGTAAAGAAAAAATGTTCCTGTGGCTAATATTAACACACCAAAAAGTGAAGCAGAAATAGAGCATATTTCCAGTGAATCCAACTCATCAATCCCATTTAATCAGCAAGAATGGATTTAACTATGCTTGTCTGTACTTGTGCATGTGTGTGTACATATATGTTGTGAATTTCACTAAATTTAGAAAAATGACTGCTTCATCAAAAACATATGACAAAGGGACATGAGCAAACCACCCCCCCCACCCCCGATTGGTGGCTGTCCAATGTGCTACGTGGGAAGAGCAGAGAAATAGCGCCAGAAAGAATGGAGTGACTGGGCCAAAGAAGGGGAAAAAAAAAAAAAAAAAACTCAGTTGTGGATGGGTCTCATGGTAAAAGTAAAGTCCAATGTCGTAAGGAACAAAATTGCATAGGACCCTGGAATGTTGGGTTTCCCTGGTGGCTCAGCTGGTAAAGAATCTGGCTGCAATGTGAGAGACCTGTGTTCCAACACTGGGTTGGGAAGATCCCCTGAAGAAGGGAATGGCTCCCCACTTCAGTATTCTGGCCTGGAAAGGCAGACAAAACTGAGTGACTTTCACTGGAACGTTAAGTCCATGATTCAAGGTAAACTGGATGTGCTTGAGCAGAAGATGCAAAATTGAAAATTGGCATCTTAGGAATCAGTGAACTAAAATGGACAAGAATGAGTGAATTTAATTAAGATGACCATAATATCAGCTACTATGAGCAATATTTTTTAAAAGAAATGGAGTAGCCCTCATAGTCAACAAAAGAGTCTGAAATGCAGTAATTGGGTGCCATCTCAAAAATGACAGAATGATCTCAGTTCATTTCCAAGACAAACCATTCAACATCACAGTAATTCAAGTCTATAACCCAACCACTAATGCCAAAGATGACGTTGAATGGTTCCATGAAGATTTACAAGATCTTCTAGAACCAACACCAAAAGTGATGTCCTTTTCATCATGGGGAACTGGAATGCTAAATTAGGAAGTCAAGAGACACCGGAATAACAGGAAAATTTGGCCTTAGAGAACAAAATGAATCAGGGCAAAGGCTAACAGTTTTGCCAAGAGAACACACTGGTCATAGCAAACACCTTCTTCCAACAATGCAAAAGACAACACTACATATGGACATCACCAGATGGTCAGTATCAAAATCAGATTGATCATATTCTGTACAGATGAAGATGGAGAAGCTCTATACAGTCAGCAAAAACAAGACCTGATGCTGACAATGGCTCATATCATGAGCCCCTTATTGCAAACTTCAGGCTCATGTTTAAGAAAGTAGGGAAAACAATTAGGCAATTCATGTATGTCCTAAATCAAATCCCCAATGAGTATACAGTGGAAGTGATGAATAGGTTCAAGGGATTAGATCTGATAGACAATTCCTGAAGAACTATGGACAAAGATTCCTAATATAGTACCAAAACCATCCCCAAGAAAAAGAAATGCAAGAAGGCAAAGTGGTTGTCTAAGGAGGCCTTACCAGTAGCTGAGAAAAGAAGAGAAGTGAAATACAAAGGAGAAAGGAAAAGACGTACCTAACTGAATGCAGAGTTCCAGAGAATAGCAAGGACAGATAAGAAAGCATTCTTAAGTGAACAATGCAAATAAATAGAGGAAAACAACAGAATGGGAAAGACTAGAGATATTTTCAAGAAAATTGGAGACACCAAAGGAACATTTCATGTAAAGATGGGAACAATAAAGGACAAACATGGCGATGATTTAACAGAAGCAGAAGAGATTAAGAAGTAGCAAGACTATACAAAAGAACTATACAGAAAAAAAAAAAAATAGGTATTGATAATACAAATAACCATGATGGCATAGTCACTCACCTAGAGCCAAACAGGTGGATAGATATCAATTTAGGTATTGACTTTAAAAATTATCTTATGTATGTTACATCTTCAGCAATTTTATTTTTCTGTCATCTGAGTTGTAAGTTGACAGATCCCAAAGGCTGTATCTGTATTTGACTAATTTTTATAGTGCATCCCATATCGCAGTTTTGAAAGGTTATAAATATGACTTTAGAGATGATTTATTTTTTTTTATGTTGGAAGCATTGATTGTATTCTTCTAAGAGAAATGTTATATTAACATTTTTCATATAAAAAATTGCCATCCATTTCCTCATTTAGCAAAATTACTTTTTGTAATACATACTTCTGTTACATAACTTTTTCCTTTGAATGCACTTTAGTAAATGCAAACAGAAGAAACAAAGAATCTTTTTGCAATATTTGAGCAAAATACTTTAAAAGTATTATCTATTTCATTGCTTTTTTTTTTTGGCTTTTTATTTTTTTAATTTAATTTTATTTTTAAACTTTACAATATTGTATTAGTTTTGCCAAATATCAAAATGAATCCGCCACAGGTATACCTGTGTTCTCCATCCTGAACCCTCCTCCCTCCTCCCTCCCCATACCCTCCCTCTGGGTTGTCCCAGTGCACCAGCCCCAAGCATTCATTGCTTTTTATGCCATTAAATTTTTCTGTTTTGCTTGATTTTTTTTTTGCTTGATTTTAAATAATAAATATAATTGTTATTTTTGTGGTTGTTCAGCCATGATGTTGTGTCTGACTCTTTTCAATCCCATGGGTTGCAGCACTCCAGGCTCCCCTGTCCTTCCCAGAATTTGCTCAAATTCATGTTTATTGAGTCAGAGATCCTATCTAACCAGCTAATCCTTTGCCACCTCCTTCTCCTTTGATCTTCAATCTTTCCCAGAATCAGGGTCCTTTCCAATGAGTTGCCAATGAGTTGCCAAAATATAGGAGCTTCAGCATCAGTCCTTCCAATAAATATTCAGGGTTGATTTCCTTTAGGATTGACTGGTATTATCTCCTTACTGTCTAAGGGACTCTCAAGAGTCTTCATAAACACCACAGTTGAAAGCATAAATCCTTCAGCTTTAAGTCTTCTTTATGGTCCAGATCTCACACCCATATATGACTACTGGGAAAAAAATAGCTTTGCCTATGCAGACCTTTGACAGCAAAGCAATGTCTCTGCTTTCTAACATGCTGTCTAGGTTTGTGACAGCTTCCCTCCTAAGGATCAAGCATCTTTTAATTTTGTTGATTCACTCACCATCTACAGTGATTTTGGAACACAAGAAAATAAAACATGGCATTGCTTCCACTTTTTCCCTTCTATTTGCCAGAAAGTGATGGGCCTGGATGCTATGATCTTAGTTTTTTTTGTTTGTTTTTTTTTTTTTTTTTTTCTTTAATATAAATTTGCTTTTGAACTGTGGTGTTGGAGAATACTCTTAAGAGTCCCTTGGACTGCAAGGAGATCCAACCAGTCCATTCTAAAGGATATCAGTCCTGGGATTTCTTTGGAAGGAATGATGCTAAAGCTGAAACTCCAGTGCTTTGGCCACCTCATGAGAAGAGTTGATTCATTGGAAAAGACTCTGATGATGGGAGGGATAGGGGGCAAGAGGAGAAGGGGGCAACAGAGGATGAGATGGCTGGATGGTATCACTGACTCGATGGACATGAGTCTGAGTGAACTCTGGGAGTTGGTGATGGACAGGGAGGCCTGGTGTGCTGTGATTCATGGGGTCGCAAAGAGTCAGACACAACTGAGCGACTGATCTGATCTGATCTGATTCATTTTAATTGGAGGCTAACTACTTTAAAATATTGTAGTGGTTTTGCCATACATTGCCATGAATCAGCCATGGGTGTACATGTGTACCCCATCCTGAACGACCCTCCCACATCCCTCCCCATCCCATCTCTCTGGGTCATTCCAGTACACCAGCCCCGAGCACCCTGTCCCAGGCATCAAACCTGGACTGGTGATCCATTTCACATATGATAATATTCATGTTTCAATACCATTCTCCCAAATCATCCCACCCTTGCTCTCTCCCACAGAGTCCAAAAGACTGTTCTATACATCTGTGTCTCTTTTGCTGTCTCACATATAGGGATATTGTTCCCATCTTTCTAAATTCCATATATATGCATTAGTATACTGTATTTATGTTTTTCTTTCTGGCTTACTTAACTCTATAATAGTGTCCAGTTTGATCCACCTCATTAGAACTGATTCAAATGTATTCTTTTTAATGGCTGAGTAATATTCCATTGTGCATATGTACCATGGCTTTCTTATCCATTCATCTAATGAGGACATCTAGGTTGCTTCCATGTCCTGGCTACTATAAACAGGGCTGCGATGAACATTGGGGTACACGTGTCTTTTTCAATTCTGGTTTCCTCAGTGTGTATGCCAGCAGTGGAATTGCTGGGTCGTATGGCAGTTCTATTTCCAGTTTTTAAGGAATCTCCACACTGTTCTCCATAGTGGCTGTACTAGTTTGCATTCCCACCAACAGTGTAAGAGGGTTCCATTTTATCCACACCCTTTCCAGCATTTATTGTTTGTAGACTTTTGGATCACACCCATTCTGATGGCATGAAATGGTACCTCATTGTGGTTTTGATTTGCATTTCTTTGATAATGAGTGATGTTGAGCATCTTTTGATGTGTTTGTTAGCCATCTGTATGTTTTCTTTGGAGAATTGTCTGTTTAGTTCTTTGGCCCAATTTTTGATTTGGTCATTTATTTTTCTGGAATTGAGCTACAGGAGTTACTTGTATATTTTTGAGATTAATTATTTGTCAGTTGCATCGTTTGCTATTATGTTCTCCCATTCTAAAGGCTGTCTTTTCACCTTGCTCATAGTTTCCTTCGTTGTGCAAAAGCTTTTAATTTTAATTAGATCCCATTTGTTTATTTTTGCTTTTATTTCCAATATTCTGGGTAGTGGGTCATAGAGGATCCTGCTGTGATTTATGTCAGAGAGTGCTTTGCCTATGTTTTCCTCTAGGAGTTTTTATAGTTTTTGGCATTAGGTTTATATCTTTAATTCATGTTGAGTTTATTTTTGCATATGGTGCTAGAAAGTGTTCTAGATTCATTCTTTTACAAGTGACAAGTATTCCCAGCAACACTTGTTAAAGAGATTGTCTTTTCTCCATTGTATATTCTTGCCTCCTTTGGCAAAGATAAGGTGTCCATAGGTGTGTCAATTTATCTCTGGGCTTTCTATTTTTTTTTTTTTCCATTGATCTATATTTCTGTCTTTGTGCCAGTACCATACTGTCTTGATGACTGTAGCTTTGTAGTACAGCCTGAAGTCAAGCAGGTTTATCCCTCTAGTTCCATTGTTCTTTCTCAAGATTACCTTGGATATTTGAGGTTTTTTGTCTTTCCATACAAATTGTGAAATTATTTGTTCTAGTTCTCTGAAAAATACCATTGGTAACTTGATAGGGATTGCATTGAATCCATAGAATGCTTTGGGTAGTATACTCATTTTCACTATATTGATCCTTCAGTCCATGAATATGGTATATTTTTCCGTCTCTTTGTGTCCTCTTCAATTCCTTTCATCAGTGTTCTATAATTTCCTATATAGAGGGCTTTTGTTTCCGTAGGTAGATATATTCCTCAGTTCAGTTCAGTTAGTCAGTCATGTCCGACTCTTCGTGACCCCATGAATTGCAGCACGCCAGGCCTCCCTGTCCATCACCGACTCCCAGAGTTCACTCAAACTCATGTCCATCGAGTCGGTGATGCCATCCAGCCATCTCATACTCTGTCGTCCCCTTCTCCTCCTTCCCCCAATCCCTCCCAGCATCAGAGTCTTTTCCAATGAGTCAACTCTTCACATGAGGTGGCCAAAGTACTGGAGTTTCAGCTTTAGCATCATTCCTTCCAAAGAAATCCCAGGGCTGATCTCCTTCAGAATGGACTGGTTGCATCTCCTTGCAGTCCAAGGGACTCTCAAGCGTATTCTCCAACACCACAGTTCAAAAGCATCAGTTCTTTGGTGCTCAGCTTTCTTCACAGTCCAACTCTCACATCCATACATGACTAATGGAAAAACCATCGCCTTGACTAGATGGACCTTTGTTGGCAAAATAATGTCTCTGCTTTTGAATATGTATTTAATTATTTTCTTTGCAATGTTGAATGGAAATGTTTCCTTAATTTCTCGTTCTGTTTTCTCATTGCTAGTGTATAGGAATGCAAGGGATTTCTGTGTGTTAATTTTATATCCTCCAACTTTAGTATATTCATTGATTAGCTGCAGTAATTTTCTTGTGGAGTCTTTACGGTTTTCTATGTAGAGGATCGTGTCATCTGCAAAGAGTGAGAGTTTTACTTCTTCTTTTCCAATCTGGATTCCTTTTATTTCGTTTTCTGCTCTGATTTCTGTGACCAAAACTTCCAAAATTATGTTGAGTAGTAGTGGTGAGAGTGGGCACCCTTGTCTTGTTCCTGACTTTAGGGGAAATGCTTTCAGTTTATCACCTTGGAGGATAATATTTGCTGTGGGTTTGTCATATATAGCTTTGCTTATGTTGAAGTATGTCCCTTTTATTTCTGCTTTCTGGAGGTTTTTTTGTTTGTTTGCTTGTTTGTTTTTATCATAAATGGGTGTTGAAATTTGTCAAAGGCTTTCTCTGCATCTATTGATATAATCATATTTCTTTTATCTTTCAGGTTTTTTTTAATGTGATGTATTACATTGATTTATTTGCAGATATTGAAGAATCCTTGAATCCCTAGGATTAAGCACAATTGGTCATGATGTATGATCTTTTTAATATGTTCTTGGATTCTGTTTGCTAGAATTATGTTAAGGATTTTTGCATCTATGTTCATCAGTGATATTGGCCTGTAATTTTCATTTCTTGTGACATCTTTGGTTTTGCTATTAGGGTGATAGTGGACTCATAGAATGAGTTTGGAAGTTTACCTTCCTCTGCAATTTTGTGGAAGAGTTTGAGTAGGATAGGTGTTAGTTCTTCTCTAAATTTTTGGTATAAGTCAGCTGTGCAGCCGTCTGGTCCTGGGCTTTTGTTTGTTGGAAAATTTCTGATTATGTTTTCAATTTCCTTGCTTGTCATGAGTTTGTAAAGATTTTTTATTTCTTCCTGATTCAGTTTTGGAAAGTTGTACTTTTCTAAGAATTTGTCCAGTTCTTCTAAGTTTTCCATTTTATTGGCATATATTTGCTGATAGTAGTCTCTTATGATCCTTTGTATTCTGTGTTGTCTGTTGTGATTTCTCCATTTTAATTTCTAATTTTCTTGATTTGATTTTTCTCCCTTTGTTTATTGATGAGTCTGGCTAATGGTTTGTCAATTTTATTTATCTTCTCAAAGAACCAGCTTTTGGTTTTGTTGATTGTTCCTATGGTCTCTTTTGTTTCTTTTGCATTTATTTCTGCCTTAATTTTTAAGATTTCATTCCTTCTACTAACCCTGGGGTTCTTCATTTCTTCCTTTTCAAGTTGCTTTAAGTGTATAGTTAGGTTATTTATTTGACTTTTTTCCTTGTTTTTTGAGGTAAGCCTGTATTGCTATGAACCTTCCCCTTAGCACTGCTTTTACAGTGTCCCACTGGTTTTGGGTTGTTGTGTTTTCATTTTCATTTCATTTCATTCGTTTCTATGCATATTTTGATTTCTTTTTTGATTTCTTCTGTGATTTGTTGGTTATTCAGCAGCGTGTTGTTCAGCCTCCATATGTTGGAATTTTTAATAGTTTTTCTACTGTAATTGATATCTAATCTTACAGCATTGTGGTCAGAAAAGATGCTTGGGATGATTTCAATTTTTTTGAATTTACCAAGGCTAGATTTATGGCCCAGGATGTGATCTATCCTGGAGAAGGTTCCATGTGTACTTGAGAAAAAGGTGAAATTCGTTGTTTTGGGGTAAAATGTCTATAGATATCAATCATATCTAACTGGCCTATTGTATCATTTTAAAGTTTGTGTTTCCTTGTTAATTTTCTGTTTAGTTTATCTATCCATAGGTGTGAATGGCATATTAAAGTCTCCAATTATTATTGTTTTATTATTAACTTCCCCTTCCATACTTGTTAGCACTAGCCTTACATATTGTGGTGCTCCTATGTTGGGTGCATATATATTTTTAACTGTTATATATTCTTCTTAGATTGATCCTTGGATCATTATGTAATGTGCTTCTTTGTCTCTTTTCACAGCATTTATTTTACAGTCTATTTTATCTGTTATGAGTATTTTACTCCTGCTTTCTTTTGGACTCTCTTTGCTTGGAATATCTTGTCCAACCCTCCACTTTAAGTCTGTATGTGTCCCCTGTTTTGAGATGGGTCTCTTGTAGACAACATACATAGGGATCTTGTTTTTGTATGCATTCAGCCAGTCTTTTGGTTGGGGTATTCAACCCATTCACATTTAAGGTAATTATTCATAATTATGATACTGTTGTCATTTACTTTGTTGTTTAGAGTTCTAGTTTATACACCTGTTCTGTGTTTCCTGTCTAGAGAAGATCCTTTAGCATTTGATGGAGAGCTGGTTTGGTGGTGCTGAATTCTCTCAGGTGTTGTTTGTCTGTAAAGCTTTTGATTTCTCCTTCATATTTGAATGAGATCCTTGCTGGGTACAGTGATCTGGGTTTGAGTTTTTTTCTCTTTCATCACTTTAAGTATGCCCCACCATTCCCTTCTGGCTTGAAGAGTTTCTATTGAAAGATCAGCTGTTATCCTTATGGGAATCCTCTTATGTATTATTTGTTGTTTTGCCCTTGCTGCTTTTAATATTTGTTCTTTGTATTTGATCTTTGTTAATTTGATTAATATGCATCTTGGGGTGTTTAATATTATGTTTATACTGTTTGGGGCTCTCAGGGTTTCTTCCACTTGACAGACTATTTCCTTCCCCATTTTATAGAAGTTTTCAGCTATTATCTCAAGTATTTTCTCATGGTCTTTCTTTTTTGTCTTCTTCTTCTGAGACTCCTATGAGTCGAATGTTGGAGTGTTTAACATTGTCCCAGAGGTCTCTGAGGTTGACCACATTTCTCTTAATTCTTTTTTTTTCTTTTTTCCTCTCTGTTTCATTTATTTCTACCATTTTATCTTCTACCTCACTTATCATATCTTCTGCCTCCGTTATTCTACTGTTGGTTCCTTCCAGAGTGTTTTTGATCTCATTTATCACATTATTCATTGTATATTGACTCTTTTTTATTTCTTCTAGGTCCTTGTTAAACATTTCTTGCATCTTCTGAATCCTTGTCTCCAGGCTATTAACCTGTAACTCCATTTTGTTTTCAAGATTTTGGATCATTTTCACTATCATTATTCTAAATTCTTTTTAGGCCAATTCCCTATCTCTTCCTCTTTTATTTGATTTCGTGGGAATTTACCCTGTTCCTTTACCTGCTGAGTATTTCTATGCCTTTTCTTCTTGTTTAGATTGCTGTGTTTGGGTTGGCTTTTCCATATTCTGGCAGTTTGTGGTTCCTCTTTATTGTGGCGGTTCCTCACTGTGGCTGGGTTTGGACAGGTGGCTTGTCAATGTTTCCTAGTTAGGGAAGCTTGTGTCAGTGTTCTGGTGGATGGAGCTGGATTTTTCCTCTCTGGAGTGCAATGAAGTGTCCAGTAGTGAGTTTTGAGATGTCAGTGGGTTTGGTGTGACTTTGGGCAGCCTGTATATTGAAGCTCAGGGGTATGTTCCTGTGTTGCTGGAGAATTTGTGTGGTATGTCTTTCTCTGGAACTTGTTGGCTCTTGGGTGGTGCTCAGTTTCAGTGTAGGTATGGAGGCTTTTGGATGAGCTCTTATCGATTAATAGTCCCTGGATTCAGGAGTTCTGTGGTGTTCTGTGGTTTTGAACTTAAGCCTCCTGCCTCTGTATTTCAGTCTTATTCTTACAGTAGCCTCAAAACTTCCCCATCCATACAGCACAAATGTTAAAACATCTAGGTTAATGATGAAAAGTTTCTCCATAGTGAGGGATGCCCGGTGAGTTTCACAGAGTTACATGGAGAAGAGAAGAGGGAGGAGGGAGATAGAGGTGACCAGGGGGAGAAGAGGGGGAATTAAAAGGGGTGAGAGCAATCTAGCCAGTAATCACTTCCCTATGTGCTCTCCACAGTTGGACCCCTCAGAGATGTTCATGGAGTTGCACAGAGAAGAAAAGAGGGAGGAAGGAGACAGAGGTGGCCAGGAGGATAAAAGAGGGAATCAAAAGGAGCAAGACAGATCCAGCCAGTAATCAGTTCCCTAAGTGTTCTCCACAGCCTGTAACACACAAAGAGATTCACAGAGTTGGGTAGAGAGGAGAAGGGGGAGGGAGGAGATAGAAGCGACCTGGTGGAGAAAAAGTAGAGTCAAAAGGGGGAGAGAGCAATCAAGCCAGTAATCTCACTCCCAAGTAAAAATGGGTACTGAAGATTGGGTTCTTTATGGTACAAAATTGATAACCAATACCAAAAAGCAAAGATTAAAAATCTAGAGTAGAGGTTAAACTCTCAAAAATACCATATTTAAAAAACAAAACAAAGTCACAAATATTATAAAATATATATATGAAGTTTGCTTTATAAATAGGGTCTTTTTTTTTGAAAGGTAGTAATACATCATAAAAATGAAAATTAGAGGAGTAATAGAGGACTTAAAAATTAAAAATAATTAATTAAAAAAGTTAAAATAGTAAAAATATATCTAGGAATTTCTCTGGAGCTGTTGTGGACAGTGTGGTTCAGTTCATTTTCAGATAGTTCCTTGATCCGGCTTACACTTCTCAAGATCTATAGGCCTTTTCCTATGTGGTTGGTGCTAACTACAGGGTTTTAATCTGTTGCACCTGCTACTTCCAAAACGGTTCTCTCTGTTTATTTTAGCTTCTGTCTGCTGGTCTTTTTAGGGTTTATTTTCTGCCCTGACACAAGGGGGTGAAGGTGGTCACTTATTTAGGGTCACTTGTTCAGTCGAGCTGTGGGAAGGGAGGACCATTGCAAACAAATATAACTCGCATGTGTGGGGAGTGCTCCCAGTGTTTCAGCCGCCCTGGGTTTGCCCCCACTCACGGCATGTGTGCTTTCTCAGTCTACACTGCTCAGGCTCCAGGTTGCTCTGCTGGAAACTGTCTGAGGTGGGCCCTGGATTGTGTGCATTTTCTAGGTCTAAGTCACTCAAGTTCAGGTTCTTGAGTACACCCCAAAGGCACAGACTAGGTTGGGCCTGTGTTTTGTGCATTCCCAGGTCCAAGAAGCTCAGGTGACCAGGTGCTTGGCGAGCACAGTAACCCCCAGGTGAGCCTTGGGTCTTATCGCCTTCCCTGTCCCTGCCGCTTGGTTTTCTGTGTGTACACGGGTGCTTCTCAGGTGTGTCATGTGTCTCTTCTGGGGAGATAATCTCTGGCTATGACACTCCTGGCAGATGTCATCAGCCAATTCCAAGAACTCTTGGTTAGCAATGAAGCCTGCTTGCAGTTTGCTAGAGAATGCCACTCTGGGGCTGCGATTGCCCCTCTCCAACTCTGGCTGCCCACCACCCTCCACACCTGCTTGTCTCTGGAGGGGGATGGGCTGGTCTGCAGCCGGCTAGCTGTCCTCTGGTATTCGCTCAATCCTTTGTTCTGTGAGCGGGCCTAGCAGTGCCTCATGTTAGGGCATTTCACAGGGTATTTCTCTCTCTCGCTCTTATTTTTTTCTCTCTCTGGCTATCCCACAGTTTGGGTTGCTATCTCAGGTTAGTTCCCTCAGATTACACTCAGGGCATTCCAGCCCAGTTCTTTCTTTCCATTTTTTTATTTCATTTTATTTTTTAACTTTACAATATTTTATTTGTTTTGCCATATATCAAAATGAATCTGCCACAGGTATACATGTGTTCCCCATCCTTAGCCCTCCTCCCTCCTCCCTCCCCATACCGTCCCTCTGGGTCAACCCAGTGCACCGGCCCCAAGCACCTAGTATCCTACATTGAACCTGGACTGGCGACTAGTTTCATACATGATATTTCACATGTTTCAATGCCATTCTCCCAAATCATCCCACCCTCTCCCACTCCCACAGAGTCCAAAAGACTGTTCTATGCATCAGTGTCTCTTTTGTTGTCTCATACACAGGGTTATTGTTACCATCTTTCTAAATTCCATATATATGTGTTAGTATACTGTATTGGTGTTTTTCTTTCTGGCTTACTTCACTCTGTATAATAGGCTCCAGTTTCATCCACCTCATTAGAACTGATTCAAGTGTGTTCTTTTTAATGGCTGAATAATACTCCATTGTGTATATGTACCACAGCTTTTTTATCCATTCATCTGCTGATGGACATCTAGGTTGCTTCCATGTCCTGGCTATTATAAACAGTGCTGCAATTAACATTGGGGTACACATGTCTCTTTCCCTTCTGGTTTCCTCAGTGTGTATGCCCAGCAGTGGGATTGCTAGGTCATAAGTCAGTTCTATTTCCATTTTTTTAAGGAATCTCCACACTGTTCTCCATAGTGGCTGTACTAGTTTGCATTCCCACCAACTGGCCCAGTTCTTACCCTAAGCAATGCAGCTCCCACCTCCCTGTTCAGCCCCCACTTGGTGGTTGCAGCTGCGAGCGCTGGGAGTTGCCATTAGGCACGCATTCTGTGGGTTAATTATTTATTTATTTATTTTTCCTCCTGGTTATGTTGCCCTCTGAGATTCCAAGATTCCTCACAGACCCGCCAGTGAGACCATTTCCTGGTGTTTGGAAACTTCTCTTTTAAGACTCCCTGAGACAGATCTCCATCCCTACCTCTTTTGTCTCTCTTTTTATCTTTTATATTTTGTCCTACCTTCTTTTTAAGACAATAGGCTGCATTTCTGGGTGCCTGATGTCTTCTGCCAACATTCAGAAGTTGTTTTGTGGAATTTTCTCAGCGTTCAAATGTTCTTTCAATGAATTTGTGGGGGAGAAAGTGGTCTCCCCATCCTATTCCTCTGCCATATTAGGACCGCCCCCCCCCCCGTCTTAGTCTTTTGAATGTTGAATTTTAAACCAGCTTTTTCACTCTCTGTTTTCACGCTCTTCAAGAGGCTTTTTGTTTCCTCTTCACTTTCTGCCATAAGGGTGGTGCCAACTTCATATCTGTGGTTGTTGACATTTCTCCTGGAAATCTTGATTCCACTTGTGATTCATCCAGATTGGCATTTCTCATTATGTACTCTGCATAGAAGTTTAATAAGCAGGGTGACAATTACAGCCTTGTACTGCTGCTGCTGCTAAGTCACTTCAGTTGTGTCAGACTCTGTGCAACCCCATGGACAGCAGCCCACCAGGCTCCTCTGTCCATGGAATTTTCTAGGCAAGAGTACTGGAGTGGGTTGCCATTTCCTTCTCCACAGCCTTGTACTACTCCTTTCCCAATTCTGAACCAGTCATTTGCTCCTTGTCTGGTTCTGTTTATTCTGGGCTGGCATACAGTTTTCTCAGTAGACAGGTATGGTGGTCTGGTATTCCCATCTCTTTAAGGATTTTCCAGTTTGTTGTGATCCACACAAAGGGTTTAGCATAGCCAATGAAGCTTAAGTATATATATTTTATGGAGTTTTCTTGCTTTTTCTGTGATACAATGAATGTTGGCAATTTGATCTGGTTCCTGTCTTTTCAAAACCCAGCTTTTATATTTGGAAATTCTCAGTTCATGTACTGCTGAAGCCTAACTTAAAAAATGTTTAGCATAACTTTACTATCATGTGGAATGAATGCAGCAGTATGGTCTTTTGAATATTCTTTGGCATCGCCCTTCTTTGGGATCGGAAAGAAAACAGTAACAGTAATAAAATTGGTTAAAATTACAACAGGAAAAATGAAGAATATAATACTCTCAAAACTCTCTGTAACTATGATTTATTTGCCTTGGTTCTAATTTTTACTAGTTAACTCTCTGTTTAGTAACATAAAAAAATAAGTTGACATACCAAGGATTTCACTATCTTCCAATCTGCCCATTAATATAGTTTGTATTTAATGCCTTATGTTACAATCTGCAGTGTCTTGTGTTGGTTTAGTTTAGTAGTAATCAAGATATATTTAATTTTTTCTTTACTAATTAGAAGCTAAGAAAATCCATACCATGGTGTAGAAAAATTTGATATGGCAAACTATTAGTTCCAAAATGTAATTAAGATAATCTCAACCAGCAGTTCACACACTTCTTGATCTCAGAAAGAACCCAAAGTGCTTTGGTTATGTGGATTATACCTATTAATAATTTCTGTATTAGAAATTAATTGAAAAATATATTAATTAAAATTTTAACAATATTAAACCCATGATATGTTCATAATAGAGTATATTATGAAAAATAACTATTATTTCTAAAACAAAATAGTTAGGATTCTATCTTACCAGAAGACAGCTGGATTCTTCTATCAAATTCTGCATTCAGTACTTTGAGACATCTCTTTATTTAAAGAATGTGAATAAAATCTGGTTTTGAGCAAGTTTTAGAAAATGAAAGGCTGTTTTAATAGTGTTTATAGATAGGGAGATATATTTTTGATACTATAGTGAACTGTACATTACTATTTTCTTAATGATTATTTATATTTAGATTACAGAACTCTCAATGTACTTCTTATAATGTTATGTTAAATTTCATCTGTATATCTTGCACTTGAGATGAATTTTTTGTGCATGTATGATTTTTTTTAATTTTTTATTATCTTTTTAATTTATTTATTTTATTTTGAGGTTAATTACTTTACAATATTGTATTGGTTTTGCCATACATTGACATGAATCCACATGGGTGTACACATATTCCCCATCCTGAACCCCCCTCCCACCTCCCTCCCCATACCATCCCTCTGGGTCATCTCAGTGCACCAGCACCGAGCATCCTGTATCATGCATTGAACTTGGACTGGCGATTCATTTCACATATAATATACATGTTTCAATGCCATTCTCCCAAATCATCTCACCCTCGCCCTCTCCCACAGAGTCCAAAAGACTGTTCTATACATCTGTGTCTCTTTTGCTGTCTCGTATACAGGGTTATTGTGACCATCTTTCTAAATTCCATATATATGCGTTAGTATACTGTATTGGTGTTTTTCTTTCTAGCTTACTTCACTCTGTATTACAGGCTCCAGTTTCATCCACCTCATTAGAACTGATTCAAATGTATTCTTTTTTATAATAGTCAGGACATGGAAGCAACCTAGATATCCACGAGCAGATGAATGGATAAGAAAGGTGTGGTACATATACGCAATGGAGTATTACTCAGCGTGTATGATTTTGTACATCACATATTATTCATTTGGAAAAAAAATAATTGTTCTTGTGGTTAGGCAGAACACATGAATGTGATACATTTCATCACATAATAAAAAAGAAAAAGAAAGATGATATTAGTTAATATCACAACTGATCTTGTCAGGAAATTTTTTAAGCTGTACATGTCTATGGTGATCTGTACGGAATTCTAATATTTCTTGAAAGTTCAAATTTTATCAATGGTCAAAAATATCCTGGTTTCCCTTTGAAGTGAAAGGTTCAGTGTGAATTTTTCAGAATATGTATGCCAAATTTCCATACATGAATATGGTAGTCTCTTTATCTGTCATTCTTTGAAGTAAAAATAGTTTCATGAAAAATTATATATTTCAGCCAGAGATTCAAACAATTGAAAATAGTTTTCTTCTCAAGATAATTATCATGCTTCAGTATGTTTATGTTCCCTTTGGTTCCTGAAAGAAAGAAGGTTAGTTCACTTCAGCTCAGTTCTGTTGCTCAGTCATGGCCAAGTCTTTGCAACACCACGGACTGCAGCATGCCAGGCTTCCCTGTCCATCACCAACCCCCAGAGCTTGCTCAAACTGATGTTTGTCGAGTTGGTGATGTCATCCAAGCATTTTATCCTCTGTAGTCACCTTCTCCTCCTACGTTCAATCTTTCCCAGCATCCGAGTCTTCTAAGGAATCAGTTCTTCACATCAGGTGGCCAAAGTTTTGGAGCTTCAGCTTCAACTTCAGCATTGGTCCTTCCAATCAATACTCAGGATTGATTTCCTTAAGGATTGACTGGTTTGATCTCCTGGCACTTCAACAGACTCTCAAGAGTCTTCTCCAAAAACACAGGCCAAAAGCATCAATTCTTCAGCACTCAACTTTCTTTATAGTCCAACTCTCACATCCATACTTGACTACTGGAAAAACCATAGCTATGACTAGATGGTAAAGTAATGTCTTTGCTTTTTAATATGCTGTCTAGGCTTGTCATAGCTTTTCTTCCAAGGAACAGGTGTCTTTTAATTTCATGGCTGCAGCCAAGAAAGAAAGAAAAATATGTATTATTTTTGACAGCTAGTTAAAATTGGTAGAAATTAATTTTTAGGAATTATTTTCTAGAAACATTGCCTAGAAATGTAGTTGTGAAAAAGTGAAAGTGAAAGTAAAGAGATGACCAAATGTAACTTATGATAGACACCAGAAAAACACAATGTGTTTACAACAACATGGTTTTCTATTGTTTTTAGAAAATGCTATAGATAAAATTTTCTGTACTTGAATCCCTCCTCCACCTTATTTTTCAGATGTTTTATTCTACCTATCCCACAAGGTCCACCTACAATGTGATTTCTTTACAAAATATTCTCTGTACTCTTCAAACAGCAGTAATATTTCCTTTCTCTGAGTTCACAGAGCTCTATACTTATAACCCATGTTTTGTCACTTCTCAATCTAGTTTTTAGTATAATTAATTTAATAAATGTCCTCTCTTCACAACTCTACTCTAAGTTCTTTTAAGACAAGGACCATAACTTACCAAAAATAAAAATAGAAATGGCCCAAAACACTGAAAAATGTTTTGCTATATTCCTTTTTTGTATTTTGGTGAAATATATATAATGTATAATTTACCATTTTAATTATTTTAAATGTATAATTCAGTGACATTAATTACATTTGCATTGTTGGGCAGCCACAGTGCTAGACATCTCCAGAAAATTTTTATCACCAAAAATTGAAATTCTGTATCTATAAAATGATAGTTCCCCATCCCCTTTTCACATAACCCTTAGTACTTTTTATTTATCATGTATTAGAATTTTATCAAGTGGAGTTCTCATTTGCAAATAAATAATATGTAGAGCTCACCTCTACCTACTAACATATCAAAATGTATTTATATGGGATAATCCTCAAAGAAAACCAACTGGACATTGCCAGGAGGACTCCTGTACAGCCAAGACTGTATGAAAGATGTGCACATAATTGGGTAGAACAGGAAGAAAGGCATCAAGTCAGGAGAAGCCTAAGAAGTAGAAAGTTGCACAGGTAAACACTTGCCCTGTGGATTGTAACCAGGTCAAGCCACAAACTAGATGTCCCAGACCTGGTGTCCTACTTGTAGCACACAAGCCCCTTAGCTGTTTAGAGGATGACTCAGATATATAGAAAGTCTGAAGAAGCCTAGGATCCATTCCTGAATAGTACATGCATGCTAGCTTGTCTCCAGGCAGGGCAAAAAGTGGTCTTCCCTAGAGGCTGATGCCTTGCCACACTCCCTAGTCCTAACTAAGTTAATATTCTGGCCCACACCACAGACTGGCACCAGATGTAGGGCGGTCAGAACATGGGAAAACAATTGATCCAGGGATGCAGAGGTAACACAAGGGCCCAGGACTCAGCTCAGGTGGAGTAGTAGCAGTAATTTTTGGTGCTTACTTAAACAGTGCTCCAGAAGTAGGGTAGACTTCTGATGGCCACCTTAATTCCCACAACTGCCTCACTGCACTCACCAGTCTCAGTCAATGGAACATGCTGGCCCTATCCATTCTGTGTCACAGCTTTGAACAGGATCTGGAGTAGACAACATGGGAAAAGACAAATTTAGGAAGCATCTGAGCAGAGCCACAGACACCTACACAGGCAGTACATCTGTAGTACATGCATCACAATTACTTCAGCACTCTGCTCCTTTGGGACAAAGGTCACAGTGCAGGGAGAGGAAAAAAACACACATATAAAAAGAACAGAGCCAGCTCAAGCCTGATCCTCACTGCTTCCACTTCAACAACTTGAGAGAACACTTTGACCATGAAAGAGTGTAATGGCCATAAAGCAGAAAGGAAGTTCCTTTCAGCACCATGTGCAAGCTCTAGCTCCTCCATCACAAGCCACACCCCTTACAAAGTTGATAGCTGCTAACACAGTCTGAGGAAAGATATGATGACTGGTGATTATATTTAAACCAGCTCTCCCACCAAACACATAGGGCACACAGTCTACATACTGGTGCTCACACATAAGAACAGTCCTTCATAAAAGGCAACTGTTTCACCCACATTCAAAGAGACAAAGTTAAGTACTAGGAATAGAAACTACTGTCAATTGAAAGAGCAAGAGGAAAGACCTGAAAAAATATATAATAAAACAGAACTAGGCAATCTACCTGGCAGGGAATTCAAAATGCATGTTAAAAAATAAATTAGGGAAGACAATTGATCTAAGCAAAGATCATTTTAACAAATAGCGGGGAACTATAAAGAAAGTGAAATCAAAATATGTAATTCAAAATCTTATTTTCAAAGAATTCTGGAAGCAAAGAAGAGCAGACTAAATGACAGAATAACATATATATGACCCAGAAAATAGAATAGTTGAAATCATCCATTCAGAACAGCAGAAAGACAAATTAAAAAAAAAAAAAAAAAGGTGAATGCAACATATGAGACATCTGAGGTAAGAAAATGTTTCAATATTTACATTATAAAATTTTCAGAAGAACAAGAGAGAGAAATAATGGTATCAAAGATGTATTTCAAGAAATTATGAATGGAAACTTCCCTAAACCTGAAGAAAGAAACAGATTCAGGCACATAGAGTCCTAAAGCAAGTGAACCCAAACAGACCCAAACTAAGACATATCATAAATAAAATAGCTAAAGTTACAGAGAATTATAAAGGCAGCAAGAGAAAATCAAGGAGTCATATAAAAGGGTATTCCTATAAAGCTTTCAACTGATTTCTCTGAAGAAACTTTGTAAGTTAGAAGAGAATAGCCTGATACAATCAGATTGCTAAAAAGGAAAAACAACCTAGGATGCTCTACCCAGAAAAATTATTATTTAAGTTCAAGAGGAGTAAAGAAATTCTAAAACAATTAAAAACTAAATGAATTCATCAATACTAAACCTACTTCATACAATTTTGAAAGAATTTTTCTATGACATCAAAATACAAAATGTGGGGTAGGGGTGTAAAACATACAATTTTCTAGAATGTTGTTGAATGTAAATGACTGTCAGTTTAAATCAAGTAAATATAGCTGGCAGTCAATACATAAACCTCATGCTAACTGCACTTCAAAAAAAAACTACATTAGATACACAAAAAATAAAAAGAAATAAACCCAAGAATATTAAAAAAGAAAATCATCAAACCAAATGGGAGGAAAAATAAAGAATAAGAAATGAACAGAGAATAACTTCAAAAACAACTGGAAAACAAGTAATAAAATGGCATTAAATACATATTTATAAAAACTTACCATAAATGTCAATGAACTAAAAGCTCATATATATATAAAATTGGAGAAAATAAAGAACAAAAAGAAAAAAGAAAATAAAGACCTTTCAAGAGGTCACCTACAAGATACTCATTTCAGTGATAAAGACACACAATACTGAATGTAATGGGATGGGAAAAGATATTTCATGCTAACAAATATGACAAAATAGAAGTAGAATTGCTCATATAACAAAAAATGACTTAAAAATCTATAAGTAAAGAAAAAGCAGGGCACTAGATACACTGAAGGGGTTGATGAAAGAAGAGGATGTTGCACTTGTTAATATATACTCACCCAGTATAGGAGCAACTAAATACATTTTTAACAATTAACAGACCTGAAAGAAGAAATTGACAATATCCAGAGTACACATTATTTTCAAGCACTTAGTCAACATTCTCCAAAATAGATCACATACCAGGGCAAAAAAGAAGACTCAACAAATTTAAAAGAACAGAAATTATATCAAGCATTATTTTCCAATTACAGTGGTATGAAACTAGAAATCAATAAGTAAAGAAACAGGAAAAAACAAACACATGGATACTAAACAACATGCTACTAAAAAAAAAGGGGGGGTCAACAATGAAATCAAGAAAGACATAAGAAAATACTTAGAAACAAATGAAAACAGGAACAAAACTCCCTTAAATCTATGGGATAGAGCAAAACAGTTCCAAGGGGGAAATTAATGGTGATATAGGCCTTTCTCAAGGAACAAACCAGAACAAATAAAAAAACCTCAAATAAACAATCTAGCCTACCACCTTAAAGAATAGAGAAAGAACAAACTAAGCCCAAATTACCCAAAGCAGGGTATTTATGTTCCCTACTATTACTGCATTGTTTTTTATTTCTCCCTTCTGGTCTTTAGAATTTGCATAATATATTTTTGTGCTCTGATGTTGGGTTCATATCCTATTGAATAATTGACTCTCTTGTTACTATTTAATGACCATCTATATATCTCACTAAAATTTTTGCCTTAAAATCTATTTCATCTAATATAAGAATCACTATCCCTTCACTTTTTTGTTTTCACTGCATGGAATATCTTTTGTCATTCCTTTATTTTGAGCCCACATATGTCCATAACAGAGAAGGCGATGGCACCCCACTCCAGTACTCTTGCCTGGAAAATCCCATGGATGGAGGAGCCTGGCGGGCTGTAGTCCATGGGGTCACTAAGAGTCGGGCACAACTGAGCGACTTCACTTTCACTTTTCACTTTCATGCATTGGAGAAGGAAATGACAAGCCACTCCAGTGTTCTTGCCTGGAGAATCCCAGAGAGAGGGAAGCCTGGTGGGCTGCCATCTATGGGGTCGCACAGAGTCAGAAACCACTGAACCGATTTAGCAGTAGCAGCAGCATGTTTAAATCTGAAGTTACTATAGGAAACATATAGTGTTTTGTTTTTTTTTTTAATCTATCCAGGGATTTTACCTTTGATTGGATAATAAAATCCATTACCATTTACAGACATTATTGATAGGTGAGGACTTCCATATTATTAATTGCTCTCTGGCTGCTTTGAAATCCCATTGTTTAAAATTCCCATCTTACTTCTTTATTTGTAAATTGATGATTTTTTAATACTGGTATGGTTTGTTTGCCATCTTTTTTTTTTTTTTAATTTTATTTTATTTTTAAACTTTACATAACTGTATTAGATTTGCCAAATATCAAAATTAATCTGCCACAGGTATACACGTGTTCCCCATCCTGAACCCTCCTCCCTCCTCCCTCCCCATTCCATATTTTGCTTTGTTGTTTTCATGAGGTTTACATAAAATATCTTATAGATGCAAAGTCTATTTTGTTATGATAATTTAATTTTGATTGCATACTGCAGTCTATTATTTTGATCCTCCCACTGTTATAATTTTATACTACCATTTATATCATTTTAATATGTTTGTTTTATGTAAAGATCAACAAAGCTGATTGGCTTCTAGAAATGCTGATAAAAAACAGGGAGGAGAGACATAACAACAGTTGAACTACAATTAGTGTCTATCACTTCAGACCACACAGAAATTACAAAAATAATAGTAAGATTTTATGAAAAACACTAAATATATAAATTATACAAATTATATGAAATAGATCAATTCCTTGAAATGTATAAACCACTTAAAGAATAGAGAATATTAATTGTCTTATATATTAAAAATTAATATACAGTTAAAAGCTTCCATAGAAATCTCCATTCCAATATAGTTTCAATGGCACTTTCCACCCAAACACTTAAAGAAGTAACACTAATTCTACACAATATTTTTCATAAAATAGAAGGAAGAAAACCCTTGGTACCTCATTTACGACAACAATGCTGCCTTAATGCCAAAAGCAAAGACAGCTTGAAAGGAAAGCTACAGGCCAATATCCCTTATAAGTTCAAAAATTCTGAAAAAAGAGAAGAAAATATCAAATTCAACAATATATACAAAGTCTAGGGCACCACAATCAAATGGGTTTTATTCCAGAAATCTAAGGCTATTTTAATATTTAAAAAGTATTAATAATTTTCTAGTCCATTATATAAGGGGCTTAGAAATTGTCACTCTACCTTAACAAGGAAAAATCTGAACAAACTGCAAAACCATTGTTTTAGGTTCAACAGAAAAGTGAGGTGACAGACCACTGAACCCAAAGTTGAAGAATCAGACAGGAAAACACAGAGAACCTCAAATTTCCATAGTAGAAACTCACAAACAAAAATATTCACAAGAACCAGGACTGAGATTGGAAAACATAAATTGTAATTGACAAATTGATGGTGACTAGTTTTGTCAAGCTGATAATTAAAATCTCCAAGTAGAACAGATCATAAGGGCGATCTCACATGGTTGTGAATTTTACCTTTAGAAGCTCTGGCAAAGTGAAAAATTAAATAAATATCTCCACACATTTATGGCAGCAAGAGGGGAAAAATAACCATTTTGAAATATATAAGTGCATTATGTCCTTAACAAGGACAGCACTGAGGAGAAATTATTTTCCCAGGACCTAGCCTGCTGGGGTATTAGAGGCTCATCATTCAGGCAAAGAAACACTCAAATCCAGTACCATCTTGTCACCCCCATTTAAGTGGGGTGGGATGGGGTTGGATGGATAACTGAAAAGCACTGTGAAATTTATATTCCAGTGTCACAAGGTTACTAGCACTGTGAAGTTTGTAATCCAGGGTCACAAGGTTACTAAAAAGCAGAAATCTAATGGGTAAGAGTATAGAAGTTTTCCCCTCCTACCATGCATATGCATTGGATTATTAAAGTTTATTCACTGTGGTTCATTCTATCTAATATATCTTGCTGACTTTCCAATTATATATATACACTAAAGAACAAAAATTCACATAGTAAACATCATAACCAAACAGGATATGACAAGGATGCTGCAATTATCAAATCAGGGATTGAAAACAACTCTGATCAATATGCTAAAGGCTATGATGAAAAAGTAAAAAAAAAAATGCAAGAAGGGATGGAAAATACAGGTGGAGAGATGAAAATCCTAAGAACCAAAAATAAATGCTAGAGATCAAAAACATAACAAACATTTTATTTGATGGGCTTATTTGTAGACTTGACAGGGCTAAAAAAGAACAACTACGGTTTAGTATATGGGTATAGAAGTTTCCAAAAATGAAAAGCAAAGGGGAAATTTTAAAAACAGAATATTCAAAGACTGTAGGAAAACTTCAAAAGGTATAATATACACATTACATATGGTGGAGCTATAAGAAAAAACAAAGGAATGAAATAAACATTTAAAGCAATAGTAATAAAGAATATACCCAAATTAAAGTTAGACAACGAGCAATAGTTCCATGAATCTCAGGGAACACCAAACAGGATATATGTCAAAAAAGCATACCTATACATATCATATTCCAACTGTAAAAATTATGTATTAAAAAATCTTGATGGGATTAACAGATGAAAGCTATTATATATAGGCTGGGTAAACAACAAGGTCCTACTGTTTAGCATAAGGAATTATATTCAATATCCAGTCATAAATCATAACAGAAAAGAATACGAAAGAAAATGTGTATAAACATATTTTTCAAACATATATATATATATATATATATATAAACTTGATCACTTTGCTGTATAGCAGGAATTAACACAAAATTGTAAATCAACTGTTCTTTAATAAAATAAGTTGCTAAAAGTCTTGAAAGAAACCAGGGCATCGGAAAACTTACCTATAGAGGAGGAAGTATAAAAACCACATTTGTCTGTTCAGAAATCATGTAAGGTAGAAGAGAATGGAATGAAGAATTTAGAGTATTGAAAGAAAAAACCCAGCAACTTAGAATTTTGTACCTTATAAAATTATCCTTCAAAAGTGAAGGGAAATAAAATATTTTCTTAGACAAGCAAACTGAGCGAACTTGTTGCCATTAGATTCACCTTGCAAGAAACTTTAAAAAAGTTTTTCAGGAAGAAAAACAATATGTATTAAAAATTCAGAGTCACATAATGAAAATAAGGGCACTGGAGAGAGAATATGTTAAGATAAAGCAAAAAGTCATGGGGGGGAGGTGGGGCCAAGATGGCAGATGGCAGAGAAGGAAGTCAGGGAGTCTGTTTCTCCCCACACCTAGAATACTCACCAGATGCTAGTGGGGGACCTCCAACAATCAGACAGACAGGAGAAACTCTTGAATCACCAGGTACAACGTAGGGGTGAATAAGTTGGGTAGGAGAAGTCAAGGTGGCCAAGTACCGGTGAGGATGAGGAGCAACGAGGAGAGGGGAGAGCATTGGTTTAGGCAAAAGGAGAGGCATGCTTCATTCAAGAGATCAGCAGGGAAGGGAGCGATCCTCACAGATCACAGGATTGATTGTAGGAACCTCATGGTTTTTCCTGTACATTTGGCCTCCAGGAGTCTCCTGTGGCCCCAAACCTGGTCCTCAACCATCCAGGGAAGCCTCCACCACTGAGGGAAGCATCCACCATCCATTGCCCTCTCCATCCTCCCGGTATCATCCAAGAGCTCCCTCTGTGCCCATGTAGGTCCTGTTGGTATGAGAGGAAGGCGGAAGGAGAAAGAAGCAGATTAGTCAAGGGAGGATGCCTCAGAGTTCGAGGATCAGGAAACCTACCCAGTGTTCCTCTGCCCTCACAGCCCCAGGGAGACTCCTGAGACCTTGGTCCAGGTCCTCCATCCTCTTGATACCCCTCTGCCTTCCAGGGCCCCTTCTGTCCTCCAGATCACCTTCTGTCCACATAGGTTTTACGGGTGTAAGAGGGAGGGGGAATAAAGAAGAGCCAGGTTGGCCACCGGAGGATCACTTGGGGTGTGGAGGAGTGGAGAATCTTCCTGATGTTCCCCCACTTATTCAGCCTCTGGGGGTCTCCTGGAGACTGGGGCCTGATCCTTTACACCCTGAAGCCAGAAGCACTCCAGAGACCCTTCAGCTGGGCTGAGCTCAGGCCCTGCCCCCCACTCCTACCCAGGGCCTCTTCAAGTGGTGTGGACAGGAAGCCAGAACTCTGCCCCTGTCTAAATACCACCTCCACCTAAACCTCACCACCCATTAAACCTTTCCCCAAGTAGACCCTGCCCCATACAGTGAAGGATTTTGCTACATTTTTTTGCTCTCTTGTTTTCTTATTCTTTACCAGTGGAATTCAGTTTTACTGTCTAGTGGTTGTTTCATATATATTCTTATTATTTGTTTTATAAACTTAGTTTATTTTTTATTCTTTACTATTTTTCTGCTCCTTTCTATTTTTTACTGTTTTTTTTTTGTTTGTTTGTTTGTTTGTTTTTTTCCTAGTTGAGATAAGTTTTAGCTTCCAGGGCATGCTTCATATGCATTGATTTTTTTCTAATATATATGTTAATTTTCTAAATTTATTATATTTTTTATTCTTTGCTATTGTTTTGCTCCTTTATTTTCCCTTTTTGTTTTTTGCCATACCCTGCAGCTTACAGGATCCTGGTTCATAGGCCAGAGATCAGGCCTGAGCTCTTGTGGCGGGAAGGCCCTGACCTGATGGACAAAGATAAAGCATCAAGCCCCAGGGGATATTAATCAGAGTGAAGTATTTCAGAGGTCCACATCTAAACACCAAACCATGTTTTCCCAAAGGCTTGCAAACTCCACTGCTGGAACCCTCAGGCTAAACAGTCAGTAAGAAAGAAACACAGTCCCACTCATCAAGCAAACAAACAAACAAAAAGACAAAAAAATATGTTGGAGGTAAAGGTACAAGGCAAAAACCTACAAGATTAAATAAATGAAGAGGAAATAGGCAATCAATATGAAAAAAAGAATTTACAGTAATGATGGTTAAGAAGTTCCAAACTCTCACAAACAGAATGAAGAAAATGCAATAAGTATTTAACACATTTAACAAGGAATAAAGAATTAACTAAAATTAAAAATACTCTAAAGGAAATCAGTAGCTGAATAACTGAGGCAGAGGAAAGGATAAGTAAGATGGAAGACAGAATGGTCAAAATAACTGTGAAGGAGAAGAATGGAAAAAAAGAATGAAAATAATCAAGAGAGTCTCAGAGGCCACTGGAATACTACTAAATGTACCAGCATTCGAGTTATAGGGGTCCCATAAGAGGTCAAGAAAGATAGAGGATCTGAGAAAATACTTGAAGAGATTATAGCCAAAAATTTCCCTAACATTTGTAAATAAATTGCCACTGAAGTATAAACACTTTTAGAAAGGTGCTGAGACATATTAAGCAAACCAATAAAAATTAAATATGAAGGAAACTGTTGAAAAGAGCAAGGGAAAAGAAATAAGTAGCATACAAGGGAATCCCCAGAAGGCTCTCAACTGAATTTTCAGCAGAATTCTTCAGGCCAGAAGGGAGTGTGTGACAATATATATTTAAAGTGATGAAAGGGAAAAACCTATAACCAAGATTACCCAGTAAAGATCTCATTCATATTTGAAGTAGAAATCAAAACTTCACAGACAAACAAAAGGTAACCAGTTTTCAAACAAATGCTAAAGCAAACTCTCTAGGCAGGAAGGAAGAGAAGAAACACACACACACACAACAAACTCCAAAAAATTAAGAAAATGGAAATGGAAACATACATATCCATAACTATGTTAAATGCAAATGGATTAAATTCATCAACCAAAAGACAGTCTGTCTGAATGGACATGGAAACAAGACCTGGGTATATATTGCCTATAACAGACCCACTTCAAACCTAATGGCACATGCAGATTGAAAGGGAGGTGATGGAAAATACACTCCATGCAATTGAAAAACAAAGGAAAGCTGGGGTAGCAATACGCAAATCAGGTAAAATAGACTTTAAAATAAAATCTTTTAAAAGAGTTGAGGAAGGACACTACATAATGATCAAGGGATTGTTCCAAAAAGATAATATAATAGTCACAAATATTTATGCACCCAATATAGTAGCACCTCAATGTATAACACAAATGCTAAGAACCATAAAAGGGGGAAAGTGACAGTAACATGATAATAGTATAGGACTTTAATACCCCAATTTCACCAATGGACATGTCATCCAGACAGAAAATTAACAATGAAATGAAATTCTTAAGTGACATATTAGATCAGACGGTCCTAATAGATATGTATATGAACTTTCATCCCAAAGAAGCAGAATACACATTTTTCTTAAGTACACATGAAACATTCTCTGGATTAGATCATATCTTGAGTCACAAATCAAGCCTTGATCAATTTCAGAAAATTGAAATGATATCAAGCATCATTTCTGAATACAAGGCTATGAGATTAGATTTCAATGACAGGAAAAAAAAAAAACTGTAAAAAGCACAAACACACGGAGGCTAAACAATAAAATACTAAATAACTAAGAGGACACTGAAGAAATAGAAGAGGAAATTTTAATAATGCTTAGAAACACATGATAATAAAAATATAATGGCTCAAATCCTATGGTATGCAGCAAAAGCATTAGTGTGAGGGAGTTTACAACAATACAATCCTACCTCAAGAAGTGATAAAAACACCAATTAGACAAGCCTACCTTACATCTAAAGCAACTAGAAAAAGAAAAAAAAGAAAGTTGGTACAAACAAAGAAACCATAAAGATCAGAATAGAAATATATATATTTTTTAATGAAGAAAACGATAGCAATAATCAGTAAAACTAAAATCTAATTATTTGAGAAGATAAACAAAATTGACAATGAGCCTACCTCAAGAAGGTTCAAGTAAATAAAATCAGAAATGAAAAAAGAAAAAATCACAATAGGCAATGCGGTAATACAAAGGACCACAAGAGACTAATATGAGCAACCATACAACAATAATATGGACAACTTGGAAGAAATGGACTGATTCTTGGAAAAGTTCAACCTTGCAAGAATGAATCAGGAAGAAATAGAAATCATGAACAAATCAATCAGAAGCACTGAAACAGAAATTGTGATAAAAAAATCTTCCAACAAACAAAAGCCTAGGGCAGATGGTTTCACAGGCAAATTCTAACAAACATTTAGATAAGAGCTAACATCAATCTTGCTCAAACTATTCCAAAAAGTTGGAGAGGAATGAAAACTTCCAAACTCATTCTACAAGATCTTTATCACATTTACATTAAGATCAGACAATATCACAATGAAAGAGAATTACAGGCCAGTATCAAAGATGAACACAGATGCAAAAATCCTCAACAAAATAGTTTGTTTAAATTGAAATCATTAAATTTGTTAATATTGTGTATTACATTGATTGATTTGTGTATATTTAAAAATCCTTGCAGCCCTTGGATAAACTCTACTTGATCATGGTGTATGATCCTTTTAATGTGTTGTTGGATTCTGTAGGCTAGAATTTTATTGAGAATTTTGAATCTAAGTTCATTAAAGATATTGACCTGTAATTTTCTATTTTTGTGATATCTTTATATGATTTTGGTATCAGGGTGATGGTGGCCTCATAGAATGAGTTTGGAAATGTTCCTTCCTCTGTAATTTTCAGAACAGTTCAAGAATGATAGGCATTAGCTCTTCTCTAAACATTTGATAGAATTCACCTGTGTAGCCATCTGGAATTGGGCTTTGTTTTTTTTTTTGTTTTTTTTTTTGTTTGTTTTTAATGTGATCACAGTTTCGATTTCAGTGCTTCTGACTGGCTTGTTCATAATTTCTATTTCTTACTGATTCAGTCTTGTAAGGCTGAACTTTTCTAAGAAAAGTTCATTTTTTTCCAGATTGTCCATGTTATTGACATATAATTGCTCATAATTTTTCTCTTATGGCCCTTTGTGTTTATGCATTGTCTGTCATAACCTCTCCTTTATCATTTCTAATATTGTGGCTTTGAGTTGTCTCCCTTTTTTTCTTGATGAGTCTGGCTCATGATTTGCCAATTTTCTCTTCTCCAAAAACCAACTTTTAGTTTTATACATCTTTACTAATTTTTTTCTTTCATTTCTTTTTCATTTACTTCTGCTCTGATCTTTATGATTTCTTTCCTTCTACTAACTTTGTTGTTGTTGTTGCTGATATTCTTTTTTCCAGTTTTTATTGGTATAAAGTTAGGTTATCTTTTCAATATTTTTTTCTTGTTTTTTGAGTTAGGCTTGTATTGCTATAACCTTCTCTCTTCAAACTGCTTTTGCTGCCTCCCATAGATTTTGAGTCATCATAATTTCACTGTCATATGTTTCTAGGAATTGATTTCTCCTTTTGCTTCTTCAGTAAACTGTTGGTTATTTAGAAAAGTATTGTTTAAGATCCATGTGTTTATCCTTTTTACAGTTTTTTTTTTCCTACAATTAATATTTACTCTCATAGTGTTGTGGTCAGAAAAGATGCTTGATATGACTTCCATTTTCTTAAATTTACTGAGGATTTGTTTGTGACCCAAGATGTGGTTTTTCCTGGAGAATATTCCATATGCACTTCAGAAGAAAGTGCATCCTTTTGCATGTGGATAGAATGTTCTGAATATATCAATGAGATTCATCTGGTCTAATGTGTCATTTGAGGCTTGTGTTTCCCAATTAATTTTCTGTTTTGAAGATTTGCCCATTGGTGTAAATGAGGTGTTAAAATGTCCTCTTATTGTATTACTGTTGATTTCCACTTTTACATGTGTTAGTGTTTGCCTTATGTATTGAGGTGTTCCTATTTTGGGTGGGTAAATATTTACAATTGTTAATTTTTCTTCCTGGATTGATCCCTTGATCATTGAGTAGTGTCATTCCTTATCTCTTATAATATTATTTAAGGTCTATTTTGGCTGATATAAGAATTGCTATCACTGCTTTATTTTTATTTCTATTTGCAAGAAGTTTCTTGTTTTATCCTCTCACTTTGAGTCTCTATGTACCTCTAGGTCTGAAGTGAGAGTCTTGTGGATAGCATACATATGGGTCTTGTTTGTGTATTCATGATGTCAGTCTGTGTCTTTTTGTTGTTGCACTTAATATATTTAGATTTAAAGTAATCATTGATATATATATTCACATCGGCATTTTCTTAATTGTTTTTAGCTTCTTTTTTTTCTTTTTTTGAAGGTCTTTCCCTTTTCTTTTGTTTCCTGCTAATATAAGCCCCTTTATAATTTGTTGTACAGCTGGTTTTTTGGTGCTAAGTTCTCTTAACTTTTACTTGTCTGTAAAGCATTTGACTATTGCATCAATTTTGAATGAGATCCTTGCTATGTAGTGTAATTTTAATTGTAGTTCCCCCGCTCCCTTTAAGTACTTTAAATTTATCCTGCAATCTCCTGGCTTGTAGAGTTTCTGATGAAAGATCAGCTGTTAATTGTAAGAGGTATCCCTTGTATGTTACTTATTGCTTTTCCCATGCTTCTTTTAATATATTTTCTTTGTGTTTAATCTAGGTTTGTTTGATTACTATGTGTTGCCACATGTTTGTCCTTATGTTTATCCTATATGAGACTATCTGTGTGTCGGGAGCCATGTTAGGCATTACTGACAAAATGGAGGCACAGCCCCAACCTCCTCTCCTCATCTCGCAGTCATGGTCCCAGGATGAAGGAGTTAGGCCTTGTGATTTTGACTTGTTCTTTCCTTTCATCGGTTGAGTTGGCTAGAAAGAATGTTAAGGAGCTTGAGAGAAGTATGAGAAAGCACAAAGCCTTCTACAGTTGTGCCCAGAAAATAATCTATAAAGTAACCATTGACATTTGTTCAAGGATCTTTACAAAGAATGTCCCAGGATTAGCACATAGGCCGCAGCTTGAGGCCATGGGAAGATTGTTATCTGAGACCTGTTGTGAGGGAAATGTTTATGGCAAAAGAAATTTGCTGAGTTTAGGGTTTAGGAATAATTAAGAATAGCTAGAAGCCTTTTTAGGAGATAGTGATCTTAAGATGCTAGGGGCAAACAGGATTTAGAAAGATAAGACATAAATTGAGGAATGTAGCATGAGTTATAATGTAATCACAAGTTAAGTATAGGACACAAAAGAGAAAGTAGATAATAGATAGTCAAGCCTATTCTCAATATGCCAGCAAATTTGGAAAACTCAGCAGTGCCCACAGGACTAGAAAAGGTCCGTTTTCATTCCAATCCCAAAGAAAGGCAAGGCCAAAGAATGTTCAAACTACCATACAATTGCACTCATCTCACACTCTAGTAATGCTCAAAATTCTCCAAGCCAGGCTTCAGCAATATGTGAACCGTGAACTTCCAGATGTTCAAGCTGGTTTTAGAAAAGGCAGAGGAACCAGAGATCAAATTGCCAACATCTGCTGGATCATGGAAAAAGCAAAAGAGTTCCAGAAAAACATATATTTCTGCTTTATTGACTATGCCAAAGCCTTTGACTGTGTGGATCACAATATACTGTGGAAAATTCTTCAAGAGATGGGAATACCAGACCACCTGATCTGCCTCTTGAGAAATTTGTATGCAGGTCAGGAAGTAACAGTTAGAACTGGACATGGAACAGCAGACTGGTTCCAAATAGGCAAAGGAGTATGCCAAGGCTGTATATTGTGACCCTGCTTATTTAACTTATATGCAGAGTACATCATGAGAAACGCTGGACTAGAAGAAACACAAGCTGGAATCAAGATTGCCGGGAGAAATATCAATAACCTCAGATACACAGATGACACCACCCTTATGGCAGAAAGTGAAGAGGAACTAAAGAGTCTCTGGATGAAAGTGAAAGAGGAGAGTGAAAAAGTTGGCTTAAAGCTCAGCATTCAGAAAACAAAGATCATGGCATCTGGTCCCATCACTTCATGGAAAATAGATGGGGAAACAATGGAAACAATGTCAGACTTTATTTTTCTGGGCTCCAAAATCACTGCAGATGGTGACTGCAGTCATGAAATTAAAAGATGCTTACTCCTTGGAAGGAAAATTGTGACCAACCTAGATAGCATATTCAAAAGCAGAGACATTACTTTGCCAACAAAGATCCATCTAGTCAAGGCTGTGGTTTTTCCTGTGGTCATGTATGGATGTGAGAGTTGGACTGTGAAGAAGGCTGAGCACCAAAGAATTGATGCTTTTGAACTGTGGTGATGGAGAATGCCGGGGACCAGCCCCGGCTGAGCCAGGGTATTCGAAGGAGAGACGGCTAGGCGAGGGTCAGGGAATAACTGCTTAATTACACTTTAATTAAGGATACAAAGAGTAATAGAATAAGGATAGCTCAGTGAGGAAATTCAGTGGAGAAAAGCGGCTGAAATAAGGATAGCTCAGTAGGAAAATTCAGTGGAGAAAAGAAGCTGAGTGGCTTGGTTTATGCGGAAAATCAATATAACCCGTGACACCAGGTTAGCTCTGACCACGGAGGCCGCAGGCGCCCTCTCGAATAGCGGAAGGTGCCCCACCTTAGACACCTTCTCGAGTGGGTCTTAGAAGCCCAGGCAAATAAATGGTCGCAGAGGACATCCGCGCTCCAGATGGACACTCAGCTGGAATTTGGGAGAGAGAGTGACATGGGGAGACCAAGTTTCAGTGAACAAGGCCCGCACTTTATTTTCCAAAGTAGTTTTTATACCTTAAGGTATGCATAGAGGATAATGGGGGAAGGGGTAGAGTCATGCAGCAAGCCAGGCTTTCTTCCTGCAAACTTATCATATGCAAAAGTTCAGGTGATTGACATCATCTTCTGGCCCGGAGGCCTGTTAACATTTTAAGAAACTTATCTTTCTCTAAAGGTGATTATTCCAAAGTCAGGCGCCAGCCTTCCAAAAAGCATTGGACAAAGCGGCATTTTACATTTCTATACACCCATTATATCAATCAATACACTGCCAAGGACACAGTAGGTAAGGAGTATGGAGACTTAGCAGCAAACATTGGCCCAACAAGTGAAAAAACCCTTCACCAATACATTTTCTAATCAATCTTTTAACTACTCAAAGGAATCTGTGTTTAGGCAGTTTAGAACATCTCCTGCCTCTCACAGTTGGGAGGCTCTGAACAATCACATGTGGCCGGAAAAACCCATTCAGGCAGGCTAGAGGATTTCCAAAGGAGTTTGTAGGTTGAAACACTGTCACATCCAAGAATTATTAACTGGAGCTGTAAGCTAACTCTTTTTTCAGAGAGAGGTAGTGGGAGACAGCCCCCCGTAAAGTCAGAGGTGTAGGTGAAAGCACAAAGCAGAAAGTAGGCAGACTCTGGTTTTGGGGGTAGATGCTCGAGAATTTCCAGGGGGACTCCTGAGGCTCGATCCCGCCTTTGCGTATGCCGAGCCTCCTTCCTCATGACCTTTGTCATGGGCGGAGTGCCTCACGCTGTCTCTCGGCAGTGATAGAATTCCAGTTGAGCTATTCCAGATCCTGAAAGATGATGCTGTGGAAAGTGCTGCACTCAATATTCAATATGCACTCAATATGCAATATGCCGGCTCCCGGCATCTCCCCCTTTTTTATTTCTTAAAACAGCCAGATGCAGCTCAGTCGCGAGCTTCTGAATGTTTTGCCAAAGAATCCTGACAATACAAGGAAGAATGATTATGAGAAGATTAGACAGAATGTTTTTTCCAGAAATAAAAGTTAGAGAAGGTGTGAAAAAAAGTCATTAGCTGCGGTAAAATCCAGTCGAGAGTGTTTCAGGGTCTGTATTTGATTATGAAGTTTCCCTAAGTCCAGGCCAATGTCAGAGCTGTTCCAAACACCTGAGAGATGATTTTTGATTTTTTCCCATTCATAATCTGTCTCATTTACCTTTAAAGATGTCACGCATATCCACCGGTAATCAGCGTGGCAAGACAAAGCCATCTTCACTTTTAAAGCCTGTAAATCAGTCCCAATATGCATTATTGCCTCTTCTAAGGCGTCTACTCTCATCTCTAATTTCCTATCTATAGCTTCCTGTGTTGCTAGAGTTAGTGAAACATTTTTAGACATGGTATCAACATATTGGGCAGTATGCACTTGTTGAGTCAATGATATTGCTGCCACAGTAACAGAAGTAATTGCGGTTATTAAAGCTGATATTCCTAAAATAAGTAAGCCCACAAATCGTCGCAATCGCATTAAATCCTGAAGTTGTTGTAATACAGCAAGACTATAGTTATATCAATAAGTGGTTACATTATAAGATAAGGTGGACGTTGTAACACTACAAAGGAGCAAACATTATATTGAGGGTTTAAACAAGATGAGAGCATACATTATTCACAGGTCACTACATTGGGTCCACCAGTTTAAAGTCACATGTACATTAAGTTTTCCAGAATCATTGGTAAAGAGAAAAACATAAGAAGAGGGTAGACAAGCCAAAACAGAATAAGTAGAATTATTTTCTGGTTGGAGTTCGCGCTGCAGCAGCCCTGTCGGTCCCGCCGGGATCTCGATGTTTATCTTGCCTCCCCTTCTGGCGGGCTCCTCTTTTGCGATCGAAGCAATGGGGGAACTGGATGTCTGGGGGTCTGCAACATGGTGAATCAGCCTGTCTAAATTGGAGAATCTGTATTATGTGGAAAAATATAAGCACATCCTCGACCGATAGTTAATAATGGGTCAGGACCCTTCCATTGTCTTGAGAGGGCCTTCCATTTGACTAATGGTTTTGTATTTAATTGCTCTGGGCACCAATGGGAAGCATTGCAGTAATTCCAGCTGAATCAGTATTTAAAATATTTATTATAAAAAGAGCATGTTGCAAGATTTGATGGGGAGAACTATACTTAAACTCCCCTTCTTTTAGTTTTTGAATTTGGATTTTTAATGTTTGGTGTGCTCTTTCCACAATGGCTTGTCCCTGTGGATAATAAGGGATGCCTGTATTATGTTTAATTTGAAACTTTATACAAAATTCCTGAAAAGACTTAGAAGTGTAAGCAGGAGCACTGTCAGTTTTCAGAGCTTTTGGCAGGCCCAAATATGAAAAACAAGTAAAGAGATGTTGTATCACATCTTTACCTGTCTCTCCGGTACGAGCAGTTGTAATAATAACGTGATAAAAGGTATCTACAGTTACATGAACAAAGGACAGTTTTCCAAATGAAGAAACATGAGTTACATCCATTTGCCAGAGTATGTTAGGTTTGAGACCACAGGGATTAACTCCCATAGGTAGACTATTATAAACAGTAGGGCAGTGTAAGCAAGAACGCACAATCTCTCGAGCAGTCTCTCTGGGAATTTGGAATTGATATCTTAAAGCAGTAGCGTATTGATGATGAAGTGAGTGAGAGGCTCTGGCCTCCTCAATCACAGTAGCCACTGTATTTCTGGTTAACAAGTCAGCCAAATCATTAAAGGCATTTAAAGGGCCGGGCAATCTGGAATGAGCCCGAATATGTCCAATGAAAAATATTTTATTTCTTTTCCAAATTTGTTGCTGTAACTTAGTTAACAAATGAAATATGGTAGTTTTATTTTCAGGCAAAACCGCAGCTTCAATGTGTGGAATCAGCCTGACCACATACTGAGAATCAGAGTAAAGATTAAATTCCTCATCTGCAAACATAGCAAAAGCCTCTATGACTGCTGTTATTTCAGCTCTTTGAGCTGAAGTTTTTTGTGTTTTTAAAACTTTTTGGTGATTTTTAGTAACTATGAAGGCTTTACCGTTTGTTGTCTATCAGTAAAGGCTATCTGAGTATTTGGAATAGGAGACTGTTTACATCTGACAGGAAAAATAACTGGATGTCTGGATATAAAATTCAGCAAAACATGTGAAGGTAAACGATGTAAAAATTTTGACCAAAATAGTTTCCTATAGCAATCTGTCAATTTTCAAACATTAGAAGCACATCAAGTTGTTCTTTATTATATGGAATTACAATTTCTGATGGCTCTTTAAATAATTTAATGTTCCGCTTTTTTTCTTTACTATCAAAGTAGCTATCAATCCTGGATAAGAAGCCGCTACTTTTTTAGTTTGAGCGGGAAGATGGACCCACTCTAGGGGGCCATTTTGTCATAAATCTAATTTTTTGTCTGGCTTCCCCAATTACACCTATGGGGGTTTTATGGCAAAGGAATTGTCAAGCAGTTGTCAATTTAATTTTTTAATTTTTTAAAATTTACATTTTAACAACATGAATTTAAAGATATGTTAATTTAGGTCTAATGTTTAGTTTAAGTCTCTGTATAAATTTAAATAATAAATGTATAACCTCCTTATCTCATTTTAGTATACAGATATACCTAAATGCAAAATGTATTTATATAGTTTATACTTGTTACCATATAATATATATAAATCGATATACTTGAATTAATCTTTATAATTAATATATTAATATATATATTACAGCAATACAACACGTACACAGCTAATACCAACCAACACAAACCAATGCACTGCAATGATACATGTCACACATATATAATTATACAGTATATAGAACATATATCATCACAGCACATCAATCTATACCAATTAATATCAGCCACTCACACATTATATTACTGCAATATATATTTAATTATACAGTATATATATAATATGCATATATAGTATACATATTAATTTATATACAAATTAATTAAGTATAGATCAATAAATAGAATTAGGTATACCTTTATTATATTTTATTTATACCCATACCTAACTAGGCAAACTGTAATTATGTAAATATATTTATATTATGTATTTATAACAACATATAAAGTATTGTTAATTGTACCTCTTGTTGATAACTAAGAAATTGAGAAAACCCTTCTCTGAGTATCTCCTATTTGAGACAGCACGTCCCTCCCCCATAGGGTAAAGGGGAGCATAGGAACTACATAGGGTTGAAAAGTTCCACAGGTATCTTCAAACTGCCAATCTAACATTTTTGAACTTTTAACTACTGTGGGGGCTAGAGGGCAAATGAAACAAAATTTGACTCCTGAAATCTATCAGGGCAACTTGCCAATCATCACTATTTTGTAAAAGACTTGCAGTTGATCCTTACTGAGTGAAATTATTATATTTGCTACTTGTTTTCTAAAAAGTTCTACACTTCTTTTTTCCTCATTTTATAATTAATTGTGTCACCAAGCTGGGATAAGATAAAACTATTTTTCTTGGGGTCACTGATAGATGGAACCAATGGGCCTTTTTGTCACAAGCACCTTGTAGGTGTATGTTTTGTGGCAAGAATAATTTAATCTCATCTTTTGGTAATATTAATCCTAATTAACTGATCATTTAAAGTCATCTACTTTAACAAGAGCCGTCTGTCGTCTTAGTCAACTTTCGCTTAGAACTGGAATTAGGATCGCTTTTTAAGCAATCAAACAAAGGCTTTAAATCTGCAGTAGTCCGTTTTAAATGTGGGCGTATCCAATTACTGTCTCCTAATAACCCCTAATAATTTTTGGAAATCATTTAAAGTTAGTAAACAATCTCTCTGTAGCTTCAAATGGGCATTATCAATTTTTAAAACTTTTGGCACCTAAATATGAGAAGCAAGTAAAGAGGTGTTGTACAACATCTTTATAAGCTTCTCCAGTTATCGTTTTGTAAACTAAATCTGGTCTATAGCTTTTTAGATGACAAGTAACCATCTAATCTTTGCTTGAATACTTCCAGAAACAGGGAACTCACTACTCTTCAAGGTTTTAAACTCTCCCTCACCTTTTTCTCTACAGCATTCCCACCCCGCATACCACTTTCTCTAATCCCACCAACTCATTTTCAGTAGTATGTGTTGGCCAGGAGCTGGGTCAGTCTTTCCCAGCAATGTTAAGAGACGTCTGTTCCTGCTTCTAATAGCCCTGAGATTTTACTTTTTTGAATTAAAAGATCTTTTAAAGGCCTTGGAGCTGTAATTTCCTGCACCCAAAAGGCTAGATCACTAGATCTAAACGCTCTGTGGCTCTTAGCTTGAGAAGTCAAATTTTTTCCTGTCTGATAAGGTAAAAGCAAAAACTGTGTTATTTTTTGACTTTTATTAATTTGCAGTTTTAGTAGGCTGCGAGATCAAAACTTTAATTTCTCCAATATAATCAGAATCTACCACACCATACACCACCAAAATTTCTTGAAAAGAAAGCGAGCTACGCCCTAGCACAAGTCCTACAATGCCCTCAGGCAGGGGGCCAGCCACTCCCATTGGAATCGGAGCAACCAGCTAGTCAAGGGTTAATATTGTTGCTAAATCCCCTTAAGGTTTTTCTCTTAGCCTGGGTGAGACCCCCCTGAGGGGGTTTTCTCCAAGGAGCACGCTCTGCATATTGTGCATGCAGTCTTGTTTTAAAAGCTCCACTGTTTAAAAAACTTTTTTTCTTCTTCAGGCTTAGGTAACACTTTGAGAGGCTTTGGGGGCAAAGCAGGGAACTCTTGGGCCCTAGAAGGTGCAAACGGAGGCTGCGGCGATGGCCTTAAATCAGAAAGTGGTGGATAAGTTTTTTGTTTTTTAAAGGTTTGCGCAGAGCGGGAGGGAGCTCGCCAGGGCACCTGGTCACAGCATCTCTTACTGTCTCTCTCTCTCTCTTCTTGCCTTTCTCACTTTTCTCTCACCCTTCTTTTTTCGCTACCCTTCTTTCTTTCGTTTCTTTCTCTTTACCCTCTTCTCTTCTTTAATAATTTTTTTTATCTTTTTCTCTGTATCTCTTTTAACTTCTTTTTTCTATCTTGATGCGTTCCCTGATTCCTTCCTTTTCTGTTCCTCTCCTTTTCACTCTTTAGCTCTTTTTCTAGATCTTTTTCTATTTTCTTTCCTTTTTTTTTCCACTTTTTTTTTTTTTTTTTTTTTTTTGCTTGGGTGAGGCCCCCCGAGGGGTTTTTCTGCAATGAGCAGGCTCTGTATATTGTGTATTCTTTAAAAGCTCCTTTGTTTAAAAGAATTTTTTTTTTTTTTATCTTTTTCAGCCTTAGGCAATGCTCTGGGAGGCTTTGGATGTAAACTGGGGAATTCTTAGGCCCTGGGAGATGCAAGCGGAGGTGGGGTAGTTGCCTTAAATCAGAAATTGTTGGATAAATTTTTAAAGGTGTGTGTAGAGGGGGAGGGGGCTCGCCAGGGCGCCTGGCCGCAGCGTCCTGTAAACCCTCTCCTTCCTCGGGAGGTAGAGCACAGTCTCTCTCCTTTCCTTTGTCAATGGCAGAAAATATGATCTGCGCAGAAGGTGGAGACCCACTACCATCCACCGCTATAGCTTTTCCCATAGGCTATCCCACAGCCTCATGAGGAGGGTCCAGAACATTTTTAATCATATTTATAGGATAAGTTTTTAGTTGTTTTTTACCTTCACCCAAGTATCTAAGTTAACAGTAGCCTCTTTATCAGTTTGAAGATTACTTGTATAAAGAGTTGCCATTCTTAGTTTCAGTGTTACCCATGTAAGAAAATTAAGTATAATAGAAGATAAAGCTTTTAGCTTTTAAAAGATCAGGCTTTTCTTTGGCCTTTTAACATCAGAAACCGTTTTCTCTAAGTCTTCAACACTTTCAACACTTCCCACTCCTCAGCCCTGTCTATCCTACAGGGGGGTCCGCGGCACCCTTGAGTGGGGTCCTAGCCGTCCCGAACATTGGAAGGACAATAGGGCTGGTGACCCAGATTGTCCCGGGGGGGAAACAGAAGGCTGATGACCCAAACTGTTTCGAGGGGGGAGCAGTAGAGCTGATGACCCAAACTGCTCCGTGGGGGAACAAGAGAGCTGATGACCTAGTTGTTCCGAGAACGGGGGAGCAAAAGAGCCGATGACCCTAATTGCTTTGGGGAGCTTACCTTCGAAAATCCTGTCTCGGGCGCCACCTGCCGGGGACCAGCCCCGGCTGAGCCAGGGTATTCGAAGGAGAGACGGCTAGGCGAGGGTCAGGGAATAACTGCTTAATTACACTTTAATTAAGGATACAAAGAGTAATAGAATAAGGATAGCTCAGTGAGGAAATTCAGTGGAGAAAAGCGGCTGAAATAAGGATAGCTCAGTAGGAAAATTCAGTGGAGAAAAGAAGCTGAGTGGCTTGGTTTACGCGGAAAATCAATATAACCCGTGACACCAGGTTAGCTCTGACCACGGAGGCCGCAGGCGCCCTCTCGAATAGCGGAAGGTGCCCCACCTTAGACACCTTCTCGAGTGGGTCTTAGAAGCCCAGGCAAATAAATGGTCGCAGAGGACATCCGCGCTCCAGATGGACACTCAGCTGGAATTTGGGAGAGAGAGTGACATGGGGAGACCAAGTTTCCGTGAACAAGGCCCGCACTTTATTTTCCAAAGTAGTTTTTATACCTTAAGGTATGCATAGAGGATAATGGGGGAAGGGGTAGAGTCATGCAGCAAGCCAGGCTTTCTTCCTGCAAACTTATCATATGCAAAAGTTCAGGTGATTGACATCATCTTCTGGCCCGGAGGCCTGTTAACATTTTAAGAAACTTATCTTTCTCTAAAGGTGATTATTCCAAAGTCAGGCGCCAGCCTTCCAAAAAGCATTGGACAAAGCGGCATTTTACATTTCTATACACCCATTATATCAATCAATACACTGCCAAGGACACAGTAGGTAAGGAGTATGGAGACTTAGCAGCAAACATTGGCCCAACAAGTGAAAAACCCTTCACCAATACATTTTCTAATCAATCTTTTAACTACTCAAAGGAATCTGTGTTTAGGCAGTTTAGAACATCTCCTGCCTCTCACAGTTGGGAGGCTCTGAACAATCACATGTGGCCGGAAAAACCCATTCAGGCAGGCTAGAGGATTTCCAAAGGAGTTTGTAGGTTGAAACACTGTCACATCCAAGAATTATTAACTGGAGCTGTAAGCTAACTCTTTTTTCAGAGAGAGGTAGTGGGAGACAGCCCCCCGTAAAGTCAGAGGTGTAGGTAAAAGCACAAAGCAGAAAGTAGGCAGACTCTGGTTTTGGGGGTAGATGCTCGAGAATTTCCAGGGGGACTCCTGAGGCTCGATCCCGCCTTTGCGTATGCCGAGCCTCCTTCCTCATGACCTTTGTCATGGGCGGAGTGCCTCACGCTGTCTCTCGGCAGTGATAGAATTCCAGTTGAGCTATTCCAGATCCTGAAAGATGATGCTGTGGAAAGTGCTGCACTCAATATTCAATATGCACTCAATATGCAATATGCCGGCTCCCGGCAGGAGAAGACTCTTGCGAGTCCCTTGGACTGCAAGGAGATCCAACCAGTCCATTCTAAAGGAGATCAGCCCTGGGATTTCTTTGGAAGGAATGATGCTGAAGCTGAAACTCCAGTACTTTGGCCACCTCATGTGAAGAGTTGACTCATTGGAAAAGACTCTGATGCTGGGATGGATTGGGGGCAAGAGGAGAAGGGGACGACAGAGGATGAGATGGCTGGATGGCATCACTGACTCGATGGACATGAGTCTGAGTGAACTCCGGGAGTTGGTGATGGACAGGGAGGCCTGGCGGGCTGCAATTCATGGGGTCGCAAAGAGTCAGACACGACTGTCACTTATCTGATCTGATCTGATTAACTTTCTTGTAAAAATCCATTTTTCAAAGATTTTCCATATTTCATTTAAATGTGTGTGTGTGTGTGTGTGTATATGTATGTATTTTAAATGTATTGTACTGATTTAAATGATTGTGATCAATTTTGTATTTTTTATATTGTATTTTTGAGATTCTAATCTCTCGGTTTTTAATCTTTGCTTTTTGAAATTTGTTATCAATTTTGTACTTTTAAGGGTCAAATATTTAGTATCCATTTTCACTTATGTATTTGACTATTGGCTTGATTGCTCTCTCCCCTTTAGACCCTCGCTTTTCTCCTCCTAATCACTTCTATCTCCCTCTTCTTTCTTTTCTATATAACTCTTTGAATCTCTATGGGTGTTCCTTGCTGTGGAGAGCTGTTTCACCATTAACCTAGAAGTTTTGTCTTCTGAATCATGTGTATGGAAAATTGTTGAGGCTACTGTAAGAGAAGGCCCAAAAGCCAGAAGCAAGAGGCTCAATTCCAGAACTTTATAACATCAGAGAACTCCTGACTATCAGCCTCTTTCTCTCTTTCACTTTCTTTTCGTCAACTCTGGAACACCAGGTCCCGGTGCATTAAAGGACCCCAACAAGTGGCGCCTGAACAGGGACACTGGTATACTTGGCATTTTGGACAGAGTGACTCAAGGCTTATTGAGGTCAGGGCCTATTGAGGTCGGTAAGTACTAAGACATGGGTCAAACTGCTTGAAAGCCCCATTATTTCTCTACTTTACTTCACCATTTGTTTAAAGTTCAGGGACTTCTGGTTTCACACCAAGGAATAGAGGCTTGCCTTCAAACAGTAGTCAAAAGTAATCCCTGGTTCCCTGATGAAGGCAGTTTTGATTTAGAAATTTGGCACCAGATCAAAGAAAATTTGAATGAACTGCCGGGGAGGGAGAAAATATTCCAATTGATTTCTGGCCCCTATGGACTCTCATTAAAGCTGTAATGCTGCCATTTCAAGGTAATTCTAGCCCTCATGATATTTGACAACAGACAGAACACTGATTGCATGAATATGAATTAGATGATGTAACTTTACAAAAGGCCCATTTAAAAAAACATAAAGTATTTCAAAATTTTCCTACTAGCCCTGCCCCAGTTGCTCCAAATGCTCCTCCTCTGACAGCAGGCAGGAATCCAGAAGTCTCTCCTTTGTTAGAACTTAATGATTCTGACAATGACTCTCCTGAGGCGTTTTTTGACACCAAAGCTGGCAATGTTCTTATGGAAAATTATAAGTCCTTGGCACAGACTCATATTTGCAAAAAATCAGGACTTATTCACTCTCCTCCACAACAGAGGCTCTCTGAATTACTGGCTTTGCAATCAAAAGTTTCTGACCCCGTTGGTTTTTCCATCTTTCCGGTTGTAAGAAATGCTCAAGGGCACATAATACCTCAAAATGATGGTATTAATCTTTTTTACATGCAACAAATGAAAAAGATATGGCCCACATTCGCCTTTTACTATAGAGCTTCTAAATGTTGTGGCATCTTCTATTGGAAACTTTATTCCCTATGATTGGTGAATTTTAATAAAAGCTTTCCTTAAACCAGGAGAATATCATAAATGGACAATGTGGTTTCATGATATAGCCAGAGATCATGCTAACAAGAATGTTCGAGCTGGCACTCCCCAAAACCAAATTACTTTTGAAATGCTAACTGGTGCGGGACAATTTCATACCATAGAAGCTCAAATACAATGCCCTCCCTTGTTGCATGAACAATTAAAAACAGTGGCCCTTGAAGCTTGGGATCAAATTACTCCTCAGTGAGAGCCTACAGGTAGCTACACTAAAATATTACAAGGACCTAATGAAAGTTATGCTGATTTTTTAGCTAGATTAGAAACTCCTATATCCCAAACTGTAATTAGATAAGAAGTCAAAAAAACAGCTAGAGAAATTACTTGCTTATGAGAATGCAAATCAGGAATGTCAAAGAGGTATTGCTCCAATTCGTGAGACTGGGACTATTATTGATTATTCGAAGGCTTGTCACAGTCTAGGATCAGAAACTCAAAAGATACAAATGCTAGTTGAGACAATGGTTGCTGCCTTTAGAAAGGGAAATGAAGGATGCTTTACATGTAGAAAACCATTTAAAAAGGGACACCCTTAAGAAGGCTAATAAAAAACCTCCGAGAATTTGCCCTCAGTGCCACAGAGGAATGCATTGCGTCAAAGATTGTAAATCTAAATTTAATATTGAAGGAAAACCTATTCCGGGAAACTTCAAACAGGGGACCCCCCCTCCTCCACCCCGGTCTCCTACAACAAAAACCAGGGGCAAATTCTATCTTTTCCCTCAAACCTTCAACATCTGGCAGTGGTCCCGTTGATATACCAACCTAAATGATTTTTTCCTTTACCCTCAAGCAGTCCCTTCTAGAGTACCTACCAGACTTGTTGGATCCCTGCCCCCACAAACCTTCGGTCTTTTGCTTGGCCAATCTAGTTTGACTTCTAAAGGAATTACTGTTCACCCTGAAGTAATTGATTCAGGTTATAAAGGAGAAATTCAAATTATGACATCATCTCAGATTCTATATCAATTAAAAAAGGGGGACAAAATTGCTCAATTACTTCTTTTGCCTTACATTTCTATTAACTCCTCTAATAATGTATGGACAGGCGGATTCAGCAGTACAGATAAAAAACAATCCTTATAGACATCATTGGTATCTGAATATGCCCGACCAAATATAAATACCAAAATTGATAGTAAAATATTATCTGGTCTTCTCGACACTGGACCTGATATTACTATTATTTCCAAACACTTATGGCCCAAATCCTGGCCTATACAAAAAGGTCTCTTGCCAAATTGCAGGAATTTATCAAACTAAAGTACAAAAAATCTATCAAAGTGTTCAGATATACCTAGGTGAAGGACCAGAAGGCCAAACTGCAACACTAAGACCTTATGTGATAAATGCACCTCTTAATTTAATAGGAAGGGACTTACTTATGCAATGGTAGACTCAGATATGCATTCACTCAGATATGCATTCCACATTTCTCCTAGAGGACACTTCTCATTTAACAAACAGAGCAATTATTAAAATAACTTGGAAGAATTGATGAGCCTATTTGGACACAGCAGTGGCCCCTTACAAAAGAAAAACTACATGTTGCTAAAGAACTGATTTTCACTGAAAGTGAAAGAGGAGAGTGAAAAAGTTGGCTTAAAGCTCAACATTCAGAAAACGAAGACCATGGCATCTGGTCTCATCACTTCATGGGAAACAGATGGGTAAACAGTGGAAACAGTGTCAGACTTTATTTTTCTGGGCTCCAAAATCACTGCAGATGGTGACTGCAGCCATGCAATTAAAAGATGCTTACTCCTTGGAAGGAAAGTTATGACCAACCTAGATAACATATTCAAAAGCAGAGACATTACTTTGCCAACAAAGGTCCATCTAGTCAAGGCGATGGTTTTTCCAGTGGTCATGTATGGATGTGAGAGTTGGACTGTGAAGAAAGCTGAGCACCAAAGAATTGATGCTTTTGAACTGTGGTGATGGAGAAGACTCTTGCGAGTCCCTTGGACTGCAAGGAGATCCAACCAGTCCATTCTGAAGGAGATCAGCCCTGGGATTTCTTTGGAAGGAATGATGCTGAAGCTGAAACTCCAGTACTTTGGCCACCTCATGCGAAGAGTTGACTCATTGGAAAAGACTCTGATGCTGGGAGGGATTGGCGGCAGGAGGAGAAGGGGATGACAGAGGATGAGATGGCTGGATGGCGTCACTGACTCGATGGACGTGAGTCTGAGCGAACTCCGGGAGTTGGTGATGGACAGGGAGGCCTGGCGTGCTGCAATTCATGCGGTCGCAAAGAGTCGGACACGACTGAGCAACTGAACTGAACTGAACTGAACTGAAAGAATTGATAGACAATTAGAATTGAAACATATTGAGGAATCTTGCTCTCCTTGGAGCTCTCCTATTTTTGTTTTAAAAAAGAAATCTAGCAAATGGCGCCTTTTAACAGACCTTAGAAAAGTTAATGCATCTATGAAACCTATGGATGCATTACAACCAAGAATCCCATCACCTACTACTATTCCTCAAAATTGGCATATTATTATTATTGATTTACAAGATTGCTTTTTTAATATACATTTACACCCTTTAGACCAAGAGAGATTTGCTTTCCCTCTCCCTTTTCCTAATCAGTTCAGGCCTCATAAGCAATATCAATGGAATGTGCTGCCTCCAGGAATGATGTATTCTCTCACCATGTGTCAATGCTACGTGTCTAAAGCCCTTGAGCCTGTGAGAAAACAATTTCCTGACTTTCTTGTTATTCATTATATGGATGATATATTGTTTTCAGTTCCATCTGTTTTAGAAACTTAATACATATTTGATATAGCTAAACAATTCTTAAAAATCTCTGGGTTAATCACTGCCCCTGAAAAAAATCAAACTGCTACACCTTACCATTACTTAGGATTAATTGTGTATAGACAGCCTATTATTCCTCAATTAACTCAGATTTGTACTGAAAAATTATCAACTTTAAATTATTTTCAAAAACTCTTAGGCAATATAAATTGGATTAGACCCTCGTTAGGCATTGCTAATTATCAACTGAATAATCTATTTAATACTTTGAAAGGAGATCCTAATTTAGATAGCCCTCATTCACTTTCTCAAGAGGCACGAGAGGAACTCTATTTAGTGCAAAATAAATCAGACTAGATTTACCTCTAGAATTATTTATACTCCCCTCTCTTCATTCTCCCACAGGACATCTTGCCCAACAAGAACACGCAATAGAATGGATCTATACCCATTTTAGAGGAATAAAGTCAAACCCTGCTACTGCTACTGCTGCTGCTAAGTCACTTCAGTCGTGTCCCACTCTGTGTGACAACACAGGCGGCAGCCCACCAGGCATCCCCATTCCTGGGATTCTCCAGGCAAGAACACTGGAATGGGTTGCCATTTCCTTCTCCAATTCCTGAAAGTGAAAAGCGAAAGTGAATTCGCTCAGTTGTGTCCGACTCCTAGCGACCTCATGGACTGCAGCCCATCAGACCCCACCATTCATGGGATTTTCCAGGCAAGAGTACTGGAGTAGGTTGCCATTGCCTTCTCCAAAAGTCAAACACAACCTTGATTTAATTGCTCTCATCATTAATAACAGAAGAAATAGAATTAAAATTCTAACTGGCTCTGATCCTCATAAAATTGTAATCAGTTCAGTTCAGTTGCACAGTGGTGTCAGACTCTTTGCAACCCCATGAAATGCAGCACGCAAGGCCGCCAAGCCTGGAGTTCACTCAGACTCATGTCCATCCAGTCAGTGATGCTATCCAGCCATCTCATCCTCTGTTGTCCCCTTCTCCTCCTGCCACCAATCCCTCCCAGAATCAGACTCTTTTCGAATGAGTCAACTCTTCACATGAGTTGGCCAAATACTGGTGTTTCAGCTATAGCATCATTCTTTCCAAAGAATACCCAGGGCTGATCTCCTTCAGAACGGACTGGTTGGATTTCCTTGAAGTCCAAGGGACTCTCAAGAGTCTTCTCCAACATCACAGTTCAAAAGCATCAATTCTTCGGCTCTCAGCTTTCTTGACAGTCCAGTTCTCACATCCATACATGACCACTGGGAAAACCATAGCCCTGACTAGACGGACCTTTGTTGGCAAAGTAATGTCTCTGCTTTTGAATATGCTATCTACGTTGGTCATAACTTTCCTTCCAAGGAGTAAGCGTCTTTTAATTGCATGGCTGCAATCAACATCTGCAGTGATTTTGGAGCCCAGAAAAATAAAGTCTGACACTGTTTCCACTGCTTCCCCATCTATTTCCCATGAAGTGATGGGACCAGATGCCATAATCTTGGTTTTCTGAATGCTGAGCTTTAAGCAAACTTTTTCACTCTCCACTTTCACTTTCATCAAGAGGCTTTTTAGTTCCTTTTCACTTTCTGCCATAAGGGTGTTGTCATCTGCATATCTGACATTATTGATATTTCTTCCATCAATCTTGATTCCAGCTTGTGCTTCTTCCAGCCCAGCATTTCTCATGATGTACTCTGCATAGAAGTTAAATAAGCAGGGTGACAATATACAGCCTTGACGTACTCCTTTTCCTATTTGGAACCTGTCTGTTGTTCCATGTCCAGTTCTAACTATTGCTTCCTGACCTGCATATATGTTTCTCAAGAGGCAGGTCAGGTGGTCTGGTATTCTCATCTCTTTCAGAATTTTCCACAGTTTATTGTGATCCACACAGTCAAAGGCTTTGGCATAGTCAATAAAGCAGAAGTAGATGTTTTTCTGGAACTCTCTTGCTTCTTCAATTATCCAGAAGAGGTTGGCAACTTGATCTCTGGTTCCTCTGCCTTTTCTAAAATGAGCTTGAACGTCTGGAAGTTCACGGTTCATGTATTGCTGAAGCCTGGCTTGCATAATTTTGATAATTACTTTACTATCGTGTGAGATGAGTGCAATTGTGTGGTAGTTTGAGCATTCTTTGGTGTTGCCTTTCTTTGGGATTGGAATGAAAACTGAATTTTTCCAGTCCTGTGGCCACTGCTGAGTTTTCCAAATTTCTGGCATATTGTGTGCTGAAATTTCACAGCATCATCTTTCAGGATTTGAAATAGATCAACTGGAATTCCATCACCTCCACTAGCTTTGTTTGTAATCATGCTTCCTAAGGCCCACTTGACTTCACATTCCAGGATGTCTGGCTCTAGGTGAGTGATCCCACCATTTGATTATCTGGTTCGTGAAGATGCTTTTTGTGTCTTCTGTGTATTCTTGCCATCTCTTCTTAATATCTTCTGCTTCTGTTAAGTCCATCAATTTCTGTCCTTTATTGAGCCCATCTTTGCATGAAATGTTCCCTTGGTATCTCTAATTTTCTTGAAGAGATCTCTAGTCTTTCCCATTCTGTTGTTTTCCTCCATTTCTTTGCATTGATCACTGAGGAAGACTTTCTTATCTCTCCTTGCTATTCTTTGGATCTCTGCATTCAGATGTTTATAGCTTTCCTTTTCTCCTTTGCTTTTTGCTTGTCTTCTTTTCACAGCTATTTGTCAGGCCTCCCCAGACAGCCATTTTGCTTTTTTGTGTTTCTTTCCTATGGAGATGGTCTTGATCCCTGTCTCCTGTACAATGTCATGAACCTCATTCCATAGTTCATCGGGCACTCTATCTATCAGATCTAGGCCCTTAAACCTATTTCTCACATCCACTGCATAATCATAAGGAATTTGATTTAGGTCATACCTGAATGGTCTAGTGGTTTCCCCTACTTTCTTCAATTTAAGTCTGAATTTGGCAATAAGGAGTTGATGATGTGAGCCACAGTCAGCTCCCGGTCTTGTTTTTGCTGACTATATAGAATTTCTGCATCTTTGGGTGCAAAGAATATAATCGATCTGATTTCAGTGTTGACCATCTGGTGATGTCCATGTGTAGATTCTTCTCCTGTGTTATTGGAAGAGGGTGTTTGCTGTGACCAGTGCATTCTCTTGGCAAAACTCTATTAGCCTTTGTCCTGCTTCATTCCGTATTCAAAGGCCAAAATTTGCCAGTTACCCCCCAGTGTTTCTTGACTTCCTACTTTTTCATTCCAGTTCCTTATAATGAAAAGGACATATTTTTTGGATATTAGTTCTAAAAGGTCTTGTACGTCTTCATAGAACCATTCTACTTCAGCTTCTTCAGTGTTTCTGGTTGGGGCATAGACTTGGATTTCTGTGATATTGAATGGTTTGCCTTGGAAATGAGCAGAGACCATCCTGGTTTTTTTGAGTTTGCATCCAAGTGCTGCATTTCGGACTCTTTCGTTTACCATGATGGCTACTCAGCTAATATATATATATGTATATATACATATACATACATACATACATATAAAACACACACACACAGTTCTAATGAGCGTCCAAAACTGGAGCCCATTATACAGAGTGAAGTAAGCCAGAAAGAAAAACACCAGTACAGTGCATTAACACATATATATGTAATTTGAAAGATGGTAGTGACGACCTTATATGCAAGACAGCAAAATAGTCATAGTTGTAAAGAACAGACATTCAGACTCTGTGGGAGAATGCAAGAGTGAGATGACTTGAGAGAATAGCATTCAAACATGTATACTACTATATGTGAAATAGATGATCAGTCCACGTTCAATGCCTGAAACTGGGCACTCAAGGCTGAGGCACTGAGACAACCCAGAGGGATGGGATAGGGAGGGAGATGGGAGGGGAGTTCGGGATGTTGAGACACATGTGCACACATGGCTGACTCATGTCAGTGTATGGCAAAAGCCACCACAATATTGTAAAGTAATTATCCTCCAACTAAATAAATACACTTTTTAAAAAGTGTAAACCAAAATATCACCAAAACTAAAATAATACATCCGTATCACTGATGAACATAGAAGCAAATATCCTCAAAAAATAGAAGAAAACCAACGCCAGTAACACTTTAAAAGGCTCATACAATATGATCAAATTGGATTTATTACGTAGATGCAATAAATGTTCAACCTATATAAATCAATCAATGTGATACAGCAGACTAACAAACTAAAGGGTAAAAACCATATGATAATCTCAATAAATGCATAAAAAATATTTTGAGAAAATTCAACAGTCATTTATGCAAAATACTTCCAGAAATTGAGTATGGAGGGAATCTACTTCAACATAATAAAGTCCATATATGAGAAACTCACAGAAAACATTGTTCTCAATGGTGAAAAACTGAAAGCATTTCCCTTAACATGAGGAAGGGGACAGGGTGTCCATTCTCACCACTATCTTTAAACACAGTCTGTAATCCTTAGTCACAGCAATCAGAGAAGAAAAGAAAATAAAATAATCCAAATTGGAAAAGAAGTAAAAATATCAATGTTTCCAGAGGACATGATATAATACATAGGAAATCTTAAAGATACCATAAGATAAATGCTAGAGCTAACAAATAAATTTGGTAAAGTTACAGGATAAAAAATTAATGCACATAAATCTCTTGCATATCTATATGCTAATAACAACATATTAGACAGGGAAATTAAGGAAACAATAACATTTACCATTGCATCTGAAAGAATAAAATACCTGGGGACAAACCTATCTAAATAGGCAAAAGACCTGTGTTCAGAAAATTATAAAACACTTATTAAAGTAATAAAAGATGACAAAAAACTGATGGGAAAATATACCACGTCCTTGGATCAGAAAAATCAATATTGCAGTGTCTATATTACCACTGAATCTACAGATTCAATGCAAATCCTATCAAATTATCACTGGAATTATTAAAGAATTAAAAAAAATGCAATTTGTATTGAAACACAAAGGACCTTGAACAACCAAAGTAATTTTGAAAAAGAAAAACAGAGCTGAAGGAATCAGGTTCCTCGAATTTAAAGTATATTACAAAATTATAGTAATCAAGACAGTATGGTACTGGCACAAAAATGGATATATGGATAGAAAGCCTAGAGGTAACCACATAAACCTATGGTCACCTAATCTGTGAAAAGGTAGGCAAGAATATACAATGGAGAAAAGACAGCCTCTTCAATGAGTGGTGCTGGGAAAACTGGATAGCTTCACATTAAAGAGTGTAATTAGAACACTACCTAATATTATCAAAATAAACTTAAAATGAATTAAAAACCTAAATATAAACCTGGACATCATAAAACTCTTAGAGGAAAATAGGAAATATACTCTTTGATATAAACTACAGCAAGATCTTTTTTGACCCACCTCCTAGAGCAATGAAAATAAAAATGTAAAGAAACAGATTGGACTTAATTTAACTTAAAAGCTTTTGCACAGCAAAGGAAACCAGAAACAAGATGAAAAGATAAAAATTGAAATGGGATAAAATATTTACAAATGAAGCAACCACCAAGGAATTAATCTCCAAAATATACAAAGAGCTCATGTAGCTTAATATAAAAAGAAAATCTAATCAAAATTTGGCAAAAGATCTAAATAGACCTATCTCAAAACAAGACATACAGATGGCCAAGAGACATGTGAAATGATGCTCAACATCACTAATTATCAGAGAAATGCAAATCAAAACTGAAAAAAACTACATTGAGGTATCACCTCATACTGATCAGAAAATGTGTCATTAAAAATCCATTCTCTAAGTGCTGGAAAGGACAAGGAGTAAAGGGAACTCTTGAGCTATTGGTGGGAATCTAAATTGATAAAATCACTATGAAAGTATAAAGGTTCCTTAAAAAACTAACCATGCGTGTGTGCTTAGTCACTCAGTCATGTCTGATTCTTTGCAACCCATGGACTGTAGCCCGCCAAGCTCCACTTTCTGTGGGGATTTTCCAGGCAAGAATAGTGGAGTGGGTTGCTATGCCCTCCTCTAGGGGATCTTCCCAACCCAGGGATTGAACCCAGGTCTCCCACATTGCAGGCATATTCTTTGCCATTGAGCCACCAGGGAAGCCCATACATATATATTACCATATGTAAAGTAGATAACTGGTGGGAATTTCCTGTATGACACCAATAGCACAGTCACAAAAGCAAAAACAAGTGGCAATGAAACAAACAAAAAGTTTTGTGAATCAAAGAACACAATAAACAGCATAAGAAAGCAATCTACGGAATAGAAGAAGCTAATTGCAAGTCATGTATCTGACTAGGATCAATATCCAGAATATGTAAAAAACTAATCAGCAGTAAAAAAGTAATAGCCAGATTAAAAGTGAACAAATGATTTGAATAGACATTTTTCTTCAAAGTAATTTTTATATTCCACATATAAGTGATAGCAGAATATTTGCCTTTCTCTGATGTAGAAGACAGGAAGAAAAAAAGAAAAGCAGGCCCCAGCAAGGGACACAAAAGGAATTTATAATTATTGATGTTATAAAATGGACGCTATAAGGCATTAGGCTCTTGAAACAAGTCCAGAGGGAACAGTTCATAATCTTGAAAACAAGATATGATATTGGGGTCAGAAAATCAACCCCAGATTGTTTCCCAACTGGTGTCTCGGAGTGACATATTTTATGTATCTGGAGGAAAATCTATAGATAAAAATATTAGTCTTAGTTACTGAGTGGTTATTGATTACTGTTTCTTAGTTACTCAATGGCTAATGATCACTTTGTTCTTTGGCCCTGAAGGCCACATGAGATAGCTTAACTCCCTCCACATTCTTTCTTTCATGGCTGAGAGTATAATAAAGCTGGCCTGGATTCAGTTTCTGCACCTTCACCTTGAAGCGGTATCAGTCCCCTGATCCTTGCCTTTCACTGAACTCTTGTGTCTTGTTTCTCATTCTCCAGTCATATCGCACTTTCAGAAACCCTGCTTGTCAAGCCAGTCTCAATACTCTGACTTATTTCACTAAGCATAATACTCTTGAGGTCCATTTCTGTTGTTGATAAAGGTAGAATTTCTTTTTTCAGGGCAAAGTAATATGCCATTATATATACATATATACCAGATTTTTTTTCTATTCTTTCATCTGTTGATGGACACCTGGGTTGCTTCCATATCAAGGTTTTTATGAATAATGCTGATAGGAATACTGGGTACATGTATCTTTTCAAATTAGAGTTTTTTTCAGATATATACCTAGGAATGGATTTCCAGGGTCATATAATAGCTCTATTTTTAGTTTTTGAGAAACATCCATACTGTTTTCCATAGGAGCTGCACAAAATTATATTCCCACCAACAGTGTATCAGTCAGTAAGTTCAGTTGATCATTTGTGTCCAACTCTTTGTGACCCCATGGACTACAGCACTCCAGGCTTCCCTGTCCATCACGGACTCCCAGAGTTTGCTCAAACTCATGTCCATCCAGTTAGTGATGCCATCCAAACATCTTATTCTCTGTCGTCCCTTTCTCCTCCTGCCTTATATCTTTCCCAACATCAGGGTCTTTTCCAATGAGTAAGTTCTTCACATGAGATGGCCAAAGTGTATAGGGCTCTCTTTTTTCCACAACCTCACCAAAGTTTGTCATTTGTAGACTTTTGGGTAATAGCCATTATGACAAATGTGAGGTGATATCTCGTAATTCTGACTTTCATTTTTCTAATAATTGGACTTGCCTGGTGGCTTAGACACAGGTTTGATCCCCTGGTGAAGGGAGTTGCAGCCCACTCCAACATTCTTGCCTGGAGAATTCCATGGACAGAGGAATCTGGTGGGCTACAGTCCACGGGGTCAAAAAGAGTTGGACATGATTGAGCAACTAACACTTTGAATAATTAGTCAGGTTAAGCATATGTTTGTGTGCATGTTAAATATCTGTATGTCTTCTTGGCAAAAAACATTTCTTCAGGTCTTCTGATAATTTTTTTTGACAATTTTTAAATTTTTTTTCCTGATATTGAGTTATATGAGCTGTTTACATATTTTGGATTTTAATCCCTTGTTGATCATAAAATCTGAAGATACTTTTTACCTATTGTTTAGGTTGTCTTCTCATTTTGTTGATGGCTTTCTTTGCTGTGGAAAAGTATTCAAGTTTAATTATGTCACATATGTTTATTTTTGCTTTTGTTTATTTTACCTTATGGGACACATCAAAAACAAAAAAATTTGCCATGATTTTTGTCAAAGAGAATTCTGCCAGTGCTCTCTAGGATTTGTTTATTTTGTGGTCTTACAGTTAGGTCTTTAATCCATTTTGAAGATTTTTTGCATTCAATCTCACTGTTTTCCATATGGCTGTCAAATTTTCCCAGGACTACTTATTGAGTAGAGTGTCTTTTCTCTCTTATGTAGTCTTGCCTCTTTTGTCATATTAATAGAGTAAATGACAATGTGCATGCTATTTCACTTCAGTAGTGTCCAACTTTTTGCTACCCTATGAACTGTAGCCTACCAGGCTCCTCTGTCCTGGAGATTCTCCAGACAAGAATACTGGAGTGGGTTGCTGTGACCTCCTCCAGGGAATCTTCCAAAAAAAGGAATTGAACCCATGTACCTTATGTCTCCTACCTTGGCAGGCAACTTCTTTACCACTCGTGCCACCTGGAAAGCTTGAATGACCATAGGTACATGGATTTCTTTTTTGGATCAGCATACAGTCCCATTGACCATGCATCTGTTTTTCTGCCAATATTATGTTGTTTTGATTACTGCAGATTGGGGTATAATGTAAAAAAGCATGATACCTCCAGTTTTCTTCTTTTCTGTAAAGATTTCTTTGGCAACTTGAGGGCTTTTGCAGTTCTATACAAATGTTAGGATTATTTCTTCTAGTTTTGTTAAAAATGTCATGGGTATTTTGATAAGGATTGAATAAATATGTAGGTTGATTTGTGTCAGTTCAGTTCAGTCGCTCAGTCGTGTCCGACTCTTTGTGACCCCATGAATCACAGCACGCCAGGCCTCCCTGTCCATCACCAACTCCCAGAGTTCACTCAGACTCACGTCCATGAAGTCAGTGATACCATCCAGCCATCTCATCCTCTGTCGTCCCCTTCTACTTCTGCCCCCAATCCCTCCCAGCATCAGAGTCTTTTCCAATGAGTCAACTCTTTGCATGAGGTGGCCAAAGTACTGGAGTTTCAGCTTTAGCATTATTCCCTCCAAAGAAATCCCAGGACTGATATCCTTCAGAATGGACTGGTTGGATCTCCTTGCAGTCCAAGGGACTCTCAAGATTCTTCTCCAACACTGCAGTTCAAAAGCATCAATTCTTCAGCCCTCAGCCTTCTTCACAGTCCAACTCTCACATCCATATATGACCACAGGAAAAATCATAGCCTTGACTAGATGGACCTTTGTTGGCAAAGTAATGTCTCTGCTTTTGAATATGCTATCTAGGTTGGTCATAACTTTCCTTCCAAGAAGTAAGCATCTTTTAATTTCATGGCTGCAGTCACCATCTGCAGTGATTATGGAGCTCAGAAAAATAAAGTCTGACACTGTTTCCACTGTTTCCCTATCTATTTCCCATGAAATGATGGGACCGGATGTCATGATCTTCATTTTCCCAATGTTGAGCTTTAAGCCAACTTTTTCACTCTCCACTTTCACTTTCATCAAGAGGCTTTTTAGTTCGTCTTCACTTTCTGCCATAAGGGTGGTGTCATTTGCATATCTGAGGTTATTGACATTTCTCCCAGCAATCTTGATTCCAGCTTGTGTTTCTTCCAGTCCAGCGTTTTTCATGATGTACTCTGCATATAAGTTAAATAAGCAGGGTGACAATATAGAACCTTGACCTACTCCTTTTCCTATTTGGAACCATTCTGTTGTTCCATGTCCAGTTCTAACTGTTGCTTCCTGACCTGCATACAGATTTCTCAAGAGGCAGGTCAGGTGGTCTGGTACTCAAATCTCTTGAAGAATTTTCCACAGTTTATTGTGATCCACACAGTCGAAGGCTGTGGCATAGTCAATAAAGCAGAAATAGATGTTTCTCTGGAATTCTCTTGCTTTTTCCATGATCCAGCGGATGTTGGCAATTTGGTCTCTGGTTCCTCTGCCTTTTCTAAAACCAGCTTAAACATCAGGAATTTCACAGTTCACGGATTGCTGAGGCCTAGCTTGGAGAATTTTAAGCATTACTTTACTAGCATGTGAGATGACTGCAATTGTGTGGTAGTTTGAGCATTCTTTGGCATTGCCTTTCTTTGGGAGTGGAATGAAAACTGACCTTTCCCAGTCCTATTGCCACTGTTGAGCTTTCCAAATTTGCTGCCATATTGAATGCAGCACTTACATAGCATCATCTTTCAGGATTTGACATAGCTCAATTGGAATTCCATCACCTCCATTAGCTTTCATCATAATGATGCTTTCTAAGGCCCACTTGACTTTACATTCCAGGATGTCTGGCTCTAGGTCAGTGATCACACCATCATGATTATCTGGGTCATGAAGATCTTTTTTGTATAATTTTTCTGTGTATTCTTGACACCTCTTCTTAATATCTTCTGCTTCTGTTAGGTCCATACCATTTCTGTCCTTTATCGAGCCCATCTTTGCATGAAATATTCCCTTGGTATCTCTAAGTTCCTTGAAGAGATCTCTAGTCTTTCCCATTCTGTTGTTTTCCTCTATTTCTTTGCATTGATTGCTGAAGAAGGTTTTCTTATCTCTTCTTGCTATTCTTTGGAACTCTGCATTCAGATGCTTATATTTTTCCTTTTCTCCTTTGCTTTTCACTTCTCTTCTTTTCACAGCTATTTGTAAGGTCTCCCCAGACAGCCATTTTGCTTTTTTGCATTTCTTTTCCATGGGGATGGTCTTGATCCCTGTCTCCTGTACAATGTCAGGAACCTCAGTCCATAGCTCAGCAGGCAACCTATCTATCATATCTAGGCCCTTAAATCTATTTCTCACTTCCACTGTATAATCATAAGGAATTTGATTTAGGTCATACCTGTATGGTCTAATGGTTTTCCCTGCTTTCTTCAATTTAAATCTGAATTTGGCAATAAGGATTTCATGATCTGAGCCACAGTCAGCTCCAGGTCTTGTTTGTGTTGACTGTATAGAGCTTCTCCATCTTTGGCTGCAAAGAATGTAATCAATCTGATTTCGGTGTTGACCATGCAGTGATGTCCATGTGTAGAGTCTTGTCTTGTGTTTTTGGAAGAGGGTGTTTGCTATGACCAGTGCATTTTCTTGGCAAAACTCTATTAGTCTTTGCCCTGCTTCATTCCGTATTCCAAGCCCAAATTTGCCTGTTACTCCAGGTGTTTCTTGATTTCCTACTTTTGCATTCCAGTAGCCTATAATGAACAGGACAACTTTTTTGGATGTTAGTTCTAAAAGGTTTTGGAGGTCTTCGTAGAACCGTTCAACTTCAGTTTCTTCAGCATTACTGGTTGGAGCATAGGCTTGGATTACTGTGATAATTAATGGTTTGCCATGGAAACAAACAGAGATTATTCTGTGGTTTTTGAGATTACATCCAAGTACTCCATTTCAAACTCTTTTGTTGACCATGATGGCTACTCCATTTCTTCTGAGGGATTCCTCTCCACAGTAGTAGATATAATGGTCATCTGAGTTAAATTCACCCATTCCAGTCCATTTTAGTTCGCTGATTCCTAGAATGTCGACATTCACTCTTGCCATCTCTTGTTTGATCACTTCCAATTTGCCTTGATTCATGGACCTGACATTCCAGGTTCCTATGCAATATTGCTCTTTACAGCATCGGACCTTGCTTCTATCACCAGTGAAATCCACAGCTGTGTATTCTTTTTGCTTTGGCTCCATCCCCTCATTATTTCTGGAGTTATTTCTCCACTGATCTCCAGTAGCATATTGGGCACCTACTGACCTAGGCCATTTCTCTTTCCATATCCTATCATTTTGCCTTTTCATACTGTTCATGGGGTTCTCAAGGCAAGAATATTGAAGTGGTTTGCCATTCCCTTCTCCAGTGGAACACATTCTGTCAGATCTTTCCACCATGACCCGCCCATCTTGGGTTGCCCCATTGGCATGACTTAGTTTCACTGAGTTAGACAAGGCTGTGGTCCTAGTGTGATTAGATTGACTAGTTTTCTATGAGTATGGTTTCAGTGTGTCTGCCCTCTGATGCCCTCTCACAACACCTACCATCTTACTTGGGTTTCTCTTACCTTGGACTTGGGGTATCTCTTCACGGTTGCTCCAGCAAAGTGCAGCCATTGCTCCTTACCTTGGACGAAGGGTATCTCCTCAGCGCCACCCCTCCTGACCTTCAACTTGGGATAGCTTCTATAGGCTTTCTTGCACCTGTGCAGCCACCATTCCTTGGATGTGGGGTTGGTCCTCTGGCCGCCGCCCCTGGCCTTGGGCTTGGGGTCCTGGGGGTGTTGGGTAGCTCTTCCTGGCCACCGCCCCTGACCTCGGATGTGGGGTAGCTCCTCCTGGCCACTGCCCCTGACCTTGGACTTGGATAGCTCTTCTCAGCTGTTCCTGCACCATTGCAGCCTGGCACTCTCAGCTGCTGCCCCTGACCTCGGACGTGGGGTAACTCCTCTTGGCTGCTGCCCTTCGGGCATAGGGTCCTCCCAGCTTCTGCCCCTGACCTTGGACGTGAGGTAGCTCCTCTTGGCCACACTTAGTGTGCTGGTCACAGCCGCCGCCACGCTTAGCACACTGCTCTTAGTGATTTGTTTAGTATGGACATATTAGTAATATAAATTTTTCTGATCCAAAAACATGAACTATTTTCTATGTGTTTTGTATCTTCAACTTCCTATATCATTTTTAAATTGATTTCAGAATATAAATCTTTCAATTCCCTGCTTAAATTTATTCCTAGATATTTTACTCCTTTGATGTGATTTTTGAACCAGATATTTTTTATATTAATAATATCAGGTAATCTGCACATAGTAACAGTTTTACTTTACCACTTTCAACTTGTATACCTTTTATTTCCTTCTCTTGTATGATTTTGGCTGCTAGAGCTGCCAATATTGTATTAAATATAAGTGATGACAGATGGCCTCATTTTCATTGAGAGATCATTCAGGTATGATATCAAATGTGAGTTTATCATATATGGCCTTTACTAATTTTAGGTACATTCCCTCTATACCAGCATTGCTGTTGTTGTTGTTTGCTGCTAGGTCTTGTCCAACTCTTTTGCAACTCTCTAAACTCTAGCCCACCAGGTTTCTCCATCCATGGTATTTCCCAGGCAAGAATGCTGAAGTGGTTTGTCATTTCCTTCTCTGGGGGAATCTTCCTGATCCAGGTATCAAATCCATGTTTCCTCTTTGTCAGGTGAATTCTTTAACACTTAGCCACCTGGGAAGCCCATTAATGAGTTTTTATCATAAGTGTTAAGTTTTTAAAATGCTTTTTCTGCATCTATTGAGAAGATCATGCTATTTTTACCTTTCATTTTATTTATGTGATACATCACACTGATTTGTTATTACTGAATTATACTTGCACTTCTGGTATAAATCTTACTTTATCATGCAATATAATCCTTTTATATACTGTTGGATTGAGTTAGTTTATATTTTGTGGAGGTTTTTTTTCTTTTATATTGACCTGTAATTTTCTTTTAATTGTAGTGCTCTTGTCTGGTTTTTGAATAAAGTTGGATTTGTTGTGTAAAGTTGGATTTGTTGAATAAACCTGAGGGTGTCCCATCCTCATCATTTTTTTTTTTTTTTTTTTGAAGAGTTAAGAAGGATAGGTATTGGTTCCTCTTTTAATGTCAGGACAATTCTCCTGTGAAGACTTCTGGTCCTGGAGTTTTATTTGCTGAGAGTATTATTATTATTATTTACCCATTCAGTTTCAGAATTAGTGATCAAGCTGTCCAAATTGTTTATTTCTTTCTAAAATTCTGTCTTGTAAGATTTCTATTAATTTGTGTTTCTATTAATTTGCCCATTTCTTACAGATTATTGATTTTCTTGGTGTGTAACTACAGAATTTTCTTATGATATTTTGTATCTCTGTGATATTTGTTATTGCTCCTCTTTCATTTATTATTTATTTGAGTTCTCTCTTTTTTCCTGGTGAAACTGGATAAAAGTTTATCAATTGCTTTATCTTTCAAAAGCAGGTCTTGGTTTCATTTTTTTTTTTATTGTTAACCTATATTTTATGTATTTCCTCTCTAATATTTATCATTTCCCTTCTTCTGATGACTTTAGATTTGCTTGCTCTTCTCTTTCTAATCTCATTAGATGGTTCAGAGTTTGTTTATTTGAAATTGTTCTTGTTTCTTGAGATATGCCTGTATGGTTATAAACTTCTCTGAATGACTTTTGCTCCATCTCATAGATCTTGGAAAGCTGTTTTTCCATTTTTATCTATCTTATTATTTTTTTTAATTGTTCTTTTGATTCCATCATTGACCTACTGCTTTTTAGTAATATGTTGATTTGTCTCCAGGTATTTGTACTTTTGTTATTTTTCTTTATCTTATAAATTGTGTTTTATACCAATGTGATTGGAAAGAATGCTTGATAACATCTATTCTTTTAATTTTGTTGAGACTTGCTTTATTCATCCACCATGTGATCCATACTGGAGATTGTTATATGTACACATGAATAGAATGTACTTTCTGCTGCTTTTGGATGGAATGTCTAGATTTCAACAAGTTCAATTGGTCATTTATGCGATTTAAGACTACCGTTTCCTTACTGATTATCAGTCTGGATTATTTGATGTGAATGTGGTGTTAAAGTCCTTTATTATTATATTGTTGTCAACTTCTCCCTTTATGTCTGATAATAGTTGCTTTATATATTTAAGTTCTCCTCTATTGAGTGCATGGATGTTGCTGAGTATAGCATTCTCTTCCTTATTAAGCCCTTTATCATTATAGTATGCTTTTCTAAAAGCTATGACTAACCTAGAAAGCATATTAAAAAGCAGAGACATTACTTTGCCAACAAAGGTCTGTCTAGTCAAAGCAATGGATTTCCCAGTAGTCATGTGTGGATGTGAGAGTTGGACTATAAAGAAAGATGAGAGTTAAAGAATTGATGCTTTTGAACTGTGGTGCTGGAGAAGACTCTTGAGAGTCACTTGGACTGCAAGGAGATCAAACCAGTCCATCCTAAAGGAAATCAATTCTGAATATTCATTGGAAGGACTGATGCCACAGCTGAAACTCCGATATTTTGGCCACCTGATGAGAAAAACTGACTCATTGGAAAAGGCCCTGATGCGGGGAAAGATTGAAGGCAGGAGGAGAAAGGGATGACAGAGGACAAAATGGTTGGATGGCATCACCGAATGGATGGACATGAGTTTGAGCAAGTTCCAGGAGTTGGTGATGGACAGGGAATCCTGGTGTGTTGTAGTCCATGGGATCACAGAATCAGACATGACTGAAGTGAACTGAACTGATACCTTTCCTTTTTTTTACAGCATTTATTTTAAATTCTATTTCATCTTGTTTGATATACCAATGTATCCTATCTCTGCTTCTGTCCAGTTACCCAAATTCAGTTGCCCGAGGCTGAGCATTGCTACCGCAGCTTTCTTGCCATTTCCTTTTTCATGAAATATCATTGTTCTATCCCCTTACTTTGGGCCTATGTGTCTTTTACTCTGAAATGAGTCTCTTTATCGAAACATTAAGCTATTTTGTTTAATAGTCCAATCAGCCACATTACATCTTTTGATTGCAGCATGAAGTCCTTTGATATTTAACACAATTATTGACAAGTATGTACTATTGCTGCTGGAGGAGCAGTATTCTTGACTTGAGAAATTCCATGGACAGAGGAGCCTGACGGGCTACAGTCCATAATGTCGCCAAGAGTTGGACACCACTGAAGGGACTTAGCACTCACACACAGGCATGTACTACTGCTATTTTATTACATATTTTCCAGCTGTTTTTACTGTTCTTTTTTTAACCTCTTTTTCTTTATTCCATTTGATGATTTACTATAGTGATATTCTTGTATTCTTTTATGTCTGGCATTAGTGAATCTATTATAAGTTTTTGATTTGTGGTTGATGCACTTCATACCTGTTGACTTATAGCTATATATACTTAAAAAAAAAAAAAAGGCTGCCATTTAAGCTCAAAAACATTCTAAAACATCTATATGTTTTACTCTCTGCTCACATATTCTGGGTTTTTGATGTCATGCTTCACAACCTCATACTTAGCCCTTAACTGTTTATTGAAATTACAGTTGCTTTTAGGACTTTTTGTCATTTAATTTTCACACAACCTTAAGTGGTTGGTCCCCAACCCTTTCTGTATACTTTCCTTTCCTAGTGGTATTTTCCTTTCCCAGAGATTCTTACTTCTTTTTCACTTAGAAAATTTCCTTTAACATTTCATTCAGGGTCAGTTCATTTCAGTCGCTCAGTTGAGTCTGACTCTTTGAGACCCCATGGACTGAAGCATGCCAGGCCTCCCTGTCCATAACAAACTCCTGGAGTTTATTCAAACCCATGTCCATTGAGTTGGTGATGCCATCCAACCATCTCATCCTCTGAGGTCCCTTCTCCTCCCACCTTCAACCTTTCCCAGCATCATGGTCTTTTCAAATGACTCAGTTCTTCACATCAGGTGGCCAAAGTACTGGAATTTCAGCTTCAGCATCAGTTCTTTCAATTAATATCCAGGACTGATTTCCTTTAGGATGAACTGGTTGGATCTCCTAGCTGACTAAGGGAGTCTCAAGAATCTTATCCAACACCACAGTTCAAAGGCATCAATTCTTTGCACCAGTGCCATACTATCATGATGATTGTAGCTTTGTAGTATAGCCTGAAGTTAGGCAGGTTGATTCCTCCAGTTACTTTCTTTTTCAAGATTGCTTTGGCTATTTGAGTTTTTTTGTGTTTGCATACAAACTGTGAGATTATTTGTTCTAGTTCTGTGAAAAATACTGTTGGTAGCTTGATAAGGATTGCATTGAATCTACAGATTGCTTTGGATAGTATATTCATTTTCACTATACTCTTTCTTCCAATCCATGAACATGGTATATTTCTCCATCTATTTGTGTCTTCTTTGATTTCTTTCATGACTTTTTTTATAGTTTTCTGTACATATGTCTTTTGTTACTTTGGGTAGATTTATTCCTAAGTATTTTAGTATTTTATTCTTTTCATTTCAGTGGTGAATGGAATTGTTTTCTTAATTTCTCTTTCCGTTTTCTCATTGTTAGTGTATAAGAATGCAAGGGATTTCTGGGTGTTAGTTTTATTTCTTGCCACTTTACTATATTCACTGATTAGCTTTAATAATTCTCTGGTGGGGTTTTTAGGATTTTCTATGTAGAGGATCATGTCATCTGCAAACAATGAGAGTTTTATTTCTTCTTTTCCAATTTGGATTCCATTTATTCATTTTTCTTCTCTGATTGCTGTGGCTAAAATTTCCAAAACTATGTTGAATAGTAGTGGTGAGAGTGGGCACCCATGTCTTGTTCCTGACTATAGGGGAAATGCTTTCAATTTTTCACCATTGAGGATAGTGTTTGCTGTGGGTTTGTCATATATAGCTTTTATTATGTTGAGGTATGTTCCTTCTATTCCTGCTCTCTGGAGGATTTTTTTTATCATAAACAGATGTTGAATTTTGTCAAAGGCTTTCTTTGCATCTATTGAGACAATCCTATGTGTGTGTGTTTTTAATCTGTCAATTCATCAGTGTGGTGTATTACATTGATTTATTTGCAGATATTAAGGAATCCTTGCATCCCTGGGAAAGAGCCCACTTGGTCATGATGTATGATCTTTTTAATATGTTAGAATCTCTTTGCTACGATTTGGTTAAGTATTTTTGCATCTATGTTTATCAGTGATATTGACCTGTAGTTTTCTTTTTTTGTGGCATCTTTGTCTGGTTTTGGTATTAGGGTGATGGTGGCCTCATAGAATGAGTTTGGTAGTTTACCTTCCTCTGCAATTTTCTGGAAGAGCTTGAGTAGGACAGGTGTTAGCTCTTCTCTAAATTTTTGGTAGAATTCACCTGTGAAGCAGTCTGGTCCTGGGCTTTTGTTTGCTGGGAGATTTCTGATTGCAGTTTCAATTTCCATGCTTCTGATGGATCTTTTAATGTTTTTTTTTTTTGTTTGTTTGTTTTTTCTTCCTGGTTCAGTTTTGGAAAGTTGTTTGGCAAAAGCCACTACAATATTGTAAAATCATCAGCTTCCAATTAAAATAAATAAATTTTAAAAAGACAGCATCAATTTCCGTGCTCAGCTTTCTTTATAGTCCAACTCTCACATCCATACAAGACTACTGGAAAAACTGTAGCTTTTACTAGATGGGCCTTTGTTGGTAACATAATGTCTCTGCTTTTTAATATGCTATCTAGGGTGGTCATAACTTTTCTTCCAAGGAGCAAGCGTCTTTTAATTTCATGGCTGCAGTGACCATCTGCAGTGATTTTGGAGCCCCCCAAAATAGTCTGTCACTGTTTCCATTGTTTTCCCATCTATTTGCCATGAAGTGATGGGACCAGATCTTAGTTTTCTGAATGTTGAGTTTTAAGCTACCTTTTTCACTCTCCTCTTTCACTTTCATCAAGAAGCTCTTTAGTTCTTTACTTTTTGCCATAAGGGTGGTGTTATCTGTGTATCTGAGGTTATTGATATTTCTCCTGGCAATCTTGATTCCAGCTTGTGCTTCATCCAGTCCAATATTTCTCATGATCTACTCAGCATATAAGTTAAATAAGCAGGGTGACAATATCCAGGGTATGTTTTGTATTAATGAACTAGCTTTGCTTTTGTTCAACTGTTAAGTGCATTTTTCTTCCTTTGCTAAATGATAATCTTGCTGGCTATAGTATTCTAGGTTGCAGGGTCTTACATTTTAGAACTCTGATTATATGATGTCACTCCTTCCTTACATGCTAAATTTCTAGAGAGAAACAAGTGATTCTTTAGGGAATTCCCTTGTATATAACTCTGTTTTTCTCTTACTACCTTTCTAATTCTCTTCTTACATTTAAAGTTGGCTGTTGTAATTATGATATGTCTTGGTGTTGGTCTATTTGGGTTTGTGTTATTTATACCCTTCTGTGTTTCTTTTATCTGAATATCTTTCTTGTACCTGAATATATCTTTCTTCAATTTTGGAAAGCTAACAGTGAAAATGTTATCAAATACATTTTCAGTCATCTTTTATCTTTCTTCTTCTGGGACCCCTATAATGTTAATGTAGATATGCTTGATATTACCCCTAAATCTATAAAACTGTTATCTTTTTTTTTCTTTTCATCTTTTTATTTCCATTATTCTATCTTCCAGATCATTCATACTTTCTTTCTGCTATTTATTCCTTTTTTAGTTTTTGTTTTTTAGTTCATTTATTGACTTCTCTTTCTGATTGGAATTTTTTCATATTTTCTATTTTCTTATTAATTTTCACTGTTTTAATTTTTTTTCAATAATTCAGTTAGCACTCTTATTATGAATATTTTGAATTATTTATCTTGTAAATTATTTACTTTTATTACGTTGCTTTTTTCCCAAGAATTTTCTCTTGATTTTTCATCTGAGATCAGTTTCTCTACCTTTTCTTTTTTTTTTTCCATCTCTCTGAATTTAACTGAAACAGCTAACTATTACCTGGAAGGAGTGTTCTTATTTGTGGTCATTCCTATACAGACTGCTTTTAACTAGTGCTTTTGGTTGGAGGTAGCTCTGTTCCCTTAAATGTGTTCTGTCCTCTCTCCCAGCTCCAAAACTCATGCCCAAGAGGAGAGCAGTGCTTATGCAGGAGTGGCCTGTGCTAGTTTCTGGCTTGTGACAGGTAATGGCCTTAAGTGTGTTGGTCACAGACAGATATCTGAGCTGTCTCTTTTTCAGGCACCAGAAAGTGTTGCCCTCACCCTGAACCTTGCCTAGATGCAGACTTGGACCTGATTTTCCTTTATCCTTCATGTTATATCACTCCTCCCAACCTTTGCCACCCCTGACCTGTTGTGGAGAAATACTGCCAAGTAATCAGGGCCCAAGAGGGCTCTCAGGGTGTATCAGAGCACAGATCGTGGTTGAAATATCACCATTTAGCATCCATGTTGCTTCTGATTTACTGCCTAAGTGTCAACAATGGCTGCCCCACCACACCCAGATGCCACTACAGGGCCAAGCCACTTCTGTGTCCCACAGCCAAACTTTCTCCTCAGTTATTGTAGCCCTACATCAAGTGTAGATCTGTAATATGAAGTAAATGAGACTGGAACATTTGCTAGGCTAGGCTGGAACATGCATAAAGGTAGTCACAATAAACTGAGCAACCACTAAAGCAGTCTTCAATTCACCCTCTCTACTCTGCCTCAGAGGAAGCCATTGCCTGTGCACTCCTCATGAGCAGATCAAGGCTTCCTACGGTCCTTCTGTTAGTCCTAGCATCCCTCCAACCATCCAAAGGTGTTCATCTTCCCTGTACATGACCCCATGCCTGAGGCACCCCAAAATTGGTTTATTCATGAATCTCCACCTCTGTAATCTCCCTTGTCCTCTAAGTCCTCTTCCAGGAGCGCATGTCACAACATGCTCACTTCACTTACTCACCTACCTGATTCAATGTGTATCTTTCTTACAGCCTTGATTGTACATGACTCTTTCTGAAATTTTCTAGTTAGTTTTCAGTGAGGATTGCTCTGCACATACCGATAGCTGTATTTTTTATGTGCTTATGTTATGTGTTCCATGTCCTCTGTGAAATGGAATGTCTCCTGCCATCGTAATAAACAAGGATGTAACAGTTTTCCTCTCACATCTATAGATAGGGATGCAACAGCCATCAGTGATTCCGGACCTCCAAATGTCAATCGGGGCTCCTAAAAGGGAACACAAGTCTGTGACCCAGCAGATGTCCCCACCCCACTCCCTGGTGATTGCTGAGGAGTTTGGGGAAGGGGAATGTGAGAAATAAAAAGGACAGGATGCTGGCCTCAGATAACTGAGATACATATGAAATAAATTACTTCAATAATCTCAGATTCTTGCACATCTTCCCATACATAGAAGAGCACTAAATTCCTTAACTTGCTATCTAGTTTTAAATATTTAACAATAATCTTTTATGTTCAGACTGCCTGCCCCCTTCATTGCAAACTTATATATATATATATCCTTACCCCCTTGTCCACCTCCTTGGATCAGTTTCTCAGGGATACTGAGATGTTGTCTCCTGGGCTTGAAGTTCTTAATATTCCCACCCACCAAATAAAATAACTCAGTACTTTCAGGTTGTGACCAACTTTTTAGTTCACAGTTTTGCCACTGCAAAGGGACCCAGAGCAAATTTCTTTCCTCCACCTGAGCTAACAAGAAACTAGAGTCCTGGTATCAGCAGAGGCCCCTTGTACCCATCTACTTCCTTGGGAGTTCAGGAAGGATTTGAGTAGATCTCTCCTTGTTCTCAGCCTCCTGTGTTGGTTGAAGATCCTGAATTTTTATTTGATGGAGTATAGCAGGTACCTGAACCTCTCAGTTGAAAGATACTGTGAGTGGGCATTTGAAAGACATTGGGGCATACCCACCCAAGGTCTAGATACTGAATGGGGCTTACCTGAAAGATACTCAGGAACACTTGCTCAGTTGAAAGACATAGAAAGGGGCTGGTTGAAAGATACCAGGGAAATACCCACTCAGTGTAAGGCACTTGGTCAGGGGCTCAGTTAGAAGTTACTGAGGAAAACTCAGAGCTCAGCTGAAATAGAGCAAAGTTTCTCCATTATAGTGTTTTCAAATCTCATACCTGCAAGAATCTAGTTAACTGGAGAAATTGAATCTAACCATAAATATCGAGGGGGCTCTTTAATGCATATGCAGTTAAAGATTAAAAGCCAAATTAATAAAACTTTAATGGAAACTCACATTTCTTTGTGCCTTTGAGAGGTAAATATTCTACCTGATTTTTCCAAATTGCTCTGCGTTTGTGTGTCTTGTTGCCCGAATTATGTTACATCCTCCCCCACTCTCTTATTGCAGGTCTCTTTACACTTTAAACCACCGATGCTTTTGAACTGTGGTGTTGGAGAAGACTCTTGAGAGTCTCTTGGACTGCAAGGAGATCCAACCAGTCCATTCTGAAGGAGATCAGCCGTGAGATTTCTTTGGACGGAATGATGCTAAAGCTGAAACTCCAGTACTTTGGCCACCTCATGCGAAGAGTTGACTCATTGGAAAAGACTCTGATGCTGGGAGGGATTGGGGGCAGGAAGAGAAGGGGACGACACAGGATGAGATGGCTGGATGGCATCACTGACTTGATGGACGTGAGTCTGAGCGAACTCCGGGAGTTGGTGATGGATAGGGAGGCCTGGCGTGCTGCGATTCATGGGGTCGCAAAGAGTCGGACACAACTGAGCGACTGATCTGATCTGATCTTACACTTTAAGGTTTAGATGTCTGTTAAGACAAAATTTATTGATGGATAAATGATGGATCTTTTAAAAATTCAGTTCAGTTCAGTTCAGTTCAGTCGCTCAGTCATGTCCAAGTCTTTGCGACCCAATGAACTTCAGCATGCCAGGCTTCCCTATCCATCACCAACTCCTGGAGCTTACTGAAACTCATGTCCATCGAGTTGCTAATGCCATCCAACCATCTCATTCTCTGTCGTCGCCTTTTCCTCCTACTTTCAATCTTTCCCAGCATCAGGGTCTTTTCCAATGAGTCAATTCTTCGCATCAGGTGGCCAAATTAAAGAAGGTAACAAATTATTAAATATAGAGCACTCATTGTAAAGAACTGTTTTGTTGATACCTATACAACAAAAGTCAAATTAAAGTAAGAACTTTTGTTTAGAATGAGAAAAACTCATTTGGGAAGCTTCATTATGGTCTTTCTCCCTCTCCTTCAATGAGTTTTGCCAATATTAATAAGAAAAAAATATAATATCAACAGGAAAATCTTGGAAGGAAAGTCTAGCTTGTTTCCAACAAGCTAGACTTAAAAAAAAAAAAAATTAAGGTGTCACCTCAAATGAATAAAAAATCTTTGGACAGTTATTTAGAATGAGATAAATAGAATATATATTTATGTGATTAAAGCAAGATTTGATATTACTACATTACCTAAAATTAAAAAGCCAAGAAAGACCCCCTAATGATCCCCAACATTAAAAACCAAACAAGTCTGTTCTATTTACTACAGTTTTAAATTATACATTTAAAGCACTACAAAAATTCGGAGAGGGAGGTTCAGACAGTTAGGTCAAAGACTCTGACCCCCTTGCCTTTACATAACTCTGGGAATCCCAGAGCTTTTTATATAAAAGTAGGTAAAGTAGACAGGGAACAAAAAGAAAAAGCCTTCAAAACTCTCCCCTAAGACCAAAGATTGTTGACTGGATACTAATGAAAACTAAAATTAAAATTACAGGATTTTGCAGAATTCAGATAAAGGTATATAAAACTGGTATATTTAAGTGGGCTTTATATAAGATGATTACAGCTTTTATTTTTTTATTTTTTTACATTTTTTATTTTATTTATTACTTTTTTTATATTATATTTTATTTTAAACTTTACATAATTGTATTAGTTTTGCCAAATATCAAAATGAATCCGCCACAGGTATACATGTGTTCCCTACCCTGAACCCTCCTCCCTCCTCCCTCCCCATACCATCCCTCTGGGTCGTCCCAGTGCACTAGCCCCAAGCATCCAGTATCCTGCATTGAACCTGGACTGGCAACTCGTTTCATACATGATATTTTACATGTTTCAATGTCATTCTCCTAACTCTTCCCACCCTCTACCTCTCCCACAGAGTCCATAAGACTGTTCTATACATCAGTGTCTCTTTTGCTGTCTCGTACACAGGGTTATTGTTACCATCTTTCTAAATTCCATATATATGAATTAGTATACTGTATTGGTGTTTTCTTTCTGGCTTACTTCACTCTGTATAATAGGCTCCAGTTTCATCCACCTCATTAGAACTGATTCAAATGTATTCTTTTTAATAGCTGAGTAATACTCCATTGTGTATATGTACCACAGCTTTCTTATCCATTCATCTGTTGATGGACATCTAGGTTGCTTCCATGTCCTGGCTATTATAAACAGTGCTGCAATGAACACTGGGGTATTATTGTGAGATAGACAAGACATATAGATTGCCACTAAATAAATATTAACTAAATCTTCTGAGAAAACTAGTAGAGTTATCTGAGCTATAGTAGTAGTAGTGTTAGTTATTCAGTGGTATCTGTCTCTTTGTGACCCCATGGAGCTCACCAGGCTCCTCTGTACATGGAATCTCCAGGCAAAAATACTGGGGTAAGTAGTCATTCCCTTCTTCAGTAATATTCCAGACCCAGGGATCAAACCCATGTCTCCCACATTGCAAGTAGCTTCCTTGCCATCTGAGCCACAAGGACAGCCCATCTGAGTCATACAAAATGAGTAAAACTGGGAAATAACGTGCAAGGGTTCATAAAAATTTTAAAAATAGTGATTTTGCTTTGATTTGATTAATAAACTCTGAAGGTCTTTTCTAAAGGCCTTATACAAACCTTTAAAGGCATGGTTAAAAGTAATAGAACATAGAACTTCATAAAATAAATTTCAGTTTAATTAAAAATCTTGTCACTGATTTTAATAAGTTTAGATGACAGAACAGTTTGTAGAACTAACAACTGGCTTTATCTTGCAAACATCTAAAAAATCAGAATGTGAATATAGGCTGCAAGGACCTGAGACTGAGCCCAGGTAAGCAGGCAAGACCTAGAATCAAAGAGAAAAAAAGGGGCAGTTTTAAATCTAGACTGCTAAAAAGGCTCCCTCAACTAGATATTACAGATATTAAATCTTAATTATCTGAGCAAGCAATTTAAGATATCCTACCTCTTTGTTAATTAGTAAGTTTATATTGTAATACATGATGCTTAGCTAAATTTTTATTTTTTTATCTTTTAAATTAATTGATTTATTTTAATTGGAGGATAATTACTTTATAATATTGTGGTGGTTTTTGCTATACATTGACATGAATCAACCATGGGTGTACATGTGTCCCACATTCTGAACCCCCTTCCCACCTCCCTCCCCATCCCATCCCTCTGGGTTGTCCCAGTGCACCGAATTTGAGTGCCCTGTTTCATGCATCAAACTTGGACTGGTGACCTATTTCACATATGGTAATATGCATATTTCAATGCTATTCTCTCAAATCACCCCACCCTTGCCTTCTTCCACAGAATCCAAAAGTCTGCTCTTTATATCTGTGTCTCCTGTTGCCTCATGTATAGCGTTGTAATTACCATCTTTCTAAATTCCATATATATTCGTTAATATACTGTATAGGTGTTTTTCTTTTTTTTTTTTAATGTTTTCCATATAAATTTATTTATTTTAATTGGAGGCTAATTACTTTACAATATTGTATTGATTTTGCCATACATCAACACGAATCCGCCACGGGTGTACACGTGTTCCCCACCTGCATCCCCATACCATCCCTCTGGGTCATCCCAGTGCACCATCCCCAAGCATCTTGTATCCTGCATCGAACCTAGACTGGTGATTCGTATCTTATATGATATTATACATGTTTCAAGGCCAATCTCCCAAATCATCCCACCCTCTCCCTCTCCCACAGAGTCCAAAAGACTATTCTATACATCTGTGTCTCTTTTGCTGTCTCGCATACAGGGATATCGTTACCATCTTTCTAAATCCCATATATATGCATTAGTGTACTATATTTGTGTTTTTCTTTCTGGCTTACTTCACTCTGTGTAATAGGCTCCAGTTTCATCCACCTCATTAGAACTGATTCAAATGTATTCTTTTTAATGGCTGAGTAATACTCCATTGTATATATGTACCACAGCTTTATTATCCATTCATCTGCTGAAGGACATCTAGGTTGCTTCCATGTCCTGGCTATTATAAACAGTGCTGTGATGAACATTAGGGTGTACGTGTCTCTTTCAATTCTGGTTTCCTCGGTGTGTATGCCCAGTAGTGGGATTGCTGGGTCAAAAGGCAGTTCTATTTCCATTTTTTAAATGAATCTCCACACTGTTCTCCATAGAGACTGTGTTAGTTCGCATTCCCACCTATATTGCAAGAGGGTTCCCTTTTCTCCACATCTTCTCCAGCATTTATTGTTTGTAGATTCTTGGATGGCAGTCATTCTGACAAGGGTGAGATGTTACCTTATGGTGGTTTTGATTTGCATTTCTCTGATAATGAGTGATGTTGAGCATTTTTTCATGTGTTTGTTAGCCATCTGTATGTCTTCTTTGGAGAAATGTCTGTGTAGTTCTTTGACCCATTTTTTCATTTCATTTTTCTGGTATTGAGCTGCAGGAGCTGCTTGTATATTTTAGAGATTAATTCTTTGTCAGTTGTTTTGATTGCCATTATTTTCTCCTATTCTGAAGGCTGTCTTGTCACCTTGCTTATAGTTTCCTTCATTGTGCAAAAGCTTTTAAGTTTAATTAGGTCCAATTTATTTATTTTTTCTTGTATTTACATTACTCTGGGAGGTGGGTCATAGAGATCTTGCTGTGATTTATGTCAGAGAGCGTTTGGCTTATGTTTTCCTCCAGGAGTTTTATAGTTTCTGGTCTTATGTTTAGATCTTTAATTAATGTTGAGCTTATTTTGTGTATGGTATTAGAAAGTGTTCTAGTTTCATTCTTTTGTATGTGGTTGACAATTTTTACCAGCACAGTTTGTTAAAGAGATTGTCTTTTCTCCATTGCATATTTTTGCCTCCTTTGTCAAAGATAAGGTGTCCATGTGTGCTTGGATTTATCTCTGGGCTTTCTATTTTTTTCCCTTGATCTAGAATTCTGTCTTTGTGCCAGTACCATACTGTCTTGATGACTGTAGCTTTGTAGTATAGCCTGAAGTCAAGCAGGTTGATTCCTCTAGTTCCATTCTTCTTTCTCAAGATTGCTTTGGCTATTCGAGGTTTTTGGTGTTTCCATACAAATTGTGAAGTTATTTGTTCTAGTTCTATGAAAAATGCCATTGGTAGCTTGTTAGGAATTACATTCAATCTATAGATTGATTTGGGTAGTATACTCATTTTCACTATACTGATTTTTCCAATCCATGAACATGGTATATTTCTCCATCTATTTGTGTCATCTTTGTTATCTTTCATCACTGTTTTATAGTTGTTGGGTTTTTTAATTTATTTTTTATAGGTCTTCTGTTTCTTAAAGGTAAATGTATTCCTAAGTATGTTATGCTTTTTGTCACAATAGTGAATGGGTTTGTTTCCTTATTTTCTCTTTCTGTCTTCTAATTTTTAGTATATAAGAATGCAAGGGACTTCTGGGTGCTAATTTTATATCCTACAACTTTACTATATTCATTGATTAGCTCTAGTGATTTTCTGGTGGAGTCTTTAGGGTTTTCTATGAAAATAATCATGTCATCTGCAAACAGTGAGAGTTTTATTTCTTTTCCAAATTGGATTCCTTTTATTTCTGCTTCTTCTCTGATTGCTTGGCTAAAACTTTCAAAATGATGTTTAATAGTGGTGGTAAGAGTGGGCACCCTTGTCTTTTTCCTGACTTTAGGGGAAATGCTTTATATTTTTCACCACTGAGGATAATGTTTGCTGTGGGTTTATCATATATGACTTTTATTATGTTGATGTATGTTCTTTCTATGCATGTTTCTGGAGAGTTTTTAGTCAGACTCATCAAGAAAAAAAGGGAGAAGAATCATAGCAACTAAATAAGAAATAAAAATGGAAAAATCACAACAGAAAACACAGAAAGGATCATAAGAGATTATTATCAGCAACTGTATGCCAATAAAATGGAAAACTTGGAAGAATTCTTAGAGAAGTATAACCTTACAAAAGTGAACCAGGAAGAAATAGAAAATCTTAACAAACCCATCAGAAGCATGGTAATATAAACTATAGTCAAATATCTGCCAACAAACAAAAGCCCAAGACCAGATGGCTTCACAGGTGAATTCTACCAAAAATTTAGAGAAGAGCTGACGCCTATCCTACTCAAACTCTTGCAGAAATTTTCAGAGGAAAGTAAACTCTGAAATTCATTCTATGAGGCCATCATCACCCAAATACCAAAACCAGACAAAGATCACACACAAAAAGAAAACTGCAGCCCAATATCACTGATGTACATGGATGCAAAAATCTTCAACAAAATTCTAGCAAACAGAATCCAACAGCATATTAAAAAGATCATACATCATGACCAAGTGGGCTTTATCCCAGGGATGCAAGGATTCTTCAATATTTGCAAATCAAACAATGTGATACATCACATTAACAAATTGAAGGATAAAACCCATATGGTTATTTCAAGAGATGCAGAGAAAGCCTTTGACAAAATTCCACAATGATTTAAGATAAAAACACTCTTAGCTAAATATTTAAATGAAACCATGCTTCCCGACTGACTCTAGTGGTAAAGAAGCCACTTGCCAATGGAGGAGACATAAGAGATGCCGGTTCAATCCCTGGTTAGTGAAGATCCTCTGAAGGAGGACCCAACAACCTACTCTAGTATCTCCATGGACAGAGGAGTCTAGGGAACTGCATTCCGTAGAGTCTCACAGAGTAAAACATGACTGAAGTGACTTAGCACAAGCATGCACATGAGAACTCTCAGTTCAGTTCAGTTCAGTCGCTCAGTCGTGTCTGACTCTTTGCGACCCCATGGATCACAGCATGCCAGGCCTCCCTGTCCATCACCAACTCCCGGAATTCACCCAAACTCATGTGCATTGATACGGTGATGCCATCCAGCCATCTCATCCTCTGTCGTCTCCTTCTCCTCCTGCCCCCAAACCTTCCCAGAAACAGGATCTTTTCCAATGAGTCAACTCTTCCCATGAGGTGGCCGAAGTATTGGAGTTTCAGCCCCAGCATCAGTCCTTCCAATGAACACCCTGGACTGTCCTTCTTTAGGATGAACTGGTTGGATCTCCTTGCAGTCCAAGGGACTCTCAAGAGTCTTCTCCAACACCACTGTTCAAAAGCATCAATTCTTCGGTGCTCAGCTTTCTTCACAGTCCAACTCTAACATCCACACTTGACCACTGGAAAAACCGTAGCCTTGATTAGATGGACATTTGTTGGCAAAGTAACATCTCTGCTGTTTAGTATGCTATCTAGGTTGGTCATAACTTTCCTTCCAAGGAGTAAGTGTCTTTTAATTTCATGGCTGCAATCAACATCTGCAGTGATTTTGGAGGCCCCAAAAATAAAGTCTGACACTGTTTCCATTCTTTCCCTATCTATTTCCCATGAAGTGATGGGACCAGATGCCATGATCTTCGTTTCCTGAATGTTGAACTTTAAGCCAAATTGTTCACTCTCCACTTTCACTTTCATCAAGAGGCTTTTTAGTTCCTCTTCATTTTCTGCCATAAGGGTGGTGTCATTTGCATATCTGAGGTTATTGATATTTCTCCTGGCAATCTTGATTCCAGCTTGAGCTTCTTCCAGCCCAGTGTTTCTCATGATGTACTCTGTATATAAGTCAAATAAGCAGGGTGACAATACTTTTCCTATTTGGAACCGGTCTGTTGTTCCATGTCCAGATCTAACTGTTGCTTCCTGCCTTGAACATGAATTTCTTAAGAGGCAGGTCAGGTGGTCTGGTATTCTCATTTCTTTCAGAATTTCTCACAGTTTACTGTAATACGCATGGTCAAACGCTTTGGTATAGTCAATAAAGCAGAAATACATGTTTTTCTGGAACTTTCTTGATTTTTCAATGATCTAGTTGATATTGGCAATCTGATCTCTGGTTTCTCTGCCTTTTCTAAAGCCAGCTTGAACATCTGGAAGTTCACAGTTCACATATTACTGAATCCTGGCTTGGAGAATTTTGAGCATTATTTTACTAGCCTGTGAGATGAGTGCAATTGTGTGATAGTTTCAGAATTCTTTGGCATTGCCTTTCTCAGGGATTGGAATGAAAACTTACATTTTCCAGTCCTGTGGCCAATGCTGAGTTTTCCAAATTTGCTGGCATATTGAGTGCAGCACTTTCACAGCATCATCTTTCAGGATTTGAAATAGGCCAACTGGAGTTCCATCACATCCACTAGCTTTGTTCATAGTGCTGCTTCCTAAGGGCCACTTGACTTCACATTCCAGGATGCCTGGCTCTAGGTGAGTGATCACACAATCATGTTTTTTGTACGGTGCTTCTGTGTATTCTTGTCACCTCCTCTTAATATCTTCTGTTTTTGTTAGGTCCATACCATTTATTTTCTTTATTGAGCCCATCTTTGCATGACATGCTCCCTTGGTATCTCTAATTTTTTTGAAGAGATCTCTAGTCTTTCCCATTCTGTTGTTTTCCTCTATTTCCTTGCATTGATCACTGAGGAAGGCTTTCTTATCTCTCCTTGCTATTCCTTGGAACTCTGCATTCAAACGGGAATGTCTTTCCGTTTCACTCTGCTTTTCACTTCCCTTCTTTTCACTGCTATTTGTAAGAACTCTTCCGACAGCCATTTTGCTTTTTTGCATTTCTTTTCCATGGGAATGGTCTTGATCCCTGTCTCCTGTACAATGTCATGAACCTCTGTCAGTAGTTCATCAGGTATTCTGTCTATCAGATCTAATACCTTAAATCTATTTCTCACTTCCACTGTATAATCATAAGGGATTTAATTTAGATCATAAATGAATGGTCTACTCTGGCTGTGACAGACCATGCAGAAGTGTAGCCGACAGGAGCCACCTAACACCCAAGGTCAGGGGCGGTGACTGAGAGCGCCAGGCTGCAATGGCGCAGGAACGGCCAAGATGAGCTATACCATGCCCGAGGTCAGAGTGGCGGCCGAGAGTAGAAACCCCTAGTCCAAGGAGCAGTGACTATGCGGGTGCAGGAGGGCTGAGAGGAGCTAAACTGTGTTCAAAGTCAGAAGGGGTGACCTCATCCAAGGTAAGGAGCAGTGCCTGTGCTTTGCTGGAGCAGCCGTGAAGAGATACCCCACGTCTAAGGTAAGAGAAACCCAAGTAAGACGGTAGATGTTGCAAAAGGGTATCAGAGGGCAGACACACTGAAACCAAAATCACAGAACACTAGCCAATCTGACCACATGGACAACAACCTTGTCTAACTCAATGGAATTAAGCATGCTCTGTGGGGCCACCCAAGATAGACGGGTCATGGTGGAGAGGTCTGACAGAATGTGGTCCACTGGAGAAGGAAATGGCAAACCACTTCAGTATTCTTGCCTTGAGAACCCCATGAACAATATGAAAAGGCAAAATGATAGGATACTGAAAGAGGAACTCCCCAGGTTGGTAGCTGCCCAATATGCTACAGGACATCAGTGGAGAAATAACTCCAAAAGAATGAAGGGGTGGAGCCAAAACAAAACAACACTCAGTTGTGGATGTGACTGGTGATAGGAGCAAGGTCCAATGCTATAAAGAGCAATATTGCATAGGAACCTGGAATGTTAGGTCCATGAATCAAGGCAAATTGGAAGTGGTCAAACAGGAGATGGCAAGAGTGAACGTCAACATTCTAGGAATCAGAAAAGTAAAATGGACTGAAATGGGTGAATTTAACACATGGACATCACCAGATGGTCGACACCAAAATCAGATTGATTACATTATTTGCAGCCAAAGATGGAGAACCTCTATACAGTCAGCAAAAACAAGACCAGGAGCTGACTGTGGCTCAGATCATGAACTTCTTATTGCCAAATTCTGACTGAAATTGAAGAAAGTAGGGAAAACCACTAAAACATTCAGGTATGACCTAAATCAAATCCCTTATGATTATACAGTGGAAGTGAGAAATACGTTTAAGGGACTAGATCTGATAGATAGAGTGCCTGATGAACTATAGATCGAGGTTCATGACACTGTACAGGAGACAGGGATCAAAATCATCCCCATGGAAAAGAAATGCAAAAAAGCAAAATGGCCGTCTGGGAAGGCCTTACAAATAGCTGTCAAAAGAAGAGAAGCAAAAAGCAAATGAGAAAAGGAAAGATATAAGCATCTGAATGCAGAGTTCCAAAGAATAGCAAGGAGAGATAAGAAAGCCTTCCTCAGCAATCAATGCAAAGAAATAGAGGAAAACAACAGAATGGGAAAGACTAGAGATCCCTTCAAGAAAATTAGAGATATCAAGGGAATATTTCATACAAAGATAGGCTCAAAAAAGGACAGAAATGGTATGGACCTAACAGAAGCAGAATATATTAAGAAGAGGTGGCAAGAATACACAGAAGAACTGTACAAAAAACATAGTCATGACCCAGATAATCATGATGGTGTGGTCACTCACCTAGAGCCAGACATCCTGGAATGTGAAGTCAAGAGGGCCTTATAAAGCATCCCTATGAACAAAGCTAATGGAGGTGATGGAATTCCTGTTGAGCTATTTCAAATCCTAAAAGATGATGCTGTGAAAGTGCTGTACTCAATATGCCAGCAAATTTGGAAAACTCAGTAGTGTCCACAGGACTGGAAAATGTCAGTTTTCACTGCAATCCCAGAGAAAGGTAATGCCAAAGACTGCTCAAACTATCATGCAATTGCACTCATCTCACACGCTAGTGAAGTAATGCTCAAAATTCTCCAAGCCAGGCTTCAGCAATACGTGAATCGTGAACTTCCAGATGTTCAAGCTGGTTTTAGAAAAGGCAGCAGAAACACAGATAAAATTCCCAACATCCACTGGATCATCGCAAAAGCAACAGAGTTCCAGAGAAACATCTATTTCTGCTTTATTGACCATGCCAAAGCCTTTGACTATGTGGATCACAATAAACTGTGGAACATTCTGAAAGAGATCGGACTATCAGACCACTTGACCTGCCTCTTCAGAAACCTATATGCAGGTCAGGAAGCAACAGTTAGAACTGGACATGGAACAACAGACTGGTTCCAAATAGGAAAAGGAGCACATCAAGGCTGTATATTGTCTCCCTGCTTATTTAATTTATATGCAGAATATATCTTGAAAAAGGCTGGGCTGGAGAAGCACAAGCTGGAATCAAGATTGCTGGGAGAAATATCAATAACCTCAGATATGCAGATGACACCACCTTTATGGTAGAAAGTGAAGAGGAACTAAAAAGCCTCTTGATGAAAGTGACAGAGGAGAGTGAACAATTTGGCTTAAAGCTCAACATTCAGTAAACTAAGATCATGGCATCTGGTCCCATCACTTCATGGGAAATAGATGGGGAAGCAGTGGAAACAGTGTCAGATTTTATTTTTGGGGTCTCCAAATCACTGCAGATAGTGATTGCAGCCATGCAATTAAAAGACGCTTACTCCGTGGAAGGAAAGTTATGACCAACCTAGATAGCATATTCAAAATCAGAGACATTACTTTGTCATCAAAGGTCCGTGTAATCCAGGCTATGGTTTTTCCAGTGATCAAGTATGGATGTGAGAATTGGACTGTCAAGAAAGCTGAGTGCCGAAGAATTGATGCTTTTGACCTGTGGTGTTGGAGAAGCCTCTTGAGTGTCCCTTGGACTGCAAGAACATCCAACCTGTCCATTTTAAAGGAGATCAGTCCTGGGTGTTCTTTGGAAGGACTGATGCTATAGCTGAAACTCCAATACTTTGGCCACCTCATGCCAAGAGTTGACTCATTGGAAAAGACTCTGATGCTGGGAGCGATGGGGGGCAGGAGGAGAAGGAGATGACAGAGGATGAGATCGTTGGATGGCGTCACCAACTCGATGGACGTGAGTCTAGTGAACTCCAGGAGTTAGTTATGGACAGGGAGGCCTGGCGTGCTGCAATTCATGTGATGACAAAGAGTCAGACACGGCTGACAGACTGAACTGAACTGAACTCAGTTGACCATTATTCTACTGCTGTGAGCAGGAATCCCTGAGAAGAAATGGAGTAGCCATAATGTTTAACAAAAGAGTCTGAAATGCAGTACTTGGACCCAATCTCAAAAACGACGGAATGATCTCTGTTCATTTCCAAGGCAAACCATTCAGTATCACGGTGATCCAAGCCTATGCCCCAACTGGTAACGCTGAAGAAGCTGAATTTGAACCGTTCTCTGAAACCTACAAGACGTTTTAGAACTAACACCCCCAAAAGATATCCTTTCATTATAGGGGACTGGAATGCAAAAGTAGGAAGTCAAGAAACACCTCAAGTAACAGGCAAGTTTGGCCTTGGAATATAGAATGAAGCAGGGCAAAGGCTAATAGAGTTTTGCCAAGAGAACACATTGGTCATATCAAACATCCTCTTCCAACAACACAAGAGAAGACTCTACACATGGTGATCACCAGATGGTCAACTCTGAAATCAGATTGATTATGAGATCTCTATTTTACATTTTTCTATTTGTGTACACTTTGTACAAAAGAGCTGTATTTAATTTTAATAAAAAGGATTTACATTTTTGAACTGGGAAATATCAATGCTAAGTTGATACCTGATATTAATGTTCAAGTTTGCTCATCTAAATTAATACAGATGTCATTAAGAGTCATCAGAATTAAGTACAAAATTCTACTGTGCCTAGGTTTAATAAATAAGAACTTACTAATCTCTTGCAAGAAAATAACTTGACATGGGGAAATTTGAACATAAATATAAATGAGATAAACACCTTTGGATACAATTTTTAATATAATCATATTTTAGAAATATCTATTTAAAATGATCCTTCCAGATGGTTGGTAGCTTAAAATTCTAAAGCTGTGCCTATTTGAGCTAAGTGATGAAAGTTTATTTAACTAAAAGATACTGAGCCATCAATTACCAAAAAGAGAGACTAAAGGTGTCTGGGAATGTTAATGAAAATGTTTGGTATCACCTACGATGTTCTCTATAAGAAAAGAAATGTTTCTAAAAATTATCACTGATGTGTAAGCTCACCAAATTATAAAATGCCCAAATAAAGACACTTCATAATTGCTTGTTTCTTAGATTTACTAAGAACTAAGGTTTTAAGAGTTGAGGATTATAATGCAAACATGTAAAGCAATTATGAATAATATAATAACATTTCAGTATACAATAGGAAATAAAATGTTAGTTTTCAGTAAAGAAAATATGCAAAATGGAATTACAGTTTAGTAGGGAAAAAGAAAGAATGATCTGGTTAGTTTTATTTGGATGAAAAATGAGGGAAAGATTGGGTACAAGAAGTGATGAGAGATTGTGAAAAGGAGCCCTGAAGAAAAGTTTCATGCATAGTCAGGATCAGTTAGATTTAGATTGAAGTTAAGTAATTAAATTGATTTTGTTCCATAAGAGAGTGCAAGACTGAATTTTTATTTCTGTCTGTTATAAGTGCTCCTTTTGATAGCAGACTGTGTGAGTTTCTGTGCTCTTGAGTGATCTGTATTTATTTTCCTTGTGACATTTGTCAAATGAATTGATATTGTTTCAGTGGCATATGATCCTATGTTTTAAAATATTTTTGTTATTTCTAACAAACTTCCCAAATAACAAAATCTAACTAAGCTTTTCAGGTTCTAGCTGAATCTGGGATAGATGCTTCAAAGAAACATCTCTGAGGAAACTTAGAGGAAAGTGTTAAGCTAAGTTTTTTGGAAGTGAAAATTAAAATCGTCCAGTTGTGTCCAACTATTTTCAACCCCATGGACTATACAGTTCATGGAATTCTCTAGGCCAGAATACTGGAGTGGGTAGCCTTTCCCTTCGCCAAGGATTTTTCCCAACCCAGGGATCAAACCCAGGTCTCCTGCATTACAGGCGGATTCTGTACCAACTAAGCTATCAGGGAAAACTTGTTTGTCTGATTATTTATTTATTTATTTATTTAAAACCATTGTCAAGTGATTGGAGGTGAACTTTAGATCATAGTGTATGGATAAATTTCATTCATGCAAATGTTCAAAAATTTACATGAAATTTCTAACATCTGATATCTTGTGACATAATGTTAAAATGATATCAGTCATAATTCTAGTGATTATATTAAAGTGTTGATGTTGTAGAACTATTAACAATACTATTTTAAATTTTGTCCTTTAAAGGCTATCATAATTTTACACAATGAAGGATTTCAAGAAGACTCATAAAAATAACTTATAAATAAATGTATTTAATGACACTGAACTGGATCATAAATTATAAAATCTAATGTAAACCTGGTTACTTCATGCAGATCAACAGGAATCAATTACATGTGACTAAATGAACTGATAGAATGAAAACCACAATCACAGAAAATTAACCAAATTGATCACACGAATCACAACCTTGTCTAACTCAATGAAACTATGAACCATGACATGTAGGGTCACCCAAGACAGCTGGATCATGGTGGAGAGTTCTGACAAAATGTGGTCCACTGGTGAAGGGAATGGCAAACCACTTCAGCATTCTTGCCTTGAGAACCTCATGAACAGTATGAAAAGGCAAAATGATATGACACTGAAAGAGGAAGTCCCAAGGGTGGTATGTGCCGAATATGCTAGTGGAGGAGAGCAGAGAAACAATTCCAGAAGGAATGAAGAGGCTTAGCCAAAGGGAAAACAAAGTCCAGGTGTGGATGTGTCTGATAGAGTAAGTAAAGTCCGATGCTGTAAAGAACAATATTGCATAGAAACCTGGAATGTTAGGACCATGAATTAAGGTAAATTTGAAGAGGTCAAGTAGGAGATGGGAATAGTAAACATTAACATTTTAATCAGTGAAATAAAATGGACCAAAAAGGACAAATTTTATTCAGATGACCATTATATCTACTACTGTGGGCAAGAATCCCTTAGAAGAAATGGAATAGCCCTCATAGTCAAGAATAGTCCAAAATGCAGTACTTGGATGCAATCTCAAAAGCAACAGAATGATCTCTGTTCAGTCCCAGGCAAACCATTCAATATCAGGGCAATACAAACCTATGCCCCAACCACTAATTCCAAAGAAGTTGAAGTTGAATGGTTCTATGATGACCTACAAGACCTTCTAGAACTAACATCAAAAAAAAAGATGTCCTTTTCATCATAGGGGACTAAAATGTAAAAGTAGGAAGTCAGGAGATACGTGAAGTAACAGGCAAGGTTGGCCTTGGAGCACAATATGAAGCAGGGCAAGGGTAACATAGTTTTGCCAAAAGAACACAGTGATCACAGTAAACTCCCTTTTCCAACAACACAAGAGATGACTCTACACATGGATATCACAAGATGGTCAATACCGAAAAATGGTATCAATGGTCAAGAACAATTATATTCTTTGCAGCTGAAGATGGAGAAGCTCTATACAGTTAGTAAAAACAAGACCTGGAGCTGACTATGACTCACATCATCAGCTCCATTTTGCAGAATTCAGACTTAAATTGAATAAAGTAGGGAAAATCTCTAGGCAACTCATGTAAAATCAAATCCTTATCATTATACATTGGAAGTGACAAATAAATTCAAGGGATTAGATCTGATAGACAGAGTGCCTGAAGAATTATGGGTGGAGGTTTGAAACATTGTATATGAGGCAGATATCACAATTATTGCCAAGAAAAATAAATGCAAAACTGCAAAATGGTTTTCTATGAAGGCTGAGAAAAGAAGAGAAGCAAAAGGCAAAGGAGAAAGGGAAAGATATACCCATCTGAATACAGAATTCCAAAGAATAGCAAGGAGAGATAAGAAAGCCTTCTTAAGAAAACAATGCAAAGAAATAAAGGAACACAAAAGAAAGTCTTGAGTTCTCTTAAAGAAAATTAGAGATACCAAGGAAATATCTCATGCAAAGTTAGGCTCAATAAATGACAGAAACCGTATGGATCTAACAGAAGCAGAAAATACTAAGAAGAGGTGGCAAGAATACACAGAAAGGTACCAAAAAAAAACAAAACAAAACAAAACAAAAAACAAAGTCTTAATGACCCATATAACCACGATGATGTGATCACTTACCTAGAGCAAGAGTCCTGGAGTGCGAAGTCAAGTGGGCCTTAGGAAGCATCATTATAAACAAAGCTAGTAGAGGTGATGGCATTCCATCTGAGCTATTTCAAATCGTAAAATATGATATTGATAAAGTGCTTCCATCAATATGTCAGCAAATTTGGAAAATGCAGCAGTGGCCACAGGACTGGAAAATATCAGTTTTCATGCAAATCCCAAAGAAGTGCAATGCCAAAGAATGAAATTATTGCACAGTTGCACTCATTTAACATGCTGGCAAGTTTAAAATCATGCTCAAAATCCTCCAAGCTATACTTGAACAGTATGTGAACCTAGAACTTCCAGATGTACAAGCTGGATTTAGAAAAGGCAGAGGAGCCAGAGATCAAATTGTCAACATCCGTTGGATCATAGAAAAAGCAAGTAAATTCCAGGAAAACATCTACATCTTCTTCATTGACTATCTTAAAGCCTTTGACTGTGTGGATCACAAAAAGCTGTGGAAAATTCTTAAAAAGATGGGAATACCAGAGCAACTTTACCTGCCTCCTGAGAAACATGTATGGAGGTCAAGAAGCATCAGCTAGAACTGGACATGGAACAACGGACTGGTTCAAAATTGGGAAAGGAATATGACAAGGCTGTACATTATAACCCTGCTTATCTAATTTATATTCAGAATACATCATGTGAAATGTGGGCTGGGTAAATCAAAAGCTAGAATGAAGATTGCCAGGAGAAATATCATATCCTCAGATATGCAGATGATACCTCTCTAGTGGCAGAAATTGAAGAGGAACTGAAGAGCCTCTTGATGAAGGTGAAAGAGGAGTGTGAAAAAGCTGGCTTGAAACTCAATATTCTAAAGGCTAAGCTCATGGCATCCAGTGCCATCTCTTCATGGCAAATAAAAGATGAAAAAGTGAACTCTTTGACAGATTTTTTTTCTTGGCCTCCTAAATCACTGGGGAAAATTACTGTAGCCATGAAATTAAAAGACATTTGCTCTTTGACAGGAAAGCTCTGATAAACTTAAACAGTACAGTAAAAAGCAGAGGCAACACTTTGCCTACCTAGGTCAGTCTAGTCAAAGCTATGTTTTTTCCAGTAGTCATTTATGGGCGTGAGAGTTGGACGATAAAGAAGGCTGAGCTCCAAATAATTGATGCCCTTGAATTGCGGTGCTGGAGAAGACTTGATATCCCTTGCACTGCAAGGGGATCAAACAAGTCAATCCTAAAGGAAATCAACCCTAAGTCTTCATTGGAAGGACTGATGATGAAGCTGAAGCTCCAATACTTTGGCCACCTGATGCAAAGAGCTGACTCATTGTAAAAGACTCTGATGCTGGGAAAGATTGAAGGCAAAAGAGAAGTGAGCGGCAGAGGATGAGGTGGTTAGTTAGCATCATCATCTCAATGGAAATGAACCTGAGCAAGCTCTGGGAGATAATGAAGGACAAGGGAACCTGGCTTGGTGCAGTACATGGGGTCACAAAGAGGTGGACATTACTTAGCAATTGAACAGCAACAATAATTGGATTACAACTAGTTATACTAACAGTTGTTTTAATTTGTTCTTTTCAAATTGTTTATGCCTTTGTTTCTCTGCTACACTATGTCTTTATCAATGTTACTAGTTACATTACTCTATTTTATAAGATTATTGTCTCTTACAGTGTGTAACCAGGACTGCAATGAATATAGTGTTGACCAGACTACTTCAAGTAATTGATCAGAAATATAGTTCTATATGCCATCAATAATTGTAATAGTGTAATTCTAAGTTATAAAGAAGCAACAAGGGAAACATCTCCTGGATCCTAATAGGTTAGAAGATAGAGGATCCAGTGAATCTTTTATTATTTATCAATGGTCCTAACCTTGAAATTTACACTTAGAATGACATATCAGTGAAAACTTTCACCTTATCTGGGATGAGCCTCTCAGCACCATGGGACAAAAAAGCAAAATGATCATAAAATGTCTCCCATATATGGTAGAATTTACTACCATGTGGAGGGACTGTGAAATGGAATATCTCATGCCATATCAATAAAAAAAGAATGTAACAGCCATCAGTGATTTGGGGGCCTCCAAATTTGAATGAGGACTCTCAAAAAGGAACACAGTCTCTTTGATCCAGCAGATGTTGCCATCCCTTCCCTCCCCCCACCCACAACCGTGACTGCTATGGAACTCGGAGGAGGGGGGGAAGTGATGTGAGAAATCAAAATGACTAAATGCTGATCCCAGATAGCTGAGATGCATATGAAAGAAATGGTTTCAATAATCCCAGAATCTTGCATCTTCCCATAGATAGAAGAGGGCTAAATTCCTTAACTTGCTATCTGGTTTTCCTTACTTAACAAAAATCTTTGATGTTTAGACTACCTGCCCCTTTTGTTGAAAACTTGTATATAACCTGACTGCTTCTTCCACCTCCTTGGAACAATGTCTTGGGGCTACTGAGATGCTGTCTCCCATGCTCAGAGTCCTTAACATTCTCACCAAGTAAAGTAACTCTCTACTTTCAGGTTGAGATTAATTTTTAGTTGACACCTCTTACTCCACTATTTTGCCATACTGTTATACTTATTTACAACCATTAGAAATATTGTTCTATGGAATAGCCACAATGGAAAACAGTATGTGTGCATGTGTGCTAAGTTGCTTCAATCATGATTGATTCTTTTTGACCCTATAAACAGTAGCCCACCAGGCTCCCCTGTCAGTGGGATTTTCCAGGCAAGAACATTGGAGCGTGTTGCCATATCCTTCTCCATAGGATCTTCCTAACCTAGGGATTGAAATCACATCTCTTAAGTCTCCTGCATCGGCAGGTGGGTTCTTTACAACTAGCACTACCTGAGATGTCCACAGAAAACAATATATAGGTTCCTAACTAAATGTAAAATAAAACTGTTTTATGAGCACATGACCCCCATTTCTGGTTGTAAATAAAAAATAACTGAAAGCAGAATATTGAAGACATATTTGCACACCCATTCTTATAGCATAATATAACAGTCAAGAGATGGAAGCAATCGAAATAGCCATTGATCTGTCAATACATAAGCAAAATACAGTTTATATATAACATGAAATAATCAGCCTTAAAATGAAGAATATTCTGTCTTATACTACAAAATGGATGAATTTTAAGGACATTATGCTAAGTGAAACAAACTTACCACACAAAAAGCTCACAAATACAGTTTATTTCTATTGATGCAAGGTATCTAAATTAATTGAATTAATAGGAGCAAAGTAGAATGATGACTATTAGTGGCAGAGAGGAGGGACAAATGAGGAACTGTTGTTTGTTGAGTATAGAGTTTTTGATTTGCCAGATAAAATTGTTTTGGAAATGTGTTTTATGAAAATGAAAATGTACTTAACACTACTTAAATTTATAATTTTTACACTAAAACTTATAAATTGTTAAGATTATTATTTTATGCTGTATGTTTTTACCATAACAAAAATTTCATTGTGGATTTTGAACAGAATAGATGATCATCTGATCAGATGATCAGAATAGATGATGAGTGATTCCTTGAGTGATGGAAGGAATGAACACTGTTCTCTTAATAATAGACTTTTAATTTTCAACTTTTCAGTTATCCTACTGAAGTGGTTCTCAAATTTAACACTTATCAAAAATCACTTAGAATGCTTGTTAAAATACAACTTGCTAGGCCCATTCATAGAATTTCTGATTTAGCAGATATGAACAATTTCCATTTCTAGCGAGCTCTTTGGGTGGTACTGGGGACATCCTTTGAGAACTCTTTATCATGTTTCATCCCCTTAATTATTTTAAGCATCTGTGGACTCAAAAGCAAACATGTCTTTCATGCATAGGAATCAGAAAATACAGACATTTTTTGTTGTGATGGTGTAGTTGATTTGCAGTGTTGTATAGGTTTCAGATGCACAGTGATATGGTTCAGTTATGCATGTACATACACATATCTATTCCTTTTTAAGCTTCTTTTGCCTTATTGGTTATTATGGAATATTGAATGTGGAATAGCTTTGTTGTTTGTCTGTTTTGTGTATGGTGGTGTGTATCTGTTAGTCTTGGTGTCCCGATTTTCCCTCCCTGCTCTCTTCCTTTGGTAGCCATGGATCTGTCTTCTATTTCTGTAGGGGCTATTTATGTTTTGTCAGGGCAGGGGCAGAGACACAGACATAGAGATCTGATGTATGAATGCTGGAGGAAGGTAGCATTGATTAGGGGATTGGGATTGACATATTTACACTACAGTGTATAGAATGGATGACTACTGCAGGCTTTCTGTGTAGCACAGGGAACTCTGCTCAGTGCTCTTTGGTAACTTAAATGGGAGAGAAATACAAAGAAGAGGACATATATTTATGTATATGTGTGGTTTACTTTGCTGTGCTGCAGAGGCTGATACAGAATTGTGGAGCAATTCCAATAAAAATTAATTTAATAAATAAAATAAAAATAAGCTCTGGGACTTCTATCATGTTCAACTACCTTAGTCAAAACTTTAAAAACATTTTGTTTTTTACTCTTTTCTTTTTGATCATTTCTCACATTTTGTTCCAAAATCCTGACCTTAAGATTCTCATGGAATGTGGTAAGTTTCTCTAGGGTGTTTCACTGTGTACTCTTGTTTTATAAAGCACCATGAAAAATATAAGACTAGAGAGATTTAGAGCAAGAATGGATTTTAGAAATATGTAAGTATGTTTTTCATTTGAATAGATAAATAAACTGAGTGCTAAAATAGGGAAGGGGGTTGCATCATCCAAGGTAACACAACCAATTGGAGTAAGAGCTACAACAGGAATCTGTGCATTCTGGCACCAAATTCTATTGTTAGGACTTCAGTGGCCTAAATGATGGCTCTCAAGAATAAATGTTCACGTTGTAATTCCCATAAACTGTGATTTACCTTATTTGAATTAAATGTTATTTAAAGATATAATTGAATTAATTATCTTGAAGAGAACACCCTGGATTGTCCAGACAGCCCTTGCATCCATGATAAGTGTCTTTATAAGAGACATAACAGAAGAGAAGACACAGATACACAGAGGAGATAGTAATGTGAATATAAGAGGCAGAGATTAGAGTGATAAAATTAAAAGGCAAAGAAGACCAATGATAATCATCAACTACTGGAAGCTAAGGGAAAGGCAAAAGCCAGTTTCTTCTGTAGAGTCCCAGAATGAGCCATCTTGCCATTTACTTGGAATTCCAATCTGAAGAACTAAGAGAGAATAAATTATTGTTGCTTTAGGCCACCAAATTTGTGATAGACTGTCATGGTAGCTGCCAGAATGGAACACAGGTTTACACAACATGTTTAAACTCATATATTAGAACTTTTACTATTCACTAGAGATATGAAAACAGCTATTAAAAATTGCCTGAATTCCAAGATAATGTTCCTTTGTTGTTGTTCAGTCATTAAGTCATGTCTGACTCTTTGTGACCCCATAAACTGCAGCATGCCAAGCCACCCTGTCCCTCACTATCTTTCAGAGTTTGCCCAAGTTTGCCCTTACTGTTCCTAAGAATCATTACATGCTGAAATAGGTAAGTACATTAAAAACAATAACAACAAAAATATTTATTATCTCAAATAGGAATTCTAGAGGCAGAATAGCTCCAGATTTGGGTAATTCAGCCATTCAATGATGCCTCAGGGACAAAGGGAATTTTGCTTTTCATCTTTTCACTTTGTCCTCAATAGTGTTTTAGCTTAGCTCACTTCATAATCACAAGATGGTGATTACAGTTTCAATCTTCAAATAGAGATAAGATGATATTCAGCCATAGGATGTTGACTCTTTCTTCTATGCTTCTTTTAAGAGCAAAGAGACTTTTTCCAGAAGCCCTCCAGCAGATTTTCCCTCAGATTCCATTGTATACAATTGATTAATACATCCTACCAACCATCTTCTGGCAACTAGAATAAGTTTAATATGAATGGTTTAGGTTAATTAGTATTTAATAGATATTGGCACAAATTTGGACTCTGCTAACATAAAGGGCAATTTGATGACTGCAGGCAATCAAGTGAATCAACTACTCTGGATCGATTTAGATGAAAGAAGGAAAGCAGGGAGAGGGGGATAAAGAAAGAATGAAAAGCAGTTCTAAAAATTAATGACAGAGATAAGATGTAACCCTTAATAGGCATTAAATGACTTTCTGATTTAAAACTTTTAGTCTCAAATAATAGATGGGTTAAAATATTCTTTAAACTTGATTTACCTAATTGATTCTCAAACCTGACAGATCAGTTGTATCACCCTTCATGGATGTGAAAAATAAAGATTTTGGAGTACATGTCTAGATCTTCTGAATCAAAATCTCTAGGAGTAGGCCCCACATATCTTTAATTTTAATTTTCCTAGGTAGTTTTGCTGATTTGATAAGTTTGGGCCCTACTGACATAATATATTCTCTATCTCTTTTTCCAAGTGAAAGTACAAGATATCTGAATTTGTAACTGTGGGCTTTCTGCAAAAGAAAGTTTATTTTGAGACTTTGTTAAGCCTCAGAAGACAGCTTATTTTCCAAGAATTAAGCTCAAAAGATCATATATATTATCATCAATAAAACTGTAATCAGGCTTCATAGAGGAACAGGATCTAATTATTCCTATTACTTGCTTTTATAAAAACTTAAGTGTCCTGAAAGTACTGTGCTCTAGAAAATGGATACCAGTCGAAGCAAGACACAATTGAATTCTTCTTAGGTTTCTAATATTATGTATACCCTTCAGAAGTGTTTTATCACATACTATGTTTTGGGATACTGTATCAGGGAATTCCTGATCCTAAAAAAGAAATTGTCTAGTTATATTCACAAAATTAATTTTGAAAATTTATAAATGCATTAAAATCACAGCTTTGAAAAAGATAGATCTTAACTATCAAATGAGGGAGCCAGGATTTGAAACAAAATAGTGTAACTGCAAAATCTTCTCTCTTGCAAATAGGGCTTATGACCCAAAAATAACAGGCACTGAGTGAAAAAGTTGGCATAAAGCTCAACATTCAGAAAACGAAGATCATGGTATCTGGTCCCATCGCTTCATGGGAAACAGATGGGGAAACAGTGGAAACAGTGTCAGACTATTTTCTGGGGCTCAAAATCACTGCAGATGGTGATTGAAGCCGTGAAATTAAAAGACACTTACCCCTTGGAAGGAAAGTTATGACCCACCTAGATAGCATATTCAAAAGCAGAGACATTACTTTGCCAATAAAGGTCCGTCTAGTCAAGGCTATGATTTTTCCAGTGGTCATGTATGGATGTGAGAGTTGGACTGTCAAGAAAGCTGAGAGCCGAAGAATTCATGCTTTTGAATTGTGGTGTTGGAGAAGACTCTTGAGAGTCCCTTGGACTGCAAGGAGATCCAAACAGTACATTCTAAAGGAGATCTGCCCTGGGTGTTCTTTGGAAGGACTGATGCTAAAGCTGAAATTCCAATACTTTGGCCACCCCATGTGAAGAGTTGATTCATTGGAAAAGACTCTAATGCTGGGAGGGATTGGGGGCAGGAGGAGAAGGGGACAACAGAGGATGAGGTGGCTGGATGGCATCACCGACTCGATGGACATGAGTCTGAGTGAACTCCGGGAGTTGGTGATGGACAGGGAGGCCTTACGTGCTGTGGTTCATGGGGTTGCAAATAGTTGGACACGACTGAGTGACTGAACTGAACTGAACTGAGTAATACTATCAAGAGATTTCTGGTGTTCTGGTGTAGTCAGGAAGAAAGAATCTTTTTAAATGTAACTGCCATATAAGTCAAAGTGTGAAGAATTTTAAGGAACAAAAAACAAACAAACAAACAAAAAAGAGAGACAACGTAGGAAGTTTCCAAAAATTGCCTAAATATCCTGAGTATTTTAAGTATTCTTTAAGAGAGAATGTGAAAGAAATTTGTCAAGTTGATTAGAAAGAAATAGATGCACTCATTTTGATTTTTTCTAATTTTTATTTTACTTACTTTTTGGATACTGTAAATATCAGAAAATACATTAAGGATGTCTCAGAACAGACAAGTGTAGCAAAACAGTATAGGTCTTTCTTCTGTTGCAACTTCATTCTATTTGTAGAAGTTACTGATTTACATCTACTGGACACTACTGTGTATGGTATTGCTAAATAAAACCAGTTTAACCTTAAATATGTAGAGACATTAATCAAACCACAATTGCAGATGGCTATTGCAATAGAGGGATGGAAAACTATTGCAAGAAAAAAATGTGTCTATGAGATCTGACAATATATCAAAATGAAGTAGAAAAGAACTTTATTTTATAGGGAGGAATTTAGAAGGAGAGGAAAAATTTGAGTGTGGGTAAGTGAAATGATGGAATTAACAGGTGGAGAAATATTATGAAACAGATCAGAGAAAGTTTTCTCCTGATATTAGCTTGTTCCCTGGAAGGTCCATTAAGGTGGAGCTGAATGTGGACTCAGGCTGAGGATGTGGACTCAGGCACTTTAAAAAAGGAGGGAAGGTAAACCAAAATTTAGTTGATATGTATTTTGTTCCAGTTGATCAATCAAGATAAGCAGTTCAGCCAATTATTTATGAGATAAATGGTTGAAATTTAGAGACTGGGTTTAGATGTAAGAATAATCAAATAAATCTGCAGACATCACTTGACTTCAGTGAAGTACTGTATTGTGTATATTGAACTAGGCTATATATAGGTAGAAATCTTAGATGTTAAAACACATTGAGTAAATCTAATATAGTAACTTGTTGGCAGTGCACTATAAGACTTAATTTTTATTTAAATTATAATTGACTTTAAGATACATGCACCTCAATGTCCATTGAAGCTCTGTTTGCAACAGCAAAGACATGGAAGCACCCCAAATGTCCATTGACAAAGGAATGGATAAGGAATCTGTGCATGTGCGCTCTCTCTCTCTCTCTTTCTCTCTCTCTCTCTCTATATATATATGCACATACACACACACACATACTATGGAATATTACTCAGTCATTAAAAAGAATGAAATAATGCCATTTGCAGCAACATATATTGACCTAGAGAATGTCATACTAAGTGGAGCAAGTCAGACAGAGGAGAAACATCATATGACAACCCTTATATATGGAATCTAAAAAGAAAGGCTACAAATGAACTTACTTACAAGACCTAAAGACACAGACTTAGAAAATGAACTTATGGTTGTCAGGAGGAAGGGACAGGGAGTTTGGGATAGTCATATATACACTGTTATATTTAAAATGGATAACTAACCAGCTCCTACTGTATAGCACATAGAACTATGCACAATGTTATGTGGCAACCTGGATGGGAGGGGATTTGGGGGAGGGGATTTGGGGGAGAATGGATTATATATGTATGTATATATATGGCTGAATCCCTTCACTGTTCATTTGAAACTATCAAAACATTGATAATTGGTTATATCCCAATACAAAATAAAAAGTTCAAAAAATTATTGACTCCACTTATTAATAATAAGTTGATTGATACAGTCTTTATTTATTGAGAATCTACTTTTACCAATTTGGGCCTAGGGACAAAGTGATTACCCCTGTTAGAGAGCTCACATTCTATTGGGTAAAGCTAACAGCTGAATTAAATGATAGATTATAGATGGACAGATAGCTAGACAAACCATTGTCCATGTCATATCAATATATCAAAAGTTGAGTGGGCTTATTTTCTATTTAAGGGAATGATTGAAACTCTTTCTACCCCATGAGTTTATTTTTCTTTGAATCCTCTTTCTTTTTCTGAAAACACTTTTACTTCAAGTCTCAAATTTAATCATTTTTCTTTTATTAACTATTCAACTTTCACTCTCTACTGCATTTGGGTCACATTATCACTCCACTTACATTTACCACACTAATTTTCAGTTAATTCATAAATATTTTTCTTGCTTTCTTTGAGAAGGCACACCTACTGGTGAAATATAATGCAAACAACCATATGAAGCAGACTAAAAATGGTATGTTCATAAAGTCTTCTCTCCATTTACTGTTACCTATAATTGAAACTCACCCATTGCTAATTCCAGCCCCATTGTTACCAAAATATTGATGAAATCATTCATGTTTCAAAGGGGAAAGTGAGTATTTTCTTACTTTTAGAATCTTTATAGAGATTCTTATTGGAGAAAAAGCTGATTAATTAAGACACTAATTGGATAAAAGCATCATTCATAAAGTTCATATTTAAATATGTATTTTAATGATTTTAATATTAATAGCCAAAGTATCCCAATGGAAGAATATAGTCTTAGATACACTGTATTCAGAAATATATCTTCTCCATCATAATCATCATTTAATAAGCCTTAGCATTTTTTATATGCTCCATGCAATGTTTTAAACTGAGAAAGTTACTTTAAAATAATATTCCAAAGACTATAATATGTGGAGGTGATTTACAAGATTAGTTCTGAAAGATTGTTGGAGGAGTGACATCATGAAGATGGTGACATGAGTCATTCCCTATACAGTCTTTCTCACAAGAAGACCATTTAATAACTATATAGACAAGTCACCACTATGAAAATCCAAGAACCTGAGAGTGAGGCTGAAGCCATCCCTGGACCACAGAAACCATTAGGAGGGCAAGAGGAGTAGCTTCAGTCTGACCACTTTATCCTCTCCCAGGCTGCCATACTACCACATGGGCCTATGATTTCTCTAGTGGGTAAAAGAGCCCAAGATGACCATCAGACTCTCACAGCATTGTATAATGATTCCTGGGAAGTCTACTCAGGTCTCATTTTATGGGGATCACTGTGAGAATCTGTGTGGATTGACAACTGGGAATTATAGAAATGAAGGAGTGTGGGACTAGCAGCAACAAGGAAACAGACTTTGGAAGACCACATTCCTGTGTAGTAGCAATCAAGGAGAGATATCAGCCAGAAGCTCTGCCACCTATAGAGACAGGCTGCTGATCCTGTTTGGCCAGGGAACTCTGTTGGCAATTCTGTACCATGTGGGCCCCTAGTCAATGACCCAGACCAGCTGTGGAGCCCATTCTACAACTCTTAGCATAGGGGCAAGGAAAAAAAAAATGCTGAAATATATTCTTCAGCTCTGCATAAGCAGACTGTATGATCAGAGAACCTAGGGAGCCTTGGAGCCAATCCTACAGCCCAGCTTTAGAAGTTCAACACAGTAGTCCTACTAAACTGTTAAGTATAGCCTCTTGCCCCATATAACTGACTTCTCTGGTGGCTCAGATGGTAAAGCATCTGCCTACAATGCAGAGGATGCAGGTTCAATTCCTGGGTTGGGACGATCTCCTGGAGAAGGAAATGGAAACGCACTCCAGTATTCTTGGCTGGAAAATCCCATGGACGGAGCTTGGTAGGCTACAGTCCATGGGGTCGCAAAGAGTCGGACATGACCGCGCAACTTCGCTTTAAACAGTGACACTGGAAAGTCTCAGAGCCAAACCTAGAGTACTAAACAGCTGTGAAGGCCAATCTACAGTCTCATCATAGAGCAGAGCCCAGACTATGAACCTTCCCAGTTGTTGAACACAGCTTGCAGCTTCACACAGGCAGAGACTAAAGCCAGTGACCATGCTCAACCATGGGGAAGAGTATTTAGCCCCACACAACTTCAAGATAGAGCTGGAGGCCCCTCTAAACCAGAGAGTCTAGCCAGAAACCTTGCCCAACAACAGGGCATAGATAGCGGCTTACCTGAATATATATCCCAACATGTAGCTCCATCAATGTTTGAGTAACATCCCTCAGTGCCACCAAATCACAGAGTATAGCCTGAGGCCCTATATGACTAAAAATATAATGCCTGGATTCCTGCCTAAATATAAAATCCCATCAACAACATCACCTAGTCTAACAGCACAATGTAGAACCACACCCAACTTGGAGCATTTATAGATCTCAGCCTAGAGGCCACTTGCAGAGTCCAGTCAGTGGCAACATATTTCCAGGGAACACACACTGATCTTACCTGACTAGAGGTAATTACAGAGCTCAGATAATGACCCTGGTAAAACATAATCCATAGCCAGCAGCAGTGTCTGAACATGGGCATCATCTAGCAGCCCATCATGAATAGAGAGTCCAAACTGCAGATATACCCAAGTGTGGAGCCCAGCCAGCATGCACCCCTGCTATTAGAGTGTGGGCAGTGGTTGTTGTCCAGCTATAAATGCTAGATGAAATTCCTTTTTTCTTTTTTTTTTTCTCCTTGAACACTACCAACGGAATTGTTCAGTACACCAACATGAGCTGATCAGTGAAAATGTTTTCCTGCCAAAGTAAAACTCTAAAACCTATTATAAGAATCTACTTAATGAAATGTGTAGCTACCATTACAAATAAACAAGGATCACATAGAATAAACATGATAACACCAAGAGTAACAGTAAAGTTATAATAGCTGGAGATTTATGGACTGGCTGACAAAGAATTCATGAAAATCATCTTAAAGAAATTCAGTGAACTATAAGAGCACAGAGACATGTATAAGAAGTTAGAAATGCAATCTCTGAATAAATGAGAAGTTCAACAAGGAAATAGAAACCATTCAAAAAATGAAACAGAACTAAAAATTCAATACAGAGATTCAAAAACACACTCATCCAAGCAGAAGAAAGACTCACTGAACTATAACTGGTCATTTGAAATTGGCCAATCAGAGGAACAAAAAGAAAAAAAAAAAGAAGAAGAAGAATCAATAAGAATAAAGAAATCCTGGAGTATATATGAGACAATATCAAAGGAAACATATGTATTATCAGAATCCCAAAAGAAAAAGGGAAAGAAACATATATATATATATATATATATATATATTTAAGATTCATTTCCCACATAGGTTACTACAGAAAATTGAGTACATTTCTCTGTGCTATACATTAGTTCCTTATTATTTACCTATTTTACATATAGTAGTGTATGTAATCTCAATCTCTTAATTTATCACTCCCCCCCACAATTCCCTTTTCATAATGAAAAGTTCGATTTTGAGATCCGTGAGCCTATTCCAATGTATTTTTTTTTTAAGAATTAATAAACTTCTAAGAAACTGTAATTTAAAGCAATAATGGCTGCAAACTTCCCAAATTGGAGAGAGAATTTGGGAATTCAGATTCATGAGGCCAAAAGGGCTCAAAGAAATTTAAATTTAAAAATGTCTACAGATAGGCATATTATAATTAAAATACCAAAAATCAAAGACAAAGAGAACATTTTGATAGCAGCTACAAAAGGTGATTCATCAAATATAAAGGAGTTCCCAGATTATTAGCAGGTTTTTCAACAGTAACTTTTCATGCCAGGAGATGATAGGATGATATATGCAAAATGTTGAAAAAGAAACACTGTCAAACATGTATAATATACCTTGCAAAGTGGTCCCTCACAAATAAAGAAGAAATACTTTTCTGAACAAACAAAAACTGAAGGAGTTCATCACTCAGACTTGGCTTAAAGAAATGTTAAAGGATGTTCAAGCTAAAAGAATGATTGAAATTATTATTCAAACCACAATTGAAACTGTAAAACCATATAAATGTGTAAAACCCTATGGCAGTGGTAAAATATAGTTGAAGTCAGGTTTTCTAGTATAATAATAGTGATGCATAATTTAGTTATAATTCCAGTTTAAAAGTTTAAAAACATAACTATAAACATTTGTTATCTGATACATAATGCGAAAATATAAATTGTAACATAAATTACCTAAAAAGGAAATACAAATGTAAAGATTCTGTGTGCAACTGAAACTGCTTTCAACTTAACCCAGAAGCTGTAAATAAATGACATCTTATATAAGCTTTATGGTAACCACAACATGAAAAAGCCTGTAGTTGATGCACAAAAGATTATGACAATGTCAAAACATATTGTCACAAAAGGTAATCACATCACAAAGGAGGACAGTAACAGAGGAAATAAGGAGTGGAATATATACAAAACAGTAAGAAAAAAAAGATGAACAAAATGGCAACATTAACTCTCTACAGAATATCAATAATTACTTCAAATATTAATGGATACATTTCTTTAATCAATAACATAAATAAGCTGAATGGATTATAAAAAGTTCTAATGATAGGTTGCCTACAAAACACTTTTTTTTTTTTTTAGTGTCAAGAACACACATAGACTGAGACTGAAGGAGTGGTTAAAAAAATTAAAGTAAATGGTAATGAATAGAAACTAAAAATAGCTACATTTTTATCAGACAAAATAGCACTGAAGCTAAAAATGGGCAAAAGAGACAAGAAAGGGCATTAGGTAATGATAGAGAGGTCAATCCATCAAGGAGATGTGACACATATAAATGTGTATACACCCAACATCAAAGTACATAAATAAATAAAGCAATTACTAACAAAACTGTAAAGAAAAATAAACAGTAATACAATTGCAGTCATTAGTTCCCTATTCTCAACAATCAATAGGTCATTCAGACATCAATAAGGAAACAGTGAATTTCAGCAGCACTGTAGATTACATGTACCTAATAGACATATTCCAAACATTGCATCCAACAGCAGAATACACATTCAAGTCAAAGAAATATTTTTCTAGAATAGATTTTATGTTAGGCCACAAAAAAAGTTCCAACAAATCAATATCAAATATCATTTCTTATCACAATGGTATACAATTAAGAATCAATAAAAGGAGGAAAGCTGGAAAATTCACAAATACATGGAAATTAAACAATATACGTGTGAACAACCAATGCATCAAAGATGTAAAAATAGAAATAAAAAAAATATATTGACAGAAACAAAAATGGAAACACAACACAGCAAAACTTCTGGGATATATTTAAAGTAGTTCTAAGACAGAATTTTACAATGATAAATGCACATATGAAGAAAAAATTTCAAATAAACAACTTAATTTTACACTTCAAGGAACTAGAAAAAGAAGAAACTAGGCAGCAAGTTAACAGAAAAAGAAAATAATAAAAATTAAAGCAGAAATAAATTAGGAATAGGAAAACACAACTGTTGACAATATTAAGTTAGTTTCCTTAAAAAATTAGACAAAATATAGAATCTTCTAAAAGCTGTATAAGAAAAAAGAGAGAACCAAAATAGCTAAAATTGTAAGTAAAAGAGTACACATTACAACTAATTCCACAGAAATGCTAAGATAATAAGTTGCTACTATAAATAGTTAAATGCAATAAATTAGTCAACATAGAAAAAAATGGATAAATTCCTAGAAACATATGAACTACCAAGACTGAAACATGAAGAAAGAGAAAATCTGAACAGAACTATAATGGGTAAGGAGATTCACTCAGTAAAACCATCCAACAAATAAAAGCCCAAGACAAGATTATTTCACTGGTGAATTATACTAAACATTTAAGAAGACTAGTGAGCATTCCCAGAGTCATTTTATGAAAGCAAAATTATACTGATAAAGACAAATAATTAAACTAGAAAATATAGATAATGAAAAGAACACTCCAGGTCAATACCTCTGATGAATATAAACGTTAAAATTCTCAACAAAATACTAGCAAACTAAATTCAACAGCACAATAAAAGGATCATAACACCATGATCATACATCAAGGTCTGAGGAGGCCTTACAAATAGCTATGAAAAGAAGAGAAGTGAAAAGCAAAGGAGAAAGGGAAATATATACCCATTTGAATGCAGAGTTCCAAAGAATAGCAAGGAGAGATAAGAAAGCCTTCTTCTGTGATCAGTGCAAAGAAATAGAGGAAAACAAAAGAAAAGGAATAACTAGAAATCTCTTGAAGAAAATTAGAGATACCAAGGAAACATTTCATGGAAAAATGGGCACAGAAAAGGACAGAAATGGTAGGAGCTAACAGAAGCAGAAGATAATAACAAGAGGTGGCAAGAATACACAGAAGAACTATACAAAAAATATCTTCATGACCCCAATAACCATGTCGGTGTGATCACTCACCTAGAGCCAGACATCCTGGAGTGTGAAGTCAAGTGGGCCTTAGGAAGCATCATTATGAACAAGGCCAGTGGAGGTGATGATATTCTACCTAAGCTGTTTTAAATCCTAAAATATGATGTTGATAAAGAGCTCTCCTCAGTATGTCAGCAAATTTGGAAAACTCAGCAGTGGCCACAGGACTGGAAAAGATCAGTTTTCATGCCAATCCCAAAGAAAGACAATGCCAAAGAATCAAATTATTACACAATTGCACCAATTTCACATGCTAGCAAGTTCAAAATCATTCTCAAAATCCTCCAAGCTATACTTCAAAAGTATGTGAACATACAGCTTCAGATGTTCAAGTTAGATTTAAAAAAGGTAGAGGAACAAGAGATCTAATGGCCAAAATCCATTGGATAAAAGAAAATTCCAGAAAAAATGTCCACATCTGCTTCACTGACTATGCTAAAGCCTTTGACTGTGTGAATCACAACAAGTTGGGGAAAATTCTTAAAGAAATGGAAAACCAGACCACCTTACCTGCCTCTGGAGAAACATGTATGCAGGTCAAGAAACAACAGTTAGAACTGGACATGGAACAACGAACTGATTCAAAATTGAGAAAGGAGTATGTCATGGCAGTATATTGTCATCCTGCTTATTTAACTTATTTGCAGATTACTTCATGTGAAATGCCAGGCTGGATGAAGCATAAATTGGAATCAAGATTGCTGGGAGAAATATCAATAACCTCAGATACACAGATGACACCACCCTTATGGCAGAAAGTGAAGAGGAACTAAAGAGTCTCTGGACGAAAATGAAAGAGGAGAGTGAAAAAGTTGGCTTAAAGCTCAACATTCAGAAAACGAAGATCATGGCATCTGGTCCCATCACTTCATGGCAAATAGATGGGGAAACAATGAAAACAGTGTCAGACTTTATTTTTTGGGGCTCCAAATCACTGTATATGGTGACTGTAGTCACGAAATTAAAAGATGCTTGCTCCTTGCAAGAAAAGCTATGAAAGACCTAGACAGCATATTAAAAAAACAGAGACATTACTTTGCTGACAAAGGTTCATATAGTCAAAGCTATGGTTTTTCCAGTAGTCATGTATGGATGTGAGAGCTCAACTGTAATAAAGGTTGAGGGGCAAAGAATAATGCTTTTGAACTATGGTTTTGGAAAGGACTCTTGAAAGTCCCTTGGACAGCAAGGAGATCAAACCAGTCAATCCTAAATGAAATCAATCCTGAATATTCATTAGAGGTACTAAGGCTGAGGCTGAGGCTGAAGCTCCCATACTTTGGCTACCTTATGGGAAGGGCTAACTCATTGGAAAAGACCCTCATGCTCAGAAAGATTGAGGGCAGAAGATGGGGATGACAGAGGATGCGATAGTTGAATGGTATCACTGACTCAACGGACATGAGTTTGAGCAAGCTCCGGGAGATGGTAAGGACAGGGAAGCTTTGCATGCTGCAGTCCATTGGGTCACAGATTGTCGGATATTTCCTATCTACTGAATCACAACAGCAACAGAAGACCCAAAATAGTCAAAGCCATTTTGAGAAAGAATAAACCTTGAGGCATCACACTTTCTGATTTTAAGATATATTAGAAAAAAAGATCCCCTGAGAAGGGAAAGACTACCCACTCCAGTATTCTGGCCTGGAGATTTCCATAGACTATATAGTCCATGGGGTAGCAAATAGTCAGACACAACTGAGCAACTTTCACTTTGAGGCTTCCCTGATAACTCAGTTGGTAAAAATCTGCCTGCAACGTGGGAGACCTGGGCTCAGTCCCTGAGTGGGGAAGATCCCCTGGAGAAGGGAAAGGTTATCTACTCCAGTATTCTGGCCCAGAAAATTCCGTGGACTGTATATATTTCAGAATAACATAATAATTAAAACAGTTTGGTATTTGCATAAAAACAGACATGTAGACATTTGGAACAGAACCTAGAATCCAAATATAAGCCCATGGCTATATGCTCAATTAATATTTTTTATTGGAGACAAGAATATCCAAAGGGAAAAGGGTTGCCTCTTCAATTAGTGGTGATGGGAAGGCTGGATAAGGTAAGGGTGATAATGGACCCTTACCTCACATCACCCACAGGATTAACTCATAATGAGATAAAGACTTAAACTGATACCATAAAACTCAGAGAAGTAAATGTAGGGAAACAGCTCCTTGACATTGATCTTAGATATGATTTAATGGATATGACACCAACGTGTTGCAGGAAGGGGAACTTCTTCCAGGCCCCAAGAGTGGGTTCTTGCCTAACACTCAGAAATGAATTGTCTGAGGTGACACAGGTGCTGAAAAAGCAAGACTTTATTGGGAAGGGGCGCCCAGGCAGAGAGCAGCAGAAAACCAGAACTTTTCTGCCACATAACTTGCCATCTCGGATTTTATGGTGATGGGGTTAGTTTCTGGATTGTCTCTGGACAATCATTCTGAGTCAGGGTGCTTCCCGGTGGTATGCATATTGCTCAGCCAAGATGGATTCCAGTGAGAAGGATTCTGGGAGGTTGATAGAACATATGGACTCCTCTTGCCTTTAGACCTTTCCCAAATTCTTCCATTGGTGATAGTTTGTTAGTTCCACATTCCTTACCAGGACCTCTTGTAAGATAAATTATGCAAGTGATTACTATGGTTCCTGGACAGGGTGGATGGTTTCAGACAGTGGTTCCCCTAACAACTCCCTCTCAAGGGACTTTATATTCAAGATCATCTTGGGAACTGATGCAGAGGTATTTTCTTTCTGTAAGTACTTTCTGCTGGGAGTGGGCATAGTCTTGAGTAGTTGAGTAGAAGTCTCTCTCCACCTGATCTAAATCAAGATATTCTGTGCCTGAAACTGGCATTCACCCTAATAGTAACAACAATTTAGCCTGAAACTGTTGGACCCTAATGGAGATGAATCTTGTAAGCAGTTGAAATAGACATGGGCCAAATAAGATGTCTAACATGATGGTCATCTCCAGGTCTAGCGAAGGAAGGCAATATTTAGGGGTGAGGATCACAGGATGTGTGACTCTCTTCTGATTGGTTGGTGGTGAGGCAATGGAGTGCTACTCCAGGTATCTGGGACGCAGTTGAAGTTACTATCCCTTACCTGGGTGGGGGCCCCAGTTCTGCAAAGATACTGTTATGCATTATCTTTGAGAAGGAACCAGGACTCTGACCCTAAGTCTGTCCTATCATTTGACTGCTGCTCCCCTGCTTCTGTTTCCTCTCCCTTCTCTGATTAGCAACAATTTGAATCTGCACTTTGGAATTTGTGCAAGGCCAAGGAGACTTAATGAGACTATATCTTGCAAAAAAGAAACAAGGGAAACAGAAATGATTTGTGCTCTGGAAGCCCACAGAGTTCTGCTAAGTTTCAATTCAGGGAACTTGGCTACAACAACTCTGTCCACTTCCTGCTAAAATGGGTCATATTCCTTCCTTAATTTGGAGAATAGACACTGATTGGAAGTATTTATAAGTTCCAAGTTTAGGATGTGAGTCTTCTATGATCAGAATCTCAATCCCTTCGTCTGCTATTTTGTTGTAACAGACCCGATTAGAAGTAGTTGGAAGAGTGAAAACTGCAAATAAAATATAATAAAATAGATCTCTGAGAAATTTAGAAGAATAAGCCTGAAACCCAGTCTGAACTTTGCACCTTGGGGAGATTTATAGCCAGATAAAGCAATTTATTTCATTTTCTGAAAATGTAATAGTTACAAGAGGATACCTTGAAACCATAAGGTTGCAGATACCAGCTGCCAGCAGATATTGTTTACAGAATGGCTGGTGGCATCTCAAGTCTGACATAGTTCAGAACACTCAAGGTCTCAGCAATATATGGACTTGTCTGATATCACGTCCATAATGCCACCTAATATTACCTTGGATATCTGAGCCACAGCTACTCCATTTTGACTTTCAAATGCATTTCTCCTCCTTAATGGCCAAAGTAGATATCATTGTTAATAACTTTAGTGCTTTTCTAGATAAGAGACAATGTGAGAATTCGGGCTTATAAAATATTCCCCTGAAAGTATCTAGCTATCTGAAAGTCTATTCTGCCAGCTTTCTCAGAGCACAGAGTTCCTTATTTCCATTTTGAACTCCTTTCATGGGTGTTTAAGGTCAGTGGTCAAGTGGTCACTGACTTAATCCTTACAGATGCAGATGGCAAGTGCCGATTTTTAATTGATAGGGCTCTTTCCGGGTTATAACTCAACCATGGTTTGGGAGGTATTTCATGCCCATTCATCCCACAGTGCTATGGATGCTCATTTCCATGTCTGGAGAAGATTTCACTGATAGCCCACTCAATGTGCATTTATTACTGGACTAGGCTGTGTTAACAGTAACCAAAAGTCTCTGCATCACCTGTCTTACTAGTCATTTATTGTCCAGGAAAATATTCCTTCTTGTAACTTCTTCCCATATCTAGAGCAATTACAATCATTGTTCTCATGTGGAACTGTACTTCATCATTTCATCAGAGGCTCAGTCACACATTTTGCAATGCAAGAAAAAAAAAAAGTTTTAAAACAGGCAATATAAAAAATATAGCTAGCAATATCAGAGAAGGCAATGGCACCCCACTCCAGTACTCTTGCCTGGAGAATCCCATGGATGGAGGAGCCTGGTAGGCTGCAGTCCATGGGGTTGCGAAGAGTCAGACACGACTGAGAAACTTGACTTTCACTTTTCACTTTCATGCATTGGAGAAGGAAATGGCAACCCATTCCAGGGTTCTTGCCTGGAGAATTCCAGGGACGGGGGAGCCTGGTTGGCTGCCGTCTATGGGGTCGCACAGAGTCAGACACGACTGAAGTGACTTAGCAGCAGCAGCAGCAGCTAGCAATATTAGTAAGGTCATAAGTAAGAATTTAAGTCAAGAACTTCCACTTGGTTCAGCCCAGTATATATCACCTCATCTGTCTTTATCCATTTTGTGCTAATCCTTATCTTAAGGGAAATTATATGTTGGTATTGTCTATAAGGCACTCAGCCCAATTTCTTAGTATTATTAGGCTGATTATCCCTAGTATGATATGTGTTCCCAACCTAAGGGAATCCTTAAATTTAAATAACCATAGCCTTATGGTAGCCACCTGGTTGCAGATCAAGGGGTATCCGATCTTCATCCAAAGATAGATTACTGAGTTAAGCTTCAGAAACAAACTTTGAGTGTCCATTTAACAGCAAAGAATTACCTGAGAAGTGAGTCTTAGTGAACACAGACCTCAATAAACATAATTTTTATGCCAATTGAAATATATCTTTCTCTCTAAAATTACCCTCACTTTTTATAGTCAAACCAAGACTTCACAAATTAAGTCTGATTAATTGAAAAAAGCCATACCAAGGGTTTGTTATAGATTTCACCTTACAGATTTGGATGAATTCCTCTTTTTTGAAGATCACCAAAATAACTTGAAATTCTGTACCTGTTAATGAAGTACTCTTTCTAATTCATCTGATAAAACTGGGAACATAAGAGTTTCTAATCTCTGGAAGAATCAGGTAGAGAGAAAAGTTTCAATTCTGTTTACAAAGGTATAATTTACTGAATTGCTGTTAAGTCATAACTACTTTGAGGGGAAGGGATTTTTTTTTCACATCTGGATAACACAGATTAAAAGCTAATAATGTTTCAGACAGAAATCATAAAAATATAACCATATTCTAGTTCAACTCTTGTTAACATTTTATGAAGTCATCAGTTTTTCACTTAAAATTCTTCAGTTTCTTACTCAGCTCAGCATTATGCTCTGAAAGTCAGAAACTTCTATTTATCCAAACGTTCCTTCTATAAATCTTATTGAAGAAGAAACATTTTGCAAAGGCATTAGAGTGAAACCACAATTGGGTATAATAACAAAGGACTTAAGGCATGTTAAAACTCTGATTACAATGGAATTGGCAGAGAAATTTGATTACTATCTTGACATACAACATTTTGAAATAATTAGAATTATGACTGATGATATTTTCCAGGACGTACTAGAATTTAAGGAATTTTACATAATTTCTAGAATGCCCATATTAATAACAATTATCCACATAGTATATTTTAAAGTGTTTATCACATATGTAAAAATATAACCCATGTAATTTAATATTTTAATTAAATATTTCTCTTTGAGATGCCTCATGGGCCTTTTGAAGCAATTCAAAGTTAGTTGGAGAGCCAAAGAACTGTAATTAAAATTTGATATTTGAGCGGTTTGTCAGAAGAATATTTAAAGGGTTTAGAACATGCAGTCTGATAGGATCATAGGTTACCATGGAATGGTGACTGCTATTCAATTAGCCAAAGTGACAATAAAAGATTTCAAAGGAAAATACATAATGGATCACTTAAAATGTAAAGCAATTTAAAATCCATTATCAAATGCAGTACAACATTTTAAGTATATGTGTCTTCTTAAACAGAGATAAAAGCTGAACTCAACTTTTGCATCAGTTTGCTTTTAAAATTAATTTACTCAATTAAACTTAGTCAATACTGACTATCCACAAAACCCTTTTCTTGGGGTCCACTTTCAACAAACCTTTATCACTTAGTTTATTTCAACACAACTCTGTAAGTTTCAAGCTGCAGAATATCTGGATAAATTATTTTTAAGTATAAAGTGAAGGTGAAGTCGCTCCGTCATGTCCAACTTTTTGCAACCCCATGGACGTAGCCTATCAGGCTTCTTCATCCATGAAATTTTCAAGGCAAGAGTACTGGATTGGGTTGCCAGTTCCTTCTCCAATTTTTAAGTATACATTCCTAAAATATAAACATTCTAAAATATAAAAATTTATAAAAATTTCATCCAAAGCTCTTCTCTTATTTGTCTTTTCTTTCCTTAAAAGTTCCTTCACACTGGGTTTCTTGCCTCCTTGACAAATTTGTAACAGACATAACAAGATTTTATTTAGTTTATATTAAACCTAAGGGCAATAAAAGTATTAATCACAATGTTGATGACTCTAAAGACATGTTTATATTAATTATATTAACAATCTTAAGCATTAATACCAGATATGAATTTAATACTAGTTACTTCCCAGTTCATACGAACCTGAAATTCATTTAAATGAATTTCTCTTGTATTTAGAATTGTATGATTTGTAAGTGCTACATTTTCTTTAAACAAATTAAATCTAGCTCATTTACAAATTAGCTTCAACAATATTTCCAAAGACAAAAACATCTACTGAGACATACATATCTCTAAACAGACCCCAGAGATTTAGCCTCATTTTCTATACATAGTCATGAATCAATATCACAATATAAAGTTCACTAGTTTATAATCAGCAGTTGGAATAAGTAAAATTTTAGAAGGCTTCTTCCCATTTTTCCTAGTCTTTGTTGTACTGACTGGGTTCTGATATTTGTCTTTTTTTTTTTTTTTTTTTTTTAGCACTTAATGTCTAATGCCACAACCATTTTCAAGCCATCCCTTATGAGACTACTGCATGTAAATTGGGCATGTGGCTACCACCTGAGGAAACTACAGGTCCCATCATTTCCCTCCTTTGATAAGGTGATTTTCTATCCCTTGAATTGGTCCAGTTCTGTATTATCTATCTAACCTACAAGCTCATTTATCTCAGAGAATATTGAGGCAATTCCATTTTATCTAAAAATCATAAACTGTTTATGTTACCCAAAAGGCAGAGGGTGAGCATGGGAGCAAGGGGCAGGAGACTAGGAGGGGTAAGGGTTCGAGCATAGGTTTTAGAAACAAAATTTGGTCTATACTTCCTGGTTTGGAGGATGGAGAGTGAAAGAAGATAGTGAGATCTCGGAAAGGAGAAAAATACTTATATTTTCATTTCTCTAATAGTACACCCTATCTATAAATCCACTCTTATGATAATTTGTAAAATGAGTAATTCTTTCATGGCAATGGCTGAAGCCTCTCAACACTCATTATCAGGTAAGGATAACAGCAATCTTTCCTTAAGCCCAAGCATAAAAATTTTCCAGGTATAATGCTATGGAAAAAGGTGTGATTACTGAACTAGATCACAGTGGTACAAAGCACACAGCATGATATCTTTCAGTGATAAGATATCCATCTTCAGATGGATATCTTATCATGATATCCATCTTTCAGTGGATCTGAGTATACAAAATTGTTTCTCTAACAGCCATAGAGTTTCAAGATGAAATGCCAATTGCTGAAGAGCTCTCTCTTGTCAATAAATAAGTGAATGTATTTCTTGATGAAAGCCTATTTCTCATTATCCTTTCAAAACATTGGAAATAGATTTGGTGATATTTTATTATGCCCCTGAATGCAGTACTTTTTATCCAACTGAGTTCCAAAAGAGATTTGTGTTTTTTGTTTTGTTTTCAATGTTTGTATATAGAGAGTATTCTCCTGTGTCACTCTTGTGAAAAGAAAGGTATATTCTTTCACCTGGCTAGTGCAAGATGAATGTGGAACATCTTAAAAATAAAAGCAACAGAACAGATAGTTAAGAAGCTCAAAGTATATGATAAGCTCTCAGCTTACTGTCTCCTTAAGCTCTCAGCTTACTGTCTCTTTAGAGCAGGCAGTTATTGAAAGTATTCCACTTCCATTAGCTTTTTAAGCCAACTTCTACTGGTATTTGCAAAGTATCCCATAGCTATATACACTTTACAAAACAGAACATTTAGGAAAAACTTTTTTTCCATTTAGTCAGAACCTAATTTATTTATTCCTTAGTCTTTAGAACAGCAAATTGTCACTTTTTATAAACAACAAATAGAAAATATTTAGTTGCTTCAAAATGGTGTAATATTTATATTACAGGAAGAAATCTAGTGTATCTTATTATCATAGTTTTCTTAAAACACATACAAAAAAAAAAAAAAAGCAACAGACACACTGAAACCATACTCACAGAAAACTAGTCAATCTAATCACACTAGGACCACAGCCTTGTCTAACTCAATGAAACTAAGCCATGCTCGTGAGGCAACCCAAGATGGGATGGTCATGGTGGAGAGATCTGACAGAATGTGGTCCACTGGAGAAGGAAATGGTAAACCACTTCAGTATTCTTGCCTTGAGAACCCCATGAACAGTATGAAAAGGCAAAATGATAGGATACTGAAAGAGAAACTCCCCAGGTCAGTAGGTGCCCAATATGCTACTGGAGATCAGTGGAGAAATAACTCCAGAAAGAATGAAGGGATGGAGCCAAAGCAAAAGGAATACCCAGCTGTGGATGTGACTGGTGATAGAAGCAATGTCTGATGCTGTAAAGAGCAATATTGCATAGGAACCTGGAATGTCAGGTCTTTTTTTGTGGCTGGGAGCAAACTGAAAATGGGTGCTAAATTAAAAAAAAAAATAAGTCCCCCCACTGATTAGTGGCATGACATACTACCAAGAGTTTAGCTAAGCCACTTCATGGTATTGCTGCTTCAGTATCCATTTTGTTTTGCCAAGCGGTCTGCAGGGGCCTTACAAGGACAGTAGTCCTCTGATTCAAGTGCATGTATCTTTATATGATTTCCCCAACAAACTTTACAATCAACAGTTTCCCCAGCCTCTCAGAGCCTTCCCCTTATGTGCCACTTCAATAAGATCCAAGGAGCTACCTAAACCATGCTTTTTGAGGTTCAAACTGACCAATCTGGTCTTATCCCAGGAACCCCAAAGCATTCCATCCATGAACTCTAATAAAGGCATGTACCCCAGGCCCTGCCCTCTTTCTCTGCTTACACCCTGCCTTGACTTCCTCTTGTTGCTCCTTAAGGTATGTCATTTATATCTTCCAGGACTTATGAGTAATCAATTTCTGTATTTCAATTTCTACTGTGGTCTTTTGATGAGATGTAGCTCACCATCTGGCACTGTGTGCTCCACTTAGCAAATTTTAATTTAATAAAGTCATAACACTTACCTTCTGTATCACACAATTAAATATTGATTTATAGCTCAGCACATTCCTATGTAACCATGTCACACTAAGTAATACATATGATTTATAACAATGGTGTCTGCTTCCAAGATGGAATAAGATTCATATCAAATATTAGTTCAAGATACCTGTTTTGCTTTAGATACATATGAACAGATATATATATATATATATATATATATATATATATATCACTATACTTTATCAAGCAGGGTGGTGATAGAATTTTTTTTCAGTTTTCTCATTAGTAAAAATATAGATAATATTAGCATCACTATATGGAATAGTATGTAGTGATTGTATGCATGCTCAGACGTGTACAACTATTTGCAACCCAGTGGACTGGAGACCACCAGGCTCCTCTGTCCATGGGTATTCTCCAAGCAAGAATACTAGAGTGGGTTGCCATGCCCTCCTCCAGGGGATCTTCCCAACCCAAGGATCGAACCCATGTCTCTTGCAGCTCCTGCATTTCAGGATTGTTTGTCACTGAGCTACTGGGAAAGCCCTAGTAAGTAGTGCTTGGAAGGTAGAATAGTATAGAATGAGTGTATTTTAGGGGTTTACTTAAAACTTGTGATAGGGCAATTGATTTAGGACTAATCAACACTGATCAGCCCTCATGAGAGGACAAATAGATGGGAATCAATCTGATAGACCATAGGTCTGCCAGAATAGTGTGAGGTCCAGGATATTACAAAATAATTTGTTTATCAAAAAATGCTGGGACATTGTGCAAGTCAAATGATATCATAGTGAGACGTATATTATAACAGTTAAGAGTTCAATTTCTGAAGTCAGTCTTTAAATTCTAGAAATGCCATTTCCTGTGGGATCTTTATTTAATTCCATAAAAGAGAGGAAGTGATATATTTCACATATAAATATTAAAAGGATTCAAATTGTTTATATAGGCAAAGCATTTGCACAGTAACAAACATTTAGTCAGTGCTCAATAAGTAGTAATTTTTTTTTTATTTCTAGTCAACAAAGAATGAGATTTAAAATATTATGAATAGGTTGTTACTTCACTTTCACAACATATGAGACACATAGGCATTAGAACATGTACAAAGGGAAATGGAAATCTACAAGAGAGGGTAGCAGGACCTCCAAAACATTTCCTGCCAGTTATGCATTGACCATACAGAAAAAATGTATGTATGTGTTTGATCATTTATTAACTCATTCAGCAAATATTTATTAAGCATATATTATGTGCAGGTACTGGCTTTCCTGATAGCTAAGTGGTAAAGAATCTGCCTACAGTGCAGGAAGCTCAGGAAACATGGGTTTGATCCCTGGGTCAGGAAGATTCCCTTGGAGAAGGGAATGGCAATCCACTCCAGTATTCTTGCCTCAAGAATCTCATAGAGAGAAGAGCCTGGCGGGCTACACTCCATAGGGTTGCAAAGAGTCACACATGACTGAAGCAACCTAGCATGCATGTGCAAGGCTATGCTTAATACAAACTCCTAACCTGTAACTCATACAAGACAGGTACTACACTTATTGTCATAGGGTTTACAATATTTGTTGTTCTTCAGCCACTCAGTTGTGTCTGACTATTTGTGACCACATGAACTGCAGCACACCAGGCCTCCTTGTCCTTCACCATCTCCCTAAGCTTGATCAATTCATGTCCATCGAGTCAGTGATGACACCTCATTTTCTGTTGTCCCCTTCTCCTTCTGCAGCAATCTTTCCCAGCAACAGGGTCATTTCTAACAAGTCATTTCTTCCCATCAGATGGCCAAAGTATTGGAGCTTCAGCTTCAGTATCAGTCCTTCCAATGAATATACAGGATTGATTTCCTTTAAGATTGACTGGTGTGATCTCCTTGAAGTCCAAGGGATCCTCAAGAGTCTTCCCCAACACCATAGTTCAAAAGCATCGATTCTTTGGTGCTCAGCCTTCCTTATGATCTAACTCTGGAAAAACCATAGGATACAGATGCAAAATGAAAACTGACCTTTTCCAGTCCTGTGGTCACTGCTGAGTTTTCCAAATTTGCTGTCATATTAAGTGAATTACTTTAAAATGATCATCTTTTAGGATTGGAAATAGCTAAGCTGGGATTCCATCACCTCCACTAGCTTTCTAGGGTTCACTTGATTCGAACTTCAAGATATCTGCCTCTAGGTGAATGACCACCCATCGTGGTTATCTAGGTCATTAAGATCTCTTGTGTATAGTTTCCCTGTGTATTTTTGCCACATCTGCATAATATCTTTTGCTTCTGTTAAGTCCATATTGTTTCCGTGCTCAATTGTGCCCACCTTTACATGAAATGTTCCCTTGGTATCTCTAATTTTCTTGAAGAGATTTCTAGTCTTTCCCATTCTATTGTTTCCCTCTATTTCTTTGCATTGGTTACTGAGGAAGGCTTTCTTACCTCTCCTTGTTATTCTTTGAAACTCTGCATTCAGATGGATATATATTTCCTTTTCTCTGTACCTTTCACTTCTCTTCTTTCCTCAGCTGTTTGTAAGGCCTCCCTCCTCAGGTAACCATTTTGCTTTTTGCATTTATTTTTCTTGGGGACGGCTTTGGTCACGGACTCCTGTAAAACGTTATGAAGCTTCATCCATAGTTCTTCAGGCACCCAGTCTATCAGATCTAATCCCTTGAATCTATTTGTCACTGGATTTGATTTAGGTATAACTGTATTGCCTAGTGGTTTTCCCTACTACTACTACTAAGTCACTTCAGTTGTGTCCGACTCTGTGCGACCCCATAGACGGCAGCCCACCAGGCTCCCCTGTCCCTGGGATTCTCCAGGCAAGAACACTGAAATGGGTTGCCATTTCCTTCTCCAATGCATGAAAGTGAAAATTGAAAGTGAAGTCGTTCAGTCGTATCTGACTCTTAGCAACCCCATGGACTGCAGCCTACCAGGCTCCTCCGTCCATGGGATTTTCCAGGCAAGAGTACTGGAGTGGGGTGCCATTGCCTTCTCCGGTGGTTTTCCCTACTTTCTTCAATTTAAGTCTGAATTTTGCAATAAGGATTTCATGACTTGAGCCACAGTCAGCACCTGGTCTTGTTTTTTCCTGATTTTACAGAGCTTGTTCATCTTTGGCTACAAAGAATATAATCAATCTGATTTCAGTATTGACCATCTGGTGATGTCCATGTGTAGTGTCATCTATTGTGTTGTTGGAAGGGGATGTATGCTATGACCAGTATGTCCTCTTGACAAAACTCTGTTAGCTTTTGCCCTGCTTCATTTTATACTCCAAGGCCAAACTTGCCTGTTACTCCACATATCTCTTGACTTTCTACTTTTGCATTCCAGTCCCCTATGATGAAAAATACATGTCTTTTTTTGGGGAAGAGGGGTGGGTGTTAGTTCTAGAAGGTCTTGTAGGTCTTCACAGAACCATTCAGCTTCAGCTTCTTTGCTGTTAGTGGTTGGGGAATAGACTTGGATTGCTGTGCAGTGAATGGTTTGCCTTGGAAACAAACAGAGAACATTCTGTCATTTTTTATATTGCACCTGAGCATGACTTCCCTGGTGGCTCAGACGTTAAAGTGTCTGTCTACAATGCAGGAGACCTGGGTTCAAGCCCTGGTTTGGGAAGATGGCCTGGAGAAGGAAATGGCAATCCACTCCAGTACAATTGCCTGGAGTCTGGTAGGCCCCAGTCTATGGGGTCGCAAAGAGTCGGACACGACTGAATGACTTCACTTTCACTGCCTTTAGTACTCTTTTGTTGACTGTGAGGGTCACTCAATTTCTTCTAAGGGATTCTTGCCCTCATTAGCAGACATAATGGTCATCTGAATTAAATTCATCTGTGCCAGTGCATTTTAGTTCACTGATTCCTAAAATCTCCATGTTTACTCCTGTTTTCTCCTGTTTGACCACATTCCAATTTACCTTGATTCATGAATCTAACATTTCATGCTCCTGTGCATTATTGTTCTTTATAGCACTGGACTTTACTTCCACCACCAGACACATTCACAACTGGATCTTGTTTTTGCTTTCGCTCAGCTTCTTCATTCTTTCTGGAATGATTTATATGCTCTTCTCCAGTAGCATATTGGGAATCTATTGACCTGGGGAGTTCATCTTTTAGTGTTTTTTCTTTTTTGCCTTTTCATACTGGTCATTGGGATCTTGAGGTAAGAATAGTGAAGTGGTTTGCCATTCTCTTCCCCAAGGGACCACATTTTGTTAGAACGTTCCAACATGACCCATCTGTTTGGGTGGCCCTACATGACATGGCTCATAGTTTCATTGAGTTAGACAAGGCTGTGATCCATGTGATCAATTTGGTTAGTTTTCTGTGATTGTGGATTGCATTCTGTCTTCCTTACGATGGATGAGGATAAGTGGCTTGTGGTAGTTTCCTGGTGGGAGGGCCTGGCTGTGGGAAAACTGGGTCTTACTCCAATGCTGTAAATAACAATATTGCATAGGAACCTGGAATGTCAGGTCTATGAATCAAGGCAAATTGGAAGTGGTCAAACAGGAGATGGCAAGAGTGGATGTCGACATTCTAGGAATCAGCAAACTAAAATGGACTGGAATGGGTGAATTTAACTCAGATGACCATTATACCTACTACTGTGGGCAGAAATCCCTTAGAAGAAATGGAGTAGCCATCATAGTCAAAAAGAGGGTCTGAAATGCAGAACTTGGATGCAATCTCAAAAACGACAGAATGAGCTCTGTTCATTTCCAAGGCAAACCATTCAATATAACGGTAATCCAAATCTATGCCCCAACCAGTAATGCTGAAGAAGCTGAAGTTGAACAGTTCTATGAAGACCTAAAGACCTTCTAGAACTAACACCCATAAAAGATGTCCTTTTCATTATAGGGTACTGGAATGCAAAAGTAGGAAGTCAAGAAACACCTGGAGTAACAGGAAAATTTGCCCTTGGAGTAAAAAACGAAGCAGGGCAAAGGCTAACAGAGCTTTGCCAAGAGAACGCACTGGTCATAGCAAACACCATCTTCCAACAACACAAGAGAACACTCTATACATGGACATCACCACATGGCCAATACCAAAATCAGATTGATTATATTCTTTGCAGCCAAAGATAGAGAAGCTTTATACAGTCAGTGAAAACAAGACCGGGGGCTGACTTTGGCTCAGGTAATGAACTCCTTAAGGCCAAAGTCAGAATTAAATTGAAGAAAGTGGGGAAAAACACTAGACGATTCAGGTATGACCTAAATCAAATCCCTTATGATTATACAGTGAAAGTGAGAAATAGATTTAAGGGACTAGATCTGATAGACAGAGTGCCTGATAAATCCCCAAAAAGACCATCCCCAAGAAAAAGAAATGCAAAAAGGCTGTCTAAGGAGGCCTTACAAATAGTTGTGAAAAGAAGAGAAGCCAAAAGCAAAGGAAAAAAGGAAAGATACACCTTTGTGAATGCAGAATTCCAAAGAATAACAAGGAGAGATAAGAAAGCCTTCTTCAGTGATCAGTCCAAAGAAATACAGGAAAACAATAGACTGAAAAAGACTAGAGATCTCTTCAAGAAAATTAGAGAAACCAAGGGAATATTTCATGCAAAGATGGGCTCAATAAAAGACAGAAATGGTATGGACCTAACAGAAGCAGAAGATATTAAGAAGAGGGGCCAAGAATACACAGAAGAACTATACAAAAAAGATCTTCACGACCCAGATAATCAAGATGGTGTGATCACTCACCTAGAGCCAGATATCCTGGAATGTGAAGTCAAGTGGGCCTTAGAAAGCATCACTATGAACAAAGCTAGTGGAGGAATTCTAGTTGAACTATTTCTGAATCCTAAAAAGTGATGCTGTGAAAGTGCTGCACTCAGTACACCAGCAAATTTGGAAAACCCAGCAGTGGTCATGGGACTGGAAAAAGTCGTTTTTATTCCAATCCCTAAGAAAGACAATGCCAAAGAATGCTCAAACTACTGCACAAATGCACTCATCTCATACACTAGCAAAGTAATGCTTAAAATTCTCTAAGCCAGGCTTCAGCAATATGTGAACCGTGAACCTCCAGATGTTCAAGCTGGTTTTAGAAAAGACAGAGGAATCAGAGATCAAATTGCCAACATTCACTGGATCATCGAAAATGAAAGAGAGTTCAACAAAAACATCTATTTCTGCTTTATTGACTATGCCAAAGCCTTGACTGTGTGGATCCCAATAAAGTGTGGAAAATTCTGAAAGAGATGGGAATACCAGACCACCTGATCTGCCTCTTGAGAAGTCGGTATGCAGGTCAGGAAGGAACAGTTAGAACATGACATGGAACAACAGACTGGTTCCAAATAGGAAAAGGAGTAGGCCAAGGCTGTATATTGTCACACTGCTTATTTAAATTATATGTAGAGTACATCATTAGAAAAACTGGATGGGATGAAGAACAAGCTGGAGTCAATCTTGTTGGGAGAAATATCAATAACTTCAGATATGCACATGACACCACCCTTATGGCAGAAAGTAGAAAAGAACTAAAGAGCCTCTTGATGAAAGTGAAAGTGGAGAGTGAAAAAGTTGGCTTAAAGCTCAACATTCAGAAAACTAAGATCATGGCATCCGGTACCATCACTTCATGGCAAATAGATGAGGAAACAGTGACTGCCTTTATTTTTTGGTCTCTAAAATCACTGCAGATGGTCCCTACCTCCATGAAATTTAAAGACAGTTACTCCTTGGAAGGAAATGAGATATTGGGAACAGGAAGAGAAGGGGATGGCAGAGGATGAGATAGTTGGATGGCATCACCAACTCAATGGACATGCTCCTGCTGCTGCTGCTGCTAAGTTGCTTCAGTCGTGTCTGACTCTGTGCGAATCCATAGACGGCAGCCCACCAGGCTCCCCTGTCCCTGGGATGGTGATGGACAGGGAGGACTGTCGTGCTGCAGTCCATGGGGTCACAAGGAGTCAGACACGACTGAGCTACTGAGCTGAACTGAACTGAACTGGTTGGTAAAGCCTTGCTCAGTAAATCTTTAATCTAATTTTCTGCAGATGGGCGGGGCTCTGTTTCATACCTGTTGTTTGACCTGAGGCCAAAGTATGGTAGGGGCAATGGCAGTAAAGTCGACCTCCTTCAAAAGGACTTATGCCAGCAGGCTGGGTTCCTGGACTGTTGTAGTCAGTGAGGGATGATATTCAATTTGTCTAGTCTGATATTATCCAGACCATATTTTTCAAAATGTTAGTGTCCTATGAGATAATTACAGTTGTTCAACAATAAATGTTTTTAATGATCAAATGTCGAAGTGCTGTATGTTACGTCACCCCAGTTGAATGTCCATAAAGTATATTAATGCACTAAATACTCTGAGAAGTCTTATAGTAAATAAATCTGTTTACCTTGATTTGATCCAGCATTTCCACACTGTATTTGACCACAGGAACTTTTTTAATGAAAAATTTGCTAAAATCACTTTGAATATATTAGACTCATGGAACACAATTTCAGAAAATTTGTTCTAATTCAACCTTCTTACTGGAATAGGAAATACTTCAGTATTCTTGCTTGCAAAACTCTATGAACAGAAGAGACTGATGGGGTCCAGTCTATGGGACCACAGAGAGTCAGACACAACTGATGTGCTGAGAATGCATGAGCATGCACACAACCCTCTTATTTTGTAGCTAAAATAACAAAACATTTTAGAACACAACAACACTTGTTTAATGTTATATTTTCTCATTAGATGAGTAGGGAATTAGAAGCTCAATTCAATGTTTTTTTTTTTTTTTTTTTGTTTGTTTGTTTTTTTTGCCTCACCATGAAGCTTCTAAAGAATTGAGTTCTGTTTGCTATATTTTCTTAAGACCAGTTGGAAAGAGATTGTGTAATATTTTAAATTATTTTGTGAAAGTTCAAACCACAAGTGATTCGAAAGATAAATTCCATGATCCACTGCAAATCTTTTTGACAGTCAAGAAGATTCCAATTATGTTTAAACTTTTTATATTATAATTTGAATTATAGAATACACGCTATAATAATATAAGATAAATTGTCATAATAGGTTGATCTACAACTCGATACTGATTGCCCAAATGTATTGTGTAACTGTCTTATGTTTTCAGTCACTCAGTAATGTCGGATGGTTCACGATCCTATGGAGTGTAGCCTGCACTGAATTTTTCCAGCAGGAATACTGAAGTGGGTTGTCATTTCCCTATTCCAAGGGATCTTCTCAAACCAGGGATTTAACCCACATCTCTTGAGACTCCTGCACTGGCAAGTGGATTCTTTAAAACTGTGCCACCTGGGAAGCATAGCTGTCTTATAATAAGGGATTATTAACCAAAGAAAAGAGAGCTTTTGTTTTATATTTTAGAGAATAAATAACTCCTGTGTACTACTGTATTTAGCTATCTTGTTGAAGACTTAGTAAGAGTCATCACCTCTCACAGTACTCCTCAAAGTACAAGAAGAGTTGTCAGTAGAGGGATTTTGCTTCATTTTCAGTTTGTTCTTTTATAGACAGTGGAGCATGGGAAAGAAATAATAATGATTAGGTGCAAAAGTGCACAAGTGAGCATTGTCCATTGTTTGCTTTTCTGACTTCCTACTATAAATTATAGTAAAAATATAATTTAATTATCTTCATTTTTTAAATGTAGAAAATACAAATGGCTGTGATATAAAATATCTCCATAATCAAGAGAACAGAAGCAAACTCTTACTGCTCTTCAGAAAGAGTAGTTTTAACAAAGCAAGAAAGAATCCTTTTCTCTGGTTGAATGTTGATTCCCCAGCATGCTTTCAGTAAGTAATTAGAATGGCCCACTGAATGTCAGCATCAGCTTGTTTATTATCATTATTTTATCTAGGTGATGAGACATGCAGTATAGAACATAATTACCATTATTAGCATACTAATTGAACACAAAAATAGGCCAACTACAAGGTAGCCAACTGAATAATTTTGCATTAATCAAACACCATAGTCAATACTCCTATTGTTAAATTGGCAGCTTCCACAATTGACAATATTTTGCAGTGAAATATCAGAATTTTCCTGTAATATCTCTCTAGTGTCAGATAATTTAGAAATTTAATGTTTCCATCATGAAATTTGTGCACATAGCTCAAGTTCAAGAAAACATCATGATGAGAATGCTAGTCTTTTTAAGAACTGGCCGAAGTGTTTAAAGAGAAACTTACTGGCCTCAGCAAGAATGTGAATGATAATAAAACAAAAAAAAGCTACCAATTTAGTCACTTTTTGTGCTATATTACATTTTAGTTCTAAAAATTTATTTAACTAAACCCAAAAGGCAATTGACCACACTAACAGTCTCTTGGGGATGCTAATTTTAGAGAAATATTTATAATGTTTTATTATAAAAATCTATAATATTTTTAGAGAAAATAAACTTTAAGGCAAAAGCATTATTAAGGGTTAAAGTGATTACTTCATAATGATGAAATACATATTTCAACAAAAGAATATAACAATATTAAACCTGTAGGCATCCAATGACATAAAATTAAAATATATAAAACAAAAATCAACAAAATTGCAAGGAAAAATTGACAAGATCTTCAGAAATGTCTCAGAGATCTTATGTAATGCAATTTAGAGAGACTTTGAAGACTTGAACATCTGGTTTTTATAAATAATAAGACTTAGATATAGAAATAGATAAAGAAAATATGAGAGAGGAAAATTTATAGATCGGTCTCATTCATGAACAGAGATTTAAAAATCCTGAATAAAGTATTCATAAAATAAAAAAAAAATTAAAAAAAAATAAAAGTACGACACCTAGCAATTATCCCATACTTAACAATGTAACAATTTTTTTTTTAATATATTGGCAGTTATGAACTCTAACTTCTCCATGCCAACAGTATTTTTTTTTTCTTTTATGTAGGTAAGTAGAGCTGGTATAGACTAAAATCCTTTATCAGTAGAAGAGAATCATTATGAAGTCCCATTGTATAAGAGATGTCATTCTCATGTCTCAAGATACTGCTTTCACTAGATCATCTTCCACTCAAAAATTACTCATGGGCACCAGATGCCCTCAGGGTCCAATCCAACTCTCAGCTGAGCACCATTTAAATTTGTTTTTCTTTTTTTTTTCTTTTCTTTTTTTTTTACAATCTGATGTCAGCAGATTTTTTAAACTGATTTCCTAAATAAACTCTGTTCCAGTCAGTCTCCTCTATGAAAATTATCCATGCCATGACTCTTATAAGCATATCTTTTACATGTTTTGTCCTCCTAAACTACCTGTCTCTTCTTTTATAATTATACAGAACTCCCTTATCCTCAAATGTTGACCCAAATCCCTCCTCCATGAAGTTTTTCCTGACTACTGTGGCCTAAAGTGAGTTTTTTCCTTGCTAAGCTTATATTATATATGTTATTTGTTTTGTATATTGGGCAGCAAGGAGATCAAAACAGTCAATCTTAAAGAAATCAACTCTGAATACTCATTGGAAGGCCTGGTGTTGAAGCTGAAGCTCCAGTATTTTGGCCACTTGATGCTAACAGCTGACTCATTGGAAAAGACCCTTATGATAGGAAAGATTGAAGGCAGAAGAAGAAGAGGGTGACAGGAAGAGATGGCTGGGTGGGATCACTGATACAATGGACATGAATTTGGGCAAACTTCAGGAAATGGTGATGGACAAGGAAGCCTGGTGTGCTGCAGTCCATGGAGTCAGGAAGAGATGGACATGAATTGGCAACTGAACAACATATTCATTTATTCAGTAAACCCTGAGAATCTATTAAATACCAGTCATATCATTTGACAATGAGAATACTAAAATGGCTCTGACACAGTTTCTCCTTTAAGTTTCATAGATGTAGTCCTAATATGTATCTATATTATAAGCTTTTGAGAGTAGAAACCCTTTGCTAATATGTATCTATATTATAAGCTTTGAGAGTAGAAACCCTTTGCTATGTTCCTTATGAACCCTTCACTAGTGAGGGGATAGTATGTAATCCAGCAAAAAATTAATGGAATGAAATTTCCTATTACTTTTTCTTTCCTATGACTCTTACTGAAATTACATGTAATTTTAATTTAGAGCTTCCTTATAATTACTTCCACTTCACTAATTTTCTTTTGCCCCATCATTTCTTCTTCTTCTTCTTCTTCTTTTTTTTTTTGTAACACTTTCATTGATTCTTCTATTGCATACAAAGATTAGGTGAGTAATAAGCTGGAAAATCTGTTCCTATAGTGAATATCGGAGAAGGCAATGGCACCCCACTCCAGTACTCTTGCCTGGAAAATCCCATGGACGGAGGAGCCTGGTAGGCTGCAGTCCATGGGGTCGCTAGGAGTTGGACACGACTGAGCGACTTCACTTTCACTTTCCACTTTCATGCATTGGAGAAGGAAATGGCAACCCACTCCAGTGTTCTTGCCTGGAAAATCCCAGGGATGGAGGAGCCTGGTGGGCTGCCGTCTATGGGGTCTCACAGAGTCGGACACGACTGACGTGACTTAGCATAGTGAATATAACTTAAAATGGACTCACAGACATAGAGTACAAATTAATGGTTACCAGTGTGAAAAAAGGAAGGAGGAGCAGCAATGTAGGGATAGGGGTTAAAAGGCACAAAGTATTATACATAAAATATGTTGCAGACTTCTTTTGTGGTCCAGTGGCTAAGAATCCACCCACCAATGCAGGGGATCTGGATTGGATCCTTGGTCCAGGATGATACCACATGCCACAGAGAAACTGTGAGTCACAAATACTAAGCCTACACACCCTAGAACTCATGCTCCACAATAAAAGAAGCCACCACAATCAGAAGCTGATGCAGCCCAAGTTGAGAGTAGCCCCTGCTCCCCACATCCATAGAAAAGCCCATGTGCAACAAAGAAGATAGAGCACAGCAAAAAAATATTACACAATAATCCTATGATGTAAAATACATACACACATGGGACAATGCATCCCATTGTCATGTGGAATGTAAATTCCATCTAGCAGGAAAGAGAAGGTGAAAAGAGGGGGGATACTCTTCTATTTAAGGGGAAAACACCAGCTTTAGGACCCATCACTTTTCTCACATTCCACTAACGAGTTCTTAGCCATTTGGCCACACCCTGATTCAAGCAAGGCTTAGAAATTTGTTTTCAGCTAAGTGCGACTATGTTCATCTAACAATTTTATTAGTATATACGAAAAGGCTACATGCTGGGGAAAATTGGGTTTCTGTCAGGACGGATCTTGTAATACCCTGTCAAATTCCTTTCCTTTAGCAAGATTTTCAGAGTTCATAGCTATGGATAAACTAACTTCCTTTCCTTCCTCAACTCTGCTTCCAACTCTCCACACCTATATAACGTGAGAGAATTTGCAAAACATATAAAAGACTCTAAAGTTTCCTAGTAATAAATATACTTCTAAAAATCAATGCTACATGTGCAATCAGCAATTTGATTAAAATTTATGTAAACAATATTTATCAAAGGCCCAAATTAGTTGAAAATGCAATAATTGTTAAATAAAATATAATAAAAGAAAGAAGTGGTGACTCAGTGAGATGACAGATATGTTAATTCACTTGATTGTGGCAATCATTTCACAGTGTATATGTGCACCAAAGTATCAGGCTGTGCTCCTTAAATATATGAGAATTTTATTTGCCAATTGTACTTCAATAAAGCTGAAACAAAGAAGATGAGAAAGCGAAAAAACAAAACAGAAAATACTATTTGTTCAATGAATGATAACACATTTATACCCTTTATTGGGCTTCCCCAGAGGCTCAAGCATTAAAGAATCCACCTGCAATGCAGGAGATCCAGGAGACTTGGGCTTGATCCCTGGGTCAAGAAGATCCCCTGGAGGAGGAAATGGCAACCCACTCCAGTTTTCTTGCCTGGGAAATCTCATGGACAGAGGAGCCTGGCGAGCTAAAGTCCATGTGTCACAAAGAGTTGGACAAGACGGAAACAACTGATCATGCATACATGCATATCAGAGAGACAGATATGTTTCTAGCATTGTTATCAATATCCCCTTTTGAATTCTTATTTGTATCTGGATAATATTTGTCATTCCCATCCAGATAACTTTCTTGGAACTCATTTTACCAGGATCTCATGCTGAATAAACTGTTAAAAATACCATATGAGGACTCAGCAAAGAATGCTTTATGTTAGAGTTTCTCAAGTGTATTCTTCAAAACATTAGTTCATCAGTTTGTTGTTAGTGGGCATTTTATGAAAAGATTTCAAGAGCAAACATTTGGGAAATGCTGAATTTTAAAAACATGGTAATTAGTATCTATTTTATTATATATAATAACACTTTCATACTCATAAAGATATATCTTATAAATACATAAAATTTATATCTTTATTTAAGTATATATAAAATATATATTTACTCTATATATGATACATATACACACACACATATTTACTATTTATTTACCATATATATACATGAGCTTCCCTGATTGCTCAGATGGTAAAGAATTCACCTGCAGTGCGGAAGACCTGGTTTTGATCCCTGTGTTGGGGAGATCTCCTAGAGGAGGGCATGGGAACCAGCTCCAGTATTCTGGCCTGGAGATTCTCCATGGACAGAGGAGCCTGGTGGATTACAGTTCCTGAGGTTGCAAACAGTCAGACAGAACTCAGTGACTAAGCACTTCACTATATATATATATATATATATATATATATATATATATACACACACACACACACACACACACACACATGTCTATGTATATATGTGTGTGTGTGTGTATATACACACATATATGTAATATATATATATATATATATATATATATATATATATTACAGGAAGACCTCTCAAAGGATTTAATATGATAATATGCTCCATGAATCTTGGTTGGAGGTTTGGAGAGTGGGAAATAGCAATGTCTCCAAAATTTTTTGGTCATGGAATTCGCTTTTGACAGTGCTAAACTGAGGCACTAGGTTTCCAAAGAAGGCAATTAGAAAATTGGTTCCTCTTCCGGGAGACTCTAATTTCATTGAGGACTCTGAGAGGCTAATTATCTAAATCCCAAAGGAATAATTCAAATCCCAAAGGAGTAAATATGTCATGGTGGTACTTTGATCCCTGTGAGAGGCTAATGAGGGGGTGTTGGAGCAGGAGACTTTTCAAGTACTATCTGAATCACAACTGGAGGTGGTCCTAAGATGGTGGAGGAATAGGATGGGGAGACCACTTTCTCCCCCACAAATTCATCGAAAGAATATTTGAACGCTAAGCAAATTCCACAAAACAACTTCTGAATGCTGGAAGAGGACATCAGGCACCCAGAAAGGCAGCCCATTGTTTTTGAAAGGACGTAGGACCAAATATAAAAGATAAAAAGAGAGACAAAAGAGGTAGGGACGGAGATCCATCCAGGGAAGGGAGTTTTAAAAAAGAGAGACGTTTCCAAACACCAGGAAACACTCTCACTGGCAGATCTGTGGTGAGTCTTGGAATCTCAGAGGGCAACATAACTGGGAGGAAAGATAAATAAATAAAACCCACAGATTACGAGCCTAACAGCAACTCCCAGTGGAGAAGCAGCCCAGACACTCATATCCATCACTAGCAAGCAGGGGCTGGACAGGGAGGCATGGGATGCAATGCTTAGGGTAAGGACCAAGCCTGAATGTCCCAAGGGCAAACTGAGAGAACTAATGTGAGATAGCAACCCAGACTGTGGGATAGCCAGAGAGAGAGAGGAAGAGAGAGAGAGAGAGAGAGAGAGAGAGAGAGAGAACTATACTGTGAAAAGTCCAAACCTTCCAGGCCCGCTCACGGAACAAAGGACTGAGCAGAGCTAGCTGGCTGCATACCAGCCCATCCTCCACTGGAGACAGGTAGGTGGGGGCAGCCAGCGACAGAAGCAGGCAATCACGGCACCAGAGAGGCATCTTCTACCAAACTACAAGCAGGTTTCCTTGCTAACCAAGACTTCTTGGGATTCTGGATTGCTGACATCTTCCAGGAGGGTCACAGCCAGAGATCAGCTCCCCAGAAAAGAAACACAGCACACCTGAGAAGGCACACATATTGTACACCCAGAAAAGGGAGTGGCTGGGATGGGGGAGGTGATAAGATGCAGACCCCACTTGGGGCTGACTGTGCTCACCAAGTACCTGGTCACCTGAGCTGCTCGGACCTGGGAAGGGCAAAAAACGCAGGCCCAACAGAGTCTGCACCTTTGTAAAGTACCCAGGAAACTGAACTTGAGCAGCTTAGATCTGGGAAGTGCACGCAACCCAGGTCCCACCTCAGACAGTTCCTGACAGAGCAATGTAGAGCCTGAGAAGTGTAGACCATGAAAGCACACATGCCTTGAGTGGGGGCAAACCCAGTGTGGCCGAGACACTGCGAGCACTCCCCACAGACACCAGTGATATTTGTTTGCAGTTTTCCTACCTCCCCAGAGCACGACTGAACAAGCCTAAAAAAGTGACCAACACCGCTCCCTTATATCAGGGCGGAAATTAGACACTGAAGAGGCCAGCAAACAGAAGAAGCTAAAACAAACAAAGGGGACTGCTTTGGAAGTGACAGGTGCAACAGATTAAAACCCTGTAGTTAGCACCGACCACATAGGAAGGGGCCTATAGATCTTGAGAAGTATAAGCTGGATCAAGGAACTATCTGAAAATGAACTGACCCCACACTGTCTGCAACAGTTCCAGAGAAATTCCTAGATACATTTTTAATTTTTATTTTTTTATTTTTAAATTTTAAGTCCTCTATTACTTCTTTAATTTTCATTTTTATAACCTATTACCTTGCAAAAAAAAAAAAAAAAACCCCGTTTTTAAAGCAAACTTCATATATATATATATATTATAATTTTAGTGACTTTGTTTTGTTTTTTCAATATTTTATTTTTGAGAGTCTAATTTCTACTCTAGATTTCTAATTTTTGCTTTTTGGTATTTGTTATCAATGTGTACCTTTAGGAACCAAATATTCAGTACCCATTTTAACTTGGGAATGAGATTACTGGCTTGATAACTCTTTCTCCCTTTTGGGTCTCCTTTTTCTCCACCAGGTCACCTCAGTCTCCTCTCTCCCCCTTCTCTTCTATCCCCAACTCTTCAAATCTCTTTGTGTGTTCTGGGCTGTGGAAAACACTTAGTGAACTGATTACTGGCTGAATCTGTCTCTCTCCTTCTGATACACCCTTTTCTCCTCCTGGCCACTTCTGTCTACTTTTCCCCTCTTTTCTTCTCTGTGTAACTCCGTGAACATCTCTGAGGGATCCAGACTGTGGAGAACACATGGGGAAGTGATTACTGGCTAGATTGCTCCCTCCTCTTTTGATCCCCCCTCTTCTACTCCTGGTCACCCTCATCCCTCTTCTCTTCTTCATGTAACTCTGTGAACCTCTCCAGGTGCCCCTAACTGTGGAGAAACTTTTCATCATTAACCTAGATGTTTTATTATAGGTGTTGTATAGATGCAGAAGTCTGAGGCTACTGTAAGAATAAGACTGAAAACCAGAGGCAGGAGGCTTAAGTCCAAATCCTGAGAACACCAGAGAACTCCTGACTCCAGGGAACATTAATCAATAACAGCTCATTGAAAGGCTCCATACCTACACTGAAACCAAGCACCACCCAAGAGCCAACAAGTTCCAGAGAAAGACATACACGCACATTCTCCAGTATCATAGTAACATAGCCCTGAGCATCAATATAAAGGATGCCCAAAGTCACATCAAACACACTGACATCTCAAAACTTACTACTGGACACTTCAGTGCACTCCAGAAAAAAGGAATCCAGCTTCAATAACCAGAACACTGACACAATCTTCCCTAACCAGGAAACCTTGACAAGCCACCCATCCAACTCCAACCACAGCAAGGAACCTCCACAATAAAGAGGAAAGGCAAACTGTCAGAATATGGAAAGGCCACCCCAAACAACAATATAAACAAGAAGAAAAAGCAGAGAAATACTCAGCAGGTAAAGGAACAGGATAAATGCCCACCAAACCAAACAAAAGAGGAAGAGATAGGGAATCTACCTGATAAAGAATTCCGAATAATGATAGTGAAAATGGTCAAAAATCTTGAAGACAGAATGGAGTTACAGATAGCCTGGAGACAAGGATTGATAAGATACAATAAATGTTTAACAAGGATCTAGAAGAAATAAAAAAAAAAAGAGTCAATACAAAATGAATAATGCAATCAGTTCAATTCAGTTCATTCACTCAGTCATGTCCGACTCTTTGCAAACCCATGGATTGTAGCACACCAGGCCTCCCTGTCCATCACCATCTACCAGAGTTCACTCAAACTCACGTCCATCTAGTTGGTGATGCCATCCAGCCATCTCATCCTCTGTCGTCCCCTGCTCCTACTGCCCCCAATCCTCCCAGCATCAGAGTCTTTTCCAATGAGTCAACTCTTCACATGAGGCGGCTAAAGTACTGGAGTTTCAGCTTTAGCATCATTTCTTCCAAAGAACACCCAGGGCTGATCTCCTTCAGAATGGACTGGTTGGATATCCTTGCAGGCCAAGGGACTCTCAAGAGTCTTCTCCAACACCACAGTTCAAAAACATCAATACTTCAGTGCTCAGATTTCTTCACAGTCCAACTCTCACATCCATACATGATCACTGGAAAAACCATAGCCTTGACTAGATGGAACTTTGTTAGCAAAGTAATGTCTCTGCTTTTAAATATGCTATCTAGGTTAGTCATAACCTTCCTTCCAAGGAGTAAGCGTCTTTTAATTTCATGGCTGCAATCACCATCTGCAGTGATTTTGGAGCCCCCAAAAATAAAGTCTGATGCTGTTTCCACTGTTTCTCCATCTATTTCCCATGAAGTGATGAGACCAGATGCTATGATCTTCGTTTTCTGAATGCTGAGCTTTATTTAGGCCAAGTTTTTCACTCTCCTCTTTCATTTTCATCAAGAGGCTTTTTAGTTCCTCTTCACTTTCTGCCATAAGGGTGGTGTCATCTGCACATATGAGGTTATTGATATTTCTCCCTGTAATCTTGATTCCAGCTTGTGCTTCATCCAGTCCACCGTTTCTCATGATTTACTCTGCATATAAGTTAAATAAGCAGGGTGACAATATACAGCCTTGACGTACTCTTTTTTCTATTTGGAACCAGTCTGTTGTTCCATGTCCAGTTCTAACTGTTGCTTCCTCACCTGCATACAGATTTCTCAAGAGGCAGGTTAGGTGGTCTGGTATTCCCATCTCTTTCAGAATTTTCCACAGTTTATTGTGATCCACACAGTCAAAGGATTTGGCATAGTCAATAAAGCAGAAATAGATGTTTTTTTCTGGAACTCTCTTGCTTTTTCCATGATCCAGCGGATGTTGGCACTTTGGTCTCTGGTTCCTCTGCCTTTTCTAAAACCAGCTTGAACATCTGAAAGTTCACAGTTCACGTATTGCTGAAGCCTGGCTTGGAGAATTTTGAGCATTACTTTACTAGCATGTAAGATGAGTGCAATTGTGGGGTATTTTGTGCATTCTTTGGCATTGCCTTTATTTGGGATTGGAATGAAACTGACCTTTTCCAGTCCTGTGGCCACTGTTGAGTTTTCCAAAAATGCTGGCATATTGAGTGCAGCACTTTCACAGCATCGTCTTCCAGGATTTGAAATAGCTCAACTGGAATTTCATCACCTCCACTAGCTTTGTTGGCAGTGATGCTTTCTAAGACCCACTTGACTTCACATTCCAGTATGTCTAGCTCTATGTGAGTGATCATACCATCGTGATTATCTTGGTTGTGAAGATCTTTTTTTGTACAGTTCTTCTGTGTATTCTTGCTACCTCTTCTTAATATCTTCTGCTTAAATGAGATAAAAAAGACTCTGAAGGAAACCAACAGTAGAATAACTGAGGCAGAAGATAGGATTAGTGAGGTAGAAGATAGAGTGGTAAAACCAAATGAAGCAGAGAGGCAAAAAGAAAAAAAAAGAATTAAAAGAAATGAGGACAACCTCAGAGAGCTCTGGGACAATATTACGCCCCCCAACTTTCGAATCATAGGATTCCCAGAAGAAGAAGACAAAAAGAAAGACCATGTGAAAATACTTGAGGAGATAATGGTGGAAATTTTCCCTAAAATCGGGAAGGAAATAGTCACTCAAGTGGAAGAAACCCAGAGAGCCCCAAACAGGGTAAAACCAAGGCGAAACACCCCAAGACACATATTACTCAAATTAACAAAGATCAAACACAAAGAACAAATATTAAAAGCAGCAAGGGAAAAACAACAAATAACACATAAGGGGATTCCCATATGTATAACAGCTCAACTTTCAAAAAAAAAATCTTCAGGACAGAAGGGAATGGCAGGACATACTTAAAGTGTTGAAAGAGAAAAAGCTATTACACAGATTACTGTACCCATCAAGGATCTCATTCAAATATGAAGGAGAAATCAAAAGCTTTACAGACAAGCAAAAGCTGAGATAATTCAGCACCAACCAACCAGCTCTCCATGAAATACTAAAGGAACTTCTCTAGACAGGAAACACAGAAAGGGTGTATAAACTTAAAACCAAAACAATAAATGGAAAAGGGATCATGATGTTGCTGCCAAGTCACTTCAGCTGTGTCCAACTCTGTGTGACCCCATAGACTGCAGCCCACCAGGCTCCCCCATCCTTGGGATTCTCCAGGCAAGAACACTGGAGTGGGTTGCCATTTCCTTCTCCAATGCATGAATGTGAAAAGTGAAAGTGAAGTCACTCAGTCGTGGCCAGCTCTTTGTGACCCCATGGACTGTAGCCTACCAGGGTCCTCCTCCCTCCATGGGATTTTCCAGGCAAGAGTACTGCAGTGGGTGGCCACTGCCTTCTCCAATGGGATCATACTTATCAATAATTACCTTAAATGTAAATGGGTTGAATGCCCCAACCAAAAGACAAAGACTAGCTGAATGGATACAAAAACAAGACCCCTATATATGTTGTCTACAAGAGACCCACTTCAAAACAAGGGACAGATACAGACTCAAACTGAAGGGCTGGAAAATGATACTCCACACAAATAAAGACCAAAAGAAAGCAGGAGTCACAATAGTCATATAAGATAAAATAGACTTTAAAATAAAGTCTCTGAAAAGAGACAAAGAAGGACACTACATAATGATGAAAGTATCAGCCCATGAAGAAAATATAATAATTATAAATATATATGCAACCAACATAGGAGCACTGCAATATGTAAAGCAAATGCTAACAAGTATGAAAGGGGAAATTAATGATAACACAATAATAGTGGGAGACTTTAATACCCCACTCCCACCTATGGATAGATAAACTAAACAGAAAATTAACAAGGAAACAAAAACTCTAAATGATACAATATACCAGTTAGACCTAATTGATACTATAGGATATTTCACCCCAAAACTATGAATTTCACCTTTTTCTCAAGTGCACATGTAACCTTCTCCAGGACAGATGACATCCTGGGCCATAAATCTAGCCTTGGTAAATTCAAAAAATTGAAATAATTCCAAGCATCTTTTCTGACAGCAATGCAGTAAGAATGGATGTCAATTACAGGAGAAAAACTATTAAAAATTCCAACATATGGAGGCTGAACAACACGCTGCTGAATAACCAACAAATCACAGAAGAAATTAAAAAAAAATGAAATCAAAATATGCATAAAAATGAATGAAATTAAAAACACAACAACCCAAAACCTATGGAACACTGTAAGATCAGGCCTAAGGGGAAGGTTCATATCAATACAGGCTTACCTCAAGAAACAAGAAAAAAGTCAAATAAATAACCTAACTCTACACTTAAAGCAACTAGAAAAGGAAGAAATGAAGAACCACAGTGTCAGTGGAAGGAAAGAAATATTAAAAATTTGGGCAGAAATAAATGCAAAAGAAACAAGGGACCATAGCAAAAATCAACAAAGTTAAAAGCTGGTTCTTTGAGAAGATAAATAAAACTGACAAACCATTAGCTAGACTCATCAAGAAACAAAGGAAGAAGAATGAAATGAACAAAATTAGAAATGAAAATGGAGAAATCACAACAGACAACACCAAAATACAAAGCATCATAAGAGACTATTATCAGCAATTATATGCCAATAAAATGGACAACTTGGAAGAAATGGAAAAATCCTTAGAAAAGTACAACTTTGCAAAACTGAATCAGGAAGAAATGGGAAATCTTAACAGACCCATCACAAGCATGGAAATTGAAACTGTAATCAGAACTCTTCCAGCAAACAAAAGCCCAGGATCAGACAGCTTCACAGCTAAATTCTACCAAATTTTAGAGAAGAGCTAACACCTATCCTACAAAACTCTTGCAGAAAATTGCAGTTGGAAGGTAAACTTCCAAACTCATTCTATGTGGCCACCATCACCCTAATACCAAAACCTGACAAAGATGCCACAAAAAAAAGAAAATTACAGGCCAATGTCACTGATGAACATAGATCCAAAAATCCTTAACAAAATTCTAGCAATCAGAATCCAACAACACATTAAAAAGATCATACATCATGACCAAGTGGGCTTTATCCCAGGGATGCAAGTATTTTTCAGCATGTGCAAATCAATCAACATAATACACCACATCAAAAAATTGAAAGATAAATCCATATGATTATATCAATAAATTCAGAGAAAGCCTTTGACAAAATTCAACATCCATTTATGATAAATACCCTCCAGAAAGCAGGCATAGAAGGATCATATCTCAACATAATAAAAGGTATATATAACAAACCCACAGCAAACATTATCCTCCATGGGGAATAATTGAAAGCATATCCCCTAAAGTCAGGAACATGACAAGGGTGCCCATTCTCACTACTACTATTCAACATAGTTTTGAAGTTTTGGCCACAGCAATCAGAGCAGAAAAAGGAGTAAGAGGAATCCAGATTGGAAAAGAAGAAGTAAAACTCTCACTGTTTGCAGATGACATGATCCTGTACATAGAAAACCCTAAAGACTCCACCAGAAAATTACTAGAGCAAATCAATGAATATAGTAAAGTTTCGGGATATAAAAGTAACACACAGAAATCCCTTGCATTCCTATACACTAACAATTGGAAAACAGAAAGAGAAATTAGGGAAACAATTCCATTCACCATTGCAACGAAAAAATTTAAATATTTAGGAATATATCTGCCTAAGGAAACAAAAGACCTATATATAGAGAACTATAAAAAACTGAAGAAAGAAATCAAAGAGGACACAAATAGATGGAGAAATTAAAAGACACTTACTCCTTGGAAGGAAAGTTATGACCAACCTAGATAGCGTATTGAAAAGCAGAGACATAACTTTGCCAACAAAGGTCCATCTAGTCAAGGCTATGGTTTTTCCTGTGGTCATGTATGGATATGAGAGTTGGACTTTGAAGAAGGCTGAGCGCCGAAGAATTGATGCTTTTGAACTGTGGTGTTGGAGAAGACTCTTGAGAGTCCCTTGGACTGAAAGGAGATCCAACCAGTCCATTCTGAAGGAGATCAGCCCTGGGATTTCTTTGGAAGGAATGATGCTGAAGCTGAATCTCCAGTACTTTGGCCACCTCATGCGAAGAGTTGACTCATTGGAAAAGACTCTGATGCTGGGAAGGATTGGGGGCAAGAGGAGAAGGGGACAACAGAGGATGAGATGGCTGGATGGCATCACTGGCTTGATGGTCGTGAGTCTGAGCGAACTCCGGGAGTTGGTGATGGACAGGGAGGCCTGGCGTGCTGTGATTCATGGGGTCGCAAAGAGTCAGACATGACTGAGTGACTGATCTGATCTGATCTGATGGATTGAAAGAATCAATATAGTGAAAATGGGTATATTATCCAAAGCAATCTATAGATTCAATGCAATCCCTATCAAGCTACAAACGTTATTTTTCACAGAGCTAGAACAAATTTCACAATTTGTATGGAAATGAAAGAAAGAAAAAAAAAAAAAGAAAAAAGAAAAAAAAAACCTCGAATAGTCAAAGCAATCTTGAGAAAGTAGAATGGACCTGGAGAAATCAACCTGCCTGACTTCAGGCTCTACTGCAAAACTACAGTCATCAAGACACTATATTGACACAAAGACAAAAATATAGATCAATGGAACAGAACAGAAAGCCCAGAGTTAAATCCACACACCTATGGACACCTTATCCTCAACAAAGGAATGAAGAATAAACAATGGAGAAAAGACAATCTCTTTAACAAGTGGTGCTGGGAAAACTGGTCAACCACTTGTAAAAGAATGAAACTAGAACACTTTCTAGCACCATACACAAAAATAAACTCAAAATGGATTAAAGATCAAAACGTAAGACCAGAAACTATAAAACTCCTAGAAGAAAACATAGGCAAAACACTCTCTGACATAAATCACAGCAGGATCCTCTATGACCCACCACCCAGAATATTGTAAATAAAAGCAAAAATAAACAAATGGGATCTAATTAAACTTAAAAGCTTTTGCACAATGAAGGAAAGTATAAGCAAGGTGAAAAGACAGCATTCAGAATGGGAGAAAATAATAGCAAATGAAGCAACTGACAAATAATTAATCTCAAAAATATACAAGCAACTCCTGGAGCTCAATTCCAGAAAAATAAACGACCCAGTCAAAAAATGGGCCAAAGAACTAAACAGACACTTCTCCAAAGAAGACATACAGATGGCTAACAAATACATGAAAAGATGCTCAGCATCACTCATTATCAGAGAAATGCAAATCAAAACCACTATGAGGTACCATTTCACGCCAGTCAGAATGGCTGTGATCCAAAAGTCTACAAGCAATAAATGCTGGAGAGGGTGTGGAGAAAAGGGAACCCTCTTACACTGTTGGTTGGAATGCAAACTAGTACAGCCACTATGGAGAACAGTGTAGAGATTCCTTAAAACCTGGAAATAGAACTGCCATATGACCCAGCAATCCCACTGCTGGGCATACACACCGAGGAAACCAGAATTGAAAGAGACACATATACCCCTATGTTTATTGCAGCATTGTTTGGAATAGCCAGGACATGGAAGCAGCCTAGATGTCCATCAGGAGATGAATGTATAAGAAAGCTGTGGTACATATACACAATGGAATCTTACTCGGCCATTAAAAAGAATACATTTGAATCAGTTCTAATGAGGTGGATGAAACTGGAACCTATTATACAGAGTGAAGTAAGTCAGAAAGAAAAATACCAATACAGTGTACTAATGCATATATATGGAATTTAGAAAGATGGTAATGATAACCCAGTATGTGGGATAGCAAAGGTGATACAGATGCATAGAACAGTTTTTTGGACTCTGTGGGAGAGGGTGAGGGTGGGATGATTTGGGAGAATGACACTGAAACATGTATTTTATCATATGTGAAATGGATCACCAGTCCAGGTTCAATGCATGAGACAGGGTGCTCAGGGCTGGTGCACTGGGATGACCTAGAGGGATGAGATGGGGAGGGAGGTGGGAGGGGGGTTCAGGATGGGGAACACATGTATACCCATGGCAGATTCATGTCAATGTATGGCAAAACCACTACCATATTGTAAAGTAATTAGCCTCCAGTGAAAATAAATAAATTTATATTAAAAAAAAAAAAAAAGAATCACACCTGGAGCCTTTTGTGATGACTTACAAGATTAGCTCTGGTGTTTAGCCTTCACCTGCAACCAAAAAAACTGGAGTGAAAGTATTTTGAGTCCTACTTAAATGACTTCATAGATCAAAATGTGTTCTTGTTTACAGTTAAACCAGTGTTAAATTTTTAGTGCTCTCTGGTGCCTTCAGGCCATATGCTGCCTCAAACTAGCTCCTGTGTGAATCAGCCTCAAAGGACTTGCTGCCCACGTTAGAACTCAGTTTTTAGATTAAAAAAAAAAAAAAAAAAAAAAAAAACCTTTTAATTCTAGTACTCTGCCAGATAAATCATGAGAAACAATTGCAAGCAACACTTAAATGTTTCCTAAGAGCAAATGCCACAGGGGGGGAAAAAAGAGAGAGAGAGTGATTCCACAATCTAGTGACCCTGAAAAATCTGTCCTAATACATGCACTTGCCAAGGCTTTTTAACATCTTCTGTAAGTATTTTCTCATATTACATGCTGAGTCAGTGAATGCTAGGCTGATATCTAGGAAATTGAATCAAGAATTAATCTTTCCTTGAACCCATATATTCTGACACATGAAATGTGTGAATATTTATCTTTTTCTGGTCTGGCACAGGAAGAATGTCACTCTTAATATTATTCTTCATCATAATTTTGCAATCTTAGGTGAAAGCTTTAGGAGTTTATTCATTGATATATTGTTTCAAGCAATATATTCCATTTATTTGATTATTCCACAATCAAATACATTTATCTTTTTTTTTTTTAATTTTGGGGAAACATTAAAATGTTCTTAAGTCTAAAACTTTTATTTTTTCTAAAGCAAATAAATTAATTTGAATATCATTGAAATCTTTAGGGGCTTCCCTTGTAGCTCAGTCAGTAAAGAATCTGCCAGCAATGCAGGAGACCTGGGTTTGATTCTTCATCATAGCTTTGTAATCTTGGGTGACAACTTTAGGAGTTTATTCATTAATATATCACTTCAAGCAATATATTCCATTTAGCAATCAAATAAATTTATCTTTTTTTTTTTGGAAACATTGAAATGCTCTTTTCTAAATTTTTTTTCTAAAGCAAATAAGTTAATTTCAAAATCATTTAAATCTTTAAAATTCAGATACTTTCTTTGATTTAGTCTGCTGTATATATATATATATATATATATTATTATTTATTTATTTATTTATATATAACCTAGAAAATCTATGCACTATAGTATTGATATATGCATGTGGTCTGATGGATTTCTAGATAAACACAATTGCTTTGATTTACTCTGAAGACCACACATTTAAAAAGTCAATTGAATGCCTTAGAAAAGTAAGAGCTGCCTTTGTGAAGTAGGTGGTGGCAGTCTGCCCAAAATCTGATGGGCATAAGAACAGACACAATACTCCTTAGTGGGCTTTCTGACTTCAAGGGCTTTCTGGGAATTTAAGCATTAAAGAATTTTGTTTTGCAGATCTAGCCATAATGTGTCTATGCCACCTGTAACTATGCTTCCTCCCAAAACTGATAAATTGTCCAAAAGAAACTAGTTAAATTTCCAAAAATCTTGTGCTCTCTTCTTTGGCACATCCCTCAGTCTACCTCACAGTTAGAGTGAGACAATGTGACAAACATCTGGCCTATGAAATTGGTAATAAAAAATGATCAATAAGCAGTCTATATTAGGACTAAAAAAAATGTTTTATTTGAGACACACATGAAATTAAAGATGCTTACTCCTTGGAAGAAAAGTTATGACTAACCTAGATAGCATATTGAAAAGCAAAGACATTACTTTGCCAACAAAGGTCCCTCTAGTCAAGGCTATGGTTTTTCCAGTTGTCATGTATGGATGCGAGAGTTGGACTGTGAAGAAAGCTGAGTGCCGAAGAATTGATGCTTTTGAATTGTGGCGTTGGAGAAGACTCTTGAGAGTCCCTTGGACTGCAAGGAGATCCAACCAGTCCATTCTAAAGGAGATCAACCCTGGGTGTTCTTTGGAAGGAACAATGCTAAAGCTAAAACTCCACTACTTTGGTCACCTCATGCGAAGAGTTGACTCATTGGAAAAGCCTTTGATGCTGGGAGGGATTGGGGGCAGGAGGAGAAGGGGACGACACAGGATGAGATGACTGGATGGCATCACCGACTCAATGGATGTGAGTTTGAGTGAACTCCAGGAGAGGGTGATGGACAGGCAGGCCTGGTGTGCTAAGATTCATGGGGTCGCAAAGAGTCAGACACAACTGAATGACTGAGCTGAACTGAACTGAGGACTATAGCCGGGGAGAGAGATTCAGAATCACTTGAATTGCATTCTTCTGGGATTCAAAATTTGTGGGACTTACCCTGGGGTTGGGAAGATCCCCTCGAGAAGGGAATGGAAACCCACTCCTGTATTCTTGCTTGTAGAATCCCATGGACAGAGGAGCCTGGTGGGCTATTCCATAATTGTTGTACCAGTTTAATTTCCCACCAACAGTACACAAGTGTTACCTATACTCCATAGTCCCACCAACACTTGATATTTTTAACAGGTATGAGATGATGCTGTGTTTGTGGTTTTGCTTTGCATTTCCCAGATGATCATTGATGTCGAATAATGTTTCATATACCTATTGGCCACCCGTATGCCTTCTGTAACTAACTGTCTATTTAGATACTCTGCCAAGTTGTAATCAAATTATTTTTTTCCCATATTGAGTTGTATGAGTTCTTCATATATTTTGCGTATATATGATTTGAAAATATTTTCTCACATTTCATAAGGTCTCTTTTTATTTTGTTGATGGTTTCATTTGCTGTGAAAAGCTGTTTAGTTTGATATAGTCCAATTTGTTTTGTTTTTTTTTGTTTTGTTTTGTTTTTTTTTTTTGCTTTTTTTGCCTTTGACATTGGTGTCTAGTTCAAAATATCATGGCTCAGACTGATATCAAGAAGCTTACCATGTAGCTTTTCTTTTTGAAGATCTATGGTCTCAGGCCTTACCTTCAAGCCTTTCATCCCTTTTGAGTTATTTTTTGTATATGGTGTAAGATAGCCAAATCCATATTGCATTCAGTTTTATTCTTTTACATATAGATGTCCAGTTTTCACAGCACTATTTATTAAAGAGATTGTCTTGTCCTTATTGTACATTCTTTCTTCCTTTGTTGTACATTAATTCATCACATACATTAGTTTATGAGATTTATATTCTGTTTCATTGATTCATGTGAATAGTTTTATGTCAGTATCATACTGTGTGATTAATATGTTTGGAACAGTATGAAATCAAGATTATGCTGCCTCCAACTATATTATTGTTCCTAAGATTGCTTTGGCTATTTGGGATCTTTGTGGTTCCATACACATTTTAAATCATTTATTCTTTTTCTGTGAAAAATACCATTGAAATTGAATCTATAGTTGGCTTTTGATAATATGAAAATTTTAAATTTTTTCCTATCCATGAGCACATAATATTTTCCCATTTTTTAATATCTTATTCAGTTTCTTTCATCAATATCTTACAGCTTTCTGTGTGTATTTTTTACATTCTTCATTTGATTTATTCCTTACCATTTTAATCTTCTTGATGAAGTTTTAAATGGAATTGTTTTCTCAGTTTCTCTTTCAGATGATTTGTTATTAGTGTATAGAAATGTAACTGTTTTTTAATATTAATTTTGTATTCTGCAACTTTCTGAATCTGTTTAGTAGTCTGATTTTGGTGGAGACTTCAGGGTTTTCTGTATATAATATCATGTCATTTTCAAATAATGACACTTTCACCTCTTTTCCAATTTATACACTTTTTTTTTTTTTGGCCTGATTACTTTAAGGCCAGTACTATGTTGAATAAAATTGGTAAGAGAGAGCATCCTTTTCTTGTTCCTGATCTGAGAAGAAACAATTTCAGCTTTACACTTTTGACCCTGAAGGTAGCTATAGGGGATCTTCCCAATCCAGGGATCAAACCCAGGTCTTCTGCATTGCAAGCAGACGCTTTAACCTCTGAGCCACCAGGGAATCCCATAGACTTGTCATAGGCAACCTTGATTATGTTGATGTATGTTACTTATTTATGCACTTTTTGAGAGTTTTTATCATAAGTGGATGTTGAATTTTGTCAAATGATTTATTTGCATATGCTGATAAAATTACATGATTTTTATCCTTACTAATGTGTTGTATTTTGTTGATTTGTGAATTTTGAACCTTACTTGGACCCCTGACATAAATTACACTTTGTCATGGCATATGATCCTTTAAATACATTGTTGAATTCAGTTTGCTAATAGTACACTGATAACGTTTGTCTCTAATTTCATTAAGGATATTTATCTTTTCTTGTGAGCTCCTGGATGGTTTTGGTGTCAGGTAATACTGACCATGTGAAATTAATTAGGAAGTGTTTTCTCCTCCTTGATTCTTTGGAAGATTTTGAGAAAGATTGCTAATAATTATTATTTCAAATAGTGAAGTCATTTGGTCTTTGATGTCTGTTTTTTTGGGATTATTTTGATTACTGATTCAGTCTCTTTAGCAGTGATCAGTCTGTTCTCATTTTATATTTTCATTATGTTTTGATGGATTTTTGTGGATCTAGGAATGTGTTAGCATATAATTCATCACAGTAGTCTCATATGATTCTTTGTGTTTCTGTGATATGAATTGTAATTTATTTATTTTAATTCTAATTATATTTGTTTGAATCTTCTCTCTTTATATTAGTTCAGGTCAGTTCAGTCGCTCAGTCATATACGACTTTTTGCGACCCCATGAGTGGCAGCACACCAGGCCTCCCTGTCCATCACCAACTCCCGGAGTTCACTCAGGCTCACGTCCATCGAGTCAGTGATGCCACCCAGCCATCTCATCCTCTATCATCCCCTTATCCTCCTGTCCCCAATCCCTCCCAGCATTAGAGTCTTTTCCAATGAGTCAACTCTTCGCATGAGGTGGCCAAAGTAATGAAGTTTCAGCTTTAGCATCATTTCTTCCAAAGAAATCCCAGGGCTGATCTCCTTTAGAATGGACTGGTTGGATCTCCTTGCAGTCCAAGGGACTCTCAAGAGTCTTCTCCAACACCACAGTTCAAAAGCATCAATTCTTCAGCGCTCAGGTTTCTTCACAGTCCAACTCTCACATCCATACATGATGACTGGAGAAACCATAGCCTTGACTAGACGGACATTTGTTAGCAAAGTAATGTCTCTGATTTTGAATATGCTATCTAGGTTGGTCATAACTTTCCTTTCAAGGAGTAGGCGTCTTTTAATTTCGTGGTTGCAGTCACCATCTGCAGTGATTTTGGAGCCCCCCAAAATAAAGTCTGACACTGTTTCCACTGTTTGTCCATCTATTTCCCATGAAGTGATGGGACCAGATGCTATGATCTTCGTTTTCTGAATGTTGAGTTTTAAGCCAACTTTTTCACTCTCCTCTTTCATTTTCATCAAGAGGCTTTTGAGTTCCTCTTCACTTTCTGCCATAAGGGTGGTGTCATCTGCATATATGAGGTTATTGATAATTTTCCCGGCAATCTTGATTCCAGCTTGTGCTTCCTCCAGCCCAGCTTTTTTCATGATGTCCTCTGCATATAAATTAAATAAGCAGGGTGACAATATACAGCCTTGACATACTCCTTTTCCTATTTGGAACCAGTCTGTTGTTCCATGTCCAGTTCTAACTATTGCTTCCTGACCTGCATATAGGTTTCTCAAGAGGCAGGTCAGGTGGTCTGGTATTCCCATCTCTTTCAGAATTTTCCACAGTTTATTGTGATCCACAGTGTCAAAGGCTTTGGCATAGTCAATAAAGCAGAAATAGATGTTTTTCTGGAACTCTCTTTCTTTATCGATGATCCAGAGGATGTTTGCAATTTGGTCTCTGGTTCCTCTGCCTTTTCTAAAACCAGCTTGAACATCTGGAAGTTCACAGTTCACGTATTGCTAAAGCCAGGCTTGGAGAATTTTGAGCATTACTTTACTAGCGTGTGAGATGCGTGCAATTGTGTGGTACTTTGAGCATTCTTTGGCATTGCCTTTCTTTGAGATTGGAATGAAAACTGACCTTTTCCAGTCCTGTGTCCACTGCTGAGTTTTCCAAATTTGCTGGCATATTGAGTGCAGCACTTTCATAGCATCAAATTTCAAATCCTTTAAGATGATGCTGTGAAAGTGCTGATTTATATTACTAAAAGTTTAGCTAAAAAATATATCTGTTTTATATTTTCAAGGAAAAAGAAAGCTCTTAGTTTCATTTATTATTTCTGTTGCTTTTTTTTTCTTATTTCATTTATTTCTGTTCTGTTTTCTGTTATTTCTTTCCATCTCATAATTTTAGTCTTCATTTGTTATTTTTCTAGTGTCTTAAGGTGCAGATTTAAGTCAATTTTTTTCAATTTATGTTGATTCTTTATATAAGCACTTATCACCAAGAATTTTCTCAATATTATTTATTTTGTGTCCCATAAATTTTGGTTCTTTGCGTTTCTGTTTTCATTTGTCTTATTTTTTTTTAATTTATTATTTAACCCATTGTTATTTGCTCATTAGCATGTTGTTTAATATTCACATATTTACGAATTTTCAGTTTTCTTCTTGTAACTGATTTAAATCAATTAAGAAAAAAAATTTGATATGATTTCAATGTTCTTAAATTTATTAAAATTTGTCTTGTGACCCAAGATATTTCTCTCTTGAGAATATACTGTCCTTACTTGAGGCAAATGCGTATTTTATTGTTCTCAAATGTAGTATTTTATATATATTTCAAGCACACCTGATGTAATGTGTCATTTAGGTACAACTTTTTTAAATGTTCTGTATGGATGATCTATCCATTAAAAATGTGGGGTTTTAAAGTCCCTTATTGTATTGCTGTCTATTTTGCCGTATAGATATGTTAACATTTGTTTAGCATATTTAAATTCTCCAGTGTTGTGTGAATAAATGTTTGCAATTGTTATATCCTTTTGTTGGGCTTACTTCTTTATCATTATGCACTGATCTTCTTTGTCTTTTATTACAGTCTTTATTATTAAAGTCTGATATAATTGTAGCTCTCACAGGTTGTACAATTTTTATTTTCTTGGTTCCAAGTTGTTTTAATTTAATCTACTACTAGATTTGTTTTCTCAATATTTCAATTTTTCTCATTATATTTGATTTTTTCTAATCAAACATTCACACAAGAAACTAGCAAATAAATAAGTCAGAACTTTTTAAGATGGTGTACTTAATCACTATGTTTTGTGGAAGGTTCTGGTACCATGGAATAAGAAATACAGAACCAGTAAGACCTGGATTCATGTATGAGTACCAATTCTTACTCCTTGTGTAATTTTTGACACATTGATTAAATACATTGTCTAAATATTCTCATGTATAACTGCTGTAGTCAATGATTTATTTGAATTTAGATGACATCGACTCAAATTTCATACAGGGGTTCCATCACATTTTTCCATAGCTCCAAGCATTCTCATCTTTGTTTTGCTTGTCTTACTCATCCTTGACTCTGAATTCCTGATTCTACTAAATATGTTCAGTTTTCAGTGTGATGGTGTGGATGCATGCAGGGTACATCAGTTTTCTCAGTGTGCAGTCCCTTTTCTGTGCAATGTGATCCCATGTTAGATTTTATCTTAATTCCTTTGCTCCTTAAAATGCACTTACACAATCTGTTTGAGCAAGAAGCATATTTGCTGAAGTCTAGCAAGCAAGTTAAAATTGAATTAAATATATTTCCAGTTTTAGCAAAAATTTTTTCACTACAGTTATAGCTGACTTCCTTGGTGGCTCAGACGGTAAAGCATCTGCCTGCAATGCAGGAGACCTGGGTTCAATTCCTAGGTTGGGAAGATCCCCTGGAGAAGGAAATGGCAATCCACTCCAGCACCCTTGCCTGGAAAATCCCATGGATGGAGGAGCCTGATAGGCTACAGTTGATAGGCTACAGTTCATGGGGTCACAAAGAGTCAGACACGACTGAGTAACTTCACTTTCACTTTCACAGTTAAAGCAATTTCTCACTGGAAATTTTGTTTCCCCTTTAGGCTAAACCTCTAAACTTGTTACCCAATTGCAACTCTGTCTTCACTGAGTCTTTCCATCCTTTTTGCCCTGCCCTTAAAATACTGTTAATATTTTAAGAAAACAAATTCCTTCTTTTTCCATCTTTCTCTTTAAGGTTTCACTTTCTACCACTAAATATGTTATCAACGTGTTTTGCTAAGTAAACAATATTCTGTCTAAGGGAAGAAACTTCTCCCTCATAGAATGTTATAATAGCATTTTTGGTCATGTCCATGTAGTAATGTAAATTCACTGTTACTAAATAGTATTTTAGTTGGGATTAAATAATTACTATGTATAATAGTGCTTTGTAAAGAAGTTAATAGCTATAAAACATTGTGTGATGTTAGAAGAGGCTATGTGGCATTAAATAAACTAAGAAAACAGAGCAAAAACGTGTACATGTGATATCCAAGGTGGTTCGTCTATATTTCTAATCTTTTATTGCAAATATTTCTTCAGAACTTAAACTAACCTACCAGATCAGATAATGACTTAAGAGTCTTCAAGAGTCTAAGAATAACAATACAAGGATGCTTTTGGAGAAAAGAAAGAATCTCCTCATTTGGAAATAATACATTTTGTAAAGCACCTTTAACAGACATGTCTTAGCATGTTTATTTCAAAAAGAGATGTTCTCACAGCTGTACATTGGCTCTTTCTCTTTCAGTTCTTTTAATTTCTTCTGATTATAGAGGAAGAAGGCATTTAAGTGCAAATGACCCAATGTATGTCTCTTTATTTATTGATAATTTCTTTTGTGGTTGGAAGGATAAGTGGAAACATCAGCAGAGGCAAGCAGAGAATGGAGTCACAAAAGTGGAGTGCTATGGTTATTGAAAATGAAGAATTTGAACTTTCAGAAAGTAGCATTGCCTAGAATTCTCACCATTTCTTTGGGATAAAAAGAATCATTAAGTTTCAGTTAAATGCCATTTGTACCCAACTTGTATTATAATAGCATGTGTTAATATACTATGTTAATAGTTTTGGAAAGTCTTAAATTTATACTTTAAGGAGTCACAAAGGCAAAAATTAGCAAAATCATTTATAAAATCCATCCACTTCAAATGTTCTTTGGGAGCAGCTATAGGAATCTCAATGCTAACACCACATTGCAGGTAGTGTTAAGAGATTAGTTTGACATTGAGGAGAGGAAGAGCTATATTTTTGGTTACATTTGCACTCAGGAGAGAAGCTAAAAAGAGACTGGTAGCATAACTTGGCCTTTGATTATTCTCACTGTTCTGTCATTATGTTTATTACTTCTCCAAGCAGATCAAAACAACTTGAGCCAATTAGCCACTGGACAGGTGAGCCATTAAGGCTTGGTCTCTCACTCCAAATATAGAAGGCAGTGCGGTACAGAAAAAAAGACCATAGAGTTTGAAACTAGATAACCATGCATTTTACCTTTGTCTCCTACAAGAATTGGTGAAACAGCTTTAGACAAGTGGTTTAAACAAGCTTTGATTTCACCATTTGAATAATAATACTTCAGTGCCAGGCTGATAATAGATACCAGTAAATCCTATCTTCATTCAATTATGCATGTACTGTATCTCTTTTGTGCATGTTCTTTATTTATTAACTCTATGTTAATATCTTTATTGAAATACAGTTGGTGTACAATATTATATTAGTTTCAGGTCTATGATACAATGATATGGCCTTTGCATACATTAGGATACAGTCACCACAATACATCTAGTCATACTGTCTGTCTCCACATAAAGTTATTAAACTATTTTTGATTAGCTCTTCTTCCTCCTTCTCACCTCATTTGTTCTTTGCACTCCTGCTAAAACTGAAAAACAGACGACCATAATTTCCACTGATCCACTCATGGGCATACAACTGGACAAAACTATAATTCAAAAAATACATGCAGAACTATGTACATAGCAACAATATTCACAATAGCCAACACTAAAAAGCAACCTAAATTTCCATCATAAGATGAATGGATTAAAAAAAAAAAAAAGATGTGGTATATATATATATATATACACACACAATGGAACACCACTCAGCATATAAAAAGACAAAATAGTGAAATGTGCAGCAACATGATGCAATTGGTGATTATCATACTAACTGAATTAGGTCAGAAAGAGAAAGACAAACACAGTATGATACCACTTATGTGTGGAATCTAAAATACGGCAACATATGTTTCTTTGAAACAGAAACATACTCAGAGACATAGAAAACTGACTTGTTGGAATGCAAACTATTACATATAGCATGGATAAACAAACAAACAAAAAAAAGGGTCCTACTGTATACCACAAGAAATTCAATATCCTATGATAAAACATAATGGAGAAGAATATAGTAAAGAAGAATATGTGTATAACTGAGTCACCTAACGGAAGCAGAGAAGAATATTTTAAAAGAGGATATTTATATGTGTATAACTGAGTAACTTAACAGAAGTGTAAGATATTAAGAAGAAGTTGCAAGAATACACAGAAGGACTATACAAAAGAGAAGTTAATGACCCAGATAACTATGATGGTGTGATCACTCACCTAGAGCCAGACATTCTGGAGTGTAAAGTCAAGTGGGCCTTAGGAACCGTCACTACAAAAGAAGCTAGTGGAGGTGATGGAATTCCATATGAGCTAATTCAAATGCTAAAAGATAATGCTTTGAAAGTGCTGTAGTCAATATGCCAGCACATTTGGAAAACTCAGCAGTAGCCACAGGACTAAAAGTGGTCAGTTGCCATTCCAATCCCAAAGAAAGGCAATGCCAAAGAATTTTCAAACTACCACACAATTGGACTCATTTCACACACTAGAAAAAGCTGGCTTAAAACTCAGCTTTCAAAAAACAAAGATCATGGCATCTAGTCCCAGCACTTCATAGCAAATAGATGGGGAAACAATGGAAAACGTGACAAGCTTTATTTTCTTGGGCTCTAAAATCACTGCAGATGGTGACTGCAGCCGTGAAATTAAAAGACACTTGCTCCTTGGAAGAAAAGCTATGGCAAACCTAGACAGCATAAGAAGCAGAGACATTAATTTATATATACCAACAAAGGTCCATATAGTGAAAGCTATGGATTTTCCAGTACTCATGTATGTGTGATTGTTGGACCATAAAGAAGGGTGAGCTCTGAAGTATTGATGCTTTTGAACTGTAGTGTTGCAGAAGACTCTTGCAAATCCCTTGGACGGCAAGGAGATCTAACCAGTCAATCCTAAAAGAAATCAACCCTGAATATGCATTGGAAGGACTGATGCTGAAGCTGAAACTCCAATACTTTGGGCATGTGACCCGAAGAGCTGACTCATTAGAAAATACCCTGATGCTGGGAAAGATTGAAGGCAAGAGAGGGGGACAACAGAGGATGAGATGTTGGATCACATCACCAACTCATTGGACATGAGTTTGAGCAACCTCCAGTCGGTGCTGAAGGATAGGGAAGCCTAGCGTGCTACATTCCATGGCTCATAAAGAGTCAGACATGACTGAGCCACTGAATAGCAACACCAAAAACTGAATTACTTTGTTTTATAACAGAAATTAGCACAACATTGTAGATCAACTCTGCTTCAATTTTTAAAAAACCTATGCCTGTGGCGGATTCATTTCTATATATGGCAGAACCAATAAAATATTGTAAAGTTTAAAAATAAAATAAAATTTTAAAAAATAAATAAATAAATCTAGATGATAGGAATAGAGGGTTATTTTATTAGTACTATTCTGATTGTATATAATTGTCATAAAGTTTTTTAAGAGAATGACAAGAATAATAGTTACAAGTTTAAATCACTTGAATTAGTGGCTTGTAACTTGTTTAAGTGTAAATTAAATTGACCACTTTTGTTTTTAGAATATTATGCATTTTAAGTTAATATATCTACAAATAGTAAATGCTTGAGAGTATGTGGAGAAAAATGGATTGTCCTACATTACTGGTGGACATATAAATTGATGAAGCCACTGTGGAGAATAGCATGGATGTTACTTTAAAAGCTAAAAATAGAGCTACCACATGATTCTGCAATCCTACTCCTGAACATATAATCAAAGAAAAGCATGATTCAAAAGTATACATGCACCCCAGTATTCATAGCAGCATTATTTACCATAGTGAGGACAAGGAAGCAACCTAAATGTTCACCACCACATTAATGGGTAAAGAAAATGTGGTATATATACACAATGGAATATTTTCAGGCATAAAAAAGAATGAAATAATATCATTCACAGCAAAATGAATAGACCTAGAGTTTACTGCACTAAGTGAACTAAGCCAGATAAAAACAAATATTATGTAATATCCCATATATGTGAAATCTAAAAAAAGATACAAATGAAATTATTTGTAAAACACAAATGGATTCACGCACATAAAAAACAAATTTTGTTACCAGGGTGGAAGAGAGAAGGGTTAATTAGGAGTTTGAGTTTAGCCTATTCAAATTATCCTATATAAAATAGATAACCAAAAAGGATGAACTGTATAGCATAAGGTATCACACTCAATATCTTGTAATTACCCATAATGGAAGGGAATGTGAAAAAATTCTGTTTTAGTGTATCATTTAAGGTCAGTATTTCCATATTGATTTTCTCTCTGGATGATCTTTCTGTTGATGTAAGTGATGTAAGAAAATTCTCTATTCTTATTATGTTACTTTTAATTTCATTCTTTATATTTCTTTATACATATTTGCTTTAGATATATAGTTTCCCTTATGTTGAGTGTATGGGACTTCTCAGGTGGCTCAGTGGTAAAGAATCCACCTGCAGTGCAGGAATCAGGAGACACCGGTTCAATCCCTTGGTGAGAAAGATCTTCTGAAGGAGCGAATGGCAACCCATTCCAGTACTCTTGCCCAGAGAATCCCATAGACAGAGGAGCCTGGCAGGCTACAGTTCAGGTGGTCACAAAAGAGTCAGACACAATTTAGCAAATAAACAATACAAATGTTGAATGTATATATATTTTATAATTGCTAAATCTTCCTAAAGGATTTATCCCATTGCCCTTATTTGTCTCCTCTTAAAGTCTTTGTTTTAAAGCCTATTCTGTAAGTATATTGCTACCCTAACTTTCTTTTCATCTGCATTTTCATTGATAGCTTTTTCCACCCTTTCACTTTCATTCTGTGTGTGTCTTTAGATCTGTAATGAATTTCTTGTAGGCAGCATATTTATGCTCTTATTTGTTTCATTTAGCCATCCAATGATTTATGATTGGGCCATTTAGTCCACTTAGAGTTAAAAGCAATGATTGTTAGGTATATCCTTATTGCCATTTTGTTAATTGTTCTCAGGTACTTTTGTAGTTATTTTGTCTTTTTATTTTATTCATCTTTTTCTCTCTTCCCCTGTAATTTGATGATCATCTTTCAGTTCAGTTCAGTTCAGTCGCTCAGTCATGTGCAACTCTTTGGGACCTTATGGACTGCAGCATCCCAGGTCTCCCTGCCCATCACAAACTCCCGGAGTTTACTCGAACTCATGTCCATTGAGCTGGTGATGTCTTCCAACCATCTCATCCTCTGTCATCCCCTTCTCCTCCCATCTTCAACATTTCCCAGCATCAGAGTCTTTTCAAACGAGTCAGTTCTTTGCATCAGGTGGCCAAAATATTGCAGTTTCAGCTTTAGTGATCATCTTAAGTGGTCATCCGGAGAAGTCAATGGCATCCCACTCCAGTACTCTTGCCTGGAAAATCCCATGGATGGAGGAGCCTGGTAGGCTGCAGTCCATGGGGTCGCTAAGAGTCGGATACGACTGAGTGACTTCACTTTCACTTTTCACTTTAATGCATTGGAGAAGGAAATGGCAACCCACTCCAGTGTTCTTGCCTGGAGAATCCCAGGGACGACGGAGCCTGGTGGGCTGCCGCCTATGGGGTCGCACAGAGTCAGACACTACTGAAGTGACTTAGCAGTAAGTGGTCGTCATCTTAAGGATGATCATTTTCAGTGTTATGTTTGTATTATTTTCTTTTTTTTTATGTGTGTATACATTATTAATTTTTGAATTTTGCTATCTGTGAGGGCTGGGCTGTGTGTGTGTGTGTATGTGTGTGTGTGTGTGTGCATACAAATAGACACACACATTTAAATTGATGTTATTTAAGGTCAAACTCATTCTAACAGCTCTGCATTTTTACACCTTCCCTCATACTTACTGTTTTTGGTGTCATATTTTACAGAGTTTTGTTTTGTATATCCCTTAAATACCTACTGTAGACATAGATGATTTTACTACTTTTTTCCTTTAATGGTTTTAGTAGCTTTATAAATAACTAAACTGCTACCTTTACTGTAAATTTGCCTTTACAAATGACGTGTTTGTTTTTTTTTAAATTTATAATTGTCATGCTCCTAGTTCTAATCTTCTTTTCATTGTAGTGATACCCTATAACATTTATTTTTATTAAGCTTGTTTATTTTTTCTGAACTTTTTAAGTTTTTGCTTATTGGTAAAACTCTATCTTTCCTTCAAAACTGAATGATAGTCTTGCTGGGGACAGTATTTTTCATTGTATATTTTCTCCTTTCATCACTTTGAGTATACTGTTCTACTACCTTCTGGCTTGCAATACTTCTCTTGAAAAGTCAGCTGATAATTTTATGGAACATCTCTTATCTGTAACTAGTTGGTTCTCTCTTGCTGTTTTTTAATAAGTTTTATCTTCAGATTTAGACATTTTACTTGTGGTATGTCTTGAGGTGGACTACTTTGGGATCATCTTCTTTGAAAATCTGCTTACTGAATGTGAATATCTGTTTCCTTTCCTAGGTTTTAGAAGTTTTTAGCCATTATTCTTTCAAATAAATTTTCTAACTCTTTCTTTTTTTCCTTTTAGGATCCCTATAATGAAAATGTTAGAAGACAGTGATTTTGCAAACGTTTTTAAACTATCTTAACTATTATTATTTGTCTTTATTTCCCTTCAGCTAGGACAATTTCCACAACTCTGTTTTGCAGTTTTCTGACCTTTCCTTTGTATTTTCTAATTTACAGTTGATTATTTCTAGCGTATTTTTATTTGTTACTGCTTTCTTCAACTCTATTTGGGTCTTCTTTAACATTTTCTAACATGTTGTCAAATATGCATTTTATCCATTTTTCTCCTGAGCGTTTAGCAACATAAATTATTACCTTGAACTTTTTACTGGATAGGTTGCTTATCTCCACTTTATTTATTTTCCTAGACTTTGTCTTCTTTATTATTTTTAAACATATTCCTCTATTTCCTCATTTTGCCTGAATCTTTGCATTAATTTCCATGTGTTGAGTATACCAGTTACACTTCCCAATCTGGTGAAATGACCATCTGTAGGAGATATCTTTGGAGAAGGCAATGGCACCCCACTCCAGTACTCTTGCCTGGAAAATCCCATGGATGGAGGAGCCTGGTGGGCTGCAGTTCATTCGGTCGCTAAGAGTCGAATACGACTGAGCGAATTCACTTTCACTTTTCACTTTCATGCATTGGAGAAGGAAATGGCAACCCACTCCAGTGTTCTTGCCTGGAGAATCCCAGGGACGGGGGAGCCTGGTGGGCTGCTGTCTATGGGGTCGCACAGAGTCGGACACAACTGAAGTGACTTAGCAGCAGCAGGAGATGTCTTATGAGGTTCAGTGTCTCATTCCTCTCTAAATAAGCAGAACTGTATACTCTGATGGTGCTTCCTATGTGCACTGTGTGGGCCTATCTGTTGCTCTGAGGTCAATTACTCTTGGAGCCCTGGTTGTCAAGGTTGGCCTTTGGCACATTTGCTGCTAGACCTTATCTTTATGGTTGCTGTCACTCCACTGGTGCTCAAGGTTGGATCCTGTCATAGCTGTCTGCATAGCCCAAGTGTTTCTGGTCTTGGTAACAGCATTTTGGTGGCCAGATAAGCCCTAAATAGAAAGAGGTTTGTGGGAGGACTCCAAACTGTTGCTTGTCAGCACCAGTGTCATTGGGGTGGAGCAAGCTCATCAAAGTGTCCACTACCAGTATCTATGTTTTCAGGGGGAATCCCTGTTGCCTCCTGCCTGCCTGGGAGGCTATGCAAGATCAGTTAGTGGGTTTGATCTATGCTCCTTTCAAATTAATGCTTCTACACTGGGATTTGAAGTTGGTGAGATTTTGCACGTGCCATTTAAAGGTAGAGTCTCTGGTTTTTACAGACCTTTGGCTTTCATATACAACAGCCCCTCTTTGTTTCAAAACCAGATATCCTGGGTGCTCTTCTTTATGTTGCAGGATCCTGGGGCTGAGGTGTATGATGTTGGATTCCAAACCCTCACTCCTTGGAGAGAATCTCTGTGGTCATATTATCCTCTCTTTTGTGTGTCAGATACCCAGGGGTACACCTCTAACTCTCTTATCTATTTCATTGCAATTCTTTCTTTGTATTTTTAGTTTTATGGAAAATATTTTCTGCTGGTCTTCAGGTTGTTCTAATACATAGCTGCTCTATCAGTCAGTTCACTCAGTCATGTCTGACTCTTTATGACCCCACGAACTGCCGCACGCCAGGCTTCCCAATCCATCACCAACTCCTGGAGCTTGCTCAAACTCTTGTCCATTGAGTCAGTGATGCCATCAAACCATCTCATCCTCTGCCATCCTCTTCTCCTACCTTTAATATTTCCCAGCAACAGGGTCTTTTCTAATCAGTCAGTTTTTTTGAATCAGATGGCCAAAGTACTGGAGCTTCAGCATCAGAGCTTCCAATAAATATTCAGGACTGATTTCCTTTAGGATTGACTGGTTTGATCTCCTTGCTGTCCAAGGGACTCTCAAGAGTCTTCTCCAACACCACAGTTCAAAAGTATAGTTGTAATTTTGAAGTGCCCATATGAGGAGCTGAGCTCAGGATCTTCCTACTCTGCCATCATGGCCACACATCCTATATTAATTTCTATCAATCTATCTATCTACAATATAGGTATAGATAGGATAACATCCCTAAAAGGACTTATAAAGATTATCTGAAAATGAAAGCAAAATAAAAACAAACTAGCAGAGTTCAAGAAATAAAGAGCAAAGCAAGAGAATTAAAAACAGAAAACTATGCTTGCAAACAAAAGGATATGTTGCATTGGCTCAGGAAAATTTTTGAAACTTAAAATAAAAAAATGAATTAAGAAAATATTCCTGAGCCAATGCAACATATCCTTTTGTTTGCAAGCATAGTTTTCTGTTTTTAATTCTCTTGCTTTGCTCTTTATTTCTTGAACTCTGCTAGTTTGTTTTTATTTCACTTTCATTTTCAGATAATCTTTATAAGTCCTTTTAGGGATGTTATCCTATCTATACCTATACTGTAGATAGATAGATTGATAGAGATAGTGTAGAGAACTCTTTGTCAATATTCTTGCATGTTCTAGGGCAGGTTCTCTAACAGTGTATGTTCTTCTTATGCTTTTTATTGTCTTATGCTTCTTTCCTCCTTTACTTTTTGTCATTGTTTGCAAATATTCTTTAACTCTTACCCATATCTTTATTTTTTAAGGGACAGATATTTACTTATGTATTTGTCCGCATTGGTTCTAAGTTACAGCAGGCAGGATCTCTCTTGTGTCATGTGAGATATTTTGATGTGGCACATGACTCTCCAGTTGTGATGCACAGGCACAGTACTTGCAGCTCATGGACTCAGTTTCTCCATGGCATGTGAGAATTTAGTTCCCCAGCCAGGAATTGAACCCACATCCTCATTGCACGGCAGATTCTTAATCACTGTACCACCAGGGAAGTCTCCCACTTGTAATGCTAACTATAACTACTCAACTTAAAAAAAAAAAAAAAAAAAAGCATCCTATCACCTTCAGGATGCTGACATCTAAGCTGAGAAACATTTATCTTTCCTCTTAGATGTCCAAGAAAGCATGTTTCTTGAGAAAACAACTGAGTCAATTTTCTTGCTCATCATTGTATTCTTGGCTCCCGTCATATTGCCTGTGGCAAAGCAGACGATATACATGTTTTTTAATGGATGAATGGGTTACTATGTCAATGCTCAGAATGCTATTTTAGATATTTTCACATTTATTAGGTAATTTGTAATTTATGGTTTGAGTTTTTACCAAATTTCCTGTTTCACTAAGCATATATATATTTTTTAATTCCATGCATTCAGAAGAGGAAACTGTTGTAAAAGTGTCTTTACTCATTCATCTTTAAATAAAAGTTTTATTAATCTTAATTCTTTAGGTACTACTGTCCATCAATGATCATTTTTAGTACTTACAAGAACTCCATCAGGTCAGTATTAGTATTGGAGTGACTAAGGCTGAAAATGCTTAAGCAACGTGCTAAATGTTGCAGTATTTGTAGACTTAAAGCCAGAATTCAAACCCATATTTTCTTGTTGTTTACCTTTAAGTTGGACATTTATGTCAACTAGGAAATAGCTATGCTGTCTCTCATCCAACTACATGGAAGATCATCTGAAGCATACATATATGAGAAATGTTCTCATCTTTTGCTTTATGTACTTGTATTCAGGTTGAAGAGATCAGTAGCTATGTCAAGAATGAGCTCAGTTACAAAGCAGTAGATGCCAAATAACATAGGAAAAGATAAGTACTACATGAGTTCTACAGTGAGAACAATCACTTTCAACTGAATTAGTCAAGAAAGGTCTCATAAATAGGTAGGATACTGCAACTAAAACTTATTTGCAAAGCAAGTACCAGGGTCATGCACAATATATTTGGGTCACCTTAAAGTCCTTGAAGCCACTTGGAGAATATAGATCTTTTGTTGTTGTTGTTGTTGGGGGAAAATTTTGAGATAATACATATAAATGTAATTATGTCTTCCTCTAAGGTGCGTGCATGTGTGTGTGTGAGAGAGAGAGAGAGAGAGAAAGAGAGACAGACAGACAGAGAGAGAGACAGAGAGAGAGAGAATATTTCTTCATTTATACTAAGATAATTAGGAAATTTTGAACGGCTATGACATAAAGGCAATGATATTTGAATGTCAGCATAAATTGCCAGTATAAATGCATATTTTGCATTCTGTGGGTGATTTTGCCCTCCACTTATAATGTGGCAAGTGAGTTCTTCTGAAAGTTGGTGTTCTGATCTTGAAACTTTAAAATTTGATTTTCCTCAGAATTTAAGACTATGATCACAGAATACAATAGAATAATCCATTCTCAGTAGGAAAAGAATGTGATACCATAAACTGGTATGACAATTAATTTGGACTCTAATTCTAATCATATAGCATTGACAATTTGGTGAACTCAGATAGCTTTAAGTTATTAAGATCATTGAAACTTGGCTTTCTAATTTTTGCATTAAAGAATGTAATACCTTGGAATTTTCATGGTGGTCTGGTAGTAGAGATTCTACTTTTCCTGGTTGAGTGACTAAGATCCCACATGTCAATCAGCATAGTTAAAAAGTTAGGAAATAAGTAAAAGCTCTTTTTTCTTTAAGAGATTAATAAAGAATGCCTACCTCTCAGTGTCATTTTCAATGAGATTATTTATTACCAATGAGTTTATTTATAAGACAATGTTTAGCATTATGCCTAGGTCATATGTATTCAATAAACATCAATTTCCTTCTTTCCTTGTGCTTCTTCCATCTGTTTTGTACCACTGGTTTTTCTTCCTTTTTTATAATGAATTGTTATTGTTTTAAAATATATAACATAATATTTACCACTATAGCCATTTGCAAGTGTACAGTTCAGTAGCAAGCATTAAATACATTTCACAATGTTGGATAACCATCACTACTTACTATATCCAAATACTTTTATCACTATCAATAAAAATTCATCAACCATAAGTGATAATTTACACTTTCCACTTCCTCCCAGGCCCTGGAAAACTATTTTATTTCTAACTCTATGAATTTGTCATTTTAGATGCTTTATGTAAGTGATTTCACATACTATATGTGTTTCTGTGTCTGATCTATTTAACAAAACATTTTATATACCACATTTTGTTAAGTCACTTATCTGCTGATGAATACTTGAATTGTTTATACCTTTGATTATCATGAAAAATGCTGCAATTTGAACAAAGGTGGACAGGTATCTGTTTGAGTCCTTGCTTTCAGTTATTTTGAACTTATATACCTAAGGGTAGACTATTACTGGGTCATATGGTGTCAGGGAGTGTTTAACAGGAGGATTCCTACGTGCTGTTTCTCACAAGTCCTTTGTTTCTTTTCAAGCGGAGCAGCACACTGCTCCCAGGAACTGAGGTCATTGTGTGAGACAGGCTTGAGTCTCCTTTAGTAAACATTCTATTTACGACAAAACTGCTTAATCTCGATCCCCTTTCTTGAGATATGGATTGTCCCCTGACCTTGTGACCATTATTAATCCCTTGTTCCTTTGGTAACAGTTGCTGTACCTTTGGTTTTCTGATCTTTATCATTGTCAAAAGAAATTTCTTGTACCACAGCCTATATATACTCACAGAAAAATCATTAAAGCGACTTTGCTCCATCAGAGTTTGGGTCCCCATGTCTGTTTGTCTTTCTTTCTTTCTTTCTCTCTGTCTCTCTCCCTCTGGCTCTCTCTTTAACTTTCTTATCATCGACTCCAGACCACCAGGTCCCAGTCCATTAAAGGACTCCAACAATATGGCAGTTTTATGTTCACCCTAATCTAAAACTGTCAAAAAGTTTTCTAAAATATCTGCACGTTTTTCACTTTCACTAGCAGTACACAAGGTTTCCAAATTCTCCACACCCTCATCAACACTCATTAGCTGTTTTTTCTTTCTTTTTTTAAATTATAGGCATCTTAGCAGATGTGAAGTGTTATTGCATTGTGGTTTTGGTTTGTGTTCCTTGACAACTAATGATGTTGAACATCCTTTCATTTGTTGAATAGCTATTTGTGTATTGTCTTTGGATAAACATTTATTCAAATTTTCTTGTCTATTTTTTAACTTGTTGAGTTTTAGTTTTCTTTTAAACATATTTTGAATATTAATTACTTATCAATTGTTAATTTGCAAATATTTTCTCATACTGTGCAAGTTGTAGTTACTCTTTCCCAATAGTATTCTTTGATGCACTATAGTTTGCAATTAATAAAGCCTAATATATCTTTTGTTTTGTTTTGTTTTCTGTGTTTTATTTGGCATATCTATAAAATTATTGCCAAATTCAATAACATGAAGAGTTTTCCCAGTGGATTCTCCTAGTTTTATTGTTTTTGCTCTTGTTTAATTATTTTACTAAAATTTGAGTAATTTCTGCATATGGTGTAAGAGTCTGATTTTATTCTTTTGCATGTTATTATTCATTTATTTTTCAGCATTATTCAGTGAAAACACTATTATTTCCATATTTAATGGTTTTTGCACCCTTGTGAAAAATAAATTGACTCTATATATTAGGGTTTCTTTCTGGACTTTCTATTCAATTTATCCATGTCTGTCCTTATGTTAGTACCATAAAGGTTCAATTACTGTAAGATTTCCATAAGATTAAAATTTTTCAAATGTGTTTTATTTTTCTTTTTCAAACCTATTTTGATATTCAAAACACCTTGTAATTACATAAGAATTAGAGAAGTAGATTTTTCCATCTCTGAGGAAAAGTTTATAGGAATTTTGATAGTAAGAATACTAAATGTCTAGTTCACTTGGAGTAGTATTGTCATCATAATAATATCTTCTAATTCATTTACATGCTTTTTTTTCATTTATTTAGGTCTTCTTTAATTTGTTTGATAAGGTTTTATAATTTTCAGCATATAAGATATTCATCTCATTGGTTTTACCTGTTTTCTAACACTTTTTTGATGCTATTTTGAATATAATTGCTTTCCTTTTTTTTAATTTATTTATTATGTTTTAATTGTATTTTATTTAACTTTACAATATTGTATTGGTTTTGCCATATATCAAAAAGAATCTGAGGAGCCAAGATGGCGGAGGAGTAGGACGGGGAGAACACTTTCTCCCCAACAAATTCATCAAAAGAGCATTTAAACATCGAGTAAATTCCACAAAACAACTTCTGAATGCCGGCAGAGGACATCAGGCACCCAGAAAAGCAACCCAACTCTTCGAAAGGAGGTAGGAAAAAATATAAAAGACAAAAAAAGAGACAAAAGAGGGAGGGACAGAGTTCTGTCCCGGGAAGGGAGTCTTAAAAAGAGAGAAGTTTCCAAACACCAGGAAACCTTCTCACTGCCGAATCTGTGCCGAGCTTTGGAAGCACAGAGGGCAACATAAAAGGGAGAAAAAAATAAATAAACAATTAAAAATCACAGATTGCGAGCCCTACGGTAACTCCCCCAGCGGAGAAGCAGCGCAGATGCCTGCACATGCCATTAGCAAGCGGGGGCTGGGCAGGGAAGCGCGGCGTGGACTGCGTCCCTTAGAGTAAGAATCTGGCCCGAATGTCCTGAGCGCTATCTGAGCAAAATAATTTGGGCTAGCAAACCAGACTGTGGGATATCTACCACGTGAAAAGCCAGCCCTAACCTAAGACACCTCAAGGCCCGCGCACGGAACAAAGGACTGAACAGAGATAGCCGGCTGCAGACCTTCCCCCTCCGGTGACAGGCAGCCAGAGCCGGAAGGGGGAAATCGCAGCACCAGAGAGACACTATCTATAAAACTGTAAGCAGGCTTCTTTGTTAACTAAAACTTCTTGGGGGGCTGGACGGTCAACATCTGCCTGAGAAGGTGCGCTGGTTTTACACCCAGATAACCGAGTGGCGGGGAGGTGATAAGTCGCAGCATTGGCACTCGCCGAACACCTCATCACCTGAGCTGCTCGGACCTGGGAAGAGCACAAAACGTAGGCCCAACCGAGTCTGCACCTCTGAGGACTACCCGAGTGCCTGAACCTGAGTGGCTTGGACCTGGGAGGTCAGCCCGGGGCCGGCCTCTGATTGTTCCTGGCAGAACAACCTAGAGCCCAAGCAGTGTGGGCAGGGAGGATACATGCGCCGTGAGCGGGGGCAGACCCAGTGTGGCTGAGGCACTGTGAGCGCACATGAGGGTCACTCAGAGAGTGTTTGCAGCATCCCTCCCTCCCTCCCCACAGCGCGACTGAACAAGTGAGCCTAAATTAAAAAAAAGTGTCCTCCACTGTCCCCTTTGTGTCAGGGCAGAAACCAGACACTGAAGAGACCAGCAAAAGAAGAAGGTATAACAGAGGGAAACACCTTGGAAGCTACAGGCCATAGATTAAAACCCTGTGGTTACTACGGACTACATAGGAAGGGGCCTATAAATCTTGAGAAATATAAGTCGGACCAAGGAACTAGCCAAAAATGAACTGAACCCACAATACTCACAATGAAACCAGAGAAAGACCTAGATATATTTTTACTATTTTTACGATCAATCTTTCTTTTTTTTAATTTTTTTAAAAATTTTAAGTCCTCTATTGTCCTTTAATTTTCACTTTTATAACATATTACTTTGCAAAAAAAAGAAAAAAAAAAAGACCCTATTTTTTTTTCTTCTTCAGCAAACTTCATATGTATAGTTTATATTTTTTTGACCATGTTTTTTTCTTCTTTTTCTTCTTTTCTTTAACATTGTATTTTTGAAATTCCAAACTCTACTCTAGATTTTTAATTTTAGCCTTTTGGTATATGTTATCAATTTTGTACCTATAGTTTTTTTTTTTTTTTTTTTTTTATAATTTCTGTGACTTTTTTTTTCCCTCTGTTTCGTACTCTTCTTCTATATAACATCATATATCTGCAATTCCAAACTCTACTCAAGATTTTTAATTTATGCTTTTTGGCATTTGATATTAATTTTGCACCTGTATTTTCTTTATAATTTTTGCAACATTGTTTTTGTTGGTTTGTTTGTTTTCTCTCTTTATTTTTCTTCTTCTTTTTTTTTTTAACATTGTATTTTTGAAATTCCAAACTCTACTCTAGATTTTTAATTTTTGCTTTTTGGTATTAGTTATCAATTTTGTACCTGTAGTTTCTTTTTAATTTTCACGACCTTGTTTGTTTTTCTTTGTTTTTTCTCTCTTTCTTTTCCTTCTTCTTTTCTTTAACATCGTATTTTTGAAATTCCAAACTCTACTCTAGATTTTTAATTTTAGCCTTTTGGTATATGTTATCAATTTTGTACCTATAGTTTTTTTTTTTTTTATAATTTCTGTGACTTTTTTTCCCCCTCTGCTCCTTTCTCTTCTTCTTTTTTATAACATCATATATCTGCAATTCCAAACTCTACTCAAGATTTTTAATTTTTGCTTTTATGTATTTGTTACCAAATTTGTACCTTTAAGAACCCAATCTTCAGGACCCATTTTTCACTAGGGAGCGAGATTACTGGCTTGACTGCTCTCTCTCCATTTTCTCCACCAGGTCGCCTGTATCTCCTCCCTAACCCCTTTCTACTCTACCCAACTCTGTGAATTTCAGTGTGTCCCAGACGGTGGAGAACACTTAGGTAACTGATTACTGGCTGGATCTGTCTCCCTCTTTTTCATTTCCCCCTTTTATCCTTCTGGCCACCTCTGTCTCCTGCCTCCTTCTTCTCTTCTCTGTATAACTCCGTGAACATCTCTGAGCGGTCCAGTTGTGGAGTGCACATAAGGAAGTGACTACTGGCTAGCCCACTCTCTCCACTATTGATTCCACCTCATCTCATTTGGGTCACCTCTAACTCCCTCCTCCCTCTTCTCTTCTCCATGTAACGCTGTGAACCTCTCTGAGTGACCCTCACAGTAGAGAAACTTTTCATCTTTAATGTAGATGTTTAATCAATGGTGCTGTATAGAAGGAGAAGTTTTGAAACTACTGTAAAAATAAGACCGATAACTGGAAGTAGGAGGCTTAAGTCCAAACCCTGACTCCAGGGAACTCCTGAATCCAGGGAACATTAATTGACAGGAGCTCATCAAACACCTCCATACCGACACTGAAACCAAGCACCACACAAGGGCCAACAAGTTCCAGGGCAAGACATACCAGGCAAATTCTCCAGCAACAAAGGAACACAGCCCTGAGCTTCAAGATACAGGCTGCCCAAAGTCACCCCAAAACAATAGACATCTCATAACTCATTACTGGACATTTCATTACACTCCAGAGAGAAGAAATACAGCTCCACCCAACAGAACATCGACACAAGCTTCCCTAAACAGGAAACCTTGACAAGCCACCTGTACAAACCCACACACAGCGAGGAAACGCCACAATAAAAAGAACTGCACAAACTGCCAGAATACAGAAAGGACACCCCAAACTCAGCAATTTAAACAAGATGAAGAGACAGAGGAATACCCAGCAGATAAAGGAACAGGATAAATGCCCACCAAACCAAACCAAAGAGGAAGAGATAGGGAATCTACCTGATAAAGAATTCCGAATAATGATAGCAAAATTGATCCAAAATCTTGAAATTAAAATGGAATCACAGATAACTAGCCTGGAGGCAAGGATTGAGAAGATGCAAGAAATGTTTAACAAGGACTTAGAAGAAATAAAAAAGAGTCAATATATAATGAATAATGCAATAAGTGAAATTAAAAACACTCTGGGGGCAATAAATAGTAGAATAACAGAGGCAGAAGATAGGATTAGTGAATTAGAAGGTAGAATGGTAGAAATAAATGAATCAGAGAGGATAAAAGAAAAACGAATTAAAAGAAATGAGGACAATCTCAGAGACCTCCAGGACAATATTAAATGCTACAACATTCAAGTCATACGGGTCCCAGAAGAAGAAGACAAAAAGAAAGACCATGAGAAAATACTTGAGGAATAATAGTTGAAAACTTCCCTAAAATGGGGAAGGAAATAATCACCCAAGTCCAAGAAACCCAGAGAGTCCCAAACAGGATAAACCCAAGGCGAAACACCCCAAGACACATATTAATCAAATTAACAAATATCAAACACAAAGAACAAATATTAAAAGCAGCAAGGGAAAAACAACAAATAACACAGAAGGGAATACCCATAAGGATAAGAGCTGATCTTTCAATAGAAACTCTTCAAGCCAGGAGGGAATGGCAAGACATACTTAAAATGATGAAAGAAAATAACCTACAGCCCAGATTATTGTACCCAGCAAGGATCTCATTCAAGTATGAAGGAGAAATCAAAAGCTTTTCAGACAAACAAAAGCTGAGAGAATTCTGCACCATCAAACCAGCTCTCCAACAAATACTAAAGGATATTCTCTAGACAGGAAACACAAAAACGGTGTATAAATTAGAACCCAAAACAATAAAGTAAATGGCAATGGGATCATACTTATCAGTAATTACCTTAAATGTAAATGGGTTGAATGCCCCAACCAAAAGACAAAGACTGGCTGAATAGATACAAAAACAAGACCCCTACATATGTTGTCTACAAGAGACCCACCTCAAAACAGGGGACACATACAGACTGAAAGTAAAGGGCTGGAAAAAGATTTTCCATGCAAATAGGGACCAAAAGAAAGCAGAAGTAGCAATACTCATATCAGATACAATAGACTTTCAAACAAAGGCTGTGAAAAGAGACAAAGATGGTCACTACATAATGATCAAAGGATCAATCCAAGAAGAAGATATAACAATTATAAATATATATGCACCCAACACGGGAGCACCGCAGTATGTAAGACAAATGCTAACAACTATGAAAGGAGAAATTAACAATAACACAATAATAGTGGGAGACTTTAATACCCCATTCACACCTCTGGATAGATCAACTAAACAGAAAATTAACAAGGAAACACAAACTTTAAATGATACAATAGACCAGTTAGACCTAATTGATATCTGTAGGACATTTCATCCCAAAACAATGAATTTCACCTTTTTCTCAAGCGCACATAGAACATTCTCCAGGATAGATCACATCCTGGGCCATAAAGCTAGCCTTGGTAAATTCAAAAAAATACAAATCATTCCAAGCATCTTTTCTGACCACAATGCAGTAAGATTAGATCTCAATTACAGGAGAAAAAGTACTAAAAATTCCAACATATGGAGGCTGAACAACACGCTGCTGAATAACCAACAAATCACAGAAGAAAACAAAAAAGAAATCAAAATTTGCATAGAAACGAATGAAAATGAAAACACAACAACCCAAAACCTGTGGGACACGGTAAAATCAGTCCTAAGGGGAAAGTGCATAGCAATACAGGCACACCTCAAGAAACAAGAAAAAAAGTCAAATAAATAACCTAACCCTACACCTAAAGCAACTAGAAAAGGAAGAAATGAAGAACCCCAGGGTTAGTAGAAGGAAAGAAATCTTAAAACTTAGAGCAGAAATAAATACAAAAGAAACAAAAGAGACCATAGCAAAAATCAACAAAGCCAAAAGCTGGTTCTTTGAAAGGATAAATAAAATTGACAAACCATTAGCCAGACTCATGAAGAAACAAAGGGAGAAAAATCAAATCAATTTAAATTGATTTAAATCAATAAAATTAGAAATGAAAATGGAGAGATCACAACAGACAACACAGAAATACAAAGGATCATAAGAGACTACTATCAACAATTATATGCCAATAAAATGGACAACGTGGAAGAAATGGACAGATTCTTAGAAAAGTACAACTTTCCAAAACTCGACCAGGAAGAAATAGAAAATCTTAACAGACACATCACAAGCACGGAAATTGAAACTGTAATCAAAAATCTTCCAGCAAACAAAAGCCCAGGTCCAGATGGCTTCACAGCTGAATTCTACCAAAAATTTAGAGAAGAGCTAACACCTATCCTGTGCAAACTCTTCCAGAAAATTGCAGAGAATGGTAAACTTCCAAACTCATTCTATGAGGCCACTATCACCCTAATACCAAAACCTGACAAAGATCCCACAAAAAAAGAAAACTACAGGCCAATATCACTGTTGAACATAGATGCAAAAATCCTTAACTAAATTCTAGCAATCAGAATCCAACAACACTTTAAAAAGATCCTACACCATGACCAAGTGGGCTTTATCCCAGGGATGCAAGTATTCTTCAATATCCGAAAATCAATCAATGCAATACACCACATTAACAAATTGAAAAATAAAAACCATATGATTATCTCAATAGATGCAGAGAAAGCCTTTGACAAAATTCAACATCCGTTTATGATAAAAACTCTACAGAAAGCAGGAAGAGAAGGAACATACCTCAACATAATAAAAGCTATATATGACAAACCCACAGCAAACATTATCCTCAATGGTGAAAAATTGAAAGCATTACCTCTAAAGTCAGGAACAAGACAAGGGTGCCCACTTTCACCATTACTATTCAACATAGTTTTGGAAGTTTTGGCCACAGCAATCAGAGCAGAAAAAGAAATAAAAGGAATCCACATTGGAAAACAAGAAGTAAAACTCTCACTATTTGCAGATGACATGATCCTCTACATAGAAAACCCTAAAGACTCCACCAGAAAATTACTAGAACTAATCAATGACTATAGTAAAGTTGCAGGATATAAAATCAACACCCAGAAATCCCTTACATTTCTATACACTAATAATGAGAAAAGAGAAAGGGAAATGAAGGAAACAATTCCATTCACCATTGCAATGGAAAGAATAAAATACTTAGGAATATATCTACCTAAAGAAACTAAAGACCTGTACATAGAAAACTATAAAACACTGGTGAAAGAAATCAAAGAGGACACTAACAGATGGAGAAATATACCATGTTCATGGATTGGAAGAATCAATATAGTGAAAATGAGTATACTTCCCAAAGCAATTTATAGATTCAATGAAATCCCTATCAAGCTACCAACAGTATTCTTCACAGAGCTAGAACAAATAATTTCAAAATTTGTATGGAAATACAAAAAATCTCGAATAGCCAAAGCTATCTTGAGAAAGAAGAATGGAACTGGAGGAATCAACCTACCTGACTTCAGGCTCTACTACAAAGCCACAGTCATCAAGACAGTATGGTACTGGCACAAAGACAGAAATATAGATCAATGGAACAAAACAGAAAGCCCAGAGGTAAATCCACGCAAATATGGACACCTTATCTTTGACAAAGGAGGCAAGAATATACAATGGATTAAAGACAATCTCTTTGACAAGTGGTGCTGGGAAATCTGGTCAACCACTTGTAAAAGAATGAAACTAGAACACTTTCTAACACCATACACAAAAATACTCAAAATGGATTAAAGATCTCAACGTAAGACCAGAAACTATAAAACTCCTAGAGGAGAACATAGGCAAAACACTCTCTGACATACATCACAGCAGGATCCTCTATGACCCACCTCCCAGAATATTGGAAATAAAGTCAAAAATAAACAAATGGGACCTGATTAACCTTAAAAGCTTCTGCACATCAAAGGAAACTATTAGCAAGGTGAAAAGACAGCCTTCAGAATGGGAGAAGATAATAGCAAATGAAGCAACTGACAAACAGCTAATCTCGAGAATATACAAGCAACTCCTACAGGTCAACTCCAGAAAAATAAATGACCCAATCAAAAAATGGGCCAAAGAACTAAATAGACATTTCTCCAAAGAAGACATACAGATGGCTAACAAACGCATGAAAAGATGCTCAACATCACTCATTATCAGAGAAATGCAAATCAAAACCACTATGAGGTACCATTTCACACCAGTCAGAATGGCTGCGATCCAAAAGTCTACAAGCAATAAATGCTGGAGAGGGTGTGGAGAAAAGGGAACCCTCTTACACTGTTGGTGGGAATGCAAACTAGTACAGCCACTATGGAGAACAGTGTGGAGATTCCTTAAAAAACTAGAAATAGAACTGCCTTATGATCCAGCAATCCCACTGCTGGGCATACACACTGAGGAAACCAGAAGGGAAAGAGACACGTGTACCCCAATGTTCATCGCAGCACTGTTTATAATAGCCAGGACATGGAAGCAGCCTAGATGTCCATCAGCAGATGAATGGATAAGAAAGCCATGGTACATATACACAATGGAGTATTACTCAGCCATTAAAAAGAATACATTTGAATCAGTTCTAATGAGGTGGATGAACCTGGAGCCTATTATACAGAGTGAAGTAATCCAGAAAGAAAAACACCAGTACAGTATAGTAACGCATATATATGGAATTTAGAAAGATGGCAACAATAACCCTGTGTACGAGACAGCAAAAGAGACACTGATGTATAGAACAGTCTTATGGACTCTGTGGGAGAGGGAAAGGGTGGGGAGATTTGGGAGAATAACACTGAAACATGTAGAATATCATGTATGAAATGAGTCGCCAGTCCAGGTTCGATGCACAATACTGGATGCTTGGGCCTGGTGCACTGGGACGACCCAGAGGGATGGTATGGGGAGGGAGGAGAGAGGAGGGTTCAGGATGGGGAACACATGTATACCTGTGGCAGATTCATTTTGATATTTGGCAAAACTAATACAACTATGTAAAGTTTAAAAATAAAATTAAAAAAAAAAAAAGAATCCGCCACAGGTATATATGTGTTTCCCATCCTGAACCCTCCTCCCTCCTCCCTCCCCATACCATCCCTCTGAGTCGACCCAGTGTACCAGCCCCAAGCATCCAGTATCGTGCATTGAACCTGGACTGGCGACTCGTTTCATATATGATATTATACATATTTCAATGCCATTCTCCCAAGTCGTCCCACCCTCTCCGTCTCCCACAGAGTCCAAAGGACTGTTGTATACATCTTTTGCTGTCTCGCTTACAGGGTTATTGTTACCATCTTTCTAAATTCCATATATATGTGTTAGTATACTGTATTGGTGTTTTTCTTTCTGGATTACTTCACTCTGTATAATAGGCTCCAGGTTCATCCACCTCATTAGAACTGATTCAAATGTATTCTTTTTAATGGCTGAGTAATACTCCATTGTGTATATGTACCATGGCTTTCTTATCCATTCATCTGCTGATGGACATCTAGGTTGCTTCCATGTCCTGGCTATTATAAACAGTGCTGCGATGAACATTGGGGTACACGTGTCTCTTTCCCTTCTGATTTCCTCAGTGTGTATGCCCAGTAGTGGGATTGCTGGATCATAAAAACTGGAAATAGAACTGCCTTATAATTGCTTTCTTAGTTTCATTTTTGGATTGCTATTGCTGTTGTACAGAAACAAAATTGATTTTTTCTGTATTGTTCCTGTATACTGAAATTGCTGACTTTCTTCACTACCTTTAGTAGCTTTTTTGTAAATTTCACGATTTTTTCTACATATAGGATAAAGCCTTTTGCATATAGAAGTAGTTTTACCTCTTCCTCTCAGTTTGGATACTTCTAAATTTTTTTTTTCTTGTTCCACGATGTAGCTAAAATTCTAGGACAATGTTGAACAGCAGTACAAAATGTGGGCACCCTTATCTTCTTTCTGATATTCGGGGAAAACTCTCAGCTTTTACAGTTGCACTTAATGTCAACTGTGGAGTTTTTTTTAATACTCTTTTACCGGTTGACAAATCTCATTTTTTTCTTAATATTATAAGAGTTTTAACCATGAAACAGTTGGATTTTATCAAGTACATTTTTCCCCATCAACTGGGACATTCATGTGCATTTTTTTGTTCAATTAATGTGACATATTACAATGATTTATTTTCATGTTTACCCACCTCTGCATTCTTGAGATAAATCACATTTGGTTACATAATAAGATTTTTAATACTATCTCAATTATGTTTCACAGTATTTTGTCCAGAATTTTAAACATATATTCATAAAGGATTTATGATATATTCATGAAGGATAAATGTATATATGTTCATAAAGGATGTATTCATAATCCTTTTATTGAGATTTATTTATGTAACCTATTATCAGTGTAATGCTTATCTTGTGAAATTATTTAGGAAGCATTCCCTCTTATCCAATGTTTAATAAAACTTGAAAAGGATTAGTATTGGTTATTTGACTGTCAGAATTCACTGGAGAGGCTATGTTGGCCAAGAACTTACATGGTGGGAATGTTTTTGTTTATTAGTTTTATGAACTTGTTAAAAACTTAGTTATGTTGAGACTTTCTGGTTCTTTTTGAGTTAGATCAGATCAATAAATCAGTCATTTCGGTCACTCATTCATGTCCAATTCTTTGTGATCCCATAGAATGCAGCACATGAGGCTTCCTTGTCCATCACCAACTCCCAGAGCTTGCTCAAATTCATGTGCATCGAGTCAGTGATGGCATCCAACCATTCATCCTTTCTTGTCCCCCTCTCCTACTGCCTTCAATCTTTCCCAGCATCAGGCTCTTTTCTAATGAGTTAGGTCTTCACCTCAGGTGGCCAAAGTATTGAAGCTTGAGTTTGAGCTTCAGCATCAGTCTTTCCAGTGAATATTCAGGGTTGATTTCCTTTAGGATTGACTGGCTTGATCTCCTTGCAGTCCAAGAGACTCTCAAGAGTCTTCTCCAACATCACAGTTCAAAAGCATCAATTTTTTTGAAGGTGATTGAAGAGAGTAAAAAAGCTGGCTTAAAATTCAACATTCAAAAACTAAGATCATGGCATCACCCCATCCTATTACTTCACGACAAATAGAAGGGGGAAACATGGAAGCAGTGACAGATATTATTTACTTAGGCTTCAAAATCACTGAAGATAGTGACGTCAGCCATGAAATTAAAAGACTCTTGCTTCTTGAAATGGAAGTTATGACAAACCTAACAGCATAATGAAAAACAGACATGTCACTCTGCTGACAAAGGTCCATAGAGTCAAAACTATAGTTTTTCCAGTAGTTATGTATGGATATAAGAGTTGGACCATAAAAGAAGGCTGAGCATTGAAGAATTGATGCTTTTGAACTGTGGTGTTAGAGAAGACTCTTGAGAGTCCCTTGGACTGCAAGAGATCCAACCAGTCAATCCTAAAGGAAATAAATCCTGAATATTCATTGGAAGGTCTGTTGCAGTAATTCTGATACTTTGGCTACCTGATGCGAAGAGCTGACTTATTGAAAAAGACCCTGCAGATCACTATATATGATTTTTTTCACATCTAGGTTGTATTTTTCACCTTTCTTCCTACTTCCTGATGCATGCCCAGTTGTCCCAAAAGAAAGTGCTACCAGGTATACTAAACTCAAAGCAAAATGAGTTTAAATATAAGTAGAGTAATCAACCATATCTCAATAAAAATATGTACATATATATATACTAATCAAAATGATCACAAGGATCACAGTCTTGTGTAACTCAATGAAACTATGAGCCAAGCTGTGCAGGGTGACCCTACAGGATGGGTCATCATGGCGATTTCTGACAAAACGTGGTCCACTGGAGAAGGCAATGGCAAGCCACTCCAGTGTCCTTGCTTTGAGAACTCCATGAACATTATGTAAAGGCAAAAAAAATGTGACACCGAAAAATGAGCACCTTAGGGCATTAGGTGTCCAATATGCTACCCAGAAAGAGTGGGAAAATCACTCCAGAAAGAATGAAGAAGCTGAAACAAAGTGAAAAGACGTGCAGTTTTGGAAGTGTCTGGTGGTGAAAGTAAAGTCTAATGCTGTAAAGAACAATATTGCATAGGAATCTGAAATGTTAGGTCCATGAAATAAGGTAAATTGGACATGGTCAAGCAAGAGATGGCAAGAGTGAACATCAAAATCTTAGGAATCAGTAAGCTAAAGTAGATGTGAATGAGCAAATTTAATTCATGTGAACAGTATATCTACTACTGTGGGCAAGAATCATTTTGAAGAAATGGAGTAGCTCTCATAGTCAACACAAGAGTCTAAATGCAGTACTTGGGTGCAATCTCAAAAATGACAGATGGATCTCTTCATTTCCAAGACAAACCATTCAACGTTACAGTAATCCAAGACTATGCCACAACTACTAGTGCCAAAGAAGCTGAAGTTGAATGGTTCTATGAAGACCTATAAGATCTTCCAGAACTAACATTAAAAAAAAAAAAAAAAAAAAAAAAGATGTCATTCATCATAAGGGATTGGAATGAAAAACTAGGAAGTCAAGGGATGCCTGGAGTAATGGACCAGTTTGGCCTTGGAGAACAAAATGAAGCAGAGCAAAGGCTAACAGAGTTTTGTCAAGAGAATGCATGGGTCATAGCAAACACCCTCTTCCAACAACACAAGAGACAACTCTACACATGGACATCATGAGATGGTCAATAACAAAATCAGATTGACTATATTGTTTGCAGTTGAAGATGGAGAAGCTCTATACAGTCAAAAAACCAACCAAACAACAACAACAAAAAGAAAACCACAAGACATGAATTTAATTGTGGCTCAGATCTTCAGTTCCTTATTGCAAAATTTAGGCTTAAACTAAAGAAAGTAGAGAAAAGCACTAGGCCATTCAGTTATGACCTAAATCAAGTTCCTTAGGATTTTAAAGTGGAGATGATAAATTGATTCACGGAGTTAGATGTGGTAGACAGAGTTCTTGAAAAACTATGGATGCAGGTTTGTAATACTGTACAGGAGGCGGTGAGCAAAACCATACCCCACAAAAAGAAATCCAAGAAGGTAAAGTGATTTTGTGAGAAGCCCTTTTAAGTAGCTGAGAAAAGAAGAGAAGCAAAAGGAAAAAAGAGACTGGGAAAGATATATCCAACTGAATGCAGAGTTCCAAAGAATAACAAAGAGACATAAGAGGGCTTATTAAGGAAACAATGCAAAGAAATAAAGGAAACAAATAGAAAGGGAAACACTAGAGATATCTTCAAGAAAATTAGAGATACCAAGGGAACATTTCATGACAGACACAATAAAGGGCAGAAAAGACAAGGACTTAACAGAAGCAGAAGATATTAAGAAGCAATGACAAGAATATACAGAACTTTACAAATAATAATAATAATAATAATGACCAGATAACCAGGATGGTGTGGTCACTCACCTAGAGCCAGATATCCTGGAGTGTGAAGTCAAGTTGGCATTAGGAAGCATCACTATGAAACAAGCTAGTGGAGATGATGGAATTCCAGCTGAGTTACTTCAAAGATGCTGTGAAAGTGCTGCATGCAATATGCCAGTAATTTGGAAAACTCAGCAGTGGCCACAGGACTGGAAAACATCAGTTTTTATTCCAACCCAAAGAAGGGCAATGCCAAAGAATGTTCAAACTTTCATACTGTTGTGGTTATTTCACATGCTATCAAGGGAAAGCTCAAAATCCTTCAAGCTAGGCTTCAACAGTATGTAAATCAAGGACTTCTACATGTACACCCTGAATTTCAAAAAGGCAGAGGAACAGATCAAACTGCCAACATACATTGGATCATAGAAAATGTAAAGGAATTCCAGACATACATCTATTTCTGCTTCTTTGAATATGTTTAATAGCTTTTGACTGTGTGGATCAAAAAAAAAAAAAAAAAAAAAGGAAAATTCTTAAAGAAATGGGAATACCAGAGCACCTTACCGGTCTCCTGAGAAACCTCTATGCAGGTTTCAAGAAGCAAAAATTAGAACTGGACATGGAAAAACAGACTGATTCAAAATTGTGAAAGTAGTATGTCAGGGCTGTATATTGTCACCCTGCTTAATTTAACCTCTATGAAGATTACATCATGAGAAATAAAAATAGATGGGTAAAAAGTGGAAACTGACAGGTTTTATTTTCTTTGGCTCCAAAATCACTGAGGATGTTGAATGCAGCCACAAAATTAAAAGACATTTGTTCCTTGGATGAAAAGCTATGACAAACCTAGACAGCATGTCAAAACTAATACAACATTGTAAAGTAATTAGCCTCCAATTAAAATAAATAAATTTATATTAAAATACATAAATAAAAGAAAAATAAATAAAACCAGAGACATAACTTTGCCAACAAAGGTCCTTATAGTCAAAGCGATGGTTTTTCCAGTAATCATGTACAGATGTGAGAGCTGGGACATAAAGAATGCTGAGTGCCGAAGAACTGTTGCTTTTGAACTGTGGTGCTGGAGAAGACTCTTGAGAGTTCCTTGGACCACATGGAGATCAAATCAGTCAATTCTAAAGGAGATCAGTTCTGAATATTCATTGGAAGCGATGATGCTGAAGTTGAAGCTCCAATACTTTGGCCACCTGATGCAAAGAACTGACTCATCACACAGAAAAGACCCTGATGCTGCAAGAGATTGAAGGCAGGAGGAGTAGGGGACAACAGAGGATGGGATTGTTGGATGGCATCACCAACTCGATGGGCATGAGTTTGAGCAAGCCCTGGGAGTTGGTGATGAACAAGGAAGCCTGGTGTGCTGCAGTCCATGGGGTCTCAAAGAGTTGGACACAACTCAGCAACTAAACTGAACTGATCCCTGTGAAGAGTATGCAAGACCAGTATTTTTGGTGTGTGGGGAGATTTTGGTATAGATACCAGCCACATCTTTCCTCAGAATGTGCTTGTCATTATTCCCTTGGTAGGGGATGTGATTTGCTTTGCCATGTCCAGAGCCTGCATTGGATCTTGGGCATGGTCATCTCTTTGCTTCTATATCAGCAAGTCCTTTTAGTAGTTGGGCCTACTCCCTTGTTTTTGGAGTTGAATCCCTGAATGTCTGAGTCAATAATCCTCATTTGCCCTTGGGTGCATACTTTGTCCCAACGGAGTTGAGGCCCACATAGTCACAGCATACTGGTGCATTTTCATGCAGACATTCACAGTTCCACCCCAAAGCAGGCCAAATTTGTGTTTCTTTCTCTGTTGTATTCATCCCAGACTTAGTGCTAGGCTGTGATTGGAAATAGGCTGGTGTTGGGGACCTGGGTGCTGTGACTGTAGGAATCGAAGTGGTTTTGCTGCTGCCTAGGACCTGAACTTCTTCTGTGGCAGACTTCTCTGAGGAATTATTTGTCCCAGAAGTTCCTCCAAGCTGCAGTGCAGCATGAGAGGAATAGGAAAGAACCCATTAATAATGGACTTAGAGACCAAATCCACACTTATAGTATGCCTACCCAGAAAGTTCATCTTAGCTGGAGAGGCCTCCACCATGCATGTGCTGATAATTAGCTCTGAGGTTCAGCCTGTACCATACCCCAGCCCAATTTGGCTGTCTCAGAACACCTGGACTGTATCTTCTCCTAGTACCAGTTCACCTGACATTTAGTACATATCTGCAATATATACTAGCTGCCCTGCCTTATATGCATTTTGGACTGGGAAGTGTGGAGAGGTAGCAGCTACCAGTGTAGGCCTCTCTCCACCCAGATTTTTTTTATTCTTTTAAAAAAAATTTAATTTATTTTTTTATTGAAAGATAATTGCTTTACAGAATTTTGCTGTTTTCTGTCAAATCTCAACATTAATCAGCCATAGGTCTACATATATCCCCTTCCCTTTGAACCTCCCTCCTATCACCCTCCCCATCCTACCCCTCTAGGTTGATGCAGAGCACCTGATTTAGTTCCCTGAGCCATACAGAAAATGTCCATTGGCTATCTATTTTACATATGCTAATATAAGTTTCCATGTTACTCTTTCCATACATCTCACCCTCTCCTCATCTCTCCCAATGTCTATAAGTCTGTTCTCTATGTCTGTTTTTCCATTGCTGCCCTGTAGATAAATTCTTTAGTGCCAATTTTCTAGATTATGTATATATGTGTTGAGGCTGCTGCTGCTGCTGCTAAGTCGCTTCAGTCGTGTCCGACTCTGTGCAACCCCATAGACAGCAGCCCACCAGGTTCCGCCATCCCTGGGATTCTCCAGGCAAGAACACTGGAGTGGGTTGCCATTTCCTTCTCCAATGCATGAAAGTGAAATTTAAATCGCTCAGTAAGTGTACAACTCTTTGTGACCCTATGGACTGCAGCCTACCAGGCTCCTCCATCCAAGGGATTTTCCAGGCAAGAGTAATGGAGTGGGTTGTCATTGCCTTCTCCAATATATGTGTTAGAATACAATGTTTATCTTTCTCTTTATGACTAACTTCACTCTGTATAATAGGTTCTAGGTTCATCCACCTTATCAGAACTGACTCAAATGTGTTCCTTTGTATGGCTGAGTAATATTCCATTGTGTATATGTTCCACAACTTCTTTTTCCATTCATCTTTTGGTGGACATCTAGGTTGCTTCCATGTTCTAGCTATTGTAAATAGTGCTGCAATGAACAATGGAATACATATGTCTTTTTCAATTTTGGTTTCCTCAGGGTATATATGCCTAGGATTGGGATTGCTGGGTCATATAGTGGTTTTATCCCTAGATTTTTAAGGAATCTCCATACCGTCTTCCCCAACTCCAATACTCTTGCCTGGAAAATCCCATGGTCAGAGGAGCCTGGTGGGCTAGAGTCCATGGGCTTTCTAAGAGCCAGACACGACTGAGCGACTTCACTTTCACTTTTCATTTTCATGCATTGGAGAAGGAAATGGCAACCCACTCCAGTGTTCTTGCCTGGAGAATCCCAGGGATGGTGGAGCCTGGTGGGCTGCCATCTATGGGGTCACACAGAGTCGGACACGACTGAGGCGACTTAGCAGCGGCAGCAGCAGCATACTGTCTTCCATAGTGGCTGGATAAATTTACATTTCCACCAAGAGTGCAAGAGCGTGCCCTTTTCTCCACACCCTCTCCAGAATTTATTATTGGTAGACTTTTTGATGATGGCCATTGTGACCGGTGTGAGGTAATATCTCATTGTAGTTTCGACTTGCATTTCTCTAATAATGAGCAATGTTAAGCAACTTTTCATGTGTTTATTAGCCAACTGTGTATCTTACTTGGATAATTTCCCACTTTTTGATTAGGTTGTCTGCTTTTCTGGTATTGAGCTGTATGAGCTACTTGTATATTTTGGAAATAAATCCTTTATCAGTTGTTTCATTTGCTATTATTTTCTCCCATTCTGAGGGTTGTCTTTTCATCTTGTTTATAGTTCCCTTTGATGTGCAAAAGCTTTTAAGTTTAATCAGGTTTCACTTGTTTACTTTTGTTTTTATTTCCATTAATCTGGGAGGTGGATCATAGAGGATCTTGCTTTGATTTATGTCATCGCGTATTCTGCCTATGATTTCCTCAAAGTGTTTTATAGTTTCTGCTCTTACACTCAAGTCTTTAATCCATTTAGAATTTATCTTTGTGTATGGTGTTAGTAAGTGTTTTAATTTCATTCTTTTACGTGTAGCTGTCAAGTTTTCACAGAATCATTTATTGAAGAGGCTGTCTTTGCCCTATTGTATATTCTTGATTCCTTTGCAAAAAATAAGGTACCTATAGGTGCATGGGCTTATTTCTGGGATTTCTGTCTTGTTCCATTGGTCTATATCTCTGTTTTTGTGCCAATACCATACTGTCTTGGTGACTGTAACTTTGTAGTATAATCTAAAGTCAGGAAGGTGGTTTCCTCCAGCTCCATTCTTCTTTCTCAAGACTGTTTCAGCTATTAAGAGTCTTTTGTGATTCCATATGAATTGTTGAATTTTTTGTTCTGTGAAAAATGTCATTGGCAATTTGATAGGGATCACATTGAATCTGTAGATTGCATTTGGTAGTATAGTGATTTTCACAATATTGATTCTTCCTCTCCAGGAACAAGGAATATCTCTCCATCTGTTTATATTGTTTTTTTATTTTTTTCATTCAGTTCAGTTCAGTCACTCAGTGGTGTCCGACTCTTTGCAACCCCGTGAATCGCAGCATGCCAGGCCTCCCTGTCCATCACCAACTCCCAGAGTCCACCCAAACCCATGTCCATTGAGTTGGTGATGCCATCCAACCATCTCATCCTCTGACGTCCCTTCTCCTCCCACCTTCAACCTTTCCCAGCATCAGGGTCTTTTCAAATGAGTCAGTTCTTCACATCAGATGGCCAAAGTATGGGAGCTTCAGCTTCAGCACCAGTCTTCCAATGAGTATTCAGGACTTTCCTGGTGGCTCAGACGGTTAAGCATCTGTCTACAGTGTGGAAGACCTGGGTTCAATCCCTGGGTTGGGAAGATCCCCTAGAGAAGGAAATGACAACCCACTCCAGTACTCTTGCCTGGAAAATCCCATGAACGTAGGAGACTGGTAGGCTCCATAGGGTCGCAAAGAGTCAGACACGACTGAGAAACATCTCTTTCTGGAGATACAGAAAGATATTCCTCCTTCCTCCTAAATCAGCTTTACAACAAATGCAAAAGGAACTTTTCTAGGCAGGGAGGAAAGAGTCAACAAGTATAAATAAGAAATATCACAAATGGGAAAGACTTCTGCTAAAGGCAAAAACAGGAAATCATGCATACAAAAATATATCAACATCAGCAACTGTGGGGACTTCCCTTGTTGTCCAGTGGGTAGGAACCAACCTTCCAATGCAGGGATTATAGGTTTGATTCCTGTCCAATAAACTAGGATCCCACATGCTGTGGGGTGACTAAGTTCAACTACTGAGCTTATGTGCTACAACTAGAGACCACATAACTACTGAGCCCATGTGTTCTGGAGCCTGTGAGCCACAGTTAGAGAGAAACACTTGTACTGCAATGAAGAACCCGTGTACCAAAACAAAAGATCCTACATACTACAACAAAGAACCCATATACTAAAGTTTACAAAAAAAGATCTTTAAGACCAAGATAATCACGATGGTGTGATCACTCACCTAAAGTCAGACATTCTGGAATGTGAAGTCAAGTGGGCCTTAGAAAGCATCACTATGAACAAAGCTAGTGGAGGTGATGGAATTCCAGTTAAGCTATTTCAAATTCTAAAAGATGATGCTGTGAAAGTGTTTCACTCAATATGTCAGCAAATTTGGAAAACTCAGCAGTGGCCACAGGACTGGAAAAGGTCAGTTTTCATTCCAATCCCAAAGGAAGGCAATGTCAAAGAATGCTCAAACTACCATATAATTGCACTCATCTCACACACTAGTAAAGTAATGCTCAAAATTCTCCAAGCCAGGCTTCAACAATATGTCAGCCATGAACTTTCAGATGTTCAAGCTTATTTTAGAAAAGGCAGACAAACCAGAGATCAAATTGCCAACATCTGCTGGATCTTTGAAAAAGCAAGAGAGTTCCAGAAATACATCTATTTCTGCTTTATTGACTATGCCAAGGCTTTTGACTGTGTGGATCACAATAAACTGTGGAACATTTTGATAGAGATGGGAATACCAGACCACCTGACCTGCCTCTTGAGAAACCTATAGGCAGGTCAGGAAGCAATAGTTAGAACTGGACATGGAACAACAGACAGGTTCCAAATAGGAAAAGGAGTACGTCAAGGCTGTATATTGTCACCCTGCTTATTTAACTTATATACAGAGTACATCATGAGAAACGCTGGGCTGGAAGAAGCACAAGCTGGAATCAAGATTGCCGGGAGGAATGTCAATAACCTCAGATATGCAGATGATACCACCCTTATGGCAGAAAGTGAAGAGGAAATAAAAAGCCTCTTGATGAAAGTGAAAGAGGAGAGTGAAAAAGTTGACTTAAAGCTCAACATTCAGAAAAGGAAGATCATGGCATCTAGTCCCATCACTTCATGGGAAATAGATGGGGAAACAGTGGAAACAGTGTCAGACTTTATTTGGGGGGGCTCCAAAATCACTGTAGATGGTGACTGCAGCCATGAAATTAAAAGACCCTTACTCCTTGGAAGAAGTTTACGACCAACCTAGATAGCATATTGAAGAGCAGAGACATTACTTTGCCAACAAAGGTCCTTCTAATCAAGGTTATGGTTTTTCCTGTGGTCATGTATGGATGTGAGAGTTGGACTGCGAAGAAAGCTGAGCACCAAAGATCGATGCTTTTGAACTGTGGTGTTAGAGAAGATTGTTGAGATTCCCTTGGACTGCAAAGAGATCCAACCAGTCCTTTCTGAAGGAGATCAGCTCTGGGATTTCTTTGGAAGGAATGATGCTAAAGCTGAAACTCCCGTACTTTGGCCACCTCATGTGAAGAGTTGACTCACTGGAAAAGACTCTGATGCTGGCAGGGATTGGGGGCAGGAGGAGAAGGGGATGACAGAAGATGAGATGGCTGGATGGCATCACTGACTCGCTGGACATGAGTCTGAGTGAACTTCGGGAATTGGTGATGGACAGGGAGGCCTGGCGTGCCATGATTCATGGGGTCGCAAAGAGTCGGACATGACTGAGTGATTGAACTGACCTGAACTGAAGACCTGATGCAGCCAAAAATAAATACATAAATATTTTTTAAAGAGAATGAGGATAAAAATCTGTAAAAAATATCAGCAACTGGGAGAAGAGGAGAGTACAATGGCAGGGAATGGAAATTACATTTTAAATTAAGAGATTAGCTTAAGTGCAGCTCCCATATATATTAACATAAATATATGCCAATATTTATCAAAACCTCATGGCAAATGCAAACCAAAAAACCACAATAGATACGCACAAAGAAGAAAAAGCAACTCAAACGCAACATTAAATGTGGTCATAGAACCAAAAGACAAGAGAACAAAAGAAGGGAAGAAAGAAGACCTATAAATGCAAACAAAACTATAAAGAAAATGGCAATAGAAACAAACATATTAATAATTATATTATAATACAATTAATTATATTAATAATTACTTAAATGAAGCTGCATTAAAATCTCCAACCAAAAGACATAGACTGGGTGTATGGATACAAAAACAAGATCCATATATATGATCTCTATAAGAGATCCATTTTATTTTTTAAATGTTTTATTATTTTGCATTGGGGTATACCTGATTGATAAACAATGTTGTGATAATTGCAGGTAAGCAGTGAAGTGACTCAGCCATACATATCCATTTATCCATTCTCTTGCAAACTCTCTTCCCATTCAGGCTAACACATAACATTGAACAGAATTCCATGTGTTATACAGTAGGTAGGTCCTCGTTGGTTATTCATTTTAAATATGACAGTGTGTACATGTCCACCCCAAACTCCTTAATTATCCCTTTCCCACATCCTTCACACAGCAACCATAAGCTCATTCTCTGTGAACCTGTTTCTATCTTATAAGTAAGTTCATCTGTATCATTTATTTTTAGATTGCAGATATAAGGGATATCATATCAAATTCCTCCTTCTCTGACTTCACTCAATATGATACTCTCTGTGTGTTTGCATGCTAAGTCACTTCAGTTATGTCCAACTCTTTGTGCCCTTATGGACCATAGCCTGTCAGGCTCCTCTTTCCAAGGGATTTTCCAGGCAAAAATACTGGAGTGGGTTGCCATGCCCTCCTTCAGTGGATCTTCCTGACCCAGATATTCACCCACATCTCTTGTCTCCTGCAGAAGGTTTTTTTTTGTTTGTTTGTTTTTTTTTTTTTTTTTTACTACTAGGGAACCTGAGAAGCACTTGACACTACCTAGGTCCATCAATGTTGCAGCAAGTGGCAATATTTCATTCTTTTTAACAGCTGAGTAATATTCCATTGTTTTTATGTACCCCATCTTCTTTATCCAATTCCTCTGTTTATAGTCATTTAGATTGCTTCCTTGTCTTAACTATTGTGAACGGTGGTACAATGAACATTGCAGTACATTTATCATTTTGAATCATGTTTTTCTCTGGATATATGCTCAAGAGTGGGATTGCAGAGTCATATGGTAGCTCTACTTTTGTTTTTTTAAGGAACCTTCATACTGTTCTCCATAGTAGCTGTACCAGTTTGCATTCCCAGCAAAAGTGTAGGAGGGTTCCCTTCTCTCCAGCACTTATTATCTTTGGATTTTTTGATAATAGCCATTCTGGCTGGTGTGAGGTGATATCTCATTGTAGTTTTGATTTCAGTTCAGTCAGTTCAGTTGCTCAGTTGTGTCTGAATATTTGCGACCCCATGGACTGCAACACACCAGGCTTCCCTGTCCATCAGCAACTCCTAGAGATTGGTCAAACTCATGTCCATGAAGTCAGTGATGCCGATTTTTTATTTGCATTTCTTTAATAATTAGCAATATTGAACATTTTTTAAATGTAACTATTCATCATCTGTATGTCTTTGGAGAAATGTGTATTTAGGTCTTCTGCCCACTTTTTGATTTTTTTTTTTTGTTTTGATGCTGTTAAGCATCATGCGCTATTTGTAAATTTTGGAGACTAATCCCTTACAGTCACAATATTTGAAAATATTTTCTTTCAGTCTGTGGGTTGTATTTTTCTTTGTATATCATTTCCTTCCAAAAACTGTGCAAAAGCTTTTGAGCTTAGTAAGTCTCATTTGCTTATTTTTGTTTTTATTTCTATTACTCTTGGAGATGGATTAAAAAAGATATTGATGCAATTTATGTCATAGGGTGTTCTGCCTATGCTTTCCTCTAGGAGTTTTATAGTGTTTGGCCTCACATTTAGGTATTTAATCCATTTTGTGTTAAAAATGAAATTATATCATTCTTCAACCCCATAAACAAAACAACTTCATTTTTAACATGTAGCTGTCCAGTTTTCCCAACACTATTTGTTAAAAAGACTATATTTCCAACATTGTGTACTTTTGTCCCCTTTGTCATAGACTAATTGACCATAGGAGCATGGGCTTATTTCTGGGTTTTCTATCCTGTTCCAGTAACCTATATTTCTATTTTTGTGCCAGTACCATACTGTTTTGATGATTATAGCTTTGTAGTATATTCTGAAGTCGAGGATCCTGATAACTCCGGCTCCATTTTTTTTTCAAGAATGCCTTGGGTATTCAGGGTATTTTGTGTCTCCGTAAAAATTTTGAGATTTTGTGTTCTAATTCCATGAAAAATGCCATTTGTAATTTGTTAGGGATTGAATTCTATCTGTAGATTGCCTTGGATAATATAATAATGTTGACAATGTTGATTCTTCCAATCCATGAACATGGTATATCTTTCCATCTGCTTATGGCTTCTTTGATTTATTTCATTAACATCTTATACTTTTCAGACTACAAGTCTTTTGTCTCTTTAGGTAGGTATATTCATAGGTATTTTATTCTTTTTGATGCAGTGATATATTGAATTGTTTCTTGAATATTTCTTTCTGATCTTTTGCTGTTAGTGTATAGAAATACAACATATTTATGTGTGTTAATTTTGTAGTCTGCAACTTTCGAACTGTGGTGCTGGAGAAGACCCTTGAGTGTTCCTTGGACAGCAAGATCAAACCAGTAAATCCTAAAGTAAATTAACCCTGAATATTCATTGGAAGGACTGATGCTGAAACTGAAGCTCTAATAGTTAGGTCACCTGATGCGAAGAGCCGACTCATTGGAAAAGACCCTGATGCTGGAAAAGATTGAGGGCAGGAAGAGAAGGGGTTAACAGAGAATGACATGGTTGGATGGCATCACTGACTCAATGGACATGAGTTTGAGCAAACTCTGGGAGTTGGTCAAGGATAGGGAAGCCAAGAGTGTTGCAGTTCATGGGGTTACAAAGTGTCAGAGATGACTTAAAGACTGACCAACAACAACTTATTTAAAATCAAATTCATTGATGAGTCCTAGTAGTTTCCCAGTAGCATCTTTAGGATTTTCTATGTATAGGATCATGTCATCTACAAACCATGAAAAATCCTTCTTTTCCAATTTGAATTTCCTTTACTTCTGTGATTGCTGTAGCTAGGACTTCCAAAGTTATGTTGCATAAAAGTGGCTAGCATGGATATCCTTGTCTTGTTTCTGACGTTAGAGGGAATGCTTTCAACTTTTTATCACTGAGTATGATGTTAGCTATAGGTTTGTCATATATGTCCTTTATTATGTTGAGGTATATTCCCTCTATGCCCACTTTCTGGAGAGTTTTTATCATGAATGGGTGCTGAATTTTGTAAAAAAAAAAAAAAAATCAGGGATTGAAATGATCATATATATATATATTTTTTTTTTATTTTAAATTTTTGATGTGGTGTATTACATTGATGGATTTGCAGATGTTGAAAAACCCTTGCATCCCTGGCTGCAACCAGGGATGAATTCCACTTGATCATGATCTTTTAAATATATTGTTGTATATGGACTGCTGGTGTTTGGTTGAGGAGTTTTGCATTTATGTTCATTAGTTATATTGGCCTGTGAATTTCTTTTTTTGAGGTATCTTCGTGTGCTTTTAGTATCAGGGTGATGGTGGGCTCATACAATGAGTTTTGAAGTTTTCTTTCCTCTGCAATTTTTGGAATAGTTTCAGAATGCTAGGTGACAAATCTTCTCTAAATGTTTGATAAAATTTTCATGTAAAGTAGTCAGGTCTTGGATGTTGTTTTTCATTCAGGTCCTGGACTTTTTTTCATTTTGAATCATAGTTTCAATTTCAGTGCTTTTGATTAGCCTGCTCATATTATGTCCCCCCCTCACCCCCCGCCGGTTCAGTCTAGAGAGCCTGTACCTTTCCAAGAATTTGTAAATTTTTTTCCAAGTTATCCATTTTATTTGCATACAGTTGTTCATAGTAGTCTTTTATGATCTTTGTTATTTCTGTGATATCAGTTGTAACTTCTTTTTCATTTTTACTCATTTGAGAATTCTCACTTTTTTCTTGATGAGTCTGGCTAAAGGTTTATCAATTCTGTTTATCTTTTCAAAGAACTAGGTTTTAGTTTCATTAATCTTTGTAATTGCTTTCTTTCTTTCATTTATTTCTCCTCTGATATTTATGATTCTTTTCCTTCTACTAATTTTGTGCTTCATTGGTTCCTCTGTTTCTAGTTGTTTTACATGTACAGTTAGGTTGTTTATTTGAGATTTTTCTTTTTTCTTGACATAAAATTGTACTGTTATAAAATTCCCTCTTAAAATTGCTTATGCTGCATCCCATACATTTTGGACGATTGTGCTTTCATTTTCTTTATATATATATATATATATATATATATATATATATATATTTAATTTCCTGTTTGATTTCTTCAGTGATCTTTTGTTTGTTTAGTAGCATATTGTTGAGCCACCATGTGTTTCTGTTTTTTAGAATTTTTTTTCTTGAAATTTATTTCTAATCTCATAGAGTTGTAATTGGAAAAGATATTATTTCAATTTTCTTAAATTTACCAAGGCTCACCTTGTTGCCCAGCATGTGCTTAATCCAGGAGAATGTTCCATGTGCACTTGAGAAGAATACATAATCTGCTGTTTTTGGATGTAATGCTCTATAAATATCAACTAAGTCCAACTCATCTAAAGTGTCACTCAGGGCCTGTGTTACTTATTAATTTTCACCCAGATGATCTGTCCATTAATTAAAGTGTGGTATTAATGTCCCCCACTATTATTGTTACTGTAGATTTCTCCTTTTTGTTTGTTCATATTTGCCTTACATATTGAGGCACTACTATGTTGAGTGTATATATATTTATATTTCTTATACTTTCTTCTTAGTTTGAACCCTTGATCATTATCTACTGTCCTTCTTTCTCTCTTATAACAGTCTATATTTCAAAGTCTGTTTTGTCTGATGTGAGCATTGCTCTCCCAGCTTTATTTTGTTTTCCATTTGCATGGAATAGCTTGTCCCATATCCTTACTTTCAGTCTGTATGTGTCCCTTGGTCTAAGGTGGGAAAAGACCCATTTTAAATCTAGGACTCATACAGACTGAAAGTGAGAGGATGAAAATATATATTATACAGAAATGGTAATCAAAAGAAAGCTGGACTTGGAATACTCATATCAGACAAAATAGGCTTTAAAATAGAGACTGTTGCAAGAGACAAAGGACACTACATAATGACAAAAAGATCAATTCAAGAAGAATATATGACAATTGGAAGTAAAATCGCAGGATGTAAAATTAATACACAAAAGTATATTGCATTTTTATATATTAACAATGAAAGTTCAGAAAGCAAAATTAACAAAAAATCTCATTCACCATTAAAATAAAAAGAATAAAACACCTATTATACAGAGTGAAGTAACTCAGAAAGAAAAATGCCAATACAGTATATTAACACATATATATGGAAATTAGAAAGATGGTAATGATGACCCTATATGTGAGACAGCAAAAGAGGCACAGATGTAAAAAACATACTTTTGGACTCTGTGGAAGAAGGCGAGAGTAGGATGATTTGAGAGAATAGCATTGAAACATGTATATTATCATATGTGAAATGGATCACCAGTCCAGGTTCAATGCATAAGACAGGGAGCTAAGGGCTGGTGCACTGAGACAAACTTGAGGGATGGAATAGGGAGGGAGGTGGGAGGGGGGTTCAGGATGGGGAACATATGTACACCCATGGCTGGTTCACGTCAATGTATGGCAAAAAACACTATAATGTTATAAAGTAATTAGCCTCCAATTAAAACAAATAATATTTTAAAGGAAACAAACAAACAAACAAACAAAAACAACCTAGGAATAAACGTACCTAAGGAGGCAAATGACCTGTACCCAGAAAACTATAAGATACTGATGAATGCAATCAAAGACAACAAAAATAGATGGAAAGATATACCATAATCTTGGATTCAAAGAATCAGTATTGTCAAAATGACTATATTACTCAAAGCAATCTGCTAATTAAGTGCAATCTCTATCAAATTACCTAGGCCATTTTCACAGAATTAAAACAAAATATTTTACAATTGTATGGAAACAAAAAGACCCCAAATAGAGATATCTTGAGGAATAAAAATGAAGCTAGAGAAATCAGACTATATAAACCTCAGACTATATTGCAAAGCTATAGTTATCAAAACAGTTGATGTTGTCACACAAAAACAGAAATATAGATTAATGGAAAAGGATAGAAAGTCCAGAGATAGACCTATGCATCTATGGTCACCTCATCTATGACAAAGGAGGCAAGAATATGCAATGGGGAAAAGACAATCACTTCAATAATTGGTTTTGAGATAGCTGATAACTACATATAAAAAATGAAATTGAAACACTCCATAACACAAATATGTTATACATAAACTCAGACTTCCCTTGCAGCTAGTTGCTAGGAGTCCATCTGCCAATGCAAGGAACATGGGGATCCACCCCTGATCCGAGAAGATTCTACTAAGCTAAGATTCAGCTAAGCTAGCATGTTGCAAATACTGAATTCCATGCACCTTAGAAGACATGCTCTGCACAAGAGAGCCACTAAAATGAGAAGCCCATGCACTGCAACTAGAGAGTATCCCCTGCTCACCTCAACAAGAGAAAGCCTATGTGCAGCAACAAAGACCCAGTACAACCAAAAAATATTTTTTTTAAAAAGAATAAAGTATTTTTAAAATAGTATAAACTCAAAAAAAAAAAAAAAAAAGATTAAAGACCTAAATGTAAAGCCAGATACTATAAAAGATCTTAGAGGAAAATATTGGCATAACACATTTTGAAATAAATTGCTACAAGATCATTTTTGTCCCACCTCCTAGAGTAATGAAAATATACACTACTATGTAAAAAATTTATAATTAATTAATGAGAGCCTACTATAATACAGGGAACTCTACTCAATGCTCTGTGTTGACCTAAATTGGAAGCCTAAACCTAAAAAAGAGGAGATATGTGTATACATATAACTGATTTACTTTGCTGTACAGCAGAAACACAACATTGTAAAGCAACTATGATACAATAAAAATTAATAACATATATAATACAAAAAATAAACAAATGGAATCTAATTAAACCTAAAAAGGGTTTTTACAGCAAAAACTATAAACAAAACAAAAAGGCAACCCCCAGAATGGGAGAAATTATTTACAAATGAAGCAACCAACAAGGGAATTATCTCCAAAATACGTGGACAGCACAGGCAGCTCAACATTAAAAAAAAAAAAAAAATAAGAAGAAGCAAAAAAATGAGCAGAAGATACAAATAAACATTTCTCTAAAGAAGACACACAGATGGCCCAAAAGCACATAAACAAATGCTCAACATCACTAATTATTTTTTTGCTCAGTCATGTCCATCTGTTTGTGACCCCATAGATGGCAGCAGGTCAGGATTCCCTGTCCTTCACCATCTCCCAGAGCTTGCTCAAACTCATGTTCATAGAGTCAGTGATGCCATCCAACTAATTATTAAAGAAATTCATATAAAAACTATAGTGAGCTATCACCTCATGGTCAGAATGGCCATCATCAAAAAGTCTACAAACAGTAAGTGCTGAAGAGGATGTGAAGAAAGGGGAAACCTCCTTCACTGTTGGTGAGAATGTAAATTAGTACAGCTACTATTGAGAACAGTATGGAGGTTACTTAAACTGAAACTAAAACTCTGATATGACCCAGCAATCCCAGTCCTGGCCATATACAAGAAGAAAGCCATGATTCCAAAAGATACATGCACCCCCATAGTGTTCATTGCAGCACTATTTACAATAGCCAGGGTATGGAAGCAACCTAAATATCGATCAACAGAGCAACATATAAAGAAGATATGGCACATATATACAGTGTAATATCACTTGGTCATAAAAAAGAATAAAATAATGTTATTTGCAACAACGTGGATGGACCTAGAGATTGTCATACTGAGTGAAGTAAATCAGACAGAGAAAGACAAATATATCACTTATATATGAAATCTTTAAAAAGGTACAAATGAACTTATTGACAAAACAGAAATAGAATCCCAGATGTGGAAAACATACTTATGGTTACCAAGGCATAAGCAGGGGAGGGATAAATTGAGAGATGGGGATTGACATATACACAGTACCATATATAGAATAGAGAACTAATAAGGACCTGCTGTATAGTGCAGGGAACTCTACTGAGTACTCTGTAATAGTCTATATAGAAAAAGAATTTTAAAAAGAGTAAATATGTATGTATAACTGATTCACTTTGTTGTACACCTGAAAGTAACATATTTTAAATGAACTATACTCCAATATTTTTTTTAAATCAATAATGCACACTTAAAATTTGTTAAAAGGTAGATCTCGTGTTTTCCACAATAAAATAAAATAAACATAAATATTACAAATAAAAATTATTTGTGGTTTTCAGGCTTAACTACAGGGAATTATAATTCCCTTTATAAAGGCTTTTCCTGAAAAGTTTCATGAGAAAAGTTGCCTTCTTTCTGCCAGACTTGATGCAGAGACAGTGTTTTGCACTGTCTGAGGAGTATTGCAGTCAAGGCCTTCTGACTTGTCATGCTCTTTCACAGATTTACATGCCTACTTTGGGCAACCTCATTCCTATCACTTTTATCTGAGCTCATGGGATCACATGCTGTTCAGACGTTCTGCTGAGACCTCCTTATCAGGGAAAACTTGAAGTTACTTTTATCCACTCTGATTCACCCCACTCCTATCCTTACACTCTCACCCTTGCCCTTGCCTCTAACTTCAAGGTCAATATATAAGTGTGGAGGTCTTCTGTTTGGGTCTCCCTCAACTGTGACACAAGCTCCACATCTGTGCTGATACCACTAACACTTACCAGTAGGTTATTCGATGGGTAAATTGGAAAATGGGTAGTTGGCAATTCCTCCAACTTTAGCTTTATGCTTATATTGGGTTGGCCAAAAAATTCATTCAGATATTTCTGTACTAGCCTACTGAAATCCCAAATGAACTTTTGGCCAACCCAATATATTGCCATAAGTAATTAAATGCTTAATTCTTTTTTTTTTTTGTTTTCTTGGTGTGTGCTTTAAAATTTTTCCAACTTTATTGAAACATAACTAACAAATAAAAATTGTATATATGTAAGATGTACAATGTGATAGTTTTATATATGTATACATTGTGACTGATTACCACAATCAAGATAATTAATATATCCATCATCTCACAAACTTCCTTGTGAGTGTGGCAAGAACACATAAGATCTATTTGGTAAGCAAATTTCAAGCATACAATACAGTATATTAACTATAGTTACCTATACTGTACTTTAGATACTGTACTTTAGATCTCTAGAACATACTCAATTGGCATAACTGAGTGTACCCTGAGAATAATATTCCCCCATTTCCCAACCCTTCAGTACCTGGTAACCACCATTTTATTTCCTGGTTTTATAAGCTTGATTTTTTTAGATTCTGTACATAAATAAGGTTATGCAGAACTTATCTTTATGAGTGTGCCTTGTTTCACTTATAATAATGTCTTCCAGGTTTATCCAGGTTGTTGCAATAGCAGAATTTCCTTATTTTAAAGACTGAATTATATATATATATATATATATATATAATATATATATAATAAATATAGTTATTATATATATAATATATATGGTTATTATATATAATTATATATATAATATATATATGCACACACACATATATATATACACACACACACACACATATACATATATGTATATATTTATACTTAGGAGAAACTTATATACTAGGACACAATGTGATCCATATAGATATCACATTTGCTTTATGCATTCATTTGTCCGTGGAGACTTAGGTTGATTCCATAAGCTGGCTATTGTGAATAATGCTGTAATCAACAGAAGAATGCAGATGTCTCTTAAAGATACAGATTTTATTTCCTTTGGATATATACCGAGAATTGGAGTTCCGATATCACATGGTCAGATCAGATCAGATCAGTCACTCAGTCGTGTCCGACTCCTTGCGACCCCATGAATCACAGCACGCCAGGCCTCCCTGTCCATCACCAACTCCCGGAGTTCACACAAACTCACGTCCATCGAGTCAGTGCTGCCATCCAGCCATCTCATCCTCTGTCGTCCCCTTCTCCTCCTGCCCCCAATCCCTCCCAGCATCAGGGTCTTTTCCAATGAATCAACTCTTTGCATGAGGTGGCCAAAGTACTGGAGTTTCAGCTTTAGCATCATTCCTTTCAAAGAAATCCCAGGGCTGATCTCCTTCGGAATGGACTGGTTGGATCTCCTTGCAGTCCAAGGGACTCGCAAGAGTCTTCTCCAACACCACAGTTCAAAAGCATCAATTCTTCGGTGCTCAGCCTTCTTCACAGTCCAACTCTCACATCCATACATGACCAGAGGAAAAACCAGAGCCTTGACTAGACGAAACTTTGTTGGCAAAGTAATGTCTCTGCTTTTGAATATGCTATCTGTTTAGTCATAACTTTCCTTCCAAGGAGTAAGCGTCTTTTAATTTCATGGCTGCAGTTACCATCTGCAGTGATTTTGGAGCCCATAAAAATAAAGTCTGACACTGTTTCCACTGTTTCCCCATCTATTTCCCATGAAGTGATAGGACCAGATGCCATGATCTTCCTTTTCTGAATGTTGAGCTTTAAGCCAACTTTTTCACTCTCCTCTTTCACTTTCATCAAGAGGCTTTTTAGTTCCTCTTCACTTTCTGCCATAAGGATTTTGTCATCAGATTATACGTTAGATCCTCATACCTCATTCATTTTATAAATGAGAATTTAACTCCATTTACCAACTTATCTCTATTTCTCCCACTCCTCAGATCATAGCAACCACTTTTCTACTCTTTGTATCTATAAATTCAACTGTTTCATTTCAGATTCCACATATAGGTGATATCTTGCAGTATTTGTTTTTCCCTGTCTGGTTTATTTCACTTAGCACAATGTGCTCAGATTCATCCAAGTCATTGCAAATGACAGGATTGCCCTTCTTTTAAGTTTGAATAATATCCCATTATATATACCTATTCACCCACTGACAGACACACTAGGTTGTTTCCATACCTTGACTATTGTGAATAACACTGCTATGAACTTAGCGTTACAGGTACCACTTTGAGATAATTATTTCATTTCACCTAGCTATTTACCCAGAATTGGAATTGCTAGATTGTACAGGAATTGTATTATTAATTTTTTGAGGAATCTTCACACTGTTTTCCATAGTGACAGTAGCCACATACAATGTCTCCAACAATGGACAAAAGTTCCCTTTGCCTCACATCTTCACCAATATATGACGTCTTGTCTTTTTTATAATGGTCGTTCTAACATGTATGAGATGATATATCATTATGGTTTAATTGCATTTTCCTAATGATTAGTGATTTTGAGCACCTTTGATGTATCTGATGGCCATTTGTATGTTTTAACAGTGTCCCACAGGTTTTTCATAGGTTGGCTTCTTTTTTAAATTTGTTTCAAGATATTTTTTGATTTCCCTTTTGATTTCTTTTGTGACCCATTCACATTCAGGAATGTGTCGCTTGCTGCTGCTGCTGCTCCTGCTAAGTCGCTTCAGTCGTGTCCGATTCTGTGCAACCCCATAGACGGCAGCCCACCAGGCTCCCGCGTCCCTGGGATTCTCCAGGCAAGAACACTGGAGTGGGTTGCCATTTCTTTCTCCAATGCATGAGAGAGAAAAGTGAAAGTGAAGTCGCTCAGTCGTGTCCGACTCCCAGCGACCCCATGGACTGCAGCCTACCAGGCTCCTCCGTCCACGGGATTTTCCAGGCACGAGTACTGGAGTGGGGTGCCATTGCCTTCTCCGAATGTGTTTCTTAGTTTCCACATATTTGTAGATTTTCTAACCTTCCTCTTCTTGTTGATTTCTAGTTTCATATATTGTGGTCTGAAAAGATATTTGATATGATTTCAATTTTCTTAAATTTGCTGACTTATTTTGTGCTGCATCATATGATATATCCTCAGGAATGCTCTGTGTGTACTTGAAAAGAATATGTATTCTGCTTCTGTTGAATGGAAAGACTGTTAGGTCCATTTGGTCTGCTCTACTTTTCAAGTCCATCATTTTCTTATTGATTTTCTCCCTGAATAATCTTTTCATTGTTGAAAGTTGGGTATTGAAGTCTTCTACTATTATTCTAGTATTCTCTATTTCTCCCTGCAGATCTCTTAGTATTTGCTTAATATGTTAGTTGTTCCAATGATGGGTGGATATATATTTATGATTATATCTCCTTGATAGGTTGATCTTTTATCACTATATAGTGACCTTCCTTATCTCATTACTGTTTTTGGCTTAAAGTCTATTCTCTCTGATATAAGTATAGCTACCATGTTTTCTTTTAGTTTTCACTTGTATGGAATATCTTTTTGCATCACTTTCCTTTGTCAAAGTCTGTTCTGAAATTGATATGGGTGTTTCATAGGCAGCATAGAGTGTTTTTTTCTATCAATTCTGCCATGTTGTGGCTTTTTCTTGGTGAATTCAATCCTTTTACACTTATTGTAATATTGGTATGAAACTGTATAGTAATGTCATCTTATTAAATTTTTTCTGGTTGTTTTGTTTCCTTCTCCCTTTGTCTCTGCCTGCTTTCATGAATTGGTTAATTTTTGTAGTAGTACACACTGTTTTGCCTTTCCTCTTTTATTTGTGGGTGTACTCTAGGGTTTTTTTCTGTGGTTACCTTGTGAATCATCCAAGACATGTAATAGATAAAACAGTCCTTTTTAGGCCTGTAGCAAGTCATCTTCAAATGCTTAAAAAAATCTCTGCCATTTTACTCCTTCTTTTAATATAATTGGTGCTATAATTTGTCTCTTTATGTGTTGTGTATTTGTTAACAACTAGTAGTAGCTACACTTATTTTTACTAGTCTTTACTTTTTATAATATAAATGGTAAACACATCAACTATTAATAATGTCTAGTTACTGCTTTCTAAATCAATTTTTCACCTTCACCAGTGTTTGTATACTTTTGTATGTTATTATGTCATTGATTAGTGTGCTTTCATTTCAGCTTGAAGAAATCCTTTCAGCATTTCTTGCGAGACAGGTCTAGTGAGGGTGAACTTTCTCATCTTTTGTTTACCTAGGAAACTCTTGTTTCTCATATCTGAAGGTTAACTTTAACAGATAAGGTATTCTTGGATGGCAATTTTTATTTTTCAACACTTTAAATGTGTCATGTCACTCTCTCCTGGCCTGCAGAGTTTTTTTTTCCTTGAGAAAACCACTCTTAGCCTAATGGGAGTTTGTGGGTCACTTTCTTTTCATCCCTGGCTGCTTTTATGATTCTTTCTTTGTTGATTTTGACATTTATTATAATGGTCATAGAGAAGGTCTTTTTGCACAGAGATAATCAGGTATCCTATCAGCTTAATGGGCTTGTATGTCTAAGTCTTTCCAAAGGTTTGAGAAGTTCTCAGCTATTACTTCTTTAAATAAACTCTCTGTCCACTTCTCCCTCTCTTCTCCTTCTGGACTTCTATTATTTAAATATTTGACTTTCTGATAAAATCAGATAGCTCTCATAGGCTTTCTTTACCCTTTTAAAATCTTAATTTCCTCTTCTCATCTAATTTCTAACTTATTTATCCATTCCTATCCTCCAAGTAATTTATTGGTACTTCCACCCGATCTTCATTACTACAGATGCTCTCTATTGCATTCATTTCATTCACTGAATCCTCTGCTCCAAAATTTCAATTCCTATATATATATATATTTTTTTTTAGTCTCTGGTTAAGAAATCTCTCTGTTAATTACATTTATTCCTAATTTCATTGAATCCTATTTCAGAATTTTCTTATAGCTCACTGATTTTCTTTTCAACAGTTATTTTCAATTATTTATCAGTTAGATCACCATAGTCTATGATTTGGGGTTTAGTTTCTGGAAATTATATTAATAATTATCATCTTTTTTAAATAATTATCATCTTATGATGCCACATTTTCTCAATTTTTTCCCTATAGCTTCTAGTTATGCATTCTGCTTCTGCATTGGAGGTATCAGATACCTCTTTTGTTGTTGTTTGGTCACTAAGTCATGTCAGACTCTTTCCTACCCCATGGACTGCAACATGCCAGCCTTACCTGTCCTTCACTATCTTCCCAGAGTTTGCTCAAGCTTATGTCCATTGAGTCAGTGATGCCATCTGACTATCTCATCCTCTGTCATCCCCTTCCCCTCCTGCCCTCAATCTCTCCCAGCATCAAGGTCTTTTCCATGAGTTGTCTTTTCGCATCAGATGTCCAAAGTATTGGTGCTTTGGTTTCAGCATCAGTCCTTCCAATGAATACTCAGGGCTGATTTCCTTTAGGATTGACTAGTTTGATCTCTTTGCTGTCCAAGGTACTCTCAGAGTCTTCTCCAGAACCACAATTTGAAAGAATCAATTCTTGGGCACTCACCCTACTTTATGGTCCAACTCTCACATCCATACATGACTACTGGAAAAACCATAGTTTTGACTATAGGGACCTTTGTCGGCAAAGTGATTTCTCTTTGTCTAGGTTTGTTCATAGCTTTTATTCCATGAAGCAAGTGTCTTTTAATTTCGTGACTGCAGTCACCCTCTTCAGTGATTTTGGAGCCCAATAAACTAATATCTGTCAATATTTCCACTTTTTCCCCATCTATTTGCCATGAAGTGATGGGACTGGATGCCTTAATCTTAGTTTTTTTTTTTTTTTTTTTTTTTTTTAATGTTGAGTTATAAACCAGCTGTTTCAATATCCCTTTCCACCCTCATTAAGAGACTAACAGAGTTTTTTTCCAAGAGAACACACTGGTCATAGCAAACACCCTCTTCCAACAACACGAGAGATAAGCTTTTATGTCTTTGATTCTTAGGTTGACTATTAGAAACCTCTCTTTTGTTTTCCAGAAGATGGCACTATAGCTTAAGTTTATGATTTCTCCCGTCTTTACCATCTGTGCCCTGTTTTTGGCCATGCTCATTGTCTACCAGAGCTCTCAGGAGCTTACTCTTGCAGATGTACCTGAGAGCACACCCAAGAAGCAGCTAGCAGAATGGGAAGAGATATGAGTCTACCATTTAGTGTATTTGGCTATCGCAGACATGGTAAGAAATTCCACAGTGATGACACACCCAGAGACATATGAGTGGACTTTCTACTGAGCACAGTTCTTTCAAGGTCACTTGAAATTCTTATCTGTCTCTTCTTCATTATCCTCCCTCACTCCAGTCACGGTGCACCCGCCTTAGTACTTTAGATGCTCGTGGAGAAAAATGTATTTCTCCAGCTGCATCCCATCCAGCTGAAATAGTCAGACCTTCTCTTATTGTCCCATTCTTTCACAGCAGGTTAGTCTCTACTAAATGAATCAGCTCCCATCAGGACCTTTTTAAGGGTGGGGAGGTGTAGAGAAATTTTGTTACCACTTCTTCTGGAATCAAACTTATCTTTGTTGTGACAAAATGTGTATTTTTCTTGTTTATTTTTTTCTCCAATGATGTGTTGGAGTCACCCTTCAGGAAGATTGTTGTTCTGCAAGTTATCTTTCATGGGTAAGTGCTCAACATTTACCCAATCCTTGCAAAACAGGACCAAGAGGAGTCCAGACAGTCCTGTTGGTCCTGTCGGTTCTGCATAATGTATGGAGGTTTGTCTGTCTCCTATCAGCTGCACTGATGGTTAAGATTCTTCTTGGTTTCTTTGGAGCTAAGTGCAAAGTCTGGAAATCCCCACAAAGTTGCCTTTGTTCACATATGGATGCCCAATTTATTGATTAAAAAGTAGTTCATAAAGGAGGAATGTCTTATGCCAAATTACTGACATCACTTTTAATCCATATTGAGTTTATTTTGTTTACAGTTTAGGATAGGAGCCTTGTTTTAGTCTTATTCCTGTGACTATATAGCTTTCCCACCAACATTTATTGAAGACACTGACTTTTACCCATTATACAGTCTTGGCACCTTTGCAGTAAATTAATTGACCATATATGCTATGCATGGGCTTATTTTTAGGCTTTCCATTCTATTCCATTGTTCTATATATCTGTTTTTATGCCAATACCATATCCTTTTTGATTTACAATATTGCATTAGGTTCAGGTGTACAGTAAAGTGATTATGCATATATTTTTTCAGATTATTTGCTATTGTATGTTATTACAAGATATTGAATATTTTACCCTGAATTATATGGTAAATCCTTGTTGCTTATGTATTTCATATATAATAATGTGTATCTGTTAATCCCATACTCTTAATTTATCCCCTCACTTTCCCCTTTGGTAGCCATAAGTTTGTTCCCTATGTCTATGGGTCTGTTTCTGTTTTTAAATAGGTTCTTTTCTGTTATTTTTTAGATTCCACATGTAAGTGATGTCATATAATATTTTCTTTGACTTACTTCATTGGTATGATATTCTCTAGGTCACCCATGTTGCCACAAATGGCAACATTTCATCCCTTCTTATGGATGAGTAATATTCTCTCATATATATATGTGCCACATCTGCTTTATCCACTCATCTTTCCATGGGCATTTAGGTTGCTCCCATGTGTTTGCTATTGTATATAGTGCTTCTATGAACATTGGATTGCATATCTTTTAAAATTAGAGTTTTCATTTTTTTTTCAGATATATGTTCAGGAATAAAATTTCTGGATGTCATACAACCCTGTTTTGATTACTATGAAAGAATCTGAAAGCATGAGTCACTCTGTTGTGTCCTACTCTTTGCGACCCTATGGACTGTAGCCCGCCAAGCCCCTCTATCCATGGGATTCTCCCGGCAAGAACACTGGAGTGGATAGACATTCCCTCCCTTCTCCAGGGGATCTTCTCAGCCCAGGAATTGAACCCAAGTCTCTTGCATTACAGGCAGATTCTTTACCATCTGAGCTACCAGGGAAGCCATTTTGATAGCTTTGTAATATGGCTTTAAATCAGAAAATATGATGCCTCCAACCTGATAAAAGTTTTTAAAGACTGTTTTGGCTATCCACTATTTTTTTTCTTATTAAAGTATAATCAATTTACAATGTTGTATTAGTTTTTGGTGTACAGTAAGGTGATTTAAAGCCAATGGGTATATTTCAGTCCTCATATTATCTTATCTTTCTGCAGCATTTATATAATTGAATTTTCCTTTCTCAACATATTCAGTCTCTGGATTTCTTGACATTGTCCTACTTCCCAGATTATTTATTCATCTCCTATATGTATGATCATTTAACTTCAGTCTTGTCTGTGGACTCTTCACCTTTCCCATACCTTTAAGTTTTAAAATTTCTTAGAGCCCAAACCTTGGCTCTCTCTTTCATATTCTTTCCTTAAGTAAACTCACCCAGACCCATGAATTCGATTGACTTTCTAAAATAATTTACTAAAACATACTCTAATATTATTTGATCAAAGTTATTAATTCTGAGTATTTCATTTTGAAAACCTTCAACTCTTGGTATAGGTGAATTTTTCTAGATAATAAAGTCACCTAAGAAAGGAAATGCTGATTGTTCCTGCTCTTTGAGGTATATTTAAAACTATAAATTATATATCTTTACTGAATACATTCATGTGATTGAGGAACGTAGGAAAATAATTACTTGAAGTAGAATATATATCCTTGGATAAGTGTGGAATTTTAATATTAGTCTTCAAACATATTTCTAAAAAACTAACGTAAGGACTGTGTGCATGTGTGTTTAGTAGTGCAGTCATATCCAAATCTTTGCAACCCTTTTGACATCAGGATCCTGTATCTATGGGTTTTTCCAGGTAAAAATACTGGAGTGGGTTGCCATGCCCTCCTTCAGGAGATCTTCCTGACCTGGGAATCAAACTCTCATCTCCTGTGTCTCCTGCATCACAGGTGATTCTTTACCTGTTGAGCCATCAAGGAAGGCCCAACATATAGACTATCTATGTTTAATAATCAGTAGTTTTAGTTTACTTGAGCAAATTAAGAAAACTGTAAAATATTTATGTTGGAGTATATGCTGACAGTTTTCTTGGAAAAAATAGGAACACTGTTGAATTCTAAAAAGTAAAACATTAGATATGACTTAAACAGAATAGGCCAATAGACATTTATTTTTTACTTTAGTTGCATTTATTTTTTACTCTTCCTCCGTCCAATCAGTCTCACTGTCTGATATACCAGAACTATATCCCATAGCTTTATGATGGATCAGGATGTGACTTGCTTCATTTTTAGGAATCTCCATTTTGACTTTGGGTACACATTGATCTTTAGTTTTGCAAAGCAGAGCACCATTTTTTATTGCTTCTATCAAGGCCATCCTTGCTTTATTGATCATTGATAGAGTTGATGGAGATTGCTTAAAGCCAGGACAAACTGGAGTTGATGAAGATTGAGACACTGATTGAGCCCAAGGGCTTGATATGGAAGATGGTGACTGTACAAAGGAAAAGAGTGATTGTAGAGTGGACAATTTTGTTGACTTCAAACTTGATGATCTTGGGTGTGGTATAGTCAAATGTCCTGTTGGTTGTGCAACTGAAGATCTTGATGACTGTGTATCTGAACATCCTGATGGTTGGGCAACTGAATGTCTTGGCAACTGGGCAACTGAAGGTTTTGATGATGGAATCAAAGATACTGATGTTTGTGGATATGAAGATACTGATGATAGTGGAAGTGAACTTTGTAGTGTTTGTGGAGTTGAAGATCTTGGTAATGGTGCAATTGAAGAACTTGATGTTGGTGGAACCACATATCTTGGTGGTGGTGGAAGTGAAGATATTAGTCTTGATGGAACTGAAGAACTTGGTGATTGCACATCTGATGCAGTCATTTAGATCTGTAACTGCAGCCCTTGATTGAATTCTAGTTGAAGTTACTGGAAGAGATAAAGGTGAAGGCATTTCCTGATTTTCACTTTGTGGGACTAAGTCATCTGGTATCAGTTCATAATATTGGAAAGGTTCAGGTGTTGGAGGAGAGAAATATGTTTCAGGTGGTGTAATTAGAAGAGCTGTATCAAGAGCGGTCTGCAGGCAATTAGGAGGTGGTGATGCTGCTGGATCACTGAAAACAGTTGGTGTAAGTTGAGTCAGGGAATGCGTTACTGAGGAAATACTTGTCCTCTTTGAAGCTCTTAATACAGCTAACTAATCAGGTGGTAGTGGAGGTGGTGAATTGGGTGCTGTGGGACTCACAAAAACCTCTGTTTTAAGATGAGTTCAAGGTTAGGGTTGCAAGTCTTCTCCCATTCCAGTTCCATAATTGACATAGGTATGTGAATTTTTCACATTGCCAGCTCCATACATTGGCTGTTGTAGAGAGCTGGATAACACTTTTCCTACAGGTCTTGTTAGAAGTTTACTGATTTCACTAAATGGGAAAGTGCAAAATGAATTTTCAGCTGATTGATCTACATATGAATGAGAGGTCTCACCAGAGGCATCTGTGATATGGTCCACTGTAATATTATCTTCTATCAGTTGACCTTGAGGCACACATTTTGGCTCATATGGATAATCTAGGTGCTTCTTCTTTTGCTTGACCTTCCCTCCCTTTTGTTCTTCACCCTCAGAATATGAAGCAGGACAAATCTTTAAGCTTTTTCTACCATCTTGGCAGTAATGAGCAGGCATAGTAAGAGATGATGTCTGTACACAGTAATCATGTTTTCCACACCTTTTAACAGATTTGGAAGAGTATACTTGCTGTGACTGAAAAGCTGTACTTTGAATCATCCTCTTTGATTTTCTAACTTGCAAGGCCATGGCTTCATTTGGATCATCTTGGGTAATGCCATCAGTTAACTGGATTACACTCTGTTGTACAGTCTTAAGTTTGAAATAGAGCCTATCGACCTCTTTGGTTAGTTCCCCAAATATGTATTCAGTATATTTATTTAGATCATGTACTTGTCTAGCTATATGGTTTAAACACATCAGGGTTACATAAACTAACTCCTCTCAAATTTTTCTGGCCCCTGCTGATTGATTTGAGGGCCCTTCATCTTTTTCTTCATTTAACGACATTTCAGAATCACGTTAGTTTACTAGGAAAAGTTGCGAGAGCTCACCTGTCTCACCTCTTGAGCATCCACAACTCTTCAGACTCACTCCAAGTTTTACAAGGTTTTAAATTCTGCTGGCAACATCTGGCAATTGGCAGATGCTGCTTATATGCGAGAATAAAAGCTCATGCCTCCAGTTTTTGAGCAGTAGTAACCTGGCAACCAGGGTCTTCCCTGATGGCTCAGAGATTAAAGTGTCTGCCTGCAATGCAGGAGACCCGGGTTCAATCCCTAGGTCGGGAAGATCCCTCAGAGAAGGAAATGGCAACCCACTCCAGTACACTTGCTTGGAGAGTCCCATGGACGGAGAAGCCTTGTATGCTACAGTCCATGGGGTCACAAAGAGTCTGACATGACTGAGTGACTTCACTTCATTTCACTTCAACCTGGCAACCAAGTCCTGTCAGAATCTTAATATTGCACAAGCAGTGAGAGAATAATGCCTTCAAATCATTGCCACGCCCCTCTGGCCCACCCTCTCTGGAACTAGTTTCACAAAGATAGAGACCAGCTGGAGAGGAACAAACAGGGTTATCACCTAACCTCTCATTTAATGTTTCTCAAAATATGGCCCTAGATATGAGACCATACTATCCCATGTGACCACCAACTTACTTCACTGACTTTAAATAGCATTAGTCTCTCATCCGATTCCAAAAATTATCTTACACTTGAAATGTTTGTTCTGAGCTCCACTTGGATATCAATTTGTAGTTGTTCTCCTATTCTACCCACACCTACCTCTCCTCCCTGCATCTCTTATTTCTGAATACCACAAGTCCATCAATCCAGTTACTCATGTCCAAAACTTGGTGATTCACTTTATTCTTGACACTTCTCTTTTTTCCATATCCAGTCTACAATATGTTTAGTTCTATCTCAAATTATATTCCCCAATGTATCCACTTCTCTCCACCTACCTTACCACTAGTGAATTTCTCACCATCTTTGATCAGAATGATCAGAGCAGCCTTCTAAATACTGTTCCTGTTCTTCTCTTTTCCTATTCCAATCTATTCTCCTTCCTCCTTCATCCATATGTCTGTGCATCCTTCCATTCATCATCTGTCAAAGTAAGCCTTTAAAATATTCAATTTATAAAGACCTCTAGGTAAGACAGTAGGGTATAGGTAAATGACCAAAAAAAAAAAAAAAAAAAAAGACCTCATCCTCAAAAAATAAATTATATGAACAAAAATGAATTTTAAAATGAAAAAGTAAATACTTCAGCACCATAAAAAAATAATAATAAGGGGCATAATCCCCTACCATGCACTAGGGAAATTTGTGTCCAAAGACATGGAGACCAGGGACTTTAGGAACTCATACACAACTTCTATTCACATTGCTTAAGGAGTGTCTTGATGATGGGGTTGAGGCTGGTATTGACTGGAAGAAGTTGGTAAACATTTGGAAAAGTGTCACTTATGACTCCAATCTGTAGGGAAAGGGTCGAAAAAAGCAAACGAGTTTCCTGGGTGAAAGGTACAAGGTATCTCTCTCTTCTCCATACTTCCACACTGACACAAGAGTTTTTTTAAAAAAACCTTCTCAGACTCTCTAGCTGGGAGAAATATGGGAAAGAGAAAACAGAATGTCTTAAATAATCAGAGCTAATTGTTTGTAACAATAAAAGAATTAATATGAACATATACTACAGATAACTGCAAAAAAAGTGGGTAGCCATTTGGGAAAAGGCACAAAGAAAGTATCAGTATAAGTCTGTCTCCACAGCTGTGGGCTAATAGGGCCTTGGCTAACTACCCCAAACTGAAAAACTGTAACATCGTGGCTCCAGAACAACATATTAGTATTATAAACTTGAAAATATACATTCAGTACTGTAACGAAACAAAAATTGGGAGATAAATTACAAAAGTTTAAGAGCTGTGATTATGTTATTGTTTTCATTTTTTATAGCAAAAATCCAATAGATACCTAAATCTAGATATAGAAGTTCAAAAATAAAATATAAAATTATAACTATAATAATTCATTTATTCTTCAATGTTTTTAAAGTGCTACCATATGATAGTCACAGATTTTCATACAGACATAAAAGCACATGCAAATACTCTGAGGCATGAACTAAAATGTCCTGAATGAGACCCTGCAAGAGGCCCTGTGGCTAGGAAATGTTATGAGGTGAGATTTGAAGGATTTATAAATGTATCCATGCAAAAGATGTATCAGAACTGTATTAGTGGTAGAGATAGTTAGAAGCGATTTCATTCAAGGTGTATTTTGGAAAGGAAGAACAAGTTTGTGACAGAGGATATGGAAATACAGGGTAAGCAATAAGCAGTCAGGTGTTCAGAGGTAAGTTTGGGTCTGCAGATGAGCATTTGTAGTTGTTAGTGTGTAAATGGTGTTTATAGATATGGAATTGGATGAAAAATTCTAGGAGGAAAATACAGGTACAAAGAATTACATCCTTCATTATCATAAGGAATATAAACAGATATTTAAAACAGATCATAAATGATGTATCAAAAGCTAAAAAGCTAAAGTATGAAGAAAAATAATAACAAAGACTTAGAATTAAGAAAATATAATTTCATATCAGCAAATTTTAATGGTATAAATTCATTTATTAAAATCAACAGAAGAGTGTTTGAAGCATCAGGGATATAGTAGTGAATAGTACAGATAAAGTCTCTGTCCCCCTATGGTTCATATTCTACTGAATGAGATTAAAATAATCAAGGAAATAAATCAATATATAATATAACTTCAGATGGTGATATGTGCTGTCAAAGAATATAGAGCCAGTTGAGAAGATAAATAACTGTTAATTAAGGCCCTTCTGAGGTGATAATATATGAAAAGAATCCTAAATCCAAGTAACAAAAGGGAACTAAAACATTGACTTAAAAAGAGGAAAGTAAAAGGATAGGATTCAACATGAACAAAGTTGTAGTTATAATATTGATGTCAACCAGAACTGAATCTACATACACATGTTAAACAACACTGGAGAAATATATCATTAAAAGTATAATTCAAAATGAATCTCTAATGGTTATGATATTGTATATAAAATAACAGCATTAAAATATATAAACAAAAATTGAATAAGCAAAAAACTAAAAATTTAGAAACAAAATTGGCAAAATTTAGCAAGGATGTAGAGAATCCAAATAAAATGAATAAAGTTGATCTGATCTAATAGATCTATATGAAACCCTGCTGCCTGACACAAGAAAATACATCTTTTTTACTTACCATTAGAATATTTATATATTTGGCTGTGTATTAGGTCACTACAAATCTAAATAATTAAAAGTATATAAAAACAATAAAGATCACATTATTTTTAAATAATTCTTCTTATATAATCACTTGTATTTATTTTGTATATTTTAATTCCATTATTTTCTCAATATGTTTATTATAGTTGCAACTTCATTGTTATGGATTTACCTGTAGACCCATGTAGTGCTTTATCCTTCAAAATCAGTTTTCCAAAGTTAATATGATTATTTCTGGGTTTTTTGTATCATATAATTTTAATATTTGTACTTTGAGAAGCTATAGAACACAGTGATTAAGAGCATGTTTTGCAATCAGTCAAACTGGATTAAAATTTTGATAGTCTCAAGGACTAAGAAAATTTTCTCATCTTTTCATTCCCTCAGTTCTGATTTGTTACATGGTGTAATACTTGCACCAATCTCATAGAGATGCTGTGAGATTTAAAGTAATTCATTCATATAGCATTTATGAAGAGCATCTGCCACACAATGTGTGCTGTGGTTAGTCACTCAGTCGTGTTTGACTCCTTGCAACCTCATGGACTGTAGCCCACCAGACTACTCTGTTCATGGAATTCTCCAGGCAAGAATACTGGGGTAGGTAGCCATTCCATTCTCTAGGGGATCTTCTCTATCTAAGGATCAAACCTGAGACTCCTGCACTGCAGGTAGATTCTTTACCATCCTTCAACACAATAAGCCCATACTAAGTGTCAGCTATTATTATTACTTTCATTCTTTTTGAGTCATGGTGTTTTTCTCTTGATATAAAGAAGTATTTTTTTTTTTTTACAATGTAGGATAATTTTTTCTTAAAAATTGATGTTTCTAAGATTGTATTTATTTTTGTAATACTTGCATGGCTAGTGTCAGCTTTTTCAATATTTTATTTTTAAGAATCCTTTGATTTATTGGTTAGTGTCTTTTGATTTCAACTTTGAAGACTCTCCTTAGTATTTCTTACATGGCATATTTGCTAACAATGAATTCTCCCAGATTTTTTTTTTTTTTTTCATCTGAGAATTCTTATTTTTTCCTTCAGAAGGATTTTACTAAGGACTTATTTATTGACACTTTTTTTTTCCTGTCAGTACTTTGAATGATATCTGGCCTCCATTATTTCTAATTAGAAATCAACTGTTAATATTATTTTTTTTTTGGCTTTTAATCTATTTATTGATACAGTGAATCATATTAAGAACAATTTTGTCTTGGTAATTTAAAAGGTTGGACTTGCATCTCCTCAGGTTGGCTGGCCACACACACTCAGGAGTTGTGTGGTTGTGTGCAGTTGTTGTGCAGATTGTGGTCTGCATCATGGAAGACCTCAAGCTCCTATCTCTGTAGCCCAAACCATTGGTCTTTGCCATGTAATTTTTCCCAGCAGAGAAACCTGACCACAGAACAGAGTGTTATTTGAGCCAAGAGCTGTTGAAACAGTAAGTTAGTATTCTTCGTAAAAATCAGTAGACTAAGACTGTGTTAGCTCATGTTTCATATTACACAAGAGAAAATAAACTGAAAGGTCAGTTGAACAGTTACAGCATTGCCCTTTTCCAAGGTAATCAGCAGAGCATGTAGCAAAGACGTGAACAGAAGTGTGACTGGAAAGAGGGTGGCTGATAAAGAGGCTGGCTGCTTAAAGTGTTTGGGACAATGCTTGACACTTCCAGGCCTGACCAGATGGCCATCTCACAGGGCTTACGTTCAGTAATTCTGATTTATTACATTCAGAGGACTTTTTCTTTTCTAGTTTGGCAGTCAGGTTTTCACATTGCCAGAAGACCCCAGAAATTTTAATACTGACCATTAATCATACCTTGGTACTCTGCAAGGGCAATATATTATTAATTTGTTTGCAGCCAAGAGACAAGACATGGTGATTAAAATTAATTTCTAGCTACATTTTGTTAATTTATTCTAATTAATTAATCTGTTAAGTCAAAATATGTTTATATTAATGGCTATATAGTAGGTTCTTTTTTTAATTTTATTTTATTTTTAAACTTTACATAACTGTATTAGTTTTGCCAAATATCAAACTGTTAATATTATTGAAGGTCCCTTGTACGTGATGAATCATTTATCTCTTTATGCTCTCAAGATTCTCTGTTTTTTACTTTCAATAGTGATTTTGAAAGTAATCATTTTCAAATCACTTTCATTTTGATTTTGATGTGTCTACCTAAGCTTGCATTACTTGAGTTACTATTTGTACTACATTGAGTTTCTTGTATGTGTAGATTAATGTTTATCATCAAATTTTGAAAGTTTTCAAATATTATTTATGCAAGTATTCTTTCTGATTCCTTTGTTGTCTTCTCTGGCACTTCCTTTATGCATATTTATTACACTTAATGGTGTCTTACAGGTCTTTGAAGCTCTGTTAATTTTCTTCCTTCTTTTTTATTTGTATTCTTCAAATAGAAATTTTTATTTATTTTGAATTTTTTACTATATTTAATTTTTTAAAACTTTTTATTTTGCATTGGGGTATAGCTGATTACCAGTGTCATGATAATTTCAATGCACAACAAAGACTCAGCCATGCATATACATGTATCCATTCTCCTCACATTCCCTTCCCATTTTAGGTTGTCACATAAAATTGAGCAGAGTTCAGTGTGCTGTACAGTAGGTCATTATTGCTTATCCATTTTAAATATAACAGTGTATACATGTCCATCCCAAACCGTCTACAATTCCTTCCCCGCATTCTTCCTGCTGGCAACCATAAATTTGTTTTCTTAGTCTTTGTGTATATTTTGGTTTGCAAATAACTTCATCTGTATCATATCTTTTAGATTCTGCATATAAAGAGTATCATATGATGTTTCTGCTTCTCTATCTGACTTAATTCACTCAGTAATTAATTAATCACTAGATCCATCCATGTTGCAGCAAATGTCATCATTTCATTCTTTTTGACAGCTAAGTAATATTCCATTGTATGTATGTATGTGCATATGTATATTTGTGTGTGTGTGTGTGTATATATATATATATATATGCTGCATCTTCTTTATCCATTCCTATGTCAGTGGACATTTAGGTTGCTTCCATGCTTTGGCTATTGTAAACAGTGCAGCAATGAACATTGGGGTACATGTATACTTATGAACCATGTTTTTATCCAGATATATGCCCAGAAGTGGGACTGCAGGGTCATATGATAGCTCTATTTTTAAGTTTTATAAGAAACCTTCATACTGTTCTCCATAGTGGCTGTACAAATTTGCTCAGCAACAGTATAGGAGGGTTCATTTTCTCCATACCCTCTCCAGCTTTTATTGTTTGTAGATTTTTTTATTATATCCATTCAGGCTGGTATAAGTTGATAGCTCATTGTAGTCTAGAATTGCATTTCTCTAATATTTAGCAATGTCGAACATCTTTTCATGTGCATCTGTTTGGCCATCTATTTATCTTTTTTTGGGAAATATCTATTTACTACTTTTCCTAGTATTTATTCGGTTGTTTGTTTTGATGCTGTTAAGCATCATGAGCTGTTTCTAAATTTTGGAGACTAATTCCTTATTGATAACATAATTTCCAGATATTTTCTCCCAATCTGTGGGTAGTCATTTCATTTTGTTGTTTCCTTTGCTGTGAAAAAACTTTTGAGTTTAAGTAGGTCCCATTTGTTCACTTTTGCTTTTATTTCCGTTACTCTGGGAGATAGACTGAAAAAGATATTGATATGATCTATGCCAGAGAGTGTTTTGCAAATGTTTCCCTCTTTGAGTTTTATAGTGTCTGGTCTCACATTTAGGCCTTTAATCCATTTTGTCCTTTTTGTTAGTGTACGGGGTTAAAGAATAGTCTAATTTCATTTTTTTACATGTAGCTGTCCAATTTTCCCAGCACTATTTGTTGAAAATACTGTCTTTCCAACACTGTGCAGTTTTAAGTCCTTTGTCATAGATTAATTGGCCATAGGCGCATGAGTTTATTCTGGGTTTTCTATCATGTTCCATTGACCCATATTTCTGTTCTTGTGCCAGTATCATATGGTTTTGATGACTGTAGCTTTGTAATATAGTCTGAAATCAGGGAGACTGACTCTTCCAACTCCATTTTTCTTTAACAATATTGTTTTGACTATTTGGGGTCTTCTGTGTCTCCATATAAGTTTTAAGATATTTTTGTTCTAGTTCTGTGAAAAATGTGATTGGTAATTTGATAGGGGCTGCATTGAATCAATCTGTAAATTGCCTTGGGTAGTATAATAATTTTGATAACATTGATTCTTTCAATCCACCAACATGATATATCTTTCCTTCAGTTTGTGTTTTCTTCACTTTCTTTCACTAGCATTTTATATTTCAGAGTATAGGTCTTTTATCTCCCTATGTATTTTTATTCCTGGATATTTTATTCTTTTTAATGTGATGGTTGGTCTTCCCTTGTAGCTCAGTTGGTAAAGAATCTGCCAGCAATTCAGGAGACCTGGGTTCGATCCCTGGGTTGGGAAGATCCCCTGGAGAAGGAAATGGCAATCCACTCCAGTACTCTTGCCTGGAAAATCCCATGGACAGAGGAACCTCGTAGGCTACAGTCCATGGGGTCGCAAAGACTCTGACATGACTGAGCAACTTCACTTCACTTCACATCATGATCCTTCAACCCTATTCTTGGACATATATATGGAGAAAAACATAACTTGAAAAGATATATCTATCCCAGTGTTCACTGCAGCAGTATATATATATAGAATGCTGCAACTGATTTTTTTTTCTTTTTTAAATTTATTTATTTTAATTGGAGGCTAATGACTTTACAATATTGTAGCGTTTTTTGCCATACATTGACATGAATCAGCCCATAGGTGTACATGAGTTTCCCATTCTGTGCCCTCCTCCCAAATCCCTCCACATCTCATAACCAAGATGTGGAAGCAACCTAAATGCCCATCTACAGATTAATGGTTAAACATGTTACACACACACCACACATATATATGCATGTATAAAAATATAAATGCAATGAAGTATTACTCAGCTATAAGGTAGAATGAGAATGAAATAATATCATTTGCCTTAACATGGATGAACCTAGAAATTTTCATATTAAATGAAGTAAACCAGACAAAGACAAATATCATATGATATCACTTTTATGTGGAATTAAAAAAAAAATTCCAAAACCAAAATAGTTTTACAAATACAGAAAAAGTTTACAGTTACCAAATCGAAAGGAGGGGAGGGGGTTGTGGGGAGGTGTGAATTAAGAGACTAGGAATAACCTATTAACATATATACACTGCTAAGTCACTTCGGTCGTGTCCGACTCTGTGCGACCCCATAGACGGCAGCCCACCAGGTTCCCCCATCCCTGGGATTCTCCAGGCAAGAACACTGGAGTGGGTTGCCATTTCCTTCTCCAATACATGAAAGTGAAAAGTGAAAGTGAAGTGGCTCATTCGTGTCCGACTTTGAGGACCCCATGGACTGCAGCCTACCAGGCTCCTCCGTCCATGGGATTTTCCAGGCAAGAGTGCTGGAGTGGGTTGCCATTGCCTACTCCCGATGCATACACTATAGTATCTCTATTTTTTTAGTTTTTAAAGGAACCTCCATAATGTTCTCCATAGTGGCTGTACCAATTTACACTCCTACCAACATTATAGTAGGGTTCCTTTTACTCCACATCCCCTTCAGCAATTATTATTTGTAGATTTTTTGATGTAAAGAAGTAAAACTACCACTGTTTGCAGATGGTATGGGATTATACATAGCAAATCCTAAAGATGCTACCAGAAACTTGTTATAGCTTATCAACAAATTTGGTAAAGTTTCAGGATGCAAAATTAATACACAGAAATGTTTTCTGTTTCTATACACTATCAATGAGAGATCAGAAAGAGAAATTAAGGACACAATCTCATTAACATCACCTCAAAAAGAATAAAGTATCTACCAATAAACCTACCTAAGGAGGCAAAAAGCCTGTACTCTGAAAATTATAATATGCTGATGAAAGAAATCAAAGAAGACACAAACAGATGGAAACATAAAAAAAATGTTCTTGGATTGGGCAACTCAATGGTATCAAAATGACACTACTACACAAAGCAATCTATAGATTTAATGCAATCCCTGTCAAATTACTAATGGCATTATTCACAAAACTAGAGCAATAATACTAATAATAAAATTTGTATGGGAACACAAAAGACCCTGAATACCCAAAGCAATTATGAAACAGAAAAGTGGAGCTGGAGGAATCAGGCTCCTTACATTCAGACTACACTAAAAAGCTATAGAACTCACCAGAGTATGGTGCTGCCCTAAAAACAGAAATATAGATCAATGGAACCAAGGTAGAAGTTCAGAAATAAACCCACCAATCAATGGTAAAATATTATTGTTCAGTCATTCAGTCATATAGGACTCTTTGCAACCCCATGGAAAGAAGCATGCCAGACTTCCCTATCCTTCACTATCTCCTGGAGTTTGCTCAAAATGTCCATTGCATCTATGATGTCATCCAACCATCTCATCCTTTGTCATCCCCTTCTACCATCTTTAATCTTTCCCAGCATAAGGGTCTTTTCCAATGAGTCAGCTCTCACATCAGGTGGCCAAAGTATTGGACCCTCAGCTTCAGCCTCAATCCTTCCTGTGAATATTCAGGTTTGGTTTCCTTTAGAATTGACTAGTTTGATCTCCTTGCTGTCCAAGCGACTCTTAAGAGTCTTCTCCAGAGGCAGAAAAAGATAGTGGAGGAGTAAAATGGGGAGATAACCAGCCTCCCCACAAATACATCAAAAACTCATCAAGATACAGAACAACCCCTACAAAGCAATCTCTAGGACACAGCGGATGGAGACATAAAAAGGGAAAAGAGGGAAAACTTCTGCAAGACAGCTTGTGCCCTGAGAGAGGGAGAGAGTTGTGAGCCAGGAAGAGTTCCCATGCACTGGGAAGCTCCCTCACAGGGGGGCCCGATGGGGAGCTGTGGAATCTCAGAAATCCAGGTAAAGCTGGGACTTAGAAAACAGAGAAAGCTGCACTTTTCAGCCCATAATCAGCTCAGGGGCTGTAGCTCTGACCAGATGGCAGGCTCACGGAACTGACAGAAGCACACAAAAGCCATGCAGTACAGAGTGCAGGCCCAGGGTGCTGAGAGAGAGGAAGCATACACACCTCAGCAGCAAACACAACCTTTGCTATTCAGAGGTTGGGCCTGGGGAGCCAAAAGAAGAACACACAAGCCCTGTGACATAGAGGAATGGCTGAAGGAAGCCCACATAAGTCTCCACAATGCAGAGTGCAGGGCCAGGGAGCCGAGAAAAGATTCACATAAGCCCCTACCTAGCACGCTTTGGCCTGCATTGCAGGGTAGTACAGGGGAACAGAAGCATGGCAAAGATTCGAGGGACAAGTAGGGGACTGGAGGCAGTGAAGATATGCTGAGAGGGCCACTTCAAACCAGCTCCAGAAATAAACATGTTGAACACTGCCAAGAAGAAAAAGTTAGAACCGGACATGGAACAACAGACTGGTTCCAAATTGTAAAGGAGTTTGTCAAGGTCGTGTATTGTCATCCTGCTCATTTAACTTACACGTGGAGTACATCATGTGAAATGCTGGGCTGAATGAAGCACAAGCTGGAATCAAGATTACCAGAAGAAATATCAATAACCTCAGATATGCAGATGACATCACCCTTATGGCAGAAAGCAGAGAGGAACTAAAGAGCCTCTTGATGAAAGTGAAAGAGGAAAGTGAAAAAGCTGACTTAAAAAGCTGGCATTCAAAAAACTTTGATCATGGCATCGGGTTCCATCACCTCATGGTAATAGATGGGGAAATAATGGAAACAGTGACAGGCTTCTAAAATCACTGCATATGGTGACTGCAGCCATGAAATTAAAAGATACTTGCTCCTTTAATGAAAAGCTATAAAAAACCTAGCCTGCATATTAAAAAGTAGATACATTATTTGCCAACAAAGGTCCAAATAGTTAAAACTATGTTTTTTTCCAGTAGTCATGTATGGATGTGAGAGGTGAACTATAAAGAAAGCTGAGCACTGAAGAATTGATGCTTTTGAACTGTGATGTTGGAGAAGACTCGTAACTCACTTAGATTGCAAGGAGATCAAACCAGTCAATCCTAAAGAAAATCAACCTTGAATATTCATTGGAAGGACTAATGCTGAAGCTGAAACTCCAATACTTTGGTCACCTGATGTGAAGAACTGATTCACTTGAAAAGGCCCTGATGCTGGGAAAGACTGAAGGCAGGAGGAGAGGGGACAACAGATGATGAAATGGATGGATGGCATCACCAACTCTATGGACATGAGTTTCAGCAGGCTCCAGGAGTTGGTGTGGTGCAGTCCATGTGTCTCAAGTAATTGGACACAACTGAGTGACTGAACTGAACTAAACAGTGCCAAAGACAGAAGGACTGTTCAAAGACATACTGAACCCATAAACATCCCAAAATCTACTACTTGGCACTGCACTGCCATTCAGAGGGATGAAATTCAGCTCCATCAAGCAGAACTCAGGTACAAGCTCCCCCAGCCAGGTAAACTTTGTAGAACACTAATCCAGCCCCATCCATGAGGGCAGACTCCACAACCAAGAAGAGCTACGACCTTGAGAACTTTTTTTTTTTTCCCTTAGAAATCACACTCTTTATTTCCCCTGCATATTTCTACCTTCACATTAGCCTTTTGCAGTGCTATGGAGTTTTCATCTTTATTTTTCATGTTAAAAATTACTTTTTAAGATTTTTTCTTTTTTTTTTTTTGGTGATTTTTCTTGTTTTGTTCTTGACATATTAGATTGCCTTTCTTATAGTTCTTTACCAGCTATAGTTATTCCTGAATATATATAAATCTTTTTCATATATGTCTGTTTATCTTTGCTTTTCTATTTTTCTTTTATCTCTTTTTTTTTTACCCTCTCTTCCACCCTTTCCTTTTGTCTTTTCTCTCCCTTCTCTTATTTTACTTTTTCTTTCTCTTTCCTTTTTTTTTTTTCACTCTTTCTTTTTCCACCACATAAGTTAAATTGTTATGCTCTCTTTGCTATATTCCCCAGTTGGCAATCTGCTCAGGCTCAGTTTTACAGACTGAGCATTAGCTAGCCCTGTTTTAATTGGTATATAACACTTTTGGTTTCCCTTGTGCACCAAGTCAATCTCCTGTACTCATTTCTTTAGAATACTTTGGTTATAACTGCATGTGTTTTCGAAAGTATGTGTATATGTCCCATTATTTCTGTAATTACCCACTTGATCTGCTTGATCTCCTCCCACTAGAACATAGACACAAGTAACGCCTAACAAGAAGTCAACAAAAACCACTTAACCAGTCTTTCCCTCCAAAGGCAAAAACCAAAAGGAAGAAGGAATAAATGCCTAACTCCTGGGGAAAAGAGACCTCAAGCAGAGCAAGTTAAAAAAATAAATAAATAAATAAATAAATACAAGAAATACCACACAAATGAAAGAACAAGATAGAAGCTCACAAGACTAAATAAACAAAGAGGAAATAAGCAATTGACCTGAAAGAGAAGTCAAAATAATGATAACAAAGATGCTCTGAAGATTTGAAAATAGAATGCAAAAGGTGCAAGAAACAATTAAGACCGTTAATACAATCACCAAGGACATAGAAGAAATAAAAAAATAAGGAAACAGAGATTAATAACACAATTACTGAAATTAAAAATATTCTAGAAGGAACCAATAGAAGAATAACTAGGGCAGAAGAACAGATATGTGAGCTGAAAGATGAGTGGTGAAAATAACTGCTCAAGAGCAGAATAAAGGAAAAAAGAATGTAAAGAATTGAGGATAGCCTCAGAGACCTTTGGGACAATATTAAATACATCAACATTTGAGTTACAGGAATCCCAGAGGAAGAAGAAAAAAAGAAAGGCACTGAGAAAATCTTTGAAGAAATTATAGTTGAAAATGTCCCCAAAATGGGAAAGGAAATAGTCAATCAAGTCCAAGAAGTGCAGAGAGTCCCTTAAAGGATAAACCCAAGGAGAAACATGTTCAGACATACAAGCTAATAGTCTAAACACAAGGAAATAATGTTAAAAGCAGCAAGCAAAAAGCAAGAAGTAACATACAAAGGAAAACCCATATGGTTAACAGTGTATCTTTCAGCAGAAATTCTACAGACCAGAAGCGAATGATAGGATATATTTAAAGTACTGAAAGAGAAAATCTACAACCAATATCACTTTGCCCAACAAAGATCTCATTCAACAGTGATGGAGAAATCAAAAGTTTCACAGAGAAGCAAAAGTTAAGAGAATTTAGCACCACCAAACCAGCCTTACAACAATACTAAAGGGACTTACATAGCCAGTAAACACAAGAGAAATGAAAAACCTACAAAAATAAACCATGCAAAATTATTAAAATGCCAAAAGGAGCATATATATCAATAATTACTTTAAATATAAATGGATTAAATACACCAACCAAAAAATACAGACTGACTGAATGGATGCAAGATGAAGACCCGTATATATGCTGCCTAAAAGAGACCCTCTTCAGACCTAGAGACTCATACAGACTGAAAGTAATAGGAGGGAAAAAGGTATTCCATGCAAATGAAAACCAAAAGAATGTTGGAGTAAAATCTTTATATCAGACAAAATAGACTTTAAAATAAAGAATACCATAAGAAACGAAGAAATACACTAGATAATGATCAAAGGATCAATCAAAGAAAAGACATAACAATTGTAAATATTTATTCACCCAACATAGAAGCACCTCAATACATAAGGGAAACATTAAAAGTCATAAGAGGAGAAATTGAGAGTAACACAAAAATAGTAGGGGACTTTAACACCCCACTTACACCACTGGACAGATCATTAAAACAGAGAATCAATAAGAAAACACAAATCTTAGATGAAAAATTAGACTACATGGACCTAATTGATATCTTCAGGACTTTCCATCAAATGCAGGAGAATACAGTTTCTTCTCAAGTGCACATGGGACATTCTCCAGGATAAATTAAATACTGGGCCACAAATCAAGCCTCAGTAGATTTAAGAAAACTGAAATCATATCAAGTATCTTGTCTGACCACAATGGTTTGAGACTAGATATCGACCACAGGGGGCCGGGGGTCGGGTGGGGGGAGGAAAAAAAAAAAAAAAAAAAACTCATGGAGATAAGACAATACTTACTAAATAACAAAGAGGTTACTGAAGAAATAAGAAGGAAATCAATAGATTCCTGGAAATAAATGACAATGAAAACTCCACGACCCAAAACTTATGGGGTTCAGCAGAATCTTTTCTAAGTGGGAAGGATATAGCAATAGAATCCTACTTCAAGAAACCAGAAAAGCATTGAATATACAACCTAACTGTACATCTAAATCAGCTGGAAAAAGAAGAAGTAGAACAACAACAACAACAAAAAAGTCAACAGAAGGAAAGAAATCATAAAGATCAGAGCAGAATAATTGAAAAAGAAATGAAGGAAGCAAAGATTAATAAAACTAAAAGCTGGTTCTTTGAGTAGATAAACAAAATTGACAAACCACTAGCAAAAATCACCAGGGAAAAAAGGAAGAAAAATCAAATCAATAAAATTAGAAATGAGAAAGAAGAGGTTACAAAAGACAACACATAAATACAAAAAATCATAAGAGAATATTATGAGCAACTACATGTTAATAAAATGGACAACCTAGAGGAAATGTGCAGATTCTTAGAAAAGTTCAACCTCCAACACTGAACCAGAAAGATGTAGAAATTATGAACAAGCCAATTATAAACACTGAAATTGAAACTGTGATCAACAGTCTAACAAAGTACAAAAACCCAGGGCCAGATGGCTTTGCAGGGAATTCTATCAAACATTTAGAGAAGAGTTACTGCCTTTTTTTTTTAATATTCCAAAAATTGAAGAGGAAGGAACACTTCCAAATTCATTTATGAGGCCACAGAACCCTCAGAATGGGAGAAAATATTAGCAAAGGAAATAACTAGGAAATAATTACTCTCTAAAATACAGAAGCTGCTCATAGAACTCAATACTATAAAAACAAAGAGCCCAATCTAAAAGTGGAAAAAAGACCTAAACAAACATTTCTCCAAAGAAGACATACAGATGGCTAGCAAACACATGAAAGCTCAACATCACTCATTATTAGAGAAATTCAAACAAAACTACAATCAAAAATCATCTCACACCAGTCAGAATGGCCATCATCAAAAATTTTACAAACAGTAAATGCTGGAGACGGTGTGGAGAAAACAGAACCCTCTTGCATTGCTGATAGGAATGCAAATTGATACAGCCATGATGGAAGATAGTAAAAGATTCCTTAAAAAACTAGAAATAAAACCACCATGTGACAGCAATCTCATTACTAGGCATATACTCTGAAGAAAATGGAAAAAGACACACGTGCCCCAATGTTCACTGCAGCAATATTTACAGTAGCTAGAACATGGAAGCAACTTAGATGTCCATTGACAGATAAATGGATAAAGAAGCTGTGGTATATATATATACACACATATACACACACACAATGGAATATTACTCAGCCATAAAAAATGGATTTGAGTCAGTTCTAATGAGTTGAATGAATCTAGAATCAATTGTACAGAGTGAAGTAAGTCAGATGTTCAAGCTGGCTTGGGAAAAGGCAGAGGAACCAGAGATCAAATTGCCAACATCTGCTGGATCATCGAAAAAGCAAGAGAGTTCCAGAAAAACATCTATTTCTGCTTTATTGACTGTGCCAAGACCTTTGACTGTGTGGATCACAATAAACTGTGGAAAATTCTGAAAGAGGTTGGAATATCAGATCACCTGACCTGCCTCTTGAGAAACCTGTATGCAGATCAGGAAGCAACAGTTAGAACTGGACATGGAACAACAGATTATTTCCAAATAGGAAAAGGAGTACGCCAAGGCTGTATATTGTCACCCTGCTCATTTAACGTATATGCAGAGTACATCATGAGAAACGCCTGGCTAGAGGAAGCACAAGCTGGAATCAAGATTGCTGGAAGAAATATCAATAACCTCAGATATGCAGACGGCACCACCCTTATGGCAGAAAGTGAAGAGGAACTAAAGAGCCTCTTGATGAAGGTGAAAGAGGAGAGTGAAAAAGTTGGATTAAAGCTCAACATTCTGAAAACTAAGATCATGGCATCTGGCCCCATCACTTCATGGGAAATAGATGGGGAAACAGTGGCTTACTTTATTTTTCTGAGCTCTAAAATCACTGCAGATGGTGACTGAAGCCATGAACATTAAAAGACTTTTACTCCTTGGAAGGAAAGTTATGACCAACCTAGACAGCATATTAAAAAGCAGAGACATTACTTTGCCAACAAAAGTCCATCTTGTCAAGGCTATCATTCTTCCAGTGGTCATGTATGGATGTGAGAGTTGGACTATAAAGAAAGCTGAGCACAGAAGAATTGATGGTTTTGAACTGTGGCGTTGGAGAAGACTCTTGAGAGTCCCTTGGACTGCAAGGAGATCCAAATAATCCATCCTAAAGGAGATCAGTCCTGGGTGTTCATTTGAAGGACTGATGTTGAAGCTGAAACTCCAATACTTTGGCCACCTGGTGCGAAGAGCTGACTCATTTGAAAAGACCCTTATGCTGGGAAAGATTGAAGGCAGTAGGAGAAGGGGACGACAGAGGATGAGATGGTTGGATAGCATCACTGATTCGATGGACATAGGTTTGGGTGGACTCTGGGAGTTGGTGATGGACAGGGAGGCCTGGGGTGCTGCATTTTATGGGGTCGCAAAGAGTCAGACATGTCTGAGTGACTGAAGTGAATTGAAGTAAGTCAGAAAGAGAAATATCAATATCGTACACTAACATATATATAAGGAATCTTGAAGGAAGGTACTGATGAATTTATTTATATAGCAGCAATGGAGAACAGACATAGAGAACAGACTTATGGACATGAGGGGAGAGGAGTAGGGAGAGGGTGCGATGCATGGAGAGAGGAACATGGAAACTTACAAGACCATGTATAAAATAGATAGCCAATGGGAATTTACTGTATGACTCATGGAACTCAAACAAGGGCTCTGTAAGAATCAAGTAGGGTAAGATGGGGAGGGAGATGGGAAGGTGGTTCAGGAAGGAGGGGACTTCGGAGCACATATGGCTGATTCTTGTTCATGTTTAACAGAAAACAGCAAAATTCTGTAAAGCAATTTTCCTTCAATTAAAAAAAAAATAAAAGAAAAAGAGTCTTCACCAGCATGACAGTTCAAAAGTATCAGTTCTTCAGCGCTCGGCCTTCTTTATAGTATAACTCTCACATCTATACATGACTGTTGGAGGAACCACAGCTTGGACTATATGGACCTTTGTTGGCAAAGTGATGTCTCTGCTTTTTAATACACTATCTAGGTTTGTCACAGTTTTTCTTCCAAGGAACAAATGCCTTTTAGTTTCATGGCTGCAGGCACCAACCACAGTGATTTTGGAGCTCAAGAAAATAAATCCTATCACTGTTTCCATTATTTCTCCATCTATTTGCCATGAAGTGAAGGGACTGGATGTCATGATCTGAGTTTTTGGAATGGTGAGTTTTAAGGCAGATTTCTCGCTCTCCTCTTCCACCATTATCAAGAGACTCTTTAGTTCCTCTTTGCTTTCTCCCTTTAGAGAGGTATCAGCATTGCACTGTGGTGTTGGAGAAGACTCTTGAGAGTCCCTTGGACTGCAAGGAGATCCAACCAGTCCATCTTAAAGGAGATTAGTCCTGGGTATTCATTAGAGGGACTGATGTTGAAGCTGAAACTTCAATACTTTGGCCAACTCATGCGGAGAGCTGACTCATTTGAAAAGACCCTGATGCTGGGAAAGATTGAGGGCAGGAGGAGAAGAGGATGATGGAGGATGAGATGGTTGGATGGCATCACCAACACGGACATGGGTTTGGGTGAACTCTGGGAGTTGGTGATGTACAGGGAGGCCTGGCGTGTTGCGGTTCATGGGTTCACAAAGTTTCGGACACGACTGAGCAACTGAACTGAACTGATCTGCATATCTGAGGCTATTGATACTTTTCCCAGCGATCTTGATTCCAGCTTGTGATTCATCCAGCTCAGCATTTCATATGATGTACTCTGCATAAAAGTTACAAAAGCGGGGTGAAAATATACATCCTTGTAGTATTCCTTTCCCAATTTGGAACCAGTCTGTTGTTCCGTGTCCGGTTCTAACTGTTGATTCTTGACCTGCATACAGGTTTCTCAGGAGGCAGATAATAGGGTCTTGTATTCCTGTCTCTTTAACAATCTTCCACAGTTTGTTGTGATTCACACAGTCAAAGGCTTTGTTATAGTCAATGAAGCAGAAGTAGTTGATTTTCTGGAATCCCCTTCATTTTGCTATGGTCCAACGGATGTTGACAATGTGATCTCTGGTTCCTCTGCCTTTTCTAAATCCAGGTTGTACATCTGGAAGTGTTCAGTTCACATACTGCTGAAGCCTAGGTTGAAGGATTTTAAGCATTACCTTGCTAGCATGTGAAGTGAGTACAATTATGCTGTACTTTGTCATTGCCTTTATTCTTTGGCATTGCCTTTATTTGGGATTTGAATGAAAGCTGAACTTTTACAGTCCTGCAGCCACTGCTGAGTTTTCCAAATTTGCTGGCATATTGAGTGCAGCACTCTTGCAGCATCATCTTTTAGGATTTGAAATAGTTCAGCTGGAATTTCATCACCTCCACTAGCTTTGTTCGTAGTGATGCTTTCTAAGGCCCACTTGACTTCACACTGCAGGATGTCTGACTCTAGGTGAGTGATGACACCATCGTGGTTGTCCAGGTCATTAAGATATTTTTGTATAGTTCTTCTGTGTATCACCACCTCTTCTTAATATCTTCTGCTTCTGTTAGTTCCATACCATTTCTGTCCTTTTTTGAGCTCATCTTTGCATGAAATATTCCCTTGATATCTCTAATTTTCTTGAAGAGATCTCTAGTCTTTCTCATTCTATTTTTTTCTTATATTTCTTTGCATTGTTCCCTTAAGAAGGTTTTCTTATCTCTCATTGCTATTCTTTGTAACTCTGCATTCAGATGGGTATATCTTTCCTCTTCTCCTTTGCCTTTTGCTTCCCTTATTTTTTCAGGTCTTTGTTAAGTAATCTACATAAAAGAGGCAAAGATATACAACAGAGAAAGGGCATTCTCTTCAATAAGTGGTACTGAAAAAAAAAAAAACAGACAGGTACATGTAAAATAATGAAATTAAAAAATTTTCTAACACTATACAAAAGAATAAACTCAAAATGGATAAAAGATCTAAATGTAAGACTGGATATTCTAATACTCTTAGAGAAAAACATAGGCAAGACATTCTTAGACATAAATTGCAGCAATATCTTTCAATTTCTCTCTGAGAGTAAGAGAAATAAAAACAAAAATAAGCAAAAATGACCTCATTAATCTTAAAATATTTTGCACAGTGAAGTAAGCTATAAAATAAATGGAAAGACAACTTAAAAGAGGGAGAAAATATTTGAAAACAAGGGAAGTGTAAAAGGGATTAATTTCCAAAGCATCTAAACATCTCATACAGCTCAGTATCAAGAAACAAACAAACAAGCAACCTAATAAAAAATGATCAGAAGAAATAGATATTTCTCCAAAGAAGACATATAGGTGACCAAAAGACACATGGAAAGATGTTGACCATCATAAATTACTATAGAAATTCAAGTTAAAACCACAGTGAGGTATCACCTCACACTTTTCAGAATAGCTGTTTTTAAAAAGTCTATTTTATTTTATTTAAGCATACCAGTCATGCCTTCTTAAATTGATTTTATTACCCAGTATTTTCTGGATGTTTGCTTTTCAGAAGCACTGTTCATATTCAAACACTTCAATCTCTATTACACATATAATAAAACTGATCCGAGGAGCTGTGTTTATTGTTGCACATCTCACATTGGAATCATGTTGAAGAATTGGGACAGTTTTTTCTGATAACTTTCCTGAGATCTGGAAACACTTGTATAATACTTTGAATAAGTACTTAAATGATGCTTCCATTCCCATTGCATCTGCCACATAATGCTTGTTGAATGAGTTTGTTAAATCAATTGAATTATGGACTTCCCTGGTAGCTCAGACAGTAAAAGGTCTGCCTATAATTTGGGAGACCCAGGTTCGATCCCTGGGTCGGGAAGATCCCCTGGAGAAGGAAATGGCAACCCACTCCAGTACTCTTGCCTGGAAAATCCCATAGACAGAGAAGAGTGATAGACTACAGTCCATGGGGTTGCAGAGTCGGACACGACTGAGCAACTAAACTTACTTAAGTAGTTACCATATTGGCAGTATTAACAGTATACTGAGAAGATTTGGAAAAGGAGCCTCTGGAAATTACTGAAAGGAGCAATTATTAAAAGTATACTTGGAAATAAATGTGATGAAACTTAATTTCAATACAATAAAAATCCAGTGTGAAAAATATGAAAGCAATCAAAGAAAACTTTAATAAATTTTGGGAGGTGGAAACAGAAATGTAGGGTATTATTGAAATATTGAAATGTTACACATTTTTGGAGGAATTTAGAGTGTCCCAGGAGTATTGCCTAAAAGGCACCTTCACTTTTTGTGGAAGCATCACAAATGTAATAGGCTTTCAGTTTTGATGTTTCCTTTACTATTCATTTTCAGTACTGTATCAACTACTTTTGTCATAAAAGTGCTTCCCTTGTTTTTATGACATTTTCATGACAATGAGCTGTCCCAGGGTCTAGTGACTGGAGCCAGGTTTCAAGTTTTTTTATTTTTTTTTAATATAACAATAGTAGTGACTGACAGTTGAGGACTGTTTTTGCCCAGTTATTTATTTTATTTTATTTTTTTTTTTATTTTTTGAATTTTGTTTCATGTGCTTTACTGGTTTGTTTTGTTGATGTTGAAAATATCTGCAATATTTTTTTGTGTGCAGCTAAGTTGGTTAAAATAAGTAGTTGTTTTCCATATAATAGAGTTTTGTTGCAATGTTTTATTTTGGAAATCAACATGTGGGTGTCTCTAACACAGATTGATAGAGATGAAATAATTAAATTACCTTTTAACACTATTAAAATATTAGTTTTTAAAGCAGTGTGATATTCAACAAATTCCCAACATAAATTTGTTAAAATCTTATAAATGAAAATAACCCATTGAGAATGTTATATCTATAAAAATGACCACTAAGACAAACTTCTAGATGTTTCTTATGCAAACTGAACCCTGGAGAATTACTTTATTCTCCTAATGTCTGTATATTCTTGGTTTGTAACTTAGAGTATGCTTTTTTTTAATGATTTCTGTTTTTATGCACTCTATATCTTTTATTCCTAGAAAATAAACTAGCACCTCTTTTTCCAAATAATATTTTGGTGAAACTGAAGTTGGACTTTTGTAAATGAAGGATGGGAAAGAAAATCAAAATAATCATAACCAACTAATTTTTTTTCTGTCTTCAGGCTTCTACATTTTTCTGTTAGTTTTTGTTTGTTTACAAATATTTAAAACTAGATATATCTCCCTTCATATTTCAAAGAGTACAGATTTGTATACAAATTATTTGGAGTGAATTTCAGAGGATTTGACATATTTTTCTTGATTTTTCTATTTTAAAATCCAAATTTCTTTTATGAAATAAAGAACAACAAAATCATCTTTGCATAATGTGTTTCTATATTATTAATATGTCTGTGCTTGAACAGAAAGAGTTTTTTATTTCTTCCAGGTGTTACAACCAGAAGTTACTTTGCCCAGAAATCATCAAAGTATAGTTAAAAAACTGGAGCTTTTCAATTTTCCTACTACAGGAGGCTTTCCTATGTGTCAGAGTGAATCGTTATAGAACTGGGGAAGGCAGATGCTATTGCTATTTTTGTCTTTATTGCTTCTTGAGTTTATAACTTTTAGTTATAAAGTTATAAACTGGCAAAGTCTACAAGAATGTTACTATTTGAATGAAGAAATTTTGGAAATCAAACAGGTTTTTGTAAATCAACTAACTGGCAGAATGGTTAAAATTCATGAGATTGAGAGAGAAAAGGTAACTACAAATGGAAAGAATAATATAATTATGGAGGATTAAAGGAAATATAAAGTAAAATGGTAATGAGAAAAGGAAACTGAATAGGAGAGGAAGGAAGGAAGGGAGAAACAAAGGAAGGAAGGGAGAAAGAAAGAAAGCTAGATGGAGAGGAGGAAGAAGAAATTAATAGATAGTTAAGATATGTGTCTAGTTCTATTGCCATTATTATTGTTATATTATTGTTCCCTAAAGGAAAACTATTTGAATTTGTTTTCCTCTCAAATAAATGATATTTTAAGAATCCTGATCTTAATATTGTGTGATATTTAGTGTCATTTACAAAAAACTTATTACAAATTATAATTATCTAATTTCAGACTGTTAAAGTAGAAACTATATCTTAACTATATAATTGGCAAGTGTATTAGATATAAAGTTGACTTTCATATAAAATGTGGGCACTAATACTAGAATTTGAAACATATGATAGGGATAACTAAACTCTCCAAAATTAAGAATGGACTAAGAGCTATCAATTCAGAGTGGATAGCAAAAATAGGAATCCCCAGAATAGTTTCATAATTTATGGGTTTTATAATATATAAAAATAATAAATATCCAGAATAGTTTCTTAATTTATGGGTTTTATAATATATGTACAGGAAGAACCACAAAGAAAGTCATTACATAAGAAATAAATATAAGTAAAGCACAAAAATTTAACATGTTTTCCAGCCTCCCTTTTCCTTCTAAACATGATATGCATAAAAACTAGGTGGAAATTATCTTTTCTCCCTATATATTAGTAATTTTACCACTTTAATAGTTGTTTATTTTCATTGAAATGAGTAGCTGAAAGTATATTCCAACTTCCAGCTAAGGTAAATGTTATTTAAAGAACAGGAATTTTTATGGAGTATGTCAAAAGAAACAAAATAGTATCTTCAAAGCCTAAGTTTAGTAACACATTACCAGAAGAAAAGAGCAGCAAGACTGGTGTTTTCTAACCATTGGCTAACTAAGATGACTAAGCTGAATAAATATATAAACATTTATATTGGAAGCAAAAACTACTAACAAAGGTATTTTATTGTGAACCCCAAACACAATCTTAGCTTTTTCCTCTGCTCTAGGCAACTCAGCTTCTATCTTGAAGAATATCTTACTGTCATGTGCTTTGGCAGAGCTCCAGGATCCCCAAGGATAAAGCAATATCTCTATTTACATATCAAAGCAAAAAAGGATCAAACATTATTAGACCTCTAAGAGATTGTGAAAGGACTCTATGAATCAGAAGCTTCAACAATTTTCTTCCCGCAATTCAGACTACTTCCTTCTTCATCACAGGATGCTTAATATACTATAGTATCTCACGCAGAGGCAACCAAGATAAGCCTAAGAAAGAGCTAATGACACTGTGCAAATGGTTATTGAATGTTTAAATAAGTGCTTTGAGTAAAGATACAGAGAAAGGAGATGTCAGTCCAAGATCTGGGCCCATTCTAATGGTTTTATTGTTTTGGACATCTACAGAGTTACATGGAGAAGTGGCTAATTGAGGTTCTGCACTTCATGAAAAAGGATGAATGCCCCGTAAACCAAAAGGTACTTGTTTTACTTTTACTGACTATTGAAGAACATTTGCAATGGTCATCTCAACTTTTACATATTTACTAGAATACAGTTTTAATTTTGTAGATTTCTGCTCTTTGCAGCCTGCAGTATATAATGCAGTATGCAGAAACAAATGCTGAGTTAGGGTTTGGTTCAAAAGTGAGCCTATCCGGAATGTCTTCAGCAAGGCTTTCTTGCTCATACAGCAATGAATGCTCCTTATGAAGATATGAAAAATAAAGGCTAAAAATTTGAATTAAATGATTATAGTTCTCAGCAAATAGTATATAAAGCACTCATAAGAGTTTGATGTGTTTTTTTAAGATAGTTTTTAAAAGATTTTCAAAAGTGTACAGATAATTTCTTTTAGCAATCAAATTTTGTCGTCTGTCAAGTTTTAACCCTTCTAAACCTGCATTTTTTCATTCACTGCATTTGATTAACAAGAAATAAGGTGTTTTTTTTTTTTTCATTTCATCTTCAGTTCAAACTTCCTTTCTTTAATGAAATGACACTCATAATAGTAAGCATAATGATTCTTCATATTTAAGAAGTGCTTTTACTTTCTTTTAAAATTCCTCTGAAGAAGGCAGATAAGGAAGTAACAGCAGACACTCCAGATCAGACTGAGATTGAACTGTTGTTTTCCCTTCCTTCCATATTTCTTCTCTCTCTCCCCTTCTTCCTCCTTCTCTTTTTCTCTCTTTTTATTCTCTCTCTCTATCTTCATTCTTTCTGCACATAACCATTTTGATTTCTTTGTATGCTTTAGGCATTGTGTTAAAGTGTTTCCATACATTATCTTTGTACATCCTCACAACGTTTTACTTCAGTGATAAAGCAGAGTGTTAAGAAAGTAAGTATGGGCCTTCTTTGTGGTCTTTGTTCAAAGATTCTTGTTGTCTTTTTCATTATCACTATAAACATTTCTTAAGAATAATCCAGTGTTAGGTATTAAAAAAATCCCTGCAACTCTAGGTATATGAATAACACAATCAATATCAAAGTTTTTGTTGTTTTTTTAATATACTCCTTTATTGTCCTGAGTACAATTCCAAGATCCTGAAGGCAATGAAGCATATCCTTGAAGTTGTTGAGAACAGTCATTGCATTTTCTTTTAATAAATATATATTGAACATCTACCAGGTGCCAATCACTGTAGCTTTTGCTGGAGATATAAATGAAGTACAACAAAATCCCTGGTCTCAAGAGATGTCTTAATGAGAAAAACACAGCAAAAAAAAAAAAAAAAAAAAAAAAAAAAACCTAATGAGTATAAAGCAATGATAAGTCTTAAAATAAAGGAATAGCACACAGTTAGGGGAAAGACAAGAAGAAGCATACAATTTTGTATGGTGGATGAGTCAGAAAACAGTTCACAAGAAGATGGGTTTTAAAGATGAAGGACATTTTCTGATGGATAACAGCACACACAAATATTATTATTATTATTATTACATTTTATTAGGCCTCTACTATGTCTTAGGTAGTAGACAAGGTATAGTGATTATTAATTCCATTTTTACAAATAAGATAGCTGAGATTGAACAGGGTTCTTGTGAGGATCAAATTATATGAGAAGTTTACAAAGGCCTATGAAGTTTGAAAAATTGAAAAAGTGCAAGCTATTATTTATTTATTATAGGCAATTTCAGCTGCCAAAGTTTGCTTCATTTTAGTTAATTTAAGCTTTGCTTCCAGTCTAACTAAGATTTACTTGAGTCTGTTGATTTCTTCTTTGCATGTGTGTAAGATGCCATGTTATATTTCTTAATAATTATATTTAATTGACTTATAGTTAGTATTCTCATTTGGCAATAATTACTTGATAATCTGTGAATAATGTATGTTTAATTATTTGTAAGCTGGCTAACATCAGTTATTTTCACTCTCTACTCTTGTACAATTTTGTAGATAAATGTGTGTTTGTGCCTGCATGTGTAGCTCTATATTAAATCACCAACAAAACTGAATTTAACTAACCTAGGCTTCATGTCACTAACCTAAGTTTCAAGTTTATTGAACTTATGCATTCAATGATCTTCATGTGACTGACATTTCTTGATTTTTCAATATGGTGGTGGCACCAACTTTTTTCTAATTTTTTCTTGTTTTGAATGACATTTTCCAATAAGCAGTTGTTTTTTGGATACTTTTCTACGAAATTTACTAAGCTAAGTATGTCTTTACTCATTATTTATTTTAATAATTTTTATACTTCCATTTATTTTCATATTGAAATATTTATTTCTGAATTATTTTTAAGCATTTGTTCTCAGTCTCCTGATATCTAGACTCTAAAACATTTTGGCTGGTTTATTTATATTTTAAAATAGTAAATAACTTGCAATTATTTCACCTAAAAATTGCACAAGGTATATACTCGGGTCAAACATCTAGAGATTTTAAGCAATATTTTAAATAATTTTGCTATACATTTCTCTTTTCTTCTGTGCTTCAATACTACTTATTAGAATTTTAGAATTTCAGGGAATTATAACCATATGTTTTATTGGCTCAGCCTGATAGCAAGATTATGACCATACTATAATGGAGTGATACATACTTTCCTGACTATGTATTAATTATCTTTAAATTAATTATTTTCAGAAATTCTCTCATATATTGAACCTAGCTGTTTATTTGTGTGAAGAACTATTTTCTTTAGTCCAAAAACACTAGCCTGAGGAGGAGCTAAAATGGCAGAGGAGTAGGATGGGGAGAACACTTTCTCCCCCACAAATTCATCAAAAGAACATTTAAACGCCAAGTAAATTCCACAAAACAACTTCTGAATGCCAGCAGAGGACATCAGGCACCCAGAAAAGCAACCCAAGTCTTCAAAAGGAGGTAGGAAAAAAATATAAAAGACAAAAAAAGAGACAAAAGAGGGAGGGACAGAGTTCTGTCCCAGGAAGGGAGTCTTAAAAAGAGAGAAGTTTCCAAACACCAGGAAACCTTCTCGCTGCCGAATCTGTGCCGAGCCTTGGAAGCACAGAGGGCAACATAACAGGAAGGAAAAATAAACAATTAAAACCCGCACATTGTGAGCCCTACGGTAACTCCCCCAGTGGAGAAGCAGCGCAGACGCCTGCATCCGCCATTAGCAAGCGGGGGCTGGGCAGGGAGGCGTGGCGCGGACTGCATTGCAAGGATCTGGCCTGAATACCCCGAGCACAATCTGAGCGAAATAATTTGGGCTAGCAAACCAGACTGTGGGATATCTACCACGTGAAAAGCCAGCCCTAACCTAAGACACCGCCAGGCCCGTGCACGGAACAAAGGACTGAACAGAGATAGCCGGCGGCAGACCATCCCCCTCCCGTGATAGGCAGCCAGAGCTGGAAGGGGACAATTGCAGCCCCAGAGAGACATTATCTATAAAACTGTAAGCAGGCTTCTTTGCTAACTAAAACTTCTTGGGGGGCTGGACGGTCAACATCTGCCTGAGAAGGTGCGCTGGTGCACACCTAGATAACCGAGTGGCGGGGAGGCGATAAGTCTCAGCAATCATGCGTGCCAAGCACCTCATCACCTGAGCTGCTCGGATCTAGGAAGGGCACAAAACGCAGGCCCAACCGAGAGTCTGCGCCTCTGAGGACTACCTGAGTGCCTGAACCTGAGCGGCTTGGACCTGGAAGTGCAGGCAACCCAGGGCCGGCCACGGATGGTTCCTGGCGGAGCAACCTAGAGCCTGAGCAGCGTGGGCAGGGAGGCTACACATGCCGTGAATGGGGGGCAGACCCAGTGTGGCTGAGGCACTGCAAACACATGCCAGTGTTATTTGTTTGCAGCATCCCTCCCTACCTCCCCTCAGCGCGACTGAACAAGTGACCCTAAAAAAAAAAAAAAAAAAAAAAAAAAGTGTCCTCCACCGTCCCCTTTGTGTCAGGGTGGAAACCAGACACTGAAGAGACCAGCAAACAGAAGAAGCTATAACAGAGGGAACCGCCTTGAAAGCTACAGGAAATAGATTAAAACCCTGTGGTTAGTACCAACTACATAGGAAGGGGCCTATAGATCTTGAGAAATATAAGTCGGACCAAGGAACTAGCCAAAAATGAACTGAACCCGCAATACTCACAACAAAACCAGAGAAAGCCCTAGATATATTTTTACTATTTTTATGATCATTCTTTAATTCTTTTTTTTAATTTTTAAAAGAAAAATTTTAAGTCCTCTATTATTCCTTTAATTTTCACTTTTATAACCCATTACTTTGCAAAAAAAAAAAAAAAAAAAAGAAGACCCCATTTTTTTAAAAGCAAATTCATATATATATATTTTATAATTTTTTGACTTTTTTTTTCCTTCTTTTCTTTAACATTGTATTTTTGAAATTCCAAACTCTACTCTAGATTTTTAATTTTAGCTTTTTGTTATTTGTTATCAATTTTGTACCTATAGTTTTTTTTTTTTTATAATTTCTGTGACTTTTTGATTTTTTCTTTTTCTTTTTCTCTGTTTCTATCTCTTCTTCTTTTAAATAACATTGTATATCTGAAATTCCAAACTCTACTCAAGATTTTTAATTTATGCTTTTTGGTATTTGTTATCAATTTTGTACCTGTATTTTCTTTATAATTTATGCAACTTTGTTTGTTCTTGTTTTTTTTTTTTTCCTCTCTTTCTTTTTATTCTTCTTTTTTTAACATTGTATTTTTGAAATTCCAAACTCTACTCTAGATTTTTAACTTTTGCTTTTTGGTATTAGTTATCAATTTTGTACCTATATTTTCTTTATAATTTTCATGACTTTGTTTGTTTTTGTTTGTTCGTTTTTTCTCTCTTTCTTTTCCTTCTTCTTTTCCTTAACATCATATTTTTAAAATTCCAAACTCTACTCTAGATTTTTAATTTTTGCTTTTATGCATTTGTTACCAATTTTTTACCTTTAAGAACCCAATCTTCAGTACCCATTTATCACTAGGGAGCGAGATTACTGGCTTAACTGCTCTCTCTCCCTTTGGACTCTCCATTTTCTCCACCAGGTCGCCTGTGTCCCCTCCCTAACCCCTCTCTACTCTACCCAACTCTGTGAATTTCTGTGTGTTCCAGACGGTGGAGAGCACTTAGGGAACTGATTACTGGCTGGATCTGTCTCCCTGCTTTTCATCCCCCGCTTTTATCCTCCTGGCCACCTCTGTCAACTTCCTCCTTCTTCTCTTCTCTGTATAACTCCGTGAACAACTCTGAGCAGTCCAGTTGTGGAGTGCACATAAGGAAGAGATTACTGGATAGCCCACTCTCTCCTCTATTGATTCCACCTCATCTCATTCGGCTCACCTCTAATTCCCTCCTCCCTCTTCTCTACTCCATGTAACGCTGTGAACCTCTCTGGGTTACCCTCACGGTAGAGAAACTTTTCATCTTTAATGTAGATGTTTTATCAATGGTGCTGTATAGAAGGAGAAGCTATGAAACTACTGTAAATATAAGACTGATAACTGGAAGCAGGAGGCTTAAGTCCAAACCCTGACTCCAGGGAGCTCCTGACTCCAAGGAACATTAATTGACAGGAGCTCATCAAATGCCTCCATACCTGCACTGAAACCAAGCACCACACAAGGGCCAACAAGTTTCAGGGCAAGACATACCAAGCAAATTCTCCAGCAACAAGGAACACAGCCCTGAGCTCCAAGATACAGGCAGCCCAAAGTCACCCCAAAACCATAGACATCTCATAACTCATTACTGGACATTTCATTACACTCCAGAGAGAAGAAATACAGCTCCACCCAACAGAACACCGACACAAGCTTCCCCAAACAAGAAACATTGACAAGCCACCTGTAAAAACCCACACAGAGCGAGGAAATGCCACAATAAAGAGAACTCCACAAACTGCCAGAATACAGAAAGGACACCCCAAACTCAGCAATTTAAACAACATGAAGAGACAGAGGAATACCCAGCAGGTAAAGGAACAGGATAAATGCCCACCAAACCAAACCAAAGAGGAAGAGATAGGGAATCTACCTGATAAAGAATTCCAAATAATGATAGCAAAATTGATCCAAAATCTTGAAATTAAAATGGAATCACAGATAACTAGCCTGGATCAAGGATTGAGAAGATGCAAGAAATGTTTAACAAGGACTTAGAAGAAATAAAAAAGAGTCAATATATCATGAATAATGCAATAAATGAAATTTAAAACACTCTGGAGGCAACAAATAGTAGAATAACAGAGGCAGAAGATAGGATTAGTGAATTAGAAGATAGTATGGTAGAAATAAATGAATCAGAGAGGATAAAAGAAAAACTAATTAAAAGAAATGAGGACAATCTCAGAGACCTCCAGGACAATATTAAACGCTACAACATCAAATCATAGGGGTCCCAGAAGAAGAAGACAAAAAGAAAGACCATGAGAAAATACTTGAAGAGATAATTGTTGAAAACTTCCTTAAAATGGGGAAGGAAATAATCACTCAAGTCCAAGAAACCCAGAGAGTTCCAAACAGGATAAACCCAAGGCGAAACACCCTAAGACACATATTAATCAAATTAACAAATATCAAACACAAAGAACAAATATTAAAAGCAGCAAGGGAAAAACAACAAATAACACACAAGGGAATTCCCATAAGGATAACAGCTGATCTTTCAATAGAAACTCTTCAAGCCAGGAGGGAATGGCAAGACATACTTAAAGTGATGAAAGAAAATAACCTACAGCCCAGATTATTGTACCCAGCAAGGATCTCATTCAAATATGAAGGAGAAATCAAAAGCTTTTCAGACAAGCAAAAGCTGGGAGAATTCAGCACCATTAAACCAGCTCTCCAACAAATACTAAAGGATATTCTCTAGACAGGAAACACAAAAATGGTGTATAAAATCGAACCCAAAACAAGAAATTAAATGGCAACGGGATCATACTTATCAGTAATTACCTTAAACGTAACTGGGTTGACTGCCCCGACCAAAAGACAAAGACTGGCTGAATGGATATAAAAACAAGACCCCTACATATGTTGTCTACAAGAGACCCACCTCAAAACAGGGGACACACACAGACTGAAAGTGAAGGGCTGGAAAAAGATTTTCCATGCAAATAAGGACCAAAAGAAAGCAGGAGTAGCAATACTTATATCAGATAAAATAGAATTTAAATCAAAGGCTTTGAAAAGAGACAAATATGGTCACTACATAATGATCAAAGGATCAATCCAATAAGAAGATATAACAATTATAAATATATATGCACCCAACACGGGAGCACCGCAGTATGTAAGACAAATGCTAACAAGTATGAAAGGAGAAATTAACAATAACACAATAATAGTGGGTGACTTTAATACCCCACTCACACCTATGGATAGATCAACTAAACAGAAAATTAACAAGGAAACACAAACTTTAAATGAGACAATAGACCAGTTAGACCTAATTGATATCTATAGGACATTTCATCCTAAAACAATGAATTTCACCTTTTTCTCAAGCGCACATGGAACCTTCTCCAGGATAGATCACATCCTGGGCCATAAAGCTAGCCTTGGTAAATTCAAAAAAATACAAATCATTCCAAGCATCTTTTCTGACCACAATGCAGTAAGATTAGATCTCAATTACAGGAGAAAAACTATTAAAAATTCCAACATATGGAGGCTGAACAACACGCTGCTGAATAACCAACAAATCACAGAAGAAAAAAAAAAAGAAATCAAAATTTACGTAGAAACTAATGAAAATGAAAACACAACAACCCAAAACCTATGGGTCACTTTAAAAGCAGTCCTAAGGGGAAAGTTCATAGCAATACAGGCATACCTCAAGAAACAAGAAAAAAGTCAAATAAATAACCTAACCCTACACCTAAAGCAACTAGAAAAGGAAGAAATTAAGAACCCCAGGGTTAGTAGAAGGAAAGAAATCTTAAAAATTAGGGCAGAAATAAATGCAAAAGAAACAAAAGAGACCAAAGCAAAAATCAACAAAGCCAAAAGCTGGTTCTTTGAAAGGATAAATAAAATTGACAAACCAGTAGACAGACTCATCAAAAACAAAGGGAGAAAAATCAAATCAATAAAATTAGAAATGAAAATGGAGAGATCACAACAGACAACACAGAAATACAAAGGATCGTTAAGAGACTACTATCAACAATTATATGCCAATAAAATGGACAACGTGGAAGAAATGGACAGATTCTTAGAAAAGTACAACTTTCCAAAACTCGACCAGGAAGAAATAGAAAATCTTAACAGACCCATGACAGGCACGGAAATTGAAACTGTAATCAAAAATCTTCCAGCAAACAAAAGCCCAGGTCCAGACGGCTTCACAGCTGAATTCTACCAAAAATTTAGAGAAGAGCTAACACCTATCCTGCTCAAACTCTTCCAGAAAATTGCAGAGGAAGGTTAGCTTCAAAACTCATTCTATGAGGCCACGATCACCCTAATACCAAAACCTGACAAAGATCCCACAAAAAAAGAAAACTACAGGCCAATATCACTGATGAACATAGATGCAAAAATCCTTAACAAAATTCTAGCAATCAGAATCCAACAACACATTAAAAAGAACATACGCCATGACCATGTGGGCTTTATCCCAGGGATGCAAGGATTCTTCAATATTCACAAATCAATCAATGTAATACACCACATTAACAAATTGAAAAATAAAAACCATATGATTATCTCAATAGATGCAGAGAAAGCCTTTGACAAAATTCAACATCCATTTATGATAAAACCCTCCAGAAAGCAGGAATAGAAGGAACATACCTCAACATAATAAAAGCTATATATGACAAACCCACAGCAAACATTATCCTCAATGGTGAAAAATTGAAAGCATTTCCTCTAAAGTCAGGAACAAGACAAGGGTGCCCACTTTCACCATTACTATTCAACATAGTTTTGGAAGTTTTGGCCACAGCAATCAGAGCAGAAAAAGAAATAAAAGGAATCCACACTGGAAAAGAAGAAGTAAAACTCTCACTATTTGCAGATGACATGATCCTCTACATAGAAAACCCTAAAGACTCCACCAGAAAATTACTAGAACTAATCAATGACTATAGTAAAGTTGCAGGATATAAAATCAACACACAGAAATCCCTTGCCTTCCTATACATTAATAATGAGAAAACAGAAAGAGAAATTAAGGAAACAATTCCATTCACCATTGCAACGGAAAGAATAAAATACTTAGGAATATATCTACCTAAAGAAACTAAAGACCTATATATAGAAAATTATAAAACACTGGTGAAAGAAATCAAAGAGGACACTAACAGATGGAGAAATATACCATGTTCATGGATTGGAAGAATCAATATAGTGAAAATGAGTATACTACCCATAGCAATTTATAGATTCAGTGTAATCCCCATCAAGCTACCAACGGTATTCTTCACAGAGCTAGAAAAAATAATTTCACAATTTGTATGGAAATACAAAAAACCTCGAATAGCCAAAGCTATCTTGAGAATGAAGAAGGGAACTATAGGAATCAACCTACCTGACTTCAGGCTCTATTACAAAGCCACAGTTATCAAGACAGTATGGTACTGTCATAAAGACAGAAATATTGATCAGCGGAACAAAATAGAAAGCCCAGAGATAAATCCACGTACATATGGACACCTTGTCTTTGCCAAAGGAGGCAAGAATGTACAGTGGATTAAAGACGGTCTCTTTAACAAGTGGTGCTGGGAAAACTGGTCAACCACTTGTAAAAGAATGAAACTAGAACAGTTTCTAATACCACACACAAAAATAAACTCAAAATGGATTAAAGATCTAAACGTAAGACCAGAAACTATAAAACTCCTAGAGGAGAACATAGGCAAAACACTCTCTGACATACATCACGGCAGGATCCTCTATGACCCACCTCCCAGAATATTGGAAATAAAAGCAAAAATAAACAAATGGGACCTAATTAACCTTAAAAGCTTCTGCACAACAAAAGAAACTATTAGCAAGGTGAAAAGACAGCCTTCAGAATGGGAGAAAATAATAGCAAATGAAGCAACTGACAAACAACTAATCTCAACAATATACAAGCAACTCCTACAGCTCAACTCCAGAAAAATAAATGACCCAATCAAAAAATGGGCCAAAGAACTAAATAGACATTTCTCCAAAGAAGACATACAGATGGCTAACAAACACATGAAAGGATGCTCAACATCACTCATTATCAGAGAAATGCAAATCAAAACCACTATGAGGTACCATTTCACACCAGTCAGAATGGCTGCTATCCAAAAGCCTACAAGCAATAAATGCTGGAGAGGGTGTGGAGAAAAGGGAACCCTCTTACACTGTTGGTGGGAATGCAAACTAGTACAGCCACTATGGAGAACAGTGTGGAGATTCCTTAAAAAACTGAAAATAGAACTGCCTTATGATCCAGCAATCCCACTGCTGGGCATACACACTGAGGAAACCAGAAGGAAAGAGACACGTGTACCCCAATGTTCATCACAGCACTGTTTATAATAAGCAGGACATGGAAGCAACCTAGATGCCCATCAGCAGATGAATGGATAAGAAAGCAATGGTACATATACACAATGGAGTATTACTCAGCCATTAAAAAAATACATTTGAATCAGTTCTAATGAGGTGGATGAAACTGTAACCTATTATACAGAGTGAAGTAAGCTAGAAAAAAAAAAAAAAAAAAAAAAAAAAAACACCAATACAGTATACTAACACATATATATGGGATTTAGAAAGATGGTAACAATAACCCTGTGTATGAGACAGCAGAAGTGACACTGATGTACAGATCAGTCTTATGGACTCTGTGGGAGAGGGAGAGGGTGGGGAGATTTGGGAGAATGACATTGAAACATGTATAATTTCATGTATCAAACGAGTCACCAGTTCAGGTTCGATGCACGATACTGGATGCTTGGGGCTGGTGCACTGGGACGACCCAGAGGGAGGGTATGGGGAGGGAGGAGGGAGGAGGGTTCAGGATGGGGAGCACGGGTATACCTGTTGTGGATTCATTTGTATATTTGGCAAAACTAATACAATATTGTAAAGTTTAAAAATAAAATAAAATTAATTTAGAAAATAATAAAAAAAACACTAGCTTGATTAAAATTTTCAATATATACTTCTTAGTTTAAATTAAGATTTTTATAATTAATAAATAAAATTAAAGTGAGTGAAGTGGTTGAATATTTTTTTCTCCATGTATGTTTTCTATTAAACAATATTGTTACTATGTTTGAGCAATAAGCTATAGGCTAGAGAAATTAAAATGAAAGTTTAGGAAACTTTAATAGGCTGTGTACAGTTGAGAGTATAAAGTGTCTTGACCTACAAGGTTCTACTTCACCATCACCCTAAGATCTTAAAACAGATGAGAATATAAAAAGGAGTGTATTCCCATTTGTGTAATAAAAAAAATAAGGGGAAAGCAGCTCTATCACCTATTTTACATGTAACACCCACATTGTTTTCCACCATGTTCTGGCAGTTTCCTCTAAATTAGCTAGCTCCAAATACAGTTAAGGAAGCATCCCATGACAGTTTGTACTTTACCTTCATGTTGAATTCCCAGTCCTTATTTTGTGGAAATTCATCCAGCACTATTGGCCATAGTGCTGAATTCTCTAAGTTATATAACATTAAAACTTTTCCAAAACAGTATACTTATTAAAATATCTTAAATGTGTCATTATATCAAACAGATACTTCCAGATCATGTTGATTGTGATTATACTTGCTCTTGCTGGCTTCCTCATTCATCCTGTGCAGACAAGGAAGATTATTTCCATTGACTAGTGTAGCACCTGGTACATGTTATTAGAGAGAAAAATGTCTTCAGATAACCCATGATCAGCAGATGAGGACGAAGTCCAGTTATCCTGACTGATCAGGGAATCTAGAGACTCCTCCTTTGTCCTTGTAGGGATAGAAGGCTTTATGACTGTGGTGTCCTATGGTGTCCTATGGTGTCTTTATAAGTTAAAATACAGAAAATATGAGAAAATAATCATTCATCTTTTCACATGAGAGTTGCTGCCCAAGAATTTGTTGTAGGAGCTGTGACTCTAGGTGTTCTCTACTCTATGTACAAGGATTACATTAGACCTAAATTCTTCAATGGGCCCAAAAAATTAAGCTGCTGCTGCTGCTGCATCACTTCAGTCCTGTCCAACTCTGTGCAGCCCAATAAACGGCAGCCCACCAGGCTACCCAATCCCTGGGATTCTCCAAGCAAGAGTACTGGAGTGGGGTGCCATTGCCTTCTCCAATGCATGAAAGTGAAAAGTGAAAGTGAAGTCACTCAGTCGTGTCCGACTCTTAGCAACCCCATGGACTGCAGCCTACCAGGCTCCTCCATCCATGGGATTTTCCAGGCAAGAGTACTGGAGCGGGGTGCCATTGTCTTCTCCAAAAATGAAGCTACACACAAGAAAAATAAGAAGCCTTCTGAAAAGTACTAACGAAAAATGAATTTTCAATATGTAGCAAATTATACTGCCAAAGTTTCAGCCATAATTCTCATAGCCTTCAATTGTTTAAGATGTTGACTTCCAAATCAACAATCATAAATAGTTAACTCAAAAAAAAAAAAAAAAAAAGATGCAGTACAGAAACTGTAGACTACTTTTTAAGAAAGCTACCACAGATGGTGGCTTGCTGTCTTGTGTTATACACTCATAGGAAAATTTGGATAGATTGTCTCCATTCTAATACAAAAATTATACTTAGAGTAATATGTAGGAGAGACTAGATTTGTTGTGTTAGTCATAATTGAGCACAAATGTTAAGTGCCAATGATAAGCAAGTCTTTGATTTGTATAAGCCATTATAGTATTTTCCTAAATTTCCAGGAGAAAATGAAGAGATGACAAAGGATTTATAAACAGCTATATTTTTCTCACTGTTGATACCTAATACATTGTACATTGTCACATACATCTCATTTAGAGTAAGTTTCAGTTGATATACAGAAAGATGCATTTCAAGTTACCAGTGTCAATATTTCTTACTTAGTATCATCTTAGAAAACTTGTGAATAAGTAGATAATACATAGTTTCTGGTAGTTTAAAAAAAATGGATTCTAAACCCATATTATTCCTGAAAAGAAATTAGAAAGTTATCACAAAATAAGACCTTTGTTATCAGTTAAAATGTTAGATTGTAAAAGGCAAAACAATTAAACAAACTTTATATCTAACAACATGACATTTATTCCACATGCATTTAACACACATTTACTAAGTGAACACTGCAGTCATGGTCCTGGGCTATGTGCTGTGAGACACAGAGAAACATGTAATATGAACCTTATCCTTAATGTAATTACAAGGTGTGTAAAGAGAGATAATTATGCATTAATAGGTACTGAACTGTTGATGAATCAGCCTAAGCCAATTTCACAGGCATGGTATTATATGAAAAATCAAAGACGAGGCTTAGGTGAACAGTGTCATGGATGTTCAATGAAGAAAGGGCAATGTGGGTTGAAGTAGTCAGGGAAGGCTTTCTGAACAAAGTGTGACTTGAGCTTGGCCATGAAGTAATTCCAGATGGTAAAGAATCATATGGATAACATTAAGGAATAGGGATTATTCTGTGTCTGTAAAAAAAAAAAAATGACTAGTAAATTATTTTTTAATGTAATTAATGATTGCAAGATTGTTTTTTTCCTGAAAAAAAAAAAAAAAAAAAGAATTACTACTGAAGAGCAATGATAGACTAGCAGCCATGGGCCCCTGGGATAAGTTCAGTACTACTCTGAATTGTTCTATTGCCACAACTTCTGTGTTCCCAAATTACTTTGCTGGGCCAGTTTCATTATTTCCTACCCCCAAATCATAAGTCAATCAATTACTATGTGGCATGCTTTACAAATAAAAGCATTACAATTGAATATATATAATATAGCACAGAGGACTTTCATCTTATGTTTGTGAACTAACTAGCTAGACCTAATTTTTAGAAGGATCACACACAGATGTTTCACAGAAAGTGAAAGAATAAGAGAGAAAAAAAAAATCCTCCCACAAAGAATATATTTAATTATTCTTACTAGGGCATATGCATGAATGATGCAAGCTGTGTAAAAATATTAATTTTAAATGTGACATATTCTGTGTATGTATATAAAAAGAAAAGTACAAGCAGATTAGCAAGTTAAAACAGATATGTTGGAAGTTCAGATTAGCAAGTTAAAACAGATATGTTGGAAGTTATTTGTCACCTTAGTTGTTTTAAATTATACCTTCCTGGGTTGTGGACTGTTATTGAGGTCAATTTTGTACTGCCTGTAAGGTCAGAGGTGAACTTTCTCTTATTTTTTCACTTGAATAAAAGGACACATATCCCCTCAAAGTCCTCCATCTCAAATAATTAAGAGTACCTTCTTATCTCCTGGAGTTTATAAGAAGCATTAAATGGAGGAAAGAAAAAAAAAAATGTATTAAATCTTTGCTTCCCCAGATAGAAAAAGTAAATTCATTAGGTCTTCTTCCTCTGTGTCTACTGTTTACTTTCTATTTTAGCAGAAGAACCTGTGGTTTCTGAAATTTTCTAGGTGGATTCAATTTTAATACTGGCTAATTTAGAAGTTCCCCAGAATAGCCCAGGCTAGCAAAAAGGAATAACTTTGCCTTCTGAGGAAGACTAAGTCTGGATCAGCTCTGCAAAAGGGTCATTTACTCTAAAGATGCCTTTGTTGTTGCTGGAAAGTGAACAGAATTGCCTTGACTTTCATTTTGTAACTCCTTCTTTACATCTTAGATTAATAAGCCTCTAAATTTTGTTCACTCAGTAATTACACTATTAATAATGGGGTAAAATAAAACTTTCCCAATTTAAATGATCTTGGGGAAAAAAAAAAAAAAGTACTGAACATTTACTATATAGTAGGTGGCTCAGTTGATAAAGAAACCACTTGTAATGCAGGAGACCTGGGTTGGGAAGATCCCCTGAAGAAGGAAATGGCAACCTACTCCAGTATTCTTGCCTGGGAAATTTCATGGACAAAGAAGCCTAGTAGGCTACAGTCCATGGGTTGTAAGAGTCAGAAATGATTTAGTGACTAAACCACAACCACCATGCTTATTCAAGATAGTTTAATGTGCTATCTCATTGAATTCTTATATTATCAATAGGGGGCTTCCCTGCTGGCTCAGTGGTAAAGAATCCACATGCCAGTGCAAGAGACACAGATTCAGTCCCTGATCTGAGAAGATCCTGAATGCCATGGAGAAAGTAAGCAGGTGTGCCACAACTATTGAGCCTGTGCTCTAGAGCCCAGGAGCTGCAACTACTGACCCACATTTTGCAATTACTGAAGCCTGTAGGCCCATGCTATGCAACAAGAGAAACCACAATGAGAAGCCTGCGCACTGCTACTAGAGAGTAGTCTCTGCTCGCCACAACTAGAGAAAAACCTGTGCAGAAACAAAGACGCAGCACAGACAAAAATAAATAAATAAGATATCAATGGGACTCATACAAGTTACCTATTAATCTTTAATGATACCACACTTAAAAATTAATTAGACTAGCACAGTGTGATGCGGAGAAGGCAATGGCAACCCACTCCAGTACTCTAGCCTGGAAAATCCCATGGATGGATGAGCCTGGTAGGCTGCAGTCCATGGGGTCGCTAAGAGTCCGACACGAGTGAGCGACTTCCCTTTCACTTTTCACTTTCATGCATGGGAGGAGGAAATGGCAACCCACTCCGGTGTTCTTGCCTGGAGAATCCCAGGGACAGGGGAGCCTGGTGGGCTGCCGTCTATGGGGTCACACAGAGTCAGACACGACTGAAGTGACTTAGCAGCAGTAGCAGCACAGTGTGATGAGGTTGCAAACAATAATGAGCATTTTAGCAAAGTGAACTCACCAGAAGCATTATACATTTTTCACTTTTCCAGACTGTAGGTAAATATCACAGTGATCTTCATTTCAGAAAATTACACTTATTGAGATTTTCCCAAGGTATTTTGTAGAAGTCATCCCACTCAGTCTATTTGATATGACAGTTGTTTCAGTGAAGGTATAAGGATAGTGTTTTTAGAAGAGTTTTGTTCTTTATTTTGCTTACCAACATGTTAAATTGGTTTATTGTTATAACCTCACTCAATTATAAAGAACTTTGTGTTCTAGTATTTGTGACTTCCTCCTGAGCAGATAATTTAACATATTTTATTTCTGTGGTCATATCAGAACTTCTTGGCTGTCACATAAGAGAGGTTGTATCCACTGAGTGTAGCAGTTAGCCATAGTGCAAAAAATTATGTTGAAATAGCACTTAACCTTCTAATCCAAAACCCTAAACTTCTTCAAGGGTCTTGTAGGCAGTTAACACAAAAACTGAATTAGATGAATTTTAGGTTGAAGTAAGAAGATTCTTGATTTTGTACTTATTCAAGACAGTCAAGGCAGAAAATTCAAAAAAAAATCTGTGTATGATCTGCTTTTTTCGTTACTTCTCTTGTGCTTGTCTAATTTAAGGAGCCGGAGCCAGAAAAAAAAAAAAAAAAAAAAAAAGAAAAGAAAAAAAAAAGCATATAAAGAATAAGTCTTTAACAAGTGGTGCTGGGAAAACTGGCCAACTACTTGTAAAAGAATGAAACTAGAACACTTTCTAACACTGTACACAAAAATAAACTCAAAATGGATTAACAATCTAAATCTAAGATGAGAAACTATAAAACTCCTGGAAGAAAACATAGGCAAAACACTCTCTGACATAAATCATAGCAGGATCCTCTATGACCTACCTCCCAGAGTAATGGAAATAAAAGCAAAAATAAACAAATGAGATCTAATTAAACTTAAAAGCTTTTGCACAACAAAGAAAACTATAAGCAAGATGAAAAGACAGCCTTCAGAATGGGAGAAAATAATAGCAAATGAAGCAACTGAGAATTAATCTCAAAAAATATGCAAGCAACTCCTGCAGCTCAATACCAGAAAAATAAGTGACCAATCAAAAAATGGGCCAAAGAACTAAACAGACATTTCTCCAAAGAAGACATGCAGATGGCTAATAAACACATGAAAAGATGCTAATCATCACTCATTATCAGAGAAATGCAAATCAAAACCACAATGAGGTACCATCTCACGCTGGTCAGAATGGCTTCTCTCAAAAAGCCTACAAACAATAAATGCTAGAGAAGGTTTGGAGAAAAAGGAAGAAAAAGGAGAATAAGAGGTTTATGGAGAACAGTGTGGAGACTCCTTAAAAAACTGGAAATAGAACTGCCATATGACCCAGCAATCCCACTGCTGAGCATACATACCGAGGAAACCGGAATTGAAAGAGACACATATACCCCAATTTTCACTGAAGCACTATTTACAGTAGCAAGGACATGGAAGCAACCTAGATGTCCATTTGCAGATGAATAGATAAGAAAGTAGCGGTACATATATACAATGGAATATTACTCAGCTATTAAAAAGAATGCCCTTGAATCAGTTCTGTTGAGGTGGATGAAACTGGAGCCTATTATACAGAGTGAAGTAAGTTAGAAAAAAACACCAATACTGTATATTAACGCATATATACAGAATTTAAAAAGATGGTAACAATGACCCTATATGCGAGACAGCAAAAGAGACACAGATGTAAATAACAGAATTGTGGACTCTGTGAGAGAAGGTGACGGTGGGATGATTTGAGAGAATAGCATTGAAACATGTATATTATCTGTGAAACAGAACACCAGTCTGGGTTCGATACATGAGACAGGGTGCTCAGGGCTGGTGCACCGGGATGACTCTGAGGGATGGGATGGGAAGGGAGGTGGGAGGGAGTTCAGAATGGGGGACACATGTATAACCATGGCTGATTCATGTGCTACTGCTGCTAAGTCACTTCAGTTGTGTCTGACTCTGTGTGACCCCATAGGCAGCAGCCCACCAGGCTCCCCTGTCCCTGGGATTCTCCAGGCAAGAACACTGGAGTGGATTGCCATTTCCTTCTCCAATGCATGAAAGTGAAAAGTGAAAGTGAAGTCGCTCAGTCGTGTCCGACTCTTAGTGACCCCATGGACTGCAGCCTACCAGGCTCTTCCATTCACAGAATTCTCCAGCCAAGAGTACTGAGTGGAGTGCCATTGCCTTCTCCCTGATTCATGTGAATGTATAGCAAAAACCTATAATATTGTAAATATTGTAAAGTAATTAGCCTCCAATTAAAAAAAAAAAAAAAAAAAAAGAATATCCAGGAGAGAGCTTCTGGGAAGATTTTCCTTGCAACTTCAGCTATGAGAAGACAGTTTTACTCATTATGACCTTAATGTGCTCCCACAGCATACTCATAAGATCTGATATCATTAAATCTTAGTTTAGTGTATTTCTTGATCCATTGCACAAAACAAGTAATTTTTTTTTTCTGACCAGTTGCATATATTTTGTGCATAGACTGCTATAAAAATAAGTAAATGAAGGGAAAATGAGGATACATCAGTGATATTTGGTCTTACTGCACACACTTTAGTGAAACATGAATGCTGATTTGCTTAAGACACACAATCCAATGAACCCGATTAGTCTCAGACTTCATTGAATTTGCATTTGGCATTTTAGATGTTGTTTTCCATTAAGGCACACAGAGATGGGAAATAGCTAAAGAGCAAAAGTGAAGCTTAATGGTATCAATTGTGTAATACTCTTCCCATTATATATACATGCTTTGTACCTGGTCATTCCATAGCCATTCTGGATGATGATGCTACAGAATCTTTAGCTAATTTTTTCATGAACTTTAATTCTGCCATTATGAGTCTTAAGATAAGTTTGTTATTTTTATATCATAAATGATTTAACAATATGTTTCCTTATTTAATGCTTTAAAAAAAGTTCTGAGACACTATTGTATATATTGATAATTTCATATACAAATTCAGCCTTCCCATTTTTGCTGTCTAATAGAACCCTAATTTTTCTTTAGGTATCACTTTTCTTCTTTATGTTTTACATTTAATGGAAATAAAAGCCTTTACCAATCCAGGGGATGAACACCTATGCAAAATTAATGACATTTGTTGCCTATCCAGTAACTGGTTTAGTTTTAAGCATAGGCCAGAATTCTGACCAATGAGATCTGAGAGGAAGTCTGTTTGGAAACACCTAGGACAAACATTCCTTGAAGATATGCAAGGAATAGCCACTATCGTTCTTGTTCTTCTGAATACTTTCAGGCCTTTACCTGATTGCTGAACGCAGAGTTCCAGAGAATAGCAAGGAGAGATAAGAAAGTCTTTTTAAGTAAACAATACAAAGAAATAGAGAAAAACAACAGAATGGGAAAGATTAGAGATTTCTTCATGAAAATCAGAGATACCAAGAGAACATTTCATGCAAAGATAGGCACAATAAAGGACAGAAAGAGTATGGACCTAAAAGAAGCAGAAGATATTAAGAAGAGGCTGGAAGAATACATAGAAGAACTATACAAAAAAAAAAAAAAATCTTCATGACCCAGATAACCATGATAGTGTGATCACTAACCTAGAGCAAGACATCTTGGAATGTGAAGTCAAGTGGGCCTTAGGAAGCATCACTATGAACAAAGCTAGTGGAAGTGATGGAATTCTAGCTGAGCTATTTCAAATCCTAAAAGATGATGCTATGAAAGTGCTGCACTCAATACACCAGCAAATTTAGAAAACACAGCAGTGGCCACAGGACTGGAAAAGGTCAGTTTTCATTCCAATTCCAAAGATGAGCAATGCCAAAGGATGTTCAAACTACCACACAATTGCACTCATTTCACATGCTAGCAAAATAATGTTCAAAATCCTTCAAGTTAGGCTTCAAAAGTATGTGAATCTAGAACTTCCAGATGTACTAGCTGGATTTAGAAAAGGCAGAGGAATCAGAGATCAAATTGTCAACTTCCTTTGAATCATAGAAAAAGCTATAGAATTCCAGAAAAACATACTTCTGCTTCATTGACTATGCTAAAGCCTTTGACTGTAGATCACAACAAGCTGTGGAACATTCTTAACGTGATGGGAATACCAGACCACCCTACCTTCCTCCAGAGAAACCTGTATGCAGGTCAAGAAGCAACAGTTAGAATCAGACATGGAACAACAGACTTGTTCCAAATTGGGAAAGGATTACATCAAGGCTCTATATTGTCACCCTGATTATTTAACTTATTTGCAGAGTACGTCATGTGAAATGCCACTCTGTATAAAGCCCAAGCTGGAATCAAGATTGTGGGGAGAAATATCAATAACCTCAGATATGTAAATGAGACCACTCTTATGGCAGGAAGTGAAGAGGAATTAAAGAGCCTCTTGATGAATGTGAAGCTTCCCTGGTGGCTCAGACAGTAAAGCATCTGCTGCAATGCGGGAGACCCAGGTTCAATCACTGGGTCAGGAAGATCTCCTGGAGAAGGAAATGGCAACCCAGTCCAGTATTCTTGCCTGGAAAATCCCATGGATGGGGGAACCTGGTAGGCTACAGTCCATGGGGTCGCAAAGAGTCAGACATGACTGAGCAACTTCACTTGATGAAGGTGAAAGGGAGGAGTCAAAAAGCTAGCTTAAATCTCGACCTTCAAAAAACTAACATCATGGCATCCAGTCCCATCACTTCATGGCAAATAGATGGGGAAACAATGGAAACAGTGATGGGTTTTATTTTCTTGGGCTCTAAAATCACTGTGGACGGCGGCTGCAGCCATGAAATTAAAAGGCACTTGCTCCTTGAAAGAAAAGCAATGACACAACTAGACAGCGTATTCCTTAAAGTGTTGCAGCTATCTTGCTCCCATGAAGAAACCTAAACATTAACAATTGAAATGGTAGGCTAAAATTTTGACAAGAACCTTGGTCTTTAATGGTGTCACCAAGACACTGAATGAACACTCTAAAACCAGACTGCTGCTGCTGCTGCTAAGTCGCTTCAGTCGTGTCCGACTCTGTGTGACCCTATGGACAGCAGCCCACCAGGCTCCTCTGACCATGGGATTCTCTAGGCAAGAATACTGGACTGGGTTGCCATTTCCTTCTCCATAAAACCAGACTATCCTTGGATATTTTCTTATGTTAAATAATACATCCCATATTGTTTAACCTGTTTGAATTAGTGTTTTATGTTACTTTCAAGTAAAATGAATCTAAATTGATATAAATACATATTAACTACATTTTTCAGATGAAGAATCTGAGGTTCCGAGATGCTAATTAAATTGTCCAGTATCTTGAGCTAAAAATTGGAAGGGTATAGATTCATATCTAGTTAGATGGTTTTAAGTTTTATGCTATTTTCACTGCAATATACAGATTCCTGTTGTATATTGCCACAATAATACATTGTTAAAATGATTCAGTTGTTCTTCGAATTTAATATTGAAAGCAATGTAGCATAGTTTGAGAAAACACTACCCACATTTATTGGCTAATGTGGTTTTTATTGTAGTTTCTGACCCTGAGTAGTTATGAGATATATATATATTCCTTTTTTTAACCAAAGTCTGGATCTTATGAACATCATATGTACTTCCAACTGGATATTGGCTATTTCCACCTTGATACCAGGGGATCATCTCTTCTTTAACATGTCCAGTATTGAAATCACCATGTTTACTCAAAACCTGTTCCACCTCCTATATTCCACATCTTCATTTATGATGCCAAAATTTATCCAGGGACCTAAACTGAATATCTGAAAATCATTCTCAACGTGTCTGTCACTTTTCATGTCTGATTCAAAATGGTATCTTGTATTTTTTTTTAATTATTTTCCAATTTTTATCTTTTCCCAACTTATTAATCTATACTATACATAGACATTGAGATCTATGGTTTGGAGTATCTTGCATATTAAAAACACATGCAAAAAAATTGTTTAGGACTACATGGACCTGTCACTTAAGATCAGTGCTCAGCCCTGGCATATTATGACCAATAACTCCAAACATCTGCATTTACAGATAGTACTATTTGCTCCCCAGGGATACTTTTTTTTCCTATATGCTTTACCTTATGTCCTTGAACTAAATGATTATTGCATTTAAATCTCATGGAGGTTTGTATACTGGCATGAAACAGAAGTGTAGATCAATGGTACAGAATAGAAAGCACAGAGATAAACCCACACAACTATGGTCACCTAATCTAAGAAAAAGGAGGCAAGAATATACAATGAAGAAAAGACGGCCTCTTCAATAAGTGGTACTGGGAAAATGGTAAGTTCAGTTCAGTTCAGTCGCTCAGGCATGTGGGACTATTTGCGACCCCATGAACTGCAGCACGCCAGGCCTCCCTGTCCATCACCAACTCCTGGAGTTGACTCAAACTCACATCCATCGAGTTGGTGATGCCATCCAGCCATCTCATCCTCTGTCATCCCCTCTTCCTCCTGCCCCCAATCCCTCCCAGCATCAGAGTCTTTTCCATTTGCAGCAGCAGCAAATGAGGATTAGCAACAACAGTGTGTCAAGGGATAACAATATTGTTTTTTGTTTAGAAATTTTGAACTAACCGCCTCCTTCAGCTTTTAGATTTTCTCACTAGTAAAATAAGTGTATTACAGGGACTAATAGAAGGAAAAATGAGATCTTGAGCCTTGTAATCTATTATAGGTTTTATAATAGACTTAACCTGTTATACAGAGGTTATAAGACTTAACCTGTTATACAGAGTGAAGTAAGTCAGAAAGAGAAAAGCAAAGTCATATATTAATACATATATGTGGAATCTAGAAAATGGTACTGATGAACCTATTTTCAGGGCAAGACTAGAGACACAGAAATGAAGAAGGTGAGAGGGGGGTTCAGGATGGGGAACACATGTACACCCCTGGCTGATTCATGTCAATATATGGCAAAACCCATACATTGGAGGTAATTAGCCTGCAATTAAAATAAATAAATTAAAAAAAAAGAGAGATTAGTGGACATAGTGAGGGAAAGAGAGAGTGAGAATAATTGAAAGAGTAGCACTGAAACATATACATTTCCATCTGTAAAATCCATAGCTAGTGAGAAGTTGCTGTAAAACACAAGGAGCTCAACCTGGTACTCTGTGACAGCCTAGAAGGGTGGGATGGGGGAAGTGGGAGGGAAGTTCAAGAGGGAGGGGATATATGTATACTTACAGCTGATTCATGCTGTTATATGGCAGAAATCAACACAATATTGTAAAGCAATTTTCTTTCAACCTAAAAATTAAAAAAAAGACTCTTTACTCATAGGTTATTGATGAATTTTGAAAAGAGGTTTTGACTGATTTATTTGAATCTTGATGGGAGGTGTGTTATAAATTGTGCAAAAATTATTTGGAGATTTTGCCCATGAAGATGGTAGCTGATTCAATAGGGACAAAAGATTATGGTTTACAGAATCTACTTTAGTACTACCAGAAAAAAAAAAAAAGTCAAAGTTTCCTTTAATTTACCTGTTTGGCTGCTTTGATGACTGCTGTCAGACTCTAGAATTATTTATCCCTTTTGAGAGAAATTCCAATATGATGATTCTCTAACAAGTCTCAGACTAATAAATGAATGGGATTAGAGGAACTAAGGAGTCAATTATGTGTATCTCTCAAAGGACCTAAACAAAAGAGAATAGGTTCAGAGAGAAGAATCCGTTCAGGTTCCTTAGAAATTCTCACAATTTCAACTACTGTAGTATTAAGAGGCTGCTGCTGCTGCTGCTAAGTCACTTCAGTCGTGTCCGACTATGTGCAACCCCATAGGCAGCAGCCCACCAGGCTCCCCCATTCCTGGAATTCTCCAGGCAATAACACTGCAGTGGGTTGCCATTTCCTTCTCCAATGCATGAAAGTGAAAAGTGAAAGTGAAGTTGCTCAGTCGTGTCCAACTCTTCACGACCCCATGACTGCAGCCTCCCAGGCTCCTCCGTTCATGGGATTCTCCAGGCAAGAGTACTGGAGTGGGGTGCCATCGCCTTCTCCAAGTATTCAGAGGCAAGGGCTGTTTAATAGCTGAGAGCTTGTGCACTAAGAGTATAGCCCCAGTGTCAGTTTGAACTGGAAAAAGATTCATCCCCAATGTGGAGGGATGTTTCTTCAAACAAGTTAAAGCAAAATAGAAAGCCCAGAGATAAACCCATGCACCTATGGACACCTTATCTTTGACAAAGGAGGCAAGAATATACAGTGGAGAAAAGACTATCTCTTTAACAAGTGGTGCTGGGAAAACTGGTCAACCACTTGTAATAGAAAGAAACTAGAACACTTTCTAACACCATACACAAAATAAATTCAAAATGGATTAAAGATCTAAACATAAGACCAGAAACTATAAAAATCTTAGAGGAGAACATAGGCAAAACACTCTCCGACATACATCACAGCAGGATCCTCTATGACCCACATTCCAGAATATTGGAAATAAAAGTAAAAATAGACAAATGAGATCTAATTAAAATTAAAAGCTTCTGCACAACAAAAGAAATTATAAGAAAGGTGAAAAGACAGCCTTCAGAATGGGAGAAAAATAATAGCAAATGAAGCAACTGACAAACAACTAATCTCAAAAATATACAAGCAACTCCTGTAGCTCAATTCCAGAAAAATAAACGACCCAATCAAAAAATGGGCCAAAGAACTAAATAGACATTTCTCCAAAGAAGACATACAGATGGCTAACAAACACATGAAAAGATGCTCAACATCACTCATTATCAGAGACATGCAAATCAAAACCACAATGAGGTACCATTTCACGCCAGTCAGAATGGATGTGATCCAAAAGTCTACAAGCAATAAATGCTGGAGAGGATGTGGAGAAAAGGGAACCCTCTTACACTGTTGGTGGGAATGAAAACTAGTACAGCCACTATGGAGAACAGTGTGGAGATTCCTTAAAAAATTGGAAATAGAACTGCCATTCCACCCAGCAATCCCACTGCTGGGCATAAACACCGAGGAAACCAGAATTGAAAGAAACACGTGTACTCCAATGTTCATGGCAGCACTGTTTATAATAGCCAAGACATGGAAGCAACCTAGATGTCCATCAGCAGATGAATGGATAAGAAAGCTGTGGTACATATACATAATGGAGTATTACTCAGCCATTAAAAATAATACATTTGCCACAGTTCTAATGAGGTGGATGAAACTGGAGCCTATTATACAGAGTGAAGTAAGCCAGAAAGAAAAACACCAATACAGTATACTAACACATATATATGGGATTTATAAAGATGGTAACGACAACCCTGTATGCAAGACAGCCAAAGAGACACAGATGTATAGAACAGTCTTTTGGACTCTGTGGGAGAGGTAGGGGGGAAGATTTGGGAAAATGGCATTAAAACATGTATAATATCATACAAGAAATGAATTGCCAGTCCAGGTTCGATGCAGGATACAGGAAGCTTGGGGCTGGTGCACTGGGATGACCCAGAGGGATGGTATGGGGAGGGAGGTGGGAGGGGGGTTCAGGATGGGGAACACATGTACACCCGTGGTGGATGCATGTTGATGTATGGCAAAACCAATACAATATTGTAAAGTAAAAATAAATAAATAAGTAAAATAAAATTTTAAAAAAGGAAAGATTTATAAGAAACCATATTGCTATTTGGAGCCCTATTACTGAGAATTGGGAGGATGTTGGAAAGACTGGTTAGAAAGCTGAAGGCACCTGAAACACTTTAGTGTGTACTAGTATCATTTCCCAATATCCTGGCTCTTTGCAATAATAGCAGAAACTAAGGGGCTTTTGATTTCACTTGGAGCGTCTTCATTTGCAGAAGTTGAAAAGTAAGAATTTCAGTGGTCTTCCTTTTAGGTGACTCATTTGAATGGGAGAGAAGTTTTGCCAGATTAACTAAATCTGGAGTGAAGATAGTTTTCCATTCCGTTTTGGTTCTTTTTTACTAGAATGGAAAGGTCCTAGTTCTGCCCATTAATAAACAAAAGTTAAGGGCTACCCAGGTAACATCAATATCTGACAGAAGACCATAACTTTCTTTAAAAATAATCTGAAGTCAATTTTAATAGTCATGAAAAAAATCACTAGATTTTTGTGTGTAAGCCTGAATTTTGTTTCAAACAACAGGCTTTGGAAAAGCCCTAGGGATTGCTCTCTTAGTGACTGCTCAAGTCTAATCATATAACAAGTTAGCCACTTGGTCTCTTTGTAATTCAAGAGACCTTTAATGTTATTCCTAGTCAGCAGTTTTCATCCAATGCTGGGTCTGGCCTTCACTGACAAATGTGTGAACTAGCTAATATGTCAGAAAAACCAAGTTGATAAGTCTGAATCATTATATTAAATTCCTTAACAAATGTTTGGTTACTTTAGGAAAAATTTGACTATGGCTTTCAGTTCCATTTTAGTTTAGGGAATATAAGAAATTAAGTGTTTAGACTCTGAATCTTCAGAAGGCTTAATTTTAAAGAGGCAAGTTCTTATAGGTTCAGAGGAAATGGGGCCAAGGAGAGTTTCAGGGAAAAATGCAAGTTGAGCTAGAGAATTAGAATGTGGAAACTGTGGTTATAGCAGAGGTACAGGTGGTAAATAAGGGAAGGAAGAAAATGGCACTGTAGGTGGAGGCTAATCACAGGGAGCTGAGGGAAAGAGACAAAGTAGCCCCACAGTAAGACTCTGAGCCAAAGAAGCTAAGAATAGCATGTGGTCTTGGAAGCCATTTTGTCTTTCTTCAATTGTTTGTTTCAGTTAATCTTAAAACCTGTGCTGCAGAGAGACAATTTTAGTCTCCTGGCAACATTTGAAAGCCTCAAAAATCCCAATTGAAACAGGTATTCCATTGAATATTAGAAAATTTAGAGCTATATTTATTCAATTAATTTTTAAAGAAAAAATAAGTTTGGATACTGCAAAAGTTACCCAAAATGGTTGTTGATATTCTAAAGTGCCTTTGGTCAGATTGGCCCATTTAGTAAGAAATACACTTAAGGAGGGACCACTATTTTTAAACATAAAATCAGCTGGTGCCCCTTTAAGGGGACACCCTCAAGCTATTTAAATAACTAGGATGCCATGTCTCAGTAGTTTTTCTCTAAAGTAAGAGAATAATTTTCAAATAGCCTGAATAACTCAAACAGCTCCAAATAGCACAAACAGCCTAAGTAGCCTACAGTCCTAATAACCAGTTTGAATGGAACTGGTCCTGGATACGACAAGTTGAAGGCCTTTCAGAGCAGTTGCTATACAACAGTCTCTATTCTAAAGGAATGGGCTAAAACCTGAACAAGCACTGTTCCAGTGAACCAGCCCCTGTTCCTGAAAGAATGGGCTGAAGACTAGCCAGTTTCAGCTGGAAAAGTCTTATTAAAAATATCAGGTCAAAGTAAGAAACAAGTACCCACATACAGAATAAGGCCTTAAGTAGAAAAGACAAATTCTTTTTTAAAATATCCTGAATAAACTTGGAGAGCTTTAAAGTGCAAAGAGGACAAATGCCAGATTCAGGAGTAAAATTTACTTTTAATTTTCAGGATCAGTGACAAAAGCAGTGAGCAACAATGGGCTTAGTGGGTACCACACCTATTTACTCATCAGCCTTGGAGTCATCAACGCTTTTCTCTGTACCCCTGTTTGAGCCAACAAAATGTTGACCTGAAACAAATAGAATGCCAAGTATCTCTCTAGCAAAAATGGGCTTATCCAAGATCTACAATGAACTGAAATTTAGGTTCTGCAACCATGGCTAGCTATATGCAAATCCTCATGAAGCAGGGAGAAGAGAACTTTATTATAAATGGGAAAAGGAAGTTGGAGCTATAATAAAAGAAGAGTCCATGGTTTTTCACTGGCAGAATTTGATGAGCTCTTGTCAGGAAAGGAGAGTGAGCCTTTCTTCTTCCTACCAGGCTCTGTTATTATTGTAGGGCATGATTGCCCCCAGTTCGGGTCTTTGGACTCTACAACTGAAGTTTCTGTTTATTAACTTTTGCAATTCTTTTCTCCTTCTCCTTCTCTATCCTTCTCTTTTTATCTTTCTTGATTTATTTCTTTATAATTCATTTTGTTTAAAACTTATTTCTTATCTTGAGAACAATATGGTACATGATTTTTTTACTTAACTATACTCAGAATATATTCAGAAGTTTAGATAATTCTAACTTTCTCAATTGTGTGCACACCAGCCATTAGCCTGGAAGTCTCATGAAAGTTGTTAAGTTTTGATATATATGTATATATATTTTCTTTTATTACACATGCATGCCAAGACAACAATAAAAGAGCTGATGGTTCCTCTTCCCTTTCAGTATCTAACCTCAAGTTGAAACATCGATTCAAAGAGAAAAGTGATCAAAATATTTTCTTTTAGTTTAAGGAAAACACATTCCCAAGCAATTGACTTTTTCCTAATGATGATTTATATATTTTCAAATATTCTTTAAGGTCATTTGAAGGTTGATCACCTTAGAGAAGTATGTAATCTCCATTTAAGATCAAATCATCCCATTTAAACTCAATAAATATAAGAGTTGGTGGTGAGGATAATTAGGACTTTCTAATCCTTTCTCTGGTCAGAAATGAAGTTTTCAGAGGAAGCCCTATTCAAATAGTTTACTGAGTGTAACATAAAATGGCTGACATTCTTTCTCTCTATTGTTTTAATCCCACATAGTTCAGACATCAACATGACATTTACAACTCCCACAATGGTTTTTTTCTTTAAAAAAAAAAAAAAAAACTAATTCATTTATTTTAATTGGAGGCTAATTACTTTACAATATTGTCGTGGTTTTGCCATACATTGACATGAATCAGCCACGGGTGTACATGTGTCCCCCTGTCCTGAAATCCCCACCCTCTCCCTCCCCATCCCATCCCATCCCAGTGGGTTGTCCCAGTGTAAGGGTTCTGAGTGCCATATTTCATGCATCAAACTTGGACCAGTCATCTATGTCACATAGTAATATACATGTTTTAATGTTATTCTCTCAAGTGATCCCACCCTCACCTTCTCGCACAGAGTCCAAAAGCCTGTTCTTTACATCTGTGTCTCTTTCGCTGTCTTGCAAATAGGGTCATTGTTACCATGTTCTAAATTCCAAATATATGTGTTAATATACTGTGTTGATGTTTTTTCTTTCTGACTTACTTCACTCTGAATGACAGGCTCCAGTTTCATCCACCTCATTAAAACTGACTCAAATGTTTTTTTTTTTTTTTTTAATTTATTTTATTTTTAAACTTTACATAACTGTATTAGTTTTGCCAAATATCAAAATGAATCCGCCACAGGTATACATGTGTTCCCCATCCTGAACCCTCCTCCCTCCTCCCTCCCCATTCCATCCCTCTGGGTCGTCCCAGTGCACCATCCCCAAGCATCCAGTATCATGCATCGAACCTGGACTGGCAACTCGTTTCATACATGATATTTTACATGTTTCAATGCCATTACTAACGCATATATATGGAATTTAGAAAGATGGTAACAATAACCCTGTGTACGAGACAGCAAAAGAGACACTGATGTATAGAACAGTCTTATGGACTCTGTGAGAGAGGGAGAGGGTGGGAAGATTTGGGAGAATGGCATTGAAATGTTTTCTTTTTAATAGCTGAGTAATATTCCGTTGTGTATATGTACGACAACTTTCTTATCCATTCATCTGCTGATGGACATCTAGGAATAAATTTACCTAAAGAAACAAAATATCTATATATAGAAAACTATAAAATGCTAATGAAAGAAATTAAAGATGAGGCAAATATACAGAGAAAAATACCATGTTCATGGATAGGAAGACTCAATATAGTGAAAATGATTATGCTACCCAAAGCGATCTATAGATTCAATACAATCCCTATCAAGCTACCAATGGTATTTTTCATAGAAATAGAAAAAATAATTTTACACAAGACCCAGAGTGATGGTATGGGGAGGGAGGAGGTAGGAGGGTACAGGATGGGGAACACATGTATGTATACCTTTGGCAGATTCATTTTGATATTTGGCAAAACTAATACAATTATATAAAGTTTAAAAATAAAATAAAAGTAAAAAAAAAAGAAAAAGAAAAAAGTTTTTCTCACCTATAAAAAAAAATAACAATAATTTTACAATTTGTATGGAGACACAAAAAGTTGTAATAGCCAAAGCAATTTTGAGAAAGAAAAATGGAACTGGAGGAATCAACCTGCTTGACTTCAGACAATACTACAAAACTACAGTCATCAAGACATTATGGTACTGGCAAAAAGACAGAATTATAGATCAATGAAACAAAATAGAAAGCCCGGAGATGAATCCATGCAAGTAGGGACACCTTATCTTTGACAAAGGAGGCAAAAATATACATTGGAGCAAAGACAATCTCTTTAACAAGTGGTGCTGGGAAAACTGTTCAGCCACTGGTAAAAGAATGAAACTAGAACACTTTCAAACACCATAAACAAAAATAAATTCAAAATGGATTAAAGACTTAAATGTAAGACCAGCAACTATAAAACTCCTAGAGGAAAACATAGGGAGGACACTCTCTGACATGAATCACAGCAAGATTCTCTACGACCAACCTCCCAGAGTAATGGAAATAGAAGCAAAATTAAACACATGGAACCTAATTAAACTTAAAAGCTTTTCCCACAATGGTTTCTAATATTTTATCTATTTAATTTTTATTTTCTGTGTGGTCTAAATGAAGAAGTGTGAGCATGTGAAAGAACATTGAGCTGACAGGGACCTTGTTTCACAGCCTCAAGGGATTTATAAAGCTGAAATATATCTGAAGGTTTATGGTGTTTTCTTCTAACTTTACTGTGTAGCCTTAGGAAGATTACTTCCCTGAGCTTCAATTGCCTCTACGACAATTCCAGCATGATTACACAATCACATAATAATTTTTAAGAGAAGAGAACTCTTTAACATAATTGATTATATAATTATAGCTTCTAGAATAACACTTCATACTCAATTATCCATTAGTAAGTATTTTGTCTCTAGAAATACTTCTACCTTCCTTAAGAAATTGTTGTAAGTATTACTTGAGATATCAAATGTAAACATGCTTTGAATATTAAGAATTATACAATTGATATTTTAACTCACAATTAAGAAAATCTAATATTAGTGTGGCTTTTAAAATACTTTCATATAAATTTTCTCCATTGATTTTGACAACTTTATGAGGTGAATGCTCTTATTTTTATTTTGCTTTATTTTGTTTTCAGTTCAGTTTAGTTTAATTGCTCAGTCATGTCTGACTGTTTGCAACCCCATGGACTGCAGTACTCCAGGCCTCCCTGTCCATCACCAACTCTCAGAGTTTTCTCAAACTCATGTCTATTAAGTCAGTGATGCCATCCAGCCATCTCGTCCTCTATTGTCCCCTTCTCCTCCTGCCTTCAATCTTTCCCAGCATCATGGTCTTTTCAAATGAGTCAGCTCTTCGCATCAGGTGGCCAAAGTATTGGAGTTTCAGCTTCGACATCAGTCCTTCCAATGAACATTCAGGAATGATTTCCTTTAGGATGGACTGGTAGGATCTCCTTGCAGTCCAAGGGACTCTCAAGAGTCGTCTCCAACACCACAGTTCAAAAGCATCAATTCTTCGGTGCTCAGCTTTCTTTATAGTCCAACTGTCACATCCATACATGACTACTGGAAAAACCATAGCCTTGACTAGACACAATTTTGTTGGCAAAGCAATGTCTCTGCTTTTTAATATGCTGTCTAGGTTGGTCATAACTTTTTCTTCCAAAGAGTAAGCGTCTTTTTATTTCATGGCTGAAGTCACCATCTGCAGTGATTTTGGAGCCCTAAAAAATAAAGTCTGTGCTGTTTCCACTGTTTCTCCATCTATTTTCCATGAAGTGAAAAATATTTTGTTTTATTTTATAGATAGATAAATTGGGAGTCAGTGGCTCACTTGCTAGTCAGGAATTGCTCAGAGACTCTCATACAGGGTTTCTGGAATTTCTTCTAATTTACTTTTCAATTTCTAAATCTTTTGGTGAATCTTACACTACAACAAACATATGTAATATGTGGCCCAAAATATAAAGCCATCTAGTTTTAAAGGTTGCATACATTTTCATTGTTTCCCCTTGCTTTACCCACACATGATTTGGAAAATCATTCTTCAAACCACATCATTATTAAAGGTGAAACTCATGCTTTTGTAAGGTCAAAATTACAATCTAACAAAAAAAATAAATAAAAATTGAGCAAGGGTAAATTTGCAACAAGAAGAGGCAAAGAAAACACTTTTTGCTCTGACATTTAGACAACATGACTCACTGTAACTTTCTCAAAATTTATGTGAAAGATATTTTCAAATTGTTTTTAAATTGAGTATACTGATATCTGGTGCTGAATTTAGAAGCAACGACTACATCAATTTCACACAAACTGAACTTTCAAATTTTATTATAATTATTTATTTTAATGGCCAAGGGCTTATACTTAATGGCCTCTGAAGTAGTACCTTTTAATGTCATATTATGTGCACTACCATTCTTTACTTATCACCTTGGCTCAACCAATACAAAATAGCATTTTTCTGAAATCAAGGACAAAACACAAGTGCTTGAGGGTGAATGAATCTGAAAGACCATTGTTTGATTTGGTCCTGTTTTATTTTTATTTCTTTTGAACTTAGTAGATAGCTCATGCGACTTGGAGAAAAAACATTTCTTCTCTCCAGTAAGGTTATTCTTTGCTATGAGCACTAAAAGATAGCTTTAAGCCATCCACAATTATGACCTTGACTAGAAAAATGTAAGTTAATAAGGCTTCAACAAATTATGGTCTTTTTGGTCGATTTGCCTAGTGAACTGTTAATTGTAAAACTGAAAGACATTATGTTCAGCTTTCTCTATCACATCTTTTGTGTTTTAACAGTGACACTTCATTGAGTGCAATTAACAAAGCCTAGGAGATTTATTAACACACTTCTTCATGGCCAATGATCCATTCCACTTAAGACATAACACTGTAAAATGCACATTATCTCCTTTTGGCACTTACAATAATGTTTCATGAACTAGGAAGGCATATGTTAGAGCAGATAAAATAGCATTATTAGCTGACAAATTTTACAATTTATTAGACAGTTAATTTATCAGCTTAAAAGACACTTAAAACAGCTGTGCATTTAATGTATTTTTAATGTATCCAGTAAAACTTGCATAATTGCCTGTAGTGCAATTTATTTTTAGCTATGTTGCAAAATGCCTGCATTTACTGTTTACATCTTTTTTAATTTTTCCTGCAAGGCTCATCATATCTCTGCCTGAGCCTTAATAACCAGAGCCAATAATCTGACAAAAAGCCCCCTCAAATAAATGGTTCCCCATGAATGAACTATTCAAAAGTGCATTCTGTGTGTGACCCAAGGAGTGTTAGCATTTTACCTCCACCCCAAGGGCAAAGGCTGAGGTTCCAAATAAATAAATAAATAAAACAGAAGAATAAAATCAGGGTGTCTCAAATAAATAGGGTTTATTTGAAGGCTTGAAGGCTGATTCATGCCTTCACTTATCAGAGAGCAGCAGCCCAAGTATTCAGATTTGGAGCCCATTCAGAACTAAATGTCTGTGTGTGAACTAACAAGGCTTTCAAACTACATTAGCAAAGTTTTTTTTTTTTTTTTTTTTCATTTTATAACTAAGCAAACAGCTTCTTGCTAATCAATTGGTATATACCTAAGTACTGCACTAGTGCAACAGGGGCACAGGAGAAAAGTGTGGAAGATAATACAAGTTTCATACCTCTGACATGTCATTTGCTTGTTTGCTTACTGCTTTTTGATTTAATGGAACTGTCAACTACAAATTAGCACTTACCAAGAGCACTGCCAATGACTAAACAACAAAGGCCTTTGTCATCTGCCTCTATGGGGAATGAACCCCATGCTGCTATAGCTGTTGACTTGCAACAAGCCCCGAGGGAGTTCTTGGTGGAGGGAGGCACTCTGTACTCCAGGGAATCTGGTGGGACAGGTCTTTAGATAGTTGGATGTTTTTAGGAACAGATTTTATGATTTCAATCCTTGCATCTCCTCATATCTAGAGAACTACTAAATCCCTTCATGGTGCCATCAGACACTTCAATTTAGTTCAATTCAATTCAGTCACTCACTCGCTCTTTGCGACCCCATGAATCGTAGCACGTCAGGCCTCCCTGTCCATCACCAACTCCTGGAGTTTACCCAAACTCATGTCCATCGAGTCGTTGATGCCATCCAGCGATCTCATTCTCTGTCATCCCCTTCTCCTCCTGCCCTCAATCTTTCCCAGCATCAGGGTCTTTTCCAAAGAGCCAACTCTTCGCATGAGGTGGCCAAAGTATTGGAGTTTCAGCTTCAGCATCAGTTCTTCCAATGAACACCCAGGGCTGATCTCCTTAAGGATGGACTGGTTGGATCTCCTTGCAGCCCAAGGGACTCTCAAGAGTCTTCTCCAACACCACAGTTCAAAAGCATCAATTCTTCGGCACTCAGCTTTCTTCACAGTCCAACTCTCACATCCATACATGACCAAGGGGACAACAATAGCCTAGACGGACCTTTGTTGGCAAAGTAATATATTTGCTTTTGAATATGTTATCTAGGTTGGTCATAACTTTCCTTCCAAGGAGTAAGCTTCTTTTAGTTTCATGGCTGCAGTCACCATCTGCAGCCCCAAAAATGAAATCTGACACTGTTTCCCCTGTTTCCCCATCTATTTCCCATGAAGTGATGGGACCAGATGCCATGATCTTCATTTTCTGAATGTTGAGCTTTAAGACAACTTTCTGACTCTCCTCTTTGACTTTCATCAAGAGGCTCTTTAGTTCCTCTTCACTTTCTGCCATAAGGGTGGTGCCATCTGCATATCTGAGGTCATTGATATTTTTCCCAGCAATCTTGACTCCAGGTTGTGCTTCTTCCAGCCCAGCGTTTCTCATGATGTACTCTGCATGTAAGTTAAATAACCAGGGTGACAATATGCAGCTTTGACATACTCCTTTTCCTATTTGGAACCAGTCTGTTGTTGCATGTCCAGTTCTAACTGTTGCTTCCTGATCTGCATATAGGTTTCTCAAGAGGCAGGTCAGGTGGTCTGATATTCCCATCACTTTCAGAATTTTCCACAGTTTATTGTGATCCACACAGTCAAAGGCTTTAGCATAGTCAATAAAGCAGAAATAGATGTTTTTATGGAACTCTCTTGCTTCTTCAATGATCCATCAGATGTTGGCAATTTGATATCTGGTTCCTCTGCCTTTTCTAAAATCAGCTTGAACATCTGGAAGTTCATGGTTCATGTACTGCTGAAGCCTAGCTCGGATAATTTTGAACATTATTGTACTAGCGTGTGAGATGAGTGCAATTGTGCGGTAGTTTGAGCATTCTTTCGCATTGCCTTTCTTTGGAATTAGAATGCAAACTGACCTTTTCCAGTCCTGTGGCCACTGCTGCGTCTTCCAAATTTGCTGTCATATTGAGTACAGCATTTTCACAGCATCGTCTTTCAGGATTTGAAATGGCTCAACTGGATTTCCATCATCTCCACTAGCTTTGTTCATAGTGATTCTTTCTAAGGCCCACTTGACTTCACATTCCAGGATGTCTGGCTCTAGGTGAGTGATCACACCATCGTGATTTTCTGGGTCATGAAGATCTTTTTTGTACAGTTCTTCTGTGTATTCTTGTCACCTCTTCTTAATATCTTCTGCTTCTTTTAGGTCCATGCCATTTCTGTCCTTTATCGAGTCCATCTTTGCATGAAATTTTCCCTTGGTATCTATAATTTTCTTGAAGAGATCTCTTGTCTTTCCCATTCTGTTGTTTTCCTCTATTTCTTTGCATTGATCACTGAGGAAGGCTTTCTTATCTCTCCATGCTATTCTTTGGAAATCTGTATTCAGGTGCTTATATCTTTCCTTTTCTCCTTTGCTTGTCGCTTCTCTTCTTTTCACAGCTATTTGTAAGGCCTCCTAAGATAGCCTTTTCTCTCTCACTTTCTCTCTCTTTTTTTTTTTTTTTTTTTTGCATTTATTTTCATGGGGATGGTCTTGATTCCTGTCTCCTGTACAATGTCACGCACCTCTGTCCATAGTTCATCAGGCACTCTTTCTATCAGATCTAGTCCCTTAAATTTATTTCTCACTTCCACTGTATAATCATAAGGGGTTTGATTTAGGTCATACTTGAAAGGTCTAGTGGTTTTCCCTACTTTCTTCAATTTAAGTCTGAATTTGGCAATAAGGAGTTTATGATCTGAGTCACAGTCTTGTTTTTGCAGACTGTATAGAGCTTCTCCATCTTTGGCTGCAAATAATATAATCAATCTGATTTCAGTGTTGACCCTCTGGTGATGTCCATGTGTGGAGTCTTCACTTGTGTTGTTGGAAGAGGGTGTTTGCTATGACCAGTGGGTTCTCCTGGCAAAACTCTATTAGCCTTTGCCCTGCTTCATTCCATACTCCAAGGCCAAATTTCCCTGTTACTCCAGGTGTTTCTTGATTTCCTACTTTTGCATTCCAGTCCCCTATAATGAAAAGGACAACTTTTTTGGATGTTAGTTCTAAAAGGTTTTGGAGGTCTTTGTAGAACCATTCAACTTCAGTTTCTTCAGCATTACTGGTTGGAGCATAGGCTTGGATTACTGTGATAATTAATGGTTTGCCTTGGAAACGAACAGAGATTATTATGTCGTTTTTGAGATTGCATCCAAGTACTGCATTTCAGACTCTTTTGTTGACCATGATGGCTACTCCATTTATTCTAAGGGATTCCTGCCCACAGTAGTAGATATAATGGTCATCTGTGTTAAATTCACCCATTCCAGTCCATTTTAGTTTGCTGATTCCTTGAATGTCGAAGTTCACTCTTGCCATCTCCTGTTGACCACTTCCAATTTGCCTTGATTCATGGACCTAACATTCCAGGTTTCTATGCAATATTGCTCTTTACAACATTGGACCTTGCTTCTATCAGCAGTCACATCCACAACTGGGTATTGGTTTTGCTTTGGCTCCATCCTTTCATTCTTTTGGAGTTATTTCTCCACTGATCACCAGTAGCATATTGGGCACTTACTGACCTAGGGAGTTCCTCTTTCTGTATCCTATCATTTTGCCTTTTCATACTGTTCATGGGATTCTCAAGGCAAGAATACTGAAGTGGTTTGCCATTCCTTTCTCCACTGGACTACATTCTGTCAGATGTCTCCACCATGACCCGTCTATCTTGGGTGGCCCCACACAGCATGGCTTAGTTTCACTCAGTCAGACAAGGCTGTGGTCCGTGTGATCAGACTGGCTAGTTTTCTGTGAGTCTGGTTTCAGTGTGTCTGCCCTCTGATGCCCTGTCACAACACCTACTGTCTTACTTTGGTTTCTGTTACCTTGGCCATGGGGTATCTTTTTACAGCTGCTCCAGCAAAGCACAGCCGCTGCTCCTTACCTTGGACGAGGTCGTCCCTCCTGACCTTGAACGTGAAATAGCTCCTCTTGGCCTTTCTGCTCCCGCACAGCTGGCGCTCCTTGGATGTGTGGTTGCTCCTCTTGGCTGCCGCCCCTGACCTCAGACGTAGGGTAGCTCCACTCAGCTGCCTCCTCTCAGCTGCCGCCTGTGACCTCGGACATGGGATCAGACCCTATGACTAACAAAAAACCTTTTGTAAAATGAGTGCTTCATGGTGTTGAACTTCCCCTTCACCAAAACCTTATATATTGACTTTCCTCCACTGCTGCTTTGGAGAAGTCTTTCAGAGCTATCTGAGATGCTGCCTCCTGGACTGCAGTCCTCATTTTGCCCCAAATAAAACTTAACTGACAACTCTCAATTTGTACATTTTTTTTTTTTTTTTTTACTTTACCGAACTTTTGAAAACCTTTCTTTTTTCTTCTATAGACTCTTTCACAGTGACAATACCTGGGAGAAATGAGGCTAGTTCATACTAAAGCAAAAGTCAAACATTGTAAGCTGTCCCTAATGAAACAACAACTTATGATTTGATCTTTGGTCTTTAGGAGAGTTTACAAGAAAGAGTCTACCAAGAGAGACTTACCTTCACATTCTAACACTTAAATGTTTCTCCCAGACTTCCCTGGAGGCTTAGATAGTAAAAACATCTGCCTATAATGCAGCAGACCCAGGTTCGATTGCTGGGTTAGGAAGATCCCCTGGAGAAGGAAATGGAAACCCACTCCAGTAGTCTTGCCTGGAAAATTCCATGGACAGAGGAGTCGGACAATGAGTGACTTCACTCACTCCCCCCATTTGATGTTATTATCCTACAGCTGTAAGGTAAAGGCAAGTGCTAATTTTTTTAGATAATGAACAGCGCCCAGTTTCAACTCTTCTCTTCCACAGACTTAAAGATCTCTTACATTCTGACAACTTGTGGCATAAGTCTTCTTGAAGGAGGTTGCCATTAGCCTTACAATGGTGCTTGTAGCCATATAATAGAGACTGCAGACTAACTCCTAGACAGGGCTGCCTCAGGCCAAACACTAAGAGGGAAGGAGCATGACCCCACCCTTCAGCAGAAAATTGAATTAAAGTTTACTGAGCATTTGCCCTACCCACCAAAACAAGACCCAGCTTTACCCACAGCCAGTCCCTCCCATCAGGAAGCTTGCACAAGCCTCTTACACTCATCCATCAGATGCCAGACTGAAGAATCAAGAACTACAGTCCTACAGCTTCCAGAATGAAAACTGCAATCACAGAAAACTAACCAAAATGATCACATGGATCACAGCCTTGTATAACTCAATGGAGCTATAAGCCATGCAGTGCAAGGCCACCCAAGATGAACTGGTCATAGTGGAGAGTTCTGACAAAGCGTGGTCCACTGTCAAAAGGACTAGCAAACCACTATAGTATTCTTGCCTTGAGAACCCCATGAACAGTAAGAAAATGCAAACAGGTATGACACTGGAAGATGAGCCCCCCTAGGTCAGTAGGTGTCCAATATGTTACTGGGAAAAAGGAGAGAAATAGCTCCAGAAAGAATGAAGAAGCTGAGCCAAAGTGTAAGCCACACACAGTTGTGGATGTGCATGGTTTTTCCCAGGTGGCCCTGGTGGCATAGAACCTGACTGCCAATGCAGGAGACTTTAGAGACTCAGGTTACATCCTTGGATTGGGAAGATCACCTGGAAAAGGAAGTGGCAACCCATTTCAGTATTCTTGTCTTGAGAATACCATGGACAGAGGAGCCTGGTGGGCTATGGTCCATAATGTCACAAAGAGCTGGACACAACTGAAGCCACTTCACACGTGCACGCTGGTGGTGAAAGCAAAGTTTGATGCTGTAAGGAAAATATTGAATAGGAACAGGGAATATTATGTCCATGAATCAAGATAAATTGGATGTGGTCAAACAAGTGATGGAAAGAGTGGACATCGACATTTTAGTATCAGTGAACTAAAATTGACTGGAATGAGTGAATTTAATTCAAATGAGCATTGTATCTACTACTGTGGGCAAGAATTCCTTAGAAGAAATGGAGTAGCCTTCATTGTCAACAGAGTCTGAAATTCAGTACTTGGGTGTAATATCAAAAATGACAGAATGATCGCAGTTCCTTTCCAAGGCAAACCATTCAAGATCACAGCAAAACAAGACTATGTCCCAACCAATAATGCTAAAGAAGTTGAGTTTGAACAGTACTATGAAGACCTACAAGAGTTTCTAGAACTAACACCAAAAAAAAAAAAAAAAAAGATGTCCTTTTCATCATAGAGGACTGGAATGGAAAAGTAGGAATTCAAGGGATACCTGGAGTAACAAGCAAATTTGGCCTTGGAGTACAAAATGAAACAGGGCAAAAGCTAACAGAGTTTTGCCAAGAGAACACACTGATCATAACAAACACTCTTCCAACAACACAAGAGACGACTCTACACATGGATATCACAAGATGGTTAATACCGAAATCAGATTGATTATATTCTTTCCAACTGAAGATGGAGAAGCTCTATACAGTCAGGAAAAACAAGACCTGAAGCTGACTGTGACTCATATCATCAGCTCCATATTGCAGAATTCAGACTAAAATTGAAGAAAGTACGGAATCATTAGGCAACTCGTGTAAAAGCAAATCCTTATGATTATAGAGTGGAAGTGACAAATAGATTCAAGGGATTAGACCTAATAGACAAAGTGCCTGAAGAAATATGGATAGAAGCCTGTAACACTATACAGGAGGCAGTGACCAAAACCATACCCACAAAAATAAATGCAAGAAGGCAAAATGGTTGTCTGAGGAAAGGCATTAAAAATAGCTGAGAAAAGAAGTGAAAGGCAAAGGAGAAAAGGAAAGATATACCCAACTGAATGCAGAGTTCCAGAGAATAGAAAAGAGAGATAAGAAGGCCTTTTTAAATGAACAATGCAAAGAAATAGAGGAAAACAATAGAATGGGAAAGACTAGAGATCTCTTCAAGAAAATTAGAGATACCAAAGAATGAGATGGGCTCAATAAAGGACAAAAAATATGACAAGGATGTAACAGAAGCAGAAAAGATTAAGAAGTGGCAAAAAAATACACTGAATATATAAAAAAAGTCTTAATGAACCAGATAATAACTATGGTGTGGTCACTCGGCCTAGAGCCAGACATCCTGTATTGTGAAGTCAAGTGGTCCTTAGGAAGCACTGATATGAATAAAGCTAGTGGAGTTGATGCAATTCCAGCTGAGCTCTTTCAAATCCTAAAAGATGATTCTATCTAATTAAAATAAATAAATTTAAATTAAAAAAAAAGAAAACTCAAAACAACAACAACAACAATAAAAGTGCTGCACTCAATATGCCAGCAAATTTGGAAAACTCAGCAACGTCCACTGGACTAGAAAATTCAGATTTCATTCCAATCCCAAAGAGAGGCAATGTAAAAGAATGCTCAAACTACCATAGAATTGCACTCATTTCACATGCTAGTACAGTAATGCTCAAAATCCTTCAAGCTTGACTTCAACAGTATGTGAACCAAGAATTTCAACACGTACAAGCTGGATTCAGAAAAGGCAGAGGAACCAGAGATCACATTGCCAACATCCACTGGATTATAGAGAAAGCAAGGGAATTCCAAAAAAAAAAAAAAAAAATCTACTTCTGTTTCACTGAGTACACTAACGCCTTTGATTGTATGAATCACAACAAACTGGAAAATTCTTAAAGATATTAGAATTTCAGACCATCTTACTTATCTCTCTTGAAACCTGTGTGCAGATCAAGAACCAACAGTTAGAATCAGACATGGAAAAATGGACTGGTTCAAAATTGGGAAAGGAGTACTACATCAAGGCTGTATATTGTCACCCTGTGTGTTTAGCTTATATGCACAATGCATCATGCAAAACGCGAGGCTGAATGACTCAAAAGCTGGATTCAAGATTGCTGGGAGAAATATTAACAACCTCCAGTATTCTGATGATACCACTTTAATGACAGAAAGTTAAGATGAACTGATGAGCCTCTTAATGAAGGTAAAAAAAGAGAGTGAAAAAGCTGGCTTAAAACTCAACTTCCAAAAAACTAAGATCATGGCTTCTGGTCCAATCACTTCATGGCAAATAGATGGGGGAAAAAATGGAAGCTGGACGATTTTATTTTCTTGGGCTCCAAAATCACTGCATATGGTGACTGAAGCCATGAAATTCAAAGGAACTTGGTCCTTGGAAGAAAAGCTATGATAAATATAGACAGTGTATAAAAAAACAGAGGCATCCCTTTGCTGACAAAAGTCCGTATAGTCAAACCTGTGGTTTTTCCAGTAGTCATGTACAGATGTGAAAGTTGGACCATAAAGTGAACTGAACACTGAAGAATTGATTCTTTTTAACTGTGGTGCTGGGGAAGACTCTTGAAAGTCCCTTGAACGTCAAGGAGATCAAACGAGTCAATCCTAATTGAAATAATCCTTCAATATTCATTGGAAGGACTGATGCTGAAGCTACAGTTCCAATATTTTGGCCACCTAATGCAAAGAGCTGTCTTATTGGTAAAGACTCATACTAGGAAAGATTTATGGCAGGAGGAGAAGGGGACGACAGAAGATGATATGGGGTCACAAGGAGTCAGAATTTAGTGAATGAACAACAATCAGTCTTTTAAACTCTTTTTAGAGCTTGAAATTACATCCAAAAGAGAGAGAAACGTGTCAGCATACATGCACACCCACACACCATTAAAATAATTTTTACAACTATAAACTTGTATGGATGAAGAAAAGTACTTCTTCCATGGATTGGCCAAGATGTTAGGTATTAGGTTTAATGGGAACCAGACTTCACATTTAATTCTTAAATATTCATTATCGTAGCCAATATAAATTAATCAGTTAGACAGAAATGAGAAATTTCGTACATTTTGCCTTTTGTTTTCTAACTTGTTTTCCATTGATGTGGGTTTTTCTCTGCTGCTGCTGCTGCTGCTAAGTCGCTTCAGTTGTGTCCGACTCTGTGCGACCCCAGAGACGGCAGCCCACCAGGCTTCCCCATCCCTGGGATTCTCCAGGCAAGAACACTGGAGTGGTTGTCATTTCCTTCTCCAATGCATGAAAGTGAAAAGTGAAAGTGAAGTCGCTCAGTCGTGTCCGACTCTAGCGACCCCATGGACTGCAGCCCACCAGGCTCCTCCATCCACGGGATTTTCCAGGCAAAAGTACTGGAGTAGGGTGCCATTGCCTTCTCTGGGGTTTTTCTCTAGCAGCTTGCAAATATCTGCATGCTGTAAAGAAATTTTAAGTAGATTTTCAAAGCTTGTTAAAGAAGGTGGTGATGGCTAAGAGGAGGGATTCCACCAGGATCCAGCAAGTCAATGTTGTTTGCAAGATAGATTTTCTGTGGATTTACAAGCCTGAAATAAATTGTTTTGCTAAATTTCTTACCTAATTTAGGTGTAAGTTCACTTGAGGTTCAGAAATTTAGTCATATGGACACTAACTTTAAAATTTAGCCAGACAGAATAATCAAAGTGGTTATTTAACTTAATTTACACTTGTATTTTCTCAAACTTGCCTAATTGCTATAAAAATTGTGGCCTTTCATTCTTATACACTTAAGTGTTGAATCTTCACATCCTCACAATAGCCCTAGGGGGTAGATATTAAAATCACCAGTGTATAAATGAGAAGAAACTCAGAATCAAAGGATTACTTGTCATGTAAATCTCAAGGCTGGGGTGAAAACTCACAACTGCTCCCTAATTCAGTTTCTTCTTCTATCATTCCTGCCTTAGTCTGGCCTCATATAGGACACATAGAAATGAAAGTTAAATAAAAAAAAAAAAAAAAGAAAAGTACAGAATAATTATAAAACATCTATAGCCCCATTGTTTAAGAAAAATGGATTATATATTCAGCTCTATATTTTCTAAAATATATATTTACTCAGTCATTTTGAGAAAAAATACATAATAAATTATATTCCAGAAGCTAGTCTCTAAGAATATATTGAAATATTTGAGCAGGTTTCAGTGAAGAAAAAAAAAAAAAGAAAGAAAGAATCTTTTGTGACTCTAATGAATCCTTTCCCAATATATTTCTAATTTTGAACAGAAATTTTACTTATCTACTCATCAGTTTCAAATTTTCAGAAAGTATTGAACTACTGAGTTCCAAGTATTCATACTCTGTCTCCTGCATTTTAGGTGAGTGAATGTCCTTGTTCTATAATGGCTATAACTTAGTGGCAGCATGAGCATGTGTGTGTTCATGTGTGCACATTCAAATGAGTGCATTCTCAAAATCAGAAAATAAAGAATAGCCTATTGAGGTTAACAACAGTATTTATGCCCCTTACCTACCTGCATGGAAATTAGGCACTTATATGCCTCATTATTAATTTATAAACATTTAATACCACATCCTTCACATGATCAATAGTCTACTAATGATAATTGCTTTGTCATTTGATTAGTCTTGTATTGTGGGCAATATTACTGCTATAGTGAAAATGATAAGGTACTTTTCTTCCTCACTGTGGTCTAATTCCAATTTGGGTTAGATATTTTCTTTTGGAGAAATCAATCTACCAATTAGTTACTCTAATAAAGATCTTTTAATAAAGGGGCTGACATTTTACAGAACTGAAGTAAATCACATAATATTGTTACAAAAATCTTTTCATTTACTGAATTTAGAAGCTAATAATTTTCAAAGTGCTTTAATTACATGCTTATAATTTCTATGTCTTGAACATGGAAACCAAACACAGTAATAAACTGAGATCATGGTTGGGCCTAGAGAATATTATACTTAGTTAAGTATTAGTAAGTCACACAGAGAAAGACAAATACTACATGATATCACTTATATGTAGAATTTGAAAAAACAATATGAATTAATCCATATGCAGAACAAATAGACTCAGACATATAAAACAAACACAGTTATTAAAGGGGTGAAGGAGTTGAGGGAGGGACAAATTAGGAGTATGGGATTAGTGGATACAAACTAATAGACATAAGATAGATAAGCAATAAATATTTACTATATAGCACAACAATTTATATTCACTATCTTGTATAACCTATAATGAAATGTAATCAGAAAAAATAACTGAATCATTTTTCTGCACCCTTGAAAATAACACAATATTGTAAATCAACTGTACTTCAAATAAAAACAACTCACATAAAATAAAAGTAATAAATTATTGTTGCTTCCTTATATTTAAGAGCAAAATAATTTATTTTTCTTCATAAAAATCATAAGCTCCACAAATACATTTGAGCTATTTTCGGTGTTATATGTCCAGGGGAAAATCATATACCTTCCCCATTGTATACTGCATGAGTTTAAAAATCAAAACATCTGCTAAGAGTTAGAGTTCTTGGGAATCAAGTTTTCTCATAATAGTGAAATCACCAGTGAGACTTAAAAAAAGATGGGGCTGACTTGTCAAGGGACCTGGATTCTAGCCCCAGTTTGGCCTTGAAATAGAAATATTACCTTAGTAAAAAATGACTTAATTTCTCTATAAATTTATTTAGCTGTCAAAAATGTGAGGAACAAAAGAAAAGATTTGAAAAATTTTTAAAAACACAAATAAAGATGACTACATGAATAATTTACGTTGCCTAAATTACTTCAGGACAATTTTAACTTTATTTTAACACATAGAATTTTATCAACTCATGAAAATTGTTGTGGTCTCTTTTTATTAGCAAGGTTACTTATGCTTATTTATGGTCAAAGTATACGAACATACGATATTGTTTTCTCCAAACTTCAGGCAAGTATTTTAGACCCTAGACTCATATATATTGTATTAATAGATGCATTCTAACCATGGTGTTTGAGATTTCATATATTATCTTTATATTCCAACATTTCTGTATAAAATAATACAATGAATCATGAAGAATGTGACTATTTTATTCTTTTCTATGGCTGAATAATATTCCATTGTATGTACTTGTATATATATAGTATATTCCTTTATATTTTACATATTATTTATTCATCTGCTGATGGAAACTTAGATTTCTTCCACATCTAGTCTACTGTAAATAATGTTGTTATGCATACTGAGGTGCATGTATGTGAATGTGGATGCTCAGTCATGTCAGACTCTTTGCAACCCCTTGGTCTGTAGCCCTCCAGGCTTCTCTATTATTGGTATTTCCCCGACAAGAATACTGGACTGGGTTGCCATTTTCTACTCCAGGTAATGAGGGGCATATATCTATTCAAATGAATGTTTTAGGTTTTTTTTCAGATATATACCCGAGTGTAATTGATAGATCATATGATAATTTTATTTTTAATTTTTGGAGAAACTCCCATAATGTTTTCCATAGTGGCTGCACCAATTTACATTCCCACCAAGAGTATACTATGGCTCTCTTTTTCCCACACCCTCACCAACACTTATTCTTTGTCTTTTTGATAATAACCATGATGACAGTTATAAGGTGTTCTAATTGTGCCATTAATTTGCATTCTTTTGATGATCAGCCTTTTAATGTTCCTGTTAAACATCTTTTAATGTACCATCGGCTTTTTGTACATCTTGTTTGGGAAAATTGGCAATTCAGGTCTGCTCATTGAAAAAAAATATTGGAGTATAGTTGATTTACAATGTGTTAGTTTCAGGTGTATAATGAAGTGAATCAATTATATATATATATATATATTTTTTTTTTTCACTCTTTTCCCCATATGGGTCATTAAACAGTATTGAGTCAAGTCCCCTGTGCTATTCCATCAGTTCAGTTCAGTTCAGTTGCTCAGTCGTGTCCGACTCTTTGCGACCCCATGAATCGCAACATGCTAGGCCTCCCTGTCCATCATCAACTCCTGGAGTTCACTCAGACTCACGTCCATCAAGTCACTGAAGCCACCCAGCCATCTCATCCTCTGTCATCCCCTTCTCCTCCTGCCCCCAATCTCTCCCAGCATCAGAGTCTTTTCCAATGAGTCAACTCTTTGCATGAGGTGGCCAAAGTACTGGAGTTTCAGCTTTAGCATCATTCCTTCCAAAGAAATCCCAGGGCTGATCTCCTTCAGAATGGACTGGTTGGATCTCCTTGCAGTCCAAGGGACTCTGAAGAGTCTTCTCCAACACCACAGATCAAAAGCATCAATTCTTCGGCCCTCAGCCTTCTTCACAGTTCAACTCTCACATCCATGCATGACCACAGGAAAAATGATAGCCTTGACTAGACGGACCTTTGTTGTCAAAGTAATGTCTCTGCTTTTGAATATGCTATCTAGGTTGGTCATAACTTTCCTTCCAAGGAGTAAGCATCTTTTAATTTCATGGCTGCAGTCACCATCTGCAGTGATTTTGGAGCCCCCAAAAATAAAGTCTGACACTGTTTCCACTGTTTTCCCATCTATTTCCCATGAAGTGATGGGACTGGATGCCATGATCTTCGTTTTCTGAATGTTGAGCTATAAGCCAACTTTTTCACTTTCACTTTCATCAAGAGGCTTTTTAGTTCCTCTTCACTTTCTGCCATAAGGGTGGTGTCATCTACATATCTGAGGTTATTGATATTTCTCCCGACAATCTTGATTCCAGCTTGTGTTTCTTCAAGTCCAGCGTTTCTCATGATGTACTCTGCATATAAGTTAAATAAACAGGGTGACAATATACAGCCTTGATGCACTCCTTTTCCTATTTGGAACCAGTCTGTTGCTCCATGTCCATTTCTAACGGTTGCTTCCTGACCTATACCATAGGTCCTTATTATTTGTCTATTTTATATAGTGATGCATATATGTTAATCCCAAACTTCCAATTTATCCCTCTCCTGTTTTCCCTCTGGTAATCATGTTTGGTTTTTTAAATCTGTGACTTTAATATTGCTTTGTAAATAAGTTCATTTGTACCATTTTTTATAGATTCCACATATAAGTGATATCATATGGTATTTGATTTTCCCTGTCTGACTTCACTGATTATGACAATCTCTAGGTCAATCCATGTTGCTGCAAATGGCATTCAATTAGATTGTCTAATTTTTTTTTTTTTTTTTTTTTTTTTTTTATCCCCCCTGGTATCGAGTTCTTTGAGTTTGGGCTTCCTAGGTGGTATATTTTAAATAATATCATCTTTCCAGTTATATATTTGAAAATATTTTCTCCCATTCTTTAGAGTAACTTTACATTTTGTTGATTGTTACTTTTGTTGTGCAAAAAGCTTTTAAGTTTAATTAGCTTTCATTTGTTTACTTTTGTTTCCTTTGTCTTAGGAAACAGATTCAAAAAAATTAATTCTGCAATTTATGTCCGTGTTTTTTCTATACTTTCTTCTGGTGATTTATGGTTTCCAGTCTTATATTTAAGTTTTTAACCCTTTTTTTTTTTTTTCTTGTATACAGTGGGAAAATGTTTTGATTTTATTATTTTATATATAGCTGCCTGATTTTTTCAAGAGCATTTGTTGAGGAGACTTTCTTTTCTCCATTATATATTTTCACCTTCTTCATCATAGATTAATTGAACATAAGTGTATGGGTTTATTTGTGGGCTCTAGGGTTTACTCTGCTTCATTGATCTGTGTTTCTGTTTTTGTGCCATTATCAAACTGTTTTGAATCTTATAGCTTTCTAGTATGCTCTGAAGTCAAGGAGTTTGATAACTCAAGATAAGTGGAATTTCTCTGAATTCATCCAGTCCTGGATTTTTGTATGCTAAGAGGTTTCCATTTTTAAATTACATATTCAATTTCACTATAAGTGATCATTCTGTTTATATTTTTTTAATTTTCTTCTTGATTAAATGTTGGAAGATTGTGTGTTTCTAGAAATTTATTAATTTCTTCTAGGCTTCCAATGCATTGGCATATAACTGTTTGCAGTATTACCTGATGACTTTTTGTATCTCTGGCATATTGGTTGTAGTTTCCCCTTTTTCATTTTTCATTTTGCTTATTTGGGCCCTCTCTCTTTTTTTCTTGATGAGCCTGGATAAATATTTATCAATTTTGTTTACCTTAAAAAAATAGCTCTTAGTATCATGGATCTTTACTATTTTTAAAAATTTTAATTTATTTATCTTCTGTTCTTTACTATTTCCTTCCTAGTGTGACTTGGGGCTTTGTTATTCTTTTTCCAAATCCTTTAGATTTTAAGTTTTTTTCTTAAGATTTTTCTTGTTTCTTGAGGTACACATGTATTTCTATGTACTTCACTCTGAGAATTGACTTTTCTATGTCCATAAGGTCTTGGAATGTTGCATTTTATTTCCATTTGTCTAGAGGTATTTTCTGATTTCTTCTTTGAATTCTTCATTGAATCATTAATTTTTTAGTAGCATCTTGTTCAGTTTCCACATGTTTGTGTTTTTCCCATTTTTCTATCAATATTTGATTTTAGATTCATATAGTTATGGTCAGAAAAAATTGCTTGACATAATTTATATTCTGTTAAATTTGTTGAGACTTTTTTTTTTTTTTTTGGTCAAGTATGTGACCCCTCTTAGAAAGCACTCTATGTGCGCTTGAAAAGAATATGTATTCTGCTGGTTTTGGATGGAATGTCCCATAGATAGTTAAGTACAACTGGTCTAATGTGTCATTTTAAGACCACTGTCTTTGCTTGTTCATTTTCTGTCTAAATGATCTGTCAATTGATGTGAATGGGTTGTTAAAGTCCTCTACTATTTTTTGATTTTCAGTTTATTTCTTTTATATTTGTAATATTTGATTTATATGTTTATGTTCTGTATTAGCTGCATACACTGTTTATAAGTGTTATACCTTCTTTTTGTATTGACTCCTTTATCATTATAAAAACTCCTTATTTGCCTTTTGTTACAGACTTTGTTTCAAAGTCTAGTTTTTCTGATAAGATTATGGCTTCCCCATCTTTAATGTCATTTATGTTTACATAAAATATCACTTCCCATCCCTTTACTTCTTTTTTATTCATTTATTTTTAACAATTTTATGCTTTTTAAATTAGAGGCTAAGTACAATATTGTGATGGTTTTTCTCAAACTTCAACATGAATCAGCATTAGGTATACATATGTCCCCTCCCTCTTGAAAACCACTCCCACCTCCTTCCCCATTCCATCCCTCTAGGTTGTCACAGAGCACTGATATTTGGTTCCCTGCATCATGCATCAAATCCCCACTGGCTATTTATTTTACATTTGGTGATATATATGTTTCAGTGCTATTCTATCATATCATTCCACCCTCTTCTCCTGCCTCCCAGTGTCCAAAATATCTGTGTCTCTTTTGCTACCCTTTAAGTAGGATCACCAGTATTATCTAGATTCCTTAATCTAGAAAGATATTAATGCATTAATCTATTCATTAATAAACAATATTTGTCATTCTCTTTTTTACTTATTTCATTCTGTATAATAGGCTTAGGGTTCATCCACCTCATTCTAGCTGACTCAAATGCATTACTCAAATGCATTGCTGCCTTGTAAGTAGGATCATCAGTATTATCTTTCTAGATTCCTTAATCTAGAAAGATATTAATGCATTAATCTATGCATTAATATACAATATTTGTCATTCTCTTTTTTACTTATTTCACTCTGTATAATAGGCTTAGGGTTCATCCACCTCATTCTATCTGACTCAAATGCATTCCTTTTTATAGCTGAGTAATATTCCATTGTGTATATGTACCACAGCTTTGTTATACATTAATCTGTCAATGGACATCTATGTTGGTTCCATGTCCTGGCTAATATAAATAGTGCTTCAATGAATATAGAGGTACATATGTCTTCTTCAGTTATGGTTTCCTCAAGGTATATGACCAACAGTGGTGTTGCTGGGTCATATGGTAGCTTTATTCCTAGATTTTAAAGGAATCTCCACACTGTTCTCCACAGTGGCTGTATCAGTTTGTATTCCCACCAAGAGTGCAAGAGGCTTCCCTTTTCTTCATGTCCTCTACATCATTTATTTTTTGTAGACTTTTGATGATGGCCATTCTGACTAGTGTGAGATGATACCTCATTGTAGTTTTCATTTGCATTTCTTTAATAATGAGTGATGTGGAGAATCTTATCATGTGTTTATTAGCCATCTATGTGTCTTCTTTGGCGAAATATCTGCTTAGGTCTTCTGTCCCCTTTGATTACATTGTTTGTTTTTCTGGTATTGAGCTGCATGAGCTGTTTATATATTTTGGACATGAATTCTTTCTCAGTTGATTCATTTGCTAATAATTGTTTTTTCCATTCTGAGGGGTGTCTTTTCACATTGCTTATAGTTTTCTTTGTCATGCAAAAGCATTTACATTTACTTAGATCTCATTTATTTATTTTTGCTTTTTTTCCCATTATTCTAGAAAGTGGGTTATAGAGGATCTTTCTGTGGTTTATATCAGAGAGTGTTCTATGATTTTCTCTAAAAGTTTTATAATCTCTAGTCTTACATTTAGGTTGTTAATTCATTTTGAGTTTAGTTTTGTGTACAGTATTAGAAGGTGTTCTAATTTCATTCTTTTTTTAACAAAAATACTTATTTTAATTGGAGGCCAATTACATTACAATATTGTGGCGGTTTTTGCCATACATTGACATAAATCAGCTATGGATGTTCTTTTACACATAGTTGACCAGTTTCCCAGCACCAATTGTTGAACAGACTGTCTTTTCATCATTGTATATTTTTGCCTTCTTTGTCAAAGATAAGGTGACCATAGGTGCATTGGTTTTCCATCTTGTTCCACTGGTCTATATTTCTGTCTTTGTGCCAGTACCATACTGTCCTGATGGCTGTTGATTTGTAGTATAGTCTGAAGTCAGGAAGGTTGATTCCTGTACTTCCATTCTTCTTTCTCAAGATTGCCTCAGCTATTCAGGGTACTTTGTGTTTCAATACAAGTTTTGAAATTATTTGTCCTAGTTCTGTGAAGAAATACTGTTGGTAGTTTGATAAGGATTGCCTTTAATCAATGGATTGCTTTGGGTAATATATAGTCGCTTTCACTATATTGATTCTTCGAATCCGATATCATTCCATCTGTTTGCATTGTCTTTCATTTCTTTCATCAGTGTCTTATGGTTTTCTTCATAGAGGTTTTTTGTCTCTTTTGGTAAATTTATTCCTAAACATTCATTCTTTTTGTTGCAATGGTGAATGGGATTGTTTCTGTAGTTTCTCTTTCTGAATTTTCATTGTTAATGGATAAGAATGAAAGGGATTTCTTTCATTCTTAATTAATTAATTTTATTAATTAATTTTATATCTTGAAAATTTACTGCATCCACTGATTAGCTCTAGTAATTTTCTGTTCACATCTTTAGAGTTCTATGTAGAGAATGTTATCTGAAAACAGTAAGAGTTTTACCTTATATTTTCTGATCTGGATTCCTTTTATTTCTTTTTTCTTCTCTGATTGTTGTGAATAGGACTTCCAAAACAATGTAAAACAACAGTGATGAGAGGGGGCACCATGTCTCATTGCTGAATTTAAATAAAATGCTTTCAGTTTTTCATCATTGAGAATAATGCTTGTTGTGTGTGTGTGTTAGTCACTCAGTCGTGTCCGACTCTTTGTGACCCCACGGACTCAAGCCCACCAGACTCCCCTGTCCATGGAATTCTCCAGGCAAGAATATTGGAGTGGGTTGTTATTTCCTTCTCCAGGGGATCTTCTCAACCCAGGGATTGAACCTGGGACTACTGCATTGCAGACACTTTACCCACTGAGTCACAGGGAAGACCATGTTTGCTGTGGATTTATCATATATGGCCTTATTTATGTTGAGGTATTTTCCTTCTATGCCTACTTCTGGAGAGTTTTTATCCACCCACTCTGGTGTTCAATTTTTGTAAAAGGCTTTCTCTGCATTTATTGAGATGATCATATATTTTTTTTTATCTTTCAGTTTGTTAATATGTTGAATCACATTGATGGATTTGCATATACTAATGAATCCTTGCATCCCTGGGATAAATACCACTTGATCATGATGTGTGATCATTTTAGTATATTGTTGGATTCTGCTTGCTAGAATTCTGTTGAGGAATTTGCATCTATTTTCTTTAGTGATATTGGCTTGTAATTTTATTTTTGTGTGGCATATTTTGTTTTGCTATCAGGGTGATGAGTTTGGGAGTTTTATTTCTTCTGTAATTTTCTGAAAGAGTTTGAACAGGTATTTGTTAGATATTCTCTAAACTTTTGGTAGAAATCACCTATGAGGCCATCTGGCCCTGGCATTTTGTTTGTTGGAAGGTTTTTTTAATTACAGTTTCTATTTCTGTGTTTGTGATTGCTCTGTTCATATTTTCTATTTATTCCTGGTTCAGTTTTGGAAGGTTATACTTTTCTAAGTATTTGTCCATTTCTTCCACGTTTTCCATTATATTAGCATATATTTGCTCATAGTATTTTCTTATGATTCTTTGTATATCTGTATTGTCTATTGTAAATTCTCCTTTTTCATTTCTAATTCTATTGAATTGTGCCTTCTCTCTTTTTTCTTCATGGGTCTGTTTAACAGTTTGTCAATTTTGTTAATCTTCTCAAAGAACCTGCCTTTAGTTCTATTGATCTTTCTTATAGTTTCCTTCATTAAAAAAAAAAAAAATATTCTCTGATCTTTATGGCTTATTTCTACTAGCTTTGAGTTGTTTGTGTTGTTCTTATTTTTCTAGTTGTAATGTTAGGTGTAATGTTAGGTTGTTTACTTGATGTCTCCCTTGTTTCTTGAGATAGGCTTGTATAAACGTCCCTGTTAGAACTGTTTTTACTGCATTCCATGGATTTTGAGATGTCGTGCTTTCATTGTCATTTGTTTCTGGGCATATTTTGATTTCTTCAGTGATTTGTTGATTGTTCAGAAGTGTATTGATTAGTCTCTATGTATTTGTGTTTTTTAGACAAACACATGTGTTTAGTTGACATTTAATCTTACAGTGTTATGATCAGAAAAAAATTCGTGAAATGATTTCACTATATATATATATATATATATATATATATTTTTTTTTTTTTTTAATTTACTAAGGATAGATTTATAGCCCAGGATGTGATCTATCTTGGAGACTGTTCCATGTGCACATAAGAAAAAAGTGAAGTTTATTATTTTAGGGTGAATGCCTTATAGATATCAATTAGGTCCAACTGGTTCATTGTATTGTTTAAAGTTTGTGCTTACATACTAATTTTCTGTCTGGATGATCTGCTCATTGGTGTGAGTAGATTATTAAAGTCCCCTGCTATTATTGTGTTACCACCTGAGAAATTTGCGTTTAATGTGTGCATACAGTCATTTCAGTTGTGTCCGACTCTTTGTGACCCTATGTGTTTTAGCCCACCAGGCTCCTCTGTCTATGGGATTCTCCAGGCAAGAATGATACAATGGGTTGCTGTGCCCTCCTCCAGGGTTCCCCTTTAATAGTTGTTAGCATTTGCCTTATATAATAAGGTTCTCTTTTATTGGGTGCATGTATATTTATGATTGTTATGTCTTCTTCTTGGATTAATTCTTATATCATGTCCTTCTTTGTCTCTTATACCAGTCTTTATTTTAAACTTTATTTTATCTGATATGAGTATTGCTACTCCCATTTTCTTTTTATTTCCTTTTGCATGGTACATTTTTTTTTCTAGCTCCTTACTTTCAGTCTGTATGTGTCCCTAGGTGTCAAGTGGGTCTCTTATAGACAGCATATTTAGGGGTCTTGTTTTTGTGTACATTTGGCCAAAATGTGTCTTTTGTTTGGGACATTTAGTTCATTTAAATTTAAGGTAATTATTGATAAGTAAGAAGTTCTTTAGCATTTGTTGAAGAGCTGGTTTGGGGCTGCTGAATTATCTTAGCTTTTGTTTGTCTGTAAAGTTTTTGATTTCTCCATCAAATCTGAACAAGATTCTTGCTGGCTAGAGTAATCTAGGAGGAAGAGATGAGCTCATGTTCTTCTACTCCATCTTGAACAGGAAGCCTAGAGTAATTTTATTTGTAGGTTTTTCCCTCTCATCACTTTAGTTATATCTTGCCATTCTTGTCTGGCCTGCAGAGTTTCTGATGAAAGTTCAATTGTTAGCATAATGAGTATCCCCTTGTATATTATTTGCTGCTTTTCCCTTGTTATTTATAATATTTGTACTTTATGTTTAATTTTTGTTAGCATGATTAATATGTGTCTTGGTGTGTTTCTCCTTGAGTTTATCTTGTACAGGATTCTGAGGGCTTCCTGAACGTGGGTGGCTATTTCCTCTCCCATTTTAGGGAAGTTTTTGTCTATTATCTCCTTAAATATCCTCTCATGCCCTTTCCTTTTGTTTTCTTTTTGGACACTATGATTTGAATATTGGGACCCTTAATGTTCTCTCTGAAGTGTCTCTGAGACTATCCTAATTTCTTCTTCTGTTTTTTTTTTTTTTTCTTTATTGTGCTTTGTCTCAGTTATTCCCACCATTATATCTTCCAGCTCACATATCTGTTCTTCTGTGTCAGTTACTCTGTTTCCCTCCTGTGCATTTTTAATCTGTTATTGCATTGTTTATTGTTGATCATTTATTATTTCATTCTTCTCGGTCCTTGTTAAACATTTCTTGAAACTTCTTGATATGTATTCCCATTTTGTTTTCGGGTTTTGCCTTTTCTTCTTCGCTTATTTTTTCTGGCGGTTTTTACCTTGTGCCTTCACCTGATGCATATTTCTCTGGGCTTTCATTTTGTTTACTTTGCTGTACTTAGGGTCTCCTGTCTGCAGGCTGGAAGGTTTTTGTTCCTGTTAACTGTGAAGTCTTCCCCCTGGAGGTGAAGTTGGGCCAGTGCCTTGTACAGGTTTCCTGTTTGGAGGGACGTGTACCTGTGTTCTGATGGATGGAACTGGATCTTGTCCCTTTGAAGCGCAGTCCCTTGTCCAGTAGTGAGTTTTGGGGTGTCTGTGCATTTGGCATGGCTTTGGGTAGCCTGTCTTCTAATGTGCATGGTTGTGTTTCTGTTTTATTGAAGGACTGGCATGGAGCATCTGGGAATTGAGGCTTGTTGGTCTTTAGGTGGACTTGATTTTGGTGTTTAAATGGAGGCCTTTGGGAAGGCTCTCACCTATTAATTTTCCCTGAGGTTAGCAGTTCTCTGGTGAGTCAAAGTCTTCACCTGGGTCTCCCAACTCAGGCTTGACCCCTACTATAGATCCAAAACCTCACAAGCCAGCCATACAGCACAAAAGACAAGTCCCCAAGACTCTTGGTGAAGGCAACACTTAGCAGCCAAGAATATCCAGCAAGACTAAACACTTAGGCCCTCTAATATTTCTAGAGAGGCCTTTGGACCTGTTGTGGGCAACAAGGGGTCAGTTCAGTCTCAGATATGGCCTTATTCCAGTTTGTACTTTCTCCTAAAATTCAGTTGCCCCTAAAGTCCACAATCTGTACCCCACCTAGACATGAGTGTGCAAAGACTGAGGCCCATTAGGACTAACATGTTCTCTTGGGCTTGGGGGAGGGGAGGATATGGCAGCCACAATTGGGATGTACTAGGGTGTGCCTGGGGCAGTAGATACCTATTGGATGTTGTAACAGTCTGAGGCAGGTCATGAGGTATCCCAGAGTTTGTGTGTTCAAGAGGCCCCAGTTTGTGTGACCCTAGGAACAGCCAAGCTGTTTAAACTCCCAGCAAGGCATGGACAATAACCTGTGCCTGCTTATAGCCTGGTGGGAGCTGCCACCTCTGGGATTAGGACCCGATCAGTGGTATTTTCTTCACTGCCTCAGGCACCTCTTAAAGTTTGGACACATGATGAGAAGAGCCAACTCATTAGAAAAGATCCTTATGCTAGGAAATCTTGAGGGCAGGAAGAAAAGGGTGAAAGGTTGTTGCCGAATGAAAAGACGCCAGGATTCATAGCCTCCCAAGGAGAAGAATTCAATCCGGGGCCAGAGATGAGGCTTGATTGCTCAGAGCTTTTGTGTAATAAAGTTTTATTAAAGTATAAAGGAGAGAGAGAAAGCTTCTGACATAGGCATCAGAAGGGGGCAGAAAGAGTGCCCCCCTGCTAGTCTTCAGCTGGATGTTATACAGTCATTAGCAGTTTGTTAATGAAAGAAAAGAATGTTTTAAAACTCAGAATGACACCAGGCCCTTCATCCATAAGGTGCATTTTGGGATAATCTTGGCACCAGATGATTCATCTCGGGCCATAAAACGATTGACTTGAATCTGGTAGAAGGGCAGATAACCATACAAATAGTTTCTTTTACATAGATTAGGGGAACAATATCTGAGTATAATATACTGGTTTGTCAAGTATGTTCTGAGCCATTAGGCAGAACTGACTTGAAGACAGAGTCTGGGGTAAATGCATAGTACATTAACATACCTTAAGACAAACATTTCCATAAGAAAAATGCATTGGTTAACTCAAGGTTTGAGATGAAATTAAAAGACCCTTACTCCTTGGAAGAAAAGTTATGACCAACCTAGATATCATATTGAAAAGCAGAGACATTACTTTGCCAACAAATGTCCATCTAGTCAAGGCTATGGTTTTTCCTATGGTCATGTATGGATGTGAGAGTTGGACTGTGAAGAAGGCTGAGCACCGAAGAATTGATGCTTTTGAACTGTGGTGTTGGAGAAGACTCTTGAGAGTCCCTTGGACTGCAAGGAGATCCAACCAGTCCATTCTGAAGGAGATCAGCCCTGGGATTTCTTTGGAAGGAATGATGCTAAAGCTGAAACTCCAGTACTTTGGCCACCTCATGCGAAGAGTTGACTCATTGGAAAAGACTCTGATGCTGGGAGGGATTGGGGGCAGGAGGAGAAGGGGATGACAGAGGATGAGATGGCTGGATGGCATCACTGACTCGATGGTCATGAGTCTGAGTGAACTCTGGGAGTTGGTGATGGACAGGGAGGCCTGGCGTGCTGCAATTCATGGGGTCGCAAAGAGTCGGACACAACTGAGCGACTGAACTGAATGAACTTCAGGCGAAACCAGGTGTCATTATGGCAACATAGTATTTTAAGAGAAACCTCCTTTTAAATTTGTATAGAGAAAGAATATATATATATATATATATATATATATATATATATATCACTAGTTTATTTCCTCCTGCTGCTTAAGAGAGATAAAAATGTCTGACACTTGTAGCCTATTTCCTCCGTTTGGAGACCCCGGCCTTCCTGCCTGTTACCCTCTCAAGGGGATGACAGAGGGTGAGATTGTTGGATAGCATCATTGACTCAGTGAAGATGACTTTGAGCAGATGCCAGGGGATAGTGAAAGACAGGTAAGCCTAGCATGCTGAAGTCCGTGGGGTCGCAAAGAGTCACTTATGACTTAGTGACTGAACAACAACAAATCAGGGAACTTCCCTGGCTTTGGCAGTTGCAGTTGAGTTCAGTTCAGTCACCTAGTCATGTCTGACTCTTTGCAACCACATGGACTACACAATCCTAGGCCTCCTTGTCCCTCACCGTTGCCCAAAGTTTGCCCAAGTTCATATGCATTGCATCAGAGATGACATCCAGCCATCTCATCCTCTGACTCCCTCTTCTTCTTTTGCCCATAATCTTTCCCAGCATCAGGGACTTTTCCAATGAGTCAGCTGTTTGCAACAGATGACCAAAATACTGGGGTATCAACTTCAGCATCAGTTCTTCCAACAAGTATTCAGTGTTGATTTCCCTTAAGACTGACTTGTTTGATCTCTTTGCTGTCCAAGGGACTTGCAGGAGTCTTCTCCAGCACCAAATTCCAAGGCATCAATTCATTGTTTTTTTGCCCACTTTATAATACAGTTCTCACAACCATACATGAAAACTGGGAAGACCATAGCTTTGACTGCATGCACCTTTGTCAACAGAGTAATGTCTATGCTTTTCAGTACACTGTCTAGGTTTGTCACAGTTTTCCTGACAAGAAGCAAACGTCTTCTTATTTTGTGACTGCAATCATCATCTGCAGTGATTTTAGAGCCCCAAAAGAGGAAATCTGTCACTACAAAAAGAGGAAAGGTGTCACTTCCACCTTTTTCCCTCCTATTTGCCATGAGGTACTGGGTCTAGATGATGTGAAATTAGTTGTTTTTCTTGTTTTTTTTTTTTTTTTTTGTTTGTTTGTTTCTTTTGTTTGCTTTTTTTTCTTTCTTTTTTTTTTTTTTTATATGTAGTTTTAAGCAAATTCTTTCAATCTCCTCCTTCACTCTCTTGTGTTGTTGGAAGAGGGTGCTTGCTATGACCAGTGCATTCTCTTGGCAAAACTCTGTTAATGTTTGTCCTGCATCATTCTGTACTCCAAGGCCAAATTTGCCTGTTACTTCAAGGTATCTCTTGACGTCCTACTTTTGCATCCCAGTCCCTTATGATGAAAAGGACATCTTTTTTGGATCCTGGTTCTAGGTCTTGGCAGTCATCAGAGAACCAGTCAACTTCAGCTTCTTCAGCATTAGTGCTTGGGGCATAGACTTGGATTACTGTGATATTGAATGATTTGCCTTGGAAACGAACAGAGATCATTCTGTCATTTTTGAGATTGCACTCAAGTACTGCTTTTCAGATTCTTTGTCTGAATATAACGGCTACTCCATTTCTTCTAAGGCATTCTTTCCCATAGTAGTAGATACAATGGTCACCAGAATTAAATTCACCCATTATGGTCCATTTTATTTCACTGATTTTTGCCAATACTGAAACCATATTGATTATATTCTTTGCAGCCAAAGATGGAGAAGCTATATACAGTAAGCAAAAACAAAACCAGGAGCTGATTATGGCTCAGATCATGAACTCTTTATTGCCAAATTTAGACTTAAATTGAAGAAAGTAGGGAAAACCACTAGACCATTCAGGTATGACCTAAATCAAACACCTTATGATGGAAGTGACAAATCAGATTTAATCTGATAGACAGAGTGCCCAAAGAACTATGGATAGAGGTTTGTGACATTGTACAGGAAGCAGTGATCAAGATCATCCTCAAGAAAAAGAAATGCAAAAAGGCAACATGGTTGTCTGAGGATGCCTTACAAATAGTTGAGAAAAGAAGAGAAGTGAAAGGCAAGGGAGAAAATGAAAGATATACCCATCTGAATGCAGAATTCCAAACAATAGCAGGGAGAGATAAGAAAGGGTTCCTCAGTAATCACTGCAAAGAAACAGAGAAAAACAATAGAATGGAAAAGACTAGATATCTCTTTAAGAAAATCAGAGATACCAGAGGAACATTCTAGGAAAAGATGGGCACAATAAAGGACAGAAATGGTATGGACCTAACAGAAGCAGAAGAGATCAAGAAGAGGTGGCAGGCTACACAGAAGAACTATACAAAAAAAGAACTTCATGACACAGATAACCATGGTGGTGTGATCACTCACCTAGAGCCAGGCATGGTGGAATGCAGAGTCAAGTGGGACTTAGGAGGCATCACTATGAACAAAGCAAGTGGAGGTAATGGAGTTCCAGCTGCACTATTTCAAATCCTAAAAAATGATGCTGTGAAAATGTTGCACTCAATATGCCAGCAAATTTGGAAAATTCAGCAGTGGACATAGGACTGGGAAAAGGTACATTTTCAATCCAATCCCAAAGAAAAGAAATGCCAAAGAATGTTCAAACTACCAAACAGTTGCACTCAGATCACATGCTAGCAAAGTAATGCTGAAAATTCTCCAAGCCAGGCTTCAACAGTACTTGAACAGTGAACTTCCAGATGTTCAACCTGTATTTAGAAAAAGCAGAGGAACCAGAGATCAAATTGCCATTATCAGCTGGTTCATTGAAAAAGGAAGAGAGTTCCAGAAAAACATCTACTTCTGCTTTATTGAATATGCCAAAGACTTTCACTGTGTGGACCACAACAAACTGTGGAAAATTCTTAAAGTGATGGGGATACCACCTTCCATGACTCCTGAGACATCTGTATGCAGGTCAAGAAGCATCAGTTAGAACTGGACATGGAACAACAGACTAGCTCCAAATTGGGAAAGGAGTATGTCGGGGCTGTATATTTAATCAGTCTGCTTATTTAATTTATATGCAGAGTATATCATGTGAAATGTCCAGGTGGATAAAGCACAAGATGGAATCAAGATTGCCAGTGGAAATGGCAATAACCTCAGATATGCAGATGACACCACCCTTATGGCAGAAAGTGAAGAAAAACTGTAATTAGCCTCCAATTAAAACAAACAAACAAACAAAAAGTTGCAACCAAGACCATATGGCCCATAAGCCTAAAATAGAATAAAATAAAGAGCCTCTTGATGAAAGTGAAAGAGGAGAGTGAAAAAGTTGGCTTAAAACTCAACTTTCAAAAAACTGACATCATGGTATTCCGTCCCATCAATTCATGGCAAATAGATGGGTAAGCAATGGAAACAGCGAGAGACTTTATTTTCTTAGGCTACAAAATCACTGCATACGGTGACTGCAGCCATGAAACTAAAAGATGTTTGATCCTTGGAAGAAAAGCCATGACCAAGCTAGACAGCATATTAACAATCAGAGACATTACTTACCAGCAAAAGTCCATTTAGTCAAAGCTGTGGTTTTTCCAGTAGTCATGTATGGATGTAGGAGTTGGACTATAAAGAAAGCTGAGTGCCGAAGAACTGATGCTTTTGAACTGTGGTGTTGGAGAAGACTCTTGAGAGTCCCTTGGACAGCAAGTGGATCCAACCAGTCTATCCTAAAGGAAATCAGTCCTGAGTATTCTTTGGCCAGATTGATGATGAAGCTGAAACTCCAATACTTTGGCCACCTGATGCAAAGAACGGACTCATTTGAAAAGACCTTGATGCTGGGAAAGATTGAAGGCACGAGGAGAGGGGGCCAACAGAGGATGAGATGGTTGGATGGCATCATCGACTCGCTGGACATGAGTTTGAGTCAGCTCTGGGAGTTGGTAATGGGCAGGGAAGCCTGGCGTGTTGCAGTCCATGAAGTCACAAAGATTTGGACAGGACTGAGTGACTGAACTGAACTGGTAACTATATCTACATAAAACTGGTATTCATTTAAGTTAAAACATTCTAAAAGATCTACATTTTTACTTCTTTCTTCAACATTTTTGCTTCTTCATTAGCTCTAGTGGTAAAGAAGCAGTCTGCCAGTGCAGGGGACTTAAGAGACACAGGTTTGATCCCTGGGTCAGGAAGATCCCCTGGAGAACGAAATGACAACCCCCTCCAGTATTCTTGCTGGAAAATCCCATGGATAGAGAAGCCTGGTGAGCTACAGTCCATGGGATCACAAAGAGTTGGACACAAATTAAGTGACTTAGCACAATGTCACATTTTATATCTTAGTGTGTAAATCTTAAGTGTTTACTATAGTATATGTTGATTTAAAATGTTTTGTCTTTTAATCTGGATACTAGCTTATTTAACTGCTTTATACACAGCTTTTACTATATATATGATTTCTTCCAAGTGATTTTGAAGTTCCTGCCTCACTGAGAGAGAATTTGGCTATGAAGCAGGGAATTTAAGAAAGTAAATTGAGAATGTATTTAAGTAAGAATATGCTCTCAGAGGGAGAATAGGCAGATAGGTGAGGAGCTGCTCTCCAGAGTTTCTTTGGCAAGCTGGTTTTAAGGGACATACCAATGAAAGCCAGAATATTCACAGAGGAAGGAGGAATTTGGTGTCATAATTGACATAATCCCTGATTTTCCCCTTTCCCCAGGGGAAGAAAGATTTTTTGTCCTTATTAATTTAAAAGCGTCATGGCATTGGTGCATGATGGATTCTTCCTATCAGTTCAGGTCAGTTCAGTTCAGTCGCTCAGTCGTATCTGACTCTTTGTGACCCCAAGGACTACAGCACGCCAGGCCTCCCTGTCTATCACCAACTCCTGGAGTTTACTCAAACTCATGTCCATTAAGTCAGTGATGCCAACCAACCATCTCATCTTCTGTCATCCCCTTCTCCTCCAGCCTTCAATCTTTTCCACCATCAGGGTCTTTTCCAGTGAGTAAGTTCTTCCCATCAGGTGGCCAGAATACTGGAGTTTCAGCTTCAACATCAGTCCTTCCAATGAATATTCAGGACTGATTTCCTTTAGGATAGACTGGTTGGATCTCCTTGCAGTCCAAGAGACTCTCAAGAGTCTTCTCCAAATCACAATTCAAAAGCATCAATTCCTATCTGAAAGTGTAATTTTATTGTAATGAGAACATAATGAGCAACAAATTACATTGAACTTAAAACATTCGTCTTTCCCCATGTTTTTGTCTGCTTCAAGACACTTATTACCCATAAGGTGTTGTTTCGTGTCAGTCTCCATGTTCCTGCTTTCCTTTGTCTGCCTATGGACCACTGCTGTTTGTAAGATATGTGATATTATGCCCCCTGGCCCCTGCCCTCATTTCTCCATTTATAGATAGCTACCGGCCTGCTGTAATAACTTTATTAGTGTTTTTTTTTTTTCCTTTCCTATAAGTTTATTCCGTATTCCAAGTCCAAATTTGGCCTTGGAATATGGAATGAAGCAAGGCAAAGACTAATAGAGTTTTGACAAGAAAATGCATTGGTCATAACAAACACCCTCTTCCAACAACACAATAGAAGACTCTATACATGGATATCACCAGACGGTCAACACCAAAATCAGATTGATTATATTCTTTGCAGCCAAAGATGGAGAAGCTCTATACAGTCAGCAAAAACAAGACCAGGAGCTGACTGTGGCTCAGACCATGAACTCCTTATTGCCAAATTCAGATTTAAATTGAAGAAAGTAAGGAAAACCACTAGACCATTCAGGTATGACCTAAATCAAATCCCTTATGATTATACAGTGGAAGTGAGAAATAGACTTCAGGGCCTACATCTGATAGTTAGGGTGCCTGATGAACTATGGAATGAGGTTTGTGACATTGTACAGGAGACAGGGATAAAGACCATCCCCATGGAAAAGAAATTCAAAAAAGCAAAATGGCTGTCTAGGGAGGCCTTACAAATAGCTGTGAAAAGAAGAGAAGTGAAAAGCAAAGGAGTAAAGGAAAGATATAAACATCTGAATGCAGAGTTCCAAAGAATAGCAAGAACAGATAAGAAAGCCTTCTTCAGCGGTCAATGCAAAGAAATATAGGAGAAAAAAAAAAAAAAAAAAAAACAATGGGAAAGACAAGAGATCTCTTCAGGAAAATCAGAGATACCAAAGGAACATTTCATGCAAAGATGGGTTCGATAAAGGACGTAAATGGTATGGACCTAACAGAAGCAGAAGATATTAAGAGATGGCAAGAATACACAGAAGAACTGTACAAAAAAGATCTTCACGACACAGATAATCACGATGGTATGATCACTTACCTAGAGCCAGACATCCTGGAATGTGAAGTCAAGTGGGCCTTAGAAAGCATGACTATGAACAAAGCTAGTGGAAGTGATGGAATTCCAGTTAAGCTATTCGAAATCCTGAAATATGATGCTGTGAAAGTGCTGCACTCAATATGCCAGAAAATTTGGAAAACTCAGCAGCGGCCACAGGATTGGAAAAGGTCAGTTTTCATTTCAATCCCAAAGAAAGGGAATGCCAAAGAATGCTCAAACTACCACACAATTGCACTCATCTCACACGCTAGTCAAGTAATGCTTAAAATCCTCCAAGCCAGGCTTCAGCAATATGTGAACCATGAACATCCAGATGTTCAAGCTGGTTTTAGAAAAGGCAGAGGAACCAGAGATCAAATTGACAACATCCATTGTATCATTGAAAAAGTAAGAGAGTTCCAGAAAAATATCTATTTCTGCTTTATTGACTATGCCAAAGCCTTTGACTGTGTGGATCACAATAAACTGTGGAAAATTCTGAAAGAGAAGGGAATACCAGACCACCTGATATGCTTCTTGAGAAATTTGTATGCAGGTCAGGAAGCGATAGTTAGAACTGGACATGATACAACAGACTGGTTCCAAATAGGAAAAGGATTACGTCAAGGCTGTATATTGTCACCCTGTTTATTTAACATATATGCAGAGTACATCATGAGAAACACTGGGCTGGAAGAAACACAAGCTGGAATCAAGACTGCTGGGAGAAATATCAATAACCTCAGATATGCAGATGACACCACCCTTGTGGCAGAAAGTGAAGAGGAACTAAAGAGCCTCTTGATGAAGGTGAAAGTGGAGAGTGAAAAAGTTGGCTTAAAGGTCAACATTCAGACAACGAAGATCATGGCATCCGGTCCTATCACTTCATGTGAAATAGATGGGGAAACAGTGGAAACAGTGTCAGACTTTATTTTTCTGGGCTCCAAAATCACTACAGATGGTGACTGCAGCCATGAAATTAAAAGACGCTTACTCCTTGGAAGGAAGTTATGACCAACCTAGATAACATATTGAAAAGCAGAGACATTACTTTGCCAAAAAAGGTCCATCTAGTCAGTGCTATGGTTTTTCCTGTGGTCATGTATGGATTGAGAGTTGAATTGTGAAGAAGGCTGAGCGCCGAAGAATTGATGCTTTTGAACTGTTGTGTTGGAGAAGACTCTTGAGAGTCCCTTGGACTGCAAGGAGATCCAACCAGTCCATTCTGATGGAGATCAGCCCTGGGATTTCTTTGGAAGGAATGATGCTAAAGCTGAAACTCCAGTACTTTGGCCACCTCATGCGAAGAGTTGACTCATTGGAAAAGACTCTGATGCTGGGAGGGATTGGGGGCAAGAGGAGAAGGGGACGACAGAGGATGAGATGGCTGAATGACGTCACTGACTCAATCGATGTGAGTCTGAGTGAACTCCGGGAGTTGGTGATGAACAGGGAGGCCTGGCCTGCTGAGATTCACGGGGTCGCAAGGAGTCGGACACGACTGAGTGACTGATCTGATAAGTTCTTACTTTTCTGTTGTACCTCTCTCTTTTACAGTTAGTGAAGACCATTAAACATTTCTGTTTTGAGTCCTTTCATCACTGCACTAATGAACTTCTAGTTTTTGGTTATCTGAAAAGTTTTATTTATTTTTCCTTTAATTCTTAATAATACTCTTGCTGAGTGGAGTATCCTAGATTTTAGGTTTTTCCTCTTTCCACACTTTTAATATGCTCTGCCATTACCTTTAGACCTACAAAATTTCTGTAGGAAAATTACTATATATATAGAGCCTTAAGTCAGTTCCCTTATATGTGAATCTTTGTTACATATCTTTGTACAAGCTTTGCAGTTCTCTTTTTGCCTTTAGAATTCTCTCTTTAACTTTTGTCATTTCATTTATGATATATCTTGGTGTCAGTTTCTTTGCGTTGGGGCTCTCTGCACTTCTTGTACCTGGATATATATTTCCTTCAGGTTCAGCAAACTTTCAGCCGTAACTTCATCAAATAAATTTTTTATCATTTTCTCGGTACCCATATTGTTGGTGGTGAATTTGAAGTTCTTTCTTCATTGCAAAAGAATCTGGAGATGAAGCAGAGAGGTAAAGAAAGTGCAATACTCATTTCAGATAAAATAGACTTTAAAACAAAGGCTGTGAAAAGAGACAAAGATGGTCACTACATAATGATCAAAGGATCAACCCAAGAAGAAGATATAACATTTATAAATATATAGGCACCCAACACGGAAGCACCGCAGTATGTAAGACAAATGCTAACAAGTATGAAAGGAGAAATTAACAATAACACAATAATAGTGGGAGACTTTAATACCCACTCACACCTATGGATAGATCAACTAAACAGAAAATTAACAAGGAAACACAAACTTTAAACGATACAATAGACCAGTTAGACCTAATTGATATCTATAGGACATTTCATCCCAAAACAATGAATTTCACCTTTTCCTCAAGCACACATGGAACCTTCTCCAGGATAGATCACATCATGGGCCATAAATCTAGCCTTGGTAAATTCAAAAAAATAGAAATCATTCCAAGCATCTTTTCTGACCACAATGCAGTAAGATTAGATCTCAATTACAGGAGAAAAACTATTAAAAGTTCCAACATATGGAGGCTGAACAACACGCTGCTGAATAACCAACAAATCACAGAAGAAATAAAAAAAAGAAATCAAAATTTGCATAGAAACGAATGAAAATGAAAACACAACAACCCAAAACCTGTGGGGCACTATAAAAGCAGTCCTAAGGGGAAAGTTCATAGCAATACAGGCATACCTCAAGAAACAAGAAAAAAGTCAAATAAATAACCTAACCCTACACCTAAAGCAACTAGAAAAGGAAGAAATGAAGAACCCCAGGGTTAGTAGAAGGAAAGAAATCTTAAAACTTAGAGCAGAAATAAATACAAAAGAAACAAAAGAGACCATAGCAAAAATCAACAAAGCCAAAAGCTGGTTTTTTGAAAGGATAAATAAAATTGACAAACCATTAGCCAGACTCATCAAAAACAAAGGGAGAAAAATCAAATCAATAAAATTAGAAATGAAAATGGAGAGATCACAACAGACAACACAGAAATACAAAGGATCATAAGAGACTACTATCAACAATTATATGCCAATAAAATGGACAACGTGGAAGACATGGACAAATTCTTAGAAAAGTACAACTTTCCAAAACTGGACCAGGATGAAGTAGAAAATCTTAACAGACTCATCACAAGCATGGAAATTGAAACTGTAATCAAAAATCTTCCAGCAAACAAAAGCCCAGGTCCAGACGGCTTCACAGCTGAATTCTACCAAAAATTTAGAGGGGAGTTAACACCTATCCTGCTCAAACTCTTCCAGAAAATTGCAGAGGAAAGTAAACTTCCAAACTCATTCTATAAGGCCACCAAAACACTAATACCAAAACCTGACAATTATCCCACAAAAAAAGAAAACTACAGGCTAATATCACTGATGAACATAGATGCAAAAATACTTAACAAAATTCTAGCAATCAGAATCCAACAACACATTAAAAAGATCATTCACCATGACCAAGTGGGCTTTATCCCAGGGATGCAAGGATTCTTCAATATCTGCAAGTCAATCAATGTAATACACCACATTAACAAATTGAAAAATAAAAACCATGTGATTATCTCAATAGATGCAGAGAAAGCCTTTGACAAAATTCAACATCCATTTATGATAAAAACTCTCCAGAAAGCAGGAATACAAGGAACATACCTCAACATAATAAAAGCTATATATGACAAACCCACAGCAAACATTATCCTCAATGGTGAAAAACTGAAAGCATATCGTCTAAAGTCAGGAACAAGACAAGGGTGCCCACTTTCACCATTACTATTCAACATAGTTTTGGAAGTTTTGGGCACAGCAATCAGAGCAGAAAAAGAAATAAAAGGAATCCACACTGGAAAAGAAGAAGTAAAACTCTCACTATTTGCAGATGACATGATCCTCTACATAGAAAACCCTAAAGACTCCACCAGAAAATTACTAGAACTAATCAATGACTATAGTAAAGTTGCAGGATATAAAATCAACACACAGAAATCCCTTGCATTCCTATACACTAATAATGAGAAAACAGAAAGAGAAATTAAGGAAACAATTCCATTCACCATTGCAACAGAAAGAATAAAATACTTAGGAATAAATCTACCTAAAGAAACTAAAGACCTATATATAGAAAACTATAAAACACTGGTGAAAGAAATCAAAGAGGACACTAACAGATGGAGAAATATACCATGTTCATGGATTGGAAGAATCAATATAGTGAAAATGAGTATACTACCCAAAGCAATTTATAGATTCAATGCAATCCCTATCAAGCTACCAACGATATTCTTCACAGAGCTAGAAAAAATAATTTCAAAATTTGTATGGAAATACAAAAAATCTCGAATAGCCAAAGCTATCTTGAGAAAGAAGAATGGAACTGGAGGAATCAACCTACCTCACTTCAGGCTCTACTACAAAGCCACAGTTATCAAGACAGTATGGTACTGGCACAAAGACAGAAATATAGATCAATGGAACAAAATAGAAAGCCCAGAGATAAATCCACGCACATATGGACACCTTATCTTTGACAAAGGAGGCAAGAATATACAATGGATTAAAGACGATGTCTTTAACAAGTGGTGCTGGGAAAACTGGTCAACCACTTGTAAAAGAATGAAACTAGAACACTTTCTAACACCATACACAAAAATAAACTCAAAATGGATTAAAGATCTCAACATAAGACCAGAAACTATAAAACTCCTAGAGGAGAACATAGGCAAAACACTCTCCGACATACATCACAGTAGGATCCTCTATGACCCACCTCCCAGAATATTGGAAATAAAAGCAAAAATAAACAAATGGGACGTAATTAAACTTAAAAGCTTCTGCACATCAAAGGAAACTATTAGCAAGGTGAAAAGGCAGCCTTCCGAATGGGAGAAAATAATAGCAAATGAAGCAACTGACAAACAACTAATCTCAACAATATACAAGCAACTCCTACAGCTCAACTCCAGAAAAATAAATGACCCAATCAAAAAATGGGCCAAAGAACTAAATAGACATTTCTCCAAAGAAGACATACAGATGGCTAACAAACACATGAAAAGATGCTCAACATCACTCATTATCAGAGAAATGCAAGTCAGAACCACAATGAGGCACCATTTCATGCCAGTCAGAATGGCTGCGATCCAAAAGTCTACAAGCAATAAATACTGGAGAGGGTGCGGAGAAAAAGGAACCCTCTTACACTGTTGATGGGAATGCAAACTAGTACAGCCACTATGGAGAACAGTGTGGAGATTCCTTAAAAAAACTGGAAAGAGAACTGCCTTATGATCCAGCAATCCCACTGCTGGGCATACACACTGAGGAAACCAGAAGGGAAAGAGACACGTGTACCCCAATATTCATAGCAGTACTGTTTATAATAGCCAGGACATGGAAGCAACCTAGATGTCCATCAGCAGATGAATGGATAAGAAAGCTGTGGTATATACACACAATGGAGTACTACTCAGCCATTAAAAAGAGCACATTTGAATCAGTTCTAATGAGGTGGATGAAACTGGAGCCTATTATACAGAGCGAAGTAAGCCAGAAAGAAAAACACCAATACATTATACTTAACGTATATATATGGAATTTAGAAAGATGGTAACAATAACCCTGTGTACGAGACAGCAAAAGAGACACTGATGTATAGAACAGTCTTATGTACTCTGTGGGAGAGGGAGAGGGTGGGAAGATTTGGGAGAATGGCATTGAAAGATGTGTAATATCATGTATGAAACGAGTTGCCAGTCCAGGTTCAATGCACGATACTGGATGCTTGGGGCTAATGCACTGGGATGACCCAGAGGGATGGTGTGGGGAGGGAGGAGGGAGGAGGGTTCAGGATGGGGAGCACATGTGTACCTGTGGCGGATTCATTTGGACGTTTGGCAAAACTAATACAGTGTTTCAGGTTTAAAAATAAAATAAAATATAATTAAAAAAGAAAGCAAAATGAAAGTTTACGTAAGCAAGGGTATGCTCTCAGAGCAAGTGTGGACAGACAGGTGAGGAACTACTACATGGAGACTCTTTGGCAAGCTGATTATGAGGGACATACAAATAAAGAGACATAATAGTCACTAGAGAAGGAGGAATTTGGAGGCTGATTTCCCTGACTTTCATCCCAGCTCAGTTTTATCAAGTTGTGGAATGATTTCTGTCCTCATTTGGCTTAAATCAGAAATGTTATCTCAGTGGTACATGATGAGAACTTCTTCTCTGTAATGTTAATTTTATTATAATGAGAGCACAATGCACAAAGGCATACATGTATATGCAGGAAATCCTTGCTTTCCCCCACCTTTCTTTGTCTGCTACTGGAACTTTTATCACACAAAATGTGTGGTCTCCTGTCAATGTGTAGGTTCCTACTTTCTTTTATCTGCCTATGGACCCTGATGCTTATAAGATATATGTGATTTCCTGCCACCTGACCGCTGCCCCCACTTCTGTGCTCCTACCTAGCTACCTGGGCTATGCAGCGCTGGAACAGTGAGCAGCAGCTGTGCAGCACTGGAGTGGCTGTGAGGAGATACCCCACATCCAAGGACAAAAGAGAAGCCCCAGAAAGATGGTAGGGGCAAATTCATATTTAGAATCAAATCCCATCCCCACCAGAGATGCTCAGAGGGCTCAAAAAAACCTTGTGTGCACCAGGGCCCAGAGACCCAAAAGAGACCAAGACAGAACTGTGTTTGAGCACCTCCTGTGGAGGTACAGGTCAGCAGTGGTCTGCCACAGGGACAGAGGCTCTGGGTGCAGCACACTTGGGTATGGCATAAGCCCTCTTGGAAGAGGTCGCCATTAATCCCACCATAGAGTTGCCAGAACTTACACAGGACTGGGAAATATATTCATGAAGGGTACAACAGAATCTTGTGCCACAGGACCCAGAAGAAAGGAGCAGTGACCACACAAGAGACTGCCCTGGACTTGCCTGTGGGTGTCCAAAAGTCTCCAGCAGAGGCATGGATTAGTGATGGACTGCTGCAGGGTGGGGGACACTGAGTGTAGCAGTACATGCATGGGATCTTTTGAGGGAGGTCACCATTATCTTTTTTACCTCCACCATAGATTGTCAGTTCACTTCTCAGTTCAGTCGCTCCGTCGTGTCCGACTCTTTGTGACCCCATGAATCGCAGCACGCCAGGCCTCCCTGTCCATCATCAAATCCTGGAGTTCACTCAGACTCACTTCCATTGAGTCAGTGATGCCATTCTGCCATCTCATCCTCTGTCATCTCCTTCTTCTCCTGGCCCCAATCCCTCCCAGCATCAGAGTCTTTTCCAATGAATCAACACTTCGCATGAGGTGGCCAAAGTACTGGAGTTTCAGCTTTAGCATCATTCCTTCCAAAGAAATCCCAGGGCTGATCTCCTTCAGAATGGACTGGTTGGATCTCCTTGCAGTCCAAGGGACTCTCAAGAGTCTTCTCCAACGCCACAGTTCAAAAGCATCAATTCTTCAGTGCTCAGCTTTCTTCACAGTCTAACTCACATCCATACATGACCACTGGAAAAACCATAGCCTTCACTAGACGGACCTTTGTTTGCAAAGTAATGTCTCTGCTTTTGAATATGCTATCTAGGATGTTCATAACTTTCTTTCCAAGGAGTAAGCATCTTTTAATTTCATGGCTGCAGTAACCATCTAGAGTGATTTTGGAGCCCCCCAAAATAAATTCTGACTCTGTTTCCAATGTTTCCCCATCTATTTCCCGTGAAGTGATGGGACCAGATGCCACGATCTTCGTTTTCTGAATGTTGAGCTTTAAGCCAACTTTTTCACTCTCCACTTTACCTTCATCAAGAGGCTTTTTAGTTCCTCTTCATTTTCTGCCATAAGGGTGGTGTCATCTGCATATCTGAGGTTACTGATATTTCTCCCTGCAATCTTGATTAAAGCTTGTGCTTCTTCCAGCCCATCGTTTCTCATGATGTACTCTGCATATAAGTTAAATAAGCAGGGTGACAATATACAGACTTGACGTACTCCTTTTCCTATTTGGAACCAGTCTATTGTTCCATATCCAGTTCTAACTGTTGCTTCTTGACCTGCATACAGGTTTCTCAAGAGGCAGGTCAGGTGGTCTGGTATTCCCACGTCCTACAGAATTTTCCACAGTTTATTGTGATCCACACAGTCAAAGGCTTTGGCATAGTCAATAAAGCAGAAATAGATGTTTTTCTGGAACTCTCTTGCTTTTTCGATGATCTAGCAGATGTTGGCAATTTGAAGTCTGGTTCATCTGCCTTTTCTAAAACCAGCTTGAACATCTGGAAGTTCACAGTTCACATATTGCTGAAGCCTGGCTTAGAGAATTGTAAGCATTATTTGACTAGCGTGTGAGATGAGTGCAATCGTGTGGTAATTTGAGCATTCTTTGGCATTGCCTTTCTTTGGGATTGGAATGAAAACTGACCTTTTCCAGTCCTGTGGCCGCTGCTGAGTTTTCCAAATTTGCTGGTGTATTGACTGCAGCACTTTCACAGCATCATCTTTCAGGATTTGAAATACCTCCACTGTAATTCCATCACCTCCAATAGCCTTGTTCATAGTGATGCTTTCTAAGGCCCACTTGACTTCACATTCCAGGATATCTGGCTCTAGGTCAGTGATCACACCATCATGATTATATGGATTGTGAAGATCTTTTTTTTACAGTACTTCTGTGTATCCCTGCCACCTCTTCTTAATATCTTCTGCTTCTGTTAGGTCCATACCATTTTGTCCTTTATCGAGCCCATCTTTGCATGAAATGTTCCCTTGGTATCTCCTATTTTCTTGAAGAGATCTCTAGTCTTTCCCATTCTGTTGTTTTCCTCTATTTCTTTGCATTAATTGCTAAGGAAGGCTTTCTTGTCTCTTCTTGCTTTTCTTTGGAACTCTGCATTCAGATGCTTATAGCTTTGCTTTTCTCCTTTGCTTTTCGCTTTTCTTCTTTTCACATCTATTTGTAAGTCCTCCCCATACAGCCATTTTGCTTTTTTGCATTTCTTTTCCATGAGGATGATCTTGATCCCTGTCTCCTGTACAATGTCACAACCCTCCATCCATAGTTCATCAGGCACTCTACCTATCAGATCTAGGCCCTTAAATCTATTTCTCTCTTCCACTGTATAATCATAAGGGATTTGATTTAGGTCATACCTGAATGGTCTAATGGTTTTCCCTACTTTCTTCAATTTAAGTCTGTATTTGGCAATAAGGAGTTCATGATCTGAGCCACAGTCAGCTCCCGGTCTTGTTTTTGCTGACTGTATAGGGCTTCTCCATCTTTGGCTGCAAAGAATATAATCAATCTGATTTTGGTGTTGACCCTCTGGTGATGTCCATGTGTAGAGTCTTTTCTTGTGTTGTTGGAAGAGGGTGTTTGCTATGACCAGTGCATTTTCTTGGCAAAACTCTATTAGTCTTTGCCCTGCTTCCTTCTGTATTCCAAGGCCACATTTGCCTGTTACTCCAGGTGTTTCTTGACTTCCTACTTTTGCATTCTAATCCCCTATAATGAAAAAGACATCTTTTTTGGATGTTTGTTCTAAAAGGTCTTGTAAGTCTTCATAGAACCGTTCACCTTCAGCTTCTTCAGTGTTACTGGTTGGGGCATACACTTGGATTACTGTGATATTGAATGTTTGCTTTGGAAATGAACGGAGATCATTCTGTCGTTTTTGAGATTGCATGCAAGTACTGCATTTTGGACTCTTTTGTTGACCATGATGGCTACTCAGTTTCTTCTCAGGGATTCCTGCCCAGAGTAGTAGGTATAATGATCATCTGAGTTAAATTCACCCATTCCAGTCCATTTTAGTTCGCTGATTCCTTGAATGTTGATGTTCACTCTTGCCATCTCCTGTTTGACCACTTTCAATTTGCCTTGATTCATGGACCTGACATTCCAGGTTCCTATGCAATATTGCTCTTTACAACATTGGACCTTGCTTCTATCACCAGTCACATCCACAGCTGGGTATTGGTTTTGCTTTGGCTCCATCCCTTCATTCTTTCTGGAGTTATTTCTCCACTTATCTCCATTAGCATATTGGACACCTACTGACCTGGGGAGTTCCTCTTTCAGAATCAGAAGAAGACCCTGTTTTCCCCTCAGTCAGTCTCTCCTACCAGGAAGCTTCCATAAGCCTCTCATCCTCCATCAGAGGGTAGAGAAACTGAAAACCACAATCACAGAAAACTAATCAATCTGATCACATGGACGACAGTCTTGTCTAACTCAGTGAAACTATGAGCCATGCTGTGTAGGGCTACCCAAGACATACAGGTCATAGTAGATAGTTCTGACAGAATGTGGTACACTGGAGATGGGAATGGCAAATCACTTCAGTATCCTTGCCTTGAGAACCCCATTAACAGTATGAAAAGCCAAAAAGATAGGACACCTAAAGATGAACTCCCCAGGTCAGTAGGTGCCCGATATGCTACTAGAGATCAGTGGAGAAATAACTCCAGAAAGAATAAAGAGACAGAGCTAAAGCAAAATCACCCAGTTGTGGATGTGACTGGTGAAGGAAGCAAGGTCCGATGCTGCAAAGAGCTATATTGCATAGGATCCTGGTATGTTAGATCCATGAATCAAGGCAAATTGGAAGTGGTCAAATAAGAGACTGCAGGAGTGCACAATGACATTTTAGGAATCAGGGAATTAAAATGGACTGGAATGGGTTAATTTAACTCAGATGACCATGATATCTACTATTGTGAGCAAAAATCCCTTAGAAGAAATGGAGTAGCCATCATAGTCAACAAAAGAGTCTGAAATGCAGTACTTGGATGTATTCTCAAAAACGACAGAATGATCTCTGTTCATTTCCAAAGTAAACCATTCAATATCAGAGTAATCTAAGTCTATGCCCCAACAGTAATGCTGAAGAAGCTGAAGTTGAATGTCTCTCTGAAGGCCTACAAGACCTTCTAGAACTAACACCCAAAAAAGATATCCTTTTCATTATAGGGGACTGGAATGCAGAAGTAGGAAGTCAAGAAACACGTGGAGTAACAGGCAAGTTTTGCCTTGGAGTACAGAATAAAGCAGGGCAAAGGCTAATAGAGTTTTGCCAAGAGAACGCCCTGGTCATAGCAAACACCCTCTTCCAACAACATAAGAGAAGACTCTACACATTGACATCACCAGAAGGTAAACACCAAAATCAGATTGATTATATTCTTTGCAGCCAAAGATGGAGAAGCTCTATACAGTCAGCAAAATCAAGACTGGAAACTGACTGTGGCTCAGATCATGAATGTCTCATTGCCAAATTCAGACTTAAATTGAAGAAAGTAGGGTAAATCACTAGACCATTCAAGTATGACCTAAATCAAATCCATAACAATTATACAGTGGAAGTAAGAAATAGATTTAAGGTACTAGATCTGCTAGACAGAGTGCCTGTGGACACTATGAACAGAGATACATGACATTGTACAGGAGACAAGAATCAAGACCATCCCCCAAAAAAAGAAATGTGGAAAACCAAAATGGCTCTCTGAAGAGGCCTTGGAAATAGTTGTGAAAGAAGAGAAGCAAAAAGCAAAGGATAAAAGGAAAGATATAAGCATCTGAATGCAGAGTTTCAAAGAATAGCAAGGAGAGACAAGAAAGCCTTCCTTAGCAATCAATGCAAAGAAATAGAGAAAAACAACAGAATGGGAAAGACTAGAGATCTCTTCAAGAAAATAGGAGATACCAAGGGAACATTTCATGCAAAGATGGGCTCGATAAAGGACAAAATGGTATGGACCTAACAGAAGCAGAAGATATTAAGAAGAGGTGGCAAGGATACACAGAAGAACTGTACAAAAAAATCTTCACGACCCAGATAATCACTAGGATGGGATCACTGACCTAGAGCCAGACATCCTGGAATGTGAAGTCAAGTGGGCCTTAAGAAGCATCAGTGCAAGCAAAGCTAGTGGAAGTGATGGAATTCCAGGTGAGCTATTTCAAATCCTGAAAGATGATGCTGTGAAAGTGCTGCACTCAATATGCCAGAAAATTTGGAAAACTCGGCAATGGCCACAGGACTGGAAAAGGTCAGTTTTCATTCCAATCCCAAAGAAAGGCAATGCCAAAGAATGCTCAAACTACCACACAATTGCACTCATCTCACACGCTAGTAAAGTAATGCTTAAAATTATCCAAGCCAGGCTTCAACAATACATAAACTGTGAACTTCCAGATGTTTAAGTTGGATGTAGAAAAGGCAGAGGAACCAGGGATCAAATTGCCAACATCCGCTGGATCATCAAAAAGGCAAGAGAGTTCCAGAAAAACATCTATTTCTGCTTTATTGACTATGCCAAAGCCTTTGACTGTGTGGATCACAACAAACTATGGAAAATTCTACAAGTGATGGGAATACCAGACTACCTGACTTGCCTCTTGAGAAACTTGTATGCAGGTCAGGAAGCAACAGTTAGAACTGGACATCGAACAACAGGCTGGTTCCAAATGGGGAAAGGAGTACATCAAGGCTGTATATTGTCACCCTGCTTATTTAACTTATATGCAGAGTACATCATGAGAAACGCTGGGCTGGAAGAAGCACAAGTGGAAATACAGATTGCTGGGAGAAATATAAATAATCTCAGATATGCAGATGATACCACCCTTAAGGCAGAATGTGAAGAATAACCAAAGATCCTCTTGATGAAAGTGCAAGAAGAGAGTGAAAAAGTTGGCTTAAAGCTCAATATTCAGAAAAGAAAGATCATGGTGTCTGGTTCCATCACTTCATGGCAAATAGGTAAAGAAACAGTGAAAACAGTGGCAAACCTTATTATTTATTTATTTTTGGCCTCAGAAATCACTGCAGATGGTGACTGCAGCCATGAAATTAAGACGCTTACCTCCTGGGAGAAAAGTTATGATCAACCTAGACAGCATATGAAAAAGCAGAGACATTACTTTGCCAACAAAACTCCATCTAGTCAAGGCTATGGTTTTTCCAGTAGTCATGTATGGGTATAAAGAAAGCTGAGCACTGAAGAATGGATGCTTTTGAACTGTGATGTTGGAGAAAACTCTTGAGAGTCTCTTAGACTCCAAGGAGATCCAACCAGTCCATCCTAAAGGAAATCAGTCCTGAATATTCATTAGAAGGACTGATGCTGAAGCTGAAACTCCAAAACTTTGGTCACCTGATGTGAAGAACTGACTCATTTGAAAAGACCCTGATGCTGGGCAAGATTGATGGCAAGAAGAATAGGGGACGACAGAGGTTGAGATGGTTGGATGGCATTACCGACACAATGGACATGAGTTTGAGTAAACTCCAGGTGTTGGGATGCACAGGGAGGCCTGGTGTGATGCATTCCATGGGGTCCCAAGAAGTTTGCTCAACTGAGTGACTGAACTGAACCTAGATACCTTCCTGCTGTAACAATATAATGTGATGGTTGGTAAGCTTGGTGTTGTTCTATAAGTCTTGTAAGTGGTCCTCATATTTCATAATTTATTTTTTTTGCTGTTGTAATAGAGTGATTTCCATTATTCTATCTTTCAGATCATTTGTGATTTTTTTTTTTTTTTTTTTTTTTTACCTAATCTGCTGTTAACTCCTAATGCTTTCTTCATTTCCGTTATTATATTCTTCAGGCTTTTTTATTTTTTTATTTTATTATTTAACTTTACAATAATGTATTGGTTTTGCCATATATCAACATGAATCCACCACAGGTATACACGTGTTCCCCATCCTGAACCCTCCTCCCTCCTCCCTCCCCGTACCATCCCTCTGGGTCGTCCCAGTGCACCAGCCCCAAGCTTTTTTAAAAGTGTATTTTCCTTTTCCTTGTTCAAGTTCTTACTGTGTTTTTCTATTCTTTTCCCAATTTATTTAAGAATCGTATTACTACTACTTTGCACTCTTTATCTTGTAAATTATTTAACTGTATTTCATTAGCTGTTTCTTTTTTTCAGGCTTTTTTTTTTTTTCCTTCTTTCACTTGAAACAGACACCATTATCTTCTCATTTAGCTTAACAATCTCTGTCTTTATGAAATTTGGTGAAACAGTTACTTATCCTGTTTTGAAGGTATTGAAGGAATGTCCTTGTTCTAGAGTGTCCCTATCCAGTCCCTATCCAATCTGCATGTGCCCAGGGGCTTTTGTGGGAAAGCTGAATCTGAAGTAAGAAGTCACACTTTTCCCCATGCTATGCTATCAAGTATTACCCTGGCAGGTGGGTGGACTGGAGATGGAAGGGCTTATAAAATGGAGTATTTCCTACCATGTCTGTAAACAAGGACAACACAGCCATCAGGGATTCCAGTTTTCCAAATGAAAAGTTTTGAGCCCAGGAAGAACAATTTCAGCTTTAGCCATTAGTCACTCCCCAGTGTAAGCACTGAGGAGTTCTGGGGGGATATGAGGAAGCACAAGTGACAGCCATCCACCACATCCATCACTCCCTACAGTAAATGAAGAGTTAAGGATGTGAATAATCAAAAAGCAGGATGCTAGCCCCAGATAGCTGAGATGTATATGAAAGGAATGATTTCAATAAGCACAGATGCTTGTATTTTCCATAAATAAAAGAGTGCTAAATTCCTTAATTGCATATATCTGGTTTTCCTTAATTAACAAAAATCTTTTGATTTTCAGACTACCTGTCCCTTGCTTCAAACTTCTATACAGCCTGACTCCTTCTACCATCTCCTCAGAAACAATCCTCTTAGGGTGACTTGAGATGCTATCTTCTAGACTTGAAGTCCTAGCAATTCTTACAGAATAAACACAACATTCAACATTTAGGTTGTTGGGTTTTTTTTTTGTTTGTTTGTTTTCATTTGACAGGCTAGAGCCAGAACCAGGTCCAGGTGTGAGCTGGGGATTTTCCACTGTTCAGTGGCCAATACCATCTTATTTGAGGCTTGGTCAAGTACCCAGTTTCCAGGTCCAAGCTGTTTCTGTTCCAAGTTTGTTCTTCTTCTCTCCCAATATTGACCCTTTTGCCACAGAGAGGAGCAGCACTGGAACAAGAAGGGCTGGAGCAGGTTCTTGGCATGTCCTGGGGCTGGAACACATGCTGGGGTTATACTAATTCTAGTCAGAGGTTCAGACTGCTTCCAATATGCCACCACTTTGTAATGGTTTTCTTATCCCATTCAGATGCTGTACTAGGTTTGTCATCCATAACCTCACACTCTCCTCAGCAACATCAGCCTTTGCCCCAGTGTGGAACTGTACCATGGAGCAAGATGGGCAAGAACTTACACTTGGTAGGGCTGGAGTATACATTGTGGTAGTTGCAAGAAACATGTCAGAGTCTCGGGCAGTTTCAATTTGCTTCCTCCACTTTGTTCTGGGAGTAAGCAAATGTGTGCACATTCTTTGTGAGCAGAGTCTAGATTTCTTACAACCCTGATATTAATCTCAATAGTTTTCACACCTGCTGAGAGAATTAGTCTTCCTAGTGTCTGTCCCATGGCTGTTGTGTTCAACATGTATGAACCACTCATTCCCCAGTGAGGATCTCCAAGCTCATGTAATCCCCCTCCTCTTTGGTATCCCCTCTTAGGGATGCAGGTCCCAGTCTGCTTGATTGTCTTCCCTTCCTACACTACTCTGATTGAATCTTTCCTACAGCATTGGTTTTATAAAAGTCTTTCTGCCAATTGTTTTCAGTGAAAGATTCTCCACATGAAGATGTATTTTTTATGTGTTTGTATGCACAGGTGAGTGCCACATCTTCTTATGCTGCCATCTTGAGCTACTCCTAGTTTTAATTAAGGTATGTATTCAATATATTGTTTTTTCTAGACATAACTCTATTGACTACTTAATGGACTATGGTATGGTGCAAACATAACTTTATTAATATATATGCTCATAATTTTATATGAGATATCAAAAAATTAATGTGGCTCATATGTTTGCAAAATTTACATTATTTTGGTGGTCTGGAACTGAACCTACAATATCTCTGAGCTATACAAGTACTTGGATACTTCAAATGCTTAAAGAAAGTCCTCAAGACTGAATAAACACTGGTACCTTTCCTTTGTTCTTAGAAACTCAAGCAGTGAGCAGAACCTTTCAGAGAGCAGAAGTTACTGAACTTTCTCTTAATATTTCTCAATTGAGTCTCCTTTTTATTTCAGGATTATAATTCTTGGGTTCTTTGAAATGTTTTTCTAAACTAGCTATTATGAGATAGGCACAATCAGTGAAAATAAAACCAAAACAACAATTACTGGGCATTGGATTAACCAATTTATATGGATGATCTAATTATTCTAAGAAAATTCAATGAACTAAATATAATCATTATCTCCATTTACAGATGAACACATGAATCTCAGAGAGGTTAAGTGATTTTAATAAGGTTATTTAACTACTATATCAAAGCCAGAGTATGAACCAGAGTCTGACAAATACAGAGATCTATGTATTAAGTACTATGCTACACAACTTCAATAGTGGCTCAGACGGTAAAGCATCTGTCTACAATGCGAGAGACCCAGGTTTGATCCCTGGGTCAGGAAGATCCCCTGGAGAAGGAAATGGCAACCCACTCCAGTACTCTTGACTGGAAAATCCCATGGACAGAGGAGCCTGGTAGGCTGCAGTCCATGGGGTCGCTACCAATTGGACACAACTAAGCGACTTCACTTCATTTTCACACTGTCAAAAGGTGTAGCATCGTGTTTAATAACATAGAGCAAAAAAGATGGCTAAAACTCAACAGTCAAAAATTGAAGATCATGGCATCCAGTCCCATCACTTCATGGCAAATAGATGGGGAGACAATGGAAACAGTGACAGACTTTATTTTCTTGGGCTCCAAAATCACTGTGGACAGTAACTGCACCCATGAAATTAAAAGACTGTTGCTCCTTGGAAGAAAAGCTGAAGCTCCAATAATTTGGGCACTTGATGTGAAGAGCCAACTCATTAGAAAAGACCCTGATGCTGGGAAAGATTGAAGGCAGGAGGAGAAGGGAACTAGAGAGTGAGATGATTGGATGGCATCACCGACTCAATAGGTATGAATCTGAGTAAACCCCAGGAGTTGGTGAAGGACAGGGAAGCCTGGCATGCTGCAGACCATGGGGTTGCAAAGAGTCAGACATGACTGAGCGACTGAACTACATCAACACTGTCACATATTTTACCTTTCTACAGTTGTCAGATTTAGCAAATAAAAATAAAGAATTTCCTGTATTTTATTTGGCAAACCTAACTTGACTAATAAGTTTAATGCTACAATACTTGTTTTTGGCCCCAAATGAAAAGACTTTTTGAAAATTGTCATATATGAGTTTGAGAATTGAAAACTAATAGATCATTCCTAATCCACCCTTAATGGACAGTGAAGAAATGATGAAGTTCATGAAAAGTAGTTTGAGAATAAACAATGCTTGAAACTTGTGTCATTCTAATTTTCCATACTCTTGGGAGAGTCAACTTCAGGCAGAAAAGGTATTTCCTTTTCTTTTTCTCAGATTGTTGAGTAAAATCTAGAGAACATGAGGTAACCATATGATAAACAATGTTTCATTTTGTACTAAGTGAATGTAGGTAGCAACTTAAATGTCTACCAACAAAGGAATGGATAAAGTAGTGGTATATATATACAGTTGAATATTACTCAGCCATAAAAAAAAGAATGGAATAATGCCATTTGCAGAAACTTGGATGGATGATGTAGATAGAGATTGTCATACTGAGTGAACTAAGTCAGACAGAGAAAGACAAGTACTGTAAGACATCTTTTATCTGTGGAATATAAGCAAAGAGTACAAATGTAAGATAAGAGTTGCAAAACCAATACAATATTGTAAAGCAATTAGCCTCCAATTAAAATAAATAAATTTATACTAAAAAAAAAAAGAGTTCAAGTTATCTACAAAGGAGAAAGTCAGTTACAAATGCAGAAAACAAACTTATAGTTACCAAAAGGGAAAGGTTGTGAGAAAAGAGAAATTGGGATTGACATACACACACTACATTACATAGATAACTATTAATAATAAGAACCTACTGTATAGCACAGGTAACTCTACTCAATACTGTGCAATGGCCTATGTTGGAAAATAATCTGAAAATTATATCTGGGTTGGGGAAATCCCCTGGAGAAGAAATGGCAATGCACTCCAATATTCTTGCTTGGAGAATTCCATGGACAGAGGAGCCTGGTGGGCTATAATCCAGGGGATAACAAAAATTCAGACACAACTGACAGACTAGCACACACACACACACACGTGTGTGTATAGATACATATAATTGAATCTCTTTGCTGTATATTTGAAACTAACACAACACTGTAAATCAATAATACTTCAACTGAAAAGAAACTTTCACTCTATCACTGCCTTTAGCAGAGCTAATTTTTAGGAGAAAAATATTTCACCTAAAAGTGCAGCAAGTTCCCTACATATGAACCTTCAAGTTGAAAACTTGCAAAGATGTGAACATGTGTTCTATCAATGTCAGGCATGAGTGAAACTGCAGCTTACACTTCATCTCCTACTGCTGATGATCCTTCAGCTCTACCATCTCCCACTCCTCTCCCTCCTCCAGTTAACTTTTCTTGCCTATTCACTTAATGCCAGCCCCTGTTTGTCATTTATTGTATTGTACTGCTATACTTTTCAAGGTACTATACTGTAAGACTTAAAATGTTTTCTTTGCTTTTTGTGTGTGTGTTTTTTTTTAAGTATTATTTGTGTGAAAAGAATTATAAACCTATTACAGTTCAGTACTATGTAGCTGATTGTGTTAGGTACCTAGGCTAACTTACAAACAAGCTCATTGATCTGTAGGGAACTTATTGTACAAGCAACTGATAACATTTTACAGAATAAGATTAACTTTCCAGAGGTATTTGAATTTTTAATTAAAGTTTGTTTATAGCACCAAGTTAAATCTTTAATGGAAGAGTTTAAATAAGGACATGGAAGAACCTGCCTGCCAATGCAGGAGACTTAAGAGACATGCGTTTGATCTTTGTGTTGGGAAGATCCCCTGGAGGAGGGCACAGCAATCCAATTCAGTATTCTTGCCTGAAGAATCCCATGGACAGAGGAGCCTGACAGGTTATATATAGTCCATAGGTTCACAAAGAGTTGGACATGATTGAAGTGACTTAGCATGCATGCATGCAGTAATAAGGTACAGAGATTTTTCACAGTACTCCTCAAATCATGAAAACACAGGTCTGTGATGATCCATGAACAAGATAACTCTTTATTTTGCGAGTACACAAACTTTAATTGAATGTCTCATATATACACTTTTGTTCATCAAAATTGCATGTTTTAAGTCCTTTTGAGTTTAACAACCAATACAACATTTTTAAGCAAATAGTGGATGTAAAAATCATGAGCATAGATTTCATGATTTATGCTTATCCATCCTCTGGTAAATCAGGTAATGTCTAAACCAGTGGTTCTCAAATGCCAGTTCTCATCTACATACAAAAAGACAGGTGTCACAGTGAAATAAATATATAAACAATGAAGAGGATAATATAGTTTTTTTTTAAACTTGATATTTTGTAGTGTTGAAATAATATTTCTTATATTAACTCACAATATAAGCAAATAGCATTAGATACGTAATTATTTGGCAGAATGAAAAGTTAGCAGATTTGTAGACCTGTGTTGGTCAAATAATTTTTTCTTGCAGCTGAACAGTTTATGGAAATCTCTAAATCTGAGAACTACTCTTCTCAACAACTCTAAAGCAATTCATCAACATTGAAAATTTCATAAGTAGTAGTAGTAGGGGATGGGCATAGGTTGTTGAGTGGTAGAGAGCAGGCTGAAGAACTAGGGAAGGATAAATTTATTGAACTACCAAAATGGCCAACTGACTGAACTTTTGCCTCAGAAAAATGACTTTGGCTGCTACAATCACTGAAAGTTCCCTAAAGTGTCTGTCTTTGCACTTTAGTCCTGAAAGACAGATGAAGTTCTCATTCATAACTTGCATCATGAAAGCTAAAGGTAGATTTTCTCCTTGAGAAGAAGAAGGAAAAAAATTGATGCATAAGTTATAAGGGAGAAGGAAATAAACTGTATGGAGAAGGGGAAAGCAGAAATTCCCTTTATCTTTGTTTAAAGATGATTGAGAGAAAAGTGCATTTGGTTTTGACTAAATTGAAATGTCTTTTTCTATGTGCTAGGAAATTCAGATGCTTTAAAATAACCAGTCATTTCTATTGGGATTAACCTAGCTAGTTTTATTGGGACTAGCTCTTGTCATTGACTCACAACTTCCTCTGAATTAGGAGTTGAAATACATGCTAGTTTACGAATCTGAGGCTGATCACTACAGAATCATTCACCCTTCTTAGCAAATTCACCTTTGGGCAAATTTCCAGCTGTCATAGGATGGGACAGAGGAATGGTAGGAAGAAACGTGTTGACACTAAAGCCCACAGGACTCTCCAAGCCAGATGTCTGTTGTGAATGTCTTGCTAGGCCCACCCACACAACTGTTTATTTTTGGCAACAAATCTGCGCACTTGACTTCTATAGATTGATGCCAAACACCTGCCTGCAGCCAATTCAGACAGTTAGGCACAGAGGCAGAATAACCAGCCACTCTGTGAAAGTGCGTTTTCAGGAATGGTAGAAAGTAATCAATGGCAGAAAAATATACACATATCTGTGTGCACATGCATATGTATCCTTTTATAGTCAAATTCTTTGCCAGAATCCTTTCACTTCCCACTGATATATTAGCCTTAGACTACAAATCCCTTATTGGAGACACAGCACATTTATACTAAGATGTAAAAGACTAATAGCAGAGTCTTTCCCCAGGATAATTTTTCATAAGCAAAACCTGCTGAAACACTAAAAAAAGGAGAGGTTTTAGTCTGAGAAGAAAAAAAAAAGTGAATAAAAGGTAATAAAATTGTAGTAGGCACCCTTCAGCTAGTTTGCAAGGGTCAAGCTTAATGACCAAAATATGATTTAATAGTATCTGGAAGGAGAAAGAATCTAGCCCATAAACATGAAATATTATGGGATATATTCAATCTATTGTTAGCAATACTATGCATGCTCAGTTGCTTCACTTGTGTCCAACTCTTTGCAACTCCATGGACTGTAGTCCACCAGGCTCCTCTGTCCATGGGATTCTCCAGGCAAGAACACTGGTGTGGTTTGCCATTTCCTTCCCCAGAGGATCTTCCCAATCCAGGGATTAAACCCAGGTCTCCTGCATTGCAGGCAGCTTCTTTATCACTGAGCCATCTGGGAACCCCCGGTGGTATGGAACCAATACCATAATCTAAAATAATAATGATGCTTTTCTTACCACCTGGTATAAAAATAATTTAAGGCAGGAATAACAAAATTCCAATTCATATTTTATCATACTTCATATTTTGAAAAGTTCTTTAATATTTATTCTCTTATTTAAAGTGATTGGTAATGTCTCATTGCCAAAAAGTGAGTGGAATTTTATTTATAAATGACAAAACCAAATTAATTTTTTGTCTGAGAATGTTTCTAAACCAAGCGACTTATGCAGTGTCCTTTCTTTTGAAACACTTGCATACATTCTGAACTCTTGTCAATGGTTTTAACCTGCAATCATAGACGATGCACTTGTTATTAAACTTGCTTGCAGCTAATACGAGTTTATCCTCTAGCATCAGATGCCAGATGTTTTTGGTGAGAAGAAAATTAATGGTCTAAATAATGAATCAGTTGAGGAGCAGTGACCATAATCCATCTGCTCTATAAGCCAAGGCCCTGAGTCAGGCTGGCTTCTGGCTACACAGAATTTTAATCAGTCGAAGAGTTAAGCAGAGGACCCATAGCCATTGTTTTGAGATGCCTCTGGGCACCCCCAAGCCACTCCTTCTATAGGCTAGTCTTTGTACAAGTAATGAATAGGCAAACAAATGGCAGGAGCCTAAGATAGAGCTATATAGAATGAGTAATTTGATCAACTGCCCCTTGTGTGCCCAAGGAGAGAATAACTAAATATGGACTGTGGGAGCCAAAGCCAAGCCTCCTTTATTTGGAAGAAATAATATTTCCTAAAAACACAATCCATTTTGGTGACAGCTAAATTATTTATTTATTGGGTTTCACCCAATTTATTTGTCATTGTTTTCTTTACTCCATTAGCATTCCTTCCCAGTCCACACATTGATATTTTATTGTGGTTTAATGTGAGGAATCAGTTTGTACCAAATACAATTCTTGTATGTACATAAATTTTCTGAGAGCTTGAGGCTTCAGCCTATATCTTCTTGTTTTTAATTTCCGTTTTTTCTGGGTACTTGAAAAACAAGTTATAAGGGAGTCAATGAATGACCTAATCAGGCACTTTCTCAAATGAAGGCATACGACCTGATTCATTCATTTTTAAAGCTCTGAACTAGCTTATTTCATAGGCTTTAAAGGATCACACAAGCAGCTTTGACACTTCGTACATCCTTTTATTTCTGCTTTTACCTTTCAACTATTTAGGTAGCAAATATATTGTATAGAATAAAATTTAAAAATTACAACCAAGATTTCTAGAGATTGCCAAAAATGATTGCCAAAATTCCAGAGGATAAAAATTAATTTAAATAATTTTCCTTTTGTGGAGTCATTGGCCAGAGGTATGCATACAAAATTAGTGATTGGGTTCACTACTTAATTGCCATGACAAAAACATGTCAAATAGGAAGCTGGGGCCCTGACTATGAGAATACAGATTAATTGATTTAATATCACATGATGTCCTTGAGTGGAAATGATTTCCCAGACACATGTCTAGAAGTCAGCAGTCATGTGAGTTTTTACTTTGAAAATTATAATTAATCATAAGGAAACATACTTTTTTCCAGATCTCTAGTCAACTTACCTCAAGTCAGCAAGTGTTCATTGAGCACCTTTTGTTTCTACAATCTGTCACAGTCTACACTGGTTGAAAGAGATTATTTTAAATAGGGCCAGGGATCAATCAATAGCCATTTATGTCTATGAGATGTGATTTTTCAAGGGTCTTAAACAGCAGCTACACAACATATTACCTAATCATTTTAGCCCTTAATTGTCTTCACTTTGCTCTTTTCCTCTGGGAAGGACCCTACTTAGAAACCAATTGAAGAGGAAAAGTTAAAATTTTACATAACCTCCTTTTTATTATGCCTCTGTAACTCAGCTTGCCCCTTGTAAATTCTAGATCATGTAGATCACGTAGTCTCAGAAGTTGGGACTTGCAATACTAGGAACTGGAGTTTATCTCGCTCACCCTTGTCCTGCTCTTTGCAATCACTCGGACCCTGTAAACTTGCTTAAGCATGCCTGTCTATGTAAAGGTTAGGCATCCCCCTTCCCATTTTGACAACTGTTACCACGTGCATGAAACGCCTTAGTTTAAACAAGCCTATTAATAGCTAGTGTTGCCTACTATAGTCTGTCTATAAAAACTCTGTAATTCCTTCCTCCCAGGCTCAGAGCTTGGAGTGTTAACTCCTCTGGGCCCACCGGCATAATAAACCTGAGTACTCCAACTCTCCGAGTGTGGTGTTTGGTTTCTCAAGTACTGATTTCTGCAATACAATAACTCCTCATTATCAGATATCCCTTTAATAGGATTTAATTGAGAAACAGTATGAAATAAGAGCAACATGGATTAGGGAAAAGGAAGGAAAGCTCTGTAATAAATGAATAAATATTTAAATCAAAAGCTAAAAATCGTAAAAAAAAAAAAAAATTACTTCATTGTCTAGCACTGCTCTCAGGAACCACTGTATCTCACCTGTACCTCCTATACTCTGTTAAACTCAGAGAAATAGGGTCCTAGTGTAAATATCTCTCATACCCAGACTGACCCTTGGTTGGAACACTGTAGGTAAATCAGCAGTCTCCAGGGCTCCATAGAGGAAATGAGTATCCCTTGCTCCCTCCTTCGTTCTTGCCATCGCCTAAGGATTGCCTGGCTCTGAGATAAAAATGGCCAATTTTCCTCAGCACAACTTACTGCATGCCTGTGTGCACAACCATGTGCACACACACACAAACACAGATACCAACCACAACACTCACCAAAACGTTCCTGTTTATGATCAAGATCTGGAATGCCTCAGTGGGTCCTGGAAATGATCTGAGTTGAACTGGACCAAGTAAAGTAGACTAAAATCAATTTAGAAGTTGGTAAAAGTAAAGTGTCCCTAAAACAAATCCAATTTGCGTAATATTAAGCATGCAGGAATATGGAGCCACCACTTTCCACACACATAAAGTGTACCACCAAATAAATACTCTTTAGCACCAGATTTCACTTATTTAGCTACTTCTAGCACTTTAAAATTTTTCTCTTTAAAATCATTCTAAAATATCAGCAGTTTTGATCATTTTATAAACTGGTTAATATTTTTCCAGTTTGGTAAGTGAAAGGATAGAGAAAAGGAAAGGATTTAATAATATTGCTAGCAAAACCTGGATGCTATTTTGAGATGTGGAAAGGACAGTGTGACAAGAAGTGAGCTTAACTTCCTTTGTCCCTGAGACTGCTACTTTGGGCAGCTCTGCAATCAGAGCTCATTGTGACTGGACACCTAAGAAATAGAATGTTGTTTATTTTGAAATGCATATGTACAATTTTCTCAGAGAAATATAATCATGTATCTTTTGGTAAGAGGAGGAAGTATCAATAAAGACTGTTTTGATCATGATCATCCTCATCTAAGATGTTGAGTTTTTTAAATCAGGAGGTGTTTTGTTTAGGTCATGAAATGAGTTGCAACAATGGTATGAGTGACTTTTCTTTCTTAAAATTCAGTCTGAAGAGTCAAAGTAAAATGTTTTCCCAAAACTTTTAGTCTTCATATTTTGCTTAGTTTTATTTCATTTATTGTATGCATTATTCTGAGGAAGATTATGTTTGCTTACTTCTAAGTGAAAGAAAGAAACTTCTTTATTTTCTTGGTCTCCAAAATCACTGCAGATGGTGACTGCAGCCATGAAATTAACAGATGCTTGCTCCTTGGAAGAAAAGCAATGACAAACCTAAACAGCGTATTAAAAGGCAGAGACATTACTTTGCCCACAAAGGTCTGTATAGTCCAAGCTATGGTTTTTCCAGTAGTCATGTATGGATATGAGAGTTGGACCATAAAGAAGGCTGAGCAATGAAGAATTGATGCTTTTGAACTGTGGTGTTGGAGAAGATGCTTGAGAGTCCCTTGGACAGCAAGAAGATTGAACCAGTCCATCCTAAAGGAAATCAGTCCTGAATATTCATTGGAAGGATTGATGCTGAAGCTGAAACTCCAATATTTTGGCCACCTGATACAAAGAATGGACTCATTGGAAACGACCATGATGCTGGGAAAGATGGAAGGCAGGAGGAGAAGGGGACAACAGAGGACAAGATGGTTGGATGGCATCACTGACTCAATGGACATGAGATTGAGCAAGCTCTGGGAGATGGTGAAGCACAGGGAAGCCTGTTGTGCTGCAGTCCATAGGGTCACAAATAGTTGGATGCTACTGAGTGATTGAACAACAGAAAGTGAAAGAAAGACAAATTCTACAACATCTGAAGGAGTTTTGTTGTTGTTGTTGAGTGATTTCTTTATATATATATATATATATATATATATATATATATATATGATATTATACAGGTTTTAATGCCATTCTCCCAAATTATCCCCCCTTCCCTCTCCCACAGAGCCCAAAAGACTGTTCTATACATCTGTGTCTCTTTTGCTGTCTTGCATACAGGGTTGTCGTTACCATCTTTCTAAATTCCATATACATGCGTTAGTATACTGTATTGGTGTTTTTCTTTCTGGCTTACTTCACTCTGTATGTTGAGTGATTTCTATCTCCATTCTCATATATATTAATACTTTCAAAATTTTAATTAAACTATTTTCCTCTTTTTAATCTTTTGTGCATATCATCTTCTGTTTAACACTAATTTTAATGCTTTGAAATTGAAATTTTCTGATTTGTCTCCTTATCTTGACTCTTCAGATTGTCTCCAATTTCAATTTTAATATGTTATCCTAAATATTTTTGTTTTCTTTTTAAATTAATAAATTTTAGTTTCCCTCAATTTATGTTGTGGATTTATTTGTGAGTTTTAAATTTGTTTCTGATCTGATAAATCAATTGTGAAATTGTAACTTGCAATCCTTAGGTGTCCTCCCCATCACCATGGCAAACAAGCTGATGAAAACAGAACACATCTGTATTTCTCAATCACTTTGACTTGAAGCTTTTATTTGGAAATCACATTTTATTTTAGGAGTTGTCTGTACTTTGGTAAATTTCAACAATGCTGAGTGATCTGACTATTAAAATTCAGAATGTAAGTTTAACCGGGGTCTATTTTTTAAACAACTTCCATTAAAATGGTATCTTTTGGATCACATTTGTTATTTGTTTACGCTTTTGATTTGGTATACTTTTATAAGCTTAATTTTGTTTTATAAAAAATCAATAACTGAATATAAATTTATGAAAACATATCCAATCCTAATGCCTCATTTTGGTCATTGTACAAAAAAAAAAAAAAAAGTTATTTTCCCACTTGATTTTTCTTATTTAAATTTAATGTGAATTCTAGAAGATAGAATACTAGTTTGTTTCTTTGTATCATTAAAAATCTAAAATAATATTATCAATAGAGAAAAAAGAAAGGATCAATTGCCTTAGAAAAATTTCTTATAGCAGTTCTTATAGAAGTCAATTTTCAAGGATCATGTAATTAGATTATCTCTTTTCATTCACACCCCCTATTTCAGGTACCCTTGAATACCAGCTCACCTCCTATAATATTTCAGGTACCTTTGAATATCAGCTCACCTCCTATAATATTAACACCTCTATAGATTTCTCAGCCTAAAGAATGAAAAGAAAATTTTTCTTACAGACATGCATTAACTATTTCAGACCTTGAGATCACCAGGAGGGCAATAAGGAGTCCTTTTGGCTTACTCTTATCTCCCCTTCAAAAGACCAGCTTTTTCTCACAAAAGGATCTTGTTCTGTTTCTCAGATAGTTCAACCATCGTCCTTGTTTCCTTGAGATGGTTGTTATTGAGCAACACATAATGAAGGGAGGATTTCTATGTCTACTTCCTTATGAAGAAGCCTAACCACTTGCCCCACCTTTCAGTGAATATCCCTTTTGGAGAAGTAGGATTACACTCAGTCCACTGACAGAGAAAGGGGGACATAGAGAAGTGGTTTGTGATTGGGCTAAGAATATGACCCTAAGATCCTAATCCTTTAGCCAGAGTTCTTTTGTTAAACTACATTGCCCAGTGATATAATTTTTGGAATTTGTTTTCCCTTTCTTTAGTTGTAAACTTTTCTACTAAGACTGAAACTCATCAGTAGCCCTCTGCATCTGAATTTTATTTGTTATCAAGTGACAATACTTCCCTAGTCTTCAAAGTTAACAACATCAGTGATGATTTTGTTTCAATTTTCTCTCTGGCCATCCAGCAGCCCTATCCTGCTCTAGTCTCACCCTACAACAGTACCAAACACTGAAACTGGTTGATTGTTTGTTTTTTTTTTTTTTTTTCCTTAGTATTTGCACACTGACAGCAGTATTGTGCCTCATACTGCAATAGCTTCCTAAGTGGCCTCTTTGGTCTAGACTCCTGCCTATTATAATGCAGCACTACAAACATGGCCAGAAATTTTATTTTTCTAAGGCATCGTTTTTAATCATATCCTTTATGTATAATCCCTGAATCTCTCCTCTTTACTTATGAGATAAAATCCAAATTTCTCATCTTGTATTCATGGCCTAATTTTAGAACACAACTTGCATAACAACCACTCATCACATATGACTACTACAGATTATTTGTAAAATCATTTACCATTTCTGGTTCCTCAAGTTCAGAGACTGCACTGTTTTTAACTTTAAAGTTCACACAGCACCTAACATAATGTATAATAGATATTTTAGAATGAATATATGAAATATATCTAAAGATTTTCACTTTGACTTACTATCTCATTATTTTCAAAATTGTTTATCAGAATGGTAAACTTTAAGGGTTCAAGTGATGTTTACATAAAGAAAGAAAATGAGTATATGGTAATTTTAAAAAAGGACCTGTGTTCCTCCAACTAATGTATTGTAGAAAATGTAGGAAATTCAGCTAAGTACCAAGCACAAAGAAGTACATAAAATTACTCAATCTTAACATTTTTGTGCGTAACCTTATAAACATTTTTCTTCAACTAGCAAGCAGTAACTTTGAGAGGAAAAAACAAAAACAAAACAAAAAAACTCAGAAATCTCTCTTCTACTCTAACTCGAATTAATAGTCTCTTTCTATGGATTTTCTATTTTGTTATGACTTTTAGAAGAGTGAAGGGTCTCAGTTTGCAACTAGAAATATAATGAATATATTCTTGTATTTTACATACAAATTATCTACTACTTTTCTTGTCAGTGAAATAAATTGTATCTTAAGAGGAGAAAGGACAGAAAGTTGTAATTCCCCTTACTATTTCTGGTGCAATATATATACATACATATATATTTAAATATTTCAATCCTCCACAGGAAAAGAAAAATGGAAAAAAAAATCTCAAATTTCATATAAAGATTGACATTGGCAGGTTTCTCAGGTATGCCTCAAATGGACAGTAACATTTGTATTATATTCAGTTCAGTTCAGTTCAGTCACTCAGTTGTGTCTGACTCTTTGAGACCCCATGAATTGCAGCATGCCAGGCCTCCCTGTCCATCACCATCTACCGGAGTTCACTCAAACTCACGTCCATCGAGTTGGTGATGTCATCCAGCCATCTCATCCTCTGTCGTCCCCTTTTCCTCCTGCCCCCAATCCCTCCCAGGATCAGAGTCTTTTCCAATGAGTCAACTCTTTGAATGAGGTGGCCAAACTACTGGAGTTTCAGCTTTAGCATCATTCCTTACAAAGAACACCCAGGTCTGATGTCCTTTAGAATAGACTGGTTGGATCTCCTTTCAGTCCAAGGGACTCTCAAGAGTCTTCTCCAACACCACAGTTCAAAAGCATCAATTCTTTGGCCCTCAGCTTTCTTCACAGTCCAACTCTCACATCCATACATGACCACTGGAAAAACCATAGCCTTGACTAGACGGTATCTCATTTTTAAAAAGAAGGAAGTTCAATTTTCCATGTGGGTGAAGAATGACAACTGTTACTGAAGTACAAGAAACAAAATGTATTGTATTGTTTCTTTAGTGCTACTTTATTTGAGCATTCCTTTCACTTGGTCTCCTTACATAAAAATAAATAAATAAATATTGCAACATTTTATTCTCCCAAGCAAGAAGGACTATTTAAGGAAAGTTTTCCCCTTCTATGTCACTCTCCCAGTAAACTTGTCAGACAACTGCAGTACAGAGGAAAGGGCAATGGGCTTGGAAACATGTTGTTCCTCTGCCTCTGGCTATATGAAGATATTCCACCTCTTCTTTTTTCCTATTTCAGGAAAGTAAGCTTTCTCCTCCTTCAAAATCCCAAAATAAAAAGTTAACATCAATTTACCTCATTTAATAAATGCTCTTTTATTTGTCTCATATTGAACTTCATTAGTATTAAGTTCCTTTAAGCCTTGGTTATATAAATGAACATCATTTCAAATCAATGCCACAGCTGTAATTCAAAGGTTATTACTGTCACAGGTAAATGAAAGGAACACAATAGTTTATAATATTAAAATATCTCATACTACTAAATTATAGGTTTATTTTTAGTAAGGAGGTACTCACTGTAGATATTGACAACTTTCAAAAACACTTTTTATCAAAGAATTTGCATCACATGTATTACATAAAAGGCAAGCATTTATTCACTGCAGTAGTAGGAAGGCTCACTTGCAAGTAGTGTGTGTGTCCTGGAGGTCTGTCCTTCAGATTTCAAGGCTGTCTTTTTCCCGTTTAACCAACAAAGAAAGCAACATTAATGTAAAAAGATGAATGGAAAGAAAAGTTCTGTGTTACAGTTGAACTACAAGAGGGTAATTCTTTCCATGCACTAGAAAACTGTTGCATTGAATATTTGTTTTTTTTTTTAAATAGTTATTTCCCATCTTAAGATGACCTGGGACTTGGATGATATTTTGTTGTATTGAGATATGTTTTAATGGTACTACACTGAAAGTCACTCAGTTATGTCCAACTCTCTGTGACCCAATGAACTATACAGTCCACGGAATTCTCCAGGCCAGAATACCAGAGTGGATACCTTTCCCTTCTCCAGGGGATCTTCCCAATCCAGGGATTGAACCCAGGTCTTCTGCATTGCAGGTGGATTCTTTCACAGCTGTGCCACAAGGCAAGACCATGTTTTAACGGTATTTCTTTTAAATGCTCTGTGCTCCATGAAGCCTTCCTATCAAATTGCAAATGTATCTCTCCTCAACTACTACCCATCCCTGAAATTTCTGTTAGAACATTACAAATTTAAACCTATGGTTAACTCAAGATTTATATTTAAGTCAAACCAAGAAGAACTGAGAAAATGTTCTCACAATCTGGACACTTCCTGGACCACATGGTGTAAGCGATTGGGAACAAACACATTAAAATACATATTGCATAAGCATATTCATACTTGATGAGCACACATATGGCTGACCAAATTACATCCTTCCTCCTGTCAAACTCCAAAATCCTTTTAAAAACTGACCCTTCTCCAAGGGATCTTCCCTACCCAGGTATTGAACCTGAGTCTTTTATGTCTCCTGCATTGGCAGATGAGTTCTTTAGCACTAGCGCCACCCGGAAAGCCCCAAACTGACTCTACAATGCAATAAAGATTCTGGTTTCTGCACACTGGGTAAACTTGTTGGCCTATAAATACAATAGATGGTGGTATGTGTTCAATTCTGTTGAAAGTCTTTGAGAAAAAGACCAAATGCTGAGTTCCTGTTTCTTGTATTTTGAAATAAAGGGTATAGTGGTGGTGGTGGTGGTTTAGTCGTTTAGTCTTGTCTGACTCTTTCAGCCCCATGGACTGTAGCCCACTAAGCTCCTCTGCCCATGGGATTTCCCAGGCAAGAATACTGGAATGGGTAGCCATTTCCTTCTCCAGGGGATCTTCCTGACTCAGGGATCAAACCAGTATCTCCTGTGTTGCACAGTCTTCTGCATTGCAGGCAGATTCTTTACCAACTGTGTCACTAGGGAAGCCCATAAAGGGTATAGGTGAAAAAGGAATTCATAGGGCCTGGACTCCATCTTAGGCCTGTACATGCTGATCGTGCTTGGCCACCTTTCCAATGACTCTGAACTCTGTGTTTATTGCCTATGAAAACAATAACAGAAGGATAAGACCCCCTCCAGACTGGGGAACCTTGAAGATCATATCTAGGTTACTCATCGCCTAAGAGAAAACATACACTAATCACCCCTTCCTCCAGACAGGCCATAAATTTTTCTGTATCTATCGGAGTGTAACCTCAGGTTTATTGATTATTGGCTAATTGTTTGACTGTTTGAGCGCATGAGCACATAGCACGTGAATGACAGGGTTACTGGGATTGCATTTTCCTTGGTTTATGTAAGTCTCAAGGAATTTGGAGTGGTGGGTTAAGACACGAACACATAGGGTATAAAAGATTTTCACAAATGCTGGTCAGGGTCCTTGGCTAAGAGGAGACTCTGCCTTGGGCCCACCGGTGTAATAAACTGCACTCCACTATCTGCATTGTCCTTCTGACTGAGTTTGTTTCCCGGAACACATGGCTACAGCATAGGTTTCAATTTCTATTTTGATGGACACTGGAAGGCATGTTGGGTGAAAGAAGCTTCAAAGTTATCTTTTTTTTTTTTTTTTTTTTTTTTTTTAGTCTAAATGATCTAGAGCAAAGTAGAGCTGTCTGTTAATATTACCCAGCATACTTAGCTGCTATGTTACCCTTGTGAGTCAAACTTCAGTGTAAATAACTTTACCCAGAAGCAAATATTTGGCTGTGTCCCACATCTGTCAGTGAAGCATTTGTATCCAGTCTAAACACAAGCCTGTAAAGGGTAGTGGCAGCACACATGAAGCTTACCAAATTCTGTTATTTTGGAAGCCTAGTTTTTGTTTTGAAATAAACAACTGAAAGGAAAAAGCAGACATTTGGCATTTCAGTCTGTATGTTGTTTTTCTTATTTTTGATCTGCCAAGCAACCAGAAATACTCTTGTGTTAGTTGTCTTCACTGGTGAAAACCAACCCATTGTATGGGCTTCCCTGATGGCTCAGCAGGTAAAGAATCTCCTGCAATGCAGGAGACAAAGGAGATGTAGATTCATCCCCTGGGGTGGGAAAATCCCCTGGAGAAAGAAATGGCAACCCACTTCAGTATTCTTGCCTGAAAAATCCCATGGACAGAGGAGCCTGGTGGGCTACAGTACATGGGATTGCAGAGAATTGGGCACGACTGAAGTGACTTAGCACACAAGCCATTGTATAGCAAAGTAAACTGCGTGGAAGGATCCTCTGTCTCTCTCACACACACATGCACACATACATTGAAATGTAGTGTTGTAGGTGACTTGCCTTGGGTGACAATTTTTTTAGGAGGGAGGATTGGGGGTTTAACTAAATTTTCAGAACCTGAAAGTCTAAAGCTCTGCTAATTCTTTTTATTTTATTGTTTTGTTAAAAGTAGAGTTATCTATATGCTACTTTCAGAATCTTGTACTTTTCTTTTCTGGTTCTCTGTGCTAGGTGATGTAGGGAAATGTGGTATTTTGAAATAATATCTCAGAAGTATCTACAAATCTAATGTACATTTTAAAATTACAGCACAAAAACATTTTCTGATGTCAAAAATGGTCCACATGAGGGAGAGTCAAAAAATTTAGTATTCAAATATGTTGTTTTATGAGAAAGAAACAAATAAGCATATAAAAGCTAATATTCAGGGCTCGTATTTCCCCACCACCCCCAGGTAGCAACGAAAACAATGTGTTTCCGACTTGAGAAATTCATCTCTGTCTTAGCAACCCATTGCCTTTTAAAGTGAAAATAGGTGCTCAATGATGGCCCTGAGTTTTGCCCTGGCTCAAAAATGGTTATTTTAATAAGCAGGTACTACATATAAAGCTCTTAGGATATTTTTGGTCAACCCACCCATCTGTTTTGGAGTAGGAAATGACAACTCACTCCTGTAATCTTGCCTGGAAAATTCCGTAGACAGAAGAGCCTGGTGGGCTAGTTCATGGGGTCACAAAGAGTCAGACATGACTCTGGGGCATGCATGCATGCCCATCTCTTTATATGATTTACACAATTTAATATACATTTAAATAAGTCTAATTTACCTGATCAAATAAATAGCAAACCATGATTTGTTCTTAGGGATGTCTGACTTTAAATGCTAACTATCATTCTTTAGTGGTATAGGTATGTAATGCTCCCTTTGTCATACTAAGTATATGAGCTTTATATACTAGGCTAAGCATTTTAATACTTCTTCAAACAGCCCAGTAAAGTGCCTGGTACAAAATATGCAGTCCTTAAATGTTAAAATGTAACTAGTAAAATTCATAAGTAAATAATGCTGCTGCTGCTGCTAAGTCGCTTCAGTCGTGTCCGACTCTGTGCGACCCCATAGATGGCAGCTCACCATCCTGGCAAGAATACTGAAGTGGGTTGCCATTTCCTTCTCCAATAAGTAAATAATAGAACCCTTTTAAAAAAAGAGTTTACACTTTAATGGGGGCATAAATCAAGCTAGTAAAATTTTACATTGTATAGAATTTAAATCAATAGTTCATGATAGCAATAGAGATGCGATAAGGCAGTGCATAACTCATTATATAGACAATATTTCTTTAAAAGAGGGAGTATTTAAAAGTGAACAAGCTATAAGTATTCAAAGAGTAAGTGGAATTTGGTATTTTCTTGAGTGATGTATAGAATTTACATAGGGAAGAGAAAAAGACATTTCAGATGGTTAAAATTACATCAGCAAAGGGAGAGAAGCTGAGGTGTTAAAAATATTGCTATGATCATTACATTTTTAGGATTTGGGATTCTCTTCTAAAATGTGTGATTCATTTATAGCAGATATAGTAACCACTGGATGAATATACTCTTCAGTTCATTTATGAGATTGATGGAAAATAAAAGGAATACCAGCGTACTGGTCAGAAGAACTTCACTAGGTGTTTTGCATATACATAGTATTCTACTAAGAATCCAAGAAAATTGAACTACATTCATCTGAAAGTGAAAGCTTTTCATTACTAAATTTGGGATATAAGCAGATAAATTGTGTTTATACATCTTGAAAAGCAGAGTTTAATATGCTATGAGTATGCATGTTTTATGTGTGTATGACATATATTTACCTTAAGAGAGAAGGAGGGGTATAGCAGATAAATTGAAGTAATGGGTCACTTCTCTTTTATTTCTAACAAAAATTATGGAAGCTACTGTAAACGAAGGAAGGATCAGAGAACATGAAGCAGAGAAGCAGCCATTTAGCTTATCCCCAAGCACAATTATCTGTACAGTTAATACACTCATAAACAAAGCATTCGTGTATGTCAGTTGCTTTTGCTAATCATTGTTGTGCTGTTAGATGATTCAGGTAAATTACTGTAGAGATGTTGTTGCTGTTGTTCAGTCACTCAGTGTGCCTAACTCTTTGTGACCCTATGGAATGCAGCACACCGGGCTTCCCAGTCCTTCGCCATCACCCAGAGCTTGCTCATACTCATGTCCATTGAGTCAGTGATGCCATCCAACCATCTCATCCCTTGATTTCCTCTTCTCCTTCTGCCCTCAATCTTTCCCAGCATCAGGTACTTTTCCAATGAGTCAGCTATTTCTATCATGTGACCGAAATACTGGAGTTTCAGCTTCAGCATCGGTCCTTCCAATGAGTATTCAGGGTTGATTTTCCTTAATATTGACTGGTTTGATCTCCTTGCTGTCCAAGGGACTCTCAGGAGTCCTCCAGCACCAAAATTCAAAGGCATCAATTCCTCAGTGCTTGGCTTCCTTACGGTCCAGCGCTAATAAATGTTCAATACCACTGGGAAGACCATAGCCTTGAGTATATGGACTTTTGTCCTCAGAGTAATGTCTTTGCTACTCAACACACAGTCTAGGTTTGTCATAGCTTTCCTTCCAAGAAGCAAACGTCTTCTGATTTTGTGGCTGTAATCATAATCACTATCTGCAGTGATTTTAAAGCCCAAGAAGAGGAAACCTGTCAGTACTTCCACATTTTTCCCCCTCTATTTGCCATGAAGTAATGGGGCCAGATGCCATGATTTTAGTTTTTTAATATTTAGTTTTAAACCAGCTCTTTCATTTTCCTCCTTCATCCTCATCAAGAGACTCCTTATTTCCTCTTCACTTTCTGCCATTAGAGTGCTATCATCCACATATCTGAAGTTGCTGAAGTTTCTCCCACCTATCTTGATTCCAGCTTGTAAATCATCCAGCCCAGCATATCTCATGATGTGGTCAGCATATAGTTTAAACAAACAGGGTGACAGAAGACAACCCTGTCCTACTCCTTTCTCAATCTTGAATGAATCAATCATTCCATACAGGATTCTAACTGTTGCTTCTTGACTGGCATACAGATTTCTCAGGAGACAGGTAAGACAATCTGGTATTCCCATCTCTTTAAGAGCTTTCCACCGTTTATTGTGATCCACATGATCAAAGCCTTTGGTATAGTCAATGAAACAGAGGTGGATATTTTTCTGGAATTCTCTAGCTTTCTCTATGATCCAGTGAATGTTGGCAATTTGATCTCTTGTTCTTCCTTTTCTAAACCAAGCTTGGACATCTGGAAGTTCTTGGTTCGCATAATGCTGAAGCCTAGTGTGCAAGATTTTAAGCATTACCTTACTAGCATGGGGAATGAGTGCAATTGTCTAATGGTTAGCACATTCTTTAGTACTCCCCTTTTAGGGACTTGGGATGAGGATTGATCTTTTCCAGTCCTGTGGCCACTACTGGGTCTTCCAGATTTGCTGACATATTGAATGCAACACCTCGATGTCATCATCCTTTAGGGTTTTAAGTAGTTCTACTGGAATTCCATCACACTCACTAGCTTTATTAACAGTAGAGCTTCCTAAGGCCCACTTGACTTCATGCTCCAGAATGTCTGGCTCTGGGTGGCTGACTACCCCATCATAGTAATCCAGTTTATTTGGATCTTTTTTGTACAGTTTTTGCATGTATTCTTTCTGTCTCTTCTTGATCTCGTCAGCATCCACTAGGTCTCTATCATTTATGTCCTTTATTGTGTCCACCTTTGGGAAAAATGTTCCCTTGATATCTCCAATTTTCCTAAAGAGATCTCTAGTCTTTTCCCTTCTGCTGTTTTCTTCTAGTTTTATACACTGTTCATTGAAGAAGACCTTCTTGTCTCTCCATGTGGTTCTTTGGAAATCTGCATTTAGTTGGATACACCTTTTCCTTTCTCCCTTGTTTTTCACTTTTCTTCTTTCTTTAGCTATTTGTAAGGCCTCCTCAGATAACCACTTTCCCTTCTTGCTGTTCTTTCTCTTTGGTATGATTTTGTTCACTGCCTCCTGTACATTATGAACTTCTGTCCATAGTTCTTCAGGTACTAATCCCAGGTACTAATCCCTTCAATCTATTAATTACCTACCCTGCATATTCATAGGGGATTTGATTTAAGTTGTTTTCTGGCCTAGTGTTTTTTCCCATTTTCTTTAGTTTAAGCTTGAATTTTGCTGTGAGAAACTGAACATCTGAGCCTCAGTCAACTCCAGGTCTTATTTTTGCTGACTGTATGCAGTTTCTCCATCTTTGGCTACAAAGAATGCAATCAATTTGATTTTGGCATTGGCCATTTGGTGATGTCCATGTGTAAAGTCATCGCTTGTGTCATTGAAAAAAGGTATTTGCTATGACCAATGCATTCTCTTGGCAGAATTCAGTTAGCCTTTGCTCTACTTCATTTTGTTCTCCAAGGCCAAACTTGCCTGTGAACTCCATGTATCCCTTGAATTCCTACTTTTGCATTTCAACCCCCAATGATGAATGGAACATCTTTTTTTTTTTTTTTTTTTTAGTGTTAGTTCTAGGCTTCCCTGGTGGCTCAGATGGTAAAGCGTCTGCCTACAATGCGGGAGACCCAGGTTCAATCCCTGGGTTGGGAAGATCCTCTGAAGAAGGAAATGGCAACCCACTCCAGTACTCTTGTCTGGAAAATCCCATGGACAGAGGAGCATGATAGGCTACAGTCCATGGGGTCACAAAGAGTTGGACACGACTAAGTGACTTCACTTCACTTCACTTCACTTCACTTCTAGAAGGTCTTCTAGGTCTTCATGGAACTGATCAACTTCAGCTTCTTTGGCATCAGTGGTAGGGGCATAGACTTGGATTACTGTGATGTTGAAGGGTTTGCCTTGGAAATGAATTAAGATCATTCTGTCATTTTTGAGGTTGCACCCAAGTGCTGCATTTTAGACTATTTTGTTGATTATGAGCCTATTGCATATATTCTATGGGATTCTTTTCCATGATAGTAGATATAATGGTCATCTGAATTAAATCCATCCGTTACTATCCATTTTTGTTCACTGATTCCTAAGATGTCGATGTTTATTCTTACCATCTCCTGCTTAACCACGTCCAATTTACCTTGATTCATTGACCTAACATTCCTTCCAGGTTCCTATGCAATACTGTTCTTGGCAGCATTGGATTTTACTTTCATCACCAGACACATCCACAACTGAGCATCATCTCCGCTTTGGCCCAGCCACTTAATTCTTTCTGGGGTTCTTAGTAGTTCTCCTCCAATCCACTGTAGAAATTTCAGGTCTTAAATAAAATTGTAATCAATAAAGTATCATAATTCTCCTCCTTCACAGCTGTAACTCAAATGTAGTAATTATTTTCACCTCAATCTCAGGATATATTGTACATTTGACACTGAGAATGCTAGCATGATGAGATGTTAAACATTTCAGCACATTTTCCTCATTACTACCAAGTGTGGGTCTCACCTAAATGAATAACCCCATAGGCAATGAAGCAGTTTTAAAGTCACAAACCTAGTTACTCAGCTCAATTTTCTGCTGCCTTTATTACAGCATCTGCAATTTATCTCCTAAAGTAGTGATTGGACTGCATCTTGTAATCCAAGAGGTATTTATCAGACATCCACTCTGAAAAAGAATCAATTATTTTTTAAAGTAGTTAATGATGAAACAAATAAAAATTATGATAATGTTTATTTTTTGGTGTAGTATTTTCTATTTACTTTTTAAATTTATAATACAATTTTTAATACAACTACTACAGTTAAGAAAGTGATGATAACAGAATTATGGTATCATCATGATTAACACAGCATAGCTATGGAAACATTTGGCTGTTGTTTCCAGACTTCTTCTTAAATGTACTGCACTCATTGCAAAAGAACAGCTACACTATTTAGCTATGAGAGGAACTAAAACATAAGCTATTTACTATGTAGCTAATCTAAAGATAGCCACATAAACAAAACACAACTCTTACTTTATATAGTGCTATTCTCTGAATTTATTATATCAAAGAATTGTACATACAATTAAGACAAATGGAAAAATGAATTTAAATAACTGCAAATAGCCAGGTATGTTAAATACTTTTATTTTTTCTACTTTTTATTTACTATTTTGGTAGGTCAAAGTGACTTTTTCTGGAACAGAGCCATGAAAGTCCCTCCGAGGACTTGTGGTGAGATTAACAGTAGCGCCTTGCCAATACACAAATGATTCACTTCTGACATGTTTCCCAAGGAATCTAGTTTGGCCATGTTTACCCCCAGTTGGTATTACTGACCAAAGACCCTATAATTTTGAATGTGTTGAATGCTTTTAATATGAATTTGAACAAAGTCGTCTTGTTTAACAATATTCTAATTTTGTGAATAAAAATTAATTCAAACAGTTTACACAATGGTCAAAAAGGGGACTTCCATTCTTGGCCCTCAAGACAAATGTTAATAAATTTTATATGAAAAACACACATTTTCAGATGTTAACAGAAAAAAAAAATCCATATAAGAGAAACATAGGCTTTTGTGAAGACAGCCCATCGCTTAAAAAATGTATGGTCAATATGGACCAATAGGTTAGAAAAATATATCATCCTAAATCCTAAGCATGTTTCAATCAATTGTATTTACTTCTGGGAATATAACTATTTACTCCTAAATCCATCTATTCTAAGCTATTCAAATTGCTTCTGCTGCTGCTGCTAAGTCACTTCAGTCATGTCCGACTCGGTGTGGCCCCATAGACAGAAGCCCACCAGGCTCTGCTGTCCCTGGGATTTTCCAGGCAAAAACACTGGAGTGGGTTGCCATTTCCTTCTCCAATGCATGAACGTGAAAAGTGAAAGTTAAGTTGCTCAGTTGTATCCGACTCTTAGCGACCCCATGAACTGCAGCCCTCCAGGCTCCTCTGTCCATGGGATTTTCCAGGCAAGTGTACTGGAATGGGGTGCCATTCAGCAGACTAAAGCATGGTGAAATAAAAAAATACATATTCAAGCTTGTGTAAAATTATAAAGTTGCTGATTTAAAACATAAACAGAAGATGACATCATTACAATACACAAGTTAAACACATCCAAAATATCACTAATTAAGTACATATCAATTTAGCAAAGAACATGTGCTACAGCAAGCCTGTCTTTGAACTGCTATTTATTTTAGAAGCTACTTATTTCCAACTGCCCTTGTTGAAACTTCTTGTCAGGATGCTTTTGGCCTTTCAAAATTCTGTCAAAATAAACATTGTTATATTATTTAAATATATGAGCAGATAAAAGTGATTTTCACAGACTGTCCATAAAAGCACCCTTGCCTTCCCCTCCTCCCAAAATGTAAAATATGATTACTCCAAACCCATGGAATATATACATTTATATATTAATATATTCATATACTTATATATAATGCAAACATACAATCTACATATATAAGTAATTATATATTGTATATGCTTGTGAATATTTTTTAAAGAATAAAAAATGTGACCCATAATGCAGAAGTCTCTCTGCTTATATTTTTGTATATATTCTTTAATTTAAACCTTCTGAATTGGAAATTGCATGTGTAAGCTATCTATACAGGCAAGAAAACATTCTGTGCCCAATTAGGACAAGAAATTTAGTAGCAGAAGGTTTTGATATTATGATATTTGTTTAACACTGTGATTAGGCTAAGTTTGGGAAAGAGTAAGAAGTAGCTATGAAACGGATATTTCTTTTTAATTAACTCTTGAAAATCTGCTTCATATTGCAGACAGAAACACAAAATGAATGTAGATTCCTTATATGGTGGTTTAGTCACTCAGTCATGTCTGACTCTTGCAACCCCATGGACTGTTGCCTACCAGTCTCCTCTGTCCATGGGATTTCCCAGGCAAGAATATATGAGTGGGTTGCCATTTCCTTCTTCAAAATTCCTTATAGTACTAGGTCAATTATAATAATTTAAAGACATCTTAAAGAATCTTGACAAAGTGAAAACATTTCCTTTGCTTCAGGTGGATTTCTCCAATTATACTCCATGTCACTTCAAGTAGGCCTTATTTAGAAAAATGACTAAAACTACAAAACCAAGTCATATACGAAAATTAGATGCTGACTATTTTCATTACTAAAAGTTTGTTCAACTTTCTAAGGTCCCTTACATCTCAATACACACATATCCCCACACACAGAACATCAGTGGTTACCTGGAGCCTGAGATCAGATCAGATCAGATCAGTTGCTCAGTCGTGTCTGGCTCTTTGTGACCCCATGAATCGCAGCAGGCCAGGCCTCCCTGTCCATCACCAATTCCCGGAGTTCACTCAGACTCACGACCATTGAGTCAGTGATGCCATCCAGCCATCTCATCCTCTGTCGTCCCCTTCTCCTTCTGCCCCCAATCCCTCCGCACATCAGAGTCTTTTCCAATGAGTCAACCCTTCGCATGAGGTGGCCAAAGTACTGGAGTTTCAGCTTTAGCATCATTCCTTCCAAAGAAATCCCAGGGCTGATCTCCTTCAGAACGGACTGGTTGGATTTCCTTGCAGTCCAAGGGACTCTCAAGAGTCTTCTCCAACACCACAGTTCAAAAGCATCAATTCTTCGGCGTTCAGCCTTCTTCACAGTCCAAATCTCACATTCATACATGACCACAGGGAAAACCATAGCCTTGACTAGACGAACCTTTGTTGGAAAAGTAATGTCTCTGCTTTTGAATATGCTATCTAGGTTGGCCATAACTTTCCTTCCAAGGAGTAAGCGTCTTTTAATTTCATGGCTGCAGTCACCATCTGTAGTGATTTTGGAGCCCAGAAAAATAAAGTCTGACACTGTTTCCACTGTTTCCCCATCTATTTCCCATGAAGTGATGGGATCGGATGCCATGATTGTCATTTTTTGAATGTTGAGCTTTAAGCCAACTTTTTCACTCTCCACTTTCACTTTCATCAAGAGGCTTTTTAGTTTCTCTTCACTTTCTGTCATAAGGGAGGTGTCATCTGCATATCTGAGGTTATTGATATTTCTCACGGCAATCTTGATTCCAGCTTGTGTTTCTTCCAGTCCAGCGTTTCTCAAGATGTACTCTGCATATAAGTTAAATAAACAGGGTGACAATATACAGCCTTGACGAACTCCTTTTCCTATTTGGAACCAGTCTGTTGTTCCTTGTCCAGTTCTAACTGTTGCTTCCTGACCTGCATACAAATTTCTCAAGAGGCAGATCAGGTGGTCTGGTATTCCCATCTCTTGAAGAATTTTCCACAGTTTATTGAGATCCACACAGTCAAAGGCTTTGGCATAGTCAATAAAGCAGAAATAGATGTTTTTCTAGAACTCTCTTGCTTTTTCTATGATCCAGCAGATGTTGGCAATTTGATCTCCAGTTCCTCTGCCTTTTCTAAAACCAGCTTGAACATCAGGAATTTCACGGTTCACATATTGCTAAAGCCTGGCTTGGAGAATTTTGAGCATTACTTTACTAGCGTGTGAGATGAGTGCAATTGTGCGGTAGTTTGAGCATTCTTTGGCATTGCCTTTCTTTGGGATTGGAATGAAAACTGACCTTTTCCAGTCCTGTGGCCACTGCTGAGTTTTCCAAATTTGCTGGCATATTGAGTGCAGCACTTTCACAGCATCATCTTTCAGGATTTGAAAGAGCTCAACTGGAATGCCATCACCTCCACTAGCTTTGTTCATAGTGATGCTTTCTAAGGCCCACTTGACTTCACATTCCAGGATGTCTGGCTCTAGGTCAGTGATCACACCATCGTGATTATCAGGAACGTGAAGATCTTTTTTGTACAGTTCTTCTGTGTATTCTTGCCATCTCTTCTTAATATCTTCTGCTTCTGTTAGGTCCAGGAGCCTGAGAAACCTAGAGTAAAACTTTAGGAGCAAGTGTCTGTTAAGACTTGTCAGCTGTAATGATAAAGCAGCTCTGAAATTTTAATGTGAGTTGATGGGAAAATGAGATTTGACTTAATAACACCTTGACTTTCTATCATACCTTTCTCCTTTTTAAAGGCACAGGATTCTCATAACATACTATGAGACTAGTTGTATGTAAATTTATAAAACGTCAGAACTGAAAAAGTTCTTAGCTTTTATCTTATCTTCTCTTCATAGTGGCAGATACATGTTGATGTATGGCAAAACCAATACAATATTGTAAAGTAAAAATTAAAAAAGAAAAAGAAAATAAAAAAATAAAGATAAAGAAACCAAGGTTCAGAATTTGGATGAAAAACCTTAGAGCAAATGTACAAAATGGAAGAAGCACTGATTGTGGTTAGAATCAGATGAATTTGAGATTCAGCTCTGCCACTCTTCAACTGTATAAACATCCTTGAGCAAATAATTTAAGTTCCTTGAGTCTCAGTTTTCTCACCTGTAAAATATGAAACACTATGCCTAATTTTTTGACATGTTGTATAGATTCAGTGAAACTATGTTTGGAAAATACCTAGCACAGTATTGGGCACAAAGCAAGTACTCAACTGGAGATAGTTCTATTCTTGTAGGATAGTCTACAATGAAGAGAGACACATATATCACCAGGAATACATTTATTAATTGAAGCAATGTGTACCAGTACATAAAGAAGGGAGACTGTTGGCCAAGCTTAAAAAATATAGCTTACTACAGTAGTAATACCATAGTAATATTGTTTACTAGGGTAAGCTGAACCCAGGGTAGACAAGGAACAAGCAGGGAAGCTGGACAAAAACTCAAGGAGCCACAGGAACTGCAGACTTGTTCATTTTCTCTGGGCAACAGCAACCAGGGATCCTCAGGTAGGACTTACATACTTGTACAGAACGAGAGTGACTTGTGGCCAAGGGGGTACAATGTGATGCACATGCACAGTGCTACAAGTGATCCCAGGTGTTACATAACCATGCAAAGTCTGCAAAGTCATTGTTTACAGAACAAAGGGTGATAAGGCATGAGGAAGTGGGGGGAGAGAGGCTTACTGACAATATTTTGTTAATTTCTCCACATCCTTTTTTCATTTCCCCACATTCCATTCCATCAGGGTCTCTTGTCCCACAGAATATGTAGGTTCTGCCCTCTGCAGCATCTTCCTAGCACATACTGCCACCACTTACATCTGCATACCACCACAACAGTAGAGTCTACAAAAACAAACCACTAGGGTGCAAGCTATACTCCAATACAGAACAAAACCCAAAGCCAGGTACTGGACAAGCTGGCCTACCATTCCTGCAATGGGTCTCCAGTAACCCATTGTATGTCTTTTCTTGTGTCATGTGCTATAATGCTACTGTAATTTTTTTTATGATTATCTGATATATACACATAACATTCTGTAACCAGTAATGCACACACACCACCTTATGTGAAAGTTAACAAATTAAGGGCCATTCAATTCGGCAAAACTGTTTGCCTTATGTGCTACATAAGCCTAACAGGGTTAAGGTGTGCTGTGTATAATTCAAAGCATAGGCAGTATTCAAAGCAAGGGCAGTAATTTGCGCCTCACTAACTATAGCTACTCCTTGGCACAAAAACAGGGCCAAGGGGTAGTACCACCAGTGAGTCTATTTCACTCTGTATCACACACGAACTGTGTTCCAATTGACAGTTCTGTGTGGCATAGTTGCACATACTGAGGCAGGCAGGTAGAGCTGGCCTCATGTGCACTCTCCCATCCAATTCCCATGTAAGTGTAGCCATCTGTAAGATCGACATATGCACAGAGTGCCATGAGGGACAAGGGTTACACTATTGGCCTCTCCATAGCCCAGATTAATGCTAACATTAACACACAGAGACAGGGATGCCCAACCTACCGGCTCAGAACCATTCCTTTTTTCCACTCAAAGGGGTGCAATGTCCCATAATTCAACACTCATAGCTGGAAACCAGGAGTACATGTTCTCCTTGGGGGCAAAGCATACATCTTGCATGATCAGGTGCTTTGTTTCATTCCATTCAGCCATGTTCTGCTCCAACCAGAAAGTGCTGTGTTTCCAGGTCCAGTTAGTCACAGTCATAGGCTGAATGCTCCAGGGGAGTTCCACGGCAGCTCCAACAGGGAGCTCAGTGCAGACCCAACATACCAACACATTTTGTACTGTTGTGTAGGTATGTGCCCAATTTACAATCATATTGGTCATGATACACCTACAGGCAGAAAGACAAAGAGGCACCAGGACAGCTAATTCCTTTCCATCTAACAGAACACATGCAAGCTTTGTGTCTTGGGAGAGAACAGTTCCTGGCACTGGAAGTTTACCTGGCTTTATATACCACACCTTGTTTGCCTGATAACAGGGGAACTCATGAAAGGCCACAGGGAGAGTACGAATGCACCTTTCAGCACCAAGGTGGCTCTTTGAAATCCCAGCCTTGTAACTCACACATGAGGGGGCCAGATGCTTGTCAGCCAGGATACAACGTGGAACTCATGTTGTAGCCTTTGCCCCCATGGGGCTAGGAAAGCTACCCACTGCATGTGCAGTGCCTTTCTCTTCCATGGCCAAGTCCAGTCCACTGTTTGTCCTTGTGAAATCCCAGTTGGAGCTGGCAACAAGATATTACCTTGGGTTCCCCATCCAGGTTTTAACAGAACATCTGCTGTTATCACTTGCAGTTGAATAGTTGTCACAACAGGATGCAGAAGAGCCTCCACAGGGGTAACACCACTCCTAAGAGGTTTTTCATTAAGGACCTGCAAAACCACCCATAGGCATCGGGCCCATCCCTTCAAAGAGGGGGTATCAATAGACATCTGTAGACCTCACTTCAGCAAGCCATTATATCACTCAATCATATCTGCTGCCTGTGGGTGGTATGGGACATGAAATATTCGTTTTATTCGAGGTCTTTGTGCCCATTTCCAGACATCCTCTCTGGTGAAATGTGTACCTTGGTCAGTTTCTGTGATTAGAGAATGGCTGTACAGGGCTGTCAGTCAGTCAAGTGCCTTAAGTGTACAGTGCTGATCAGTGGCCTTTCATGGCCAAGAAACCAGCAAACCTGTAGTTGTGTCTACACAGAGCAAAGTTGGCATTGTTTGATGTTGGCAAAGGCCCTATAAAGTCTACTTGCCATTGAGTCAGAGGAACCCTTTCTCTTACCATGTGTCCATCAGTGGCTGCCAGCCTGTGGGGAGAGAAGTCCTCCTGGGCACATGTGGAGCAGTCATGATAGGCATCTGTTATCTCCCTCTAGGAAACAGGACAATCACATCTTTTGGCAACTGCCCACATGTTTTTTGTTCTTGCACGATGCAGGCACCAGTGGAGCCAAGCTGCTACCTCATTAGGAGGGGCTTGCTCCACCCACTGGACACATACTAGCACATGGACTTCATCATTCCCCAGGCTCCCCATAGGCAGATGCCCAGTTACATGTACTACTGTTATGTCTTTTTCATGTCTTAAGTCCCATAAGTCTTGCCACATGGCTTATCCCCACAGGAGTCTGTGGCCTACTAGCCACTGCTGTGTATTCCAGATAGTGATCCATAGGGTTAGGCCTCTGTAAACTGCACAACTATCAGTACAGATAGTGAGGGGCACTGCTTCATTCTTAGCCACCATCCAGACAGCACATAACTCAGCCAACTAGCTGCTTTCATCGACTCTGGTGTCAAACCACATGGTGCCTGTAGCAAGATGGATAGCAATGGCAGTCCTGGAAGAGGCTTGACCTCTAACAGATCCATCAGTTTACCAGGCTTGGGCATCTACTTGGGGTTTACCTTCTCTAAATGGAGAGGGTTCCGGCTCTGTCATTGTTGGGGTGTTTCCCAACGTTTCCACTGTGAATGTAACAGATCCTAGACTATGCTGCAACTCTTGTGACAATGAGCTGGAAGATAAGGAGCTCCTTTGTTCTAGGGATGCTCCCCACTTGGCCAAGTCCGGGGTTTGTGACTCTCCTGTCTTGGGAGATGATACCCAGTAGTGTAGCCAGCCCACTCTAGGACATGTTGCTTTGACAAGCTCCAGGACCTTCCCTGTGATAGCCTCTGTAGACAACAAAGTGGCATACACAGCTGCTAACTGCTTCTCCACCAAGGAGAACCTTGTTTCTGCCCCTTTCCACAATTAGGACCAAAATCCCAAAGGAGAGTGCAGTGGTTCTTGTCATTGCCACAAATCCCATCCAAACCCTTCCTGGGCAACACGTACATCTAACTCAAAGGGCTTAGTGGTATCCACAACCTGCAATGCCTGGGCCTGCTGCACTGCTTGCTTAGTGGCTTAGAATGCCTGTTCCACAGTATCTGACCATTCCCAGGTGAATCCCTTCTTTATCAGAAAGTATATGGGACATGCCCGTTGGGCAAGGTGAGGTACAAATGTCTTCCAATAGCCCAAGAGGCCTATTATAGGTTTGTAACTGAACCAGTTATAGGTTATTGGAGCATTTGTATTTTATCAACCACCACTTCTGGTATAACTTTTGTCTTACCTGACCAGACAAATCCTAAGAACTTGACAGATAACCCAGGCCCTTGGATTTTTGTGGCATTCACAGCCCACCCACATGATTCCAAATCGTTTATAAGCTCTGGTGTACACTGTACTGAATCTGCAAAAGAATCAGAGGTTACTAACACATCATCATTATAACGAAACAATTTCACCGATGTAGGGCATTTCAATTTCCCCAAGTCTCTTGCAACCTGCTCATGACATATCGGGCTATGCAGATACGCTTAACGAAGGATCTGAAATGTCCACTGACATGGCTCCCAAGTGAATGCAAATTGATCTTGAGTCTCAGCAGCTATAGCTACGGAGAAAAAGGCATTAGCTAAGTGTACCACATAGTGATAAGTGCCTAGCACTGTGGTCAATTTGTCCATCAAGTCATGGATCGAAGGCATGGCAGCATGAATAGGTGGCAACACTTTATTCAGTTCTCTATAGTCCACAGTCATCCATAATGAGCCATCAGGCTTTCAAATGGGGCACACAGGGGAATTAAATGGACTTTGTGCAAGCAGTACAATTTCCACTTTCACCAGCTTGGCAATGGTGGCATGGTCATGGTCACCTGGTAGAAGATATTTTCTCATAGTCACTACCCTCCAGGGTGTTGGCAATACCTGTGAGGGATGCTTTGCATATGCCCTCACAACGGCCTTCACCACAGGCACTTGGAGATGGAATTCCCCCCAAAGGTCTGTAGCATTAAGCCTTGAAGAATATCTATGTCCAAAATTAAGTCATTGGGATTGGGGACACACACACAGTGTACATTCACACAGGAACTTGTTCAATTCTAAAGGTAAAGACACGGCTTTTACAATTTGGTCACCATAGCCATCAATGTGTGCTCTGCTGCTAAGTCACTTCAGTCGTGTCTGACTCTGTGCGACCCCATAGATGGCAGCCCACCAGGCTCCCTGTCCCTGGGATTCTCCAGGCAAGAACGCTGGAGTGGGTTGCCATTTCCTTCTCCAATGCATGAAAGTGAAAAGTGAAAGTGAAGTCATTCAGTCATGTCCGACTCTTTGCAATCCCACGGATTGCAGCCCACCAGGCTCCTCTGCCCATGGGATTTTCCAGGCAAGAGTACTGGAGTGGGGTGCCATTGCCTTCTCCAATGTGTGCTCTAGGACCAAGGAATTGCTCTTGTTTGCCATAAATTAGGCTGCATTCAGCACCAATATCAATCAGAGTCATTACTCTTTGTACATTAGCCAGTGACCAGTGGATTGCAAGTTCTACATGGGGCCTCTTGTCCTTGCATGGGCTCTCTGTGCAGACACCTTGGCCTGAGCCCTATTCAAAGCAAAACAAAGCATTGGCAGGACCATCTCTAAATGGCATAAAGTCCCTTAACTGAATTGCCCATACCTCATGCTGTGAGTGATTCTCATACTTGGTAAACTGTTTTTCTGGACTCAAATGCTTCCATAGCTCTAAGCGTATAGCATTGGGTTGTTTATCAATTATATTTTTGTCAGCTCCCACTGCCAGCAAATCAGCCCACATTTGCACTTGTGTCACCCAGGTGGGGCCTTTACCAGCTTGGCCCCTCTTTGGGGTCTTCACATTCCTAACACCTTTGGCCTTCTGCCACTCTTCTGCTTCTCCCAAGCTAGCCATCATCAAGGTTACCTCATACATAGGGCATCCCACATAAGACACAAGTATAACAAGCAGGGATCCAAAATAGGTAGATGGAGCATTGTTCAAAATGATCTTACACACCTCCAGTAACACCTCCAGATGCTCATCACCTGGGCCTTGGGTATTTAGTTTGAACATCACCTGTCTCATGCCCAGCTCTTTCATTACCTGGGTCAACTCGGCATATGTATGCCACTTACTCACAGTATGCCTGAGCTCTCCCACATTCGCCTACACAGTGCAGATGGCAGCATTAATCCATTCCATCAGATAATGTGTTTAGTTAGGGGCACCCTGCATTATCTGCCAAGCATTCTTCAACCTTTGTCTCCACAAGGGGTGCCTGGTTAGAGATGCTAGCCATTCTACCTAATCCCCAGAACAAAGAATAACATCCACCTCTGTGTCCCAAAGTCACAAAACCCATGCTGCCAAGGGTTCCCTGTGTGTTTGCCAAAACAGCTGACCCAAGTTGACCAAATCTGCATGAGTATATGGTCGATATGTCATGAACTCAGTCACACTGGGAGCCCCTTGTGGATGCTCCCCGCTCCCCAGGCCATAGGATGCTCATGCTTCACTTTCTGCTGCACAACAGGTCGCTGATAAGCAACAATCTGTGGGCTCACAACACTCATCATCAGCTCTCAATACCTAATAATGTGAGGCTCCATGTTCCTTAAGGCAATGCAGCTCTTGATCCAGCATGCGTATTTGTTGCTCCAGCTCCTCTGCTGTCTCTGAAGTTCATGCACTTATGCAGCATCACAGAGAGCACCATCCATATTTGCCTTCAAGGAAATCAACAAAATCCACCCACATTGCCAGCAACAGTATATGCCACTTTGTCCAGCAATCAAGAATTTACTGCCTGCAACACATCTTCAATACTATCCAGTGACCCATCCACCATCTCCCAGTCTTCCAAGGGGGCCCACGTGGAGAGAAACATAGCCATTAGGTACCACATACTGTGTGGTAGCCACTGGCTTCCTCATTCAATTGGAGCCCCAGGCTCCCCTACCTATTGGGTATCCTGCTGACTATGCCAATTGTCTTGCTTCTCATACTGTTTGCTGAACCCAGGGTAGATAAGGCACACATTGGGAAGCTGGAAGAAAACTTGAGGAGCTGTAAGAACTGCAGACATGTTTATTCTCTTTGGGCAACAGCAACCGGGGGTCCTCAGTTAAGAGTTACATATTTGTTTTGTACAGAACAAATTGGCTCATGGCCAAACTGGTACAATGTGATGAGCATGCACAGTGCTACAAGTGATCTCAGCTGTTACATAACCATGCAAAGTTATTGTTTACAGAACACAGTATGATAGGGCATGAGGGAGTGGGGCAGAAAGCCTGACAGACACCATTTTGTTAATTTCTCCACATTCTTTGTTTTCCCACAACAGTCTTTGATAATAAAACTAGTTTTGGGTTCTGCTAGCCGCCATGCATTTTAGCATTGGGACCTTTTCAATCTTGTGAGAATTTCCCCGTGCCATTAAATATTAGAAAACATAATTTTAGTAGCTACATACTATTTTCATGATACGAATATTTCACATTCTATTGTAAATACACGTTTCTTACAAACTCAGTATAATTGAGCTTAGTGCAGCTATCAACAGCGTAATCTTTCTGCATTGGCAACTTTGTCCCTAGTGTTTATAGCCTATTTTCCTCCAAGGAGGTAGACAGGTGATAAATAATATATTGATAGATAGAACATATTAAAATAATTGTAAATTTTAAGCTTTCAGGTAGAAGAAATTTGTTTTGTCACAATTCACATAACTTAATCATTCCATTACCATTTAGTTCATTTGATGTGAAGTTCATTTGATGGCTATTTGACATAATTGAAGATAGAACAAGAAACTATTCTTCATTACTAAATGCTTGAACAGTTAATACTAGCATGTCTTTCTGCTCTACTCCTTTTGTAATATTGTGACACTCCTGTTTCTAAGTTTTTATTTTTCTAAGTTTTTCTCTACCTTATCAATAAAGGAAATATTTAAAGAATAGACAGAACACAGCTAAACCCATTTTTGGATGTTATTTCATGCCTTTTACCAGGACTAAATTCCAGGAATAATAGAAAAAGGTCTGGTGTTCATCATCAGCCCAGAGACACAACTGGTAATCAATTGGCATTTTGTCTGACTTGAAGCCACAGACCTTGTACATTGATCTGTAATGTTCTCACTTGCATTGCAATGAACTACTTTAGTCAAACATCATGGATTCCCTGCACTGCCACCATGTATCCTGTCCTGAGTTTACTAATGGGAAAAAACTTAAAAATAGGGGGGGTCACAATGTTACAAAAGGAGTAGAGAAGAAAGACCTGTTAGTATGAATTGTTCAAGCATTTAGTAATGAAGAATCAGGCCAAATAGGTAGCCATCAAGTGAACTTGGTTGCAAAGCTGAATCTTATCAATAGTAAAGTGACCTTCTAAATCTAGATGGCAAAACTCAATTTCTTTCTGAAATGTGTAAACCTTCATCCCTTTTATAGTTCTATTTTAGCCAGTGCTTACACAGGAAAAGTGTAACCCTAAAACTAATACTCACTCATTGACACCTTTTTGGAATAGGACTGTCAGTGGGGACTGTGAAAATGCAGCTATCATATAGATATTCCTGGATCCATTCCTTTCTCTATAGATTGCCAGCTAGGCCAGCTGTACTTATGCCTAGTAGTAAAGGACACAGTTGACCAGATTTGACTTCAAGCACTGCCAGCACTGAGTTTGTCACACTAGCTTTCTTTTGAGTTATCAATAACAGAATTCTTTGAAGAGATCCAGAAACACCATTGTAACTGCCAGTATTATGCTATATACCGCTATGAAGTGAAATAAAGTGTTAATGGCTCAGTCGTGTCTGAATCTTTGCAACCCCATGGACTGTATCCCACCAGGCTCCTCTGTCCATGGGATTCTCCAGGCAAGAATACTGGTGTGGTTTGTCATTTCCTTCCCCAGAAAATCTTCCCAACCCAGGGATCAAACCCAGGTCTCCTGCATTGCAGATGGATTCTTTATCATCTGAGCCACCAAGGAAACCCATATACCTCTATAACACTCATCTATAACCTGCATCAGTAAATTAGCACATACCTCCATCCTAGGGTCTCTGGAAAATCTAATAAAACTGTGCATAAGTGGAAACAATGTCAAATATAGAACTCCATAGGAGCAGGAGTGAACATTATCTTTCCATATGCATTGCTCTTTCTCCTTCCCTATATATGACTTCACTGGGGTGACAATACTTTTTTTCTCTGTCTCATGTTCTCCCTACTACTAAACTCAGGACAGGATATGCAGTAGGAATGCAGTTAATTTATGCTGACTGACGGATGTAGCTCAGTAAGATGGAAGCAAGACCATTACAAAACAGTTTAGAGAGGTCTGTGTCCCCAAGTTAGACAAATTTCCAGTTTGTAGCTAGCTGTGTCTTCAGGCTGATGATAAACATTGGGCATTTTCTATCATTCCTGGAAGTTGGTCTTTGTTAGAAGCATTAAATAACATGCTGAATTCTAGTTCAATTTCATGATTTCTCCTTGAATTTTAATTGTTCTACTATCCTTAACCCTATTTTTAAAGACTCAAGGAACATGAGAAGTGTGCATTTCTGAATGATAGAAGACAATAGCTCTGACTACTGTCTTACCAAAAGAAAAATTAAAATAATTGCTTAATCCTTAATCTCCTCTTCTGACAACTCCTACACATTCACAGAGGAAGGCTAATCAGAGCTCAGAGAGGTCAAAGGCTAGTGCATCTAAGCATCAGTGGGCAATAAGTCCCTGACAGTCCATTCAAATTAGACCTCCAAGGGGCATAGTTCTGAAAGGAGCAGCTGGAGACCCAGCTGACATCAGTCACCTCTCTGTAGAATATCACATTACAGCTCTGCAATCCAGATGAATAAATGCAATCCATCTGTGGGGAGTGGCAAGAGCTAGCAATGAACTTAGAAGTAGCAGGAAAGGGGTCTTTCGGAAGTCTCTTAGGAAAAATGTATTTAGGAATAATTTAACTAAGATGATCTCCAAGATAATCCCCAGAGTGTAATTTCCAGGTGTATTGATAAAATCTTGAGGATTTGAAGGATTTAAAATCTTTGAAGGGATTCCAACTGTCCTATAGTCCCAAGTTATCTTAACACTACTTGTCAGAGATTCCAGGATTGCAATATTAGAGATACTTTCATTTGGGCTTTGTGAGACCACAAGTCAAAGCCAAGAAAGCATAACCTAGAATTTAGAAGGATTTTACTTGGCCTTATCATGGTTTTTAAATAAGTGTGTTGAATGCTATTTGGCAAGATATACATTCTTCTGTTATCTACATCACTCATCTTGTGTCACATTCTACCATCTTCCTGCATAACTCAATGCTCCTGAAGAAAATCTCTCAGGTCCCTTCCATCTCTGATAGACCCATGGTCTATAGTCTTGATGAATTAGGTCTCAGGAAAGCCTCCTAGTATATTGGAAATCTGTGTTCTTTTAAATCGTTTTAGAAAACTAAGATCATGGTATCTGGTTCCTTCACTTCATGGGAAATAGATGGGGAAACAGTGGAAATGGTGACAGACATAACTTTTTTGGGATCCAAAATTATTGCAGATGGTGACTGCAGCCATGAAATTAAAAGATGCTTACTCCTTGGAAGGAAAGTTATGACCAACCTAGACAGCATATTAAAAAGCAGAGACATTACTTTGCCAACAAAGGTCCATCTAGTCAAGGCTATGGTTTTTCCAGTAGTCATGTATGGATGTGAGAGTTGGACTATAAAGCTGAGCGCCGAAGAATTGACGCTTTTGAACTGTGGTGTTGGAGAAGACTCTTGAGAGTCCCTTGGACTGCAAGGAGATCCAACCAGTCAGTTCTAATGGAAATTAGTCCTGAATATTCATTGGAAGGACTGATACTGAAGCTAAAACTCCAATACTTTGGCCACCTGATGTGAAGAGCTGACTCAGTTGAGAATACCCTAATGCTGGGAAAGATTGAGGGCAGGAGGAGAAGGGGATGATATAGCATGAGATGGTTGGATGGCACCACCGACTCAATGAACATGAGTTTGGGTAGGCTCCCGGAGTTGGTGATGGACAGGAAGGCCTGGTGTGCTGCGATTCATGGGATTGCAAAGAGTTGGACACGACTGAGCGACTGAACTGAACTGTGGGAATTCCTGCCAGTATGCTGAAGGCAAGATAAAGTGGAAATATTGCAGGAATAAGAGATGGTGTCTATAGATAGAATAGTTGATATGAGTGAAAAAAAAAGGGCAGGAAATATAATGTGTCTCAGTAAAGACACATTTCTGCTTGACATATTTGTTTTTTCCACAGAATTGAGGGTGTGTAAAGGCCAGGAATTTGTGCCTGTGGCCACTTGTCCTCAAGTGGTCTAGTTCTGGAGATACAAAAGTTTTCACTATTAACCAAAATTATCACAAGCATTCTGTGTAACCCAAATAAACATAAGCTGAGAATCCCCTTTCTCACAATCAATGAGCAAAACAAACTCACCTCTGATGAAACTAAGAGATTCCCATAAAGACTTGCCTGCCTTCTGTGGCAGACAATCTTCATAGCAGTTTTATTCTCATAAGAGACATGATAAACTTCAAAGTATTCAAGGGAACCTGATATTAATACAATCAGGTTCACAAAGACATGTAAAAGTGCCTTTATATAAATAGATACAATTTATACCAAACTGGAAAATAGATGTCCCAATGGCTCTCACTTTTTTATTTTTTGATCTCCCTCTCAGGTTATGATAATAATCAAGTACATATAATAGTAGAATGTGTATCTAATATTAGCTGAGATTTTATTATTTGCTGAGATAATGCTTTATCTATTTAATAATCCTTTATCCTAGTTGTCATTTCTATCATCCCCATTTTATAGATGTGACAACTGATTTCTGAGAGGTTAAATAAATTGTCTGTTATTTTTAAGTAATATAGCCAGAAATTGAACCCAGATTTGTCTGCCAAAGCCTGTTGGGCTTTATCCTGCTACAGAATGTATTTAATATATTGGACTGTTTCTCATAATGATGCAACCATCAAGACAAGAAGTCTTCCACACATTTTAATTCAAACATGAAGTAATAACTATGGTATTTCTAAAAAGTACTGGTATTTTCAGCACCTTCAGGTGGTAAAGATCCTTTGAAGTTGAACCTTTAACCCAGTGAAGGCATTCCACAGGAGCTCTAATGGATGATCACTTAGCTTCTGCTTGTAATGAGGAGCTTACTACTTGTTAACTCCTTGCTATCAAAAGTTGACATGAGTTTTTCTGTGGAAATCTGAAAAAAAATATTTTCAGGAAGTTATCACACTCTTCCCAAGTCTTTTGTCTTTTATTCTGAGCATTATCAATCTCTTCTCCTATTTTCAGATACTTGTTACAGCATCTGTTTACTCATTCACACATTCAAGGATCTATTGAGCACCTTCTATGTGCCAAGTACTATAGAGATCCAGTAGTGCACAAAGTGGATTTTTTTTTTTTTTTTTTTACTAAAGTAGTTATAATGGATCAGGCAGATGAGTAAAGAAATTTCAATTTGTAATTCTGATCATTTTCCTTTAAGTGAAACATAAGACAAAATTAAATTCTAATGTCCATTTCTGACACCAGTGGAAGAGAGAATTGGGGATAAAACAATCATCTCAGTGATTTTATACTTCCTATTCTATGCACATATTACTTTTTCTGGATAAAAAGTTTTTAATCACTGTTAATATATTTGTATCAGTTAACTATTACTGCATAACAAACCATCCCAAATTTCAGTTATTTAAAGAAACAAGCATAGAATAAATGTTTATCAGTAGCAATACTTTTACTTTTATTAAACAGTAGCGATTATTCAAAAGTAATACTAATTTCATTAGTCTACTGATTGGCTAAGCATCTCTACTGATCAGGGAAATGGTTGAATGATCTCAGTTGGTTTTGGCCTTGTGTCTTCAGTAATCTTGCAGGTCACTATGGTCCATGTCTAGGACTCCTTTACATGGTTTCTCAATGTCTGTATTCACATGAAGAGTCAGGGTTTCAAGATAGAGAATAGAAATGTGAAAAGAGGCTAGGCTCTGAATCAGCACATTGTTTTACCTCTTTCAGTCTGTTGACCAAAGCAAATCAGAAGGTCAGCCCAGGCTAAATAACTGAGAACTAGATTCCATCACTCGAGGATAACTGGGGCAAAATCAACTGCCAAGGGCATGAATATAGGGACAGCTGGATAAGTGAGCCTTTTTTTTTTTTTTTTTTTTTTTTTGCATTCAATCTACTATAGTATTTGAATTGGATGTTCTTAAAAGCAAATCTATAGATTACATTTTCCCTGGTTCCAATCAACAGACAAAAAACCACCTTGTTTAGGAAAAAAAAAAAAAAAAAAAAACAGTTGTGACCTTGCATTCCTCATCATTCAGAATCTAGCAGCAGACCTACTCTATGCCACAACGCCAGACCAATGCTGCCCAAGTGCTATATAGAGTTTGATTAGAATGCCATAACTGCCCCCAAAAGAACAACTGAGAAGCAGAGACTCACTTTCTCTCCATCAGGGAAACCCAGTGAGAACTGAAAACTCTCTCTTATAGTTTGAATTCTTACACGTGCACAAGGAGCACCAGGAAAGTCACATAGCTCCAAAAGTCTAGTGTACAGTATGTCAGGATTACGACAGGATAGAACTCAAGCCCTGATCTTATAGGGCTAGAAATTTTATTGAAATTCATTCCTAAGCCTCTTCATTCTTAGTTAATCAATGTGATTCTTTATCAGGTAACCTGAAAAAAAGGAAACCTTGGGAAACCAGGTGAAGAAACAACTTTGAAAACTTTGCAGAATTACTTAACTGCAGTGGCTCTCAATCCTGGTTGCACATATTTACCCAAAGAAGCTTAAAGAAAATATTGTTGCTCTGGTACCAGTTCCCATGTATTCTGATTTAATCAACATGGATTGGGCCCTGATGAACATTTTATAAAAGCAACTCCATGTGATTTTAATATTCAACGTAGGTTGAGAACTACTAGAAAATCTAGCTAACTTAGAACTATTTCATTTAAATATTAATTATATTGAGGTCTGCAATTGTTCCTTGTCAATTCTTATGTCTAAATTGGCCCAACCTAGAATAATGACACTTTCTGGTCCTAGTTAGAAATATTAAGTGCTTACCTCACTGGAATAGATATACAATGTTTATTGTCTATTTACTGAGCCCTTACAATTTCTTCCATATAACTCTTCAGATTTAGAGAGAGTCTATGAAGCAAGTACCACTATGTTATTTAACTTAATCTTCAAAATAACTCTGTATGAGATAGACATCATCATCCTCATATTACTTTTGTGAAAAAATTGAGGTTAAGAAAGGAAAAGGTATTTGCACACATAATAAAAATAGTAAATGGGAGATGTGTGATTTAAACCTAGGAAAGAAGACCCATAAATATCTGCATCATAAAATATATATTTGTATTCATTTATTCCCAAACAACCACAACAAATATCATGCAAACATCAATTAAGGGAGTGCCAGTGTAGAGTGTTTTAGAATATACCAGTAGAGCACCTTATTCCCAAATATCTTCCTTATTCATCTGTTTTAGAACTTGAAATTCTTACCACTAGAGATAAATAAAACTTCTAAATCACACATCTTAAGGAGTAGCAAGGGTTTCTGTTTTGCTTTGTTTTAGTATTCACTGGTTAGTTTCATCTGTGAGAAATGTGATAAGCAATTTGCTACTGATAATACACCTTTATTATTACTTTTTATTGTTTTTTAATATAAATTTTCTTTTTTCCAGTTTTATTTAATTATTTATTTTACTTCACAATATTGTATTGGTTTTGCCATACATTAACATGAATCCACCGTGGGTGTACATGTGTTCCCCATCCTGAACCCCTCTCCCACCTCCCTCCCCAAGCCATCCCTCTGGGTCATCCCAGTGTACCAGCCCCAAGCACCCTGTATCATGCATCAAACCTGGACTGGTGATTTGTTTCACATGTGATAATTTACATGTTTCAGTGTCATTCTCCCATAGCATCCCACCCTTGCCCTCTCCCACAGAGTCCAAATGACTGTTCTATACATCTGTGTCTAATTTTTATTGTTAATAAATTGAATGAATAGTTAACATACACAATGAAAAAATTGCTTTTGTACATAAAAGCAGACTCAAAACTTTCCTTAAATAAATGTCACTATTATTTGTATTTGTATAATCTTCTTGAGTAAAATAATCAGCATTTGAGTGAAACACAAATATGTAAGTGCTAGTATAGATTATCTATTACGTACTTAGTAGCTAAAATGCCTTCAACATTTTTGAGTCTAAGTGATTCTCATTTGGGAATGTGTATGTGTAGAGGGAAGAAAATACCAGATGTGGAGATGTTTCAGATTACCTGTAAAATTTTGAGGGGGCTTTTAAAAACTTTTATTGAGATATAGTTGATTTACAATGTTCTGTTAGCTTTGAGAAATGGATTACTTCCTGCTATATCAATAAACAAGGATGTCACAGCCATCAGTGATCCCACCTTGCCAAATTTGAATTTATGAGCCCAGAGGGAACTCAGGAAGAACAATACCTGCTATCTGGCAGCCATCACCACTCCCTACCATAAGCACTGAGGACCTCAGTTCGGTGTGATGTGAAAAAAAGCAGGATACTGGCCTCAGATAGCTAAGATGCATATGAAAAGAATGATTTTAGTGAGTCCAGACTCTTGGGTCTTCCCATACATGTGCTTAGTCACTCAGTCATGTCTTATTCTTTATGAACCCGTGGATGGTAGCCTACCAGATTCCTCATCCATGGGGATTCTCCAGGCAAGAATACTAGAGTGGGTTGCCATGCCCTACTCCAGGGGATCTTTCCAACCCAAGGATCAAACCCAGGTCTCCCACATTGCAGGTGGATTTTTTTATCAGCTGAGCAACCTGGGAAGCCCTGAACATAGAAAGGCACTAAATTCCTTCACTTGATATCTAGTTTTCCTTAATTAAAAATAATCTATTTATGTTCAGACTACCTGCCTTTTGCTGCAGTCCTCTATATAACCTGACTCTTCCACATCCCACCCCCACACCAAGCTCCCTTCTGCCTCCTCAGAGCCATTCTTTCAGGGTGACATGAGATGCCATCTCCCAAACTTGAAGTTCTAAATATTCCCACCAAATAAAATATAACTCTCAGTTTTTCAGTTCAGTTCTGTTCAGTTGCTCAGTCGTGTCCAACTCCATGGACCTCATAGGCTGCAGCATGCCAGGCCTCCCTGTCCATCACCAACTCCTGGAGCTTACTCAAACTCATGTCCATTGAGTCAGTGATGCCATCCAACCATCTCATCCTCTGTCTCCCGCCTTCAATCTTTCCCAGCATCAGGGTATTTTCAAATGAGTCAGTTCTTCACATCAGGTGGCCAGAGTATTCGAGTTTCAGCTTCAGCATCAGTCCTTCCAAAGAATATTCAGGACTGATTTCCTTTAGGATGGACAGGTTGGATCTCCTTACTGTCCAAGGGACTCACAAGCATCTTCTCCAACACCACAGTTCAAAAGCAGCAGTTCTTTGGCCCTTTGTTTTCTTTATTGTCCAACTCTCACATCTATACATGACTACTGGAAAAATCATAGCTTTGACCAGATGGAACTTTGTTGGCATAGTAATGTCTCTGCTTTTTAATATGCTGTCTAGGTTGGTCATAACTTTTCTTCCAAGCAGCAAACGTCTTTTAATTTCATGGCTGCAGTCACCATCTGCGGTAATTTTCGAGCCCCCCAAAATAAAGTTTGTCACTGTTTCCCCAGCTATTTGCTATGAAGTGATGGGACTAGATGCCATGATCTTAGTTTTCTGAACATTAAGTTTTAACCCAACATTTTCATTCCCCTCTTTCACTTTCAAGAGGCTCTTTAGTTCTTTGCCTTCTGCCAAAAGGGTGGTGTCATCTGTATATGTGAGGTTATTGATATTTCTCCTGGAAATCTTGATTCCAGCTTGTGCTTCATCCAGTCCAGCAGTTTTTAGGCTGTGACTATTTTTTTAGTCAATAGTTGCTATATTATTATTTTTTAATTATTTGCTGTATGGTTTCTTACAAGATATTGAATATAGTTCCCTTTACTATACAGTAAATTCTTCTTGTTTATCTAATTTATATATGATAGTGTGCATCTGTTCATGACATGCTCCTGTTCAATTGTCAAGTTGTGTCTGACTCTTCGAGACTTCATGGACTGTAGCATGCCAGGCTTCCCTGTCCCTTGCCATCTCCCAGAGTGTGCCCAAGTTGATGTTCATTGCATCAGTGATGTTATCTAACCATCTCATCCTCTGTCACCCTCTTCTCCTTCTGCCTTCAATCTTTCCCAGCTAACAAACTTTTCCAATGAGTCAGCTATTCGCATCAGGTGGCCAAAATATTGCAGCTTCAGCATCAGTCCTTCCAATGGGAATATGTTATTGACATGCTCCCAGCTAAACTGACATTTCTCCAAAGAAGACATACAGATGGCCATGATGCACATGAAAAGATGAACAACATCATTAAATATGAGAGAAATACAAATCAAAACTAGAATGAGATATCACTTGACACTAGTCAGAATGGCCATCACAAAAATGTCTATAAATCATAAATGCTGGAGGGGATGTGGAGAGAAAGGAACACTCCTACACTACTGGTGCTAAAGTAAATTGGTGCAGCCTCCATGGAGAACACTATGGAGTGAGAAATGGAGTATTTCCTGCCATATAGGTAAACAAGGATGGCACAGTTATCAGCTTTTAGCTCTCCAATATGAGCCCTAAGGGCATTGGGGAATGAGAAGAATACCTGCCATTTGGCAGGGGTCAGACTGTAGCCACCCCCTATGGTGAACTTCAAATAAGTTTTTCACGATGTGAAAAACAGGGTACTGGCCCCAGATAGCTTAGATGCATATGAAATAAATGATTTAATTGAGCCCAGACTCTTACATCTTCCCATCCATAGAAAATTACAAAATTCCTTACTTTGAGATATCTGGCTTCCTTTAATTAACATTTTTTTTTAATGTTCAGACTACCTGCCTTTTGTTGTAAAACTTCCATATAACCTGGCTTCTCCCCTTGCCTCCTCAGAGCAGTTCTCTCAGGGTGACTTGATATACTGTCTCCTGGGCTTGATGTCCTAAAAATTCCCACTGAATAAAACATAACCCTCAACTTTTAGGTTGTGATTATTTTCAAGTCAATAGGAGATTCCTTAAAACAAACAAACAAACAACAACAACAACAAAAAAAACCTAAGAAATAGAGTCACCTGTGTGATTTTTGAAAACTACCCCCCCTTATATTGTCATATACAGCTGTTATATACACATTGTTACATACTCTCTCATTGAAGCATGACAACCTCCATTGAAAATAAACAATCTGGTTCAAAAGTACGCATGGGGTGGGGTCTTATCCAAAGCCATAGAGCAGTTTAGAGAAAAATAACAAAATTCACATTCCCGCCAAGATTCTTTATGCAATATCAACTATTCTATTAAAACACAAAATACCCTGAGAGGATAACATTCTCGCTCATGTATTAGAGTTAGGATCAACTTGAATAAATTATTTTATATACAGAAAGAGGACAGTAAAATAACTTTCCCATAAGAAGATATGCTTAGGAAGAGGAATGGACTTAGGTATAAGGAGTGGATGGATGAAATTAGCAAAGAAAGCTAAGAAGACAAGCTTTAAATATTTTTCCATCTAGCCTAGGATCTTCTCTGCATTCAGGTGAAGATTTTGTTCTGTCAGTTAACATCGTCTGGAGGTATCCCCTTCTTCGCTCTCATATGCCCTTGAAATAACCAAGGAAGAATAGAAAATATGTATAACTTTTCAAACTATTTCTACAATGGAATTATAGTTATTCATTGGGATTTATAATGCAAGGGCCTTGGAACTTTAAAAGAAGAGTGACTCACTTAGTGCTTGATTTTTTTTTTTTTTTTTTAAGACTGAAGATCTCAAAGTTAATCGCTGTTTTAGCCTAAGGAGATGGTGACAGTTGTTATGCTAAGTACTTTTGCTTTTAATGAGTAAAAGACTTAAATGAATAAATAGTCTCATAAAAATGCATGCAAATTGCAGTGCTTAATTTACTGCTATCCTGAGCTACAGAGCTTTTTGCACCTTTCTTTTTAAATGTCTTTATGGTTATGACTTCATTATATTGAAATGCATGGTTTGTTCTTCCCTATTTATGAATTGGACTTGGCAAGCCCCTTTGGGTTGCATATGAATAGAGTAAGGTGAAATGTTTGCCTTGCATATTTAGGGGAGCTATCAAAAACTGTAGATAATTGAACTAGAAATAATCTTGAAAATTGTTTAAGTATATTCAGTATTCCAAATTGCCCAAAGAGTGGCATTTCATGTAATCTGTATTTAATATTCCAGAAAGGTTAAAAAAAAAAATCACTTTCAAAATTGTTTAGCTAAGTGTATAGTACTTATTGTGTCCAAAATAGATTTTTAAATTACTTATTGTATTTGAGGATGATAACATCTTTCTTAGTGGTAACCTGAGATTTTGATTTTCTGATGTAGAAATGGAGAGTGAGTGGTCATTTCAATAAGTGTTTCTTTCTCTAAAATAGTTTTTAGTATTCTCTACTTTAACATTTTCCATTGGTCTCCCTTTGTTCCTTTCATATTTCCCATATGACCCAACTCCATTTTGTATTTAGCACATTGTAGTGTATTTTGTAGATGCTCAGTAAATGTTTACTGGCTGAAGAAAGCAAGGAAACAAAGAAGGAAAGAAGGAAAAAGGAAGAAAAGAAGGAAAAGTAGGACAACAAAAGGAAGGATGAGAGGAAAGGAGAGAAAAAAAGAAAAAAAAAGGAAAGAGAAAAAGGCTAAATTACTTTCCCTACAATAAACTTATTAATATAAAATCAGTATTAGCTATTTATATAAAATAGCTATATAAGAATTTGGGAAAGTTTTGTTATATTGAATGAAAATTTAAAAAGAAAAAAAAACTGAAGTTTCAATATGACTACTACCATTTTATTTTTGTGTCATATGTTGATAAACAATAAGCTTCACTGACATCATTCTTTAGTGAATTTGTGTTTATTGAAAGAAGATATAAAAATAACTTGAAAAAGAATAGATACCTGCATATGTAAGGTATTATTCGAAACGAGGCAATGAAGAAAGGAAGACGACCTCAACGGTGACAGGTTACCTTTATTTACACAAGGAGGGGCGACAGTCAACCTAACAACCAGGCTGAGCATGCGAGGGATCAGGGAGGCTTCATATTTAAGGGAACGTTTGTGGAAACGATAAGGGAGGTTTTTAGTCAGGCTTTGTGTAATTTTTCGCTGAGATGGCAGTTGCAATTGAGCTTGGGGTGGGAAGGTCAGGCAGGGGTGGAGGGCCCCGGGTTGATGCATTCTGCCTGGTGTATTGGGGTGGGGCTTAAAGTTCAGTTTTGTTGTCCCCGAAGTCAGGTGGTTCAGCAAGGGCCCTTGAAGTCCTTATATTTTTTTTCCAGGCCTGATGTCAGTGAAGGCCTCTGAAGTCTTTATCTTCTTTTCTAGGCCCAGGAACTCCTTCAATATACACATAACTGAATCACTTTGAAACTAACACAGCACTGTTAATCAAGTATGCTCCAATATAAAATAAACATTTTGAGAAATATTATAAAATTATATTTATATATTAAAAATCAAGTTTTTCTTTATTATATTATTTTAATTTTTCAAATTATTGTTATATTTTTAAAGAATTTAATGAAATATAGCTGATTTTCAATGTTGTGTTAATTTCAGGTGTACAACAAAGTGACTCACTTATGTAAACTGTTCTCCATAGTGTCTGTATTAATTTACATTGCCATTGACAGTAGAGGAGGGTTTCTTTTACTCCACACCCTCTCCAGCGTTTATTATTTATAAACTTTTTGATGTTGCTCATTCTGAATGCTGTGAGGGGGCATCACATTTTGCAGTATGATAATGGCACAAAAACATAAATACAGATCAATGGAGTAGGAGAGAAAGCCCAGGAGTTAACACCCATGCATATGGCCAATTAATCTATGACAAAGGAGGTAAGAATATACAATGGAGAAGAGCCAGTCTCTTCAATAAGTGCCGTGCAGAAAACTAGAGAGCTTCATGTAAAGAATGAAATTAGAATTTTCTCACACCATTTATTATACAAAAATAAGCTTATAATGGATTAAAAACATAAATGTAAGACTGGATACTATAAAAATTTCTAGAGGAGAACATAGAGCAGTCTTTGACATAAATTATAGCAATAGTCTTCTTGGATCTGTCTCCTAGAGTAATGGAACAATAACAAGAATAAACAAATGGGACCTAATTAAATGTAAAGACTTGCACAGCAAGGGGAGTCATAAATAAAACAAAAAGACAACCTACAGAATGGGAGAAAATATTTGCAAAAAATGCTACTGAAAAGTTGTTGCTGAATCACAAAAAGACGCAGGGATTCTTGGCCTCCGGAGGAGAAGAAATCAATCTGGGGCCAGAGACGAGACTTGATCTCTCAGAGCTTTTGTGTAATAAAGTTCTCATTAATGTACAGAGGAGATAGAGAAAGCTTCTGACATAGGCATCAGTAGGGGGAAGAAAGAGTACCCCCTTGCTAGTGTTAGCAATGGAGTTATATACTCTCCAATTAGTTATTACAATGAATCAAAAGAATGTCTGGAGGTTGTAAGGACCTCACTAGACCTACTCCCATAATTTATTTTTTAAGATAATAGTATTAGCCGGAAGGTTTTTTCCAGAGACTGTCCTCGAGCAGGATACATTATTGTTATATAATCCTGTGGAATGTAGAGGGGAAAAAAAAGTTTGTCCTTTCTTCCTCCTTGAGAATTCCAGACCCCTCTCTCCTTGGGGACCCCTAGACTTCTTATCAACCTGCCTAGGAAATGTCTCTCTCACTACTGATAAGGGATTAATGTTAATGTCCAAAATATACAAATAGCTAATGCAGTTCAATATCAAAAAGACAAACAGTCCAATCAAAAAATTAACAGAAGATTAAAAAAACACTTCTCTGAAGAAGACAAACAGATGGCCAAAAGGCACTTGAAAAGATACTCAGTATCACTAATTATTAGAGAAATGCAAGTCAAAACTGCAAGTGGGCCTTAGGAAGCATCACTATGAATAAAGTTAGTGCAGGTTATGGAATTTCAGTTGAGCTATTTCAAATCCTAAAAGATGATGCTGCACTCAATATGCCAGCAAATTTGGAAAACTCAACAGTAACCACAGGGCTGGAAAAGGTCAGTTTTCATCCCAAAACCAAAGAAAGGCAATGTCAAAGAATGCTCAAACTACTGCAGAATTGTACTCATCTTACACACCAGTAAAGTAATGCTCAAAATTCTCCAAGCCAGGCTTCAACAGTATGTAAACTGTGAACATCCAGATATTCAAGCTGGATTTAGAAAAGACAGAGGAAACAGATAATTGCCAACACCCATTGGATCATCAAAAAACAAAAGAGTTCCAGAAAAAACATCTACTTCTGCTTTATTGACTATGCCAAAATCTTTGCCTGTGTGGATCATAACAAACTGTGAAAAATTCTTAAAGAGATGGGAATGGTAGACAACCTGAGCTGCCTCTTGAGAAATCTGTATGCAGGTCAGGAAGCAACAGTTAGAACTGGACATGGAACAACAGACTGGTTCCAATCTGGAAAAGGAGTATGTCAAGGCTGTATATTGTTACCCTGCTTATTTAAGTTATATGCATAGTACATCATGTGAAATGCCAGGCTGGATGAAGCACAAGCTGGAATCAAGACTGTCAGGAGAAACATTGATAACCTGAGATATGCATATGACACCAACCTTATGGCAGAAAGCAAAGAAGAACTAAAGAGCTTCTTGATAAAAGTGAAAGAGTTGAGTGAAAAGTTGGCTTAAAACTCAATGTATGGCAAAAACCACTACAATGTTGTAAAATAATTAGCCTCCAATTAAAATTAATTAATTAAAAAAAAAAGAAAACTAGGAACGTGACATCTGGCCCCATCACTTCATGGCAAATAGATGGGGAAACAATGGAAACAGTGAGACACTTTTTTTTTTTTTTTTTTTTTGCAGGGGATGTGAGCTCCAAAATCACTGAAGATGATGACTGTAGCCATGAAATTAAAAGAAGCTTGTTCCTTGGAAGAAAAGCTATTACCAACATAGGCAGAATATTAAAAAGCAGAGACATTACTCTGCAAACAAAGGTCCCTCCAGTCAAAGCTATGGTTTTTTCCAGTAGTCATGTATGGATGTGAGAGTTGGACTATAAAGAAAGCTGAGTGCTGAAGAATTGATGTTTTCATACTGTGGTGTTGGGGAAGACTCTTGAGAGTCCCTTGGACTGCAAGGAGATCAAACCAGACAATCCTAAAGGAAATCAATCCTTAATATTCATGGAAGGACTGATACTGAAGCTGAATCTCCAATACTTGGTGTGAATACTTGATGTGAAGAACTGAATCATTGGAAAAGACCCTGGTGCTGGGAAAGATTGAAGGCAGGAGGAGAAGGGGACAACAGACGATGAGATGGGTCGATGGCATCACTGACTCAATGGACATGAGTTTGAGTGAATTCTGGGAGTTGGTGATGGACAGGGAGGCCTGGTGTGCTGCAGTCCATGGGATTGCAAAGAGTCAGACACAACTGAGAGACTGAACTGTACTGAGGAGTCAAATAAAGCTTACTGCTGCAATTTATGTCAAAGAATGTTATGCCTATATTTTCTTTTAGGAGTTTTATAGCATCTGGTGCTATGTAGAAGTCTTAAATCTATTTTAATTGATTGTGTATATGGTGTCAGGAAATGCTTTGTTCTTTTACATGTAACTGTTCAGTTTCTGCAGCAACACTTATTGAGTTGATTGCCTTTTCTTCACTGTATACTCTTGTCTCCTTTGGCATAGATTAATTGACCATAAATGTATGGCTTTATTTCTGGGCTCTCTATTCACATCCCATTTTTGTGTGTGTCCATTTTTGTGTCATTACCATACTGTATTTATTACCGTAGCTTTTTTATTATAGTCTAAAGTCAGAGTGTATAATTACTCTAGATCTGGTCCTCTTTACCAAACTCACTTTGGCTTTTTGGCATCTTTTGCCTTTCCATACAAATTTTAAAATTATTTCTTCTATCTCTGTGAGAAATGGTAAATGAATTTGTCATAATTCCTCTTTGTTTAAAAAATATATTTATTTATTTATTTTAATTGGAGGATAATGACTTTACAAAGTCAACAAAGCCAACAAAGTTCCGTTTGGTCAAAGCTTTGTTTTTTTTCAGTAGTAATATATGGATGTGAGAGTTGGAGAAAAAGAAAGCTAAGCACTTTCTCCAGGAAAGCTCTGGAGCTGGTGATGGATAGGGAAGTCTGCATTACTGCAGTCCATGGGGTCGCAAAGAATCAGACATGACTGAGGGACTGAACTGAACTGAATGACTTTACAATATTGTGATGGTTTTTGCCATAATTCAACATGAATCAGCCACATGTATACATGTGTTCTATCATCCTGAATCCCCCTGCCACATCCCTCACCATACTATCCCTATGGATTTTCCCAGTAATTTCTCTTTGCAATAGTTTATTGTTAGGTTTTGGAAGTGCAACTGACTTCTGTACATTAATATTTTTATCCTGCTACTTTATAAAATGCATTGATGAGCTTTAGCAGTTTTCTGGTAAAATCTTTAAAGTTTTATATATATATATATATATATATATATATATATATATATATATATATAACATTATATCTCTGCAAACCATGACACTTTTTTTTTTCTTAACTTGGATTCCTTTTATTTATTTTTCTTCTCTGATTACTGTGGCTAAGGTTTCTAAAATTGTGTTGAATAAACGTGAGTAGAGTGGGCATCCTTGTCGTATTCTTGATCATAGAAGGAATGCTTTCACCTTTTTACCAATGAGTATGATATTAGCTGTTGTTTTCTTATGTATGTCCTTTTATTATGTTGAGGTATGGAATGCTTTGAGGAAATATAATTTTGGTCTATCCCACTTTGGTGGTTGCTAGGTAGCTGGTTTACCAGTTTCTAGTTTGGCTAACTAATTAACATGTTTAGGAGACTGTTCTTTAAGCCTGCCTTGAGACTAGAGAGAATATGCTGGTTTTTCTGATATTTGGTGCTTTCTCTTGAATAAATGTTCCTTGTATTTTTCTAAGACTTTGCTTAATTTCCCAAGTTATTAAACATTTCACTTGACTTTTTTTAGTGTTATCATTGTTTTATTGAAGTAGTAGATTTCACAGGTATTTGTATTGCCATTGAGAAAGTTTCACTTATACAATTTACTAAATAGATTTTCATCACTGATTGAATGTACATATAAAGAAAATACTGAAGAAGAATTTCAATTAAGGATGTGCAACATCAGTAAAATAAATCCCAATAACTACATATTGTTAGAACTGCACGTGAAAACTACCATGATAGAAAAGGGACAGTATTACTCATGGCAAATATTCAGGGGAAACATTTTTTGAATAGATGTGGAGGAGTATCAGTAACAGGAACAAAAGTAGAGAGGAGCAGAAGAGAAAATACAAGAGTTGATAAGGCAGTACTGGATGATATCAATAAAAAACATAGAAACCTGATAAAATGAAGGAAATGTTGAAAAAAGTGGGAGGTAAAATTGAGCTGGTCTTTTAAATCAGCAATCAGCAGAAAGGCTGCTTACAAGATACAATTTGAGGTGTGTTGGTCATGAGGCACTTCTCCCCTGTCCAAAAGGGATCGTTTGCCTCCACATAAAACAAATGGAGTTGAGCAATCAGTCCAATAAGAGGTCAAGGTAATGATTATACAGAGGCTCTCTGAACTCTGGAGAAGAATTGATAAACATGGTGAGAATTTTAACAAAGAATTAGAAACTATAAAAAAAAATAAAAAAGAAGTTAGGAATACAAAAAATGAAATTAAAAACTCTCTTGAAACATTCAAAAATAAATTAGATAGCATAGAATCAGTAATCTCGAAGACAGAACAATAGAGACAATTCCAATAGAACAGAAAATAGGAAAAATAATTAAAAAAAAAAGGATAGTTTCACACCTCAGGGGAAACATCAAGCATACTAATTTGAAGTATAGGAGTCCAAGAAGGAGAAGATAAAGAAAGGGACAGAAAATCTATATGAAGAATATTGGATGAAAAACTTCTTAGCTTGTGGAAGGAAACAAATATGCAGATGCAAGAAACTCAGAGACTCCCAAACAGGATGAACCCTAAGTGACTCACTTCAAGAAATATGATTAAAATAACAAAAATTAAAGATAAAGATGGGGTGCAGTGGGGTGGGGGAGATGGCAGGGACACAATGACTTTCTGAAATTCCTGGGGGCAGCAGTGTCATCACATGGTACTGCCACACTAAGGAAGTGATGCTGAAGTTGAAAACTTTTCAACACCTCCTATCTGTCTGTGGCAGAGAGAGCTGTTCAAAGTGTCCTGGTGCCCAGGGCCCTCATGTGTGGACTACAGATAGACATCCTGGTGTCTGTAACAGATTGCATGTGGTTTCCTAACCCTGCAGTAAGAGTGTGTGGCAGTTTCTGAGACAGTTTCAAACTTCAGCAACCACTAGAACAGGATGTATGGGAAAAATCAAGGGTAGGGTAAAAAACCCAGGTCTCCTGCATTGCAGGTAGATTTTTTACCATCTGAGCCACAAGGGGAGCTAAAGATAAAAAGAGGATCTTAAAAGCAACAAGAGAAAAACAAATATGTATGTACAAGGCAACATTCATAAAACTGTCAACTGACTTTTCAGCAAAAACTTTGCAGACCAGAAGGGAGTGGCAGGAAATATGCAAAGTCATGAAAAGCAGAAAATCTACAACCAAGAATACTCTATCCAGCAGTATTATCACTCACAAAGGAGAAAAGAGAGTTTTACAGAAAAGTTAAGCTGAAAGAGCTCATAAGTGCTAAACAGGACTTAGAGTAAGTGTTAAAGAAACGTTTCAACATGACAAAGAAAAGGTCATACAGTAAACAAGAAAATTACGAAAGAAAAATCTCATTGGTAAAGGCAAGCATAGAGTACAGTTAGTAGATGAGCAACTTAAAAAGCTTGTTGCTATTGTTGTTCAGTCCCTAAGTTATGTCCAACTATTTGAGAACCCATGGACTGCAGCATGGCAGATTTTCCTGTCCTTCATTATGCCCGGAGTGAGCTCAAATTCATGACAAGTGAATCGGTGATGCTATCTAACAACTTCATCCTCTGCCGCCCCCTTCTACTTTTTCCTTCAATCTTTTCCACAATCAAGGTTTTTCCAAAAGGTCAGTTCTTGCAACAGGGGGAGAAATATAGGAGCTTCAGCTTCAGCAACATTCCTTCCAATGAATACTCAGGGTTGATTTCCTTTATGCCAGGAGCCGGCGTGAGGAGCTCCACCCATGGCAAAGGTCATGAGGAAGGAGGCTCGGCATACCCAAAGGCGGGATCGAGCGTCAGGAGTCCCCCTGGATATTATCGAGCATCTATCCCCTAAAACCACAGTCTGCCTACTTTATTGCTTTGTGCTCTCACCTCTGACTTTATGGGGGCTGTCCCCCACCACCATCTCGCTCTCTCTAAAAAGAATTAACTTACACCTCCAGTTAATAAGTTCCTGGGCATTCAGATCAGATCAGATCAGTTGCTCAGTCGTGTCCGACTCTTTGCGACCCCATGAATCGCAGCACGCCAGGCCTCCTTGTATATCACCAATTCCTGGAGTTCACACAAACTCACGTCCATGGAGTCAGTGATGCCATCCAACCATCTCATCCTCTGTCGTCCCCTTCTCCTCCTGCCCCCAATCCCTCCCAGCATCAGAGTCTTTTCCAATGAGTCAACTCTTTGCATGAGGGGGCCAAAGTACTGGAGTTTCAACTTTAGCATCATTCCTTCCAAAGAAATCCCAGGGCTGATCTCCCTTAAAATGGACTAGTTGGATCTCCTTGCAATCCAAGGGACTCTCAAGAGTCTTCTCCAACACCACAGTTCAAAAGCATCAATTCTTTGGCGTTCAGCCTTCTTTACAGTCCAACTCTCACATCCATACATGACTACCAGAAAAACCATAGCCTCGACATCTATTACTCCTTTAATTTTCACTTTCATGATCTACTATTACTTTGAAAAAAAAAAAGACCCTATTTTTTTAAAAAGCAAACTTCATATATATATATTTTATAATTTTTGTGACTAAGATTTTTTTTTCTTTTCTCTTTCTTTCTTTCTTTCTTTTTTTTTTTTAATCATTTTCTTCTTTTCTTTAACACTGTATTTTTGAAATTCCAAACTCTACTCTAGATTTTTAATTTTTTCATTTTGGTATTTGTTATCAATTTTGTACCTATATATTTTAAAATAATTTTTGTGACTTTTTTCTTCTCTCTTGCTTTTTCTTCTTCTTTTCTTTAACATTGTATTTCTGAAATTCCAAACTCTACACTAGATTTTTAATTTTTGCTTTTTGGTATTTGTAATCAATTTTGTACCTTTAAGAACACAATCTTCAGTACCCATTTTTACTTGGGAGTGAGATTACTGGCTTGACTGCTCTCTCCCCCTCTGGACTCTCTTTTTTCTCCACCAGGTCACCTGTGTCTCTGCCCTAACCCCTTTCTGCTCTACCCAACTCTGTGAATTTCAGTGTGTTCCAGATGGTGGAGAACACTTGGGAATTTGTTACTGGCTGGATCTGTCTCTCTCATTTTTATTCCCCCCTTTTATTCTCCTGGCCACCTCTGTCCCCTTCCTCCCTCTTCTCTTCTCTATAAATCCGTGGACATCTCTGAGCCGTCCAGTTGTGGAGTGCACATAAGGAAGTGATTACTGGCTAGCCTGCTCTCCTATTGATTCCACCTCATCTAATTCAGGTCACCTCTAACTCCCTTCTCCCTCTTCTGTTCTCCATGTAACTCTGTGAACCTCTCTGGGTGTCCCTCACTTTGGAGAAACTTTTCATCTTTAACCTAGATGTTTTATCAATGGTGCTGTATAGAAAGAGAAGTTTTGAGACTACTGTAAAAATAAGACTGAAAACCGGAAGCAGGAGGCTTAAGTCCAAACCCTGACTCCAGGGAACTCCTGACTCCAGGGAACATTAATTGACAGGAGCTGATCAAACGCCTCCATACCTACACTGAAACCAAGCACCACACAAGGGCCAACAAGTTCCAGAGCAAGACATACCACGCAAATTCTCCAGCAACACAGGAACACAGCCCTGAGCTCCAATATACAGGCTGCCCAAAGTTACTAGAAAAAACCATAGACATCTCATAACTCATTACTTGGACACTTCATTGCACTCCAGGGAGAAGAAATCCAGATCCACCCACCAGAACCCCGACACAAGCTTCCCTAACCAAGAAACCTTGACAAGCCACCTGTACAAACCCACACACAGTGAGGAAATGCCACAATAAAGAGAACTCCACAAACTGCCAGAATACAGAAAGGACACCCCAAACTCAGCAATATAAACAAGATGAAGAGACAGAGGAATATCCAGCAGGTACAGGAACAGGATAAATGCCCACCAAACCAAACCAAAGAGGAAGAGATAGGGAATCTACCTGATAAAGAATTCCGAATAATGATAGTGAAAATGATCCAAAATCTTGAAATCAAAATGGAATCACAGATAAATAGCCTGGAGACAAGAATTGAGAAGATGCAAGAAAGGTTTAGCAAGGACCCAGAAGAAATAAAAAAGAGTCAATATATAATGAATAATGCAATAAATGAGATCAAAAACACTCTGGAGGCAACAAATAATAGAATAACAGAGGCAGAAGATAGGATTAGTGAATTAGAAGATAGAATGGTAGAAATAAATGAATCAGAGAGGAAAAAAGAAAAACAAATTAAAAGAAATGAGGACAATCTCAGAGACCTCCAGGACAATATTAAACGCTACAACATTCGATTCATAGGAGTCCCAGAAGAAGACAAAAAGAAAGACCATGAGAAAATACTTGAGGAGATAATAGTTGAAAACATACCTAAAAAGGGGAAGGAAATAATCACCCAAGTCCAAGAAGCCCAGAGAGCCCCAAACAGGATAAACCCAAGGTGAAACACCCCAAGACACATATTAATCACATTAACAAAGATCAAACACAAAGAACAAATATTAAAAGCAGCAAGGGAAAAACAACAAATAACACACAGGGGAATTCCCATAAGGATAACAGCTGATCTTTCAATAGAAACTCTTCAAGCCAGGAGGGTATGGCAAGATATAGTTAAAGTGATGAAAGAAAATAACCTACAGCCCAGATTACTGTACCCAGCAAGGATCTCATTCAAATATGAAGGAGAAATCAAAAGCTTTACAGACAAGCAAAAGCTGAGAGAATTCTGCACCACCAAACCAGCTCTCCAACAAATACTAAAGGGTATTCATTAGACAGGAAAAACAAAAAGGGTGTATAAACTCGAACCCAAAATAATAAAGTAAATGGCAATGGGATCATCAGTTCAGTTCAGTTCAGTCGCTCAGTTGTGTCCGACTCTTTGTGACCCCATGAATCGAAGCACGACAAGCCTCCCTATCCATCACCAACTCCCGGAGTTGACTCAGACTCACGTCCATTGAGTCGGTGATGCCATTCAGCCATCTCATCCTCTGTCGTCCCCTTTTCCTCCTGCCCCCAATCCCTCCCAGCATCAGAGTCTTTTCCAATCAGTCAACTCTTTGCATGAGGGGGCCAAAGTACTGGAGTTCCAGCTTTAGCATCATTCCTTCCAAAGAAATCCCACGGCTGATTTCCTTCAGAATGGACTTTTGGATCTCCTTGCAGTCCAAGGGACTCTCAAGAGTCTTCTCCAACACCAAAGTTCAAAAGCATCAATTCTTTGGCGCTCAGCCTTCTTCACCATCCAACTCTCATATCCACACATGACCACAGGAAAAACCATAGCCTTGACTAGACGGACCTTTGCTGGCAAAGTAATGTCTCTGCTTTTGAATATGCTATCTAGGTTGGTCATAACTTTCCTTCAAAGGAGTAAGCATCTTTTAATTTCATGGCTGCAGTCACCATCTGCAGTGATTTTGAAGCCCAGAAAAATAAAGTCTGACACTGTTTCCACTGTTTCCCCATCTATTTCCCATGAAGTGATGGGATCAGATGCCATGATTGTCATTTTCTGAATGTTGAGCTTTAAGCCAACTTTTTCACTCTCCACTTTCACTTTCATCAGGAGGCTTTTTAGTTCCTCTTCATTTTCTGCCATAACAGTGGTGTCATCTGCATATCTGAGGTTACTGATATTTCTCCTGGCAATCTTGATTCCAGCTTGTATTTCTTCCAGTCCAGCGTTTTTCATGATGTACTCTGCATATAAGTAAACAGGGTGACAGTATACAGCCTTGACGTACTCCTTTTCCTATTTGGAACCAGTCTGTTGTTCCATGTCCAGTTCTAACTGTTGCTTCCTCACCTGCATACAAATTTCTCAAGAGGCAGGTCACGTGGTCTGGTAATCCCATGTCTTTCAGAATTTTCCACAGTTTATTGTGATCCACACAGTGAAAGACTTTGGCATAGTCAATAAAGCAGAAAAATATGTTTTTTCTGGATCTCTGTTGCTTTTTCCATGATCCAGTGGATGTTGGCAATTCGATCTCTGTTTCCTCTGCCTTTTCTAAAACCAGCTTGAACATCAGGAAGTTCACGGATCACATATTGCTGAAGCCTGGCTTAGAGAATTTTGAGCATTACTTTACTTGTGTGGGAGATGAGTGCAATTGTGCGGTAGTTTGAGCATTCTTTGGCATTGCCTTTCTTTGAGATTGGAATGAAAACTGACCTTTTCCAGTCCTGTGGCCACTGCTGAGTTTTCCAAATTTGCTGGCATATTGAGTGTGGTACTTTCATAGCATCATCTTTCAGGATTTGAAAGAGATCAACTGGAATGCCATCACCTCCACTAGCTTTGTTTATAGTGATGCTTTCTAAGGCCCACTTGACTTCACATTCCAGGATGCTTGGCTCTAGGTCAGTGATCACACCATCGTGATTTTCTGGGTCATGAAGATCTTTTTTGTACAGTTCTTCTGTGTATTCTTTCCATCTCTTCTTAATATCTTCTGTTCTGTTAGGTCCATACCATTTCTGTACTTTATCGAGCCCATATTTGCATGAAATGTTCATTTGGTATCTCTGATTTTCTTGAAGAGATCTCTAGTCTTTCCCATTCTGTTGTTTTCCTCTATTTCTTTGCATTGATCGCTGAAGAAGGCTTTCTTATCTCTTCTTGGTATTCTTTGGAACTCTGTGTTCAGATGTTTATATCTTTCCTTTTCTCCTTTGCTTTTTACTTCTCTTCTTTTCACAGCTATTTGTAAGGCCTCCCCAGACAGTCATTTTGCTTTTTTGCATTTCTTTTCCATGGGGATGGAAATACAATAAACCTCGAATAGACAGACCAATCTTGAAGAAGAAGAATGGAACTGGGGGAATCAACCTGCTTGACTTCAGGTTCTACTACAAAGCCACAGTCATTGACAGTATGGTACTGACACAAAGACAGAAATATAGATCAATGGAATAAAATAAAAAGCCCAGCCATAAATCCACACACCTATGGACACCTTATCTTTGACAAAGGAGGCAAGAATATACAATGGAGAAAAGACGATGTCTTTAACAAGTGTTGTGGAGATAACCGGTCAACCACTTGTAAAAGAATGAAACTAGAACACTTTCTAACACCATACACAAAAATAAACTCAAAATGGATTAAAGATCTAAACGTAAGACCAGAAACTATAAAACTCCTAGAGGAGAATATAGGCAAAATACTCTCCGACATACATCACAGCAGGATCCTTTATGACCCACCTCCCAGAATATTGGAAATAAAGGCAAAAATAAACAAGTGGGACCTAATTAAATGTAAAAGCTTCTGCACAACAAAGGAAACTATAAGCAAGGTTAAAAGACAGCCTTCAGAATGGGAGAAAATAATAGTAAATGAAGCAACTGACAAAAAACTAATCTCAAAAATATACAAGCAACTCCTACAGCTCAATTCCAGAAAAATAAATGACCCAATCAAAAAATGGGCCAAAGTACTAAACAGACATTTATCCAAAGAAGACATACAGATGGCGAACAAACACATGAAACGATGCTCAACATCACTCACTATCAGAGAAATGAAAATCAAAACCACTATGAGGTATGATTTTGCGCCAGTCAGAATGGCTTCTATCCAAAAGTCTACAAGCAATAAATGCTGGAGAGGGTGTGGAGAAAAGGGAACCCTCTTACACTGTTGGTGGGAATGCAAACTAGTACAGCCACTATGGAGAACAGTGTGGAGATTCCTTAAAAAACTGGAAATAGAACTGCCTTATGACCCAGCAATCCCACTGCTGGGTATACACACTGAGGAAACCATAATTGAAAGAGACACGTGTACCCCAGTGTTCATCACAGCACTGTTTATACTAGCCAGGACATGGAAGCAACCAAGATGTCCATCAGCAGATGAATGGATAAGAAAGCTGTGGTACATATACACAATGGAGTATTATTCAGCCATTAAAAAGAATACATTTGAATCAATTCTAATGAGGTGGATGAAACTGGAACCTATTATACAGCGTGAAGTAAGCCAGAAAGAAAAACACCAATACAGTATACTAACGCATATATATGGAATTTAGAAAGATGATAACAATAACCCTGTATACGAGACAGCAAAAGAGACACTGATGTATAGAACAGTCTTTTGGACTCTGTGGGAGAGGGACAGGGTTGGATGATTTTGGAGAATGGCATTGAAACATGTATAATATCATATATGAAACGAGTCACCAGTCCAGGTTCCATGCACGAAACTGGATGCTTGGGGCTGGTGCACTGGGACGACCCAGAGGGATGGTACGGGGAGGGAGGAGGGTTCAGGATCGGGAACACATGTATTCCTGTGGCGGATTCATGTTTATATATGCCAAAACCAATACAATATTGTAAAGTTAAAAAAATAAAATAAAATAATAAACAAAAAAGAATAAAATATGTATAAAGAAACAAACAAGGATGCAAAATAATTGCACACCAAAAATGCAAAAAATTTTTAAGAAAAATTAAAGATGACACAAATATATAAAAATATTTCCCATATCCATGGTTTGGAATTAAAAAAGAAATTGATAAAATGCTTGTATACCCAAAGTAACTCACAGACTCAATGTAATCCTTGTCAATATCTCAATGACATTTTGAAGAAATAGAAAAAAGAATCCTAAAATTAATATCACACAAAGAATCTCAATAAATTAAATAGCACAAAGAGCCTCAAATGCTCAAAATAATCATGAAAAAGAACAGTGCTGAATACCTCATATTTTCTGACTCTAAATCTTGGAAATGCACTGTAATGAAAGCAGTACAGTATAGGCATAAAGAGAGACACATAGAACAATGGAACACAATAGAAAAACTGTGAACTTAGCCATGCATGTTTGCATGCTAAGTCCCTCCAGTCATGTCTAACTCTTTGTGACCCTATGGGCTGTATTCTGTTTATGTATTTCTCCAGGAAAGAATACTGGAGTGGGTTGTCATGCCCTCCTCCAGGAGATCTCCCTGATCCAAGGATCAAACGATGTCTCATTTCTCCTGCACTGGCAGACAGGTTCTTTATCACTGGTGCCACCTGGGAAGCCAGAGCACAAAGCTTTCATGTACAATAAAATGATCTTGGATGAAGGTATAAAACTACACAATGGGAAGAAGATACCTGCTTAATAATAAATGTTGAGAAACTGTATATTCACACACAAAAGAATCAAATTAAACCCTTATCTTATGCCACACACAACAGTATACAAAATATAGATTAAAGATTTAAATTTAACACCAGAAACTATAAAACCTCTAGAAGAAAATAGAAGAGAAAATCTTCAAAACATTGATCTTGACAACGATTTCTTGGATCTCATAACAAAAGCAAGACACTAACAGCACAAACGTGTCCCCAGTGGTTCAGTAGTAAAAAGTCCATCTGCAGTGCAGGAGACTGGCAGAAGTTGTGGGTTCATTCCCAGGGTCAGGAAAGATCTCTTGGAGAAGGAAATGGCAACTCACTGCAATATTCTTGCCTGGCAAATCACGTGGACAGAGGATCCCATACCATCAGGTCACAAAAGAGTCAGACAAGATTTAGAGACTAAACAACAAAACAAGAAAGCAAACATAAACAAGTGAATCCAGGTAAAACGTTTGTATATAGAAAAGGAATCAATCATCTGAATAAACTGACAATAGACATAAAGGAAAAACATATTTGGAAATCATGTATCTTATGAGAGGATAGTATCTGAAATCTGTAAGAAACTGCTACAATTGAATGGCAGTAATTACATAAATAAATACATAAATGGTAGATAGTCTACTTTCAAAATTAGCAAAGGAATTGAATAGTCATCTATCCAAATACATACAAATGGCCAACAGGTACATAAAAAGATGGTTAACATCACCAAAATCAAGATCAAAACCACAGTGAACTATCACCTAACTCATGTTAAGATGATCTTTGTTCAAGAGAAAGAAAGAAAGCAAGAAATAAAGAAGAGAAAAAGAAAGGGAGTGGGTGAGTGTGTGGACAATTTTGGAACTCTTGTGCACTGTTGTTGTTGTTATTTTGTAATGTAAAACAGTACAGTCATTTAGGAAGAAAGTATGAATACTTTAAAAATAAATTAGAAACAAAAATGCTATAAGGCACAACAATCCAACTTCTGGTTATTTAGCTGAAAGAAATTAAAACAGAATCATATTTGCATTCCCATATTTATTGAAGCATCATTCATAATATCCAAAAGCTTGAAGGAACCTAGATGACCACAGAAAAATAAGCTGACAGAAAGTGTAATACTTTTGAGCCTTAAAAAGGAAGGACATTCTGCCATAGTCCACAATGTGGATGAACCTTGAAGACCTTATGCTATGTTATACAAGCCAACCGCAGAAGAACAGATACAACATGATACCAGATATAAGAAGTACCTAAATTTGTGAAAGCAGAAAGTAGTTGTTGCTAATGGCTTGAGGGAAGGGAAAATAGGGTTTAATGTTCAGTAAGTATATATCATTTCATTCATGCAAGAGGAATATATTCTAGAGATCTGCTGCAAAACAGTGTGAAAACTGTTAATAGTAGTTTCCAGTGTTCTTGCCTGGAGAATCCCAGGGATGGGAGAGCCTGGTGGGCTGCCATCTATGGGGTCGCACAGAGTTGGACACGACTGAAGTGACTTAGCAGCAGCAGCAGCATTCTTGAATAATTAAGAGGGTAAATCTCATATTATATTTTTTAATGATACAATAACAGTAAATAATAATACAAATGAACTGAGAGAGTTCAGTTCAGTTCAGTTCCATCACTCAGTCCTGTCCGATTCTTTGAGACCCCATGTTCTGAATCACTCCAGGCTTCCCTGTCCATCACCAACTCCCAGAGCTTGCTCAAACTCGTGTCCATTGAGTCAGTGATGCCATCCAACCATTTTATCCTCTGTCGTCCCCTTCTCCTCCTGCCTTCATTCTTTCCCAGCATCAGGGTCTTTTCCAATGAGTCAGTTCTTTACATCAGGTAGCCAAAGTATTGAAGCTTCAGCTTCAGTATCAGACCTCTTCCCATGAATACTCAGGACTGATTGCTTTAGGATTGACTGGTTGGATCTCCTTGCAGTCCAAGGGACTCTCAAAAGTCATCTCCAACAATGCAGTTTAAAAGCATGAATTTTTAGGGGCTCTGCTTTCTTTATAGCCCAACTCTCACATCCATGCATGACTACTGGAAAAACCATAGCTTTAACTAGATGGAACTTTGTCAGCAAAGTCATGTACCTGATTTATAACATATTGTTTAGGTTGGTCATAGCTTTTCTTCCAAGGAGCAAGTGTCTTTTAATTTCATGGCTGTAGTCACCATCTGGAGTAATTTTGGAGCCCCCCAAAATAAAGTCTCTCACTGTTTCCTCATTTATTTGCCATGGGGTGATGGGATCAGATGCCATGGCCTCAGTTTTTGGAACGTTGAGTTTCAAGCCAGCTCTTTCACTCTCCTCTTTCAATTTCATCAGGAGGCTCTTTAGTCCTTTGCTTTCTGCCATAAAGGTGGTATCATCTGCATATCTGGGGTTATTGCTATTTCTTCCAGAAAACTTGATTCCAGCTTGTGCTTCATCCAGCCTGGCATTTCGCATGAAGTACCCTGCATATAAGTCAAATAAGCAGGATGACAATATACAGCCTTGACATGCTGCTGCTGCTGCTAAGTCGCCTCAGTCATGTCTGATTCTGTGTGACCCCATAGATGGCAGCCCAATAGGCTCCCCTGTCCCTGGAATTCTCTAGGCAATAACACTGGAGTGGGTTTCCATTTCCCTCTTCAATGCATGAAAGTGAAAAGTGAATGTGAAGTCACTCAGTCGTGCCTGATGCTTAGCAACCCCATGGACTGCAGCCTATCAGGCTCCTCCGCCCATGGGATTTTCCAGGCAAGAGTACTGGAGTGTGGTGCCATTGCCTTCTCTGAAAGCCTTGACATACTCCTTTCCCAATTTGGACCAGTCTCTTGTACCATGTCTGGTTTTAATTGTTGCTTCTTGACCTGCATACAGATTTCTCAGGAGGCAGGTTAGGTGGTCTGGTATTCCCATCCCTTGAAGAGCGTTCCACAGTTTGATGTGATCGAAACAGTCACAGGCTTTGGCATAGTAAATAAAGCAGAAGTATATGTCATTCTGGAACTCTCTTGCTTTTTCAATGATCCAGTGGATGTTGGCAATTTGATCTCTGGTTCCTCTGCCCTTTCTAAATCCAGCTTGAACATCTGGCACTTGGTGGTTCATGTACTGTTGAAGCCTGTTTTGGAGAATTTTAGGCATTATTTTGCTAGCGTGGGAGATGAGTGCAATTGTGTGGTAGTTTGAGCATTATTTGGTATTGCCTTTCTTTGGGATTGGAATGAAAACTGACCTTTTCCAGCCCTGTGGCCACTGCTGAGTTTTCCAAATTTGCTGGCATATAGAGTGCAGCACTTTCACAGCCTCATCTTTTAGGATTTGAAATAGCTCCACTGGAATCCCATCACCTCCACTAGCTTTGTTCATAGTGATGCCTCCTAAGGCCCACTTGACTTTGCATTCCAGGATGTTTGGTTCTACATGAGTGATCGCACCATCATGGTTATCCGGGTCATGAAGATATTTTTGTATAGTTCTTCTGTCTATTCTTGCCCCTTCTTACTGATATCTTCTGCTTCTGATAGGTCCATACCATGTCTGTCCTTTATTTTGACCATCTTTGCATGAAATGTTCCTTTTGTATCTCTAATTTTTTGAAGAGATCTCCAATCTTTCCCATTCTATTCTTTCCTTCTATTTCTTTGCATTTATCACTGAGGAAAGCTTTCGTATCTCTCCTTGCTATTCTTTGGAACTCTGCATTCAAATGGGAATATCTTTCATTTTTCTCCTTTACCTTTAGCTTCTCTTCTTTTCTCAGCTATTAGTAAGGCCGCCTCAGACAAGAATTTTGCCTTATTGTACTGATTTTTCTTGACTATGGTCTTCATCCCTGCCTCCTCCACAGTGTCATGAACCTCTGTCTATACTTCTTCAGGCACTCTTGTCTATCATATCTAATTCCTTGAATATATTTGGCACTTGCATTGTATAAAAGTAAGGGATTTGATTTAGGCCATACCTGAATATTCTAGTGCTTTTTCCTACTTTGTTCAATTTAAGTCTGAATTTTGCAACCGGGAGTTCATGATCTGAGCCACAGTCAGCTCCTGGTCTTGTTTTTGCTGACTGCATAGAACTTCTCCATCTTTGGCTACAAATAATATAATCAATCTGTTTTTGATATTGACCATTTTTGATGTCCGTGTGTAGAATCTTCTCTTGTTTTGTTGGAATATGTTGTTTGCTATGACTAGTGCATTCTCTTGGCAAAATTCTGTTAGTCTTTGCCTCATTTTGTACTGCAAGACCAAATTTGTTTGTTACTCCAGGTATCTCTTGACTTCCTACTTTTTCATTCTAATCCCCTGTGATGAAAAGGACATGTTTTTTGGGAGTTAGTTCTAAAAGGTCTTGTAGGTCTTCACACAACTCTTCAGCTTCTTCAGTATTACTGGTAGGGGCATAGACTTGGATTACTGTGATATTCAATGGCTTGCCTTGGAAATGAACAGAGATCATTCTGTCATTTTTGAGATTGCACCCGAGAACTGCATTTCACACTCTTTTGTTGACTATGAGGGCTACTCCATTTCTTCTAAGGGATTCTTGCCCACAGTAGTATATATAATGGTCATCTGAATTAAATTCACCCAGTCCAGTCCATTTTAGTTTGGTGATTCCTAAAATGTCAATGTTCACTCTTGCCATCTCCTATTTGACCACTTCCAATTTGCCTTAATTCATGAGCCTAACATTCCAGGTTCCTATGTGATATTTTTTTCTTTATAGCATTGGACTTTACTTCCATCTCCAGTTGCATCCACAACTGGGCATTATTTTCACTTTGGCTCAGTCTCGTCATTCTTTCTGGAGTGTTTTCTCCACTGTTTTCCAGTAGGATATTGGGCATCCATCGACCAGGGGAATTCATCTTTCAGTATCATATCTATTTGTCTTTTCACACTGTTCTTGGGGTTCTCAAGGCAAGAATACTGAAGTGGTTTGTCATCCCCTTCTTCAGTGGACCACATTTTTCCAGAACTCTCCACCACGACCCATCTATCTTGGGTGGCTCTACACAGCATGACTCATACTTTCATTGAGTTAGACGTGGCTGTTGTACATGTGATCAGTTTGATTAGTTTCTGTGTTTGTAATTTTCATCCTGTCTGCCCTCTGATAGATAAGAATAGGAGACTTATGGAAGTTTCCTTATGGGAGAGACTGTCTGTGTGGGAAACTGCCTCTTGTTCTGATGGGCTAGGCCATTCTCAGTAAATCTTTAATCAAATTTTCTGTTGATGAATGGGGCTCACTTCCCTCCCTGTTGTTTTACCTGAGACCAAACAATGCTGGAGGTAATGATAATGGCAACCTCCTTCAAAATGTCACTTGCAAGCACTGCTACATTCAGTGCCACTGACCCTGCAGCAGGCCACTGCCAACCCACGCCTCTGTGGGAGATTCCTGGACACTCACAGGCAAGTCAGTCTGTTGTGGTGTCGCTGCTCCTTTCTCCTGGGTCCTGGTGATCACAGGGTTTTGTTTGTGCCCTCCAAGAGGTCTGTTTCCCTAACCCTGTGTAAGTTCTGTAGTAAAATCCCACTGGCCTTCAAAGTCAAATTCCCTGGGCATTCTCAGTCCCTTTGCCAGATCCCCAGGTTGTTAAATCTGTTGTGCATCATAGAACTTTCTTAACAGTGCAAAAATTTATTTGGTATAATTGTTCAGCAGTTTTTGGGTCCTCTGCTCAGTGGCTCTATGATGGGGTTAATGGTGACCTCCACCAAGAGGACTTATGCTGTGTGACTCGGGTCTGCTGCAATCAGAATCCCTTCCCCTGTGGCAGGCCACTGCTGACCCATACCTCAGCAGGAGATACTAAAACACTCAAAGGCAGGTCTGGCTCAGTCAACTAACCAACAGAGTAGTTGCAGTTAAAAGAAGGTAAAATAAATGGGTTTAGATGTTTTGTGGAATTAAAAATCATACAAAGGGCTTAAGTATTGTGTTATGCAAAAGATTTTTGCAATTAAGTAAATATGTATGGATGTCAGAGTTGGATTGTGAAGAAGGCTGAGCACCAAAGAATTGATGCTTTTGAACTGTGGTGTTGGAGAAGACTCTTGAGAGTCCCTTGGACTGCAAGGAGATCCAACCAGTCCATTCTGAAGGAGATCAGCCCTGGGATTTCTTTGGAAGGAATGATGCTAAAGCTGAAACTCCAGTACTTTGGCCACCTCTTGTGAAGAGCTGACTCATTGGAAAAGACTCTGATGCTGGGAGGGATTGGAGGCAAGAGGAGAAGGGGACTACAGAGGATGAGATGGCTGGATGGCATCACTGATTCGATGGACGTGAGTCTGAGTGAACTCCGGGAGTTGGTGATGGACAGGGAGGCCTGGCGTGCTGCAATTCATGGGGTCGCAAAGAGTCCGACACGACTGAGTGACAGATCTCATCTGATCTGATCTGAAATATGTATGACGAGAGTAATGCATGACTCTTTTAGAGGTAAAGGAATAAATTTTACAAAACAGAAAGAAAAATAGCAACTTAGATCACAGGGTGTTGGAATGATGGTTATTGTCATAGACGGGAACACAATTTGATGCTTCAAAAGGACAGAGGAGATAGCACATAGATAAAGTTGTCAGGCTTTCTTAGTCACTAGGCATATGAATCTGGGTCGTGTATATAATATTTGGGTGATGACAGGTAGCATTTAAATTGTGACTTAAAGAGGATTTCAAAGTTGAGTCATAGAGTTCTGTTCTCAATTCCATACTATTTAACATTCTTCTTGAAGACTTCAAGACAAATAAATCTGAAGGTGATAGGAAGCTAAAGGGTCATAAGTATTCTTCTAAGGTCATCTCCGGTAGTTAGCTCAACCTGATGAAAAGCAACATTTATCATGCTCGATTACATTACATGGTTATGTCTAAGGAGGAGTTATTTAAACTGTTATTTTAACCAAACACAGGTCAGTATATGTGATAATATGGACTGATGGATTAAGACAAAAACAAACAGACCATAAAAATCTATATAGATGCATGAATGTGGTCCATAAAATCTATTGCCTTTCTTGCACAATTTTGGAGAAAACACAGTTAATTATATTACTCTTCATTTCCACACTTTGTCTCCACTGTTTATGCCTTCTGAAGAGCACAGAATGCAAACTCTTTCAACAGGAACTACTACATGTATTACATTCCATCTCTCCTTGAGTACTGATGTATGATGAGTTGCATTTTGATCTATAACCCAAACAGAAAACAACTTATCTAGTCTTGGAAATGACCTAGATAAGAAATTGCTAGAATTTTTTTTATGGAACAATTAATATTTATTCTGATAAGTTTCTACAAGGATAGGAACAAATGTCTACTTAATTATAACCACTTCCTTTGCTTCACAGCTGTGTTATTTGGTATTATAGTGAAATACTTATTTGTATCAATCAGTGATTTCTAGTTGGGGGGTTTGGGATTATTTTTTCAATATTTGGATAACTTTGAAAATTTCTGTGTGCTTTAAAATTTTCAAAAGTTTAACACACATGATTTCATATAATCCCATAATATTTTTTCCCCTACTCTTATATTGCCCCTCCCCTGATTCCTCTTCCCACTGGTAATCACTAGTTTCTTCTCTATATTATGAGCCTGCATATTTCTTGTTTTTTTCCACTGGCTTGCTTTTTTAAAAATTTATTTATTTTTAACTGAAGGATAATGGCTTTACAGTATTTTGTTGGTTTCTGCCAAACATCAGCCTGAAACAGTTATAGGTATACCTATACCCTTTCCCTCTTGAACATTCCTCCCTCCTGCTTCCCCATCCCACCCTCTATATAGTTACAGAACCCCAGTTTGAGTTCCCTGATTCATAAGGCACTTTCCCATTGGCTATAAATTTTACTTATTTATATATTTTCCTGGTGGCACAGAAGGTAAATTATCTTCCTGCAATGCAGGAGACCTGGGTTCAATCCCCGGGTTGGGAAGATCCCCTGGAGGAGGGGAATGGCAACACACTCCACTGTTCTTGCCTGGAGAATACCCATGGACAGAGGAATCTGGTGGGTTACAGTCTGTGGGGTCACAAAGAGTCCGATGCGACTGAGCAAATAAGCACATTTATTTTACAAAAGGTAATGTACATTTCCATGTTACTTTATTCATATATTCCAACCACTCCTTCCTCCCCAAACCCCATGTCCATAAGTCTGTTCTCTATGTCTGTGTCTCCACTGTTACCCTGCAAATAATTTTATCAGTACTCTAGATTTTTCTAGATTCCATATATATATATATGCATTAGTATGCAATATTTGTTTTTACCTTTTTGACTTACTTCACTCTATATAATAGACTCTAGGTTCACCCACATCATTAGAACTGACTCAGATATGTTACTTTTTATGGCTGATTAACATTCCATTGTATACATATATCACAGCTTCTTTACCCATTCAATAGTTGATGGACATCTGGGTTGCTTCCATGTCCTAGCAGTTGTAAATAGAGTTGCAATGAATATTGGAGTACAAGTGCATTTTTCAATTTGGATTTCCTCAGAGTTTATGCCTAGTAGTGGGGTTGCTGGTTCATATGGTGGTCTGGGGCCTCCTAGGTGAAACTCTGTTCGTTTCCAAGGCAAACCATTCAATATCATGGTAATCCAAGCCTATGCCCCAAACAGTAACACTGAAGAAGCTGAAGTTGAATGGTTCTATGAAGAACAACCACAAGACCTTTCAGAACTAACACCAAAAAAGATGTCCTCTTCATTATAGGGGACTGGAATGCAAAAATAGGAAGTCAAGAAACACCTGGAGTAACAGGCAAATTTGGCCATGGAGTACAGAATGAAGCATGGCAAAGGCTAATAGAGTTTTGCCAAGGGAATGCACTGGTCATAACAAACACTGTCTTCCAACAACATAAAATAAGACTCTATATATGAACATCATCAGATAGTCAATGCTGAAATCAGATTGATTATATTCTTTGCAGCCAAAGATGGAGAAGCTCTACACAGTCAGCGAAAAAAAAAAAAAAAAAAAAAGACCGGGGACTGACTGTGGCTCAGGTCATGAACACCTTACAGCCAAATTCAGACTTAAATTGAAGACAGTGGGGAAAACCACTAGACCATTCAGGTATGACCTAAATCAAATCCCTTATGATTATACAGTGGAAGTGAGAAATAGATAAAAGGGACTAGATCTGATAGAGTGCCTGATGAACTATGGATGGAGGTTCATGACATTGTACAGGAGACAGGGATCAAGACCATCCCCATGGAAAACAAATGCAAAAAAAGCAAAATGGCTGTCTGAGGAGGCCTTACAAACAGCTGTGAAAAGAGGAGAAGCAAAAAGCAAAGGAGAAAAAGAAAGATATAAGCATCTGAATGCAGAGTTCCAAAGAATACGACGGAGAGATAAAAAAAAAAAAACCTTCCTCAGTGATCAATGCAAAGAAATAGAGGAAAACAACAGAATGGGAAAGACCAGAGTTCTTTTCAAGAAAATTAGAGATACCAAGGGAACATTTCATGCAAAGATGGGCTCGATAAAGGACAGAAATTTTATGGGCCTAACAAAGCAGAAGATATTAAGAAGAGGTGGCAAGAATACACAGAAGAACGTACAAAAAAGAGTTTCATGACACAGATAACCATGATGGTGTGATCACCTACCTAGAGCCAGACATCCTGGAATGTGAAGTCAAGTGGGCCTTAGAAAGCATTACTATGAACAAAGCTAGTGGAGGCTATGGAATTCCAGTTGAACTATTTCAAATCCTGAAAGATGATGCTGTGAAAGTGCTGCACTCAATATGCCAGCACATTTGGAAAACTCAGCAGCGGCCACAGGACTGGAAAATGTCAGTTTTCATTCCAATCCTAAAGAAAGGCGATGACAAAGAATGCTCAAACTACTGCACAATTGCACTCACCTCACACAGTAGCAAAGCAATGCTCAAAATTCTCCAAGCCAGATTCCAGCAATATGTGAACCATGAACTTCCAGATGTTCAAGCTGGTTTTAGAAAATGCAGAGGAACTGGAGATCAAATTGCCAACGTCTCCTGGATCATCAAAAAAGCAAGAGAGATCCAGCAAAACATCTATTTCTGCTTTATTGACTATGTCAAAGCCTTTGACTGTATAGATCACAATAAACTGTGGGAAATTCTGAAAAAGATGGCAATACCAGACCACCTGACCTGCCTCTTGAGAAACCTATATGCAGGTAAGGAAACAGCAGTTAGAACTGGACATGGAACAACAGACTGTTTCCAAATAGGGAAAGGAGTATGTCAAAGCTGTATGTTGTCACCCTGCTTATTTTATTTTTTTTTTATGGTCTTTTTTTTTAATTTTATTTTATTTTTAAATTTTACATAATTGTATTAGTTTTGCCAAATATCAAAATGAATCTTTGCAGAGTACATCATAAGAAACGCTGGGCTGGAAGAAGCACAAGCTGGAATTAAGATTGCTGGGAGAAATATCAATAACTTCAGATATGCAGATGACATTACCCTTATGGCAGAAAGTGAAGAGGAGCTAAAGAGCCTCTTGATGAAAGTGATAGAGGAGAGTAAAAAAGTTGGCTTAATGCTCAACATTCAGAAAACTAAGATCATGGCATCTGGTCCCATCACTTCATGGGAAATAGATGGGGAAACAGTGTCAGACTTTATTTTACTGGGCTGCAAAATCACTGCAGATGGTGACTGCAGCCATAAAATTAAAAGACGCTTACTCCTTGGAAGGAAAGTTATGACCAATCTAGATAGTATATTGAAAAACAGAGATATTAATTTGCCAACAAATGTCCGTCTAGTCAAGGCTATGGTTTTTCCAGTAGTCATGTATGGATGTGAGAGTTGGACTGTGAAGAAAGATGAGCACTGAAGAATTGATGCTTTTGAACTGTGATGTTGTAGAAGACTCTTGAGAGTCCCTTGGACTGCAAGGAGATCCAACCAGTCCATCCTAAAGGAGATCAGTCCTGGGTGTTCATTGGAAGGATTGATGCTGAAACTACAATACTTTGGCCACCTCATGCGAAGTGTTGATTTATTGGAAAAGACCCTGATGCTCAGAGGGACTGGATTCAGAAGGAGAAGGGGACGACAGAGGATGAGATGGCTGGAAGGCATCACCGACTCCATGGACTGAGCCTGAGTGAACTCCGGGAGTTGGTAATGGACCGGGAGGTCTAGCGTGCTGTGATTCATAGGGTCGCAAAGTGTGGGACATGATTGAGCGACTGAAGTGAACGGAACTGATTGAAGTGGAACTAGTGGTAAAGAACCTGCCTGCAGCAAATGCAGGAGATGCAAGAGATGCAGGTTCCATCCCTGAGACTGGAAGATACTCTGGTAGAGACTATGGCGACCAACTCCGGTATTCATGCCTGGAGAAACCCATGGACAGAGGAGCTTTCAGGCTGCCATTCAAAGTGTCAAAAAGAGTCAGACATGACTGAAAAGAATTGCAACAGCACACATGGTTGTTTTCCTCCAATTTTTAAAAAATTCTCCACATCTTCCATAGTGGCTGTATCAATTTACATTCCCACCAACAGTGTAAGAAGGTTCTGTTTTCTCCCCACCACTCTAGCATTTACTTTCTGTAGACATTTGGATGATGGCCAGTCTAAAGTGTGAGGTAATATCTCATTGTAGATTTGATTCACATTTCTCTAGTATTAAATGATGTTGAGAATATTTGCATGGGTTTATTAACCTTCTGAATGTCTTCTTTGGAGAGTCAGTCAGTTCAGTCTGTCAGTCGTGTCCAACTCCTTGCAACCCCATGGACTGCAGCATGCCAGGCTTCCCTGTCCATCACAGACTCCCAGAGTTACTCAAACTCATATCCATCGAGTCAGTGATGCCATTCAACCATCTCATCCTCTGTCATCCCCTTCTCCTCCTGCCTTCAATCTTTCCCAATATCATGGTCATTTCCAAAGAGTCAGTTATTCACATCAGATGGCCAAAGTATTGGAGTTTCAGTATCAGTCCGACCAATAAATATTCAGGACTGATTTCCTTTAGGATTGACTGGTTAGATGTCCTTGCAGTCCTTTGGACTCTCAAGAGTCTTCTCCAACACCACAGTTCAAAAGCATCTATTTGTCAGTGCTCGGCTTTCTTTATAGTCCATGTCTCACATCTATACATGACTACTGGAAAAACCATAGCTTTGATCAGATGGCCTATTTTTGGCAAAGTAATATTTCTGCTTTTTAATATACTGTCTAGATTGGTCATAGCTTTACTTCCAAGGAGTAAGCATCTCTTAATTTCATGCTGCAGTCACAATCTGCAGTGATTTTGGAGCTCCCCAAAATGAAGTCTCTCACTATTTCCATTGTTTACCCATCTATTTCCCATGAAGTGATGGGAGCAGATGTCATGATCTCAGTTTTTGGAATGTTGAGTTTTAAGTCAAAGTTTTCACTCTCCTTTTTCACTTTCATCAAGAAGCTCTTTAGTTCTTTGATTTCTGCCATAATGGTGGTGTCATCTGCATAGCTAAAGTTATTGATATTTCTTCTGGCAATGTGATTCAGGCTTGTGCTTCATTTAGCTCAGCATATCACATGATGTATTCTGCATATAAGTTAAATAAGCAGGATGACAATATACATCCATGACATACTCCTTTCTCAATTTGGAACCAGTCTGTTGTTCCATGTTCAGTTCTAACTGCTGGTTTAAGGTGGTGTGGTATTCCCATTTCTTTGAGAATTTTCAACAGTTTGTTGTGATCTACACATCCAAAGGCTTTGGTGTAGTCAATAAAGCAGAAGTAGAGGTTTTTCTGGAACTATCTTGCTTTTTCAATGATCCAGTGAATGGTGGCTATTTAATCTCTGGTTCCTCTGACTTATCTAAATCCAGCTTGAACATCTGGGAGTTCACATTTCATGTACTGTTGAAGCCTGGCTTGGAGAATTTTGAGCATTACTTTGCTAGGGTGTGAGATGCGTGTGTGGATCACAATAAACTGTGGAAAATTCTGAAAGACATGGGCATACCAGACCACCTGACCTGCCTCTTGAGAAATTTGTATGTAGGTCAGGAAGCAAGGGTTAGAACTGGACATGGAACAACAGACTGGTTCCAAATAGGAAAAGGAGTACATCAAGGCTGTATATTGTCACCCTGCTTATTTAACTTATATGCAGAGTACATCATGAGAAGTGCTGGGCTGGAAGAAGCACAAGCTGGAATCAAGATTGCTGGGAGAAATCTCAATAACCTCAGATATGCAGATGACACCACCCTTATGGCAGAAAGTGAAGAGGAACTAAAAAGCCTCTTGAGGAAAGTGAAAGAGGAGAGTGAAAAAGCTGGCTTAAAGCTCAACATTCAGAAAAAGAAGATCATGGCATCTGGCCCCATCACTTCATGAGAAATAGATGGGGAAACAGTGTCAGACTTTATATTTTTGGGCTCCAAAATCACTGCAGATGGTGACTGCATCCATGAAATTAAAAGACGCTTACTAACTGGAAGAAAAGTTGTGACCAACCTAGATAGCATATTCAAAAGCAGAGACATTACTTTGTCAACAAACGTCCGTCTAGTCAAGGCTACGGTTTTTCCAGTGGTCATGTATGGATGTGAGAGTGGACTGTGAAGAAAGCTGGGCGCCAAAGAATTGATGCTTTTGAACTGTGGTGTTGGAGAAGATTCTTGAGAGTCCCTTGGACTGCAAGGACATCCAATCAGTCCATTCTGAAGGAGATCAGCCCTGGGATTTCTTTGAAAGGAATGATGCTAAAGCTGAAACTCCAGTACTTTGGCCACCTCATGCGAAGAGTTGACTCATTGGAAAAGACTCTGATGCTGGGAGGGATTGGGGGCAGGAGGAGAAGGGGACACCAGAGGATGAGATGGCTGGATGGCATCACTGACTCGATGGACGTGAGTCTGAGTGAACTCCGGGAGTTGGTGATGGACATGGAGGCCTAGCGTGCTGCGATTCATGGGGTTGCAAAGAGTCGGACACGACTGAGTGACTGAACTGAACTGAACTGAGATGAGTGCAATTGTGTGGTAGCTTGAATATTCTTTGACATTGCCTTTCTTTGATACTGCAATGAAAAATGACCTTTTCCAGTCCTGTGGCCACTGCTGCATTTTCCAAATTTTCTGGCGTATTGACTGCAGCACTTTCACAGCATCATTTTTTAGAATTTGAAGTAGCTCAACTGGAATTACTTCACCTCCACTAGTTTTGTTCATAGTTGTGTTTCCTAAGGCCCATTTGACTTCACATTCCAGAATGTTTGATTCTAAGTGCCTGATCACACCATCGTGGCTATCTGGGTCATGAAGATCTTTTTTCATACACTTCCTCTGTGTATTCTTGGCATCTCTTCTTAATATCTTCTTCTTCTGTTAGGTCCGTACCATTTATTTTCTTTATTGTACCCATGTTTTCATGAATTGTTCCCTTGGTATCTCTAATTTTATTGAAGAAATTCCTTGAGGGGTTTTCTTGAAGATAAATTTTCTAATTTTTTCTTCTTTGGAGAACTGTCTGTTTATGTCTTTTGCCCCTTTTTACGTGGGTTGTTTGTTTTTCTAGTTTTGACTTTTTTGAGCTTCTTGAATATTTTGGGAATTAATATGCTTCAGTTGTTTCATTTGCTATTATTTTAATCAGTGATATTGGCCTACAATTTTATTTTTTTCCATTGTCTTTGTGTGCTTTTGGTATCAGGGTGATGGTGGTCTCATAGAATGAGTTTGGAAGTGTTCCTTCCTCAGGAATTTTTTGAAGGAGTTCGAGAAGTATAGGCATTATCTCTTCTATAAATATTTGATAGAATTAACCTGTGAAGCCATTTGGCCCTGGATTTTTTTTTTTTTAATTTTTTTTTTTTTTAATCACAGTTTCATTTTCAGTGCTTGTATTGGCTTGTTCATAGTTTCTATTTCTTCCTAGTTCAGTCTTGGGAGATTGAAATTTCCCAAGTATCTGTCCATTTCTTCCTTGTTGTCCATTTTATTGGAAAATAGTTCCTCATAATAGTCTCTTATGATCCTTTGCATTTCTGCATTGTCTTTTGCAGTCTGTCCTTTTTCATTTCTAATTTTGATGATTTGATTCTTCTCTATTTTTTCCTGATAAGTTTGGCAAAGGCCTTGTCAAATTTGTTTGTCTTCTCTAAAAATCAGTTTTTAGTTTTATTAATGTTTACTATTGTTTCGTTTATTTCTTTTTCATTTATTCCTACTCTGATCTTTATTAGTTCTTTCCTTCTACTAACGTTTTCTGTTTGTTTGTTTTTGCTTGTGTGTGGGGGGAATTTTTCTTCTTTTTCTAGTTGTTTTAGGTGTGAAGCTAGGTTTTCTATTCAAAGACTATATTGTTTCATGAGGTAGGATTTTATTGCTATAAGCATCCCTCTTATAACTGCTTTTGCTTCATTCCATAGGTTTTGAGTCATCATGCTTTCATTATCATTTGTTCCTAGGATTTTTTTTTCCTTTTTATTTCTTCAGTAACTTGTTCATTCTTTAGAAATATATTGTTTAATCTCCATGTTTTTGTGTTCTTTGTAGTTTTCTTTTTTCTCCTATAATTGATATCTAGTCTTATAGCCAGAGAAGGCAATGGCACCCCACTCCAGTACTTTTGCCTGGGCTGCAGTCCATGGGGTCACTAGAGTCGGACACGACTTCACTTTCACTTTCACTTTTCACTTTCATGCATTGGAGAAGGAAATGGCAACCCACTCCAGTGTTCTTGCCTGGAGAATCCCAGGGATGGGGAAGCCTAGTGGGCTGTCATCTATGGGGTCGCACAGAGTCGGACACAACTGAAGCGACTTAGCAGCAGCAGCCTTATAGCATTGTGGTCAAGAGAGATGCTTGATAAGATTTCAATTTTCCTAAATTTACTGATATTTGATTTGTGACCCAAGATATAGTCTATCCTGGAGAATGTTCCATATTGACTTGAGAGGAAATTGTGTTTGTCTGCATTTGGATGGAATGTCCTATAAGATATCAATCATATCCTTCTGCTCTAATCTATCATTTAAGCCTTGTGTTTCCTTTTTAATTTTCTGTTTTTATCATGTGTCCATCGATGTAAGTGGAGTGTTAAAGATCCCTGCTTTTATTTTGTTACTGTGAATTTCTCATTTTATGCCTGTTAGTGTTTGTCTTATATATTGAGGTGCTCCTATGTTGGGTGCATAAATATTTATGAAGGTTATGGCTCCATCCTGGATTGACCCCTTGATCATTATGTAGTGTCCTTCCTTATCTCTTGGATTTTTTTTAAGTCTATACTGTCTGATATGAGGATTGCTACTCTTTATAATGATTTCCATTTGCATGGAATATCTTTTTCCATCCTCTCACTTTCAGTCTCCGTGAGTCTCTAGTTCTGAAGTGGGTCTCTTTTCAGTTCAGTTCAGTCACTCAGTCATATCCGACTCTTTGCGACCTCATAGATTTCAGCACTCCAGGCCTCCCTGTCCATCACCAACTCCCGGAGTTCACACAAACTCATGTCCGTCGAGTCGGTGAAGCCATCCAGCCATCTCATCCTCTATCGCCCCCTTCTCCTCCTGCCCCCAATCCCTCCCAGCATCAGAGTCTTTTCCAATGAGTCAACTCTTCCCATGAGGTGGCCAAAGTACTGGAGTTTCAGCTTCAGCATCATTCCTTCCAAAGAAATCCCAGGGCTGATCTCCTTCAGAATGGACTGGTTGGATGTCCTTGCAGTCCAAGGGACTCTCAAGAGTCTTCTCCAACACTACAGTTCAAAAGCATCAATTCTTAGGTGCTCAGCTTTCTTCACAGTCCAACTCTCACATCCATACATGATCACTGGAAAAACCATAGCCTTGACGAGACAGACCTTTGTTGGCAAAGTAACGTCTCTGCTTTTGAATATGCTATCTAGGTTGGTCACAACTTTCCTTCCAAGGAGTAAGCATCTTTTAATTTCATGGCTGCAGTCACCATTTGCAGTGATTTTGGAGCCCAAAAAAATACAGTCTGAGACTGTTTCCCTATCTAATTCCCATGAAGTGATGGGACCAGATGTCATGGTCTCAGTTTTCTGAATGTTGAGCTTTAAGCCAACTTTTTGTATGAAAAGGGTCTCTTTTAGACACCATTTATATTAGTCTTTTTTCTGTATCCAATTAGGAAGTCTGTGTCTTTTGGTTAAAGCATTTAATACCTTTACATTTACACTAGTTATATATATATATATATATATATATATATATATATATATATATTCCTATTGCCATTTTCTTAATTGTTTGGGGGTTGTTTCTGTAGGTCTTTTCCTTCTCTTGTTTTTCCTGTCTAAATGATTCCCTTTGACATTTGTTGTAAAGCTGGTTTGGTGGTACTAACTTCTCTCATGTTTTACTTGTCTGTAAAGATTTTGATTTACAGGTAGAATAATCTTGGTTTCAGATTTTTCCCTTACAATGCTTTAAATATACCCTGCCATTCCCTCTGGCTGGCAGTTTCTCCTGAAGGGTCTGCTGTTAATCATATGGGGTTTACCTTGTATATTACTTATTGCTTTTTTTCTCTCTGTTTTATATATTCTTTCTTTGTATTTAATATTTGTTAGTCTGACTAGCATGTGTCTCTGCATGTTTCTCCTTGAGTTTAATCCTGTATGGGATTCTCTGTGATTCTTGGATTTGATTGACTATTTCCTTTCCCATGTTGGGGAAATTTTGGCTATAATCTCTTCAAAAATTTTCTCAGACTCCTTTTGTTTTCTTCTATAATTTGAATGTTGGTGCGTTTTATATTGTCCCTGATGTCTCTGAGACTATTATCAGTTATTTTCCCACTTTTTCCTTTATTCTGCTCTTTGGCAGTTATTTCCATTGTCCTTTCATGTGTTGCATAGACACTGCGTCTACCTAGTTGATCATGTGGATTTAATCTGCATCTTGTATAGCTGGTGGGAAGGTTTTGTGTCCTCTTCCTTAGTCACACTGTCCCTGGATTTCAATTGTGGCTTTATCTCCACCTTTGTATGTGAGTCTTCCACAAGGGTTTGCTCCTGAGGATGCCCTGGAAGACCTGAGTCTGTCCGAGAAATGACTTGGTGTAGAGGTGGAACAGATCCTTGGATTGCAGGGTCCTTGTTGGTAGTCAGGGGAGCTGCTGGCTAGAGTAGCAGGAAATACGGTGCTCATAGGGCTTTTCTCACCTCTGGAAGCTCTGTCTCAGTGGAGATCAAGCGTGGAGGTAGCACAGTTTCTTGGATCATGGAGACACTGTCAGTGTTGGATATTCAGGGGTGCCACAACTATTGTCACAGGAGATATGGTACTATTAGGAGTTTTTTCTAGCCTCTGGCAGCTCTGCCCCAGTGAGGATTAAGCATGGAGGTGACACAACTTCTTGGCTTCTTGGATCAAGGGGACTCTGGCGGTACAAAGTGTACAGGGTCATCAACTGCTTCAGGTGCAGGAGATATGGCTTATCAGAGTCTTTTTCTAGCCTCTGGCTGCTGGCAATCAGAGGGCCACTTTGGCTGGCTCTTTCTGTGCTCAGCCCATTCAGGTGCTTAAGTGGTCACCGTAGCTGGGTTCCTTCTCTGTTGCATGTTGCACTAGGTGCCTAAAGGGCAGTCTCTCTGAGGTCTTTATTGTTCAGATTCCAGTGCTGATGTGTGATAGGTGGGGAGACAGAGGCTACAGTGATGGCTACTCACCTTGTGCTCGACTCAATTTTTTCCTCCACAGGCATTTCTCACCACAATCTCTTCCCTCAGGTCCCCTCAGACTGTCTCCCTACAGTCAACAGCAAAACTTGCCCAGGGATTGCTCTCCAATACCTGTGCTCCAGCAACTGTGCTTTCTAGGGGACTTGCATCCCTGTCTGGGATATGTAGCGTTGGGGCAAGGATTGTCTGTGTGATTCTCATTCCATTCAGACTGTCACATATCAGCTGCTTCACTCTCCAGTAACCTCAGATGTTCCTCCTTTGTAATTGCCCCAATATGGGGATCTAACCCTTGCTACAGTTTCTCCATCCCCCAGGTTCAAGTCCAGTCCTATTCACTCTTCTCTTTTTCCCCCTACTTCTTTCATCTGACTGAGGTTTGGGTGGCTCTATATACTATTTTCTGGTGGCCAGGTACTCCTCCCCATTCTCAGCTGGTATATCTGTAGAGAGAGATGCACTCCATGTCTACCTACTCCTCTGCCATCTTGTTCTTCCCTTTTATTTGCTTTTTTAAGATTCCACATATAAGTGATATTTTGTAAGTAGTTTCAAAATTATGGGCCTTGATAAGAAAATTATCTTCAGACTAATTATGAAGAGAGGTAAATAAATGGTTCTGGAAACAAAAGGATACAAAGTATTTGTAAAAACTAACATTTTATGAAGTTTGGATAATAAAACTGTTCAATTCAGTTCAGTTCAGTCTCTCAGTCGTGTCTGACTCTTTGCAACCCCATGAATTGCAGCACGCCAGGCCTCCCTGTCCATCACCAACTCCCGGGGTTCACCCAAACCCGCGTCCATCGAGTCGGTGATGCCATCGAGCCATCTCGTCCTCTGTCATCCCCTTTTCCTCCTACCCCCAATCCCTCCCAGCATAAAAGTCTTTTCCAATGAGTCAACTTTTCTCATGAAGTGGTCAAAGTACTGGAGTTTCAGCTTTAGCATCAGTCCTTCCAAAGAACACCCAGGACTGATCTCCTTTAGGATGGACTGTTTCGATCTCCTTGCAGTCCATGGGACTCTCAAGAGTCTTCTCCAACACCACAGTTCAAAAGCATCAATTCTTCAGTGCTCAGCTTTCTTCACAGTCCAACTCTCATATCCATACATGACTACTGGAAAACCCATAGCCTTGACTAGACAGACCTTTGTTGGCAATAAAACTGTTACACAAGTACAAATAAAATCTGTGTTAAAATTTGAATTGTTTGATTAAATAAGTTGAAATGATTATCCTGAGAATGGCAATGAAAGCCTGAGAAGCTACACAGTAATGTTATTTATTAAGTCTTAGTTGATACAGTGTGAGAGGGTGTTTTTTTTTTTTTTTTTTTTTTTTTTTTGCCCCTATTAAGAAGAATTTGTTTTGTTTACTGTGCCAAAGCTTCTCTGAAAAGTCTGCTTACTAATGCCTCTTGAATCAACTGTCTGGAAATCTTGATAGTGATATGTAAAGGAAATGATTCAAAGAACCAAATCATTAATTTCTAGGTTTAGCAGCAGACTTTAATGGTTCTATGAATTCTCTCAATAGTATCCTAAATTTTGTGCATATTTCTCTATTTATGTTTTCCTGGATAGCATTTCATGTATTTTACGAGAATCTTAAAGAGATAGTTGTCATTTTTTCCATCCCCCTCTCCTCAAAAATGTTAAAAAACAAACAAGCAAACAGTTATTCTAACATAGTCATTGTGACTGGAGAATTTTGTTTTATTTTTCTAAAAGACATAATACCGGAAGGTATAAAAATAGACTTTCTTTGAATTTCACTTCCTAAAAGATAAACTTAAGAAACAGAAGGAATATTTGGAGAATTCGAGCTAAGTTATCAGCCTCAGATTATTGTTGTTGTTGCTGTTCAGTCACCTGGTCATGTCTGACCCTTTGTGACCCCATGGACTGCATTATGCCAAGCCTCCCTGTCCTTCACCATCTCCCAGAGTTTGCCTAAGTTCATGTTCATTGCATTCGTGATACTGTCCAGCCATCTCATTCTCTGATGCCCTCTTCGCCTTCTGCTTTTGATCTTTCCCACATCAGGGACTTGTCCAATAAGTTGTCTGTTCGGATCAGATGATCAAAATACTGGAACTTCAGCTCCATCATCAGTCCTTCCAGTGAATATTCAGGGTTAATCTTCCTAAAGATGGACTGTTTTGATCTTCTTGCTGTCAAAGGGACTTTCAGTTTTCTCTAGCACCACAGTTGGAAGGCATCAATTCTTTGGTGTTCTGCCTCCCATCCTGTCAAAGCTATGGTTTTTCCAGTAGTCATGTATGAATGTGAGAATCGGACTATAAAGAAAGCTGAACACTTAAGAACTGATACTTTTGAACCGTGCTGTTGGAGAAGACTCTTGAGAGTCCCTTGGATAGCAAGGAGACCCAACTATTAAGGGAAGCACACTGATTGAAACCACCCCCACCCCAGCCATGCACCATAGTAACCATTTGCATGAGTTGTTTTATGACAGGAGATCCTGATAAGGAATACAGAACCAATAAGCCACCACCAACCAGAAGAGTTCTGGAAAGGTCAAAAGGAGACATGGAGTATCCGTCGACTTCCAAGAATCCCTCTTGCTGGCATCCATCTTGGCTGAGAGATGTATGTGCCACCAGGAAAGACTCTGAATTAGAATGATTGGCCACAGGCCATCCGGAAACTAATCCCATCACCATAAAACCTGACACTGAGAGCCACACATCAGAGCAGTTCTCCTGGGTTCCCTTACCCTACTGCTCTCCACCTGGGTGCCCTTTCCCAATAAAATCTCTTGCTTTGTCAGCACATGTGTCTCCTCGGACAATTCATTTCCTAGTGTTAGACAAGAACCCAGTTTTGGGCCCTGGAAGGGATCCCCCTTACTGCAACAAATGGCGACTCTGGTGGGACTCTTCTTCGCTGAGACTGACATCCTGACCACTTGGGGTACTCAGGAGCCAGCTTGCCTGCCAATGGACCAGACCCAATGGCCGCAACTGGGAACCTTTTTTCCCTGGTCTCCTCCTGACATGGACAACTAGCCAGAGTGCCCCGACCGGGTAAAGAACAAGAGACCTTATTGACCTCTCTCCCCTTCCCTCTCTCTTTACTCTCCTTAACGCTTCCTATCCTTCCCTGTTTTTCTAGTCCTCCAGTCCTGGATGCAGGAATCTGGTCAAATGGCCTCAGCCTGAGCTGAAGATTGGAGACTGATCACCTCCTCTTGGTAGAAAATTCAAATTCTGATTCTTGTCTGGTCTGATTTCTGGTAGGGCCGAGTTCCAGTCCTCCCTTCTCTGGAGGCCCAAGGTGAAGTCCCATAATGCCTGGGTATCTGCAGGTGTCAGAAGACGTCTGTAAGGCCACCCCTTTTGACCCCCCTCTCCCACCTCTTCCCCCTTCTTCTTTCAACCTGGCTTCCTTTCCCCCCTTTGAAATCTTTGAAGCTGTTAGTACTTGGATTTGAAGTTCTGTGTCTCTATAGGAGGTTTTCTGAGAGACTGTATTCTTGTATTTAAGGGAGTGTCTGATGAGGACTGCCAGGTTTATATGTGTGTGTTTTAACTCTGTGTTCTGTGTTGTGATTTTTGATGGCCATTTTACTTTGTCTGGCCACCATTTGGTTTAGACCTGCTGCCATTTTGTTAGAACTTGATTTTCTTTCCCTGTGTCTTGAGACCAGGGCTCTCAGGAACACTTATCTAGACCATCTCTAACTCCTGAGACTGAGGGAAAAGGGGAAAAAGACTTTAAAAATTTTATTTATTTCAACGTTTTTTTTATAAACTAGTAAATTTTATATTGTAATATCTAATTCATGGCTGAGAAAATGAAGCTAGATCTTGCACTGTGTCTGTCTAAATATGTCTGTCTCTGGGTAATATTTTTGAGGTTAATTTGTACATGAGCTCTATTTATTTGGCTTAAAAAAGGTAAGCATTTACAAATCAAATAATTCTACATTAAACAATAAATTCCAGGTTCATGTGAACTGGGAAATATTCAGTATTAAATACCTGATATTAATGTTTGTTTGTTGACCTATCTAATATAGACATGTCTTAGAGGAATTAACATTAAGTAGAATATTTTCATTGTACCCAGATTTAATATAAGTTAAATATTATATCTGTTACAAGTTTGTCAACAAGGAAATTGCCTCAAGTGAAGAAACTTCTAAAAAAACTGTAAATGAGATATGTTCATCCTAAAGGAAATCAATTCTGGCTATTCATTGGAAGGACTGATGCTGAAGCTGAAACTCTAATATTTTGGCCACCTGATGTAAAGCACTGACTCATTGGATAAGACCTTGATGCTGGGAAAGACTGAAGGTAGGAGGAGAAGGGGACAAAAGAGGATGAGATGGTTGGATGGCATCACTGACTGGATGGACATGAGTTTGTGCAAGCTCTGGGAGTTCGTGATGGACAGGGAAGCCTGGCGTGCTGCAATCCATGGGGTTGCAAAGAGTCAGACATGACTGAGTGACTGAACTTATCTGAACTGCCTTTTTCTTATGGTCCAGCTCTCACAACAGTATATTACCACAGCTTCAGATTAGAAGTTCTTAAATAATGCTTCAAATCAGTTTACTTCAGATGAGAAGAAAGAAACAAAAAGATGAAAAGGGGAAATTTGAAGAACATTTAACAATATTTTTTGTTATTTTTAATTAAAAACAAAAACAGAATAAATATACTGTTGTTTACCATTTAGTGGCTTGTTAATTTTTAGCACTGAAACTCTCCAGATCACAAACCTGATCATATGGCAGAAAAGGTTAATGGTTTAGAAAAACAAATATTTGATGCATATAACTCAGTGTACCCTGAGTACTTTTACTAAGAATTCTTTCTATTTTCAAATTTTAGGTGTATATTTTTAAGAAACTTTTTTGATGATTTGGGTAACATTATTGGTGAGCTTTTTTCCCCTTATTACATGGTTTTATCGTGATAAGGTTAAAGTGTAATATTCTCAAGAGTATAAGAAAAGCTGTCATACAGTGCTTTGGGATCCCATTGTAATCTTAAATTATAAAGGTTAAATCTGAATTTTTTCCCCTTGTCAACAATTCCTGCCTTTGATGTAGGTGGACATAATTTGTCTGTTGTAATTACCTATTTTGGAACTACCTCAGAAGAAAATAAGATAATTTTAACTATTGTTAAAGTCCATGGAAACGCAAAGAATCAGACATGACTGAGCACGCACACACTGCACTGAAAGCAATCGCAGGGCTTCCCCGGTGGATCAGTAGTAAAGAATCTATCTTCAATGCAGGAGGTAATGCAAGAGATGAGGATTCAATCTCTAGGTGGGAAAATCCCCTGGAGGAAGGTGAGCGAGTCAATTCCTGGGCAGGCTGATAAGAAGTCTGTGGTCCCTCAGGAGGAGAGAGGGGTCTGGGGCTCTTGAGGAAGAGATAGACGTCGAGAATTCTCAAAGAAGAGGAAAGGACAAGCATCTTTTTTTTTTTTTTTTTCTCTCTCTCTCTCTACATTCCTTAGTCTTAGTCAGCTAAAACATTATTTGTTTTCTTTAAGCCAGGAACTGATTATTACACAACAAACAACTCAGTTTAAACTCAGAGGTTAAAGCATCTGCCTGCAATGTGGGAGACCTGGGTTCGAACCCTGGGTCAGGAAGATCCCCTGGAGAAGGAAATGGCAACCCACTCCAGTATTCTTCCCTGGAGAATCCCATGGACAGAAGAGCCTGGTGGGCTACAGTTCACGGGTCGCAAAGAGTCGAACAAAACTGAGCGACTTCATTTTCACTTTCAGGGTTATATGAAAACAATGTATCCTGCTTGAGGACAGTTTCTCCTTCCTTAAAACATTATGACTAATCCTGATATGTTACCATGTATATTATGGGAGTGGGTCTGGTAGGATCTTTCTATTGTTGTTATAATCCTATTATCCTAAAAAGTAAATTGTGGGAGTGGGTCTGATAAAATTTTTACAATCTTGAGACATTCTTTTGATTTATTATAATAACTAATTCTGAAAGAGATCAGAATACCAGACCACCTGACCTGCCTCTTGAGAAACCTATATGAAGGTCCGGAAGCAACAGTTAGAACTGGACATAGAACAACAGACTGGTTCCAAATAGGAAAAGGAGTATGTCAACATTATATATTGTCACCCTGATTATTTAACTTATATGCAGAGTACATCATGAGAAGTGCTGGGCTGGAAGAAGCACAAGCTGGAATCAAGACTGCTGGGAGAAATATCAATAACCTCAGATATGCAGATAACACCACCCTTATGGCAGAAAGTGAAGAGCAACTAAAAAGCCTCTTGATGAAAGTGAAAGTGGAGAGTGAAAAGTTGGCTTAAAGCTCAGCATTCAGAAAACGAAGATCATGGCATCCAGCCCCATCACTTCATGGGAAATAGATGGGGAAACAGTGGAAACAGTGTCAGACTTTATTTTTCGGGGCTCCAAAATCACTGCAGATGGTGATTGCATTCAGAAAAGTAAAAGACACTTACTCCTTGGAAGGAAAGTTATGACCAACCTAGATAGCATATTCAAAGGCAGAGACATTACTTTGCCAACAAAGGTCTGTCTAGTCAAGGCTATGGTTTTTCCTGTGGTTCTGTATGGATGTGAAAGTTGGACTGTGAAGAAAGCTGAGCACCAAAGAATTGATGCTTTTGAACTGTGGTGTTGGAGAAGACTCTTGAGAGTCCCTTGGACTGCAAGGAGATCCAACCAGTCCATCCTAAAGGAGACCAGTTCTGGATGTTCTTTGGAAAGACTGATGCTAAAGCTGAAACTCCAATACTTTGGCCACCTGATGCGAAGAGTTGACTCATTGGAAAAGACTCTGATGCTGGGAGTGATTGGGGGCAGGAGGAGAAGGGGACGACAGAGGATGAGATGGCTGAATGGCATCACCGTCTCGATGGACATGAGTTTGGGTGAACTCCGTGAGTTGGTGATGGACAGGGAGGCCTGGCGTGCTGCAATTCATGAGGTCACAAAGAGTCGGACATGACTGAGCGACTGAACTGAACTGAACTGAACTGAATAGTCTGCTATACAAAAGCTCTTGAGTAATCAAGCCTGATCCCTAGTACTGAAGTTAAATCTTCTGCTTCAGAGATCATGAATCTGACACCATTCACCATAAGCTATCAAGGGCATGGCAACCCACTTCAGTATTCTTGCCTGGAGAGTCCCATGTACAGAGGAGCCTGGTGGGCTACAATCTATAGAGTCACAAAGAGTTGGACATGACTGAAGCAAATGAGTTCACACACACAAAGAAATGACTATGGTTTCTGCAAGCTTTTTCATTCAGGGATAAGAGAAGGAAGTGTGCAGGAGGTCTGGAAATTATCATGTATTTTACTTTACAAGGAAGTAATGTCAAGTCACCAAGATATGTTTTTGATATAAACAAGAGGAAGGGGACACACACTTCTTGAACCACAGCTATAGTGGTTCAATAAATTCTGGCATTCAGTGGGGTAACAGATATCATAAGTATCACTCATTGCTATGCATCGAATGTTTGTGCCACACTCCTCAAATTCATATGAAAGTGAAGTCGCTCAGTCGTATCAGACTCTTTGCAACCCCATGGGCTGTAGCCGACCATGCTCCTCTGTCCATGGGATTTTCCAGACAAGAGTACTGGATTGGGTTGCCATTTCCTTCTCCAGAGGATCTTCCCAACCCAGGGATAGAACCTGGGTCTCCTGCATTTTAGGCAGATGCTTTACCATCTGAGCCACCAGGAAGCCACAAATTCATATAGTGAAACTCTAATGTGATGGTATATGGAGCTAGAACATTTGGGAAGTAATTAGGTCATGAGGGTGAAGCCCTCATGATAGGATCAGTGTTCATAAAAAGAGGAAGAGAACTGTTCTTTTCTCTTCCTGCCATTTGAGAACATATTATGTAAATAAGGCAGGAAGACAACTCTCACCAAAAACTGAACCTGCTGGCACCTTGATTTTGGACTTCCCAACACCCAGAATTGTGAGAAATAAATGTTTGTTTTTTAAACCACCAAGTCTGAGGTATTTTTTAATAACAGATTGAACTAAGATTGAAATTGTAAAACAATACAAAAAAAATTCACAATAAAATGTAAAAACTGGTGTTCTATAGTAATAATTTTCAAAAGATTAGTGAGATATTATTTTCACTTACAAATTTGTTTTGGACAGTAAAATATAATCTGGCCTAAATCTGCCTCTTCAATGCTTTGGCAATTGTTCATATATTCATATGTATTTGTGTAACTAAACAAGCCTGTTTTCTCATTGGTTCTTCACAAGTAGCTCGTGAAGGAAGCAGAGCAAGGATTAAGTTTCCCCAAGGTCAGTTCTCGGCATAGTGTCTGGGAAATAAAAAAGTACTCAATGAACATTGAATAAATTAATAGATAGTAAACAACAATACTGCTACTAGAACTTATAACACAGATTCTTGAAAAATTATATACTAAGATATCATTTTCTTTTTATTTATAACTGCTTTTTATGTTTGTCTTCCTAACTAAATTGTAAAGTCAACTCTATGAGAATGAAGATATGTCTGGTTCTTTTGTATCCCTTACAGTTTTCACTACTATGACTTGAACAGGGTGAATACACAGTAAACCTCCATTGACATCATTAAATAAAGTTATGGAGACAAACCACTTTGATGTAGTCTTAAATATGAGTAGTTAAATCTGTAAGCAATAAAACAAAGAATTAAAAAATAAACTTTTATGAATTGAAACTATTGGGATTCTTGAATCTAAAGAGTCAGAATTATCCCTTTCCTTTAATAAGTCAATTTTCAAGATTTTTATGATTAAACTGACATTGACTAATACAGACATTGCAAAACAGTGTCAGAGACAAGGTTTTTTATGTTTTTACTGCTTATGATTTAGCAATAATATTTAGAAATAAACTACTAAATCTTAATTTTATCTTTATTTTCTGGGTTAGTGTTTTTCCATATTCATGTACATATTTCAATGATTATGAATACTGATTTAGGAAAAGTAGGGCTTCCCTGATGGCTCAGATGGTAAAGAATCCACCTGCAATGTAGAGTACATGAGTTTGATCCCTGTGTTGGGAAGATCCCCTGGAGGAGGGCCTGGCAACCCACTCCAGTATTCTTGCCTGGAGAATCCCCATGGATAGAGGAGCCTGGCAGGCTACAGTCTATGGGGTCTCAAAAAGTCAGACATGTCTGAGTGACTAAGCACAGCACAGTGCATTTTAAAAAATACCCCTTGGGTACCTTGCTGATAAAATAATACAGTTAATGTAACAGCTACAGTTACTGACCTTTAACCATTAAATTAAGGCATTGAGACTGATTACTGTGAATACATATTGATTCATAGTAGAGACAAGAGTTGTTTTTCTTGATATGCCTCAACAATAAATCAGCTGAAACAAAAAAACAAATGCAAGATGGTATTTTAATGAAAAACTGCCTTGTAAATTCATCCATATGTTAAGAAAAAAAAAAAAAAAGGAATTCCTGCTGTGGCAAAGTCTAAGTTTTATTATTTTCTCCCCTCAGTAATAAGATGAAGAATAAGAAAAAAAAAGTATATAAAACCTTTTGCACTTTGACATGAGCCCTTTCAGCCAAACTCTATTTTTGACTGAAACAAATGTAAACCATATTCCATTTCACAAAAGCAAAATGTGCTGAACATGTGGTTTTTGAAATAGAAGCACGTGAATCAACTGTTCTACATGATGATCTTTCTTAGAAATGTCTCTGGGGAAAGTTCACTACTCAGAGCCAGGGAGTACAGGGAAAAAGCAAAACAGACTGAGATCAAGCAATTCTTAAAGTGGATGGGCCAAGTAGATGCATAAGTGACATTTAATATGCAAGCTTAGGGGCTCCTGTTGAGTGATCTGTTTGGTAACCCGGATCAGGATGCTTGTTTAGTGGATAAAAGTGTAACTTTAGAAGTTGGCAGGAACTCTTGTGTTCGGCCACCTGTATTCTCAGCTACACATGGTGGAAGGGATATGAACCAAGCACATATTTTAACTTCATCCTATTTTTGAATTTTTATAACTTTTTGGTTTCAAAAGACCCATTTATAAAATGTAGTTTAAAAATGCATTGACAATACTTAGTGACCACCACTATATAGTTTATTTTCTGTCTTTCCATTGTTAAAGATATTTTTAAATATAAACTGGGAGAAAAATAGACATTATCTTACTACAGTAATTGAAGTGAATTGCCATATGAATGGGTATCTTTGTTTCAGACATTTGGTTATCAAAAACACTATTCATATCTAAGATAAATATTGTGTATTTTTAAAGCAGTCTGCAGAGTCAATCAACAATGAATATTAGCACTTCAAGGAAATCATTCCTTCCAGCCTGAAAAAAAAATTGGGCTATGAATTTTGACCTAAGAATATAATTATGTCTTCCTAGATCTCATTATATCCTATGCTCATTTAAGGCCATCTAGGAACAAAATGATGAAAGAGTGGTGAAAATTTATGACCCCCTAGATCTAGCACTAGCCCTTTGGATATTAGGTTGGATTAGTAGCTTTACTGCTAATCCAAACACTGTAGGCCAAATTCTCCCTGACATATCTGCACTGTGAGTCCCTGAAAAATGTAGCAAGTTGACACTTTGAAAAGCTGACAGAAGCCTTTATGCTCCAGGCACATGCTGTATGTAGTTTGCCATCAAATACAGTTCTTCAGATCTGCATTTCTTCCACATTTGCAATGATAGTCCCTCCCCTCCCCCACACACTCCATGGTAATGGGCATATGCAGAAATAATCTTAAATTAATCATTTGCTTTTTTTCTGGATGAAGAAAAGTTTGAGTCAATTTTATGCATAAGATGTGCATGATATTTAAAATAGAGAAAACTCATTTATGTTCTTGATACTTGTCAAAGGTTGAGCCAAAGAAGCTATCTGAAAAACCTTACGTTGATTCCTGCAAAATCACAGATCAACCCACAAATTTGTATCCGAACTGCTATTACATTATTTGGGATACCCTTTGGAGATTCTGAAGGAGATCAGTCCTGGGTGTTCTTTAGAAGGAGTGATGCTAAAGCTGAAACTCCAGTACTTTGGCCACCTCATGCAAAGAGTTGGCTCATTGGAAAAGACTCTGATGCTGGGAGGTATTGGGGGCAGGAGGAGAAGGGGAAGACAGAGGATGAGATGGCTGGAGGGCATCACAGACTCGATGCACGTGAGTTTGAGTGAATTCCAGGAGTTGGTGATGGACAAGGAGGACTGGCGTGCTGCAATTCATGGGGTCGCCAGGAATCAGAAACGACTGAGTGACTGAACTGAATTGAACTGAACTTGGAGTTTCTGATATTTCTTCAAATCAGTAAGTCTGTGATATCTAAACATAAATGACACTCTTTTCATCTGTAATTTTATAACTTGCATTTTACATATAATATTGCAAGAGTATCAGAACAAAAATCATGTCAGTAAGCATTAGATACAACATATAAAATGATTTAAAAATTATCTTTTATAACTGAATGGCACTAATTCTTCATGCCTGTGTGCTTAGTTACTTCATTCGTGTCTGACTCTTTGCAACCGTATGGACTATAGCCCACCAGACTCGTCTGTCCATGGAATTCTCCAGGCAAGAATAGTGGAGTGGGTTGCCATTTCCTCTGCCAGGGGATCATACTCAATCAGGGATCAAATCCACATCTGCTTTGCCTCCAGCACTGCAGGAAGATTATTTACTACTGAGCCACCTGGAAAGCCCTGACACTAATTCTACTAAACATAATATTTCCTACTACTTATCTGAGAAAGGAATTTTAAAGTAATATTAGAAATATAACTTTGAAACCCCAACTTTGGATCATGGTCTATACATTAGAAAGCATTGATCTTCACAAAAGAGGATGAGGTAAATATTCTTATCTACATTTTACATGTAAGGAAATATTCAGTTCAGTTCAGTCACGAAGTGGTGTCTGACTCTTTGTCATCCCATGGACTGCAGCATGCCAGGCTTCCCTGTCCATCACGAACTCCCAGAACTTGCTCAAACTCAAGTCCATTGAGTCAGTGATGCAATTCAACCATCTCATCCTCTGTCGTCCCATTCTCCTCCCACCTTCAATTTTTCCCAGTATCAGGGTTTTTTGCAGTGAGTTAGTTCTTCACATCAGGAGGCCAAAATATTGGAGTTTCAGTTTCAGCATCAGTCCTTGCAATCAAGACTGATTTCCTTTAGGATGGACTGGTTGCATCTCCTTGCGGTCCAGGGACTCTCGAGTCTTCTCCAACACTACACTTCAAAAACATCAATTCTTCAGAGCTCAACTTTCTTTATAGTCCAACTGTCACATCCAAAAATGAAGTCTCTCACTGTTTCCATTGTTTTCCCATCTATTTGCAATGAAGTGATGGGACCAGATGCCATGATCTTAGTTTTCTGAATGTTGAGTTTTAAGCCAACTTTTTCACTCTCTGCTTTCACTTTCATCAAGAGGATCTTTAGTTCTTCACTTTCTGCCATAATGGTGGTGTCATCTACATACCTGAGGTTATTGATATTTCTCCCAACAATCTTGATTCCATCTTATGCTTCATCCAGCCTAGGATTTCTCATGATGTACTCTGCATGTAAGTTAAATAAGCAGGATGATGATATACAGCCTTGACATGTTCCTTTCCTGATTTGGAACCAGTGTGTTGTTCCATGTCCAGTTCTAACTGTTGCTTCTTGACCTGCATAGAGATTTATCAGGAGGCAATTCAGTTGGTCTGGTTTCCCGTCTCTTTCAGAATTTTCCACAGTTTGCTGTGATCCACACAGTCAAAGGCTTTGGCGTAGTCCATAAAGCAGAAATAGATGTTTTCCTGGAACTCTCTTGCTTTTTCTATCATCCAGCAGATGTTGGCATATTGATCTCTGGTTCCTCTGCCATTTCTAAATTCAGCTTGAACACCTGGAAACTCACAGTTCATGTACTGTTGAAGCCTGGCTTCGAGAATTTTGAGCATCACTTCGCTAATATGTGAGATGAGTGCAATTGTTCAGTAGTTTGAACATACTTTGGCATTGCCTTTCTTTGGGATTGGAATAAAAACTGATCTTTTCCAGTCCTGTGGCCACTGCTGAGTTTTCCAAATTTTTAGGCATGTTGATTGCAGCACATTAGTAGCATCATCTTTTTTCAGGAAATGTGGCTCCATTAAAATAATTGACTTATGTAGGGCTCAAGGTTGAGCCAAAATTTAATCCCTGATATCTATGTTTCAAATTGTTTGATTTTTTTCACTATGGCACTGTTATGGGTTGAATAGAATCTCCCTCTCCCAAAAAATATCTTGAAGTCCAAATCACCAGAAGGTAGGAACTGGTATCATTTGTATATGCAGGATTTGATCTTGATATATTACTTAAGGTTCTATCATGAGAATTTCCAATATCATAATATTGTAAAATATGACATTCAATGACCACATGGTATTGCATCATAATCGTGCATTATTCATTAAAAAAATCACTAATTTGGTTCCTTTAAGATATTTACATATGTTATATAATTATACATGAGGCTGCAACGATTATCATTATGCATATATATTTGTGCACAACACCTAATTTCTTTAGGGTAAAGTCCTAAAAGTGAAACTCCTCAGTCAACTTACAAGACATTGCTAGAGACAGGATAAAGATGGTGAAGAAGTAAGACCCTAACAGCAATTACATATAGAGAAACTCTCATTGAGAACGACCTGAATAACAGCAGAATGGCTCTTCTACAGTCAAAGTTGTAAAGAAAGAAACCCAAGTAATCCAGTAGGAAGGAAAGAGAAGCAAACTAGTAGTGATTCACACTAGTAAAGACTGATTCAGAAGAGAAGGGGGTTATTACAGGTACAGAGATCCTTCTTGGGAAGTGAGGGGTTCAAGTCATATATTACACATCCTAGCCCTAGGTTTCAACACTGGGAGGATGAGCCAGCCTATCTGGTTTGAAAACTAGTGGGGATTGTTGGAAGACTGCCAGAAACCAAGACTCCACTCTTGAACAAGAGTGCATACACAGACTTATTTGCCCAAAGTCTCAGCATGGAGAAAACAGATTGAAAACTGCTGGGTGCTCTGGCTAGCCTGCCAGGACTGACTCTATACATTCTTCCAGCCCACACCAGGCTCCTGCTCCAGTATGTCCTGTTCTGGCACTGTTCACAACTAAAGAGAAGGCCACCATTGCCAATGAGCATATGCATACTTGAAGGAAGCAGGACCAATTCAGGCCATGCCTAGAGCCAAGGTGGAAACCATCATTGTCAGTGTGCATGTGTTCTAGGGAAGGAGCAGAACCAGCTCACCTGGGCAGTTCCAACCTGTCATCAATGCTGGATTTAATCAAGGCACACAAACCAAAGAAAAAATGGAAAACCAGCTCAGAATGCATCCCCAAACATTTGAACCCAGGTCACAATCCCAATCATGACAGAGACTGCTGTTATATCAGAAAGAAGTGCAACTCCATTAGAGCTCTTGCTCCAGTCCCTTAGACCCTGGCCAAACCCTCAATAAGATGGCAACCACCATTGTGCCTAAGAGAAACCTCTACTCAAATGTGGCCCTAGCTCTAGTCCCTCCAAATCTAGCTCTACATCCTAATAAAGAAGCTGCCAGTGCATGCCAGGGGAAGATGTACTTCATGCTCACCTTGATTCCAACTCTCCTACCAAAGACACTGGGCACATTGTATACAAGTGCTCCCACACAAGGATACAACTTCAAGACAAGAATAGGTAAATGCTTTCACCTAATTTATTAGAAATAAACAGAGAAAGTTAAACAAAATGAGAAAATAGAAGAAAATGTTTCAAAGCAAAGAATAAAACTAAACTCCAAGAAAAAAGCAGAGATAAGAGGGGGGAACCTTCAAGGTAGTGGAGGAATTGGTCAAGGAGATCACTGTCTCATCAAAAATTATATTTAAAAAAAATAATCTGCCTGTGGAACAGTTCCCACAGAACCTCTCCTGATTGCTGGTACAGAACTTCAGACTTCCAGAAAGGCAAAGCAATCTTCTTTGAATAAGGCAGGCCAAAAGATAAAGATGAAAATGGAGACAGTGGAGTTTGGGAGAGGGACCTTCACCCTGGGGAAGGAGTCATAAAGGAGGAGAAGTTTCCACACACTAGGAAACCCCCTTACAGTTGGGGTCGGGGGAGGACATCTTTGAAATCTCAAAGGGGAACAGATCATGACAGATACAGCACTTTCCAGCCAAGAAGCAGCTCACACACGTGTGTCCACCCACAGTGAGTGTGGACTGGGTGTGGGAGCTCAGGCCTTGGGGGTTCAGTCCTTAGGAAAAGGACAAGAGTTGACTGCCATGAAGATACTCTGGTGGGGTAATGTGACACTGCAGAGGCAGACAAGGGAAAACCCTGGAACTGCCAGAGAAGCAAAAGATTGTTTCCATGACAAGACTCTAACACCACTCTCTAACTCCACATACTCACAGAACACAGGACCCTGCCCTAGGGAATGCTGAAAGCGGGTGAGGCAGCTGTGGTCTATGGTCCCAGTGGAAGAGAAACAGGCATTAACTCCAGAGGCAGAAGGCAGGGGAGCACTGTACGACCCACCTCAGACTGTGGTGACCTCCCACAGGCGCAAGCTGCGGCAAGCACTCTCCACACACTCTAGTGGCGTCTACTGTACTCTCACCCTTCCCAGCACAACTGAACAAGTGGGCCCTAGCAACAGCTACTTTTACCTGTCTGTTCTCTGCCCAGACACTGGTGAGAAACTTACAGAGATAGACCCAAAATCAAAACAGAACACTGGGGGCTGCTTAAGCAAAGGAAAGCAGGGAAAAGCAGCCTCGAAGTGGGAGGAACAATGGTTTACATTCCTGCAATTAGCTTGAGACTATGTGCTTTAGGGACAGCTATAGACCTTGAAAACAAGTACAAGCTGGACCAAGGGAAGATCAGAGTATAAGCTGACACCACACTGCCCACAACAGGTCCAGAGAACTTTTTAAATATATTGGAGGACTTTCTGAGTAGACAAGTTGACTGGAGTTGGAAAACGGAAGAATCACTTGTACATTCCTCTCACTACCACTCTGTAATATATCATCCCTTTTCTTTCCTTTTTTAAAAAAATTGTTTTCTCATATTATCATTATATGTTTCCCTATTGCTTTTATTTTTTATAACCTACTATTTCCTTTAAAAAACATACTTATTAAATAAATTTCAGATTTTTCATTTTGTCTTTTTGAGAGTATTTTTTCCCATGGTTTTTATTTTTATGCTATAATTTTTAACATAACTTTTAAATAAGTATAATCTTCAGTTCAGTTCAGTTGCTCAGTTGTGTCCAACTCTTTGGGACCTGATGAATCGCAGCTCGCCAGGCCTCCCTGTCCATCACCAACTCCCGGAGTTCACTCAAACTCACGTCCATCGAGTTGGTGATGCCATCCAGCCATCTTATCCTCTGTCGTCCCCTTCTCCTCCTGCCCCCAATCCCTCCCAGCATCAGAGTCTTTTCTAATGAGCCGACTCTTCACATGAGGTGGCCAAAGTACTGGAGTTTCAGCTTCAGCACCATCCCTTCCAAAGAACACACAGGGATGATCTCCTCTAGAATGGACTTGTTGGATCTCCTTGCAGTCCAAGGGACTCTCAAGAGTCTTCAAATCTCAATGTGTACATACCTACTCACTACTCAACATCCAGTCATACATGAACTTTAGACCTGCCACTTTCCTATGCACTGTGCATCCCATAGATACACGTTCCTGTAATCCCTGAAATCCATTTGATTCTGCAGCTGTGCAATTAATAGATGCTTGCTTCTTGGAAGGAAAGCTATGACAAACCTAGACAGTGTATTAAAAAGCAGAGACATAACTTTGCTGACAAAGGTCCATAGAGTCAAAGCTATGGCTTTTCCAGTAGTCATGTATCGGATGTGAGAGTTGGACTATAAAGAAAGCTGAGCACTGAAGAATTGATGCTTTTGAACTGTGGTGTAGGAGAAGACTCTTGAGAGCCCATTGGACAGCAAGGAGATCCAATCAGTCCATCCTAAAGGAAATCAGTCTTGAATATTCAATGGAAGGACAGATGCTGAAACTGAAACTCTAATACTCTGGCCACCTGATGCAAAGAACTGACTCATTGGAAAAAACCTGATGTTGGGAAAGATTGAAGGTGGGAGGAGAAGGGGATGACAGAGGATGAGATGGTTGGATGACATCACCGAATCAATAGACATGAGTTTGAGTAAACTCCGGGAGTTGGTGATGGACAGGGAGGTGTGAAGTACTGCAGTCCATGGGGTTGCAAAGAATTGGACACGAGTGAGCCACAGAACTGAACTGAATGGTTTTTCCAGTAGTCATGTACAGATGTCAGAAGTGGACCATAAGGAAGGCTGAATGCTGAAGAACTGATGCTTTTGAATTGTGGTGCTGGAGAAGACTCTTGAGAGTCCCTTGGGCTGTGAGGATCAAACCAGTCAATCCTAAAGGAAATCAACCCTCAATATTCATTAGAAGGACAGAAGCTGAAACTCCAATATTTTGGCCATCTGATGGGAAGAGCTACCTCATTGGAAAAAGATCCTGATGCTAGGAAAGATTGGTGACAAAAGAAGGAGATGGCAGAAGATGAGATGATTAGATAGCATCACCGGCTCAATGGACATCAATCTGAGCAAACCTGGGAGTAGTGGACAGAGGAGCCTGGCATGCTACAGTCCATGGGTCACAAAGAGTTAGACATGACTTAGCAACTGAATGATAACAACAACTTGTTTGTCTTTGGGAGTCTGACCAAAAACCTGATATGCCTCTAACTAAACATATTCTCCGAAAGCTATATTCCTTTCCCTTTTCTTTTCAACTCATCCATGTTGCTTTAAAAGTACATTTAGTTTATGAAGTTGTTTTCCCAAGTGGACCATAGTTTTCTTGGTAGTGAGTTCCTACTCATATTGTATATTCTTCTAGGACCTTCTTTGGTGTCCTATCACCTGATATATAACTCTACACATTTATTGCCCTTTCTGTGTCTACTGACTAAAAAAAAAAAAAAAAAAAAAAAAAAATCACCTATCTATGCACCCTCTAGTTCAAGCACCAAGTTTGCCACAAAACCCTATGCTCATAACTCTAGCATCAGCACACAAAATAAGGAGCATGTGAACATGTGTTGTTACAGAAGACCAAATATTCTGAGGTCAGGACTCCTTAACCTTGAACAGTTTGCTATAAAAAATGACTTTCTGAACATCCTTAGGAACTTGTTTGTCCCAGATGCACAGCCATGTGGCAGTCAGGTGTCCTCTGTGTATCTATCCTGCCCCTTCTTCCACAGAGCTGACACATTATATTCAATTACCTCACTTCAAAACAGGAGTAATTTATTTCTATGAATATGATTTTAATAGTATCCCATAATTATTCAATAATCAAAGTTTTCTCCAAGTCTGGAAAAAAATCCAAAGTACTCAGCAAATGTTTTTTGTGTATATATACATATGTATATATGCATAATCTTAAAAATCTCTTCCTGTAATTTAGTTCTGACTTTTAAGTGACCTAATCAGTGAAAGACTCAATGTTGAAGCACACTTTGATAAGGATTTTTCAGAGCAATTAGTTTATTGCAAATATTAATCAGACTTACTCTGATTCCACAACGTCTCCACCACAGTCACTTTCATGTGCTCCTATTTTGGCCTCTTCACTTAGATTATGAATCTTCTTTTCTTTCAAATCCATCACAGTTGCATTTATATTATCCACCTCAATGCGGATGGGGGGCATCACTCCAGTCTAGCTTTTATTCAGAAGACCTGCAATTGAATTGTTGATTCCCTGTAGGTGATGCAGATCCACCTTGGTATTTCCCAGGTTGACAAAAAAGACAGATACTCCATACTCAGGAAAAGGGACCAGCTCACCCACTTTGGGCCCCAGAACATTCTAATAAAATTACCTGGCCTTTCACAAGTCTGGCACTGAAACTGCAACATGATTGAGTTGACTCAGGTTCCATATAAGGGCAACCCCTTGATGCGAGGACAGCAATGTGGAAGAATTTCTAACTGTTGGAACTGAAGTCTAAAGTCCGGGGAAAGGCCCTAAGCACTTGAAGCCACCTTCATTATGCATGCCCATCTTGGGAAGTGCCTAAATTTTATTTTTTGATCTTTTGTTTTAAATTCTGTATCTTCGAGAGTCTAATTTTAATATCAATTTTCATTTAGGGGTTTGATTATTGGCTTGATTGCTCTCTTCCTTGTGATTCCTTATCATTTTTTTTTTCCTTTTTCTCCTTCCCTCTTCTTTTCCCTATATAAGTGTGTGAGTCTCTTTGGGTGTTCTTGGCTATTGAGAATTGTTTCACCATTAGTGTAGGGGGTTTGTCTATTGTGTTGTGTGACCTGTGAAATGTTGCTGTTGCTTTAACAGTTTGGGCCTGAACCCCAGACAGGAGACTTGACTCCATGACTTTGGGCCACCAGAGAACTCTCAACTCTGTGGAAAATTAAAGGGTGAGAGCTCTCCCAAAGGCTTCCATCTCAATATTAAGACCAGGTCCCACCCAAAACCCAGCAAGCTACAGTGTCAGATGTCCCATGCCAATCCTTCAGGAAAATAGGGTCACAAACATGCACATTGGCAGGCACGGTGTCAAAACCATAATCCACAGATAGTCCAAAACACACTACTGGACATAGCACTGCCCTACAGAGAGACAAGACCCAGCTGCATTCACCAGAATGCAGACACAAGTTTCCCTAACCAGGAAATCTTTTCGAGGCACTGACCCAAACCCACCCATAAGGGACAGACGCCACACTTAAGAGGGAATACAACCTTTCAGCCTTCAGAAAGGGTATCCCAAACACAGTAATTTAAACAAAACAAAAAGACACAGAAATATGCAGCAGATGAAGGAACATGGTAAATACCCACAAGACCAAAAAATGAAGATGAAATAGGAAATCTAATTGAAAAAGAATTCAGAGTAATGATAGTAAAGATGTTCCAAAACCTTGAAAATAAAATGGAGGCACGGATAAATAGATTGGAGGCACAGACTTTAAAGTTACAATAAGTATATAACAAGGGTCTAGAAGAATTAAACAATAATCAATCAACAATGCAATAACTGAGATTAAAAATAAACTACAGGGAAACAACAGTAGAGTCCTGAGGCAGAAGAATGGATAAGTGAGCTGGAAGATAGAATGGTGGAACTATTTGAAGCAGAATGCAATGAAGAAAAAAAGAATAAAAATTAATAAGAACAATCTCAGAGACTTCTGGTACAACATTAAGCATGCAAATATTCAAATCATATGTGTCCCAGAAGAAAACAAACCAAAAAAAAGGCAGGAAAAACATTTGAGGCAATTATATTCAAAAATTTCTCTTATCTGTGAAAGGAAATAGCCAACCAATTCAAGGAAATTCAAAGAATCTCATACAGGATAAACCCAAAGAGAAACACATCAATATATGTATTAATCAAACTAATAAAAATTAAACACAAATAGCACATATTGAAAGCAGCAAGGGAAAAGCAACAAGTAACATACAAGTTAACATACATAAAGCTAACATACATAAAGCTAACAGCTGATCTTTCAACAGAAACTTTACAGGCTGGAAAAGAATGGCAAGATATACTTAAAGTGATGAAAAGGAAAAGCAACAACCAAGACTACTCTATCCAGCAAGGACCTCATTCAGATTCGAAGGAGAAATCAAAAGCTTTACAGACAAGCAAAAGTTAAGAGAGTTCAGCACCACCAAACCAGCTTTTCAAAAAATAACAAGGCTCTTCTCTAGACAGGAAGCACCAAACAAACAATAAAACTTACAAAAAGAAACCCAAAACAATAAAATGAATCATACACAGCAATAATTACAGTACAGGATCATACATATTAATAATTACAATAAATGTAAAGGGGATAAATGCTCCATCCAGAAGACACAGATTGGCTGAATGGACACAAAAATAAGAACACTGTGTATGTTGTCTACAAGAGATCCACCTCAGACCTAGGAATATGTACAGACTGAAAGTGAGGGACTGGAAAAATACATTCCCTGCAAATGGAAATCAAAAGAAAGCAAGAGTAGCAATACTTATATCAGATAAAATAGACTACAAGAGACAAAGATGAAGCAAACATAATGATCCATCCAAAAAGAAGATAAAAGAATTATAAATATATATGCATTCAACATTGGAATACCTCAATACATGAGGCAAATTTTAACAACTATTAAAGGGGAAATTGCCAGTAACACAATAATACTGGGAGAATTTAATACCCCCCTCACACCAATGGACAGATAATCCAGATACAAAATCAATAGGGAAACACAAGTTTTAAATGATACACTGGTTTTCCCATACATCAACATGCATCCGCCACGGGTGCACACGTGTTCCCCATCCTGAACCAATACAATATTGTAAAGTAAAAAAAAAAAGAAAAAAGAAAAGAAATAAAATAAAATAAAAAATAAATGATACATTGGACCAGTTGAAACTAATTGATATCTATAGGGCATTTCATCCAGAAACAATAGATATGAGTTTTTTCTCAAGTGCACATGGAACTTTTTCCATGATCACATTTTGGGCCACAAATAAAGACTTGTTAACATTATAAAAATGAAATCATTTCAAGCATCTTTTCTGACCACAACAGTGTAAGATTAGATGTTAGCTACAGGGAAAAAGTACAAAAAACACAAATATATGGAGATTAAAAAGGACACTTCTGAATAACCAGCAGATCATTGAAGAAATCAAAAAGGAAATCAATGAGATACAGTAAAAGCAGGGCTAATCTTTTAGCCATAAGAACCAACATCAAGAAACAAGAGAGACATCAAATAAGTAACTTAATTGTACACTTAAAGCAACAAGAAAAAGAACCAAAAAATCCCAAAGATAGTAGAGGAAAGAAATGATAAAGATCAGAGCATAAATAAATGAAAAATAAATGGAGATTATGGAGAAGATCAATAATACTAAAAGCTGGTTGTTTAAGAATATAAACAGAACTGACAAACTATTAGCCAGACTAATCAAGAAAAGAACAATGAAGACTCAATACAATAAAATTTGATATAAAAAGGATGAAGTTACAACAGACAATACAGAAATAGAAAGATTCATAAGAGAATACTATGAGCAACTATATGGCAATAAAATAGACAAAATGGAAGAAATAGAGACATTCTTATAAAAGTGTAACCTTCTAAAACTGAACCAGGAATATATAGAAAATGTGAACAGACCAATCACAAACATAGAAATCAAAACTGTAATTAAAAAAAAAAAAAAAAAAAACTCAGTTCAGTTGCTCAGTCATGTCCAATATTTTGCAAACCCATGGACTGCAGTATGCCAGGCTTCACTGTCCATTACAAAATCCCAGAGCCTGCTCAAACTCATGTTCATCACATCAGTGATGCCATCCAAATATCTCATCCTCTTTTGTCCCCTTCTCCTCCTGCCTTCAATCTTTCCCAGCATCAGGGTCTTTTCCAATGAGTCAGTTCTTGGTATCAGGTGGCCTAAGTATTGGAGTTTCAGCTTCAGCATCAGTCCTTCCAATGAATATTCAGGACTGATTTCCTTTAGGATGGACTGGTTGGATCTTCTTCCAGCCCAAGGGACTTTCAAGAGTCTTCTCCAACACCAGAGTTCAAAAGCATCAATTCTTTGGTGCTCAGCTTTCTTTGTAGTCCAAATCTCACATATATACATGACTACTGGAAAAAACATAGCTTTGACTAGATGGACGTTTGCTGGTAAAGTAATGTCTCTGCTTTTTAATATGCTGTCTAGGCTTGTCATAGCTTTTCTTCCAAGGAGGAAGCATCTTTTAATTTCATGGCTGAAGTCACCAACTGCAGTGATTTTGGAGCCCCAAAAAATATTTCACTGTTTCCATTGTTTCCCCATCTCTGTGTCATGAAGTGATGGGACCAGATGCCATGATCTTAGTTTCCTCAACATTGAATTCTAAAACGACTTTTTTTTTTATTATTATTTTTAGGACTGTACTGCTAAAGAATGAAGAAATCTAGTAATTTGGCTTAGAAGCAATAAAAACTCCTGGGTCTTCAGTTTACAAAGATGGGAAAAAGCAAATACACACGGTGGGGGCGGCAGCATAATCCTGTTTGACAGTGAGCTTGGTGCTTTCTTTTATTGACCTCTTAAATAAAAACTTCTACTTTGGGATAAGTCATGTATATTCAGTCCAGCTTTTAACATACTCTTTTAATGGGCACCCATTCCCTGAATCAGAGCTTGATTTTAAATGGCAACCCACTCCAGTATTCTTTTTTTTTTTTTTTAATTTTATTCTATTTTTAAAATTTACAATATTGTATTAGCTCCGCCAAACATCGAAATGAATCCGCCACAGGTAGACCCATGCCCCCCATCCTGAACCCCCCTCCCTCCCCCCTCCCTACACCCTCCCCCTGGGTTGTTAAGACGACTTTTTCACATTCCTTTTTCACTTCCATCAAGAGGCTCTTTAGTTCTTCTTTGATTTCTGCCATAAGGATGATGTCAGCTGTGTATCTGAGGTTATTGTTATTTCTCCCAGCAATCTTGATTCCAGCTTGTCCTTCATCCAGCCTGGCATTTCAAATGATGTACCCTGCATATAAGTTAAATAAGCAGGTTGACAATATATAGTCTTGGTGTACTCCTTTCCCGATTTGGAACCAGTCTGTTATTCTACATCCAGGTCTAACTGTTGCTTCTTGACCTGAATAGAGATTACTCAGGAGGCAGGTCAGGTGGTCTAGTATTCCTATCTCTTTAAGAATTTTCCACAGTTTGTTGTGATCCACATTTTCAAAAGCTATGACATAGTCAATAAAGCAAAATTAGATGTTTTTCTGCAACTCTCTTACTTTCTCGATGATCCATCAGATGTTGGCATTTTGATCTCTGCTTCCTCTGCCTTTTCTAAAACCAGCTTGAACATCTGGAATTTCACAGTTCACATGAAGTTGAACCTGTTCATGGTTCACTTGAACTGTTGAAGCCTGGCTAGGAGGATTTGCAGCATTACTTTGCTAGGGTGAGAGATGAATGCAATTGTGTTGTAGTCTGAACATTCTTTGCCATTGCCTTTCTTTGGGATTGGAATGAAACCTGAACTTCCCCAGTCCTGTGGCCACTGCTGAGTTTTCTAGATTTTCTGGTATATTGAGTGAAGCACTTTCACAGCATCTTCTTTTAGGATTTGAAATACCTCAACTGGAATTCCATCACTTCCACTAGGTTTGTTTGTAGTGATGCTTCTTAAGGCCCACTTGACTTCACATTCCAGGATGTCTGATTCTAGGTAAGTGATCACACCTTCATGGTTATTTAGGTCATGATGATATTTTTTGTATAGTTCTTCTGTGTATTCTTGCCACCTCTTCTTAATATTTTATGCTTCTTTTAGGTCCATATCATTTCTGTCCTTTATTGTGCCTATCTTTGCATGAAAATTCGCCTTGGTATCTCTAATTTTCCTGAAGAGTTCTGTAATCTTTCTCATTCTATTGTTTTCCTCTATTTCTCTGCACTGATCACTGAGGAAGGCTTTCTTATCTCTCCTTGCCATTCTTTGGAACTCTGCATTCAAATAGATATATATATTTCCTTTTCTTCTTTGCCTTTAGCTTCTCTTTTTTCTTAGCTATTTGTAAGACCTCCTCAGACAACATTTTTGCCTTATTACATTTCTTTTTCTTGGGAATGGTCTTGATCCCTGTCTCCTGTACAATGTCATGAACCTCCGTCCATTCTTCTTCAGGCATTGTGTCTATCAGGTCTAATCCATTGAATCTATTAGTCACTTCCACTGTATAATCATAAGGAATTTGATTTAGGTCATACCTGAATGGTCTAGTTATTTTCCCTACTTTCTTCAATTTAGGTCTGAATTTTGCAATAAGGAGTTCATGATCTGAGCCACATTCAGGTCCTGGTTTCATTTTTTCTGACTGCATAGAACTTCTCCCTCTTTGACTGCAAAGAATATAATCAATCCAGATGGCCAAGGAATAGGACGGGGAGACCACTTTCTCCCCCACAAATTCATCAAATTAATAATAAAAAAAAGTCCAACAAACAATAGCCCAGTGCCAGATGACTTTACAGCCAAATCCTACCAAAAGTTTAGATAATATCTAACACCTATCCTGCATAAACTCTCTCAGAAAACTGCAGAAGAAAGAACATTCCCAAACACGTTCTCCAAGCCCACCATCACCCTAATACCAAAACCAGAAAAAAGATGTCACAAAAATTAAAATTACTTGTTAATAACATAATAAACATAGATTCAAAATCCTGAACAAAATTTTAGCAAACAGAATCCAACAATACATTTAAAGGATCATACATGATGATGAAGTGGTTTTTATCCCTGGGATGCAAATGCTCTTTTATATATGCAAATCAACCAATGTGATACAACATATTAATATATTGAAAGATTAAAACCATGTATTCATCTCAGTAGATGCAGAGAAAGTTTTTGACAGAATTCAACCCTCATTTATGATAAAAATTCTTCATAAATTAGACACATAAATAACATACCTCAACATAATAAGGTTATGTACAGCAAACCCACAGCAAATACTATCCTCAGTGATGAAAACCTGAAAGCATTTCCTCTAAAATCAGGAACAAGACAAGTGTGCCCACTTTTACCATTATTATTCAACATAGTTTTGTAAGTCCTAGGCACAATAATCAGAGAAGTAAAAGAAATAAAGAGAATTCAGATTGAAAATAAGACGTAAAATTCTCACTGCTTTCAAATGACATGATTCTTTACATAGAAAACCCTAAAGATGCCATCAGAAAATTATTAGACATAATTAGTGAATACAGTAACATCACATGATACAAAATTAATACACAGAAATCCCTTAAACTCCTATACATGATAAAATATAAATAAGAAAGAGAAAGTAAGGGAATAATCCCATTCACCATTGCAACAAAAAGAATAAAATACTTAGGGATAAATTTACCTAAAGACACAACAGAACTATTTATGGCTATCAGCTAACATTACAACAACAATCTTGCAGGCCAAAAGGGAGTACCATGATGCATTTAAAATAATGAAAGGAAAAAGTCTAAAATATAGGACACTCTGCCTAGCAAGGTTATCATTCAGAATTAAGAGAATTTTTCAGAGAAGCCAAAACTGAAAGAGTTCATCATCACTAAACTAACATTAGAAGAACTATTAAAGTGTTTCATTTAACTGAAAAAGAAAAAAAGCCACAGGAAGAATTTAAAAAAATATAGGAAATGAAATCTCACAGAAAAAGGCAAATGTATAGTTAAGTCTGTAGATTAACACCTTAAATAGATTAGTGCCCAGGTTAAAATAGAAAAATCAACTTGCATACAATAAACAAGGGATATGAGTGTTGACATCAAATACACAAAATGAGAAGGTGGAGTAAAAAATGTACATCTTTTAGAATGTGAACATATATGACTATTAGTTCTAAACAAGTAGATATATTTGTGTCTCTGCTGAGTCACTCAGTCATGTCTGACTCTTTGTGACCCCATGGACTGTAGCCCCCTAGTCTCATCTGTCCATGGGGATTCTACAGGCAAGAATACTGGAGTGGGTTGCTGTGCCCTCATTAAGGGGATCTTCACAACCCAGGGATCAAACCCAGGTCTCCCACATTGCAGGCAGTTTCTTTACTGTCTGAGTCACCAGGGAAGATCAGATATATTTTTGCACAAGTATACACGACCTCAAGAATAACCACAAATCAAAAGCAAGCAATAGATACACAAAAACTAGGGAGATGGAAACACAGCATGACACTAAAGAATGTAATCAAACTACAAGGGAGAAACTGAAAGATGAAGAAAAGAGAATAATTATAGGCTGGGGTCAAAATGGCAGAGGAGTAGGAGGATGCAGAGTTCATCTCTCCCCAGAAATACATCAAAAATAATGAGAGGGTAACAGGCAGGAAGGCCAGGGGTCCCTAAATGGAGGAAATAGCCTGCAAGCGTCAGATATTTTTATCTCTCTTAAGTGGCAGGAAGGAAAAAACTAGCGATATTTTTTTTCTTCTCTATACAAATTTAAAAAGAGATTTACCTTAAAATACTGTGCTGCCATAATGACACCTAGTTTCACCTGAAGTTAACTATTCTCAAACCTTGAGATAACCAATGCATTTTTCTTATGGAAATGTTTGTCTTAAGCTATGTTAATGTACTATGCATTTACACCAAACAGAACCTACTTGACAAACCAGTATGTTATACTTAGATATTGTTCCCCTAATCTATGTAAACAAAACTATTTGTATGGTAATCTGTCCTTCTACAAGATTCAAGTTAATCGTTTCCTGGCCCAGGATGAATCATCTGATGCCAAGATCATCCCAAAGTGCAACTTATGGGTGAGGGGCCTGGTGCCATTCTGAGTTTTAAGCCATTCCTTTATTTCATTATCAGACTGCTAGTGACTATATATCATCCAGCTGAAGACTAGCAGGGGGGCTCTCTTTCTGCCCCCTTCTGATGCCTATGTCAGAAGCTTTCTCTCTCTCCTTTATACTTTAATAAAACTTTATTACACAAAAGTTCTGAGCCATCAAGCCCCATCTTTGGCCTCGGATTGAATTCTTCTCCTCTGGAGGCCAAGAATCCCAGCATCTTTTCGTTCAGCAACAACCTTTCAAATAATATATCAACAAATGGAGCAGTTTTCAAAGATCATCAGTTGAACACTAGCAGAGGACCTAAAAGGGCAAAAAAAAATCCCTGCAAAACTGAGTAGGGCAAAAGAAAGAAGGAAATAGTAAGAGGAGAGGAAGCAGGATGGGACCTGCACCCCTGTGTAGGGGAAGCTAGAGGAGAGAAGTTCCTGCATCCAAGGAAGCCCTCTCACCAGGAGGGGCCTCAGCTGGGAAAGAAGAAGAGCCTTGAGGCTATCAGAGGAGAGTACAGCAATAAGCCTGTGGCAGGCAGAATAGAGTAATACTTACACAGGTGGTCTGTGCAACAGCCCTTCATGCCCCAGCCTGAGATATGTATCTACTGGTGTGGATGGGCACTGGGTGCTGAAATGTGGGGTTGGGAAAGCAAGCCTAGGGAGAGGAGAGGACTGCTGTTGGCTGCATGGGGACAGACTGAGAGGATGGGGGTAAGAAAATCCATAAATGTGAATGCTTGTGAAGGAAACCTGGGCCACCATCGAAGTGAACCATCTTTGTTGAATGAGGCAAAAAAGACCTTGCAGTCACTATAGCCTCTCACTCAGTGCACTGGCCCTTGCCTCCCTGGGCACTAGAAAGTGCCCTCATAAGGGCTAGCTCTCTTGGAGCCACAGCCACTGGCTACACCATGTAATCATCCCCACCAGGGTTCCAGAAAACCTGGCTGATACTGCCTTCATCTCTGCCAGGGCAGACTCCTGTGCTCTGGGGTAGCCTCCAGAGTAGACCTCTTTTGGTGGTCCTAATACATCAGTAGGGCTGAAAACAAAGCTGAGGCCCAGAGGCAGTGGAGCTAAGGAGGGAAAACTAAAACCTCTCCTCATAGCTGTGAAAATTGTGAATTGACACCCCTGAAATTGGCTTTGTAAACATCTGGAAGGAAAACAAGTGCTTCTGCAGCCAAGATGTGTCTAGCTTTAGTCTTTTTAGACTTTGTGGTCACATACATGTGGGTGTTTGGCCAAGCTAGAGCCTCAGCTGCCCCCACAGTGGGCAGAGTCTGGCTACACACCGTGGGTCCAGATCCATGATTACTGTAACGCTGGGGCCTGACATAAGAGGACCTACGCTGGTGGCTTGGCAAAAACAACATCTGATAGACACTAGCGCCAACTGCTGGCATATCTACAGATAAGATGGGGCTGAGATCAGTGCAAATATCTCAGCTGTATACAGTCTACAAAAAAGCTCTATACAGTTAACAAAAACAAGACCAGGAGCTGACTGCGGCTCAGATCATGGAGTCCTTATTGCCCAATTCAGACTTAAATTGAAGCAAGTAGGGAAAACCACTAGCCCATTCAGGTATGACCTAAATCAAATCCCTTATGATTATGCAGTGGAAGTGAGAAATAGATTTAAGGGCCTAGATCTGATAGTTAGAATACCTGATGAACTATGGACTGAGGTTCGTGACACGGTACAGGAGACAGGGATCAAAATCATCGCCATGGAAAAGAAATGCAAAAAAAGCAAAATGGCTGTCTGGGGTGTCCTTACAAATAGCTGTGAAAAGAAGAGAAGCAAAAAACAAAGGAGACAAGGAAAGATATAAGCATTTGAATGCAGAGTTCCAAATAATAGCAAGAAGAGATAAGAAAGCAATCCTCAGCAATCAATGCAAAGAAATAGAAGAAAACAACAGAATGGAAAAGACTAGAGATCTTTTCAAGAAAATTAGAGGTACCAAGGGAATATTTCATGAAAAGATGGGCTCGATAAAGGACAGAAATGGTATGGACCTAACAGAAGCAGAAGATATTAGGAAGAGATGGCAAGAATACACAGAAGAACTGTACAAAAAAGATCTTCACGACCCAGGTAATCACGATGGTGTGATCACTGACCTAGAGCCAGACATCCTGGAATGTGAAGTCAAGTGGGCCTTAAAAAGCATCAGTACGAACAAAGTTAGTGGAGGTGATGGAATTCCAGTTGAGCTACTTCAAATCCTGAAAGATGATGCAGTGAAAGTGCTGCACTCACTATGCCAACACATTTAGGAAACTCAGCAGTGGCCACAGGACTGCAAAAAGGTCAGTTTTCATTCCAATCCCAAAGAAAGGCAATGCTAAAGAATGCTCAAACTACTGCCCAATTGCACTCATCTCACACGCTAGTAAAGTAATGCTCAAAATTCTCTAAGCCAGGCTTCAGCAATACATGAACTGTGAACTTCCTGATGTTCAAGCTGGTTTTAGAAAAGGCAGAGGAACCAGAGATCAAATTTCCAACATTCTCTGGATCATGGAAAAAGCAAGAGAGTTCCAGAAAAACATCTATTTCTGCTTTATTGATTATGCCAAAGCCTTTGACTGTGTGGATCACAATAAACTGTGCAAAATTCTGAAAGAGATGGGAATACCAGACCACCTGACCTGCCTCTTGAGAAATTTGTATGCATGTCAGGAAGCAGCAGTTAGAACTGGAAATGGAACAACAGACTGGTTCCAAATAGGAAAAGGAGTACGTCAAGGCTGTATATTGTCCCCATGCTTATTTAACTTATATGCAGAGTACATCATGAGAAACGCTGGGCTGGAAGAAACACAAGCTGGAATCAAGATTGCCGGGAGAAATATCAATAACCTCATATATGCAGATGACACCACCCTTATGGCAGAAAGTGAAGAAGAACCAAAAAGCCTCTTGATGAAAGTGAAAGAGGAGAGTGAAAAAGTTGGCTTAAAGCTCAACGTTCAGAAAACGAAGAACATGGCATCCGGTCCCATCACTTCATGGGAAATAGATGGGGAAACAGTAGAAACAGTGTCAGACTTTATTTTTTTGGCCTCCAAAATCACTGCAGATGGTGACTGCAGCCATGAAATTAAAAGACGCTTACTCCTTGGAAGGAAAGTTATAACCAACCTAGATAGCATATTCAAAAGCAGAGACATTACTTTGGCAAAAAAGTCCGTCTAATCAAGGCTATGGTTTTTCCTGTGGCCATGTATGGATATGAGATTTGGACTGTGAAGAAGGCTGAGTGCTGAAGAATTGATGCTTTTGAACTGTGGTGTTGGAGAAGACTCTTGAGAGTCCCTTGGACTGCAAGGAGATCCAACCAGTTCATTCTGAAAGAGATCAGCCCTGGGATTTCTTTGGAAGGAATGATGCTAAAGCTGAAACTCTAGTACTCTGGCCACCTCATGTGAAGAGTTGACTCATTGGAAAAGACTCTGGTGCTGGGAGCAATTGGGGGCAGGAAGTGAAGGGGATGAGAGAGGATGAGATGGCTGCATGGCATCACTGACTCGATAGACATTGAGTCTGAGTAAACTCCGGGAGTTTGTAATGGACAGAGAAGCCTGGTGTCCTGCAAATCATGGGGTCACAAGGAGTCACACATGACTGAGCGACTGAATGAATCTGAACTGGACTGAGATCAGTACCAATATCAGGGTAATCTGAGAGCTCACAGAACAGGTAAGAGATGACACAGCAGAACACACCCAAAGGTGAACAACTTAAGAAGAGGAATATTTTGTGGCTTCCCTCCCAGTGGAATATTCCAATCCCACTCCCAGTAGAGTGTTCCAATCCCACATATCTCACAGTGCAGATCAGAAACACAATTAAGAGATAGATCTGCAGGCCTCTAATATAACAGCTAAGGAATAGATCCCACCACTGTCACACAGTGACAAATGGAGAAAAGGGAATATCTTACTTAATATCAGGCTTTGCAGGCTCTGGACACCACAACATCAGTCACATCTCCTATCAAAAGGATAATGGCTAACATACACTGAGGAAAAAGTTGAGAGAAATCTATAATAAAAAATCAACACTCACAACAAAAAATTCTAAACCTGCACAGGCTACACAGGGACATTCCCACACAAAATAATACTCCAAGAGAGACTGAGGGTCTGACATCGAGCAGAAGAACCCCCAGAAGATTAAACATTGAAGGCTAGTAAGGAGTCAGTGCAGAAGCACCACAGGGCTGAGGGAAAGAAAGACTCCACTCTTAGAGGGAGTACACAAGGTCTCATGTGCCTTGGGACTCAGCACAAAGCAGTTTACAGCCCATAAGGTTACCTCCATTGAAATCTGGGTTATGGCTACCTAACAGTTTTTGACGGTCTCCTGGGGAGGCAAAGTAATCTATACCTCACTGTGAGGGCTAACTTCCCTGGTGGCTCAGATGGTAAAGAATCTGCCTGCAAGGTGGGAGACCTGGGTTTGATCCCTGGGTTGGGAAGATCCCCTGGAGAAGGAAATGGCAACCCACTCTAGTACTCTTGCCAGGAGAATCCTATAAACAAAGAAGCCTGGTGGGCTACAGTCCATGGGGTTGCAAAGACTTGGACACTACTGAGTCACTAACACTTTCAACACTTTCACTGTGAGAACAATAACACTGGTAACAGAAGCTCCAAGGAACACTGATCAGATTGAGTTCACCTAGAGGTCCAAATTTTGGCACCAAGACAGACCCACCCAACAACCTGCAGCCTCCACTGCTGGAGAGCCTCAGGCCAAACATTCACCAAGATAGGATCACAGCTCCACCCATTAGAAAACAGGCTGCTTCAACTCTAAGCTAACCACCACCTCAAAACACACCTCTTGACATGGAGTCCCTCATAGCTCAGTTGGTAAAGAATCTGCCTTCAATGAAGGACTCCCTGGTATGATTCCTGGGTAGGGAAGACCAACTGGAGAAAGGATACGTTACCCACTCCAGTATTCTTGGGCTTCCCTTGTGGCTCAGCTAGTAAAGAATGCATATGCAATGCAGGACACCTGGGTGTGTTCCTTGGGTTGGGAAGATCCCCTGGGAAAAGGAAAGGCTACCCACTCCAGTATTCTGGCCTGGGGAATTCTGCAGACTATACAATAACAAAGAGTTGGACAAGACTGAATGACTTTCACTTCACTTGACACGGCACTGACCATCAGAAGGATAAGACTCAGCTCCACCTACTAGAGGGCAAGAACCAGTCACTCCAAGCAGGAAGCCTTCACAAACCTCTGGAACAAACTCATCCATCAGGGGGCAGACACCAGAAGCAAGGGAGACTATGATATTGCAGTCTGTGTAAAGCAGACCAGAAAATAGAAAGTTAAACAAAATGAGATGACAGGAAAATATATGCAAACTAAGGGGCATGATAAAAACCCATAAGAACAAATAAATGTAGAAGAAATAGCTGATCTATCTGAAAAAAAAAAATAAAGTAATGATAGTAAAGATGATTCAAAATCTCAGCAAAAGAATGGAGACACAGATTGAGAAGATACAATAAATGTTTAACAAGATGTTAGACAATTTAAAGAACAAACAAGCAAAGATGGGCTATATAATACCTGAAAGGAAAAATACAAGGGAAGGAACCAATAGCAGAATAATTAAGGCAATATAAAAAATAAGCTAGTTGGAAGAAAAAGTGTTATAAATCACTGCCACAGAATAGAATAAAGAAAAAAAGAAAAGAAAAGAAAGGAGGACAGTCTCAGACATCTCTGGAACAATGTTAAACATTCACATTATAAGTGTTCCAGAAAGTGAAGAGAAAGAGACACATTACGAGAAAGTATTAGAAGATATTATAGCCAGAACTTCACTAACATGAAAAAAAAAAAAATAGCAAAAACCAGCCATTTAAGGAAGTTCATAGAATATCATACAGAATGAACACAAAGGGGACCACACTGAGATACATACTGACAAAAGTTAAAGGCAAAGAAAAATACTAAAAGCAACAAGGAAAAAGCAACAAATAATATACAAGGGAATTTTCATAAGGTTATTGGCTGATTTTCCAGCAGAAACTCTGGTCAGAAGGGAATGGTATAATATAATTAAGGTGATGAAAGGAGAAACCTGCAGCAAAGAGTACTCTAACCTACAAGGATTTCATTCAGATTTGACAAAGAAATCAAAAGCTTTATAGACCCTACATCTTACAGTAATGGAAAGAAAAACAAAAATAAGTCAATGGGACATAATTAAGCTTGAAAGCCTGTTCACAGCAGAGGAAACTATAAACAAGATTAAAAGGCAACCTTAAGAATGGGAGAAAATAATTTCAGAAGAAGTAACTGTCAAAGGATTAATCTTCAAAATATACAAGCAGCTTATGTAGCTCAATATCCACAACCCCCCAAAAAAAATAGCCTAATCAAAAAAAATGGGCAGAAGACCTTAGTAGACATTTCTCCAAAGAAGACATAAGAAAGTGAAGTCGCTCAGTCATGTACTGACTCTTTGTGACCCCATGGGCAGTAGCCTGCACCAGGCTCTTCCATCCATGGGATTTTCTAGGCATGAGTACTGGAGTGGGTTGCCATTTTCTTCTCCAGGGAATCTTCCCGACCCAGGGATCGAACCCAGGTCTCCCACATTGTAGACAGACCCTTTACCATCTGAGCCAACAGGGAAGTTCTAAAGAAGATATACAGATGGCCAATAAACATATGAAAAAGTGCTCAAATTTCCTCATTATTGGAGAAATGCAAATCAAAAGCACAATGAGGTATCACCTCACACCTGTCAGAATGGCCATGATCAAAAAATCTACAAACAATAAATGCTGGACAGACTGGGGAGAACAGGAGACCCTCTTTCACTGTTGATGGAAATGTAAATTGGAACATCCACTATGGAGAACAGTATGTTACTATTGTTGTTCAGTCACTCAATTGTGTATGACTCTTCATGACCCCATCGACTGTAGCCTGCCAGGCTCCTCTGTAAATTGTATTTCCCAGGCAAGAATACTGGAGTGGGATGTCATTTCCTTCTCCAGGATAATAGTATGAATTTTCCTTTAAAAACTAGAAGCAGAGTTACTGTATGATCTAGCAATTCCACTCCTGGGCATGTATCTAGAGATAATCACAATTTGAAAGGATATAGTCACTTCAGTGTTCATTGCAGCATTATTTACAATAACTAGGATGTGGAAGCAACCTACAGGTCCATTAATGGAAGAATGGATAAAGATATGGTGTATATATATATAGAATGGAATATATCTCAGGCATAAAAAAGAACAAATGTAAGTCATTAGAACTGAGGTGGATGACCTTAGAGGATGTTAAACAGAATGAAATAAATCATAAAGAGAAAAACAATATTACATATTAATGCATATATGTGGGATCTAGAAAAATGGTACTTAGTGATGAACCTATTTTCAGGGCAGGAATAGAGATGCATATGTGGAGAACAAACTCATGGACACAGTGGGGGAAGAAGATGGTGGGACAAATGGAGAGAGCGACATGGAAATATATACATGACCATGTATAAAATAAATAGCTAGTAGGAGGCTTCTATATAACAGAGGGAGCCCAGCCTGTTAGCCTGTGATGACCTAGAGGGGTCTGATGGGGATAGGTCAGAGGAAGGTTCAAGAGGGAGGGTTCATACATATAGTTATAATGTATTCACATTGTGTTACAGCAAAAACCAACACATTTTGAAGCAATTATCCTAAAATTTTAATAATAATTTAATTAAAAATAGACAAGAGCCAAGATATTTAACATACACTCAGTCAGTCAGTTCAGTCTCTCAGTTGTATCTGACTCTTTGCGACCCCATGAACTGCAACACACCAGGCCTCCCTGTCCATCACCAACTCCTGGATTTTACTCAGACTCATGTCCATTGAGTCAGTGATGCCATTCAACCATCTCATTCTCTGTCATCCCTTTCTCCTCCCTCCTTCAATATACTCAGATTTGTGTTATTTGTGATAGTGCTAGAGTTAAGGGAGGAGAAAAGGTGAGTTGGAAAAAGGAGAAATTACTTTTTTTGTTGTTTTTAATCATTCTTTTGATATTCTGTGAGTCATTGGGACAAAGGAAAAACAAATAATTCTGATTTGTATTTGCTAAACACACAACATTGCATAAACTCAATGCGTATGTGACCATGAATGCTGGCCAATATAGAAAGTGCTCTTTGCCATGCTCCATGAAATTTAAAACTGTTCAAATGAAGAACAAATGCTACTAGGGGAATAAAATAAATGTTTTCAAGTAAAAAATAAATAAACGAGCCTAATTAAACTTAAAAACTATGCACAACAAAGAAAATCATAAACAAACAAAAAGACAATCTACAGAGTGGAAGAAAATATTTGTAAATGCTGTGACCAAAAAAAGATTAGTTCTAAAATATATAAACAACTCATGCGGCTAATATTCATTAAAAAAAAATGGGAAAAGATCAAGATAGATATTTCTCAAATAAAGATATATAGATGGGGAAAAACACAAGAAAAGATACTCTTCATCATCTGATATTGGAGGAATGTAAATCAAAACTATTATGAGGTATTACCCCATAACAATCAGAATAGTGATCATTAAGATTTTTACAAGCAATACATGATGGCGAGGTTGTGAAGAAAAAGGAACTGCCCTACACTGTTGATGGGAATGCATTGGTACGACTCTTTGGGGAACAGTATGCTGCTGCTGCTGCTGCTAAGTCGCTTCAGTCGTGTCCGACTCTGTGTGACCCCATAGACTGTAGCCCACCAAGCTCCCCCGTCCCTGGGATTCTCCAGGCAAGAACACTGGAGTGGGTTGCCATTTCCTTCTCCAATGCATGAAAGTGAAAAGTGAAAGTGAAGTTGCTCAGTCATGTCTGACTTAGCGAACCCATGGACTGCAGCCTACCAGGTGCCTCCGTCCATGGGATTTTCCAGGCAAGAGTACTGGAGTGGTGTGCTACTGCCTTCTCTGGGGGAACAGTATAGAGGTTCCATAAAAAAAAAAAAAAAAAAAAAAAAAAAAAAAAAAAACTCAAAATAGAGCTAGCATATGATCCAGCAAGAAAATTTGTGCATAAAGATGGTGGAGTAAAAGGATGTGTACTTATCTTCTCCTGTGAGAACTCCAAAATTGCAACTGGCTCCTGCACAACCATCAACAAATTGTTGGATCCACAAAAGAAGATATCCCATGTCCAATGGCAGAGGACAATCCCCAACAAGATGGAAGGAGGGGCGAAAATGTGTTTAGAAACAAACCCCATACCAGCCAGAGATGCTTGGAGGGCTCAAAAAAAAAAAAAAAAAACCTTGTGTGCACGAAGACCCAGAGACCCCACACCCTACTAGAGACTGAGCCAGACCTGCCTTTTGAGTGTCTCCTTTGGAGGCACAGGTCAGCAGTGGCCAGGCGTGGGGACAGGAGCTTTGCTGCAACAGACCTGGGAGGCTCAGCATGTGGCATAAGTCCTCTTGGAGGAGGCCATCATTAGACCCATCATAGAGCCACTGAGGAGACAACCCACAAACTGGAGAACAATTACAATAAAAAAAAAAAAAGTTACTGAACTGTTGCAAAACTTCTAGTGCCCACAGCAGATTCCCAAACTGGGGATCTGGCAAAGGGACTGAGAACCTCCAGGGAATTCTACTTTGAAAGCCAATGGGATTTTATTACAGAATTTCCAAGGTCGGGGAAAACAGACTCTTGGAGGCACAAACAAAACGTTATGTGCACCAGGACCCAGGAGAAAGGAGCAGTGACCCCACAAGAGACTGAGCCAGACTTGCCTGTGAGTGTCCAGGAGTCTCTGGCAGAAGCGTGGGTTGACAGTGGCCGGCTGTGTGGTCAGGGGAACTGAATACAACAGTTCTGGGAGCCATGGCTTGCTGGCATAAGTCCTTTTGAAGGAGGTCACCATTACTGTCATTACCCCTACCATAGTTTGGCCTGGGGACAAACTACAGGGAGGGAACACAGCCCCAGCAATGAACAGAAAATTGGACTAAAGATTTACTGAGCATGGCCCTTTCCATAAGATCAAGACCCAGATTCCCTCACAGCCTGTCCCTTCCATCAGGAAATCTCCAAAAGCTTCTTATCCTTATCCATCAGAGGCCAGACAGAATGAAAACCACAGTCACAGAAAACTAACCAAACTGATCACATGGATTACAGCCTTGTCTAATTCAATGAAACTATGAGCCATGCCATGTAGGGCCATCCAAGACACACAGGTCATGGTGGAGAGTTCTGACAAAACGTGGTCCACTGGAGAAAGGAAAAACAAACCACTTCAGTATTCTGCCTAGAAAACCCAATGAAGAGTATGAAAAGGAAAAAAAGATATGACACTGAAAGGTGAACTCACCAGGCTGGTAGATGCCCAATATGCTAATGGAGAAGAATGGAGAAATAGCTCCAGAAAGAATGAAGAGACTGAGCCAAAGCAAATTGATTGCTTTGCAAGATTATATTCTTTGCAGCCAAAGATGGAGAAGCTCCATACAGTCAGTAAAAACAAGACTGGGACCTGACTGTGGCTCAGATCATGAACTCCTTATTGCAAAATTCAGACTTAAATTGAAGAAAGTAGGGAAAATCACTAAACTATTCAGACATGACCTAAATCAAATCCCTTATGATAATAGAGTAGAAATGACAAATAGATTCAAGGGATTAGATCTGATAGACAGAGTGCCTGAAGAACTATGGACAGAGGTCCGTGACATTGTACAGGAGGCTGTGAGCAAAACCATGCCCAAGAAAAAGAAATGCAACAAGGCAAAATGGTTCTCTGAGGAGGCTTTACAAATAGCTGAGAAAAGAACAGAAGAGAAAGGCAACAGAGAAAAGGAAAGATATACCCATATGAATGCAGAGTTCCAAAGAGGAGCAAGGAGAGATAAGAAAGCTTCCTAAGTATGATGCAAATAGTCCATGGAATATCATTTCCAGTGGACCACATTTTGTCAGAACTATCCACCATGAAATGCAAGGAAATAGAGGGAAAAAAGTAAAATGGGAAAGACTAGAGATCTCTTCAAGAAAATTAGAGATACTAAGGGAACATTGCATACCAAGATGGGCACAATAAAGGACAGAAATTGTGTGGACCTAAAAGAAGCAGTAGATATTAAGAAGAGGTGACAAGAATACACAGAAGAACTATACAAAAAAAAGGTCTTAAGGACCCAAATAACCACGATGGTGTGATCACTTACCTAGAACCAGACATCCTGCAGTGTGAAGTGAAGTGAACCTTAGGAAACAGTTCTATAAACAAAGCTAGTGCAGGTGATGGAATTCCAGCTGAGCTATTTCAAATCTTAAAAGATGATGGTGTGAAAGTGCTTCACTCAATATGCCAGCAAATTTGGAAAACTCAGCAGTGGCCACAGGACTGGAAAAGATCAATTTTCATTCCATCCGAAAATGTGATCCACTTGTGAAGAGAATGGCAAACCACTCCAGTATACTTGCCATCAGAACCCCATGAACTGTATAAAAAGGTTTGTCATACATGTCATTTATAATCTTGAGGTATATACCCTCTATGCCACTTTCTGGAGAGTTTTTATCATAAACAGGTGCTGAAATTCTTCAAAAGATTTTTTTTATGCATCTGGGCTTTCCTAGTGGCTCAGCTGGTAAATAATCTGCATGCAATCTGGGAGACCTGGGTTTGATCCCTCAGTCAGGAAGATCCCCTGGAAAAGGGAAAGGCTACCCACTCCAGTATTCTGGCCTAGAAAATTCCATGGACTATACAGTCCATGGGGTCACAAAGAGTCAGACACGACTGAGTGACTTTCACTTTTTATGCATCTATTGAGATTATCATATGTTTTTATTCTTCAACTTGGCGATGTGATGTATAGTATTGATTTGCAGATGTTGCAAAACCCTTGCATCCTTGGGATGAATCCCACTTGAGAATGGTGTATGATCTTTCTAATGTATTGTTGGATACAGGTTGCTAGTATTTTGTTGAGGATTCTTGCATCTATTTACATTAGTGATATTGGCCTATAATTTTATTTATTAATTTTTATATATTTGTCTGGTTTTGGTATCAGGGTGATGGTGGCCTCATAAAATGAGTTGGAAAATTGTCCTTGTTCTGTGACTTGTTGGAACCGTTTCAGAAACTCTTCTCTAAATGTTTGATAAAATTTGACTGTGAACCTGCATGGTCCTGGACTTTTGTTTGTTGTGAGGTTTTTAATAATGGTTTCAATTTTAATGTTTCTGATTGATCTGTTCATATTTTCTCTTTCTTCATGGTTCAGTCAAGGGAGACTGTACTTTTCTAAGAATTTGTTCATTTCTTTCAGATTGTTCACACAGCTGTTCATAGTAATCTCTTATGGTCCATGGCATTTCTGTGGAGTCAGTTTGTAACTTTTACTTTTTAATTCCTAATTTTACTGATAAGAGTCCTCTCTCTTTTTTTTTTTTCTTGAGGATTCTGGCTAAAGGTTCATCAATTTTGTTTATCTTTTCAAAGAACCCACTTTTAGTTTCATTGATCTTTGTGATTGTTTTCTTTGACACTATTTTGTTTATTTCTGCTTTGATATTTATGATTTCCTTCCTTCTACTAACTTTAGGTTTTATTTGTTCTCCTTTCTTTAGTTGTTTTAAGTGTAAGGATAGGTTGTTTGAGATTTTTCTCGAGGTAAGATTATGCTGCTATAAACTTCCCTTTTAGAACTGCTTTTTCTGCATCTCATCAGATTGGACCACTGTGCTTTCAATTTCATTTGTCTCTAAGTATTTTTAAAAATTATTTTATTGTATTTTTATTTCCTCAGTGATCCAATATTGGAGAAGGTAACAGCAACCCACTCCTGTATTCTTGCCTGGAGAATCCCAAGGACAGAGGAGCCTGGTGGGCTGCTGTCTATGGGGTCTCACAGGGTCAGACACGACTGAAGCAGCTTAGCAGCAACAGCAGCAGTGATCCAATGGTTGTTTAGTAGCATATTGTTTAGCTTCCATCTGTTTGTGTCTCTTAGAGCTTTTTTTTCCTGTCCTTGTAGTTTATTTCTAATCTTCAGTTCAGTTCAGTTCAATCACTCAGTCGTGTCCGACTCTTTGCGACCCCATGAATCGCAGCACGCCAGGCCTCCCTGTCCATCACCAACTCCCAGAGTTCACTCAGACTCAAGTCCATTGAGTCAGTGATGCCATCCAGCCATCTCATCCTCTGGTGTGCCCTTCTCCTCCTGCCCCCAATCCCTCCCAGGATCAGAGTCTTTTCCAATGAGTCAACTCTTCGCATGAGGTGGCCAAAGTACTGGAGTTTCAGCTTTAGCATCATTCCTTCCAAAGAAATCCCAGGGCTGATCTCCTTCAGAATGGACTGGTTGGATCTCCTTGCAGTCCAAGGGACTCTCAAGAGTCTTCTCCAACACCACAATTCAAAAGCATCAATTCTTCAGGGCTCAGCCTTCTTCACAGTCCAACTCTCACATCCATACATGACCACAGGAAAAACCATAGCCTCGACTAGATGGACCTTTGTTGGCAAAGTAATGTCTCTGCTTTTGAATATGCTATCTAGGTTGGTCATAACTTTCCTTCCAAGGAGTAAGAGTCTTAATTTCATGGTTGCAGTCACCATCTGCAGTGATTTTGGAGCCCCCAAAAATAAAGTCTGACACTGTTTCCACTGTTTCCCCATCTATTTCCCATGAAGTGATGGGACCGGATGCCATGATCTTCAGCATTGTAATCAGAAAAGACGTTTAAGATGATTTGGATTTTCTTAAATTTACCAAGGCCCACCTTATTGCCCAACTTGTGGTAAATCCTGGAGAATGTTCCGTGTGCACTTGAGAAGAATGTGTAGTATGACACTTTTGAATGGGATGCCCTATAAATATCAATTAAGTCCAGTTCATCTAAAGTGTCATTTAAGGCCTGAGTTTTCTTATTGATTCTATTTATTGGTGATCTTTCCATTGATGAAATTTAGATATTAAAGATCCCCACTATTAATGTGCTACTGTCAATTTCTCCCTTTATGTTTGTTAGCATTTGCCTTACGTATTGAGGTGCTCCTATGTTGGATGCATATATATTTATAATTGCTTTATCTTCTTCTTGGATTGAAAACCTTAATCATTTTGTGGTGTCCTTCATTGTCTCTTATAAAAATCTCTACTTTAAAGCTTATTTTATCTGATATGAGTATAGCTGCTCCAGATTTCTTATGATTTCCCCTCACTTTCAGTCTGTAAGCATCTGTAGGTTTAAGGTAGGTCTCTTGTAGACAACATATATATGGATCTTGTTTTTGTTTCCATTCAGCCAGTCTAGGTCTTTTGGTTGGTGCATTAAATCCATGTATATTTAAGGTAATTATAAATATGTATGATCTTATTATTTTGCTAATTATTTTGTGTTTATTTTTGTAAATCTTTTCCTTCTCTTGTGTTTCTTGCCTAGAAAAGTTCCATTAGTATTTGTTGTAAAGCTGGTTTGGTGGTGCTGAATTCTCTTAACTTTTGCTTGTGTGTAAAGCTTTTGATTTCTCCATCAAATATGAATGAGGGTCTTGCTCAGTTGAGTATTCTTGTTGGTAAGTTCATCCCTTTCATCCCTTGGACTATATTGTGCCATTTCCTTCTGACTTCTAGAATTTCTGTTGAGAAATTGGCTGATAGCATCATGAGATATCTTTTGTATGCTTTTGTCTTTTTTTCCCTTGTTGCTTTAAATAATATATCTGTCTTTAATTTTTGTCGGTTTGCTTACTATGTGTCTAAGTGTGTTCCTCCTTGAGTTTATCCTGCTTGGGTCTCTCTGTGCTTTCTGGACTTGCTTGACTATTTTATTTCCCATGTTGGGAAAGTTTTCAACTATTATCTCTTCAAATATTTTCTCGGGTCCATTCTCTCTCATTTCTCCTTCTGGGACTCCTATAATGGTAATATTGGTGCATTTAATGTTGTCCCAGATATCTCTTCAGTTGTCTTAATTTCTTCTCATTCATTTTTGCTGTTCATATTCTTCTCATTCATATTCTGTTTTGAAGCATTGATTTTCCACCATTCTGTCTTCTAGGTCATTCCAGGTTCTTCTGCCTCAGTTATTCTGGTGTTGATTCCTTCTAGTGTATTGTTCATTTATGTTCATTATTTAGTTCTTGTAGGTCTTTGGTAAACATTTCTTGCATCTTATCCATTCATTTTCTGATACTTTTCTGAGTTTTCCTAGATCATCTTCACTATCATTATTCTATACTATTTTTCTTGGAGTTTGCCTATCTCCACTTCATTTAGTTATTTTTCTGGTATTTTATCTTGTCCAGAACCCTACTTCTTTTCATTTAGATTAGCTTTCTGTGATTGTAGTATTAGTTCCAGAAGTTTCTGGGGTTGTAGCTCTTGTTTATTCTCTCTGCCCTCTGGTAGATGAGGATAAGAGGCTTATGCAAGTTTCCTGATGAGAGGGACTGGCTGTGGGGAAAACTTGATCTTTCTCTGGTGGGAAGGACCTTCCTCAGTGAAACTTTAATCCAGTTGTCTGATGATGGGTGAGTCTACACTCCCTCCTTGTTAGTTATTTGGTCTGATGAGACCTAGTCCTGAGTCTACAGGCCCTATGGTAGGATTATTGGTGACCTACAAAAGGACTTATGCTGAGAGGCATATCCTAGGACTACCGCTTCCAGTGCCCCTGTCCCCATGATGAGCCACTGCCTATGAATGCCTTTGTAGGACACCCTCAAACACTCACAGGTATGTCTGACTCAGTGTTTTGTTGGGTCACTATTTCTTTCTCCTTGGTCCTGATGCACACAAGGTTTTGTTTGTGCCTGCCAAGAGTGGTGCCTCTGTTTCCCCCAGTCCTATGGAGGTCCTGTAATCAAATCCTGCTGGCCTTCAAAGTCAGATTCCTTGGGGATTCCCAGTCCCTTAGCTAGATCCCCAAGCTGGGGAGCCTGATGTGGGACCTAGAACCTTCAGAAAAGTGTGAGAACTTCTTTAGTATTATTGCTCTCCAGTTTGTGGGTCACCCACCCAGAGGTTATATGATCGATTTGATTTTATAATGATTGTACCCCTCCTACCATTTTGTTTCACCTTCTCCTTTGTCCTTGGATGTGGGGTATCTGTTTTTGGTGGGCTCTGGTGAGAGGAGCCACTCCACGTTCAAGGTAAGGAGGGGCAGCACTGAGGAGATAACCCTCTTCCAAGGTAAGAAACAGTGGCTACACTTTGCTGGAGCAGCCATGAAGAGACACCCACGTCCAAGATAAGAGAAATCCAAGTAAGACGATAAGTGTTGCAAGAGGGCATCAGCGGGCAAATACACTGAAATCATAATCAGAGAAAACTAGTCAATCTAATCACACTAGGACCACATCCTTGCGTAACTCAATGAAACTAAGCCATGCCCTGTGGGGCCACCCAAGATGGGCGGGTCATGGTGGAGAGGTCTGACAGAATGGGGTCCACTGGAGAAGGGAATGGCAAACCACTTCAGTATTCTTATTTTGAGAAACCCATGAACAGTATGAAAAGGCAAAATGATAGGATACTGAAAGAGGAACTCCCCAGGTAGGGGAGTGCCCAATATGCTACTGGAGATCAGTGGAGAAAAAACTCCAGAGAGAATTAAGGGATAGAGCCAAAGCAAAACCAATACACAGTGGTGGTTGTGACTAGTGATAGAAACAAGATCTGATGCTGTAAAGAGCAATATTGCATAGGAACCTGGAATGTCAGGTCCATGAATCAAGGCAAATTGGAAGTGGTCAAACAGGATATGGCAAGAGTAAACGTCAACATTCTAGGAATCAGCGAACTAAAATGGACTGGAATGGGTGAATTTAACTCAGATGACCATTATATCTACTACTGTGGGCAGGAATCTCTTAGAAGAAATGGAGTATCCATCATGGTCAACAAAAGAGTCCGAAATGCAGTACTTGGATGCAATCTCAAAAATGACAGAATGATCTCTGTTCTTTTCCAAGGCAAACCATTCAATATCACAGTAATCCAAGTCTATGTCCCAACCAGTAATGCTGAAGAAGCTGAAGTTGAATAGTTCTATGAAGACCTACAAGACCATTTAGAACTAATACCCAAAAAAAGATGTCCTTTTCATTACAGGGGACTGGAATGCAGAAGTAGGAAGTCAAGAAACATCTGGAGTAACAGGCAAATTTGGCCTTGGAATACGGAAGGAAGCAGGGCAAAGGCTAATAGAGTTTTGCCAAGAGAACGCCCTGGTCATAGCAAACACCCTCTTCCAACAACACAAGAGAAGACTCTACACATGGACAGCACCAGATGGTCAACACCGAAATCAGATTGATTATATTCTTTGTAACCAAAGATGGAGAAGGTCTATACAGTCAGCAAAAACAAGACTGGGAGCTGACTGTGGCTCAGGTCATGAACTCCTTATTACCAAATTCAGACTTAAATTGAAAAAAGTAGGGAAAACCACTAGACCATTCAGGTATGACCTAAATAAAATCCCTTATGATTATACAGTGGAAGTAAGAAATAGATTTAAGGGACAAGATCTGATAGAGTGCCTGATGAACTATGGAATGAGGTTTGTGATATTGTACAGGAGACAGGGATCAAGACCATCCTCCTGGAAAAGAAATTCAAAAAAGCAAAATGGCTGTCTGGGGAGGCCGTACAAATTGCTGTGAAAAGAAGAGAAGAGAAAAGCAAAGGAGAAAAGGAAAGATGTAAGCATCTGAATGCAGAGTTCCAAAGAATAGCAAGAAGAGATAAGAAAGCCTTCCTCAGCGATCAATGCAAAGAAATAGAGGAAAACAATAGAATGGGAAAGACTAGAGATCTCTTCAGGAAAATTAGAGATACGAAAGGAACATTTCATACAAAGATGGGCTCGATAAAGGACAGAAATGGTATGGACTTGACAGAAGCTGGAATGTGAAGTCAAATGGAGCTTAGAAAGCATCACTATGAACAAATCTAGTGGAGGTGATGGGATTCCAGTTGAGCTATTTTAAATCCTGAAAGATGATGCTGTAAAAGTGCTGCACTCAATATGCCACAAAATTTGGAATACTCAGCAGCGGTCACAGGACTGGAAAAGGTCAGTTTTCATTCCACTACAACAAAACAAAATGCCAAAGAATGCTCAAACTACCACACAATTGCACTCATCTCACACACCAGTAAAGTAATGCTCAAAATTCTGCAAGCCAGGCTTCAGCAGAATGTGAACCATGAACTTCCTGACGTTCAAGCTGGCTTTAGAAAAGGCAGAGGAACCAGGGATTAAATTGCCAACATCCTCTGGATCATGAAAAAGCAAGAGAGTTCCAGAAAAAACACATATTTCTGCTTTATTGAGTAAGCCAAAGCCTTTGACTATGTGGATTGCAATAAACTGGAAAATTCTGAAAGAGATGGGAATACCAGACCACCTGATCTTCCTCTTGAGAAATCTGTATGCACGTCAGGAAGCAGCAGTTAGAACTCGACATGGAACAACAGACTGGTTCCAAATGGGGAAAGGAGTACGTCAAGGCTGTTTATTTAACTTATATGCAGAGTACATCATGAGAAACGCTGGACTGGAAGAAACACAAGCTGGAATCAAGATTGCCAAGAGAAATATCAATAACCTCAGATATGCAGATGACACCACCCTTATGGCAGAAAGTGAAGAGGAACTCAAAAGCCTCTTGATGAAAGTGAAAGTGGAGACTGAAAAAGTTGGCTTAAATCCTAACATTCATAAAACGAATATCATGGTATCTGGTCCCATCACTTCATGGGAAATAGATGGGGATACAGTGGAAACAGTGTCAGACTTTATTTTTCTGGGCTCCAAAATCACTGCAGGTGGCGACTGCAGCCATGAAATTAAAAGACTCTTACTCCTTGGAAGGAAAGTTATGACCAACCTAGATAGCATATTCAAAAGCAGAGACAGTACTTTGCCAACAAAGGTCCGTCTAGTCAAGGCTATGGTTTTTCCTGTGGTCATGTATGGATGTGAGAGTTGGACTATGAAGAAAGCTGAGTACCGAAGAATTGATGCTTTTGAACTGTGGTGTTGGAGAAGACTCTTGAGAGTCCCTCGGACTGCAAGGAGATCCAACCAGTCCATTCTGAAGGAGATCAGCCCTGGGATTTCTTTGGAAGGAATGATGCTAAAGCTGAAACTCCAGTACTTTGGCCACCTCATGTGAAGAGTTGACTCATTGGAAAAGACTCTGATGCTGGGAGGGATTGGGGGCAAGAGGAGAAGGGGATGACAGAGGATGAGATGGCTGGATGGCATCACCGAGTCAATGGATGTGACTCTGAGTGAACTCCGGGAGTTGGTGATGGACACGGAGGCCTGGTGTGCTTCAATTCATGGGGTCGCAAAGAGTCAGACACGACTGAGCGAGTGATCTGATCTGATCCCATGGCATCTTGTGAATATTTCTAGTAAGACATTATATTGTTTTATTTACTTGAAAAACTATCTTCCATACTACATTGTGAAATTAAAAATAAAAACTCAAGGATCTTATTACTCACTTCTGTAACCATACTATCTTGCATAAAGTTGATATTCAATGGCAGTTGATTACTTAATGCAAATTCATTCTCACTTTTACCACATTCATAAATAACTATTATTAGAGTTGCTGCAATACATTTTTAAAGAATTTTGAGATTAAATTTCTGCCTTCTAAGAATATACAATCTTGAATAAAACAGAAACCCTCCAGTGTTGAATCAAGATGGTGACATAGGAAGACCCTCAACTCACCTCCTCTGATTGACTCAACAAATGATAGCTACGTATGGAATAATTTTCTTCTGAAAAAGAACTGAGAACTAGATAATCAACACTCTAAAACAAAAGATAAAAGACATGCAAGATGGGTAGAAGATGCAGAGATGTGGTCTTACCTGATACCTCATCTCAAGAGCAGTAACCCATGGTTACAAGGGACACCCAAAACATAGAGTTTTCCTTGAGGAGTGAACAAGTTGTGTCCCACATTAGGTACCACGACCTTTAGATCCAAAAATCCAAAAGATGAGTCCCTAAAACATCTGGTTTTGAAAATCCATGGGAATTAAGTCCTGGAGGATCACAGAGTTGTAAAAAATGGAGAACCCACTCTGAAAGGGCTCACACAAAGATAAAGATCCACTTGCCCTGAGATCCATTGTAAAGGTGGTAGTATGAAAAGTACTTAGATTTTAAGTAGTGGAGACCCAGTTACTGACCTTAAAGCAGATTCTAAGGAGATATTTGGAAACTTTTCTGGGGAAAAAATAGCTAGCTGGTGAAATGCTTACAATATTATTTTAAGTTGCTGATCATGTACCTGTTGTGGACCATTTGTGATGTCCTCTCTCTTTAGACTGTTAGCACTGGTCATCTTTCCTGCACAGTAGCCATGGCCCTGCAATAGCCAGTAGGCATAGACTACCCACATGAGTTATACTCCTTGAGCAAATGACTCTGATGGTCAGGGGAAAACACAATTCTGGATTCATGGATCATGTTCCACACAAGAAAATTATTTCAAGAATGGGAAATGCAGCTGCTTTACTTCATACATGAAGAAAAATGTAGTCACTCAAAGTGTGGAGATAGAGGAATATGTTCCAAACAAAACAAACAAACAAAAAGCACTACTCCACTCAAAAAACATTAATAAACCAAATAAAATAGCCTAACTAATACAAAGCAAAAAAAAAAAAAGTAATAGTCTTAAATATGCTCACCAAACTCAGGAGAAGGATGTTTAAACACAGTGAGAGTTTAGCAAAGAGACTGAAAATATAAGGAAGTACCAAACAGAAGATATAAATTGAAAAATACACTTAAAAGGTTGAACGAAGCCTGGATGAAGTAAAAGAACAAATTAATGATCTGAAAGACAAATCAATAAAAATCAACCAGATAGAACATCAAAAAGTAAAAACAATTTAAAAAAGTAAAGATACATTAAGAAATGTCTAGGACAACATCAAGTATAATAATATTCCCAGTACAGGAGTCCCATGAGGAAAAAAGGGAAAGACCCAAAAATAATTATTTGAACAAATAATGACTGAAAACATTCTTAATCTGGGAAAGAAGACAGTCATCCATTTCCAGGAAACCCAGATTTTCAAATAAGATAAAATTATGGAGAACCACATACAGACACATTATAATTAAACAAGTAATAGTTGAAGGCAGAGTACCTTAAAAATCTACTACACAATTGCACTCATTTCACATGTGAGCAAACTAATGCTCAAATACCTTCAAGCTAGGATTCAGCAGTACATGAACTGAGAATTTCCAGGTGCACAAGCCGGATTCTGAAAAGGCAGAGCAACCAGAGATCAGATAGTTAATATTCTTTGGATCATAGAAAAGCAAAGGAACTTTGAGGGAAAAAATCTATTTCTGATTCACTGATTATGCTAAAGCCTTTAACTGTGTGGATCACAGCAGAGGAAAATTCTTAAAGAGATGGGGATACCAGACCACCTTATCTGCCTCCTAAGAAACCTTTATGCACATCAAGAAGCAACAGTTCAAATCAGACATGGAACAACAGAATGGTTCAAAATTGGGAAAGGAGTACATTGAGGCTGTGTATTGTCACCCTGCTTATTTAACTTGTATGCTGTGTACATCATGTGTAATGCTAGGCTGGAGGAATCATAAACTTGAATCAAGATTACCAGGAGAAATATCAACAAGTTCAGATGTGCTAATGATACCATTCCAATCGCAGAAAGCAAAGAGGAACTAAAGTGCCTCTTAATGAGGGTAAAAGAGGTGAATTAAAAAGCTGACTTGAAACTTAATGTTCAAAAAACTAAGATCATGGCATCCAGTTCTATCACTTCATGGCAAATAGATGAGGAAAAATGAGAAACAGTGGCAGATTTTATTTTCTAGGGCTCTAAAATCAATGCAGATTGTGACTGCAACAATGAATTTAAAAGGCACTCTCTCCTTGGAAGGAAAGTTGTGACAAATCTAGACAGCGTAGTAAACGCATAGGCACCACCTAGCCAACAAAGGTCCTTATAGTCAAAGCCATGTTTTTCCCAGTAGTCATGTATGAATGTGAGAGTTGGACCATAAAGAATGCCAAACACTGAAAAATAGATGCTTTTGTATTGTGCTAGGGAAGACTCTTGAGATTCTGTTAGAAGTAGATCAAACCAGTCAATCATGTGAAGCCCATTCTCCACAATAAACTGAATTGAATTAACAGTGTGCCTGAAGAACTATGGGCAGAGGTCCATAATACTGTACAAGAGACAGTGAACAAAACCATGCCAAAGAAAAATAAATGCAAGAAGGCAAAGGGATTATCTGAGGAGGCTTTACAAATAGTTGAAGAAAGAAGTGAAGTGAAGAGCAAAAGAGAAAAGGAAAGGTATGCTCAACTAAAGGCAGTGTTCCAAAGAATAGCACAAAGACACAAGAAGGCCTTCTTCCATTAACAGTGTATAAAACTAGAATAAAACAACAGAAGGGGAATGATTAAAGATCTCTTCAGGAAAATTGGAAACTTCAAGGGAATATTTTGCACAAAGCTGGGCACAATAAAGGACAGAAATGGTAGAAACCTAGAAGAATGCTGAATAAATCAAGAAGAGATGGAAAAAATACATAGAAGAACTTTACAAAAATAAGATCTTTATGATCCAGGTTACTACGATGGTGTGGTGAGTCACCCAGAGCCACATATTCTGGAGTGTGAAGTCAAGTGGACCTTCAGTTCAGTTCAGTCCAGTCGTTCAGTCGTGTCTGATTCTTTGCGACCCCATGAATCGCAGCACTCCAGGCCTCCCTGTCCATCACAAACTCACGGAGTTCACTCAGACTTACGTTCATTGAGTCGGTGATGCCATCCAGCCATCTCATCCTCTGTCATCCCCTTCTCCTCCTGCCCCCAATCCCTCCCAGCATCAGAGTCTTTTCCAATGAGTCCACTCTTCACATGAAGTGGCCAAAGTACTGGAGTTTCAGCTTTAGCATCAGTCCTTCCAAAGAACACCCAGGGCTGATCTCCTTCAGAATGGACTGGTTGGATCTCCTTGCAGTCCTAGAGACTCTCAAGAGTCTTCTCCAACACCACAGTTCAAAAGCATCAATTCTTCGGTACTCAGTTTTCTTCACAGTCCAACTCTCACATCCATACATGATCACAGGAAAAAACATAGCCTTGAATAGACGGACCTTTGTTGGCAAAGTAATGCCTCTGCTTTTGAATATGCTATCTAGGTTGGTCATAACTTTCCTTCCAAGGAGTAAGCGTCTTTTAATTTCATGGCTGCAGTCACCATCTGCAGTGATTTTGGAAGCCCCCAAAATGAAGTCTGACACTGTTTCCAGTTTCCCCATCTATTTCCCATGAAGTGATGGGACCAGATGTCATGATCTTTGTTTTCTGAATCTTGAGCTTTAAGCCAAATTTTTCACTCTCTATTTTCACTTTCATCAAGAGGCTTTTTAGTTACTCTTCACTTTCTGCCATCAGGGCCTTAGGAAGTACAGTTGTTAATAAAGCTAGTGGACACAATGGAATTCCAGCAGAACTATTCAAAACCCTAAAAAATGATGTCATCAAGGTGTTGTATTCTATGTGTCAGGAATCTGGAAGACCTGGCAGTGGCCACAGGACTGGAAAAGGTCAATACTCATCCAAATCCCCAAGAAGGGGAGTACTAAAGTATGTGCTAAGTATCAAACAATTGCACTCATCCTCCATGCTAGCAAGGTCATGCTTAAAATCGTGCATGGTAGACTTCAGCATTATGCGAACCAAGAACTTTCAGATGTCCAAGCTCAGTTTAGAAAAAGAAGAGGAAACAAAGATAAAATTGCCAACATTTGCTGAATCATAGAGAAAGCAAAGGGATTCCAGAAAAACATCCACCTCTATTTCATCCACTACGCTAAAGCCTTTGACAGTGTGGATTATAACAAACTGGAAAGCTCTTAAAGTGTTGCGAATATCAGACCATCTTATTACCTGTTCCCTGAGAAACCTGTATGTGGGTCAAGAAACAACAGTTAGAACCCTGTGTTGGACAACTGATTGGTTCAGGATTGACAAAGGAGTATGACAAGGCTGTCTGTTGTCACCCAGTTTTTTTAATCTATATGCTGAGCACACCATGAGAAATGTTGGGCTGGATGAGTTACAAACTGGAATCAAGATAGGCATATATGCAGGTGATATCACTCTAATAGCAGAAAGTGAAGAGGAGCTAAAGAGCCTCTTGATAAGGGTAAAGGAGGAGAGTGAAAGAACCAGCTTAAAGTTAAATATTAAAAACAAGCAAACAAACAAGCAAAGATCATGGCATCTGACGCCTTTACCTACTGGCAAATTGAAAGGGGAAACATGGAAGTAGTGACAGATTTCTTCTTCTTTGGCTCGAAAATCACTGTGGATGGGGACTACAGCCATGAAATCAGAAGACGATTGCTTCTTGGCAGGAAAGCTATGACAAATCTAGACAGTGTGTTGAAAAGCAGAGACATTATTCTGCCAACAAAGGTCTGTATAGACCAAGACTATGGGCATGTACACTTGTGAGTGCTGGGCCATAAAGAGGGCAGAACACCAAAGAATTGATACCTTTGAACTGTGCTGCTGGAGAAGACTGCTGAATGTCTCTTGGACAAAAAGGAGATCAAACCAGTCAATCTTAAGGGAAATCAACTCTGAGTACTCGTTGGAAAGATTGAGGCTGAAGCTGAAGCTCCAGTATTTTGGTCACCTTATGCGAACAGCCAACTCACTGGAAAATCCCTGATGCTGGGAAAGATTGAGAGAAGGAGAAGAGGGCATCAGAGGATGAAATGGCTGGATGGCATCACTGATGCAACGAACATGAATATGGACCAACTTTGTGAGATGGCGAGAGATGGAGAGGCCTGACTTGCTGCAGTCCATGGGGTTTCAAAGAGTCAGACACGACTGGGCAATTGAACAAGAACAACATAATTCATAATAAACATCACTTTTTTGGTAAAAAGAAAAAAAAAACAAAAATGTTAAGATTAAATAACATGATACTGAAGAATCAATGGGTTATCAAAGAAACTAAAGGAAAAATCAAGAACTACCTAGAGATAATGAAAACAGAATTATAATATACCCAAACCTGTGGGATACAGCAGTAATTCCAAGAGAGGAGTCCATATCAATCCAGGTCTGCATTAAGAAACAAAATAATCTAAAATTACCAATATAATTTTTTACCTAAGTAAAAAAAAAATTCCAAAATTAGTAGAAAAAAATAAACATGTGGAAATACATGAAACAGAGTCAAAGGACAATAGAAAAATAACCTAATAAAATAAAGAGCTGACTCTTTGAGAATATATTTTAAAAATTAGAAATCTTTAACTACAGTAAACAAGAGAAAAAGAGAGGTCTCAAATAAGTAAAATCAAAATGAAAGAGAAGTTACAACTGATACTACAGAAATACAAAGGATTATAAAATAATGCTAAAATAATTATGTCCAAAAGTAGACAACCTAAAAAAAAATGAACATATTTCTAGAAATAGATAAGTTTGAATCATGGAGTTTAGAAAATCTGAATAGATCAATGAATCATAGGGAACTGAATACTTAATCAAAAACCTTCCAACAACAAAAGTACAAGATCAGATGGTTTGACTGACGTATTCTATGAAAACACTCACAGATTCAATGTCTATCTTTATCAAACTTTTGAAAAATTTTGAAGAAGGACTGCTCCTGAATATATTTTACAGGGACATTATTACTCTGATATTAAAACCAGAAATATACAGCACACACAAAAAAACACAAGCATGTATTTTTGATACAATACATGCAAAAATTCTTAACGAAATAACTATGAATCTGAATTCAAAATGGGATGGGTCATAGAGATGGGATACAACACATTAACAAAATGAATAATGATATGACCATCTCAATAGACAGAGAAGAATTTGCTAATAATCAAAATTCACTTATGATGAAAACAAAATTTAACAAAGCAAATGTAGTGAAAATATACCTCAACATAATCAAACCAATGTATGACTAATCCAGAGCTAACATCATGCTCATCAGTGAAGAGCTGAAGGCATTCCATCCAGATCAGGAACAAAACAAGTATACTTACTCACACTACTTTTATTTAACATAAAAGTAGAAGATCTAACCACAGAAATCAGAAATTAAGCTCTAAAAATGTCATTCATATCAGAAAGTAAGAAGTGAAGCTGTCACTGTTCACATATGACATGATACTGTGTAGAGAAAATCATAATGCCTCTACAAAAATACTGATAGCACTAATAAATAACTTTATCAAGTTGTAATATACAAGACCAATATGCAAAAATATGTTGTGTTTCTATATAGTAATAACTAAGAGAAAGCAAAATTAAGAGAACAATCTTACTTACAATTGAATCCAAAACAAAGAAATACTTAGGAATATATTTAACCAAGGTGGTGAAAGATCTGTGCTCTAAAACTTTAAGACAATAATCAAAAATTTAAGGAGACATGCATGAATGGAAAGATATTTTGTGCTCATGTTTTGGAAAAATTAATACTGCTAAAATGTCCATACTACCCCAAATCATCTACAGATTCAAAGCAATTCCTACCAAAATCCCATGCCATATTTTAATGAACTAAAAAATAATAATAATAATTCTAAAAGTTGTATGGGACCACAAAGTATTTCCAATAACAAAATTATCTTAAGAAGGAAAAACATAGCTGGATACATCTCACTACCTGATTTCAAGCTATACTACAAAGTTATTCTAAACAAAACAGCATGTTATTGGCACAATAGCAGTCATATATTAATGGGACAGAACTGAGAACCAAGAAATAAACTCACATGTGTATGGACAATTGATTTATGTCAAAAGATCAAGGGATATACAATGGAGAAAAGACAGTCTCTTCAGTAAATGATGATGGGAAACCTGGACAGCCACATGCTAAAGAATTAACCTATATCTCTATCTTAAACCACACTGAAAATTTGCTCAAAATGGATTAACACTTATATGTAAGTCCTGAAACCATAAAGTTCATAGAATAAAGCATAGGCTGTATGCATTAACCCCAAACTCCTAATTTATCCATTCCCTCTACCTTTCCCATTTGGTAACCATAAGATTGTTTTCTAAGTCTTGTGGATTAACGTATATACACTACTATACATAAAATAGATGATCAACAAGGACTTACTGTATAGCACAGGGAATTCTACTCAATATTCTGTAATAACTTGCATGGGAAAAAAAAAAATTATATATATATATATATATATGTATGTATAATTGGATCACTTTGTTGCATACTGAAATTAATACCATTGTAATATAGTTGTAATATTCAATTATATTTCAATATTTAATAAATAAATAGAACAGAAAAAAGACACTACATGTTGAAGTATCTCAAAGTAATATGAAAGTTAAGTTAAAAAAAAAAAGGTACAAGCAGTATACACAGTAAACTAAAACTTTGTAAATAATAATAATGGTGTGCTGGTAATGGAGAGTAGAAAATTTATACATGCATATAAAATTATTTGGTAGGCTACACATGGAAGAAAATTAACTGGTAATAGTGGTTGAAGGGGCAGCATGAACACTGGAGACCTAAATATATGCTTGGAGGGAAGCTTGCTTTATTGTTTAATATACTATTCTCTTTATTTTCAAAATTTGTACCATATATATTTTATGCCTGTTTTGAAAAACAAACCAATCTGCAAAATCATATGCAATTATATGAAAAAATGTAGGAGTTAATTCTTGCCAAATGATAGCCATTGTTAGATTGAGGGATTGTGTGTGATTTTGATTTTATGTTTTTGATTTTCATATTTTTGATGTGATTATATTGCTCCTACAATGACAGATAAAATTATAAAGATATAAACAAACAAACTAAAAGCATAGGCTGCAACTTAATTGACTTCATTCTTAGTGATATTTTCGTGGAACTGACTCCAAAGGCAAGTGCAACAAAAGCAAAAATTCAAAAATTGCACTATATGAGAGTAAAAGGCTACCACAAAGTGAAGGAAACTAAAACATGTATAATATCATATAAGAAATGAATTGCCAGTCCAGGTTCGATGCAGGATACAGGAAGCTTGGGGCTGGTGCACTGGGATGACCCAGAGGGATGTTATGGGGAGGGAGGTGGGAGGGGGATTCAGGATGGGGAGCATGTGTACACCCGTGGTGGATGCATGTTGATGTATGGCAAAACCAATACAATATTGTAAAGTAAAAAAAAAAAAAATAAAATAAAAATAATAATAATAAAATTAAAACAAATCAAAACAAACAAACAAACACCCCACTGACTGGAAGAGGGTTTTTTACAAATCATTTATCCAATAAAATGTTAATATAAAAAAATATAAATAACTTAGACATTTTTCCAAAGAAGACATACAGATTGCCAAAAAACACATTAAATATTTTCAACATCACTTATCAGGAAACTACAAATGAAAACTACATTAAGACATTATCTCAAATATGTTCAAATGGCTATTATTAAAATGATAAGAAGTAGCAAAATTTAGAGAGGTTGTGGCGAAAAGAGACCCTTTTTGCATTGCTGATAGAAATGTAAATTGAGCCATCTACAATAGAAAACAATATGGAGATTCCTCAAAAATTATGACTAAAACTCCAGTGTAATCCAGCCACTCCACTTCTGTGTATTTATACACAGAAGTTAAAAACACTAATTTAAAAAGATATACTCACTCCTGTGTTCATTACAGCATTGTTTGCAATATCCAAGATATGGAAAGAACCTGTGTTCATTTGAGGGTAAATAATTAAAGAAGATGCATTTTATACATACAATGGAAGACAACTCAGCTATAACATAATGAAATCTTGCCATTTGAGAAAACATGGATGGACCTTGAACATAATATGTTAAGTGAAAAAAGTCAGAAGGAAAAAAAAATACTAAATATATTATTTCACTAGTTTGTGGACTTAAAAATGATAAACAAAACAAACAAACAAACAAAACCTAGATACAGAAGACATAGGGCATTATCAAAGGGGAAGATGGTTGGGAGGTGGACAAAATGGATATATTGTATGGTTATAAATGGTAATTGGACTTCCCAGGTGGCACTATGGTAACAAACGAACAAACAAAAGAACCACTTGACAAGTCAGGAGACATAAAAGTGTTCAGTCTCTGGGTTGGGAAGATACCCTGGAGGAGGGCATGGCAATCCACTCCAGTATTCTTGCCAGGAGAATCCCATGGACAGGGGAGCCTGGCAGGTTACAGTCCATAGAGTCACAAAGAGTCAGACATGACTGAAGGGACTTAGCACAAATGGTAATTAGCCTTTAGGGGATAAATTTGTAGCATATAAAGATATCACAACATAACACTGTACCCCTGAAAAATAAAATAATAATGAAAAAAAAAAAGTTCGCTGAACAAGAATTTTTGTTGCTGGGAGGGAATTCACCAATATGTTTTATATGATTGTCATCCCATTTTAAAACATTTTTACAACATTGCTGATTAATGTGTTGCTGTAATAACTCATACAGAGGAAGCTAGCTGTTCTCTTTCTATATTCATGAGGATATTTTATGTGAATATAGGTTTTCATGCCTATGAAATAAATGTTCATGAGTACAATTGCTAGTTGTATGAGAATTTCATTCTTAGTTTTATAAGAAAATCTCCAGCTGTTTTCTAAAGTGGTACATTCCATAGTAAAATGTACAATTTTACATCCTAAGTAGATATCTATGAGTGGTCCAATTTCTTCACATCCATGACATTTTATCTTGACAATAATTTTTTTTTACTTGCTGAATTTAAAAAGTTTGTACTGATATGTCATTGTAGTTTTAATTTTCATTGTCTTCATGTTCATTTTAAAAAGTTGTGCTTATTTACCATCTTTATATCCCCTTCAGTGAATTGTCTTTTCTTTGATTTTGTCTATTTTTAAATTGGATTATCTTTTCTTTCCTTTAACTATTGTGCTTTTTTAATCATTGTATTTTTTTCCTAATGATGTATAACTGATTTACAATGGGTTGTGTTAGTTTCAGACATACAGCCAAGTGATTCACTTATACATTTACATATATATGTAATACATATACTGTAGGTCCTTGTTTCTTGTCAATTTTATATTTAGTACTATGAACAAAGCTAGTGAAGGTGATGGAATTCCAGTGGAGCTATTCCAAATCCTGAAACATGATGCTGTGAAAGTGCTGCACTCAATATGTCAGCAAATTTGCAAAACTCAGCAGTGGCCACAGGACTGGAAAAGGTCCGTTGTCATTCCAATCCCAAAGAAAGGCAATGCCAAAGAATGCTCAAACTACCACACAATTGCACTCATCTCACACGCCAGTAAAGTAATGCTCAAAATTCTGCAAGCCAAGCTTCAGCAATATGTGAACCGTGAATTTCCTGATATTCAAGCTGGTTTTAGAAAAGGCAGAGGAACCAGAGATCAAATTGGCAACATCCTCTGGATCATAGGAAAAGCAAGAGAATTCCAAAAAAAAAACCATCTATTTCTGCTTTATTGACTATGCTAAAGCCTTTGACTGTGTGGATCACAAGAAACTGTGGAAAATTCTTCAAGAGATGGGAATACCAGACCACCTGATCTTCCTCTTGAGAAATCTGTATGCACGTCAGGAAGCAGCAGTTAGAACGGGGCATGGAACAACAGACTGGTTCCAAATAGGAAAAGGAGTTCGTCAAGCCTGTATATTGTCACCCTGTTTATTTAACTTATATGCAGAGTACATCATGAGAAATGCTGGACTGGAAGAAACACAAGCTGGAATCAAGATTGCCAGGAGAAATATCAATAACCTCAGATATGCAGATGACACCACCCTTATGGCAGAAAGTGAAGAGGAACTCAAAAGCCTCTTGATGAAAGTGAAAGAGGAGAGTGAAAAAGTTGGCTTATAGCTCAACATTCAGAAAACGAAGATCATGGCATCCGGTCCCATCACTTCATGGGAAATAGATGGGGAAACAGTGGAAACAGTGTCAGAATTTATTTTTCTGGGCTCCAAAATTACTACAGATGGTGACTGCAGCCATGAAATTAAAAGACGCTTACTCCTTGGAAGGAAAGTTATGACCAACCTAGATAGCATATTCAAAAGCAGAGACATTACTTTGGCAAAAAAGTCCGTCTAATCAAGGCTATGGTTTTTCCTGTGGTCATGTATGGATGTGAGAGTTGGACTGTGAAGAAGGCTGAGTGCTGAAGAATTGATGCTTTGGAAATGTGGTGTTGGAGAAGACTCTTGAGATTCCCTTGGACTGCAAGGAAATCCAACCAGTCCATTCTGAAGGAGATCAGCCCCGGGATTTCTTTGGAAGGAATGATGGTGAAGCTGAAACTCCAGTACTTTGGCCACCTCATGAGAAGAGTTGACTCATTGGAAAAGACTCTGATGCTGGGAGGGATTGGGGGCAGGAGGAGAAGGGGAAGACAGAGGATGAGATGGCTGGATGGCATCACTGACTCTATGGACATGAGTCTGAGTGAACTCCTGAGTTGGTGATGGACACGGAGGCCTGGCGTGCTGGCCTGGGGTCGCAAAGAGTCTGACATGACTGAGTGACTGATCTGGTCTGATCTGACCTGAGTAGGTATATGTTACGCTCAAATTTCTAACTTGTCCCATCTAACACTTCCCCTATGGTAACCATAAATTTGTTTTCTATGCCTGTGATTCTATTCATGTTTTGTAAGTAAGTTCATTTGTATTCTTTTTCTTAGATTCCACAAATGAGTGATGCCATATGATATTTGTCTTTGTCTATCCAACTTACTTCATTCAGTATTACAGTCCCTAGGTTTATACATGTTGCTGCAAATGGCATTATTTCATTATTTTTAATAGCAGAGTAATATTCCATTGTCTATATATATACCACATCTCTGTATCTATTCATCCGTAGATAGACATTTAGGATTCTTCCATGTCTTCTCTATTATAAATAGTGCTGTTATGAACATTGGAGTGCATGTATATTTTAGAGTTATGATTTTATCCAGATATATGCCCAGGAGTGTGACTGCAGGTTCATATGGTAGCTCTATTTTTAATGTTTTAAGTAACCACATACTGTTCTCCATAGTGCTTGTACCAACTTATATTCCTAACAGTGCAGGAGAGTTTCCTTCCCTTCACACCCTCTCTGATATTTATTATTTATACACTTTTTGATGATAGCCATTCTGACTGGTTTGAGGTGATAATTCACTGTAGTTTTGATTTGCATTTCTTTAGTAATTAATGATATTGAGCATCTGTTCATGTGCCTATTAGCCAACCAGATTTGAGTTTTGATAGTTATTTATATATTCTAAATTCCAATCCTTTGATGACTATGTGGTCCTCAAATATTTGCACCCAAACTACAACTTATAATGTTCATTTTCTTAACAGTGTCTTTCAGAGAACAAAATTTTTATATTGATGAAGTACAATTTATTTTTTGAGCCATACTTGCATACAAGAATACTTTATCAAAGCCCAGGTTCTGAATATTTTTCTCTGATGTTTTATTGAAAAGTGTGAAGTTTTTACTATTTATATTTCATTATTTGATGCATTTTAAGTTAATATTCATAGAAAGTGTTATATTTAAATTAAGGATCATTTTGTAACCTATAAATGTTGAGTTGTTCCAGTACCATTTGCTGACAACTTTATTTTCTTCTGTTGAGTTGCTTGTGCACTTGATAAAAATCAGTTTGTCAGGCATTTTGATGAGTTACTGAGTGAAAACACACAGAATATGCAGTACTACTAGTAGGTCTTGCAGCAGACATTAATGAAGGCAGATTGGCAATCATTAATTCTTGAGCTATACAGTGGCACCACTACTGTATAGAATCTGCTGTCTCCAGAGAAAAGTTAATAATGCAAAAGTCTCAGGATTGATGTTACCAAGATGGTGACATAGGTTGTTCCTGGCTATAGGCTGTCCCCTCACAAGAAGAAAAACTAACAACTATTTATGGACAAGACAACACTGAGACCAAGAAAGACTGCATTAGAAGAGTAAGAAAAATGATTCTGTGCTGACTGCACTGCCCTTCCAGCAGGATGGCAGAGTCATACTGAGAAGTCTTCCCTGAGCCAATTGCTTCTCCTTTAAGAATAGAGCCCATCTTTCTAAATTCCATATATATGCATTAGTATACTGTATTGGTGTTTTGATACAGGAAGCTTGGGGCTGGTGCACTGGGATGACCCAGAGGGATGGTATGGGGAGGGAGGTGGGAGGGGGGTTCAGGATTGGAAACACGTGTACACCTGTGGCAGATTCATGTTGATGTATGGCAAAACCAATACAATATTGTAAAGTAATTAGCTTCTAATTAAAATATATTTAAATTTTAAAAATTAGCAAAGAAAAAAAAAAAAAAAAGAATAAAGCCCAGAGGTGAAATACTCTAGTATTGTACATCAATTAGTGCAAATCTGTACTGTGGTTATACTCAATGAAGATTATATGGAAATCTGTAGGGCTTAATCACTGTGAATCTGATTGTGATGGGGAAAGGTATTGCAACAACAAGGACATGGATTTTGGCAGACTGAGTTCCTACCTGTACAGTGCAAGTATAACTCCCAACAAGTGACTTTGCTTATCTGTAGAACCAAATCAGAGGTGCAGTCTGAACAAGGAACTCAGTGGAACGCAGGTCCTCCTAACCATGTCCATAATTAAAGAATTTTGCTAGTCTTGGATTCTGGTATGCCCACAACACAAGCTGGAATCAAGATTTCCAGGAGAAATATCAATAACCTTAGATATGCAGAGGATACTACTCCAATGGCAGAGAGTGAAGAGAAACTAAGGAGCCTCTTGATGAGAGTCAAAACAGAGATTGAAAAGGCTAGCTTAAAGCTTAACATTCAAAACCTATTATCATTACATCTGATCCCATCACTTCATGGCAAATGAGGGAGGGAAAGTGGAAGCAGTGACAAATTTCATTTTATTGGGCTCCAAAATCACTGGAGATGGCGACTGCAGCAATAAGATTAAAAGACACTTGTTCCTTGTCGGGGGGGGGGGGGGGGGACTGTGACAAATCAAGATAGCATATTAAAAAGAAGAGATATCACTTTGCCAACAAATGTCTGTACAATCAAAGCTATTTTTTTTCCAGTAGTCTTGTATGGATGTGAGAGTTGGACCATAAAGAAGGCTGAGCAACAAAGAATTGGTGCTTTTGAATTATGGATCCAGAGAAGATTCTTGAGAGTCCCTTGAACAGCAATCTCCATCAAACTGGTCAATCCTAAAGTAAATCAATCTTGAATATTTATTCGAAGGACTGTTGCTGAAGCTCCAGTTCTTTGGGCACCTGATGTGAAGAGCAGACTCACTGGAAAATACTCTGAAGCTGGGAACGGTTGAAGGCAAAATGACAATGAGGCAGCAGAAGGAGAGATGGTTAGCATCACCAACTCAATGGATATGCATTTGAGCAAACTCTGGGAGAACAGTGGAGAAGAGAGGAGCCTGGAATGTTGCAGTCCATGAGGTCACAAAGAGTCAGATAAAACTTAATAACTGAACAACAACAAAACCCAAAACTAAGCAGAAAAGCTGAACCCACTGCAGATCACAGCTCTGGGCCTGTCACCAACAGTCAGCCTGTTTGGGAAAATAGGGGGCTTTTGTGAAGTAAGGTTTTCCAGTCCTGCCCATGCAGGAACCTGAGTCATAACCTCACCCACTGTGAAGCATAGACCTTAGATCAATGTGTAAGGAAGAGCTGGTGAGAACACCTAGAAACTGCATAATCCAGGAACTCTTGAGTCATGAGATGAGAGAGCAGAGGAGATTCCTCTGAGAGCAAAGTCAATGATCCTGTGTGACTCAGGAATGTGCAGCCTAAGTTGGCTTGGATCTGCTTGTACAACTATGCCCAGAAAGGAAAACTAATCCATAGCCCCATTTATTGTTGAATACAATCATTAGATTGTCCAAAGATGGAAACTTAGTGGGGCACACAGGAAGCTGCATAGTCCATCAAACTGCTTTATTTATAGTGGCAATTGAAGAGAGAACACAGCTGGTATATTCCCTTGTTTGCAAAGCAAAATCAGTGGCCCTAACTGACAAGGATATTCACTGTATGCTTTTTCCTGCTTTGAGCCCACAAACATAAGCTGTGTAGGTGCTGCATTTCATTTTGCTGCCTACCAGCTCAAGGAAGGTAATATATACTGTCATCTATTGCTGAATATAATGCACAGTCCCAAATGAATAAGAAGCCTGACCAGCGAATCTAGAAAATCATGAAGACCATACCTCAGAGTCATTTGAGCAGGGAACAAGGCCAACAGTCCTATTAAGGTATTCTCATACAGCAGCATAACCTACAACCACCAACCTAAAGTAAACAGCTTTGCTACAACTAAGCTAAAACAGTTGCTTAGTTAAAAACTTGAACCAAGCTCCACCTGGCCAATAGTAAGCAGAAGACACATCCAAAACAGAAACTGAGTTGACTGGTGAAAAACACTCTGTCAAAGAAAACCTGAAAATTGTGGAAGAGACCACATATTCAAATGCAGATACTATTGTAAGAGATAGAGAATTATGAACTTCCAAGAATAACAACATCACAAAAGAAAAGTTGGTGTTTCTATTCTGTCACTAAGATGTGTCCAACTCTTTGTGACCATAGGGACTACAGAACTCTAGGTTTCCTTGTCTTTCACTGTCTTCCAGAGTTTGCTCAAACTCGTGTACATGGTGTTGATGATGCCATCCAACCATCTCATCCTCTGTTGCCACCTTCTCCTCTTGCCCTCAATCTTTCCCAGCATCAGGGCCTTTTCCAGTGAGCTGACTCTTTTCATCAGGTGGCCAAATATTGGTGCTTCAGCATCAGCATTAATCCTTCCAATGAATATTCAGGGTTAATTTCTTTTAGGTTTGACTGGTTTTATTTCCTTGCTGTCCAAGGGAATATCATGAGTCTTCTCCAGCACCATATGAAAGCATCAATTATTCGATGCTCAGCCTTTGTTATGGTCCAACTTTCATATCAGTACATGACTACTGGGAAAACCATAGCGTTGACTATATGGACTTCTGTCAGGAAAGTGATATCTCTGATTTTTAATATACTATCTTTGTTTGTCATAACTTTCCTTCAAAGCAGCAAGGGTCTTTAACTTCATGGCAGCAGTCATTGTATGCAGTGACATTGGAGCCCAAGAAAATAAAATCTGTCACTCTTTCCATTTTTCCCCCATCTATTAGCCACTAAGTGATGGGACTAGATGCCATGATCTTAGGTTTTGAGCACTGAGTTATAAGCCAGCTTTTTCACTCTCATCTTTCACCCTCATCAAAGGGTCTTTAGTTTCTCCCTTTCTGCCATTAGAGTGGTATCATCTGCGTATCTGAGCTTGTTTATATATCTCCCAGTAATCTTGATTCCGACATGTCCAGCTTGGCATTTTGTATGATGTGTTCTGCATAGAAGTTAAATGAGCAGCAGGACAATATACAGCCTTGATTTATCAATTTCGAACCAGTCCCTTGTTCCACTTCTAGTTGCACATGCTTCTTAACTTGCATATAGGTTTCTCACGGGACAGGTAAGGTAGTCGGGTATTCCCATCTCTTTAAGAATTTTCCACAGTTTGTTGTGATCCACACAGTCAAAGGCTTTAGCCTAGTTCATGAAACAGAAGTAGATGTTCTTCTAGAACTCCCTTGCTTTCTCTATGATCCAGTGGATGTTGGTAATTTTATTTCTGGTTCCTCTGTCTTTTCAAAATCCAGCTTGTGCTTCTGGAAGTGCTCAGCTCACTTACTGTTGAAACCTAGCTTGAAGGATTTTGAGTGTTACCTTGCTAGCATGTGAAATACATGCAATTTTATGGTAGTTTGAACATTCTTTGGCATTTCCTTTCTTTGGGGTTGGAATGAAAACTGACCTTTTTCCGTCCTGTGGCCATGGCTGAGCTTTCCAATTTGCTCACATATTGAGTTCAGCCCTTTACCAGCATCATATTTTAGGATTGTAAATAGCTCAGATGGAATTCCATCACCTCCACTAGCTTTGCTTGTAGTAAAGCTTCCTAAGGTCCACTGACTACACACTCCAGGATGTCTGGCTCTAGGTGAGTGATCACACCATAGTGGTTATCTAAGCCCTTAAGACCCTTTCTGTATAATTATTTTGTGTATTCTTGCCACCTCTTAATCTCTTCTGCTTCTGTTAGGTTCTTGCCATTTCTGTCTTTTATTGTGTCCATCCTTGCATGAAAGTTTCCCTTGATATCTTCCATTTTCTTTAAGAGAAAGACATGCACATGCCTTTCCCATTCTACTCTTTTACTCTATTTCTTTGTCTTGTTCACACAAGAAAGCTTTGCTATCTCTCCTCGCTATTCTCTGGAGATATGCGCTTGATTGTGTATGTCTTTACCTTTCTTTTTACTTCTCTTCTTTTCTCATCTATTTGTAAGGTCTCCCCAGACAACCACTCTGCATTTTTTTCTTTTTCTTGGAGATGGTTTTGGTCACAGCCTCTTCTAAAATGTTACAAATCTCTCTTCATTGTTTTTTAGACACTCTGTTTTTCTGATCTAATCCTTGGAATCTATTCATTATCTCTACTGTATAATCAAAAGGGGTTTGATTTAGGTCATACCTGAATGACCTAGTGGTTTTCCCCACTTTCCTCAAGTTAAGCCTGGATTTCACCATGAAAACAAAATAAGATCACTCTGTCATTTTTTTATATTGCACCATATTTTCATTTCAAACTCTTCTATTGACTATGAGGGCCACTTCATTTCTTTTAAGTGACTCTTCCCCACAGTAGTAGATATATAATCATCTTAATTAATTTCACCTATCCATTTTATTTCACTGATTCCTAAAATATTGATATTCAATCTTGCCATATCCTGCTTGACCACATCCAGTTCATATTGATACACGGACTTAACATTCAAAGTTTCTATGCAATGTTTTTCCTAACAGTATTGTACTTTAATTTCACTATGAGACACATCCATAATTGAGCATCCTTTCCACTTTGGACTAGCTGTCTATCTGGAGCTTTTTTTCTGCTCTTCCCCCATAGCATATTGGACACTCATGACCTGCAGAACTCATCTTCCCATGGCATATTTTTTGCCTTTTCATATTATTTATGGTGATTGCAGCCATGCAATTAAAAGACATTTACTCTTTATGGCCAAACTAGACAGAATATTAAAAAGCCGAGACAGCACTTTGTCAACAAAGGTCAGTCTAGTCAAGGCTATGGTTTTTCCAGTGGTCATGTACGGATGTGAGAGTTGGACTATAAAGAAAGCTGAGCGCTGAAGAGTTTATGCTTTTGAACTGTGGTGTTGGAGAAGATTCTTGAGAGTCTGTTGGACTGCAAGGAGATCCAATCAGTCCATCCTAAAGGAGATCAGTCCTGGGTGTTCATTGGAAGGACTGATGTTGAACCTGAAACTCCAATATTTTGGCCACCTGATGCGAAGAGCTGACTCATTTGACTCATCAAGGTCATTTGAAAAGACCCTGATGCTGGGAAAGATTGAGGGCAGGAGGAGAAAGGGACAACAGAGGATGACATGACAACTCAATGGACATGGGTTTGGGTGGACTCCGGGAGTTGGTGATGGACAGGAAGGCTTGGGGTCCTGTGGTTCATGGGGTTGCAAAGAGTCAGACATGCCTGAGTGACTGAACTGAACTGAACACTATTTATGAGGTTCTTGAGGCAAGAATACTAGGGTGGATTGTCATTTCCTTTTCTGATGGACCACATTTTGTCATAGCTTCATTGAGTTATGAAAGCCCTTTTGCCCTGACAACGCTGTGATCCATGTCATCATTTTGGTAAGTATTCTGATTGTGATTTTCATCCTGAAGCCTGTGGGACTATAGCGTTTGCTTGTTCTGTCTGCCTTCTGATGGATGAGGATAAAAAGGCTTATTCAAGCTTCCTGATGGGACAGACTGGCTATGTGGAAACCTGGGTCTCACTCTGGTGAGCAGAACCTTGCTCAGTAAATCTTTATTTCAGTTGTCTGCTGAAGATGGGACTCTGCTCCCTCCTTGTTAGTTGTTTTTCCTGAGGCAACCCAGTGTTGTAGTCTACGAGTTCTATGGTAGGGTTATTGGTGAACTGCAAGAGAACTTATGCCAATACGGACTTCCCAGGACTGTTGGTACTAGTGCCCTTTCCCCTCCAGCAGGACTCTGTTGACCTGCACCTTTGCAGAAGAACCTCAAATATTCACAGGCAGGTCTGGCTCAGTTTTCTGTGGGGTCCCTGCTCCTTTCCCCTGGGTCTTGTTGCACACAAAATTTTGTTTTTGTCCTACAAGTGTCTGTTTCCTCCAGGCTTGTGGATGTTCTGAAACCAAGTCATGTTGACCTTTAAATTCAGATTCTCTCAGCATTCTCAGTATCTTTCCTGGATCCAGAGGTTGGAAAGTTTGATGTGGAGCCTAGAACCTTTGCAACAGTGTGAGAAATTCTTTGGTATTATTGTTCTCCAATTTGTGGGTCACCTACCCTGGCAGGTGTGGGATTTTATTTTAACCTGTTTGTGTCCTCCTACCATCTTGCTATTCTCCTTTGTTCTTGAATGTGGGATAACTGTTTGTTTGTTTGTTTTAATTTGGTGGGTTCCAGCATCCTCCTGTCAATGGTTGTTCAACAGTAAGTTTAGATTTTGGTGTTCTCACAGGAGACTATGAGTGCACGTCCATCTATTCCTCCACCTTGTTATTAACATAACTTTAATAAGTGAATCTAAAGAAAGAAAAAGAAATAAAGGGTAAACAAATAATATTTAAAGCAATAATGGCTGAAACTTTCACAATCTCAAATGGCAGACACTCCGTGGTTCAAAGAACTCCAGAGAGGTTGAACACAGAAAAGGCTGTACCAAGACACATTATAATTAAATTAAAAAAAAATCAAACACAATTTTCAAAAGAACAAAGAAAAGAAAAAATAATAATGAAGGTTACATACAAGAAAATCCTAACAAAACTGGAAATGGACTTCTCGAGATAACTTTTTCAGGTTAAAAATAAGTGGATTAATATACTGAAATTATTGAATGAATTAAAATCTGTTATCTAAGAATGTTCTACCTGGTGAAGCTGTCCTTAGGAAATAAAAGATAAAGACTGTTTTTTGCAAACAAAAGTTGAGGAAATTCATCACTAGTAGATCTACCCTACCAGAAAGAAAAAAAAAAAAAAAGCTAAAGCAAGTTATTTCTGTCAAAAATAATGGTACATAACATCATAAAACCTTAAAAAAACAGTGTAAAACTCACTGGCAATGGTAAATATAAAGTCAAAGTCAGATTTTGTAATATGGTAATAAGAATGTATAGTTCACTTAAAACTGCCTTAAAAGTTTAAAAAATAGGAAAAAATAAGCACAATTATAATAATCTGTTTTCAGTTATGCCTTATGCAAATTATAACGTGGATAACCTCAAATGTTATGGCAAATAGATGGAGTAACAATGGAAACAGTGAGAGACTTTATTTCCTTAGGCTCCAAAATCACTGCAGATGGTGACTGCAGCCATGAATTAAAAGACGCTTGCTCCTTGGAAGAAAAGCTATGACCAACCTAGACAGCATATTAAAAAGCAGAGACATTACTTTTCTGACAAAGGTCCATGTAGTTAACAATATGGCTTTTCCAGTGTCATGTATGGATGTGAGAGTTGGACCATAAAGAAGGCTGAACACCAAAGAACCAATGCTTTTGAACTTTGGTGTTGGAGAAGACTCTTGAGTCCCTTGAACAGCAGGGAGATCAAACCAGTAAATCCTAAAGGAAATCAGTCTTGAATATTCATTGAAAGAATTGATGCTGAAGCTGAAGCTCCAGTACTTTGGCCACTTAATGCAAAGAGATGACTCGTTGTAAAAGACCCCGATTCTGGGAAAGTTAGAAGGCAGGAGGAGAAGGGGACGACAGAGGATGAGATGGTTGGATGGCATCACTGACTCAATGGACATGAGTTTGAGCAAACTCCAGAAGATCGTGAAGGACAGGGAAGACTGGCATGCTGCAGTCTATGGGGTCACAAAGAGTGAGACACGTCTGAACGACTGAACAACAAAAACCTAAAATGTGAGGGAATGAGGTAGAAAAAGTGTAAGTTTTAAGAATTATAATGAAGTTAAGTTGTTATTAGTTTAAAATAGTGTCATAAAGTTAAGATATTTTATGTAACTTTCATGGTAAATGCAAGGTAAAAACCTGTTGCAATTACACAAAATAAATTGATTAAAGGCAATGAATACTAAGATAAAAAAATCAAAGCACAGCAAAAGATAGCATGTTAAGTAACAAGAAAGAATGAATTTACAAATCAATTAGAAAGCAATGAACAAAATGGCAATAGTAAATCTTTGCTGCTACTGCTAAGTCACGTCAGTAGTGTGCGACTCTGTGTGACCCCATAGATGGCAGCCCACCAGGCTCTGCCGTCCCTGGGATTCTCCAGGCAAGAGCACTGGAGTGGGCTGCCATTTCCCTCTCCAATGCATGAAAGTGAAAAGTGAAAGTGCATTCTCTCAGTCGTGTCCGACTCTTTGCAACCCCATGGACTGTAGCCCACCAGTCTCCTCCATCCATGGGATTTTCCAGGCAAGAGTACTGGAGTGGGTTGCCATTGCCTTCTCCCAGTAAATCCTTACTTATTAATAATTATTTTAAACACAAAAGTTTTAAATTCTAGAGTCAGAAGACAAAAAGATCCAATAGTATACTTCCTACACCACACTAGCTTTAGCCTTAATAACATAGACTGACAGTGGTGGTGGTGATAGTTTAGTTGCTAAGTCATGTCTAACTTTGTGACTCCATGGACTGTAGCCCAATTAGGCTCATTTTTCCATGGAATTTCCCAGGCAAGAATACTAGAGTGGGTTGACATTTCCTTTTCCAGGGTGAAGAGATAGAATAAGATCTGTCAAGCAAATAGTAGCCCCAAAGAAGTAGAGCTAAGCATGTTATATAAGAAAAAAGAAAGCTTTAAAGTGTCTACAAAGAAAAAGAAGGTCATTATATGATGAAAAAGGGATCAATCCATCATGAAGATATAACAATTGTAAATGTTTCTGTGCCTAACTTAGAAACAACTAAAGTTATAAAAAAATTGAACAGAGCAAAAAGGAGAAACAATCAGCAATACAATAATGATTCTGGGCTTTACTCCTCAGTCTCAACAATAGCTAGATTATCCAGATAGAGAATCAATAAACAAAGAGTTTAATAGATTTGAACAAATGTAGAAGCCAAGTATCGGAGAAGGCAATGGCACCCCACTCCAGTACTCTTGCCTGGAAAATCCTATGGATGGAGTAGCCTGGTGGGCTTCAGTCCATGGGGTCGCTAAGAGTCGGACATGACTGAGCGACTTCACTTTCACTTTTCCCTTTCATGCGTTGGAGAAGGAAATGGTGACCCACTCCAGTGCTCTTGCCTGGAGAATCCCAGGGACGGGGGAGCTTGGTGGGCTGCCGTCTATGGAGTCTTACAGAGTCGGACATGACTGAAGTGACTTAGCAGCCGCAGTAGCAGAAACCAAGTATACCTATAAGACATATGTAGAAAGTTATATCCAACAACAACATAATACTCATTCTTAAGTGTAGATGGAAAATTTTCTACTGCAAATCATAAGTTAGGCCACAAAAGAAGTGTTACCAAACGCATGAAGACTAACATTGTAGCAAGGGTTTTTCTCTGACCAGAAAGACATGAAACTACAAAACAAAAAAGAAGAAAGTTGGGAAATTCATGAATATATAAAAATTAAATTAAACTCTTCTGAACTACCACTAGAACAAATAAGAAATTGAAAAGAATTAAGTTCATTTGTGTTGTATTTTAGATTCCACATATAAGTGATATAATATGAAACAGAAACAGACTCACAGATATACAACAAATTGTGGTTGCCAAGGGAAAGGGGGCGTGGGTGAGAGATGGATTGGGGGTTCAGAAATAGCAGATACAAACTTTTATGTATAGAATGGATAAGCAATAAGGGCGTGCTGTGCAGCACAGGGAGCTATATTCAATACCTTGTGAAAAAACATAATGGAAAAGAATGAATATATACATATATATGTGCATAAAACTGAATCACTTTTCTCTACAGCAGAAATCAACATATATAAATTAACTACACTTCAATAAATTTTTAAAACAGATTAAGAAAATTTGAAAATTATCTTAAAACAAACAAAAATGGAAACAAAACATACCAAAACTTTTGGGATGAATCAAAGCAGTCCTAACAGGGAAGTTATCGTCATAAATTTCAACACCAACAAAACATATATTAAAAAATAAATAAATAAAATCACAAAAAAATAATATAAAATTAAGTTTAAGTCCCAATTAAACATCTTAACACTACACCTTAACTCAAATGTTTTTCAGTCACTAAGTTGTGTCCAACTCTTTGTGACCCCATAAACTGTAGCACACCAGGCTTTCCTGCCCTTCACCATCTCCTAGAGTTTGCTCAAACTCATGTTCATTGAGTCAGTGATGCCACCCAGCCACTTCATCATCCTCTCTCAACACTTTCTCTTCCTGCCCTCAGTCTTTCCCAGCATCAGGATTTATTTCCAATGAGTCTGCTCTTTGCATCAGGTGGTCAAAACATTGGAGCTTCAGCTTCAGCATCAGCCTATTCAGTGAATATTCGGAGTTGGTTTCCTTTAGCATTGACTGGTTTTATCTTGTTGACTAATGGACACTTCAGAGTTTTCTCAGGCACAATTAAAAAGCATCAGTTCCACTGTGATCAGCCTTCTTTATGGTCCAACATTCACATCTATACATGACTACAGAGAAAACCATAGCTTTGACTATGCAGGCCTGTATTGGCAAAGTGATGTCTCTACACTTTAATTTTTTTTTTATTAATTATTATTTTTTTTAATTGACCGATAGTTGCTTTACAGAATTTGGTTGTTTTCTGTCAAACCTCAACACTAATCAGCCATAGGTATACCTATAGCCCCTCCCTTTTGAAACTCCCTCCCATCTCCCTTCCCATCCCAACCCTCTAGGTAGATACAGAGCCCCTGTTTGAGTTTCTTGAGCCATACAGAAAATTCCCATTGGCTATTTATTTTACATATGGTAATGTAAGTTTCCATGTTACTCTTTCCATGCATCTCACCCTCTCCTCCCCTCTCCCATGGTCCATAAGTCTATTCTCTATGTCTGTTTCTCCATTGCTGCCCTGTAAATAAATTCTTTAGTACCATTTTTCTAGATTCTGTATATAAGTGCTAGAATATGATATCCATCTTCCTCTTTCTGACTCACTTCACTCTGTATAATAGGTTCTAGGTTCATCCACCTCATCAGAACTGACTCAAATGTGTTCTTTTTATGGCTGAGTAATATTCCATTGTGTATATGTACCACAACTTCTTTATCCATTCATCCATCAGTGGACATCTAGGTTGCTTTCGTGTTCTAGCTATTGTAAATAGTGATTCAATACATAATAGGATTCATGTGTCTTATTGAATTTTGGTTTCCTCAGGGTGTATGCTTAGGAGTGGGATTACTGAATCATATGGTGGTTGTATTCCTAGTTTTTTTTTTTTTTTTTTTTTTAACGAATCTCCATATTGTCTTCCATAGGGGGTGTATCCATTTACATTCCCACCAATAGTGCAAGAGTGTTCCCTTTTCTCCACACCCTTTCCAGCATTTATTGCTTGTAGACTTTTTGGTAATAGCCATTCTGACCAGAGTGAGGTGATATCTCATTGTAGTTTTGATTTGCATATCTCTAATAATCAGTGATGTTGAGCATCCTTTCATGTATTTGTTAGAAATCTGTATGTCTTCTTTGCAGAAATGTCTTCTTAGGTTTTCTTCCCACATTTTGATTGGGTTGTTTGTTTTTCTGGCATAGAGTTGCAAGAGCTGCTGACATATTTTGGAAATTAATCCTTTGTCAGTTGTTTCAGTTGCTATTATTTTCTCCCATTCTGAGTGTTGTCTTTTTACCTTGGGTATAGTTTCCTTTTCTGTGCAAAAGCTTTTAAGTTTAATCAGATCCCACCTGTTTACTTTTGTTTTTATTTCCATTACTTTAGGAAGTGGGTCATAGAGGATCTTGTTTTGACTTATGTCATTGAGTGTTCTGCCTATGTTTTCCTCTAAGAGTTTTATATTTTCTGGTCTTACATTTAGGTCTTTAATCCGTTTTGAGTTGATCTTTGTGTATGGAGTTAGGAAGTATTTTAAGTTCATTATTTTACATGTAGCTGTCCAGTTTTCCCAGCACCATTTATTAAAGAGGCTGCCATTGCTCCACTGTATATTCTTGCCTCCTTTGTCAAAAATAAGGTACCCATAGGTGCATGGGTTTATTTCTGGGCTTTCTATCTTGCTCCATTGGTGTATATTTCTGTTTTTCTGCCAGTACCATACTGTCTTGGTGACTGTAGCTATGTAGTATAACCTGAAGTCAGGAAGGTTGATTCCTCCAGCTCCATTCTTCTTTCTCAAGACTGCTTTGGCTATTTGGGGTCTTTTTGTTTCCATATAAATTGTGATTTTGTTGTTGTTGTTGTTGTTCTAGTTCTGTGAAAAATGTCATTTGTAATTTGATAGGGATCACATTGAATCTGCAGATTGTGCTTGGTAAAATAGTCATTTTCACAATATTGATTCTTCCTACCCAGGAACATGGAATATATATCCTTCTGTTTATGTCTTTGTTTTCTTTCATTAGTGTCTTATACTTTTCTGTGTACAGTTCTTTGTCTCCTTAGGTAAGATTCTTCCTAGATATTTAATTCATTTTGTTGCAATGGTGAATGGGATTGATTCCTTAATGTCTCTTTCTGATTTTTCATTTTCAGTATATAGAAATGCAAGTCATTTCTGCGTATTGATTTTTTATCCTTCAACTTTCCTTAATTCACTAAATAACTCTAGTAATTTTCTGATACTATCTTTAGGGATTTCTATGTACAGTATCATGTCATCTGCAAAAAGTGACAGCTTTACTTCTTTTCCAGTCTGGATTCCTTTTATTTCTTTTTCTTCTCTGGTTGCTGTAGCTAGGACTTACAAAACTATGTTGAATAACTGTGTTGAAAGTGAACACCCTTGTCGTGTTCCTGATCTTAGGGGTAATGTTTTCAGTTTTTCAACATTGAGAATAATTTTTTCTTTAGGCTTATCATATATGGCCTTTACTATGTTGAGCTAGGTAACTTCTATGCCCATTTTTTGAAGAATTTTAATCATAAATGATAGCTGAGTTTTGTTAAAGGCTTTTTCTGCATCTATTGAGGTTACCATATGATTTCTATCTTTCAATTTGTCAATACGGTGCATCACATTGACTGATTTGTGTATATTGCAGAATCCTTGCATCCCTGGAATAAACCCAACTTGATCATTGTGTTTGAGTTTTTGATGTGTTGCTGAATTCTGTTTGCTATAATTTTGCTGAGGATTTTTTTTAAATCTATGTTCATCAGTGATATTGGACTGTAGTTTTCTTTTTTGTGTTGTCTTTGTCTGGTTTTGGTATCATGGTGATGGTGACCTCGTAGAATGAGTTTGGAAGTGTTCCTTCCTCTGCCAGTTTTTGAAAGAGTTTTAGAAGCATAGGCATTAGCTATTCTCTAAATGTTTGATAGAATTCTCCTGTGAAGCTATCTGGTCCTGGGCTTTTGTTTTTTGGGAGGTTTTTGATCAGAGCTTCAATTTCAATGTTTGTAGTTGGGTTGTTCATAATTTCTATTTCTTCTTGGTTCAGTCTTGGAAGGTTGAACTTTAATAAGGCTCTGCCCATTTTTTCCAGGTTAACCATTTCATTGCCATACAGTTGTTCATTATAGTCTCTTATAATCCTTTTTATTTCTGCATTGTCTGTTGTAACCTCTCCTTTTTCATTTCTAATTGTGCTGATTTGTTTCTTCTCTCATGTTTTCTTGATGAGTCTGGATAAAGGTTTGTCAATTTTGTGTATCTTCTCAAAGTATCAACTTTTAGTTTTATTAATCTTTATTATTGTTTCATTCATTTCTATTTCATTTATTTCTGATCGGATCTTTATGATTTCTTTCCTTCTAGTAATTTTAGGGATTTTTTTTCCTTCTTTTTCCTGTTATTTTAGGTGTAAAGTTAAGTTGTCTATTTGATGTTTTTCTTGTTTCTTGAGGTAGGATTCTATTGCTGTAGATTTCCTGCTTAGAATTGCTTTTGCTGTATCTCATAGTTTTGAGTTGTCATGTTTTCATTGTCATTTTTTTGTAGAAATATTTTGGATTTGCCTATTGATTTCCTCTGTAACCTGTTGGCTAATTAGAAATGTGTTGTTTAATCTCCATGTGTTTGTGTCTCTTACATTTTTTCTCTTGTAGTTGATGTCTGGTCTCACAGTGTTATGGTCAGAGAAAATACTTGATAAAATTTCTATTTTCTTATATTTACTGAGGTTCCATTTGTGACCCACAATGTGGTCTCTCCTGCAGAATGTTTCATGTGCACTTGAGAAGAAGGTGTATTCTTCGACATTTTCATTGAATGCCCTGAAGATATCAATGAGATCTACCTTATCTAATGTATCATTTAAAACTTGTGTTTCCTTATTAATTTTCTGTTTTAATGATCTGTCCATTGATGTGAGTGAGATGTTAAAGGTACTGTCAATTTATTCTTTTATGTTTGTAAGTGTCTGTCTTATGTATTGAGGTGCTCCTATTTTGAGTGTATAGATACTCACAATTGCTTTGTTTTACTCTTGGATTGATATCATGATCACTATGTAGTGTCCATCCTTATCTCTTGTAATATTCTTTATTTTGTCTGATATGAGGATTGCTACTCCAGCTTTCTTTAGCTTCCATTTGCATGGAATATATTTTTACATCCTCTCACTTTTAGTCTCTATGTGTCTTGAGGTCTGAAGTGGGTTTCTTGTAGACAGCATATATATGGGTCATGTTTTTGTATCCATTCAGTCAGTCTGTGTTTTTTGTTGGAGCATTTAATCCGTTTACATTTAAGGTAATTATTGATATATATGTTCCTATTGCCATTTTTTTAATTGTTTGGGGTTGATTTTGTAGATCTTTTTTCTTCTCTTGTGTTTCTTGACTATATAAGCCCCTTTAACATTTGTTGTAAAGCTGTTTTGATGGTACTGAAGAATGAGGTCCTTGCCAGGTACAGTAATTTTGGTTTTAGATGTTTCCCTTTCAGTACTTTAAATATATCCTACCACTCCCTTCTGGTCTGCAGAGTTTCTGCCAATAAAAAGAACAACTTGGAAGAAATGGACAAATTAATAGAAAAGTACAGCTTTCCAAAACTGAACCAGGAAGAAATAGAAAATCTTAACAGACTCATCACAAGCACGGAAATTGAAACTGTAATCAGAAATCTTCCAGCAAACAAAAGCCCAGGTCCAGACGGCTTCACAGCTGAATTCTACCAAAAATTTAGAGAAGAGCTAACACCTATCCTACTCAAACACATCCAGAAAATTGCAGAGGAAGGTAAACTTCCAAGCTCATTCTATGAGGCCATCATCACCCTAATACGAAAACCTGACAAAGATGCCACAAAAAAGAAAACTACAGGCTAATATCACTGATAAACATAGATGCAAATATCCGTAACAAAATTCTAGCACGCAGAATCCAACAACACATTATAAAGATCATACACCATGACCAAGTGGGCTTTATCCCAGGGATGCAAGGATTCTTCAATATCCGCAAACCCATCAATGTAATACACCACAAAAACAAATTGAAAAATAAAAGACATATGATTATCTCAAAAGATGCAGAGAAAGCCTTTGACAAAATTAAACATGCATTTATGATTAAAAAAAACCCTCCAGAAAGCAGGAATAAAAGGAATATGCCTCAACATAATAAAATCTGTATACTGCAAACCCACAGCAAACATTATCCTCAATGGTGAAAAATTGAAAGCATTTCCCCTAAAGTTAGGAACAAGAGAAGGGTGTCCACTCTCACCACTACTATTTAACATAATTTTGGAAGTTTAGCCCACAGCAATCAGAGCAGGAAAAGAAATAAAAGGAATCCAGATTGGAAATGAAGAAATAAAATTCTCAGTGTTTGCAGATGACAGGATCCTCTACGTAGAAAACCCTAAAGACTCCACCAGAAAATTACTAGAGCTAATCAATGAATATAGTAAAGTCAAAGGATATAAAATCAACACACAGAAATCCCTTGCATTCCAGTACAGTAACAATGAGAAAATAGAAAGAAATGAAGGAAACAATTCAATTAACCATTGCAACGAAAATAATTAAATATTGGAATATATCTATCTAAAGAAAAAAAACATATATATATATATATATATATATATATATATATAAAACTATAAAACACTGGTGAAAGAAATCAGAGGACACTAATAGATGGAGAAATATGCCATGTTTGTGGATCAGAAGAATCAATATAATGAAAATGAGTATACTACCCAAAGTTATCTATAGAATCAATGCAATCCCTATCAAGCTACCAATGGTATTTTTCAGAGAACTAGAACAAATAATTTCACAATTTGTATGGAAATACAAAAAACCTAGAATAGCCAAAGCGATCTTGAGAAAGAAGAATGGAACTGGAGGAATCAACCTGCCTGACTTCAGGCTCTACTACAAAGCCACAGTCATCAAGACAGTATGCTACTGGCACAAAGACAGAAATATAGATCAATAGAACAAAATAGAAAGCCCAGAGATAAATCCACGCACCTATGGACACCTTATCTTTGACAAAGGAGGCAAGAATATACAATGGAGAAAAGACAATCTTTTTAACAAATGGTGCTCGGAAAACTGGTCAACCACTTGTAAAAGAATGAAACTAGAGCACTTTCTAACACCATACACAAAAATAAACTCAAAATGGATTAAATATCTAAACATAAGACCAGAAACTATAAAACTCCTAGAGGAGAACATAGGCAAAACACTCTCCGACATAAATCACAACAGGATCCTCTATGACCCACCTCCCAGAATATTGGAAATAAAAGCAAAAATAAACAAATGGGACCTAATTAAAATTAAAAGCTTCTGCACAGCAAAGGAAATTATAAGCAAGGTGAAAAGACAACATTCAGAATGGGAGAAAATCATAGCAAATGAAACAACTGACAAAGGATTAATCTCAAAAATATATAAGCAAATCCTGCAGCTCAATTCTAGAAAAATAAACTCCCCAATCAAATAATGGGCCAAAGAACTAAACAGACATTTCTCCAAAGAAGACATACAGATTACCAGCAAACACATGAAAAGATGCTCAACATCACGCATTCTCACAGAAATGCAAATCAGAACCACAAAGAGGTACCATTTCACGCCAGTCAGAATGGCTGCTATCCAAAAGTCTACAAGCAATAAATGTTAGAGAGGGTGTAGAGAAAAGGGAACCCTCTTTCACTGTTGATGGGAATGCAAACTAGTCCAGACACTACTGAGAACAGTGTAGAGATTCTTTAAAAAACTGGAAATAGAACTACCATAGGACCCAGCAATTCCACTTCTGGCATACACAATGAGGATACTAGAATTGAAAGAGACACGTGTATTCCAGTGTTCATTGCAGCACTGTTTATAATAGCCAAGACATGGAAGCAACCTAGATGTCCATCAGCAGATGAATGGATAAGAAAGCTGTGGTATTTATACGCAATGGAGTATTACTCAGCCATTAAAAAGAATACATTTGAATCAGTTCTAATGAGGTAGATGAAACTGGAGCCTATTATATAGAATGAAGTAATCCAGAAAGAAAAACACCAATACAGTATGCTGCTGCTGCTGCTAAGTCGCTTCAGTGGTGTCCGACTCTGTGCCACCCCACAGACGGCAGCCCATCAGGCTCCCCCATCCCTGGGATTCTCCAGGCAAGAACACTGGAGTGGGTTGCCATTTCCTTCTCCAATGCATGAAAGAGAAAAGTGAAGGTGAAGTTGCTCAGTCGTGTCCGACTCTTAGCGACCCCATGGACTGCAGCCTACCAGGTTCCTCCATCCATGGATTTTCCAGGCAAGAGTACTGGAATGGGGTGCCATTGCCTTCTCCGCCAATACAGTATACTAATGCATATATATGGAATTTAGAAAGATGGTACCGATAACCCTGTATGCGAGACAGCAAAAGAGACACAGATGTATAGAACAGTCTTTTGGACTCTGTGGGAGAGGGCAAGGGTGAAATGATATGGGAGAATGGCATTGAAATATGTAAATTATCATATGTGAAATGAATCTCCAGTACAGGTTTGATGCATGATACAGAATGCTCGGAGCTGGTGCACTGGGATGACACAGAGGGATGATATGGGGAGGGAGGTGGGAGGGGGGGTTCAGGAGGGGGAACACGTGTACATCCATGGTGGATTCATATTGATGTATGGCAAAACCAATACAATATTGTAAATTAATTAGCCTCCTATTTAAATAAATTTATATTTTAAAAAATTAAAAAAAATAGAAAGTAGTGGTACATATACAAAATGCAATATTACTCAGCTATTAAAAAGAACGTAGTTGCATCAGTTCCAAGGAGGTGGATGATACTGGATCCTATTATTCAGAGTGAAGTAAGTCACAAGAAGAAAAAAAAAAAAAAAAAAAAACACCAATATAGTATCGACTCAGTTCAGTCTCTCATTCGTGTCTGACTCTTTGTGACCCCATGAATCGCAGCATGCCAGGCCTCCCTGTCCATAACCAACTCCTGGAGTTCACTCAGACTCATGTCCATCGAGTCATTGATGCCATCCAGCCATCTCATCCTCTGTCATCCGCTTCTCCTACTGCCCCCAATCCCTCCCAGCATCAGAGTCTTTACCAATGACTCTACACTTCGCATGAGGTAGCCAAAGTACTGGAGTTTCAGCTTCAGCATCATTCCTTCCAAAGAAATCCCAGGGCTGATCTCCTTCAGAATGGACTGGTTGGATCTCCTTGCAGTCCAAGGGACTCTCAAGAGTCTTTTCCAACACCACAGTTCAAAAGCATCAATTCTTCGGTGCTCAGCCTTCTTCACAGTTCAACTCTCACATCCATACATGACCACAGGAAAAACCATAGCCTTGACTAGACGGACCTTTGTTGGCAAAGTAATCTCTGCTTTTGAATATGCTATCTAGGTTGTTCATAACTTTCCTTCCAAGGAGTAAGCGTCTTTTAATTTCATGGCTGGAGTCACCATCTGCAGTCATTTTGGAGCCCTAAAAAATAAAGTCTGACACTGTTTCCACTGTTTCCCCATCTATTTCCTATGGAGTGATGGGACCAGATGCCATGATCTTCGTTTTCTGAATGTTGAGCTTTAAGCCAACTTTTTCACTCTCCTCTTTCACTTTCAAGAGGCTTTTTAGTTCCTCTTCATTTTCTGCCATAAGGGTGGTGTCATCTGCATATCTGAGGTTACTGATATTTCTCCCGGCAATCTTGATTCCAGCTTGTGCTTCTTCCAGTCCAGCGTTTCTCATGATGTACTCTGCATATAAGTTAAATAAGCAAGGTGACAATATACAGCCTTGACATACTCCTTTTCCTATTTGGAACCAGTCTGTTGTTCCATTTCCAGTTCTAACTGTTGCTTCTTGACCTGCATACAGATATTTCAAGAGGCAATTCAGATGGTCTGCTATTCCCATCTCTTTCAGAATTGTCCACAATTTATTGTGATCCACACAGTCAAAGGCTTTGGCATAGTCAATAAAGCAGAAATAGATGTTTTTCGGGAACTCTTTTGCTTTTTCCATGATCCAGTGGATGTTGGCAATTTGACCTCTGGTTCCTCTGCCTTTTCTAAAACCAGCTTGAACATCAGGAAATTCGTGGTTCACGTATTGCTGACGCCTGGCTTGGAGAATTTTGAGCATTACTTTATTAGCATGTGAAGTGAAGTTGCTCAGTCGTGCCCGACTCTTTGTGACCCCATGGATAGTAGCCTGCACCAGGCTCCTCCATCCATGGGATTTTCAAGGCAAGAGTAATGGATTGGGTTGCCATTTCCTTCTCCATTGAATCTTCCCAACCCAGGTATCAAACCCAGGTCTCTCACATTTTAGACAGACGCTTTACCGGCTGAGCCACCAAGGGTCCTTTATTAGCATGTGAGATGAGTGCAATTGTGTGGCAGTTTGAGCATTCTTTGGCATTGCCTTTCTTTGGGATTGGAATGAGAACTGACCTTTTCCAGTCCTGTGGCCACTGCTGAGTTTTCCAAATTTGCTGGCATATTGAGTGCAGCACTTTCACAGCATCATCTTTCAGGATTTGAAATAGCTCAACTGGAATTCCATCACCTCCACTAGCTTTGTTCGTAGTGATGCTTTCTAAGGCCCACTTGACTTCACATTCCAGGATGTCTGGCTCTAGGTCAGTGATCACATCATCGTGATTATCTGGGTCATGAAAATATTTTTTGTACAGTTCTTCTGTGTATTCTTGCCACCTCTTCTTAATATCTTCTGCTTCTGTTTGGTCCATACCATTTCTTTTATTTATCGAGCTCATCTTTGCATGAAATGTTCCCTTGGTATCTCTAATTTTCTTGAAGAGATCTCTAGTCTTTCCAATTCTGTTGTTTTCCTCTATTTTTTTTTTTTTTTTGCATTGATCACTGAGGAAGGCTTTCTTATCTCTTCTTGCTAGTCTTTGGAACTCTGTATTCAGATGCTTATATCTTCCTTTTCTCCTTTGCTTTTCTCTTCTGTTCTTTTCACAGCTACTTGTAAGGCCTCCCCAGACAGCCATTTTGCTTCTTTGCATTTCTTTTCCATGGGGATGGTCTTGATCCCTGTCTCCTCTTCAATGTCACAAACCACAGTCCATAGTTCATCAGGCACTCTATCTATCAGATCTAGGCCCTTAAATCTATTTCTCACTTTCACTGTATAATCATAAGGGATTTGATTTAGGTCATACCTGAATGGTCTAGTGGTTTTCCCTACTTTCTTCAATTTTAGTCTGAATTTGGCAATAAGGAGTTCATGATCTGAGCCACAGTCAGCTCCCGGTCTTGTTTTTGTTGACTGTATAGAGCTTCTATATTAAGGCATATATACAGAATTTAGAAAGATGGTAATGATGACCCTATATGTGAAACAGCAAAAGAGACACAGATATAAATAACAGACTTTTGGACTCTGTGAGAAAAGGCGAAGGTGGAATGATTTGTGATAATATCATTCAATCATGTATATTACTATATGTGAAATAGATCACCAGTCCAAGTTCGATGCATGAAACAGTGCACTCAAAGCCAGTGCATTGGGACAACCCTGAGGGATGGGATGGGGAGGGTGGTTTCAGGACAGGGGAGACATGTACACTTATGGCTGACTTGTGTCAGTACATTGCAAAAACGACTGCAATGTTTTAAAGTAATTAGCCTCCAATTAAAATAAATAAATTAACAAAAAACCAAAACATTTTCTCATGCCCTTTCTTTTTCTCTTCTTCTGTGACACCTATAATTCAACTGTTGGTTCATTTGATATTGTCCCAGAGGTCTCTGAGACTGTCCTTAGTTCTTTTCATTCTTTTTACTTTATTCTTCTCTTTATAAGTTATTTTTACCCACTCCCAGCCCACTGATTCATTCTTCTGCTTCAGATATTCTGCTATTGATTCCTTCTAGAGTATTTTTAATTGCAGCAATTATGTTGCTTCTCTCTGTGTGTTTTGTCTTTAATTCTTTTGGGTCTTTGTTAATTGATTCTTGCATTTTTTTTTCCATTTTGTTTTCAAGGTTTTTGATCATCTTTACTATCATTATTCTAAATTGTTTTTCATATAATTTACCTCTTTCCTCTTCATTTATTTGAACTTCTGTTTTTCTTTTTTTTTCCTTCATTTGTTTAGTATTTCTCTGACTTTTCATTATTATTATTATTATTATTATTTAACTTATTGTACTTGAGGTCTCTTTTTTTCAGTGTTCAAGGTTGAATTCTTTCTTCCTTTTGGATTCCTCCCTCCTAACGTTGGTCCAGAGTTTTGTGTAAGCTTCGTATGGTGGTGGCTCATGCTCAGTCATGTCTGACTCTTTGCGACCCCTTGGGCTATAGCCCTCCAGGCTCCTCTCTCCAGGGGATTTACAAGCAAGAATACTGGAGTGCGTTGTCATTCCCTTCACCAGTGGATCTTCCTGACTCAGGGATCAAACTCAGGTCTCCTGTATTGCAGGCAGATTCTTTCCCACTGAGCCACCTGGGATGAGATTTGTGCTGAGTTTTTGTTGCTTGTTTTTCCTCTCATGGGCAAGTCTGAGTGAGGTAGTAATCCTGTCTGTTTATATATATATATATATATATATATTTTTTTTTTTTCTTTGTTGGATGAGGCGTCCTGCACAGGATGCTACTGGTGGTTTGGTGGTAATGGGTCTTGTATTCAAGTAGTTTCCTTTGTGTGAGTTCTCACTATTTGATTCATCGTAGGATTAGTTCTCTGGTACTCTAGAGTAAGGTCTTGGAGTCAATGATCCCACTCTAAAGGGTGAAGGGTTGACATCTGGTCAGGAAAGAAGATTCCACAAGTGATTTGTCATGGCATTAAGTGAGATTAAATAAATGTTCCAAAAGGAGAAACCAATGATGAACCCCAGACAAATGGCAGTTACAAAATAAGGCAAATAATAATTTAAATAATGGAATAATACACATATACATATTCACCCATGAGCAAAGTCAAAACAGCCCAACAAAAATAAAGTTCAGATTAACCCAGCAAAAACAAAGGAAATAAAAAATTTTATTTACCAGTTAAGAACAAAACTAACTAAAACACCAACTAGAAGGCAAAGCTAAATAAAGGTGGCAATTGGGGAATACAGCAATGAAAATAAAATTAACAAATATGTTAAGAGGAAAAGAAAGAAAGTAAGAATAGGTATGCAAAATTAAATAGAAATAGATAAAGAAGATTCATATATGTTAAAAATTAACTGTGAAGGGAAATAAACATTAGGTAAAGCACACAAAGGAATAAATGTAGAAAAAATGTTAATAGGTTTAAAAAATTAAAATTATAAAAGAGAAAAAAAAAAAAAAAAGAAAAAGAAAACTTCACAGAATTGCAAAAGCCAAACATAATGTCAAAGGATCATAACTACTATTTAAAAAGGTGACTGAGAAAAAAGAGCTTCAAAGTTTAATTAGATTTCATAGTGCCAATAAAATGGACAGCTACAACGGGGGGGGGGGGGGGCGGGGGGGGGGGGCCGGGCAGAAGGAAGAAAAAAAAAAAAAAAAGAAAACAAAGAATCTACAGAACAAGTCAAAACATAAGAATACCAACACTGTGCTGATCTCTGGACCTCCTGTGGGGGCAGCTCAGATTCTTAACTGGCTGTACTCCTGTATGTCCTTGCCTCCAGTGTCCACAACTTTCGGAACTAGTGTGTTTTCTTTTATGGGAGCTCTCAATGACCTTTTGGAGAAGGAAATGGCAACTCATTCCAGTATTCTTGCCTGGAGAATTACATGGACAGACAATAACCTTTCCTACATTCCATAGATGAAGAAACTGCCTAGTTGATCATGTGGATTTAATCTGTAACTTGTAGGAATGTTTTATGTCTTCTTCCTTAGCCACCCAGCCCTTGAATTTCAATTGTGGTTTTATTTCCACCTCTGTATGTGGGTTTTCCACTGAGGTTTGCTCCTGAGGCTGCCCTGGAGGACTTGGATTTGCCCCTGTGAGGACCAGGTGTGGAGATGGTGCAGCTGCTTGGGTTGCGGGGCTTCTGGCAGCACCAGGTACTCAGGGGAGGTGGCAGCTAGAGCAGCAGGAAATATAGTGCTCTAGAAGGGTATGGCAAACAGTATTGGCTAATACGCTCCAGTATTCTTGCCTAGTGAACCTCCGTCCCTGATGGAAAAGCCTGGCAGGCCATAGACTACAGAGGCACAAGGAGTCAGATGCTACTGAAGCGACCCTGGTTGCATAGATGCAATAATTTTTTTTTTTTTTTTTTTTTTTTTGCCTATGGAGGTTCTTCCCCGTGAGAACTGAGTATGAAGGTAGTGCAGCTTTTTGGGTAGTGGGGACCCTGGGAGTGCCAAGTGTACGGGAACACAGACTGTCTCTGATGCAGGAATTATGGCCCTATCAGAGTCTTTTTTTCCTAATCTCTTGCACCTGGAGATCAGAAGGCCTCTGTTATCTGTCTTTCTCCATGGCTCTGCCCATTCAGGCACTTAGAAGGCTCCCTTGCCTGGGGTCCTTCTCTGTTGTTCAGTGCATCAGGCACATAGAGGGGTCCCCCCTGGCTGGGGTCCTACTCTGTAGTTCAGTGCATCAGGCTTTTGATGGGCCAGTCTCTCTGTTGTTCAGCTGCCGATGCGTGGGGAGAGAGAGGCTATGGTGATGGTTTTACCATCACCATAAGTGTGACTTACCCACTACGTGTGACTAAGCAGTATTGCCTTGCTTCCGTGGCTGCCTGGCTTTCCTCAACAGGCATTTCCCACCACAATATCTTCCCTCACATCCCCTTGATCCCTGTCTCTGCAGTCAACAGCAGCCCTGGCACTGGGATAGCTCCACAATCCCTAAACTCCAGCTCCCAGCCATTGTACCTTCCAGGGGACTTGCACCTCTCTCTGAGGTATGTATGGCTGCAGCAAGGACTGTCTGATTCTTTATTCCATTTAGACTGCCACAGATCAAGTGTTACACTCTCAGCCTTAAATGTTTCTCCTCTGACTCAGACAATTGCCCCAATGTGAGTTTTGGTCCCCTGCTTCAGTTCCCTCACTGGCCGAAGGCAGGTCCAGTCCTATTTACTCTCCTGTTTTTTCCCCTAGTTCCTTCATCCTACAGAGTTTTGCATGGTTCTATATATCAATAACCTCAGATATGCAGATGACACCACCCTTATGGCAGAAAGTGAAGAGGAACTAAGAAGCCACTTGATGAAATTTAAAGTGGAGAGTGAAAAAGTTGGCTTAAAGCTCAACATTCAGAAAACGAAGATCATGGCATCTGGTCCCATCACTTCATGGTAAATAGATGGGGAAACAGTGTCAGACTTTATTTTTTTTGGGCTCCAAACTCACTGCATATGGTGACTGCAGCCATGAAATTAAAAGACGCTTACTCCTTGGAAGAAAAGTTATGACCAACCTAGATAACATATTGCAAAGCAGAGACATTACTTTGTCAACTAAGGTCTGTTTAGTCAAGGCTATGGTTTTTCCTGTGGTCATATATGGATGTGAGAGTTGGACTGTGAAGAAGGCTGAGTGCTGAAGAATTGATGCTTTTGAACTGTGGTGTTGGAGAAGACTCTTGAGAGTCCCTTGGACTGCAAGGAGATCCAACCAGTCCATTCTGAAGGAGATCAGCCCTGGGATTTCTTTGGAAGGAATGATGCTGAAGCTGAAACTCCAGAACTTTGGCCACCTCATGCGAAGAGTTGACTCATTGGAAAAGACTCTGATGCTGGCAGGGATTTGGGCCATGAGGAGAAGGGGACGACAGAGGATGAGATGGCTGGATGGCATCACTGACTCGATGGACGTGAGTCTGGGTGGACTCCGGGAGTTGGTGATGGACAGGGAGGCCTGGTGTGCTGTGATTCTTGGGGTCGCAAAGAGTCAGACACGACTGAGCAACTGAACTGAACTGAAATGATATATTCTTTTTCACTGGTTAGGTACTCCTGTCCACTCTCAGCTGGTATTCTGCATGCACTTCTGTGTTTGAAGGTGTATTCCTGATGTATCCATGAAGAGAGATGTACTGAACCCCCACCTACTCCTTTGCCATATTGTTCTCTGTATACCTCTCTACATTTTAATATGCTGTCTAGATTTGTCATAGCTTTCCTATAAAACAGCAAGCATTTTTTTTTTTTAATTTCATGGCTCCAGGCACTGGGCATGGTGATCTTGGATTCCAAGAAAACTGGCTCAGAAAAGAGAGAAAAAAAAATGAGCCCAAAATTATCAGAAGGAAGGAAATAATAAAGGTTATAACAGAAATAAATGAAATAGTAGAAAACAATACAAAAATTAACCAACCTCAGTGTTGATGCTTTGAAAGGCTAAATAATATTTTCAAATATTTATTTAGATGAGCCAAGGAATAAAAGAAAGTTTCCAAATTAAAATTAGAAAGTATTAGGAGATATTGCAACTAATACCACAGGAATGCAAAGACTCATAAGAGGCTTCTATGAACTATATGCCAACAAAATCTACAAACTAGGATAAGAAAATTGTATGTAGTCAGTCAGAATATACCAATTTTTAATAATGAGGTTGAATCCATAATTAAATTTTTTTTTTGCAAAGAAAGCACAGAATTAGAAGTATTCTCTGGTAATGTTTACCAAATATTTAGAGTTGATGCCAATTATTCTCAAACTCTTCCAAAAAATCAAAGATGAAAGAACTTTTCCAATCTAATTTCATGAGGCCAGGATCACCCTGATACCAAGTCAGAAAAGGACACAACCAGAGAACAAATATACACACCAATATCCTTGGTAAATATAGATGCAAAAGTTCTCAAAAATATTAGTAAAAAGTAAATTCAGCAGCTTAGTAGAAAAATCATTCACTATGATCATGTGAAATCAAGTGGAATGCAAACATGTTTCAATATATACAAACCAGTCTTTGTGATACATTGTCACTTTAATAAGGATTAAAAAAAATAAGATCATGTCAACAGACAGAGAAAAAACATTTTGCAAATTTTAAACATCTGTTTGTGAAAAATAATCTAAACAAATTAGGTATAGAGAAAACGTTTCTCAACACAGTGAATATCATACATAATAAACCAATGTTAATATATTTAATGGTGAAATTTTGAAAACATTTTTCAAAATTTTGAAAACTTTCCTTTTCATATTGGTAATAAGACAAGCGTATCTACTTTTTCTACTCCTATTCAACAGAGTAGTAGTAATTCTTGACAGAGAAATCAGGCAATAAAAAGAAATAAAATATATAATAACTGAGAAAAAAAGTAGTTTTCTTTATTTGCAAATAGCATGATTGTATTAATATATGTAGAACCCTAAACACTACACCAAGTAACTGAATTTAATCAACAAATTTAGCGAAGCTATAGGATGCAAGACCAACATAAAAAATCAGACAAGTTTTCATATACAAACAGTAAGCTATACATTTTTAAAAAAATCTCATTGACAATGGCATCAAAAACAATGAAAATAATTAGGAATATATTTATCCAAAGCTTTCAAAGATCTCTACTATGAAAACTAAAAGTCACTGATGAAGGAAATTCAATAAGATGGAAGTAAATGAAAGTTATCCTGTTTTCCTGGATTATAATTAATATTGTTATAATGTCCACACTACCTACAGGCATTAATAGAGTCAGTGCAACTCCAGTCAAGATTCCAATGACATTTTTTACAGAAGTTGGAAGAAAAAAAAAAAAAAAAAAACACTTACAATTCACAAGAAACTACAAAAGACCTTGAATAGCTAAAACAAATCCTGAGGAAGAACAAAGTGTCCTTCCTTCACACTTCCTTTTCTCAAGGTAGATTATAAAGCTGTACTAATCAAAATAGTATAATTCTGGCATAAAAGCTAACAAAATGACCAAATGAGCAGAAGTGAAAGCCCAGAAATAAGCCCAAACATATATAGTAAACTAATTTTTACTATATATATAGGAAGTCAAGAATACTTAATAGAAAAAGGATAATCTCTTTAATAGAGGGTATGGTAAAATGATATTCATGTGTTTAAAAAATGAAACTATATCTTTGGCTTACACTACTCAAAAAATGATCTAAAATGGATTAAAAAGATTAAATGTAAGACCTGAAAACAGCAAACCCCTTGAAGAAAGCATCAACAAAAATCTTGTCATGAATCTTGACAATAATTTCTTAGACATGGCATCTAAAACCTAAGCATAAAAATTTAAAAATAAATAAATGGAAAGAGACAAAACTAAAAACTTCTGCACAAAGAAAAGAGATAATCGAAGTGGGGAAACAAACAAACAAACAAACAATTGACCGAATGGGAAAGAATGTTTGAAAACAATATATTTGATAAGGGATTCATTCCTAAAATGTATAAAGATCTCATGTAACTCCAAAAAGTTAGCTAAAAACAAACAAAAAGGACTTCTCTCATGGCCCAGTGATTAACAATCTGTCTTCCAATTCATAGGATAAAATTTCAATCCTTGATTGAGGAACTAAGAACCCATATGGTGGGGGGAAACTAAGCTTTCACACCACAACAGGAGAAAAACCCCTGTGCTGCAACAATGATTCCGCATGATGCAAATAAGTAGTTGCCATTTCCTTCTCAAAAAGATCTCCCTGACCCAGAAATCTAACCTGGGTTTCCTGCATTGCAGGAAGATTCTTTACCAACTGAGCTATGAGGGAAGCATTAACTAAGACCTAGCACAGCCAAAAATAAATGAATAGATATAATTTTTGAAATGGCAAGAGAAATGAGAAGCCATTTCTTCAAAGTAGAATGTGAAAAGCTAATAGATACATGGGGAGATGCTCAACATCACTAATCATTAAGAAAACTCAAATCAAAACAACAATGAGATATCACCTCATGCTGTTAGAATGATCCATATCAAAAAGAAAATAAATAACAATGCTGGCATGGCTTTATAGAGAGAGCACTTCTGCACTATTTGTGTGTTAGTTGCTCAGCTGTGTCCAACTCTTTGTGACCCCATAAACTGTAGCCCACCAGGCTCTTCCATCCATGGGATTCTCCAGGCAAGAATATCATACTAGAGTGGGTTGCCATTTCCTTCTCCAGGGGATCCTCCAAAACCATGAATTCAACCCTGGGCTCCCACATTGCAGTACCCAATCCAGTTAATGTCTTTTATACCTTCTTGTTGCCTCTACCCAGTCTAAGCACTTGCTACTCAGTGTGGTCCATGGATGAGCAGCATCAGCATCACTTGGGAGCTTATTAGATATGCAGCATCTCAGACCATCCTAGACTGTATGCATGTTAACCATATCCTTGGGTGAACCATATACTTTTTAGAGAAGTGCTGCTGGAGGCTCACACTGACTCAGATGGAAACCATAGATTGTTTCCTTACTAAGGTTTCTTTGGCTTCTACTGCCTCTGGTGTTTATTTTAGCCTTGCCCCCACCTTCCTCTTCCATTTATTTTGTTCTTTGAATGTAACACTTGCATTGATATACTCTGTTCCTCTCCGGTCTCACCTAACTCTTGGCAGACATTCAGAGAACACTGATATCTGAGCAGGCCCAAACACTCTCATTTGTACATTAAGAGTGCTAGTAAAATGAACACAGTTGGGAGCTCCCTGGTGGTCATGTGGTTAAGAATCCACCTGCTATTGCTGGGAACGTGGGTTCAAATCTTGGTCTAAAAGGATCCCATGTGCCACTAAGCCCATGTGCCACAACTACTGAGCCCATGTGCCTAGAGCCTAGTGCTCCCAACCAGGGAAGCCACCACAATGAGAAGCTCTCACACTAGAACAAAGGATAGTCCCTACTTGTTGCAACTAGAGAAAGCCAGTATGCAGCAACAGAGACCCAGTGCAACCAAAAATAAATAAATTAAATTATAAAAGCAAAATGAAATGAACAAGTTTTCCTATTTAGAATTGCAGGCTATCTGGTTTAAAGGGGATGTTATAAAGGTCATGAAGTCACAGGCTTCCAGGAGTCAGCAGACTGATGGCCCTCAAAATATATGTCCCTGCATTGATCACTGGGATGACCCATAGGGATGGTATGGGGAGGGAGGTGGGAGGGGGATTCAGGATTGGGAACACATGTACACCCATGGAGGATTCATGTTGATGTATGGCAAAACCAATATAATATTGTAAAGTAATTAGCCTCTAATTAAAATAAATAAATTTTTAAAAAAGATATGTCCCTACCCTAACCCCACTATTTATGGGATTATAAATTGGTACAGTCACTAAGAAAACAGAATAGATATTCCTCAAAAACATAAAAAAATAAATGTCATCTGATCCATCAATTCCACTTACATGATATATTCAAAATTAAATAAATAAAAATACTAAATCCAAAAGGTATCTGGATAGTCATGTTAAAGCAGCATTATTTATACTTAACTGTCAACTGATAAATGAACAGAATGAATGGGTAAATAAGCTGTGTGTGTGTGTGTGTGTGTATATATATATATATACACACACATATGTGTGTGTGTGTGTGTGTGTGTGTGTATTCAGTTCAGTTCAGTCACTCAGTCGAGTCCGACTCTTTGTGACCCCAATAATCACAGCACCCCAGGCCTCCCTGTCCATCACCAACTCCTGGAGTTCACCCAAACTCATGTCTATCGAGTCGGTGATGACACCAAGTCATCTCATCCTCTGTCGTCCCCTTCTCCTCCTACCCCAACCTCTCCCAGCATCAGGGTCTTTTCCGATGAGTCAACTTTTCGCATGAGGTGGCCAAAGTATTGGAGTTTCAGCTTCAGCATCAGTCTTTCAAATGAAGACCCAGGACTGATGTCCTTTAGGATGGACTGGTTGGATCTCCTTGAGTCCAGGGGACTCTCAAGAGTCTTCTCCAAAACCACAGTTCAAAAGCATCAATTCTTCGGTGCCCAGCTTTCTTTACAGTCCAACTCTCACATACATAAATGACCACTGTAAAAACCATAGCATTGACTAGATGGACCTTTGTTGGCAAGGTAATATCTGCTTTTCAATATGCTTTCTAAGTTGTTCATAACTTTCCTTCCAAGGAGTAAGTGTCATTTAATTTCATGGTTGCAGTCACCAAACGCAGATTTTGGAGTCCAAAAAAGTAAAGTCTGACACTCTTTGCACTGTTTCCCCATCTATTTACCATTAAGTGATGAGACCAGATGCCATGATCTTTTTTTTCTGAATGTTGAGCTTTAAGCCCACTTTTTCACTCTCCTCTTTCAATTTAATCAAGAGACTTTTTAGTTCCTCTTCACTTTCTGCTATAAGGGTGGTGTCATCTGTATATCTGAGGTTATTGATATTTCTCCCGGCAATCTTGATTCCAGCTTATGCTTCTTTCGGCCCAGCATCTCTCATAATGTAGTCTGCACATAAGTTAAATAAGCAGGGTGACAATAAACAGCCTTGATATACTCCTTTTCCTATTTGGAAACAGTCTGCTGTTCCATGTCCAGTTCTAACTGTTGCTTCCTGACCTGCATACTCATTTATCAAGAGGCAGATCAGGTGGTCTGGTATCCCCATCTCTTGAAGAATTTTCCACAGTTTATTGTGATCCACACAGTCAAAGGCTTTGGCATAGTCAATAAAGCAGAAATAGTTGTTTTTCTGGAACTCTCTTGCTTTTTCCATGATCCAGTGGATGTTTTCAATGAGATCTCTGGTTCCTCTGCCTTTTCTAAAGCCAGCTTGAACATCTGGAACTTCACGATTCACTGCTGAAACCTGGCTTGGAGAATTTTGAGCATTACTTTACTAGCGTGTGAGATGAGGGCAATTGTGCAGTAGTTGGAACATTCTTTGGCATTGCCTTTATTTGAGATCGGAATGAAAACTGACCTTTTCCAGTCCTCTGGCCACTGCTGAGTTTTCCAAATTTGCAGGCATATTGGGTGCAGCACTTTCACAGCATCATTTTTCAGGATTTGAAATAGCTCAACTGGAATCCCATAACCTCCACGAGCTTTGTTCATAGTGATGCTTTCTAAGGCCCACTTGACTTCACATTCCAGGATGTCTGGCTCTAGGTGAGTGATCACACCATCATGATTATCTGGGTCTTGAAGATCTTTTTTGTACAGTTCTTCGGTGTATTCTTGCCACCTTTTTTTAATATCTTCTGCTTCTGTTACATCCATACAATTTATGTCTGTTATCAATCCCATCTTTGCATGAAATGTTCCCTTGGTATCTCTAATTTTCTTGAAGATATCTCTAGTCTATCCCATTTTGTTGTTTTCCTCTATTTCTTTGCATTGACCGCTGAGGAAGGCTTTCTTATCTCTCCTTGCTATTCTTTTAAACTCTGCATCAGATGCTTATGTCTTTCCTTTTCTCCTTTGCTTTTCACTTCTCTTCTTTTCACAGCTATTTGTAAGGCCTCCTCAGACAGCCATTTTTCTTTTTTGCATTTCTTTTCCATGGGGATGGTCTAGATCCCTGTCTCTTGTACAATGTCATGAACTTCCATCCATAGTTCATCAGGCACTCTATCAGATCTAGTCCCTTAAATCTATTTCTCACGGTATAATCATAAGGGATTTGCTTTAGGTCATACATTAATGGTCTGGTGGTTTTTTCTACTTTCTTCAATTTAAGTCTGAATTTGGCAATAAGGAGTTCATGACCTGAGCCGCAGTCAGCTCCCAGTCTTTTTTTTTTTTTTTTTTTTTTTTTTTGCTGACAGTATAGAGCTTCTCCATCTTTGACTGCAAGGAATATAATCAATTTTATTTTGGGGTTGACTATCTGGTGATGTCCATGGGTAGAGTCTTCTCTTGTGTTGGTGGAAGAGGCTGTTTGCTATGACCATTGCGTTTTCTTGGCAAATCTATTAGCCTTTGCTCTGCTTCCTTCTGTACTCCAAGGCCAAATTTACCTGTTACTCCAGGTGTTTCTTTACTTTCTACTTTTGCATTCCAATCCCCTATAATGAAAAGGACATCTTTTTTGGATGTTTACTTCTAAAAGATCTTGTAGGTCTTCATAGAACTGTTCAACTTCAGCTTCTTCAGCATTACTGTTTAGGGCCTAGGCTTGGATTTCCGTGATATTGAATGGTTTGTGTTGAAGACGAACAGAGATCATTCTGTCGTTTTTGAGACTGCATCTAAGTACTGCATTTCAGACTCTTTTGTTGACCATGATGGCTACTCCATTTCTTCTAAGGGATTTCTGCCCACAGTAGTAGATATAATGGTCACCTGAGTTAAATTCACCCATTCCATTACATTTTAGTTCACTGATTCCTAGAATGTCGACATTTACTCTTGCCATCTCCTGTTTGACCACTTCCAATTTGCCTTCATTCATGGACCTGACATTCCAGGTTCCTATGCAATATTGCTCTTTACAGCATTTAACCTTGCTTCTATCACCAGTCCCAACCACAACGGTGTGTTGTTTTTGCTTTGGTTCCATCCCTTCATTCTTTCTGGAGTTATTTCTCCACTCATCTCCAGTAGGATATTGGGCACTTACAGACCTGGGGAGTTCTTTCAGTATCCTATGATTTTGCCTTTCCATACCGTTCATGGCATTCTCAAGGCAAGAATACTGAAGTGGTTTGCCATTCTTTTATCCAGTGGATCACATTCTGTCAGACCTGTCCACCATGTCCCGCCCGTCTTGGGTAGCCCCACACGACATGGCTTAGTTTCATTGAGTTAGAAAAGGCTGTGGTCCATGTGATCAGATTGGCTAGTTTTCTGTGATTATGGTTTCAGTGTATCTGTCCTCTGATGCCCTCTTGCAGCACCTACCATCTTACTTGGCTTTCTCTTACCTTGGACATGCGGTATCTCTTCACGGCTGCTCCAGCAAAATGCAGCCACTGCTCCTTACCATGGACGAAGGGTTGTCTCCCCATGGCCGCCCCTCCTGACCTTGGACGTGGAGTACCTCCGCTCTGCTTCCCAGGTTCCATTAGTCGTAATGAGCCCACCTGCCAGTACAGGTAGATGTAAGAGAGTCAGGTTCAATCCCTGGGTCAGGAAGATCCTCTGGAGAGGGGCATGGCAAACCACTCCATTTTTCTTGCCCGGAAAATCCCACGGACAGAGGAGCCTGGTGGGCTACAGTCCACAGGGTCACAAAGAGTTGGATACGACTGAAGTGACTTAGCACGCATCAGTTCAGTTCAGTTCAGTCACTCAGTCGTGTCCAACTCTTTGTGACCCCATGAATCACAGCACGCCAGGCCTCCCTGTCCATCACCAACTCCCGGAGTTCACTCAGACTCACGTACATCGAGTCAGTGATGCCATCCAGCCATCTCATCCTCTGTCGTCCCCTTCTCCTCTTGCCCCCAATCCCTCCCAGCATTAGAGTCTTTTCCAATGAGTCAACTCTTCACATGAGGTGGCCAAAGTACTGGAGTTTCAGCTTTAGCATCATTCCTTCCAAAGAAATCTCAGGGCTGATCTCCTTCGGAATGGACTGGTTGGATCTCCTTGCAGTCCAAGGGACTCTCAAGAGTCTTCTCCAACTCCACGGTTCAAAAACATCAATTCTTTGGTACTCAGCCTTCTTCACAGTCCAACTCGCACATCCATACATGACCACAGGAAAAACCATAGCCTTGACTAGACGCACCTTTGTTGGCAATGTAATGTCTCTGCTTTTGAATATGCTATCTAGGTTGGTCATAACTTTCCTTCCAAGGAGTAAGAGTCTTTTAATTTCATGGCTACAGTCAAGCATATATACACATATATATTATGCAAACAGTATAGGAAAACAATAGAATGTGAAATACTAAAGATCTCTTCAAGAAAATTGGAAATATCAAGGGAATATTTCATGCAAAGATGGGGACAATAAAGGACAAAAATGGCAAGGACCTAACAGAAGCAGAAGAGATGGCAAAATACACAGAAAAAACTGTATAAACAAAATGCTAATGACCCGTATAACCATTACGGCATGGTCACTCTCCTACAGCTAGACATCTTGGAGTATGAATCAAGCAGACCTTAGGATGCATTACTACAAAAAAAAAACTAGTGGGAGTGATGGAATTCTTGCTGATCTATTTACATTCTTAAAAGATGATGCTGTTAAAGTGCTGCACTCAATATGGCAGCAAATTTGGAAAGCTCAACTGTGGCCACAGACTAGAAAAGATTAGTTTTCACTTCAACTCTAAAGAAAGGCAATGTCAAAGAATGTTTAAACTACCACATCACTTCCCTCATTTCACATGCTATCAAGGTAATGCTCAAAATTATTCAAGCTAGACAGCATCAGTACTTGAATCAAGAATTTCTAGACATACAAGCTCTATTTGGAAAAAGCAGAGGAACCAGAAATCAAATTGCCAACATTAGTTGTATCATAGAAAAAGTAAGAGAATTTCAGAAAAATATCTGTTTGCTTCATTGACTACACTAAATCCTTTGACTGTGTGGATCACTACAAATTGTGGAAAATTCTTAAAGATATCGAACATAAGACCACCTCATCTGTCTCCTGAGAAACTTGTATGCATATCAAGGAGCAACAGTTAGAACCAGACATGGAAGAACAGACTGGTTCAAAATTGAGAAAAGAGTTAATCAAGGCTGTATATCTTTCTTAGTTAACTTATATGCACAGTATATCCTGTGAAATGTTGGGCTGGATGAATCACAAGCTGAAATCAAGATTTCTGAGAGAAATATAAAAAACCTCAGATATGCATATGATACAACTTTAATGGCATAAAATGAAGAGGAACTAAAGAGCCACTTGATGAAGGTGAAAGAGGAGAGTGAAGCTGGATTGAAACATAGAAAAAACTAAGATCATGGCGTCTGGTCCCATCACTTAAAAAGTGAAATCTGTGACAGATTTCATTTTCTTGGGATCCAAAACCACTGGGGAAACTGACTGCAGCTATGAAACTAAAAGGTGCTTATTCCTAGGAAAGCAAGCTATGACAGACCTAGTATATAAAAAAAAAAAAAAAAAAAAAACAGAGACATCATTTTTGACAACAAAGTCCATATAGTCAAAGCTATGATTTTACTGGTAGTCATGTACAGATGTTAGTGTTGGACCATAAATATGACTGAGTAACAAAGAATTGATGCTTTCAAATTGTGGTGCTGGACATGTGCACCCATGGCTGATTTATGTCAATGTATGGCAAAAAAAAAATAAATAAATAAATAAAAAAAATAAAAAAAAACAAAACAAAAAAAAACAGAATAATGTAAATCAATTATCCTCCAATTACAATAAGTTAATTAAGTTAAATAAATAAATTATTGTTATCCTTAAGCATAAAAAAAAAAATTGTGGTGCTGGAAAAGACTCTTAAGAGACACTCAGACTGCAAGGAGATCAAACTAGTCAATCCTAAAGGAAATCAACACTGAATTTACTGGAAGGTTTGATCCTGAAGCTGCAGCTCCAATATTTTGGCCACCTGATGAGAAGAACCAACTCATTGGAAAACACTCTAATGCTGGGAAATATTGAGGGTAGGAAGAGAAGACAGTGATAAAGAATGAGATTTTTGGATGGAGTCACCGACTCAATGGACATGAGTTTGAGCAAACTCTGGGAGATACAGAGGACATTTTTCAGTACTGACCTTGTTTCCTAGCTGTTGCAATTTACAGTGTGTGTGTATGTGTGTGTTTGTTTAGTCACTCAGTCGTGTCCTACTCTTTCTGACCCCATGGACTGTAACCTGCCAGCCTCCTCTTTCCATGGAATTTTCCAGGCAAGCTTACTGGAGCAGATTGACATTTCCTACTTCAAGGGATCCTTCACACTCAAGGACTGAACCCATGTTTCTCCCCTCTTCTGCCCTGGTAGGTGATACTTTTCCACTGCACCACCTGGGAAGCCAATGTGGGATAGTTGATCCATCCCAAGAAATATTTTAACATATATAAATCTGATATTTAAATACTTTATTCTGCTAGTACTAAATTTGGAAAACTGGAGACATTTAAAAGTTAAAAAAACCCAAAAGTTTCTTAAATAAAAAGCCTGAGGAGGGGGGTGTTCCTAAGATGGCAGAGGGATAGGATGGGGAGACCAATTTCTCCCCCAGAAATTCAATGAAAGTACATTTGAAGGCTGAGCAAATTCCACAAAACAACTTTTGAATGCTGGCAGAGGACATCAGGCACCTGGCAGCCCGTTGTCTTCGAAAGGAGGTAGGACAAAATATAAAAGATAAAAAGAGAGACAAAAGAGGTAGGGATGGAGATCCATCCCAAGAAGGGAGTCTTAAAAGAGAAGTTTCCAAACACCAGGAAACACTCTCACCAGTGGGTCTGTGGGGAGTTTTGGGATCTCAGAAGGCAACATAACCTGGAGGAAAAATCAATGAATAAATAAATAAAACCCACAGAGTACCTGCCTAACAGCAACTCTGAGTGCTCACATCTGCCACCAGCAAGTGGAGGCTGAACAGGGAGGCATGGGCTGCATTGCTTAGGGTAAGAACCGGGCCTGAGTGCCCTGAGGGCAATCTGAGGGAACTAACGTGAGATAGCAACCCAAAATGTGAGATAGAGAGAGAGAGTGACAGAGAGAAAGAGAGACAGAGAGAGAGCTACCCCACAAAAAGCCCTAACCTAAGACACTGCCAGACCCACTCACAGAACAAAGGACTGAGTGAATACCAGTGGAGAGCTAGCCAGCTGCAGACCAGCCCATGCCCTGCTGGAGACAGGGAGGCAGGTGGCGGGTAGCCAGAGCTGGAAAGGGGTAATCTTGGCCCCAGAGACACATCCTCTACCAAGGATGTGATAAGACACACCGCCCACCTGTGAAGACTGCACTCACCAAGCACCTGTTCGCCTGAGCTGCTTGGACATGGGAAGGGAACAAAATGCAGGCCCAACCGAGTCTGCACCTTTGTGGAGTACCCAAGAACCTGAACCTGAGCGGCTTAGACCTGTGAAGTGCACTCAACCCAGGGCCTGCCTCAGACAGTTCCCAGCAGAGCACCTAGAGCCTGAGAAGTGTAGACTGGGAAAGCACACGCACTGTGAACGGGGTCAAACCCAGTACAGCAAAGACACTGTGAGCACTCCCCACACATGCCAGTGATATTTGTTTGCTGTGTTCCTCCCTCCCCACAGCACGATTGAACAAGTGAGCCTAAATAAGTGACCACCCTCGCCCCCTCGTGTCAGGGTGGAAATTAGACACTGAAAAGACCAACAAACAGAAGAAGCTAAAATAAACAGAGGGAAGCACTTTGGAAATGGAAGGTGCAACAGATTAAAACCCTGTAGTTAGCACCGACTACATTGGAAGGGGCCTATAGATCTTGAGAAGTATAAGCCAGATCAAGGAACTATCTTAAACTGAACTGACCCCATACTGGCTACAACAGCTGCAGAGAAATTCCTAGATATATTTTCACTATGGTCATTTTTTGAATTTTTATGTTTTTTTTTTTTTTTTAATTTTAAGTCCTCTATTACTCCTTTAATTTTCATTTTTATAACCTACTAATACCTTGCAAAAAAAGACCCTATTTTTAAAGCAAGCTTCATATATATTTTTTATAATTTTTGTGACTTTTTTTGGTGACTTTTTTATATATTGTATTTTTCAGAGTCTAACCACTACTGAAGAATTTTACTCATTGCTTTTTGGTATTTGTTACCGATTTGCATCTTTAAGAATGCAATCTTCAGTACCCATTTTTACTTGGGAGTGTGACTACTGGCTTGATTGCTTCTCCCCACCCCCGCCCACCCTTTTGACTCTCCTTTTTCTCCACCAGGTCGCCTCTATCTCCTCCCTCCCTTCTCTTCTCTACCCAGCTCCGTGAATCTTTGTGTGTTCTGAGCTATAGAGAATGCTTAGGGAACTGATTACTGGCTGTATCTGTCTCTCTCCTTTTGATTCCCCCTTTTTTCCTCCTGGCTACCTATGTCTCTTTCCTCCCTCTTCTCTTCTCTGTGTAACTACGTGAATCTCTCTGAGGGGTCCAGACTGTGGAAAGCACATAGGGAAGTGATTACTGGCTAGCTTGCTCTCTCTCCTTTTGATAACCCTCTTCTCCTCCTGATCACCTCTATATCCCTCCTTCCTCTTCTCTTCTCCATGTAACTTGCACACCTCCCTGGGTGTCCCTCACTGTGGAGAAGATTTTAATCATTAACCTAGATGTTGTATCATCAGTACTGTATATATTTAGAAGTCTTGAGGCTACTGTAAGAATAAGACTGAAAACCAGAGGCAAGAGGCTTAAGTCCAAATCCTGAGAACACCAGAGAACTCCTGACTCCAGGGAACATTAATCGATAGGAGTGCATCCAAAAGCCTCCATACCTACACTGAAACCAAGCTCCACCCAAGAGCCAACAAGTCCCAGAGTAAGACATACCACAGAAATTCTCCAGCAGTGAAGGAACATAGCCCTGAGCTTCAATATACAGGCTGCCCAAAGTCACACCAAACCCATAGATCCCTCAAAACTCACTATTGCACACTCCATTGCACTCCAGAGAGAAGAAATCAAGCTCCACCCACCAGAACACCGATGCAAGCTTCCCTACCAGGAAACCTTGACAAGCCACCCGTCCAACCCCACCCACAGCAAGGAACCTCCACAATAAAGAGGAACCACAAACTGCCAGAGTATAGAAAGGGCACCTCAAACACAGCAATATAAACAAGATGAAAAAGCAGAGAAATACTCAGCAGGTAAAAGAACAGGATAAATAACCACCAAACCAAACAAAAGAGGAGGAGATAGGGAGTCTAACTGAAAAAGAACTTATAATAATGAGAGTAAAAATGATCCAAAATCTTGAAAACAAAATGGAGTTACAGATAAACAGCCTGGAGAAAAGTGGAGAAGATGCAAGAAAGGTTTAACAAGGACCTAGAAGAAATAAAAAAGAGTCAATCATAATGAATAGTGCAATGAATGAGATAAAAAACACTCTGGAGGGAACCAACAGTAGAATAACAGAGGCAGAAGATAGGATAAGTGAGGTAGAAGATACAATGGTAGAAATAAATGAAGCAGAGAGGAAAAAGGAAAAAAAGAATTAAAAGAAATGAGGACAACATCAGAGATCTCTGAAACTTTGTTAAATGCCCCAACATTCGAATCATAGGAGTCCCAGAAGAAGAAGACAAAAAGAAAGGCCATGAGAAAATACTTGAGGAGATAATAGTTGAAAACTTCCCTAAAATGGGGAAGGAAATAATCACCCAAGTCCAAGAAACCCAGAGTCCCAAACAAGATAAAACCAATGTGAAACACCCCAAGACACATATTAATTAAATTAACAACAATAAAACACAAATAACAAATATTAAAAGCAGTAAGGGAAAAACAACAAATAACACACAAGGGGATTCCATAAGGATAACAGTTGATCTTTCAAGAGAAACTCTTCAGGACAGAAGGGAATGACAGGACATAATTAAAATAATGAAAGAGAAAAACCTACAACCCAGATTACTGAACCGAGCAAGGATCTCATGCAAATATAAAGGATAAATCAAAAGCTTTACAGACAAGCAAAAGCTGAGAGAATTCAGCACCACCAAACCATCTCTTCAACAAATGTTAAAGGATCTTCTCTAGAAAGGAAACAGAGAAAGGGTGTATAAACTCGAACCCAAAACAATAAAGTAAATGGCAATGAGATCATACTAATCAATAATTACCTTAAATATAAATGGGCTGAATGCCCCAACCAAAAGACAAAGCCTGGCTGAATGTGTACAAAAACAAGGCCCCTAAATATGTTGTCTACAAGAGACCCACCTCAAAACAAGGGAAGTATACAGACTGAAAGTGAAGGACTGGAAAAAAAATATTTCACCCAAATAGAGACCAAAAGAAAGCAGGAGTAGCAATACTCATATCAGATAAAATGGACTTTAAAATAAAGGCTGGGAAAAGAGACAAAGAAGGGCACTACATAATGATCAAAGGATCAATCCAAGAAGAAGATATAACAATTATAAATATATATGCACCCAACATAGGAGCACCACAATATATAAGGCAAATGCTAACAAGTATGAAAGGAGAAATTAACAATAACACAATAATAGTGGGAAACTTTAATATCCCACTCACACCTATGGATAGATCAACTAAACAGAAAATTAACAAGGAAACACAGACTTTAAATACTACAATAAATCAGTTAGACCAAATTTATATCTATAGGACATTTCACCCCAAAACAATGAATTTCATCTTTTTCTCAAGGGCACATGGAACCTGCAGCAGGATAGATCTCATCCTGGGCCATAAACCTAGTCTTGTTAAATTAAAAAAATAAATAAATAAAATGAAATCATTCCAAGCATCTTTTCTGACCACAATGCAGTAAGATTAGATCTCAATTACAGGAGAAAAACTATTAAAAATTTCAACATATGAAGGCTGAACAACATGCTGCTGAATAACCAACAAATCACAGAAGAAATTTAAAAAAAAAATCAAAATATGTGTAGAAATGAATGAAAACGAAAGCACAACAAACCAAAACCTATGGGACACTGTAAAAGCAGTGCTAAGGAGACAGTTCATAGCAATACAGGCATACCTCGAGAAACAAGAAAAAAGTCAAATAAATAACCTAACTCTACACCTAAAGCAACTAGAAAAGGAAGAAATGAAGAACCCCAGGGTTAGTAGAAGGAAAGAAATCTTAAAATTTGGGGCAGAAATAAATGCAAAAAAAAAAAAAAAAGACAATAGCAAAAATCTATAAAGGTAAAAGCTGGTTCTTTGAGGAGATAAATAAAATTGACAAATCATTAGTCAGATTCATCAGGAAACAAAGGGAGAAGAATCAAATCAACAAAATTAGAAATGAAAATGGGGTAGTCACAAGAGAAAACAGATAAATACAAAAGATCATAAGAGACTACTGTCAACAACTATATGCAAATAAAATGGACCATGTGGAAGAAATGGACAAATTCTTAGAAAAGTGTAACTTTCCAAAATTGAACCAGGAAGAAATATAAAATCTTAATAGACCCATCACAAGCATGGAAATCAAAATTGTAATCAGAAATCTCCCAGCAATCAAAAGCCCAGGGCCAGACGGCTTCACAGCTGAATTCTACCAAAAATTTAGAGAAGAGCTGACACTTATTCTACTCAAACTCTTCCAGAAAATTGCAGAGCAAGGTAAACTTCCAAACTCATTCTATGAGGCCACTGTCACCCTAATTCGAAAACCAGAAAAATATGTCACAAAAAAAGAAAACTACAAGCCAATATCGCTGATGAACATAGATGCAAAAAATCCTTAACAAAATTCTAGCAAACAGAATCCAACAACATATTAAAGAGATCATACATCATGACCAAGTGGGCTTTATCCCAGAGATGCACAGATTCTTCAATATCCACAAATCAATCAATGTAATACACCACATTAAAAAATTGAAAAAAAAAGCCATATGATTATCTTAATAGATGCTGAGGAACCTTTGACAAAATTCAGCATCCATTTATGATAAAAACCATCCAGAAAGCAGGACTAGAAAGAAAATACCTCATCATAATAAAAGCTACATATGACAAACCAAGAGCAAAAGTTATCCTCAATTTTGAAAATTTGAAACATTTCCCCTAAAGTCAGGAACAAGCCAAGGTGCCCACTCTCACCACTACTATTCAACATAGTTTTGGAAGTTTTGGCAGCAGCAATCAGAGTAGAAAAAGAAATAAAAAGAATCCAGATTGGAAAAGAAGAAGTAAAACTCTCACTGTTTGCAGATGATATGATCCTCTACATAGAAAACCCTAAAGATTCCACCAGAAAATTACTAGAGCTAATCAGTGAATATAGTAAAGTTGCAGGATATAAAATTAACACAAATAAATCCATTGCATTCCTATACACTAACAATGAGAAAACAGAGATATTAAGGAAACAATTCCATTCACCTTTGCAATGAAAGAATTACATACTTATGAATATATCTACCTAAAAAACAAAAGACCTATATATAGAAAACTATAAAACACTAATGAAAGAAATCAAATAGGACACAACAGATGGAGAAATATACCATGCTCATGGACTGGAAGAATCAATATAGTGAAAATGAGTATACCACCCAAAGCAATCAACAGATTCAGTGCAATCCCTATTAATCTGTCAACAATATTTTTCACAGAACTAGAACAAATAATTTCACATTTTGTATGGAAATACAAAAAAAAAAAAAAAAAAACGAATAGCCAAAGCATTATTGAGAAAGAATAGAACTGGAGGAATCAACCTTCCTGACTTCTGGCTATACTTCAAAGCTACAATCATGAAGACAGTATGGTACTGGCACAAAGACAGAAATATAGATCAATGGAACAAAATAGAAAGCCCAGGACATGGAAGCAACCTAGATGTCCATCAGCAGATGCATGGATAAGAATGCTGTGGTACAGATACACAATGGAGTATTACTCAGCCATTAAAAATAATACATTGGAATCAGTTCTAATGAGGTGGATGAAACTGGAGTCTATTATACAGAGTGAAGTAAGCCAGAAAGAAAAACACCAATACAGTATACTAATGCATATATATGGAATTTAGAAAGATGGTAATGATAATCCTGTATGCGAGACAGCAAAAGAGACACAGATGTATAGAACAGTCTTTTGGACTCTGTGGGAGAGGGAGAGGGTGGCACAATTTGTGGGAATGGCCCTGAAACATGTATAATATCATATAAGAAATTAATCGCCAGTCCAGGTTTGATAAAGGATGCTTGGGGGTAGTGCACTGGGATGACCCGGAGGGATGGTACGGGGATGGAGGTGAGAGTGGGGTTCAGGATGGAGAACATACGTACACCCGTGGAGGAGGATTCATGTTGATGTGTGGCAGAACCAATACAATATGGTAAAGTAAAAAAAAAAAAAAAAAGAAAGAAAAAAAGAAAAAAGATCCTACATGACATGTGGCACAGCCAAATAATTGAAATTGGGTCTTTAAATAAAACTAAAAAGAACAAAAATAATAATGTAATCATTGAACATTTAAATTGTTTCCAATTTTCTCATTATTGTAGTTTATTGTTCAGTGCAATTCATGTATATAATTCTTTCTACTAATGGTTCTTTCCTTAAAGTATTTATATATTCCAAAAATTAGAAATATTATAAAAAAAAAAAAGAAAGCCCAGAGATAAATCCACACACCCATGAACACCTTATCTTTGACAAAGGAGGCAAGAATATACAATGGAGAAAAGACAATCTCTTTAACAAGGAGTGCTGGGAAAACTGGTCAAACACTTGTAAAAGAATGAAACCAGAACACTTTCTAACAGCATACACAAAAATAAATTCAAAATGGATTAAATATCTAAATGTAAGACCAGAAACTATAAAACTCCTAGAGGAAAACATAGGCAAAACACTCTCTGACATAAATCACAGCAGGATCCTCTATTATCCACCTCCCAGAATATTGGAAATAAAAACAAAAATAAACAAATGAGACCTAATTAAACTTAAAAGCTTTTGCACCATGAAGGAAACTTTAACCAAGGTGAAAAGACAGCCTTCAGAATGGGAGAAAATTGTAGCAAGCCAAGGAACTGACATAGAATTAATCTCTAAAAATATACAACCCTGTATGCGACACAGCAAAAGAGACACAGATGTATAGAACAGTCTTTTGGACTCTGTGGGAGAGGGACAGGGGGATGATTTTTGAGAATGGCATTAAAACATGTATAATATCATATAAGAAATGAATCGCCAGTCCAGGTTTGATGCAGGATACAGGAAGCTTGGGGCTGGTACACTGGGATGACCCAGAGGGATGGTATGGGGAGGAAGATGGGAGGGGGATTCAGGATGGGGAACACGTGTACACCTGTGGCAGATGCATGTTGATGTATGGCAAAACCAATACAATATGGTAAAGTAAAAATAAATAAATAAATAAATAAATAAAAATAAAATAAAATAAAAAATATATATATACAAGCAGCTCAATTCCAGAAAAATAAACGACCCAATTAAAAAATGGGCCAAAGAACTAAACAGACATTTCTCCAAAGAAGACATACAGATTGCCAGCAAATACATGAAAACATGCTTAACATCACTCATTCTCAGAGAAATGCAAATCAAAACCACAATGAGGTACCATTTCACACCAGCCAGAATGGCTGCGATCCAAAAGTCTCCAAACAATAAATGCTGGAGAGGGTGTGGAGAAAAGGGAACCCTCTTTCACTGTTGGTGGGAATGGAAATTAGTCCAGCCAATATGGAGAACAGTGTGGAGATTCCTTAAAAAACTGGAAATAGAACTTCCATATGACCCAGCAATCCCACTGCTGGGCATACAGACCGAGGAAACCAGAATTGAAAGAGACACGTGTACCCCAATGTTCATTGCAGCACTGTTTACAATAGCCAGGACATGGAAGCAACCTGGATGTCCATCAGCAGGTGAATGGATAAGAAAGCTGTGGTACATATACACAATAGAATATTACTCAGCCATTAAAAATAATACATTTGAGTCAATTCTAATGAGGTGGATGAAACTGGAGCCTTTATACAGAGTTAAGTAAGCCAGAAAGAAAAACACCAATACAGTATACTAATGCATATACATGGAATTTAGAAAGATGGTAACCACAACATTATATGCTAGATAGCAAAAGAGACACAGATGTATAGAATAGTCTTTTGGACCCTGGGAGAAGGTGAGGGTGGGTTGATTTGAGAGAATGGCATTGAAACATGTATATTATCATATGTGAAATAGTTTGCCAGTCTAGGTTCGATACATGAGACAGGGTGCTCAGGGCTGGTGCACTGGGATGACACAGAGGGATGGTATGAGGAGGGAGGTGGGAGGGTGTTTCAGGATGGTGAACACATGTACCCCTATGGCTGATTCATGTCAATGTATGGGAAAAACCACTACAATATTGTAAAATAATTAGCCTCCTTATTTAAAATAAATAAATTAAAAAACAACAACAAAATAAATGTACAAGTCCATTTTTGTTCTCCTTATAATTGAATAAATGTCACTTAAAAAAAAAAAAAAAAAAAAAACCTGAGGAGAGCAAAGATAGAGAAGGTGTTGATGGATGTGGAGTTGATCTCTCTTCATGGATGATCCAAGAATACGTGAACAAATGCAACAGCTTTCACAGAACACGAACTAAATATTAGCAGAAGTCTCAATTACAGGAAAGAATGATATGGATGCATGCATAACCGGGTATAATGAAAGAAAGAAGGGAAAAGGAGGAACAGAGTAAGCAGGATTTGACCTGGAACTGGCAGTGGAGGAACTGAAGCACTGGCTTGCTATTTCCTTCTCACGGGGATCTTCCTGACACAGGGGCTGAACCTGAGTCTCCTGCATTGCAGGCAGATTCTTCTCTGTATGAGCCACCAGGGAAGCCCCAGACAGGGATGTATATCCACTAGTATGCATGGTGGCTGGGAGCTGTTTGTGTGGGGATTGGAGAACAATCCCTGAGCAAGGACTGCTGTTGGCTATGGTGAGAAAGCTTGACGGAATGGGAACAAGGAAATCCACAACAGGGAAGATCTTTGGAGGAAAACCAGGTGGCCGTGGAAACAGGGTGCTGAGTCACACACAGCATGTGGAGCCACTATTGTAGACTCTCTCATCCTTCCCCAAGTGCCAGCACTTGCAGGTGAGCAATGAAGAAATACCCTAGCCAGAGCTGCCCTTTGAGCGCATGATGCACTGAGGGTTAGAGATAGAAGGGGCAGGGTAGCCCTCTAGACACCATCTGCCAGAGGTTATAAAAGACTTCTAATAGAGCCATATGTCTTGTGCCAATGGCCACTGGCCTCTCTGTGCACCAGATGCACAGAGAAGAGTCCCCATGATCCAAGCAGCCACACTACCTCTTCACCCTATACTCACTGGAGCATCCCCAGGTCTTCCAGGGCAACCTCAGGAGCACACACCTGTGGATGGCCCATATCCAGAGGTGGGGATAAAACCACAATTGAGCTCCAGAGTCAGAATGACTAAGGAAGAGGAAAAAAAGTTTTCCATCAACTGCAAAATCTGCAAATTAAATCCACACATTCAATTAAATGGAGCTCATCCTTATGGCAGAAAGTGAAGAGGAACTAAAAAGCCTCTTGATGAAAGTGAAAGTGGAGAGTGAAAAAGTTGGCTTAAAGCTCAACATTCAGAAAACGAAGATCATGGCATCTGGTCCCATCACTTCATGGCAAATAGATGGGGAAACAGCGGAAACAGTGTCAAAATTTATTTTTTTGGGGTTCCAAAATCACTGCAGATGGTGACTGCAGCCATGGAATTAAAAGACGCTTACTCCTTGGAAGGAAAGTTATGACCAACTTAGATAGCATATTCAAAAGCAGAGACATTACTTTGCCAACAAAGGTCCGTCTAGTCAAGGCTATGGTTTTTCCTGTGGTCATGTACGGATGTGAGAGTTGGACTGTGAAGAAGGCTGAGCGCTGAAGAATTGATGCTTTTGAGCTGTGGTGTTGGAGAAGACTCTTGAGAGTCCCTTGGACTGCAAGGAGATCCAACCAGTCCATTCTGAAGATCAGCCCTGGGATTTCTTTGAAGGGAATGATGCTGAAGCTGAAACTCCAGTACTTTGGCCACCTCATGCGAAGAGTTGACTCATTGGAAAAGACTCTGATGCTGGGAGGGATTGGGGGCAGGAGGAGAAGGGGAAGACAGAGGATGAGATGGCTGGATGGCATCACTGACTCGATGGACGTGAGTCTGAGTGAAATCCGGGGGCTGGTGATGGACAGGGAGGCCTGGTGTGCTGCGATTCATGGGGTTGCAAAGAGTCGGACACGACTGAGTGAGTGAACTGAACTGAACTGAACTGTGTCTATGGAATAGATAAACAGGCAATGAAGGTTCCCACAAAAAAAGATGCTCTGTCTCTGGCAGCTGTGGACATTGGAGGCAAGCACACCTGGAAATGCATCAAGATTAGAGTCTGAGCTGTCATCACACCATGTCCAGAGACCAGCCCTTTTCAGCATTGGAGGTATAACCCCTAGGGAGAAATAAGCTGGCTGTGGTTCAGAGCAAGGGCAAGGACATTGATAGCCAAGATCCTAGGAAAACATTTATTGCTATTTTTTTTCTGTTTGGATTAATTCTGTTAGTTATTTCTCTATTTTTTTTTTTTCTATTTAGGCTTTTAGCTAATTTTTACTCATAATTTCATTTCTTTTTTATATGTTTATACTTCTGCTTTGGCTATCTGCTGTTCTGTTTTTTTTTTTTTTTCCTTTGCTTGTTTTGCTATTTTTTCTTTAATATATACAGCTTTTTATAAAATATACTTCTAATGTCGCTTTTCTATTTTTTCAAATTTTTTGTCTTTTTGTTGTTGTTGTCTTCATCTTATTTTTTAATTGACACACTGCTTTGATTTCTTTGTTTTGTGTTTTAGTCACTTCTATTTTAATTGGTTGATTATTTCTGGTTTCTTTTGTTTGATGGGTCACTGTCTTGTACTTTTTTTTCTTAGGTCTGTTTTGGTTTCCTGTGTGTGTCTGTGTGTTCCTTTGTTGTTGTTGTTTATATTTATCTGATTTTTCTTTTAACATTTGTCTAGATTTTTTTTCATTGTTGTTTTTGTTTTTAAAATCCTCTTTATTGCCATGACAAATGGGTTGTGGGGTCTTGTTCCCTGGCTGGAAGTCGGGTCTGAGCCTCTGGGGTGGGAGCACTGAGTCCAGGATGCTAGGCCACCAAAGAACTCTTGATCCCAGGCAGTATTAATCAATTATAACTCACACCAAGGTCTCTACATAAATAAAAGGTTGATATCACCCAACTGCCTGCAGCACCAAGTGCTAGAAACGTCACTCAAATAACAAATAAGAAAGCAACACAAACCCAGTTATGAGAAGATAGACTGCCCACAGACACACCAAAATGCACAGCCTTGAATGGCCCTGCCCATCAGAGGGAATCCTAAAAGAAATCAACCCTGAATATTCATTGGAAGGACAGATGAAGAGGCTGAAAGTCCAATACTTTCCCCACCTGATGCAAAGAGCCAATTCAATTCACTGGAAAAGAACCCATGCTTGGGAAGTTTGAAGGCAAAAGGAGAAGCAGGTGGCAGAAAGATGAGATGGTTAGGTAGCATCATCAATTCAATGAACATGAATTTGAGCAAATTCCAGGAGATAATGATTGACAGGGGAGCCTGTCATGTGGGGTCCCTGAGTCAGACTAGACTTAGTGACTGAATAACAACAAAAATCAGAGCAAGAAAACTCAATTCTACCCATCAAAATGCAGGGACAAGTCCCTCCCAACAAGAAACCTGTACAAGTTACTGAACCAACCTCAACCACTGGAGACATAGACCAGAAGCAAGAATAAATATGACCCAATATTCTGGAGAAAAGAGACACACTGAGTTAAACCAAATGAAAAGACAGGAAAAATATTGTACTGATGAAATAAAAAGGTAAAAACTTAAAAGGAAAAATAAATGAAGAGGAAATAGACAAAAGAGCCAAAAAAGAATTCAGAATAAATGATAATAAAGATCATCCAAAATCTCAAAAATAGAATTGGAAAAGTGCAAGAATTATTCAACACATTTAACAAGGACCTAGAAGAAACAAAGAATAAATCAACATTAATGAACAGCACAATTACTGAAATTAAAAATACTCTGAAGGAGGTAATCAATAGCAGCATAACTGAGGCAGAAGAATGAATAAGTGAGCTGGAGGACAGAATTATTTGAATATCTACTACAGAGTGAAATAAGGAAAAAAAAAAAAAAAACGACTGAATAGAATTGAAGGTAGACTCAGAGACCTCTGAGACAATATTTAACACATCAATATTTTAATTATAGGGTTCCCAGAAGAAGAGAGAAGGCCTGAGAAATCATTTGAGATGATTATACTTGAAAACTTTCCTAATATGGGAAAGGAAACAGCCATACAATCCAGGAAGCACACAGAGTCCCATACAGGATAAACCAAAGGAGAAATACACCATGACACATATTAACCAAACTAACAAAAATTAAACACACTCAAAAATATATTAGAAGTAGCAAGGGAAGAGCTGATCTTTCAGCAGAAACTGCAGACTGTAATGAAGTGGCAGGATATATTTAAAGTAATGAAAGGGAAAAATCTAAAAACAGGATTTTCTAGTAGCAAGGATCTTATTGAAAACTGGTGGATAAAACAAAAGCTTTACAAGCAAGCAAAAGTTAAGAAAATTCAGCACTACCAAATCAGCTTTACAACAAATTCTAAAGGGAATTCTCTAGGCAGGAAACACAAGAAACAGATCTTCCAAAACTAACTGAAAACAATTGAGAAACTGTCAATAAGAAAATATATATCAGTTATTATTTTAAATGTAAATGGATTAAATGTTTCCACCTAAAGACACAGGCTGGTTTAATGGATACAAACATAAGACCTATGTATATGTTGTCTACAAGAGACCCACTTCAAGGGACAATTACAGACTTAAAGTGAGAGGATGGGAAAAGATATTCCATGCAAATGGAAATCAAAATAAAGCTAGAGTAGCAAATCTTGTATCAGATAAAATTGACTTTAAATAAAGAATATTACTAGAGATGAGTAAGATCACTACATAATGTTCAAGGGCTCAATTCAGGAAGAGGACATAAAAAATTGTAAATATCTAAGCCCGCAACATAGGAGAAGCTCAATTCACAAGGCAAATGCTAGCAGGCATAAAAGATAAAATTAACAGTAACACAAAATAGTTGGAGATTTCAACATACTACTTACACCAATGAACAGATCATCCAGACATAAAATTAAGAATGAAACAAAAGCCTAAATGACACATCACACCACAAGGATCTAATTGATATCTAAAGAAATACAACCCAAAAACACAGAATGCACTTTTTTTTTTTTTTCACAAGTACACACAGAACATTCCTCGGAATAGGTCACATCTTAGATAACAAAGCAATCCTCAGTACATTTCATTTCAGTTCAGTCGCTCAATCATGTACGACTCTTTGCGAACCCATGAACTGCAGCACGCCAGGCCTCCCTGTCCATCACCAACTCCCAGAGTCCACCCAAACCCATGTCAGTTGAGTCAGTAATGCCATCCAACCACCTCATCCTATGCCGTCCCCTTCTTCTATCGCCTTCAATCTTTTCCAGCATCACGTTTTTTTCCAATGAGTGAGCTCTTCGCATCAGGTGGCCAAAGTATTGGAATTTCAGCTTCAACATCAACCTTCCAATGAACACCCAGGACTTATCTCCTTTAGGATGGACTGGTTGGATCTCCTTGCAGTCCAAGGGACTCTCAAGAGTCTTCTCAAACACCACAGTTCAAAAGCATCAATTCTTCGGCACTCAGCTTTCTTTATAGCCTAACTCTCACATCCATACATGACCATTGGAAAGACCATAGCCTTGACTAAATGGATCATTGTTGACAAAGTAATGTCTCTTCTTTTTAATATGCTGTCTTTGTTGGTCATAACTTTCCTTCAAGGAGTAAACGTCTTTTAATTTCACAGCTGCAATCAACATCTGCAGTGATTTGGGAGCCCAGAAAAATAAAGTCAGCCACTGTTTCCACTGTTTCCACTGTTTCCCTATCTATTTGCCATGAAGTGATGGGACCAGATGCCATGATCTTCGTTTTCTTAATACTGAACTTTAAGCCAACTTTTCCACTCTCCTCTTTCACTTTCATCAAGAGGCTCTTTAGTTCTTCACTTTCTGCCATAAGGGTGGTTTCATCTGCATATCTGAGGTTACTGATATTTCTTCCAGCAATCTTGTTTCCAGCTTGTGTTTCTTCCAGCCCATCGTTTCTCATGATTTACTCTTCATATAAGTTAAATAAGTAGGGTGACAATATACAGCCTTGGCATACTCCTTTTCCTACTTGGAACCAGTCTTTTGTTCCATGACCAGTTCTAACTATTGCTTCCTGACCTGCATACAGATTTCTCAAGAGGCAGATCATGTGGTCTGGTATTCCCATCTCTTTCAGAATTTTCCACAGGTTATTGTGATCCACACAGTTAAAAGCTTTGGCACAGTGAATAAAGTGGAAATAGATGTTTTTCTGGAACTCTCTTGCATTTTCCGTAATCCAGCAGATGTTGGAAATTTGTACTCTGGTTGCTCTGCCTGTTTTAAAACCAGCTCGAACATCTGGAAGTTAACGGTTTGCTTATAGCTGAAGCCTGGCTTGGAGAATTTTAAGCATCATTTTACTAGTGTGTGAGATGAGTGCAATTGTGCGGTAGTTTGATTATTCTTTGGCATTGCCTTTCTTTGGGATTGAAATGAAAACTGACATTTTCCAGTCCTGTGGCCACTGCTGAGTTCTCCATGTTTTCTGGCATATTGAGTTCAGCACTCACAGCATCATCTTTCAGGATTTGAAATAGCTCATCTGGAATTCCATCACTTCCACTAGCTTTGTTCATAGTGATGCTTTCTAAGGCCCACTTGACTTCACATTCCAGGATGTCTGGCTCTAGGTGAGTGATCACACCATTATGATTATCTGGGTCATGAAAATATTTTTTGTACAGTTCTTCTGTGTATTCTTGCCACTTCTTAATTTCTTCTGCTTCTGTTTGGTCTATGCCAGTTCTGTCCTTTATTGAGCCCATCTTTGCATGAAATGTTCCTTTGGTATCTCTAATGTTCTTGAAGATATCTCTAGTCTTTCCTGTTCTGTTGTTTTCCTCTATTTATTTGCATTGATCTCTGAGGAAGACTTTCTTATCTCTCCTTGCTATTCTTTGGAACTCTGCATTCAAATGGATATATCTTTCCTTTTCCCCTTTGCTTTTCACTTCCCCTCTTTCCACAGCTATTTGTAAGCCCTCCTCAGACAGCCATTTTACTTTTTTGCATTTCCTTTTCTTGGGGATCGTCTTGATTCGTGTCTCCTGTACAATGTCACAAACCGCCATCCGTAGTTCATTAGGTAGTCTGCCTATCAGATCTAGTCCCTTAAATCTATTTCTCACTTCCACTGTATAATCATAAGGGATTTGATTTAGGTCATACCTGAATGGTCTAGTGGTTTTCTCCACCTTCTTCAATTTCAGCCTGAATTTGGCAATAAGGAATTCATGATCTGAGCCAGTCAGCTCCCAGTCTTGATTTGCTGACTGTATAGAGCTTCTCCATTTTTGGCTGCAAAGAATATAATCAATCTGATTTCAGTGTTGACCATCTGGTGATGTCCATGTGTAGATGTCCTTGTGTTGTTAGAAGAGGGTGTTTGCTATGACCAGTGTGTTTAAAAAAATTGAAATAGTATGAGTTAACCTTTCTGTCCACAACACTGTGAGATTAGACATACATTACAAAAAAATGCAAAATAATACAAAAACTAAACAACACAATTCTAAGTAATCAAGTTGCCACCTATTTAATGAAAGAGGAAGTTAAAACATAACCAGAAACAAACGTCAGTGGAAACACCATGCCTCAAAATCTATAGGATGCACCAAAGGCAATTCTATGATGGAAGTTTATGGCAATACAACCCTAAATTAAGCAGTGGAAACAATCATCAGTTGAACAACTTAACATTACACCTAAAGCAACTGGAAAGAAAAGGAAAATCCATTTACAAAGCTAGTAAAGAAAAGAAAATAAATCTAAAAAAAAAGCATAACTGAAATAAATCAAAAGAAATGAAGAAAAGGATAGCAAAGATAAAAAAAAAAAATCTAAAATCTGGCTGTTTGAGAAGATAAACAAAATTGACAAACTATTAGCCAAACTCATCAAGAAAAAAAGACAACCCAAGTCTGTAAAATTAGAAATGAAAAATGGAAGTCATAAGAAACACTGCAAAATTACAAAGGATTACAACAGATGACTGCAAGCAATATATGCCAGTAAAATGAACAACCTGGAAAAAATGTGCAAATGCCTACCTTTCAAGACTGAACCAGGAAGAAATAGAAATTATGAGGAAACCAATAACAAGGATTAAATCAAAATGGTGATCAAAAATCTTCCAACACACTAAAGCCCAGGGCCAAGTGGGTTCACAGGCTAATTCTATCTAATGTTTAGAGAAGAGCTAACATGTATCCTTCTTAATCTGTTAAAAAAAAATTCAGAGTGAAGAACCCTCCAAAACTCATTCTATAAGGCTGCTATCACCCTGACACTAAAACTTGACAAAGATATGAGAAAGAAAAATTAATGGCCAATATCACTGATGAAAATAGATGCAAAAGTCATAAAAAAAAATCTAGGAAAAGGGATTCTAAAATACATTAAAAGGATCATACATCATGATCAAGTAAGGTTTATGCCAGGAATGCAAGCATTCTTAAATATACAGAAATCAATTAATATGGCATATCATATTGACAAGTTGACATATGAAAACCATAAGATAATCTCAGTAGATGCAGAGAAAGCTTTGGACAAAATTCCACACTCATTTATGACCAAAAAAAAAAAAAATACTCTATAGAAAATGGGCATAGAAGGACCATACTTCAACCTAATGAATGTTATATATGACAAACCCACAGCAAATATTACTCTCAATGGTGAAAATACTGAAAACATTTCCTCTAAGATCAGGAACAAGACAAGGTTGCCCACTCTCGCTATTATTCAACATAGTTCTAGAATCCTAGCCATGGCAATCAGAGAAGAAATGAAAGGAATCCAGATTGGAAAAGTAGAACTATAATTCTCACAATATGCAGATGAAATCATACGACACATTTGTTGTGATTTTAGTTGATATGTCATGTCTGACTCTTTTATGACACCACAGACTGGAGCTCTCCAGGCTCCCCCACCCATGGGATTGCCCAGGCAAAAATACTGAAGCAGTTTGCCATTTTCTTTACCAAAGGATCTTTTTGACCCAGGGAGTGAGCCTACTTCTGCATTTGCAGGCAGATTCTTTATTACTGATCCACCAGAGAAGCCTGATACTAACACATAGAAAACTCTGAAAAAATCAACAGAATTTACTAGGTCTAACCCATGAATTTGATAAAATTGCAGGAAACAAAATTGATAAGCAGAAATTCCTGGCATTCCTGCATACTAAAAACAAAAAGTCAGAAAAATAAATTAAGGAAGCAATCTCATTCACCACTGTAATATAAAAGAATAAAATACATAGGAATAAACCTACCTAAGGACACAGAAGTATGTACTCAGAAAGCTATATGACAATGATGAAATAAATAAAAGGTAACATAAGCAGATGAACAGATACAGCATGCTGGTGGGTTGTAAGAATCAATATTGTACAATGACTATAATGCCCAAACAATCTACAGATTCAATGCAATCCCTATGAAATTATCAATGCCATTTTTCACAGAAATAGAACAATTTTTATTTATTTTTATTTTTTTACAATTTGTATGAAAACAGAAAAGACCATGAAGAGCCAAAGGAATGTTGAGAAAGAAAAACGAACCTGGAACAATCAGTCTTCTTAACTTCTGACTATGCTACAAAGCTACAGTAATCAGGATAGTATGATATTGACAGAAAATCAGCAATACCAATTAATAAAACAGGATATTATAAAGCCTAGAGAAAGACCCACACATCAATGATCACCTAGTCTTTGATAAAGAAGGCAAGAACATACAATGATGAAAAGACAGTCTCTTCAATAAGTGGTACTGAGAAAACCGGACAGCTACATGCAAAGGAATGAAAATAGACTACTTTCTAACACCATACACAAACATAAAATCAAGGTGGATTAAAGATCTAAATGTAAGGCTGAAACTATAAAATTCTTAGAGGAACACATAGGCAGAACACTCGTGGATATAAATTGCATCAAGATCTTCTTTGACCCACCTCTAGAATAATGGAAATTAAAAAAAAAAAAAAAAAAAAAACGGAACCCGATTAAACATAAAAGTTTTTGCATAGCAAAGGAAGCTAGAAAGAAGATGAAAAGATAACTCTCCATATGGGGAAAATAATTACAAATCAAGCAACAGACAAATGATTAAACTCAAAAGTATATAAGCAGTTTATGTCACTCAATTTCAGAAAAACAATACACTAAAAAATAGCAAACATACCTGTGGCTGATTCATGTTGATGTATGCCAAAAACCATCACAATATTGTAGAGTAATTATCCTCCAATTAAATAAATTAATTAATTTAAAAAAATAAGAGAAAAAAAAAATTAGGAGACCTAAACAGTTGAGCTATTTCAAATCCTGAAAGATGATGCTGTGAAAGTGCTGCACTCAATATGCCAGCACATTTGGAAAATTCAGCAGTGGCCACAGGACTGGAAAAGGTCAGTTTTCATTCCAATCCCAAAGAAAGGTAATGCCAAAGAATTCTCAAACTACCACACAATTGCACTCATCTCACATGCTAGTAAAGTAATGCTCAACATTCTCCAAGCCAGGCTTCAGCAATATCTGAACCGTGAACTTCCTGATGTTCAAGCTGGTTTTAGAAAAGGCAGAGGAACCAGAGATTAAATTGCTAACATCTGCTGGATCATGGAAAAAGCAAGAGAGTTCCAGAAAAACACCTATTTCAGCTTTATTGACTATGCCAAAGCCTTTGACTTTGTGGATCACAATAAACTGTGGAAAATTCTTCAAGAGATGGGAATACCAGACCACGTGATCTGCCTCTTGAGAAATCTGTATGCAGGTCAGGAAGCAACAGTTAGGACTGGGCATGGAACAACAGACTGGTTCCAAATAGGAAAAGGAGTACGTCAAGGCTGTATATTGTCACCCTGCTTATTTAACTTATATGCAGAGTACATCATGAGAAACGCTGGACTGGAAGAAGCACAAGCTGGAATCAAGATTGCCGGGACAAATATCAGTAACCTCAGATATGCAGATGACACCACCGTTATGGCAGAAAGTGAAGAGGAACTAAGAAGCCACTTGATGAAAGTGAAAGAGGAGAGTGAAAAAGTTGGCTTAAAGCTCAACATTCAGAAAACGAAGATCATGGCATCCAGTCCCATCACTTCATGGGAAATAGATGGGGAAACAGTGGAAACAGTGTCAGACTTTATTTTGGGGGGCTCCAAAATGACTGCAGATGGTGACTGCAGCCATGAAATTAAAAGACGCTTACTCCTTGGAAGGAAAGCTATGACCAACCTAGATAGCATATTCAAAAGCAGAGACATTACTTTGCCAACAAAGGTCCGTCTAGTCAAGGCTATGGTTTTTCCTGTGGTCATGTACGAATGTGAGAGTTGGACTGTGAAGAAGGCTGAGTGCTGAAGAATTGATGCTTTTGAACTGTGGTGTTGGAGAAGACTCTTGAGAGTCCCTTAAACTGCAAGGAGATCCAACCAGTCCATTCTGAAGGAGATCAGCCCTGGGATTTCTTTGGAGGGAATGATGCTGAAGCTGAAACTCCAGTACTATGGCCACCTCATGCGAAGAGCTGACTCATTGGAAAAGACTCTGATGCTGGGAGGGATTGAGGGCAGGAGGAGAAGGGGACGCCAAAGGATGAGATGGCTGGATGGCATCACTGACTTGATGGACTTGAGTCTGAGTGAACTCCGGGAGTTGGTGATGGACAGGGAGGCCTGGTGTGCTGCAATTCATTGTGTTGCAAAGAGTTGAACACGACTGAGTGACTGAACTGAACTGAAACGGACATATCTCCAAAGAAACCATATGGATGACCTACAAACACAAGAAAATGTGCTCAACATTGCTTGTTGTTGGAAAAAATTTAAATCAACACTACAATGAGGTATCACCTCACACCAGTCCAAATGACCATCATCAAAAAAAAAAAAAAAAAATCTTCAAACAGTAAATACTGGAGAGGATGTGAAGAAAAGGGAACCCTCTTGCACTGTCGGTGGTAATATATTTGTTACAGCTATTATAGAGAACAGAATGGAGATTTCCTAACAAACTGGGAGTAAAACTTTCATGTGACCCAGCAATCCCACTACTGGGCATATACCCTGAGAAAACCATAATTCAAAAAGACACATGTACCACAGTATTCATTACAGTACTATTTGCAATAGCCAGGCTTCAGCAATATGTAAACCGTGAACTTCCAGGTGTTCAAGCTGGTTTTAGAAAAGGCAGAGGAACCAGAGATCAAATTGCCAACATCCGCTGGATCATGGAAAAGGGAAGAGAGTTCTGGAAAAAACATATATTTCTGCTTTATTGACTATGCCAAAGCCTTTGACTGTGTGGATCACAATAATCTGTGGAAAATTCTTCAAGAGATGGGAATACCAGTCCACCTGACCTGCCTCTTGAGAAACCTATATGCAGGTCAGGAAGCAACAGTTAGAACTGGATATGGCACACAGACTGGTTCCAAATAGGAAAAGATGTACGTCAAGGCTGTGCATTGTCACCCTCCTTATTTAACTGATATGCAGAGTACATCATGAGAAATGCTGGGCTGGAAGAAGCACAAGGTGGAATCAAGATTGCCGGAAGAAATATCAATAACCTCAGATGTGCAAGTAACACCACCCTTATGGCAGAAAGTGAAGAGGAAATAAAAAGCCTCTTGATGAAAGTGAGTGAGGAGACAGAAAAAGTTGGCTTAAAGCTCAACATTCAGAAAACTAAGATTATTTATCCAGTCTCATCACTTCATGGCAAATAGATGGGGAAACAGTGGAAACAGTGTCAGATTTTATTTTTTTGGCTCCCAAACCACTGCAGATGGTGATTTCAGCCATGAAATTAAAAAACACTTACTCCTTGAAAGGAAAGTTATGACCAATCTAGATAACATATTGAAAAGCAGAGACATTACTTTGCCAACAAAGGTCCATCTAGTCAAGGCTATGGTTTTTCCAGTGGTCATGTATGGATGTGAGAGTTGGACTGTGAAGAAAGTTGAGTGCCGAAGAATTGATGCTTTTGAACTGTGGTGTTGGAGAAGACTCTTGAGAATCCCTTGGACTGTAAGGATATCCAACCAGTCTATTCTAAAGGAGATCAGTCCTGGGTGTTCTCTGGAAGGAATGATGCTAAAGCTGAAACTCCAATACTTTGGCCACCTCATGCAAAGAGTTGACTCATTGGAAAAGTCTCTGATGCTGGGAGGGATTGGGGGCAGGAGGAGAAGGGGACAACAAAGGATGAGATGGCTGGATGACATCACCGACTGGAGGGACATGAGTTTGTGTGAACTCCGGGAGTTGGTGATGGACAGGGAGGCCTGGTGTGTTTCAGTTCATGGGGTCACAAAGAGTTGGACACGACTGAGTGACTGAACTGAACGGAACTGAACTGAGGACATGGAAACAATCCAAATGTCCATCGACAGATGAAAGGATAAACTGTGGTACATATATACAATGGAGCATTACTCAGTGATAAAAAGGAACAAATGTGTCAGTTGAAGTGAGGTGGATGGACCTAAAACCTGTTTTACAGAGTGAAGTAAGTTAGAAAGGGAAAAAGCAAATAACATATATTAATGTATATGCATGAAATATAGAAAAATGGTACTGGTGGACCTATTTGCAGAGCACAAATACAGACACAGATGTAGAGAACATACTTGTGGACACAGTGCAGGAAGAAGAGGGTGAGACTAACTGAGAAAGTCACATTACATATATACACTACCATATGTAAAATAGCTAGTGGGAAACTGGTATATAATATAGGGAGCTCAGCCTGATTCTCTGTGATGACATAAAGGGATGGGACGGGGGTGGGTGGGAGGGAGGAACAAGAGGGAGTTTATATATGTATACTTCCAGCTGATTCACTTTGTTGTACAGCAGAATCCAACATAACATTGTACAATAAGTATCCTTCAATTAAAAATAATTATAAATATTATTCTAGGTATGAAAAAATAATCTAACATTTTGCTATTGCCCAAGTACTTTTATATGAAATATTTCATTAGCTTCATTACTGAAATGTTAACTGAAATTATATAATTTTACATATTGACTAATCAGAATGATTGCATTTTCTTTGTGCCACTACTAAAAAATATCCCATGCCTATCGCAATTATACAAGTAAACTGATAATGTGGTGGTGGTTTAGTTGCTAAGTCATGTATATTTGGAAAACATAATGTTTCCTTTTTTATACCAGGGCATTGTAACAACAAGAAAAAATATTTCTTCAGCACCATTGAAGAGATGGACTTTATAAGTCCACTCACATAGATTTTGTAAAGATCACACAGAGGTTTAGCTCAATCTTTACAGAGGATTATTGACTATCTTTTATCTCTGTAGCAATTTCTTTTTAAGATATTAATACATATCTATAGTGTAGTATGCACTGTATATGCATATATATGATATGGATGCATGCAAATTAAGTTTGAGGTACAATTTGTTAAAATTATGCTTGAGAGTAAACGCAAATATTTTAGCATAGTTTTATTTTGACATTTGAATGAAAGAAACTTCCAATGATATTTTTCATCATAGAATCAAAGGAATATATATATTTGGCTGTGCTGGGTCTTCATTGTTGCCTGGGCTTTTCTCTAGTTGTGGTGAGTGGGGGTTAGTCTCTAGTTGCAGCGTGTAGGCGTCTCATTGTTGTTCAGGGGCTTCTTTTGTTGCAGAGCACAGGCTCTAGGGGGCATGGGCTTCAGTAGTTGCAATGCACAGGCTCTGTAGTTGCAGATCCTGGGTTCTAGAGCAGTCTCAATAGTTGTGGAAACAGGTTTAGTTGATCCATGGCATGTGGGATCCTCCCAGATCAGGCATGGAACCTGTGTCTCCTGCATTGGCAGTCAGATTCTTTACCACTGAGTTACTAGGGAAGCCCAGAAGAAGAAATCTTTTAAATTGCCTAGTCCAAGACAGTCAAAAAGTAGTAGAGAACCTTGATAACAGTGTAGTGCGTAAAACTGATTATGGAACTTAATTGCCTGGTTTTATAATCTTTACTATTCCATGTTAGCTATGTAAACTTGAAAGAATGATTTCATGTTGCTATGACTTGATAGCCTCACCTGTAAAATGGAGCCCATAATATCTGTCTCCTAAGATTATTTGCTGATTAAATGAGGCTTAGAATAAGGATTTGTTGTTGTTGTTTAGTTGCTAGGTTCTCTCCAACTCTTTTTGACCCCATGGATTATAGCCTGCCAGACTCCTCTGTCCATGGGACTTCCCAGGCAAGAATACTGGAATGGTTCCCATTTCCTTCCACAAGAGATCTTTCTGACACAGGGATTGAACCCATGACTCCTGCATTGGCAGGTGGATTCTCTACCATAGAGCCTCCAGGGAAGCCACAGAATAGAGATTTATATGAGTGTTTTAATTATTAACTTCTTGGATTTTACAGATAGTATCACACATATTTGTGAACAGTTGGTCTATCTCATCTATTGTCTGAAGTAAATAATACAGAATCTCTTTCTCCATTCAAGGACAATCAAAATATGAAAGCCCATCTTCTTCTAAGACCTCAGAAGGGATACATTTGCATCCTATAATCTCAGGAGCAGAGAAGCCTGAAGAATGTATATATTTATGATGCTGAAAAAGTAATTGCAGTTTTGGATCATGAATTTTATATTATTATAACTAGGCTCAAACACATCTTTAGTAATAAAAATAGGAACCATTACAATCAACACATTTCTGCCAATGAAAAATAAATTAGTTTATTCCTGTAGCATAAAAATCCATGCTTCAGGATTTGATGAACTCTTGGAAAATATTTTCTGCCTCCTGCTGGTTGTGGAAACATTTTCCCTGCAAAAATTGTCAAGATGCCTGAAGAAGTGGTAGTTGCTTGGTGAGAGGTCAGGCAAATATGGCAAATGAGGCAAAACTTCATAGCCCAATTTGTTCCACTTTTGAAGTGTTGGTTGCGCAACATGTGATAGGGCATAGTCAGGGAGAAGAATTGGGCCCATTCTGTTGACCAAATCCAGTTGCAGACCTTTCAGTTTTCAGTACTTCTCATTGATTTACTGAGCATACTTCTCAAATGTAATGATTCCCCAGAATTCAGAAAGCTGTAGTGGATCAGACAGGCAGCAAACCACCAAACAATGACCATGACCTTTTCTTTTGGTGGAATTTTGCCTTTGGGGAGTGCTTTGGAGATTCTTTTCAGTCCAGCCACTGAGCTGGTCATCACTGGTTGGTGTATAAAATCCACTTTTCCTCGAAAGTCACATGATTCATTGTTATTGCATAGAATAAGAGAATGCAACACTTCTAAATGATTAACTATTTTTGATTTTCAGTAAGCTAATGAGGAACACACTTATGGGACTTTTTCACCTTTCCAATTTGCTTCAAATGCCAAACAACCATAGAATGTTTAACTTTGAGTTATTTGGCAACTTCTCAAGTAGTTGTAAGAGGATCAGCTTCAATGATACTCTCAGTTGGTTATTGTCAAGTTGCAATGCCCAGGCACTATGCTCTCCAATTTCAAGACTCTCGTCTCCTTTGCAAAACTTCTTGACCACCACTGCAATGTATGTTCGTTAGCAGTTCCTGGGTCAAGTGTGTCGTTGATGTTGTGAGTTGTCTCTGCTGCTTTACAACACATTTGGAACTTAAATAAGAACATAGCCAGGGTTCAAACCCTGGTCTCCTGCATTGCAGGCATACACTTTGCCATATGAGCCACCAGGGAAGCTCATATGCCTTGTAACGTCACCCTACTCTTTCAGGTACTGGCTGCTGAGAGTTTGTTATATTTAGAGAATGAGCTCTGGCCTACAGTATATTTAAATATATATATTTAAAATTGAATTAATGTGTGGTTCTTTTGTACTTCTGAATTTACGAAAGCATGCATGTTCAGTGGCTCAGTCGTCCAAACTCCTTGAGACTCCATAGATGTAGCCCACCAGGCATCTGTCCATGGAGTTTTCCAGGCAAGAATATGAGAGTGCTCTATGAATATGAGAGTATTCATGTAAATACTAACATCTTTCAATGTCCATCCTCCATTTTGTTATTTTCCAAGCTTAATTATTTAATTACACAAAGATCTTCTGAGCCAAGTTATTGGTCTCTTGGCTAATAGCTGCCAAAATTGTTCCTTTAAAGTTAATATCAAACCAGGTATTTGGAAGTATCAAGCAAAGAAATAACATCCTAACTCTAAATTTAAGCCTTTAAAGGGAAGACAGATTTTTCCTCCTGAATAATATATATTTTTCTCTTGGGATATTACCAATTTTATCATAAAAGTGTATAAAACCTTTTTTCTCTCTCCTATCTGAAAAAAAAAAAAAAGCAGCTTAAATATTTTTTTCCCTCACTTCTTTTAGGTAGATCTGACCTAATCAATGCTATATATGCTCCTTTGCTTCTCTCATATCAATACCTGTTTCACTCTTAGCATAGTGTGTCATCATTTTATTTCATTCCAGATAATCATCTCTTTTGCTTAGTTTACTCTGCATAACAACCAGTTTTAGAGTTTAATTTGAGCATTAAATGAATCATGAAACATTTTGAGGTATGGTGTGGAGGATGTTCCGGAGCTTCTTTTGAATCAGAGAAATCACTATTGTAAAGGAGCTTATGTTAATGAATAAATCATGATATTTGGCAGAAATTTGGTAGACCATATACCCATTAATGTTCATTTATAAACAATTATTCATCTTGCAAAATATGGACTGAGCCTCTTATAAGGCTATATAAAAAGAGAAATTTAGCCTCACTCTGCTTCAACTGCCAAGCAAGGCAACAAACTGTTGCCTCCAATAGAAACTGCTCAAAGAAGAATTTCAGACTTATTTTGAATTACCCAGGAAAAAAATAGATAATAATTTAATATATTTTCATGAGTTATCCTTGTATTCAAGCTTTCCAATTTATGGTGCTATTTTTTTTTTTAAATCAACCTTACAAGGTTTTAGAAATCATGTTGAACTCATGAGGTCTACTTTCTAGACAAAAGATGGAAATATTTAATATTATATACAAAAAATGGAAATGTTTCTATACAGAGGTTAGGAAAAAGTTTAATACAGGTTCTAACTATAGACTCAATCACATATGGTGATTGATAGATATATTAAAAACAGAGGCAATCCATTTCTCTTCACATATATTTGAGCAGCATATTAAAAATATTAACATGACAAAGACTGGAAAATGATGTGTCAACTGGACTCCATTTAGGAAGAGACAAGTAACTAAAATAAATGGAAATAAAAAATAAACTACTAAGTAGTGTTTGGGTCTTTTAATGGACTGGGACCTGGCAGTCTGGAGGCGACGATAAGAAAGTGAAAGAGAGAAAGAGGCTGATATTCTCTGGTTTATGTAGAAAACCAATAAAGTCTTTGACACAGGACTTGTGTCTCTCACGAAGGCACTGGGCATCCTCTCGGCGAGGGGGGGCGGTGGTGGGGGGAGTGTGTGAAGGAACAGGGCACCTTTTTGAGAGAGTCTTAGAAGCCTGGGCAGGAGAGTGAGCAAGACAGGTCTCTGTGTTTTAAGGAATCAGCCAAAGAGAGAGAGAGAGAAAGAAAGACACGGGGACCCAAGTTATGATGGAGTAAAGGTGTTTTAATGATTTTTTTGTGAGTATATGTAGACTGTAGTATAAGAAGTGTTTTTTTTTGTTGTTGTTTGTTTTTTGTCAATGATAAAGATCAGAAAACCAAACGTATAGTAACTGTTACTAAGGGAACAAGGGATGATGATGGTCACAAGTTCAGGAGACAATATGTATCTCAAGAAAGGGGATCGAGGCTAAGCAGTTTTGTCATAAAGAGAATGTTTACTAAAGGAGATTCAAGCCTGTCTCACACAACAACCCCAGTTCCTGGGAGCAGCGTGCTGTTCCACTTAAAAAGAAACAAAGGACTTGTGAGAAACAGCACGTAGGAATCCTCCTGTTAACATTCCCTGACAATTTTTTCTTATTTATTTATAATATTTGTAAAAAGAGTTTTGACCATTAGAGTTTGTTTAGTTTTAACAATCTTTGTATGAAGGCAATGGTAGATGACAAATATAATTATCAAAACAATCATTAAAATTACAGTTTTAGACCCGATGTTGTGAGTAATGTATTGAAACCATCTGTGTGGGTCTAGCCCAGATAATTGATTAGTTAGTTGTTTAGTTAAAGTTTTTAAATTAGTGGAAGAGGGCAAATTATTAGAAAAGGTTTTAAATATTTTTTTAAGACCATCAGTCTTACCTGCTATGAAACTCAGTGAAGGCCAGCGTAATCAAAAAGAAATAAGATGTAACGTGAAAAATATTAGGGAAAGTGTTTCCTGGAATCTATTAGGACTAAGAAAAATATCAGGGGAAATATTGCCCATTAAATGAGAACTGCAACTGTTTTTTGATTCCAAAAGTAAATGATTCTGAATGCTTATTTTAAAAATCTCTGCCTTTGTACAGAAATAAATAAAACAACTATGAATCATAAAAGGCAACTGAAAGAACAGGAAAATGTAGGATAGAGAAGGGGAAGATATGAGAAATACTTACTTAAATAAGATGAAAATAAGGACTATATAGCATTTATTTTTTTATTTGAAATAATAACTGCCTGTAGACTTAATTTATATATCTATTAAAATATTAGGAAATGGATACATGAAATCAATAGCAAAATCCTGAAAAAATATAACTCTTATTGGCCACCTAGGAAAAATTAAAGTAAATTATAGGGACAAAGGCACGTTATTTTATTTAGGAGTGAAATTTTCATTTTTAAATTAAATTTTGAAATAAAATAGTAACCCATTTTTTGGACAGAAAAAAAAAGTGAGCACTTATTTTCTATCTCTTCCTCTTGTATAATTGACTTTGTAGATTTTTGAAGTTTAATGATTTTTGGATTGTATACATCAGCAACATAATCGACAATCTAAGTGAATCCTTAGGTTATTATTAGTAGCTGCTGAACCAGTTGTTTTATGTGCATTGCCTACACTTATCCATTCAGTGAAAGATTTTAGCTTCCCTAATATGTGCCAAGCTATCATGCTAAGACCAAGGAGGGAGGAGGCATCACAATCATTCTTGTCTTCAATCCTTCTAAAATGTAAAGGTCCTTAATAAAATGTAAAGTATGGTTAATGAAAAACATGAACAGTTAAGTATCAATACCCAAATTGAATATTAATACACAGTGAGGACTTTAGAAGAGTATCTCTAAAACAATTGATTATTGGTTTTAAAATCCTAAAATGTTCCTGTTTCATGTGTACTTTGCCACACATAATTTAAACTATGTATCTTAGCTGTTCTATCAGCAAGTTTAAGTATTTCCCTATTGTATGTGTGCAAGTGCATGTTTTATGTGTATTTAGTAAGATTAGACACCTAAGTTTTTTTGATATTTCATTGAGTCATTTAATATTGAATTAATTTTCATAGATAATATTTTTAGGTTCTAAGTTATGAATGGACCACTGTTATTTAAATAAAGATTTTAGGAGAGATTATGAAATAAAATACCTGTGAACTTCACTTTATAAATAGTGTTTGCTTTCAACCTTTGAACCAGATGAGAAAAATAATCTAAGGCTATAGTAATTGTGGAAAAACTATATCACATCTTGGTATCCAAATGTCATTCTCTTCATAGTTCACAAAGGAAAAGGGTCCATTTGGACAGCAATAACATAACCATTGTAATCATTAGAAGTTGTTAGATAATGTAAAACATTCTCAATAGGAATAAGTTTTGGAAGACACTTTTGGAAACAGATTAAAATTACTTAAAAAAAAAAAGAAAAGGCAATCAGAGTAGCAACATTTTCAGGGAAAAAATTAAAACAAAATAAAACACTAAGTATATATAACCATAATGTTACTTATCTCACTTTCTGATGCACCACATGAATTGTCTCTGAGAGAAAGTATACAAAATACCTTTCCAAAATGGTTTGTGCAATTGATTGTCTATTGGAATAAGAGTGTATCCTCCCACAGCTTGCATTCTGAAGGCGTCAGTGTTCTTTTGAATGTTAGAAATCAACTCTTTATTGCCACATATTTTATATTTACACACATATGCATATGTATGCACTGTCATGTACATTCATTTACATATTTTAGGTTAGTATTATACATTTGAATGTGCTAAAATATTCCATCCTCTTAGTTGTTTTAAGCATAGACACTATCACCACCTCAGTGCCATGCTGTCACATAAATATGCTCTTACCTCTGAAGATCTCCAAATCTACAGCAGGAATGTTAGGGGTCAAACTCACAAAGGTGCTGTCCCCCAATTGCAGTAAACACCACCATGTGTTGTATGTTTGATGAATTAAAAGGGTGCTGCCAACTTAATTACACTGTAACCCTTCAATAAAAGAAGGGCAGAGCTGATTAACTAGTGAATAATTGGGGACTGATTGATGGCTCTCTCCCTCACTGCTGAAGGCTGTATATATAATTATTTTGCCTTTGGGCCTAATTTTACCACTGTTAGCTTCCACTGTTGTCATCAGTTTTAATTTATAGATGGGGCCTGCAGCCTTAAATAAAAAGAGGATAGAAGATAGAGTAGCTCTAAATCCCTATATATGTCACCTGCAAAAGGCCAGCAGGCAGCCTTGAATATCAACATTTGCAGTCACTTAATAGCATTCACACTTCATGCTTAGAAAGAAACCAATATTATAATTTGTCAACGATTATAATATCAGCTTTTGCAAGCTTGAAATCATATTGCATCACCCAGTGATTTTGAATATACTTTTAGTACAATATTAATTGGTTATAAGTCAAAATAATTTTCTCACATTCTTTCCCCAGCAACACATTCCTTATTGTTAATATACTAACAAAGCTGTGAAAATCTTTCTTTCAAATGGAACAGAGTGCAGTTTCTTCAAAGGAAACTAAAAATAAACAGACATCTTCAACCACCTCAAATATTAGTAAAACATAATCATCACTAAAAATCAGTTAGTACTACAAAATATTTTAGCATCAAAATATATAAGCATTTATTAAGCATTTTCAATATACAAGGTACAGTGCACAATTTGAAAAATATACATAAGTGATTAACAGTCATGTGCTAAACCTCCGTATATCAAACCATAAACTCCAAACATATTCTATGAAACACTTCACTCATAATACTATTATGGAGAATACCAATTCAGAGAAAGCAAACCATTCACAACAGAAGGTCTGTTTTCATATAATTTTTCAAGTTTTAGGAAGAAACTACCTTCTTATGATGAAGGAGAAAAATAAAACTAATGAAACATTTTACAGATTGCTGTTCTCTTAGTTATTCTAAGTAATGCAAATGGCTTTATATTCCAGATTTTTTCCCACCATGGTGATAACATCTTAGACAGATAATTTCAATAACTAATCATTTAAAAAACTGCAATCACAAAGCTTCTAATTTATAAGCCAAGATATACAAGCTCTCTCTGTCAGATTTCCTTTGTTGTTTAGTCCTCTGAGAACTCCCTAGACTATGAATCACGGGACAATTTGAAGAACCGTTTAGTAAAAGCTCAGAAGTGTGCCAGTGGGCCAAGACTAAGAGGAAAAAATAAAAATAAAATAAAGATTGATATTTGCCCTCTCTTCTTATCTACACTTGATTTATAAGTCTGTGTGAGTATGCAATAGAAATAAAGGCAAAGACCTTGATGCTTCCCTGTGGAGAATATGCACCGTTCGGATTGAAGGCATGAAAGAGGGAAAATTAATGGTAAGCTGTTCATCTGTCACTACTGCCAGCCTGATGGCTTTGCAGAGCAAGAGAGAACTATATGACATGTCCTCCAGTGAAGGGCAAGTCTGTCCGCTATTCTCTTATTATAAGCACAGTTCTCTGGGTTTCCAAGGGATTAAAATTTAAAATAAGACGGTAATTTTAGTAGATGAATATTTACACTAGTTTATTTCTTTAAGATATTAACTTGTAGAATTCTGCTTATTTCAGGAAGAAGAGATATGTTGTCTTTTCATTCTATTTTGTTCTCCCTTTCAATTAAAAAAAAAAAATCTTTTTTTGCTTGACAGTGTGGCTTGGCCCTTTTACATCTGGCTGCATTTTTCCTGCTGTTACACTGCAGTGAAATGTAAATAGGTACTGAATATTAGGCACATGCAAAATGAGGAGAACTTAGTTATATTTCACTGTGCAAAATACAGAAAATTATTGAAAAGTAGAAATTATAAGGTCGGATTTTCCACTTTCATTGAAGAAGAAGCATGGCTATGAAAATATTATGAAGTATACACTTAACCAGGAAAAGTATCATAAATGAAAGTTTTATCTTCTGTTGAAGATCAAGAAAGCCATGTTCATTTTATCATTTTATTATTGGAATGATTTATGATAATAAGGTCATGACATATTGACATAACACTGGATGGTTTGGGTGGGAAATGGAGTAGTACATAAATTGACAGTTGAAATTGAAGTTTCATATTCTTCACTCAGATTTCTAATATAAGAAAAATGATTTTTTTTGAGAAAAAGAGGATTTTATATTTGCTTTATTAATTTTTAATTGAAAGATAATTGCTTTACAGAATTTTGTGAATGCTGTTGTTTTCTGTCAAACCACAACATGAATCAACCATATGTATACATATATATTCCCTCCCTTTTGAACCTCCTTCCCATCTCTCTAGGTTGATACAGAGCCCCTGTTTGTGTTTCTTGAGCCATAGAGCAAATTCCCATTGGCTATCTATTTTACATATGGTAATGCATGTTTCCATGTTACTCTTTCCATATACCTCACCCTCTCCTCCCCTCTCCCCATGTCCATAAGTCTGTTCTCTATGTCTATTGCTCCATTGCTGCCCTGTAAAAAAATTCTTCAGTACCATTTTTCTAGATTCCGTATATATGTGTTAGAATACAATATTTATCTTTCTCTTTCTGACTTACTATATTTTGTATAGTAGGTTCTAGGTTCATCCACCTCATCAGAACTGACTCAAATGCATTCTTTTTTATGGGGATTTTGCATGTGTAATCCTATTTGCTATGCAAATTATTTTCACTTATTGGATAAATGTTTTATAAAAAACCAACCAAGAAACGGATGAAAGAAGATATTGGCAAAGTATTTAAAGTAGGGGAGTATGCAAAGTAAGAGATCAAGCAAACTTTTAGTAATTAGTGTCTGATTTATCATTATGTTTCAATCAAGAAACTTTTTGGATAGATATCAATTAAACCTCAGCACAGAAAAGTATACATATTTGAAATACTTTATAAGTGCATAAAATAGCATCAATAATAAAATTATTAATAAATTGTATCTCCTAGAATTTAAATAAATACAAAAAATACTAAGTTTTGATGTGAAATATACCTATATAAGTAAGATTCAGTATACTTGCTTCAGGATTGCATTCTAACAGCAGAATAAAATGAAGCAATAATTCAAATAACTAATACAATGAAAAATATCAATAATATATTACACAAGAGAAGTAAGAACAAAAATACAAGAGATTTCTCGGAATTCAAACATGAGAGAAATTATGTTATAGAAGAATAACATGAAAAAAGTGGCATTTGATCTGAACTTCAAACAGTTGAGAGGACTTAGATAAAGGAAATGGGGAAGAGGCTGTTCAATTGGAAAAGAACTATGTTGTCATAAAGGATGTTCAGGAAATAGCAAGTACTTCAATTTAGCTTGAGTAGAGGGAAATGGAAGGACAGTGGTGGAAGATAAAACGAAAAATCAGGGTTTGTTTATGTTATACAGAGCAGTGAATGCTCTACTAAGAATTTGAGTCTTTGTTTATAATCAGGAATACTCACAGGAAAAAAAAATACTTAAAAACGGAGTGAAAATAACTGAGTCAACTATTTAGTAATGTTTATTTGTTAGAAAGTTATATTATAGACTGAAGTAGAAAGAACCTGGAGGCCAAAAGACTACTTAGAAGGCAATAACAATTATGCATATGAAAGATAATATGAGTCTGGGTAAGGGGAGAAAGAGCAAGAATGGAGAGGAGGGGATGGAATTCAACACTCAGGTGAAGATGAAATCCATAGTACTGTTCATAGCTGACTAGTGGTTGGTATTGAATTTGGATGACAGAAAGATGATGATGATCACATGAAAAATAGGAAAAATAGAAGAAGGTGGAAATACCTTAGAAGTTACTTAAAAATGTGGAACTAGAATTCGTATCAGGATTGGAGATTGAGCATTGGGAGGTATCAGAACTAGACCAAAATGCATTTCAATATTATTTCTTTTGATGTTAACTTTCAAAAATATTAGATAAAATCCAGTATTTTGAGTTTATAGACAGTAGTGGCAATCAACAATATTGGAAAACTCTTTGGTCATTTCTTAATGGACGAGAGAAAAGTCAGCACATCTGATCAGTGCATAGATCACACAAATCTATGCACATTGACTTATCCTGGCTATTTGCCTGGGTTGTGTCATGCAGAGGGAGATATGCCCTTCTAACCCTCAGGAGTTAGTGTGGTTGGACTAATAATAAAACTGACATGATACAAATGAACAGAACAGAAAGAAATTTTAATTCATACACATGGAAATCTCATTGAAATATGAACTAAGAAGTTTTCAAAGCAGACAGCTTTTATTCTTTTTAGACTGAAGAAAAAATACATTTGTGAAGAATTGACAGGAAAAAAAAAAAAAAGGAAAGAAATTTAGATTTTGGGTACTCCAGAAGTGAAGAATCTGAACAGAGTTTAATCTTGGTTAGGAAATTAAAGAAGTAAGAAGGTTTGTTTATATAGGCTCTTTGACCTGAATGTCCTGTCTTTGGAAGTAAGGTGCTCTTCTACCTTCAAATACCTGGAGTGCAGCTTTTATAGGAGAAATCTTTCCAGTAGTCATGTATGGATGAGAGAGTTGGACTGTGAAGAAAGGTGAGCACTGAAGAATTGATGCTTTAGAACTGTGGTGTTGGAGAAGACTCTTGAGAGTCCCATGGACTGCAAGGAGATCCAACCAGTCCATTCTAAAGGAGATAAGTCCTGAGTGTTCTTTGGAAGGAATGATGCTAAAGCTGAAACTCCAGTACTTTGGTCACCTCATGCGAAGAGTTGACTCACTGGAAAAGACTGATGCTAGGAGGGATTGGGTGCAGGAGGAAAAGTGGACGACAGAGGATGAGATGGCTGGATGGCATCACCGACTCGATGGACATGAGTTTGAGTGAACTCTGGGAGTTAGTGATGGACGGGGAAGCTTGGCATGCTGCAATTCATGTGGTTGCAAAGAATCAGACACGACTGAGAGACTGAACTGAACTGAACTGTTCCCTACTTTCAGGGAGACAGGCAGCAGGATGTATCCTTCTTGATTTGACAAATGCTTAAGTAATTTCAATTCAAAATAATATGCAATTGAGGCACGTTTTAGGGTGGCCCATCTTTTGCCCCAACAGTTCCCTTCAAGTTCCCAGGAAGTTCCACTTTTAAAAGCTGAGCTGGTGACTGTAAAAACAGAAACTGAGTTAGTAGAGTCTTGGAGAAGACTCTTGGGAGTACCTTGGTCAGCAAGGAGATCAAACTAGCCAATCATAAAGGAAATCAACTCTGAATATTCATTGGAAGTGCTGACATTGATCTGAAGCTCCAATACTTTGGCCACCTGATGCGAAGAGTTGACTCACTGGAAAAGACCCTGCTGCTAGAAAGGTTGAGGGCAAGAGAAGAAGGGGGCAACAGAGGATGAGATAGTTGGATGAATTAACTGATTCAATGGACATGAGTTTGAGCAAACTCCAGGAGATGGTGAAAGACAGGGAAGCCTGGAATGCTGCAATACATGGGGTCACAAAGAATCAGACACAACTTAGAAACTGAACAACTTCAACCACTTCACTGAATCAGTTTCTTGGTTCTGAGAACAGATCAGTCCAGTTAAATATTAATATCACATTTCAGGAGGCGATGGGTTCCTACAGGTAGGCCAATGGTGCCAGAAATCAGGTATTTAATAAGAGACATTTCTATGGAAATCCAGGAAAAGCAAATTTTAATGATAAGAGTAGATTTTAAATCAGCATCTGAGCCCAAGGGACAATCAGTCAAGAATATACAAATGGCTATATTTAAAATGGATAATCCACAAGGACTTTTATATAGCATTGGAAACTGTGCTCATGTTACTTGGCAGCCTGGATGAGAGGGGAATTTGGGGGAGTATGGAGATATATATATATAGTTGAGCCCCTTTGATCTCTGCCTAAAACTACCATAATATTGTTAATCAGCTGTACTCCACTACAAGATAAAAAGCTTAACAAAAGAATATTTCTAAATATCAGAGTCAAAGCCTGTTTTGAAATGTCTGATGATATCATCAATTGTTCAGGTAAGTATTCTGAGTGTTTTTTCATCAATAGACAGGGAGATTGTTTGAATATGAGTTATTGCGGCTTTGAAGCCTATATCAAGTCTATATCAGGTTTATATCAAGTCATCCAGCTTCAGCTTGCAGGAATTCAGGAAAAGGAAAGTTTTAGTTCTCAATGATTCTGACCAAAAAGGTGGGAGAAAATAGAAAATGTTAGAGAGCTGTAGCCAGGTAGAGGAGGAAACTAGGGAAAAAAAAAAGAGAGAGAGAGAGAGAGAGAGAGAGAGAGAGAGACCCAGTTCAGTTTTTAGGTAAATAACAAAATTTAAGGAAAATTAATAGAACTAAAGTTAATAATCACAAGTGTGTATTATAGGTTTTTTATTAGGAAATATTGTTCCCTCCAAAATTACCCTCATTTTTTACCAAAGATAACCAAATTAAGACTAATTTATTCACAAAACAAATTTAGATTCAATAAATTGGCCTGATTATTTATATAAGTAGATCAATAATAGTTGCCGGGAGCCAGTGTGAGGAACTCCACCCATGGCAAAGGTCATGAAGAAGAGGCTCAACATACGCAAGGGCGGGATAGAACCTCAGGAGTCCCCCTGGAAATTCTCGAGCATCTACCCCCAAAACCAGAGCCTGCCTACTTTACTACTTTCTGCTCTCACCTACACTTCTGACTTTAAGGGGGGGCTGGCCCCCACCGCCTCTTTTGGAGAAGGAGTTAACTTAGAGCTCTAGTTAATAATAATTCCTGGGCGTGACAGGAGTGTTCCAAACTTACAAACTCCTCTGAAGGTTCTCTAGCCTGCCTGACAGGCTTGTCTGGCCACATGTGATTGCTCACAGCCTCCCAACTGTGAGAGGCACGAGATGCTTTAAACCTTCTAAAAACAGGTTCTTTAGAGAAGTTAGAAAACTATTAGTATAGTATAGTGGGCTGATTAGAAATTGTATTGGTGAAGGGTTTTCCATTTGTTGAGCCAATGTTTGCTGCTAAGTCTCCACATCCCCTGTCCTTATACACATTAATGAATATATAGAAGAAATAAGTATTAATCTTTGACATTAATCACATTAGACCTTAGGCTAAGTAAATTATTTCCTTAATTAAAACCCACTACACCCTCACCCTATAGGAATGTAACTTTATCTGGTACCTTCGGAAGGTGGTGTCTGTTTTAAGAATAATCACCCCTGGAGAAATAAGTGTTGACTGACCGCTGTCACAAGGAGAGGGTCATAAATTGTCAGCAGGCCCCTGGCCAGAAGATGATGTAACACCCCTAAGGCCTCTGTATACATCTGTATGAAGCACCTGACTTTAATAAAAGTCAGGACTGCTGGCCCCACGTGACTTTTGTATAACATCTCAGTGCATAAAAACAGACCCTGGAAAATAAAGAATTGGGATCAGTTCCTCAAAATACTGGTCTCCCCATGTCATTCTTTTTCTCAACCTCTGGCTGAGTTTCCATCTGGAGCGCGGAGGCCCACCAAGCTTACTAATTTTGCCTGGGCTTCTAACATCCGACCGAGGAGGCCTCAATGTCTCCTCTCCTTCGGGAGAACAGAAGGACACCTGCGGCCTATGTCTTGAAGTTTTATTGGTTTTCCGCGTAAACCGAGCTACTCAGCCTCTTTTCTCCACTGAATTTTCCTGCTGAGCTATCCTCATTCTATTATTCTTTATATCTCTAATTAATATCTAATTAAAGCCAGTGTATTCGCCAACGCCGTCTCTCCTTCGAATTTCCCTGGATCTACCGTTGCTGGACCCTGGCAAATAGTAACTGACCATATAGGTTCTTTGAAATCTGCTTTGTTGGAGCTATTTATAATGAACATACAGGTTGAATTTGCAAGAGTCTCTTGAGGCTAAGAAGCCAAGCCAAACACTTGCTGTCAGACTTTGCCTGTAATACTTGTACATATGGGTGGATTCCTTTCTTCTTAAGGTTTCCCAAATATTCAGTTTCCTATGTTTAGCAGGAAATGACCTTCCTTACTTACCTGATAAAGTTGCTGGGAACCTTGTAGCATCCTTTTTTTTCCAAGAGACATTATTGGTTCCATCAAGTTAAACAAAGTTTTTTTTTTTTTTTAGCTGTCTGTTCATATCTGTTATGCATGTCTCTCTCAAATATGACATTCCAGCCAAAGCTTTGGTAATATAGTCAATGTTTCCAATTGTGTCCTATTATAAAGACACCAGATTTTCCTTGAATCTATGCAAATATCTATATTGCCAAGAAAATAGGATTAGTTACTGTTTCTGAATTATGTAGAGATCAAGCAGAGACAAAAGTATAAGTGTTTTAATTTAGATTACAAAGGTATAATTGATCTTTCTTTAAATTTCTGTCTTAGAAAAACATTTTTGTATGTGGAAAAAAGATAAAAATTAATATTTTGATTATGTCATAAAAAGTACAATCTTATTCATCAGTTTATTCAATTCCATGTAAGTAATTCTTATTCTGCTTGAGTTCAGTTTTTCCACTTGTTCTGTCAATGTTGTCTGATGATTTATGTTAATATCCCTAATACAGTGGTAATTTTAAGAAGTTTGAAAAGTTTTGTTAAGGCTCATATTATTTGCCTCATGAAGTGGGTGCTTTGCATACTGGAGATTGTGGAAGGTACACCCCCAGTGGAAAACACATTTTCTAATAGTTTTTGCCCCTGTGAAAGCATCAGCCTTGTAGCAAAGAAAGGTTTTAACCTATTTAGAAAACATACATACAGTAACAATAACAGTTAGATGACGTCCAGTGGTAAGTGTTAAATGGTCCAGAAAGGAAAGATCTGAGGCCTCTGGGAATAAAAATATTTGTTTTCCAGAATTATGGACTTACAATTTGGACATTTCTGGTAGATTGTTTTTATATTTTTATAGGAATCTTGCTGACAAAATCTAATTACAAGTTGAATCATCTTAAATGCACTATGATGGTTGAATGAGTGTAGAAAAAACACAAAAACAAAAATTAAAAAGAAGATTTGTTTGGGAGCCAAAAGAACTAAGCAATGGTCTTCAGTTTCCTATAGCCATTAATTTTTTTTAATATATAGTTATTGCTTACCATCTTATTTTTTAAAAAAAATATTGGAGTATAGTTACTTTACAATGCTGCGCTAGTCTCAGTTTACAGCAAAGTGAATCCATTAAACATATACATTTATCCACTCTTTTTAAATTTATTTTCCCATATGTGACATTACAGAGTAAGTATTGAGTAGAGTTATATGTACTGTATGGTAGATCCTTATTACTTATCCATTTTATATATAGTATGGTGCATATGTTAATTCAAATCTTCCTTACCCCCAATGCTCTCTTAATCATAAGTTTGCTTTTTATATCTGTAACTTTATTTCTGCTTCATCAAAAGTTCATTTGTACTCTTGTTTTAGATTGCACACATAAATGATATCATATAGTATTTGTCTTTCTCAGTTTGATATACTTCACTCAGTATGACAATCTTTGGTTAATTGATGTTGCTGGAAATGGAATTATTTTGTTCTTTTTATGGCTAAGATTCCATTGTATATATATGTGTATATATATATACACACACACACATATATATGTGTGTATATATATATATGTCTACATGTATATGTGTATATATATATATATATCTTATATATATATATATATATCTTATATCTATCTATCTATCTATAATATATATACACTCCATAGTATACCCCATCTTCTTAATCCATTCTTCTTTAGATGGACATTTAAAATTGCTTCCATGTCCTGACTATTGTAAATACTGCTGAATGAACATTGAAGTGAATGTAACTTTAAAAGTATGGTTTTCTCCAGGTATATGCCAAGAAATGTGATGGTTGGACCATATGGTAGTTCCATTCTTAGTTTTTAAAGAAATTTCGATTCTGTTCTCCATAATGGTTGCACTAATATACATTATCATCAATGGTGTCAAAGGGTTCCCTTGTCTCTATACCCTTTAAAGCGTCTATTATTTGTAGAATTTTGATGGTGGTCATTCTTACTACTGTGAGGTTATAGCTCATTTTACTTTTGACTTAATAATTAGTGACGTTGAACATCTTTTCATGTGATCTTTACCCAGCTGAATGTCTTCTTTGGAGAAATGCTTATTTAGATTTGCCCCCCATTTTTTGATTGGGTTCTTTGTTTTTTAATATTGAGCTGCATGAAATCTTTGTATATTTTGGAGGTTAATCCTTTGTTGGTTACTTCATTGGCAAACATTTTCTCCCATACTGAGGGTAGTCTTTTCATACTGTGTATGGCTTTCTTTACTGTGTAAAGGCTTTCAAGTTTTTGTTTACTTTTTTTTTTTTCCCATCACTCTAGAATGTGGATCAAAAAATATCTTGCTGCAATTTATGTGAGTGTTCTGCTTATGTTTTTGGGTAGGAGTTTTATAGTATTCAGCTTTACATTTAGCTCTTTAATTCATTTTTAGTTCATTTTTCTGTTTGGTGTAAGTGAGTATTATAATTTCAGTGATTTACATGTTGCTGTCCAATACTACCAGCACAATTTATTGAAAAAAAAAAAAAAAATCTTTCCTCTATTGTATCTTCTGGCCCGCTTTATCATAGATAAACTGATCATAGGTCCATGGGTTTATCTTCCAATCATTTTCCATTGATCTATATTTCTGGTTTTTGTGCCAGTGCCATACTGTTTTGATTACTATGCTGCCAAGTTGCTTCAGTCGTGTCCGACTCTGTGCGACCCCATGGACTGCAGCCTACCAGGCTTCTCTGTCCATGGGATTCTCCAGGCAAGAACACTGGAGTGGGTTGCCATTTCCTTCTCCAATGCATGAAAGTGGAAAGTGAAAGTGAAGTCACTCAGTCATGTCTGACTCTTAGCAATCCCATGGACTGCAGCCTACCAGACTCCTCCATCCATGGGATTTTCCGGGCAACAGTACTGAAGTGGGGTTCCATTGCTTTCTCCTTGATTACTGTAGTTTTGTACTATTGTCTAAAGACAAGGAACCTAATTTCTCCAGCTTTATTTTTCTTTAATAGGATTGCCTTGACTATTCATGGTCTTTTATGTTCTCATGCAAAGATGGGCACAATAAAGGACAGAAATGGTAAGCACCTAAAAGAACAATCAGAAGTTATTAAGAAGAGGTGGCAAGAATACACAGAAGAAATATACAAAAAAAGGTCTTAATCACCCAGATAATCACAATTGTGTGGTCACTCACCTAAAGACAGATATCCTGGAGTATGAATTCAAGTGTGCATTAGGAAGCATCACTAGGAACAAAGCTAGTGGAGGTGATGGAATTCCAGTTGAGCTATTTCAAATCCTAAAGGAAGATGGTCATAAAGTGCTGGTCTCAATATGTCAGCAAATTTAGAAAACTCAGCAGTGGCCACAGAACTGGAAAAGGTCAGTTTTCATTCCAATCCTAAAGAAGTTCCGTTCAGTTCAGTTCAGTTCAGTTTCTCAGTCCTGTCCAACTCTTTGTGACCCCATGAATCACAAAACACCAGGTCTCCCTGTCCATCACCAACTCCAGGAGTTCACTCAGACTCACATGCATCGAGTCAGTGATGCCATCCAGCCATCTTATCCTCTGTCGTCCCCTTCTCTTCTTGCCCCTAATCCCTCCCAGCATCAGAGTCTTTTCCAATGAGTCAACTCTTCGCATGAGGTGGCCAAAGTACTGGAGTTTCAGCTTTAGCATCATTCCTTCCAAAGAAATCCCAGGGCAGATCTCCTTCAGAATGGACTGGTTGGATCTCCTTGCAGTCCAAGGGACTCTCAAGAGTCTTCTCCAACACCACAGTTCAAAAGAATCAATTTTTCAGCACTCAGTTTTCTTCACAGTCCAACTCTCACATCCATACATGACCACTGGAAAAACCATAGCCTTGACTAGATGGACCTTTGTTGGCAAAGTAATGTCTCTGCTTTTGAATATGCTATCTAGTTTGGTCATAAGTTTTCTTCCAAGGACTAAGCGTCTTTTAATTTCATGGCTTCAGTCACCATCTGCAGTGATTTGGAGCCCAAAAATAAATAAATAATTAAATAAAGTCTGACACTGTTTCCACTGTTTTCCCATCTATTTACCATGAAATGATGAGACCAGATGCCATGATCTTTGTTTTCTGAATGTTGAGCTTTAAGCCAACTTTTTCACTCTCCACTTTCAATTTCATCAAGGGGCTTTTTAGTTCCTCTTCACTTTCTGCCATAAGGGTGGTGTCATCTGCATATCTGAGGTTATTGATATTTCTCCCAGCAAACTTGTTTCCAGCTTGTGCTTCTTCCAGCCCAGCGTTTCTCTTGATGTACTCTGCATATAAGTTAAATAAGCAGGGGTAGTTCATCGGGCAATCTATCTATCAGATCTAATCCCTTAAATCTATTTCTCACTTCCATTGTATAATCATAAGGGATTTGATTTAGGTCATACCTGAATGGTCTAGTAGTTTTCCTTATTTTCTTCAATTTAAGTCTGAATTGGCAATAAGGAGTTCATCATCTGAGCCATAGTCAGCTCTTGGTCTTGTTTTTGTTGACTGTATAGAGCTTCTCCATCTTTGGCTGCAAAGGATATAATCAATCTGATTTTGGTGTTGACCATCTGGAGATGTCCATGTGTATAGTCTTCTCTTGTGTTGTTGGAAGTGGGTGTTTGCTATGACCTGTGCATTTTCTTGGCAATCCTAAAGAAAGGCAATGGCAAGAATGTTCAAACTACCATACAATTGCACTCATTTCACATATTAGTATGATAATGTTCAAAGTACTGAAAGCTAGACTTCAGTAGTATGTGAACAAAGAATTTCCAAATGTATAAGCTTGATTTAGAAAAGGCAGAAGAACTAGAGATCAAATTGCTAACATCCGTTTGATCATAGAGAAAACAAGGGAATTTCATAAAGTACATCTACTTCTGCTTCATTGACTATGCTAAAACCTTTGACTATGTGTATCACAACAAACTGGAAAATCCTTAAACTTGGGAATATCAGAGCAGCTTACCTGTCTCCTGAGAACCTGTGAGCAAATAAGAAGCAAAAGTTAGAACTGGGCATGGAACAACAAACTGTTCTGAAATTGGGAAAGGAGTACGCCAAGTCTGTATTTTGTCACTCTGTTTATTTAACTTATGCAGAATACATCATGTAAAATGCCAGGCTGGATGACTCACAAGCTGGAATCAAGATTCCCAGGAAAAATATCAGCAATCTCAGATATAATTCTAATACCACTCTAATGGCAGAAAGCAAAGAGGAACTAAAAATCCTCTTGAGAGAGTGAAAGAAAGAAAGAAAGCAAAGTCGCTCAGTTATGTCTGAGTCTTTGCGACCCCATGTACTGTAGCATGCCAGACTCCTCCTTCCATGGATTTTCCAGGCAAGAATACTGGAGTGGGTTGCCATTTCCTTCTCCAGGGGATATTCCTGGTGCTGGGATTGAACCTGCGTCTCCTGCATTGCAAACAGACTCTTTATCACCTTAGCTACCAGGGAAGTCTGGTTGAAAGAGAAGAGTGAAAAAGCTGGCTTAAAACTCAAAATTCCCAAAACTAAGATCACAACATCTGATCCCATCATTCCATGACAAACAGATGGGAGAAAAAGTGGAAACTGTGACATAATTTTTACTGGGTTCCAAAATCACTGTGGTCTCCAAAATCACTGTGGAGGGTGACTGCAACCATGGAATTAAAAGATGCTTCCTCCTTGGAAGAAAAGAAATGTTATGGCAAACCTAGACAGTGTATTAAAAAGCAGAGACCTCACTTGGCCAACAAAGGTCCACATAGTCAAATCTATGATTTTTCCAGTAGTCATGTATGGATGTGAATGTTAGATCATAAAGAAGGGTAAGCACCAAGGAACTGATGCTTTTGAGTTGTGCTGGAGAATACACCTGAGAATCCCTTTGACAGCAAGAAGATCAAACCAGTCAATCCTAAAGAAAATCAACACTGAATATTCTTTGGAAGGACTGATGTTGAAGCTCTAATATTTTGGCCACCTGATGTGAAGAGCTGATTCATTGGAAAAATCCCAGATGCTAGAAAGGTTGAGGATAAGAGAAGGGTATGATGAGGCTGAGATGATTGGATGCCATCACCAACTCAATGGCATGAGTTTGAGCAAAATCTAGGAGTTAGTGAAGACAGGGTAGCCTGGCGTGCTATAGTTCATGGGATCCCAAAGAGTCAGACATCACTTGGTGACTGAAAAACAGTAACAACGAATCATAAAAAAAAATAAATGTTTTAATTCTGTGAAATATGTTTGGTTGTTTTAATTCTGTGAAACGTGTTTGGTTGTTCAAATTGAATCTGTAGATTGTACTGAGCAATATAGTCACTTTCACAATACTAATTTCCTCCAGTCCAGGACGATGGTACATCTCTCCATGTTTTTGTATTTTTCCTTTTTTCATCAATATCTTATGGTTTTCTGAGTACACTTATTTTTTGCCTCTGTAGGTAGGTTTATTCCTAAGTATTTTGACGTTTCTTGATCTTTTGCTGTTAGTGTATAGAGATGCAAGGATTTCTGTGTATCAATTATGCATCCTGCAACTTTACCAAATTCATCAATAAGCTCTAGTTGTTTTTTGGTAGCATTTTTAGAGTTTTCTATGTATAGCATCATGCCATGTGCAAACAATGACATTTTTTCCTTCTTTTCCAATTAAGTGCCCTTTATTTTTTCCTTCTCTGATTAGTATAGCTAGGACTTTCAAATTTACATGGAATAAAATTGGTGAGAATGGCCATTCTTGTCTTGTTCTTGATCTTAGAGGAAATGCTTTCAGCTTTTCACTATTGACTATGACTTTAGCTGTAGTTTTGTTTCGACTAAAACTACAATGGGCTTTTAATAAAGTTCATTAAAGCATAATGGACTTTATTATGCTGATGTTTCTGGGCAATTTTCAAAAATAATAAATGGGTGTTAAATTTTGCAAAAACTTGTTATGCATCTGTTGAGATAATTATATAATTTTTATTCTTCAATTTGATTATGTGGTATATCAAACTGATTTGTCTGTATAGAAAAATTCTTGCATCCCTGGGATAGATCCCAGGGATCATGGTTTATGATTCTTTTAATATGTTCTTGGGTTTGGTTTAGTGGTATTTTGCTGAAGATATTTGCACTTATATTCATCAATGATTTTGACTTGTAGTTTTCTTTTTTGTGATATCTTTGTCTGGTGTTGGTATCAAGCTGATGGTGGCTTTGTAGAATGAGCTTCAGAGTGTTCCTTTATCTGCACTTTATAGGAAGAATTTCAAAACAGTAAATGTTGACTCATCTAAATGTGTGACAAAATCTGCTTGTGAAGCCATCTGATCCTGGGTTTTTGTTTGTTGAAAGATTTTTAATCACAGTTTCAATTTCAGTACTTGTTATTTTTCTGCTTATATTTTCTATTTATTCCACATTCAATCTCCACAGACTGTACTTTTCTAAGAATTTGTCCATTTCTTCTAGATTGTCCATTTTATTGGTGATAGTTGCATTTTATTGGTGATATCTTTTATGGTAGGTTGTATTTCTCTGATGTCCTTTGTAATTTCTTTTTAATTTCAAATTTTATTGATTTTAATACGCTCCCATTTTTCTTGATGAGTCCGTTGAAAATCATATCAGTTTGGCATATTTTCTCACAAAATTTTCCACAAATTCTCACTAAAAGAACCAGCTTTTAGTTTTATTGATCTTTGCTTTTTTTTTTTTTTTTTTTTTTTTTTACTTGTCTCTATTTCTTTCATTCCTGCTTTGATCTTTATTATTTATTTCCTTCTATGAATTTTGGATTTTCTTTTTCCTTCTTTCTACAGTTTCTTTAGGTATAAGATTAAGTTGTTTGAGATCATTCTTTCTCTTAAGCTAAGATTTTATTTCTCTAAACTTCTGATAGAACTGCTTTTGCAGATTCCCATAGGTTTTGGATTATCGTGTTTTCATTGTCAATTGTCTTGAGGTATATTTTTATTTCCTCTTTGATTTCTTTAGCAATACATTGGTTAGCTAGTAACAAATGGTTTGGGCTCTATGTATTTGCACTTGTTACAAGCTTTTTTTTTTTTTTAACCCGTCTTCAGTTCAGTTCAGTTCAGTCCCTCAGTTGTGTCCGACTCTTTGTGACCCCATGAATCACAGCACGCCAGGCCTTCCAGTGCACCACCAAATCCCGGACTTTACTCAAACTCATGTCCATCGAGTCGGTGATGCTATCCAGCCATCTCATCCTCTGTCATCCCCTTCTCCTCCTGCCTCCAATCCCTCCAAGCATCAGGGTCTTTTCCAATGATTAAGCTCTTCGCATGAGGTAACCAAAGTATTGGAGTTTCAGCTTTAGCGCCAGTCCTCACCCAGGACTGACCTCATTTAGGATGGACAGGTTGGATCTGCTTGCAGTCCAAGGGTCTCTAAGAGTCGTCTCCAATACCACAGTTCAAAAGCATCAATTCTTCGGCACTCAGCCTTCTTCACAGTTCAACTCTCACATCCATACATGACCACAGGAAAAACCATAGCCTTAACTAGATGAACCTTTGTTGGCAAAGTAATGTCTCTGCTTTTGAATATGCTATCTAGGTTGGTCATAACTTTCCTTCAAAGGAGTAAGCGTCTTTTAATTTAATGGCTGCAGTCACCATCTGCAGTGATTTTGGAGCCCCAAAAAATAAAGTCTGACACTGTTTCACTGTTTCCCCATCTATTTCCCATGAAGTGATGGGACCAGATGCCATGATCTTCATTTTCTGAATGTTGAGCTTTAAGCCAACTTTTTCACTCTCCACTTTCAATTTCATCAAGAGGCTTTTTAGTTCCTCTTCACATTCTGCCATAAGGGTGGTATCATCTACATATCTGAGGCTATTGATATTTCTCCCGGCAATCTTGATTCCAGCTTGTTCTTCTTCCAGCCCAGAATTTTTCATGATGTACACTGCATATAATTTAAATAAGCAGGGTGACAATATACAGCCTTGGCATACTCCTTTTCCTATTTGGAACCAGTCTGTTGTTCCATATCCAGTTCTGACTGTTGCTTCCTGATCTGCATATAGGTTTCTCAAGAGGCAGGTCAGGTTGTCTGGTATTCCCATCTCTTTCAGAATCTTCCATAGTTTATTGTTATCCACAAAGCCAAAGGCTTTGGCATAGTCACTAAAGCAAAAATAGATGACTTCTAGAACTCTCTTGCTTTTTTGATGATCCAGGGGATGTTGGCAATTTGATCTCTGGTTCCTCTGCCTTTTCTAAAACCAGCATGGACATATGGAAGTTCACGGTTCACATATTGCTGAAGCCTGGCTTGGAGAATTTTGAGCATTACCCTACGAGCGTGTGAGATGAGTGCAATTGTGCAGTAGTCTGAGCATTCTTTGGCATTGCCTTTCTTTGGGATTGGAATGAAAACTGACCTTTTCCAGTCCTGTGGCCACAGCTGAGTTTTCCAAGTTTGCTGGCATATTGAGTGCAGCACTTTCACAGCATCATCTTTCAGGATTTGAAATAACTCAACTGGAATTCCATCACCTCCACTAGCTTTGTTCATAGTGATGCTTCCTAAGGCCCACTTGACTTCACACTCCAGGATGTCTTGCTCTAGGTGAGTGATCACACCATCATGATTATCTGGGTCTTGAAGATCTTTTTTTGTACAGTTCTTCTGTGTATTCTTACCACCTTTTCTAAATATCTTCTGCTTCTGTTAGATCCATACCATTTCTGTCCTTTATTGAGCCCATCTTTGCATGAAATGTTCCTTTGGTATCTCTAATTTTCTTGAAGAGATCTCTAGTCTTTCCCATTCTGTTGTTTTCCTCTATTTTTTTTACATTGATCACTGAAAAAGGCTTTCTTGTCTCTCCTTGCTATTCTTTGGAACTCTGCATTCAGATGCTTATTTCTTTCTTTTTCTCGTTTGCTTTTCACTTCTCTTATTTTCCCAGCTTTTTGTAAGGCCTCCTCGGACAAGCATTTTGCTTTTTTTGTATTTATTTTCCATGAGGATGGTCTTGATCCCTGTATCCTGTACAATGTCATGAACCTTCCTCCATAGTTCATCAGACACTCTGTCTATCAGATCTAGTCCCTTAAATCTATTTCTCACTTCCACTGTATAATCATAAAGGATTTGATTTAGGTCATACCCGAATTGTCTAGTGGTTTTCCGTACTTTCTTCAGTTTAAGTCTGAATTTGGCAATAAGGAGTTCATGATGTGAGCCACAGTCAGCTCCCGGTCTTATTTTTGCTGACTGTATAGAGCTTCTCCATCTTTGGCTACAAAGAATATAATCAATTTGATTTCGGTGTTGATAATCTGGTGATGTCCATGTGTAGAGTCTTCTCTTGTTTTGTTGGAATAGGGTGCTTGCTATGACCAGTGCATTCTCTTGGCAAAACTCTGTTAGCCTTTGCCTTGCTTCATTCCATATTCCATGGACAAATTTGTCTGTTACTCCAGTTCTCTCTTGACTTCCTACTTTTGTATTTCAGTCCCCCTAAAATGAAAAGGACATCTTTTTTGTGTGTTAGTTCTAAAAGGTCTTGTAGGTCTTCATAGAACCATTCAACTGCACCTTCTTCAATGTTACTGGTTGAGGCATAGGCTTGGATTACTGTGATGTTGAATGGTTTGCCTTGGAAATGAACAAAGATCATTCTGTCATCTTTGAGATTCCATCCAAGTACTGCATTTTGGACTCTTTTGTTGACCATGATGGCTACTCCATTTCTTCTGAGGCATTCCTGCCCACAGTAGTAGATATAATGGTCATCTGAGTTAAATTTACCCATTCCAGTCCATTTTAGTTCGGTAATTCCTACATTGTCGACGTTTACTGTTGCCATCTCCTGTTTGACCACTTCCAATTTGCCTTGATTCATGGACCTGACATTCCAGGTTCCAATGCAATATTGCTCTTTACAGCATCAGACCTTGCGTCTATCACCAGTCACATCCACAACTGGGTATTGTTTTTACTTTGGCTCCATCCGTTCATTCTTTCTGGAATTATTTCTCCACTGCTTTCCAGTAACATATTGGGCACCTACTGACCCATGGAGTTCCTCTTTCAATATCCTATCATTTCACCTTTTCATACTGTTCATGGGGTTCTCAAGGCAAGAATACTGAAGTGGTTTACCATTTCCTTCTCTAGTGGACCACATTCTGTCAGACCTCTCCACCATGACCCGCCGATCCTGAGTGGCCCCACAGGGCATGGCTTAGTTTCACTGAGTTAGACAAGGCTGTGTCCCATGTGATTAGATTGACTATTTTTCTGTGATTATGGTTTCAGTGTGTCTGCCCTCTGATGCCCTCTTGCCACACCTACCGTCTTACTTGGGTTTCTCTTATCTTGGACGTGGGGGTATCACTTCATGGCCTCTCCAGCAAAGAGCAGCCGCTGCTCCTTACCTTGGATGAGGGTTATCTCCTCACCACCGCCCCTCCTGACCTTTAATGTGGAGTAGCTCCTCTCAGCCCTCCTGCATCCGCACAGCCACAGCTCCTTGGATGTGGGGTTGCTCTGCTGGGCCACCTCCCCTGACCTCAGGCATGGGGTAGCTCCTCTCGGCAGCCACCCCTGACCCCAGTTGTTATCTAATCTGACAGAACTTTTAGAAAAGATGTTCAATGTGATTTCTATTCTCTTAAATTTATCCAGGCTTGATTTGTGACCCAAGATGTGACATTTTGGAGACTATTCCATTTGTACTTCAGAAGCGTATTCTATTGCCTTTGGATGAAATATCCTATAAATATCATCTAAGTCTATCTGTTCTGATGTGTCATTTTAGGCTTGTGTTTTCTTACTAGTTTTCTGTCTGGATGATCTGTCCTTTGGTGTATTTGGGTTGTTAAAATCTGTCATTATTATTGAGTTACTCTTCATTCCCCCTATGTGTCTTTTAGCATTTCATTATATATGGAGGTTTTTCTATGTTGGGTGCATGTATTTACAAATGTTATTTTTTCCTCTTGGATCTATCCCTTGATCATTATGTAGTATCCTTCCTTGTCTCTTGTAACAGTCTTTATTTGAAAATCTATTTTGTTTGATATGAATATGGCTAATCCAGCTTTCTTTTTATTTCCTTTTGCATAGAATATCTTCTTCCATCTCCTCATTTTCAGTCTCTATGTGTCCCTATGTGTGAAGTGGGTTTCTTGTTATATATACATATATATATATGTGTGTGTGTGTGTAGGAAATAGCACCCTAATCCAGTATTCTTGCCTAGAAAATCCCATGAACAGAGGAGCATGGAGGGCTACAGTCCATGAGGTTGCAAAGAGTTGGGCATGCCTAAAGCAATTTACCGTGTGTGTGTGTGTGTGTGTGTATATATATATATGTTGGACCTTGTCAACAAAGGTCCTTATTCATTCAGCCAGTCTATGTCTTTTGGTTGAAGTATTTAATATATTTACATTTAAGATAATTATTCATATGTATGTTCTTATTGCCATTGTCTTAATTGTTTGGGATTTCTTTTTGTAGGTCTTTTTTTTTCCCCTTTCTCTTCTCTTCTCTTGCGTTTTCCACCTAAAGATTTTCTTTTAGCATTTCTTGTAAAGTTCATTTTGTTTTCCTTTCATTGTCACTAAAGCTTTTGATTTCTCCATCAAATCTGAATGTGAACCTTGCTGGGTAGAGTATTCTTGGTTGTAGATTTTTCTCTTTCATCACTTTAAATGTATAATGCCATTCCCTTCTGGCCTGCAGAGTTTGTGCTTTAAAAAAAATCAGCTGATAACCTTCTGGGGATTCCCTCATAAGTTTTTTCCTGCTTTTAACTTTTTTTCTTTGTCTTTATTTTTTGCCTATTTGATTAACATGTCTCATGATATTCTTCCTTGGCTTCACCCTATATAGGACGCCCTGTACTACTTGGACTTGGATGACTATTTGCTTTCCCATGTTAGGGAAGATTTAAACTGTAATCTGTTCAAATGTTTTCTCAATATCTTTCTCTTATTCTTACCAGACCTCTAACATTTGAATATTGGTACATTTAATGTTTTCCAAGATGTACCTGAGACTGTCCTCATTTCTTTTCTTTTTTTATTCTTCATCACAGGAGATTTTCACCATTCTGTGGAAATTCCACCTATTCCAGATCACTTGTGTATTTCTTTTCATCAGTTATTCTATTGACTCCTTCTAGTGTATTTTTTTTTTTCATTTCAGTTATTGTATTGTTCATCTCCGCTTGTTCTTTACTTCTTTTAGGTCTTTGTCTAACATTTCTTTTACCATCTCAATCTATGCCTACATTCTTCTTCTGAGATCTTGTATCATCTTTCCTTACATTACTCTGAATTTTTTTTCCCAACTAGATTGCCTGTCTCCTCTTCATTTAGTTTCTCTTTATACCTTCAACTCACTCACTTCTTCATCTGTCTTCTCATTTTGTTAAACGTACTGTATTTTTAATTTTGTTAAACTTATCTCCTTTCTTCAAGTTGCAGGATACTAGTAGTCTCTCTTGCTCCTTGTGTTTGCCACCCCCCCACCCCCGCCCCCGGTGGGTGAGTTAGTTCCCAAGGTTTGTGCTGTTATCACCTTGATAGGAAATTTCTTTGGTGTTGTGGTGAGCAGAGCCTGCCCTGGATATTGAGCAGAGCCTCCCCTTTGTGCTGGGGTTGTCACTGATTTGCAGGTCTGGGCCACTGACAAGAGGTAATAATTAGGTAATAATACCTAATTATTTATATAAAGGCCCACTGATCTGTTTCTCAGCTGTGTTTCTGATCTGTGGTGAGAGGCAGGCAGCATTGGAGGACTCCTGCTGGGAGACAAGCCACTGTGTATTCCTCCTCTGGAGCTATTTCCTTGTGAATTTGCTCTGTTGTGTCCCTTTGTGTGTCCCTTTTGCCCATTTTGTGGGGTAACAAAGTACATTGTAGTCGGCAGTGCTCTCAGTCCCACCGTAACTATGAGTATGCCAGCAATTGACCATGGTGGCTCTCAGGTATTGTTTTCACCATGGCACTGGTGCAGATCCACTGAAGTCATATCCTAGGACTGAAAGAGTCGTGTAACTTGACCCACTCTGGATGGTATGGAAGCTGCTCAGAGTCTAGCCTGGCCCTATCCTCATGTGTACATGCCCAGAAACCTACAGCTGCTAAAGTTAGATGCATGCCAACTCCAGAAGCACCTGGTGTCCTATTAGATTTTTCTGCAGGTACTTAATCAGTGGAAGGCAATGACACCCCACTCCAGTACTCTTGCCTGGAAAATCCCATGGACGGAGGAGCCTGGTAGGCTGCAGTCCATGGGGTCGCTAAGAGTCGGACACGACTGAGCGACTTCACTTTCACTTTTCACTTTCATGCATTGGAGAAGGAAATAGCAACCCACTCCAGTGTTGTTGCCTGGAGAATCCCAGGGGCGGGGGAGCCTGGTGGGCTGTCATCTCTGGGGTCGCACAGAGTCGGACATGACTGAAGCGACTTAGCAGCAATCAGTAGAAATGTAAATCCATGGTTCATACACCTGTGAGGAGAGAGTTCAGCTCTTTTTCCTCAGTCACACAACCCTTTGGGGCTCAGCTATCGCTTCAATCCCACCTCTGCATGTGTTCCTCCCACTAAAGTCTGCTCCAGAAGTTGCAAGTGTATACAAGCCTGTAAGGCAGGAAAGAACTGAGTCAGTGATCTGGGCAAGCAGATCATCCAGGTAGCAATGTGCTTGGGTAGAGGCTGGAATATGTGAGCCCATAAAGCAGTGATCAAAATGAGTGTATAAGCCAAAGTGGTAGGTGGGTGCAGAGGAGGTGATTGTAGGGGGTACACCAACAGGACCTGTTCCCAGAGCCTGTGAAGGTAGGGACTGAGAGAAAGTGAAATATATATCAACACTGGCACTTTGATTCTGTGGCAGTCCAGGCTTCCTCCAAAAGCATTCCCAGTTTTACAACTCCTCACTCCCATCCCCTCAGCCTGTCTCTTTATAGTCAACTGCATCCCCTCCCTAGGTTGGCTCTCCAAACATCACATTCCAACATCTAGCCACCTTGCACATGAGTAGACTTCTGTTTCAAGCTGGAGTATGTAGGGCTGTGGCACAGACCATCTATAAATATCACTCTTCCCTATTTGCCACAGACCAGCCATTGAGCTCTCCTCTGAGGCTTGAGACTCTCTTCTGTGCAGCTGATCTTCCCACAAGAGAAAGGATCTCCCCATCTAAGCTTCTCAACTTCAGCTCCCTACCAGGGGTTCAGGTCCCATTTTACTTCCAATCTTCCCTTTCTCTTCTTTCTTTCATCCTATCCTGTTATGTGAGGACCATTCTTGTCCTTTTAGGTGTCTGAGGTCCTCTGCTAGTGTTCAGCAGGTGTTCTGTGAAAATGGTTACATTTGTAAATGTATTCTTGATGCGTGTGTGGGGAGAGATGAATTTCACATCTTATTTTTCACCATCTTTGAAATTCCTATCTTAAATATTCTGATTCAGGAGCAGACTGTTGTCATCTTATAGAGGCATCAGGATGACGGAAGTATTGCGGTTGGGGTCAAATTTCTTCATAATTTTAATGTACTTCATTCACATGTCCCATCAATCTTTAGATATTGTGTTGCTGCTCCCTTGGTATGAAAGTCAGGACATTTCCTGATATTCTGGTTCAGTCCTTTTAGAGTGAGCCTCAATTTTGATGACAGATCACATTTTCTTCCAGGACATATAAGACTTACAGGAATGTCACACAATTTTTAGAGCATTTGTAGTACATATCTATACTGATACAACATAAATAAGGCTTCAATTTATTATTTAATGATGCTTTACATGTAATTTAATATATCAAATATACATAAATAGTTTAACATGTCTCTCTCTCTCTTTTTTTTTTTTTTTTTATTAAGAGAGAAAGCCACTCTTTGGGATGATTCAGGGATATCTGAAATACTCCATGCATCAAAATTAGTTCTAACTCTAAAATACTTTATTATTTTATTTGGGGGAATTTGTCTAAAATATCAAAAATGGTTTTAAAACACTTAGATCATTGTGAAACAATCCTTATGGATTAATTTAGCCAAAATAATAAAAACAATTTCATAAGCAAATGTAGAATGTTATATTGTTCTGAGAAAAACTTAGCTATTTTAATATTGAGAGCCCTAGGGTTGTCTTAAGTAATCAAAAATCTTATAAAGGAAACAGAACATAAGTGATTATTTTGACAAATCAGGAAACTTTTCCTAAGCAGTTTAATTAAAGTTAAAGTAAAACCTTAATCCTTGTTATCAAGAAAATACCAACAGAGTAATACTTTGTCCTTTTAATAAAGAAAAAAAGAACTTCAAATTTGCATCAGTTTACTTTTGATAATAAAATTCATTTACTTAAGTAAACTCATTCCAATCTTATCTAGTCTTGACAACACATACAATTCATTTCAAAAGATCCTTTTTTTCACAAAACTTTTATAAATTTTATGTTCATTTCAGCTTGTCCATTATTTACTTACCCATTTAGAAATAATCTGTTTTAGGACAGAATCACTTTTTTTTTCTTAACAACAACAAAAAACCCTTCATTTCTAATAACTTTTCTTACCCCCAAACATATCTTATTTCTATTATTATATCTGGTAGTTTTAACCACAAAAACAATTAAAATTTTTAATTCTTTGATTTTTTTTTAGTAAAAATAAAAAAAAAAAAAACAATTGTGAGCTCTCTAATTTTGTGATTTGGAATACTTATAAATACATTTTGTATTTTCTGGAAATCTATGGTACTTCACAGTACAATATTTCAATAAAACACAAGGTGTATTTACTAGTGGACCCAGGCATCTCTAGTGTCTGTGTATTATGAGGTCAAAAGTAGGTAAACTAAAATTTATTTAGCAATTAATATTTTATTATTTCATCTTATTTGAACATGATCTAGACATTCAATGAATTCCCATCATTTAATTTAACTTAGCAAAACTCTAAGGATGTAAATTACTAAAGAGATTTAGGAAACTAAGTAGACATATCATAAAACAATTGTTGCTAAAAATTTATCTGAAAACACATTTAAATATATTTATTCCATTTATTCTTTAAAATACTTCTTAGAAATAAAATAAAATAAAATACTTCTTAGAGTACTCATGAAAATTTCATTAGACCTTAAAAACAGTCATATCTTGTTTGTTTATTTGTTTGTTTATTTGTATTTGCATACTTTGCAACAGAGGTAACATTAACTCATCCGACTAGTAAACTCAGGTTGAACAACAGTTATTTGCTGGCATTATATTTAATGCTAACTCTGAAGACATAACTGTATAAATTAAACCAATATGCTTAAAATTAGCTTTTATTTACTCAAGTTTATCTTAGATTGTGTTACTTTAAAAAACTTTGGGGTTAGCTTTTATTATATGAAAAAAATATGCGTTTAAGCAAATCATGTAGAGCTCTTTTACAAATTAATTTTGGCAATAATATCTTGAGGTAGAAAAACACAATTTCTAAACTTTACACCTAAAAGCATATAGACAGGCACAACCAAAGAACTTATGCTTTCATTTTAAACCTTTAGTTACAAATCAGGTACAATACAAAATCCACTAGTTTATAAACAATAGTTGGAATGAACTAAGTTTACTCACATACATGTGGGGCTTCCCTGGAGGCTCAGATGGTAAAAAATCTGCCCACAATGAGCAAGACCCGAATTTGATCCCTGGGTCGAGAAGAGCCTCTGGAGAAGAGAATGTAACCTATTACAGTATTCTTACCTAGAGAATCCCATGAACAGAGGAGCCTGGCAGGCTACCCTACACAGGGTCACAAAAGAATAAGACATGACTGAGTGACTAACACTTTCATTTTCACTTTAACTCATTTAGATATATTGTTTTCATTGTTTGTGGAGAAAATGTGTATGGTTTGTATTTGCCCTGGACAAGCAATTTTAAAGAAGGTGTTTGTGCAAGAAAGTTTTTATAGCAGTTTGTGTTCTAAAATACCTTGTTCCCTTTGTAATTTTTTGTTGTTGTTGTTGTAGATTCTACTAATTAATATAACCTGTGCTCAATCTCAGGCAATGTGAGCTGTGTTTACATTTCAAAGACATGATGAGTTTCATAATTTTAGGGGGCAGATAAGGACAACACAAGTTTTCTCCTAGGAGTTTTGGTGTATTTTTGCCTATTATCATAAGTGTTAGGGTACTAATATTAATTTTTTCCTGGATATAAGAGAATTTTGCTCTAATATCTTACAAACATTTTGAAAGGGATAGGCAAGACCTTAGAATTGGTACATATAGGTGAGTCTTTTGTCTTTTGTAGAGATTTGCAAGACAAAAACAGTATTTTTATTAGCACTTGAATATTTGCTTCCAGATGATTTATCTTCTGATAAATCTCAGGAAGACCTATGGGATAGCTGAAGACATAGGGTTTTAAGAAGAATAATTTCTGTTGGATCTTTAAGTTTGTTTTTTTTTTTTTTTTTTCATATTAAGGGATTCCTTAAGGCTGGTCATTATACTTTTTTTTTTTTTTTCTTCAGTTTGAACATCCCATAAGTACCAATGTGACAGAGGTGATGTGAGTACTGATTTGACACAATTTATTTTTTATTTTAAATATAGCCAGTTTAAGATCCATTATCTGATCATTGACAAGTGGGTACTTTCAGTGATTTCAAATAATGCCTTATACCAATAAGCCTTTTTTATGGATTAAAAGAAAACATACAAGAGACATCTCACAAGAGAATATATAGTCCTCACAAGATCCAAAAGTTTATTCTCAGACTTAGTCTAAGAAAGTAAAAATCCTTTGTGAAACAGCAAGGAAGGAGACAGGGCACAACCCTTAAAACAATGACACAACCATTAAGAATAGGATACCATCAAAAAATGGTTAGAAACTACTAGGCCCAAGGTGTCAAAATATTAAACTTCCAGTAGACTTTGAGCCTCATTATACACTCAATGTCAGAGAAGGCAATGGCACCCAACTCCAGTACTCTTGTCTGGAAGATCCCATGGACGGAGGAGCCTGATAGGCTGCAGTCCATGGGGTCGCAAAGAGTCGGACATGACTGAGCGACTTCCCTTTCACTTTTCACTTTCATGCATTGGAGAAGGAAATGGCAACCCACTCCAGTGTTCTTGCCTGGAGAATCCCAGGGGCGGGGGAGGGGGTTGGGGGTGGGTGGGGGAGGCTTCATGGGCTGCCCTCTCTGGAGTCGCACAGAATCGGACACAACAAAAGCAACTTAGCAGCAGCAGCAGCATACACTCAATGTAATGCATTAGCATGCCAAATGACACTCCCACAGGCATCATGACAGTTCTGAGGTTCACTTTAAAAGGCAAAAAAGTGGGTGGTACACCAGTTCCCAGAAATCCCCATCCTTTCTCCAAGATAGGTAGACTATTCCTTCACTCACTAGCCTATGAGATTACTCAGCCCATAAAAACTAACCATCCCGACACTTCAGAGCCACTCTGATTTTGCTAGACAACCCCATGCTCTGGAGTTGCCTCGTACCTTCTGAGACAGCCCATACTCTATCGAGTGTGTATATCTCTAAATAGACCTGCTTTCACTTTACTATAGTTTGCTTTTGAATTCTTTCCTGTGCCAAACCAAGGACGCTCTCTTAGTGGCCCATTCCAGGGACTCACCCAAGACCAGGGACATGACCATCCTCTCATTGCCCCATTTTTCCTATATTTGTTACTGCAGATAGTAACAATAATGTAGTGAAAATAGGGTTTCTGGTGTTCCAAAATAAAGTGCAGTCTCCCCAGTCATAAATCTACAAATTTATGCCCATGAGTAGGTGTTCCTGGAGTGGAACTTTACCAGTATTCCTGGAGTGGAACTTTACCAGTAAAAGTAAGCAATTTATGTTGAGGTGATAAAGGTCCCTTATGGACTGGAATCCCTTATGAAAATATTTCCTGAAAGCTGGTATAGCCAAAGAGAGTGTTACTTATAACTTCATGTCTCAGAAACCCAATCTATTCAACTAGCCACCAGATATACCCCAATAAATGCACCTTCTGGATAATTAAGAACAGAGAGAATATTCTCACTGGATACAAAGGCCAAGTTCTCAGAACATAGAACAAGATGAAAGAAAAAAAAAAAAAAAACTCATTTGGATTTTACACAAAGAATTTGCAGCAAGATTTACCTAAATAAATACTTGTCTGGTGAAAATTGTTAACTCACTAGTCTGTGAGACCACCTCAGCAGCAGACTTGTAGGACCTATGCCTGAAATCTACCCCAATGGTTCTTCCTCCATGATAAACAAAACAACAGAAAGAAACAATAAAAAAGCATTGGGGAATCTGGAAGGAAAAGGATCTCCAAGCATTGCTAGTTCAAAAAACTAGACCAAAAGTATTATGATCCTTACCACTTTTTATTCCATTAGATCTTGCAGGCAGGCTGATATGGTAAGGAATCTTATTGTCTGCCAAAAAAGTCTGAAACTGAAGTCGCTCAGTCGTGTCCGGCTCTTTTGCCACCCCCATGGACTGTAGCCTACCAGGCTCCTCTCTCCATGGGATTTTCCAGGCAAGAATACTGGAACGGGTAGCCATTTCCTTCTCCAGGGGATTTTCTCAACCCAAAGATCGAACCCAGGTCTCCTGCATTGTAGGAAGATGCTTTTATCATCTAAGCCACCAGGGAAGTCTCAATATTTTTTGCCTAACTTTGCTAAATGTTACAAAATCTCTTAGTTTCCGGTGATTCTAGGCAGAAAGCAGGGTCCAATAGTCTCCTGCTGGCTTGCCAAATGTTGGGTAGGGAGAAATTTCCCCTTCTACACATTAGAGTTTTTGTGGATAAATTAATAATAAAGTTGGCAAAAGACAGATTAATAGAAGGAAAATAAATAAATTTTAATTGGTGTGCACAAAAATCTCAGAAATATAGAGCCTAAATGTGGCCAAAGAATATATTAAAGAATCCTTGCTTCTCTGCAATAAAGCCCACTTTTTCATGACGTATGATTTTTTTTAAATGTGTTTTTCTATTCCATTTGCTAGAACTTCATTGAGGATATTTGCATTTATGCTTATCAGTGATATTGGTCTGTAATTTGTGTGTGTGTGTGTGTATGTGTGTTATCTTTGTTTGGTTTTGGTATCAGAGTGATGGTGGCTTTGTAGAATGAATTTGGGAGTTTTCTTCCACTGCAATTTTCTGGAAGAGTTTGAGCAGGATAGGTATAATCTGTTTTCTAAACTTTTGATTGAAATCACCTGTGAACACATTTTATCCTGGGCTTTTGCTTGTTGGAAAATATTTTATAACAACTTACAATTTCTGTGCTTGTGACTGGCCTGTTCATATTTTCTATTTCTTCTTGTTTCAGTTTGGGAAGGTTATACTTTTATAAGACTTTGCCCATTTATTCCAGTTTGTCCAATTTACTGGATTATAGCTACTTGTGGTAGTCTCTTATGATCTTTTGCATTTCTGTGTTGTCAGGTGTAACTTCATTTTTACTTCTAATTTATTGATTTGAGTCTTCAATCTTTCTTTCTTAATGAGTCTGTCCAAAGGTTTGTCAATTTTATCTTCTCAAAGAAACATCTTCTAGTTTTATTGATCTTTCCTATTGTGTCCTTCATTTCTTTTTCACTTATTTCTTCTCTGATCTTTATGATTACTTTCCTTGTACTAACTTATTTTTGGTGGTGGTGTTGTTCTTTTTCTAGTTGCTTTCAGTCATTTCAGTCACTCAGTCGTGTCTGACTCTTTGTGACCTCATGAACCACAGCACGCCAGGCCTCCTTGTCCATGATCAACTCCCAGAGTCCACACAAACCCATGTCCATTGAGTCAGTGATGCTATCCAACCATCTCATTCTCTGCCGCCCCTTCTCCTCCTGCCCTCAATCTTTCCCAACATCAGGGTCTTTTCAAATGAGTCAGCTCTTCGCATCAGGTGGCCAAAGTATTGGAGATTCAGCTTCAACAACAGTCCTTCAAATGAACATCCAGGACTGATTTCCTTTAGAATGGACTGGTTGGATCTCTTTGCAGTCCAAGGGGCTCTCAAGAGTCTTCTCCAACACCACAGTTGAAAAGCATCCATTCTTCTGCACTCATATTTCTTTATAGTCCAACTCTCACATCCATACATGATCACTGGAAAAACCATAGCCTTGACTAGATGGACCTTAATGTCTCTGCTTTTCAATATGCTGTCTAGGTTGATCATAACTTTCCTTTCAAGGAGTAAGTGTTTTTTAATGTCATGGCTGAAAACACCATCTGCAGTGACTTGGGAGCCCAGAAAAATAAAATCAGCCACTGTTTCCACTGTTTTCCCATCTATTGACCATGAAGTGATGAGACTGGATGCCATGATCTTAGTTTTCTGAATGTTGAGCTTTAAGCCAACATTTTCACTCTCCTCTTTCACTTTCTTCAAGAGACTCTAGTTCTTCTTCACTTTCTGCCATAAGGGTGGTGTCATCTGCATATCTGGGGTTATTGATATTTCTCCTGGCAATCTTGATTCTAGCCTGTGCTTCATCCAGCCCAGCATTTCTCATGATATACTCTGCATATAAGTTAAACAAACAGGGTGACAATATATAGCCTCGATGTACTCCTTTCCCGATTTGAAACCAGTCTGTTGTTCCATGTCCAGTTCTAACTGTTACTTCCTGACCTACAAACAGGTTTCTCAAGATGCAGGTCAGATGATCTGGTATTCCCATCTCTTGAAGAATGTTCCGCAGTTTATTATGATCCACAGAGTCAAAGGCTTTGGCATAGTCAATAAAGCAGTGTAGATTTTTTTTTTTTTTTTCCTGGAACCCTCTTGCTAGTTGCTTTAGGTGTAAGGTAAGGTTGTTTATTTGATGTTTCTCTTGTTTCATGAAGGACAGTTAAAAACATTATGATCATCACAATAGATACAGAAAAAGCTTTTAACAAGATTTAATACTAATTTTTTATTAAAAAAGAAAGAAAACAAGCGTAGAAGGAATGTATCTCAACAAAATAAAGGCTGCATGTGACAAAGGCAGAGCAAACATTATTCTTAATGGTGAAAAATGGAAAGCATTTCCTCTAAGATAAGGAACAAGACAATGATGACCACTCTCAGGATCATTTTGCAACATAGTTTTGTAAGTTCAAACAACAGCAATCAGTGAAGAAAAACAAATAAAAAGAATCTAAAATGGAAAATGAGTAAAACTCTCACTATTTGCAGATGACATGATATTGTACATAAAAAAACCATAAAGACATCACCAGAAAATTACTAGAGCTAATCAATGAATATAGTAAAGTCACAGGATATAAAATTAATACTATGCACTAACAGTGAAAAGTCAGAAATAAAAATTAAATAACTAATCCCATAAAACATTTCAACAAAAAGAATAAAATACATAGGAATAAACATAGCTAAAAAGAGAAAATATCTCTATGCAGAACACTATAAAACATTAATGAAAGAAATCAAAGACAACACAGATGGGGAGGTATACCATACTCTTGGGTTGGAAGAATCAACATCGTAAAGGCGATTGTACTATCCAAAGCAATTTACAGATTCAATGGAATCCCTATCAAGCTACCAGTGGTATTTTTCATAAGTAGAACAAAATTTTTCACAATCTGTGTGGAAACACAATAGGTTCCGGATAGCCAAAGCCATCTAGAGAAAGAAGAATGGAGCTGGAGGAATCAACCTGCCTGACTTCAGGCTCTACTACAAAGCCACAGTCATCAAGACAGTATGGTACTGGCATAAAGACAGAAATATAGATTAATGGAACAAAATAGACAGCCCAGAGATTAATCCACACACCTATGGACACCTTGTCTTCGACAAAGGTGGCAAGAATATACAATGGAGAAAAGACAATTTTTTAACAAGTGGTGCTGGGAAACCTGGTCAACCACTTGTAAAAGAATGAAAATACAACACTTTCTAACGCCATACACAAAAATAAACTCAAAATGGATTAAAGATCTAAATGTAAGACCAGAAACTATAAAACTCCTAGAGGGGAACATAGGAAAACCACTCTTCAACATAAATCACAGCAGAATCCTCTATGACCCACCTCCCAGAAAATTGGAAATGAAAGCAAAAATAAACAAATGGGACCTAATTAAAATTAAAAGCTTCTGCAAAACAAAGGAAACTATAAGCAAGGTGAAACGAAAACCTTCAGAATGGGAGAAAATAATAGCAAATGAAGCAACTGACAAAGAACTAATCTCAAAAACATACAACAACTCCTGAAGCTCAATTCCAGGAAAATAAACGACCCCATCAAAAAGGGAGCCAAAGAACTAAACAGACATTTCTCCAAAGAAGACATACAGATGGCTAACAAACACATGAAAAGATGTTCAACGTCACTCATTATCAGAGAAATGCTAATCAAAACCACAATGAGGTACCATTTCACGCCAGTCAGAATGGCTGCAATCCAAAGTCTACAAGCAATAAATGCTGGAGAGGGTGTGGAGAAAAGGGAACCCTCTTACACTGTTTGTGGGAATGCAAACTAGTACAGCCACTCTGGAGAACAGTGTGGATATTCCTTAAAAAACTGGAAATAGAACTGCCATACGACCCAGCAATCCCACTACTGGACATACACACCGAGGAAACCAGAATTGAAATAGACACATGTACCCCAATGTTCATCGCAGCACTGTTTATTATAGCCAGGACATGGAAGCAACCTAGATGTCCATCAGCAGATGAATGGATAAGAAAGCTGTGGTACATATACACAATGGAGTATTACTCAGCCATTAAAAAGAATACATTTGAATCAGTTCTAATGAGGTGGATGAAACTGGAGCCTATTATACAGAGTGAAGTGAGCCAGAAAGAAAAAAACACCAATACAGTATACGAACACATATATATGGAATTTAGAAAGATGGTAATGATAACCCTGTAAGAGAGACAGCAAAAAGACACAGATGTATAAAAGTCTTTTGGACTCTATGGGAGAGGGCGAGGGTGGAATAATTTGTGAGGATGGCATTGAATCATGTATAATATCATATGTGAAATGAATCGCCAGTCCAGGTTCAATACATGATACAGGATGCTCGTGGATGGTGCACTGGAATGACCCAGAGGGACTGTATGGGGAGGGATGTGGGAGGGGGGTTCATGGGGAACACGTGTACACCTGTGGCAGATTCATGTTGATGTATGACAAAACCAGTACAATATTTTAAAGCAATTAGCCTCCAATTACAATAAATAAATTTATATTAAAAAAAAAAAGAAGAAGAATGTAGCTGTAAGAATCAAGCTTCCTGACATCATACATTACAACAAAGCTACAGTCATTAAGATAGTAGGGTACTGGCACAAAAACAGAAATACAGGCCAATGGAACAAGGTAGAAAACACAGATCTAAACCCACACACCTATGAACACCTTACCTTAGACAAAGAAGGCAAGAATACCCAATGGAGAAAGGATAGTCTCTTAAATAAGTGGTGCTGGGAAATCTAGACAGCTACATGTAAACGAATGAAAATAGAACGCTTCATGTGTATGTGTGTGTGTTCAGTTGTTTCTAGCACTTTATGATCCTATGGACTGCAGCATGCCAGGCTTCCCTGTTCTTCACTATCTCCCGGATTTTTTTTTTTTTCTTTTTTTTCAAATTCTTGTCTATGGAGTCAGTGATGCTATGTAAAACTCTCATCCTCTGCCACCCCCTTCGCCTTTTTGTCTTCAGTTTTTTTCCAGGTTCAGGGTCTTTTCAAATGAGTCAGCTCTTTACATCAGGTGGCCAAAGTTTTGGAGTTTCAGCTTCAGCATCAGTCCTTCTAATGGATATTAAAATTTGATTTCCTTTAGGGTTGACTTGTTTGATCTCCTTGTTGTGCAAGGGACTCTCAAGAGTCTTCTGCAGCACCACAGTTTGAAAGAATTTATTCTTTAGCGCTCAGCCTGTTGTTGTTGTTGTTTTAATGGTCCAGCTCTCACAACCTTACATGACTACTGGAAATACCATAGCTTTGATTATACAGACCTCTGTTGACAAAGAGATATCTCTACATTTGAATGTGCTGTCTAGGTTTGCCATATCTTTCCTTCCAAGGAGCAATGGTCTTTTAATTTCATGGCTACAATCAGAGTCAGCAGTGATTTTGGAGCCCAAGAAAATAAAATATGTTACTGCTTCCCCATTTTCCCCTTCTGTTTGCCATGAAGTGATAGTACCAGATGCCATGGTCTTAGCTTTTTAAATGATGAGCCTTAAGCCAACTCCTTAATTCTCCTTTGTCACCCTTTATCATCCCCATCAAGAGGCTCTTTAGTTCCTCTTCGCTTTATGCCATTAGAGTGGTATCATTTGCATATCTGAGGTTGTTGCAATTTTTCCAGCAATCTTGATTCCAGCTTGTGATTCACCCAGCCTAGCATTTAGCATAATGTACTCTGTATATAAATTAAATAAGCAGGGTGACTTCCTTGTTGTACTTCGTTCCCAATTTTGAATCAGTCATTTATTCCATGTCTGGTTCTAACTGTTGCACTTCTTGACCTGCATACAGGTTTCTCAAGAGACAGGTAAATACGATGGTCTGTTATTCCCATCTCTCTAAGAATTTTCCAGTTTTTTTGTGATCCACACAAAGGCCTTTGCATAGTTAATGAAGTAGAAGTAGATGTTTTTTCTGCAATCCCCTTGCATTGTCTATGATCCAATGAATGCTGGCAATTTGATCTCTTGTTCTGCCTTTGCTCAGCCTAGCTTGCACATCTGGAAGTACTTGGTTCATGTACTACTGAAGCCTAGCTTGAAGGATTTTTAGCATAACCTTACTAACATGCTAAATTAATGCAATTGTTTAGTAACTTGAACATTCTTTGGCACTGCCCTTCTTGGGGATTGGGATGAAAACTAACCTTTCCCCGTACTGTGGCTGCTACTGAGTTTTCCAAATTTGCTGACATTTCCTTACATCCTACAAAAAATAAAGTCAAATGGATTAAATACCTAAATCTAGACCAAAATCTATAACCCTCTTAGAGGAAAACATAGGCAGTACACTTTTTGACATAAATCACAGCAAGTTCCTATATGATCCACCTCCTAGAGAAATGAAAATAAAAATAAACAAAGTGGACTTAATTAAATTCAAATTCTTTTGCTCAGTGAAAGAAACTATAAACAAGAAGAAAAGGCAAACAGAAGAATGAGAGAAAATAATAGCAAATGAAGCAGCTGACAATGGATTAGTTTCTGAAACATACAAGCAGCTCATATAGCACAATACCAGGAAAAAAAAAAATAACCCAATAAAAATGTGGACAGAAGAACTAAACAGACATTTCTCCAAAGAAGACACACAATGGCTACTGAAGACATGAAAGGCTGCTCAACATGACTCATTATTTGAGAAATGCAATCAAAACTACAATGAGGTATTGCCTTAGAGCAGTCAGAATAATCATCATCAAAATACCTATATGTGAGATAGCCAAAGAGACACAGATATAAAGAACAGGTATTTGGACTCTGTGGGAGAAGGCAAGGGTGGGATGAATTGTGAGAATAGCACTGAAGCATGTATATTACCATATGTGAAATAGATCACCAGTCCATGTTCAGTGCATGAAAAGAGCACTCAAAGCCAGTGTACTGGGACAACCCTGAGGGACGGGATGAGGAGGGAGGTGGGAGGGGGGTTCAGGATGGGGGACACATGTACATCCATGGCTCATTCATTTCTATGTATGGCAAAAAACCACTACAATATTATAAAGCAATTAGCCTCCAAGAAAAAATAAATAAATTAATTAAAAAATCATATCTATAAACAATAAATGCTAGAGTGTGTGTGGAGAAGAGGGAACTCTCTTGACCTGTTGGTAGGAATGCAAATTGATGCAGATATTTTGGAGAACAGTATGCAGATTCTTAAAAAAAAAAAAAAGAAAGAAAGAAAGAAACTAGGAACAAAAACACAATCAGATTCAGATCACACAGTCGTGACCGACTGCTTCCGATCCCATGGTCTGCAGCAATACAGGCTTCCCTGTCCATGACCAGCCTGGGGAGTTTACTCAAACTCATGCCCATCTAGTCAATGATGCCATTCAACCATCACATCCTCTGTCATACCCTTCTCCTAGCACCTTCAATCTTTCCCAGCATCAGGGTCTTTTCCACTGAGTCAGTTCTTTACATCAGGTGGCCAAAGTATTGGAGATTCAGCTTCAGCATCAGTCCTTCCAATGTTATTCAGGACAGTGCTTTAGGATTGACTGGCTTGATCTCCTTGCAGTCTAAGGGACCCTCAAGAGTATTCTCCAACACTGCAGTTCAAAAACATCAATTTTTCAGTGTTTGGCATTCTTTATACTCCAACTCTAACATTCACATATGACTTCTGAAAAAAGAATAGCTTTGCCTAGGTAGACTTCTGTTGGCAAAGTAATGACTCTGCTTTTTAATATGCTGTCTAGTTTAGTCATAACTTTTCTTCCAAGAAGCAAGTGTCTTTTAATTTCATGGTTGTGGTCACCATCTTCAGTGATTCTAGAACCCAAAAAAACTAAAGTCTGTCACGGTCTCCACTGTTTCCCCATCTGTTTGCCATGAAGTGATTAGACTAGATGCCATAGTCTTTATTTTGTGCCATAAGGGTGGCTTCAACTGAATATCTGAGGTTATTGATATTTCTCTTGGCAATCTTGATTCCAGCTTGTGGTTCATTCAGCACAGTATTTCTCATGATGGACTCTGAAAATATGTTAAATAAGCAGAATAACAATATAGAGCCTTGAGATACACCTTTCCGGATTTGGAACCAGTCTGTTGTTCCATGTCCAGTTCTAACTGTTGCCTCTTGACCTGCATGTACATTTCTCAGGAACCAGGCCTGGTGGTCTGGTATTCCCATCTCTTGAAGAATGTTCCACAGTTTGTTGTGATCCACGTAGTTAAAGGCTTTGGCATAGTCGATAAAGCAGAAGTAGATGATTTTCTGGAACTCTCTTGCTTTTTCAGTGATCCAAAGGATGTTGCCAAGTTGATCTCTGGTTCCTCTGCCTTTTCTAAATCCAGCTTGGACATGTGAAAGTTCATATTTAACATACTGTTGAAGCCTGGCTTGGATAATTTTGAGCATTACTTTTCTAGCATATGAGATGAGTGCAATTGTGTGGTAGTTAGAGCATTCTTTTGCATTGCTTTTCTTTGGGATTGGAATGAAAACTGACCTTTTCCAATCCTATGGCCACTGCTGAGTTTTCCAAACTTGCTGGCATATTGAGTGCAACACTTTCATATCATCATCTTTTAGGATTTGGAATAGCTCAACTGGAATTCCATCACCTCCACTAGCTTTGTTTGTTTTGATGTTCCCTAAGTCCCACTTAACTTCACATTCCAGGAATGTCTGGCTCTAGGTGAGTTTTCACACCATCGTAGTTATCTGGGTCATGAAGATCTTTTTTGTATAGTTCTTCTGTTTATTCTTGCCACCTCTTCTTAATATCCTCTGCTTATGTTAGGCCCATACCATTTCTGTCCTTTATTGTGCCCATCTTTGCATGAAATAACCCTCTGGTGTTACTAATTTTCTTGAAGAGATCTTTAGTCTTTCCCATTCTTTTGTTTTCCTGTTACTTTGCATTGATCACTGAGGAAGGCTTTCTTATCTCTGCCTGATATGCTTTGGAACTCTGCATTCAAATGGGTATATCTGTCTTTTTCTCCTTTGCCTTTTGCTTCTCTTATTTCCTCAGACATTTGTAAGGCACTTTCAGACTACCATTTGGCCTTTTTGCATTTCTTTTTCTTGGGGATGGTCTCGAACCCTGCCTCTGTACAATGTCATGTACCTCTGTCCATAGTTCTCCAGGCACTCTGTCTATCAGATCTAATCCCTTGAATTTGTTTCTCACTTCCACTGTATAATCATATAGGATTTGATTTAGGTCATACCTGAATTATCTAGTGGTTTTCCCTATTTCTCCCATTTAAGTATGAATGTGGCAATAAGGAGTTCATGATCTGAGCCACAGTCAGCTCCCGTTTTGTTTTTGCTGACAGTAAAGAACGTTTCTATATTTCGCTGCAAAGAATGCAATCAATCTGATCTTGGTATTGAATATCTGGTCATGTCCATTTGTAGAGTTTTCTCCTGTGTTCTTCTAAGTGGGTGTTTGCTATGACCAGTGCATTCTCTTGGCAAAACTCTGTTAGTCTTTCCCGTGCTTCATTTTATATTCCAAGGTGAAGTTTTCCTGTTACTTCGGGTATCTCTTGACTTCCTTCTCTTGCATTCCAGTCCCCTATAATGAAAAAGACATCTTTTTTTCAGGTGATAGTTTTAGAGGGTCTTTTAGGCCTTCATAGAACCGTTCAACTTCAGCTTCTTCAGCATTACTGGTTGGGGCATAGACTTGGATCACTGTGACATTGAATAGTTTGGCTAGGAAATGAACATAGATCATTCTGTCTCTGAATGCTGCAGTTCTTGAGATTGCATTCAAGCACTGCATTTCAGACTCTTGTATTAACTATGATTATACAGTGGAAGTGAGAAATAGTTTCAAGGGATTAGATCTGATAGACAGAGTGCCTGATGAACTATGGACAGAAGTTCTTGACATTGTATAGGAGACAGGGATCAAGACCATCCCCAAGAAATATAAATGCAAAACACTAATAATGTCTGTCTGAGGAGGCATTACATAATAGCTGTGAAAAGAAGGGAAGTGAAAAGCAAAGGAGAAAAAGAAAGATACACACATTTGAGTGCAGAGTTCCAAAGAATAGTAAGGAGAGATAAGAAATTCTTCCTCAGAGATCAATGCAAAGAAAGAGGAAAACAATAGAATGAGAAAGACTATAGATCTCTTCAAGAAAATTAGAGATACCAAGGGAACATTTCATGCAAAGATGGGCTCAATAAAGTACAGAAATGGTATGGATCTAACAGAAGCAGAAGATATTAAGAAGAGGTGGCAAGAATACACAGGAGAACTATACAAAAAACAGCTTCAAGCTCCTGATAATCATGATGGTGTGATCACTGACCTAGAGTCAGACATTCTGAAATGTGAAGTTACTTGGGCCTTAGAAAGCATCACTACGAACAAAGCTAGTGGAGGTGATGGCATTCCAGTTGAGCTATTTCAAATTCTGGAAGATGATGCTGTGAAAATGCTGAACTCAATATGCCAGCAAATTTGGAAAACTCAGCAGTGGCCATAGGACTGGAAAAGGTCAGTTTTCATTCCAATTCCAAAGAAAGACAATGCCAAATAATGCTCAAACTACTGCACAATTGCACTCATCTCACACGCGAGTAACATAAGGCTAAAAATTCTCCAAGCCAGGCTTTAGCAATATGTGAACCGTGAACTTCTAGATGTTCAAGCTGATTTCTGGCAAAGGAACCAGATATCAAATTGCCAACATCCGATGGATCATTTAAAAAGCAAGAGAGTTCCAGAATAACATCTATTTCTGCTTTATTGACTATGCCAAAGCCTTTGACTGTGTAAATCACAAGAAACTGGGAAATTCTTCAAGAGACGGGAATACCAGACCACCTGACCTGCCTCTTGAGAAACCTGTATGCAGGTCAGGAGGCAACAGTTAGAACTGAACATGGAACAACAGACTGCTTCCAAATCAGAAAAGGAGTGTGTCAAGGCTGAATATTGTCACCCTGGTTGTTTAACTTATATGCAGAATATATCATGAGAAATGCTGGGCTGGATGAAGCACAGGTTGGAATCAAGATTTCCGGGAGAAATATCAATAACCTCAGATTTGCAGATGACACCACCCTTATGTCAGAAAGTGAAGAGGAACTAAAAAGCCTCTTGATGAAAGTGAAAGAGGAGAGTGACAAAGTTGGCTTAAAGTTCAACATTTATAAAACTAAGATCATGGCATCCAGTCTTATCACTTCATGGCCAATAGATGGGGAAACAGTGGCTGATTTTATTTTTCTGGGCTCCCAAATCACTGCAGATGGTGATTGAAGCCATGACATTAAAAGAAGCTTACTCCTTGTAAGGACAATTATGACTAACTTAGACAGCATATTAAAAAGCAGAGACATTACTTTGCTAACAAAGGTCCTTCTGTTCAAGGCCATGGTTTTTCCAGTGGTTATGTATGGATGTGAGAGTTGGACTATAAAGAAAACTGAGCGTTGGACAATTGATGCTTTTGAACTGTGGTGTTGGAGAAGACTCATTTTTTCATATATAAATTTATTTTTTTTTAATTGGAGGCTAATTGCTTTACAATATTGTATTGGTTTTGCCATACATCAGTATGAATCCACCACGGGTGTGCATGTGTTCTCCATCCTGGACCCCACTCCTACCTCCCTCCCCATACCATCCCTCTGGGTCATCACATATCACGCATCAAACCTGGACTGGCAATGCATTTCACATATGATATTATCTTGAGAGTCCCTTGAACTGCAAGAAGATACAACCAGTCCATCCTACAGGCGATCAGTCCTGGGTGTTCTTTGGAAGGACTGATATTGAAGCTGAAACTCCAGTACTTTGGTCACCTGATAGGAAGAGCTGACCCATTTGAAAAGACCCTGGTGCTGGGAAAAATCGAGGGCAGGAGGAGAAGGGGACGACAGAGGATGAGATGGTTGGATGGCACAACTGACTCAATGGACATGAGTTTGCGTAAACTCTGGGAGTTGGTGATGGACAGGAAGGCCTGGAGTGCTGCAGTCATGGGGTGGCAAAGAGTCAGACATGACTGAGCGACTGAACTGACTGACTACATTTCAGACTCCTTTGTTAACTATCATGGCTACTCCATTTCTTCTAATGGATTCTTGCCCACAGTAGTAGATATAATGTCACCTGAGTTAAATTCACCCATTTCAGTCCATTTTAGTTCGCTTATTCCTAAAGTTTTGACATTCACACTTGGCATCTCCTGTTTGACCACTTCCAGTTTACCTTGATTCATGGACCTAACATTTCAGGTTCCTATACAGTGTTACTCTTTACAGCATCAGACTTGACTTAATCACCAGTCACATCCACAACAGGGTGTTGTTTTTCTTTGGCTCCATCTCTTCATTCTTTCTGGAGTTATTTCTCCATCAATCTCCATCAGCATATTGGGCACCTACGGACCTGGGGAGTTCTTCTTTCAGGGTCCTGTATTTTTGCCTTTTCATACTGTTCATGGGGTTCTCAAGACAAGAATACTGAAGCGGTTTGCCATTCCCTTCTCCAGCGGACCATGTTTTGTTAGAACTTTCCATCATGACCCATCCATCTTTGGTGGCCCTACACGGCACACCTCATAGTTTCTTTGATTTAAAGAAGGCTGTGGTCCATGTAGTCAGTTTGATTAGTTTTCTGTGATTGTAGTTTTCATTCTCTCTGCCCTCTGATGGTTAAGAATAAAGGCTTATTGGAACTTCCTGATGGGAGAGACTGACTATTGGGAAACTGGGTTTTGTTCTGATGGGTTGCATCATGCTCAGTAAATCTTTAATCCAATTTTCTGTTAATGAGTGGAGCTGTATTTCTTCCCTGTTGTTTCACCTGAGGACAAACTTTGTTGAAAGTAATGAAGATAATGGTTTTGACCTCCTTCAAAGGGTCACATGCAGGCACTGCCTCACTCAGTGTCTGTGACCCTGCAGCAGGCCGCCGCCAATCCACGCCTCCATCAGACACTCCTGGAAACTCATGGGCACTTCTTGGTCAATCTATTGTGGGGTCAGTGTTCCTTTCTTCCGGGTCATGGGGCACACAGGGTTTTGTTTGTGCCCTCCAAAAGTCTGTTTCCCCAGCCCTGTGTAAGCTCTGGTGGCTCTATGGTGGGTTCAATGGTGACCTCCTCCAAGAGAGCTTTTGCCATACTCAGCCACTCAGCCACCTGTACCTCCATTGGAGACACTCAAGCATAGTTTTGGTTCAGTCTCTGTGGGGTGTCTGGGTCCTGGTGCACACAAGGTTTCTTTGAGCCCTCTGAGCATTTCTAGAGATTAGGGAGTTTGATCCTAAATGTAACTTTGCCCTTCCTAGCATCTTGCTTGAGCTTCTCCTTTGCCCTTGGGCATGGAGAATCTTTATTTAATGGGATCCAACATTCTCCTGGTGACAGTTGCTCAGCAGTGAGTTGTAATTTTGGCGTTCTCTCTGGAGAGGATGAGCACATGTCCTTTTACACTGCCATCTTGTATTCAAATACCATATGACCTAAGACTACCATATGATCCAAAAATTTCACTCACTTCTAAGCATATACACTGAGGAAACTATATTTGAAAAAGACACATGTATCTCGATGTTCCTTGCAGCACTATTTACAATATCTAGGCCATGGAAGCAACCTAGATGTCCAGTGACAGATGAATGGATAAAGGAATTGTGGTTCATATATACAATGGATTATTACTCAGCCATAAAAAAAAAAAAAAAAAAAAAAAAAAAAAAAAAAAAAAAAACACTTTTGAGTCATTTCAAATGAGGTGGATGAACCTACAGCCTATTATACAGAGTGAAATAAGTTGGAAAGAAAAAACATTGTATATTAATGCATACATATGGAATCTAGGAAGATGCTACTGATGAACCTACTTGCAGGGCAGCAATGAAGATGCAGACATAGAGAAAAGACTTATGGATACACTGAGGGAAGGAGAGGGTTGGACAAATTTAGAAGATAGCATTGAAACATATGCATTACTTGTGTAAAATTTTATATCAATAGGAATTTTCTGTATGATGCAGGGAGCTCAAGTTGGGTGCTCTGAGACCATTTAGGGGGTTGGATGGTGTGGGAGATGCAAGGGAAGTTCAAGAAATAGAGAACATATGTATATCTATGGCCGGTTTATGTTGCTTTATGGCAGAAATGAACACAATATTGTAAAACAATTATCCTCCAATTAAAAAGAAGTAAATTTTAGAAATTAAAAAAGTAAAGCATTAATTAAATAACCTATATAACTATGGAATCACTTTTAGCTAACTGATTTTCAAAAACTTTTCAAAACACAGGATTTAGGTTTCTATCTCTTTTGCATGTTCCCAAAGTGTCCAGAATAGAGGCCAATAGGAAAAGAATGAATGGATGAATGGAGATAAAAATAAAACTTCTATTATACCTTGGATTGTGGTTTTCTGTTTTTTTTTTTTTTTTTTTTTTTTTACTCTTTTAAATGTTGGCAATTTGCATTTAGAGAGCAAAATGATCAAAGGTCTTTCCTATATATTGCTTTATTTATTTATTTGAAATTCTTTAATCAACAAAGCAAATATTGTCATTAAGAATGTGTGTGCAAAGCCAGACTGGATTATGGTAAGAAAGATGAAATAAAAAGGAAACAGAAGAGTAAAAGAATAAATACTGACAGTAGAATTTTTATCATACTAAAATATGTAAAATATATCACATCTTTTTAGTCATTTTCAGCATAAAATTTAGTGGTATTAATTACAGTCATCACAAATAACTAAATTATTTGCATCATCCTAAATAGAAATTTTGTACCTATTAACAAATAGGCTTTCATTTTCCTCTTTTCCTAACTCCTGGTAATATCAAATCAACACTCTGTCTCTATGGATTTAACATAAATATTTCATATAAATAGAATCATGCAATGTTCTTTTCTTTCATGTCTTGGTTATTGCCCTTATCATGGTATTTTCAAGGTTTATCCACATCGTAACCTGTATAGGAATTTGATTTCTTTTTATAGCCAAATAATATTCCATAGCATTAGGTATACACCCCCCTTTTTATTTATCTATTCTTTTCTTGATAAACAGTTGGGTTCTTTCCACAATTTGGCCATTGTGAATAATGCTGCAATGTTTGAGGCACTCTGTAATTCTTTGGGGGCATATACCTAGGAATATAAGTCCTGGGTTGTATAATATTTAACTTTTTGAGGAGACATCAAATCATTTTCCACAGTGACCACACCATTTTATATTCACAAAAGCAATGCATGAGGGTTCCAATTTCTCCATTCTCATCAACATTTGTTCTCTTATTTTTTTTAAGGTATAGACAACTTAATAGGTATGAAGTAGTATCTAATTGTGATTTTCGTTTTCCTAATAACAAATGATGTTGAGTAGTTTTTAAAGTGTATGCTGATCATTTGTATGATTTCTTTATAGAAATGTTTATTCAAGTCATTTTCTCATAACTTGAAAATGTTGCTTATCATTTTAGTTGAGCTGTGAGTTATTTAGATATTCAAACATTAAATCATTATCAGATAACAATGTGAAAATATTTTTATTCATTCTATAAATTGTTTTCTTTTTCATTTTTAGACATTTTTATTTTATATTTTTGGCCACAAAACGTGGCTTTATGGGATCTAAGTTCCTCCACCAGAGAGTGAACTTATGCCCAGTAAAAGTGCAGCATCTTATCTATTGGATCACTAGGAAATTCCCTTCTTGTTTTCTTAATAATGCTCTTCATGCCAAAAAAAAAAAAAAAAAAAAAAAAAAAAAAGCTGTAATTTGATAAATCTGTATATCTATTCTATATTTTATTGTTTATGCTTTTTATGTTATATCTAAGAATTCATTTCCTACACAAATTCAGGAAGATTTATTCCTATATTTACTTATAGCAGTTTTATGTTTTATCTCCCACATTTACTCCACAGATACATTTTGAGTTAACTTACAATGTAAGTTAGAGAGCCAATTTATTATTTTCAAGTTTATATCTAGTTGACCTGACATAGTTTTTTGGAAAGCAGCTATGCCTACAAATATACCACCAGTGTCTGACACTACTTTTTGAAAAGGCTAATTTTCCCCCAAGTACTGCATTCTCTCCCTCTTTTGTTGACTGTGATGGCTACTCCATTTCTTCTAATGGATTCTTGCCAACAGTAGTAGATATAATTGTCATCTGAGTTAAATTCACCCATTCCAGTCCATTTTAGTTTGCTGATTCCAAAAATGTCGACATTCATATTTGCCAATGCCTGTTTGACCACGTCCAATTTGCCTTGATTCATGGACCTAACATTCCAGGTTCCTTTGCAATATTGCTCTTTATAACATAGTATTTGCTTCCATCACCAGTCACATACACAATGGGGTGTTGTTTTCTTTGGCTCCATTTCTTAATTCTTTCTGAAGTTACTTCTCTACTAATCTCCACCAGCATACTGAGCACCTACCAACCTCGGGAGTTCATCTTTCAGGATCCTATTGTTTTGCCTTTTCACACTGTTCATGGGGTTCTCAATACAAGAATACTGAAGTGGTTTGCCATTCCCTTCTCCAGTGGACAAAGTTTTATCAGAACTCTCCACCATGACCCGTCTATCTTGGGTGGCCTTACATGGCATGTCTTATAGTTTCATTGAGTTAGGCAAGGCTGTGTTCCATGAGATCAGATTGGTTAGTTTTCTGTGATTGTGATTTTCAGACTGTCTGCCCACTGATGTAGAAGAATAAGAGACTTATGGTAGTTTCCTGATGGGAGAGACTGAGTGGAAACTCCAAGAGGAGCTACCACACGTCCGAGGTCAGGGGTGGCGGCTGAGAGGAGATACCCCACGTCTGAGATCAGGGGCGGTGACTGGGAGGAGCTACCCCATGTCCAAGTAGAGGTGGCTGCATGGGCGCAGAAGGGCCTAGAGGAGCTACTCCATGTTCAAGGTCAGGAGGGGCAGGGGTGAGGAGAAACACTTCATCCAAGATAAGAGAAATCCAAGTAAGACAGTTGGTGTTGCAAGAGGGCATCAGAAGGCAGACACACTGAAACAATAATCACAGAAAACCAGTCAATCTAATCACACTAAGACCACAGCCTTGTCTAGCTCAATGAAACTAATTCACGCCCTGTGGGGCCACCCAGGACGGGTGAGTCATGGTGGAGAGGTCTGACAGAATGTGGTCCACTGGAGAAGGGAATGGAAAACCACTTCAGTATTCTAGCCTTGAGAACCCCAAGAACAGTGTGAATAGGCACAATGATAGGATATTGAAAGAGGAACTCTCTGGGTCAGTAGGTGCCCAATATGCTACTGGAGATCAGTGGAAAAATAACTGCAGAAAGAATGAAGGGATGGAGCCAAAGTAAAAACAATACCCAGTTGTGGATGTGACTGGTGATAGAAACAAGATCCGATGCTGTAAAGAGCAATATTGCATAGGAACCTGGAATGTCAGGTCCATGAATCAAGGCAAATTGGAAGTGGTCAAACAGGAGATGGCAACAGTGAACGTCGACATTCTGGGAATCAGCGAACTAAAATTGAGCTGGAATGGGTGAATTTAAGTCAGATGACCATTATATCTACTACTGCAGGCAGGAATCCCTCAGAAGAAATGGAGTAGCCATCATGGTCAACAAAAGAGTCTGAAACGCAGTACTTGGATGCAATCTCAAAAACGATAGAATGATCTCTGTTCGTTTCCAAGGCAAACCATTCAATATCACAGTAATCCAAGTCTATGCCCCAACCAGTAATGCTGAAGAAGCTAAACGTGAACGGTTCTATGAAGACCTACAAGACCTTTTAGAACTAACATCCAAAAAAATGTCCTTTTCATTTTAGGGGGACTGAAATGCAAAAGTAGGAAGTCAAGAAACACCTGGAGTAACAGGCAAATTTGGCCTTGGAATACGGAATGAAGCAAGGCAAAAACTAATAGAGTTTTGTCAAGAGAACGCACTGGTAATAGCAAATACCCTCTTCCAACAATACAAGAGAAGACTCTGCACATGGACATCACCAGATGGTCAACACCAAAATCAGATTAATTATATTCTTTGTAGCCAAAGATGGAGAAGTTCTATACAGTCAGCAAAAACAAGACAGGGAGCTGACTGTGGCTCAGATCATGAGCTCCTTATTGCCAAATTCAGACTTAAATTGAAGAAGTAGGGAAAATCACTAGCCCATTCAGGTATGACCTAAATCAAATTCCTTATTAATTATACAGTGTAAGTGAGAAATAGATTTAAGGGACTAGATCTGATAGATAGAGTGCCTAATGAACTATGGATGAGGTTCGTGACATTGTACAGTAGATAGGGATCAAGACCATCCCCATGGAAAATAAATGCAAAAAAGCAAAATGTCTGTCTGGGGAGGCCTTAAAAATAGCTGTGAAAAGAATAGAAGCGAAAAGCAAAGGAGACAAGGAAAGATATAAGCATCTGAATGCAGAGTTCCAAAGAATAGCAAAGAAAAGATAAGAAAACCTTCCTCAGCAATCAATGCAAAGAAATAGAGGAAAACAACATAATGGGAAAGACTAGAGATCTCTTCAAGAAAATTAGAGATACCATGGGAACATTTCATGCACAGATGGGCTCGATAAAGGACAGAAATGGTATGGACCTAACAGAAGCAGAAGATATTAAGAGGAGGTGGCAAGAATACACAGAAGAACTGTACAAAAAAGATCTTCATGAGCAAGATAATTACAAAGGTATGATCACTCATCTAGAGCCAGACATCCTGGAATGTGAAGTCAAGTGGGCTTTAGAAAGCATCACTACGAACAAAGCTAGTGGAGGGGATGGAATTCCAGTTGAGCTATTTCAGATCCTAAAAGATGATTCTGTGAAAGTGTTACACTCAATATGCCAGCAAATTTGCAAAACTCAGCAGTGGCCATAGGACTGGAAAAGGTCAGTTTTCATTCCAATCCCAAAGAAAGGCAATGCCAAAGAATGTTCTAACTACCACACAATGGCACTCCTCTTATATGCTAGAAAAGTAATGTTCAAAATTCTCCAAGCCAGGTTTCAACAGTATGTGAACCATCAACTTCTGGATGTCCAAGCTAGATTTAGAAAAGGCAGAGGAATCAGAGATCAACTTGCCAACATCCGTTGGATCATTGAAAAAGCAAGAGAGTTCCAGAAAATCATCTACTTCTGCTTTATTAATTATGCCAAAGCCTTTAACTATGTGGATCACAGCAAACTGTGGAACATTCTTCAAGAGATGGGACTACCAGACCACTGGACCAGGCTCCTGAGAACTGTGCATGCAGGTCAAGAAGCAACAGTTTGAACTGAACATGGAACAACAGACTGGTTCCAATTTGGGAAAGGAGTATGTCAAGGCTGCATATTGTTATTCTGCTTATTTAACTTATTTTCAGAGTGCATCATGAGAAATGCTGCACTGGATGAAGCATAATTTGGAATCAAGATTGCTGGGCAAAATATTAATAACGTCAGATATGCATATGACACTACCTTTATGGCAGAAAGTGAAGAAGAACCAAAGAGCCTTGTGATGAAATTTAAACAGGAGAGTGAAAAAGTTGGCTTAAAACTCAACATTCAGAAAACTAAGTCATGGCATCTGGTCCCATTACTTTATGGCAAATAGATGGGGAAACAGAGGAAGCAATGATATACTTCATTTGGGGGGGGGGGGACTCCAAAATCACTGTAGATGGTGACTGCAGCAATGAAATTAAAGGACACTTACTCCTTGGAGGAAAAGTTACAACCAACCAAGACAGCATATTAAAAATCAGAAACATTACTTTGCCAACAAAGGTCCATCTAGTCAAAGTTATGGTTTTTCCAGTAGTCGTGTACAGATATGACAGTTGTATAAAGAAAGCTGATTGTCGAAGAATTGATGCTTTTAAACTGTGGTGTTGAAAAAGACTCTTTAGAGTCCCTTGGGCTGCAAGGAGATCCAAGCAGTCCGTCCTAAAGGAAATCAGTCCTGAATATTCTTTGGAAGGACTGATTCTGAAGCTGAAAGTCCGATATTTTTGCCAACTTATGTAAAGAACTGACTCACTTGAAATAATCCTGATGCTGGGAAAGGTTCAAGGTGGGAGGAGATGGGGATAGCAGAGAATGAGATGGATGTATGGCATCACCAACTCAACGGACATGAGTTTGAGTAAACTCCAGGAGTTGGTGTTCAACAGAGAGTCCTGGCATGCTGCAGTCAATGGGGTCGCAAATAGTTGGACACAACTGAATAACTGAACTGAACTTAATTTTCCCCACTGAATGGTTTTAAAACACTTGTGGAAAGTCAGTTGGTCAGGTATTAATGTCAACAAAATTTCAGACAGAAGCTCTGATCTATTTGTCACTCATGGAAATGTCATGTAATTACCAGAAGCTGTCCTAAGTATCCTTATTGAAGCACTGGAGCACATTAAAACTTTATAGAAGCTAAATAAATGTCCAGTCAACAAAAGCCACCTAGAAAACAGTAGGAGGCTTGATGACTTTTATTTGTGCTTAGCCCTGAAACTGAAGTACAATTGCTTAACTCAGATCTCAGTTATGGAATAATCATTGACAATGTTTGCAAAAACAGCAAGGAATACAGACTCACCAATGACTGGATAAAGATATTACAGATGAAAAATAAAATATACCATAAACGATCTAAAGAAGAGCTGGGTGAAAGTTTGTGGGAAATTAAGACACTTAAATGAGTCTATGTGTATGGGGGAAATCAGAAATCTAAATCTAGGCAACTTGCATGCTCACAAAAGAAGGAAGATCTTAATCTCTCTTAACTTAGTCATGTGAAGATATAAACATATCCTGTAAAGTTAAATATGCAGGCAAATATAAAACCAAATGACTATGATTTTGATTTGCAACCCGTCTTTAGGTTTTCTATGATTTTTAAATGGCAAGCACATAAAACATAAATATTTATCACTGTGTATATATTAATATAATTATGTAATTATGACACAAATAGTATAAAACAGAGGTAAGATTGTATAGAAATAGATTTTTTTGTACAGGGTTGAACATAAGTTGGTATTGACTTTTATAATTTTAAGATATTATATGTAATTCTGATGGTAATGTCAAAGAAAATATCTATAGAATAAACAGAAAAGAAAAGTGAGAGGAGGATAAAATATGTCATTGCAAAATTCAACTTAACACAAAATGAAATCATGAAGAAAAGACAGAGAAAAATCAATGAGACAAAAAGGAAAAAAAGTAACAAAATATCCAAAGTATTTTTTTTCTCATCAATAATTTCCCTAAAAGTACATGGAATAATCTGTCATATCACATGGAACAAAACAGCAGAAAAAACAAAAGGCACATAATCAAAATATGTGCAGTGGACAAGAGCTTAATTTTACTTGTAAGAACAAATAAAATTAAAAGTGAAAGCATGGAAAAGGGAATTTCATGAAAATATTAACCAAAAGAACTTGGGAAGGTTATATTAATAAAAGACAAAATAAACTTTATGTAAAAGGTACTATAAGTGATAAAGAACAGTGTACATTGATAAAAGACCAATTCATCCAAAAAGTTATAACAATTGTAAACATATATGAAATAAATATCAGAGCTTCAAAATATAGGAAGCAAATATAACAGTTTTGATACTTACAATGTTTGTTGAAGATTTCAAAACTCCATTCTAAATAATGGATAGAACAACCAGAGAGGAGTGACATTAGAATCATGGCAGCATAGGAGATTCTTATATTTAGAACTCCCTTCCCCTTAAAAAAAAAAAAAAAAAAAAAAGTAATCCACAAACAAACATGCCTTTGTGGGAATAGTGGAATACATTAGCATATGCCAAGAGAACTAGGAGGAACAACACCCACCTTTGCATTTAGTAAGGGGAAAACTGACTTAGGTATGGGCTGCAAAACCAGCAGAATCTAGCAAAGATCAGGGTCACCCAGGAAAAACCTGGAGAATTCTAGCTTGGAGAAAAAAAAAAAAAACATGGACAAAAGAAAAATTTGTAGAAAATCAGCACTTCTGAGGGGATATTCAAGCTTATTTCTGGAGTAAAAGGAAATTAAAAAAAACAAAAGGGAGTGTGGACGCATTGAAGAGAGGAATAGTAACTTTGCCAGCACTGTTCCTATCCAAAAGACAACAGAGCTTGGGGCAAAAACTGTCACCAGTGACTTCTTCCACAGGAAGAAGGAAAAGAATGAGTGAGTACTGGACTTCCTCAATTGTGTGGGACACTGCTAAATATAAACACACTTGTCTTTAGGAGTACCCAAAATACTGAGGGAGGAACTTCATGACTGTGGGGAGGGAAGAGGTTAGGAAAGAGAGATACGAACATCAGAAGACATTTAAAAGTAGATTTTTGTTGACTGTGCTCAGCCTCTGGTAAAATCTCAACTGAACACCTCTCTACTGGGCCGTCAGACACCTCTAGTGTTCACAGTTATAAAACCACACCTACTCCCTCTCTTGGAGTATTGCCCATTACACATTCTCAAGTGTGGTAGCAAGGAGCAAGCTCCTATAAGTTGAATGCTACTAGGAAAATTGATCAGGATCTGTGGGCAAGGGGAAAATCCAGAAACTTGTACTCTAAAGCCATTTATGGAAAACAAAGAGATATTTCCAGCAGCTAGCATGGTGAGTTGTGAGAAACAGAGAAGACATGAGAACTTAAGAATTCTATTGATTTAACCAAAAAGTCCCTGCAATTTTAAGTAAAAATAAAAGACACACTTTTCATTTTCACCAAGAACTTTATTGAACCATGTATTCACTATTTTGTTTCACTACCTTCTGCCATTTTTCAGGCAAATTCATAATTACATCTTCCCAAAACTCTATCTTTTTGAGCAAAGAAATGTTCCAGGTACTTTTGGATTCTTCCAGGTAATTGATATGTTTTTTTTTTTTTTCCTGCTAAAATAATTTTGTATTTTACAGAATGAAGTAAGTCAGAAAGAGGAAAGCAAATATTGTGTATTAACACATATATATGAAATCTAGCAGAGAAGGTGAAGGCACCCACTCCAGTACTGTTGTATGGAAAATCCCATGGATGGAGGAACCTAGTAGGCTGCAGTCTATGGGGTCTCGAAGAGTCAGACACAACTAAGCGACTTCATTTTCACTTTTCATTTTCATGCATTGGAGAAGTAAATGGCAACCCACTCCAGTGCTCTTGCCTGGAGAATCCCAGGGACAGGGAAGCCTGGTGGGCTGGCGTCTATGGGGTGGCACAGAGTCAGACAGGACTGAAGCGACTTAGCAGCAGCGGCATGATGGAATCTAGAAAGATGGTACTGATTAACCTAATTGGAGGGCAGTCTTGAGAAATCTGTATGCAGGTCAGGAAGCAACAGTTAGAACTGGACATGGAACAACAGACTGGTTCCAAATAGGAAAAGGAGTACATCAAGGCTGTGTATTGTCACCCTGCTTATTTAACTTCTATGTAGAGTGCATCGGGAGAAACGCTGGACTGGAAGAAGCACAAGCTGGAATCAAGATTGCCAGGAGGAATATCAATAAGCTCAGATATGCAGATGACACCACCCTTATGATAGAAAGTGAAGAGGAACTAAAAAGCCTCTTGATGAAACTGAAAGAGGAGAGTGAAAAAGTTGGCTGAAAGCTCAACATTCAGAAAACGAAGATCATGGGATCCAGTCCCATTACTTCATGGGAAATAGATGGGGAAACATTGTCAGACTTTACTTTTTTTGGACTCCAAAATCACTGCAGATGGTGATTGCAGCCCTGAAATTAAAATGCTTACTCCTTGGAAGGGAAGTAGTGACCAACCTAGATAGCATATTCAAAAGCAGAGACATTACTTTGCCAACAATGGTCCGTCTAGTCAAGGCTATGGTTTTTCCTGTGGTCATGTATGGATGTGAGAGTTGGACTGTGAAGAAGGCTGAGCACTGAAGAATTGATGCTTTTGAGCTGTGGTGTTGGAGAAGACTCTTGAGAGTCCCTTGGACTGCAAGGAGATCCAACCAGTCCATTCTGAAGGAGATCAGCCCTGGGATTTCTTTGGAGGGAATAATGCTGAAGCTGAAACTCCAGTACTTTGGCCACCTCATGCGAAGAGTTGACTCATTGGAAAAGACTCTGATGCTGGGAGGGATTGGGGGCAGGAGGAGAAGGGGCCGACAGAGGATGAGATGGCTGGATGGCATCACTGACTCGATGGACGTGAGTCCGGGTGAACTCTGGGAGTTGGTGATGGACAGGGAGGCCTGGGTTGCTGCGATTCATGGGGTCACAAAGAGTCGGACACGACTGAGTGACTGAACTGAACTGAATGGAGACATGAGGGATTTGATATAGGTCATACCTGAATGGTCTAATGGTTTTCCCTACTTTCTTCAATTTAAGTCTGAATTTGGCAATAAGGAGTTCATGATCTGAGCCACAGTCAGCTCCTGGTCTTGTTTTTGTTGACTGTATAGAGCTTCTCCATCTTTGGCTGCAAAGAATATGATTAATCTGATTTCGGTGTTGACCATCTGGTGATTTCCATGTGTAGAGTCTTCTCTTGTGTTGTTGGAAGAGGGTGTTTCCTATGACCAGTGCATTTTCTTGGCAAAACTGTATTGGTCTTTGCCTTGCCTTCATTCCGTATTCCAAGGTAAAACTTGCCTGTTATTCCAGGTGTTTCTTGACTTCCTACTTTTGCATTCCAGTCTCCTATAATGAAAAGGACATCTTTTTTGGGAGTTAGTTCTAAAAGGTCTTGTAGGTCTTCATAGAACCATTCAACTTCAGCTTCTTCAGTGTTACTGGTTGGGGCATAGACTTGGATTACTGTGATATTGAATGGTTTGCCTTGGAAATGAAGAGAGATCATTCTGTCGTTTTTGAGATTGCATCCAAGTACTACATTTTGGACTCTTTTGTTGACCATGATGGCTACTCCATTTCTTCTGAGGGATTCCTGCCTGCAGTAGTAGATATAATGGTCATCTGAGTTAAATTCATTCATTCCAGTCCGTTTTAGTTCACTGATTCCTAGAATGTCGACGTTCACTGTTGTCATCTCCTGTTTGACCACTTCCAATATGCCTTGATTCATGGACCTGACATTCCAGGTTCCTATGCAATATTATTCTTTACAGCATCAAACCTTGCTTCTATCACCAGTCCCATCCACAGCTGGGTATTCTTTTTGCATTGGCTCCATCCGTTCATTCTTTCTGGAGTTATTTCTCCACTGATCTCCAGTAGCATATTGGGCAGCTACTGACTTGGCGAGTTCCTCTTTCAGTATCCTATCATTTTGCCTTTTCATACTGTTCATGGGGTTCTCAAGGCAGGAATACTGAAGTGGTTTGCCATTCCCTTCTCCAGTGGCCCATGTTGTGTCAGATCTCTCCACCATGACCCGCCCGTCTTGGGTTGCCCCAGGGGCATGGCTTAGTTTCATTGATTTAGAAAAGGCTGTGGTCCTAATGTGATTAGATTGACTAGTTTTCTGTGATTATGGTTTCAGTGTGCCTGCCCTCTGATGACGTCTTGCAACACCTACCGTCTTACTTGGGTTTCTCTTACCTTGGTTGTGGGGTATCTCTTCATGGCTGCCCCAGCAAAGAGCAGCCACTGCTCCTTGCCTTGGACGAGAGGTATCTCCTCACCACCGCCCTTCCTGACCTTCAACGAGGGATAGCTCCTCGAGGCCCTCCTGGGCCCGCGCAGCCACCACTCCTTAGATGTGGGTTTGCTCCTCCCGACAACTTCCTGATGTTTAAGCTGGTTTTAGAAAAGGCAGAGGAACCAGAGATCAAATTGCCAACATCTGCTGGATCATGGAAAAAGCAAGAGAATTACACAAAAACATCTATTTCTGCTTTATTGACTATGCCAAACCCTTTGACTGTGTGAATCACAATAAACTGTGGGAAATTCTGAAAAAGATGGAAATGCCAGACCACCTGATCTGCCTCTTGAGAAATCTGTATGCAGGTCAGGAAGCAACAGTTAGAACTGGACATGGAACAACAGACTGGTTCCAAATAGGAAAAGGAGTATGTCAATGCTGTATATTATCACCCTCCTTACTTAACTTATATGCAGAGTACATCATGAGAAACGCTGGACTGGAAGAAACACAAGCTGGAATCAAGATTGCAGGGAGAAATATCAATAACCTCAGATATGCAGATGACACCACCTTTATGGCAGAAAGTGAAGAGGAACTAAAAAGCCTCTTGATGAAAGTGGAAGAGGAGAATGAAAAAGTTGGCTGAAAGCTCAACATTCAGAAAATGAAGATAATGGGATCCAGTCCCATTACTTCATGGGAAATAGATGGGGAAACAGTGTCAGACTTTATCTTTTTGGGGCTCCAAAATCACTGAAGATGGTGACTGCAGCCCTGAAATTAAAAGACACTTACTTCTTGGAAGAAAAGTTATGTCTAACCTAGATAGCATATTCAAAACAGAGACATTACTTTGCCAACAAAGGTCCGTCTAGTCAAGTCTATGGTTTTTCCTGTGGTCATGTATGGATGTGAGAGTTGGACTGTGAAAAAGGCTGAGCACCGAAGAATTGATGCTTTTGAACTGTGGTGTTGGAGAAGACTCTTGAGAGTCCCTTGGACTGCAAGGAGATCCAACCAGTCCATTCTGAAAGAGATCAGCCCTGGGATTTCTTTGGAAGGACTGATGCTAAAGCTGAAACTCCAGTACTTTGGCCACCTCATGCGAAGAGTTGACTCCTTGGAGAAGATCTGATGCTGGGAGGGATTGGGGGCTGGAGGAGAAGGGGACGACAGAGGATGAGATGGCTGGATGGCATCACTGACTCAATGGACGTGAATCTGATTGAACTCCGGGAGTTAGTGATGGACAGGGAGGCCTGGCGTGCTGCGATTCATGGGGTCGCAAAGATTCGGACATGACTGAGCGACTGAACTGAACTGAACTGAATTGAACAGACATAGGGAAAAGACTTATGGACATGGATGGGGTGAAGAGTATTGGGTGGGATGCGTGGCAAGAGTAGCATGGATGCATATACATTACCATATATAAAAGAGTCAATGGAAATTTGCTGTATGACTCAGGGAACTCAAATTTGTGCTATGTAACAATGTAGAGGGGTGAGAAATGGTGGGAGGTGTGAGTGAGTTTTAAGAGGGAGGGGACATATGTATACCTATGGCTAATTCATGTTGATGTATGGCTGAAATCAAAGCAATATTTCAAAGCAATTATCCTTCTGCCACTGCTGCTGCTGCTAAGTCATTTCAGTCGTGTCCAACTCTGTGTGATCCAATAGATGGCAGCCCACCAGGCTCCCCAGTCCCTGAGATTCTCCAGGCAAGAACACTGGAGTGATGGTATGGAGAGGGAGGTGGGAGGGGGGTTCAGGGTGGGGAACATGTGTAGACCTGTGGCAGATGCATGCTGATGTATGGCAAAACCAATACAATATTTTAAAGTAAAAAAAAAAAAAAAAAAAAACACTGGAGTGAGTTGCCATTTCCTTCTCCAATGCATGAAAGTGAAAAATGAAAGGGAAGTCGCTCAGTTGTGTCTGACTTTTCGGGACCCCATGGACTGCAGCCTACCAGGCTCCTCCATCCATGGGATTTTCCAGGCAAGAGTACTGGAGTGGGGTGTCATTGCCTTCTCCAATTAACACTAAATAAATTTAAAAAATAAAGACTGAAATAAATAGAAATCTGAAGGTGTAGTTTCTGGTGAATACAGTGGATGAAACAGAACTTCCCAGTGAAACTGTCCCAGTTTTTACCCAGTCATCAAAGAAACACAGGGTCATGTGCTATCCTAATGGAAGATCATGCATTTTCTTTTGACTAATTTCAATGTTTTGAATTGAGTACTGCTTTCAATTGGTCTAACTGAGAGCAATACTTGCTGGAATTAATTTTTTGTTTTGTTTTCCAGAAGGAGCTCAAAATAGAGGACTCCCTTTCAATCATACTATGTACACAACATTACCTCCTTTAGATGAGGACCAGCCTTTGGTGTGATTTGTGGTTGTTCATTTCACTTGCCCCACAATCTCTTCCATTCCAAATAATTGTATAGCATCCACTTTACATTGCCAATTACAATTTGTTTTAAAAAACAAACTTTTTCATTACATTTAAGTAGAGAATCACGTGTAGAAACATGGTCAAGAAGATTTATTTTTTGCTTAACTTATGTGGAACCCAAACGTCAAAGCGAATAACATAACCAAACTGGTTAAAAAGATTTTCAGTGCTCGATTTGGATATCTTGAGTATGCCAACTATCTCCTGCATGGTATAACATTGACTGTTCTCAATTAAAGTCTCCATTGGATTGCTATCAACTTCAACTGCTTTACCCAACCTTGGAGAACTGTTCAGCAATAAATATTAAGTATAAAATCTCATAAACCACTTTCAACATGTTAAATCAGTCACAAGACATTTTACGTACACTGCACAAATCTTTTTTTGTGTGTGTTTCAAATATCTTTTTAATCTTTCTTGAAATAATAGTGTATATGCCAAGTATGTTGCTTTTTTATTCCATCTCAAATGTTATAATGGCTATACAAAAATTCACCAATTTTGATTATTTTTTAAAATTCACTCTGATATGACAGGTGTCAAAATGCAATATAATAAAATTGTTTTCAAGAAATTAAAGACAACTAAGCACTACTCATACATACTTCCTTGGTGGCTCAGACGGTAAAGCATCTGTCTACAATGTGGGAAACCTTGGTTCGATCCCTGGGTCAGGAAGTTCCCTGGTGAAGGAAATGGCAACCCACTGCAGCACTACTCAAGCCATCTTATAGGAAAAAAAAAAAAAAAAAGAATTAACCAACCCAATACCATAAGAGCAGTGGAACAAGTGTATTGATATAAGGTCCATGTTAACCCAAAACAAAACAGGACCAATAATTAATATATCCCACATGAAACAACTAGTAAAGATTTGAGGGGGGATCTGCTATTGCAAATGTGAAAGCATCAAGGTAGAAAATTAACAGGTACAAACTACTATGTATAAAGTAAATAAGCCACAAGAATCTATTGTACAGTGCATGGAGTGTAGCCAGTATTTTATATTTTAGATAAAGGATAATCTATAAAAATATTGAATCAGTTTATTGTACACTTGAAACGAATATTGCATTGTAAATCAATTAGATTTCATAAACAAATATAAAAATGTGAAAGAAGCAATTGAAAATTCCAAGGAACATAATGAATCAAGAAAAAAGTCATCATTAACAGATGAAAATAAGTGTCAGAGCCAAGATAATTAGGAGGGAAGATATGGAGTCCATGTCTCCCCACAATTAAGATACTCATCAGATGCTGGTGGGAGACCTTCAAAATTCAGACAGATAGGAGGAACTCCCAAATGACCATGTAGGATATAGCAGAAAACAGGGGAGGGGGGAGAAGTAGAGGCCAGACAGGACCTGTGTGACTGAGGGGTGGTTGGGAAATGAGAGGGGAGCAATTTAGTCACCTGGAGAGACACACTTGCCTATAGGAGATTGGTAGGGAGGAAGAGGGGCTCTCAGGGATCAGAGGAGCTGGGAACCTCCAGGAGTTCCCCCACCCACTTGGCCTCAAAGAGCCTTCTTAGACCCCAGGTTAGACTTTCTGTCTTTGGTAGCCCTCGTCACCCTCTGGAACACTCTCTGGCCTCCAGCACCCCCCGCCCCCAAACAATACAGGATCCCCTTTCCCTAGAAGGCCCTCTTAATCTTCAAGGGCCCTCTCTGCTTGCATAGGTCCTGTGGGAGCAAGAGAATGTGAGAGGAGAAAGAGCCAGAGCAGCCAGGGGAAGATTTCTTGGGGTTTCAAAAGCAGGGAACCCACCTGGTGGTCCTTTGCCCTCTTGGACTGAGATAGACTGCTGGGATCCTGGGTCTGATTCTCCATACCTTGATGTTAGAGGGACTCCAAAGGTCCCCTTGGCTGAGCTGAGCCTGGTCTCCACCCCCTACCCCCAATTAGAGTTTTTTTCTGGCAAAGTGGATCCTGAATCAGGACTCACTCCAACCTAAACCTTTGCCTAAACCCCAGGGCCTCCTAAGCCCTTCTCCACCTAAGCCCCATCCCCCACAGCTGCTGTATTTTGTTGTCGTTGATTTCCTCTTTGCTAGTGGAGTTTGGTTTTATCCACCATTGGCTATTTCTTATATATTCTTATTTGTTTATATTATTTCTGTTAGTTTTCTAAGCATAGTTTATATTTTATTCTTTGTTATTGTTCTGCTGTCTTTTAAGTATAATTTCTTCTTTGCTAATGGAGTTCAGTTTTACCCTCTAGTGCTTGCTTCATGCAGTTTATTATGTTTTTCAAAGTTTTAGTTAGTTTTCTAAATTTACTTTATTTTTTTATTCTTTGTTATTGATCTGTTCCTCTCTCTCTGTCTCTTTATTTCCACACCCTACAGTTTGTGAGGCCAGAGTTCACTGGCCAGAGATCTGGTTTCAGCTCCTGTGGTGGGAGTGCTGAGTCCACACCATTGGAATAACAGAGACTATCAGGCCCCAGAGAATATTAATAGAGTGAGGTATCCCAGAGGTCCACATCTCAACACCAAGACCTGTTTCTACCCAACAGCCTGCAAACTCCATTCATTTCTGGATACCTCAGGTCAAATAGCTAGTAAGACAAACTCATTCCTATCCAGAAAACTTAAAAAAAAAAAAAAAAAGAGAGAGAGAGAGAGAGACACAACAAAAATTAATATGTTACAGAAGAGGAAATAGGCAATCCATTTGAAAAAGAATTCAGAGTAAAGAGAGTAAAAAAAAAAAAAAAAAGTTCCAAAACTGTAAAAACAGAATGGAGAAAATGTAAGAAACATTTAATAAGCATCTAGAACTTAAGAATAAACAAACAGTGACAAACAGAACAATAACTTAAAAATATTCTAGAAGGAATCAATAGCAGAATAACTGAGACAGAAGAACAGATAAATGAACTGGAAAATAGAATGATGGAAAAAACTGTTGAGGAGAAGAATAAAGATAAAAGACTGAAAAGAATGGCGAACAGTTTCAGAGATCTCTGGGACAATAGTAAATGAACAAATATCTGAATTACAGGGATCCCAGAAGAAGATAAAGAAAAAGGGTTGGAGAAAATATTTGAAGAGATTAGAGTCAAAAACATCCTTAAAATTGATAAGAAAATAGCTACGCAAGTACAGGAAGTCCAGAGAGTCCTATATAGGATAAATCCTAAGAGAAACACACCAAGACACATATTAATCAAAGTAATAAAAATAAATATAAATAACAAAATATTAAAAGTAACAAGGGAAAAGCAGAAAACAATATACAAGGGAATCCACATAAGGCTATCGACTGATTATTCAACAGAAACTCTGCAAGCCAGAAGGAAGTGGAAAGACACATTTAAAGAGATAAAAAGGAAGAGCTTACTACCCAGATTACTTTACCCAACAAGGATCAAATTCAGATTTGACAGAGAAATTAAAAGTTTTACAGACAAGCAAAAGCTAAGATAATTCATCACAAGCAAGCCAGCTATGTAATAAAACCTAAAAGAAATCCCCTAGGCAGAAAATAGAACAAAAGGAAAAGATCCACAAAAATAAACCCAAAATAACTAAGAAAATGCCAATAGGAACATTTGAAAAGTGAAAGAAAGTGAAAGAAAGTGATAGTTGCTCAGTCATGTCTGACTCTTTGCGACCCCATGGACTATACAGTCCATTGAATTCTCTAGGCTGGGATACTGGAGTGCATAGCCTTTTCCTTCTCCAGGGGATCTTCCCAACCCAGGGGTTGAGCCCAGGTGTCCCGCATTGCAGGCAGATTATTTAGCCCCAAGTACATATCAATAATTACCTTAAATGTAAATGTATTAAATGATCCAACCAAAAGACACAGACCGGCTGAATGGATACAAAAACAAGACGCCTATATATGCTGTTGACAAGAGACCTGCTTCAGACCTAGAGGCACATACAGACTGAAAGTGAGGGAATGGAAAAAGATATTCCATGCAAATGAAAATTAAAACAAAACTAGAGTAACAAAACTCATATAAGATACAACAGATTTTAAAATAAAGACTGTTATGAAAAATAAGGAAGAACACTCCATAATAATCAAGAAATCAAAGCAAAAAGAAGATATAATAATTATAAATATGTATGCACCAAATTAAGGAGCAACTTAACACATAAGGCAAATGCTAACAATCATAAAATGAGTAATTGACAGTAATACAAAAATATTTGGGGACTTCATTACCAAACTTACACTAATGGACAGATCATCCAGACAGAAATTAAATAAGAAAACACAAACTTGAAACGACACAGTAGATGAGATAAATATATTTGATATTTACAGGGCATTCCACCTGAATGCAGCAGAATACACTTCTTTCTCTAGTGCCCATAGAACATTCTTCTTGGGTCAGAAGAACCAATGTAGCAAAAATGAATATACTACCCAAAGCAATCTATGCAATCTTCAGTGCAATGACTATTAAATGCCAATGGCATTCTTCACAAAATTAGAATAAAATTTTTACTAGTTGTATGGAAACAGAGAAGACTCTGAATAGCCAAAGCAATCTTGACAAAGGAAGACAGAACAGGGGAAATCAGGCTCCCACACTTCAAACTATACTACAATGCTAAAGTAATCAAAACTGGATGGTCCTGGAACAAAAACAGAAATGTAAAACACTGGTAAATAATAGAAAGTCCAACGATAAACCCATGCTCCTATGGTCAACTAATCTATGATAAAGGAGTCAAGAATATACAGTGGAGGAAAACCAGTCTCTATAATAAGTGGTACTGGGAAATCTGGACAGGTTCATGTACAAGAATGAAATTAGAACATTGCCTAACATCACACACACAAATGAACTAAAAATGGGTTAAAGACATTAATGTAAGACCAGACACTTTAAAATTCTTAGAGGAAATTTTAGGAAACAAATTTTTTACACAAATCATAGCAAGGTATTTCTGGACCCAATAAATATGAAACAAAAATAAACAATTGTGACCTAATTAAACTTAAAAATTGTGCACAGCAAAGTGAACTATAATGAGATGAAAATGCAATGCTCAGAATGGGAGAAACATTTTAAACAATGTCCTATTCTTTAGGACCCCATGGACTGCAGCATGCCAGGTTTCCCTGTCCATCACCAACTCCCAGAGTTTACTCAAACTCATGTCCATTGAGTCAGTGATGCCATCCAACCATCTCATCCTCTGTCATCACCTTCTCCTCCTGCCTTCAATAATTCCCAGCATCAGGGTCATTTCAAATGAGTCAGTACTTCCCATCAGGTGGTCTAAGTATTGGAGTTTCAGCTTCAGCATCAGTCTTTTGAAAGAATATTCAGCACTGTTTTTGTTTAGGCTGGACTGGTTGGATCTTCTTGGAGTCCAAGGGACTCTCAAGAGTCTTCTCCAACACTACAGTTCAAAAGCTTCATTTCTTGGGTGTTCAGCTTTCTTTATAGTCCAACTCTCACATCCATACATGACTACTGGAAAAACCATAGCTTTGACTAGATGGACCTTTGTTGGCAAAGTAATATCTCTTCTTTTTAGTATGCTGTCTAAATTGATCAAAACTTTTCTTCCAAGGAGCAAGTGTCTTTTAATTTCATGGCTGCAGTCACCATCTTCAGTGATTTCAGAGCCAAAATAAAATAAAGTCTGTCATTGGTTCCACTGTTTCCTCATCTATTTGTCATGAAGTGACAGGTGTAGATGCCATGATCTCAGTTTTCTGAATGTTGAGTTTAAGCCAACTTTGTCACTCTAATCTTTCATTTTCATCAAGAGGCTCTTTAGTTCTTTGGTTTCTGCCATAAGGGTGGTGTCATCTGCATATCTGAGATTATCTATATTTCTCCAATAAATCTTGATTCCAGCTTGTGCTTTTTCCAGTCCAACATTTCTCATAATATACTCTGCATATAAGTTAAATAAGCATGATATACTCTGCATATAAGTTAAATAAGCAAGGTGACAATATACAATCTTGACATACTTCTTTCCCGATTTGGAACCAGTCTGCGTTCCATGTCCAGTTTTCACTGTTGCTTATTGACCTGCATGCAGATTTCTCAGGAGGCAGGTCAGGTGGTCTGGTGTTCCCATCTCTTTAAGAATTTTCTACAGATTGTTGTGATCCACACAGTCAAAGGCATTGTCATAGTCAATATAGCAGAAATTGATGTTTTTTTCTGGAACCCTCTTGCTTTTTTTTATGATATAATGGATGTTGGCAAATTGTTCTCTTGTTCCTCTGCCTTTTCTAAATCCAGCTTGAACATCTGGAAGTTCATGGTTCACGTACTGTTGAATCCTTGCTTGGAGAATTTTGAGCATTATTTGGTGTGAAATGAGTACAATTGTGGTGTAGTTTGAGCATTCTTTAGCATTGCCTTTCTTTGGGATTGGAATGAAAATTGACCTTTTCCAGTCCTGTGGCCACTGCTGAGTTTGTTTCCAAGGCAAACCATTCAATATCCCTTTAATCCAAGTCTGTGCCGCGACCAGTAATACCGAATAAGCTGGCATTGAACGATTCTATGAAGACCTACAAGGACTTCTAGAACTAATACCCAAAAAGATGTCCTTTTCATTATAGGGGGCTGGAATGTAAAAAATATGAAGTCAAGAAATACCTGGAGTAGGAGAAAATTTTGGCCTTTGAGTACAGAATGAAGCAGGGCAAAGGCTAATAGAGTTTTGCCAAGAGAACACACTGGTCATAGCAAACACCCTCTTCCAACAATTCAAGAGAAGACAAAGGACTAATGTTAAACATATACAAATAGCTTATGGAGCTTAATATCAAAAAATAAATAATGCAGTCAAAAAATAAGTTTAGGACCTAAACAGATATTTCTCCAAAGAAGACATACTGATGGCCAAGAGACATTTGAAATGATGTTTAAAAGCACTGTTTATTAGATAATTGCAAATCAAAACAACAAAGTATCACCTCAAACCGACAAGAATGGCCATCATCAAGAAATCTACAAACAATACATACTCAAGAAGATGTGGAGAAAAGGGATCCCTCTTATACTGTGGGAATGTAAATTGGTCCAGCCATTTTTGAGAACGGTATGGAAGTTCCTTTAAAAACTAAACATAGAGCTGCCATATGACTCAGCACTCCCACACTTAGGTATATACCCTTAGAAAACCATACCTTATAAAGACACATGGAAACCAATATTCATCGTAGCACTATTTATAATAGTCAGAACATGGAAACAGCCTAGAAATCCATGGACAGATGAATGGACAAAGAAGATATGGTACATGTATACAATGGTATATTGCCAAGCCATAATGAGAAATGAAATTGAGTAGATTAAAGTGATTGCAGAGCCTGTCATAGAGAATGAAGTAAATCAGAAAGAGAAAAACAAATATTATGTATGAGTGCTTATAATATGGAATCTATAAAAATGATACAGATGAATCTACTTGCAGAGCAGGAATAGAGGAACAGATGAAGAGAACAGACTTGTGGACATGGTGGGTGGGGGGAAGTAAGGGAGGCACAACTGAGAGATGAGCATTGGCAAGTGTATACTACCATGTGTAAAATAGATAGCTAGTGGGAAGCTGTTGTACAGCACAGGGGGCTCAGCTTGGTGCTCTGTGCTGACCTAGATGAGTGGAAAGGGGGTTGAGAAAGAGGCTCAAGAGGAGGGGATATACATATGCACATGGTTGATTCATTCATGATGTTGTACAACAGAAACTAACACAACACTGTAATTATATTCACATTTATATATATATATATATATCCCAAAGTGTACCCTCTTTCACTGTTGGTGGGAATGTAAACTGGTATATTCACTATGGAGAACACTATGGATGTTCATTAAAATATTGAAAATAGAGCTACTATATGATACAGTAATCCCATCCCTGGGCATATATCTAAAGAAAATAATAGTTGAAAACAATAACATGCTCTCCAATGTTCATTGTAACATGATTCACAATAATCAGAACATGGAAACAATCTAAATGTCCACCAACAGAGGAATGGATAAAGATTATATATATATATATATATATATATATATATATATATATATATATATATATAGTGGAATTTTATTCAGCTATAAAAAGAACAAAAAGTATGTCATTGATAGCAATTTGGATGGATCTACAGATTTGGATGATCTTTCCTGGTGTCTCAGGTAGTAACAAATTGACTTACAGTGCAGGAGACCCAGGTTCAATCTCTGGGTTGGGAAGATCCCATGGAGAAGGAAATGGCAAGCCACACTATATTCTTGCCTGGAAAATTCCATGGAGAGGAGCCTGGTGGGCTACAACCCATGAAGTTGCAAAGAGTTGGACATGACTGAGTGAGTTTTCACTTTCACTAACAGGCATGAAGGTTAAGTAAAGTAAGTTAGACAAAGATGAATACCATACGATATTGCTTATATGTGATATCTTAAAAAAGGCTACAAATGAACTTATCTGCAATACCAAAATAGTTACATATGTAGAAAATAATCTTAAGGTTACTGAGGTGTAAGTGGGGAGGGATAAATTGAAAGACTGGGATTGATACATACATTTTTCTAATTATTGCTCAGTTGCTCCTTGTGTGCAACTCTTTGTGACCCATGGACTGCAACACGCCAGATTCCCTGTCGTTCACCATCTCCAGGAGTTTGCTCAAATTCACATCCATTGAGTAGGTGATGCCATCCAACCATCTCATCTCTGCCATCCCCTTCTCCTGCCTTCAATCTTTCCCAGCATCATGGTCTTTTCCAATGAATCCACTCTTTGTAACAAGTAGCCAAAGTATTGGAGCTTCAGCTTCAACATCAGTCCTTCCAATGGATATTCAGGGTTGGTTTTCTTTAGGATTGACTGATTTGATCTTCTGCAGTCCAAGGGACTCTCAAAGGTCTTATCCAACACCATAGCTCAAAAGCATCAATTTATCAGTGCCTTCTTTATGGTCCAACACTCACATCTGTCCATGACTAAGGGAAAAATCATAGCTTTCACTATACAGACCTTTATTGGCAAAGTAATGTCTCAGCTTTTTAATATCCTCTCTAGGGGGTCATAGCTTTTCTTCCAAGGAGCAAGGGTCTTTTAATTTCATGGCTGCAATCACAATGTACAGTGATTTTGGAGCCCCCCAGAATAAAGCTTGTCACTGTTTCCATTGTTTCCCATCTATTTGCCATGAAGTGATGGGACTGGATGTACTGATCTTAGTGTTTTGAATATTGAGATTTAAGCCAAAATTTTCACTCTCCTCTTTCACTTTCATCTCTCTTTGGTTCCTCTGCTTTCTGCCATAAGGGTGGTGACATCTCCATATTTGAGGTTATTGATATTTCTCCTGGCAATCTATTCCAGATTGTGCTTCATCCAGCCTGGCATTTCACATGATATACTCTGCATATAAGTTAAATAAACAGGGTGACAATATACAGCCTTGTTGTTCTCCTTTCCCAATTTGGAATCAGTCCATTGTTCTATGTCCGGTTCTAACTGTTGCTTCTTGATCCACTTATAGGTTTCTCAGGAGACAGGTAAGGTGGTCCTGTATTGCCATTTCTTTAATAATTTTCCACAGCCTAAGGCGGCAGAAGAATAGTATGGGGAGACCAATTTCTTTCCCACAACTCATTGAAAGATCATTTCCACACTGAGCAAATTCCACAAAACAACTCCTGAATGCTGGCAGAGAACACCAGGCACCCAGAAAGGAAGTCCATTCTCTTCGAAAGGAGGTAGGAAAAAATATAAAATATAAAAAGAGAGACAAAAGAGTTAGGGATGGAGATCCATCCCAGGGAGGGAGTTGTGAAGGAGGAGAAGTTTCCAAACATCAGGAAAGCCTCTCACTGGTGGGTCTGTGGGGAGTCTTGGAATCTCACAGGACAACATAACCGGGAAGGAAAAAAAAAAATTCCACAGATTACACACCTAACTGAAACTCCCAGAGGAGAAATAGCACAGATGCTCGTGTCGACCACCAGAAAGCAAGGGCTGAACAAGGAGGCATGGACTGCACTGCTTAGGGTAAGGACCAGGACTGAATGCCCTGGGGACAATCTAAGGGAGCTAACGTGAGATAGCAACCCAAACTGAGGGAAGGGAAGAGCAACTGGATGGATTATCAAGCTGTTGCTTGGCCGCACAGACTCAGTTCTGCACGGAGAGAATTATATATATATTCAAAAGCAAAGACATTACTTTGCCAACAAAGGTTCGTCTAGTCAAGGCTATGGTTTTTCCTGTGGTCATGTATGGATGTGAGAGTTGGACTGTGAAGAAGGCTGAGCACCGAAGAATTGATGCTTTTGAACTGTGGTGTTGGAGAAGACTCTTGAGAGTCCCTTGGACTGCAAGGAGATCCAACCAGTCCATTCTGAAGGAGATCAGCCCTGGGATTTCTTGGGAAGGAATGATGCTAAAGCTGAAACTCCAGTACTTTGGCCACCTCATGTGAAGAGTTGATTCATTGGAAAAGACCCTGATGCTGGGAGGGATTGGGGGCAGGAGGAGAAGGGGCCGACAGAGGATGAGATGGCTGGATGGCATCACTGACTTGATGGATGTGAGTCTGAGTGAACTCCAGGAGTTGGTGATGGACAGAGAGGACTGGCGTGCTGTGATTCATGGGGTCGCAAAGAGTCGGACACGACTGAGTGACTGATCTGATATATATATATATATATATATATATATATAATTCTTGTGATTTTGTTTTGTTTTGTTTTGTTTTAATATTGTATTTTTGAGAGTCTAAACTCTACTCTAGATTTTTAATCTTTGGTTTTGGGTATTTGTTATAAATTTTGTACCTTTAAGAATCCAATCTTCAGTACCCAGTTTTACTTAGGAGTGTGATTACTGGCTTGATTGTCCCCTGCCTCTTTTCACTCTCCTTTTTCTCCCTCGGGTCACCTCTATTTCCTCCCTCCCACTTCTCTCCTCTACCCAACTCTGTGAATCTCTCTGGGTGTTTTGGACTGTGGAGAACACTTAGGGAACTGACTACTGGCTAGACCTGTCTCTCTCCTTTTGACTCCCCCTCTTCTCCTCCTGGCCAGCTCTTTCTCCTTCCTCCCTCTTCTCTTCTCTATGTAAGTCTGTGAACCTCCCTGAGTGTTTCAGACTATGCAGAGCACATAGGGAATTGATTACTGGCTAGATTGCTCTCTCCCCTTTTGATTCTCCCTCCTCTTCTCCTGAACACATTTATCTCCCTCCTCCCTCTTCTCTTCTCCATGTAACCCTGTGAACCACTCTGGGTGTCCGTCACTGTGGAGAATCTTTTCACTATTAAACTAGATTATTCATCACCAGTGCTGTATGGGTGTAGAAGTCTTAAGATTACTGAAAGAATAAGACTGAAAGCCAGAGGCAGGAGGCTTAAATTCAAAACTTGAGAACACCAGAAAACTCCTGATTCCAGGGACCATTAATCAACATGAGTACATCAAAAAACCTCCATACCTACACCGAAACCAATCTTCACCCAAGAGCCAACAAGTTTCAGAGCAAGACACACCAAGCTAATTCTCTAACAATGCAGGAACATAGCCCTAGCATTAAAATGCAGGTGGCCAAAAATCACACCAAACACACCGACACCTCAAAACTCACTACTGGACATTTCATTGCATGCCAGAGAAGAGAGACCAAGCTCTACCCGCAAGAATATCAATGCAAGCTACCCTAATCAGGAAGCCTTGACAAGCCACTCGTCCAACCCAACCAACAGGGAGGAATATCCACAATAAAGAGGAAACAAAACTTCCAGAATACAGAAAGGCCACCCCAAACACAGCAGTCTAAACGAGATGAAAAGCCAGAGAAATATTCAGCAGGTAAAAAACAAAAATTATAAATGTCCAGAAAAAAAAAAAAAAAAAAAGAGGAGATAGGGAACCTACCTGAAAAACAATTGAGAATAATGATAATAAAAATAATCAAAAATTGTGAAAACAAAATGGAGTTACAGAACAATAGTCTGGAGACAAGGATTGAGAATGCAAGAAATGATTAACAAGGACCTAGAACAAATTTTAAAGAGTCAATCAAAAATGAATAAGGGAATCAGTTCAGTTTAGTTCAGTTCACTCTCTCAGTCATGTCCAACTCTTTGTGACCCCATGAATCTCAGCACGCCAGGCTGTCTTGTCCATCACCAACTCCCAGAGTTCACTCAGACTCATGTCCATCGGCTCAGTGATGCCATCCAGCCTTCTCATCCTCTGTCGTCCCCTTCTCCTCCTGCCTCCAATCCCTCCCAGCATCAGAGTCTTTTCCAATGACTTGACTCTTCACATGAGGTGGCCAAAGTACTGGAGTTTCAGCTTCAGCATTATTCCCTCCAAAGAAATCCCAGGGCTGATCTCCTTCAGAATGGACTGGTTGGATCCCCTTGCAGTCCAAGGGAATCTCTACAGTCTTCTCCAACACCACAGTTCAAAAGCATCAATTCTTTGGTGCTCAGCCTTCTTCACAGTCCAACTCTCAAATCCATACATGACCACTGGAAAAACCATAGCCTTAACTAGTCTGAACTTTGTTGGCAAAGTAATGTCTCTGCTTTTGAATATGCTATCTAGGTTGGTCATAACTTTCCTTCAAAGGAGTAAGCATTTTTTAATTTCATGGCTGCAGTCACCATCTGCAGGGATTTTGGAGCCCCAAAAAATAAAGTCTGACACTGTTTCCGCTGTTTCCCCATCTATTTGCCATGAAGTGATGGAACCGGATGCCATGATCTTCGTTTTCTGAATGTTGTGCATTAAGCCAACTTTTTCATTCTCCTCTTTCACTTTCATCAAGAGGCTTTTTAGTTCCTCTTCAATTTCTGCCATAAGGGTGGTGTCATCTGCATATCTGAAGTTATTGATATTTCTCCCGGCAATCTTGATTCCAGCTTGTGTTTCTTCCAGTCCAGCATTTCTCATAATGTACTATGCATATAAGTTAAATAAGCAGGGTGATAATATTCAGCCTTGACGTACTTCTTTTCCTATTTGGAACCAGTCTGTCGTTCCATGTCCAGTTCGAACTGTTGATTCCTGACCTGCATACAGATTTCTCAAGAGGCAGGTCAGGTGGTCTGGTATTCCCATCTTTTTCAGAATTTTCTACAGTTTATTGTGATCCACACAGTCAAAGGCTTTAGCATAGTCAATAAAGCAGAAATAGATGTTCTTCTGGAACTTTCTTGCTTTTTCCATGATCCAGTGGATTTTGGCAATTTGAACTCTGGTTCCTCTGCCTTCTCTAAAACCAGCTTGAACATCAGGAAGTTCACGTTTCACGTATTGCTGAAGCCTGGCTTGGAGAATTTTGAGCATTACTTTACTAGCATGTGAGATGAGTGCAATTGTGCAGTAGTTTGAGCATTCTTTGGCATTGCCTTTCTTTTGGATTGGAATGAAAATTGACCTTTTCCAGTCCTGTGGCCACTGCTGAGTTTTCCAAATTTGCTGGCATTTTGAGTACAGCACTTTCACAGTATCATCTTTCAGGATTTGAAATAGCTCAACTGGAATTCCATCACCTCCACCAGCTTTGTTCAGAGTGATGCTTTCTAAAGCCCACTTGACTTCACATTCCAGGATGTCTGACTCTAGATCAGTGATCACACCATCGTGATTATCTGGGTCATGAAGATCTTTTTTTGTACAGTTCTTCTGTGTATTCTTGCCCCTTCTTCTTAATATCTTCTGCTTCTGTTAGGTCCCTACAATTTCTGTCCTTTATCGAGCCCATCTTTGCATGAAATGTTCCCTTAGTATCTCTAATTTTCTTGAAGAGATCTCTAGTCTTTCCCATTCTGTTGTTTTCCTCTATTTCTTTTCATGGATCGCTGAGGAAGGCTTTCTTATCTCTTCTTTCTATTCTTTGGAACTCTGCATTCAGATGCTTATATCTTTCCTTTTCTCTTTTGCTTTTCGCTTCTCTTATTTTCCCAGCTATTTGTAAGGCCTCCCCAGACAGCCATTTTGCCTTTTTGCATTTCTTTTCCATGAGGATGGTCTTGATCCCTGTCTCCTGTACAATGTCACGAACCTCAGTCCATAGTTCATCAGGCACTCTATCTATCAGATCCAGGCTCTTAAATCTATTTCTCACTTCCACTGTATAATCATAAGGGATTTGATTTAGGTCATACCTGAATGGACTAGTGGTTTTCCCTACTTTCTTCAATTTAAGTATGAATTTGGTAATAAGGAGTTCATGATCTGAGCCACAGTCAGCTCCTGGTCTTGTTTTTGTTGACTGTATAGAGCTTCTCCATCTTTGGCTGCAAAGAATATAATCAATCTGATTTCGGTGTTGGCCCTCTGGTGATGTCCATGTGTAGAGTCTTCTCTTGTGTTGTTGGAAGTGGATGTTTGCTATGACCAGTGCATTTTCTTGGCAAAACTCTATTAGTCTTTACCGTACTTCATTCCCTATTCCAAGGCCAAATTTTCCTGTTACTCCAGGTATTTCTTGACTTCCTATTTTTGCATTCCAGTCCCCTATAATGAAAAATACATCTTTTTTGGGTGTTAGTTCTAAAAGGTCTTGTAGGTCTTCATAGAACCGTTCAACTTCAGCTTCTTCAGCGTTACTGGTTGGGGCATAGACTTGGATTACTGTGATATTGAATGGTTTGCCTTGGAAACAAACAGAGATCATTCTGTCGTTTTTGAGATTGCATCCAAGTACTACATTTTGGACTCTTTTGTTGACCATGATGGCTACTCCATTTCTTCTGAGGGATTCCTGCCTGCAGTAGTAGATATAATGGTCATCTGACTTAAATTCACCCATTCCAGTCCATTTCAGTTTGCTGATTCCTAGAATATCTACATTCAGTCTTGCCATCTCTTGTTTGACCACTTCCAATTTGCCTTGATTCATGGACCTGACATTCCAGGTTCCTATGCAATATTGCTCTTTACAGCATCGAACCTTGCTTCTTTCACCAGTCACATCCATAGCTGGGTATTGTTTTTGCTTTGGCTCCATCCCTTCATTCTTTCTGAAGTTATTTTTCCACTGATCTCCAGTAGCATATTGGGCACCTACTGACCTGGGGAGTTCCTCTTTCAGTATCCTATTGTTTTGCCTTTTCATACTATTCATGGGGTTCCAAAGGCAAGAATACTGAAGTGGTTTTCCATTCCCTTCTCCAGTGGACCACATTCTGTCATATCTCTCCATCATGACCCGCCTGTCTTGGGTTGCCCCTCAGGCATGGCTTAGTTTCATTGAGTTTGACAAGGCTGTGGTCCTAGTGTGATTAGATTGACTAGTTTTCTGTGAATAAGGCAATAACTGAAGTCAAAAACACTCTGGAGGGAACCAACAGTAGAATAATGGAGGCATAAGATAGGATAAGTCAGCTGGAAGATAGAAAGCTGGAAATAAATGAAGCAGAGATGAAAAAAGAAAAAAAAAAAAAGAATTAAAAGAAACGAGGACAACCACAGAGACCTCTGGGACAATGTCAAAAGACCCAACATTCGAATCATAGGAGTCCTAGAAGAGGAAGACAAAAAGAAAGGCCATGGGAAAATACTTGAGGAGATTATAGTTGAAAACTTCCCTAAAATGGGGAAGGAAATAGCCACCCAAGTCCAAGAAACCCAGAGGGTCACAAACAGGACAAACCCAAGGCAGAACACTCTAAGACACATATTAATCAAATTAATGAGAGTCAAACACAGAGAGCAAACATTAAAAGCAGCAAGGGAAAATAAACAAATAACATACAAGGGGATTCCCTTAAGGATAACAGCTGATATTTCAACAGAAACTCTTCAGGCCATAAGGGAATGGTAGGACATACTTGAAGTGATGAAAGAGAAAAATCTACAGCCCAGATTATTGTACCCAGCAAGGATCTCATTCCAATATGAAGGAGAAATTAAAAAGCTTTACAGACAAGCAAAAGCTGAGAGAATTCAGCACTAACAAACCAGCTCTTCAACAAATGCTAAATGTTCTTCTCTAGACAACAAACACAGAAGAGGTGTATAAACTCAGACCCAAAACAATAAAGTAAATGGAAATGGGATAATACTTATCAATAATTACCTTAAATGTAATGCCCCAACCAAAAGACAAAGACTGGCTGAACGGATAAAAAACAATACCCTTAAATATGCTGTCACCAAGAGACCCACCTCAAAACAAGGGACACATACAGACAGAAAGTGAAAGACGGGAAAACGATATTTCACCCAAATGAAGACCAAAGGAAAGCAGGAGTAGAAATACTCATATCAGTTAAGATAGACTTTGAAATAAAGGCTGGGAAAAGAGACAAAGAAGGACACTACATAATGATCAAAGGATGAATCCAAGAAGAAGATATAAAAATTATAAATATATATTCACCCAACATAGGACCACTCCAATATGTAAGGCAAATGCTAACAAGTATGAAAGGAGAAATTAACAATAACACAATAATAGTGGGGGACTTTAATACCCCACTCACATCTATTGATAGATCAACAAAACAGAAAATTAACAAGGAAACACAAACTTTAAAGGATACAATGGACCAGTTAGACCTAATTGATATCTATGGGACATTTCACCTGAAAACAATGAATTTCACCTTTTTCTCAAGTGCACATTGAACCTTCTCCAGGATAGATCACATCCTGGGCCATAAATTTAGTCCTGGTTAAAAAAAAAAAAAAAAAAAACAAAACACTGAAATCATTCCAAGCATCTTTTCTGACCACAATGCAGTAAGATTAGATGTCAATTACAGGAGAAAAACTATTAGAAATTCCAACATATTGAGGATGAACAACACGCTTCTAAATAACCAACAAATCAGAGAAGAAATCAAAAAAGAAATCAAAATATGCATAGAAATCAATGAAAATAAAAACACAACAACCCAAAATCTATGGGATTCGGTAAAAGCAGTGCTAAGGTGAAGAAATCTTAAAAAATATTGCAGAAATAAATGTAAAAGAAACAAGAGACCATAGCAAAAATCAACAAAGCTAAAAGCTGGTTCTTTGAGAAGATAAATAAAATTGACAAACCATTAGCCAGACTCATTAAGAAACAAAGGGAGAAGAATGGGATCAACAAAATTAGAAATGAAAATGGAGAAATCACAACAGACAACAAAGAAATACAAAGGATCGTAAGAGACTACTATCAGCAACTATATGTCAATAAAATGGACAACTTGGAAGAAATGGACAAATTCTTAGAAAAGTACAACTTTCCAAAACTGAACCAGGAAGAAATAGAAAATCTTAACAGACCCATCACAAGCATGGAAATTGAAACTCATGAGAAATCTTCCAGCAAACAAAAGCCCAGGACCAGATGGCTTCACAGTTGAATTCTACCAAAAACTTAGAGAAGAGCTTACATCTATCCTACTCAAACTCTTTCAGAAAAGTTCAGAGGAAGGTAAACTTCCAAACTCATTATATGAGGCCACCATCACCTTAATACCAAAACCAGACATGGATGCCCCCCAAAAGGGGAAAACTACATGCCAATATCACTGATGAACATAGATGAAAAACTCCTTAACAAAATTCTAGCAAACAGAATCCAGCAACATATTTTTCTCATGATAGTTATTTGATTTTATTAAAAGATAGTTTACCAATTTACAGATACTTACCTATGATGTTACATGATTCTAGTAGTTCAATGTTATACAAACTTTTAAAAAAAAATACAGAGCTAAAATAAATATTCTTCAAAGTTTTCTAAACTTATTAAACTATCAAAAACTATGATTGGAGATATAGTACTCCTTTCAGAGGTTGTATTTCTTGTCTGTCATCAAGATTGAATCTTGGTTTTAGGGATTTTTTTTAATATAAATTTATTTACTTTAATTGGAGGCTAATTACTTTACAATATTGTATAGGTTTTGCCCTACATCAACATGAATCCGCCATGAGTGTACACATGCTCCCCCTCCTGAACTCCCCTCCCACCTACCTCCCCGTACCATCCCTCTGGGTCATCCCAGTGCACCAGCCCCAAGCATACTGCATCATGCATCGAACCTGGACTGGCGATTCGTTTCATATATGATATTATATGTTTCCATGTCATTCTCCCAAATCATCCCACCCTCTCCCTCTCCCACAGAGTCCAAAAGACTGTTCGATACATCTGTCTCTTTTGCTGTCTCGCATAAAGGGTTAACCTTACCATCTTTCTAAATTCCATATATATGCATTAGTTTTGGTGTTTTTGTTTCTGACTTACTTCACTCTGTATAATAGGCTCTAGTTTCATTCACCTCATTAGAATTGATTCAAATGTATTCTTTTTAATGGCTGAGTAATACTCCATTGTGTATATGTACCACAGCTTTCTTATCCATTCGTCTGCTGATGGACATCTAGGTTGCTTCCATGTCCTGGCTATTGTAAACAGTGCTGTGATGAACATTGGGGTATATGTGTCTCTTTCAATTCTGGTTTCCTCAGTGTGTATGTCCAGCAGTGGGATTGCTGGGTCATAAGGCAGTTCTATTTCCAGTTTTTTTTAAGGAATCTCCACACTGTTCTCCATAGTGGCTGTACTAGCTGGCATTCCCACCAACAGTGTAAGAGGGTTCCCTTTTCTCCACATTCTCTCCAGCATTTATTGCTTGTAGACTTTTGGATCACAGCCATTCTGACTGGCGTGAAATGGTACCTCTTTGTGGTTTTGATTAGCATTTCTCTGATAATGAGTGATATTGAGCATCTTTTCATGTGTTTGTTAGCCATCTGTATGTCTTCTATGGAGAAATGTCTGTTTAGTTCTTTGGCCCATTTTTGTTTGGGTCATTTATTTTTCTGAAATTGAGCTTCAGGAGTTGCTTGTATATTTTTGAGATTAGTTGTTTGTCAGTTGCTTCATTTGCTATTATTTTTCTCCCATTCTGAAGGCTGTCTTTTCACCTTGCTTATACTTTCCTTTGTTTTGCAGAAGTTTTTATTTTAATTAGGTCCCATTTGTTTATTTTTGCTTTTATTTTTAATATTCTGGGAGGTAGGTCACAGAAAATCCTGCTGTGATGTATGTCGTAGAGTGTTTTGCCTATGTTCTCCTCTAGGAGTTTTATGGTTTCTGGTCTTACGTTTAGATCTTTAATCCATTTTGAGTTTATTTTTGTGTATGGTGTTAGAAAGTGTTGTATTTTCATTCTTTTACAAGAGGTTGACCAGTTTTCCAAGCACCACTTGTTAAAGAGATTGTCTTTTCTCCCTTGTATATTCTTGCCTCCTTTGTCAAAGATAAGGTGTCATAGGTGCGTGGATTTATCTCTGGGCTTTCTATTTTGTTCCATTGATCTATGTTCTGTCTTTGTGCCAGTATCATACTGTCTTTATGACTGTGGCTTTGTAGTAGAGCCTAAAGTCAGGCAGGTTGATTCTCCAGTTCCATTCTTCTTTCTCTTAAATATGATACATCATGACCAAGTGGGCTTCATCCCAGGGATGCAAGGATTCATCAATATTTGCAAATCAATCAATATGATGCTTCACATTAACAAATTGAAAGATAAAAACCATATGATTATCTCAGTCCATGCAGAGAAAGCCTTTGACAAAATTCAACATTCATTTATGATAAAAACTCTCCAGAAAGCAGGAATAGAAGTGACATATCTCAACATAATAAAAGCTATATGTGATAAGCCCGCAGCAAACATTATCCTCAATGGTAAGAAATTGAAAACATTTCCCCTAAAGTCAAGAACAAGACAAAGGTGCCAACACACACCCCTACTATTCAACAGAATTTTGGAAATTTTAGCCACAGCAATCATAGAAGACCAAATAAAAATAAAAGGAAACCAGATCGGAAAAGAAGAAGTAAAACACTCACTGTTTGCAGATGACATGATCCTCTACATAGAAAAGCCTATAGCTTCCACCAGAAAAATGCTATAACTAATCAATGAATATAGTAAAGCTGCAGGATATAAAATTAACACAAAGAAATCCCTTGCATTCCTATACAACAGCAATGAGCAAACATAAAAAGAGTTTAAGGAAACAATTTCATTCACTGTTGCAACATAAAGAATAATATACTTAGGAATGCTGCTGCTAAGTCACTTCAGTCGTGTCCAACTCTGTGCTACCGCAGAGACGGCAGACCACCAGGCTTCCCTGTCCCTGGGATTCTCCAGGCAAGAACACTGGAGTGGGTTGCCATTTCCTTCTCCAATGCATGAAAGTAAAAAGTGAAAGTGAAGTCACTCAGTCGTGTCCGACTCTAGCAACCTCATGGGCTGCAGCCTACCAGGCTCCTCCATCCATGGGATTCTCCAGGCAAAAGTACTGGAGTAGGGCGCCATTGCCTTCTCTGATACTTAGGAATAAATCTACCTAAAGAAACAAAATAACTACATATAGAAAACTATAAAACACTGAATAAAGAAATCAAAGATGACACAAATAGATGGAAAATATGACATGTTCATGGATCAGAAGAATAGATATAGTGATAATGAGTATACTACCCAAAGCAATCTATGGATTCGATGCAATCCCTATCAAACTACCAATGGTATTTTTCACAGAACAAGAGCAAATAATTTCACAATTTTATGGAAATATAAAAAACCCTGAACAGCCAAAGCAATCTTGAGAAAGAAGAATGAAACTGGAGGAATCAACCTGCCTGACTTCACACTATACTACCAAGCTACAGTCATCAAGACAGTATGGTACTGGCACAAAAACAGAAATATAGATAAATGGAACAAAATGAAAAGCCCAGAGGTAAATCCACACACCTACTGACACCTTATCTTTGATAAAGGAGGCAAGACTATACAATGGGGAAAATACAATCTCTTCAACAAACACATGAAAAGATGCTCAACATCACTCATTATCAGATAAATACAAATCAAAACCACAATGAGGTACCATCTTACGTGGGTCAGAATGGCTGCTATCAAAACGTCTACAAACAATAAATTCTGGAGAGGGTGTGGAGAAAAGGGAACCCTCTTACACTGGGGGTGGGAATGCAAACTAGTACAGCCACTATGGAGAACAGTTGGAGATTCCTTAAAAAAATGGAAATAGAACTGCCATGCAACTCAGCAATCCCACTGCTGGGCCTACACACCAAGGAAACCAGAATTGAGACAGACACATGTACCCCAATGTTCATCGCAGCTCTGTTTACAATATCCAGGACATGGAAGCAACCTAGATATCCATCAGCAGATGAATGGATAAGAAAGCTGTGGTACATTTACACAATGGAATATTACTCAGACATTTAAAAAGAATGCATTTGAATCAGTTCTAATGAGGTGGATGATACTAGAGACTATTATTCCAAGTAAGTCAAAAAGGAAAACACAAATACATTATATCAATTCTGCTGCTGTTGCTAAGTCACTTCAGTCATGTCTGTCTCTGTACGACCCCATAGACAGCAACACACCAGGCTCCATTGTCCCTGGGATTCTCCAGGCAAGAACACTGGAGTGGGTTGCAATTTCCTTCTCCAATGCATGAAAGTGAAAAGTGAAAATGAAGTCCCTCTTCCATGTCTGACTCTTCACGACCCCATGGACTGCAGCCTACCAGGCTCCTCTGTCCATTGGATTTTCCAGGCAAGAGTACTGGAGTGGGTTGCCATTGCCTTCTCCAAATATATTAATGCATATATATGAAATTTAGAAAGATGGGAATGATGACCCTATATGTGAGATAGCAAAAGAGACACAGATGTAAAGAACAGTCTTTTGGACTCTCGAGAAGGCGAGGGTGGGATGATTTGAGAGAATAGCATTGAAATACGTATATTATCATATATGAAACAGATTGCCAGTCCAGGTTTGATGCATGAGGCAGGGTACTCAGGGCTGATGCATTGCAATGATCCAGAGGGATGGGATGGGGAGCAAGGTGGGAGGGGGGTTCAGGACAGGGAACACATGTACACCCATGGCTGATTCATGTCAATGTATGGAAAAAACCACCTCAATATTGTAAAGTAAATAGCCTCCAATTAAAATAAATAAATTAATTTTTTAAAAAAGAGAAATTTCCCCAATTTTTTTGTGATCCACACAAGCAAAGGGTTTAGCTTAGTCAATAAAGCAAATGTAGATTTATTTTTCTGTAATTTTCTTGCTTTTGCTATGACCCAATGGTGGTTTAGTCACTCAGTCGTGTCCAGCTCTTATGAACCCCATTGACTGTAGCCTGCCAGGCTATTCTGTTTATGGAATTCTCCAGGCAAGAATACTGGAGTGGGTTGCCATTTCCTCTTACAGGGGATCTTCCCATCCCAGGGAATGAACCTGGGTCTCCTGCATTGCAGGCAGATTCTTTACTGACTGTGGTATGAAGGAAGCTCATGATCCAATCAGTTCAGTTCAGTTCACTCACTCAGTCGTGTCCGACTCTGCAACCCCATGAACCACAGCACACCTGGCCTCCCTGTCCATCACCAACTCCCGGAGTTTACCCAAACTCATGTCCATTGAGTTGGTGATGCCATCTAACCATCTCATCTTCTGCCGTCCCCTTCTCCTCCTGCCTTCAATCTTCCCCAACATCAGTGTCTTTTCAAATGAGTCAGCTTATTGCATCAAGTGGCCAATGGATGTTGGCAATTTGATTTCTGGTTCCTCTGCCTTTTCTTTCTTTTTTTTTTTCCCCCATTGTGTTTATTTATCTTTTTTTAATTTTATTATATTTTTTAACTTTACAATATTGTATTGGTTTTGCCATATATCAAAATGAATCCGCTGCAGTCCTCTGCCTTTTCTAAATCCAGTTTGTTCATTTGGAATGTCTTGGTTCACATACTTTTGAAGCCTAGCTTGAAGACTTTTGAGCATTACCTTGCTAGCATGTCAAACAACCACAATTGTGCATTAGTTTGAACATTCTTTTGGCATTGTCCTTCTTTGAGATTAAAATTAAAACTGACCTTTTCTAGTCCTGTGGCCACTGCTGAGTTTTCCAAATTTGCTGGCATATTGATACAACACTTTAACATCATCATTTTAAGAATTTTCATTACCTCAGCTGGAATTCCATTACCTCCACTAGCTTTGTTCATAGTGATGCTTCCTAAGGCCCACTTGACTTCACACTCCAGGATGTCTTGTTCTTGGTGAGAGATCACACCTTCATGACTATCTAGGTCATTAAGATTTTTTCATATAGTACTTCTATGCATTCATGCCACCTCTTCTTAATATATTTTGCTTCTGTTAGGTCCACACCATTTCTGTCTTTTAACCTGCCCTTCTTTACATAAAATATGCCCTTGGTATGTTTCTTGAAGAGATCTCTAGTCTTTCCCATTTTATTATTTCCCTCTATTTCTTTGAATTGTTCACTTATAATATCAGATGTCCTAATGGACCCTGTCATATGCTCATTTCTGCTATTCTGAGCTATATACTCTTGGGGTATGCTCATGTGGCTTGCTTAGGTTTTACTGTTATGGCAGGATTTGACTACTATTGTTGTACTAGTAGTTAGAATTGGTTCCTCATCTTATTGGCTATCAAGCACTGCCTTTTGCAATGGCTTCAAGCCTGCTTAAGACTGTGACTGGGTCCTGGTATGGCTGTCTGTGGGGTACATAGTATTCAAGTCCAGGAGGTCAATTAATGGTGGATGGGCCTGTGTCCCAGCAGAGATGGATGAACAGCCCAGGGAATCCTGAGGCCGGGACTCTCTTTTTAGTGGGTGAAACTTGATCCTGGCATAGTTGACTGCATTGCTTATGTGGGTTCCAGCACTGGTGTTGGCCTGATGACTGGCATGGTAGGGTCCTCAAGCATCTGAATTTGGGGACTCTCTAGATCTAGACTGGTGCCAGCCCACTGGTGTGTGCAGCTATGTTCTAGGGTATCTGGCTTTGGAGTTTGTCAGGGATGAGGTTGGTGTTGGCCTCCTGGTGGGAGTGGTCAATTCATGGAACTGTTAGTTGTGAGGTCAGCATGGCACACTGCTAGTGTCAATTTGCTGGTGGGCAAGGCCTAGTTTTGGGGCAGCTGACTGTGTGTCCTTGGGGGCTCGTGGTTAGTGTCAGCCCTTGTTTTAAAGACTAGTGGCAGGAGTAAAAGAAGTAATTTTCCTCCTCAATTGTTCTTGTGGTAGTATGAGCTCCCCAACGTGGCTTTGGCCATCTACTATGCCTCCATAAGAAGTCTCAGTTGTTTTCTACCTGTCTAGGGGGCTCTCCAAGATCAGCAAATGGGTCTGACAAAGGCTTCTTTTAAATTACTACTTCTTCACTAGGACTCAGGGCATGTGAGATTTTGCACATGTCCTTTAAGAGTAGAGCATCTGTTTCCTAAAATCCTCTTACTCCCTATATGTAAGCCCTGCTCATCTTCAAAGTTAAGCATTCTTGTGTCTCATATTTATGTTTCAGGTCCTCATGCAGATCTAGAGAACCTGGTATGGATCTCCAATCTCTCATTCCTTAGAAAGAACCTCTTCAATTGTGATTATTCTCCAGTTTGTGAGTCTCTTATCTGGAAGTCTAGTCTTGACTATACATTGTCTCTGCCTTCTTTTGTCTGTCTCATTGTGGTTACTCTATCTTTAACTGTGGACATATTTTCTGTTAATCTTCTAGTCATTCTCCTAAATATTTACTTTGTAAATATTTGTACTTTTAATGTGTTCATGAGGAAGGAGGTGGGCTCAGGCTCTTTCTACTCTTCTGTCTTGGCCACACATGTTTATGATTTCCTCTGACTTTAACAGAGACATTGAAATTCAAAGTTTGCACATTATACTTTTGACATTAAAAGTTTTTCTAAACTTAAATAAATTTATTCCAGTCTTAGTCAGCTTGGTGACACATCATACTCATTTCTCACCATTCCTTTTCCTTAAACCATGCATTCTATTTTCCTTATCTACTTTTAATATACAGTTGTTTTCTTTTACCCTTATTTCAGTAATTTTATTTTTACATATTGTTTCCAAATTATGAAAGTAGTGAAAATGAAAGTCGCTCAGTTGTATCTGACTCTTTGCAATCACATGAGCTATATAGTGCATGGAATTCTCCAGGCCAGAATACTGGAGTGGGTAGTCTTTCCCTTCTCCAAGGGATCTTCCCAACCCAGAGATAGAACCCAGGTCTCCCATATGGCAGGCAGATTCTTTACCAGTTGAGCCACCAGGAAAGCCCAAGAATCCTGGATTGGGTAGCCTATCTCTTCTCCAGCGGATCTTCCCCACCTAGGAATTGAACCAGGGTCTCCTGCATTGCAGGCAGATTCTTTACCAGCTAAGCTACTGGAGAATATAACTGATAGTAAATAATATTTGCTTTTTGGTTAAAGCTAGAAGTAGGTCCTTGTGAAATGTCTACCATATATTAACATTTTTAGTAAATCATTAAATTTATAAATATATTTTATAATTTTGCAAGTATATTATTTCAAAGTGCATATCTATGTTACACAAATATATTTTTAGTAGATTAACATCTTTTATTTCTATATAATAAGTTAAAAATCCTAAAGTAGATTAATTTGTTGGGCATTTAATGTTTACCTTATTTTGAAATAGTTTAGATATTCAATTAATATAATTTTTCAATTTATCTTATTTCAAACATTTATATTATTTACATTTATTTAGCTTACCTGCGTTTAATAATTATGCTTCATTTAGACATCAAACAGCTAGCTATCATCTTAAATTATTATTTTGCTGAAAAATTTTCATGAAATTTTTGCTTTTATTAAACCAACAAACTTAAATTATCTCTCATTTATTAAAGTTTTTCCTAGACAATATTAACTTGATAAAACACTTGGGTTAGTTTCTATATTTCTGAGAATATACCTAATTTATATAAATAATTTTCTTAAAGCTAATTAAATAAACTCTTTAAAAATTAATTTTGGCCATGCTGAGGTATAATGATACCAAATATCTATAATATGCATATGTAGACATACGCAAACATGCAGACACACTCAGAGATCTGTTAGCTTTTCTCTTAAAATTGAGGCCATGTGTCAATTACAAAACTCAAAATAATAGTTGCTTCCAAAGTGTGATTCTGACACATCGACTAAGTTAAGGTTATCTGCTCAGTTGGCTCAGACATTACCAAATTTGTACTAAAGATTTTTTTTGTTGGTTGGTTGGTTTTAGAAATTATTTTCATGCTGCAAGGATTCTTTTAGAGCTGTGTTAGAGGTTTGTTTTTTTTTTTTTTCTATCAAAAATTCGTGCATAATAGCCAAGCATATGTTCCATTGTCTCTGTGGAGTTTGGTAATTCTATTTTTCATTGGTATCAATTAAGGTGGACTTATATAAATTAAAGTTTCATAGCAATACAAGTTTGCATCAAGAAACAAGATAAGTATCAAATAAATAACCTACCTTTACACATAAAGCAGTTAGAAAAAGAAGAAATGAAGAACCCCAAAGTTAGTAGAAGGAAAGAAATCATAAAATGTTTTCCCAAAGTGGCTACTATAATTCTAAAATTTCATCCGTTTCCCAAAAAGGCATGGGATTCTATTCAGACCACCAAGAACCTATATTTTCCTTTAGATTTCCAAACACATCTTAACTATGAGTGATCCTATTTTTCAACAGCTCTTCCTAAATGGAAGGAATCACATATTCCCCCATTTTGGAGCAGAGTAGGGAGATTTAACAAGAACTTTTAGCAAACAAAATATAGGTAGAGATAATAAGATTAGAGAGCTCAAAATCCAAAGAGAGAAGAGCTCACATCTAAGATAGACTTACACTTAGAGTCCAGGGTCAGTGAGCTCAATGATCCCTTTGGGTACCAGCATCTGTTTGCTCAGTGGACTTGGAATTATTGGGGGCCTTTTTTGGATCCCACTTCTGATGATATATAATGTCAAAGTTCGTAAATAAGTACACCAAACAATCACCAAAGTGCTAATTACTAAAATTTGTCATGCACACACCAAAAAGACAGTTTGCAAGCCAGGAGCACTCAAACCAAAACATAAAATGAGGCTAATCCTTATGAAGCAGCTTATACAGTGAGAAATTAATGACAGCTTCTTCTTCATGGTGATTGATCAAAATATTAATTTTTTCTATAATGATAAGGAATTGATCAGTGAATAACTCATACTAATTTTGGAAGACTTTAAGATTTAGTTATAATTTCCAGATGTATAAACACGAAATGAACCAGGTCATGTTCATTTGGCAAGCTAAATCAAGTTTTGCTTGTATTACCGAACAGATTTTGTCTGCTCAGGGAATTTTCAAGTTTTTCCTTTATTGACTTTTGATTTTAACAGTGTTAATATCTAAAATACATCAATAACTCATACAACCCACTAAAAACCTGATTAAAAATATGTAGAGAAACTTAATAGACATTTTCCCAAATGACACATCCTAATGGCCAACAGATTCATGAAAAGATGCACAATATTGCTAATCATCACAAAAATTCAAGTTAAAACCTTAGTGAGATATGACCTCATATCATTTATAATTACCATAATAAAAAGGCAAGAGATAACAAGTTGGTGAGAATGTGGAGTAAAGGGAACCATTTCGTTTTCCACAAACAGGTTACTGTTCGTGGAAATTTAAATTGGTTCACCCACTGTGGAAAACATTTTGGAGGTTCCTCAAAAAATTAAAAATGGAACCATAACATTCTATGCTCTACAGAGAAACAAAATCAATATTTAATACCAAAGGCAGTGTGATGACAGAATTTCTTTTTTCTCTGGAGATATATATATATATATTATTCTGTTAAGGACATTGACAGATTGGATGAGATCCATCCACATTTGGAGTGTAATCTGTTTTATTAAAAAGTTTCTGTTTCATTGTTATTAAAAATTAGCAAAACATCTAGAATAATGTTTGAACAATTGTCTGTGTGTCAAGACTTTGCAATTTGATTCATAATTTTAAGAAAAGAGAATAACAGGATATTATAAACCATATAAAACAAGCAGACATATATAGACCGCCTCATTCAGCAACAGCACAATACATATTTTTCTCAAGTGCATGTAAGTTATTCTCCAGAATAGACCACATATTAGGTCACAAAACAAGTATTAATATATTTAAATCTTGAAAATGTAAAAAGAAACTTTTTCCAATTATAAGAGAATGAAGTTCTAATAACGAGGTAAATTTGAAAATACACAGGTATGTGGAAATTAAATGACACTCTCTCAATCAACAAATGGATTATAGAAAAACAAACATGTGGGAATTTTTTTAAGTATTTATTTAAAATTAATTTATTTATTTTAATTGGAGGCTAAATACTTTACAATATTGTAGTGGTTTTTGCCATATATTGACATGAATCAGCTATGGGTGTGCATGTGTCCCCAGTCCTGAGTCCCCCCTCCCACCTCTGTCCCCGTCCCTTCCCTCAGGGTTGTCCCAGTGAACCAGCTTTGACTGCCCTATTTCAGGCACTGAACTAGGACTGGTGGTCTATTTCACATATGATAATATATATGTTTCAATGCTATTCTTTCAAATCATCCCACCTTTGCTTTCTCCCAGAGTCCAAAAGTCTGTTCTTCATATCTGTGTCTCTTTTGCTGTCTTGCATATAGGGTCATCTTTACGATCTTTCTAAATTCCATATATATATATATATATACATATATATATATATACACACTAGTATACTGTATTGGTGTCTTTCTTTCTGACTTACTTCACTCTGAATAATAGGCTCCATATATATATGCACTAATATACTGTATTGGTGTCTTTCTTTCTGACTTACTTCACTCTGAATAATAGGCTCCAGTTTCATCCACCTCATTAGAACCGATTCAAATGCATTATTTTTAATAGCTGAGTAATATTCCATTGTTTATTTGTACTACAGTTTTCTTATCCATTCATCTGCTGATGGACATCTAGGTTGCTTCCATGTCCTGGCTATTATAAACAGTGCTGTGATGAACATTGGGGTACAAGTTTCTCTTTCAATTCTGGTTCCTTGGTGTGTATGCCCAGCAGTGAGATTGCTGGGTCGTATAGGAGTTCTATTTCCAGTTTTTTAAGGAATCTTCACACTGTTCTCCATAGTGGCTGTACTAGTTTGCATTCTCACCAACAGTGTACAAAGGTTCCCTTTTCTCCATACCCTCTCTAGCATTTATTGTTTGTAGAATTTTGGATAGCAGACATTCTGACCAGCATGAGGTGGTACCTCATTGTGATTTTGATTTGAATTTCTCAAATAATGAGTGATGTTGAGCATCTTTTCATGTGTTTGTTAGCCATCTGTATGTCTTCTTTGGAGAAATGTCTGTTTAGTTCTTTGGCCCATTTTTTGATTGGGTCATTTATTTTTCTCCTATTGAGCTACATGAGCTCCTTGTATAGTTTTGAGATTAATTCTTTGTTAGATGCTTCATTTTCTATTCTTTTCTCCCATTCTGAAGGCTGTGTTCTCACCTTGGTGATAGTTTCCTTTCTTATTAAAAAGCTTTTATGTTTAATTAGGTCCCATTTGTTTTTTGCTTTTATTTCCATTACTCTGGGAGGTGGGTCATAGAAGATCTTACTGTGATTTATGTCAGAGAGTGTTTTGCCTATGTTTTCCTCTAGAAGTTGTATAGCTTCTGGTCATACATTTAGATTTTTAATCCATTTGAGTTTATTTTTGTATATGGTGTTAGAAAATGTTCTAGTTTCATTCTTTTACAGGTGGCTGACCAGTTTTTCCAGAACCACTAAAGAAATTGTTTTTTTCTCCATTGTATATTCTTCCCTCCTTTATCAAAGATACACTGTTCATAGGTGTGTGGATTTATCTCTGGGCTTTCTATTTTATTCCATTGATCTATATTTCTGTCTTTGTGCCAGTACCATACTGTCTTGATGACTGTAGCTTGGTAGTATAGTCTTGAGTCAGGCAGGTTGATTCCTCCAGTTCCATTCTTCTTTCTCAAGATTGCTTTGGCTATTCAAGGTTTTTTGTATTTCCATATAAATTGTGAAATTATTTGTCCTAGTTCTGTGAAGAATACCATTGGTAGCTTGATAGGAGGAGAAGAAAATGGCAATACACTCTAGTATTCTTGCCTGGAGAGTCCTGTGGGCAGAGAAGCCTGGTGGGTTGCTGTCCATGGGGTCCCATAGTATTGGGCATGACTGAAGAGACTTAGCATGCATGAATGCATTGAAGAAGGAAATGCGACCCACTCCAGTATTCTTACCGGGAGAATCCCAGGGAAAGAGGAGCCTTGTCGGCTGCAGTCAAAGGGCTTGCACAGAGTGGGACACGACTGAAGCAACTTAGCAGTAGCAGCAGCAGCAGCTTGATAGGGATTGGCATTGAATCTATAGATTGCTTTGGGTAGTATACTCACTTTCACTATACTGATTTTTCCAATCCATTAACATGGTATATTTCTCCATCTATTTGTGACATCTTTGATCTCTTTCAGCAGTGTTTTATAGTTTTCTATACATAGGTATTTCACTTCTTTAGGTAGAATTATTCCTAATTATTTTACCCAAGAACCGGAACTTGAGCAGCTTAGACCTAGGAAGTGCACCAAACGCAGGGCCCACTTTCAACAGTACCCTTGCAGAGCAACCTGGAGCCTGAGCAGTGTAGACCTGGAAATCACATGCTTCCCTGAGCTGGGGCAAACCCAGTGTGGTCCATACACTGCAAAGCAATCCCCACACACCAGTGATATTTGTTTGCAGTGTTCCTTCCTCCCCACAACACAACTGAACAAGTGAGCCAAAATAAGTGACCACCTTCACCCCCTTGTGTCAGGGCAACAATTAGACACTGAAAAGACTTGCAAACAGAGGAAGAAAAAATAAACAAAGAAGAGGGAACCACTCTGGAAGTGACAGGTGCAACAGATTAAAAACATGTATTTAAAGTTCACTAAGCAAGACACGACTGAGCGACTGAACTGAAGCATTGGAAGGGGCCTATAGACATTGTGAAGAAGTATACACTGGATCAGGGAACTATCTGAAACTGAACTGACTCCACACTGTTCATAACAGCTCCAGAGAAATTCCTAGATACATTTTAATGCTTTTTTTCTTTAATTTTTAAGTTCTTTATTTTTAACTGAAGGATACTTGCTTTACAGTATTATCTTGGTTTCTGCCATCAGTTCAGTTCAGTTCAGTAACTAAGTTGTGTCTGACTTTTTGCGACCCCATGAATTGCAACACTCCAGGCCTCCCTGTACAACACCAACTCCCGGAGTTCACCCAAACCCACGTCCACCGAGTCGGTGATGCAATCCAGCCATCTCATCCTCTGTCGTCCCCTTCTCCTCCTGGCCCCAACCCCTCCCAGCATCAGAGTCTTTTCCAATGAGTCAACTCTTCTCATAAGATGGCCAAAGTACTGGAGTTTCAGCTTTAGCATCAGTCCTTCCAAAGAACACCCAGGACTGATCTCCTTTAGAATAGACTGGTTGGATCTCCTTGCAGTCCAAGGGACTCTCAAGAGTCTTCTCCAAAACCACAGATCAAAAGCATCAATTCTTCGGCGCTCAGCTTTCTTCACAGTTCAACTCTCACATCCATACATGACTACTGGAAAAACCATAGCCTTGACTAGACGGACCTTTGTTGGCAAAGTAATGTCTCTGCTTTTGAATATGCTATCTAGGTTGGTCATAACTTTCCTTCCAAGGAGTAAGTGTCTTTTAATTTCATGGCTGAAATCACCATCTGCAGTGATTTTGGAGCCCCCAAAAATAAAGTCTGACACTGTTTCCACTGTTTCCCCATCCATTTGCCATTAAGTGATGGGACCATACGTCATGATCTTCGTTTTCTGAATGTTGATCTTTAAGCCAACTTTTTCACTCTCCTCTTTCACTTTCATCAAGAGGCTTTTCAGTTCCTCTTCACCTTCTGCCATAAGGGTGGTGTCATCTGCATATCTCAGATTATTGATATTTCTCCCAGCAATCTTGATTCCAGTTTGTGCTTCTTCCAGCCCAGCGTTTCTCATGTTGTACTCTGAATATAAGTTAAATAAGCAGGGTGACAATATACAGCCTTGACATACTCCTTTTCCTATTTGGAACCAGTCTGTTGTTCCATGCCCAGTTCTAACTGTTGCTTCTTGACCTGCTTTGTTTCTACCATACATCAACATAAATCATCCATAAGTATACATATGTCACCTCTCTCTCAAACCTCCCTCCCACCTTTTTCCATCCCTCCAGGTTGTCACAGAACCCCAGTTTGAGTTCCCTGAGTCATACAGAAAATTCTCACTGACTATTTTACATATATTAGTCCATTGAATCCACAAGAGAGTCAAGTATGACTCAACGAGTAAACAATAAGTTCAATAAGCAAAGCCCTCATGAATTGAATCAGTATCCTTCTAAAAGAGATCCTGCAGAGCTTCCTCATCCATTCTATCATGCAAAGAAACATTGAAAAGAGCACTCTTGATGAGTCATGAAACTTAATCTTTTCAGACATGGAAACTGTCTCACAACTTGATTTTGGACTTCATAACTTCTAGTACTGTGAGAAATAATTTAATATTGTTTATAAGCCACCCAGATATGGTATTCTAAAATAGCAGTCCAAATTGACTAAGGAATTAGTAGGGGGAAAGACAAAACTAAACTCACATCTGTGGCTCAGTGGTAAAAAAGCCACCTGCCAATGCAGGAGATGTGGGTTCAGTCCCTGGGTTGGAAAGATCCCCTGGAGTAGGAAATGGCAATCTGTTCCTGTATTCTTGCCTAGAAAATTCCATGGACAGAGGACTTCATGGTGTCATGAAGAGTCAGACACTACTGAATAACTCAGCACACATACATACAAACTCAAATCTAGCAGAAGGAAATAATAGATACGTAATGGAAAATAACAGGAAAAAAATCAACAAAACAGCATATTGCTTTTTAAAAGGATCAATAAAATTTTCAAAATGTTAGCTGGGTTGAATAATAAAAATGAGAGAAAAATCATTAACTGAAATCAAAAATTAACGTGATGTTATCATCACCAATTTGAAAAACATAAAATAGATTATAAAATAATTTTTTGGACAATTGTATCTCAATGATTTGGATAACCTAGATCAAAGAGACAAATTCTTCAAAGCACACAACCTATCAAGACTTAATCATGAATAGAAAATCTGAATAGATGTATAACTGGCAAGGAGTTTGGATAAATAATAACAATAAAAGCCCAGGACCAGATAACTAAAAAGGTGAATGATGCCAAATATATGTTGTTGCTGTTCAGTTGCCCAGTTGTGTTCGACTCTTTGAGACCCCATGGACCACAGCATGCCAAATATATAAAGGAAACTTAATATTAATTATTCTGAAACTCTTCAAAAAACTTGAAGAGAGAACATGTCTTAACTCAATCTATGAGGCCAGTTTTACCCTAAACCTAAAGCAAGACAGAAAATACATGAAAAGTTGAGACCAATATCCTTGTTCAATATTAATCCTAAAACAATCAAAAATTACTAGCAAAACTAATTCAGAAACATTAAGTTGCATATCCTGTGTCCAAGTGGAATTAATTCCTGGAACACAGAAAGAGTGTCAACATATAAAAACTAATCAATGAAGTATGCAGAATTAGCAGAATGGAGAAAAAGCACAGCTGTTTAAGATGATGCATAAAAGCATTTGACAAAGTTGACACTCATTCATGACAAAAATATTTAATAACAGAAACATATTAGGAAATTTTCTCAACCTATTAACAATTACATAAGAATATTCTCAAATAATAAAATGATCAGTGGTGGGAGATTGAAAGCTGTTTCCCTGAATCAGGATTAAGACAAGAATGTTCACCTATACAACCCATGTCCAACATTTTATTGGAAGCTTTAGTTAGGGCATTTAAGTAAGAAAATAAATTAAAGGACAGTTTAGAAAGAAAAAAGTTAAATTATATTTTCTTAAAGAATATATGATTGATATATAGAAGACACTAAAAATTTGGGTGGAACATGGCTGTTAGACCTAAGAAACATTCAGTAAACTAACAGAACACAAATTTAACTGTCAAAAATTAGTTCTGTTTTTGTATAGTAAAAGTCATCATTCCAAAAGGGAAGCCAAGAAAATAATTTCAATTTTGGTTGGATTAAAAAAAAGAAAACAAACAAACCAAAAAAAAAAAGTTTATTGGCGAATAGTTGATTTACAATGTTGTTTCAGTTTCAGCTATACAGCAAAGTGAATCAGTTATATGTATACATATATCAGCACATTTTTTTAGATTATTTCCCCATATATGTCATTACAGAGAATGATTTCACTTTCTTTATTAGTTACTTAATTTATTTTTGGCTGCACTGGATCTTTGTTGGTTCATATGGGCTTTCTCTAATTGTGGCTACAGGGGTTATTCTTTGTTTCAATGTGTGGGCTTCTCACTGTGGTGGCTTCTCTTATTGTGGTGCACAGGCTAAATGTAGGGATTTCAGTATGTGTAGCATTTGGACTCAGTAATTCTGGCTCTTTGGCTCTACAGCACAGGCTCAGTAGCTTTGGCACATGGGCCTAGGTTACTTCATGACACATGGGAACCTCCTGGATCAAGGTTAAACTCACACCCCGAACACTGGCAGGTAGATTCTTAATTACTAGACCACCAGGGAAAATCTTGTTTCACTTTTGATTTAAAAAAAAAAAAAAATAGAATACACTGTTTAGGAGCAAATTTAACCAAAGAAGCAAACAATCTATATTATGAAAAGAAAAAAAAAAAAAAAAGAAACTTCTGAAAGAAATGATCAAAAAATAAATGGAAATATATTCCATATTCATACATGGAAGACTATATTCTTAAGATGCCAATAGTACTCAGATTATCTACAGCTTAAAGCAACTGCAACCAAAATCCCACTATTTTTGATGGAAAGAGAGAAAACAAATCCTAAAATTCACATGTAACCTCAAAAGAGCTTTATGAGCCATAAAAATCTTGAAAAAGGAAAGTTGTTGAACTCACACTTATTTCAACTCTTACTACAAATATACGGGCTCCCCTGGTGGCTCAGTGGTTAAAGCATCTGCCTGGAATGCGGGAGACCTGGGTTCGATATCTGGGTCGGGAAGATCCCCTGGAGAAGGAAATGGCAACCCACTTCAGTATTCTTGCCTGGAGAATCCCAGGGAGGGAGGAGCCTGGTAGGCTACAGTCCATGGGGTCACAAAGAAGGAAAGTTGTTGAACTCACACTTATTTCAACTCTTACTACAAATATACGGGCTCCCCTGGTGGCTCAGTGGTTAAAGCATCTGCCTGGAATGCGGGAGACCTGGGTTCGATATCTGGGTCGGGAAGATCCCCTGGAGAAGGAAATGGCAACCCACTTCAGTATTCTTGCCTGGAGAATCCCAGGGAGGGAGGAGCCTGGTAGGCTACAGTCCATGGGGTCACAAAGAAGGAAAGTTGTTTAACTCACACTTATTTCAACTCTTACTACAAATATACAGTAATCAAAACAACCTAGCAAAGGAATGAGGAAAGACATAAAGATCAACAGTTTGGAGATTACAGTTAATATATTTATATACATGGTTAAATATCTTCCAAGAGTATTTAGACAATTCAATAGGAAAAAGGACCATCTTCTCAAATAGTGCTCAGAAAACTGTCTACATGCAAAACACAGAAGTTGGGTTCTTTTCTTATACTGTATACAAAAATTAAGTCAAAATGAGTCAAAGACCAAAACATAAAAGGGAAAGCACTTGGAGGAAAAGGTTCATGAATTTGAATTAGGCAGTGGTTTCTAGGATGTAACAATAAAATAATATACAACAAAAAACAATAGTGTAACAAAATTTTAAAATTTGATGCAATAAGAGACACTATCAAGAGAGTAAAAGACAACATGGGAGACAGTATTTGTTATGGAAAGAACTGTGTTCTTTTGAAATTCATATATTGGAGTTCTAAATCTCAGTGCCTCAAAATGAATTTGGAAATAGGGTCTTTAAAGAGGCAATTAAAGTAAAATGATTGCCTTTGAGGGGTCTGTTGGTAGAAATGTGAACTTTATAGGTGATTCTGGAAAAGAATAAGAAAGAAAAGAGAGATTTATAGGAAAAGCTTCTATCTTCATAAATAATCATGAAGAAAATGTTGGTAGATACAGGAATGTTAAAAGTGCTTCTGATGAGATCTCAGAAAGACATGAAAAGCATGTTAATGGAAACTGTCGGAAAGTTGACCCTTTTTATAAAGTGGCAAATGTAACTTGCCCAAACTGTGTTCTATTTTATGGAAAATAGGTTTTTTAATGATAAACTTAGACATAAGTCTTAAAATCTTTGGAACAAAGTATTGGAAGTATGGCTCAATTTCTCAATTCTTAGAGTGAAGTGCAAGAAGAAATAGGCAAAGTGAAGAGTAAGTTGTTAAGAAAGGGAGAGGAGAAAAGATGGCAAATTAGAAGGGTATGAACTCACGTCTTTTATGGAAAAAACAAAACCCCAACTAACTGTTAAATAGCCATCAACAAAAGCAAACACTGGAACTTAAAAAAAAAAATCCTATATCCAAAGAAAACTAAGCCCAAAAGCAGATGGTAGGATGGGTGTAACTGTGATAAAACAAATCCCATACACAATGGGTGAGCAACTCACAAACTGGAAAATAATTATAACACAGAAGTTCTCCTAAAGGAGTGAAGTGTCTGAACCCCATCCATATCTAGCTCTCCAGGCTGGGGATCTGGCAATGGGAAGAGGAGAAAACAGAGTCTGATTTTGAAGGACAGTGAAGTTATATTGCAGGAATTTCATAGAACTGTGGCAAACAGAAAATTTACTCCTAGAGTATGTGCACAGGGTCTTATATGAACTAAAATCCAGGGAAAATAATTGTTGTTATTCAGTTACTAAGTTATGTCTAACTCTTTTGTGACACCATCAACTACAACAGCCAGGTTTTTCTGTACTTCACTATCCCTTAGAGTTTGCTCAGACTCATGTCCATTGAGTTGGTGATGCCATCCAACCATCTCATCCTCTGTCATCCCCTTTTCCTTCTGCCTTAAATATTTTCCAGCATCAGAAGATGGTGGTCTCATGAGAAACTGGGACAGACTTAACTGTAAGTATTGAAGGAACTCCTGTGGAGGTGGGAGACAGCTGTGGCTCACTGAAGAGACAAAGACACTGGAAGAAATAGTTCTGCAATGTATTCATTGGAAAAAGCCCTCTTGGAGGGCCTTCCCAACAGCCCATGTGCTCCAGTGCTGGGATGCCTCAGGCCAAGCAACCAACAGGATGGGAACACATCCCCACCCATCAGGAGAGAGCTGACTACAGTCATCCTTAGTACATGGCTGCCAACTCTACACACTTCTTATATGGTCCTGTTCACCATAAGGACATGACCCACCTCCACCCATCAATGGTAGGTACCAGTCCCTCCCAGAAGGAAACCTGAAAAAGCCTTTTAGAGAGTCTCATCCACCAGGGAGCATGGAACAGAAGCTAGAACCACAACACAGCAGCCTGCCGAATAAAAATTACCCATCACAGAAAGTTAGACAAAATGAGATGGCAAAAGAATATGTCCTAGATGAAGAAACAAAAAACATACCCAGAAGAACTATGAAGAAAAATGGAGATAAGCAATATACATGAAAAAGTATTCAGAGTAATAAAAGTAAATATGATGCAAGATCTTGGGAAAATAATGGAGGACCAGATCAAGAAGATACAAGAAATGATGCTTAACAAAGACCTAGAAAAAGTAAAGAACAAAGAGAACTGAACAATACAATAAATGAAATGAAAAATACACTAGAAGGAACCAATAGCAGAATAACTGAGGCATAAGAAATGAGCTAGAAGGTACTATAGTGAAAATAACTGCTGTAGGACAGAATAAAGAAAAATAAAATGATGACAACAAATGAGGACAATCTAACAGTCATACAGGAAAATATGAACTTCACCAAAATGTATATTATAGGGGTCCCACAAAGAGAAAGGACCTGAGAAAGTACTTCAAAAGATTATAGTCAAAACATTCCTAACATGGTAAAGGAAACAGTCATCCAAGTCCAGGAAGTGAAGAATCCCAGACAGGAAACTCAAGAAGGAACACGCTGAGACACATAGAAATAAAATTGATGAATAAAGACAAAGAAAAAATATTAACAACAACAAGGTAAAAGTAACAAATAACATAAAGGGAATATGAACAAGGTTATCAGCTGATTTCTTCATGTAACGTCTGCAGTATAGAAGAGGTATGACATATTTAAAGTGATAGAAGAATCCACAATAATTAATACTTGACCCAGCAAGGCTCTCATTCCCATTCAATGGAGAAATCAAAAACTTTACAGACAAGAAAAAGTTAAGAGAATTAAAAGTTAAGTGCAGACCAGCTTTGCATCAAATTCTAAAAAGAGAATCTCTAAGCAGAAAGGAAAATGCCACAACTAGAAATAAGAAAATTACTATCAGAAAAGCTCATTGGTAAAGGCAAATAAACAGTAAATATTGGAAATCATCCACACAAAGATATGACATCAAAACCAACGAATGTGAGCAGGGTACAATGCTTGATATTGCAAATGAATTTGAAATTAAGAGACCAGCAACTTAAAACAAAATTGTAAATATGTTAACTCCTATATAAAAACCTCATGATAATCACAAACAAAAAATCTCTGATATACACATGAAAAGGGAAAAAAAAGGGAATCTAAATACAACAGAGGAAAACAAGAGGAACTAAAGAAAAACACCTACAAAACGAATTCAAAACAATTAACAAAATGGCAATAAGAATATATCTATTGATAATTACCAAACCATAAATGGGTTAAAAGCCCCAACCATAAAACATAGACTGGCTGAAAGGATACAGAAACAAGACATGTATGTATGCTAAGAGATCCACTTCATATCTAGAGCCAAACACAAATCTAACTGAGGGGATGGAAAATATATTTCACTTAAATGGAAATCAAAAGAAAATCACAATACTTGTACCATACAAAATAGACTTTAAAATAAAAACTGTTGCAAGAGACAAAGAAGGGCATTGCATAATTATCAAAGGATCAATTCAAGAGGATATAACAATTGTAAATATATATGTATCCAACATAGGAGCACCACAATATGCAAGGCAAAAACTAACAGCCATGAAAGGAGGAATCAATAGTAACACAATAATTGTGGAAGACTTTAGCACTTCACTTTCTTGAATGAACAGATCATACAGACAGAAAATCAAGGAGGCACAGGTCTTAAGTGACACAGCTCAGAGGTACTTAATGGATATTTATAGAACATTCCATTCAAAAGAGACAGCATACAAATTCTTCACAAATGCATATGGAACATTCTCCAGGACAGATCTCATACTAGGCCAGATAGCTAGCCTTCACAATTTTAAGAGAACTGAAATCCTATCAAGCATCTTTTCCAACCAGAATGCTATGAGATTAGAAATTGATTACAAGTCAAAAAAAAAAAAATGTTGAAAACCACAAACCGTTGTGGGCCAAAAATATGCTATTAAATAACCAATGAATCACTGAATAAATCAAAGAGAAGAAAAAGAAGAAAAAAACAAAAACACTTAAACATGAAATGGGTTTCCCAGGTGGCTCTAGAAGTAAAGAACCTAACTACCAATACAGGAGACACACGGGATGTGTTTTTGATCCCTGGATCAGGAAGATTCCCAGGAATTGAGCATGGCAATCCACTCCAGTGTCCTTGCCTGGAGAATCCCATAGACAGAGGAGCCAGGCAGGTTATGGTCCATAGAGTTGCACAAGAGTCAGGCATGACTAAAGTGACTTAGCACACAACAGATATGAATTAAACTGAAAACACAATCATCCCAAACTTATGGGATACAGCAAAAAAAAAAAAAAAATATATATATATATATATTTTTTTTTTTTAAGAGGGACGTTCATAACTATGCAACCTTACCTCAGAAAGCAAGAAAATTTTCAACTAAACAACCTTTTAAATGTAGCTGTCAAGTTTTCCCAGCCACACTTATTAAAAAGGCTGTTGTATCTCTATTGCTTATATTCTTGCTTCCTTTGTCATAGGATTAGGTGATCATATATATGTGGGTTTGTCTCTGGGGTTTCTACCTTGTACCTGGTCAATATTTCTGGTTTTTTTTTTTTTTTTTTTTTTTTTTTTGTGGCAGTACCAAATTGTCTTGATTGATATAGCTTTATAGTAATGTCTGAATTTAAGGAGCCTGATTCCTCCATCTCCATTTTTCTTTCTCAAGATTACTTTGACTATTCAGGGTCTTTTGTGCTTCCATAGAAATAAGATTTTCTGTTCTAGTTCTGTGAAAATTGTGATTAGTAATTTAATAGAGATTGCAATGTATCTGTAGAATGCCTGTGGTAATATAGTCATTTTCACAATATTAATTCTTCCAATCTAAGAATATGGTATATTGATCCATCTGTTTGTGTCATGTTTGATCTCTTTCAACAGTATCTTGCAGTTTTCTGCATACAGGTATTTTGCCTCCTTAGGTAGATTTATTCCTTGGTATTAAATAAAATTCCCTGGTATCATTTGTTTTTGTTGCAATGGTAAATGAGATTGTTTCCTTAATTTCTCTTTCTCATCTTTCATTGTTAGTGTGTAGGAATCTAAGAGGATTTTGTGAATTAATTTTGCTTCCTGCAACTTTACCAAATTCATTGATTAACTCTAGTAGTTTTCTGGTGGCAGACAGATTTAGGATTTCCCGTGTATAGTATCATGTCATCTGCAAGCAGTGACATTTTTTACTCCTTTTTCAATTTGCATTCCTTTTATTTTGAATTCTTCAGTGATTGCTGTGACTGGGGCTTCCAAGACTATGTTGAATGATAGTGGTGAGGATGGACACCCTTGTCTTGTTTCAGATCTTAAAGGAAATGCTTTCAGGTTTTCACAATTGAGAATAAGGTGTGCTGTGGATTTGTCATATATGGGCTTTATTATGTTGAGATAGGTTCCCTCTTTGCCTACATTCTGTAGAGTTTTATCACAAATGTGTTTTGAATTTTGCCAAAAGTTTTCTCTTCATCTACTGAGATGATTAAGTGTTTTTTCTTCAATTTGTTAATATTGTTGCATCCCATTGATTGATTTGTGTATACTGATGAATCTTTGCATCACTGGGATAAATACCACTTGATCATGTTGTGTGATGCTTTTAACAGCTACATGCATAAAAATGAAATTGGAATACTCCCTAACACCATACAAAAATAAACTAAAAATGGATTAAAGACCTGAATGGAAGGCCAGACACTATAAAACTCTTAGAGCAGAACATATGCAGATGATTCTTTGACATAAATCACATCAGGATCTTTTTTGACCCACTTCCAAGAGTAATGAAAATGAAACCAAAAATAAACAAATGGGAGCTAATCAAACTTAAAAGCTTTTGCCCAGAAAAGGAAACCGTAAACAAGATGAAAACACAACCCTTATAATGGGAAAAACAGTATTTGCAAAGTAAGAAATTGACAATAGGTTAATCTCCAAAAAATACAAATAGCTCATGCAGGTTAAAAAAAAAAAAAAAAAAAAAAAAAAAACTCAATCTAAAAATGGCCCAAAGGCTTAAATAGACAGTTCTCAAAGAAGACATACAGGTGACAAACAAATACAGGGAAAGATGCACAGGGTCAATAATTATTTTAAAAATGCAAAGTAAAACCACAAAAAGGTGTCACCTCACACCTGTCAGAATGATCATCATTAAAAAAAAAGGAAAAAATCTGCAACAATAAATACTAGAAAGGATATGGAGAAAAGGGAACCCGCTTGCACTGTTGGTGGGAATGTAAGTTGATACAACCACTATGGAGAACAATATGAAGGTTCCTTAACTCAAAAAAAAAAAAAAAAAAAAAAAAAGTAGAACTAACATATTGCCCAGAAGTGCCACTACTGGGTATGTACCCAGAGAAGATTAGATTTCAAAAAAAAACATTCACCACCCCAATGTTCATTGTAACACTACTTTCAAGAGTCAAGATAAGGAAATCCTTAATGTTATCAACAGAGGAGTGGTTAAAGAAGGTGTGCGGTGTGGTACACGTATATCACTCAGCAAAAAAAAAAAAAAAAAAAAAAAAGGAACAAAATTTAATTATTTGTAGATATGTAGATGGACCTAGATACTACCATAGAGAGTGAAATAAGTAAAAAAGAGCAAAACAAACGCTGTATATTAACACATATATATGCAGTCTATAGGGGTTTCCCCAGTGGCTCAGCAGTAAAGAATCCACCTGCAATGCAGGTCAGGAAGGCACACTGCAGGAAGGCATGGCAACACACTCCTGTATTCTTGTCTGGTGAATTCCATGGATTCAGAAGCATGGAAGGCTATAGTCCATACAGTTTCAAAGAGCCAGACAAGACTGAAGTGACTGAGTGTGCACGCACATGCAACCTAGAAAAAAAAAATGATATAGAGGTTCTTGTTTTCAAAGCAGAAATATAGACACAGGCAAAGATATCAAATTTAAGATTACCAAGTGGGTAGGGTGGGATTGACATATATACACTATTGATGCTGTATATAATAGATTACTAATGAGTATCTACTGTAAACCTCAGTGAATCCTACTCAGTTCTCTATGTTGACCTAAATGGGAAGGAAACCCACAAAATAAGAGATATATTTGTAGATAAAGGTGATCCAATTGGCTGTACAGTAGAAATTCACACTACATTGTAAAGCTACTATATCTCAGTAAAATTTCACTAAAAGACCATAATCTTATACCTAAACCAACTATAAAAAGAAAGACAGACAAAATCTAAAATTAGGAAAAGGAAAGAAATCATTAAGTTCATAGTAGAAATAAATGAAGTAGAGACGAAGAAGCCAATACAAAACATCAATGAAATGATAGGCTGGTTCTGTGAAAAGATAAACAAAATTGATGAACTTTTAGCCAGACTAGTCAAGGAAAAGAGGAGGAAGACTCAAATCATTAAACTTAAAAATGAAAAGAAGTTACAACAGACACCATGGAAAGAAAAAAAAAAAAATGATCACATGACTACTACATGCAAACACATGTTCAAAAAAAAATGGACAAATTGGAGGAAATGAACAAATTCTTAGAAAATTGCAATCTCCAAGGAATAAACCAGGAAGATCACTGGTTTGATGGTTCACTAAATGAACCATCAAAATCACTGATGAAACAGAAAATATAAACAGATTAATCACAGGTACCGAAATTGAAATTATTATTAAGAAACTCCAACAAACAAGAGTCCAGGAACAGATTGCTTCATAGGCAGATTTTATCAAACATTTAGAGAAGAGTTAATACTTTTCCTTCTGAAACTATTCCAAAAATTGCAGAGTAAGGGGCATTTCCAAACTCATTATATGAAGCCACCATAATCCTGATACCAAAATCAGACAGGTACACCAAAAAAAAGCAAATGCCAAAATCACTGATGAACATATACTAATTGATCAAGCAACAGTCATCTCAGTAATGAAGCAGCTTTTCAACATACTCAAATCAATCAGGGTGATACAGCGCATCAACAAATTGAAGAATAAAAACCACATGATCATATCAATAGATGCAGAAAAATCTTAAGACAAAATTTAACACACATTTATTATAAAAGCTCTCCAGAATGTGAACAGAGAAGGAATCTACCTCAACATAATAAAGATCATGTACAATAAATTCACAGCAAACTTCATTGTCAATAGTGAAAAGCTGAAAGCATTTTCTCTAAGATCTGGAAGAAGTGAGAGTTATTCACGCTAGATTAATTCAGTTAGGTTCAGTGACTCAGTCATGTCCGACTCTTTGCAATCTCATGGACTACAGCACCCCAGGCTTCCCTGTTCATAATCAACTCTTGGAGCTTGCTCAAACGCATGTCCATCAAGTTGGTGATGTGATCCAACCATCTCATCCTCTGCCATCCCCTTTTCCTGCTGCCATCAATCTTTCTGAGCATCAGGGTCTTTTGATGAATGAGCGAGTTCTTCGCATCAGGTGGCCAAAGTATTGGAGCTTCAGCTTCAGGATCAGTACTTCCAATAAATATTCAGGGCTTATTTCCTTTAAAATTGACTTTTTTGATCTCCTTGTAGTCAAAGGGACTCTCAAGAATCTTCTCCAACACCACAGTTCAAAAGTGTCAGTTCTTCCATGCTCAGCTTTCTTTATGGTCCAACTCGCACATCTACACATGACTACTGGAAAAGCCAGAGCTTTGGTGATATGCACTTTTGTTGGTAAATTAATGTCTTTGCTTTTAAATATGCTTTCTAGGTTTCTCAGAGCTTTTCTTCCAAGGAGCAAGTGTCTTTTAATTTCAAGACTTCAGTCACCATCTGCAGTGATTTTGGAGCCCAAAAAAGTAAAGTCTGTCATTGTTTCCATTGCTTTCCCATCTATTTGCCATTAAGTGATGGGATCACATGCCATGATCTTAGATTACTGAATGTTGAGTTTTAAGCCAGCTTTTTCAGTCTCCTCTTTCATTTTCATCAAGAGGCTTTTAGTTCCTCTTTGCTTTCTGCCATAAGCGTTGTGTCATTTGCATATCTGAGGTTATTGATAATTCTCCCTGCAATCTTGATTCCAGCTTGTTCTTCATCCAGCCTGGCATTTCACATGATGTAACCTGTATAAAAGTTAAATAAGCAAGGTGACAATATTCAGCCTAGAAGTACTCCTTCCCAATTTGGAACCAGTCCATGTTCCACATCCAGTTCTAAATGTTGCCTCTTGAACTGCATACAGATTTCTTTGGCAGCAGGTAGGGTCGTCTGGTATTACCATCTTTTTAAAGATTTTCTGCAGTCTGTTGTGATCCACCCAGTCAAAGACTTTAGCATAGTCAATGAAGCAGAGGTAGATGTTTTTTTTCTGGAATTCTCTTGCTTTTTTTTTTTTTTTTTTTTTATCATCCAGCAAATGTTGGCAATCTGATCTCTGCTTCCTCTGCTTTTTCTAAATCCAACTTGAATATCTGGAAGTTCCCAGTTCAAGTACTGTTGAATCCTAGCTTGGAGAATTTTGAGCATTACTTTTCTAGTATGTGAGATGAGTGCAAATTTGCAGTAGTTTGAATATTCTTTGACAATGCCTTTGTTTGGGATTGGAATGAAAATTGATCTTCTCCATTCCTGTGGCCACGACTGAATTTTCCAAATTTACTGTCATATTGAGTGCAGCACTTTTGCAGCATCTTCTTTTAGGATTTGAAATAGTTCAACTGGTATTTCATCACCTCCACTCACTTTACTCATAGTGATGTTCCCTAAGTCCCACTTGACTTTGCATTCCAGGATGTGTGGCTCTAGGTGAGTGATCACACCATCCTGGTTATCTTGGTCATTAAGATCTTTTGTGTATAGTTCTTCTCTGTATTCCTCCCACATCTTCTTAATATCTTCTGTTTTTGTTAGGGCCATACTATTTCTGTCCTTTATTATTCCCATCGCTGCATGAAATGTTCCCTTGGTATCTCTAATTTTCTTGAAGAAATCTCTTGTCTTTCCCATGCTATTGTTTTCCTCTATTTCTTTTCACTGATCCCTGAGGAAGGCTTTCTTATCTCTTCTTGCTATTCTTTGGAACTCTGCATGCCTTTCACTTCTCTTCTTTTCTCAGCTATTTGTAAGGCCTCCTCAGACAACCATTTTGTCTTTTTGTATTTCTTCTTGGGGATGGCTTTGATCACAGCCTCCTGTACATTGTTATGAACCTCCATAGTTCTTCAGACACTCTATCAGACTTAATCCCTTGAATCTATTTGTCACTTTCACTGTATAATCATAAGGGATTTGATTTAAGGCATACCTGAATGGTCTAGCAGTTTTCCCTACTTTCTTCCATTTAAGTCTGTATTTTGCAATAAGCTGTTTGTAATCTGAGCCACAGTCAGCTCCTGGTCTTCTTTTGCTGACATCATAGAGCTTCTCCATGTCCACCTGCAAGGAATATAATCAATCTGATTTCTGATTAATCTTCTGGTAATATCCATGTCATCTCTTGTGTTCTTTGAAGAGTTTGTTTGCTATGACCAATGTGTTCTCTTGTCAAGACTCTGTTAGCCTTTGCCCTGCTTCATTCTGTACTCCAAGGCCAAATTTGCCTGTTACTCCCAGTCCCTTGTGATGAAAATGACATATTTTTGTGGTGTTAGTTCCAGATCTTGTAGGTCTTCATAGAACCATTTGATTTCAGCTTCTTCAGCCTTAGTGTTTGGGGCATAGACTTAGATTACTGTGATATTGAATGGTTTGCCTTGGAAACGAACAGAGATCATTCTGTTGTTTTTGAGATTGCACCCAAGTACTGCATTTCAGACTATTTTGTTGACTATGAAGGCGACTCCATTTTTCCTAAGAGATTCTTGCCCACCGTAGTAGATATAATGTTCATCTGAATTAAATTTGCCTGTTTTGGTCCATTTTACTGCACTGATTCCTAAAATGTTGTTGTTAATTCTTGCCATCTGTTTGACCACTTCCAATTTACCTAGATTCATGGACCTAACATTCCAGATTCCTGTGCGATATTGTTCTTTACATCATCGGACTTTGCTTCCATCACCAGTCACATCTATAACTGGGCATTGTTTTTGCTTTGGCCCAGCCTCTTCATTCTTTCTGAAGCTATTTCTCCAGTCCTTTCCAGTTGCATATTTGGCACTTACCGACCTGGGGAGTTCATCTTTTTCTGTAATAACTTCTTGCCTTCTCTTTCAGTGGCATATCTTTTTGCCTTTTCACTCCAAATACTTTTATTCAACATAAATTTGGAATTTCCACTCATTGCAACCAGAGAAGGAAAATAAACAAAGGGAATCCAACTTGGAAAGGAAGTAAAACTGTTACTATGTACAGATGACATGTTATTATATATAGAAAACCTTAAGGATGCTACCAGAAAGATACCAGTGCTCATCTTTGAATCTAATAAAGTTGAAGAATACAAAATTCATACTCAGAAATCTGTTTTATTTTTACACACCTAAAAGAAAATTTCAGAGAAAGAAATTAAAGAAACAATTTCTTTTACTTCACACCAAAAGGAATAAACCTACCTGAGGAGGCATAAAACCTGTACTCTGAAAGCTATAAGATGCTGATGCAAGTAATCAAATACAACATAAATGGATGGAAAAATATGCTATGCTCTTGACTGGAGGAATCAATATTGTCAAAATGATTACACTATCCCAGGCAACACATGATATAAATGCAATTCTTATCAAATTAACAATGACATTTTGTTGGATACCTAGAAGAAAACTTTCTAAAATTTGTATTTAAATGCAAAGATCCCAAATAGCCAAAGCATCTTAAAAAGAAAAACAGAGCTGGAGGAAGTAGGCTCCCTGACTTCAGACTATACTACAAGTTACATTCATGGAAACAGTATGGTATGGCACAAAAACAGAAATATAGATTGACAGAACAGAATAAAATCCCAGAAATAAACCCAAATCCCTATGGTCAATTGATCTATGACAAAGGAGACAAGACTGTACAATGGAGAAATGACATCCTCTTCAATAAGTAATATTGGTAACACTGGACAGCAACATGTTAAAAAAGTGAAATTTGAAGGTTTCTTTAAACTATACATAAAAATAAACTCAAAATGGATTAAATACCTAAATGTAATTCCAGATACTATAAAACTGTTAGAGGAAAAGTTAGGCAGTATACTTTTTAACATAAATTGCAGCAGTAATTTTTGTGGATCCCTCTCCTTGAATAATGGAATGAAAAACAAAATTAGGTACATGGGACATAATTAAATTCAAAAAGCTTTGCACAGCAAAGGAAATCATAAACAAAGTGAAAAGACCACCCACAGAATGGGAAAATATATCTTCAAATGATACAAAAGACAAGAGATTAGTTTCAAAAATTTACAAACAGTTCATGTGGCACAATGTAAAACAAGCAAATTTAAAATGGGCATAAGACCTAAATAAATATTTCTCACAAAAAAAAAAAAAAAAAACATATGACCGTGAGACACATGAAAAGATGCTCAATGTCATTAATTATTAGAGAAATGCACATCAAAACTACAATGAGATATCACTTCACAATAGTCAGAACAGCCATCATTAAAATTCTACAAAAAAAAATAAATACTGGAGAGGGTGTGGAGAAAAATGGAACTCATCTACAGTGTTAGCAAAATGAATGTTGGTACAGTCATTATTGAGAATGGTATGGAGGCTCCTTAAGAAACTAAAAATGGAGCTCCTACATGATCCAGAGAGCCCAGTGGGCTCCAGGGCATTTATCCAGAGAAAAATTTGATTCAAAAATATACATGTACCTCAAAGTTCACTGCAGTGCTGTTTACAATGGCCAAGACATGGAATAAACCTAAATGTCCATCAACAGATGAATGGATAAAGAAGATATGTACATATATACCACGGAAATTTACTCAGCCATTAAAAAGAATGAAATAGCATCATTTGTAACAACATGGATGGACCCGAAGATTATCATACTAGTGAAGCATGTCAGACAGACAAATTTCAAATAATATCAGGTATATGAAGAATCTAAAATAAAAGTGATACTAATGAACTTGCAAAACAGAAACAGACTCAACATTTTAGAGAACAAACTTATGGTTATCAGTGTGCATGGATAGGGGGAGAGACATATTGGGACTTTGGTATTGATATGTGTATGCTTCTACATTTAAAATAAATAACCAAGAAAACCTATGGTATAATACAGGAAACTCTGCTCAATATTCAATAAATAGGAAAACAATTTGAAAATGAATAAACATATTTTCCTGTACACCCAAAACTAACACACTGTTGTTAATCAAATATATTCCAACATAAAATAAAAATTACACAAAAAAGGAAAAACTAAAGTAAAATTGAAAGTAAAAGGAAAGAAAAATAATGTTAAGAGAAGGGAACAAAAATGAAGATTTGGTAAATTGTCCCTCTACTTATATTGCATAAAATAAAAGAAATGCCATGCTTTAGAGAGAACACTAAAGTTATAACAACAACAAAAAAAAATTGCTGAACAGATAATAGCCTTGTGATTTATGGATCCAATCATCCATTTCATCTGAAGCAAGGAACAGAAATGGTGTTATACTAGTACATCACTTCCAGCTTGAACTGAAGAGGAGAAAGCTAAAATAAAATAAACATAACTGTTAGACTGTTATAGTTATAAAACAAGAAGATTAAGACAAAGACACAGAATGAAAGGAGCATATAATGGCAGTAAGATATTGTGTCCAACTAAAAACCAAGGAGAGAAGCCTCAAATAAATTATCCCTATTGACACCTAGATCTTGGACTTCTAGGCTCTAGAACAATGAAAAATATATATTTTTCTTGTTTCAGTCGCCCAGTCTGTGGTTCTATAATATTAGCCTTAGCAAATTAGTACACAACACTTTTGTGTGTGTGTGTTTGTTTGTTTTTAACGTGTCACATTTCTTTTGGAGAAAAAAGTAGCAAAATTTAATAATTTCAATATTCCAAAACAAAATTTTGGCTATGCTTTTTCCCAAAATACATTTTTTTTTTTTTGAAGTATCAGTTCAGTTTAGTTCAGTTCAGTCGCTCAGTCATGTCTGACAATTTGTGACCCCATGGACTGCAGCACGCTGAGCTTCTCTGTCCATCACCAACTTTTGGAGTTTGCTCAAATTCTTGTTCGTCGAGTTGGTGATGCCATTGAAAGGTTGTTGTTGAATCACGCGAATACACCGGGATTCTTGTCCCCCGGAGGAGAAGAATTCAATCCGGGGCAAGAGACGAGGCTTGATCGCTCAGAGCTTTTGTGTAATAAAGTTTTATTAAAGTATAAAGGAGATAGAGAAAGCTTCTGACATAGGCATCAGAAGGGGGCAGAAAGAGTACCCCCCTTGCTAGTCTTTAGCTGGATGTTATATAGTCACTAGCAGTCTGTTAATGAAAGAAAGGAATGTCTTAAAATTTAGAATGACACCAAATGGTTTATCTTGGGCCATAAAATAATTAACTTGAATCTTAAAGAAGGGCAGACCACCATACAAATAGTTTCATTTACATAGATTAGGGGAACAATATCTGAGTATAACATACTGGTTTGTCAAGTAGGTTTTGGGCCAAGAGGCGGAACCGACTTGGAGACAGAGTTTGGGGTAAAGGCGTAGTACATTAGCATAGCTTAAGACAAACATTTCCATAAGAAAAAGGCATTGGTTATCTCTAGGCTCAAGAATAGCTAACTTCAGGTGAAACCAGGTGTCATTATGGCAACACAGTATTTTAAGAGAAACCTCTCTTTAAATTTGTATAGAGAAGGAAAAAAATATTGCTAGTTTGTTTCCTCCTGCCGCTTAAGAGAGAGATAAAAATGTCTGACACTTGTAGGCTATTTCCTCCATTTGGAGACCCCTGGCCTTCCTGCCTGTTACCCTGTCACCATCCTATCATCTCATCCTCTGTCGTCCCCTTCTCTTCCTGCCTTCAATCTTTCCCAGCATCAGGGTCTTTTCCACTGAGTCAGTTCTTCACATCAGGTAGCCAAAGTATTGGAGCTTCAGCATCAGTCCTTTCAATGAATGTCCAGGGCTGAATTCCTTCAAGATTGACTGGTGTCATCTCCTTGCAGTCCAAGAGACTCTCAAGAGTCTTCTCCAAAACCAAAGTTCAAAAGCATGGATTCTTCAGCATTCAGTTTTCTTTACAGTCCAACTCTCACATGACTACTGGGAAAACCATAGCTTTGATTCTAAAGACCTTTGTTGGTAAAGTAATATCTCTGCTTTTTAATATTCTGGTAGGTTGGTGATAGTTTTTCTTCCAAGGAGCAAGTGTCTTTTTTTTTTTTTTTTTTTTTGTAATTATGAATTGCCAGTCCAGGTTTGAAGCATCTTCTAATTTCATGGCTGCAGTCATTATCAGCAGTGATTTTTGGAGCTGCCCCAAATAAAGTCTCTCACTGTTTCATTGTTTCCCCATCTATTTTCCATGAAGTGATGGGACCAGATGCCATGATCTTAGTTTTCTGAATGTTGAGTTTTAAGCCAACTTTGTCACTCTCCTCTTTCACTTTCATCAAGAGGCCCTTTAGTTTTAGTTGTTCACTTTCTGCTACAGGGTCATGTCATCTGTGTATCTGAGGTTATTGGTGTTTCTCTCAGCAATCTTGATTCCAGTTTGTGCTTCATTCATCCTGGTATTTGGCATGATATAATCTGAATATAAGTTAATGAGCAGGGTGACAATATACAACCTTGATGTACTCCTTTCCCAATTTGGAACCAGTCTGTTGTTCCATGTCCAGTCCTAACTGCTGCTTCTTGGCCTGCATACGGATTTCTCAGGAGGTAGGTCAGGTGGTGTAATATAGCCTCTGTTTAAGAATTTTCCAGTTCGTTGTAATCTATACAGTCAAAGGCTTCAGCATCGTCAATAAAACAGAAGTAGATGTTATTTTCTGAAACTCTCTTGCTTTTTTGATGATCCAACGGATGTTGGAAATTTGATCTCTGGTTCCTCTGCCTTTTCTAAATCCAGCTTGAACATGTGGAAGTTCTCAGTTCACGTACTGTTGAAGCCTGGCTGGGAGAATTTTGAGCGTCACTTTTATAGCATGTGAGATTAGTGCAGTTGTGTGGTAGTTTGAACATTCTTGGGTATTGTCTTTCTTTGGGATTGGAATGACACTAACCTTTTACAGTCCTGTGGCCACTGATGAGTTTTCCAAATTTACTGGCATATTGAGTGTAGCACTTTCACAGCATCATCTTTTAGGATTTGAAATAGCTCAACTGGAATTTCTTCACCCCCACTAGCTTTGTTCTTAGTGATGCTTAGTATTGCTCACTTGACTTCACACTCCAGGATGTCTGACTCTAAGTGAGTGATCACACCATCATGATTATCTAGATCGTGAAGATCTTTTGTGTATATTTCTGTGTATTCTTGCCACCTCTTCTTAATATCTTCTCGTTCTATTAGGTCCATATCAGTTCTATCCTTTATTGTGCCCATCTTTGCATGAAATATTGCCTTGGTATCACTAATTTTCTTGAAGAGATCTTTATTCTTTCCCATTCTATTGTTTTACTTTGTTTCTTTGCTTTGATCACTGAGGAAGTCTTTCTTCTCTGTCCTTGCTATTATTCGATGGAACTCTGCATCCAAATATGTATATATCTCCTTTCCTCCTTTACATTTGGCTTCTCTTCCTTTCTCAGCCATTTGTGAGGCCTCCTCAGACAATTATTTTGCCTTTTTGTATTTCTTCTTCTTGGGGATGGTCTTGAACACTGCCTCCTGTACAATGTCTGGAGCCTCCATTCATAGTCCTTCAGGATATCCATCAGATCTTATCCCTTGAATCTATTTGTCACTTCCACTGTATAAGGGATTTGATTTAGGTCATACATGAATGGTCTAGTGGCTTTCCCTTATTTCTTCAATCTAAATCTGTATTTAGCAATAAGGAGTTCATGATCTGAGCTACAGTCAGCTCCTGGTATTGTTTTTGCTGACAGTATAGAGCTTCTCCTTCTTTGGCGGGAGATAATATAATCAGTCTGATTTTGGTATTGATCATCTGATGATGTCCATGTGTAGAGTCTTCTCTTGTGTTGTTGGAAGAGTTGTTTGCATATCTGAGGCTAATGATAGTTCTCCCTGAAATCTTGATTCAAACTTGTACTTCATCCAGCCTGGCATATCACATGATGCACCTTGCATATACGTTAAATAAGCAAGGTGACAATATCTAGCCTGGATGTACTCGTTTCCGAATTTGAAACCAGTCTGTTGTTCCATGTCCAGTTCTTACTCTTGCTTCTTGATCTGCATACACATTTCTCAGTAAGCCTGTAAGGAGGTCTGGCATTCTCATCTTAGATTTTTTCACAGTTTGTCATTGAAGTATAGTTAAGTTACAATGGTGTTTAGTTTCAGTTGTATAGCATAGCGATTCATGTATGTGTGTGTGTGTGTGTGTGTGTGTGTATATATATACACACACATACATACATACATATATGTTATTTTGTTTTATAGGTCATCAAACATATTGGATATATTTTCTGTATTGATTATGCATTTTATATATAGTAGTGTTAATGTTAATTCAAAACTCCTAATTTACAACTCCTTTTCCACATTGGTAACCATAAGCTTATTTCTCTATCTGTGAGTCTGCTCTTGTTTCATAAATGCATTTACCATCATCCTTTTTTTAAAATCCACCTATATGAAATCATAGAATATTTGTCTTTCTCTGTAGGACTTGCTTCACTTAGTATGATCATGTCTAGATCTATCCATATTGCTTCAGATGACATTATTTCATTCTATTTTCTGGCTGAATAATATGCTTGGAAAGATTGAGGGCGGAGGAGAAGGGAGCAACAGAGGATGAGGTTGTTGGATGGCATCACTGGCTCAATGGACATGAGTTTAAGCAAGCTCCAGGAGATGGTGAAGGACAGGGAAGCCTGGCATGGTGCAGTCCATGTGATCACAAATATTCAGACACGACTGAGCAACCAAACAACAGTACATGTGCATACGTATGTGTGTGTGTGTGTGTGTGTGTCTGTGTGTGTGTAGTCTCCTTTAGTCATATGGTGATGGACATCTAGGGTGATCCCACATCTTGGCTATTGTAAATATTCCTGGAATGAACTTTGGGGTCAACGTATCTTTTTCAGTTATGGTTTTTTATGGATGTATACAAAGGAGTGGGATTGTAGGATTATACAGAAATTAGCTTTTTTAAGGAAACTCCATGTTGTTCTCCATAGTTGCTGTACTAATTTTCATTCCCATCAACAGTGTAGGATAATTTATTTTGCTCCAAATTGTCTCTAGAATTTTTTTGTTATGAGATCTTTCAATGATGGCCATTCTGATTGCAGTTAGATGTAAACTTGTCAGTTTTATTTTGCATTTATTTAATAATCAGTAATGCTGAACAGAATTCCATGAGGTTTTTGACCATCACTAATGCTCAAAATTCTCCAAGCCAGGCTTAAGCAATATGTTAACCAAGAACTTCCTGATGTTCAAGCTGGCTTTAGAAAAGGCAAAGAAACCAGAGATCAAATTGTCAACATCCGCTGGATCATGGAAAAAGCAAGAGAGTTCCAGAAAAACATCTATTTCTGCCTTATTCACTATGCCAAAACCTTTGACTATGTGGATCACAATAAACTGTGGACAATTCTGAAAGAGATGGGAATACCAAACCACTTGATCTGCCTCTTGATAAATCTGTATGCAGTTCAGGAAGCAACAGTTAGGACTGGACATGGAACAACAGACTGGTTCCAAATAGGAAAAGGAGTACGTCAAGGCTGTATACTGTCACCCTGCTTACTTAACTTATATGCAGAGTACATCATGAGAAATGCTGGAGTGGAAGACACACAGGCTGGAGTCAAGATTGCCAGGAGAAATATCAATAACCTCAGATATGCAGATGACACCACTCTTATGGCAGAAAGTGAAGAGGAACTCAAAAGCGTCTTGATGAAAGTGAAAGTGGAGAGTGAAAAAGTTGGCTTAAAGCTCAACATTCAGAAAACGAAGATCATGGCATGCGGTCCCATTACTTCATGGGAAATAGATGGGGAAACAGTGGAAACAGTTTCAGACTTTATTTTGCGGGGCTCCAAAATCCCTGCAGATGGTGATTTCAGCCATGCAATTAAAAGACGCTTACTCCTTGGAAGGAAGGTTACGTCCAACCTAGATAGCATTTTCAAAAGCAGAGACATTCCTTTGCCAACAAAGGTCTGTCTAGTCAAGGCTATGGTTTTTCCAGGGTCATGTATGGATGTGGGAGTTGGACTGTGAGGAAAGCTGAGGGCCGAATAAATGATGATTTTGAACTCTGGTGTTGGAGAAGACTCTTCAGAGCCCCTTGGACTGCAAGGAGATCCAACCAGTCCATTCTAAAGGAGATCAGTCCTGGGTGTTCTTTAGAAGGACTGATGCTGAAACTGAAACTCCAATACTTTGGCCACCTGATGCAAAGTGTTGACTCATTGGAAAAGACTCTGATGCTGGGAGGGATTGGGGGCAGGAGGAGAAGGGGTCGGCAGAGGATGAGATGGGTGGATGGCATCACCAATTCGATGGAAGTGAATCTGAGTGAACTCCGGGAGTTGGTAATGGACAGGGAGGCTTGGCATGCTGCAGTTCATGGGGTTGCAAATAGTTGGACACGACTGAACGACTGAATTGAACTGAACTTATATTCTTATTGCCATTGTCTTAATTGTTTGGGGTTTGCTTTTGTATGTCTTTTTGTTCTTTTGTATTTCCCATGTAAATAATTCCATCTAGCATTTCTTGTAAAGTTGGTTTAGTGGTACTAAATTCTCCTAACTGTTGCTTGTCCATAAAACTCTTTATTTCTCCATCAATTTTGAATGAGATCCTTCCCAGTTCGAGCAGTCTTCATTACAAAATTTTCCCTTTCAATATTTTAAATATATTCTGTCAATTCTTCCTGGCCTACAGAGTTTCTGCTGAAAGGTTAGCGGTTAACTCTGTCCGGTTTCCCTTGTATGTTACTTCTTGCTTTTCCCTTGCTTCTTTTAACATTGTTCCTTTGTGTTTAATCTTTGTTAGTTTGCTTAGTATGTTTCCTGGCATGTTTCTCCTTAGGTTTATCCTGCATGATACTCTCTGCACTTTTTGGACTTGAGTGACTTCCCCCCGCCCCATGTTAGGGAAATTTTCAAGTATAATCTCTTCAAAAAATGTTCCATACTCTTTCTCTTCTTTTTTTCTCAGACCCCTATATTTTAAATACTTTTGCTTTTAATATTGCCCCAGAGGTCTCTGAAATTATCCTCATTTCTTTTCTTTTCTTTTTTTTTTTTCTTTTTTCTCTTCTTCAGCAGTTATTTCCAACATTCTATCCTCCACCTCTATTTTCCATTCTTCTGCCTCAGATATTTTGGTGTTGATTCCTTCTAGAGTATTTTTAATTTCAGCAATTGTGTTTGTCTCTGTTTGTTTATTCTTTATTTCTTCTAGGTCTTTGTTAAATGTGTTAATTCATTCTTGAATTTTCTCCATTCTGTTTTCTAGGTTTTGAATCATCTTAACTATCACTACCCTGAATACTTTTTCGGGTAGTTTGCCTATTTTCTCTTCACTTATTTGGACTTGTGTTCTTCTATGTTGTTTCTTCATCTGCTCAATATTTATCTGCCTTTTCATTTTTTTTAACTTATTGTGCTTAATGGCAGTTATAAAATCAGGCAAATGATAAGTAAAATAATGGAATATATACACATACATATATACCCATAAACAAAACCAAAACAATCCAAAAAATATAAAGTGCAATAGATTGACCTGGGGAGCAAAGGAAACCAAAAATGATATCAACTAGTTAAAAATAAAAATAATTAAAGTACAAACTGAAAACAAAATTAAAGCAAGGTGTCAACTAGGGAATAAAGGAACAAAATCAAAACAAACTAACATGGTGAAAAAAAGAAAGAACAGAAAGAGGGGAACTGCAAAGTTAGACAGTAGTAGACAAAGAAGATTTATATATATTAAAGAATAACTACAATGGGAAAAGGAAAGTAGGAGAAGAAAACAAGAGAATAAATGCAAAAAAAATTGTTTGCAAGCATTTTCTTATGCTATCCTTATGCAATTCCTTATGCTGTCCTTTTTGTTTTGTCAATGATTTCATCTGCTATGCAAAAGCTTCTACATTTAATCAGGTCCCGTTTGTTTAGCTTTGCTTTTGTTTCCATTACTATAGGAGATGGTTCCAAAAAAATATTGCTGTGATTTTTGGCAAAGAGTATTCTACCTATGTTTTAATTTAGGTGGTTCATAGTATCCAGTCTTATATTTATGTCTGTAAGTCATTTTAATTTTATTTTCATATTTGGTTAGAGAATGTTCTAATTTCATCCTTTCACAAGCAGCTGTCCAGTGCTCCCAGCATTAATTATTGAAAAAATTGTCTTTTCTCCATTGTGTATTTTTGCCCACTTTGTAATGGATTAAATGACCATGAGTGCATGGGTTCTTTCCAGGCTTTCTATCCTGTTCCATTTTCTTATGTTTCTGGTTTTGTGCCGGGATCATAATGCGTTGTTTACTGTGGCTTTGCAGTACAGTCTGAACACAGAAAGCTTCATTCTACTACTTCTGTTTTTTCTCAAGTTCATTTTAGCTATTCTAATATAAATATTTTTCAATTTTCCTACAAAATTTAAAATTATTTGCTCCAGTGTTGTGAAAAAGGCCATTGGTAATTTTCATGTGGATTGGATTGAATTTGGAGATTGCCTTGGGTATTAAGGTCACTTTAACAGTATTGTTTATTTTCTTTTTTAAAATTATTTATTTTAACTGGAGGCTAATTACATTACAATATTGTAGTGGTTTTTGCCATGCATTGACATGAATCAGCCTTGTGTGTACATGTGTCCCCCATCCTGAAACCCCCTCCCACCTCTCTCCCAATCCCATCCCTAAGGGTCATCCCACTGGGCCAGCCCTGAATACACTGTCTCATGCATCAAATCTGGACTGGTGATCTATTTCACAGATGATAATATACATGTTTCAATGCTATTCTCTCAAATCATCCCACCCTCACCTTCTCCCAAGAGACCAAAAGTCTGTTCTTTGCATCTGTATCTTTCTGCTGTCTCACATATAGGGTCAACATTACCATCTTTTTAAATTTCATATATATGCAATAATGTACTGTAATGGTGTTTTTCTTTCTGACTTACTTCACTCTGTATAATAGGCTCCAGTTTCATCCACCTCAATAGAACTGATTCAAATGAATTATTTTCAACAGCTGAGTCATATTCCATTGTGTATATATACCACAGCTTTCTTATCCATTTGTCTGCTGATGGACATCTAGGTTGCTTTCATGTCCTAGCTATTGTAAACAGTGCTGCGATGAACTTTGGAGTACATGTGTCTCTTTCAATTTTGGTTTCCTTGGTGTGTATGCTCAGCGGTGCTAGTTTGCATTCCCACTAACAGTGTAAGAGGGTTCCCTTTTCTCCACACCCTCTCCAGCATTTATTGTTTGTAGACTTTTTTTATAGCAGACATTCTGACCAGCATGAGAGGATACCTCATTGTGATTTTCATTTGCAGTTCTCTGATAATGAGTGATGTTGAGCATCTTTTTATGTGTTTGTTAGCCATCTGTATGTCTTCTTTGCAGAAATATCTGTTTAGTTCTTTGGGTCATTTTTTGATTGGGTTGTTTATTTTTCTGGAATTGAGCTGCATGAGCTGCTTCTATATCTTTGAGATCAATTCCTTGTCAGTTGTTTCATTTCCTATTATTTTTTCCCATTCACCTTGATTATAATTTCCTTCTTTTTGAAAAAACTTTTAAGTTTAATCAGGTCTCATTTATTTACTTTTGCTTTTATTTCCTTTACTCTGGGAGCTGGGTCATAAAGGATCCTGTTGTGATTTATGTCAGAGTGTTTTGCCTGTTTTCCTCTAGGAGTTGTATAGTTTCTGGTCTTACATTTAGATCTTTAACCCATTTTGAGTTTATTTTTGTGTATGGTATTCTCAGTTCAGTTCAGTTCAGTCACTCAGTCGTGTCCGACTCTTTGTGACCCCATGAATCACAGCACGCCAGGCCTCCCTGTCTATCACCAACTCCCGGAGTTCACTCAAACTCATGTCCATCGAGTCGGTGATGCCATCCAGCCATCTCATCCTCTGTCATCCCCTTCTCCTCCTGCCCCCAATCCCTCCCAGCATCCGAGTCTTTTCCAATGAGTCAACTCTTCGCATGAGGTGGCCAAAGTATTGGAGTTTCAGCTTTAGCATCATTCTTTCCAAAGAACACCCAGGACTGATCTCCTTTAGAACGGACTGGTTGGATCTCCTTGCAGTCCATGGGACTCTCAAGAGTCTTCTCCAACACCACAGTTCAAAAGCATCAATTCTTCAGCTCTCAGCTTTCTTCACAGTCCAACTTTCACATCCAAAGTGTTCCAGTTTCATTCTCTTACAAGTGATTGTTCAGTTTTCCTAGCACCACTTGTTAAAGAGATTGTCTTTTCTCCACTGTATATTCTTGCCTCCTTTATCAAAGATATGGTGTCCATAGGTGCATTCATTTATCTCTGGGCTTTCTATTTTGTTCCATTGATCTATATTTCTGTCTTTGTGCCAGTACCATACTGTCTTGATGACTGTAGCTTGGTAGTATAATCTGAAGTCAGGCAGGTTGATTCCTTTAGTTCCATTCTTCTTTCTCAAGATCGCTTTGGCTATATGAGGTTTTTTGTATGTCCATAAAATTTTTGAAAGTATTTGTTCTAGTTCTCTGAAAAATACCGTTGGTAGTTTGACAGGGATTGCATTGAATTTATGGATTGTTGTGGGTTGTATACTCATTTTCACTATATTGATTCTTCTGATCCATGAAAAAGGTATATTTCTCAATCGATTTGTGCCATCTTTGACTTCTTTCATCAGTGTTTTATAGTTTTCTATATATAGTTCTTTTGATTCTTTAGGTAGATTTATTCCTATATATTTTATTTTTTTTGTCACTGTGGTGGATGGAATTGCTTCCTTAATTTTTCTTTCTGTTTTTCCATTGGTATTGTATAGGAATGCAAGGGATTTCTATGTGTTAATTTTATATCCTGCAACTTTACTATATTCATTTATTAGCTCTAGTAATTTTCTGGTGTTGTCTTTAGAGTTTTCTATGTAGAGGATCATGACATCTGCAAACAGTGAGAGTTTTACTTCTTCTTTCCCATCTGGATTCCATTTATTTCTTTCTCTTCTCTGATTGCTGTAGCTAGGAATTCCAGAACTATATTGAATGATAGCGGTGAATGTGGACACCTTTGTCTCTTTCCTGGTCTGAGTGACAGTGCTTTCATAGTTCTCCATTGAAAATAATGTTTGCTGTTGATTTATCATATATGACTTTTACTATGTTAAGGTAAGCTCCTTTTATGACCAAGTTTTGAAGAATTTTAATAATAAATGGATGCTGAATTTTGTCAAAGGCTTTTTCTCCATCTATTGAGATTATCATATTTTTTATGCTTTGATATGTTAATATGGTGTATCACATTAATTGATGTGTATATTAAAGAATCCTTGCATCCCTGGAATAAACCCAACTTGATCATGGTGTATGAAACTTTTTGATATGTTGCTGAATTCTGTTTGCTATAATTTGGCTGAGGATTTTTGCCTTTATGTTCATTAGTGATACTGCTGCTAAGTCGCTTCAGTCATGTCCAGCTCTAGCGACCCCATGGACTGCAGCCTACCAGGCTCCTCCATCCATGGGATTTTCTAGGCAAAAGTACTGGAGTGGGGTGCCATTGCCATCTCTCATTAGTGATATTGGCCTGTAATTTTCTTTATTTGTGTTGTATTTGTCTTGTTTTGATATCAGGGTGATAGTGGTCTTGTACAATGAATTTGAAAGTGATCCTTCCTCTCCAATTTTTTGAAAGAATTTTAGAAGGACAGGCATTAGCTCTTTTCAAAATGTTTGATAAAATTCTGCTGTGAAGCCATCTGGTCCTGGGCTTTTGTTTTTTGGAAGATTTTTGATCACAGTTTCAGTTTCAGTGCTTGTATTTGGGTTGTTCATAATTTCTGTTTCTTCCTGGTTCAGTCTTGGAGATTGAACTTTTCTATGAATCTGTCCATTTATTCCAGTTTATCCATTTTATTTTCATATAGTTGCTCATTATAGTCTCTTATAATCCTTTGTATTTCTGCACTGTCTGTTTTAAACTCTCATTTTCATTTCTGATTTTGTTGATTTGATTCTTTTCTCTTTTTTCTTGATGAGTCTGGCTAAAGTCTTGTAATTTTTTTTTTTTTTTTTATGTTCTCAAAGAACCTGCTTTTAGTTTTATTAATTTTTACTATTGTTTCTTTCATTTCTTTCTGTTCAGATCTTTATGATTTCTTTTCTTCTACTAATTTTGGGTTTTATTATTATTATTTGGGTTCTTCTTTTTCCAGTTGTTTTAGGTATAACGTTAGGTTGTTTATTTGATATTTTTCTTATTTCTTGAGGTAGGATTTTATTGCTATAAACTTCCCTCTTAGAACTGCTTTTGTTGCATCCCATATGTTTTGAGTTGTGGTGTTTCCATTGTCATTTGCTTCTAGAATTTTTTTTTTATTTCCCTTTTGATTTCTTTCATAACTTGTTGGTTACTTAGAAACGTGGTGTTTACTCTCCATGTGTTTGTGTTTCTTACCATTTTTTTTTTTCTTGTGAATGATATCTAGTCTCATAGAACTGTGGTCGCAGAAGATGCTTGATAAAATTTCAATTTTCTGATGTAACATCAATATTACTGATGTTTAATTTGTGACCCAAGATATGGTCGATCCTGGAGAATGTTCATTGTACACTTGAGAATAAGGTGCATTTTTCTGCATTTGGATGGAATGTAATAAAGATATCAGTGAGATCCATCTTATCTACTGTATCAGTTAAGACATGTTTCTTCATTAATTTTCTGTTTTGATGATCTGTTAATTGGTGTGAGTGGGGTGTTAAAGTCTCCTACTATTACTGTGTTAATGTCAATTTCTTGTTTTAGTGTTTGCTAGTGTTTGTCTTATGTATTGAGGTGTTCCTATGTTGGGTGCATATATATTTACATTTTTTATGTGTTCCTCTTGGATTGATCCATGATCATCATGTAGTGTCCTTCTTTATCTCTTGTAATCTTCTTTATTTTAAGGTCTATTTTTTCTGACATGAGAATTGCTACTCCAGCTTTCTTTTGCTTCCCATTTGCATGGAATATATTTTTCCATGCTCTCTCTCTCAGTTTATATGTGTCTTAAGTTCTGAAGTAGTTTCTTGTAGACACCATATATATAGGTCTTGTTTTTGTATCCATTCAGCCAGTCTGTGTCTTTTGGTTGGATCATTTAATCCATTTGCATTTAAAGTAGTTATTGATATATATGTTCCTATTATCATTTTCTTAATTGTTTTGGGTTGATTTTATAGATCTTTTTTCTTCTGTTGAATTTCTGAACTATATAAGTCCCTTTAACATTTGTTGTGTGGCTTCCATGGTGGCTCAGAGAGTAAAGCATCTGCCTGCAATACGGGAGACCTGGGTTCGATCCCTGGGTTGGAAAGATCCCCTGGAGAAGGAAAAAGCAAGCTTGTTTGGTGATACTGAATTCTCTTAACTTTTGCTTTTCTGAAAAGCTTTTTATTTCTCCATCAAGTTTGAATAAGACCCTTGATGGGTACAGTAATCTTGTTTGTGGATTTTTCCCTTTCAGTACTTTAAATATATCCTGACGTTCCCTTCTGGCCTGTAGAGTTTCTGCTGAAAGACCAGCTGTTAAGCATAAGGGGTTTTATTGTATGATACTTATTGCTTCTCTCTTGCTGCTTTTAATATTCCTTCTTTGTGTTTCGTCTTTGTTAGTTTGATTAGTATGTGTCTTGGCATGTTTTTCCTTGTGTTTATCCTGTATGGGACTCTTTGTGCCTCTTGGACTTAAATGACCGTTTCCTTTTCCATGTTGGGGAAATTTTCAGCTATAACCTCTTCAAAAATTTTCTCATAGCCTTTCTTTTTCTCTTTGTCTTCTGGAACACTTATAATTCAAGTGTTGGTGCATTTGATATGGTCCCAGAGGTCTCTGTGACTGTCCTCAGCTCTTTTCATTCTTTTTACTTTATTTTGCTCTTCAGAAGTTATTTCCGCCATTTATATTCCAGTTCACTGATTCGTTTTACCACTTCAGATATTCTGCTATTGATTCCTTCTTGAGTATTTTAAATTTCAGTAATTGTGTTGTTTGTCTCTGTATGTTTATTATTTAATTCTTCTCAGTCTTTGTTAATTAATTCTTTAATTTTCTCCATTTTATTTTCAAGGTTTTTAATCATCTTTACTATCATTATTCTGAATTCTTTTTCAGGTAGTTTGTCTATTTCCTCTTCGTTTATTTGGACTTCTGCATTTCTAACTTGTTCCTTCATTTGTGCAGTATTTCTCTGCCTTTTCATTATTATTATTTTTTTAAGTTATTGTGTTTGAGGTCTCTTTTATAAGGCTTCAAGGAAAGTTGAATTCTTTCCTTGAAGAACGTTGAATTATTTCTTCCTTTTGGTTTCTGTTCTCCTAAGATGGGAGCTTTGTATAGGGTGAAATTCGTGCTGAGTTTTTGTTGTTGTTGTTTATTTGTCCTCTGATGGGCAAGGCTGAATGAGGTGGTAATCCTGTTTGCTGATAACTGAGTCTGTATTTTGTTATTGTTGTTAGATGAGGCATCCTGCACAAGGTGCTACTGGTGGTTGATTGATGCAAGGCCTTGTATTCAAGTGGTTTTGTTTTTTGGGAGTTCTCACTATTTGATACTCAGTAGGGTTTGTTCTCTGGCAGTCTAGGGTCTTGGAGTCAGTGCTTCTTCTCTAAAGGGCTTGATCTCTTTGTGGTTAAGATTCATTGGCAGAGAGGCACAAGGGAACCTTCTGAGGAGCTGGTCATGTTCTGTGTCTTGATGGTGGTTTAAGATCTGTCCATTTCACAGTAATTAAATAATATCTCATTAAAAAAAGACTCAGCCATGAAACTTTCTGAAACTTTTCAGTCTCTTTCACAATCCAGTTTTAAGAAAGCGCATAAAATAAAACCTTCTAATGACTGGACAGGACACAGTCCTGGATGTTTTGAGTTCTGATTCACCTCTGTGGTGAAGAGGATTGGAACCAACATGGCTGATTCCAGTCTTTCCATTTTATCTTATCTCTACTTGCATTGTTTTCAGGCAGATTTCAAATCAGAGAACAAGAGTAGATTCCTTATACAGCTGGGTGTATTTGAATAAAAAGAGTGCCCTGTTTTTCATTCTGCTTGCTCTTTTGAAATTACTGTTGGTATGTATCTGAGTGAATGTTTTCCAAAGCATAAGGAATTTAAAAAATCAGCAATATTAAAATGTAAGCAATTAAAATATAATTTTACATATGAAAAGAAAAAGATAGATTTATTTTCCACTAAGTTAAATAGAAAAATAATTTCTTTTAAACTATGTTTTAATTTTATACCTTCACATATCAGAGTTATTTTAAATGGACACTTTGCTAATTTTAAGTTATCTGTGTATTCTCATTCCAATTTTACTATACCTGCTGGCTATGTTCAGATGCTTTAGATCTTGAGGACTCCTGACCTATTCAGGAGTTCTTCAACACCTATCTTGGTACGTGACACTCAAAATATCAATCTGAAAAGTATCTTGCTGGATGCCATATGTGGTTGGTATAAGTAGGAAAGAATAAAACTTTTACAAAAAAACAGTTCACTTAATTCATATTTTTTCTATGCAATTTGCTGCTTTTGTGCATTTATTGACTGATCACAATGTTTTTAATTTCAATAATTCTTTCCATGCTTTAATGAGCATATTTATTTATAATTTTACCTTTAATCCTGCAGTTATATTAGGGAGGATAAATGGATCTATATTTTATGGCAAATTAAAACATTGTTTTGTTCCAGGTTCAAAGAAATGCAATCAAAGTTTATATTTGATCAATAAGAGATGCACTGAAGAAACATGAAGATTGGAAAAATAGCCAAATTTAGAAATTACTTTTAATACAGCAGAAATTTTAGATATCTCATTGCATAAGTGAGGCTCATTAAAAAAAAGTACATGATTTTGAAATCAACCAGACCAATTACACTATTTGTCTTGAAAATATTTATTCATGAAACATTGGAAGATCCCATTTATGCTGTATCTGTGATTGTGAACGCAAATTGTGTTGAATTTTTTAAAGTAAAACTGTTTGAAAAGATATATCTTTGTTTTAAAAAGGAACAACTTTTTTTAGTTCAGTTTATTTTCATTTTGAAGAAGCATTTTTAGTGAAATAAGTTTTAATCTGACCTTCTTGCTACATTTTAATAAGAATTATTTGGCATACAATGTTGTATAAGATTACTGTATATAATATATTGATTTGATGCATTTATGTTGCAATATGTGGTGTTTGTTAATACCTCTATCATGTCAGAAAGCTATTTCTTCTAGCATTGGAAACAATTAATATCTATAAAATTTATAATACAGTTTTGTTTTCTATAGTCACTGTACTGTGTATTAGCTTTCCAGAACTTATCTACTTCTTGCAAGTATGTACCCTTAAATATTCCATTCCTTTACCCACCATACCCTGGTAACCATCATTTTGCTGTTGGCTTGTATCACTAAAATGTTTTTAATTTCACATATAAGAGACAGCATATGGTATTTGTCTTCACTGACTGATTTATCTCACTCAATAAAATGCCCTCAAGTTCTGTCCATGTTCTTGTATACTGCAGAATATCCCTTTTTCTCATGGGTGAATAGCTGTATATATATGCCATAACCTCTTTGTTTATTAATTTATTGATAGACAATTAAGTTGTTTCAATACTTTGGCTACTATGAATAGCACTGCAAAAACATGGGATTGCACATATCTCATTGGCAACCTGTTTTCATTTCCTTTGTGTATATACCCAGAAGTGGGATTGTTGGATTATGTGGTTGATGTATTTTTAATTTTCAAGCAATCTCCATATTGTTCCTCATAGTGGCTGGGCCAGTTTACAATCTCATCCACAAAGCACTAGGGTTAGTTTTTCACCATATCTTCCTCTATTCTTTTTATCTCTTCTTTTCCTAATTTCTCCAGTCTTACAGGTGCAAAGTGATATCTCATACTAATTTTGAGTTGTATTTTTTTAATGATTAGCAATGTTGAGCACCTTATCATGTACCTGTTGGCCATTTGGATGTCTTTGGGAAAATGTCTAGTTCTTTTGCCCATTTCAAAATAAGATTGGGGGGATTGTTATTAAATTTTATAAGTTCTTTATGTTTTGAATATTAACCCACTATCCAATTTGAGCTTCTAAAATATTCTTCCTTTCTATAGAATGACTTTTACTTTTTTTGATTTTCTCTTTTGCTGTGCAGAAGCTTTTAAGTTTTATGTAGTCCCATTTATTTATGTTTTTCTTTTGATATCTGTGCTTATGATATCATAACCAAAATAAAAAAAAAAAAGTCATTGACAAGCCAATATTGAGAGGATTCTTCCCTGAGTTTTCTTCTATGAGATTTATGATTTCGGGTTTTATGTTTAAGGCTTTGTTCCATTTGACTTTATTTTTGTGAGTGGGGTAGAAGATGGGTCCAGTTTCATTTATCTGCATGAGGTTATCAAATTTTCTCAAAACCGTTTGTTGAAGATATTATCCTTTCCTCTGGATATTCCTGACAATTGAATGTATATGGGGGAGGGACAGCTAATTCTGGTTTCTCTATTCTGTTCCACTGTTCTACATGAGTATTTTTATGCTGAAAAATTGATGCTTTTGAACAGTTGTGTTGGAGAAGACTCTTGAGAGTCCCTTAGGCTGCAAGGAGATCTAACCAGTCCACCCTAAAGGAAATAAGTCCTGAATATTCATTGGAAGGGCTTATGTTGAAGCTGTTGAAGCTGAAACTCCAATACTTTGGCCACCTGATGCGAAAAGCTTACTCATTTAAAAAGACCCTGATTCTGGGAAAGGTTGAAGGGGATGACAGAGGATGTAATGGTGGGATGGCATCACTAACTCAATGGACATGAGTTTGAGCAAGCTCTGAGAATTGGTGATGGACAGAGAGGCCTGGAATGCTGCAGTCCATGGGGTCACAAAGAGTTGGACATGACTGAGCACCTGAACTGAATTGATCATATTGTTTAAATTTCTATAGCTTTGTAGTTTGGTTTGAAATGGGGAATTGTGATTACTCTTGCTTTGTTCTTCTTTCTCAAGATTACTTTGGCTGTCTGAGGTGATTTACAGTTCCATAGAAATTTTAAGATTTTTTGTCCTTCTTCTGTGAAGAATGCCATTGGAATTTTGATAGGTATTGCATATAATCCATAAATGGTTTGGGATAGTATGGCACTGGGAAAACATGGCGGCAGTGGTCTGAAGAGGCAGCAGTAGCACAGGAAGTGGTTTTGCATAAATTACAGCAGAGGCAGAGGTGTAAACAAGGTAGTGATTGGTGTCCTGAGTTCCTAGCTTGGTGGGGCAGAAGGCTGCAAAGCACTGTGCATCCCCATCAGGGCAGTGCAGCTCACCAGACCTGGACAATAATACCAAGGATCCTGATAAGAGGAAAGGTGGAGGCCAGACCTTGGCCATAGGTGGGCCATGTGGGCAGTAGAATGGCTCCAATGTGGCCAGTGACAGCACTGAGGCCAGGGAGCCCTACACTTGTAGGCATGCTCCAACCTTGGTTCCAGCCTTCCCCACACCCCCATCCAGGCAACTCCAGCAAGGCCTTTGCCCCAGTCTCTGGGCAGGACGTTGACCAACACCTGATGGCTGGTAAGGTTTACACATTCAACGAGGACCAGCAGTGAGAAAATAGTGGCACCACATTAATTGAAGGTCATGTGCCTTCTAGTTAGGGCCTGACAAAATATGGTTCACTGGAGAAATAAATTCCAAACCACTTCAGTATATTTGCCTTGAGAACCCCATGAACACCATGAAAAGGCAAAAAATATGGCTTTGGAAGATGAGCCCCCCAGGTTGGTAGGTGTCCAATATTTAACTGGGGAGGCACAGAGAAACAGCTCCAGAAAGAATGAAGAAGCTTGGCTAATGTGGGAACATTTCTCAGTTGTGGATGTGTCTGGTGGTGAAAGTAAAGGCCAATGTTGCAAAGAAAAATATTGCATAGGAACCTGGAATGTCAGGTCCATGAATCAAGATGAATTCAATGTGCCCAAGGAGGAGAAGACAAGAGTGAGCATTAGCATTTTAGGGATCAGTGAACCAAAATGGATGGGAAAAGGTGAATTCAATTAACATGACCATTATATCTACTTTAAATGATTTAAATGATTGCTTTTCCCATGGGATCTGAATCACTATATTTTGTGTTCTTCCAGATTAGTAAAATGATCTACTAATTACTAAATATCTATAGTCTAACAAAGTTCACAAAATATAATAAACGTTAATAAATTCATTTATGGAAAGACTGAATGAGCTGGAGTAGTGATAAAATGACTAAAAAGCATATTCTGACAAAACATATATGTGAGAAGAAATAAATATATGTATAAATAATAGAATACTTGAGCAATATATATGAAGAAACTAATCTGAACTTGAGAATGGATGAAAGACAAGAAATGTCTTTTAGCCATATGATCCTGGAAATTAATTTTTGCTCTGCTTCCATATTTCAAAAATGATAATTTTGGTGTGCATTGTTGGCTTTCAAATATTTTCTTGCTTTTTAAATTTTATAAATTTTAAAACATCATATATTTTTTTCAAGCTAAACTATATTCAGAAGCCTAATAAGAGAATTTATCTTTAGCAGTCATTTGAAAACTTGAATTTGCAGTTTAAGAGAGGTTATGTTTAATCATATGTGTTTGACATTTAACATACTGGAAAAGAATGATGAGATCCTCCAGGTAAATTAAGAGGAGAAAGATGGTGATAACGCTAGGATGTTTCTAACCACTGAGAATTATCTGAAGAAATGTGTACTTTCACTGTAAAATTCTTAAATCTTCTGATTCCACCATGGAAGAAGTAATTATTTTCTTTTTTGGTATAAAAGTAAACATTTATTTAATATAATAAAAGAACTTATAGCAGATTATTTTTTTCTATAAATAGTGACACATACTTCTATGCAGCAAAAAATAATGTTACTGCAAAAGAGGTCTTATCTTTGTCCTTGGTTACTGGAAAGTGCTCTAGGTTCTGTAATACCTCATAAGACATTAATATATATATATATATATATATATATATATATATATATATATATTTACCTGGGGGCTTTGGCCACTAGACAGTCTATCAACATAATTTATGATAAAGACTTTGGGCTGGTGACAAAAACATTTCCTCATATTGAAGTATATGTTAAATATATACAATGGAATCTTTAAAAGTCTTTTGGATCATTTGTATTTTGAGTTAAAACAATAGTCTTGGCTAGTAATGCATGTTTGACAGTCATGCAGTTATACAAAGAATAAAACTGAAGAAACAGGACTAAGGGAGACTAACTCAGGTAAGGAATATAAGTAAGGACAGCAAGCATACAGTTCTGGGAAGTGCTTAAGTATTGGTTAAATAAGCAGGCAGGAATCCAGAGTAACTTTGTGAAAATTCAGTATGTAACCTCCCTGTATGTAAGTTTCCTCATTTATAGGTATATTAGTAGTATTCTCATAGGATACTTAGTAAATGTTCTATAAATTTTAAATGTTATCAACACCACTACTATTATTATTATCATCACTAAAGAAGAAGAAAAAGGAACATATAGGAAAGAAATGTAAAACCAGTTGAAAAGTCACAATCATTGAAGAAGAGGAAGACACAGTGAATACAGATAACTTTTTCAGATAGTTTCAAAGGAAAAGTAAGGAGGAAACAGAGATGAAGGTAAAATGTGAAAAGAAGTCATGGTTGAACACCTTTGACTAACTTAGGAAAACTTCTCTGATTATTTTAGAGAGATCTGATCAGCTCTGTAGGCTAAGTGATTATGTAAATAGAAAACAGAATGAAGATATCTAAGACTCCATGGGACTAATTGCTGGAAGGAATGGGAAATAACCAAGTAGAAGATTGAATCCTGGAAAATAATTGAACACTTCATTTCCTAGGACAAGAAAGTTGATTAAAAAGGTAGAGATACAGATATTTGGAGATCGAAGTAAGGGAAGGCACATAACCTCTCACCAGAAGAATTTGATCTTCCTAGTAACAGACTAGGAATATAATAAAGCAGAGATCACCTTTAGTGAGAGTGAAAGTTTGGATGAAGTTGAAAGACAGAAAAATATGATCAAATATGGGCTTTCATATTTTACAATACAGGGGTTAGAGCATATGTGAGAGATATTGAGTTTTATGTGGTGGCTGGATATATAATTTGATGAAATGGAGAAGTAAACATATGCATACAGAGGTGCTGAGAGATTTTAAGGCAGAAGTGACAAGTGCTGATTCAGCAAAAGGAAGCAATGAGAGGGAATGGAATAAGGCAGATACCTTCTCTGGCCAAGGATATTCAATAAAATCAATTAGATAGAAAGAATTTCCTATTAGTTGAGAACACGTGTTGAAATCATTAAAGACTTTTAGAGTGGTGTGAAAGGAAATAAGAATTCACTCACTTTCTTTGATAAGAGGAGGGGCATGGTCACTAAAACACATAGGGTATTTTGGTGGAAATAAGAGGTTAGATGGCAGAGGAGTAGGTGGCAGAGGAATACTTTTCTCCTCACGGATACATCAGGAATACACCTTCAGACACAGAAATGTATGCAGAACACCAGCTGGGAGCAGACAGGAGTACTTGACCAGAGGAAAAGAATATATAGAACCATGCAAAACTAGGTAGAATGAAGGAACTAGGGGGGAAAACAGGAGTATTAGAAGGACTGGACCTGCCTACGGCAGGTGGGGGAATTGAAGCAGGGGTTTGATCCCCACATGGGGGCAATTGCTTGAGTCAGAGGAGAAATGTTTAAGGCTGAGAGTGAAACAGCTGATCTGTGGCAGCCTAAAGGGAATGAGAATCAGACAGTCCTTGCCACAGACATACATACCCTGAACAGGATGCTGGTCCCCTGGGAGGCTCAGTGTCTGGGAGCTGAAGTTTAGAGATTGTGGAACAATCCCAGGGCAAGGGCTGCTGTTGACTGTGGAGAGAAGGATTGAGGGAATGTGAGGGAGGAGACTATGGTGGGAAATGTCCATGGAGGAAAGCCGGTCAGCCATAGAAGCAAGGCGATACTGCTGAGTCATGCATAGGGGGTGGAGCTATTGCCATAACTTCTCTCCCCACATGCCAGCATCAGCAGCTAAACAATAGAAAGGCTGTCCCATCAAATGCCTGATGCACTAAACTATAGAGCAGGACCCCACCCAGGGTGCTCCTTTAAGTGACTGATGCTCCAAACTACAGAGGAAGACCACACCCAGGGTGTCCCTTTAAGTGCCTGACATGCCCATCTAGAGTAGGACTCCAGGCGGGGGGGGGGGGGGGACGGGGGAGGGGGGCCCTCTATGTGCCTGATGCGCTGAACAGAGAAGGACCCCAGGCAAGTGAACCCTCTAAATGCCAAAATGGGTGGAGCTATGGAGAAAGACTGACCAAAAAGGCCGTCTGATTGCCATTTACAAGAGACTCAAAAAAAGACTCTGATAGTGCCATAACTATTTCAGTGGAGGCAGTCCATGTCCTTGCACAGTTAGCACTGCCATGACCCTGCCCAGTTAGTGCTGCACAGTTAGCAAGCCAAGCACCTGTGCTACCTTTATGCTCAACTCTCACTGGGGCAGAACCACCACAGGCAAAAAAAAAAAAGTCTTGCCTCTATATGTGCAGGGTCGCTTTAGTCATGGCCAACTCTTTGTGATCCTGAAGACTGTGGCCTGCTAGGCTTCTCTGTCAGGGGTTTCTCTAGGCAAGAATACTGCAGCATATTGGCCAATACTGGTTGCCATCCCCTTCTAGAGCACTATATTTCTTGCTACCGTAGCTGCCAACTCCCCTGAGTACTTGGTGCAGCCAGATCCCCTGAGACCCAATCAGCTGTATGATCTCCATACCAGCCCTCACAGGGGCAAACACAAGTCCTCCAGAGAAGTCACAGGAGCAAACCCAGTGTATGACTTACATGAAGAGGTGGAAATAAAACCACAATTGAAATCCAGGGGCAGTGTAGCTAAGGAAGAAGACCCAAAACCTTCCCACAAGCTGTACAAGCTACAGATTAAATCCACATGATCCACTAGGCAGACTCTGTGTCTATTGAGTATATTAAAGGTCATTGAGAGCTCCCACAAAAAAACCCCACTAGTTCTAATAGCTGTGAACATTGGAGGAAAGACCCAAAAGTAGCACCGGATTAGAATCTGAGCTCCCCCCACAGCATGTCCACAGATCAGCACAGTGTTGGAGGGTATCCTAGGGAAGTGAGGTGGACTGTGACTCCTAGCGAGGGAAAGGACTCTGACAGCAGTGACTCAAGAAAAACATTTATTATTCTTATGTTTTGACTTGTTCAAGGATTCTTCAATATAAGCAAATCAAACAATGTGATACACTAAATTAATAAAATGAAAGATAATAACCATATGATAATTTCAATAGATTCAGAAAAAGCCTTTGACAAAATTCAGAACCCATTTATGATTAAAACTTTAAAAAAAATGGGCATAGAAGGAGCCTACCTCAATATAGTAAAGATAGTAAAGGCCATATATGATAAGACTACAGCAAACATTATTCTCAATGGTGAAAAACTAAAAGCATTCCCCCCTAGGATCAGGGACAAGACAAGGGTGTCCACTTTCACCACTATTATTTGGCATAGTTGTGGATGTCATAGCTACAGCAATCAGAGAAGAAAAATAAATAAAAGGAATCCAGATCAGAAAAGAAGAAGTAAAGCTGTCACTTTTTGCAGATGACATGATACTGTACATAGAAAACCTTAGAGATAGTATCAAAAAATTGCCAGAGCTAATCAGTGAATTTAGCAAAGTTTCAGGATACAAAATCAATACACAGAAATCATTTGCATTTCTATATACTAACAATTAAAACTCAGAAAGAGAAATTAAGTAATCAATCCCATTCACCATTGCAGCAAAAATAATTAAGTATCTAGGAATAAACTTACTTAAGGAGACAAAGTACTGTACACAGATTATTGTATGACACTAATGAAAGAAATCAAAGACATAAACAGATGGAGAGATATTCCATGTTCCTGGGTAGTAAGAATCAATATTGTGAAAATGACTATACTACCAAATGCAATCTGCACATTCAATGTGATCCCTATCAAATTGTCAATGGTATTTTTCACAGAACTAGAACAAAAAATTTCACAATTCACATGGAAACAAAAAAGACCCTGAATAGCCAAAGCAGTCTTGAGAAAGAAGAATGGAGCTTGAGGAATCAACCTTCCTGATATCAGATTATACTACAAAGCTACAGTCATCAAGGCAGTAAGGTACTGGCATAAAAACAAAAATATACACCAATGGAACAAGATAGAAAGCCCAGAGATAAGCCCATGCACCTCTGGGTACCTTATTTTTGACAAAGGAGTCAAGAATATACAGTGAGGCAAAGATAGCCTCTTCAATAAATGGTGCTGGGAAAACTGGACATCTGTATATAAAAGAATGAAATTAGAGCACTTCCTAATAGCACACACAAAGATATACTCAAAATGTATTAAAGACTTAAATGTGAGACAAGAAACTATAAAACTCTTAGAGGAAAACATAGGCAGAACATTTGATGACATAAATCAAAGCAAGATCCTCTATGACCCACCTCCTAGAGTAACAGAAATAAAAACAAAATAAACAAGTGGGACCTGATTAAACTTAAAAGTTTTTGTCCAGCAAAGTAAACTATGAGCAAGGTGAAGAGACAACCCTCAGAATGGGAGAAAATAATAGCAAATGAAACAACTGACAAAGGATTAATTTCCAAAATATACAAGCAGCTTATACAACTCAATGCCAGAAAAACAAACAACCCAATCAAAAAGTGGGGGAAAGACCTAAACAGAAATTTCTCCAAAGAAGACATACAGATGACTAATAAACACATGAAAAGATGCTTAACATCGCTCTTTATTAGAGAAGTGAAAATCAAAACTACAATGAGATATCACCTCACACTGGTTAGAATGGCCATCATCAAAAAGACTACAAACAATAAGTGCTGGAGAGGGTGTGGAGAAAAGGGAACACTCTTGCACTGTTGGTGGGAATGTAAATTGATACAGCCACGATGGAAGATGGTATGGAGATTCCATAAAAAATCTAGGAATAAAACAACCATATGACTCAGCAATCCTACTCCTAGGCATATACCCTGATGAAACCAAAATTGAAAGACACATGTATCCCATTGTTTATTGTAGCACTATTTACGATAGCCAGAACATGGAAGCAACCTAGATGTCCATCGATAGATGAATGGACAAAGAAGTAGGGGTACATATACACAATGGAATATTACTCAGCCATAAAAACGAATGCATTTGAGTCAGTTCTGATGAGGTGGATGAAACTAGAACCTATTATACGAGTGAAATAAGAAAGATAATGATAACTATTGTATTCTAATGCACATATATGGACTCTAGAAAAATGGTACTGAAGAATTTATTTACAGGGAAGCAATGGAGAAACAGACGTAGAGAATAGATATATGGACATGGGGAAAGGGGAGGAGAAGGTGAGATACATGGAAAGAGTAACATGGAAACTTACATTACTGTATGTAAAATAGGTAGCCAATGTGAATTTTCTGTATGATTGAGGACACTCAAACAGCGTCTCTGTATCAACCTAGATGGGTGGGATGGGGAGGGAGATGAGAGAAAGTTTCAAAAGGAGGGGATATATGTATACCTATGGCTGATTCATGTTGAGGTTTGACAGAAAACAACAAAATTTTGTAAAACAATTATTCTTTGATTAAAATAAATTAATAATAATAAAAATAAATAATCATATAAATAAATGAGAAGATGAAACACACACACACACAAAGAAGCTAGGGAGGAACATCAGTTAGGAAGCTGTTTTAGTTATCCTCTTCTGAGCCATAAAGAGTGATAAAAACAAATAGAAATAGGCAATTAAAATAAATTACTTAATTTATAAAATGACATTGTGAATGAAATAAGTCAATCTTTTAAAACTTGCTATATTACATAAAAATTGATAATTGCCATAATATAATTACATTTTAAGTAATTTCACAAAACTATGCCTGAAATTAAAAAAAAAATATATAGTGTTCATGTATATGTGCTTAGTTGCTCAGTCTGTCCAACTCGTAGCAACACCATGGACTGTAGACCACCATCCTCTGTGCATGGAATTCTCCAGGCAAGAATACTGGAGTAGATTTCCATTCTCTTCTCCAAGGGATCTTACTGACCTATGGATTGAACCTTATCTCTTGCATTGCAGGTGGACTATTTACCACTGTTTTGGCTCAGCAGTAAAGAATCTGCCTGTCAAGTAGGAGATCCAGGTTTGACCTCCTGGGTCAGGAAGATCCCCTAGAGAAGGAAATGGCAACCCACGCCAATATTCTTCTTTGGGAAATCCCATGGACAGAGGAGCCTGGTGGGCTACAATCCATTGAGTCACAAAGAGTCAGACACGATTGAGCGACTAAGAACAGCAACATTATGGTGATGATATATAATCTATTTCCTCAGTTTATATTTAATAATATAAAACTGACATTGAAATTTATATTTCCTTTTTATGTAACTTGTAAGAAAAAATTGCCACTTAACATAAATTCAACTTATAGACCCTCATGAATCGAGGCTTATCAAAATTAATTAGAGGAAACACTATAAATTTTAATGCAATAAAATAATTTCTAAATAGAAAATATGAGGAAATTTTATACTTTACCTTATCACTATCCTCACGCTAATTTCTGCTTTTACATTGTCAACTTCAGTGGTATATTTAATTAGTATAACTACTCATTTTCTATTTTTAATAGAGAATATATATATATATATTCATAGTCATAGCTTAAGTAAATTAGTTAAAATATATAGCTTTGTCCATATAAGAACTTCAGAAGTTATTTTCACTACTCTCTCAAAGTGAACATTTATAGTACTGCATTATATAACTCAGTTTCAAAATTTTAGGAAATTGTAACAGTAGACAAATACAAGAATTTTCAATTCTTTTTTCAGGCCACTCCCTACCTCAGGACATGATTGGTCTTGAATCATGCCAACTACTTTATTCCTATATAGAAAAGAAAGATTTTCATTCTTTATCGTTTGGAAGTCTCCAGTTGTATAATAAACTTACATTAAAAAAAGAGTTTGCTGCATAATAAACAGCTCTTCACTGCTCTTCATAAAATAGCTCTTCATTTACTTGCAATCTGTTCCTAGTGATATTTGACATAAGGCTATCAGGTCAAATATTTTAGCCAAAAATATTTTTTAACCAAAACAAAGCAGCATTAATCAACTTTTAGAACAAAAGGACATTTGGGATGGTGTACCTTGCTACTTGTTTAATTTTTTTGTTGCTGTTTAAAATTTTTGATTCAGTGATTATAGAAACTATGTCCCACAATAGCAAGAGCAATGGTAATTATTTCTCTTTTTTGCATTGAAAGCAGAGAGCAAAGCTCACTTCACACTCTGAAATAAACAAGTTATAGAGGTACATACTTGGATATATTTTACTGCATAACCAATCAAACGTGCAGGAGAATTACTCTTATATCCATTTAATGTATGATTTTTTTTTTAATACTGAGACATGACAATTAGTTATAAGGTGATTAGGCTGCATAAAGATCATCATCCACTTTTAATCAAACAGAAAATCTGAAGCAATTTTTTAAACTTTTCTAAACTACTGCATGTGAATAGCTTCTGAATATTATAAGGCTTAGTCAAGCACAAGATGATGATTGTGGGAGCTCTAGTAATCAATGTATGATATTAACTGCTTCTCTCAATATCAAAGATAACTTTAGCTCAATATTTTAATTGCATTCATGGCCAGAAATATTAAAAGATAAAGAGCCTGTATTTAATTCACTGATGGCTGAAGTTGACTTAATCTCCCCTCAAATGTGCATTCTATCAGTCCTCTTCCTCCAAATTTATTCTTCAAACAACAGGTGCACCTGGTTCTCTACTATCTCCCTAGGCATCCTGGTGCTGGAGGTGTCCAAGTAGTAGAACTCTGATCCAAGATGTTGAGGATTTCTCCTGGAGAGCTGTCAGTACTATATTTCTGTTGCAGGTTGGGATTTTCTGACCCACACCAAGTATGTTCTATGCATTCTTATTGTCAGATTCCCTCTGTTCTCTCTTCTATTCCAGTGAGTTTTCAGTCTACAATAGAGTGTGTTTGCTCACTATATATCCTTCCATATTATTTAGGGAATGAAATTTTAAACTATGAGTTCTTCAGTATTTCATCTTTTGAAATCACTATTCTGATCTGTCGGAAATTAAAAATCTATATTACCAAACTCTCTGTAATACATGGGATTTTTCTGATCTCTTTGTGCTTCTTCTTCAATATGTGTTTCCTGAGAATGTGATAATTGAGTGCCCTAGCTGCCTGACCTGGATGAATGGCCACTGGTATGAGTGAAATACATGGGTAAAAGAGAAAAGCTAATTCATAATAAGTATTTCAAATTAATATTTTATCTCTAATTGGTTTATTTATCCTCCACTAAGGAGAATGATTTTCAAATTAATCCTCAAAACACAGATACTATTTTAATCTTATTTATATTTTTTCTATCATCCATGCACAGTGCTGAGAATTAAATAGGTGCTCAAAAATATTTATTAGTTTGTTTACATTGACATAGGTCCAGAATGTCACTATGGTCTTTAATGAAAGCTTCAATTTTATTAATCCATTCAATATTCCAAAGATATTTATTGAGACATTTCAATGTGCCAGCCACTGATAAGTATTAGGGATGGAAACACAAAAACCTAAATGTTGCACTACTGTGCCCTTAAAGAGATAACAGTCTCTTTAAGATAGTCAAGGAAATATAAATGAAGACAGCCAAGGAAATAGAAAATAACAAAAACTATAAAACTCCATGAGAGCAGTCATCATTTTGGTTCACTATTGTATCCCCAACACCAAACATAGTATCTGATATAGAATAGTTTTACCATAAACTTTTATTGAATATTTTATGGCTAAGTACTATAAAAAAAAAAACAACAGTTCTCTAATGAGTCATGATTAGGTTTGAGGTTATTTCACAAGCAAGGTGTACCCAGTTACTGCTAAACTATCAATATTTGCAAAATATATTCTTTAAAAAATAAAGTATTTAGCTTTATTGGTAATATAATTGCTGCTCATTTGTTTTTCAAAGTACTTAGAAAGACTGGTGGATAAATTATGCTAAAGTGAGATTGTACTTTTTTTTTTTTAAGTAAATTCTTATCACAGCAGTCTTTTTATTTTGTCAGACTGTCTTGTAATACTGCTTCTAATTCTTATTAAAAATGTGATTTTCCAGGAGGCTACCTAATTTCTCTGAACTTTAATTTCCTCATTTGTAAAATGCAGATGATAGTAGTCCTGTTTCATGGATGTGCTGTTTGGATTAAATGCTTCACAAAGTGCTCAGAATAGTCCTAACATGTAGTGTTATATGAAAGTGAGAGTAGTGAAAATGAAAGTCGCTCAGTCATGTCTGACTCTTTGTGATCCCATGCACTATACAGTCCAAAGAATTATCTAGGCCAGAATACTGGAGTGGGTAGCCTTTCCCTTTTCCAGGGGATCTTCCCAAGCCAGGGATCGAACCCAGGTCTCCCACAGTGCAGGCAGATTTTTTTACTAGCTGAGCCACAAGGGAAGCCCAAGAATACTGGCGTGGGTAGCCTATCCTCCAGAGGATCTTCCCAACTCGGGAATTGAACTGGGGTCTCCTGCATTGCACTGGTTCTTTACCAACTGAGCTATCAGGGAAGCCCACTAACTATTCTTATTATGCTACAACTTTATTTTTATACCAATGAGGAAAAAAAAAAAAAAAAAACAGAAGGTGGAGTCCAGATTAGCATGTTCACATTTGCGTATTATTCTGGGGATGGCCCATAAGAATGGTTGAACTATGAAAACTATCATTTTATCATAGCAGAAAAACAGATTAGAAAAACCATAATAGAATAGGTATAGTATATACTGAGAGCCAGCAAGTACAGTATCTCAGGCCTGCATATTCTCAATAGCTGTAAAGCATATATTATACAGGTTAATTTATTTATCTTAGGTCGGTTATCTATTCTCTTGCTGCCTGATTTATAGTATCTTCACCCAATATCCTTTCTTATTCTTTCAGTTAAGATACTGTGTTTTAATATCAGAGTTAATATATTCCTTAGAAGGAAGTTAGATACTTAGAGGTTTTTTGTTGTTGCTGTTGTTGTTTTTTCCCTTCACTCTCTGATTTATTTTACCCTGTGCCTTTAAGGCAGTTCTGACAATGCCATTGTTCAACCTCGGAAGTAAAATTTTTATAAATTTCAAAATGTTCATAAAATACTTTAAAACCTTAGGTACTTCCAACTCTTTACAGCTGTTGTCACTTGGAACCATGCCAATACTACTTGTTGTATAGTCTTTCAGTCGTTTCCCACTCTTTGTGATGCCATGGACTGCAGCACAACAGGCTTCCTTGTCCTTCTCCAGCACCTAGAGCTTGCTCAAACTCATGTCTATTGAGTCAGTAATGCCATCGAACCATCTTGTCCTATGTCGTCCCCTTCTCCTCCTGCCTTCATTATTTCCCAGCATCAGGGACTTTTCCAGTGAGTCAGTTCTTCACATCAGGTGGCCAAAGTATTGGAGTTTCAGCTACAGCATCAGTCCTTCCAATGATTAATCAGGACTGGCTTCCTTTAGGATGGACTGGTTTGATCTCCTTGCAGTCCAAGGGACTCTCAAGAATCTTCTCCAACTCTACAGTTCAAAAACATCATTTCTTTGGTGCACAGCCTTCTTTATAGTCCAATTCTCACATCCATACATGACTACTGGAAAAACCATAGCTTTGACTAGATGAATCTTTTATGAAAAAGTAATGTTTCTGCTTTTTAATATGTTGTCTAGGTTGGTCATAGCTTTTCTTCCAAGGAGCAAGCATCTTTTACTTTCATGGCTGCAGTCACCATCTGCAGTGATTTTGGAGCCCACAAATGTAAAGTCTGACACTGTTTCCATTGTTTCCCCATATATTTGCTGTGAAGTGATGGGACTGGATGCCATGATCTTCATTTTTTGAATGTTGAGTTTTAAGCTAGCTTTTTCACTCTCTTCTTTCACCTTCATCAAGAGGCTCTTTAGTTCCTCTTCACTTTCTACCATAAGGGTGGTGTCATCTACATATCTGAGATTATTGATATTTCTCCCATCAATCTTGATTCCATCTTGTGCTTCATCCAGCCTGGCATTTTGCACGATGTACCCTGCATATAAGGTAAATAAACAAGGTGACATTATATAGCCTTAAGTTACTCCTTGCCCAATTTTGAACCAGTCTGTTGTTTCATGTTCGGTTCTAACTGTTGCTTCATGCCCTGCATGCATGTTTCTCAAGAGGTAGATAAGGTAGTCTGGCATTCCTATCTCTTGAAGAATTTTCCACAGTTTGTGATGATCTGCACAGTCAAAGGCTTTAGCATAGTCAATGAAGCAGAGGTAGATGATTTTATGGAATTCTCTTGTTTTTTCTATGATCCAACAGATGTTGGCAATTTGATTTCTGGTTCCTCTGCCTCTTCTAAATCCAGCTTGAGCATCTGGAATTTCTCAGTTCATGTACTGCTGAAGCCTAGCTTGGAGAATTTTGAATATTAGTTTGCTAGCATGTGAAATGAGTGCAATTGTGCAGTAGTTTGAACATTCTTTGGCATTGATATTAGTATGCATAACTATCATTAGAGTTTTATTTTCATTCTGTTATCTAGATGTAACCGGTGCAGGAACCAAAACTAAAGGCCCACCCAAACAATGATGGAAGGAAAGACAATGGCTGTCTGTTAGTAATTAGCTACTGATTCCTTTTAATGGTTATCCTAACTCCAGTCATCTGGCTTCAAGTCTTACTGGCAATCCTCCTTATACTGTGGATCAGGACATTTCTTGGCTCCATATGAAGAGCTTTATTAACTAGTGTAGGGGTAAGATTGAATTTTCAAGATGTTATAGTTTTGTTTCCAAAAATTTACATTGCAGTGGTAACTGGAAAACTTTCATAAGCACTAATGTCAGGTGTTTTAATGTTTATTATTTACATAAATTTCACCTAAAAAGATATTGGGTTTATTTCTGTAACCATATCTTTCTGTAAAATATTCTAAATAAGCAAAATAAATAAATAAATAAAAGCACTGTTTTCTTGGTTTGTTTCTTTTACAAATTTGTATAGCATTTTAAAAGAATATGTTGTCCCATAATCAATAATCTGGACAGATATGTAATTGTTTTTCTAAATCTTAGATGTCTTGTCTTTCCCATTTTATCCATTCTATTGTTTTCCTCTATTTCTTTGCATTGTTCAGTTAAGAAAGCTTCCTTATCTCTCCTTCCTATCTCTGTAACTCTGTATTCAGTTAGGTGTATCTTTCCCTTTCTCCTTTGCCTTTCACTTCTCTTCTTTTCTCAGCTATTTGTAAGACCTCCTCAGGGAACAGCTTTGCTTCTTGCATTTGCTTTTCTTGGGGATGGTTTTGGTCACCACCTCCTGTACAGTGTTACGAACCTCTGACCATGGTTCTTCAGGTACTCTCTCTATTGGATCTAATGCCTTGAATCTGTTTGTCACTTCCACTGTAAGAGATTGGTCATATCTGAATGGCCTAGTGTTTTTCCCTACTTTCTTCAGTTTGAATCTGAATTTTGCAATAAGGAGCTGATGATCTCAACCACAGTCAGCTCCAGGTCTTGTTGTTTTTGATTTTATAGAGCTTCTCCATCTTGGGCTGCAAATAATATAATCAATCAGATTTCAATACTGATCATGGGGTGATGTCCATGTATAGAGCTGTCTCTTGCATTGTTGGATGAAGGTATTTGCTAGACAGCATATTAAAAAGCAGAGATATCACTTTGACATCAAAGGTACCTATAGTCAAAGAGATGACTTTTCCAGTATTCATGTACAGATGTGACAGTTGGACCATAAAGAAAGCTGAGCACTGAAGAAATGATGCTTTCAAACTGTGGTGCTGGAGAGGACTCTTGAGAATCTCTTGGACAGCAAGTTGATCAAACCAGTCAATCCTAAAGGAAACCAATCCTGAAGACTCATTGGAATGACTGATATTGAAGCTGAAGCTCCAATACTTCAGCCACATGATGCAAACAGCCAACTCATTGGAAAAGACCCTGATGCTGGGAAAGATTAAGGGAAAGAAGAGAGTGGCACAACAGAAGATGAGCTGGTTAGATGACACAACTGACTCAGTGGACATGAGTTTGAGCAAACTCATGGAGATAGTGAAGGACAGGGAGGCCTGACGTGCTACAGTTCATGGGGTCATAAATAGTCAGACACAGCTTAATGACTGCATGACAAGAACAAGATCTTAGAAATATGAATATTAAGATTTCTTCTTCATATGTGGCTTACTATTCAACACTCTCAGTTATAAATTTCTATCATTTATAAAAATCCACTACAGGAAAGAGTGTGCACACACACACACACACACACACACACACACATACACACACATACACAAAACCAAGGTCTTCACATTGAAATAACAGCTGTTTTGGAGCTAGTAGAGCCTTGCTCTTAGAAAATGTGTGCAGTAAGAAAGCAATATTTTACAATCTAAAGCTTGTCTAAATGTTTTCCAGCAATGTCTGCTATGTTCCTTTCTATATTTAGGTCTGAGCCTTATCTGTGTTTGCATGTAATTTTGATTTTGCTTTATGTTTAGGAATATTTAAAAATAGAGGTGTTAAGACACTATATAATCTCAGTTTATAGCCTCAGTACAGTAAGATCATTGAGGTTCTTCAGGCATCAACAGTCAACCATGATAGGGTCCTAATGTGGATCAAAAAGTGATATCACATACATTATTACTTTCAAAACCGTTTTCTTAAATTTATATGTTATCACAAAGTTATTTTTTCTCCAAGTGAATACATATTTTCTGTCTACTCTATGTATAGATTGTTAGATAAATTCCACGTTTGTGTGTAATCTGTAAAACATGAAAATTGATATCCACTGAGGTACATTTTCAGAGAAGGCAATGGCACCCCACTTCAGTATTCTTGCCTGGAAAATCCCATGGATGGAAGAGCCTGGTAGGCTGCAGTCCATGGGGTCGCTAGGAGTCGGACACGACTGAATGACTTCACTTTCACTTTTCACTTTCATGCATTGGAGAAGGAAATGGCAACTCACTCCAGTGTTCTTGCCTGGAGAATCCCAGGGACGGGGGAGCCTGGTGGGCTGCCGTCTATGGGGTCGCACAGAGTCGGATACGACTGAAGCAACTTAGCTGTAGCAGCAGCAGCAGAGGTACATTTTTAGCAACACAGAACATAGATGACTGACAGAACAAAGCATATGGAAATAAAGAAGAATCTAACCCACATTTAGATCTGAGAAAATATATTTGCCTGAAGGGAAAATATTAATTAGTTTGTCTACATGGAAGATAAAAGTCTGGAAGACTATCCATTAAAGGCAGTGGAATAAACAGCAAAATGGAAATTATTTGTAAATTAAGAGTAAACTTGGCAAATATTTAGGGGATAAACAAGTTATTTGGAATGCAAATCACTTTGAAATCACAGCCTCTATCAAGAGGTATCTGTGTGTAACTTCACTTATTTGACAGATATTAACATTTCACAGAAATGTTTATTGCATGCTAAAGATTTCTTCACCCTTCTTAATTATTTTTAATCGCTGCTTCAGAATGTTCCATATAAACACTCAAAAAATGTTAAAATATACGAAGTCCAGTTTTATCAATAATAGAGTTACTGCACTCTGGAACTGACTAAAATACCTACCAAATGCAAATTGTTTAAGTAAATGAGGAAGGCTTATTTTCTGGATGAAACATAAAAGCCATATAACTCAAATACCCTTATAGTACTGGGAAAACTAAAATTGTTTTTTAAGGAAAAGAAAACACCTCACCCACTTTTATCTCTTCTAAAAGGAATTAGGAGATTTACTTTGGATTTGCAAAGGAATTACTTTGGCCACCTGACTCACTGGAAAAGACCCTGATGCTGGGAAAGATTGAAGGCAGGAGAAGGGGATGACAGAGAATAAGATGGTTGGATGGCATCACTGAGTTGATGGATATGAGTTTGAGCAAGCTTTAGGAGTTCGTGATGGACAGGGAAATCTGGCATGCTGCAGTCCATGGGGTTGCAAAGAGTCAGACATAACTGAGCAACTGAACTGAACTGAAAAGTAATTAAAATCATCCAAGAGTCCAAAAGTCCACAAGGAAAAAAAAAAAAAAAACATTTTTCACTATCTTCAAAGTTTTATATAACTATTCAGACAATCTAGTAAATGTTATATAGTATAAAGATTATCATCCCACATATTCAGAAATCCTATCTCTGCCACCTAAGTGTTGTCAGTTAACTTCTCTGATTCTATCTTCATCAATGAAGAGTAAGAGGTTAAATCAATCTTTTCTGAAATTTCTTCTAATCTATAATTTGGATCTTATGGGTTATCTGAAATTTGAATATTACTTTTCAAAAGATCTTATGTTTGGTTCAAGTAAAAATTGTCTCAATCAAAAAATAATATTTCTTCCCTTTCTAAATTTATTTACTCTTTATGAGAGACTTTTATGAACAAAAGTCCAGAGGTCTTTCAAAATCAGGGAATTTTTACCTTTTAGAAAACTGAAGTTCACAGAGTTTAATTGACTTGAACTTAAGTGATATGTTTAAAGTAGTTCACTATTATGTTCCAGGCCCTTTGTTGTTGCTGCTAAGTCGCTTCAGTCATGTGCGACTCTGTGCGACCCCATAAATGGCAGCCCACCAGGCTCCCCCATCCCTGGGATTCTCCAGGCAAGAACACTGGAGTGGGTTGCCATTTCCTTTTCCAAGGCCCTTTGTTAAGTACTTCAACTTTATAATCTCACTTTTCTCACTTGATTATTAAAACAGCATATGAAATAGGAGGGCAGTCTGGTGGTAAAATCAGAATCAAAACAAAATTCCTTGATTTAAAGTCTAGTGTTTCCACATCACTATATTCAATAAATTAAGTAGGCAGTTGCCTGTTTAAAGTGTACTTCAAGGGAATCTGATGACCAATTATTATGCTTTCAGATTCATCCCTATTTCCTAATAACTCAGAATCTCTTTCTGGAAGCTTGTTACTACTAGTCAGAAAAATTAGCTAACACAGTGATTCCTCAGTGCTTGCCTGTAACAAAGATTTCACTTAGCAGAAAAATCAATTAATTGTTTTTCATAAAGCTAGATTTAATTTGTTGCAAGTATTCTTTATCAATCTAAATCATTCCTCTATTATTTTGGTGTTAAAAGATGTCTCTCTTATGAAATGGTGGTTTGTGTGGAAAATAATATACTAGATCTAGTCTGGCAGAAGCAGTTTGGCATGATAGTTGAAAGTGGAGCTCTGGTTGTAAACTGGAGCTCAAGCTATTCTGGTTGTGAGGCATCCATTTCACTTCTAATTCTACAACTTTGTACAAGTGATTGCTGCTGCTAAGTCGCTTCAGTCGTGTGTGACTCTGTGCGACCCCATAGATGGCAGCCCACCAGGCTCCCCCATCCCTGGGATCCTCCAGGCAAGAATACTGGAGTGGGTTGCCATTTCCTTCTCCAATGCATGAAAGTGAAAAGTGAAAGTGAAGTCGCTCAGTAGTGTCCGACTACTAGCGACCCCATGGACTGGACTGCAGCCCACCAGGATCCTCTGTCCATGGGATTTTCCAGGCAAGAGTACTGGAGTGGGTTGCCATTGCCTTCTCCTGTACAAGTGATTAAAGCTCTCTAAAACTTCAACTCTACAAGTTAGCTTATAGTGGTATCCTTTTCATAATGTTACTGTGATAGTAATCAGAGTTAATACATATGAGGTGTCTTGTACAAGTTAATGGCATGATAAGTGTGAGCAGTTACTTGTATGGTAGAATGTGGAAATATGTATGTAAGTGTGTGCACACACAAATGTGAATTTTTTTAAATAGCTTTGCCTGTTAAAAATAATGTATTTTAGCCAAGTCTCAACTGCTTGCTTAAGCTAAAATCAGATTTCCTGCACAGTAACCATGCAAACCCACCAATCGGATAAAACTGGGACAAGAAGAACTATAAGACAAATGAGCTCATATAGAATAAGAATTTTGTGTTTTACCTTTATAAACTTCACTGGATTCTAGTTTAATCCAGTGGAACACAACTTGTTGTATGGTTGAATCTGTGTGACCCTGGCTACAGTTCTCATACTCTCCTGAAAAAAATTCATTATTTTGTCATTTGGGGGTTCAGAAATTTTATAAGTTGACATTTCTTGGAATAGTCAGAAGAGCCCATAGCAACTGACCTGGCTGTCAGGACTTCCCTGGACTTGTGGCTAGTACCCCCAAGAGACTTATTCTCTAATACCTCTCTTGACTGACTGGTAACTCCAGCGATAAGTCCTCTGGACAGAAAAAAAAAAAAAAAAAAAAAAAAAAAACACTCCTAGAGAAAATTATTCCAACTTGGAGAATTCCAAAATATTGCATAGTGATAGGGGAATTCATTTTATGGAACAAGTATTGAAGAATGTATGTAGCATTTGGCTAGTAATACATTTCCATTGTACATAGTATCTTCAATCATCAGGTTTAGTGAAATGCACAAATGGAACAATTAAGACACAACAAAGTCATTGATAGTCTTAGGATCAAAAGTCAGTAGTCAATAGTCTTTTTAACATGTCATGGCCTAAAACTCTACTTTAGTCTCACTTACCTAAGTATTTTCCCCCACAAGTAAACATTCTCTACATTTGAAATAATCACTAACACATGGGTCTAGGTAAAGAAATGTATTAAACACTGTGTTGGAAAAAAATCTATTAACATAGAGTAAAGATATTATTAAGGCCCATTCACATAGTACTGGCTTCCCTGGTAGTGCAGATGGTAAAGAATCTGCTTGAAATGCAGGAGACCTGGGTTCGATCTTTGGGTCAGGAAGATCCCCTGAAAAAGGAAATAGTAACCCACTCTAGTATTCTTGCCTGGAGAATTCCATGGACAGACCATGGTGTCGCAAAGAGTCAAACACAACTGAGTGACTAATACACACATTACATAATACTAACCTTGTTTCAGACTCTTTCCATAGCATGTTCCTAGGAGAGGAAAATATTCAACATCATACTCTACAACCATATTTGTATACTGGGAGACACATCTAAAGAGATTTTCTCTGACAAAAGTGAAATGGACCCTGCTAGATATTACTGATAAATCTTTGTGCTACAAAACTAAGAGATATTGATTCTTAGATGTACAATATACATTTCATTAAAAAAAAAAAAGGTTCTAATCCCTACACTGGAGTAGACTGCTTCCCCAATATCAGACATCTGATTGAAGCTGACTTGATGACAGCTCAACACCTTGAATCAGCTAATGTAAACAACTTTTCCAAGACTCAGGACCAACCCTGTACAATATGAATAATCTTTGCATTTACTATTTAGTGAGTGTTCAACATAATTTTTATTTACTTGCTCAATTTAGAACATGGTATATAATTAATACTACTTCTATACTTAGATAAATGCATCACAACAGGTCCAATTGAAACTGGTAAATGTATAAAACTGGCAGAGAATCTCTTAAAGGTTGATTCAGTTCTCCTCTGGACTGGTTTAATTTTAAATTTCCTAATTTCCTTAGTTGGCTCCCTACAAAAATCATGGCCCTACTTAATTCAAGCCTCCAACATATGCTTTTAATACTTAGTGTAACACTCACACTGTTTCTGTTGATTAAGCTACTCTTACTAATCAAAGAAAAATGCCTGAGCCATTATGCAACCAAGATCATGATCACTCAAGATATAACCTATATAGACTACAACAATCTGAGCCAGAGAATATAATTGCTCTATTCACACTATCCTTACCCTGATAAATATTAAATCCACCTTATGACCTTCTTTATTGTGTCTCAGTGCAAATTTCAAAGGAACATGCAATCGTTTTGAACATCAGCACATGTTGTGCTTCCATTTTGATTACTATGAGATTCAGCTCATTAGATGATGGTTAGTTTCCTTGATTGGCTGTATCAATCCTGGTACCAAAAAGTCCCACTGAAGAACAAAATGGAACTTGGACAGGGTGAACTCTCCATCTCCCTAGCAAGGAAGGATCAAAGCAAAAATAAATTTCTTTTAAAATTTAGATTGTCAAAGTCACAAAAGCAAGTCTTGATTAAAAAGGAGAAATTATAAGAAATCAAGGAATATTTAAGAGAAATTTTATGTGAACGGCCTTATAAGATGGATTCACAGTGGTTTAGGGGAACTAAAACTGTAATTAAGGCCGTGGACATCTGTGAGCTCATTTCCCATCCACTTTTTCACAGAAAAAACACAGAATATGATTTAGCCAAGACTCAACTGCTTGCTTAAGCTAAAATCAGGTATCTTGTATAGCAATCATGCAAACCAACCAATCAGATGAGAATAGAACAAGAGGAATTAAGACAAATGAACTCATATAGAGTAACAGTCTTGTGGTTATTGCCTTAATACATTTTTACTGTAAACTTCATCTGGTGGAACACAGCTCAATTTTATGATTGAATCAGTGTCCCTGGGCTAAAGTCTTCATACTCTCTTAAATACAAATCATCCCTTTGTCCTTTTGTTGTTCAGAAGTTTTATAAGTTGACCTATTACTAAAGCTAAGTAATTTAATAGCATGAAAGTGTCATCCACAGCAATTATTTGAATATTTTTGAAGGTAAATAACTGTAAATAACTGGTTCACAGAGTATCAATGGTAAATCAAAATATATGAACTGTGCTTTTATTTTTGGTTGACTTTAATTACACTCATAAATTGAGAATATAAAGACATGTAAGGGGGAACAGTAAATATATTCCTTATTAAAACATACTTAGTGGTTTCATTCATTTCTGTCTTGCATCACTTCTGTCACTAATGTTTAAATTTAAGGGTACCAGAGTTATTAAAATGAAAATTTATACAAAGAGCTCATTCCAAAAGATTCCAAACAAAGTAGGAAATATCATGTGATTTTAGGGTAAAACCTTACAATATTAGAGCTTGGACAATTCTGTGAGGATTTCTTGCCTTTAATTAAAAATTTAACAGAAACCATGACAATGGATTATTCTTTAATAGCTGTGTGTCCAGAATTAAAATGCTTAAAGTTCATGTAAAATTGGGGTGTTTTGATTATGAATTATTTATTGATAAGAATATGTGTAAGAAATGTAAGCATTGATGATTATGTACTGACAATATCTTAAAATAATTTGTCATCATATGATAAAGAAGAAGGTATCTGTATGGACACGGCTAAGTAAATTTACTGCTATAGGACTGAGGTACCTTCCAGTTCAGGGGAAATGTATGGAATGATACTCTTGAGTTTAGTAGTATAACTCAAGATCAATTTTTTTAAAAAGTACAACAGCATAGTTGTTTACACCAAAAACTTGGGTAACAAGCAAATGGTTTTCCTATTTTTCTCATTACTACTCATTTCCTAAACCATAAATAAAGAGAAAATATCATTCAATAAGTTTTGTCATTTTAATGACAAGAATCAAGTTAATTTTCTGAGCATCCTGTACTGCTCCTGGGTACACCTGTTCTCTAGTCACTAAACTGTGCATTCTCTATTTTATCTCATTGATCCCTGGCTCAAACAATAGTTTTTCATTCTCTCTCTCTCTCCTTCAAATAATCAATCTAAAATATAATTGAGAGATTGTAAACTCCTAGAACTTTTAAGAATATGTTTTTTTTAAAAAAAACATAGATAGTAGTTCATGCTTCCTCGAAGACAAATTTTATGATGTCCTATAGTTCTCAAACACATTTCAATGCATGTCTTTTCTTTCTAATTGAATATCAATACCTCTTTATTTCAATGGCTTCTTTTGAGCAAGTTACAGAACTTACTGCTAAATAAGAATTATTGCAAAATGAATAAATTCTGGGAATTTAATGTACAACATGGTGACTATGGTTAACAACATTGCATATTTGAAAGTTGATAAGACAATATCTCTAAAATTTCTCACCACAAGAAATAAAAAGAATTAGTAATGATATATGGTGATAAATGTTACCTACACATTGAGGTGATAGTTTGAAAATATGCACAAATATCAAATAATTATGCTTTACTCCTGAAATTGCTGTGTCAATTGTATCATGATAAGACGGCAACAACTACTTGCACAAAAATAAACAACAACAAAAAAAATTTAAACATTATAAATAAATGCTACAGACATATGCCAACAAATTTAGTAACCTACATAAAAGGCACAAGTTAATAGGAAAACACAAACTACTGGAACTGTCTCAAGAAGAAAGATAAAATATGTAGCAACTTATAATAAGTAAAGAAATTGAATAAGCAATAAAAACCAACTTCTTATAAATAGAAGCCCAGTACCAGATGGCATCATAGTGAATTCTATGTATCTTTTAAGGAAGAATTAAGAGACTGGAGTGGCATAATCAAATGTCAAAAAGGAATTTTCTAACATCTGTCTTCCAAGGAAAACTGATTTTGATAATCATCTATGAATGAGAGAGCCTTGGTGGAAATCTGAGTCAAGTGGAGAAGTTAAAGCACACCACTGGAGGAAAAAAAAAAAAATCTGAAACTTGATGCATTGAAGAGGGTAAGATGAATAATTTTGCTTTACTTGCATATCTCTTTTCCTAAGGCAACACAGCTCAGTGCCAAAAGGGATCTTCTTGTTCTTGACTTTTACCATGAGAAAGTATGAAAATATGAGTGAGCACTAGATTTCTCCAGCAATGCAGGGCACTTTTAAGTGATTCACTGTTTTTTCAACATCCAGTGCACTGAGGTGGTGCTGCTTGGCTGAAGGTGCAAATCAATTGAGAGAAGAGCAGCCAGAGCTCTAAGAGTACATCAAACGGACACGAGTTTTGAAAACTATTAACATCAGGAAGCTCTCATATGAGATGTGGAGGATGCCTTTCCTGTGAATTCCCCAACTGACCCATGGGAATCCCCGGTGATCCTCACATCTTTACCATGTGGCCAGCTCCATGTATGCACCTCCAAGGGTGGCTAAAGTGAGGCTTTGCAGACATCTGGTGAGCTTGTACGTAAACTTCCACAAACCTGCAGGATTCAGAGAAAGCACACAAACTTGAGCATTATTGCCCTAGGGAAAGCAAAGGGGAGGGTATGAACAACTCAAAACTCAAAAGCCTCCTGATGAAACTGAAACTGGAGAGTGAAAAAGTTGGCTTAAAGCTCAACATTCAGAAAACGAAGATCATGGCATCCGGTCCCATCACTTCATGGGAAATTGATAGGGAAACAGTGCAAACAGGGTCAGACTTTATTTTTCTGGGCTCCAAAATCACTGCAGATGGGGACTGCAGCCATGAAATTAAAAGATGCTTACTCCTTGGAAGGAAAGTTATGACCAACCTAGATAGCATATTCAAAGGCAGAGACATTATTTTGCCAACAAAGGTTCATCTAGGCAAGGCTATGGTTTTTCCTGTGGTCATGTATGGATGTGAGAGTTGGACTGTGAAGAAAGCTGAGTGCCAAAGAATTGATGTTTCTGAACTGTGATGTTGGATAAGACTCTTGAGAGTCCCTTTGACTGCAAGGAGAATCAACCAGTCCATTCTGAAGGAGATCAGCCCTGGGATTTCTTTGGAAGGAATGATGCTAAAGCTGAAACTCCAGTACTCCAAACTCCACCTCATGCAAAGAGTTGACTCATTGGAAGAGACTCTGATGCTGGGAGGGATTGGGGGCAAGAGGAGAAGGGGATGAAAGAGGATGAAATGGCTGGATGGCATCACTGACTCGATGGACGTGAGTCTGGGTGAACTCCGGGAGTTGGTGATGGACAGGGAGGCCTGGGGTACTGCGATTCATGGGGTCGCAAAGAGTCGGACACGACTGAGCGACTGATCTGATCTGATTAGACTAATGGAAACAAAAACAAAAATAAGCAAATGGGATCCGATTAAACACAAAAGTTTTCCCCACAAAGGAAACCATAAACATAACAAAGAATGTTAAAGGTAGCCAAGGAAATAAGGAAAATAAATTATAAAATAATTGCCATTTGGATCTCAGGGAATTTCTCATTACAGCCTTAGAAGTCTAGGAAAGAATTAAAGGGCACATTCAAAGTGTGGAAAAAAAAAGTGCCAACCAAAAGTTATCCTTTAGATATGAAAAGAAAATAAAAATTTTCTCAGACAAACTAATGATAAGGGAGTTCACCACCACTAGGCTTTGCAAACAATAAAGAAATTCTTCAAGCTGAAATGAAAAGACAGTAATCTGAGACATTAAAACCTATGAAGACATATAACACACTGGTAAAGGTAAAAAAATAGATTTAGGAAACTGTAACTCTATATTAGGATGATGGGTTAATCACTCAACCATCAAACTTGAAATGTAGTACAAGTAACAATAGCTATTATAAATTGTGAACGAATTGTATATCTATGTTATACATGGAAGTAGTCAAATGGAAATATTAGGCTGGATGAAGCACAAGTTGGAATCAAGATTGCAGGGAGAAATATCAATAACCTTAGATATGCAGATGACACCACTCTAATGGCAGAAAGTGAAGAAGAACTAAAGAGCCTCTTGATGAAGGTGGAAGAGGAGAGTATAAAAGATTGCTTAAAACTCAACAATCTAAAAATGAAGATCATGGCATCTGGTCCCATCAATTCATGTCAAATAGATGGAGAAAAATGAAAACAGTGACAGACTTTATTTTGGGGGGCTCTAAAATCACTGCAGATGGTGTTTGCAGTCATTATATTAAAAGACACTTGCTCTTTAGAAGAAATGCTATGACAAACTTAGGCAGCATATTAAAAGGCAGAGACTTCCCTTTGTGACAAAGGTCCATCTAGTCAAAGCTATGATTTTTCCAGTAGTTTTGTACAGATGTAAGAGCTGGACCATAAAGAAGTCTGAGCACTGAAGAGTTGATGCTTTCAACTGTGGTATTGGAAAAGCCTCTTGAGAGTCCCTTGGATGGCAAGGAGATCAAACCAGTCCATCCTAAGGGAAACCAACCCTGAATTTTCACTGGAAGGACTGATACTGAAGCTGAAGTTCTGATACTTTGGCTACCTGATGAGAAGAGCTGACTCACTGGAAAAGACCTTGATGCTGGGAAAGATTGAGGGCAAGAGGAGAAGACAGCGACAGAGTATGAGATAGTTGGATGGCATCATTCATTCAATGGACATGAGTTTGAGCAATCTCTGGGATATACTGAAGGACAGGGAAGCCTGGTGTGCTGTCCATGGGGTCTCAAGGAGTCAGACACAACTGAACAACAAAAAAGTCAAATGGTAAGAGCTTTATAAGTATTTAAAGATGAGTTTCTATCACCCTAAATGGATTGTTTCATCTATATTTTTTATGATTCACAAGGTAATCAAAAAGCAAAAATGTAGAGTAGACACATAAAATAAAAGACAAAACACAGCACACCACCGATGAAATTAATTAATTTATAAAGTTAAGCAGATACAGAGGGGAAAGTCCAATGGAAATATAACATAACTAGAAAGCAACTAATAATATTGCATTAGTAAATCCTTGCATACCAATAATTGCTCTAAATGTAAATAAACTGAATTCACCAATGGAAAGTCACAGAGTGGCTGGATGTGATTAAAGAAAAAAAATTCCAATTATGTGCTTCCTACAAAAGACTTGTTTCAGATTTATGGTCACTTGACTGAAAATGAAGAGCTGAAAAATACATTCCCTACAAGTAGAAATGAAAAGAAAATGGGTATAACTATACTTATATCAGGCAAATAAATCTTAAGCCAAAACTGGTAACAAGCAACAAGAAATGTCATCATATGAGAAAGAGAACAATCCAACAAGAAGGTATAACAATTGTAACTTTTCACCCAACACTTTCAAAGAAATATGTCACACAAATCCAACAGATATAGACAAAAATATATTAATAACAAGGAACTTTAATACCTTACTTCCATAAATGCATAGATTGCCCAGATGAAAGATCAACAAGGTAATACTAGACTTGTACCATACCATAAGCCAGATAGATGGTCTTAACACACATCTATAGAAGATTTCATTTAATAGCACCATAAATTATTCTCAAGTGGACATGGAATATTCTTAAGAGCAGATCATATGATAGAACACAAAACAGGCCTCAGCAAACACATAAGAAGATTGAAATCATACCAAGTATTTTTTTCATACCATCAAGATTTGAAGCTAGTAATCAAAAATGAATAAAGTTGGAAAATATTAAAATATGTAGAAAATAAACAACTCACTCCAGAACAATCAATAGGTCAAAAAGATAAAAACAAAAGTAAAAAAAAAAAAAAGGAAAATATATCCAAGGAAATTAAAGGATATTTTGAAAGAATAAAAATAAAAATACTATACAACTTACTATAACCTGCGGGACACTGCAAAGCAATTATAAGAGGTAAGTTTATGGAGATAAATACATATATTAAAAACTAGAGAGGGGCATGGTCCTAAGATGGTGGAGGAATATGATGGAGAGACCACTTTCTCCCCCACAAATTCATTAAGAGATCATTTGAATGCTGAGCAACTTCCACAAAACAACTTTTGAACACTGGTGGAGGACACCAGGCACTCAGAAAGGCAGCCCATTCTCTTCGAAAGGAGGTAGGACATAATATAAAAGACAAAAAGAGAGACAAAAGAGTTAGGGATGGAGACCTATCCTGGGGAAGGAGTGATGAACAAGGAGAAGTTTCCAAACACCAGGAAACCCTCTCACCAGTGGGTCTGTGGGGAGTTTTGGAATCTCAGAGGGCAACATAACCAGGAGGGGAAACAAAACAAAACCCATAGAATATGTGCCTTAACCACAACTCCCAGCAGAGAAATAGCCCAGACCCTCGTGTCTGCCACCAGTGAGTGGGAGAGGTGTGGGTTGCATGCTTAGGGTAAGGACAAGTCCTGAATGCTCTGAGGACAATATAAAGGAGCTAACATCAGATAGCAATCCAAACTGTTAGCCAGAGACAGAAAGAAAAAAAAAAAAAAAAAAAAAAAAGAGAGAGAGAGAGAGAGAGAGCTTTCCTGTGAAAAGCTCTAACCTAAGGCACAGTCTGGCCGGCTCACAGAACAAAGGATTGAATGAATATCAAAGGAGAGCTAGCTTGCTGTGTACAGGCCCATCCCCCTGCCAGAGGCAGAGAGACAGGCAGGTAACAGCCAGAGCTGGAAGGTGAGAGGAAATCTCGGCCCCAGAGATGGCACCCTCCACCAAACTGTGAGCAGACTCCCAGTTGCTAACCAAGTCTTCCTGGGATCCTGGATGGTTGACATCTGCCAGGAGGGTTGCAGCCTGAGATCAGACCCCAGAGGAGACATATGGCACACCTGAGATGGCACTCTTTCGAGGGACCCAGGAAACCAAACAGCTGGGACTGGGAAGGTGATAAGATTCACTGTACACCTGGGATAGTGCACTCGTCAAGCACCTGGTTTCCTGATCTCCTCAGACCTGGGAAGGGCCCAAAACGCAGGCCCAGCTGAGTCTGTGCCTTTGTGGAGTACCCAAGAACCTGAACCTGAGCAGTTTAGACCTGGGAAGTGCACACTATCCAGGGCCTGATGTGGACAGTTCCCCTTCAGAGAATGGAGAAGTAAATGGCAACCCACTCCAGTATTCTTGCCCAGAGCATCCCACTTACAGAGGAGCCGGTGGGCTGCTGTCCATAGGGTCACACAGAGTCAGACATGACTGAAGTGACTTAGCTTGCATGCATGCATTGGAGAAGGAAATGGCAACCCACTCCAGTATTCTTACCTGGAGAATCCCAGGGGGAAAGGAGCCTGGTGGGCTGCCATCTGTTGATTCGCAGAGTCGAACACGACTGAAGCAACTTAGTCGGAGCAACCTGGTGCTTGAGCAGTGTAGACCAAGAAAGCACAGGTGCCATGACCTTGGGCAAACACAGTGTGGTCCATATACTGAGAGTACTTCTCACACATGCCAGTGATATTTGTTTGCAGTGTTCCTCCCTCCCCACAGAACAACTGAACAAGTGAGCCTAAATAAGTGACCACTTTCATCTGCTTGTGTCAAGGTGGCAAATAGACACTGAAGAGACTTGCAAACAGATGAAATCAAAATAAAGAAGCAGGAGCCGCTCTGGAAGTGACAGTTGAAACATATTAAAAGCTTATAGTTTGCACTGACTAAGCATTGGAAGTGGCCTATAGACCTCGAGAAGAAGTATAAGCCGGAACAAGGAACTATCTGAAATTGAACTGACCCCACATGCCCTCAACACCTCCAGAGAAATTCCTAGGTATAACTTCCTATTATCATTTTTTTTTTTAATTTTTAAGTTCTTTATTACTCCTTTAATTTTCATTTTTATGACCTAATATTACATTGCAAAAAAGACCCTATTTTTAAAGCAAATTTCACATATATATATTTTTATAATTTTTGTGACTGATTTGATTTGTATTTTTTAATATTGTATTTTTGAGAGCCTAACCTCTACTCTAGATTTTTAATCTTTGCTTTTTGGTATTTGTTATCAATTTTGTACCTTTAAGCATCTAATCTTCAGTATCCATTTTACTTAGAGCTGTGATTACTGGGTTGATTTTTCTCTCCACTTTTGACTCTCCTTTTTCTCCCCTAGGTCACCTATATCTCCTCTTTCCCCCTTCTATTCTCTGCTTAACTCTGTGAATCTCTCTAGGTGTTCCAGACTATGGAGAGCACATAGGAAATTGATTACTGGCTAGATTGGTCTCTCCCCTTTTGACTGCCCTGCTTCTCCTCCTGGTCACCTCTATCTCCCTCTTCCCTCTTCTCTTCTCCATGTAACTCTGTGAACCTCTATGGGTGTCCCTCACTGTGGATAATCTTTTCACCATTAACCTAGATGATTTATCATCAGTGCTGTATGGATGGAGAAGTCTTGACACTACTGTAAGAGTAAGACTGAAAGCCAGAGGCAGGAGGCTTAAATGCAAAACTTGAGAACACCAGACAACTCCTCACTCCAGGGAACATTAATCAACAAGAGCTCATCCAAAAGCCTCCATACCCACACTGAAACCAAGCTCCACCCAAGAGCCAACAAGTTCCAGAGCAAGACATACCACTCTAATTTTCCAACAATGCAGGAACATAGCCATGAACATTAAAATACAGGCAGCCCAGAGTCACACCAAACCCATAGACACCCCAAAACTCACTACTGGACACTTCATTGCACTCCAGAAAGAAGAGATCCAGCTCCACCCACAAGAACACTGATGCAAATTTCCCTAACCAGGAAACTTTGACAAGCCACTAGTACAACCCCACCAACAGGGAGCAACCTCCACATTAAAGAGGAACCACAAACTTCCAGAATACAGAAAGGCCACCCAAACACAGCAGTCTAAACAAGATGAAAAGGCAGAGAAATATTCAGCAGGTAAAGGAACATGATAAATGATCACCAAACCAAACAAAACAAGAGGACGTAAGGAGTCTAGCTGAAAAACAATTCAGAATAATGATAGTAAATATGATCCAAAAATCTTGAAAACAAAATGGAGTGACAGATAAATAGACTAGAGACAAGGATTGAGAAGATGCAAGAAACATTTAACAAGGACCTAGAAGAAATAAAAGAGTCAATCAATAATAAATAATGCAATAACTGAGATCAGAAGCATTCTGGAGGGAACCAACAGGAGAATAACTGAGGCAGAAGATAGGATAAGTGAAATGGAAGATAGAATGGTGGAAATAAATGAGGCATAGAGGAAAAAAGAATTAAAAGAAATGAGGACAACCTCTGAGACCTCTGGGACAGTGTTAAACACCCCAACATTCGAATCATAGGTGTCCCAGAAGAAGACAAAAAGAAAGGCTATGAGGAAATACTTGAGGAGATAATAGTTGAAAATGTCCCTAAAATGGGGAAGGAAACAGTCACCCAAGTCCAAGAAACCCAGAGGGTCCCAAATAGGATAAACCCAAGGGGAAACACCCCAAAACACATATTAATTAAATTAACAATGATCAAACACGAAGAACAAATATTAAAAGCAGCAAGGGAAACACACACACACACACACACACACACAAATAACACACAAGGGGATTCCCATAAGGATAACAGCTAATCTTTCAATAGAAACTTTTCAGGCCAGAAGGGAATGGCAGGACATACTTAAAGTGATGAAAGAGAAAAACCTACAGCCCAGATTACTGTACCCAGCAAGGATCTTATTCCAATATGAAGGAGAAATAAAAAGCTTTACAGACAAGCAAAATCTGAGAGAATCCAGCACCACCAAACCAACTCTTCAACAAATGTAAAGGATCTTCTCTAAACAAGAAACACAGAAAAAGTGTATAAACTCGAACCCAAAACAACAAAGTAAATGGCAATGGGATCATGCTTATCAATAATTGCCAGAAATGTAAATGGGTTGAATGCCCAAACCAAAAGACAATGACTGGCTGAATGGATAAATAAACAAGACTTCTATATATGCTGTCTATAAGAGACTCACCTCAAAACAAGGGACACATACAGATCAGATAAAATAGACTTTGAAATAAAGGCTGTGAAAAGAGACAATAAAGGACACTACATAATGATCAAAGGATCAATCCAAGAAGAAGATATAACAATTATACATATACATGCACCCAACATAGGAGCACCGTAATATGTAAGGCAAATGCTAACAAGTATGAAAGGGGAAATTAACAGTAACACAATAAGAGTGGGAGACATTAATACCCCACTCACATATATGGATAGATCAACTAACAGAAAATTAGCAAGGAAACACAAACTTTAAATTATACAATGGACCAATTAGATCTAATTAATATTGATATGACATTTCACCCAAAAACAATGAATTTCACCTTTTTCTCAAGTGCACATGGAACATTCTCCAGGATAGATCACATGCTGGGCCATAAATCTAGCAGTGGTAAATTAAAAATAAATAAATAAAATAACAAATCATTTCAAGCGTCTTTTCTGATCACAATATGGTAAGATTAGATGTCAACTACAGAAAAAAAAAAAGTATTAAAAATACAAACATATGGAGGCACAAATCACAGAAGACATAACAAAAAAATGCATAGAAACGAATGAACATGACAACCCAAAACCTACAGGATTCAGTAAAAGCAATGCTAAGGGGAAGGCTCATAGCAGTAAAAGCTTACCTCAAGAAGCAAGACAAACATCAAATAACCTAACTTTCCAGAAAGCACTAGAAAAAGAAGAAATTAAGACCCCCAGGGTTGCTGCTGCTGCTGCTAAGTTGCTTCAGTCATGTCCAACTCTGTGCGACCCCAGAGACGGCAGCCCATCAGGCTCCCCAGTCCCTGGGATTCTCCAGGCAAGAACACTGGAGTGGGTTGCCATTTCCTTCTCCAATGCATGAAAGTGAAAGGGAAGTCACTCAGTTGTATCCGACTCTTAGTGACCCCATGGACTGCAGCCTACCAGGCTCCTCCATCCATGGGATTTTCCAAGCAAGAGTACTGGAGTGGGGTGCCATTGCCTTCTCCTCCCCCAGGGTTAGTAGAAGGAAATAAATCATAAGAATTAGGGTACAAATAAATGAAAAAGAAACAGAGGAGACTCTAGCAAAAATCAACAAAGCTAAAAGCTGATTCTTTGAGAAGATATATAAAACAGATAAACCATTAGCCAGACTCATCAATAAACAAAGGGAGAATAATCAAAACAACAAAAGTAGAAATTAAAATGGAGAAATTACAACAGAAAACACAGAAATACAAAGGACCATAAGGCACTATCAAAACTATATGCCAATAAAATGGAAAACTTGGAAGAAATGAACAAATGCTTAGAAAAGTATAACCTTCCACACCTGAATCAGGAAGAAACAGAAAAATTGAGAGACCTATCACAAGCATGGAAATCGAGAGTGTAATCAAAAAATTTCCAGCAAACAAAAGCCCAGGACCAGATGGCTTCACAGGTGAATTATACCAATAATTGAGAAGAACTAATACCTATCCTACTCAAATTATTCCAGAAAATTGCAGAGGAAGGTAAACTTCCAAACTCATTCTATGAGGCCACCATCACCCGAATACCAAAACCAGACAAAGATGCCACAAAAAATGAAAACTACAAGCCAATATCACTGAAGAACATAGATGCAAAAATCCTTAACAAAACTTTAGGAAACATAATTCAATCACATATAAAAAAGATCATACATCATGACCAAGTGGGCTTTACCCCAGAGATGCAAGGATTCTTCAATATTCACAAATCAGTCAATGTGATACACCACATTATCAAATTGAAATATAAAAACCATGTGATTATATCAATAGATGCCAAAAAAGCCTTTGACAAAATTCAGCATCCATTTATGATAACCACCCTCCAGAAAGCAGGTGTAGAAGGAACATATCTCAACATAATAAAACCTGTATATGTTAAACCCACAGCAAACATTATCCTCAATGGTGAAAAATTGAAAGCATTTTCCCTAAAGTCAGAAAAAGACAAAGGTGCCCACTCTCACCACTACTATTCAACAGAGTTTAGGAAGTTTTAGCCACAGCAATCAGAAAAGAAAAAGAAATAAAAGGAATCCAGATTGGAAAAGAAGAAGTAAAACTCTGTTGACAGATGACATGATCCTCGACATAGAAAACCCTAAAGACTGCACCAGAAAATTACTAGAGTTAATCAGTGAATATAGTAAAGTTGCAGGATACAAAATTAACACAGAAAGACCTTGTATTCCTATACACTAACAATGAGGAAACAGAAAGAGGAATTAAGGATTGCTATGAAAAGAATAAAATACTTAGGAATAAATCTACCTAAAGAAACAAAAGACCTTTATATAGAAAACTATAAAACACTGATGAAAGAAATCGAAGATGCCACAAATAGATGGAGAAATATACCATTTTTATGAATTGGAAGAATCAATATAGTGAAAATGAGTATACTACCTAAAGCAAACTATAGATTCAATGCAATCCCTATCAAGCAAACAATGATATTTTTCAGGGAACTAGAACAAATAATTTCACAATTTGTATGGACATACAAAAAACTTTGAATAGCCAAATCAATATTGAGAAAGAAGAATGGAACTGGAGGAATCAACCTACATCACTTCAGACTATACTACAAATTTACAGTCATTAAGACAGTATGGTACTGGCAAAAATACAGAAATATAGATCAGTGGAACAAAATAGAAAACCCAGAGATAAATCCACACACCTATGGACAGCTTATCTTTGACAAAGGAGACACGAATATACAATGGAGAAAAGACAATCTCTTTAGCAAGTGGTGCCAGGTAAACTCGGAGAAGGCAATGGCACCCTACTCCAGTACTCTTGCCTGGAAAATTCCATGGACAGAGGAGCCTGGTAGGCTGCAGTCCATGAGGTCGCTAAGAGTCGGACACGACTGAGCGACTTCACTTTGACTTTTCACTTTCATTCATTGGAGAAGGAAATGGCAACCCACTCCAGTATTCTTGCCTGGAGAATCCCAGGGATGGGGAGCCTGGTGGGCTGCCGTCTCTGGAGTCGCACAGAGTCAGACACGACTGAAGCAACTTAGCAGCAGCAGCAGCAGCCAGGTAAACTGGTCCACCCCTTGTAAAAGAATAAAACTAGAACAATTTCTAACACCATACACAAAAATAAACTCAAAATGGATTAAAGATCTAAATGTAAGACCATAAACTATAAAACTCCTAGAGTAAAACATAGGCAAAACATTCTCTGACATAAATCACAGCAGGATACTCTATGACCCATCTCCCAGAGTAATGAAAATAAAAGCAAAAATGAACAAATGGGATCTAATTAAACTTAAAAGCTTTTGCACAAAGAAGGGAACTATAAGCAAGGTGAAAAGACAGCCTTCAGAATGGGAGAAAATAGTAACAAATGAAGCAACTGACAAAGAATTAACCTCCAACATATACAAGCAGCTCCTGGAGCTCAATTCCATAAAAATAAAAAAAAAAAAAAAGAAAAAGAAAAACAATCAAAAAATTTGCCAAAGAACTAAACAGACATTTCTCCAAAGAAGACATAGAGATAACTAACAAACACATGAAAAGATGCTCAGCATCGCTCATTATCAGAGAAATGAAAATCAAAGGCATAATGAGATACCATCTCTCAATGGTCAAAATGGCTGCGATCCAAAAGTCTACAAGCAATAAATGCTGGAGAGGGTGTGGAGAAAAGGCAACCCTCTTACACTGTTGGTGGGAATGCAAACTAGCACAACTACTATGGAGAACAGTGTAGAGATTCCTTAAAATACTGGTAATAGAACTCCCATATGACCCATCAATCCCACTGCTGGGCATACACACCGAGGAAACCAGAATTGAAAGACATACATGTACCCCAATATTCATCGCAGCACTGTTTACAATAGCTAGGACATGGAAGCTACCTAGATGTCCATCAGCAGATGAATGGATAAGAAAACTGTGGTACATATACACAATGGAATATGACTCAGCTATTTAAAAGAATGCATTTGAATTAGTTCTAATGAGGTGGATGAAACTGGAATCTATTATACAGAATGAAGTAAGTCAGAATGAAAAACACCAATACAGTATATTAAGGCATATATATGGAATTTAGAAAGATGGTAATGATGACCCTATATTCGAGACAGCAAAAGAGACAGAGATGTAAAGAACAGTCTTTTGGACTCTGTGTGAGATGCAGAGGGTGGGATGACTTGAGAGAATAACACTGAAATATGTATATTATCATCTGTTAAATCGATTTCCAGTTCAGGTTCGATGCATAAGACAGGGTGCTCAGGGCTATTGCCCTGGGATGACTCTGAGTGATGGGATGGGGAAGGAGGTGGGAGGGGGATTCTTGATGGGGTACACCCATGGCTGAATCATGTCAATGTATGCCAAAAACCACTGCAATATTGTAAATTAATTAGCCTCCAATTACAATAAATAAATTAATTAAAAAAAATTGGGGAAACCCCCACTAGTAAGAGTTGAAACTATGGGAATCAATTTGCTCACCTAGAAATGGTAAATAGACTGTAGGGGAAGGAATTGCAGAATGATAGATGATAGTGTTCCTGGAGACAAAGTGGAGGAATTGATGAGAGATTAGAAGGAAAAGAATGGAGAGATTCACATGAGTCAACAAAATTTCAAACAGGATTGTTGTCCAAATAAAATGCATTGAGAAGTCCAACAAGATCAGATTGAACTTGCAATTAAGAACTCATTAGCAGCATTATAAAGGCAGCAATTATAATTTTAAATTACCTCATAAAGTTCTTATTATGTCTTATTATGTCTACTGAATGAATAAAAACAAGGTTGTGATCTCTTAAAAAAAAATAAGTAAAACCTAAGGAGATCTCAATCTAATAACCTAACTTCATACCTTGAGGAACTAGAAAAAGAAGAGCAAGTACAAGGTAGAAAAGGAAGGAAATAAGACATATCAGAGCAGAAATAAAGGACATAGAGACCAGAAAAGCAACAAAAGAGATCAGCAAAACCAAGATTAGTGTTTTTATTTTTTTAATATACATTTATTTATTTTAATTGGATGCTAATACTTTACAATATTGTATTGGTTTTCCCATATGTCAACATGAATCCGCCACGGGTATACACATGTTCCCCACCCTGAACCCCCCTCCCACCCCCTTCTCCATACCATCCCTCTGGGTCATCCCAGTGCACCAGCCCCGAGCATCGTGTATCAGGCATCGAACCTGGACTGACAATTCGTTTCACATATGATATTATACATGTTTCAGTGTCATTTAAAAAGATAAAAAAAAAAAAAACAACTTTAGTGACATTAAGTAAGAAAAAATGAGACAAGACTCAATAAGAAATAAAACAGAAGAAATGATAAAGTAAAACTATGAAAATAAATAGGATCATAAGAAACTACTTTGAATAATTGTATGCCAATAATAGGTAATTCAGAAGAAATGAATCATTTCTAGAATTATAAAATCTACCAAGACTGGATCAGGAAGAAAGAGCAAGTTTGAAGAATAAAACTTTAGAACAATATGCCGGATGACTATAGATGCAAAAATTTGACTCTTGAGCTACAGGAGTTGCTTGTATATTTTTTATATTAATTTTTTGTCAGTTGCTTAATTTGCTATTATTTTCTACCATTCTGAAAGATGTCTTTTCACCTTGCTTATAGTTTCCTTCTTTGTGCAAAAGCTTTTAAGTTTAATTAGGTCCCACTTGTTTATTTTTGCTTTTATTTCCATATCTTCTGGAGACAATGCTGCTATAAACACTAGGATTCATATATCTTTACAAAGTAATGATTCTATTTTCTTCAAACACATACCCAGGAGTGGAACTGTTTAATCATATGGTAGTTTTATTTTTAGTTATTTGAGAATCCTCCATACTGTTTTCCACAGTGGTTGCACAATTTATATGTTCACTGACAGAGTACAAGTGTTCCCTTTTATCCACATCCTTGCCATGATTTATTATTTGTTGTCATTTTGATGATGGGGGTTATAATAAGTGTGAAGTGGTATTTCATTGTGGTTTTGATTAACATTTCTCTCATGATTAACAATTTTGAGCATCTTTTCATGTGCTTGTTGGTTATCTATATGTCTTATTTGGAAAATTGTCTATTCAGGCCTTCTGTCCATTTTTAATTAATTTCTTGATGTTGAGTTGTATGAGTTATTTATATATTTTAGATATTAACTCCTTACTAGTCATGCCATTTGCAAATATTTTTTTTTCCCATTCAGTAGGTTGTTTTTTCTTTTTGTGTATGATTACCTTTGCTGTGCAAATTTTTTTGATTTTAAATAAGTCCCGTTGTTTTTTTGTTTGTTTGTTTTGATTCCTTTGCCACAGGAGAACAATCTAAAAATCATTGCTGCAACTTATGTCAAAAAATGTTGTGCCTATCTTTTCATCTATGACTTTTATAGTTTCTGTTCTTACATTTAGATCTTTAACCCATTTTGAGTGTGTTTTTGTATATGCTGTTAGAAAAGTGCTCAAATATCATCATTTTACTATGTAGGGTTTATTTTCTAAGCACCACTTGCTGAAGAGACTGTCTCCATTGTATATTCTTGCCTCTTTTGACATACCTTAATTGATCTATGTATGTGTGAGGGCTTATTTTGTAGTCTGTTCCCTTGACCTGTGTGTCTATTTGGTGCCAGTACTGTACTATTTTGGTTGCTACAACTTTGTGGTATAGTCTGAAGTCAGAGAGCATGATACTTCCAGATCTGTTCTTTTCAAGATGTTTTGGATTTTCAGGATCTATTGTGTTTCCATATAAATTTTAAAATAATTTGCCTTACTTTTGTGAAAAATGCTATCGGCATGTAATAGGGATTACATTGACTCCAATGTACTGTGCTTTACAGACAGCCTTAGGTAGTAATGGTCATATTAACATGCAATGATGCTCACCATTACTAATAATTACGTAAATGCAAATCAAAACTACAATTCATGAACACAGTATATCTTTCCATGTGTTTATGCTATCGTCAGTTTCTTCTATTAGTGTCTTATAGTTATCTGAGTACAGGTCATTTACCTCATTAGGTATGTTAATTCTGAGGTTTTTTTTTTTTTTTTTCCCTTTCTTTCTTTCTTTCTGACACTTCACTGTTAGTGCATAGACATGCAGCAAATTTCTGTATATTAATATTGTGTTCTGCAACTTTACTGGATTCATTAGGGAACTCTAAAAGTGTTTTTGGTGGCATCTTTATGATTTCTATGTAAAGTATTATATCATCTACAAACAGTGACAATTTGACTACTTCCTTTCTGCTTTTGAATCTTTTTTCTTCTTTTCCTTTTCTGAATGCTATAGCTAGGACTTCCAGCACTATTTTGAATACAAGTAGCAAGAATGAATATTCTTGTCTTGTCCTTGATAGTAGAGAAAATGTTTTAAGCTTTTCAGTCTCGAGTACAACGTTAGTGGTTAGCTTATCATATATGGCCTAAATTTTGTTAAAGTACATTCTTTCTATAACAACGTTCTGGAGAGTTTTTATTAGAAACGGATGCTGAGCTTTGTCAAAAGTTTTTTTTTTTTTTTTTTTTTCTGTATTTATTAATATGATCATATGGATTCTATTTTTCAATTTGTTAATGTGGTGTAACCACAATGATTGTTTCCCAGATACTGAAAAATGCTTGTATCTCTGGGACAAACCCTTATTTATGATGTTGTACAATTCTTTAAATGTATTTCTTGGTTTTGTTTGCTAATACATTGTTGACAGATTTTAAATTTATGGTCATCAGTTGTATTGGCCTATAATTTTCTTTTCTGTGAAATTTTTGTCAGATTTTGTTATCAGGATGATGCTAGTCTCATAGAATGAGTATAGAAGCTTTCCTTCCTCTGTAATTTTTGAAAAAATTTAAGAAGGATAGGTGTTAACTATTCTCTAAATGTTTGATAGAATTAACCTATAGTCCTTCACTTTATTTTTTTTTTAATTTATTTACTTTTAATTGAAGGATAATGCTGCGACCAGCACATTTAGCATGGGCAGCTGCTACCGGTGCACTTAGCACAGCTGAGAGGATCTTCCCCACGTCTGAGGTGAGGGGCAGAAGCTGGGAGGAACACATGCCCGAGAGAAGAATGCCAAGAGGAGTTACCCCACGTCAGAGGTCAGGGGCGGAGGCCAAGAGCGCCATGATGTGATGGCACAGGAACGACCGAGAGGAGCCACCCCAAATCCGAGGTCAGGGATGGCGGCCAGGAGGAGCTACCCCACGCCCGAGGCCAGGGATGGTGGCCAGGAGGAGCAACCCCACCTCCAAGGAGGGGAGGCTGCGCAGGCACAGGAGGGCCTAAAGGAGCTATTCCAAGTTCAAGGTCAGAAGGGGCGGTAGTGGTAGTGAGGAGATACCCCTCATCCAATGTAAGGAGCAACAGCTGCACTTTGCTGGAGCAGCCATGAACAGATACACCACATCCAAGGTAAGAAAAACCCAAGTAAAATGGTAAGTGTTGTAAGAGGGCATCAGAGGGCAGACACACTGAAACCATACTCACAGAAAATTAGTCAATCTATTCACATTAGGACGGCAGCCTTGTCTAACTCAATGAAACTAAGCCATGCCCGTGGGGCAACCGAAGACGGGTAGGTCATGGTGGAGAGGTCTGACAGAATGTGGTCCACTGGAGAAGGGAATGGCAAACCACTTCAGTATTCTTGCCTGGAGAACCCCATGAACAGTATGAAAAGGCAAAATGATAGGATACTGAAAGAGGAAATCCCCAGGTCAGTAGATGCCCAATATGCTACAGGAGATCAGTGGAGAAATAACTCCAGAAAGAATGAAGGGATGGAGCCAAAGCAAAAAGAATACTCAGCTGTGGATGTGACTGGTGATATAAGCAAGGTCCGATGCTGTAAAGAGCAATATTGCATAGGAACCTGGAATGTCAGGTCCATGAATCAAGGCAAATTGGAAGTGGTCAAACAAGAGATGGCAAGAGTGAATGTCGACATTCTAGGAATCAGTGAACTGAAATGGACTGGAATGGGTGAATTTAAGTCAGATGACCATTATATCTACTACTGCAGGCAGGAATCCCACAGAAGAAATGGAGTAGCCATGATGGTCAACAAAAGAGTTTAATATGAAGTACCTGGATGCAATCTCAAAAATGACAGACTGATCTCTGTTCATTTCCAAGGCAAACCATTCACTATCACAGTAATTCAAGTCTATTCCCCAACCAGTAATGCTGAAGAAGCTGAAGTTGAAAGGTTCTATGAAGACCTACAAGACTTTCTAGAACTAACACCCCAAAAAGATGTCTTTTTCATTATATGGGTCTGGAATGCAAAAGTAGGAAGTTAAGAAACACCTGGAGTGACAGAAAATTTTGGCCTTGGAATACGGAATGAAGCAGGGCAAAGACTAATAGAGTTTTTCCAAGAAAATCCACTGGTCATAGCAAATACCCTCTTCCAACAGCACAAGAGAAGACTCTATACATGGACATCACCAGATGGTCAACACTGAAATCAGATTGATTATATTCTTTGCAGCCAAAGATGGAGAAGCTCTATAAAGTCAACAAAAAGAAGACAAGGAGCTGACTGTGGCTCAGATCATGAAATTCTTATTGCCAAAATCAGACTTAAATTGAAGAAAGTAGGGAAAACCACTAGACCATTCAGGTATGACCTAAATCAAATCCCTTATGAATATACAGTGGAAGTGAAAAATAGATTTAAGGGCCTAGATCTGATAGATAGAGTGCCTGATGAACTATGGAATGAGGTTTGTGACATTGTACAGGAGACAGGGATCAAGACCACCCCCATGGAAAAGAAATGAAAAAAAAGCAAAATGGCTGTCTGAGAAGGCCTTAAAAATAGCTGTGAAAAGAAGAGAAGCAAAAAGCAAAGGAGAAAAGGAAAGATATAAGCATCTGAATGCAGAGTTCCAAAGAATAGCAAGAAGAGAAAAGAAAGCCTTCCTCAGTTATCAATGCAAAGCAATAGAGGAAAACAACAAAATACGAAAGACTAGAGATCTCTTCAAGAAAATTAGAGATACCAAGGGAACATTTCATGCAACAATGGGCTCGATAAAGAACAGAAATGGTATGGACCTAACAGAAGCAGAAGATATTAAGAGGAGGTGGCAAAAATAAACAGAAGAACTGTAAAAAAAAAGATCTTCATGACCCAGATAATCACGATGGTGTGATCACTCACCTAGAGCCACACATCCAGGAATGTGAAGTCAAGTGGGCCTTAGAAAGCATCACTATGAACAAAGCTAGGGGAGGTGATGGCATTCCAGTTGAGCTATTTCAAATCCTGAAAGATTATGCTTTGAAAGTGCTGCACTCAATATGCTAGCAAATTTGGAAAACTCAGCAGTGGCCACAGGACTGGAAAAGGTCAGTTTTCATTCCAATCCCAAAGAAAGGCAAGGCCAAAGAAATCTCAAGCTACCACACAACTGCACTCATCTCACAGGCTAGTAAAGTAATGCTCAAAATTCTCCAAGGCAGGCTTCAGCAATACGTGAACCATGAACTTCCAGATGTTCAAGCTGGTTTTAGAAAAGGCAGAGGAACCAGAGATCAAATTGCCAACATCTGCTGGATCATCGAAAAAGCAAGAGAGTTCCAGAAAAACATCTATTTCTGCTTTATTGACTATTCCAAAGCCTTTGACTCTGTGGATCACAATAAACTGTGGAAAATCCTGAAAGAGATGGGAATACCAGACCACCTGACCTGCCTCTTGAGAAACCTATATGCAGGTCAGGAAGCAACAGTTAGAACTGGACATGGAACAACAGACTGGTTCCAAATAGGAAAAGGAGTACTTCAAGGCTGTATACTGTCACTTTGCTTATGTAATTTATATGCAGAGCACATCATGAGAAATGCTGGGCTGGAAGAAGCACAAGCTGAAATCGAGATTGCTGGGAGAAATATCCATAACCTCAGATATGCAGATGGCACAACCCTTATGGCAGAAAGTGAAGAGGAACTAAAAAGCCTCTTGATGAAAGTGAAGAGGAGAATTTAAAAGTTGGCTTAAAGTTCAACATTCAGAAAATGAAGATCATGGAATCTGGTCCCATCACTTCATGGGAAATTGATGGGGAAACAGTGAAAACAGTGTCAGACTTTATTTTTTTGGGCTCCAAAATCACTGCAGAAGGTGATTGCAGCCATGCAATTAAAAGACACTTACTCCTTGGGAGGAAAGTTATGACCCACTTAGATAGCATATTCAAAAGCAGAGACATTACTTTGCCAACAATGGTCCATCTAGTCAAGGCTATAGTTTTTCCAGTAGTCATATATGGATGTGAGAGTTGGACTGTGAAGAAAGCTGAGTGCAGAAGATTTGATGCTTTTGAACTGTGGTCTTGGAGAGGACTCTTGAGAGTTCCTTGGACTGCAAGGAAATCCAACCTGTCCATCCTAAAGATCAGTCCTGGGTGTTCATTGGAAGGACTGATGCTGAAGCTGAAACTCCAATACTTTGGCCACTTCATGCGAAGAGTTGAGTCATTGGAAAAGACCCTGATGCTGGTAGGGATTGAGGGCAGGAGGAAAAGGGGATGACAGAGCATGAGACGGCTGGATTGCGTCACCAACTCGATGGACATGAATTTGGGTAAACTTCGGGAGTTAGTGACGTACAGGAAGTCCTGGCATGCTGCAATTCATGGGGTTGCACAGTGTCAGACACGACTGAGCAACTGAACTGTACTATATGTATTGTTTAGCTCCCATGTTTCTGTGTTTTCAAAGTTTTTTTTGCTATATTTGTTTTCTAATCTCATAGCCCTGAAAAATATGCTTAATATGATTTCAATTTTCCTAATTTTATCAAGGCTTGATTTGTAATCCAATATATGATCTATTCTGGAGAATGTTCTGTGTGCACTTGAGAAAAAATTGTACTCTGCTGCTTTCACATGGAATATTCTATCAATATGAGGAAAGTTTATGTGTTCTAATACATCATTTAAGGCTTCTGTTTCTTTATTATTATTTTTTTTTTCTGGATCATCTACATTGGTCAGTTTCTCCTTTTATGACTGGTAGCATTTGCCTTGGAGAAGGCAATGGCACCCTACTCCAGTACTCCTGCCTGGAAAATCCTGTGGGCGGAGGAGCCTGGTAGGCTGCAGTCCATGTGGTCACTAAGAGTCAGACACGACTGAGCAACTTCACTTTCACTTTTCACTTTCATGCATTGGAGAATGAAATGGCAACCCACTCCAGTGTTCTTGCCTGGAGAATCCCAGGGAAGGTAGAGCCTGATGGGCTGTCGTCTATGAGGTCTCACAGAATCGGACACGACTGAAGAGACGTAGCAGTAGCTGCAGCAGCATTTGCCTTATATATGGAGATGCTACTGTGTTAAGTTGCTACTATGTCACTTCAGTCGTGACCGATTCTGTGCGACCCCATGGACTGCAGCCTACCAGGCTTCTCCGTCCATGGGATTCTCCAGGCAAGAACACTGCAGTGGGTTGCCATTTCCTTCTCCGATGCATTAAAGTGGAAAGTGAAAGTGAAGTCACTCAGTCGTGTCTGACTCTTAACGGCCCCATGGACTGTAGCCTACCAGGCTCCTCCATCCATGGGATTTTCTAGGCAACAGTACTGGAGTAGGATGCCATTGCCTTCTCCCACTGTGTTAAGTGCTTATATACTTACAACTGTTATGTCGTCTTCTTGGATTTACCACTTGATAAGTATATAATGTCCTTCCTTGTCTCTTGTAACATTCTTTATTTTAAAGTTGTTTTTTTTTTTTTTTCTGATATGAGTGTTGCTGCTGCTGCTAAGCCACTTCAGTTGTGTCCAACTTTGTCCAACCCTGTAGACAGCAGCCCACCAGGCTCCCCTGTCCCTGGGATCCTCCAGGCAAGAACACTGGAGTGGGTTGCCATTTCCTTCTCCAATGCATGCAAGTGAAAAGTGAAAGTGAAGTCACTCAGTTGTGTCCAACTCTTAGCAACCACATGGACTTCAGTCTACCAGGCTCCTCCAGCCATGGGATTCTCCAGGCAAGAGTATCAGAATGGGTTGCCATTGCCTTCTCCTTAATTAGTGTTGCTACTGCAGCTTTATTTTGATTTATATTTGCATGAAATATTGTTTCTTTATTTGTCCCTAGGTCTTAAATAGGTGTCTTGAAAACAACATATATATGGGTCTTCTTTTGCATCCATAATGCAAGTCTATGTCTTTTGATTGGAGTATTTAATACATTTGTATTTAGAGTAATTATTAATATGTATGTTAACAGTTTCCTGTTTGGGGTTTGTTTCTGTAGGTCTTTTTCTTCTCTTGGGTTTCCCATATAGAAAAATTACTTTAGCTTTTATTGTAAGGCTTCTTTGATATTGTTGATTTCTCTTAGCTTTTGTTCTCTGTAAAGCTTTTTATTTCTCTGTCAAATCTCAATTACTGTGTTTCTGGGTAGATTAGTCCTTATTTGTAGGTTTTCCCCTTTCATTATCTTATGTATAGCCTTCTGGCCTGCAATGTTTTTGCTGAAAAATCAGCTGATAACCCTTTGGGTATTTTCTTGTATGTTTTTTTTTGTTACTTTTCCCTTGATTTTTAAAATATTGATATTTTTATTTGTATTCAATTTCTTAACTTGATTTATAGGTGTTTTGGTGTGATTCTTCTTGGGTTTATTCTCTATGGATCTCTCTGTAGTTCCTGGACTGTGGTGATTATTTCCTTTCCCATGCTAGGGGAGGTTTTGACTATAATCTCTTGAAATATTTTCTCAGAACTTTTCTATTTCTCTTCTTTTTCTGTCGTCCCCATAATTAGAATGTCATATTTAATCTTGTTACAGAAGTCTCTGAGACTGTCCACATTTCTTTGTATTCTGCTTTCTTTCTTCTCCTCTGTGATAGTTATTCTAGCCATTCTATCTTCCAGCTCACTTATCCCTTCTTCTGACTCAGTTATTCTACTATTGAGTTCTTCTAGAGTATTTTTTTGATTTAACTTACTGTAGTGTTCATCGCTGTTTGTTATTTAATTCTTCTATTTGTTTGTTAAAATTTTCTTTTACCTTTTTGATTCATGTCAGCATTCTATTTCTGAGATCTTGAATCTTTTTACTATAATTACACTGAACTATTTTTCAGGTAGAGTGGTTATTTCATTTTCATTTATTTAGTCTTGAATTTTTGTTTTCCTTTCTTCTTCATCTCCAAATTATTTTTCTGTCATCTTATTTTGTCTAACTTACTGTGCTTATGGTCTCTTTGCTGTAGACTGCAAAATTATAGTTTCTGTTGCTTCTAGTGTCTGGACTTGGTAGGTGAAGCTGATCCAAGGGCTCCCTGGTGGGAGGGACTGGTGCCTGAACTATAGTGGCTGGACCTTGCTCTTGTCCCTCGGTTGTCAGGGAAATGTCAAGAAGTGTAGTTTGGGAGTGTCTGTGAACTTAGTACACCTTTAGGCCATCTGTCTGCTGATCAATGTGTCTTTGTTCCTGTCTTACTGGTTGTGGATCTTGCAGGTAGTTGGCTGGAGCCAGGTCTTGGTGCTGTGAAGGGGACTTTAAGAATATCTCACACTGATTATTATTCCCAAAGGTTTGTAATTCTCTGGTGGTCCAGCAACCTGGATTTAGTGCTCCCACAATGGGCTTTCAGGCTTGACCACTTGCCAGCCACACAAGTGGCAGAGGATGACAGGAGGTAGCATCATAGGCATTCAGGTTCACTCATGTGTGAGGAAGACAAGGGGGCAACAATTGAGGTGTGCCTGCTCATTTTGGTGGGAGTCCCTCCAAATGCCTGCAAAGGCAGGGTCTGTCATGTGGAAAGGGAGGACACAATGGCTGCTCAGCCCTTTGTATGCCACTGAGCAATGGTGTCTTGCTTCCATGCCAGTCTTCACTTCCTCCAGGACATTCCTGGCTGAAGAGTTCCTCATTCCCTTTCCCTCAGGCTGTTTCTGTGCACCAGAGCTCCTTATTCCCATCCCTTTAGGCCATCTCCAAGAAGCCAGCATCAGGAGTCTCCCCAGGTCCACTCTCCAAACCCCACACTTCATCATCAGGAGTCTCCCCACGTCCACTCTCCAAACCCCATACTTCATCATCCTGCTACTGCCAGCATTGGCAGGAACCCATCTCAGACTGGAGCTTGCAAGGATGTGGCACACTGTTTGTGCATGTCTTGTCTGTCATACCTCCCACAAACAAGCTGCTGTGCTTTCCTCTTAAATCCTTTGAAGCTCCCCTCTATTTCAACTGATACCAATACATATATGGCTTCCTTCCCAGGTGTAGTAACCTCTCCTCTCTTTCAATTTTCTCCCAGGGGTGTGAGTCCCAGCCCATTTTCTCTTTCTTTCTCCTTTTATCGCTTTCATCTTGCATGTTTATGAGGAGACTGTTGTTGTTCTTTTAGGTGTCTAAGGTTCTATGCTAGTGTTCAGCAGGTGTTCTGTGTAAATTCTTCCACTTGTAGATGTATTCTTGATATATTTGTATGAAGAGGTGAACCCTGGGTCCTTCTATTCCACCATCTTGACTTCTTCCGTGTTAAATGTTATCTTATTGTTTTTAGTTCTTTTATTGTCATTACTCTCTTCTTGTCTTGCTCCCTTCCTTTGTTATTTGATGATTATCCTTAGTGTTATGTTTGCATTCCTTTATCTTATTTTTTTTTGCATGTATGTCTTACAGATAGTAATCTATACATACATGTGATTATTTTAACTAGCTAATCTCATAAATTCAAACACATTTTAACAACCCTGTATTTTTACTATCCCCATGCCATATTAAATTTTCTTAGCTATAATTTTTTTCACTTTTCTTTTCACTTTCTTTTTTTTTTACTTTTTAAATTATAGAAGTATGATAATACATTTACAGAAAACTTGGAAAATGCAGAACAAAGTTACATATAGTTCCACTACAATTTTACAATTATTTTTTAATAGATAAATTAAGATTTTTAGTTGGAGTTTCAATATCAGGCTCAAAATCAGTCTCAAAAGCTGATATAATAAATAGATAGAAAAGTAGACTGATACAGTAGATTTGAAGAGCACTCTGAGCCAATTCGTCATGATTAAGATTTATACAATTACACACCACAGTAAGATGAAAATTCTATTCAAGTTTGCATTAGAGAATAAACTAGGAGATATTGGAACATATCCAGGGACATAAAACAAGGGGCAAAAATTTCATGGTCTACAGGTATTGAAACTACACAGATTCTGTTCTCTTACCATGGTGGAATTATTAATAAGTTATAAATCAGTATCAGAATATATTTGAAAATAGCCCACATATTTTCAAGTGCAATGTGACACTTACCAAAAGAGCTTTTTGACTTAGCCATTGAAATAATCATAAAGTTAGAAGACTGAGAAAACACAGAAGGTGATTGCAGATAAGGAAGCATTTAAAAGAGAAATTAGCATCAAAATGAGAAATTATTATCAAAGGACTTCAACAACCCCAAGTATTTGAAAATTAAATGTCTACTTTTAAATGATGGGTGTATCTAATAACCCATAAACGGGAAAATTACGAAATATTATTATAACAGAAAAAAATAAAAGAAAACAGAATTTACCAGAATATGTTGCATGCAGCTGAAGCTGCACAAAGCAGCTAAATACTATGTTGTATATTGAATAATGTATGAAAACAAATAATGGATACTACCATGAAATTTTGTGAAATTTGAAAAATATCTGTATTTCAGTTAATAATGCTGAATCACATTTTAATCTCCTGTTTTTGTTTTTGTTTTGTCTTTGCTTGTTTGTTTTTGCAATATAGTATTGCTTTTTATTCTCAGAATTGGATTATAAGTTTCAAGCCTCAATTTTTTTAAGTCACTAAGACAATACATTTTCTATTTTTTTAAGCAGTAATGTTAGATGCCAAAAATACATGGAACTATATCAAAGTTTTGAGTGAATTTAAGTTAGAAATCAAGCATTATATTCATACTAAGTCAAACAAGTGGAATCAAAAAGTCATTTTTTTTTTTGCCTAGGCAAAAATTCATAAGCTTTCTAAAATATATATGTATATATTATATTATGCATATGTGTATGCTAAGTCACTTCAGTCGTGTCCAACCCTTTGTGACAAATAGACTATAGCCTGCCAGACTCCTTGGCCCATGGGATTCTCCAGGCAAGAATACTGGAGTGGTTTGCCATGCCCTCCTCTAGGGGATCTTTCCAATTCAGGGATTGAACCCACAACTGTTGTCTCCTTCACTGGCAGATGTGTTCTTTACTACTAGAGCCACCTGAGGAACACTAATATTATACATATTATTTATATGTGTGTGTGTGTATAATAGCTTTTCTAATACATTGATAAAGACTTGAGAAAGAAAAACAAGAAAAAAAGAGAGAGATAAATTGGAAAAGATAAACTACATGAAATGGAAGCACTGAATATGAAATAGAAAAGGTGAAACAAACCATATGAAAGCAAAAAAAAAGATCACATAGTCCAGTTGCTTTTAAACATGAATGCTCATTAGAAACACAACTGGAGCTTTGGGGAAAAATAAAGCAATAAATAAATACAAAATAAATTTGTATTTTTCTAAAAATTCCAAGATAGCTCTGATATGCATATGGATTTTAAAAAGTGATTACAGGTTTTTCTGTTAAATACCTGTTTTAATGATATAAAACTATATTGATTTTCTGTTGACCAATCATAATACAAAGTATTAAATTAATAATTGTTACATAAACAAAATAGGAAAATATGTTTATCAGTTTTCACAATCAAAAGCCAGAAAACAAATAAAGAAGTGTCTCTTTCAATTCTGGTTTCCTTGGTGTGTATGGCCAGCAGTGGGATTGTTGGGTCATATGGTAGTTCTATTTCCAGTTTTTTAAGGAATCTCCACACTGTTCTCCATAGTGGCTATACTAGTTTGCATTCCCACCAACAGCGTAAGAGGGTTCCCTTTTCTCCACATCCTCTCCAGCATTTATTGCTTGTAGACTTTTGGATCACAGCCATTCTGACTGGCATGAAATGGAACCTCATTGTGGTTTTGATTTGCACTTATCTGATAATGAGTGATGTTGAGCATCTTTTCATGTGTTTGTTAGCCATCTGTGTACCCTAATGTTCATTTCAGCACTGTTTATAAGAGCCAGGATATGGAAACAACCTAGATGTCCATCAGCAGATGAATGGATAAGAAAGCTGTGGTACATATACACAATGGAGTATTACTCAGCCATTAAAAAGAATACATTTGAATCAGTTCTAATGAGGTGGATGAAACTGAAGCCAATTATACAGAGTGAAGTAAGCCAGAAAGAAAAACACCAATACAGTATACTAATGCATATATATGGAATTTAGAAAGATGGTAATGATAAGCCTGTATGTGAGACAGCAAAAGAGACATAGATGTATAGAACAGTCTTTTGGACTCTGTGGGAGAGGGAGGGGGGATGATTTGGGAGAATGGCATTGCAACATGTATTATATCATATAAGAAACGAATCTCCAGTTCAGGTTCGATGCAGGATACAGGAAGCTTGGGGCTGATGCACTGGGATGACCCAGAGGTATGGTATGGGGAGGGAGGTGGGAGGGGGTTCAGGATTGGGAACACGTGTACACCCGTGGAGGATTCATGTTGATGTATGGCAAAACCAATACAATAGTGTAAAGTAATTAGCCTCTATTAAAATAAATACATTTAAATTTAAAAAAAATATATAGTTATAATTGCAAGCCATAATGGAAACATAATTAACCTAATAATATAAAACAGTTGCATACAATTTGGGGCTTAAGTATATTCATGTGTAGTAGTGCATACATGTACATGTTTTCATTCTCCCAGTCACTGTCTTTTGTTCAGTACTTTTAAAGTAATTATCAGTATGTAAAGAATCCACCTGCCATTCAGGAGACCCCAGTTTGATTACTGGATCGGGAAGATACTCTGGAGAAGGGATAGGCTACCCACTCCAGTATTCTTGGGCTTCCCTTGTGGGTCAGCTGGTAAAGAATCCGCCTACATCGTGGGAGACCTGGATCCAATCCCTGGGTTGGGAAGATCCCCTGGAGAAGGGAAAGGCTACTCACTCCAGTATTCTGCCCTAGAGAATTCCATGGAGTGTATAATTCATGGGGGTCGCAAAGAGTCAAACGCGACTGAGTGACTTTCACTTTCACTTTTCATGATCCTATTACCACTTTCTTAACTGTTTTGGGTTTATTTTGCGTAGGTCTTTTCTTTCTCTTGTGTTTCCTTCTAGCGAAGTTCCTTTGGTACTTCTTGTAATTCCTTTGACACTTCTTGCACTTACAGAAGTGCACTTTACCAGGCACTTCTGGTATGGTGCTGCTGAGTTCTCTTAATTTTGCTTGTCTGGAAAGCTTTTGATTTCTCTGTTAAATATGAAAGAAAGTCTTTCTGGATAGAGTATTCTTGGTTGTAGGTTCCTCCCTTTCATCACTTTAAATATACCATGTCATTCCCTTCTGGCTTGTGGAGATTTTGTTGATAACATGGGAATTCCCTTGTATGTTATTTGTCATTTTTCCCTTGTTGCTTTTAATATTTTATCTTTGTCTTTAATATTTTAGCTTGATTACTATGTGTCTCAGTGTTTTCCTCCTTGGGTTTATCCTGCCTGGGACTCTGATTCCTGGACTTGGCTGACCTTCTTTCCCCATATTATGGAAGCTTTCACTATTATCTCTTCAAATATTTTCTCAGGTCCTTTCTCTCTCTTCTCCTTCTGTGACCCTTATAAGGAGAATGTTGGTGCATTTAACCTTGTCCTAGAGGTCCTTTAGGATGACTTATTCTCTCTCTCTCTTTTTTTTTTTTTTTTCTTCATTTTTCCCCCTATATTCTGTTCTGTGGCAGTGATTTCCACCATTCTGTCTTCCAGGGCAGATATCTGTTGTTCTCCCTTGGTTCATCTTCTTTAATTTTTAGGCTTTTGGTAAACATTACTTGCATCTTCTCCATTCTTTTCTGATATATTGGATCATATTCACTATCACTATTCTGAATTATTTTCTGTGTGGGTGCCTATCTCCATTTCATTTAGTTATTTTTTTCCAGAGTTTTATCTTGTCTCTTCATCTAAGACATAATCCTTATCTTTTTCATTAACTTTGTGTGATGTGGTTTTATTTTAGTTGCTGCAAGACTGTGGTTCTTTTTGCTTCTGTCTGTCCTCTGGTGAATGAGTCTAAGAGGCTTGTGTAAGCTTTCTAATTGTGATAAACTGAGTCTTGCTCTGGTGGGCAGGGCTGTACTTAGGAAAACTTTATCTGCTGATGTGTGGTGTTGCACTCCCTCCTTGTTTACTGTTTGACCCGAGGTGACCCAGCCATAGGTTCTATTCTCTTTTAGGGTTAATGGTGACTTCTGAGAGGGCTTATATCAAGGGGCACTTTTCAGAACTGCTGCTGCCAGTGCCCCCATCCATGTGGCAAGCTACATCTAACCCATGTCTCCTCAAGAGACCATGAATCACTAGCAGGTTGCTCTTGTTCAGTCTCTTGTGGGGTCACTACTCCTTTCCCCTGGATGCTGGTATGTGCTAGATTTTATTTGTGCCCTCCAAGTGTGGAGTCTCTGTTTCCCCCAGTCCTGCGGAAGTTCTGTGATCAAATCCCACTGGACTTCAAGGTCCGATTCCTTTGGAATTTACAGTTCCTTTGCCCGATTCCTAGGCTGGGGAGCCTGATGTGGGATTCAGAACCTTCACAGCAGTTGGAGAACTTCTTTGGTATTATCATTCTCCAGTTTGTGGGTCACCCACTCACCAGATATAAGATTTGATTTTATCTTGATTGAGTCCCTTATAACATCTTGTTGTGGCTTCTTTTTCTTTGAATGCAGGGTATCTTTTTCTGGTGCGTTCTAGTGTTCTCCTGTCTCTGATTGTTCAACAGCTAATTGTAATTTTGATATTCTCACAGGAGGAGATGAGCACATGTGCTTCTACTCCACCATCTTGAGCTAATCCATATTTACTTTTTCAATACCATATTTTGCATATTTTTATGTTTTGCATCCTTTAATTATGTATTGTGGATATAAATTATGTAATTATTTTGTCTTTAAACCTTTCATTAGCTTCGAATGTAGTTGATTTAGTAACTTTACTGTACATTGCTTTTACCAATGAGATTTTTTTTTTTCTTTCATAATTTTCATGCTTCAGTTTGTGGCCTCTTCCACTAAGAGAATTTTTTTTTTTTTTTTTAACATTTCTTGTAAAGTTGGCTTTGTGGTGCTTAACTCTTTTAGCTTTTGCTTGTCTGTAAAACATTTGGCATTTCCATCAAATCTGAATAAAAACTTTCCTGGTTAGTATATTCTTCCTTATAGGTTTTCCTTTTATATCACTTTTTTTAAATTTTATTATTATTATTTTACTTTACAATATTGTATTGGTTTTGCCATACATCAACATGCATCCACCACGGGTGTACACGTGTTCTGAACTTCTCCCCTCTGGCCTGTAGAGTTTATCCTGAAAAGTCATCTAATAGCTCATGGAAGCTTCCTTGTACATAACTTGAAAAAAATAATTTATTTATTTTAATTGAAGGCTAGTTTCATTAAAATACTGTGGTGGGTTTTGCCATACATTGACATGAATCAGCCACAGGTGCACATGTGTTCTCCCATCCTGAACACCCCTCCCACCTCCTCCCCACCCCATCCCTCTGGGTTGTCCCAGATCACCAGCTTTGAGTGCCCTGCTTCATGCTTTGAACTTGCACTGGTCGTCTAATTTACATGTGGTAATATACATGCTTCAGTGCTATTCTCTCAAATCATCGCACCCTTGCCTTCTCTCACATAGTCCAAAAGTATGTACATGATTTTGATTGTCCCTTTCTAATTTTTCATGTTCTCTCTTTATACTTAATGTTTCCTATTTTAATTATAATATGTCTTGATGTGGTCCTCTTTGAATTGATCCTGTTTGGGACTCTCTGAGCTTCCTGGACCTGGATGTCTTTTTCCTTTCACAGATTAGAAAAGTTTTCAACTACTAACTGTTCAAATATGCTTCCTACCCCTTTCTTTCTTCTCCTCTGGGACTTTTATTATGTGAATGATAGTCTGCTTTATATTGTCCCAGAACTCTCTTAAACTGTTCTTATTCCTTTTTCTTCCCTTTTCTTTTGATGAAGGCCATCAAGTTGTACAAACGTCCACCTATTATATAGTTAAGTTGAACGGATGCAAAATACAACAGGATAAATATAATTAACACTGCTCTATGTTATACATGAAAGTTGTTATGAGAACAAATCTTAAAGGTTATTATTATATAAAACTTTTTTCTATTTCTTTAATTTTGTAGCTATATAAGATGACAAATGTTCACTAAACATTGTGATAATTATGTCATGATATGTGTAAGTCAAGTCATTATGCTGTACACTTTAAACTCATACAATATTATATGTCTGTATATTCCACTGTATCCAGTATGTGTAACATTTGCTGCTGCTGCTGCTGCTAAGTCGCTTCAGTCATGTCCAACCCTGTGCGACCCCATAGACGGCAGCCCACCAGGCTCCCCCGTCCCTGGGATTCTCCAGGCAAGAACACTGGAGTGGGTTGCCATTTCATTCTCCAATGCATGAAAGTGAAAAGTGAAAGTGAAGTCGCTCAGTCGTGTCCGACTCTCAGCAACCCCATGGACTGCAGCCTACTAGACTCCTCCCTCCATGGGATTTTCCAGGCAAGAGTACTGGAGTGGAGTGCCATTGCCTTCTCCACTTACTTATAATTAACCTAAAAACCTTATAAATTTAGTAAATAGTATATTTATTTGAGCAAACTTCCAGAGATAGTGGAGGACAATGGAGGTTGACGTGTTACAGTCCATGATGTAACAAAAAGTCAGACACAACTTAGTGATTGAAAAACAGCAACAAAATACCTAGAGGTATGTCTCAACTGCTAATGCTGTGAGAATTGTTTCAGCTCCCTGCTTCAGAGTCTTCAAATAATTTTCTATAACATAAACTTATTTCAATTCAAATTGATATCACCTCTTTCAGTTGTATACCATGATACAAGCACTTCTCAATACCTGAAGAATTCTCATTTTAAATTTATTTTTTTTAGGTTTTCTTTTTTATAAACAAATGGTTGATGAAATAATGCAACACCTTAAATTTAAAAATAACATGATTTATTTTTATTATTTTTTAAATTAATTGATTTATTTTAATTGGAGGCTAATTACTTTACAATATTGTAGTGTTTTTTGCCATACATTGACATGATTCAGCCATGGGTGTACATGTGTTAACCTTTTGTGAATACGGTGCAACAAAATTCTGTACCAAATTAATAAATTCCACACATTGGTGGGAGAAATATCAATAGCCTCAGATATGCAGATGACACCACCCTTATGGCAGAAAGTGAAGAAGAACTAAAAAGCCTCTTGATGAAAGTGAAAGTGGAAAGTGAAAAAGTTGGCTTAAAGCTCAACATTCTGAAAACAAAGATCAAGGAATCTCGTCCCATCACTTCATGGAAAATAGATGGGGAAACAGTGGAAATAATGTCAGACTTTATTTTTTGGGCTCCAAAATCACTGCAGATGGTGACTGCAGCCATGAAATTAAAAGACACTTACTCCTTGGAAGAAAAATTATGACCAACCTAGATAGCATTTTCAAAAGCAGAGATATTACTTTGCCAACAAAAGGTCCATCTAGTCAAGGCTATGGTTTTTCCAGTAGTCGTGTATGGATGTGAGATTTGGATTGTGAAGAAAGCTGAGCACCAAAGAATTTATTCTTTTGATCTGTGATGTTGGAGAAGACTCTTGAGAGTCCCTTGGACTGCAAGGAGATCCAACCAGTTCATTCTAAAGGAGATCAACCCTGGGTGTTCTTTGGAAGGAATGATGCTGAAGCTGAAACTCCAATACTTTGGCCACCTCATGCGAAGAGTTGACTCATTGGAAAAGATTGTGATGTTGGGAGGGATTGGGAGCAGGGAGAGAAGGGGATGACAGAGGATGAGATGGCTGGATGGCATCACCGACTCGATGGACGTGAGTCTGAGTGAACTCTGGAAGTTGGTGATGGAGAGGAAGGCCTGGCATGCTGCGATTCATGGGGTCACAAAGAGTCGGACATTACTGAGCGACTGAACTGAACTGAACACTGATAATATTTTGAAAAATTATCCTAACATCACAGGAAATTAGTTAATAGATTATTTGGGAGTGTTGATAAGAACTCTGTATTCTGAAAAAAACTTTCTTAAGGCTTAGAAAGAATGCATTCAGCTCTACACAGCTCTCAGATCTCTCCTGGTATTCATGTATTTTCATGGTCTATAGATACAGCAAGGATAGAAAGCATTTATGTTGACATCTGATGAAAAAAAAAAACAAATAAACACGTATTTATTGGTGCTTTGTCTCTGACTTAGCAGAAAGCTTCCTAATGTATTTCAATATGTAGTCCCAATCCAGCTAGCCCAGAAAGGTTTTTGTGAAAAGCCAGAAAATTGGCTCAGCCACCCATTCTTGGATTGTATCCCGTTTTATCTCACTATATGGAACTGCCAGTTTCTTCCCAGGATACTTTGTTTGAACACTTTTATAATTTTAAGTAGTTTCTCTTTAACATGGAAAATCCCTTTTAGTCTACATTATTATTCCCTGAAGCTTATAGCACTTGTATATATATCTAATCAGTGGTCATTTTTCTCCCAGTATCCTGTCCTTATCCCAAACCTGATGGCTGAAATTTTTCCAGAAACTTAGTTGCTTTGTTTTTAGAATAGACTGTATTTTACCAAACACATGCCTGATATCAATTCTCTAATGATTGTTTTCCTACCTCCAGACCTTGGAAAACCATCAGCTCAGATATACATATCAGTTAGTTTATGATAAACTACCCATCACTCAAGTGAACTTCACAAGTTGGCACAGATCCAAAATTGTTCTGTTCATAATCATTGATGTAGAGTATAAAATAATTAATCATAAAGCACTTAAATAGAGTGAATTTGTTTGAATTTTATACCACCATACTGATAAATTTCATTCCCAGATAAATTTTCCTAGAGTAATGTGATGAGAGTTAGCTAGCACATGTTTGCAGATATATTTCTATAATAGATAATGAGGAATAGAGTCATCAAAAAGAGACAGTTATGGAGGAAAGAAATGTATTTTGTAGTAGGGACAGTTTGTATATATAATATATTTAGAGCCTTGAAGAATCTATTAGTGTTTCAAACTTTAGTAATAAATAGAAAACTTTGTTGATTATCATATTTAATTGGATCTGATAAGTTTTGTTGACATGGCTATTCTATTTGAAAATTTTATTTATGATTTTAGATAATACTCAACAGAATTTCAGTTGAATTTCTCAATATAGTTTGAGTAATTTCTTCACTTTATTTATAATAAAACTCAATTAAATCAGTATCACACGGAGCATAATATGATCCCATATATATTATCCTTAATGGGTTAAATGTAGTTTTGGAGCATATTGAAATTGATGAAATTTAATTTTAGGTTTTCCCATACTATTATTTGAGAGGGGATTTAATTTTTATTTTTCCAAAAATCTATTTGAAATATTTTTACAATATAAACAATAACCTAATTATTTTCCTGTTTTTTTGCCCCTCTTTTTTCCCTTATATTTTGGTATAGCAGAAGTTTATTCTTTGGGAACATTTATGGTATATATTTTAGAAAAAAATAAATAATAAAAATAATTTTAGTTATTGACACTTTTTATAATATATGTTATACGGCAATCTGGTACCTGAAACCAATATTTGTTATTTATTTTAATTATTTATTTATTTTTTTTTACTGTTTTTGAAGCTTTTTATTATTTTTTAATTGGAGGAAAATTGCTTTGCAATGTTGTGTTGGTTGGTTTCTACTGAACAAGATTGAAAATTAGTCATATATATATATATATATATATATATATATCACTCCCTCCTAAGCCTCCCTCCTCTCTCCATCCCATCCTTCTAGGTCTTCATAGAGTGCCAAATGGGGCTCCCTATGTTTTATAACAGCTTCCCAATCCTATCTATTTTACACATGATAGTGTATAGGTATCAATGCTACTTTTTCAGTTTGCCCCACCCTCTCCTACTCCCGCTGAGCCCACAAGGCCATTCTCTACCTCTGTGTCTCCATTTCTTCACTGCAAAAAGTTTCATCAGTACCATTTTTCTAGATTACAATATGTGATATTTGTTTTCCTCTTTCTGATTTACTTCACTCTGTATAACAGGCTCTAGGATAATTATCTCACTACAATTAACTCAAATGCATTCCTTTTTATGGCTGAGTAGTATTCCATTGTATATATGTACCATGTCTTCTTTATCTATTCATCTATTGATAGACATCTATGTTGTGTCTATGTCCTGGCTATTGCAATAGTGTTGCAATGAACATTGGGGTACATGTGTATTTTTGAATTGTGATTTTCTCAGGGTATATGCCCAGTAGTGGGATTGCTCTGTCATATAATAGATTTATTCCCTAGTGTAACCAGTATTTTAAATAAGATTTAATTAGAAACCTTTGTGTAGATTCTGCTTAAGATTTTGTTTTTTGCTTCATTTACAAATAACTTATCCAAATGGTGGTTAATTGTACTATTAATATGTAAAAATTAAAAAAAAATCAAATATGGGTCTAAACTTTAGCAATTTTTAAGTGTATTCCACAAAATAGATGAAATGTTAAGTGATTATATGGATACTTTCCATCCCAATTTCTCTGGTCTCAATAATCTGGAGTTTTCAAAAACGCATGCCAAAGTGCTCTGGTTCTAAAGGTTCTGATTAGTTGCATCAATTATTTTAACTTTGTGTAAGCATACTGTTTTAATGTCATAGAATGAAACTCTGTTAGAAACATATTTTTACTCTCTGAAGTGGATATGCATGTATTTTGGCAACCAATTACTTTACAGGCATGCATATGCAAATAATCATGTTCGTGCTTTTCTTATGCACAAATTTTTCTCATCATACCAGTACAAATGTTTCTGTTAGTAGCTGGATTGAGGACTGCTTTTAATCATTCCACATCATTTACTATTAATCTAATCAGTATGGTCTGTGTCTTCCTTAATGCTGTTTAAATATATATATATATATATATATATATATATTTCTTTGTTCAAGAGAAGATAATCACATGGAGATAAATATGAGCATAAGGCCTGAAAAAAATACATAAGAGAAAAAGAATTTTAAAACATTTTAAATCATTTTGCAATTCACACTTTTTTTTGTATCAGCCTACTTGCTAGTGACATACATAAGTGAATAGATTTATTTTTTTTTTAATTTTCCTGAATCTGTGTTAACCAGGAAAAAAGGTAATTGTTGTCAAGAGCATTCAAACTGTCAGAATATACTTCAATTTAAAAAGTGTTAGAATATGTGCAGAAATAATTACTGAAACTCTATTCAACTGTAATAATAACCTGCCACTGATGAGAGCAATTACCACAAAAGTGTAATAGAAATCAAAGACACATTTTTCTCTGACAAGTACATTTCTAAGGTTTACATTGGCTGAATAGTGTTGACAATGATGATGTGCTGTATCATTCTTAATCACGACTAGCATGATATTACATTTTGAACTGTTCAACATTAGAAAGAAACTAATTGCTTGTTTAATTTGACACTGTCCAAGCTTTCCATACATAGGGATATATATTTTTTAAATGAATAGAGATTAAATGTTATGCTTCTTTGCCTGTTTCACATCTTTTTAAGTCCAGATTTTAAGTACATTCTACCTCAAATAAAAGAAATTGCAGTTAAGCCAAACAGGCAAGGCAAAATCTAAGACTTTTAAAATAATTTGCTAATCCATAATTAGGTCAAATTATGGCCATTTCCTTCAATTTCAGTCTTTTGCAGTTGTCATCTTTATTACCAGTATTTTTTGGTCATGCTTCCCACAATGTCTTGAAGCAACATTGCATAGACTCCTTTCGAGGGTATTCTCTAAAAGCATTGATAAGTAAGAACATCAAACCTGGTCAAGCTGTGAGATGGCCTATTTTCTTGAAAGCATGTTAAAGTAAAACAAGGTAAGTGATTTGTTTTCCTCTGAAGAAATTTGGTTGCTTCAAAATATTTAAATATATAATTCAGTTTTCACAGAAGAGACAAAGAAATAGTATAAAATTTAAGGGACTTTAACAAAAATATTTACTTTTATTTTGTTGAATTGAACTATATTCTTTCTAATATTTGAATTATAAAGGACCTGTATGAAGCAGGGCACTCAAAGCTGGTGCACTGGGATAACCCTGAGGGATGGGATAGGGAGGGAGGTGGGAGGGGGAGCTCAGGATGGGGGACACATGTACACCCATGGCTGATTCATATCAATGTATAGCAAAAACCACCACAATACTGTAAAGAAATTCAGTTCAGTTCAGTCTCTTAGTCATGTCCGACTCTTTGAGACCCAATAAACTGCAGCACGCCAGGCCTCCTTCTCCAGCACCAACTCCCGGAGTCCACCCAAACCCATGTCCATTGAGTCGGTGATGTAATCCAGCCATCCCATCCCCTGTTGTCCCCTTCTCCTCCTACCCTCAAACTTTTCCAGCATCAGGGTCTTTTCAAATGCGTCAGCTCTTTGCATCAGGTGGCCAAAGTATTGGAGTTTCAGGTTCAACATCAGTCCCACCAATGAACTCCCAGGACTGATCTTTAAGATGGGCTGGTTGGAACTCCTTGCAGTCCAAGGGACTCTAAAGAGTCTTCTCCAACACCACAGTTCAAAAACATCAATTCTTTGGTGCTCAGTTTTCTTTATAGTCCACTCTCACATCCATACATGACCACTGGAAAAACCATGGCCTTGACTAGACGGACCTTTGTTGACAAAGTAATGTCTCTGCTTTTCAATATGCTGTCTAATTTGGTCACAACTTTCCTTCCAAGGAGTAAGCGTCTTTTAATTCCATGGCTGCAATCACCGTCTGCAGTGATGTTGGAGCCCAGAAAAATAAAGTCAGCCACTATTTCCACTGTTTCCCCATCTATTTGCCATGAAGTGATGGAACTGGATGCCATGATCTTAATTTTCTGAATGTTGAGTTTTTAGTTTCCAATTAAAATAAATAAATTATTTTTAAAAGACCTGTACTATATTTGTTTTACATTTGCTTATGGTTTATATATCACTTACAAAATTGTAACATGCAATCAATGTAAATATCTATTTAAGGGAGATCACATGGTTGTCTATCTCAATGTCCAGGACACAAAATAATGTTCTGGATAAGAATAACTTCCCTGGCTTTGAGAATAGGCTCCATTCTCCCAGACAATTTTTTTTTAATTTATTTATTTAATTGGAGGCTAATTACTTTACAATATTGTATTGTTTTTGCCACACATCAACACGAATCTGCCATGGGTGTACATGTGTTCCCCATCCTGAACCACTCTCCCACTTCCCTCCCCATACCATCCCTCTGGGTCATGCCAGTGCACCAGCCCCATGCATCCTGTATCCTGCATCGAACCTGGACTGGCGATTCATTTCATATATGATAGTATACATGTTTCAATGTCATTCTCCCAGACAAAATTTTAATCCACATTTTTATTGAAATATTACTGATTTACAAGGTTGTATTAATTTCTACTGTGCAGCAAAGTGATTTATTCTTTTCATTTTTCTTTATATACATTCTTTACTCTTATATTATTTTCTTCTATGATTTATTATAAAATATTTAATATACTTCTCTATACTAAAGTGTAGGACCTTATTGTTTATTCATTCTATATATAAAAGCTTACATCTGTTAACTCCAACTTCCCACTCTGTCCCTCCCCCAACTCCCTCATAATTGCATATGAGAGTGGGAACAATAATTGTTCATTTTTATTTGGCATAATATGAATTATAGATATAGAATAAACAGTGAAGCAGACATTTTTGGTGTTGTTTAGTCAATCAGTCGTGTCCGACTCTTCATGACCCCATGGACTGTAGCCCTCCAGGCTCCTCTGTCCATGGTATTTCCCAGGCAGAATACTGGAGTGGATTGCCATTTCCTTCTCTGGGGGTTATTCCCAACCCAGGGATCAAACCCATGTCTCCTGCTTGACAGGTGGATTTTTTTTTTTTTTTTTTTTGTCACTGAGGCACCTGGGAAGCCCAAAGTAGGCACTAGAAAATATGAATTTTGGTTATAGCTTCAGTAATTATCATTCATTATATAAATTAATGCATGTCATAAAACTGAGGAGACTTGATATTTTAATCCATAAAATGGAATACTAATATCTTCACTGTATACAATTATTGCAGTAACAAGAAAGATAGTGTATATTAAATTGCAAATTATAAATCACTTTTCAGTTATAATAAGATGTTGTCATTTTACCCTTAGAAAATCTGGGTCTGTTCTCTGAGATTGCATACTTTATGTATGCATTTTTAGTAGATATCAGTAATTATGTCCTGACAGCTAAAATTTTTAACTTTACATTTCATATAAAGTACAGTGCCAAAACTACCCAGGGTAAAAATATATGCAAGCAGATAAAAACTATACATCAAACCTCAGAAATGATCACATGTATTAATGACGTGGTGTACAACTCATTGTGTAGCTACGCCCACAGAAGAGAAAGTTCTAATTAACCAGTGGAGACTTCAGATTGGGGCAGGGAATCAAAGACTTCTCAGTATATTCTGCACTTTTTATTGTATTTCTATTTGTTTCAAACCTTTTTTAAAGACATATACTCTGTTTGGACAAACACTGCTGGAATAGCACAAATTATTTCTTGACAAATGACTTATACTTGCAACAGTAGCGCCTGTTATATTTTCAAAATTTAAATTCTCAGTGAGACCAATTTATGTTTGTACCTCTTAGAAGGAATATTTGGAATGGATTGCACAAAAACAGATCCTTTCCAAATTCAATTCTCAAATATTGAACTTTTCTCATCTTCTAACATGAAACAAAATTGTTGCCTGGTGTATTTGTGTGTATGTTTAAAAGAATGAATTCTAGAAGGGGGTTGAAATCTGATCTACTTACTTGTTTACAGTCTCAGTGAGCTAAATCCAAGTATTTATCTAAATATAAGCACATCAACAAAAGGAAAAAAATAAATAAATTTGAGGTTCTTGGAAATGCGTTGTTTAGTTAAAGGGTTGGCTTTTTTTTTCTAATATTTTATTACTCCGTATTTAAGTGAATCCTATTTAATCCTGCCTGCTCCCTCAATTTCCCCCAATAGGGCACAACATTCACTGTATTGTTGTGACATTACAAAAGCATGAATCATCCCCTAAAATCATCATGTGCTCAAATCATTTTGATTCTTCTATTCCTTTGACCTGGGCTGATTGTGCTAAAGATTAGAGGGAAAGATTCTTTCATAGCCTGAGCACTGGTTTTCAGACTCAGATTATTGGAGGCAAGGGCATGTTGGATAATTCAGCAGATATACCATTGTCATGGAGGTCTGTATAGTTCTCTATATGGAAAGCCTCAGTGTATACAGAATAAGATTATGATCATAGAAATTAGAAGACCTCTGACTGCATTTTAAAATGTTTTATTGTGTTTCCTGCATTGCCATATGGGAAAATAAATATGAAAATAAAAACTAATGAAGGTTAACATATTCTATCTTTCAGTGCAGGTTTGTCTTTTTTTTTCCCCTCTCAAGATGTGGTTGCTGGTCACCTGCATCAAATTTTCCAGTGTATTTCATAAAAATAGGAGGTTAGATGATGCAAGTTTTGGTTTTAAATCTGCAAATGCAATTAAGTTGGAGTGACCTGGAAGTATAATTTATTAAATAATTTGAAAGCAATCCTCTGTATAAACCAAATATGACTTATGCTTTGTTCAATAGTTACAAAGTGTAACAAATAGTTTCAAAGTGTAAAGGCAATGGAACAACACAGTAATGTACTTCTTAAGTTGAATATGTAAATTATCAAGAGAAGATATTTATTAGTCCCAGATAGTCCTATTTAGTGAAAAAGCTATTTTCTCTTTCAGTAGCTCTAAAATTAACTTTTATGTGCAGAATCCTGGGCCCAATTCTAGCCAATTTTTTTGTACAGTCACTCAGTTGTATCCAACTGTTTGCACCCTCATGGACTGCAGTACACCAGGCTTCTCTGTCCTTCACTCTCTCCTGGAGTTTGTTCAGACTCATGTCCATTGAGTCAGGGAAGCCATCCAGCCATCCTCCTTCATTGCACCCTTCTCCTCTTGCCTTCAATCTTTCCCAGCATCAGGTCTTTTCCAATGGGCCATCTCTTCGCATCAGGTGGCCAAAGTATTGGAGCTTCAGCTTCAGCATCAGTGCTTCCAATGAATATTCAGCATTGATTTCCTTTAAAATTGGCCTGTTTGATATCCTTGCTGTCCAAGAGACTCTCAAGAGTCTCCTCCAGGACCACTGTTTGAAAGCATCAGTTTTTCAATGCTCAGCCTGCTTTATGGTCCAACTTTCATATCCACACATGACTACTGGAAAAACCACAGTTTTTACTATACGGACCTTTGCAGGCAAAGTGATGTCTCTGCTTTTTAATATGCTGAGTTTGACACTCCATGGCCTGTAACCTGCCATGGTCTTCTTTCTGAATTTCCCAGGCAAGAATACTTGAGTGGGTTCACCATTTGCTTCTCCAGGGGATTTTCCTGACCCAGGAATTGAACCTGTGTCTCCTGCATTGCAGGTGGAATTCTTTACCACTGAGCCACCTTTAAAAGTACCTAGCCAATTTACCAAAATTTAATAAAAATGATATATATTTAATGTGTACAACATCTTACATGTATGATTATTATAGGCAAGGTAGTTAACAGTTCACATACTGTTAGGGAAAATAAACAGTCTTGTTTAGGCTTCAGAGACAAACCAGAGCAGGCATTTGACCTTGATCCTAATCTACCTGGACACTGCCCTGACTACTGTTGTGTGTGCCAGCCACATCTGATGTGAGTGTCTGAAGAGAAACATGATAGATAGATAGATAGATAGGGAGCAGATCTTGGAATTTAAGTCCTTGGAGGAGATCTTTTGAACTGAATTGATGCTTTTGGACTGTGATATTGAAGAAGACTCTTGAGAACCCCTTGGACAGTAAGGAGATCAAACCAGTCAATCCTAAAGGAAAACAACCCTGAATATTCATTGGAGGGACTGATGCTGAATTTGAAGCCCCAATACTTTGTCCACCTAATTGGAAGAGCCAACTCATTGGAAAAGACCCTGACGCTGGGAAAAACTGAAGGCAGGAGGAGAAGGGGATGACAGAGGACGAGATGGTTAGATGACATCTTGGACTCAATGGACATGAGTTTGAGCAAACTCTAGGAAATGGTAAAGGACCAGGAAACCTGGAGTGCTCTGTGCAGTACATGGGGTCACAAACATATAAGACTGAGCGAATGAATAACAACTGGAGGAGGTCTGGCCAACCACTCCCCAGGCTTAGCAATATTCCAAGATTTGCATAACAAAGCAAACAACATTGTAAAAAAAAATAACATAATACCAGAGCTACAGTTTTGTTCACAGATTGATGATGATATCAGCTTGTTTTTTGGGATTATAAATGGGAACCTCGAATTGCAATCTTTGACGCCTCACTCATGGAGCAGAAATGCTGCCTGGGGCCTTTTCCCAATCGGGACTCCGAACGTGCTGTGAAATGAGACTTATCAGTGCTATTTAAGTCTGGATGTTGGTCAAAACCCAATTTTGTGATGTATCCTCTGATCTTTCTATTTCTTTATATATTATATATATATATATATATATATATATATATATATATATATATATATATGTATGTTGAGAGTAAGCTAGATAGTTCTCTAATAAATATTTGTATTATTTATTTATATATAATGAGTGGCTTATTTTGTTAACAGATCCTTTGAGCCTGAGACAAAAGTGAAAACTTTCGGCAAAACACATACCATCTCTTCATATAGTTGTCATATTTTCTTTGTGATGTGTGCACCTGAAATATACACTATTATCACATTTCTGGTATTCTATACAGTATTATTAACTATAGTAATCATGATGAATATTAGATTTCTAGATTTATGCATCCTCCATAACTGTAACTTTGTACTCTTCAGTCAGCATCTCTCCCTTTCCCCCAGCACTGTAGCCCATGATAACTACCATTCTGCTTCTAAGATAATCTCTGCTTCTAGGAATCTGACTCTTTTAGATTCCACATACAAGTGAGACCTTTCAATATTTCTCTTTTTTGTGCTTGATTTATTTCACCTAACATAATATCCTCCGGGTTTATCCATTGTTGTGGCATATGGCCAAAAGTCAAATCTCTGTGGGTGGGCCCACAAATCTGATTATTCAAGATGCAGCCAAGGTAATTCTGATTACTCTTTGAGAAATGCTATTCTAACTATTGTGTGTCCCAGACCTTTTATAATTTTATTCATAAGGCACTTGAAAAGAAAAGCAAACATTCCTGAGTCTTCTAAATGTCTACATTTTCTGACAGATTAGTACATGGGCACAGAGATAGGTAGTTTTCAAGACTACTATTTCTTCCATGATTATTGAGAGGTTAAGACTGATATGATAGTGAAGTTAGAAATCTGCCTACATGGTGAGGTGTGAGGCTCATGAATACAAACCTATCAAAAACATTGTCTCTTCTACATAGGCATAATGCCCAGAAATATGCCTTTATAAATGTATTCTGGTAGATTTAAAGGGATTTTCAATTCCTTTAACAAGTTTTTCATTAAGTGCATACTATGTGTTAGATATTGTTTTAATTCAGACAATCTTGTGATATTCTCTGGAAGGTTGCCTATCTCCACTTCATTTAATTTTTTTTCTGGCATTTTACCTTGTCCTTTCATCTGGGACATAATTTTCTACTTTTTCATGCTGATTAGCTTTCTGTAATGTGGTTTTGGTTTTAGTCACTGTGGGATTGTGGTTCTTCTTGTTTTTCCTATCTGCCCTTTGATGGAGGCTAAGAGGGTTGTGTAAGTTTCCTGAGGGGAGGAACTGGTGGTAGGAAAAACTGGGTTTTCTCTGATGGTCAGGGCCTTGCTCAGTAAAGATTTAATTCAATTATCTGCTGATAGATGGGGCTAGTTTTGTTGTTCTGATAGTTTTTTGGCCTGTGGTGACCCAGCCCTCTGGTCTACAGGCTCTATGGCTAGGTTAACGATGATCTCCAAGAGGGTTTACTCCAAAGGGGACCTTCCCAGACTGCTGCTGCCAGTCTCCTGTCCCTGTGGTGAGCTCCTGCTGACCCACACCTCCACTGGACACCCTCCAACACTAGCAGGTAGTTTTGGTTAGGTCTCCTGTGGAATCACTGCTCCTTTCCTCTGGGTCTTGGTACACACAAGGTTTGTTTGTGCCCTCCAAGGCTGGAGCGTCCTGTTTCCCCGAGTCCTGTGGAAGAATTGTAATCAAATTCCGCTGGGCTCCAAAGTCAGATTCCCTGGGGTTTCCCAGTCCCTTTGTCATGTTTCAGGGCTGGGAAGCTTGACGTGGGGCTCAGAACCTTCACAACAGTGGGAGAACTTCTTTAGTATTTTTGTTCTCCATTTTGTGAGTCACCCACCCAGTTAATATTGGATTTTATTTTACCATGATTACGTCCTTCCTACTGTCTCACTCTGGCTTCTTTCTCTTTGGACATAGGGTAACATTTTTTGGTAGGTTCCAGCATTCTCCTGCTGATGGTTGTTCAACAGCTAGTCTTGATTTTGGTGCTCTTGCAGGAGGTAAGCACACGTCCTTCTACTCCACCATCTTGAACCACAATCTTGTAGTGTTCTCTATCAAAGTGCAAAGATACCTCTGTGAGGACGTATATATATATATATGTGTGTGTGTGTATACATCTATATCACTGTGTTGTATATCAGAAATTAGAGCATTGTAAATTAACCATACTTCTGTAAAAAGATACATTTTAAAATAGATACCTGTGTAAACACATATATAATCTGTATCAACTAGTAGGGAATGATAATAATGAACACCTACTGAACTCTTTATTATATGTGACTGACTCTTCAAAGTGCTTTATATATATTAATTTTCCCAATAATCTTATTTTGGGTAATATTATTATCACCATTTTATAGAAGAAAAAACAGGATTGCAGAAAGTTTAAATAATTTGTCTAAAACTATATTGCTAGTAAATGGCAGAGCAAATATTCAAATATAAAATGCCTGTCACATCAGCCTCACCTTTTAATTACTGTACTAGACTAAGGTAATCAAATATCTTCTTTCTAGAGCTGTGAATATGGCGCTAAAGAAATAAGATAAATTTGTAATTGTGTTTGAGGTGGAGGAAGAAAAAAAGGCACAGAGAGACAAAAAAATAGGAAGTAGAAGGGCATAAAATCTAAGCTTTGTTTTCTCCATCACCTTGATGGTTCTTTTTGTGGAATCAGGAGTCTGCCTTTTTATAAAACAATGAGAATACTTATCCCTCAAATTTATATAGCACTTAGTTTATAAACCCTTTCCATATCTTTGCTTTCATTTGAAAGTCATGATTCTATAAAGTATGCAGGGTTGGCATAATTATCTCTGTAGATGAAAAAAATGACATACAAAAAGAATAAATCCCACAGTTACCAGTTCTAACCCAATGATTTTTTCTTTTTAAGATTTATTTACTTATTTATTTGGCTGAACTGATTATTAGTTGTGGCACACAGGATCTTTAGTTTCTGCATGCAGACTCTTAGTTGCAGCATGTGAAATCTAGTTGCCTGGTCAGGGATCAAACCCAGGTGTCCTGTATTGGGAGTGCAGGCCTTAGCTGCCAGACCACCAGTGAAGCCCCTAAACTAATTCTTTAGATTTTTGTCTGATTTTTGTAAATCCCTTGACATATTTACTATAATTTTAATTCCATACAGACAGGAAAAAGTGAGATAAAAGGTTGGTAGGAAAGAAACACTAAATTTGATTTTTTTTCTCCTGTCAGCCTTACCAATAAATTATGACTGGGAAGCAGGAGAGAAAGCATAAATATAACATATGGTATTACCTGAAATCATACCATTCCTTAGATGCTATCAAGAATAGCTAGGCTTCATGCTTTCCTGGGAATTTATATAAAACATTCTTATTTCCATTTTCATAGCACTTGCATGCCTGGTTTATCTTCAGTTGGTTCTGAGGAGAATATTTAAAAAATTAAAATGAAATAGAATTCATGCTTCATGAGTTCTGGTACCCCACATGTGAGCATGAAAGTGTCAGCACTTAGGGGAAAGCTAGGGAAACATGCAAACCTGTACAGCTGAAGACGGGTTCTGGATGGAAGGATAATATTTATAAAGAAAGACCATGCAGAGAAAGAATAATTTTTATCAATTTCCAGTAGATAAGTGAAATGCTTCTGTCTCAGGAGGGAGTTATTCAAATTAACAATTAATACCACTGAACAAAATTATATAGTATTCTTAAGACAATATTGACCCTAGAATTTTCCATATGCTGAGAAAATTTACATTCCAAAAGCTCCTATAGATGCAGGAAGCAATAATCACCAGTTTGAGAGTTGTGAATATATTCTAAATGTGATAATATTGGAATGGAAATGAATAAAAGAAAGTGTATATCTTTAGACTTACTAAACTAATGCTTAGGGATTCAAGAAGGGTCCCAGACAACTTCCCAATCTAGTATTTCCTCATATCCCACTATTTGAGGAAGTATATTCAAACTGCACCACCCTTGTCTCTCAAAGTGGTGGTCATTCCAAATTTATTGTCATATAAAAAAAAAAAAAATCTGTTGATTAAGCACCGACTATTGGCAGAGCCAAAGAATGCTCAAACTACCACACAATTGCACTCATCTCATGTGCTAGTAAAGTAATGCTCAAAATTTTCCAAGCCAGGCTTCAGCAATACGTGAACCATGAACTTCCTGATGTTCAAGCTGGTTTAGAAAAGGCAGAGGAACCAGAGATCAAATTGCCAACATCCACTGGATCATGTAAAAAGCAAGAAAGTTCCAGAAAAACATCTATTTCTGCTTTATTGACTATGCCAAAGCCTTTGACTGTGTGGATCACAATAAACTGTGGAAAATTCTTCAAGAGATGGGAATACCAGACCAACTGACCTGCCTCTTGAGAAATCTGTATGCAGGTCAGGAAGCAACAGTTAGAACTGGACATGGAACAACAGACTGGTTCCAAATAGGAAAAAGGAGTATGTCAAGGCTGTATATTGTCACCCTGCTTATTTAACTTATATGCATAGTACATCATGAGAAACGCTGGGCTGGAAGAAACACAAGCTGGAATCAAGATTGCCAGGAGAAATATCAATAACCTCAGATATTCAGATGACACCACACTTATGGCAGAAAGTGAAAAGGAAGTAAAAAGCCTCTTGATGAAGGTGAAAGTGGAGAGTGAAAAAGTTGGCTTAAAGGTCAACATTCAGAAAAGGAAGATCATGGCATCTGGTCCCATCACTTCATGGGAAATAGATGGGGAAACAGTGTCAGACTTTATTTTTTTGGGCTCCAAAATCACTGCAGATTGTGACTGCAGCCATGAAATTAAAAGACGCTTGCTCCTTGGAAGGAAAGTTATGACCAACCTAGATAGCATATTCAAAAGCAGAGACATTACTTTGCCAACAAAGATCCATCTAGTCAAGGCTATGGTTTTTCCTGTAGTCATGTGTGGATGTGAGAGTTGGACTGTGAAAAAGGCTGAGTGCTGAAGAATTGATGCTTTTGAACTGTGGTGTTGGAGAAGACTCTTGAGAGTCCCTTGGACTGCAAGGAGATCCAACCAGTCTATTCTGAAGGACATCACCTCTGGGATTTCTTTGGAGGGAATGATGCTGAAGGTGAAACTCCAGTACTTTGGCCACCTCATGCGAAGAGTTGACTCATTGGAAAAGACCCTGATGCTGGGAAATATTGAAGGCAGGAGGAGAAGGGGACGACAGAGGATGAGGTGGCTGGATGGCATCACTGACTCGATGGACGTGAGTCTGCGTGAACTCCGGGAGTTGGTGATGGACAGGGAGGCCTGGCGTGCTGCAATTCATGGGGTCGCAAAGAGTTGGACACAACTGAGTGACTGAACTGAACTGAACTGATTGGCAGAGTCCTGTGTTGATTTAGCAATAATGCAACAGGAAGTATCCCTCATACTGGTTCTCATGCCTACAGGCCTAGGATGGGAGACTAAATTTTAAAAGAAGAGCTGCTATATCAAACTGTCTAAAACATTCAGACATAAAACACTACAGAACAAAGTATTACTTAAATGCACTGAGAGCTCCAGAGAAAACGGCATTATAGAAAGTGTAATTGCATCACCAAAATTACAGCTCTAGGGGTAAAAGTAATTTAAACCAGATAACGTCCAGCAGGAGCCATCATGGTCATGGACCTATGTGCAGGAAAAAGACACCTTGAGTAAATTTCACAGTGTAATATTTAGTTATTAGCAAAGGCCTCCGGACATGTTTATACTGGGTACTTATTTGTTCTGGAGAGAGCTGTTAAAAAAAGTTTTAGAGGTTATGTACTAGCAGAAATGGTGAGACTCACAGAAATATACTCCATTGTTATCACTATTTATATTTTTGGCTGTACTTATTCTTTTTTTTGTTGTACACATTTTCTCTTGTGGAACAAAGACTTCTCTTACTGTGGAGCAATGACTTCTCTTGTTGCAGAGCACAGGATCTAGAGCATGTAGTCTCTCTAGTCATGATATTTGGGCTTAGTTGCCCTGCAGCATGTGTGATATTAGTTCCCTGATAAGGAACCAAACCCACAATCCCTGCATTGGAAAGTAGATTCTTAACCACTGAACCATATAACTTTTATCCTTTATGGTCTGAGGAAAGATATATTTCTGGGAAATTGACAATCTGTCACCAAGTCCTCATGATGTGTCTTTGGTAGCTTCTGCCATGTCTGTCTTTTCTTTTCTGCAGTAGAAATAGAAATTCAGGCCTTCTTCAACTTTGACTCAGAACACGATAGTGAAAGTGGAAGTGAAAGTTGCTCAGTCGTGCCCAACTCTTTGAGACCCCATGGACTACACATTCCATGGAATTCTCCAGGCCGGAATACTGGAGTGGGTAGCTTTTCCCTTCTCCAAGGGATCTTCCTAACCCAGGGATTGAACTGGGGTCTCCTGCATTGCAGGTGGATTCTTTACCACTTGAGCTATCAGGGAAACCAGAACACTATAACAAGCTATCAACTAGCTTTTCTCCATTCTGTCTTCTCTTGATCCCATCATTTTCAACATTTTCAGCTCAGAGATTTAATTGCTCCTCTCTAATTAGTGGAGAAAATCAAATTGAACATAAGTTGAAATATGAAACAATTTTTAGTCTTGCCTTTTTAGTATTATCTCCCACAAATATAAATATGCAACCCTGTTGCATAATTGTTCACGTTCTACTGGAAACTATCTTTTCCTTGAATTAGCACTGTTCAGAAGCACCAACTTCATCTTATGGCTTCTGCTTGCTTGTTTCCACTGTTGGCTCCTCATTATTATTCCCTATTTGTGGACATCGAGTCTTTAATTTTACCTCAAAAAGGTAATTTGAAGGCTTCAGACAGAAACTTTTCTTCCATACATTTAACAGTAAAGTACACAGTAATACACATTAATAATAATGTACACTTAAACATGTGTTAAGAAAGTAAAAAAAATAAATAAAATAAAATAAACTTTTCTTTAACATCCTGCTATCAAATATTTCAACATTCTTGCAGCTGCATTCATCCTTTTTTTATGTGTATTACATTATACACACAGGAGAGTTTAAGAGCTCTTCTGTCAGGTCCATTCCTCTATGTTACAAATTCTATTTTTTCCACATTCTCAGGAATATTATACCAAAGATGTTTCCCTCCTGTATTCTTTAACCACCCTTTCTCTAGGCTTCACAATGTATAATAGCTTTAAAAATGCTCTGCTAAAATGTATAAAATGTTTTTCCTCTTCTTGATCTTGTATATTCAGCTTCTCTCTCTTGATTGTACCTTTCTCATAAACATTTCCATATGCTTCCATTATTTTTTAATAAGCAAACAAACAAAAGATAAAGCCTCACCACCACCCTGTGGACCTGACTCTTCACTTCCACCGGACATGAGTAAGACTGAATAAAATTGTTTAATTTGGGGCTAGTCAGCACCTCACTTTTCCTCTATCTCTGGTGTCAGAAGGTCCAACAAGAAATTGAATGTAACTCACAATAAAAAGTTGAATTGGGAAATATACAAAAAAATATGAACAGCCATTTTACTGAAGGGATATAGAGATGGAAAGTAAGCATATGATAAGATATTAAAAATCATCAGTAACTAGGGACACACAAATTAAAACCCATGAGGATAATGGAGGTGAATAGGATGGCAGGAAGAATCTTTATGGTGATAGGATTTTTCTGTATTTTGACTGTGTATGCTTATATATTTATCAATAAGCATATTCATATCCAGATATTGTCCCTTCACAAATTTTGGGAAAAAAAACGTATGTATTTGTAGTCTCATTTTCCTCATGTTACACTCAATTCTTAACTAATCTATCTTTTACCATTCTTATACAACCACTTCAACCTTCTCAAGTAAAGGTAAATTTTAAAGGCTTAAATTGACATCTGCATTACCACCATAATTACTGGACAAAGGGGGCTCTTCACTTCAGAGGTCTTGATATCATAAATGCATTCAAAAATATTAATAAATCATGGGTGTTTTTGTAGACTGCAGGCTCCTCTGTCCATGGGATTCTCCAGGCATGAATACTAAAGTGGGTAGCCATTTCTTTTTACAGGGGATCTTCTGGACCCACAGATCAAATCCAGATCTCCTGCATTGCAAACAAATTCTTTACCATCTGAGCCAACAGGGTAATCCTGGGTTTCTATATATTAATAAGGAAATAACAGAGGGATTTTTAAAAAATCTCTCTTAAAATTATATAAAACAATAAAATATATGACAAGGATATTAACCAAGGAAGTTAAAGTCTTATAGGTGAAAACTATATAATATTGATGAAAGAAATTGAACAAAATATGAAGAATAAAAAGATATCCTGTACTTGTGGATCAGAAGAACTAGTATTGTTAAAATGGCCACAATATCCTGAACAAGCTACAAATTTAATGCAATCCCTATCAAAAATACCCATGACGTTATTTATAGAACTAGAAGAAATACTAATAAATTTGTATGAAATTGAAAAGAATCCAAATTGTGAAAGCAATTTCGATTAAAAAAAAAAAAAAAAGAAAATTGAGCTATAATACTATCAGCCTTCAGGCTATACTACAAAGCTACAGTAATCAAAACAGCATAGTATTGTCACAAAATGAGGCACAGAGATCAATGGAACAGAATAGAGAGCTCATAAATAGACCCATGCACATATAATCAATTAATGTACTTAAAGGAGGCAAAATATACAAAGAACATTCTCTTCAATAAATGGTACTGGGAAAACTGGACAGTGACATGTAAAACAAATAAATTAGAACATTTTATGAAACCATACTTAAAAATAAACTCAAAATAGATTAAACACTTAAATAAAAGACCTGAAAATCAGAAAACTCCTAGAAGAGAACTAGGTAGAAGATTATTTGACCTAATGTGTAGTGATATTTTTGGAATCTGTTTCCTAAAGCAAAACAAATAACAAAAATAAATAAATGGACCTAATTAAACTTGAAAGATTTTGCATAACAAAGGAAGCTATAAACAAAACAAAAAGACAATCTGCAAAATGCAACAAAATATTTGCAAACTATATGAGCAACAAGGGGTTAATAATCACAATATATAAACAGCTAACAAAACTCAATATCAATATCCAAAAGACAAAACACCCAACAGGGAAATGAAAAGATGTTCAACATTGCCAATTATTAGAGAAATGCAAATAAAAATAATGAAATGTTCCCTGGCACTTGTCAATGTTGCTATCACAAAAAGTCCACAAATAACAAATGTTGGAGAGGATATGGAGAACAGGAAACACTTTTACACTGGTGCTTGCAATGTAAATAGATGCAACCACTATGGAAACCAGTATGGATGATTATCAAAAACTTGAAGTAAGATAGTTGGAGAAGATGGTGAAGGAGTAAGATGGAGAGATCACCTGCCTTCCCAAAAATCAGAGATTCATTAGAATATGGAACAACACCTTCAGAACAACTTCTGAATGACAGCAGAACATCCAAAACTTCTCAAAAGGCAAGCCAATTTCTTTAGAACAATGTAGGACAAAAGATAAAGACATAAAAAGAGACAAAGGATTTCAGGACTATGGCTTGTGAGAGGGAGAGGTGAGAGTAGTGAGGGAAGAAATGATTCTATGCACTAGGAAACCCCTTCATTGGTGGAGCTAGGGGGAACTATAGAACCTCAGAGTGTCATGCAACAGAGTAGATTCAGAGGGCAAAACAGAAAATTCACCACAGAAATTGTTGCTAAACAGCATTTCTCAGCCTATAAGCAACTCACAAGCCTCAGCTGGCATGAGGTAGGGTGGGGTGTTAAGGTGAGGAGCTGATAGAAGGAGCACAAAAGTCTTGGCATGCAACAGAGAGTGGGGTGGGATGCTGAGGCTCTGGCAGCATCCTAGGGAGAGGTCAGGGACTGGCAGCTGTGAGGAAACACTGCAAGGGCTACTTTGACACAGCTGCAGAATTAGACATGACTGACATTGCTAAAGTAGAAGGTGCCTGAGACAGCAGAAAAAAAAACACAAAAAACAAACAAACAACAAAAAAAAAAAAAACCCACTACTGATGCAGTCACAACCCCAGAGGTAGCAGCTACCACCAGGCTGTGGGCAGGCATATATTACTATCCACACCTTGCTGTGAACTTAAATAGCTTGGCTCTTCCTAGGGTCCTATTGCAGAGAGGAAACCAATTTTTATTCCATGTTGGAAACTTTTACTTTGACTTGCTATTTCTTACTTTTGTGTTTATAATAATACTTAATAGCTTGACTCAGAGGATCCTGCCCCTCTGCCTGACTGTAAACTAAACTGCCTTTGTTCAGATCATAGAAAGATAATCTGACTCTGCCCGCCTCTGAATAGAACTGATTAACACATTCCTTCCATAAGCTGGTCATTCCATTGGAGACATTTTGCAAGAATGAAGACCCTTTCACTTTAATTCCCCACTGAGTCTTTCCAATCTATTCTGCCTTTTGACTTTAGTTCTTCATTGCTTATTTCTTTGGTACTTTACAAAAGAACCTGGCATCCACACCCCGGCAAGATGGTTATTTTGAGGCACTAGCCTGCCATCTTCTCAGTCATCCAGCTCCCCAAATAAAGTCCCTTCCTTGTTGTGACCCCTAGTCTCTTGGATTTATCGGCCAATATGCAGCAAGCTGAGTGAGATGGGTGGTTGTTGTTCAGTCACTCAGTCATGTCCAACTCTTTGTGATTCCATGGACTGCAGCATGCCAAGCTTCCTTGCCCTTCATTCTACCCTGGAGTTTGCTCAAACTTATGTTTATCGAGTCAATGGTGCCATCCAACCATCTCATCCTCTGTTGCCCTTTGCTCCTCCTGCCCTCAGTCTTTCCCAGCATCAGAGTATGTTCCAATATGTTGGCACTTAGCATCATGTGGCCAAAGTATTGGGGCTTCAGCTTCAGCATCAGTCTTTCCAATGAATATTCAGGGTTGATTTCCTTTAGAATTGACTGGTTTGATTTCCTTGCTGTCCAAGGGACTATCAAGAGTCTTCTTCAGAACTAGTGTGAAAGCACCAATTTTTCAGTGCTCATCCTTCTTTGTTGTCCAACTCTCATATCTGTAAATTACTATTGGAAAAAACATGACTACTGGAAAATGTCAGTTTTCGTTACAATCCCCAAAAAGGACAATGCAACAAAATGATCAAAATACCACACAATTGCACTCACTTCACTTGCTAGCAAGGTAATACTCAAAATCCTTCAAGCTGAGCTTCAACAGTGTGTGGACTGAGAGCCTCCAGATGTACAAGCTGAAATTAGAAAGAGCAGAGGAACCTGAGATAAAATTCCCAACATCCCATTGGCTCATAGGAAAAACAAGAGAATTTCAGAAAACAACATCTGCTGCTGCTTAATTGACTACACTAAAGCTTTTGACTATGTGGATCATGACAAACTATGGGAAAATTTTAAAGAGATGGGAGCACCAGACAACTTTGTCTGCCTTGTCTGCAGATGGTGACTGCAGCCATGAAATTAAAAGACACTTACTCCTTGGAAGGTAAGTTATGACCAACCTAGATAGCATATTTAAAAGCAGAGACATTATTTTGCCAATGAAGGTCCATCTAGTCAAGGCTATGGTTTTTTCCAGTGGTCATGTATGGAAATGAGAGTTGGACTGTGAAGAAAGCTGAGCACCGAAGAATTGATGCTTTTGAACTGCGGTGTTGGAGAAGATTCTTGAGAGTCTCTTGAACTGCTAGGAGATCCAACCAGTCTATTCTGAAGGAGATCAGCCCTGGGATTTCTTTGGAGGGAATGATCCTGAAGCTGAAACTCCAGTACTTTGGCCACCTCATGCGAAGAGTTGACTCATTGAAAAAGACTCTGATGCTGGGAGGGATTGGGGGCAGGAGGACAAGGGGATGACAGAGAATGAGATGACTGGATGGCATCACTGACTTGATGGACGTGAGTTTGAGTGAACTCCCAGAGTTGGTGATGGACAGGGAAGCCTGGCGTGCTGCAATTCATGGGGTCACAGAGAGTTGGACATGACTGAGCGACTGAACTGAACTGAAGGGGACCTGACCTTCCACACAACTAAAAACCAAGGAATAACTTTACAGTTAGCCTTTAGTATTCACAGTTCTACATTCATGGACCCAACCAACTCATCGATGTATAGTACTGCAGTATGTACTTAGTGAAAAAAAAAAAAAAATGTATAAGTGGATCCAAGCAGTTCAAACCCATATAGTTCAAGGGCCCACTGTAGAGGTCTTTAATTTCCTTCATTAAATGTATTCCTAAGAAATAAATTTTTCAGTGTTGATTTTATTTTAATGTTAGCTGTAGGTTCGTGGTATATAGCTTTTGTTATGTTGATGTATCTTCTTTCAATACTCAATTTATTGGGTTTTAGTAAAAAAAAAAAGTAAAACATATGATTTTTATCTTTCATTCCATTAACAGGGTATATCACATTTTTGATTTGTGTATATTGAAGCATATACTTCCATTTCAGGCAAAAACTCCACTTTTTCAAGGTGTGTAATCCATTTGACTTACTTAACTCACATGCAGAGTACATCATGACAAACACTTAGCTGGATGAAACACAAGCTGGAATCAAAATTGCTGGGAGAAATGTCAATAACTTCAGATATGCAGATGACACCAACCCTTATGGCAAAAAGTGAAGAAGAACTAAAGAGCCTCTTGATGAAAGTGAAAGAGGAGAGTGAAAAAGTTGGCTTAAAACTCAATATTCAAAAAATTAAGATGATGGCATCTGGTCTCAACACTTGATGGAAAATAGATGGAGAAACAGTGGAAACAGTGGCTCATTTTATTTTTGTGGGACTCCAAAATCACTGCAGATGGTGATTGCAGCCATGAAATTAAAAGATGCTTACTCCTTGGAAGGAAAGTTATGACCAAACTAGACAGCATATTAAAAAGCAAAGACATTACTTTGTCAACAAAGTTCCATCTAGTCAAGGTATTGTTTTTCCAGTGGTCATGTATGGATGTAAGAGTGGACTATAAAGAAAGCTGAGCGTAGAAGAATTGATGCTTTTGAGGAGGATATAGGGAGTCTACCTGAAAAAGAATTCAGAATGTTGACAGCAAAGATGATCCAAAATCTCAAAAACAAAATGGAGCTACAGATAAATTGACTAGAGACAAGGATTGAGAAGATGCAAGAAATGTTTAACAAGGACCTAGAAGAGATAAAGAAAATAAAGAAAAGTCAATCAATAATGAACAATGCAATAATTGAGGTGAAAAGCATTCTGGAAGGAACCAACAATAGAATAATTGGGGCATAAGAGTGGATAAGTGAGGTGGAAGATAGAATCTTAGGAATAAATGAAGCAGAGGGGGAAAAAAGAAAAAAAAAAATGAACTAAAGAAATGAGGACCGCCTCAGAGATTTCCGGGACAATGTTAAATGCTCCAACGTTCAAATTATAAGTGTCCCAGAAGAAGAAGACCAAAAGAAAGGGAATGAGAAAAAAAAAATTGAGATAATTTAGGAAAGTTTTTGACTATTATTTCCTCAAGCACAAAAAGCCAAGTTCAAGAACCCCAGAGAGTCCCAAACAGGATAAACCCAAGGGGAAACACTCCAAGACACATAATAATCAGACTACCTATCTCCTCCTCTTTCATTTGGCTTGGTCGGTTTTTATCATATTCCTTCACCTGATGAATATTCATCTGGCTTTTCATTTTGTTTAGATTGTTGTGCTTGGGGTGACCTTTTGGCAGGCTAGACTTTTGTGGTTCCTCTCAATTGTGGAGTCCACTTCTATGAGTGGGATTTGACCAGTGGCTTTTCAAGGTTTCCTGGTTGGGAGAACTTGTGTCTGTGATATCATGGGTAGAGTTGGATGTCTTCTTTCTGGATTGCAATGGAATGTCCAGTAGTTAGTTTTGGGGGTCTATGGGTTTGCATGGCTTAGGGCGGCCCATCTTTTAATGTTCATGTTTCTGTTTTGCTGGAGAATTAGAGTGATGTGTCTTGCACTGGAACTTGTTAGTTCTTGGGTGGACCTTGATTTCAGTGTAGTGTGGAGAATTTTCTGTGAGCTCTTGTCTGTTAATGTTCCCTGGGTCAGGAGTTCTGTGTTGTTCCAAAGTTCTGGAGTTAAGCCCCCTTCCTCTGAGTTTTGGTCCTTCTCTTACAGTAGCATCAAGACTTCTCCCCTCATACAGCACAGAAGAAAAAATCCCTAGGTTAATGGTGAAACAACTCTCCACAGACAGGAACACCCAGAGAGATTCACAGAGTTATATATAAAAGAGAAGAAGAGAGGAGAGAGACAGTGGTGACCACAAGGAAAAAAAGGGAGAATCAAAAAGGGAGAAAGCAATCAAGCCAGTAATCAAATCCCTAAATGAAATGGATATTGAAGAGTAAAAGTTATAAAATTGATAACAAATATCAAAAAGCAAAGATTGAAAACCTAGGCTAGAGGTTAGACTCTCTAAAATACAATATAACAACAACAACAACAAAAAAAACATTGATCACAAAAAGCCACACATTTATATATGGCTTCCCTTGTGGCTCAGATGGTAAAGCATCTGCCTACAATGCGGGAGACCCGGGTTCAATCCCTGGGTTGGGAAGCTTTCCTGGAGAAGGAAATGACAACCCACTCCAGTACTTTTGCCTGGAAAATCCCATGGACGGAGAAGCCTGGTAGACTACAGTCCATGGGGTCACAGAGTTGGACACAACTGAGCGACCTATGGAATTTGTTTTAAAAACTAGTTTTTTTTGTTTGTTTGTTTTTAAGTTAATCAGTCAGTTCAGTTGATCAGTCGTGTCTAACTCTTTCTGACCCCATGGACTGCAGAATGCCAGGCTTCCCTATCCGTCACCAACTCTTGGAACTTCCTTAAACCCATATCCATCAAGTTGGTGATGCCATCCAAACATCTCATTGTCTGAATAGCCTTTCTCTTCCTGTCTTCAATCTTTCACAGCATCAGAGTCTTTTCCAATGAATCAGCTCTTTGCATCATGTGGCCAAAGTATTGGAGCTTCAGCTTCAGCATCAGTCTTCCCAGTGTATATTCAGGACTGATTTCCTTTAGGATTGACTGGTTTGATCTCTCTGCAGTCCAAGGGACTCTCAAGAGCCTTCTCCAACAACACAGTTCAAAAGCATCGATTCTTCAGTGCTTAGCTTTCTTTATACTCCAACTCTTACATCCATACAAGACTATTGGAAAACAAACAAACAAACAAACATAGCTTTGTCTAGATGAACATTTGTTAGCAAAGTAACGTCTTTACTTTTTTAATACACTGTCTAGCTTGGTCATAACTTTTCTCCCAAGGAGCAAGTGTCTTTTAATTTCATGGCTGCAGTCACCATCTGCAGTGATTTTGGAGCTCAAAAAAAAATAAAGTATCAGTGTTTCCATTGTTTCACCATGTATTTGTCATGAAGTGATGGAATGGATGCCATGACCTTAGTTTTTGGAATGTTGAGTTTTAAGCCAACTTTTTCACTCTCCTCTTTCACTTTCATCAAGAGGCTCTTTAGTTCTTCTTTTCTTTCTGCCTTAAGGGTGGTGACATCTGCATATCTGAGGTTATTGACATTTCCCCCCAGCAATCTTGATTCCAGCTTGTGATTCATCCAGCCTGGCATTTTGCATGATGTACTCTGTACATAAGTTAAATAAGCAGAGTGATAATATACAGCCTTGATATACTACACCTTTCCCAATTTGGTAATAGTCTGTTGTTCCATTTCTGTTTCTAACTGTTGCTTCTCGACCTGCATGTGAATTTCTTAGGAGTCAGTTAAGGTGATCTGGTATTCCCATCTCTTTAAGACTTTTTCAGTTTGTTTGGTTTTTCAGTTTTGTTTTTCAGTTTGTTGTGATCCACAGTCAAAGGCTTTGTCATAGTCAATAAAACAGAAGTAGATGTTTATCTGGAACTCTTTTGAAAGATAATAGTAGACTATAAAAATGAAAGTTAAAGGAGTAATAACAATTAAAAAATTTTAAAGTGATAATAGTAAAAAATATCTAGGAATTTTTCTGGAGCTGTTGTGGGCAGCGTGTGGTCAGTTCAGTGTCAGATAGTCCCTTGTTCTGGCTTGTATTTGTTCTCAAGGTCTATAGTTGCCCCTCACATGCATAGTCTCAGCATTACCTCTGTCACATATGTCCCTCCCAGAGTGGTCCCGCCTTCTTTATTTATTTTGGCTTCCTCTGCTTGAAAGTCTATTCAGTATCTAATATCCAACCTGACAGAAGGGGGTGAAGGTGGCCATGTATTTAGGCTCACTTGTTCAGTTGTTCTGTGGGGATGGAGGGACACTGCAAACAAATACCACTGGCATGTGTGGGGAGTGCTCACAGTGGATGGACCACACTGAGTTTGTCACAGTCCAAGCCAGCATGTACTTCCCAGCTCCACACTGCTCAGGCTCCAGTGTGCTCTGCAAGGACACTTTCCCAAGTATGCCCTGTGATTTTGCACTTCCGAAGTCTAAGCCACTTAGGTTCTCGTGTACCCCACAAGGGCACAGAACCCAGGTGGCCTGTGCATTTTGTTCCCTTCCCAGGTCCAAACCACTCAGGTGACCAAGAGCTTGGAGAGTGCACAGTCCCAGGTGGGCCATGCATCTTATGCAATTCCCTGGCCCTGGCTGCTTGGTTTTCTGGGTGTGCCATGAGGGAACAGTCACAGGTGTGCCATGTGTCTCCTCTTGGGAGCTGATCTCAGGCTGTGACACTCCTGGCAGACGTGAACCATCCAGGATACAAGGAATACATAGTTAGCAATTAGCAATCTGCTCACAGTTTGGTGGAAGATGTGGTCTCTGTGGCTGAGACTGCAGCAGCCTCTTGTGTTATGGCTCTGGCTTTCACACACCTGACTCTCTCTTTCTGGGGAGGGAGGGCCCAAAATGGCAACCAGCTTTCTTTCCTTTGGTTTTTGCTAGGGCACAAACCTTTGTTCTGTGTGTGTGCCAGGGTTCACTATGTGACATTAGAGTCTTTTACTGGAACCCTAAGGCCTGATGACACAGCTGACACTTCCTTGTCCAGCCCCAGATGCAAGCATCTGAGCAAATTCTCCAGTGGTTGCTGTGGTTAGGCACATATTGAGAGGGTAACAGGCAGAAAGGCTAGGGGGTCTCCAAACAGAGGAAATAGGCTGCAAGTGTCAGACGTTGTTTTATCTCTCTCTTAAGTGGCATGAGGAAACAAATTACAAGTGTCATTTTTTTTTCCCCTTCTCTATACAAAATTAAAAGGAGGTGTCGTTTAAAATTCTATGTTGTCATGGTGACACATGATTCCACCTGAACTTAACTTTTCTCACATCGTGAGCTAAGCAAAGCATTTTTCCTATCAAAATGTTTTTCTTAAACTATGTTAATCAACTATGTATTTACTCCGAATGAGAGTGAAAATCACTCAGTCGTGTCCAACTCTTTGTGACCCAATGGACTATACAATCAATGGAATTATCCAGGCAGGAACACTGGAGTAGGTAGCCTTTCCCTCCTTCAGGGGACCTTCTCAACTCAGGGATTTAACCCAGGTACTGTGTGAATCTCAATAAACTGTGGAAAATTCGGAAAGAGATGGGAATACCAGATCACCTGACCGGCCTCTTAAGAAACTTATATGCAGGTCAGGAAGCAACAGTTAGAACTGGACATGGAACAACAGACTGGTTCCAAATAGGAAAAGGAGTACTTCAAGGCTGTATATTTTCACCCTGCTTATTTAACTTATATGCAGAGTACATTATGAGAAACCCAGGGCTGGAAGAAGCACAAGTTGGAATCAAGATTGCTGGGAGAAATATCAGTAACCTCAGATATGCAGATGACACCACCCTTATGACAGAAAGTGAAGAGAAACTAAAAAGCCTCTTGATGAAAGTGAAAGAGGAGAGTGAAAAAGTTGGCTTAAAGCTCAACATTCAGAAAACGAAGATCATGGTATGTGGTCTGATTACTTCATGGGAAATAGATGGGGAAACAGTGGAAGCAGTGTCAGACTTTATTTATTTTTTTTTTGGGGGGGGGGGGCTCCAAAATCACTGCAGATGGTGACTGCAGTCATGAAATTAAAAGACTCTTACTCCTTGGAAGGAAAGTTATGACCAATCTAGATAGCATTTTCAAAAGCAGAGATACTACTTTGCCAACAAAGGTTTGTGTAGTCAAGGCTATGGTTTTTCCAGTAGCCATGTATGGATGTGAGAGTTTGGACTGTGAAGAAAGGTGAGCGCTTAAGAATTGATGCTTTTGAACTGTGGTGTTGGAGAAGACTCTTGAGAGTCCCTTGGACTACAAGGAGATCCAACCAGTCTATTCTATAGGAGATCAGTCCTGGGTGTTCTTTGGAAGGAATGATGCTAAAGCTGAAACTCCAGTACTTTGGCCACCTCATGAGAAGAGTTGACTCATTGGAAAAGACTCTGATGCGGGGAGGGATTGGGGGGCAGGAGGAGAAGGGGACGACAGAGGATGAGATGACTGGATGGCATCACTGACTCAATGGACATGAGTTTGAGTGCAGTCCGGGATTTGATGATGGACAGGGAGGCCTGGCGTTCTGCAATTCATGGGGTCGCAGAGTCATAAACAACTGAGCAACTGAACTGAACTGAATCTACGCTAATGCATTTGCTTGGAACTCTGCCTTTCTTTGAGATTCATGTCAATCGTTTTATTGCCTGGGATGACTCACCTTACTATATGTTATCTCAAAATACACGTTGTGGGTGAGGGACCTGGTGCCACTCTGAGTTTTGATAGTTTTCCTTTCTGTAATTAGCACCCTACTAATAGATGCAGAACTTCCTGTTAAAGACAAGCAGGGGGTCACTCTTTCTGCCCCCTTCTGATGTCTATGTCAGAATCTTTCTCTACCTCTTTTATACTTCAATAAAACTTTATTACACAAAAGCTCTGAGTGATCAAGCCTCGTCACTGGCACCAGATTGAATTGCTTTCCTCCGGAGGCCAAGAATCCTGGTGTCTTTCACGACTCAGCAACAGCCTTACAATATTCTGTGTCTGTTTGTTTTCCTAGTAATGTTTCTCTCTGAGATGCCAAAGCATCCGACAGACACACTTGTGAGAGCGTTTCCTACTGTGTGAAAAATTCGCTTCCTTCATAACTCCCTCCAGAGTATGGGTCTCTGTCCCTAAATCTTTTGTCTCTGTTTTCATCATTTATATTTTGTTCTACCTCCTTTTGAAGATATCGGGCTGCCTTTCTGGGTGCCTTTTGTCTTCCACCAGTGTTCAGAAGTTGTTTTGTGGAAGTTGCTCAACATTCAACTTATCTTTAAATGAATTTATGGGAGAGAACGTTGTTTCCCTGTCCTATTCCTCTGCCATCTTAGAACGGCCCCCCTTTTTCCTTTTTTTTCCCCCAATTTAATTTAATTATCTGTGTTTTAGTTATATTGGTATATTTTAAACCATTGTTTTAAAGTCTTTGTCTAGTGTCTCAAAAAAGTGTGCTTTTTTAGGGGAAGTTTCTGTATATTTATTTTACTTCTTTGAATGATCCACATTTTACTGTTTTTATTGGGAACATTTGTTGAAATTTGTAACAAATTATCCTAGTCTTTGTAAGATAATTGCTTCATTAATCAGCCTGGCATGAAAAATTTCTCAGATATTATCTAGGAAAACATTTTCTTGGTCCTGTGTGTGTGTTTCCCTCAATCCCCTCTCCTCATATATAGAATTACTTTTAAACTTCTTACTTTCCCTAAGTGTCTCTTTTCTGCTTCTTTTTGAAGTCAAGTATTTTATTCCATTTCTTAGCATTTAGTACTCTGCCAACAAGCTTCTACTTGTCTGTATTCGCCCTGAAGCTTTCACATGTTGTAGCACTCAGTACTGCTTTCTGTGGGCTTTATAAACCTTATATCTGAGCAATGCAAAGCCATCCCCATCTGAACTCTGTGTCAGTTTAGTCAGAATTTTGTCCCCATGGGAGCTTTCAAACAGCCTAAAATACTGCAAACATGTTCCACTCTTTTTCCATCCAGAAGGAGAAATCAGGAATTGGGAAGCTTCCTCCTAATTGCACATCATGGAAAGGGTGGCTCAAAATTGAAGAAAAATGTTATGGTTTTTTTTAGTATTTTGACTGTAGATTTTTACTGATTTAGTATTTTGTTGTTTTTGTTGCTCCAGATCCTTGATTGATTTCTAGAACTAGAAAAAAAAAAATTAGTTAGAGTTTTTTGTTTTTGTTTTATTTTCTGTTTCCATGGAGGAATGAAGGTCTGGAGATTTCTAGTCCACCATCTTGTAGATATTATTTCATTTTAGTAAAAACTTTAAGGGTTACATAACAACTGCCTTGTCTCCATTGATTAGTAAAATTTTAAGTTTGAATTATTTTTATGATCCATTGTTACTGTACAAAGCAAAGACTGTCTCTGTGGATTTTATTCCTGGCATCTCTTTCAAACTCCAAAGTTCTATTTCTTATCATGTTCTGGATATAATCATTCAATCACTCTCTATGGCAATTTGCTTGGCTTTTCTCAAATGTAGAATACACTATTATTAACTACTGTCACCCTGCTGCACATTATATCACCATTACTTTATTTTATAGCTAGAAGTATGTAATTTTTGTTCACTTCATACATTTCTGTCACTCCCTCATATGCCACCTCTAACAACCACTAAACTATTCTCTGAATCTATTATCTTTTTTGTTTGTTTGTTTTGTCTGTTTATTTTTGATTCCACAGACAAGCAAGGATATATGGTGCTTGTTTCTCTCTCTCTGGCTTATTTTACTTAACAGAATAGCTTGGGGTACATTCAAGTTGTTGCAAATTCTAATATTTTATTCATTTTTATTGCTTAACTTTCCATTTTATATCGAAAACACATTTTATTTATCCATTCATCTGTTGATGAACTCATAGGCTGTTTGAATTTAGAAAGATGATAATGACAACCCTGTATGTGAGACAGCGAAAGAGACACAGATGTATAGAACAGTCTTTTGGACCCTGTGGGAGAGGGAGGGGGGGATGACTTTGGAGAATGGCATTAAAACATATATAATATCATATAAGAAATGAATCACCAGTCCAGGTTTGATGTAGGATACAGGAAGCTTGGGGCTGGTGCACTGGGATGACCCAGAGGGATGGTTTGGGGAGGGAGGTGGCAAGGGGGTTCAGGATAAGGAACACATATACACCCGTAACTGATGCATGTTGATGTATGGCAAAACCAATACAATATTGTAAAGTAAAAATAATAATAATAAATAAATAAATTGCAAAATAAAAAAAAAAAGACTGAAAAACAAACAACTTAAGGTTACTAAAGGGGAAGGGTTGAAGGGGGAAGGATAAATTAGGAGTTTTGGATTAACACACTACTATATATAAAATAATCAGTGGACCTACTGTATTGCACATGGAACTCTACACAATAGTCTATAAAAACCTATTTTGGAAAAAAGTCTAAAACTATATATGTATATGTGCAACTGAATCACTTTGCTGTACCCCTGAAACTCACACAACATTGTAAAACAACTATACTACAATATAAAATAAAAATTAAAAATGTTAAAAAAAAATCTTGGCTATTGTAAATAATACTGCAATAAACATAGGGATTCATATATCTTTTTGAGCTACTGCTTTGTTTTCTTCAGATAATTACCCAGAAGTGAAATTGTTTGATTATGTGGTAACTGTATTTTTATTTTTTAAGTAATTTTTTTATTGAAAGATAATTGCTTTACAGATTTTTTTTTGTTTTCTGTCAAACCTCAACATGAATCAGCTATATATATATATATATATATATATATATATATATATATATCACCTCCCTTTTGAACCTCCCTTCCATCTCCCTCCCCATGCCACCCCTCTAGTTTGATAAAGAGCCCCTGTTTGAGTTTCCTGAGCCATACAGCAAATTTGCATTGGCTATCTATATTATATATGGTAACATAAGTTTTCATGGTACTTTTTCCATACATCTCACTCTCTCCTCATTTCTCCCCATGTCCATATGTCTATTCTGTATGACTCTTTCTCCATTGCTGCTCTAAATAATTTATTCAGTACCATTTTTTTTAGATTCCATATATATGCATTAGAATACGATATTTCTCTTTCTCTTTCTGACTTACTTCACTCTGTATAATAGGTTCTAGGTTCATCCATCTCATTAGAACTGACTCAAATGTGTTCTTTTTATGGCTGAGTAACATTCCATTGTGTATATATACAACTATTTTTTTTTTATCCATTCATCTCTTGATGGACATCAAGATTGCTTCCATGTTCTAGCTATTGTAAATAGTGCTGCAAAGAACAATGGGATACATATGTCTCAGTTTTGGTTTCCTCAGGGTTTATGCATAAGAGTGGGATTGCTGAGTTATATGGTGTTTTTATTCCTAGTATTTTAAGGAATCTCCATACCACCTTCCATAGTGGCTGTTTCAATTTATATTCCCACCAAGAGTGCAAGACTATTCCCTTTCCTCCACACCCTCTCCAACATTTACTGTTTGTACACTTTTTGATGAGGGCCATTTTGACCAGTGTGAGGTGATGTCTCATTGTGGTTTTGATTTGCATTTCTCTAATAATGAGTAATGTTTAGCATCTTATCATGTGTTTGTTAGCCATCTGTATGTATTCTTTGGAGAAATGTCTGTTTAGGTCTTTTTCCAACTTTTTGATTGGGTTGTTTATTTTTCTAGTATTGAGTTGCATGAGTTGCTTGTATATTTTGGAAATTAATCTTTTGTCAGTTGTTTCAGTTGCTATTATTTTCTCCCATTCCGAGGGTTGCCTTTTCATTTTGCTTATAGTTTCCTTTGTTGTGCAAAAGCTTCTAACTTTAATCAGGCCCCCCTTGTTTACTTTGGTTTTTATTTCTGTTACCCTAGGAGGTGGGTCATAGAGGATCTTGTTTGGTTTATGTCATCGAGTGTTCTGCTTATGTATTCCTCTAAGAGTTTTATAGTTTCTGGTATTACATTTAGGTCTTCAATCCATTTTTTTTTTTGAAGTACTTCGTTTTTTTATTTTATTTTTTAACTTTACAATATTGTATGTATGGTGTTAGAAGTGTTCTAATTTCATTCTTTTACATGTAGCTGTCCCATTTTCCCAGCACCATTTATTGAAGAGGATGTATTTGCCCCATTGTATATTCTTGTCTCCTTTGTCAAAAATATGTTACTCATAGGTGCATAGGTTTATTTCTGGGCTTTCTATCTTGTTATGTTGGTCTATATTTCTGTTTTTGTGCCAGTTCTTTACTATCTTGATGACTGTAGCTTTGTAGTATAATCTGAAGTCAGGAAGGTTGATTCCTCCAACTCCATTCTTCTTTCTCAAGACTGCTTTGGCTATTGGAGGTCTTTTGTATTTCCATATGAATTGTGAATTTTTTTGTCCTAGTTCTGTGAAAAATGTCATTGGTGATCTGATTGGAATTACATTGAATGTGTAGATTGCATTTGGTAGTATACTCATTTTCACAATATTGATTCTTCCTACACAGGAACATAGACTATCTCTCCATCTGTTTATGTTGCCTTTGGTTTCTTTCATTAGTATCTTATAAATTTTTGTGCACAGTTATTTTGTCTCCTTAAGTTTATCCCTAGATATTTTATTCTTTTTGTTGTAATGGTGAATGGGATTGCTTCCTTAATTTCTCTGTCTGATTTGTCACTGTTAGTATATAGAAATTCAAGTGATTTCTGTATACTGCTTTTGTATCCTGAAACTTTGTTAAATTCACTGATTTGCTCTAGTAATTTTCTGATACTATTTTTAGGGTTGTCTATGTACAGTATCATGTCATCTGCAAACAGTGAGAGCTTTATTTTTTATTTTCTGATCTGGATTCCTTTTATTTCTTTTTCTTCTCTGATTGTTCTAGCTAGGACTTTCTGAACTATGTTGAATAATAGTGGTGAACGCTGACACCCTTGTCTTGTTCCTGATTTAGGGGGAGTGCTTTCAGTTTTTCACCATTGATAATAATGTTTGCTGTGGGCTTATCATGCATGTCCTTTACTACATTGAGATAGGTTCCTTCTATGCCCATTTTCTGAAGAGTTTTAATCATAAGTGGGTGTTGAATTTTGTCAAAGGATTTTTCTGCGTCTATTGAAATTATCATATTGTTTTTATCTTTCAGTTTGTTAATACGGTGTATCACATTGATTAATTTGTGTATATTAAAGAATCCTTGCATCCTTGGAATAAACCCAACTTGATAATGTTGTATGAGCTTGTTGATGTGTTGCTGAACTCTGTTTGCTAAAATTTTGTTGAGGACTTTTGCATCTATGTTCATCCGTGATATTGGCCTTTACGTGTGTGTGTGTGTGTGTGTGTGTGTGTGTGTGTGTGTTGTCTTTGTCTGGTTTTGGTATCAGGGTGATGTTGGCCTTGTAGAATGAGTTTGGAAGTGTTCCTTCCTCTGAAAATTTTTGAAAGACTTTTAGAAGGATAGGCATTAACTCTTCTCTAAATGTTTGGTAGAATTCTCCTGTGAAGCCATCTTGTCCTGGGCTTTTGTTTTTGGGGATATTTTTGATCACAGTTTCAATTTCAGTGCTTGTATTCCTGTTGTTCATAATTTATATTTCTTCCTGGTTCAGTCTTGGTAGATTAAACTTTTCTAAGAAGCTGTCCTTTCTTCCAGGTTATCCATTTTATTGTCATATACTTGTTCATAATAATCTCTTATAATCCTTTGTATTTCTGCATTGTCTGTTGTAACGTCTCCTTTTTCATTTCTAATTTTGTTTATTCTCTTTTTTTTTCTCTTCTCTCTTTTTTTTTTTCTTGATGTGTCTGGCTAAAGGTTTGTCAATTTTGTTTATCTTCTCAAAGAACCAGCTTTCTGTTTTATTAATCTTTACTATTGTCTCTTTCATTCCTTTTTCCTTTATTTCTGCTCAGATCTTTATGATTTCTTTCCTTCTACTAATATTTTTTTTTTGTTCTTCTTTTTCCAGTTGTTTTAGGTGTAAAGTTAGGTTGTCTATTCAATGTTTTTCTTGTTTCTTAAGGTATGATTGTATTGCTATAAACTTCCATCTAAGGACTGCTTTTACTGCATCTCATAGTTTTGGGCTTGTCATGTTTTCATTGCCTTTTTAAAATAATATTTTATTTACCTTTTGATTTCTTCAGTAACCTGTTGACTATTTAGAAATGTATTATTTAATTTCCATGTGTTTGTGTTTCTTACAGTTTTTTTTTTTTTTTTCATGTGATTGATATCTATTCTCATAGCATTGTGGTCAGAGAGGATGCTTGATACAATTTCAGTTTTCTTAAATTTACTGAGGTTTGATTTGTTACCCAAGATGTGCTCTATCCTGGAGAATGTTCCATGTGCACTTGAGAAGAAGGAGTATCCTCCTGCATTTTCATGGAATGTCATGAAGTTATCAATGAGCTCCATCTCATCTAAATTATCATTTAGGACTTGTGTTTCCTTATGAATTTTCTGTTTTGATGATCTGTCTATTGGTGTGAGTGGGGTGTTAAAGTATCCTATTATTATTGTGTTACTTTCAATTTATCCTTTTATGTCTGATACTATTTCTCTTATGTATAGAGGTGTTCCTATGTTAGGTGCACAGATATTTACAGTTGTTATGTCTTCCTCTTGGATTGATCCCTTGATCATAAGGTAGTGTCCTTCCTTATGTCTTGTAAACTTCTTTACTTTAAGGTCAATTGTTTTTCTTTTTTTTTTTTTTAATTTTATTTTATTTTTAAACTTTACAATATTGTATTGGTTTTGCCAAATATCAAAATGAATCCCCCACAGGTATACATGTGTTCCCCATCCTGAACCCTCCTCCCTCCTCCCTCCCCATACCATCACTCTGGGTCGTCCCAGTGCACCAGCCCCAAGCATCCAGTATCGTGCATCGAACCTGGACGGGCGACTCGTTTCATACATGATATTTTACATGTTTCAATGCCATTCTCCCAAATCTTCCCACCCTCTCCCTCTCCAACAGAGTGCATAAGACTGTTCTATACATCAGTGTCTCTTTTGCTGTCTCGTACACAGGGTTATTGTTACCATCTTTCTAAATTCCACATATATGCATTAGTATACTGTATTGGTGTTTTTCTTTCTGGCTTACTTCACTCTGTATAATAGGCTCCAGTTTCATCCAACTCATTAGAACTGATTCAAATGTATTATTTTTAAAGGCTGAATAATACTCCACTGTGTATATGTGCCATAGCTTTCTTATCCATTCATCTGCTGATGGACATCTAGGTTGCTTCCATGTCCTGGCTATTATAAACAGTGCTGCGATGAACATTGGGGTGCACGTGTCTCTTTCCCTTCTGGTTTCCACAGTGTGTATGCCCAGCAGTGGGACTGCTGGATCAAAAGGCGGTTCTATTTCCAGTTTTTTAAGGAATCTCCACACTGTTCTCTATAGTGGCTGTACTAGTTTGCATTCCCACCAACAGTGTAAGAGGGTCCCCTTTTCTCCACACCCTCTCCAACATTTATTACTTGTAGACTTTGGATCGCAGCCATTCTGACTGGTGTGAAATGGTACCTCATAGTGGTTTTGATTTGCATTTCTCTGATAATGAGTGATGTTGATCATCTTTTCATGTGTTTGTTAGCCATCTGCATGTCTTCTTTGGAGAAATGTCTATTTAGTTCTTTGGCCCATTTTTTGATTGGCTCATTTATTTTTCTGGAGTTGAGCTGTAGGAGTTGCTTGTATATTTTTGAGATTAGTTGTTTGTCAGTTGCTTCATTTGCTATTATCTTCTCCAATTCTGAAGGCTGTCTTTTCACCTTGCTAATAGTTTCCTTTGATGTGCAGAAGCTTTTAAGGTTAATTAGGTCCCATTTGTTTATTTTTGCTTTTATTTCCAATATTCTGGGAGGTGGGTCATAGAGGATCCTGCTGTGATGTATGTCAGAGAGTGTTTTGCCTATGTTCTCCTCTAGGAGTTTGATAGTTTCTGGTCTTACATTGAGATCTTTAATCCATTTTGAGTTTATTTTTGTGTATGGTGTTAGAAAGTGTTCTAGTTTCATTCTTTTACAAGTGGTTGACCAGATTTCCCAGCACCACTTGTCAAAGAGATTGTCTTTAATCCATTGTATATTCTTGCCTCCTTTGTCAAAGATAAGGTGTCCATATGTGCATGGATTTATCTCTGGGCTTTCTATTTTGTTCCATTGATCTCTATTTCTGTCTTTGTGCCAGTACCATACTGTCTTGATAACTGTGGCTTTGTAGTAGAGCCTGAAGTCAGGTAGGTTGATTCCTCCAGTTCCATTCTTCTTTCTCAAGATCGCTTTGGCTATTCGAGGCTTTTCGTATTTCCATACAAATTGTGAAATTATTTGTTCTAGCTCTGTGAAGAATACCGTTGGTAGCTTGATAGGGATTGCATTGAATCTATAAATTGCTTTGGGTAGTATACTCATTTTCACTAAATTGATTCTTCCAACCCATGAACATGGTATATTTCTCCATCTATTAGTGTCCTCTTTGATTTCTTTCACCAGTGTTTTATAGTTTTCTATATATAGGTCTTTAGTTTCTTTAGGTAGATATATTCCTAAGTATTTTATTCTTTCTGTTGCAGTGGTGAATGGATTTGTTTCCTTAATTTCTCTTTCTGTTTTCTCATTATTAGTGTATAGGAATGCAAGGGATTTCTGGGTGCTGATTTTATATCCTGCAACTTTACTATAGTCGTTGATTACCCCTAGTAATTTTCTGGTGGAGTCTTTAGGGTTTTTTATGTAGAGGCTCATGTCATCTGCAAATAGTGAGAGCTTTACTTCTTCTTTTCCAATTTGGATTCCTTTTATTTCTTTTTCTGCTCTCATTGCTGTGGCCAGAACTTCCAAAACTATGTTGAATTGTCGTGGTGAAAGTGGGCACCCTTGTCTTGTTCCTGACTTTAGAGGAAATGCTTTCAATTTTTCACCATTGAGGATAATGTTTGCTGTGGGTTTGTCATATATAGCTTTTATTGTGTTGAGGTATGTTCCTTCTATTCCTGCTTTCTTGAGAGTTTTTATCATAAATGGATGTTGAATTTTGTCAAAGGCTTTCTCTGCATCTATTGAGATAATCATATGGTTTATATTTTTCAACTTGTTAATATGGTGCATTACATTGATTGATTTGCAGATATTGAAGAATCCTTGCATCCCTGGGATAAAACCCACTTGGTCATGGTGTATGATCTTTTTAATGTGTTGTTGGGTTCTGACTGCCAGAATTTTGTTAAGGATTTTTGCATCTATGTTCATCAGTGATATTGGCCTGTAGTTTTCTTTTTTTGTGGGATCTTTGTCAGGTTTTGGTGTTAGGGTGATGGTGGCCTCATAGAATGAGTTTGGAAGTTTACCATCCTCTGCAATTTTCTGGAAGAGTTTGAGTAGGATAGGTGTTAGCTCTTCTCTAAATTTTTGGTAGAATTCAGCTGTGAAGCCGTCTGGACCTGGGCTTTTGTTTGCTGGAAGATTTCTGATTACAGTTTCAATTTCCGTGCTTGTGATGGGTCTGTTAAGATTTTCTATTTCTTCCTGGTCGAGTTTTGGAAACTTGTACTTTATAAGAATTTGTCCATTTTTTCCACGTTGTCCATTTTATTGGCATATAATTGTTGATAGTACTCTCTTATGATCCTTTGTATCTCTGTGTTGTCTGTTGTTTTTCTGATATGAGGATTGCTACTCCAACTTATTTTTTTTTGCTTCCAATTTGCATGGAATATATTTTTCCATCTTCTCACTTTCAGCCTATATGCGTCTTTATGTCTTAAGCTAGTTTCTTGTAGACAACATATATATGGGTCTTCTTTTATTCATTCAGCCAGCCTGTGTCTTTTGGTTGGAGCATTTAATCCATTCACATTTAAAGTAATCATTGATATATATGTTCCTATTGCCATTTTCTTAATTGTTTTGGGTTGATTATGTAGATCCTTTTTCTTCTCTTGTATTTCTTGACTATAAAAGTCCCTTTAACATTTTTTGTAAAGTTCGTTTGGTGGTACTGTGTTCTGTTAGCTTTTCCGTGTCTGAAAAGCTTTTTATTTCTCCATCAATTTTGAATGAGATTCTTGCAAGGTACAGGAATCTTGTTGTAGGTTTTTCCCTTTCATAAAGTTAAATATATCCTGCCATTCCCTTCTGTCTTGCAGATTTTCTGCTGAGAGATCAGCTGTTAAGTGTATAGAGTTTTCCTTATATATTACTCATTGCTTCACCCTTGCTGCCTTTAATATTCTTTCTTTGTGTTTAGTCTTTCTTATATTGATTACTATGTGTCTTGGTGTGTTTCTCCTTGTTTTTTTCCTGTATGGGATTCTTTGTGCCTCTTGGGTTCGATTATTTCCTTTTCCATATTGGGGAAATTTTCAACTGTAGTATCTTCAAAACTTTTCTCATATGTTTTCTTTTTCTCTTCCTCTTCTGGAACCCCAGTAATTAAAATGTTGTTGCATTTGATATTGCCCCAGACGTCTCTTGGACTGTACTCAGTTATTTTCATTCTTTTTTGCTTTATTCTGCTCTACAAAAGTTATTTCCACCATTTTATCTTCCAGCTCTTTGATTCATTTTTCTGCTTCAGATATTCTACTATTGATTCCTTCTAGAGTATTTTTAATTTCTGGAATTATGTTGTTTGTCTCTGTATGTTTATTATTTAAATCTTCTAGGTCTTTGTTAATTGATACTTGAATTTTCTCCATTTTGTTTTCAAGATTTTTGATCATCTTTGCTTTCTTTACTCTGAATTCCTTTTCAGGTAGTTTGCCTATTTTCTCTTCATTTATTTGCACTTCTGTGTATCAAGGTTGTTCCTTCAATTGTGTAGTATTTCCCTGGCTTGGTTGATTATTATTTTTTACTTACTTTGCTTGAGTTCTCCTTTTCCAAGGCTTCTAGAAAAGTTGATTTTTTTTTCATTGAAGAAGGTTGAATTCCTTCTTTCTTTTGGTTTCTGCCCTCCTAAGATTGGTCCAGTGGTTTGTGTAGGGTGTGATTTGTGCTGAACTTTTGTTTGTTGTTTTGTTTGTTTGTTTTTTCCTCTGATGGGCAAGGCTGAGTGAGGTGATAATCCTCTCTGCTAATGATTGGGTTTGTATTTTTGTTTTGTTTTTTTTTTTGTTTGTTTGTTTGTTTGTTTTGTTTTGTTTAAATGAGGAGTCCTGTACAGTATGCTACTGGTGGTTGGGTGATGCTGGGTCTTTTATTCAAGTGGTTTCACTTGTGTGAGTTCTCACTATTTAATACTCTCTAAGGTTAGTTCTCTGATAGTCTAGGGTCTTGGAGTCAGTGCTCCCACTCCAAAGGCTCATGGCTTGATTTCTGTTCAGGAACAAAGATTCTACAAGTGGTTTGTTATGGCATTAGGTGAGATTAAAACAAATATTAAAAAAAAAAAAAAAGAGAAACCAAAGGTGTATCCCAAACAAGTAGTAGGTAAAAAATCAGGCTAATAATAATTAAAATAATGGAATATAAACATAAACATATGCACCCATGAACAAAGTCAAAACAGTCCAACAAAAATAAAGTATGGTAGATTGACCTGGGGAACAAAGGAAATAAAAAATTATATTTACCAGTTCAGAACAAAACTAAGTAAAGAACAAACTGGAAAACAAAGCTAGACCACGTTCAAACTGGGGAATAAAGCAATGGAAATAAAACTAATAAATATTTTGAGAGGAAAGGAGAGAAATAAATGAAAGAATGAATAGATATGCAAAGTTAAACAGAAGTAGATAAAGAAGACTTTTATATGTTAAAGATTAACTCCAAGGGGAAAGAACAGTAGGAAAATCAAACAAATGAATCAATGTAGAAAAAATAATAATAGGTTTAAAAAATTAAAATAAAAAAAGAGAGAAAAACAATTCCACAGAACTGCAAAAGCCCAACATAGAGGCAGAGGTTTATGACAACAATAAAACATGTGACTGAGGAAAAAATAAAGCTCAAAAGCTTAATTAGATTTCATAGTGCCAATAAAATCAATAACTACAACAGAGGGGGTGGGAGGGAAAGAGAAAAAAATATCCAAAATAATCTACAGAACAAGTTCAAACATAAGAATAATAAATATGTTTCTTGAGTCACAGCTCTCAGAGTCCCTTCCCTCACTGGGAGTCACAGCCCACCTTACCTCCCTAGGATGCCCGATGCTCATCTCTGGACCTGCTATGGGGTTAGCTTACATTCTAAGCTGGTCCTTCTCCTGTGTGTTCTTGCCTCCAATATCCACAGCTATCAGAACTATTGAGTTTTTTTCTTCTGTGGGAGTTCTCAATGACCTTATATATATTCCTTAGACACAGTTTGCCTAGTTGATTGTGCAGATTTAATCTGCAACTTGTACAGCTGGTGGGAAGGTTTTGGATCTTCTTCCTTAGGCACACTGCCCCTGGGTTTCAGTTGTGGTTTCGTTTCTACCTCTGCATGTGGATTATCCACTGGGGCTTGTTCGTGAGGCTGCCCTTGTGGACTTGGGTTTTCCCCTCTGAAGGTCAGGTGTAGAAGTGGTGCAGCTGCTTAGGTCACAGGGGTTCTGGCTGCACCGGGTACTCAGGGGGGTTGGCGGCTAGGGCAGCAGGAAATATCGTGCTCTAGAAGGGTATGACAACCAGTACTGACCAATATGCTCCAGTATTATTGACTGGAGAATCCCCCTCCCTGACAGAGAAGGTTGGCAGTCCACAGTCTACAGGGTCACAGAGTCAGACACGACCAAAGTGACCCTACATGCATAGATGCAAGACTTTTTTTTTTTTTTTTTTTTGCCTGTGGCAGCTCTACCTCAGTGAGAGTTGATCATGAAGGTGGTGCAGCTGCTTGGGTAGTGGGGACCCTGGAGGCACCAAGTGTACAGGGGCACAGACTGTCTCCACTGCAGGAGTTATGGCCCTAACAGTATTTTTTTTTTTTTTTTGAGCCTCTTGTAGTTGGCAATCAGAAGGCCTCTTAGTCAGTCTTTCTCCGTAGCTCCATCCATTCAGTCACTTAGAGGGCTCCCTTGCCTGGGGTCCTTCTCTGTTGTTCGGTGCACTGGGCACATAGAGGGACCTCCCTGGCTGGGGTCCTAGTCTGTAGATTGGTTCATCAGGCACATAAAGGAGCACCCTAGTTGAGGTCCTACTCTGTAGTTCAGTGTGTCAGTCGTTCAATGGGTCAGTCCCTCTATTCTTCAGCTGCCAATGCTGGCTCATGGAAAGAGAGAGGCTACAGTGATGGCTCCAACCCCTACATGTGACTCAGCTGTATCACCTTGCTTCCATGGCTGCTTGGCTTTCCTTTACAGGTATTTCCCACCACAAGCTCCTCCCTCACATCCCCTCTATCTGTCTCTCTGCAGTCAACAGCAGCCCTCACCATGGGATTGTTCCACAATCCCTAAATTCCAACTCCCATCTGCTGTGCCTTCCAAGGGACCTGCGTCCCTGTCCTGGGTGTATATAGTTGCAGCAAGGACTGTCTGATTCTCATTCCATTTAGGCTGCCACAGATCAACTCTTTCACTCTCAGCCTTAAACGTTTCTCCTCTGACTCAGACAATTGCCCCAATGTGGGGATAGGGCCCCTGCTTCAGTTACCCCATCTGCCAATGGCGGGTCCAGTCCTACTAACACTCCTGTTTTTTGCCCTAGTCCCTTCATCCTACTGAGTTTTGTGTGGTTCCAAATATCCTTTTCCACAGGTCAGGTACTCCTATCAGCTCTCAGCTGGTGTTCTGCATGGAACTCTGTGTCTGAAGGTGTATTCTTGATGTATCCATGGAAAGAGATGTACTCTATATAGACCTACTCCTCTGCCATCTTGTTCTCTCTATTTTTAATATTTTGCCTAAGTTCCATGTTGTTTTCCATAATGGATGTACACATTTGCATCCTACCAACAGTGGGCAAATGTTCTTCTCTCTCCACATCCTTACCAATATTTGTTATTTTTTGCCTTTTTGATAACCATTCTGACAAGTGTGAGGTGATATCTCATATATCAATTTACATTTACTTAATGATTAATGATGTTGCACATCATGTGTCTGTATGTCTTCTTTGGAAAATGTCTATTTAGATATTCTGACTGTATTTTAATTGAATTTTTATATTAGATGTTCAAATTCTTTACACATTTTGGATGTTAATGCCTAATAAGATATACAGTTAGCATCATCCTTTAATTTTGTCTATTGTTTCCTTTTTTTTTTTCTTTTTTTAGTTTTATATAATCCCACTTGTTTTTGTTGTTGTTGTTTGATTTTGTCACTTTAGCTTGGTGTCAGATTCAGAAATTATCTCCAAGACCCATGTTAAGGAGCTTACAACTTTGTATTCTTCTAGGAGTTTTTTTTTTTTTTTTTTTTTTTTTTTTTTTTTTTTTTGGTCACTACCATGCAGTCATAATTACTGTAGCCTTGTAATATTGTTTGATATCAGGAAATGTAATGCCTTCAGGTTTGCTTTTCTTTATCAAGATTGCTTTGGCTATTTGGGGTCTTTTTTGGTTCCTAACAAATTTTAAGATTGTTTCTTTTTTCATTGAAAAATTACTTTGTTTTAAATATAGCAGTGTGTACATGTCAATCCAAAATTCCACATCTACGCCCCCATCCTTCCAACTTAGTAACCATAAGTTTTTTTCTTTAAGTTTGTGAGTTTATTTCTGTTTTGTAAATAAATTACTTTGTTAAGATTATCTATTTCTGTAGAAAATGTCATTTGAATTTTTATAGGGATTACATTAAATGTGTGCATTGCCTTGGATGTTATGGATATTTTAACATTATTAATTCTAGTCAAAAAAGACAGAATATCTTTCCATTTATTTGTATCTTCTTTAATTTTTTATTAATTTGTATGTCTTTAGTGCACAGAAAATGTACCTACATGATTGAATTTAGTCCCATATATGTTTGTTTTTTTTTTTTATACGATTGTAAATGCAATTATTTTACTAATTTCTCTTTCTGATAGTTTACTATTACTATACAGAACTGCAACAAGATTATGCGTGTTGATTTTGTATCCTTCAACTTTACTGAACTCAGTTACTAATTTTAACACTTGTTTTAGTGGAGTATTTAGTGTTTTCTATAAATAATATCCATCCATCTGCAAATAGTGACAGTTTTTCTTCTTCCTTTCTGAACTGGATGCCATTTGCTTCTTTTCCTTGTCTAAATGTCTTGGCTAGAACTTCTAGTACTATGTTGGATGAAAGTGGGGTGAGTAGAAATGTTTGTTTTATTTCTAATCATAAAGAAAAAGCTTTCCACTTTGCACCACTAAATATGATATTAGCTTTTGGACTGTCATATGTAGCCTTTATTAAATTGAGTTACAGTCTCTCTACACCCACTTTCTCTTGAGAGTTTCTATAACAAACAGTTGTCGAGTTTTGTCAAATAATTTTTCTGTATCTACACAGAGGTCATATATTTTTTATTCTTATGTTAATGTCGGGTAAGAAGTTTTTCATTATTGGAAGCTTACTATTGGCCTCTTCAGATTTCTATCTCTTTATGATTTAATATTTATAGGTTTTATGAGTTTAATAATTTATCCATTTATTTAAGTTTTTCCAATTTGTTGGGATATAGTTGTACTTGGTAGTCTCTTATGATTCTTTGTATTTCTGTGGCATCTCTCAAGATGTATGCTATGGTATTTATGAATTTATTTATTTGGATCTTCTTTATTTTCTTGATTAGTCTAGCTAATATTTTACCAATTTATTTCTTTAAAAACACATAATTTTGCTCATCTTTTTTGTTGCTTCACTAATCTAGTCTTCATTTATTTTTGCTATAATGTTTGTTATTAACCCTTCATTCTACTCTCTTGGGGTATTGTTTATCACTATTTTTTTTTAAATTCTTGAAGGTGTAAATTTAGGCTGTTATGTGCTTTCTTTTTCTTTTTTAAAATGTTTATTCTTTCCTCTTTACACTAATTTAGCCCCATTATATTACTTGGAATGTTGTGTTCCATTTTTGTCTTAATACAGTTTTTAAATTTTTCTTTTGAAAAAAGTACATATACTGTGTTCCTTGGATTTGAAAAATTAATATTTGCAAGCTAACCATGAATTCTGCAAATTGAATGCAATCTCTATCTAAGTACGTGAAAATTAAGCAAATATTTGAAAGAACAGTGGATTTCATTTTGATATTTGGCAAAACTAATACAGTTATGTAAAGTTTAAAAATAAAATAAAATTAAAAAAAAAAAAAAAAAAAAGAAATCAAAAGAAAAATTTTAAAATTACATTAAGAAAAAAATGGAACACAATATTCCAAATAATATAATGAGGCTAAATCAGTTTGAAGAGGAAATAATAAACATTTTAAAAAAGAAAGAGAAAGCAGATAACAGCCTAAACTTACACCTTCAAGAATTAAAAAAAAAAAAATAATAATAATACCTCAAGTGAGTAGAACGAAGTATTAATAATAAACATTGCAGAAAAAATAAGTGAAATATAGACTAGGGAAATAACAGAAAAGATGAGCAAAATTATAAGTGTTTTTAAAGAAATAAATTGGTAAAATGTTAGCTAGACTAATCAAGAAAATAAGAAGATTTGTTTAGAAGACTATAATTAGAAGACTAAATAGAGAAGATCCAAATAAATCAAATAATAAATGCCATAGCATACATCTTCAGAGATACCACAGAAATACAAAGAATCATTCTTTGACATAAATGACAGCAATATTGTTTTGGATACATCTCCTAAAGTTAAGAAAACAAAAGCAAACATCAACAAAGAGGACCTAATTAAACTTAAAGCCTTTTACACAGTAAAGGAAACCATTGACAAAATGAAGACAGTTTACTGAATGAGAGTAAATAATTTCAAATAATATGAGTGTTAAGGGATTAATATCCAGCATATATAAACTTCTCATATAACTTAACATCAAAAACACAAACAAGGGGCTGTCTCAAGATGGCAGAGGAATGGGATGGGGAGATCACTTTCTCCCTCACAAATACATCAAAAGATCATCTTCATGTGAAGCAACTTCTACAAAAAACAAACAAACAAACAAAACAAAACAAAAAAAAAAAAAAAAAAAAAAAAAAAAAACTTTTGAATGCTGGCAGAAGACCCCAGATACCCAGAAAGACAAACCAATCTCTTTGAAATGAAGTAGGACAAAAGATAATGATGAAAAAAGAGGCAAAAGATCTGGGAAAGATAACCATCCCAGGGAGGGAGTAATGAAGAAGAAGTTTCCACAGAATAGTAAACCCTCTCACAGGTAGGGTCTGGGGATCTTTGGAAGCTCAGAGGGAAACATAATGAGAAACAACAACAACAAAATCACAGAATTCTGCCAAATGGCAATTACAAGAAGAAAAGTGGCTCACACACTCATGTTCAACCACAGTGAGTGGGAGCTGAGTGTGGAGGTGCAGGCTGCATCTTAAAGGTCCTTAGTAAGGACTGGGGTTGAATGCCAAGGACTCTCTGAGGGGCTAATGTGACATAATAACTCAAATTGTAGGAACTCCAGAGAGACAAAGAAAAACAAAGACCTTTCTTGCAGGAAGCCCCTAACATGCACTGTTACCACTGGTGGGCTCACAGAACAAGGCTCATGACTGAGTGAACAACAAAGGAGAGCAAGCCAGCTGCCATTTATGGCCCTCATTGGAAGCAGAGAGGCAAGGTGCATGACAGACAGAGGTGGAAGGGAAGGGGCCACTGCATCTTGGTTCCAGTGACTGCAACCCCTGCCAAGCTGTGAGCAGGCTGCCAGTTGCTAACCACATCTTCCTGGAATTCGGGATAATTCATATCAGCCAGGAATCTCAGACTGAGGCCAGCTCCCTTGAAGGGACACATGGGCTACCTGGGACTTGCAATCCCTTCACACCTGAGATCGTGAGAGGCTTGGACCTGGGAAGTGCATGCTGTCTTGGGCTGTGGCAAGCCCAGTGTTGTCTATCCAGCAGGAGTGCTCACCACTTATGCCAGTGATGTTTGTTTTCAGAGTCACTCCCTCTCCACAGCACAACTAAGCCAATGAGTCTGAATAAGTGGCAACCTTTGCCCCCTTGTGTCAGGTCAGAGATTACACAATGAAGATACTTGCAAGCAGAAGAGGCTGACTTAAGCAAAGAAAAAAAGGGGAAACTGCCCCAGAAGTGGCAGGTGCAAAAGATGAAAAATCCTGCAGTTAAGCTGAGACTCTGCATTTGAGGGGCAACTGTAGACATGAGAATAAGTTCAACTTGGAACAAGGGATTTTCTGATACTGAAATGACTCACACTGCCTACAGCAGCTCCAGAGAAATTCTTAGATTTATCTTTATTATTATTTTCTAATTTTTATAAATTTTATTATTTTTAACCTTTAACTTTTATTATTATTGTTTTCTATTTTTTTTCCTTTCTTCCCTATTATCTTATTTTTTCTCTCATATGGTTCCTTATTACTCTTTTAATTTTTATTTTTATAGCCTACTATTACCTTTCTTAAAAATATATTTTTAAAATCTATTTCATTTTTTAATAAATGTATTTTTATATTGTTCTTTTGAGAGTCTAATCTCTATTCTGTGCTGTGGTGTACTTAGTTGCTCAGTGGTGTCCAACTCTTTGTGACCCAATGGACTCCCACCAGGCTCCTCTGTTCATGGTGATTCTCCAGGCAAGAATACTGGAGTGGGTTGCCATATCCTCCTCCAGAGGATCTTCCCAACCCAGGGATCAAACCCAGGCCTCCCGCATTTCAGGTGGATTCTTTATCATGTAACCCACCAGGGAAGCCCAATCATTATTCTACATTTTTAAATTTTGCTTTTTGATATGTTAATAATTTTGTATTTTTAGTATCCATTTTCACTTAGGAATATGATTACTGGCTTGGTTGCCCTCTTCCCTTTTGACTCTCTCTATTCTCCTCCTGATTATCTCTATCTCCTTCCTTCCTCTTCTCTTCTGTATATAACTCTGTGAATCTCTTTGGGTGTTCTTGGCTATGGAGAGTTGTTTCCCTATTAACTTATAGGGGTTGTCCTCTGTATTGATTGGATGGAGAAGTCTTGATGCTACTGTAAGAGGGGAACTGAAACCCAGAAGCAGGAGGCTCGACTCCAGAATTTTTGACCATAATGGACCTCCTGACCTCAGGGAACATTAATAAATGAGAGACAGTCAATAATGAACAATGCAATAACTGAAATTAAAACTCTCTGGAGGGAACCAATACTACAGATGTTACAGAACAACATCTGCAACAAGGATGCTTTACCCAGCAAAGATTTCATTGAGATTCAAACAGTACAAATGAGGCAGAAGAACGTATAATTGAGATATAAGATGGAATGGTGGAAATAAATGAAGCAGAGTGGGAAAAAAAAAAAAAAGAAAAGAATAAAAGGAAATGCGAACAGACTTAGACATCTGGGACAATGTTAAACTCTCCAACATTCAAATCATAGATGTCCCAGAAGAAGAAGACAAAAGGAAATGGCATGAGAAAATATTTGAGGAGATAATAGTCAAAAACTTTCTTAAAATGGGGGAGGAAGTAACCACCCAAGTGCAAGAAGCAAAGATTGTCCCATACAGGATAAACCCAAGGTAAAGCACACCAAGATACATATTAATCAAACTAACAAACATTAAGCACAAAGAAAAAATGTGAAAAACAGCAAAGGAAAAGCAACAAATAACATACAAGGGGATCCCCATAAGGATAACAGCTCATCTTAGAACAGAAACTCTGTGGGCCAGAAGGGAATGACAAGATATCCTTAAAGTTATGAAAGAGAAAAACCTACAACCAAGATTACCCAGCAAATATTTCATTCAGATTCAAAGGAGAAATCAAAAGCTTTACATACAAGCAAAAGCGGAGAGAATTCAGCACCAGGAAACCAGCTCTCTAAAAAACTGCTAAAGGATCTTCTTTAGATAGGAAGTACCAAAAAAGGGTTTATAAAAATGAACCAAAACAATAAAGTAAATGGTAATGAGATCATACTCATCAATAATTACCTTAAACATAAATGGGCTAAATGCTACAACCAAAATACAAAGACTGTCCAAATGGATACATAAATAAAACACCTATAAATGCTACCAACAATCCACCCACTTCAAACCTAGAGACATATAGAGATTGAAAGTGAGGGCATGGAAAAAATATATTTTGTGCAAATGGAGACAAAAGGAAAGTGGGAGTAGCAAGATTCATATCAGATAAAATAGACTTTAAGGACCATTTTAAGAGACAAAAAAGGACACTACATAATGATCAAGGGGTCAATCCAAGAAGAAGATATAAGAGTTATAAATGTATATGAATCCAACATAAGAGAATTTCAATACATTGCTGCTGCTGCTGCTGCTAAGTCGCTTCAGTCGTGCCCAACTCTGTGCGACCTCATAGACGGCAACCTACCAGGCTGCCCGTCCCTGGGATTCTCCAGGCAAGAACACTGGAGTGGGTTGCCATTTCCTTCTCCAGTGTAGGAAAGTGAAAAGTGAAAGTGAAGTCGCTCAGTCGTGTCTGACTCTTAGCGACCCCATGGACTGCAGCCCACCAGGCTCCTCCATCCATGGGATTTTCTTTTTTTTTTTTTTTTAAAGTATAATTTCCATTTTATTGTCTTTTCAGAGAAACCAATATTTCTTCAGTCTTTAAGGACGTGGATCCTTACATGGGCTTTGGTGGAGGAGTGGGGCAGCACCCGCAGGTCTAAATCGGGGTGGAGATGTTCGGTCCTTACGGGCTTCCCGAGAGCCATTCCTGACTACCTTGCTGTGAATGGCACAACTCACACAGTAATGTAGTTTCACATACAGCTTGGGAAGTACATAGGGATCAAAAACACTCGCTTCAGAAATGTCCCTGATGGCTGCAGCCTCTACGATGTTCCGTATGACGAACTTCTTAATGGCCTTATCCTTGGGCACACATCGGGCACAGTTGGTGCAGAGAATAGGCTGCACATGGCAGCGGCCCTTTTTGGCACGACCGTTGTTTCTTCTTTTCTTGGTCATCTTGGAAGCGCTGAGGCGAGAGAGGTCATCCATGGGATTTTCCAGGCTAGAGTACTGGAGTGGGGTGCCATCACCTTCTCCGTTTCAATACATTAGGCAAATGCTAATAACTATTAAAGGGGAAACTGAGAGTAATACAATAATTATGCGGGACTTTAATATCCCACTCACACCAATAAATATGTCTCCCAGTCAGAAAATTAAGAAAGAAACACAAGCTTTAAAAGATACGTTAGACATAATTGATATCCACAGGGCATTTTATCCCAAAACAATGGATTTTATCTTCTTCTGAAGTGCACATGGAATGGTCTCCAGGAAATATCACATTCTGGGCCACAAAACTAACCTTGGTAAATTAAAAAAAAAAAAAAACTGAAATCATTTCAAGCATCATTTCTGATCACAATGCTGTAAGATTAGATATCAACTGTAGGAAAAAAAAAAAAAAAACTATAAAAAAACACAAACATATGAGGTTAAACAACATGCTTCTTAATAACCAGAAGATCACTGAAGATATCAAAAAGGAAATCAAAATATGCTTAGAAACTACTCATAATGCAAACATGAAAACCCAAAATCTATGGGATTCAGTAAAAAGAGAGCTAAAGGGTAGTTCACAGCAATACAAGACTGCCACAAGAAAAAATAGAAACATCAAATAAACAACATAAACTTGCATCTAAATAAACCAGGAAAGGAACAGAAACAAACAAACAAACAAACAAAATCCAAAAGTTAGGAGAAGGAAATAAATCATAAAAGTCACAACAGAAATAAATAAAAATGAAAGAAGACTACAGCAAAAATCCTAAAAACTCTAAGTTGGTTCTTTGAGAAGATAAAATAAACAGGCGGTTAGCAAGACTCAAGAAAAAAGAAGGAAGACTCAAATCAATAAAAATGGAAATGAAAATGGAGAAATTATAATAGACAACACAGAAATACAAACGATCTTAAGAGACTACAAAGGTCAACAACATGCCCCCAATATGGAAAACTTTGAAGAAATGGAGAAATTCTTAGAAAATTATAACCTTCCAATACTTAACCCGGAAGAAATAGAAAATATGAACAGACCAGTCACTAGGACAGAAATTGAAACTATATTAAAAAAATCTTCCAACAAACAAAAGTCCAGGACCAGATGGTTTCACAATTGAATTCTACCAAAAATTTAGTGAAGAGCTTAGAAAAGCATACCAAAAAAAGATATCCTTTAAATCATAGGGGACTCGAATGCAAAAGTAGGAAGTCAAGAGGTATCTGGAGTAACAGGCAAGTTTGGCTTTGGAGCACTAAATGAAGCAGGGTAAATACTGACAGAGTTTTGCCAAGAAAAACACTGGTCATAGAAACATACTCTTCAAACAATACAAGAGAAGACTTTACAGAACACATTACCAGATGGTTGACACCAAAATCAGATTGATTATATTCTTTGCAGCCTCCGGTCCCGGCGCTCCAGCCCCGGCCCCCCCGGGCCATGCAGCCTCGGCCCCGCCGGCGCCCACCGCGTACCTGAGGAGATGAGGCTCCGCAATGGCGCCTTCCTGACGCTGCTGCTCTTCTGCCTGTGCGCCTTCTTCTCGCTCTCCTGGTACGCGGCGCTCAGAGGCCAGAAAGGTGATGTGGTGGACGTCTACCAGCGGGAGTTCCTGGCCCTGCATGACCGCTTGCATGCAGCCGAGCAGGAGAGCCTCAAGCGCTCCAAGGAGCTCAACCTGGTGCTGGATGAGATCAAGAGGGCCATGTCCGAGAGACAGGCGCTGCGAGATGGAGACAGCATCGCACCTGGGGCCGCCTACCTGAGCATCTGCGCCTGAAGCCGTGGAACGTCTCGCACAAGCACGTGCTGCACCTTCCCACTGTCTTCCACCACCTGCCACACCTGCTGGCCAAGGAAAGCAGCCTGCAGCTGGCCGTGCGCGTGGGCCAGGGCCGCACCGGAGTGTCGGTGGTGATGGGCATCCCCAGCGTGCGGCGTGAGGTGCACTCCTACCTGACTGACACGCTGCACTCACTCATCTTGGAGCTGAGCCCGCAGGAGAAGGAGGACTCGGTCATCGTGGTGCTGATTGCAGAGACTGACCCACAGTATACCTCGCTGGTGACAGAGAATATCAAGGCCTTGTTCCCTACGGAGATCCATTCTGGGCTCCTGGAAGTCATCTCCCCTTCCCCCCACTTCTACCCTGACTTCTCCCGCCTCCGAGAGTCCTTTGGGGACCCCAAGGAGAGAGTCAGGTGGAGGACCAAATAGAACCTTGATTACTGCTTCCTCATGATGTATGCACAGTCCAAAGGCATCTACTACGTGCAGCTGGAAGATGACATCATAGCCAAGCCCAACTACCTGAGCACCATGAAGAACTTTGCACTCCAGCAGCCCTCGGAAGACTGGATGATCCTGGAGTTCTCCCAGCTGGGTTTCATTGGGAAGATGTTCAAGTCGCTGGACCTGAGCGTCATTGTGGAGTTCATCCTTATGTTCTACCGGGACAAGCCCATTGACTGGCTCCTGGACCACATTCTTTGGGTGAAGGTCTGCAACCCTGAGAAGGATGAGAAGCACTGTGACCGGCAGAAGGCCAACCTGCGGATCCGCTTCAAGCCCTCCCTCTTCCAGCACGTGGGCACTCACTCCTCACTGGCGGGCAAGATCCAGAAACTGAAGGACAAGGACTTTGGGAAGCATGCGCTGCGGATGGAGCACGTGAACCCACCTGCAGAGGTGAGCACGAGCCTCAAGACGTACCAGCACTTCACCCTGGAGAAGGCCTACCTGCACGAGGATTTCTTCTGGGCCTTCACACCCTCTGCAGGGGACTTCATCCGCTTCTGCTTCTTCCAGCCGCTGCAACTGGAGCGGTTCTTCTTCCGTAGTGGCAACATCGAGCACCCAGAGGACAAGCTGTTCAACACGTCTGTGGAGGTGTTGCCCTTTGATAACCCCCAGTCAGACAAGGAGGCCCTGCAGGAGGGCCATTTGGTCACTCTGCAGTACCCTCTGAGCCCTTGCTCTATACAGTAAAAACAAGACCAGGAGCTGACAGTGGCTCAGATCATGAACTCCTTATTGCAAAATTCAGAATTAAATTGAAAAAAGTAGGGAAAACCACTATGCCATTCAGACATGACCTAAATCAAACCCCTTGTGAATATACAGTGGGAGGGACAAATAGATTGAAGGTATCAGATCTGATAGACAGAGTACCTGAATAACTATGGATGAAGGTTCATGACATTGTATAGGAGGTGGTAATCAAAACCATCCCCAAGAAAAGGAAATGAAAAAAGCAAAATGGCTGTCTGAGGAGGCCTTATAAATAGCTGAGTAAAGAAGAGAAGCAAAACACAAAGGAGAAAAGGAAAGGTACGCCCATCTGAATGCAGAGTTACAAAGAATAGCAAGGAGAGATAAGAATGCTTTCCTATGTGAATAATGCAAGATATAGATGAAAACAATAGAATGGGAAAGACTAAAGATCTCTTCAACAAAATTACAGATGCCAGGGAATATTTAATGTAAATATGGGTGCAAAAAAAAAAAAGCAGAAATGGTATGGACCTAAAAAAAGCAGAAAATATTAAGAAGAGGTGGCAAGAATACACAAAAGAACTATATATAAAAAAAAAGATCTTCATGACCCCGATAATCACAATGTTGTGATCACTCAGCTAGAGCCAGACATCTTGGACTGCAAAGGCAAGTGGGGCTTAAGAAGCATCACTATGAAAAAAACTAGTGGAGGTGATGGAATTTCTACTGAGCTATTTCAAATCCTAAAAGATGATGCTGTCAAAATTCTGCACTCAATATGCCAGCAAACAAGGGTGCCCACTCTCACCATTCTTATTCAGTATAATTTTAGAAGTCCTACCCACAGCAATCAAAGAGGAAAAATAAATTAAAAAAATTCAGATTGGAAAAGAACGAGTAAAACTCTCACTCTTTACAGATGACATGATCCTCTACATAGAAAAGTGGAAAGGTTCCACCAGAAAACTACCAGAGCTAGTCAATGAATTTAGTAAAGTTGCAGGATTTAAAATTAATACACAGAAATCCCTTGCATTCCTATACACTAACATGAAAAACAGGAAAAAAGAAATTAAGGAAACAATCCCATTAACCATTGCAATGAAAAAAATAAAATATTCAGGAATAAATTTGCCTAAAGAAACAAAAGACTTCTATACAGAAAACTATAAAACACTGATGAAAGACATCAAAGATGACACAAATAGATGGAGAAATATGCCATGTTCTTGGATTGAAAAAAAGTCAATATAGTGAAAATGAGTATACTATCCAAAGAAATCTATAAATGCAATGCAATCTCTATTAAACTACCAATGGTATTTTTCATAGAACTAGAACAAATAATTTCACAGTTTGTATGGAAACACAAAAGATCTGGAATAGTCAAAGTAATCTTGAGAAACAAGAATGGAACTGTAGGAATCATCCTTCCTGCCTTCAGACTTTACTACAAAGCTACAGTCATCAAAACAGTATGGTACTGGCACAAAGACAGAAATATAGATCAATGGAACAAACAAGAAAGTCCATAGATTAATCCATGTACCTGTGGACACCTTATCTTTGACAAAGGAAGCAGAAATATACAATGGAGAAAAGACAGTCTCTTCAATAAGTGGGGCTTCCAAGGTGGCACTAGTGTTAAATAACTTTTCTGCCAATGCAGGAGACTTATAAAAGTTGCAGTTTTGATCTTTGGGTAGTAAAGATCCCCTGAAGAAGGGCTTGGCAAACCACTCCAGTATTCTTGCCTAAAGCATGACATGGACAGAGGATCCCGGTGGGTTACAGTTCTTGGGGTCACACAGAATAAGACACTATTGAAGTGACTTAGCAGGCACACATGGGAAAACTGGTCAGCTATGTGCAAAAGAAACCCATGGCAGATTCATGTTGAGGTCTGGCAAAATCAATACAATATTGTAAAGTAATTAGCCTCCAATTAAAATAAATACATTTACAGTAAAAAAAAAAAAGAAAGAAAGAAACTAGAACACTTTCTAACACCATACACGAAAATAAAATGGATTAAAGACCTAAATGTAAGACTAGAAACCATAAAACTCTTAGAGGAAAACTTAGAACACTCTCTGACATAAATCACAAGATCCCCTGTGACCCACCTTCTAGAATATTCTAAATAAGAACAGAAATAAATAAATGGGACTTAATTAAACTTAACTTTTGCACAAGGAAGGAAACTATAAGCAAGGTGAAAATACAGCCCTCAGAATGGGTGAAAATAATAGCAAATGAAACAACTGACAAAGAGTTACTATCCAAAATATACAAGCAGCACATGCAGGTCAATACCAAAAATATGAACAACCCAATAAAAAGTAGGCAAAAGACTTAAGCACACATTTCTCCAAAGAAGACATACAGATGGCTGACAAACACATGAAAAGAAGCTCAACTTTGCTCATTATTAAAGAAATGTAAATCAAAATGAGGTATCACCAATCAGAATGGCCAAAATCGAAAATTCTACAAATAATAAATGCTGGAGAGGGTGTCAAGGAAAAGGAACCCTCTTACATTGTTGTTGGCAATGCAAACTGTTACAGAAACTATGGAGAACAATGTGGAGATTCCTTAAAAACCTGGTCAAATAATTGCTATATCACCCAACAATCACCCTGCTGGGCATACACCCCAAGGAAACCAGAACTGAAAGAGATGCATGTATCCCAATGTTCATTGCAGTACTGTGTATAATAACTAGGACATGGAAGCAACCTAAATGACCATCGGCTTACACAGTGAAATATTACTCAACCATAAAAAGCAACACATTTGAGTCAGTTCTAATGAGGTGGATGGACCTGGAGCCCATTATACAGAATGAAGCAAGTCAGAAAGAGAAAGACAAATTCTTTGTATTAAAGCACATATATGGAATTTAGAAAGATGGTAGTGACGATCATACATGCAGGGCAGCAAAGGAAACAGATATAAAGAACATACTTTTGGACTCAGTGGGAGAAGGCGAGGGTGGAATGATTTGAGAGAACAGCATTGAAACATGTACATAACCATATGTATAATAGATTACCCAGTGCAAGTTTGAATCCATGAAGCAGGGCACCCTAAATGGGTGCTCTGGGATGACCCAAAGGGATAAGTTGGGGAAGGAGGGTGGTTCAGGATGGGAGGGACAAATGTGTACCTGTGGCCAATTCATGTTGATGTATGGCAAAAATCATCATAATATTGTAAAGTAATTATCCTTCAATTAAAATAAATAAACTAAGTTAAAAAAATACACAAACAACACAATTAAAAAATGGGCAGAACTGAATAGGCTTTTTTCCTAAAATAAAATGTAGATGGCCAAAAGGCAAGTGAAAGATTTTCAACATCACTGATCATCAGACCAATGGAAGTCAAAATCACAGTGAGGTATCACTTCATACCTGTCTGAATGCCTATCATCATAAATAACATATATAACAAATGTTGGTAAAAATGAGAAGAAAAGAGAACTCTTGTACACTGTTGATAGGAATATAAATTGGTGCTGCCATTGTAGAAAGCAGCATGGAATTTCCTCACAATAACTAAAAATAGAACTACCATATGACCCAAAAATTCCATGACTTTGCATATATCTAAAAAAAAAAAAAAAACTAATTGAAAGAGATATATGCACCCAGTTTTCATATTTATAATTGCAAAGAAATGGAAACAACCTAAAGTGTCTGGTGTTTGTCAACAGATGACTGGACAAAGAATATATACATCAAATCCTCCAAGTCTATATATGTGGCTGCAAATTTCAAATTTTTGTTCTTTTTTATGACTGAATAGCATTCTATTGTGGAGAAGTCAATGGCACTGCACTCCAGTACCCTTGCCTGAAAAATCCCATGGATGGAGGAGCCTGGTAGGCTGCAGTCCATGGGGTCACGAAGAGTCGGACATGACTAAGCGACTTCACTTTCACTTTCCACTTTCATTCATTGGAGAAGGAAATGGCAACCCACTCCAGTGTTCTTGCCTGGAGAATCCCAGGGACAGAGGAGCCTGGTGGGCTGCCATCTATTGGTTGCACAGAGTCGGACATGACTGAAGCGACTTAGCAGCAGCAGCATTCTATTGTGTGAGTATGTATGGGGGTGTGTGTGTGTATATATACACAAATTTCAAATTTTTGTTCTTTTTTATAGCTGAGTAGTGTTCTGTTGTGTGTCTGTCTGTCTGTATATATATATATATATATATATATATATATATATACACACACACACACACATATATATATGCACACACATATATTCACACACACTTGGACAGCATTATGCTAACTGGAATAAGTCAGGAAGAGAAAGAGAAATACTCTATGATATCACCTACATATAGAATCTGAAAAATACAATAAACTAATGAAAGAAGCAGGAAAAAAAAAAAAAAGACTCATATATATAGAGAACAAACTAGTGGTTACCCGTGGAGGAAGGAAGGAGCAATAGGGGGTAGAGTAGTGGGGGTACAAAAACAATTGGGGGCATATGTTGCATTTTACTACTTAGCCACTCTATGTCTTTTGATTGGAGAAAGACCTTGATGTTGGGAAAGATTAAGGGCAGGAGGAAAAAGTGACCACAGAGGATGAGATGGTTGGATGCCATCTTCAACTTAATGGACATGAGTTTGAACAAACTCCAGGAGATAGTGAAGGACAGGGAAGCCTGACATGCTGTAGTTCATGGGGTCACAAAGAGTCAGACACTACTTAGTGACTGAGCAACAAAGTTGTTCATATAGAAGGATTTGCTTTACAATTTTTTTTTTCATTTTTTGTTTCTTTTGTAGATCGTTTATTTCTTCCTTTCTTCCTCTCTTGGTGTGTTTCTCTGTGATTTGATTACTTTTTTCTGTGGTATGCTTTGATTCCATTTTTTGTTGTTGTTGTTGCTTTGACTGGATAATTTCTAATGGCTTATATTCCAGCTTACTTCTTATGTCTTCTGCTTGTTTGAGATTGATATTGAAGTTCTTTATTGAATTCTTCAGTTCATTCATTATATTATTCAAATCTAGGATATCTATTTTTCAATATTTATATTTCTTTTTTTAATTTAAATTTATTTATTTTAATTGCAGGCTAATTACCTTACAATATTGTATTGGTTTTGCCATACATCCACATGAATCCGCCACAGGTATATATTTCTTTGTTGATCTAATCATTTTATTAATGCACTGTTTTTCTGACTTCATTTAGTTATTTATCTGGGTGTTCTTGAAGTTCACTGAATTACTTTAAATAAATTATTCTGAATTTTTGGTCAGCTTTCAGATCAGATCAGATCAAATCAGATCAGTCATTCAGTTGTGTCCGACTCTTTGAGATCCATTAAATCGCGGCACGACAGGCCTCCCTGTCCATCCTCAACTCCCAGAGTTCACCCAGACTCACGTCCATCGAGTCAGTGATGCCATCCAGCCATCTCATCCTCTATCGTCCCCTCCTCCTCCTGCCCCCAATCCCTCCCAGCATCAGAGTCTTTTCCAATGAGTCAACTCTTCGCATGAGGTGGCCAAAGTACTGGAGTTTCAGCTTTAGCATCATTCCTTCCAAAGAAATCCCAGGGCTGATCTCCGTCAGAATGGACTGGTTGGATCTCCTTGCAGTCCAAGGGACTCTCAAGAGTCTTCTCCAACACCACAGCTCAAAAGCATCAATTCTTCAGCACTCAGTTTTCTTCACAGTCCAACACTCACATCCATACATGACCACGGGAAAAACCATAGCCTTGACTAGACGAACCTTTGTTGGAAAAGTAATGTCTCTGCTTTTGAATATGCTATCTAGGTTGGCCATAACTTTCCATCCAAGGAGTAAGCGTCTTTTAGTTTCATGGCTGCAGTCACCGTCTGCAGTCATTTTGGAGCCCAGAAAATTAAAGTCAGCCACTGTTCCCACTGTTTCCCCATCTATTTCCCATGAAGTGATGGGACCGGATGTCATGATCTTCGTTTTCTGAATGTTGACCTTTAAGCCAACTTTTTCACTCTCCACTTTCACTTTCATCAAGAGGCTTTTGAGTTCCTCTTCACTTTCTGCCATAAGGGTGGTGTCATCTGCATATCTGAGGTTATTGATGTTTCTCCTGGCAATCTTGATTCCAGCTTGTGTTTCTTCCAGCCCAGCGTTTCTCATGATGTACTCTGCATATAAGTTAAATAAGCAGAGTGACAATATACAGCCTTGACGTACTCCTTTTCCTATTTGAAACCAGTCTGTTGTTCCATGTCCAGTTCTAACTGTTGCTTCCTGACCTGTATACAGATTTCTCAAGAGGCAGATCAGGTGGTCTGGTATTCCCATCTCTTTCAGAATTTTCCACAGTTTATTGTGATCCACACAGTCAAAGGTTTTGGCATAGTCAATAAAGCAGAAATAGATGCTTTTCTGGAACTCTCTTGCTTTTTCCATGATCCTGGTCAGCTTTAGTTTTCCATTTATTTATGGTCAGTTATTAGAGTTTTACTCGTTTCCATTAGTGGTATCATGTTTGCTTGATTCTTCAAGATCCTTGAGTCTTTGTAGTGGAATCCGTGTATTTGAGTAATCTGTTCTTCCAGAGTCAAAGCTTTGCTTTAGCAAGTAAATCCCTTAACCTGTAAGCTCAGTTTGGGATTCTGGTTTGGTCAGTTGGTAGGTTTCATGGGCAGATTGGTCTTGTTACAGGGATTTTATTCAGGCAAGGCCACTCTGCATGCCCTGAATTCAGTAGAATGCTTATGTCTATACTCCATAGTTTGCTGGGTCTACTGGCTGGGCTCTATGTTCATGTAGGGCCACTGAGTATACTTCTTCATTGGATGGGAATAATGGATGTTCCTTATGGTGAGGTGGGGCAACTAGCTGGGCTCTGAAATCACTTTTGCTTAGGCGAGTTCACAGGCTATGTTCACTGACAGGGCTTTGCCACTGGTTGGACTCCATGATTGGGCAAGGTTATAGCCTTGGTTCCATTGCTGGTTGGTTGGAGTCTCAAGCTATGCCCTATTATTCAGCGCCAAAGCTACCTCCAGGAGTTGGATAGGGTCACAGGCTATGCTCTGCTGTTAGGCAACACCACTGGCTGGACTTTCTGATGAAGAGACATCTTCTGCTGTATTCTGTATTTGAGTGGGGCTATGTTTTGTGCTCTGCAGTTTTGCAGGGTTAACATCCAGGTTCCCTCATCAGGTAGAGCCACAGGCTATACTCCACAGTTAATCAGAGTCAGTGGTTGGGCTCCCTGCCTGGGTAAAGTCACAGACTGTGTTCGGCAAAAGAGCAAAACTTTCAACTGGGCTCTGCTGTGGAGTGGGGCTATATTCTAGGCAGTATATTAGACTGGGCTCCAGTGTTACTGCTCAGGCTTGTTTGTTATGCTGGACCAGAAGTTATACTTAACTTTGTGGATGGGCTGCTGACTTGGCTTCTTACAGAAATAGGGATATAGGAAGGGCTCCACAGCTGCCTGGGTTCTCTGGCCAGTTTTCCTTGTTGGACAGGATGAGATACATTCAGTATTTGGGCAGAGCTGATATTTGGATCTCTTTCCAGGAGAGGTCATAGAATGGACACCAAGGCTTGTACAACTCATTGGCTGGGGAAAAAGATCATTCATAACTGCTAGTCAAGCTTCTTAGCTGGATGGGGCCAACTGATATAGCTTTGGAGATGAACAGAATCACTGGCTGGGATCTCTGCTCTTCTGCCACTGCAAGCAGAAGTGTAGCTCATGAAGATATGAGCGCTGATTTCTGAAAGTCCTTCCCCTCTTCTCTGTTTCTATCTTACCCTCCATATTCGATTTCCACAGATTCTTCCAATGATCTTCATGATGTGATTAACTAGTGGGCTTCCTGGGAAGCATCCAGCAACACTAGAAGAGCTGGATGCCCACCTTAGGTTCTCTTTTTCTAACTGGATAAACTTTAGGACCAGGGGTCCCTCTTGGTGTGGCACTAGCCTGGAGAAGGAGTGATACAGACAGAGTATAGCCAACTCTTATTCTTCCAATGCTGTCCTTCTTGGTCTCTGTGGCTCAGGGTTGTACTTCTGCCTACATCTTGAATCCTGGGATTTTCACAATGGTCTTTTGTCTATAGATAGTTGCAAGTTCCCCTTCTTGTGAGGTAGACAGAAGTTGGGACTGATCAATGTCACCATCTTGGTGATGTCACTTCCTAGAAGAAAATAGGAAAAATGCTCCTTGATGCTAATCTTGTCAATAGTTATGTTGGCTATGACACCAAGAGCATAGGCAACAAAAGCTAAATTAAACAATTGGAGCTACATAAAATTAAAAAAACAAAAAACAAAACAAAACAAAAAACTTCTGTACAACAAATAAAATAATTGGTAAAATAAAAAGTCAACTTAGGGAATATGAGAAAATATTTCCAAATTATAAGTACATAAGCAACTCATAAACTCAGTTGTCTACAAAAATTAAAAGTGAGCAAAGAATCTGAATAGACATTTTCCCAAAGAGAACATACATGAAAATGTGCTCAAAATCACCAATTTTCAGGTATATGTAAATCAAACCCACAGTTATATTACCTCACATCTGTTAGAATGGCTATTATCAAAAAGACAGATAAAAAATATTGGAAAGGATGTATAGAAAAAGAAATCCTAGTGCATTATTGGTATGGATGTAAATTGGTACAGTCATTATGGAAAATAATATAAAATGTCTACAAAAATAAAAATTTAACTGCTATATTATTCAAAAATCTTACTCTTGAGTATATATCTAAAGGGAATAAAGTTAATATCTTAAATATCTACTCTTCCATGTCCTTTGTAGCATTATTCACAATAGCCAAGATATGGAAAAATATGTCTATATTTCTTTCTTTATTTTTTTAAGGTCTTCTGAGGTGGAACACAGGAAATATGGGAGAAAACAACAAAAGGTGAGACTAAGAATATTACACTATCCCTAATGAAGTAGATATTAATAGAAATTTTTATTTAAAAACTATCTTTGTCAGATTTATGTCTTAGAAAATTACTCTTGCTGCAATGTACATAATGAGAGGGAAATAAAACAAAATGACCAATTAGGAGACTATTATAATAGTTCATTAAAAATATTGAAAGACAATTTGCATTAAAGAGGGAGAAGATGGACTAGTTTCCAAAAATAACCAAATGATTGGTGATAAAAAGGAAGAGAAATGTCAAAGATTACTCTCAGGTTTCTTATTGGATACATTGAGAGGATGGTAAAATATAAGCAGTAAAGGAGAATGAGGCGGAGAAGTCAATGGCACCCCACTCCAGTACTCTTGCCTGGAAAATCCCATGGATGGAGGATCCTGGAAGGCTGCAGTCCATGGGGTCGCTGAGGGTCGGACATGACTGAGTGACTTCACACTCACTTTTCACTTTCATGCATTGGAGAAGGAAATGGCAACCCATTCCAGTGTTCTTGCCTGGAGAATCCCAGGGACGGGGCATCCTGGTGGGCTGCCGTCTATGGGGTCGCACAGAGTCGGACACGACTGAAGTGACTCGGCAGCAGCAGCAGCAGGAGAAGAAAGATTTGAGGCTTTTTTCTTTAGTGAGAAAGGCAGTGGAGATTGACTGATAATGAGGTATTTTATAATATGATGAATTTGGGATACTTGCAGGACACTGAATTAGAGGTGCTCAGTTTGCTGAATGGTAATTATGACTCTATTGCTCCAGAAAGAGCTATTAGATTATGATAAACTCTTCCATGCTTATGGATACATAAGTGAAATTTCAAGGCATGTATATTACTGAGATCAGTCAATATAGTGAGAAAATAAAAAAAGAGTGGAGACTTGGGATACACTAGACAGTAAAGTGCCTGCCTACAGTGTGGGAGACCTGGGTTTGATACCTGGGTCGGGAAGATCACCTGGAGAAGGAAATGGCAACCCACTCCAGTATTCTTGCCTGGAAAATCCCATGGACGGAGGAGCCTGGTAGGCTACAGTCCATACAGTCGCAAAGAGTTGGACACGACTGAGCGACTTCCCTTTAGTAATGGAAAAAAAAAAAAAAAAAAAAAAAAAAAGGAGTTCAAAATAAAACTAAGAACATGTACAAAGAGAAAAAGTGCCTTGAAAACAGCATGTCATAGAAATCAAAATGAAAATATTTTCAAGGAAAGAGTGATGAAAAAATCACATATTACAGTGATAAAGAAGAATGACTGAAAAGAGTATCACTAAATAAGTCAAGAGATAAAGACATCCCAGTAGCAGTGAGCACACCTTGTAGCCAGATACTGGTCTCTCATATCATTCTCCTCTAAAACGAACCAGAAGCTCTTTGGAGAAATCACTGATTACAGGGTCACGATAGGTAAAAGATGTCTGAATATGACATGAAGTAAGGAATTACTAAAAATATAATAGAGCTGTTTTAATCCAGTAACTAGCTTGAAGGGAGGTTCCCCTGGCCAAATCTAGAAAAATATTAACACAAAAATAATTAAATATGGTGATGAATTATAAACTATAGGAAGCATTATCATGAGTCTAATATCAATAGCAAATTGAAAAATAAATAGCTTGATAAATATCAGGAGTGGAGGAGAATTATTACATTAAATGGCATAGACTGATAGACAAATACACATGGAGATCTAGAGTTGGAAAATCATCTTTTTGTAATCATCATAATAAAGATTTGATCAGGAAACAATTAACAGATGCTAAATCTAGAGGGAAGTTTTGACAAGTAACAGGATGCTTGCATGATCTGTTAGTTGCAAAAGTGAAAAATATCACAATAATTATACAGTGGAGAAATTGAATAACACTGAACAAATTATCAAAATTAACATTAGTAACAAGAGACAGATGGACACCGTGGGCCTCCAGATGTGATATCCTGAAGTGGACACAACATCTCCTGTGGGTATTAAAACAAGAATGTGTAGTCTGAATCTAACCTAAAGAAAAATTAGACAAACCTCAAAAAAGGAACATTCTGTTTATCTTCATAAATGTTGGTTTTAATAAAAGCCTATGAAAAGCTATGAAAATGTCTAAATTAAAGGAGGCTAAAATTTTATGACAGCTAGATGTAATATTTGTTCTTAGATTAGATCCTTTGCTATAGGAGTAAAAATGTCTAAAAAGGATGTCATTGGGTCATGTGATAAAATTGAAATACAAAGAATAGATTACTATGCTGCTGCTGCTGCTGCTGCTAAGTCACTTCAGTCGTGTCTGACTCTGTGTGACCCCATAGATGGCAGCCCACCAGGCTCCCCTGTCCCTGGGATTCTCCAGGCAAGAACACTGGAGTGGGTTGCCATTTCCTTCTCCAATGCATGAAAGTGAAAAAATAAAGTGAAGTCGCTCAGTCGTGTCAGACTCCTAGTGACCCCATGGACTGCAGCCCATCAGGCCCCTCCATCCATGGGATTTTCCGGGCAAAAGTACTGGAGTCGGGTGCAATCACCTTCTCTGATAGATTACTATATTTACCTCAATTTTACTGGTTGATTACTATTGTGTTTTTGTAATAAAAAATCTATTTTATTAGGAAATACAGACAGAAGTATTTAGTGGTAAAAGGCTAGAGAGTGAACTGTTTACAGTTGGTGAAATTAAATAAATGTATATGAATGTTCTTTGTAATATTTTTATTTTTGTGTAACTTTTATTTAAGCTTGAAATCATTTTCATTTAAGAAACCTAAGAAGAGAATATAGTAGGTCTAATATAAAAGCAGAGAGTTGGCAAATTTTGTCAGAGCAGTTTCCATGGTATGATGGGGCTGCCAGTGTATAAAGTGGGTGGGTTCATGGGACTTCCCTGGCAGTCTAGTGGTTAAGACTCTGTGTTTTCAATGCAGGGGAGGGGGCTTTGATCCCTGACAGGGAACTAAGATTTCTCATGCCACGTGATTCAGTTTTTTTTTTTTTTTTTAATTTTGAAAAAAAAAATAATAGAGTGTTTGGATTTATTGAAGTGGTAAGGAGGCAAAAAATATATAGGCTTTTCTTGAAAGAACTGTAGTAATTATGGAAACAAGGGTGAAAAGTGGCAAAATGAAGCAGAGATAGGTTTAAGGAGAAAAATTTTAGGATGTGCTGAGTATTTTAGATTTAGAAGAAGATGATGTTACAGATATGACAAAAGATATTTATATATAAGAGTGCAGAATTTAGAGATCAAATTGCAGAAATTAGCATTGGGGAGAAAAAGACATTTCTTCCAATGGAGAAAGAGGTAAAGAATGCTCAAGTTAGATAAGTACGAAGGTTAAAGGAAAGTAGATCATAAAATTTTACTCCTGTATACACTGTTTTTTCCTTTTCTCTATGTGAGGAAGAATGGATGCTAGGTCGTTTCTGTCATGTTCAACTCTTTATGACATTATGGACTGTAAACTTCCAGGCTCCTCTCTCCAAGGGACTCTCCAGGCAAGAATGCTGGAATGGATTGCTATGCCCTCTTCCCAGGGATGTTCTTGACCCAGGGATCAAACCCGTACCTCCTGTATTTGAGGTAGATTCTTTACCACCAAGCTACCAGGGAAGTCCAGATTTCATATACATGCATTAATCTATGATATTTGTTTTTCTCTCTCTGACTTACTTCACTCTGTATAATAGGCTCTAGGTTCATAAGCTTCACTAGAAATAACTCAGATGTGTTCTTTTTTTATGAATGAGTAGTATTCCATTGTATATATGTACCCAAACTTCTTTATCCATTCATCCATCAGTGGACATTTAGGTTGCTTCTATGTCCTAGCAATTGTAAATATCGTTAAGGTGAATATTTGTGTACATGTATCTTTTTTCAATTATGGTTTACTTGGGGGTATATGTCTGGAACTGGAATTGCTGGGTCACATGGTAGTTTCATTCCTAATTTTTAAAATAAATCTCTATACTGTTCCCCATAGTGGCTGTATCAATTTACATTCCCACAAACAGTGGATGAAGGTTCTTTTTTCCACAAATCCACTGCAACATTTATTGTTTGCAGATTTTTTTTATGATGGTCATTCTTATCAGTGTGAGGTGAAACCTCATTGTAATTTTGACTTGCATTTCTCTAATAATAAATGATGTTGAGCATTTGTTCATGTGTTTATTAACAATCGGTATGTATTCTTTGGAGAAATATCTGCTTCAGTATTCTACCCATTTTCTGATTGGCTTGTCTGCTTTTCTCATGTTGAGATGCAAGAGCTGCTTGCATAGTTTGGAGATTAATCCTGTGTCAGTTGCTTGACTTGTAAATATTTTCTACCATTCTGAGTGCTGCATAAGACATACTTTTACTAAAAATTATTTGTTGCTTATTCAACACTCAAATTTAGCTGGGCATCTTTTTTCCCCTCCTGTGGTTTAAAAACTTCAGATCACAAGAGTCACTGTTAAGAATTGTGCTACCACATTGCAGGTGGATTCAATACCTGATGAACCATGCTAAAGAGGGTATGGAGAAAAGAGAATATTCTTGCATTGTTTCAAGAGGTGGGAATGTAAACTGATATAGCCACTATGGAGAATAGAATGGAGATTCCTAAAAAAAAAAAAAACACTAGGAATAAAACTACCATATGACCCAGCAAGCCTACAACAAGGCATATAATCTGAGAAAACTGTAATTGAAAAAGACAATATACCCACATGTTCATCAAAGCACTATTTACAATAGCTAGGACATGGAAGCAACCTAGATGTCAAATGACAAATGAATGGATAGAGAGGTGGAGGTACATATAAACAATGGGATATTACTCAGCAAGAGAAAGGAACATACCTGAGTAAGTTATAATGAAGTGGATGAACATAGAGACTATTATACAGAGTGAAGTCGGAGAAAAAACAAATATCATACATTAATGCATATATATGAAATCTAGAAAGTCGGTACCGATGAACCTATTTTCAGGGCAGCAATAGACACATACATAGAGAACAGAATTGTGGAGACAGTCAGAGAAGGAGACAGTGGGACAAATTGAAAGAGTAGCATTGAATCATATACATAACCATATGTAAAATAGATAACGAGCAGGAATTTGCTGTATGATGCAGGGAACTCAAAGCCAGTGCTCTGTGAAAATCTAGAGGGGTGAGATGGGTTGGGGTGGGAGAGAGTTTAAAGAGGGAGGGCACATATGTATACCTATGGCTGATTCATGTTGGTGCACAGCAAAAACAAACACAATATTCTAAGGCAATCATAATCCAAATTTAAAAAAAAATAATGAAAAAGAATTGTGCTCAAGCATGTCATTTAGTAGGTGTCTCATAGAATGCACCAAAATAATCTATTTAAAGTGAGTTAATTTTTTCAGCCATCCTTTTATTAAAATTTGTGTTAAATTCAAATAAACTCCATAGTAGAAGAAACTACTGTGGATCAAAGCACAAATACACAAACTCAAGTGCAATCCAAAATAGTTGTACAGCAATCAGATATGGAACATTATATTAGTACTGTTAAAAAATTCACTAAAGATTTACAGTAATTCCAGGAAGTTCCCTCTGAAGTACAAATAAAAAGAATCATGGAAGTTGTTTTCATTAACTAACTGTTTTATATAACTGAAAAAGCTTCCATAATTCTGTTAATCTGTACCCCAGAAAGAATTTATTTTGTATTACCTAACTGCTTTATAATAACTATATTGGATAAAAACCTGGAACGTTAGATCCACGAATCAAGGTAAATTGGACATAGTCAAGCAGGAGATGAAAAGACTGAACATCTAAATCTTAGGAATCAGTGAACTAAAATAAACAGGAAAGGGTGAATTTAATTCAGATTACCATTTTATCTTCCATGGACATGAATCCCTTAGAAGGAAGGGAGTAATCCTCATAGTCAACAAGAATCCAAAATGCAGTACTTAGGTGCAATCTTAAAAATAACAAAATGATCTTGATTTGTTTCCAAGGCAAGCCATCCAATATCATAGTAATCCAAGTCCATGTGCCAACCACTAATGCTGAAGAAGCTGAAGTTTAATTGTTTAATGAAAACATACAACTCCTTCTGGAACTAACACCAACATGTTCTTCCACCATTTGGGATTAGAATGCAAAATAAGCAAGTCAAGTGATACCCAAAATTATAGGCATGTTTGGCCTTGGAGTACAGAAAGAAGAAACAAAGACTAACAGAGTTTTACCAAGAAAACAAACTGATCATAGCAAACACCCTCTTCCAACAACAAAAGAGATGACTCTAAACATGAACATCACAAGATGGTCAGTACTAAAATCAGATTATGTTCTTGCAGCCAAAGATGGAGAAGCTTCATACAGACAGTAAAATCAAGACCTGGAACTGACTATGGTTCAGATCATGAGCAAAATTACTTTTGCAAAATTCAGGCTTAAATTGAAGAAAGTAGGGAAAACCACTAAGACATAAATCAAATCAAATATATGATGACTAGGCCATAAATAAAACCCCGTATATAATACAGGGAGGTAATGAATAGACTCAAGGGATTGGATCTTGTAGATAGAGTGCTGGAAGAACTATTCATGGAAGTTCATAATACTGTACAGGAAACAGTGACTAAAACCATTCCAAAGAAAAATAAATTAATAAGGCAAAATGGTTGTCTAAGGAAGTTTTACAAATAGCTAAGCAGCCATGAAATTAAAAGATGCTTACCCCTTGGGAGGAAAGTTATGACCAACCTAGATAGCATATTAAAAAGCAAAGATATTACTTTGCCAACAAACGTCTGTCTAGTCAAGGCTATGGTTTTTGCAGTAGTCATGTATGGATGTGAGAGTTGGACTGTGAAGAAAGCTGAGCACCCAAGAGTTGATGCTTTTGAACTGTGGTGCTGGAGAAGACTCTTGAGAGTCCCTTGGACTGCAGGGAGATCCAACCAGTCCATCTTAAAGGAGATCCATCCTGGGTGTTCATTGAAAGGACTGATGCTGAGGCTGAAACTCCAATACTTTGGCCACCTCATGTGAAGAGTTGATGCATTGGAAAAGACCCTGATGCTGGGAGGGATTGGGGGCTGGAGGAGAAGGGGATGACAGAGGATGAGATGGATGGATGGCATCACTGACTCAATACACATGAGTCTAGGTGAACTCCGGGAGTTGGTGATGGACAGGGAGGTCTGGTGTGCTGCAATTCATGGGGTCACAAAGAGTTGGGCATGACTGAGCGACTGAACTGAACTGAAGGAAGAAGAGGAGCAACCGACAATGAAGAAAGGGAATGATATACTTAATTGAATGCAGAATTCCAAAGAATATTAAGGAGAGATAAGAGGGCCTTCTTAAGTAAATAATGCAAAAAAAAAAAAAAAATAGAGGAAAGCAATATAATGGGAAAGATTAACGGCCTCTTCAAGAAAGTTAGATATATCAAGGGAATATTTCATGCAAGGATGGGCACTATAAAGGACAGAAATGGTAAGGACCTAACAGAAGCAGAAGAGATGCCAAGAATACACAGAAGAACTCTACAAAGATTATCTTAATGACCTAGATAAACATGATTTTGTGCTTGTTCTCCTAGAGTCAGCTATCCTGAAGTATGAAGTCAAGTTAGTGAGCCTTAGGAAGCATTAGTAGTATGAACAAAACTAGTGGATATTACAGAATTCCAGGTGAGCTATTAAAATCCTAAAGATTATGCTGTTAAAGAGCTGTAATCAATATGTCATAAAATTTGGAAAACTCAGCAGAGGCCACAGGACTGGAAAAGGTCAGTTTTCATTCCAATTCCAAAGAAAGACAATGACCAAAAATGCTAAAACTACCATACAACTGCACTCATTTCACAGGCTACAAGGTGATGTTCAAAATCTTTCAAGCTAGGCTTAAGCACTACATAAATTGAGAACTTCCTGATGTACCAGCTGGGCTTCAAAGGGGCAGAGGAACCAGAGATCATATTGCCAACAACTGTTGGATCATAGAGAATGCAAGGGAGTTCCACAAAAGCATATACTTTTGCTTCATTGACTATATTAAAGCCATTGACTGTGTGGATCGCAACACTTGTAAAAAATTCTTAAAGAGATAGGACTACCAGACCCCTTTACCTGTCTCCTGAGAATCCTGTATGCGGGCCAAGAAACAACAGTTAGAACCCGACATGGAACAAGAGACTGGCTCAAAATTGGGAAAGGGCCATGAAAAGGCTATATATTGTCACCCTGCTTATTTAACTTATATGTAGAGTACATCATGTGAAATGTTGGACTGGATAAATCACAAACTTGAATCAAGATTGCCAAGAGAAACATCAAGAACCTCAGATATGCAGATGACACCACTCTAATGTCAAAAGGTGAAGAGGAACTGAACAGCCTCTTGATAAAGGCGAAAGAGGAGTGGAAAAGCTGGCTTGAAACTCAACATTCAAGAAACTAAGATCTTGGCATCCAGTCTCATCACTTCATAGAAAATAAAAGGGGAAAACAGTGGAAGCAGTGACAGATTTTATTTTCTTGGGCTCCAAATCACTGTGGACTGTGACTGCAGCCATGACATTAAAAGATGCCTACTCCTTGAAAAGAAAGCTATGACAATACTAGACAACATATTAATAATAGAGGTCTGTATTGTCAAAGTTATGGTCTTTCCAGTAGTCATGTACAGATGTGAGACCCAGACCATAAAGAAAGCTGAGCACCAAAGAATTGATTCTTTCAAATTGTACTCTTGAGAGTTGCTTGGACTGAAAGAAGATAGCTGATCATAAATAAAGTCAACCCTGAGTATTCACTGGAAGGACTTTTGCTGAAGGTGAAGCTCTAATACTTTGGTCATTTGATGCAAAGAGCTTACTCATTGGAAAAGACGCTGATTCTGGGAAAGATCGAAGGCAAAAGGAGAAGGGTTTTGCAGAGAATGAGATGATTAGATAGCACCACAAACTCAATGGATATAAATTTGAGCATACTCTGGGAAACAGTGGAGGATAGAGTAGCCTGGCATACTGTAGTGCATGGAGTCGCAGAGACTCAGACACAAATTAGTGACTGAACAACAATAATAACAAACTGTTTTATGGCCTTACAGATTTTATGCATCAAATGAAAACTGAATTTCTGCTCCACATCCTGTTACAGACTTTCTAACATCAACAATTTCCTTAGGGATTATGTTTTGTGCTACTTTCTCATGACTGAATTTCTGATCATGTTCCTGAAAAATTCACCTGATAACAACTATAAAACTTAAATCTTACAATAAAATGAACTGTTGCATCCTCTTTTCATAGTACACTATATTTTATACATGTTAACTATAAAATAGTGGAACTATATCATCAAATACATATTGGCTTTTCAATATTTTCTTTATTCCTCAACATAAATATGCTTTAATAGGGAAGCTATACTAGATTTTCACAGTAGTACAGAGAAATATAAGGCCAAGTCTAGCAAGCCAAGCTTTGTTTTGGAGAATATTGTGAAGAATGTAGCGAGAAAAGCATGAGAGGGAATTCCCTGACCTTCTTGTGCTTAGGACTTAATGCTTTCACTGCTGAATGTGCAGGTTCAATCCCTGGTTGAGGAACTAAGAGTCCCACAAGCCACATGATGGGGCAATGGGAGAAAAATAAAAACATGAGAGAATAGTTGGTCCACCTCCCAGCAGCTTTGAAAACAGTGCTGTAATGGTTCTACCACTGTACACTTGCAAAGAGTTCAGGTAAAAGTCTATAATTTTGTTTAATTTAATAAACTTGTTCAGTAAGTGTTTTACCAAAGTTGTTCTTATGACTTCTGGTGACATTAACTTCAAGCAAAAAGGTAATCTATAGCTGTCAGAGTAAAGGTAAGAAATGATTTCATGAAATTTGATTCTTTTTCTTACTGACTTCTTGCTCTTCTGTGCCCAGTAACTCAGTTGTGTCTGACTCTATGTACTGTAGCCCCCTAAGCACCTCTGTCCACGGGATTTTTCAGGCAAGAATGCTTGATCATGTTGTCATTTTCTCCTCCAAGGAATCTCCCTGAACTTGAGAGGTTTGAACCTTGTCTCCTGTGTCTTCTGCATTGCATGCGGATACTTTACCACTGAGCTACTGGGGACTTCTTAGGCAAATGAAAATTATATCTGCAAAACTGCATTTACTATTTTCTGGTTGATTTGCATTAAATTGGAAGATCTTCACATGGCAAGTTGGATTCAGATGATCATTTTTGTTTGCATGAAATAAATTAGATTGAATACAGATCAAGTGTAATATATTGTGTGGTGATCCGATGCAGTTTTTTTTTTCTACCTAAATTAATTTTAATAAAAAAGTAAAGCTTTGTAATAGTACTGATATGATCATAACAATTTCAACAATACAATTTATTTTTACTTCAAATAATTTACACTAGTCAGAAGCAAAAGTAAAAACTCTTACCAAAAAGAATGCTGAAGGACTGATGCAAGGACAGAGGACATTGGAAGGACTGATGCTGAGGCTGAAACCTGAATACTTCGGCCATCCAATGCGAAGAACTGACTCCTTTGAAAAGACCATGATGCTGGGAAAGATTGACAGCAGGAGGAGAAGGGGATGTCAGAGAATGAGATGGTTGGATGGCATCACCGACTCAATGGACATGAGTTTGAGCAAGCTTTGGGAGTTGGTGATGGAAAGGGAGGCCTGGCATGCTGCAGTCCATGGGGTCATGAAGAGTTGGACACAACTGAGTGAGTGAACTGAACTTACAAAAAAATCCTTGAGACTAAACTGAAATTCAGCAGAAAATAGGTTAGATTGCCCATAGACACTTGTCCCAAAAATTTGTTTTTCTCAAAACACTCCATAAAAGATAATTCTGCAGATAATGTGACAATTATGAACAACTACCTTTTAGAATTATTTATAAAGAAATACTCAAGAATTAAAAGAGATTGTGGATTCTTTAGCCACACTAAACATGGTGTGAAGTGAACCCAGAAAATTAATACAAATTTTCTCACCATAGCTCAGGAGAAAGGGGATACTTCCATGGATGTTTTGCAATATTTCCCATAAGGGTTAAGTATTTTTTGGAAACATTAGTAGTTGAGATTCATATGATGGGACAAATTTAGGAAACAGGGAAGGTCAGCCTAGGGATCACTAACATGACTTCAACAGAGAAGAGTTTATAAGTCTATATTTTAATCTAATTTCCTTATGTATGGAGCATAAGCGAGTTTGTGGAGATTATATATATCAACAGTGACTGTGGTCTCAATATACTGTTTCTTTCACAATGTTTTATACATCTGTCCATGTCATATATGGCAGATAAGGGGTCAATGATAAAGCAAAGAGGTGGGTCTAGGAGGGGGCTGATACACGTCCAGGGACAGCAACTAAACAGACAAACAGGCAGTAGGACACACATGGATGTCTGGAGTGAGATCAAGCCAGTAGCCAGAAACAGATACAAGTAAGAAGCAGGCCTGTGAAGACTAAAGTATTTGGTAGTCAAGGTAGATAAGAGAGTCAGAAGCCAAGGTGTCAGAAAGTACAGAACGGTCAAGGACATAAGAAAATATTTTTTGATGTAACTTGCAATCTTCACTATAAAGTGAACAAGAAAGTAAATCTGAAACCCACAGATGACAAGTAACAAACATGTCTAGGGTCACACAGAAAATTGGAAATATAGAAATGATGGTAATCCACATAATTTTGTCAGGATATTTTTTTTTCTGTTGAGTTTTTTGTTTTGTATTAGGGTAGAGCTGAATAACACTGTTGTGATAGTTTAAGGTGAACAGTGAAGGGACTCAGCCATATATATATACATATATCAATTTTCATACAAACTCTCCTCCCATCCAATCTGCCACATGACATTAAGCAGAGTTCCATGTTCTATAAAATAGGTCCTTGTTGGTTATTCACTAAATATAGCAGTGTGTACATGAAAATCCCCAATTCTCTATCACTTCCTCCTGGCAATCATAAGATAATTTTCTAAGTCTGTGAGTCTCTTTCTGTTTTGTAAGTTTATTTGTATCATTTCTTTTTAGATTCCATATATAAGGGATATACAACAATGTTTCTGCTTCTTTGTCTGACTTCCGTCACTCCTTAGGTCCATCTATGTTGCTGCAAAAGGCACCATTTCATTCTTTTTAATGGTTGAGTAATATTCCATTGTATATACATACCACATCTTCTTTATCCATTCCTCTGTCAATGGCCATTTAGGTTACTTCCATGTCTTGGCTATTTTAAACAGTACTGCAATGAATATTGGGGTGCATGTACCCTTTCAGACCATATTTTTCTCCAGATTATGTGTAGGAGTGGGATTGCAGGTCATACGGTAGCTCTATTTTTAGTTTTTAAATGAACCTCCATACTGTTCTCTATAGTGGCTATAAGAGTTTACATTTCCACCAACAGTTTAGGAGGGTCCCCTTTTCTCCACACCCTCTCCAGCATTTTTTATTTGTGGATGTTTTTATGATGGCCATTTTGGTTTGTGTAAGGTGATATTTCATTGCAGTTTTGATTTGTATTACTCTAAGAATGAACAATGTCGAGCATCATTTCATGTGCTTCTAGGCCATCTTTATATCTTCTTTGAAGAAATGTCTATTTATGTCCCCTGCTCATTTTGTGAGTGGGTTTTTTGTCTTGATGCTGTTAAGTGTCACAAGCTGTTTTTAAATATTGGAGACTAATCCTTTATTGGTCACATCATTTGCAAATGTTTCCTCCCAATCTGGGGGTTTTCTTTTGATATTATTTAAAGTTTTCTTTGCTGTGCAAAATCTTTTGTAATTTAGTAAGTCTTACTTGCTTACATTTTCTTTTATTTGCATTATTCTTGGAGATAGATTGAAAAAGATGTTGCTGTGATCTATGTCAGATAGTGTTCTTCCTATGTTTTCCTCAAGAAGTTTCATAGTGTCTGGTATTACATTTAGGTCTTTAATCCATTTTGAACTTACTTTTGTGTATTAAGGTAAATACTTATTTTACATGTGGCTGTACAGTTTTTCCAGCACCATTTGTTGAAGAGACTGTCTTTGCAAATCATGTAGTTGTCTAGCCTCCTTTGTCATAGATTAATTGACCAGAGATGGATAAGCTCATTCCTGGGATTTCTATCCTGTTGCATTGACTTATATTTCTATTTTTACGCAAGTACCATACTGTTTTGATGACTGTAACTTTGTAGTATAGTCTAAAGTCAGGGATCCTGATTCTTCAAGCTCTGTTTTTTACCTCAGGATTTCTTTGGCTATTCGGGGACTTTTGTGTCTCTACAAATTTTGAGATTTTTTGTTGTTGTTGCTCCAGTCCTGTGAAAAATGCTATTCGTAATTTGATAAAGGTTGCTTTGAATCTGTAGATTGACTTAGATGCTACAGTCATATTGATTTTTCCAATATACAAACATGATATATCTTTCCATATGTTTATGTCTTCTTCATTTTCTTTCATCAGCATCTTATACTTTTCACAGTACATGTCTTTTATCTCCTTAGGTAGGTTTATTCCTAGGTACTTCATACTTTTTGATGTGATGATAGATGGAATTGATAAACTTTAAAACAGAGACAGTTATAAGGGACAAGGAAGGATACTACATAATGATCAAGAGTTCAAGTCAAGAAGATGATATAAGAATTATAAATATATATGCACCTGACATAGGAGCACCTCAGCATGTAAGGCAAATACAAGCAACCATAAAGGGAGAAATCAACAGTAATACAGTAATAGTGGGGGGATTTAATACCCCAATTTCATCAACGGACAGATCACCACACAGAATATTAATGAGGTAAAAGAGGCCTTAAATGACACTTTAGATGAGTCGAAATTAATTGATATTTATAAAGCATTCCATCCAAAATAGCAGACTACACTTTCTTCTCGAGTGAACATGGAACATTCTCCAGAATTGACCACATGCTCTGCCACAACGCAAGCATTGGTACATTTAAGAAAATCAAAATCAATACAGGTTAGAAGATGGCAGAGGAATAGGAAGGGGAGACCCCTTTCTCCCCCACAAATTCATCAAAAGAACATTTAAACGCTGAATAAATTACACAACACAACGTCTGAATGCTGGCAGAGGACATCAGGCACCCAGAAAAGCAGCCCATTGTCTCCAAAAGGAGGTAGGGAAAAATATAAAAGACAAAAAAAAAAAAAAAATAATAATAATAATAAAAATAAAGAAAAAGAGGTAGGGAGGGAGCTCCATCCCAGGAAGGGAGTTTTAAAAAGAAAGAAGTTTCCAAACACCAGGAAACACTCTCACTGCTGAGTCTGTGGCGAGCCTTGGAACCACAGAGGGCAACATAACTGAGAGGAAAAATAAATAAATAATTAAAACCCACAGATTACGTGCCCAGCAGTAACTCCCCCAGCAGAGAAGAAGTGCAGATACTTGCACCCACCACTAGCAAGCAGGGGCTGGGCAGGGAGGCGTGGGCTGCATTGCTTAGAGTAAGGACCAGGACTGAATGCCCTGAGGGCAATCTGAGGGAACTAACTTGGGCTAGCAAACCAGACTGTGGGATAGCTACCACGCAAAAAGCCCTAACTTAAGACACTGCCAGGCCCACTCACAGAACAAAGGACTATACAGAGCTAGTGGGCTGCAGATCATCCCCCGCTGGTGATAGGCAGCCAGAGCCAGAAGGGGGCAATCGCAGCCCCAGAGAGACATTATCTGCCAAACTGCAAGAAGCCTTCTTTGCTAACTAAGACTTCTTGGGATTCTGGACAGTCAACATCAGCCTGAGAATGTGTGCCGGTTGTACACCCAGAAAACTGAGTGGCAGGGACAGGGGAGGTGATATCATCACCTGAGCTGCTCGGACCTGGGAAGGGCACAAAATGCAGGCCCAACCGAGTCTGTGCCTCTGAGGACTTCCTGAGTGCCTGAACCTGAGCAGCTTAGAACTGGGAGGTGCATGCAGCCCAGTGCCGGCCTCAGATGTTTCCCTGGGGAGCAACCTAGAACCTGTGCAGCGTGGGCAGGGAGGGCACACACACCGTGAGTGGGGGCAGGCCCAGTGTGGCTGAGACACTGTGAGCATGTGTCAGTGTTATTTGTTTGCAGTGTCCCTCCCTCCCCACAGTTTGACTGAACAAGTGAGCCTAAAAAAGTGTCCACCACCGCCCCTCTTGTGTCAGGGTGGAAATCAGACATTGAAGAGACAAGCAAACAGAAGCTAGAACAGAGGGAACCGCATTGGAAGTGACAGGTGCAGTAGATTAAAACCCTGTAGTTCATACCGACAACATAGGAAGGGGCTATAGATCTTGAGAAATATAAGCCGGACCAAGGAACTATCCAAAAATGAACTGACCCCGCACTGCCCACAACAACACCAGAGAAAGTCCTAGATATATTTTTACTATTTTTATGATCATTCTTTTTTTTTAATTTTTAAGTCCTCTATTACTCCTTTAATTTTCATTTTTATAACCTACTATTTCTTTGCAAAAAAAGACCCTATTTTTAAAGCAAACTTCATATATATTATATATATTATAATTTTTGTGACTTTGTTTTTTTCTTTTTTTAATATTGTATTTTTGAAAATTCAAACTCTACTCTAGATTTTTAATCGTTGCTTTTTGGTATTTGTTATAATTTTTTTTTACCTTTAAAAACCCAATCTTCAGTACCCATTTTTACTTCGGAACGAGATTACTGACTTGACTGCTCTCTCCCTCTGTGGACTTTCCATTTTCTCCACCAGGTGGCCTCTATCTCCTCCCGCCCCTTTTTCACCCAACTCTGTGAATCTCTTTGTGGGTTCAAGATGGTGGAGAACACTTAGGGAACTGATTACTGGCTGAATCTGTCTCTCTCATTTTGATCCCCCCCTTTATCCTCCTGGCCACCTCTGTCTCCTTCCTCCCTCTTCTTTTCTCTGTATAACTCCATGAATATCTCTGAGTGGTCCAGACTGTGGAGCACACATAAGGAAGTGATTACTGGCTAGCTTTCTCTCTCCTCTTTTGATCCCACCTCACCTCATTCGGGTCACCTCTAACTCCCTCCTCCCTCTTCTCTTCTCCATGTAACTCTGTGAACCTCTATGAGTGTCCCTCACTTTGGAGAAACTTTTAATCTTTAACCTAGATGTTTTATCAGCAGTTCTGTATAAATGGAGAAGTCTTGAGACTACTGTAAAAATAAGACTGAAAATCAGAAGCAGGAGGATTAAGTCCAAATCCTGAGAACACCAGAGAACACTTGACTCCAGGGAACATTAATCAACAGGAGCTCATCAAACGCCTCCATGCCTACACTGAAACCAAGCACCACCCAAGGGCCAACAAGTTCTAGAGCAAGACATACCAAGCAAATTCTCCAGCAACACAGGAACACAGCCCTGAGCTTCAATATACAGGCTGCCCAAAGTCACTCCAAATTCATTGACATCTCATTACTCACTACTGGACACTTCATTGCACTCCAGAGAGAAGAAATCGAGCTCCACCCACCAGAACACCGACACAAGCTTCTCTAACCAGGAAACCTTGACAAGCCACCCATACAACCCCACCCACAGTGAGGAAACTCCATAATAAAGAGAACTCCACAAACTGCCACAATACAGAAAGGCCACCCAAAACTCAGCAATATAAACAAGATGAAGAGACAAAGGAATACTCAGCAGGTAAAGGAACAGGATAAATGTACACCAAACCAAACAAAAGAGAAAGAGACAGGGAATCTACCTGATAAAGAATTCCAAATAATGATAGTGAAAATGATCCAAAATCTTGAAAACAAAATGGAATCACAGATAAATACCTTAGAGACAAGGATTGGGAAGACGCAAAAAAGGTTTAAAAAGGAACTAGAAGAAATAAAAAAAAAAAGAGTCAATACAATATAAATATAATAAATAATGCAATAAATGAGATAAAAAACAATTTGGAGGCAACAAATAGTTTTATAATGGAAGCAGAAGATAGGATCAGTGAGGTAGAAGATAGAATGGAATAAATAAATGAATCAGAGAGGAAAAAATAAAAATGAATTAAAAGAAATGAGGACAGTCTCAGAGACCTCCAGAACAATATTAAGCTCCCTAACATTCAAATTCTAGGAGTTCCAGAAGAAGAAGACAAAAAGAAAGACCTTGAGAAAATACTTGAGGAGATAATAGTTGAAAACTTCCCTAAAATGGGGGAGGAAATTATCACCCAAGTCCAAGAAAGCCAGAAAGTCCCAAACAGGATAAACCCAAGGCAAAACATCCCAAGACACATATTAATCAAATTAACAAAGATCAAACATGAAGAACAAATATTAAAAGCAGCAAGGGAAAAACAACAAATAACACACAAGGGGATTCCCATAAGGATAACAGCTGATCTTTCAATAGAAACTTTTCAGGCCAGAAGGGTATCACAAGGCATACTAAAAGTGATGAAAGAAAATAATCTACAGCCCAGATTACTGTACCCAGCAAGGATCTCATTCAAATATGAAGGAGAAACCAAAAGCTTTACAGATGAGCAAAAGCTGAGATAATTCAGCACCACTAAACCAGCTCTCCAACAAATGCTAAAGGATATTCTCTAGACAGGAAACACAAAAAAGGTGTTTAAACTCAAACCCAAAACAATAAAGTAAATGGAAATGGGATCATATTTATCAATAATTACCTTAAACATAAATGGGTTGAATGTCACAACCAAAAGACAAAGACTGGCTGAATGGATACAAAAACAAGACCCCTATATATGTTGTCTACAAGAGACTCACTTCAAAACAGGGGACACATACAGATTGAAAGTGAAGGGCTGGAAAAAGGTATTCCACACAAATAGAGATCAAAAGAAAGCAGGAGTAGCAATACTCATATCAGATAAAATAGACTTTAAAACAATGGCTGTGAAAAGAGACAAAGAAGGACACTGCATAATGATCAAAGGATCAATCCAAGAAGAAGAGAAAATAATTATATATATATATATATATATATATACACATATATATATATATATATATATATATATATATATATATACACCCAACATAGGACCACTGCAATATGTAAGACAAATCCTAACAAGTATGAAAGGGGAAATTAACAATAACACAATAAGAGGAGGAAACTTTAATACCCCACTCAGACCTATGGATAGATCAACTAAACAGAAAATTAACAAGGAAACACAAACTTTAAATGATAAAATAGACCAGTTAGACCTAATTGATATCTATAGGACATTTCACCCCAAAACAATGCATTTCACCTTTTTCTCAAGTGCACACAGAACCTTCTCCAGGATAGATCACATCCTGGGCCATAAATCTAGCTTTAGTAAGTTCAAAAAAATTGAAATCACTCCAAGCATCTTTTCTGACCACAATGCAGTAAGATTAAATATCAATTACAGGAGAAAAACTATTAAAAATGCCAACATATGGAGGCTAAACAACATGCCTCTTAATAACCAAAAAATCACAGAAGAAATAAAAAAGAAATCAAAATATGCATAAACATTAACGAAAATGAAAACACAGCAACCCAAAACCTGAGGGACATGGTAAAAGCAGAGCTAAAGGGAAAATTCTTAGCAATACAGGCATATGTAAAGAAAGAAGAAAAAAGACAAATAAATAACATAACTTTACACCTAAAGCAACTAGAAAAGGAAGAAATGAAGAACCCCAGGGTTAGTAGAAGGAAAGAAATTATTTGAAAGGATAAATAAAATTGACAAACCATTAGCCAGACTCATGAAGAAACAAAGGGAGAAAAATCAAATCAATAAAATTAGAAATTAAAATGAAGATACCACAACAGACAGCACAGAAATACAAAGGATCATAAGAGACTACTATCAGCAATCATTTGCAATAAAATGTACAACTTGGAAGAAATGGACAAATTCTTAGAAAAGCACATCTTTCCAAAACTGAACCAGGAATAAATAGAAAACCTTAACAGACCCATCACAAGCATGGAAATTGAAACTGTAATCAGAAATCTTCCAGCAAACAAAAGCCCAGGTCCAGACGGCTTCACAGCTGAATTCTACCAAAAATTTAGAGAAGAGCTAACACCTATCCTACTCAAACTTTTCCAGAAAATTGCAGAGGAAGGTAAACTTATAAACTCATTCTATGAGGCCACCATCACCCTAATATCAAAATCTGGCAAAGATGTCACAAAAAAAGAAAACTACAGGCCAATATCACTGATGAATATAGATGCAAAAATCCTTAACAAAATTCTAGCAATCAGAATCCAATAACACATAAAAAATATCATACACCATGACCAATTGGGCTTTATCCCAGGGATGCAAGGATTCTTCAATATCTGCAAATCAATCAATGTAATACACCACACTAACAAAATTAAAAATAAAAGCCATATGACTATCTCTACAGATGCAAAGAAAGCCTTTGACAAAATTTAACGTCAATTTATGATAAAAATCTTCCAGAAAGCAGGATTAGAAAGAACATACATCAACATAATAAAAACTATGTATGACAAACCCAGGGGAAACATTATCATCAATGTTGAAAAATTGAAAGCATTTCCCCTAAAGTCAGGAACAAGACAAGTGTTCCCACTTTCACCACTACTATTCAACAGAGATTTGGAAGTTTTGGCCAAAGCAATCAGAGCAGAAAAAGAAAAAAAAAAAAAAAAAAGGAATCCAAATTGGAAAAGAAGAAGTAAAATTCTCACTGTTTGCAGATGACATGATCCTCTACATAGAAAACCCTAAAGACTCCACTAGAAAATTACTAGAGCTAATCAATGAATAAAGTGGCAGGATATAAAATCAACCAGCAGAAATCCCTTGCATTCCTATACACTAATAATGAGAAAATAGAAAGAGAAATAAAGGAAACAATTTGATTCACCATTACAACGAAAAGAATAAAATACTTCGGAATATATCTACCTAAAGAAACAAAATACCTACATATAGAAAACTATAAAACACTGGTGAAAGACATCAAAGAGGACACTAATAGATGGAGAAATATACCATGTTCATGGATAGGAAGACTCAATATAGTGAAAATGAGTATCCTACCCAAAACAATCTATAGATTCAGTGCAATCACTATCAAGCTACCAATGGTATTTTTCATAGAGCTAGAACAAATAATTTCACAATTTGTATGGAAATACAAAAAAAAAAAAAAAAAACAAAAAACCCTATAATAGCCAAAACAATCTTGACATAGAAGAATGGAACTGGAAGAATCAATCTGCCTGACTTCAGGCTTTACTACAAAGCCACAGTCATCAAGACAGTATGGTACTGGCACAAAGACAGAAATATAGATCAACAGAACAAAACAGAAAGCTCAGAGATAAATCCACAAACCTATGGCCACCTTATCTTTGACAAAGGAGGCAAGAATATAAAATAGAGAAAAGACAATCTCTTTAACAAGTGGTGCTGGGAAAACTGGTCAACCACTTGTTAAAGAATGAAACTAGAGCACTTTCTAACACCATACACAAAAATAAAATGGATTAAAGATCTAAACGTAGGGCCAGAAACTATAAAACTCCTAGAGGAGAACATAGGTAAAACACTTTCTGACATACATCACAGCAGGATCCTCTATGACCCACCTTCCAGAATATTGGAGATAAAAGCAAAAAATAAACAAATGGGACCTAATTATAATTGAAAGCTTCTGCACAACAAAGGAAACTATAAGCAAGGTGGAAAGACAGCCTTCAGAATGGGAGAAAATAATAGGAAATGAAGCAACTGACAAATCTCAAAAATATACAAGCAACTCCTACAGCTCAACTCCAGAAAAATAAATGACCCAATCAAAAAATGGGCCAAAGAACTAAATAGACATTTCTCCAAAGACATACAGATGGCTAACAAACACATGAAAAGATGCTCAACATCACTCATTATCAGAGAAATGCAAATCAAAACCACAATGAGGTACCATTTCATGCCAGTCAGAATGGCTATGATCCAAAAGTCTACAAGGAATTAATTCTGGAGAGGGTGTGGAGAAAAGGGAACCCTCTTACACTGTTGGTGGGAATGCAAACTAGTACAGCCACTATAGAGAACAGTGTGGATATTCCTTAAAAAACTGGAAATAGAACTGTCATATGACCCAGAAATCCCACTCCTGTGCATACAGACTGAGGAAACCAGAATAGAAAGAGACATGTGTACCCCAATGTTAATCGCAGTACTGTTTGTAATAGCCAGGACATGGAAGCAACCTAGATGTCCATCAGCATACAAATGGATAGGAAAGCTCTGGTACATATACACAATGGACTATTACTCAGCCATTAAAAAGAATATATTTGTAAGAGTTCTAATGTGTTGGATGAAACTGGAGCCTATTATACAGAGTGAAGTAAGCCAGAAAGAAAAACACCAATAGAGTATCAGATCAGATCAGATCAGATCACTCGCTCAGGCATGTCCGACTATTGGCAACCCCATGAATTGCAGCACGCAAGGCCTACATGTCCAACACCAACTACCGGAGTTCACTCAGACTCACGTCCATCGAGTCAGTGATGAAATCCAGCCATCTCATCCTCTGTCGTCCCTTCGTCCCTTTCTCCTCTTGCCGGCAATCCCTCCAGGGATCAGAGTCTTTTCCAAAGAGTCAACTCTTCGCATGAGGTGGCCAAAGTACTGGAGTTTCAGCTTTAGCATCATTCCTTCCAAAGAAATCCCAGGGCTGATCTCCTTCAGAATGGACTGGTTGGATCTCCTTGCAGTCCAAGGGACTCTCAAGAGTCTTCTCCAACACCACAGTTCAAAAGCATCAATTCTTCAGCACTCAGTTTTCTTCACAGTCCAACACTCACATCCATACATGGCCACAGGAAAAACCATAGCCTTGACTAGACGAACCTTGGTTGGCAAAGTAATGTCTCTGCCTTTCAGTATGCTATCTAGGTTGGTCATAACTTTCCTTCCAAGGAGTAAGTGCCTTTTAATTTAACGGCTGCAGTCACCATCTGCAGTGATTTTAGATCCCAGAAAAATAAAGTCTGCCACGGTTTCCACTGTTTCCCCATCTATTTGCCATGAAGTGATGGGACCGGATGCCATGAATGTTTAGCTTTAGGCCAACTTTTTCACTCTCCACTTTCATTTTCATCAAGAGGCTTTTGAGTTCCTCTTCACTTTCTGCCATAAGGGTGGTGTCATCTGCATATCTGAGGTTATTGATATTTCTCCCGGAAATCTTGATTCCAGCTTGTGTTTCTTCCAGTCCAGCATTTCTCATGATGTACTCTGCATATAAGTTAAATAAACAGGGGGACAACATACAGCCTTGACGTACTCCTTTTCCTATTTGGAACCAGTCTGTGGTTCCATGTCAAGTTCTAACTGTTGCTTCCTGACCTGCATACAAATTTCTCAAGAGGCAGATCAGGTGGTCTGGTATTCCCATCTCTTTCAGAATTTTCCACAGTTTATTGTGATCCATACAGTCAAAGGCTTTGGCATAGTCAATAAAGCAGAAATAGATGTTTTTCTGGAACTCTCTTGCTTTTTCCATGATCCAGCGGATGTTGGCAATTTGATCTCTGGTTCCTCTGCCTTTTCTAAAACCCAGCTTGAACATCAGGAAGTTCATGGTTCACATACTGCTGAAGCCTGGCTTGGAGAATTTTGAGCATTACTTTACTAGCATGTGAGTTGAGTGCAATTGTGCGGTAGTTTGAACATTCTTTGGCTTTGCCTTTCTTTGGGATTAGAATGAAAACTGACCTTTTCCAGTCCTGTGGCCACTGCTGAGTTTTCCAAATTTGCTGGCATATTGAGTGCAGGACTTTCACAGCATCATCTTTCAGGATTTGAAATAGCTCAACTGGAATTCCATCACCTCCACTAGCTTTGTTCATAGTGATGCTTTCTAAGGCCCACTTGACTTCACATTCCAGGATATCTGGCTCTAGGTCAGTGATCACACCATTGTGATTATCCGGTTCATGAAGATTTTTTTGTACAGTTCTTCTATGTATTCTTGCCATCTCTTCTTAACATCTTCTGCTTCTGTTACGTCCATATCATTTATGTTCTTTATTGAGCCCATCTTTGCATGAAATGTTCGTTTGGTATCTCTGATTTTCTTGAAGAGATCCCTAGTCTTTCTCATTCTGTTGTTTTCCTCTATGTCTTTGCATTGATCACTGAATAAGGCTTTCTTATCTCTTCTAGATATTCTTTGGAAGTCTGCATTCAGATGTTTATATCTTTCCTTTTCTCCTTTGCTTTTTGCTTCTCTTCTTTTCACATCTATTTGTAAGGTCTCCCCAGACAGCCATTTTGCTTTTTTGCATTTCTTTTCCATGGGGATGGTCTTGATCCTTGTCTCCTGTACAATGTCATGAACCTCATTCCATAGTTCATCAGGCACTCTATCTATCAGATCTAGGCCCTTAAATCTATTTCTCACTTCCACTGTATAATCATAAGGGATTTGATTTAGGTCATACCTGAATTGTCAAGTGGTTTCCCCTACTTTCTTCAATTTAAATCTGAATTTGGCAATAAGGATTTCATGATCTGAGCCACAGTCATCTCCTGGTCTTGTTTTTGCTGACTGTATAGAGCTTCTCCATCTTTGGCTGCAAAGAATATAATCAATCTGATTTCAGTGTTGACCATCTGGTGATCTCCATGTGTAGAGTCTTCTCTTGTGTTGTTGGAAGAAGGTGTTTGTTATGACCAGTGCATTTTCTTGGCAAAACCAATGCAGTATAGTAATGCATATATATGGAGTTTCAAAAGATGGTCATGATAACCCTGTATGCGAGACAGCAAAAGAGAACCAGATGTATAGAACAATCTTTTGGACCCTGTGGGAGAGGGAAAGGGTGGGATGATTTTGTAGAATGGCATTGAAACGTGTATAATATCATATAAGAAATGAATGGCCAGTCCAGGTTTGATGCAGGATACAGGATACTTGGGGCTGGTGCACTTGGATGACCCAGAGGGATAGTATGGGGAGGGAGGTGGGAGGGGGCTTCAGGATGGGGAACATTATATACCTGTGGTGGATTCATGTTGATGTATGGCAAAACCAAAGTAATTAGCCTCCAATTAAAATAAATAAATTTGAATTTAAAAAATCAAAATCATATCAAGCATATTTATGATAACAAATTTTTGAAATTAGAAATAATTTACAAAAATAAAAAAAACACAAACATGCTGTGGGTAAACAATATGCTGCTAAACAACCAATGGCTCACAGGAGGAAATAAAAAAAAATATACCTTGAGTCAAATTAAAATGGAAGCACAATAGTCCAAAACTTATGGGATACCTGTTCTAAGAGGGAAGTTTGAGGCAATACATCTTACCTCAAGAAACAAGAAAGCTCTAAAGTAAACAACCTGACCTTACACCTAAAATAACTAGAGAAAGAAGAACAAGTAAAACCTAAAGTTGGTATAAGGAAAGAAATAATAAAGATGAGAGTAGAAATAAATGAACTAGAGAAAAAGAAAAGGATTATAAGAATATATGAAACTAACAGCTGATTCTTTTTTTTTAAATTTTATTTTATTTTTAAACTTGACATAACTGTATTAGTTTTGCCAAATATCAAAATGAATCTGCCACAGGTATACATGTGTTCCCCATCCTGAACCCTCCTCCCTCCTCCCTCCCCATTCCATCCCTCTGGGTCGTCCCAGTGCACCAGCCCCAAGCATCCAGTATCATGCATCGAACCTGGACTGGCAACTCGTTTCATACATGATATTTTACATGTTTCAATGCCATTCTCCCAAATCTTCCCACTCTCTCCCTCTCCCACAGAGTCCAAAAAGAGACACTGATGTATAGAACAGCTGATTCTTTGAAAAGATAAACAGAATTGTTAAACCTTTAGTCATACTCATAAAAAAAAAAATATATAGAGGACTCGGATCAATAAAATTAGTTGGAATTTACCGTATTTAACCCACCAGACCAAACAAAAGGAAGAGATAAGGAGTCTACCCGAAAAATAATTCATAATAATGATAGTAAAGAGGTACAGAATCATGAAAACAAAATAGATACATGGATAAATGCCGGGAGCCAGCATGGGAGTTCCCACCCATGACAAAGGTCATGCGGAAAGGACCTGACATGCAAAGGTGAATCAGTACTCGAGAGGCCCCCCTGGACCTGCCCGAGCATCTACCCCAAAACCAAAATCTGTCTGTTTTACTATTTCACGACTTTCATCAACTCTTCTGACATTAACAGGGGGCTATCCCCAACCACCTTTCTCTGTAAGAAAATCAACTTAAAACTCTAGTTAATAAGTCTCCTGGGCATAATAGGAGTGTTTCAATTCAAACCCCTCTGATGACTTTTTAGCTTGCCTGACAGGTTTGTTCGGACTCTTGCAGCTACGCGTGTGATTGTTCACAGCCTCCCAGCCACAAGAGGCACAGGAAGCTTAAGATATTCTAACAATGCAGAGCTTCTCAGAGAGTTAAAATTGTTAGAATAGAACTAGTAGAGGATTAGAAGAAGGTGATGGCACCCCACTCCAGTACTTTTGTCTGGAAAATCCCATGGATGGAGGAGCCTGGTGGGCTGCAGTCCATGCGGTCACGAAGAGTTGGACACGACTGAGCAACTTCACTTTCACTTCCCACTTTCATGCACTGGAAAAGGAAATGGCATCCCACTCCAGTGTTCTTGCCTGGAGAATCCCAGGGGCGGGGGAGCCTGGTAGGCTGCAGTCCATGGGGTCACGGAGAGTCGGACATGACTGAGCGACTTCACTTTCACTTTTCACTTTCATGCATTGGAGAAGGAAATGGCAACCCACTCCAGTGTTCTTGCCTGGAGAATCCCAGCGGCGGGGGAGCCTGGTGGGCTGCCGTCTATGGGGTCGCACAGAGTCGGACATGACTGAAGTGACTTAGCAGCAGCAACAGCAACAGTAGAGGATTTCTTTGTTGAGCTAATACTTGCTGCCAAGTTTCCATATCCCTTACCTACTGTGTCCCTGGGAGTGTATTGATTAATATAGTTGGTATATAAAAATGTAAGTAGTAGCTTTAATGTTTGTAACCTTGGACCCTTGAGTTAATTATTTTCTTGTTATAGCCCACCACACTTTTGCCCTATAGGAATGCAACTTTATCTAATGTTTTCAGAGGGTGGCGCCTGACTTTAGAATAATCACCTTTAGAGAAAAATAAGTTTTCTGAAGAAAGGGTCATAAAATGTTTACAGACCTCCTGGCCAGAAGATGATGTAAATCACCTAAAGCTTTTGCATATGATAAGTTTGCAGAAAGAAAGCCTGGCTTCGATAAGGATCAAGGACTGCTGACCTTGCATGACTCTACCTGCCGCCCCCCAGCCCCATTATCCTCTGTGCACAACTTAAGGTATAAAAACTACTTTGAAAAATAAAGTGTGAGCCATGCTCATCAAGCTTGGTCTTCCCATGTAGTTCTTTCTCTTTCCTTTTCCTTTTCAGACTGATTCCCTAGAGCTCAGGGGCCCTCTGCGTTCACTTTCCTGCCTGGGCTTCTAAGACCCCCTCGAGAAGATGCCTAAGGTGGGGCACCTTCAGCTATTCGAGAGGGCTCCTGCGGCCTATGTGAACAAAGCAAGTCCTGTGCTGGGGCTTTATTGGCTTTCTGCGTAAACCAAGGAATATCAGCCTCTTTTCTCTCCTCTATTTTCTTAACTGAAAAATTCTTTCCTTATCTCTTTCTCTATTTCTCTCAGTTGCCGACGCTGTCCTCCAGAGGGAATCCCTGGATCCAACCAGTGCTGGACCCCGGTAGATAAATAGACTGGAGACATGGATTTAGAAGATGCAATAAATGCATAGAAAGGACCTAGAAGAAATAAAGAGCAGCCAGTCAGCAATGAACAATGCAATGGTTGAGATTAAAAACACTCTGGAGGGAATCAACAGTAGAGTTACTGAGGCAGACAAATAGATAAGAGAGCTGAAAAATAGAAAGGTGGAAAAAAAAAACAGAAACATAGAGGAATACAGAAAAAAAAAAGAATAAAAAGAAATGAGGCTCAGAGGCCTCTGAAGCAATGTTAAGTAGGAATCTCAGAAGAAGAAAACAAAAAGAAAGGGCATGAGAAAATACATGCAGAAATAATAGTTAAAAACTTTCCCTAAAATGTGGAAGGAAATAGCCACCCAAGTCCAGGAAGCCCAGACAGTCCCATACAGGATAAAACCAAGGAGAAACACACAAAGTCACATATTAATCAAACTAACAAAAATTAAACACAAAGAAAAAATATTAAAACACCAAGGAAAAGCAATGAATAACATACAAGGGTGTCCCTATAAGGCTATAGTTGATCTTTTAATAGAAACTCTATATGGCATAAGGGAATGGCAGGACATCCTTAAAGTGATGAAAGGGAAAACCCTACAACCAAGATTACTCTATCCAGCAAGGATCTCATTCAGATTCAAAGGAGAAATAAGAAACTTTACATATAAGTGAAAGCTAAGAGAATTCAGAACCACCAAACCCAGTCTTCAACAAATACTAAAAGGACTTCTCTAGACAAGAAACACAAAAAGGCCTATAAAAACAAGCCCCCCAAATAAAGTAAAGGTAATGGAATCACACTTGTCAATAATTACCTTAAGTGTAAATTGGGTAAACGCTCCAACCACAAGACATAGACTTGCCAAATGGATACAAAAACAAGACTTCTATATATACTGTCTACAAGAGATCAACCTCAAACCTGGGGAGGACACATACAGGCTGAAAGTGATAAGCTAGAAAAGATATTCCATGAAAAAGAAACCCAAAAGAAAGTGGGAGCAGCAATATTCATATCAGATAAAATACACATATCTTTAAAATAAAGATCAATATAAGAGACAAAGAAGTACACTACATAATGATAAAAGGATCAATCCATGAAGAAGACATGGCAATTATTAATATATATTCACCCAACAAAGGAGCACCTCAGTACATATAAGGCAAATGCTCAGATCAGATCAGTCACTTAGTCATGTCCGACTCTTTGCGACCCCATGAATCACAGCACGCCAGGCCTCCCTGTCCATCACCAACTGCTAACAGCTATTAAAGGAGAACTTGACAGTAACATAATAATTATGGAGGACTTTAATAGTCCACTCACAACAATGGACAGATGTACATACAGAAAATTAATAAGAAAACACAAACTTTAAATGATACATTGCATCAGTTGGACCTAATTAATATCTACAGGGTATTTCATCCAAAAGCGATAGATTTTACTTTTTTATCAAGTGCACATGAAATATTCTCCAAGATAAATCACATCCTGAGCCACAAATCTAGCCTTGGTAAATTTAAAAAAAAAAGAAATCATTTCAACCATCTTTTCTGATTACAATGCTGTAAGATTAGACATTAACTATAGGGGAAACAAAAACTATAAAAAAAAAAAAAAACACAAATATATGGATGCTAAACAGCATGCTTCTGTATAACCAGCAGATCACTGAAGAAACCAAAAAGGAAATAAAATATACATAGAAACAAATGACAATGAAGACATGACAACTCAAACCTATGGAATGCTGCAAAAGCAGTACTAGGAGGGAAGTTCATACCAAGATAAGTATACCTCAAGAAACATGAGAGACATCAAATAAACAACTTAACCTTGCACCTAAAGCAACTAGAAAAAAGAAGGACAAAAAATCCCAAAGTTAGTAGAAGGAATGAAATAAAAAAAATCAAAGAAGAAACAAATGAAAAATAAAGGAAGGAGACTATAGAAAAGCTCAACAAAACTAAAAGCTGGTTCTATAAGAAGATAAAATCGACAAACCGTTAGCCAGACTCACCAAGAAAAAAAGGGAGAAGACTCAAATCAATAAAGTAAGAAATGAAAAAGGAAAAGTCACAACAGACAACATAGAAATGCAAATGATCATAAGAGAATACTATGAGCAGCTGCATGCCAATAAAATGGAAAACTTGGAAGAAATGGACAAATTCAAAGAAAGGCTAACATTCCAAACCTGAACCAGGAATAAATAGAAAATATGAACCGACCAATTCCAAGCACAGAAATTGAAACTGGAAAAAAAAAAAAAAAAATCTTTCAGCAAACTAAAGTCCAGGACTAGATGGCTTCACATGTGAATTCCACCAAAAATTTAGAGAAGAGCTAACATTTATCCTACTCAAATTCTTCCAGAAAATTACACAGGAAGGAAAGCTCCCAAATTCATTCTATGAGGCCACCATCAAAGTGATACGAAAACCAAAGATGTCACACATTTAAAAAAAAAAAAAATTATGGGCCAATTTCACTGATGAACATAGGTTCAAATATCCTCAACAAAATTTTAGCAAACAGAAACAACATATTAAAAAGCTCATACACCATGATCAAGTGGACTTTATCCCAAGGATGGTTGGATTCTTCAATATATATTGATTGATATATCCAAATCAATCAATGTGATAAACTATATTAACAAATTCAAAGATAAAGGCATATGTTCATCTCAATATATGCTGAGAAATCCTTTGACAAAGTTCAACTAATTTGTAAAAAAAAAAAAAATACTCTCTAGAAAGTAGACATAAAATGAGCATACCTTAACATAATAAAGGCCATATATGACAAATCAGCAGTAAACCTTACCTATAATTCCAAAAACATGAAAGCATTTTCTTTAAAATCAGAAATAATACAAAGGTGTCCACTCTCACCACTCTTATTCAAAATAGTTTGGGAAGATCTAGCCACAAAAATCAGAGGAGAAGATAAGAAAAGGAATCTATATGGGAAAAGAAGAAGTAAAACTCTCATTATTTGCAAAAGACATGATTCTGTACATAAAAAAACTAAAAAAGATGCAACCAGGAAGTTTCTAGACTGATAGATGAATATAGTAAAGTCACAAGATATAAAATTAATACACAGAAACTCCTTGTATTCCTACACATTAACAATGAAAAATCAGAAACAAAAATTAAGGGAACAATCCCATTCACCATTGCAGCAACAACAAAAATAATTAGGAATAAACTTACCTAAAGAGACAAAAGATATGTATACAGAAAACTATAAGACACTGATGAAAGAAATCAAAGAGAACACAAACAGATGTAGAGATATACCATGTTCTTGGATTAGAAGAATCAATATACTAAAAATTATTATATTATCCATGGCAATCTACAGATTCAATGCAATCTCTATTAAACCACTGATAGTATTTCTCACAAACTTAGAACAAATAATTTCACAATTAGTATGGAAACAGAAAAGACCCTGAATACCCAAAACAATCTTGAGAAAAAAGGATGGAACTGTAGGAAACAACATTCCTACATTCAGAGTCTACTACAAAACCACAGCCATCAAGAAAATATGGTACTAGCACAAAAACAGAAATATAGATCAATGGAACAATATAGAAAGCTTGAAAATAAATTCACTCATCTCTGGACACTTTGACATAAATGGAGGAAAAAAAAAAAAAAAAACGTCTGTTCCACAAGCAGTGCTGTGAAAACTGATCAACTATATGTAAAAAATGAAACTAGAACACTTCCTAACACCATTCAGTTCAGTTCAGTCCCTCAGCTGTGTCTGATTCTTTCTGACCCCAGCACGCTGGGCCTCCCTATCGATCATCAACTCCAGGAGTTCACCCAAACTCATGTCCATTGAGTCAGTGATGCCATCTAACCATCTCATCCTCTGTTGTCCCATTCTCCTACTGGCCTCAATCTTTCCCAGCATCAGGGTCTGTACATCAGGTGGTACATCAGCTCTTCACATCAGGTGGCCAAAGTTTTGAAGTTTCAGCTTCAACATCAGTCCTTCCAATGAACACCCAGGACTGGTCTCCTTTAAGATAGACTGGTTGGAACTCCTTGCAGTCCAAGGGACTCTCAAGAGTCTTCTTCAACAGCACAGTTCAAAAGCACCAATTATTTGGCGTTCAGCTTTCTTTATAGTTCAACTCTCACATCAATACATGACCACTGGAAAAACCATAGCCTTGACTAGATGGACCTTTGCTGACAAAGTAATGTCTCTGCTTTTTAATATGCTGTCTAGGTTGGTCATAACTTTCCTTCCGAGGAGTAAGAGTCTTTTAATTTCATGCCTGCTGTCACCATCTGAAGTGATTTTGGAGCCCCCCAAAATGAAGTCTGCCACTGTTGCCACTGTTTCCCATCTATTTGCCATGAAGTGATGGGACCAGATGCCATGATCTTAGTTTTCTGAATGTTGAGCTTTAAGCCAACTTTTTCACTCTCCTCTTTCACTTTAATCAAGAGGCTCTTTAGTTCATCTTCACTCTCTGCCATAAGGGTGGTGTCATTTGCATATCTGAGGTTATTGATATTTCTCCCAGCAATCTTGATTCCAGCTTGTGCATTTCTCATGATATACTCTGCATATAACTAACATAAGCAGGGTGATGATATACAGCCTTGACATACTCCTTTTCCTATTTGGAACCAGTCTGTTGCTCCATGTCCAGTTCTAACTGTTGTTCCCTGTCCTGCATACAGGTTTCTTAATACACAACAATAAATTTAAAATGAATTAAAGACAAAGGCAGAACAGTCTCCAACGTAAATCACAGCAATATCCTCTATGACCTACCTCCTTGAGTAATGGAAATAAAACCAATTATAAGAAAATGGAACCTAACAAAACTTAAAAGCTTTTGTAAAACACATTAAACTATAAGCAAGTTAAAAGCCAAGCCTCAGAATAGGAGAAAAATACAGGAAATGAAAGATCTGACAAAGAATTAATCTCCAAAATATATAAGTAGAGCATGCAGCTCAATTCGGAAAAATAAACAACCCAATCAAAAAGTGGGCAGAAAACCTAAACAAGCATTTTTCCAAAGAAGACATACTGATGGCTATTAAACACAGGAAAAGATGCTCAACACCGCTCATTATTAGAGAAATGCAAATCAAAACTACAATGAGGTATCGTCACACATTGGTCAAATGGCCATCATCAAAAAGCCTACAAAAAATAAATGCTGAAAGGATATGGACAAAAGGTAACCCTCTTAAACTGTTCATGGGAATGCAAACTAATACCACCACTATGGAGAACAGTGTGAAGATTGCTTAAAAAACTTGGAATAAAACTACTTTATAACCCAATAATCCCACTGTTTGGCATATACCCTGAGGAAACCAAAATCGAAAAACACATGTACCCCAATTTTCATTTTAGCACTATTTATAAGAGCTAGGACATGGAAGCAGTGTAGATGTCCACTGGCAGTTGAATGGCTAGGGAATTTTGGCACATAAACACAATTAAATATTACTCAGCTATTAAAAAGGTCCATTTGAGTCAGTTCTAATGAACTTGATGAACCTAGAGCCTATTATACAGAGTGAAGTAAGTCAGAAAGAAAAATACAAATATTGCATATTAATGCATATGAAATCTAGAAAATGGTACTGATGATCTTATGCACAGGACAGAAAAGGAGATAGAGATATAAAGAACAAACTTTTGGACTCTGTGGGAGAAAGAGATGGTGGGGTGATTTGAGGGAACAGCATTGAAACATATACATCACCATATTTAATATAGATAGCCATTTGGAGTCTGATGTGCGATACAGGGAACCCAAAGTTGGTGCTCTGTGACAATCTGGAGGGATGGGGTGAAGGGGGTTGGGAAGGGGGTTTCATGAGGCAGGGGACACTTGATACATATGCCTATGGCCGAGTCATGTTGATGTGTGGCAAAAGCCATCACAATATTGTAAATTAATTATCCTCCAATTTAAATTAATTAATAAATTAAAAAAACAAAACTAGAAATGAAAAAGGAAGTGTTAAAATTAACTCCCCAGAAATACCAAGGATCATAGGAGATGACTAAGTGCAACTGTATGCCAATAAAATGGACACCCTGAGGGGAGGAGCCAAGATGGCAGAGGAGTAGGACGGGGAGAACACTTTCTCCCCCACAAATTCATCAAAAGAGCATTTAAACATCGAGTAAATTCCACAAAACAACTTCTGAATGCCAGCAGAGGACATCAGGCACCCAGAAAAGCAATCCAACTCTTCAAAAGGAGGTAGGAAAAAATATAAAGACAAAAAAAGAGACAAAAGAGGGAGGGATGGAGTTCCATCCCGGGAAGGGAGTCTTAAAAAGAGAGAAGTTTCCAAAACCAGGAAACCTTCTCACTGACCAATCTGTGCCGAGCTTTGGAAGCACAGAGGGCAACATAACAGGGATAAAAAATAAATAAACAATTAAAACTCGCAGATTGCGAGCCCTACGGTAACTCCCCCAACGGAGAAGCAGTGCAGATGCCTGCACACGCCATTAGCAAGCAGGGGCTGGGCAGAGAGGCGCGGCGTGGGCTGCATCGCTTAGAGTAAGAATCTGGCCTAAATACCCTGAGCACTATCTGAGCAAAATAATTTGGGCTAGCAAATCAGACTGTGGGATATCTACCACGTGAAAAGCCAGCCCTAACCTAAGACACTGCCAGGCCTGGGCACGGGACGCAGGACTGAACAGAGATAGCCTGCTGCAGACCTTCCCCCTCCGGTGACAGGCAGCCAGAGCCGGAAGGGGGCAATTGCAGCCCCAGAGAGACATTATCTATAAAACTGTAAGCAGGCTTCTTTGCTAACTAAAACTTCTCGGGGGTCTGGACGGTCAACATCTGCCTGAGAAGGTGCGCCGGTTTTACACCCAGATAACCGAGTGGTGGGGAGGTGATAAGTCGCAGCATTGGTGCTCGCCAAACACCTCATCACCTGAGCTGCTCGGACCTGGGAAGAGCGCAAAACGCAGGCCCAACCGAGTCTGCGCCTCTAAGGACCACCCGAGTGCCTGAACCTGAGCGGCTTGGACCTGGGAGATGCACACTGCCCAGGGCTGGCCTCGGATTGTTCCCGGCAGAACAACCTAGAGCCTGAGCAGTGTGGGCAGGGAGGCTACACGCGCCATGAGTGGGGGCAGACCCAGTGTGGCTGAGGCACTGCGAGCGCACGCCAATGTTATTTGTTTGCAGCATCCCTCCCTCCCTCTCCACAGCGCGACTGAACAAGTCAGCCTAATAAAAAAAAAAAGAAAGAAAGAAAAAAAAAAAAAGTGTCCTCCACTGTCCCCTTTGTGTCAGGGCAGAAACCAGACACTGAAGATACCAGCAAACAGAAGAAGCTATAACAGAGGGAAACGCCTTGAAATCTACAGGCAATAGATTAAAACCCTGTGGTTACTACGGACTACATAGGAAGGAGCCTATAGATCTTGAGAAATATAAGTCGGACCAAGGAACTAGCCAAAAATGAACTGAACCCACAATACTCACAACAAAACCAGAGAAAGTCCTAGATATATTTTTACTATTTTTACGATCATTCTTTCTTCTTTTTTTTTTATTTTTTTTAAGTTTAAGTCCTCTATTATTCCTTTAATTTTCACTTTTATAACCTATTACTTTGCAAAAAAAAAAGACCCTATCTTTTTCTTCTTCAGCAATCTTCATATGTATATATTTTATAATTTTTTGACCTTGCTTTGTTTTTTGTTTTTTTTTTTTTCTTCTTTTCTTTAATATTGTAGTTTTGAAATTCCAAACTCTACTCTAGATTTTTAATTTTAGCTTTTTGGTATACGTTATCAATTTTGTACCTATAGTTTTTTTTATAATTTCTGTGTCTTTTTTTTCTTTCTCTGTTTCTTTCTCTTCTTCTTTTATATAACATTGTATATCTGAAATTCCAAACTCTACTCTAGATTTTTAATTTATGCTTTTTGGTATTTGATATCAATTTTGTACCTGTATTTCTTTATAATTTTTGTGACATTGTTTGTTTTTGTTTGTTTGTTTGTTTTCTCTCTTTATTTTTCTTCTTCTTTTTTTTAACATTGTATTTTTGAAATGCCAAACTCTACTCTAGATTTTTAATTTTTGCTTTTTGGTATTAGTTATCAATTTTGTACCTGTAGTTTCTTTATAATTTTTGTGACATTGTTTGTTTTTCTTTGTTCATTTTTTCTCTCTTACTTTTCCTTCTTCTTTTCTTTAACATTGTACTTTTGAAATTCCAAACTCTACTCTAGATTTTTAATTTTTGCTTTTATGTATTTGTTGCCAATTTTGTACCTTTAAGAACCCAATCTTCAGGACCTATTTTTCACTAGGGAGCGAGATTACTGGCTTGACTGCTCTCTCTCCCTTTGGACTCTCCTTTTTCTCCACCAGGTCGCCTGTGTCTCCTCCCTAACCCCTCTCTACTCTACCCAACTCTGTGAATTTCTGTGTGTTCCAGACGGCGGAGAACACTTAAGGAACTGATTACTGGCTGGATCTGTCTCGCTCCTTTCCATTCCCCCCTTTTATCCTTCTGGCCACCTCTGTCTCCTTCCTCCTTCTCTTCTCTGTATAACTGCGTGAACATCTCTGAGTGGTCCAGTTGTGGAGTGCACACAAGGAAGTGACTACTGGCTAGCCCACTCTCTCCACTTTTGATTCCACCTCATCTCATTTGGGTCACCTCTAACTCCCTCCTCCCACTTCTCTTCTCCATGTAACGCTGTGAACCTCTCTGAGTGACCCTCAAAGTAGAGAAATTTTTCATCTTTAACGTAGATGTTTTATCAATGGTGCTGTATAGAAGGAGAAGTTTTGAAACTACTGTAAAAATAAGACCGATAACTGGAAGTAGGAGGCTTAAGTCCAAACCCTGACTCCAGGGAACTCCTGACTCCAAGGATCATTAATTGACAGGAGCTCATCAAACGCCTCCATACCGACACTGAAACCAAGCACCACACAAGGGCCAAAAAGATCCAGGGCAAGACATACCAAGCAAATTCTCCAGCAACAAAGGAACACAGTCCTGAGCTTCAAGATACAGGCTGCCCAAAGTCACCCCAAAACCATAGACATCTCATAACTCATTACTGGACATTTCATTGCACTCCAGAGAGAAGAAGTACAGCTCCACCCACCAGAACACCGACACAAGCTTCCGTAACCAAGAAACCTTGACAAGCCACCTGTACAAACCCACACACAGCGAGGAAACGCCACAATAAAGAGAACTCCACAAACTGCCAGAATACAGAAAGGACACCCCAAACTCAGCAATTTAAACAAGATGAAGAGACAGAGGAATACCCAGCAGATAAAGGAACAGGATAAATGCCCACCAAACCAAACAAAAGAGGAAGAGATAGGGAATCTACCTGATAAAGAATTCCGAATAATGATAGTGAAATTGATCCAAAATCTTGAAATTAAAATGGAATCACAGATAAATAACCTGGAGACAAGGATTGAGAAGATGCAAGAAAGGTTTAACAAGGACCTAGAAGAAATAAAAAAGAGCCAATATATAATGAATAATGCAATAAATGAAATTAAAAACACTCTGGAGGCAACAAATAGTAGAATAACAGAGGCAGAAGATAGGATTAGTGAATTAGAAGATAGAATGGTAGAAATAAATGAATCAGAGAGGATAAAAGAAAAACGAATTAAAAGAAATGAGGAAAATCGCAGAGACCTCCAGGACAATATTAAATGCTACAACATTCGAATCATAGGGGTTCCAGAAGAAGACAAAAAGAAAGACCATGAGAAAATACTTGAGGAGATAATAGTTGAAAACTTCCCTAAAATGGGGAAGGAAATAATCACTAAAGTCCAAGAAACCCAGAGAGTCCCAAACAGGATTAACCCAAGGCAAAACACCCCAAGACACATATTAATCAAATTAACAAAGATTAAACACAAAGAACAAATATTAAAAGCACCAAGGGAAAAACAACAAATAGCACACAGGAATTCCCATAAGTATAACAGCTGATCCTTCAATAGAAACTCTTCAAGCCACGAGGGAATGGCAAGACATACTTAAAGTGATGAAAGAAAATAACCTACAGCCCAGATTATTGTACCAAGCAAGGATCTCATTCAAGTATGAAGGAGAAATCAAAAGCTTTTCAGACAAGCAAAAGCTGAGAGAATTCTGCACCACCAAACCAACTCTCCTACAAATACTTAAGGATATTCTCTAGACAGGAAACACAAAAATGGTGTATAAATTCGAACCCAAAACAATAAAGTAAATGGCAATGGGATCATACTTATCAGTAATTACCTTAAATGTAAATGGGTTGAATGCCCCAACCAAAAGACAAAGACTGGCTGAATGGATACAAAAGCAAGACCCCTACATGTGTTGTATACAAGAGATCCACCTCAAAACAGGGACACATACAGACTGAAAGTGAAGGGCTGGAAAAAGATTTTCCATGCAAATAGGGACCAAAAGAAAGCAGGAGTAGCAATACTCTTATCAGATAAAATAGACTTTAAAACAAAGGCTGTGAAAAGAGACAAAGAAGGTCACTACATAATGATCAAAGGATCAATCCAAGAAGAAGATATAACAATTATAAATATATATGCACCCAACACGGGAGCAGCACAGTGTGTAAGACAAATGCTAACAAGTATGAAAGGAGAAATTAACAATAACACAAAAATAGTGGGAGACTTTAATACCCCACTCTCACCTCTGGATAGATCAACTAAACAGAAAATTAACAAGGAAACACAAACTTTAAACGATACAATAGACCAGTTAGACCTAATTGATATCTATAGGACATTTCATTCCAAAACAATGAATTTCACCTTTTTCTCAAGCGCACATGGAACCTTCTCCAGGATAGATCACATCCTGGGCCATAAAGCTAGCCTTGGTAAATTCAGAAAAATAGAAATCATTCCAAGCATCTTTTCTGACCACAATGCAGTAAGATTAGATATCAATTACAGGAGAAAAACTATTAAAAATTGCAACATATGGAGGCTGAACAACATGCTGCTGAATAACCAACAAATCACAGAAGAAATCAAAAAAGAAATCAAAATTTGCATAGAAACGAATGAAAATGAAAACACAACAACCCAAAACCTGTGGGGCACTATAAAAGCAGTCCTAAGGGGAAAGTTCATAGCAATACAGGCACACCTCAAGAAACAAGAAACAAGTCAAATAAATAACCTAACCCTACACCTAAAGCAACTAGAAAAGGAAGAAATGAAGAACCCCAGGGTTAGTAGAAGGAAAGAAATCTTAAAAATTAGGGCAGAGATAAATGCAAAAGAAACAAAAGAGACCATAGCAAAAATCAACAAAACCAAAAGCTGGTTCTTTGAAAGGATAAATAAAATTGACAAACCATTAGCCAGACTCATCAAGAAACAAAGGGAGAAAAATCAAATCAATAAAATTAGAAATGAAAATGGAGAGATCACAACAGACAACACAGAAATACAAAGGATCATAAGAGACTACTATCAACAATTATATGCCAATAAAATGGACAACGTGGAAAAAATGGACAAATTCTTAGAAAAGTACAACTTTCCAAAACTCGACCAGGAAGAAAGAGAAAATCTTAACAGACCCATCACAAGCACGGAAATTGAAACTGTAATCAAAAATCTTCCAGAAAACAAAAGCCCAGGTCCAGACGGCTTCACAGCTGAATTCTACCAAAAATTTAGAGAAGAGCTAACACCTATCCTACTCAAACTCTTCCAGAAAATTGCAGAGGAAGGTAAACTTCCAAACTCATTCTATGAGGCCACCATCACCCTAATACCAAAACCTGACAAAGATCCCACAAAAAAAGAAAACTACAGGCCAATATCACTGATGAACATAGTTGCAAAAATCCTTAACAAAATTCTAGCAATCAGAATCCAACAACACATTAAAAAGATCATACACCATGACCAAGTGGGTTTTATCCCAGGGATGCAAGGATTTTTCAATATCTGCAAATCAATCAGTGTAATACACCACATTAACAAATTGAAAAATAAAAACCATATGATTATCTCACTAGATGCAGAGAAAGCCTTTGACAAAATTCAACATCCATTTATGATAAAAACTCTCCAGAAAGCAGGAATACAAGGAACATACCTCAACATAATAAAAGCTATATATGACAAACCCACAGCAAACATTATCCTCAATGGTGAAAAATTGAAAGCATTTCCTCTAAAGTCAGGAACAAGACAAGGGTGCCCACTTTCACCATTACTATTCAACATAGTTTTGGAAGTTCTGGCCACAGCAATCAGAGCAGAAAAAGAAATAAAAGGAATCCACATTGGAAAAGAAGATGTAAAACACTCACTATTTGCAGATGACATGATCCTCTTCATAGAAAACCCTAAAGACTCCACCAGAAAATTACTAGAACTAATCAATGACTATAGTAAAGTTGCAGGATATAAAAACAACACACAGAAATCCCTTGAATTCCTATACACTAATAATGAGAAAACAGAAAGAGAAATTAAGGAAACAATTCAATTCACCATTGCAACGGAAAGAATAAAATACTTAGGAATATACCTACCTAAAGAAACTAAAGAACTATATATAGAAAACTATAAAACACTGGTGAAAGAAATCAAAGAGGACACTAATAGATGGAGAAATATACCATGTTCATGGATTGGAAGAATCAATTTAGTGAAAATGAGTATACTACCCAAAGCAATTTATAGATTCAATGCAATCCCTATCAAGCTACCAACGGTATTCTTCACAGAGCTAGAACAAATAATTTCACAATTTGTATGGAAATACGAAAAGCCTCGAATAGCCAAAGCGATCTTGAGAAAGAAGAATGGAACTGGAGGAATCAACCTACCTGACTTCAGGCTCTACTACAAAGCCACAGTTATCAAGACAGTATGGTACTGGCACAAAGACAGAAATAGAGATCAATGGAACAAAATAGAAAGCCCAGAGATAAATCCAGGCACATATGGACACCTTATCTTTGACAAAGGAGGCAAGAATACACAATGGATTAAAGACAATCTCTTTGACAAGTGGTGCTGGGAAATCTGGTCAACCACTTGTAAAAGAATGAAACTAGAACACTTTCTAACACCATACACAAAAATAAACTCAAAATGGATTAAAGATCTCAATGTAAGACCAGAAACTATAAAACTCCTAGAGGAGAACATAGGCAAAACACTCTCTGACAAACATCACAGCAGGATCCTCTATGACCCACCTCCCAGACTATTGGAAATAAAAGCAAAAATAAACAAATGGGACCTAATTAACCTTAAAAGCTTCTGCACATCAAAGGAAACTATTAGCAAGGTGAAAAGACAGTCTTCAGAATGGGAGAAAATAATAGCAAATGAAGCAACTGACAAACAGCTAATCTCAAAAATATACAAGCAACACCTACAGCTCCACTCCAGAAAAATAAATGACCCAATCAAAAAATGGGCCAAAGAACTAAATAGACATTTCTCCAAAGAAGACATACAGATGGCTAACAAACACATGAAAAGATGCTCAACATCACTCATTATCAGAGAAATGCAAATCAAAACCACTATGAGGTACCATTTCACACCAGTCAGAATGGCTGCAATCCAAAGGTCTACAAGTAATAAATGTTGGAGAGGGTGTGGAGAAAAGGGAACCCTCTTACACTGTTGGTGGGAATGCAAACTAGTACAGCCACTATGGAGAACAGTGTGGAGATTCCTTAAAAAACTGGAAATAGACCTGCCTTATGATCCAGCAATCCCACTGCTGGGCATACACACTGAAGAAACCAGAAGGGAAAGAGACACGTGTACCCCCAATGTTCATAGCAGCACTGTTTATAATAGCCAGGACATGGAAGCAACCTAGGTGTCCATCAGCAAATGAATGGATAAGAAAGCTATGGTATACATACACAATGGAGTATTATTCAGCCATTAAAAAGAATACATTTGAGTCAGTTCTAATGAGGTGGATGAAACTGGAGCCTATTATACAGAGTGAAGTAAGCCAGAAAGAAAAACACCAATACAGTATACTAATGCATATATATATGGAATTTAGAAAGATGGTAACAATAACCCTGTGTACGAGACAGCAAAAGAGACACTGATGTATAGAACAGTGTTATGGACTCTGTGGGAGAGGGAGAGGGTGGGAAGATTTGGGAGAATGGCATTAAAACATGTAAAATATCATGTAGGAAACAAGTTGCCAGTCCAGGTTTGATGCACGATACTGGATGCTTGGGGCTAGTGCACTGGGATGACCCAGAGGGATGGTATGGGGAGGAAGGAGGGAGGAGGGTTCAGGATGGTGAACACATGTATACCTGTGGCGGATTCATTTTGATATTTGCCAAAACTAATACAATTATGTAAAGTTTAAAAATAAAATAAAAAATAAAAATAAATAAAATGTACACCCTGCAAGAAATGCACAAAGTCTTAACAATCTACAATTTCCCTTGACTGAACCAGGAAGAGATAGAAAATATGAACAGAGTAACCGCAAGCATGGAAATTGAAACTATGATTAAAAACCTGCCAACAAACAAAAGTCCAAGATTTAATGGCTTCACAGGCGAATTGTATCAAACATTTAGAGAAAAGTTAACAGCTATCTTTCTCAAACTGTTTCAAAAAATTCCAGAGGGAGGGAACTTTCAAACATATTTTATAAGGCCACCATCATCCTACTACAAAAACCAGACAAAGACAACACAAAAAAAGAAAACTTCAGACCAATAACACTGATTAATATAGATGCAAAAATCCTCAACAAAATACCACCAATTGTATCCAACAGTACATTAAAAAGATCATACACCATGATCACGTGTGATTTAGCCCAAGGATTGGCAGATTTTTCAACATCTGCAAATAAAAGATGATACATAACATCAACAAATTGAATAAAAACCATATGATCATCTCAATATATGCAGAATAAGCCTTTGACAAATTTTAGCTCCCATGTATGTTAAAAACTCTCCAGAAAGTGGGCATAGAGCATACATATCTCAACCTAATAAAATCCATGTATGGCAAACCTACAGCTACTATCATACTCATGGTGAAAACCTGAAATCATCCCCTCTAAAATCATGAATAAGACAAGGATGTCCACTCTCCCCACTTTTAAAATATGTATTTATTCATTTTGATTGCAGTCTCTCTACTTTTATTCAACATATATTTTTTTTTAAGTCCTAGCTAAGCAATCAAAGAAAAATAAGTGAAGGGAATCCAAACTGGAAATTAAGTTAAACTGCCAAGGTTTGCAGATTACATGACAGTATACACAGAAGATGGAGAAGGAAATGGCAACCCATGACAGTATTCTTGCCTCGAGAATTCCATGGACAGAGGAGCCTGGCAGGCAACAGTCCATGGGGTTGCAAGAGTTGGACACGACTGAGTGACTAAACCACCAACACCATACATAGAAGATCCTAAAGATGTTACTGGAAAATTACATGAACTCATCAGTAAATTTGGTAAAGTTTCAGGTTACAAAATTAATACACAGAAATCTGTTGCATTTCTCTATACTAACAGCAAAAGATCAGAAAAATAAATTTAAGAAGCTAGTGCTTTTTACAACACATCGAACTGCAAGTCTAGAGCATATTAAAACATAATTTGATCAGTGCATACTATGTACAAAGGCACTTTGATAGATTAAAATGGAAGTACAAGGAAATAAAAAGGCAAGTTAGCAAGCAAATATAGTTAATAGCTAAAAACTCACATTTATTGAGCACTTAATATTTGTTAGGCCCTTGTGGCAAATATTTTACTATGTAATAATGACATTTAATTTTCATAACAACCCAATGAGATATGTTACAGCCCCATCCCACTGATGGGGAAAAATGAAATTTAAAGAAGAAAAGTAATTTTCTCTTGGCTATACAACTAATCACTGATGAAGCTGGACTTAAAAACCAAGGCTCTCTGACTTTGCACCCTAATGCCTAACTACCTTATTAGACTGAAGATAACCCCTATTCCTGCATCTAAGCTGTTCTGTGGCTCCTGTCCTAGAAGATCAAGTTCAGAGACTGCAATTAAAATTAGTGATTGGTAACATTTGGATACAGGGACAAAGAATGATGAAAGCTTCTGATAAGCAAACCTTCAGTTCAGGTCAGTTCAGTTGCTCAGTTGTGTCCGACTGTTTGCGACCACATGAATCACAGCATGCCAGGCCTCCCTGTCCATCACCAACTTCCAGAGTTCACCCAAACTCATGTCCATCGAGTCAGTGATGCCATCCAGCCATCTCATGTTCTGTCGTCCCTTTCTCCTCCTGCCCCCAATCTCTCCCAGCATCAGAATCTTTTCCAATGAGTCAACCCTTGGCATGAGGTGGCCAAAGTACTGGAGTTTCAGCTTTAGCATCATGCCTTCCAAAGAAATCCCAGGGCTGATCTCCTTCAGAATGGACTGGTTGATTCTCCTTGCAGTCAAAGGGACTCTCAAGAGTCTTATCCAACATCACAGTTCAGAAACATCAATTCTTTGGCACTCAGCTTTCTTCACAGTCCAAATCTCACATCCATACATGACCACTGGAAAAACCATAGCCTTGACTAGACGGACCTTTGTTGACAAAGCGATCAATGCAAAGAAATAGTGGAAAACAACAGAATGGGAAAGACTAGAGATCTCTTCAGGAAAATTAGAGATACCAAGGGAACATTTCATGCAAAGATGGGCTCAATAAAGGTCAGAAATGGTACGGACCTAATAGAAGCAGAAGATATTAAGAAGAGGTGGCAGGAATACACAGAAGAACTGTACAAAAAGGTCTTCATGACCAAGATAATCATGATGGTGTGATCACTCACCTAGAGGCAGACATCCTGGAATGTGAAGTCAAGTGGGCCTTGGGAAGCATCACTACGAACAAAGCTCATGGAGGTGATGGAATTCCAGTTGAGAAATTTCAAAACCTGGAAGATGATGCTGTGAAAGTGCTGCACTCAATATGCCAGCAAATTTGGAAAACACAGCAGTGGCTACAGGACTGGAAAAGGTCAGTTTTCATTCCAATCCCAAAGAAAGGCAATGCCAAAGAATGCTCAAACTACCACACAATTGCACTCTTCTCACACGCTATTAATGTTCAAAATTCTCCAGCCAGGCTTCAGCAATATGTGAACCATCAAATTCCAGATGTTAAGGCTGGTTTTCGAAAAGGCAGAGGAACCAGAAATCAAATTGCCAACATCTGCTGGATCATTGAAAAAGCAAGAGAGTTCCAGGAAAACATCTATTTCTGCTTCATTGACTATGTCAAAGCCTTTGACAGTGTGTGTCATAATAAACTGTGGAAAATTCTGAAAGAGATGGGAATACCAGACCACCTGATTTGCCTCTTGAGAAACCTATATGCGGGTCAGGAAGCAATAGTTAGAACTGGACATGGAACAACAGTCTGGTTCCAAATAGGAAAAGGAGTACGCCAAGGCTGTATATTGTCACCCTGCTTATTTAACTTATATGCAGAGTACATCATGAGAAACGCTGTGCTGGAAGAAGCACAAGCTGAAATTAAGTTTGCTGGGAGAAATATCAATAACCTCAGATATGGAGATGACACCACCCTTATGGCACAAAGTGAAGAAGAACTCAAAAGCCTATTGATGAAAGTGAAATTGGAGAGTGAAAAAGTTGTCTTAAAAAGCTCAACATTCAGAAAGCGAAGATCATGACATCTGGTCCTATCACTTCATGGCAAATAGATGGGGAAACAGTGGAAGCAGTGTCAGACTTTATTGTTGGGGGCTCCAAAATCACTGCAGATGGTGACTGCAGCCATGAAATTAAAAGACACTTACTCCTCGGAAGAAAAGTTATGACCAACCTAGATAGCATATTGAAAAGCAAACGTTGGCACCTGCTTATAGCAAATTCCGTACATAATACTTTGTTTCCTTTAAAATTATTTATCTTCTGATTATTGCAGAAATGTTTATTTAGAGTAGAAAATTTCAAATATGGAGAAAGCTACATAGACAAAACATTACTGGAATCCTTAGAAATTCCAGCACATAGATGTAGATATAAAAGATAACATTGTAATATTTTCCCAATAGTGTGTGGCTTGTATGTGTGTATATTATATTTATATAACCCAATATATGTATGACTCATATATATATATATATATATATATATGTTCTTATTTAATTTTTGTAGAAATAGGATAATGCTATATGTGTTGAGTTATAAGTTTTTTGAAGTAACAAATGAACATTTTTTCACATGAGCAAATAATTAGAACAATGATTTTATCACTACATAATGTTTCCTTATGGTAATATATCTATTTCTTCTGTGGCTAAATATTTAGGTGATCTATGTTACATTCTGAAATTTTAAAAACCACTGTGTTATGCGCATATTTCTGATAATTTCCTTAAAACAGAGACCTATAAATGAAATTAATGTCAAAGCCTTTGACTGTGTTTATCACAATAAACTGTGGAAAATTCTGAAAGAGATGGGAATACCAGACCACCTGATCTGCCTCTTGAGAAATTTGTATGCAGGTCAGGAAGTAACAGTTAGAACTCGACATGGAACAACAGACTGGTTCCAAATAGGAAAAGGAGTTCGTCAAGGCTGTATATTGTCACCCTGTTTATTTAACTTATATGTAGAGTACATCATGAGAAACGCTGGACTGGAAGAAACACAAGCTGGAATCAAGTTTGCTGGGAAAATATCAATAACCTCAGATATGCAGATGACACCACCCTTATGGCAGAAATTGAAAAGGAACTCAAAAGCCTCTTGATGAAAGTGAAAGTGGAGAGTGAAAAAGTTGGCTTAAAGCTCAACATTCAGAAAACGAAGATCATGGCATCCGGCCCCGTCACTTCATGGGAAATAGATGGGGAAACAGTGGAAACAGTGTCAGACTTTATTTTTCTGGGCTCCAAAATCACTACAGATGGTGATGGCAGCCATGAAATTAAAAGACACTTACTCCTTGGAAGAAAGTTATGACCAACCTAGATAGCATATTCAAAAGCAGAGACATTACTTTTCCAACAAAGGTTCGTCTAGTCAAGGCTATGGTTTTTCTTGTGGTCATGTATGGATGTGAGACTTGGACTGTGAAGAAGGCTGAGCACTGAAGAATTGATGCCTTTGAACTGTGGTGTTGGAGAAGACTCTTGAGAGTCCCTTGGACTGCAAGGAGATCCAACAAGTCCATTCTGAAGGAGATCAGCCCTGGGATTTCTTTGGAAGGAATGATGCTAAAGCTGAAACTCCAGTACTTTGGCCACCTCATGTGAAGAGTTGACTCATTGGAAAAGATTCTGATGCTGGGAGGGATTGGGGGCAAGAAGAGAAGGGGATGGCAGAGGATGAGATGCCTTGATGGCATCACTGACTCGATGGACATGAGTCTGAGTGAACTCTGGGAGCTGTTGATGGACAGGGAGGCCTGGTGTGTTGTGATTCATGGGGTCGCAAAGAGTCAGACACGACTGAGCGACTGATCTGACCTGATCTGATCTGATTTGACTTTCAGTGATCAGTCCTTTAGAATCATTTGTTTCTTTTTGATTCAGTTTTGGTAGGGTGTAGTTTTCTAGAAACTTGTTTGTTTTTTAAGCATGACCTTGTTCATAGTGTTCTGTTGTGTGTCTGTATGTATGTGTTTATGTGGTTGTGCTTGCAATTACTTCTCTTAATATTTCTTATATTATTTGGGTTCTCTCTCTTTTCTTTTTCATGATCCTGAGCTGGATTTTATTGATTTTGTTTCTCATTCAAAGAATCAATACATGTGTATTGATATTTTCTATTGTTTTCTTCATCTTTATTATATTTCCTCTCTGATATTATTTCCTCTCTTTAGTTGATTTTTTGTTCTGTCAGTTCTTCTTATCTTAATTGTTTTAGGTTGTTTATTTGAGATTTTTGTTGTTACTTTATGAGGTCCAGTATCACTATGAACTTCCCTCTATGAGCTGCTTTTGCTGTGTTCCTTTGATTTTGGAGATTTTCTTTTTATTGTATTTTTTCTCAATTTTTTTTTTTTTTTAATTCGCTGTTTGACTTCATGGTTGATCCATTAGGTTTTTAGTAGCATGCTGTTTAGTCTTTATGTAATCTTTTTTCTTGTTTATTTTTCTGTGGTTAATTTCTAGTTTCATGCTGTTATGGACAGAACAAAATGCTAAAAATTATTTCTATCTTCTTAAGATGGTTGAGGCTTGTTTCCCAGTCAAGCATGTGGTAAACCTAAGAGAATATACCATGTACTGTTGAAAAAAATTTATATTGTTTTTATTTTTTATTGAGAGAGTGTGGACATCATCTATTTAGGAATCAGTGAACTAAAATGGACCAAAATGAATGAATTTAATTCAGATGACCACTACATTTACTACTGTGGGCAAGAATCTCTTAGAAGAAATGGAATAGCCCTAAAAATCAACAAAAGACTCTGAAATGCAGTACTTGAGTGTAATATCAAAAGTGACAGAATGATCTTGGCTCATTTCCAGGCAAACCATTCAGTATCAGAGTAATCCAAGTCTATGCCCCAACCACTAATGCCAAAGAAGCTGAAGTTACCTGTTCTGTGAACACCTACAAGACCTTCTAGAACTAACACCAAAAAAAGTTATTCCTTTCATCATGGGATTTGGAATGCAAAAGTAGGTAGTCAGGAGATACCTGGAGTAGCAAAAAGTTTGGCCTTGGAGTACAAAATGAAGCAGGGCAAAAGCTAACAGATTTTTGAAAAAAGAACACTGGTCATATCAATACAAGAGACGACTTTACACATGGACATCACCACATGGTCAAGACTAAAGTCAGACTGACTATTTTCTTTGCAGATGAAGATAGAGAAATCCTATATAGTCAGCAAACCCAAGACTGGGAGCTGACTGCCGCTCAGATCAGAAAGTCCTTATTGCAAAACTCAGTCTTAAATTGAAGAAAGTAGGGAAAACCACTAGACCATTCATTCAGCGATGACCTAAATCAAATCCCTTATAATTACACAGTAGAATTGACAGATTCAAGAGATTAGATCTGATAGAGTGCCTGAAGAACTATAGATGGAGGTTCACAACATTGTACAGGAGGCAGTGATCAAGACCATCTCTAAGAAAAAGAAATTGAAAAAGGTAAAATGATTGTTTGAGGAGGCCTTACAAATAGCTGAGAAAAGAAGAGAAGTGAAATGCAAAAGGAGAAAAGGAAAGATATACCCATCTGAATGCAAAGTTCCAAAGAATATCAAGGAGAGATAAGAAAGCCTTCTTTAAGTGATCAATGCAAAGAAATACAGGCAAACAATAGAATGGGAGGGAGAAACTAGAGATAACTTCAAGAAAATTAGAGATACCAAGGGAACAATTCATGCAAAGATGGGCTTAATAAAGGATTGAAATGGTATGGGCCTAACAGAAGCAGATGATATTAAGAAGAGGTGACAAGAATATACAGAAGAACTATACAAAAAAGATAGTAGTGACCCAGACAACTCCAATGGTGTGAGCACTCATCTGGAGCCAGACATCCTGAAGTGTCAAGTCAAGTGTGCCTTAGAAAGCATCACTACAAAGCTAGTGGAGATGGTGAAATTCCAGCTGAGCTATTCCAAATCCTAAAAGATGATGATGTTAAAGTGCTACACTCAATATGCTATCAAATTTGGAAAGCTCGGCCATGGCCACAGGACTGGAAAAGATCAGTTTTCATTCTCATGCCAAAGAAAGGCAATGCCAAAAAATGTTCAGTGTTTCACACAATTGCACTCACTTCACATACTTCAAAGTAAGGCTCAAAATTCTCCAAGCTAGGCTTCAATTGTATATGAATTGAAAACTTCCAGATGTTCATACTGGATTTAGAAAAGGCTGAAGGACATGAGATCAAATTGTCAACATCCGTAGGATCATAGAAAAAGTCAGAGAATTCCAGAAAAATATCTATTTCTGCTTTATTGATGATGCTAAAGCCTTTGATTGTGTGCATAACAACGAGCTGTTGAAAGATCAGACCACCTTACCTGCTTCCTGCCTCCTGTGAAATTTGAATGCAGGTCAAGAAGCAATAGCTAGAATTGGACATGAAACAATGGATGGGTTCCAAATTGGAAAAGGGGTCGTCAAGGCTGTATATTGTCACCCTGCTTATTTAACTTATATGCATAGTACATCATATGAAATGCTAGGCTGGATGAAGCACAACATGGAATCAAGATTGCCAGGAGAAATATCAATAACCTCAGATATACAGATGACACCTCCCTTATAGCAGAAAGCAAAGAGGAACTAAAGAATCTTTGATAAAGCTGAAAGAGGAGTGAAAAAAATTCACTTAAAACTCAACATTCAAAAAACAAAGATTATGATATCTGGTCCCATCCCTTCATGGCAAATAGATGGAGAAACAATGGAAACAATGACACACTTTATTTTCTTGGGCTCCAAAATCACTGGAGATGGTGATTGCAACCATGAAATTAAAAGACATTGGCTCCTTGGAAGAAAAACTATGACAACCTGTGGTAGTTTAGTCACTAAGTCATATGCAACTCTTGCAACCCCATGGACTGTAGCCTGTCAGGCTCCTCTGCCCATGGGATTCTCCAGGCAAGAATTCCAGAGTGGGTTGTCATTTCTTTATCCAGGGGATCTTCCCAACCCAGGAATCAAACCCAGGACTTCTGCATTGCAGGCAGATTCTTCACCAACTGAGCTGTAAAGGAAGCCCCTTTGACACGATACATAGGGTATTAAGAAGCATAGATATTACTTTGTTGACAAAGGTCCATCTAGTCAAAGCTATGGTTTTTCCAGTAGACATGTATGGATGTGAGAGTTGGACCATAAAGAAAGCTGAGTGCCAAAGAATTGATGCTTTTTAACTGTCATTTTGGAGATGACTCTTGAGAGTCCCTTGGACTGCAAGAAGATCAAATCAGTCAATCCTAAAGGAAATCAGTCCTCAATATTCACTGGAAGGACTGATGCTGAAGCTCTAATACTTTGGCCACCTGATGCGAAAAGCCTACTCATTAGAACAGACCCTGATGCTGGAAAAGACTGAAGGCAGGAGTAGATGGAGACGACAGAGGACCAGATTGTTGGATGGTATCATTGACTCAATGGACATGAGTTTGACCAAGTTCCAGGATATGGTGAAGCACAGGGAAGCTTGGCATGCTGCAGTCCACGGGTCTCAAGGAGTAGGACTAGACCGAGTGACTGAACAACAGCTTTTGAATAGAATTTATATTCTATTTTCACTTTTTTGAGGGGATACATTGTCTTCAAAACATCAATTAATCTGACTGTTCTGTTTTATCATTTAGGATTTTTGTTGCCTTATAATTTTCTGTTTAGAATATCTGTCCATTGATGTGACTGGGGTATTATAAAGTCTTCTGCCATTATTGCATCCTTGTCAATTTCTCCCTTTGTATCTTTTATGTAGTTTTATGTTTTTAGATGCTCCTATTTTTGGTGCATATACATTAATGAATGTAATATTATTTTCTTGTATTGATATTTTTATCATTATATAGTGTTATTTATCTTTCTTTATGTTATTTCTTTGAAAATGTATTTTGTTTTGACATAAGTGTTTCCCCTGATTTATTTCATTCTGTTTGCATGAAATACGTTTTCCATCACCTTACTTTCAATCTACATGCCCCCTTGCCTTAATATGGGCCTTTTGTAGGTAGTATATTGTAGGCTCTTATTTTAAAATCCAATCTGCTACTTTATGTCTTTTGAGTCTAACATTTAGTCCATTGACATTTAAGGTAATAATTGATAGTATGCATTTTTTGCCATTTTAAACCTTATTTCTCAGTTAATTTTGTATTTCTTCTGTTTTACTTTTTTTTTGTTTTCCCTAGATGGTTTGATATTTTTCTTGTGTATTGTGTTTGTTTTCTTTTCTTTTTGTGACTTTATTGTATGTTTTTTTATTTGTGTCTATCCTATTTCTCAAGTGTGTTAACCACATCTTAAATCTACTTGCTTTAGACTGGTAGTCCTATATGCTCAACATATTCTAAAAACAAAACAAAACAAAACAAAACTGCATCCTCTCACTCTCCTCTCCCACATTGTATGTTTTTTAAATATTTTATGATTTTGATATTCTCTTTTACATCTTCATGTTTGCTCTGTTCATTGTTGTTCACATTGATTTCACAAAAATATTTTGATTTTTTAATTTGTGTACTGTCTTAAGTGATTTCCTTTCCAATTGTGATTTTTCTCTTTCCTGCAGATTCTTGTTTCTTTTCTATTTAGAGTAGACTTTCTGATATTTCTTTTGAGATATGTTTAGTGTTGCTGTATTCTTTTAGCTTTTGCTTGTCTGAGAAATTATCTCTCCTTCTATTCTAATCCATAACTTTCCTTGGTAGTGTATCCTGGTTTATATATTTTCCCCTTTCATAATTTTTAGTATATCTTGCCACCACTCCCTTCTGGCCTGCAACATTTCTATTGATAAATTAGCTGATAACCTTATGGAGATTGTCTTGTGATTAACTCTTTGCTTTTCTCTTATTGCTTTTGGAATCCTCTCTTTGTCATTTACTTTTGCAATTTTAATTATAGTATGTCTTGGTAGATGTGTTTGGGTTCATTTGTTTGGGACCCTCTGCACTTCCTGTCCTGAATGTTTGTTTCCTTCTTTAAGTCTTGGATGCACTGAGCCATAATTTCTTCAAATATATTTTCAATCCCTTTTTTTCTTTCTTTTTCTTCTGAGATTCTTCTGATGTGTAGATTGGCATTCCTTATATGACTCCATAGGTCTCTTATATTACTTTCTTTTTTATTTGTCTTTCTTTCTGATGTTCTGATTGGTTTATTTTCATTATTTATCTTCCAGATCACTCGTTCAGTCTTCTGCATGATTCAGTCTGATATTCATTGCCCTTAGCTCAGCTTTTATATCAGCAAATGAGTTTGCTAGTTTTTCTTGATTCTTCTTTATAGTTTTTAGTTCTTTTTTTTTTACAATAATCTGCATTTCTATTGATAACCTTTCTTAATTCATTTAGTGTTTTCATTATCTCTTGTTTTGAACTCAGTGTTTATTAACCTAAAGTTGTCTGTTTCATTGTTTGTAACTTCATAAGAATTCTCTTCATCTTTTAATTGGGAGTGGTTACTCTGCTTGTTTATTTAACTTCTATTTTTCAGACTCTATGCATTTAGAATAAACAGTTATTTTTGGTCTTGAAGGTTTTTATGTGGAAGAATCTTAATGCAGCCTGTGTATGTCTAATATTTTTGGTGTGAGGACTGTTTTTAGTATAGATGCCTGCCATGTGTGTTGGCCATTGTCTTCTTGTTAAAGCTTGTGGCTGATATTGTGATGACCAAAACCCACACTGCCTATTGAGCAGAGCCTTCTGTTTGTTCCATGGTTGTCAGTGCTCTGTCAGGGGACCAGGTGTACTCCCTAACTCTTGGAGTAGAAACCCCCAGATCTATTTATATGCTGCAGTGTGAAGTAGGTGAGATTGGAGTGATCCTTCTGGAGAGGAATCAATGAGTACTCCTCTGCCAGAAATTTCCACCAGGAGTGTGCTCCATGATGTCACTTGTCACTCATTGTGCAATCTCACACAGTACAGTGCCGTCTGTATTGCCCTTGGACCTACCTCATATGTTATTTTATTATAATGATGCAATCCACCTCATCTTCCTAAGTCTTGAAGTTAATAGGATGAATAGATATTACCTTCACTCACAAATCATTGAATATCATTTGCAACATCTTGACCGCCAGCTAAACTAGTATAACACATATAGGAGGGTTAATACATTTTTGAATATTTCTACTGCAACTGATGATATCAGTTGTAAACCTCAATCATTTTTCAAGGAGATAACTAAATCATAACCTCAGCAAGAAATTTTCAGTACAGTCCTAACCAGACTGGATGTTTTGCATATGCTTATACAATCCTAATACGTGAACCATGAACTTCCAGATATATGGACTGCAAGGAGAGCCAACCAGTCCATTCTAAAGGAGATCAGTCCTGGGTGTTCTTTGGAAGGACTGATGCTAAAGCTGAAACTCCAATACTTTGGCTACCTGATGCGAAGAGTTGGTTCATTGGAAAATACTCTGATGCTGGGAGGGATTGGGGGCAGGAGGAAAAGGGGACGACAGAGGATTAGATGGCTGGATGGCATCACCAATTCGATGGACATGAGTTTGGGTGAACTCCTGGAGTTGGTGATGGACAGGGAGGCCTGGCGTGCTGTGATTCATGGGGTCACAAACAGTCGGACATGACTGAGCGACTGAACTGAACTGATATGATCCTATGTACAGAATAATAATTTAATAGAAAAAAGAAGTAGCAAAGTTATTGGTTTTTGGTAAAGTGTTTCAATCACTGAGAACTATTAATAACTCATTGTGCTAAAACATACCTAAAATTATCATGTGTCTAATACTCTAACATTTCTGTTTATTATATATTGGAAAGTAACACACTAGAATCTGATGATATGAGGAATATTATACATTGAGTCTTTATGTATTAATTATTTGGTACAACTAAATCTACTAAAGTGGTAGTGATTTATAATAATCTGAAACAGTCACTTTGTGATGGGTTCATATTATTGCTCTAGAAAATTTATCCTCTGAATCATGGCTGAATTCCCCAAGAGCCCATAAGAATAGTACCATTTACTATATAAAAAATGCAAATTGTTATTTTTTAATTCAATTTGCTGCATTCTTTTGGTTTTTATATTATTATTTTTATTCATTATTCACAATATCTGAATTAATATGATGATTATTCCAGTATTAATAGTTTGAGAATATTGCTTTTTAACTATAGACTACTTCTTAATGATACCATAATGAAAATAACATTGGTCCTTATAAGTTTGTGAATCAGTGCCAAAAATTTATCTCAATGAAAGCAAAATTATTGGAACTTACTGAAGGTGGCTCAAATCAAAGATTTGATTCTTGGATTTTGATGGGTGCCTCCTCAGACTTCCTGTTAATTATGCTATTGTTATGCTTCCTGTTAATTATGCTGCAAAGCATTTTTACATTATGGGCATAAATCTCTCCACATGAGTTATCTGAGAGGTAAGAAAAATGGTCTTTGTCAAGGAACTATATGCAGAAATGCATTAAACAATATCTCACAGTACAGGAAAACACACCATTTAAAATATCATTTTAGGAAAATGTGAATAAAAAATATAATTCTATACTTCTCCTGGCCATATTATTTTGTTTCTTTTAAAAATAAAATACTTTTTACCTTTGGAGGAGTTAGAAGATAACTGTGTGTTTCTCATAATTTTAACTGACCTTGAAGGTGAATATTTAGAGGGCTTTGTCTCCTCAGGCACTCAGTACCAAAGTAGTGTTCATCTGGGAATTCACAGCACCACTGTAACTTCCAATTAGCAAAACTTACATTAAAAGTTGTTGTAAGCCACTCTAGGAGGCCAGCTCATGGTTGTGATTAATGACTTTGCATCTATAGCTATTGCACATAAGTCTTAACAGAGCTGTTTGTAAATTGTCAACACAAACTCATGCAACCTCAGGTTATCAATCAGAAAAGTGTGCATTAGAGCTGGTTAATTACAGTCCCCCACACCCGAGGCCAGGGGCGGCAACCAGGAGGAGCAACCCACGTCCGAGGCCAGGGGCGGTGACGAGAGGAGTTACCCCGCATCTGAGGTCAGGGGTGGCGGCCGAGAGGAGATACTCCATGCTCCAAGCCCGAGGCCAGGGGCGGTGGGCCGGAGGAGATACCCCACGCCCCTAAGCCCGAGGCCAAGGGCAGCGGCAGGGAGGAGCAACCACAGGACCAAGGCCAGGGGCGGTGGCCGGGAGGACCAACCCCACGTCCAAGGAGCCGTGGCTGCGTGGGTGCAGGAGGGCCTAGAGGAGCTATCCCACATTGAAGGTCAGGAAGGGCGGTGGTGAGGAGATACCCCTCGTCCAAGGTAAGGAGCAATGGCTGCGCTTTGCTGGAGCAGCCGTGAAGAGATACCCCGCGCCCAAGGTAAGAGAAACCCAAGTAAGACAGTAGGTGTTGCAAGAGGGCATAAGAGGGCAAACACACTGAAACCATATTCACAGAAAACTAGTCAATCTAATCACACTAGGACCACAGCCTTGTCTAACTCAATGAAACTAAGCCATGCCTATGTGGTCATCCAAGATGGGGGGGTCATGGTGGAGAGATTTGACAGAATGTGGTCCACTGGAGAAGGGAATGGCAAACCACTTCAGTATTCTTGCCTTGAGAACCCCATGAACAGTATGAAAAGGCAAAATGATAGGATACTGAAAGAGAAACTCCCCAGGTCAGTAGGTACCCAATATGCTACTGGAGATCAGTGGAGAAATAACTCCAAAAAGAATAAAGGGGTGTTTCATCCACCTCATTAGAACTGATTCAAATGTATTCTTTTTAATGACTGAATAATACTCCATTGTGTATATGTACCACAGCTTTCTTATCCATTCATCTGCTGATGGACATCTAGGTTGCTTCCATGTCCTGGCTATTATAAACAGTGCTGCGATGAACATTGGGGTACACGTGTCTCTTTCCCTTCTGGTTTCCTCAGTGTGTGTATGCCCAGCAGTGGGATTGCTGGATCATAAGGCAGGTCTATTTCCAGTTTTTTAAGGAATCTCCACACTGTTCTACATAGTGGCTGTACTAGTTTGCATTCCCACCAACAGTGTAAGAGGGTTCCCTTTTCTCCACACCCTCTCCAGCATTTATTACTTGTAGACTTTTGGATCGCAGCCATTCTGACTGGGGTGAAATGGTACCTCATAGTGGTTTTGATTTGCATTTCTCTGATAATAAGTGATGTTGAGCATCTTTTCATGTGTTTGTTAGCCATCTGTATGTCTTCTTCGGAGAAACAGGGTGAAGTAAGCCAGAAAGAAAAACACCAATACAGTATACTAACGCATATATACGGAATTTAGAAAGATGGTAACAATAACCCTGTGTACGAGACAGCAAAAGAGACACTGATGTATAGAACAGTCTTATGGACTCTGTGAGGGAGGCAGAGGGTGGGGAGATTTGGGAGAATGGCATTGAAACATGTAAAATATCATGTATAAAACGAGTCGCCAGTCCAGGTTCGAAGCACGATACTGGATGCTTGGGGCTGGTGCACTGGGATGACCCAGAGGGATGGAATGGGGAAGGAGGAGGGAGGAGGGTTCAGGATGGGGAACACATGTATACCTGTGGTGGATTCATTTTGATATTTGGCAAAACTAATACAGTTATGTAAAGTTTAAAAATAAAATAAAATTAAAAAAAAAAAAAAAAGAATGAAGGGGTGAAGCCAAAGCAAAAACAAAACCCAGCTGTGGATGTGACTGGTGATAGACGCAAGGTCCGATGCTGTAAAGAGCAATATTGCATAGGAACCTGGAATGTCAGGTCCATGAATCAAGGCAAATTGGAAGTGGTCAAACAGGAGATGGCAAGAGTGAATGTCGATATTCTAGGAATCAGCGAAATGAAATGGACTGAAATTCGTGAATTGAACTCAGAAGATCATTATATCTACTACTGCGGGCAGGAATCCCTCAGAAGAAATGGAGTGGCCATCATGGTCAACAAAAGAGTCCAAAATGCAGTACTTGGATGCAATCTCAAAAACGACAGAATAATCTCTGTTCGTTTCCAAGGCAAACAATTCAATATCACAGTAATCCAAGTCTATGCCCCAACCAGTAATGCTGAAGAAGCTGAAGTTTAACGGTTCTATGAAGACCTACAAGACCTTTTAGAACTAACAGCCAAAAAAAGATGTCCTTTTCATTATAGGGGATTGGAATACAAAAGTAGGAAGTCAAGAAACACCTGGAGTAACAGGCAAATTTGGCCTTGGAATATGGAATGAAGCAGGGCAAAGACTAATCGAGTTTTGCCAAGAAAATGCACTGGTCATAACAAACACCCTCTTCCAAGAACACAAGAGAAGACTCTATACATGGACATCACCAGATGGTCAAGAACAAAATCAGATTGATTATATTTGTTGCAGCCAAAGATGGAGAAGCTCTATACAGTCAGCAAAAACAAGACCAGGAGCTGACTGTGGCTCAGACCATGAACTCCTTATTGCCAAATTCAGACTTAAATTGAAGAAAGTAGGGAAAACCACTAGACCATTCAGGTATGACCTAAATCAAATCCCTTATGATTATACAGTGGAAGTGAGAAATAGATTTAAGGGCCTAGATCTAATAGATAGAGTGCCTGATGAACTATGGAATGAGGTTTGTGACATTGTACAGGAGACAGTTATCAAGACCATCCCCATGGAAAATAAATGCAAAAAAAGCAAAATGGCTGCCTGGGGAGGCCTTACAAATAGCTGTGAAAAGAAGAGAAGCAAAAAGCAAAGGAGAAAAGGAAAGATATAAACATCTGAATGCAGAGTTCCAAAGAATAGCAAGAAGAGATAAGAAAGACATCCTCAGCGATCAATGCAAAGAAATAGAGGAAAACAACAGAATGGGAAACTAGGAATCTCTTCAAGAAGATCAGAGATACCAAAGCAACATTTCATGCAAAGATGGGCTCGATAAAGGACAGAAATGGTATGGACCTAACAGAAGCAGAAGATATTAAGAAGAGATGGCAAGAATACACTGAAGAACTGTTTTAAAAAGATCTTCATGACCCAGATAATCACGATGGTGTGATCACTGACCTAGAGCCAGACATCCTGGAATGTGAAGTCACGTGGGTCTTAAAAAGCATCACTACAAACAAAGCTAGTGGAGGTGATGGAATTCCAGTTGAGATATTTCAAATCCTGAAAGATGATGCTGTGAAAGTCCTGCACTCAATATGCCAGCAAATTTGGAAAACTCAGCAGTGGCCACAGGACTGGAAAAGGTCAGTTTTCATTCCAATCATAAAGAAAGGCAATGCCAAAGAATGCTCAAACTACCGCACAATTGCACTTATCTCACATGCTAGTAAAGTAATGCTCAAATTCTCCAAGCCAGGCTTCAGCAATATGCGAACCGTGAACTTCCTGATGGTCAAGCTGGATTTAGAAAAGGCAGAGGAACCAAAGATCAAATTGCCAACATCCGCTGGATCATAGAAAAAGCTAGAGAGTTCCAAAAAAAAGATCTATTTCTGCTTTATTGACTATACCAAAGCCTTTGACTGTGTGGATCACAATAAACTGTGGACATTTCTTCAGGAGATGGAAACACCAGACCACCTGATCTGCCTCTTGAGAAATTTGTATGCAGGTCAGGAAGCAACAGTTAGAACTGGACATGGAACAACAGACTGGTTCTAAATAGGAAAAGGAGTTCGTCAAGGCTGTATACTGTCACCCTGTTTATTTAACTTCTATGCAGAGTACATCATGAGAAACGCTGGGCTGGAAGAAACACAAGCTGGAAATCAAGATTGCTGGGAGAAATATCAATAACCTCAAATATGCAGATGACACCACCCTTATGGCACAAAGTGAAGAGGAACTCAAAAGCCTCTTGATGAAAATAAAGTGGAGAGTGAAAAAATTGACTTAAAGCTCAACATTCAGAAAACGAAGATCATGGCATCCGGTCCCATCACTTCATGGGGAATAGATGGGGAAACAGTGGAAACATTGTCAGACTTTATTTTTCTAGGCTCCAAAATCACTACAGATGGTGACTGCAGCCATGAAATTAAAAGACACTTACTCCTTGGAAGGAACGTTATGACCAACCTAGATAGCATATTCAAAAGCAGAGACACTACTTTGCCAACAAAGGTTCGTCTGGTCAAGGCTATGGTTTTTCCTGTGGTCATGTATGGATGTGAGAGTTGGACTGTGAAGAAGGCTGAGCACCGAAGAATTGATGGTTTTGAACTGTGGTGTTGGAGAAGACTCTTGAGAGTCCCTTGGACTGCAAGGAGATCCAACCAGTCCATTCTGAAGGAGATCATCCCTGGGATTTCTTTGGAAGGAATGATGCTAAAGCTGAAACTCCAGTATTTTGGCCACCTCATGCGAAGAGTTGACTAATTGGAAAAGCCTCTGATGCTGGGAAGGATTGGGGTCAGGAGGAGAAGGGGACAACAGAGGATGAGATGGCTGTATGGCATCACTGACTCGATGGACGTGAGTCTCAGTGAACTCCAGGAGTTGGTGATGGACAGGTAGGCCCGGCGTGCTGCAATTCATGTAGTCACAAAGAGTCGGACACAACTGACTGACTGATCTGATCTGATCTGATCTGAATTGCAGTCCCTCTTCTATGATACCAGAATGTGTATAATATTTCTCAATGACTGAAAACTTCTAAACATTAGTGATAAAGTTATTTTAGAAGCAAAATCTTACAATGAATATATGTGTATAAAGTACCTGCTCTTCCAATTTCAGTTATCCTTCCTTGGTTGTATATGTCTTCATAATTTTTTTTTTTTCTTAGAGTAATATTTTTGTATGTTGTGGACCAGAACCTAGCAAGAATTTATTTATAGAATTCACATGCATCCCAGTCTATATTCTTGTTAACTGTAGTCTGAAGGGTGTCTGTCACATAATTCTGGATCCAAATGTAAGTATTTTGCCTGTATTTTTCCCCTTAAAATTGGCTACATTTTATAATTCTTGGCTTATGGTCTATTTCAGGCCTAAAGATAAACAACAGTCTTTTCATATGGTACAGTGATTTTTATTTGCCAGTGCATATATATTCATTCTTTCCTATGACCTCACAACATCCTAGTGAAGAGGCAGGGCAAGTAATATAGTTTAAAAGCAAATGATACAAGTAATATGACAAGGCCTATAGTATTCCAATTATGATGGTTATCAACTATCTACATAATACTGTTTGTTTGGTATCTGTTCACATTTAAAGTATGTTTAGAGCTTTGTTAAAACCAGAATTGACAAATTGAAGTCAAAGTCTTTTCCCCAGAAGTGCATCATAATTGTAATCGGTGTTGGTCAACTTATTTCCATGAAATCTACAGCTTACAGATATGTAAGACAGACATTAGAAAAACAAGTCTTAAGACATTTGAGTGAAGAAACTTATTTAGTAATCCTTAATACGTTCAAATCGCTTTTCCTAAAAATTTCAAAATTGATTAAAATTGTAAATGTTAAAAGTGATCATTTAAGTTTAAAGTAATTATCTTTACACTCAGCTAAATATTTGTTAAGGGGCTTATCGAATGCTTCTAAAGTACAATAAGTTACAAAAATAAGTCTCAGTAAGTAAGAGGGAGAGGGTGGGAAGATTTGGGAGAATGGCATTGAAACATGTAAAATATCATGTATGAAACGAGTTGCCAGTCCAGGTTCGATGCACGATACTGGATGCTTGGGGCTGGTGCACTGGGATGACCCAGAGGGATGGAATGGGGAGGGAGGAGGGAGGAGGGTTCAGGATGGGGAACACATGTATACCTGTGGCGGATTCATTTTGATATTTGGCAAAACTAATACAATTATGTAAAGTTTAAAAATAAAATAAAATTTAAAATAAATAAATAAATAAACACAGAATAAGTAAAATAAATAGAAACAATATATATATATATATATTTTTTTTGCCTTTCACATCATAGCTTAACCACAACAGGAAGTTCTCTTGGTAGGATATTTGAGACAAATGACAACTAGGGAAACAAATTTACAGTATGGTATAACTGTCAAGATGAACGCCAAATGCAAATTCATATTCTAGTGAAAATTGAGTAAATGTGAAATATGAAAAAATGGTATTATATAGTACCCAAGGGATGGTGTTGTGCAGGGATGATTGTTGGTAGAGAGGTCAGGGCAACAGTAAAGTAAGCAGAATTTATTGTGAGTTCTCTCTCAATCACTGACTCAAGTCTACTACTAGACACCAAATGTGTTCTTGTTATATCAGGCTGTCGTGAATCCACTCAGCCCCTAAGAACTTACGAATACATGAAGTGTTCTGTTTTGCAAACTCATCCATTTCTGGTTTCCCCATATAAAAACTTAGAACAAACAAAGATAGTGGAGATGATGGAATTCCAGCTGAGCTATTTCAAATCCTAAAAGATGATACTGTTAAAGGATTGCCCTCAATATCCCAGCGAAAACAGAAAACCCAGCAGTGGCCACAGGACTGGAAAAGGTCAGTTTTCATTCCAATCCCAAAGAATGCTCATATTACCTTACAATTGCACTCATTACCCATGTTAGCAGTGTAATGCTCAAAATCCTCCAAGCTAGGTTTCAACAGTATGCAAACCAAGGATTTCAAGATGTACAAGCTGGATTTAGAAAAGGTAGAGGAACCAGAGATCAAATTGCCAATATACATTGAATCACAGAAAAAGTAAGGGGATTGCAGAAAAACAATCTACTTCTGCTTCATTGACTGTGCTAAAGCCTTTGACTGTGTGAATCAAAACAAACTATGGAATATTCTTAAAGAGATGGGAATACCAGACCAAATTGCCTGCCTCCTGAGAAACCTGTATGCAGGTCAAGAAGCAAGTTACAACTGGACATGAAACAATGACCTGGTTCAAAAATGGGAAGGGATATGTCAAGGCTGCATATTGTCACCCTGCTTATTTAACTTATATGCAGAGTACATCATGAGAAATGCTGGACTGGATGAAGCACAGGGTGAAATCGATTGCCAGAAGAAATATAAAAAACCTCAGATATAGAGATGACACCACACTTAGGGCAGAATGGGAAGAGGAACTAAAAAGCCTCTTGATGAAGGTGAAAGAGGAGAATGAAAAAGCTGGCTTAAAACTCAACATTCAAAAAACGAAAATCATGGTATCCAGTCCCATCACTTCATGACAAATAGATGGGGAAAAGTTTAAACAGTGACAGACTTTATCTTCTTGGTCTCCAAAATCATTGCAGATGGTCACTGCAGCCATGAAATTAAAAGACACTTGCTCCTTGGTAGAAGAACTATGACAAACCTAGACAGCATAGTAAAAAGCAGAGACATTACTTGGCTGACAAAGGTCCACCTAGTCAAAACTGTGGTTTTTCCAGCAGTCATGTATGTATGTAAGAATTGGACTATAAAGAAGTCTGAGCACTGAAAAAGTGATGCTTTCAAACTGTGGTGTTCGACAAGACTCTTGAGAGTCCCTTGAACTGGAAGGAGATCAAATCAGTCAATTGTAAAGGAAATTAGCCTTTAATATTTATTGGAAGGACTGATGCTGAAGCTGAAGCTCCAATACTTTGACCACCTAATGAAAAGAACCAACTCATTGGAAAAGACCCTGATGTTGAGAAAGATTGAAGACAGAAGGAGAAAGGGTGACAAAGGATGAGATTGTTGGATGGCATCATGACTTAATGGACATTAGTTTGAGCAAGCTTCTGGAAATAATAAAGGACAGAGGAGCTTGGTGTGCTGCAGCCCATGGGGTGGCAAAGAGTTGGACAAGACTGAGCAACTGAAGAACAAAATTATAGGTCACTATTTCAGGAGCTTGTCAGATTGTATCATTAATTAAGCTATTACATTCTCTCTGGTAATTTTTTTTTTTCACACAGGTTTTAGATAAGGCTTTCCCTAAAGGGGTGATTGTAATTATGAGGATCTATTTAGGTTCAGGAGGACTTTTTTGCCCTCTGAATTCAGGCACCTGGCCACTTGTCTACTTTACTGCTGCCCTATGTTGACCCTATCAATTCTGGGTTGACTGACATGGAGGAACCTTCCCTCTGTTAATAGAGTCAGTAAATAAAAAGCACCCTGATTTTGGTGTCAATTTAGAAGTGTGGTGCTGGACAATAAATGGAATATATAAACAAAAAGGAGTTGCTTTCTAAAACAAAATTCCAATTCTTTCTCGTCCAATTTAGTTTAAAATGTTATCAAACCAGAGATCAATAATTCAAAATAACCACAATTTTTTTTTTAAATCACTGTAGCTGAATATTCAAATCCTGCCTAATAGTTAAGGTGCATATGATTTTGTTGTTGTTGTTTAGTCACTAAGTTGTGTCCAACTTTTGCAATCGCATGGACTGTAGCCTACCAGGCTCCTCTGACTGTGGGATTCCCCAGGCAAGAATACTGAAGTGGGTTGCCATTTCCTTTGCCAGGGGATCTTCCTGACCCAGGGATCAAACCTGGTTTTCCTCTATTGGCAGGCAGATTCTTTATCACTGAGTCACCTGGGAAACCCTTAATATGATTTATTTATTTATAACATATTTTGAATCACCCTGTCAGTTGGTCTAGCTAAGAATAGAATGTTTCCCAACTGCTTTTCTCAACCCCTCCAAAACAAGTTGTAGCTTCAGGGAGCCTCTGAGATATAACCTGATTTCTACTCTAGCAAATATATACATGGCTGAAGTCTTAATTAGTCAGGCAAAAATTCTTTCTCATAATTGATATGCAGAAGTGTTTGTTAATAAATGCCTAGCTCCTGTCTAATTCTCCTGTTAATCTCTTTATAGTATAATAAATTTAAGTTTCAGATAAAAGTAGTGAGAGATTGCTGAAGTGCTGGAAATGAAAACAGACAAACAAACAAAAACTCTTTAAATTCCCTTCAGCTCTCTACCCTGGAGCTCATGACTTGAGAACCACTAGTGCCCTCTTCTGGTCAGAAGGAGATAAATTTCATTCTATCTTGTTATAAGGGAGACTTCAATAGAAAATAATCAAATTTTTTATAACATCCCCTCAAAAAATAAATCTTATCTATAGGAACAATGATAGGAAACATAATTATCACAGAATTAAAAGCAATACTATCTGATAAGCAGATACTACTAGTGTCTGAAAGTTCTAGACACATACAAATTGCATATTTCTTTCCAAAGATTGCATAAGTATATGCTAGCACTGAAAAACTGTCCAAATACAAGATACTTTAAAAAGTGTAAATGCCATGTTTATGTGCTTATATGGAGAAAAATTTGCAAGAAAGGATATTATAAATTGTGCAAATCTGCTTTAAAGAAGTATCTTCATAGCAGGGTATTTTATTCTATGCATAGTATCTTTTTTGTGTGTGCAGATTCAATGCTGCAGTGAAAGAGAGAACTCTGTAAAGAAATATTTGATGTGTATAAAGGAGTTTGAAACACATGCATACACACAAAGACAAGAGTAAAACTTCTTACTGTTTTCATAGTCATTCTGAAAGGCTACACATATATGCCTTTGTACCTTTTCCAAACTTTGCTTTGGAAAACAAAGCCAGAGCCAAAAATGCATTAACATCACTTTCTGCTAACACTTTATTTTTTACCTATACTGTGTTACTCAGCTTGATCTCCCATATGATTTAACATGAAGTGAAAGTGAAAGTCGCTCAGTTGTGTCCAACTCTTTGTGACCCCATGGACTGTACAGTCCATGGAATTCTTCAGGCTAGAATACTAGAGTAGGTAGCCTTTCCCTTATCCAGGGGATCTTCCTAACCCAGGGATCGAATCCAGGTCTCCCGCATTGCAGGTGGATTCTTTATCAGCTGAGCCACAAGGGAAGCCCAAGAATACTGGAGTGGGTAGCCTATCCTTTCTCCAGAGGATGTCCCCAACTCAGTAATCAAACCGGTGTCTCCTGCATTGCAGGCGGATTCTTTAGCAACTGAGCTATGTGGGAAGTCACATACTAAACTCTAAATTCAATTTAGCACTTTCCAAAAATTCAGATTTATTTTCCTCAGAGAAAGATTTATCAATACAAAGGATATTCACAAGGATTTATTGCAACTCAGAAGATAATATTAAAGGAGGATAAAGCTTCAAGAATGTTTAAAGGATTTTCTGAAACATGGAAATAAGTGAAGGAACCAGTCACACCAACCCCTTTGAAAGAAATGAAAACTAGATGTCCGAATTTTTAAAAAATCGTTCATGGTTCTCTTTTTGTCACAGCTAAGGAAACATATTGTTGAACCTCAAATTAGGGCCTGGGACTTAAACCACAACAAGCATGAGTGGTTAACTTTGTATCTACAGTGATTCAAGTCATTATTAAGCACATTCCTTATCATTAACCACTTGTGTATGTGTGTGTGTGTGTGTGTGTGTTTTCTCTCTCTCTCTTTAGTCGCTAAGTCGTGTCCAACACTTGTGACCCCATGGACTGTAGCCTGCCAATGTCTTCTGTCCATGGGATTCTCCAGACAAGAATACTGGAGTGGGCTGCCATTTCCTTCTCCAGGGGATCTTCCCGACCCAGGAATTGAAACCATGTCTCTTGCATTGCAGGCAGATTCTTTACCAAATGAGCTAGTCCCTCAATATAACCTACTGAGAGTGGAATTCTAGACTTCCTGCTTGACTTTGGCTTGAGCAGACAGGCTAGGCCCACAGGATTTTTTTTTTTTTTTCCTCTGTCAGTTGCTAGAGTACAGTGAGCTGCCAGGAAAGCCAGATTACAGTGACTACTGTCTAAATATTTTCTTTTTTGCTAGGCTGCCACTTTCCTGGTCATTTGACTAAATGGAACAATATTTTGCTGAAGCATGTTTTATTCTATTCCTGTTGCTGTTTCCAGACTACTGCTTTTTTCAGCCCCTAATGTAGGCTATCAGAGAAGGCAATGGCACCCCACTCCAGTACTCTTGCCTGGAAAATCCCATGGACGGAGGAGCCTGGTAGGCTGCAGTCCATGGGGTCGCTAAGAGTTGGACACGACTGAGCGACTTTACTTTCACTTTTCAATTTCATGCGTTGGAGAAGGAAATGGCAACCCACTCCAGTGTTCTTGCCTGGAGAATCCCAGTGATGGGGGAGCCTGGTGGGCTACCGTCTAGGGGTCGCACAGAGTCGGATACTACTGAAGTGACTTAGCAGCAGCAATGTAGGCTATATGAAGCAAAAAATAAAATAAAGTAACTCACCATGTGTTTTCCTCAAATCATGAGACTCCTAGCAGATTTACATTCTTTTGTTCACCATTTCGGGTCTTCTTATGTTTGTTTTGTATACAATATTCAGGTTTTTTAGCCTCATTTAATGTGATAAACAAGGAAAAGTATGCATAGTTCACATTCTTGGAAGTGTAAAGGCACTTTACTTTGCTTTTTTAAAATTTATTTATTTTAATTGGAGGCTAATTACTTTGCAATATTGTAGTGGTTTTGCCATACATTTACATGAATCAGCCATGGGTGCATATGTGTTCCCCATCCTGAAACCCCCTCCCACCTCCCTCCCCATCCCATCCCTCTGGGTAATCCCAGTGCACCAGCCCTGAGCACTCTGCCTCAGGCACTTTACTATGAAGATACCCAAGATATACAGCTGGATGTGCTCAGTAAGTAACTGGATATATGAATCAGAAGATCAGGGAAAAGTCTGAGCAGGAAATATTAATCCTAGAGGCATTAGAATATAGATGAAATTTAATGACATGATCCTGGATGAGATCACTCAGGTTCAAGGATTCAAGGCTAAAGCACTCCAGTGCTTAGAAATTGGAAAGATGAGGGACCCAGAAAGGGATTACAAGCAGGAACAATCAAAAAAGATAAGAGGAAATTCAAGAGAGAGTAGTTTCCCAGAAATCAGAAGAAGACAACATTTCAGGAAGTAGAAAGTGATTAACTGTGCACATTGATACTGAAAGATCAAATAGAAAGAGGTCTGAGAAACAACTGTGGGACATGGAAACATGGAAGTTATTTAGTGGACTCTACATGCAGCCTTAGTTAATTCATTATTTTACTTTCATCAAATGTACATCTTAAGAATTACATTGTCTGGGAATTAAGGGACTATAAAAGTCATGTCTATCTAACCATTAAATCAATCTATAGGATCCCTGATGATTATCTGTGGTCTTTGCTTAAGCATTTTCAGGGGCAATTAACTCACATTTGTGTGGATATTTCCTTTTTTGCATAATTCTAAGTGTTCTTTGTGCTGTATGTGTATTTAAATTGAATACCTACCCATTATTCACAGTTCTTCTTTTCAACACAGACAATATAAAGAAATTTTTTCAGGTGTTCAGAAGGTTTTTCTGATATGTATACTTAAATATTTAATTTATTTAATTTTCAAAAGATTCAAGCCCTCTCAAAGGTGACAAACTGAAGAATGGCTACCATCCAACAAGTTTCAGGTTCAGAAGGATCCTATTTTGCTCTCATCTTACCACATGATCACTGAATATTGTTCTCCACTTTCACCTCCAGGCCATACTTCACTCATCAGTTGTCTGTTTCTCATCCTATTTTCCATTAATTACCAAGTAGTTGAAAATTCCTGTTTTGATTCTATTGTAAGCCTGATGTTTAAAACTTTGCAATTAATTTACCTTATCTGAAGCACTGAACCCAAGCATGTGTTTGCAAAAATAGAGACGTTTTCCAGGTATACTTATCAGTGTCTGTTATAATTGATGTAGTCACAAATACAATTCCATATCAACACCAGCTCACTTTAACACTGAGTGAGGACATGTGGTCATAAAATGTGTCCATCCCACTCTAAAATAATGTTGTTTCAAGATCCCTCTAAGGGGCAGGATTATAATTTAATTATAGTTACTAAGCCTACCTGCCACCCATAGGTGAGACAATGTTACAGAAAGAAAAAAAAAAAAAAAAAAAAAAAACAAGTACAGAGAGAGGTTCTAGACAAACTGAGTAGACAAAAGCTAATGGCTGTTTGACTGTTCACACATCCAGAAAATCCAAAGTCAATCCAGTCAGCCTTGAGTAAGAACAGTAGGCAACAGCTCCTTTGGGCATTTCTCTTCCAGCATAGTTAGAAGGTCGCAAACTATTTTTATTGTTTTCTTAGCCAGTCTCCTGATAAAGGAACAGCCAATGCACTCTGAAGTGGTTCCATGCAGAGAAAAGTAATATCTATGTAGAATCAATGATTTATTCTTATCTACTTCCCATCTCTTATTATTAGGTACTAAAAGAACTTCTTTTTTTTAATTTAAATTTATTTATTTTAATTAGAGGCTAATTACTTTACAATATTGTATTGGTTTTGCCATACATCAACATGAATCCACCACGGGTGTACATGTGTTCCCAATCCTGAACCCCCCACACACCTCCCTTCCCATACCATCCCTCTGGGTCATCCCAGTGCACCAGCCCCAAGCATCCTGTATCCTGCATCGAACCTGGACTGGCAATTCGTTTCTTATATGATATTATACATGTTTCAATGCCATTCTCCCAAATCATCCCCCCAACCCACAGAGTCCGAAGGACTGTTCTATACATCTGTGTCTCTTTTGCTGTCTCGCATACAGGGTTATCGTTACCATCTTTCTAAATTCCATATATATGCGTTAGTATACTGTATTAGTTCTTTTCTTAGAACTTCTTTCATTAAAAAAAATTATTGAAACATATTTGACATATAACTGTGTAAATTTAAGGTGTACAACATGTTAACTTGATACGTGCTAATTTACATATTGGAATGTAATTGCCATTGTAGCAATATTTAGCATAATTATCCTTTCTTTTTAGTGGTTGGGATAATTAAATTCTAGTGTCTTAGCAGGTTTTATGATTATAAAACAATACTGTTGTACATATTCACTATACAGTGCATTATATCTAGTGCTTGTTTTCTATTCACTTTACATTTATACCATTAAGCAGCATCTGTCTTATCCTACCTTATTCCTTGTTAACCACTATTTTACTCTCTGTTTTATGTGTTTTTTTTTTTTTTTCAGAATCTGCATATAAGTGACATAGAGTACATGTGTTTCTCTTCCCTATCTGACTTATCATAATATGCTCAAAATCCAACTAAATTGTCACAAATAACAGCATGTCCTTCTTTCTTGTGGCTAAATGATATTCATTATGTTCATTATCCATTCATTTGTGGATGAGCACTTAAAGTGTTTCCATATCTTGGTGATTGTTAATAATGCTGCAGGAACATTTAAGTGCATGTAGCTCTTCAATAGCCTATTTCAATTTCTTTGAGTATACACAAAGAAATGGAGTTGTTGGGGAGAAATTAACTTCTTTCAACACTGCACTCAATTATATGTGCATTTGTCTGTTCTGTCTTCCTGGGCTGAGAAATGCTTTTCTGTCAACATTATCACTTCCTTAACTACATCCTTACAATTCTTAGGCTTGTTCACTTGACTAGTCAGCATTCAACTAAGCTTTACTCCTAGGACTAGCAGTCATTCTTCCTACTCTAACCTCATTTGTTACTAAGTAGTTGGTGATTTGCAACTTTGAACAAAGCAGGCAATACATATTGGCTGCCTTATTTTTGGTTTACCCAGACAGTAGACATCAGAGCAGCAGCACCTACCAAAGGGCATAGCCTTGACTCAGGAATGTGGTAAATTGATTAAAGACCACCAAAAGAAGTTATTGGAACCTGTGAAAATATTACTTTATATGGTAAAGGGGATTTTACAGATATGATTAAGGAACTTGGGATGGGAATCCTACCCTGGATAATCCATATGGACCAAATGTACACAAGTGATCTTATAAGAGAAGGTGAGGAGCAATATAGATAGTGGTAGGAAATGTGACAATAGAAACACGAGACTGGAATGATAAGAGGAAAGTATATTTCAGCCATGGAATACAAAGAACCTCTAGATAACCTGAAAAGTCAAGGAGCACAGATTTTAATCTGAAACATCCAGAAAAAATGCAACTCTGCCAATATATTGATTTTAGAATTCCTAAACTTCAAAACTGTAAGATAATACATTTGTGCAATTATAAGACCCTAAGTTTGAGGCAATTATAAGACTCTGTGTGGGCTTCTCTTGTGGCTCAGCTGGTAAAGAATCCACCTACAATGTGGGAGACCTGGGTTCAATCCCTGGCTTGGGAAGATCCCCTGGAGTAGGAAAAAGCTATACACTCCAGTATCCTGGCCTGGAGAATTCCATGGACTGTATAGTCCATGGGGTCGCAAAGATTCAGACACGACTGAGTGACTTTCACAAATCAAAAACGAAGTTTGAGACAGTTTATTATAGCAGTAATAGGAAACTAAAAACAAAACAAAACAGACACACTGCAAATAGTGATGGTTTGCTTCTTCTTTTACAATATGGATTTTTTTTTCCCCCATCTGGTTGCTGTGGCTAAGAATTCCAAAAATATATTGAATAAAAGTGGTGAGAGTAGACATTCTTGCCTTGGTTCTGATTTCAGAGGGATTTCTCTTACTTTTCACCATTAAGTATTATGTTAGTTGTGGGTTTCTCATATATAACCTTTACTATATTGAAGTATGTTCCCTCTATGCTTGCTTTCTGGAGAGTTTTTATCATAAATGAATGCTGAATTTTATCAAAAGCATTCACTGCATCTAGGGATGATCATATAATTTTTATTCTTTATTTTGTTAATGTGATGTATCACATTGATTGATTTGTGGATATTGAAAAACTCTTGAATTCCTGATATTACACATAGGAAATCACAAAGATTCCACCAGAAAACCATTAGAGCCCATCAATTAATTTGATAAAGTTTCAGAACACAAAAATAATGTACAAAAATGTGTTGCATTTGTATACACGAACAACACACTACAGAAAGAAAAATTAAGAAAATATCTTCATCTATCATTGCCTCAAAAGAATAAATACATAGGAATAAACTAACTTGAGGCAAAAGAACTGTATTTGGAAAACTATAAAACACTGATATAAAAAGTTGAAGATGACAAAAACAGACAGAAAGATATGCCATGTTATTTGATTGGAAAAATCAATATTGTTAACATGGCAATCTACAAATTCAAGGCAAACTACAGATTCAATCTCTATCAAAACATTAATGGCATTTTTTTACAGATTAAAAAAATAAAATGTGTGTATGGAAACAGAAAAGGTACTGATATACAAAAGAACCTTGAGAAACAAGAACTTAGTTGGAGAAATCAAGATCCCTGATGTCAGGTTATAATACAAAGATACAATAATAAAAACACTATGATACTGACACAAAACAGGTGCATAGATCATGGAATAAGATAGAGAGCCCAGAAAAAAATCCATGCACTTATAGTTGATTAAGCTATGACAAAAGGAAAAAAAAAAGAATAGCTATGTAAAAAAGATAGTCTTTTCAATAAATGGTGTTGGGAAAACAGGACAGTCACATGTAAAAGAATGAAGTTGGAACATTTTTTTTAACACCATATACAAAAATAAACTCAAAATAGGTTAAAAGGCTAAATGTAAGGTCATATACTGTAAAACTGCTAGAGGAAAGTATATGCAGAAAACTCTTTGACATAAATCACAGAAATATTTTTGAGATCAATTTCCTAACATAAAGGAAATAAAAGCAAAAAATCAAATTAATATATGGCAAAACCAATACAATATTTTAAAGTAATTAGCCTCCAATTAAAATAAATAAATTTATATTTAAAACAAAAAGAAAAAAAAAACAAAATAAATGAGACATAATGAAATTTAAAAGCTTTTGCACTGCCAAGAAAACCACTAACAAAATTAAAAAACAGCCTACTGAATGGGAGAAAATATTTGCAAATAATATGAGTGACAAGGATTAATACCCAACATAGTCAAACAGCTCATAAAATTAAACATTAAAAAAATTCAACTTGATTATAAAATGGGCAGAAAAACTTAATAGACATCTTTCCAAAAAGCAAATGCAGGTAGCTGACAGGTATAGGCAAAGATGTTCAGCATTGCTAATCATCAGGGAAATGCAAATCAAAACCACACTGGGACGACCCAGAGGGATGGTATGGGGAGGGAGGAGGGAGGAGGGTTCAGGATGGGGAACACATGTATACCTGTGGTGGATTCATTTTGATATTTGGCAAAACTAATACAATTATGTAAAGTTTAAAAAAAAAAACCACACATTGAGATTTTACCTCACACCTGTCAGAATGGCTATCATCAAAAAGAAAACATGTAATAAATATTAGCAAGGATGAGGAAACAAAGTGAACCCTTGAACATTGTTGATGGGAATATAAATTGGTGCAGTCACTGTGGAAAACAGTATGTGCATGCTTGCATGCTCAGTCGCTTCAGTCGTGTCTGATTCTTTGCAATCCTATGGTCTGAACCCCTCCAGGCTTCTCTGTCCATGGAATTCTACAGGCAATTATACTGGAGTGGGTTGCTATAACCTCCTCCAGGGGAACTTCCCAAGACAGGTATTGAACCAGCATCTTCTGCGTTGCAGGTGGATTCTTTACCACTGAACCACAGGCAAATCCCATGGAAAACAGTATGAAGTTTCCTAAAAACACTAAAAATAGAACTACAATATTATCCAGCAATCCCACTTATTGGTATGTATCCAAAATTAAAAAAAAAAAACACAATAATTTGCAAAGATACAGGTAACCCAATGTTTATAGTAGCATTATTTACAATTGCCAACATATGGAAGCCACATAACCTAAGTGTCCATTAAAAGATGAATATATAAAAATAAGTCATATATAGTAACATGCATATATAGCAATATATATACATATACACACATACATACATACTCCAGAATGTTAATCCGTCATAAAAAAGAATGAAAATTTGCCATTTTCAGCAACATGGATGGATTTGAAAGGCATTATGTTACTGATATAATTCAAACAGAGAAAGACAAATACTGTATGATATCACTTTAACTTGGAATCTAAAAGATATAACAAACTCATGGATGTAACAAAAAAGAAGCAGACTCAGATATAGAGCACAAACCAACGGTTACCAGTGTAAGGAGCAGGAAATATAAGGGTGGGGGAGTGGGAAGTACAAATTATCAGATGTAAGTTAGGCTCAAGCATGTATTGTACAACACAGGGAATATAGACAATATTTTTTAATAACTGTGAATGGAGCATTACCAATTAAATTGTATAAAAATTAAAATTTACAAACACAAATTTGAAGAATAAGATCATCCCTTCAATTATTTTTTTAAAAAATAACATACACACTATATGCATGCCAGCCTTCCCAAAGTTTCAATATTATCTTGTCCCCTACATTTCTGCTTTCCTACCTCTCAGAATCAAATTCATTTAAAGATAATTTAAAAAGTATTTTGGGCTTCCCTCGTGGCTCAGATGATAACCTGCCTGCAATGCAGGAGACTCAGATTTGAACCCTGGGTCATGAAGATGCCTTGGAGAAGGGAATAGCAACTCACTCTAGTATTCTTTCCTGGAGAATTACATGGACAGAGGACACTGGTGGGCTAGAGTCCATGGAGTCGCAAAGAGTCAGACACTGTTGAGTGACTAACACTTTCAAGAAATATTTTGGTAATCAATTTCTATAGCATCAATTTCTGTGCTTCAGATAAAGCTATGATTATGGATATGATTATTGGGCTTCCCAGATGGCTCAGTGGCAAAGAATTCACCTGCCAAAGCAGAAGACACAGGAGATATAGTTCGATTTCTGGATCAGGAAGTTCCCTTGAAGAAGGAAATGGCAACCCTCTCCATTATTCTTGCCTGGAAAATCCTATGGACAGAGAAGTAGGGTGGGCTACAGTCCTTGTGGCTGCAAAGAGGCATGATTTAAGCCACTGAGCATGAGCATGATGGTTATGACAAGTTATAGTTAGTTATGGGTCTTGTTAAGGTAAGTTATGGTTATTTAAATCGATGGTTACTAATATTTAGTGAATTGTGATTAGTTAAAATTACATTTACTAAAGTTTTTACATTGCTAGTTATGATTAGTTATAACTATGGATATACAGTTAATAACAGCTACTATGTAACTATGACTAATTGCAACTATTAATGGTTCTGTTTTTACTCATGAGTACTAACTAGTTCTAATAATGACTTGTAACTACTATCTAGCCTTTGAGAACGGTTTTAACTACTCACTGTGGTTTCTACATGTTACTGCTAACCATTTATAATCACTAGAATGTGTACTAAATAGTAGTGACTCCTATGTAGTTTATGCATACAACTAGTTATACACTTATAAAGTATTACATAGCTATTTGACCGAGAATGTCATGTAATCACAGAACTGCTTCCACATTTTTCACAGAATTGATGATTCATGCTTTGTGAGCAACATGTCTTTACTGTTTTTACTACTCAATAATTTGCAAAAAAAATTTATTACAGTATAGCTGATTTACAATGCTGTGTAAATTTCAGGTGTACTGGAAAGTGAATCAGTTATACACATACCCATTGTTTTCTACATTCTTCTCCAATATAGGCCATTACAGAATATTGAGTTCCCTGTGCTATACTGTAGGTCCTTATTAATTATCTATTTATATATAGTGCTGTGTATATGTCATTTGCAATCTGAAAATTTTCCCTTCCCCTCCAACCACTGGTAACCATAATTTTGTTTTCTACATCTGTAACTCTATTTCTGTTTATCGGTAAGTTCTTTTGAACTTATTCTTTTGAACCTTTATTTTTTAAACTTCACTTATAAACAATATCATGTGATATTTGTCTTACTCTGTCTGATTTATGGGGTCAGACCCCACAAGATACTGACCCAGACTTCCCCATAAGTGTCCAGGAGTATCCAGCGGAGGCATGGATCAATGGAGGCCTGCTTCAGGGCTGGGGGCATTGAGTGTAGCAGTGCCTGCATGGGACCTTTTGAAGGAGTTCAACGTTATCTTCTTTACCTCCACCATAGTTTGGTCTCAGGTCAAACAACAGAGAGGGAACACATCCCCAACCATCAACAGAAAATAATTGTAAAGATTTACTAAGCATGGCTGTGTTCATCAAAATAAGGCCCAGTTTCCCCCTCAGTCAGTCTCTCCCATCAGGAAGTTTCCATTAGCTTCTTATCATTTTCAAACAGAGGGCAGACAAAATAAAAATTTAAAAAAAAGAAAAAAAGTCACAGAAAAATAACCAATCTGATCACATGGACCAAAGCCTTGTCTAATTGAATGAAACTGTGAGCCATGTAGTGTAGGCTCACCCAAGACAGATGGGTCATAGTGGAGAATTCTGACAAAACTTGGTCCACTGGAGAATGGAATGGCACACCACTTCAGTAGTCTTGCCTTAAGAACCCCATGAACAATATGAAAAAGCAAAAATATAGGACACTGAAAGATGAACTCACCAGGTCAGTAGGTGCCCAATACGCTACTGGAGATCAGTGGAGAAATAACTCAAGAAACAATGAAGAGACAGAACTAAAACAAAAGCAACAACCAAGTTGTGGATGGGACTGGTGATGGAAGTCAAGTCTGATGCTGTAAAGAGCAATATAGCATAGGAACCTAGAATGTTAGGTCCATGAATCAAAGCAAATTGGAAGTGGTCAGACAGGAGATAGCAAGAGTAAACATCGACATTTTAGGAATCAGTGAATGAAAATGGACTGGAATGGATGAAATTTAACTCAGAAGTCCATTATATTTAATACTGTGGACAAGAATCCCTTTGAAGAAATGCAGTAGCCATCATAGTCAACAAAAGAGTCCAAAATGCAGTACTTGGATGCAATCTCAAAAATGACAGAATGATCTCTGTTAATTTCCAAGGTGAACAATTCAATATCACAGTAATCCAAGTCTGCCCTAATCAGTAATGTTGAAGAAGCTGAAGTTCAATGGTTCAGTGAAGACCTACAAGATTTTCTGGAACTAACACCCAAAAAAGATGTCCTCTTCATCATAGGGAAATGGAATGCAAAAGTAGGAAGTTAAGGAACACCTGGAGTAACAGGTAAATTTGGCCTTGGAGTACAGAATGAAGCAGGGCAAAGGCTAATAGAGTTTCCCAAGAGAACACACTTGTCATAGCAAACACCCTCTTCCAGCAACACAAGAGAAGACTCTACATATGGACATCACCACATGGTCAATAGTGAAATCAGATTGATTATATTATTTGCGACCAAAGGTAGGCAAGCTCTCTACAGTCAACAAAACAAGACTGGGAGCTGACTGTGGCTCAGAACATGAATTCCTTGTTGCCAAATTCAAATTTAAATTGAAGAAAGTAGGGGAAACCACTAGACTATTCAGGTATGACCTAAATAAAAGCCCTTACTATTATACAGTGGAAGTGACAAATGGATTCAAGGGATTAGATCTGAGAGAAGGACTGACTGAAGAAATATGGGCTGAGGTTAATGACATTGTACAGGAGGCAATGATCAAGACCATCCCCAAGAAAAAAAAAAATGCAAAAAGGCAAAATGGTTGTCTGAGGAAGACTTACAAATAGGTGAGAAAAGAAGAGAAGAAAAAGGCAAGGAGAAAAGGAAAATTATACTCGTTTGAATGCAGGGTCCCAAAGAATAGCAAGGAGATATAAGAAAGCCTTCGTCAGTGATCAATACAAAGAAATAGAGGAAAACAATACAATACAAAGAAATAGAGGAAAACAATAGAATGGAAAAGACTAGAGACCTATTCAAGAAAATAGGAGATACCAAAGTAGATTTTCATGCAAAGATGGGCACAATAAAGGACAGAAATGGTATGGACCTAACAGAAGCAGAAGATACTAAGAAGAGATGTCAAGAATACACAGAAGAACTATACAAAAAAGATCTTCACAACCCAAATAATCACGACGGTGTGATCATTCACATAGAGCCAGACATCCTGGAATGCAAAGATAAGTGGGCCTGAAGCATCACTATGAACAAAGCTAGTGGACTTCCAGTTGAGCTATTTAAAATCCTAAAAGTTGATTCTGTGAAAGTGCTGCATTCCATATGCCAGCAAATATGGAAAACTCAGCAGTGGTCACAGGACTGGAAAAGGTCAGTTTTCATTCCAATCCCAAAGAAAGGCAATATCAAAGAATGCTCAAACTACTGCACAATTGCAGTAATCTCACATGCTAGCAAAGTAATGCTCAAAATTCTCCAAGCCAGGCTTCAATAGTACATGAACCATGAACTCCCAGATGTTCAAGATGGATTTAAAAAATAGCAGAGGAACCAGAGATCAAATTGCCTACATCTGTTGTACCATCAAAAAAGAAAGAGTTTTGAGAAAAACGTCAATTTCTGTTTTATTGACTATGCCAAAGCCACCTGATATGCCTCCTGATAATCTGTATGCAGGTCAAGAAGCAACACTTAGAACTGGATATCGAAGAACAGACTAGTTCCAAATCAGGAAAGGAGTATTTCAAGGCTGTATTTTGTCACCCTGCGTGTTTAACTTATATGCGGAGTACATCATGAGAAATGCTGGACTGGTTGAGCCACAGGCTTGAATCAAGATTGCTGGGAGAAATCTCAATAACCTCAGATATGAAGATGACACCACCCTTATGGCAGAAAGTGAAGAAGAACTAAACAGCCTCTTGATGAAAGTGAAAGAGGAGAGTGAAAAAGTTGGCTTAAAGCTCAACATTCATAAAACGAAGATCATGGCATCTGGTCCCATCACTTCATGGGAAATAGATGGGGAAACAGTGGAAACAGTGTCAGACTTTATTTTTCTGGGCTCCAAAATCACTACAGATGGTGACTGCAGCCATGAAATTAAAATATGCTTACTCTTTGGAAGGAAAGTTATGACCAACCTAGATAGCATATTCAAAAGCAGAGACATTACCTTGCCAACAAAGGTTCGTCTTGTCAAGGCTATGGTTTTTCCTGTGGTCATGTATGGATGTGAGAGTTGGACTGTGAAGAAGGATGAGCGCCAAAGAATCGGTGCTTTTAAACTGTGGTGTTGGAGAAGACTCTTGAGAGTCCCTTGGACTGCAAGGAGATCCAACCAGTCCATTCTGAAGATCAGCCCTGGGATTTCTTTGGAAGGAATGATGCTAAAGCTGAAACTCCAGTACTTTGGCCACCTCATGCGAAGAGTTGACTCATTGGCAAAGACTCTGATGCTGGGAGGGATTGGGGGCAGGAGGAGAAGGGGATGAAAGAGGATGAGATGGCTGGATGGCATCGCTGACTCGATGGACATGAGTCTGTGTGAACTCCGGGAGTTGGTGATGGACAGGGAGGCCTGGCGTGCTGCGATTCATGGAGTCACAAACAGTCGGACACGACTGAGCGACTGGTCTGATCTGAATATTCCATTGTGTATACATACCACAGCTTCTTATCCATTTGTCTGCCAATGGACATCTAGGTTGCTTACATGTCCTGGATATTATAAACAGTGCAGCGATGAACATTGGGGTGCACGTGTCTCTTTCAATTCTGGTTTCCTCAGTTTGTATGCACAGCATTGGGACTGTTGGGTCATATGGCAATTCTATTTCCAGACTTTTAAGGAATCTCCACACTGGTCTCCATAGTGGCTGTACTAGTTTGCATTCCCATTCCCAACAGTGTAAGACAGTTCCCCTTTCTCCACAACCTCTCCAGCATTTATTGTTTGTAGACTTTTGGACAGCAGCCATTCTGACTGGCATGAGATGGTACCTCCTTGTGGTTTTGATTTGAATTTCTCTGATAAGTGATGTTGAGCATCTTTTCATGTGATTTTTAGACATCTGTATGTCTTTTTTGGAGAAATGTCTGTTTAGTTCTTTGGCACATTTTTTGATTGGGTCGTTTATTTTTTGAAATTGAGCTGCAGGAGTTACTTGTATATTTTTTGAGATCAATTCTTTGTCAGTTGCTTCATTTGCTATTATTTTCTACCAGTCTGAAGGTTGTCTTTTCACCTTGCATATAGTTTCATTCATTGTGCAAAAACTTTTATGTTTAATTAGCTCCCATTTATTTTTCCTTTTATTTCCATTACTCTGGGGGGTGGGTCATAGAGGATCCTGCTGTGATTTATGTCAGAAAGTGTTTTGCTCATGTTTTCCTCTAGGAGATTTAGAGTTTCTGGTCTTATGTTTAGATCTTTAATCCATTTTGAGTTTGTTTTTGTGTATGGTGTTAGAAAGTGTTCTAGTTTCATCCTTTTACAAGTGGTTGACCAGTTTTCCCAGCACTACCTGTTAGAGATTGTTGTTTTTTCCATTATATATTCTTCCCTCCTTTGTCAAAGATAAGGTGTCCATACGTGCGTGGATTTATCTCTGTGCTTTCTATTTTGTTCCATTAATCTATATTTCTGTCTTTGTGCCAGTACCATAATGTTTTGATGACTATAGCTTTGTAGTATAACCTGAAGTCAGGCAGGTTGATTCCTCCAGTTCCATTCTTCTTTCTCAAGATTGCTTTGGCTATTCGAGGTTTTGTGTATTTCCATTCAAATTGTGAAATTACTTGTTCTAGTTCTCTGAAAATTACCATTGGTAGTTTAATAGGGATTTCATTGAATCTATAGATTGCTTTGGGTAGTATACTCATTTCTACTGTATTGATTCTTCCAATTCATGAACATGGTATATTTCTCCATCTATTTGTGTCCTATTTGATTTATTTCATTAGCGTTTTATAGTTTTTTATATATAGGTCTTTTGTTTCCTTAGGTAGATATATTCCTTAATATTTTATTATTTTCGTTGCAATGGTGAATGGAATTGTTTCCTTAATTTCTCTGTTTTCTCATTGTTAGTGTATAGGAATGCAGGGGATTTCTCTGTGTTAATTTTATATGCTGCAACTTTACTATATACATTGATTAGCTCTAGTAATTTTCTGGTGGCATCTTTCGGGTTTTCTATGTAGAGGATCATGTCATCTACAAACAGTGAGTGTTTTACTTCTTCTTTTCCAATTTGAATTCAATTCTTTTTCTGCTCTGATTTCTGTGGCCAAAACTTCCAAAACTATGTTGAATAGTAGTGGTGAGACTGGGCACCCTTGGCTTTTTCCTGACTTTAGGGGAAAGGCTTTCAATTTTTTCACCATTGAGGGTAATGTTTGCTGTGGGTTTGTCATATATAGCTTTTATTGTGTTGATGTATGTTCTTTCTATTTCTGCTTTCTGGAGAGTTTTTATCATAAATGGATGTTGAATTTTGTCAAAGGCTTTCTCGTCATCTATCGAGATAATCATAAGGTTTTTAACCTTTTAATTTGTTGATTTGGTGTATTTCATAGATTGATTTGCAAATATTGAAGAATCTTAGCATCCCTGGGATAAAGCCAATTTGGTCATGATGTTTGATGTTTTTAATATGTTGTTGGATTCTGTTTGCTAGAATTTTGTTAAGGATTTTTGTATCTATATTCATCAGTGATATTGGCCTGTAGTTTTCTTTTACTGTGTCATCTTTTTCTGGTTACGGTATTAGGGTGATGTTGGCCTCATAGAATGAGTTTGGAGGTTGACCTTACTCTGCAATTTTCTGGAAGAGTTTCAGTAGGATAGATGTTAGGTCTTCTCTAAATTTTTGGTAGAATTCAGCTGTGAAGCCATCTGGACCTGGGCTTTTGTTTGCAGGAAGATTTCTGATTACAGTTTCGACCTTTTTGCTGTGATGTGTCTGATAAGGTTTTCTCTTTCTTCCTGGTTCAGTTTTGGAATGTTATGCTTTTCTAAGAATTTGTCCATTTCTTCCAAGTTGTCCATTTTATTGGCATATAGCTGCTGATAGTAGTCTCTTATGATCCTTTGTATTTCTCTGTTGTCTGTTGTGATCTCTCCATTTTCATTTCTAATTTTGTTGATTTTTTTTTTTTCTTCTCCCTTTGTTTCTTGATGAGTCTGGCTATGGTCTGTCAATTTTATTTATCTTCTCAAAGAACCAGCTTTTAGTTTTGTTGATTTTTGCTGTGGTTTCTTTTGTTTCTTTTTCATTTATTTCTGTCCTAATTTTAAAGATTTCTTCCCTTCTACTAACCCTGGGGTTCTTCATTTCTTACTTTTCTAGTTGCTTTAGGTGCAGAATTAGATTATTTGACTTTTTTCTTGTTTCTTGAGGTAAGCCTGTATAGCTATGAACCTTGCCCTTAGCACTGCTGTTACAGTGTCCTATATGTTTTGGGTTGTCGTGTTTTAATTTTCATTCTCTTCTATGCATATTTTCATTGCTTTTTTGATTTCTTCTGTGATTTGCTGGTTATTCAGTAGCCTGTTGTTCATCTTCCATATGTCAGAGTTTTTAATAGTTTTTCTCCTGTAATTGAGATCTAATCTTACTGCATTGTGGCCAGAAAAGATGCTTGGAATGATTTCAATATTTTTTGAATTTACCAAGGCTAGATGTATGTCCCAGCATGTGATCTATCCTGGAGAAGGTTCCCTGTGCACTTGAAAAAAGGCCAAATTCATTGTTTTGGGATGAAATGTCCTATAAATTTCAATTAGGTTTAACTGGTCCATTGTACTATTTAATGTTTCTGTTTCCTTGTTAATTTTCTGTTTAGTTGATATATCCATAGGGGACAGTGGGGTATTACAGTCTCCCACTCAGATCAGATGAGATCAATCGCTCAGTCGTGTCCGACTCTTTGCGACCCCATGAATCACAGCATGCCAGGCCTCCCTGTCCATCACCAACTCACAGAATTCACTCAGACTCATGTCCATCGAGTCAGTGATGCCATCCAGCACTATCATTCTGTGTCATCCCCTTCTCTTCTTGCCCCCAATCCCTCCCAGCATCAGAGTCTTTTCCAATGAGTCAACTCTTCCCATGAGGTGGCCAAAGTACTGGAGTTTCAGCTTTAGCATCATTCCTTCCAAAGAAATCCCAGGGATGATCTCCTCCAGAACGAAATGGTTGGTTCTCCTTGCAGTCCAAGGGACTCTCAAGAGTCTTCAACAACACCACAGTTCAAAAGCATCAATTCTTTGGTGCTCAGCCTTCTTCACAGTCCAACTCTCACATCCATACATGACCACAGGAAAAACCATAGCCTTGACTAGACGAACCTTTGTTGGCAAAGTAATGTCTCTGCTTTTGAATATGCTATCTAGGTTGCTCATAACTTTCCTTCCAAGGAGTAAGCCTCTTTTAATTTCATGGCTGCAGTCACCATCTGCACTAATTTTGGAGACCAAAAAATAAAGTCTGACACTGTTTCCACTGTTTCCCCATCTATTTCCCATGAAGTGATGGGACCAGATACCATGATCTTCGTTTTCGGAATGTTGAGCTTTAAGCCAACTTTTCACTCTCCTCTTTCACCTTCATCAAGAGGCTTTTTAGTTTCTCTTCACTTTCTGCCATAAGGGTTGAGTCACCTGCATATCTGAGGTTATTGATATTTCTTCTGGCAATCTTGATTCCAGCTTGTGTTTCTTCCAGTCCAGCGTGTCTCATGATATACTCTGCACATAAGTTAAATAAGCAGGGTGACAATTTACAGCTTTGACGAACTCCTTTTCCTATTTGGAACCAGTGTGTTGTTCCATGTCCATTTCTAACTGTTGCTTCCTAACCTGCATACAGATTTCTCAAGAGGCAGGTCAGGTGGTCTGGTATTCCCATCTCTTTCAGAATTTTCCACAGTTTATCATGATCCACACAGTCAAAGGCTCTGGCATAGTTGATAAAGCAGAAATAGATGTTTTTCTGGAACTCTCTTGCTTTTTCCATGATCCAACGGATGTTGGCAATTTGATCTCTGGTTCCTCTGCCTTTTCTAAAACCAGTTTTAAAATCAGGAAGTTCATGGTTCACATATTGCTGAAGCCTGGCTTGGAGAATTTTGAGCATTACTTTACTAGCGTGTGAGATGAGTGCAATTGTGCGGTAGTTTGAGCATTCTTTGGCATTGCCTTTCTTTGGAATTGGAATGAAAACTGACCTTTTCCAGTCCTGTGGCCACTGCTGAGTTTTCCAAATTTGCTGGCATATTGAGTGTAGCACTGTCACAGCATCATCTTTCAGGATTTGGAATAGATCAACTGGAATTCCATCACCTCCACTAGCTTTGTCCGTAGTGATGCTTTCTAAGGCCCACTTGACTTCACATTCCAGGATGTCTGGCTCTAGGTCAGTGATCACACCATCATGATTATATGGGTCGTGAAGATCTTTTTTGTACAGTTATTGTGTTTATTCTTGCTACCTCTTCTTAATATCTTCTGCTTCTGTTAAGTCCATACCATTTCTGTCCTTTATCGAACCCATCTTTGCATGAAATGTTCCTTTGGTATCTCTGATTTTCTTGAAGAGATCTCTAGTCTTTCCCATTCTGTTGTTTTCCTCTATTTCTTTGCATTGTTCGCTGAAGAAGGCTTTCTTATTTCTTCTTGCTGTTCTTTGGAACTCTGCATTCAGATGTTTATATCTTTCCTTTTCTCCTTTGCTTTTCGCTTCTCTTCTTTTCACAGCTATTTGTAAGGCCTCCCCAGGCAGCCATTTTGCTTTTTTGCATTTCTTTTCCATGGGGATGGTCTTGATCCCTGTCTCCTGTACAATGTCATGAACTGCATTCCATAGCTCATCAGGCACTCTATCTATCAGATCTAGGCCCTTAAATCTATTTCTCACTTCCACTGTATAATCATAAGGGATTTGATTTAGGTCATACCTTAATGGTCTAGTGGTTTTCCCTACTTTCTTCAATTTAAGTCTGAATTTGGCAATAAGGGGTTCATGGTCTGAGCCACAGTCATCACCTGGTCTTGTTTTTGTTGACTCTATAGAGCTTCTCCATCTTTGGCTGCAAAGAATATAATCAATCTAATTTCGGTGTTGACCATCTTGTGATGTTTGTTAATTACCCCTTTCATACTTGTTAGCTTTTACCTTACATATTGCTGTGCTTCTATGTTGCTTGCATATATGTTTATAATTATTATAATTATTACTTTGATTAATATGTTTCTCTGGGTGTTTCACCGTGAGTGTATCCTGTTTAGGACTCTCTGTGTTTCTTGGACTTGGATGATTATTTCCTTTCCCATTTTAGGGAAGTTTTCAACTATTATCTCCTTGGTTATTTTCTCATCGCCTTTATTTTTGTCTTCTTCTTCTGGCACTCCTGTGATTCAAATATTCGGGCATTTAACATTGTTCCAACGGTCCCTGAGGTAGTCCTTATTTCTTTTAAATCTTTTTTTCTCTTTTTTTCTCTCTGCTTCATTTATTTCTACCATTCTATCTTCTACCTCACTTATCCTATCTTCTGCCTCCGTTATTCTACTGTTGGTTCCCTCCAGAGTGCTTTTGATCTCACTTATTGCATTATTCATTATTGATTGACTTTTTAAATTTCTTCTAGGTCTTTGTTAAACATTTCTTGTATCTTCACAATCCTTGTCTCCAGGTTATTTATCTGTAACTCCATTTTGTTTTCAAGATTTTGGATCATTTTACTATCATTATTCTGATTTCTTTTTCAGGTAGACTCCATATCTCCTCCACTTTTGTTTGGTTTGGTGGTTGTTAATCATGTTCATTTAACTGCTGAATATTTCTCTGCCTTTTCAATTTGTTTAGATTGCTCTATTTGGAGTGGCCTTTCCATTTTATGGTAGTTTGTGGTTCCTCTTTATTGTAGAGGTTCCTCACTGTGGGTGGGGTTGGACAGGTGGCTTGTCAACGTTTTCTGGTTAGGGAAGCTTGTGTCAGTGTTCTGGTGGGTGGAGCTGTATTTCTTCTCTCTGGAGTGCAGTGAAGTGTCCAGTCGTGAATAGTGAGATGTCTATGGTTTCGTGTGTATGACAGTCTGTATATTCAAGCTCGGGGCTATGTTCCTGCATTGCTGGAGAATTTGTGTGGTATGCCTTGCTCTGAAACTTGTTGGTTCTTGAGTGGTGCATGGTTTCAGTGTAGGTGTGGAAGCTTTTGGATGAGCTCTTATCGATTAATGTTCCCTGGAGTCATGAGTTCCATGCTGTTCTCAGGTTTTAGACTTAAGCCTCCTGCCTCTGGTTTTCAGTCTTATTCTTAGAGTAGCCTCAAGACTTCTCCATCTATACAGCACTGATGATAAAACATCTAGGTTAATGATGAAAAGCTTCTCCACAGTGAGGGACACCCGGAGAGGTTCACAGAGTTACATGGAGAAGAGAAGAGAGAGGAGGCAGATAGAGGTGACCAGTAAGAGAAGAGGGGGAATCAAAAGGGAGAATGCAAGCTATCCAGTAATCAATTCCCTATGTGCTCTCCACAGTCTTGAACCCTCAGAGATGTTCACAGAGTTACACACAGAAGAGTAGAGGGAGGAAGGAGACAGAGGTGGCCAGGTGGAGAAAAGGGGAAATCAAAAGGAGAGAGACAGATCCACCCAGTAATCAGTTCGTTAAGTGTTCTCCACAGCCCAGAACACACAAAGAGATTCACAGAGTTGGGTAGAGAAGAGAAAGGGGAAGGAGGAGATAGAGGTGACCTGGTGGAGAAAAAAGGAGAGTCAAAAGAGGAATAGAACAATCAAGCCAGTAATCACACTCTCAAGTAAATTGGGTACTGAAGATTGTATGCTTAAAGGTACAAAATTGATAATAAATACCAAAAAGCAAACATTAAAAATCTTGAGTAGAAGATAGACACTCAAAAATACAATATTAAAAACCAAAGTCACAAAATTATAATATATATATATGAAATGAAAGGAATCCAAATTGGAAAAGAAGAAGGAAAACTCTCACTGTTTCCAGATGACATGATCTGTTACATAGAAAACCCTAAAGATTCCACCAGAAAATTACTAGAGCTAATCAATGAATATAGTAAAGTTGCAGGATATAAAATCAACACACAGAAATCCCTTGCATTCCTGTAGATTAATAACGAGAAAATAGAAAGAGAAATTAAGGAAACATTTCCATTAACCATTGCTATGAATGGAATAAAATACTTAGGAATATATCTACCTAAAGAAACAAAATACCTATATATAGAAAACTATAAAACACTGGTGAAAGAAATCAAAGAGGACACTAATAGATGGAGAAATATACCATGTTCATGAATCAGAAGAATCAATAGAGTAAAACTGAGTAACTACCCAAAGCAATCTGTAGATTCAATGCAATCCTGATCAAGCTACCAACAGTATTGTTCACAGAGCTAGAACAAATAATTTCACAATTTGTATGGAAATAAAAAAAAACCTCAAATAGCCAAAGTGATCTTGAGAAAGAAGAATGGAACTGGAGGAATCAACCTGCCTGACTTCAGGCTCTACTACAAAGCCATAGTCATCAAGACAGTATGGTACTGGCACAAAGACAGAAATATAGATCAATGGAACAAAATAGAAAGCCCAGAGATAAATCCTCGCACCTATGGACACCTTATCTTTGACAAAGGAGGCAATAATATACTGTGGAGCAAAGACAATCTCTTTAACAAGTGGTGCTGGAAAAACTGGTCAAGCACTTGTAAAAGAATGAAACTAGAACACTTTCTAACACCATACACAAAAATAAACTCAAAATGGATTAAAGATCTAAATGTAAGACCAGAAACTATAAAACTCCTGGAGGAGAACATATGCAAAATGCACTCCGACATAAATCACAGCAGGATCCTCTATGATCCACCTCCCAGAATATTGGAAATAAAAGCAAAAATAAACAAATGGGATCTAATTAAAGCTAAAAGCTTCTTTGTGGGAATGCAAACTAGTACAGCCACACTGGAGAACAGTGTGGAGATAGGAAATAGAACTGCTTTATGACCCAGCAATCCCACTGCTGGGCGTACAGACCGAGGAAACCAGAATTGAAAGAGAAACGTGTACCAAATGTTCATTGCAACACTGTTTATAATAGCCAGGACATGGAAGCAACCTAGATGTCCATCCGCAGACGAATGGATAAGAAAGCTGTGGTACATATACACAATGGAGTATTACTCAGCCATTTAAAAGAATACATATGAACCAGTTCTAATGAGGTGGATGAAACTGGAGCCTATTATACAGAGTGAAGTAAGCCAGAAAGAAAAACACCAATACAGTATCAGTTCAGTTCAGTTCAGTCACTTATTCATGTCTGACTCTTTGCAACCCCATGATTTGCAGCACGCCAGGCCTCCCTGTCCATCACCAAGTCCCAGAGTTCACTCAGATTCACGTCCATTGAGTCAGTGATTCCATGCAGCCATCTCATCTTCTGTCTTCCCCTTCTCCTCCTGTCCCCAGTCCCTCCCAGCATCAGAGTCTTTTCCAATGAGTCAACTCTTCACATGTGGTGGCCAAAGTACTGAAGTTTCAGCTTCAGGATCATTCCCTCCAAAGAAATTCCAGGTCTGATCTCCTTCAGAATTGACTGATTGGATCTCTCTGCAGACCAAGGGACTCTCAAGAATCTTCTCCAACACCACAGTTCAAACACATCAATTCTTCGGGGCTCAGCTTTCTTCACAGTCAAATTCCCTCATCCATACATGACCACTGGAAAAACCATAGTCTTGACTAGATGGACCTTTGTTTTCCAAGTAATGTCTCTGCTTTTCAGTATGCTATCTAGGTTGGTCATAACTTTTCTTCCAAGGAGTAAGCGTCTTTTAATTTCATGGCTATAGTCACCATCTGCAGTGATTTGGGAGCTCAAAAAAAAAAAAAAAAATCTGACACTGTTTCCACTGTTTCCCCATCTATTTGCCATGAAGTGATGGGACCAGATGCCATTATCTTCGTTTTCTGAATGTCGAGCTTTAAGCCAACTTTTTCACTGTCCTCTTTCAGTTTCATCAAGAGCATTTTTAGTTCCTGTTCACTTTCTGCCATAAGGGTGGTGTCATCTGCATATCTGAGGTTATTGATATTTCTCCTGGCAATCTTGATTCCAGCTTGTGCTTCTTCAAGCCCAGGGTTTCTCATGATGTACTCCGCATATAAGTTCAATAAGCAGAGTGACAATATACAGCCTTGACATACTCATTTTCCTATTTGGAACCAGTCTGTTGTTCCATGTCCAGTTCTAACTGTTGCTTTCTGACCTGACTCTACACATGGACATCAACAGAGGGTCAAACCCGAAATCAGATTGATTATATTCTTTGCAGCAAAAGATGGAGAAGCTCTATACAGTCAACAAAAACAAGACCAGGAGCTCACTGTGGCTTAGATCATGAACTCCTTCTTGCCAAATTCAGACTTAAATTGAAGAAAGTAGGGAAAACCACTAGACCATTCAGGCATGACCTAAATCAAACCCCTTATGATTATACAGTGGCAGTGACAAATAGATTTAATGACTAGTTCTCATAGATAGAGTGCCTGATGAACTATGGACGAAGGCTCATGACATTGTACAGGAGACAGGGATCAAGATTATCCCCATGGAAAATAAATACAAAAAAAGCAAAATGACTTTCTGGGGAGACCTTACAAATGGCTATGAAAAGAAGAGAAGTGAAAAGCAAAGGAGAAAAGGAAAGATATAAGCATCTGAATGCAGAGTTCCGAAGAATAGCAAAAAGAGATAACAAAGCCTTCCTCAGTGATCAATGCAAAGAAATAGAGGAAAACAACAGAATGGGAAAAACTAGAGATCTCTTCAAGAAAATTAGAGATACCAAGGGAACGTTTCATGGGAAGATGGGCTCAATAAAGGACAGAAATGTTATGGGCCTAACAGATGCAGATGATATTAAGAAGAGGTTGCAAGAATACACAGAAGAACTATACAAAAATTATCTTCACGATGAAGATAATCAAGATGGTGTGATCACTCACCTAGAGCCAGACATCCTGAAGTGTGAAGTCAAGTGGACCTTAGGGAGCATCACCACGAACAAAGCTAGTGGAGGGGATGGAATTCCAGTTGAGCTATTTTAAATCCTGAAAGATGATGCTGTGAAAGTGCTGCATTCAATATGCCAGCAAATTTGGGAAACTCAGCAGTGGCCCAGGACTGGAAAAGGTCAGTTTTCATTTCAATCCCAAAGAAAGGCAATGCCAAAGAATGCTCAAAGTACCACACAACCCCACTCATCTCACACGCTAGTAAAGAAATGCTCAAAATTCTCCAAGCCAGGCTTCAGCAATAGGTGAATCCTGAACTTCCAGATGTTCCAGCTGGTTTTAGAAAAGGCAGAGGAACCAGAGATCAAATTGCCAACATCCACTGGATCATCAAACAAGCAAGAGAGTTCCAGAAAAAACATCTATTTCTGCTTTATTGACTATGCCAAAGCCTTTGACTGTGTGGATCACAATAAACTGTGGAAAATTCGGAAAGAGATGGGAATACCAAGCCACCTGACCTGCCTCTTGAGAAACCTATATGCAGGTCAGGAAGCAACAGTAAGAACTGGACATGGAACAACAGACCAATACAGTATACTAACGCATATATATGGAATTTGGAAAGATGGTAATGATAACCGTGTATGTGAGACAGCAAAGGATACACAGGTGTATAGAACAGTCTTTTGGACTCTGGGAGAGGGCGAGGGTGGGATGATTTGGGAGAATGGCACTGAAACATATATAATGTCATATATGAAACGAATCGCCAGTCCAGGTTTGATGCATGATACAGGATGTTCGGGGCTGGTGCCTGGGATGACCCAGAGGGATGGTATGGGGAGGGAGGTGGGAGGGATGTTCAGGATGGGGAACACATGTACACCCGTGGTGGATTCATGTTGATGTATGGCAAACCAATATAATATTGTAAAGTAATTAGCCTCCAATTAAAATAAATAAATTTTTATTAAAAAAAAGTAAAGTCTATAGTAATCTTGATTGAACTAAGAAATCCATGTTAAATCTGATCTGTTGTTGACTGAATAGGGGCCAGTTCTGTTCAGTTCAGTTGCTCAGTCATGTCCAACTCTTCGCGACCCCTTGGACTGCAGCAAGCCAGGCTTCTTTGTCCATTACCAATTCCCTGAGCTTACTCAAACTCATGTGCATCGAGTTGGTGATGGCATCCAACCATCTCATCCCCTGTCTTCACCTCCTCCTCCCACCTTCAATCTTTCCCAACATCAGCGTCTTTTCCAATGAGTCAGTTCTTCACATAATGTGGCCAAAGTATTGGAGTGTCACCCATCAGTCATCCCAATAAATATTCAGGACTAATATCATGAGGATTTATTTCTTGGATCTCCTTGCAGTCCAAGGGACTTTCAAGAGCTTTCTCCAACACCACAGTTCAAAAGCTTCATTTCTAGGGTGCTCAGCTTTCTTTATAGTCCAACAATCACATCCATACATGACTATTGCAAGAAACAGGGCCTCAACTAGACAGACCTTTGTCAGCAAAGTAATGACTCTCCTTTTCAATATGCTGTCTAGGTTGGTCATGGTTTTTCTTCCAAGGAGTAAGCGTCTTAATTTCATGGCTGCAGTCACCGTCTGCAGTGATTTTGGAGCCCCCGAAATAATAACTCTCAGTTTCCATTGTTTAACCATTTATTTGCCATGAAGTGATAGGACCAGATGCCATGATCTTACTTTTCTAAATGTTGAGTTTTAAGCCAACTTTTTCACTCTCCTCCTTCACCTTCATCAAGAAGCTCTTCAGTTCCTCTTCACTTTCTGCCACAAGGGTGGTGTCATCTGCATATCTGAGGCTATTGATAATTCTCCCAGAAATTGTGATTCCAGCTTGTCCTTCATCCCACCCAGCATTTTTCATCTTGTACTCTGCATATAAGTTAAATAAGCAGGGTGACAATATACAGCCTTGCCGTCCTACTTTTCCAATTTGGAAATGATCTGTTGTTCCATGTCCAGTTCTAACTGTTGCTTCTTGACCTGCATGCGGATTTCTCAAGAGGCAGGTCAGGTCGTCTGGTATTCCCATCTCTTGAAGCATTTCCCACAGTTTGTGGTGATCCATAGAGTCAAAGGTTTTGACATAGTCAATAAAGCAGAAGTAGATGTATTTCTGGAAATCTCTTGCTTTTTCGATGATCTAATGGATATTGACCATTTGATCTCTGGTTCTTCTGCCTTTTCTAAATCCACCTGGAACATCTGGATGTTTATGGTTCATGTACTGTTGAAGCCGGACTTGGATAATTTTTAGCATTACTTTGCTAGAGTGTGAGATGACTGCAATTGTGTTGTAGTTAAAACATTCCTTAAAATTGCCTTTCTTAGGGATTGGAATGGAAACCGACCTTTTCCAATCCTGTGGCCACTGCTGAGTTTTCCAAATTTGCTGGCATGTTGACTTCTGCACTTTCACAGCATCATCTTTCAGGATTTGAAATAGCTCAATTTGAATTCCGTTTCCTCCATTAGCTTTGTTTGTCGTGCTGCTTTCTAAGGCCCACTTGACTTTGCATTCAGAGTGTCTGGCTCAAGGTGAGTGATCACACCATCGTGGTTATCTGGGTCTTGAATATCTTTTTTGTGTAGTTATTGGATTTTTGCCACCTCTTCTGCCATGTCTTCTGCTTCTGTTAGGTCCATACCATTCCTGTCTTTAGTGGGCCTATCTTTTTATGAAATGTTCCTTTGCTATCACTAATTTTCTTGAAGAGATCTCTAGTCTTTCCCATTCTATTGTTTTCCTCTATTTCTTTGCATTGATCACTGAGGATGTCTTTCTTATCTTTCTGTTCTATTCTTTGAAACTCTTCATTCAAATGGGTATATCCTTCCATTTCTCCTTTGCCTTTAACTTCTCTTCTTTTCTCAGCTATTTACAAGGTCTCCTCAGACAACTGTTTTGCCTGTTTGCATTTCTTTTTCTTGGGGAAGGTGTTGATCCCTGCCTCTTGTACAATGTGACAAACCTCCATCCATAGTTCTTCAGGCTCTCTGTCTATCAGATCTAATCCCTTGAATCTTTTGTCACTTCCACTGTATAATCATAAAGGATGTGATTTCGGTCATACCTGAATCATCTAGTGGTTTTCTCTACTTTCTTCAATTTAAGTATGAATTTGGCAATAAGTAGCTCATGATCTGAGCCATAGCCAGCTCCCAATCTTGTTTATGCTGACTGTATAGAGCTTCTCCATCTTTCCTTGCAAAGAATATAGTCAGCCTGATTTTTGCATTGACCATCTGATGATGTCCATGCGTAAACTCTCTCTTGTGTTTTTGGAAGAGGGTGCTTGGTATGACCAGTGTGTTCTCTTGGCAAAACTCTGTTAGACTTTGCCCTGATTTATTTTGTACTCCAGGGCCAAATTTGCCTGTTACTCCAGCTATCTCTTGACTTCCTAGTTTTCCATTCCAGTCCTCTATCTTGAATAGGACATCTTCTTTGGGTGTTAGTTCTTGAAGGTCTTGTAGGTCTTCACAGAACCATTAAACTTCAGCTTCTTCAGCACTAGTGATTGGTACATAGATTTGGATTACTGTGATATTGAATGGTTTGACTTGAAAATGAACACAGATCACTCTTTTGTTTTTGAGATTTCAGCCAGGCACTGCATTTCCGACTCTTTTATTGACTATGAGTGCTACACCATTTCTTCTAAGGGATTCTTGCACACAGTAGTAGGTCATCTTAATTCAGTTCATCCATTCCAGTCCATTTTAGTTCACTGAATCTTAAAATGTGGATGTTCACTCTTGACATTTTCTGTTTGACCACTTCCAATTTACCTTGATTCATGGACCTAACATATCATGTTCCTCTGAAATGTTATTCTTTACTCATTGGACTTTACTTCCATCACCAGTCACATTATTTATAATTACATGTAAAAAATGAGATTACAGTATTTCTTCACACTATATGCAAAAATAAAGCCAAAATGACTTAAAGACCTGAACATAAGTCCTCAAACAGTAAACCACCTAAACCAGAACATTAGAAGAAAAATTTTTCACATCATTCACACCAATAAGTATTTGGTTCTTTCCTTAAGGTGAAAGTAAAAAAAAATTAAAATAATTTGAACCTAGTGATAGCTTATGGTGGTCTCCAAATAAGATGATTTAGCTTCAGCACCAGGGACCAGGGACCAGGCCTTATCACTCCAGAGCTTTTTTGTAGCACAGTTTTATTACAGTATAAAAAGGGACAGATAAAGCTTCTGACATAGGCATCAGAAGTGGGACAGAGAGTGCCCCTCTTGCTAGTCTTAGCAAGGGAGTTATATACTTTTTCAGTTGGGTATTACAGTAAATTAAAAGAACATCTCAAGGTTGTAAAGGTCTTACCAGACCCACTTCCACAATTTTTAAGATAATGGAATTAGAACTAACAATAGAAAGATTTTACCAGATCCACTCTCATAATGTATTAAGATGACAGGATTAGTCAGAAGGCTCTCAAGAAGGAGAAACATGTCCTCAAGAAGATACATTGTTTTTATATAATCATTTGTACAGAGTTTAAGGAAAAACATATTTGCTGTGCAATTATCAGCTCTGGGCTTAAAAAAAAAAAAAAAAAAAAAAAAAAGTTTGTCCTTTTCTGTTCCTTGAGAACTCCAGATTCCTATCTCCTCCGTAAAGGCCCCAGACCCCTCCCTGTTCCTCGGGGACCCCAAACTTCTTATCAAACTACTTATAAATTGACTCTCTCACTCCTCCCTTTTCTTTTAGGGGAATTATGTTTCCAAGGTAAAGGGGCATCATTTTCATTCCATAACTACTTCCTGCTGTTGAGGGGCATCATCCCTAAATTGTTGAGACAACATATTCTCCTAATGCTTATATTGAGGGTCTCTGATCCAGGCGCCCCAAGTAATTTTTGGAGGAGGCCATGGCACTTGTAGGAGCCTGGACAACTATTTGTAACCTAAAAGCTTTCAGAAGGTTACAGATATATAGTCATTAAATCAAATTAAAATGTAATAAAAATTAAAAGCTAAATTGTGCTCATAATTATCTCAGTCCTTCTTTGTATTATTAGATGTCATCAGATCAAGTAGAGGCATCATATATGATTATTTTTGGTGAAGGTCTTGGCAGAGTTGGAGAAAAGTCCTTTCCTTGAAGTGGAGAAACCCACCGTGTGATGCCTTTTGCTGATGAGGAAGTTGAAAAGCTGAAAGCTGGGTCACATAGTTAATTCTAAGACTTTAGGATCTGACAATATCTGTGCATAAAAACGGCCTGCCACAGAGACAGTCCCTTCTTCTTAGGGGTAGTTTGAGCCCTCATTGAAGCCTGGGCATGTTCCCTATAACCAAGAATCCAAATGTGGCAGTAGATTGCAATGCCCAAGAATTCTCTCAATTGTCTTAAAGTCATAGGTGGAGGATGATTTAGTATAGGTTTAACTCTAGAGAGCATACTTCAAATCAATGACTGAAAAATATTTGGCTTGTTTAGGAATTTCAGACAATAGAGTATAAGGATTAGGCACTTATTATTGGTATATCTTGAATTAGTCTCTATCATTTGATTTTTTTTTTTTTTCTCACCCACAATAGGAGTGTTTTACGGACTGGTATAGGGAATTAGTAGCTTTCATTTCTTTAAATTTTCAATGATGAACTTTTAACTCTTGCTTAAACTCAGGCTTTAAAGGATACTGCTTTTGACAAGGACATAAGTGAGGATCTTTCAGCTTGATAATGATATGAATAGCATTTTATGCTCCACTCAGTTTTTCTACCAGTCCACACTTCAGGATTTACATTTTGTTCAATTAAAAAGTGCGGGTTCCATATTCATGAAAACATATGCTTAGACCTTGCTCAGTATACCCCTCCCCAGAAGGGATGAGGAAGACTCAGACATGATTAGAAACTCGTGAGAAAACAGTACAGAGTCTCAGTTGCAGCTTAAAAGATGACTGAAATAATAGCATGTGATTCATCCAGACAGCCACATTATGGTAGTGGATTGGGAGGAAAGTGGACCAGGAGCTTAAGTGAACACAGAGAAAGTTGCCCAAGTGTCCAATACAAAATCGACTGATTTCCCCCCAACACACAGTTATTAGCACTCAGGGTTCCTCAGGTGTAATTAGGATGGGAGCTTGTGTGGGGACTCCCGGGCATCTTCAGTCCAGATTGTGCTGAGAATCAGACCCCTGGGGCCTATGCCTCAGAGGGCAGTCTCTTCTCTGGTGTGGTCCTTTGCAGACCAGATATGGAGCCAGGGGCAGCTTAGATGCCTGAGGTCAATCCCATTTGAGATGTCCCTCCTTTCCACAATAATAACAAGTCCCTCCCTTTTCACCCAGGTCCCTCTGAACATTTTTCCTCAGGCTGTTTCATAGTGGCCTGGTTCTTCTCTTTTCACCTTTCTTCCATATTCTCTGCGATAATATATCATCTGAGCCAGTTGCAACAGTTTTTCTAAAGGCTGATTTGGTCCAAATTTCTGTTTTTGTAAAGTACAGCAGATATCTTGAGCCAGCTGAGTGAGAAATCTATCTTTCAAGATGATTCCTCCCTCTGAATATTCACTATCAACATCAGTAAACTTGCCGAGAGCCTCCTGTAGTCTATACTAGGAATTTATCAGGAGTTTCCTTCTCTCCTAGTTCTGTCAGCCAGATTAGCATAGTTTAAAGTCTTAGTGGGTGCCCGCTTGAGTCCTTCAAGAATGCATCTGGCAAAGTGGTTCTGATCCCACCTTCCTTTAGCCATGTTATAGTCTCCGTCTGGCACTGTTATGGGAACTGCTTGGCTCACAGTAGGGAGGAGGGCTATATCATGTTCCCTCTTTCCCTTGCTTCACATTCAAGCCATTCATCTCCAAAAACAGTAGCTTCCCTCAAAACTCGAGCTCTCGAGTCAGGAGTCAACATCTATCCCAAGACATACATCTCTCCAAGTAAGGTCATAAAGTAAAGTTAGTCCCATAAAGGTTTCTATGTACTTTTTGGATCTTCTAAATAGTCTCGACCACAATTGGGACTGTTTGAATTTTTACCAAGACTGAGGCAACCCCTCCTGGAAGGGTGCCCTAATTCTCAGCCTATTCAGTTGGGAGTCCCCAAAACAGAGGCAAAGTAAGAGGACAGGAGGGAGCTGAAGGTTTCACACCCAAATCTGTATCCCTAGGACATAAGTCTGGCATGTATTGCAGAGAGAAAAAGAGTAACATATGTGTCACTTCTACCCCTTTCTCTTGTTTTCTACAGAACCAGTCTAGTTGTAAAAGAGTATCATAATTAAGAGACTCTTCAACTGGCCAGTGTTACCCATCTTCCAAAGGATACTGTGACCATTCAGTATCACAGAAGAAGATGTGGCATGTCTTATTAAATTCTGGAGATCAAACTTTTTCCAGTTATTTTTTAAAATATATTTTAAAGAGTGGTTTTGGAACTGCTAGCTCCCATCTGTAAGAGAGAAAAAAGCAGCATCCACCATCTTTCCACTGGAGAAATCTCTCTCTGCTCTAGATGAGGGTGTAGACAGACTTTTCACCAAAGCTTTCCTTCCTTGGTCAGACTTAGTCTGTCCTTTACCAACACAGGTACATTATACATTCCTCCAGGTTCTACCACTGAGGTGGAGTGTAGATGCACCAATGGTAGATCTGATGGCATCTCAAATTGATGTCCAGTTCCTCACCATTAAGACCTTTGCTTGATTTTCACTCCTGATCTGATGCCACCCAACATGGAGCAGAGTAGCTTCCCTGGAATATTTCCCAGGCTATGACTACTAGGGGAAGCATCCATCTTATGTGTGTCTGTGCACATTCCTGAGTACATTCCTAACCACAATAGAAGCATTGAGTTATAAACGGACAAACAAAAAATCCAACATGTCTCTTCTGAGTGTCACCACACCAGTATATGTGATAGCAAAAATGTTGTGGAGGGTTGGCCAGCAAGGAAAAAAGTGATTTTGTCCTTGAGCCATTAGGGCCAATCCTTCCAGTTCATTTGCATAGATTCCACAGAAATAATATCTAGGGACCTGAGACAGAAGCCATTGGAGACCTTTCTTTGGTCTACTAACAGCTAGCACTACCAAAGAAAGAAGCCCATTCTACTTCCAATCTGACCAGATACTGCATTTCCTGATCTGGGTGCTCAAAAATCTCATGATCACCAGCAGTGCTTCCATCCATATAGTTTGGAAGCACAGCTATGACAAGGACTCACTTTCAGGTTGCTGGCACCTGAGGAAGGCAGCCAACAAACTGACCTTTAGCCTGAGAAACATTCCTGGAACTAGAACTCTGCCTCACTCCCAAAAGTGCTCTTGTAACTTTCGGCTCCTAGAAAGGCTAGGTGTATCATGACTATTCCAAGCTTGGGGTCTAAGGAAAAGTACACAGTAACATCATGGATCACAAGTCCCTTGAAAGTCTATGATGCAAGAGATTAGGTTAGTAGTTCTAATTCCCCATGTGATTACAAAATGGTCAAAGAGACCAGTAAAATGTGGCCAAGAAAAGAAAGTTCAGTCCACATGCTTTGCCATTTCTTTGCCATTTCTGGCCACTGCCCTCACAGGGATGTTGGGTGTCTCCCAGCATTGGTAGGTCAGTATAAACCCCTGACAAGGTTCCCCTTTTTAGTGCTTCCTTCAGCCATTACAAGACACCTTGAAACTTCAGAGCAGGGCTTAACACTCACTTTTGCAATTATTTCTGTACATCTCTTTTCTTCTACATTCACACAGACAGGCATGCTGTAGAGTTAGCAGAGTATAAGGAGAAATAGGTATATTGAGAAAGCAGAGAGGCTAGAGCTCTGAGTGTTCTTACCTTGTCCTGAAGATCCCAGACAAGCCTCCAAGATGATAGCTTATGGTGAACATGTTGAATTTTGAACTCCGAAAAAGAAGATTTACCATCAAGACCAGGGACTAGGCTTGATCACTAAAGAGCTTTCATGTAGCAGACTTTTATTAAAGCTTAAAAAGTGACAGAGAAATCTTCTGACATAGGCATCAGAAGGGGGATGGAGAGTGCCCCTCTCACTAGTTTTAGCAAGGGAGCTATATACTTTTTCAATTGGTTATTACAGTAAATCAAAAGAATATCTCAAGGTTGCAAAAGTCTTACCAGACCCAGTTCCACAATTTATATTTTAAGATAATGGGATTAGAACTAAAAATAGAAAGATCTTACCAGACCCACTCTCATAATATATTAAGATGACAGGATTAGTCAGAAGGTTCTCAAGAAGGAGAAACATGCCCTCAAGCAGGATACATTGTTTGTATATAATCATTGATACAGAGTTTAAGGGGCTTCCCTGGTAGCTCATACAGTAAATTGTTTGCCTGCAATATGGGAGACCTGGGTTCAATCCCTGGATCGGGAAGATCCCCTAGAGAAAGAAATGGCAACCCATTCCAGTACTCCTGCCTGGAAAATTCCGAGGATGGAGGAGCCTAGTAGACTACAGTCCATGGGATCGCAAAGAGTTGGACAACACTGAGCAACTTCACCCTTTCAACTTGACAGAGTTTAAGGAAAAACATATCCTTGAGCAAGATGAGTTGTTCTGTTGAGCAATCTTCAGCTCTGGACCTAAAGAAAAAAAAAAAAAAAAAAAAAGTCTGTCCTTTTCTCCTCCTTGAGAACTCCAGACCCTATGTCCTTCTTGAGAGCCTCATACTTTTCTTTCCTCCTCAGGGACCCCAGACTTCTTATCAACATACCTAGCAATTGATTCTCTCATTGAGTGAGTGAGTAAAGTCACTCAGTCATGTCTGACTCTTTGTGACCCCATGGACTGTAGCCTACCAGGTTCCTCCATCCATGGGATTTTCCAGGCAAGAATACTGGAGTGGGTTGCCATTTCCTTCTCCAGGAGATCTTCCCAACCTAGGTATTGAACCCAGATCTCCCACATTGTAGGCAGACGCTTTACCATCTGAGCCATCAGGGAAGTCTGATTCTCTCATGAGTTAAGTGTAAAACAATTTGCACAGCAAAGAAAAACCATTAAAAGACAACATACTGAATGGAATAAGATAATTGCAAATTATATAACTGATAAGAGGTTAATATCAAAAATGTATAACTAGCTCCTACAACACAGTATCAAAAAACTCAATTAAAAACTGTACAGAAGACTTGAATAGAATTTTTTCCCCAAAGAAGACATACAGTTGACTAACAGTCACATGAAAACTTGTTCAACATTGCTAATCATTAGGTAAATGAAAACCAAAAGCACACTATCACCACAAACCTGTCAAAGTCTACAAGTATGAAATATTGATGAGTATGTGGAGAAAAATGAGCTCTTTTACAATGTTATTGGGAACGTACACTACTATAATTACTACAGAAAATGGTACGAAGGATTTAAAAAAAAACACAAAAGACAAAAAAGCAAAAATAGAATACCATATAATTCAGCCATTATACTGCTGAGTATATATTCAAAGAAAATCTAAACATTAATTCGAAAAAAATGTATGCATCTCAATGCTTATAACAGCAATATTTACAATAGCCAGAACATGGAAGCAACCCAAGTATCTATCAACAAATGATTGGATAAAGAAATTTTGGTATATATATACAATGGAATATTACTCAGCTATAAAAAGAATAAAATACTGCCATTTGCAACAATGCTAAATAAAATAAATTAGACAAGAACACAAATGTTGTATGTTATCACTCACATTTGTAATCTAAAAATAAAATGAATGTATAAAATAGAACAGGAAAAGTTTCATACATATAGAGAACAAACTAGTGGATAGCAGGATGGAAAGTGAATGGGGGAAGGGCAACCTCAGAGTATGGGATTAAGAGACACAAACTACTGTGTATGAAATAGATAAGCCACAAATATATGTTGTGTAGCAGAGGGAAACAGACTTTAACTTGTAATAACTTTTTATGGAGCATAATCTGTAAAAATGCTGAATCACACCTGATTCTAATATGATATTGTAAATCAGTTATATTTCAATAACCAAAACACACTTTTATATATGAATACAGAAGAAATCTTAAGATAAATTAAAACATATTTTGGATTAAAAAATTGAAAATATATTTTTTTAAATAATTGTAATATGCTGACATAGCACTGCTTAGAGGAAATTTTATAGACTTGAATACATATATTAGAAAAGAAGAGGGGTCTAAAATCAATATTCTAAGCTTCTGTCAAAAAAAAAAAGAAATAAAAGTACTTAAATCCAAAGTAATCATTAAAAAAAAAAAGGAAATTGGAGATATTATATAAGGATACAAATTAGGGATCTAAAACTCAGCAAGGCATATTTAATTAGCAATATTGCATTGTATATTTGAAAGTTGCTAAGAGAGAAGATTTTACATGTTTGCAACACACACACACACACAAAAACTATCAATGTAAAAATGTTGGATGTATTAACTAATATTTAATCAACCATTTTCACAGTATATATATATATATATATATATATATATATATATACCAAATCATATTTTATTTCTTAAACTTACACAACCTTATATGTCAATTATATCTCAATAAAGCTGGACAAAATGTAAAATGAAAATTAAAGCAGAAACACTGAAACTGAAAACAGGAAATCAATAGAGAAAATAGAACATGGCAAAATCTGGAAATTTTAAGAAATAATTTATATTAATACATTTCTACCTAGACTATAATACACAAATCAAATTACTAATATAAGGGATAAAAGAGGGGACATTATTACAAATCTCATGTATATTGAAATAATAAAAAAAATATTTTGAACAACTCTATGCCCACATATTTGATAGCCTAGATAAACTGAACAAATTTCTTAAATGACTTGACCTGCCAAAATTCATACAAGAGGCAGGCGGTCCTAAGATGGCAGAGGAATAGGACGGGGAGACCACTTTCTCCCCCACAAATACATCAAAAGAACATTTAAACGCTGAGCAAATTCCACAAAACAACTTCTGAACGCCAGCAGAGGACATCAGGCACCCAGAAAAGCAGCCCATTGTCTTTGAAAAGAGATGTTTTATCAATGGTGCTGTATAGAAGAAGTCTTGAGACTACTGCAAAAATAAGACTGAAAACCAGAAGCAGGAGGCTTAACTCCAAATCTTGAGAACACCAGAGAACTCCTGACTCCAGGGGACATTAATCGATAGGAGCTCATCAAATGCCTCCATACCTACACTGAAACCAAGCACCACCCAAGGGCCAACAAGTTCCAAAGCAAGACATACGACCCAAATTCTCCAGCAACACATGAACACAGCCCTGAGCTTCAATATACAGGCGGCCCAAAGTTACTCCAAAACCATAGACATCTCATAACTCATTACTGGACATTTCATTGCACTCCAGAGAGAAGAAGTACAGCTCCACCAACCAGAACACTGACACAAGCTTCCCTAACCAAGAAACCTGGACAAGCCATCAATACAACCCCACCCAAAGCGAGGAAATTCCACAATAAAGAGAACTCTACAAACTGCCAGAATACAGAAAGGTCACCCCAAATGCAGTAATATAGAAAAGATGAAGAGGTAGAGGAATACACAGAAAGTAAAGGAACAGGATAAATGTCCACCAAACCAAACAAAAGAGGAAGAGATAGGGAATCTACCTGATAAAGAATTCCGAATAATGATAGTGAAAATGATCCAAAATCTTGAAATAAAGATGGAATCACAGATAAATAGCCTGGAGACAAGGATTGAGAAGATGCAAGAAAGGTTTAACAAGGACCTAGAAGAAACACAAAAGAGGGTGCTGCAATTCATCGGGTCACAAGGAGTCAGACACGACTGAGCGACTCATCTGATCTGATCTAATATAATGAATAATGCAATAAATGAGATCAAAAACACTTTGGAGGCAACAAATAGTAGAATAACAGAAGCAGAAGATAGGATTAGTGAAGTAGAAGACAGAAAGGTAGAAATAAATGAATCAGAGAGGAAAAAATAAAAATGAATTAAAAGAAATGAGGACAATCTCAGAGACCTCCAGGATAATATTAAATGCTCCAATATTCGAATCATAGGAGTCTCAGAAGCAGAAGACAAAAAGAAAGACCATGAGAAAATACCTGAGGACATAATAATTGAAAACTCCCCTAAAATGGGGAAGGAAATAATCACCCAACTCCAAGAAACCCAGAGAGTCCCAAACAGGATAAACCCAAGGTGAAACACCCCCAAGACATATATTAATCAAATTAACAAAGATCAAACACAAAGAACAAATATTAAAAGCAGCAAGGGAAAAACAACAAATAACACACAAGAGGATTCCCATAAGGATAACAGCTAATCTTTCAATAGAAACTCTTCAGGCCAGAAGGGAATGGCAAGACATACTTAAAGTGATGAAAGAAAATAACCTACAGTCCAGAATACTGTACCCAGCAAGGATCTCATTCAAATATGAAGGAGAAATCAAAAGCTTTACAGACAAGCAAAAGCTGAGAGAATTCAGCACCATCAAACCAGCTTTCCAACAAATCCTAAAGAATATTCTCTAGACAGGAAACACAAAAAGAGTGTTTAAACTCGAACCCAAAACAACAAAGTAAAAGGCAATGGGATCATACTTATCAATAGTTACCTTAAAAGTAAATGGGTTGAATGGCTCAATCAAAAGACAAAGACTGGCTGAATGGATATAAATGTAACACCGCTATATATGTTGTTTACAAGAGGCCCACCTCAAAACAAGGGACACACAGAGACTGTAAGTGAAGGGCTGGAAAAAGATATTTCACACAAATGGAGACCAAAAGAAAGCACGAGTACCAATACTCATATCAGAAAAAATAGACATTGAAATAAAGGCTGTGAAAAGAGACAAAGAAGGACACTACATAATGATCAAAGGATCAATCTAAGAAAAAGACATAACAGTTATATATGCACCCAACACAGGAGCACTACAATATGTAAGGCAAATGCTAACACAGTATGAAAGGGAATTTAACAGTAACACAATAATAGTGGGAAAATTTAATATTGCACTCACACCTATGGATAGATCAACTAAACAGAAAATTAAAAAGGAAACACAAACTTTAAATGATAAAATAGATCAGTTAGACCTAATTGATATCTATAGGACATTTCACCACCCCAAAATGAATTTAACCTTTTTCTCAAGTACACACAGAACCTTCTCCAGGATAGATCACATTCTGTGTCATTAATGTAGCCTTGGCAAATTAAAAAAAAAAAAAAAAAAGAAAAAAAGAAAAGAAAAGAAATAATTCAAGCATATTTTCTGATCACAATGCAGTAAGATTAGATGTAAATTACAGGAAAAAAAACTATTAAAAATTCCAACATGAGGAGGCTGAACAACACATTTCTGAATAACCAACAAATCACAGAATAAATCAAAAAAGAAATCAAAATATGCATAGAACGAATGAAAAGGAAAACACAACTCAAAACATATGGGACACTGTAAAACCAGTATTAAGTGGAAGGTTCATAGCAATGCAGGCTTACCACAACAAACAAGAAAAAAGTCAAATAAATAATTTAACTCTACACCAGAAGCAACTAGAAAAGGAAGAAATTAAGAACCCCAGCGTTAGTAGAAGGAAAGAGATCATAAAAATTAGGGCAGAAATAAATGCAAAAGAATGAAAAGAGACCATAGCAAAAATCAACAAAGCTGAAAGCTGGTTCTTTGAGAAGATAAATAAAATTGACAAACCATTAGCCAGACTTATCAAGAAAAAAAGAGAGAAAAATCAAATCAACAAAATTAGAAATGAAAATGGAGAAATCACAACAGACAACACAGAAATTCAAAGGATCATAAGAGATTACTATCAGCAACTATATGCCAATAAAATGGACCACTTGGAAGAAATGGACAAATTCCTAGAAAAGTACAACTTTTCAAAACTGAACCAGGAAGAAATAGAAAATCTTAACAGACCCCTCACAAGCACAGAAATTGAAACTGTAATTAGAAAACTTCCAGCAAAAAAAAAAAAAAAAAAAAAAAGCCCAGGACCAGATGGTTTCACAGATGAATTCTACCAAAATTTTAGAGAAGACCTAACTCCTATCCTACACAAACACTTCCAGAAAATTGCAGACGAAGGTAAACTTGCAAACATATTCTATGAGGTCACAATCACCCTAATACCAGAACCAGAAAAATATGCCACACACACACAAAAAAAAATTACATGGCAATATCACTAATGAAATAGATGCAAAAATCCTTAACAAAATCTTAGCAAACAGAATCCAGCAACATATAAAGAAGATCACATATCATGACCAAGTGGGATTTATCCCAGGGATGAAAGGATTCTTTAATATCTGCAAATCAACAACACATTAATAAACTGAAATATATAAACCATATGATTATACCAATAGATTCAATTAAAGCCTTTGACAAAATTCAAGATCCACTTATGATAAAAACCCTCCAGAAAGCAGGAATAGAGGGAACATATCTCAACGTAATAAAAACTGTATATGACAAAACCATAATAAACATTATCATCAATGGTGAAAAATTGAAAGCATTTCCCCTAGTGTCAGGAACAAGACAAGGGTGCCTGCTCTCACCACTACTATTCAACACAGTTTTGGAAGTTTTAGCCACAGCAATCAGAGCAGAAAAAGAAATAAAAGTAATCCAGATTGGAAAAGAAGAAGTAAAACTCTCACTGTTTGTAGATGCTATAATCCTCTACAGAGAAAACACTAAAGACTCCACCAGAAAATTACTAGAGCTAATCAATGAATAGAGTAAAGTTGTAGGATATAAAATTAACACTCAGAAATCCATGGCATTCCTATACACTAACAATGAGAAAACAGAAAGAGAAATTAAGGATACAATTCCTTTCACTATTGCACCAAAAAGAATAAAATACTTAGGAATAAATCTACTTAATAATACAAAATACCTATATATAGAAAACTATAAAACTATTTCTTTCTGATGAAAGAAATCAAAGATGACACAAAGATAAAAAATATATACATATCTTGTTCATGGATTGTAAGAAACAATATAGTGAAAATGAGTATACTACTCAAAGCAATCTATAGATTAAATGCGATCTCTATCAAGCTATCAATAGTATTTTTCACAGAACTAGAACAAATAATTTCACAATTTGTATGGAAATACAAAAAACCTCGAATAGCCAAGACAATCTTGAGAAAGAAGAATGGAACTGGAGAAATCAACCTATCGACTTCAGGCTATACTACAAAGCTGCAGTCATCAAGACAGTATGGTACTGGCACAAGGACAGAAAAATACATCAATGGAACAAAATAGAAAGCCCAGAGATAAATTCACGCACCTATGGACACCTTATCTTTGACAAAGGAAGCAAAAATATACAATGGAGAAAAGATGATCTCTTTAACAAGAGGTTCTGGGAACACTGGTCAAAAACCTGTAAAAAAAAAAATGAAACTAGATTACTTTCTAACACCATACACAAAAATAAATTCAAAATGGATTAAAGATCTAAATGTAAGACCCAAAACTACTAAACTCCTAGAGGAAAACATATGCAAAACAATCTCTGACATAAATCACAGCAGGATCCTCTATGATCCACCTCCCAGAATATTGGAAATAAAAGCAAAAATAAACAAATGGGACCTAATTAAAATTAAAAGCTTCTGCACAACAAAGGAAACTATAAGCAAGGTGAAAAGACAGCCTTCAGAAAGGGAGAAAATAAGAGCAAATGAAGCAACTGACAAACAACTAATCTCAAAAATATACAAGCAACTCCTACAACTCAATTCCAGAAAAATAAATGACCCAATCAAAAAATGGGCCAAAGAACTAAACAGACATTTCTCCAAAGAAGACATATAGATGGCTAACAAACACATGAAAAGATGCTCAGCATTGCTCATTATCAGAGAAATGCAAATTAAAACCACAATGAGGTACCATTTCAAGCCAGTCAGAATGGTTGCTATCCAAAAGTCTACAAGCAATAAATGCTGGAGAGGGTGTGGAGAAAAGGGAACCCTCTTACACTGTTGGTGGGAATGCAAACTAGTACAGCCACACTGGAGAAGAGTGTGGAGATCCCTTTAAAAACTGGAAATAGAACTGCCATACGACCCAGCAATCCCATTTCTGGGTATACACACCGAGGAAACCAGAATTGAAAGAGACACGTGTACCCCAATGTTCATCGCAGCACTGTTTTTAATAGCCAGGACATGGAAGCAACCTAGATATCCATCAGGAGACGAATGGATAAGAAAGCTGTGGTACATATACACAATGGAGTATTACTCAGCCATTAAAAAGAATACATTTGAATCAGTTCTAATGAGCTGGACGAAACTGGAGCCTATTATACAGAGTGAAGTAAGCCAGAAAGAAAAACACCAATACAGTATACTAACGCATATATATGGAATTTAGAAAGATGGTAACGATAACCCTGTATCAGTTCAGTTCAGTCACTCAGTAGTGTTCGACTCTTTGTGACTCCATGAACTGCAGCACGCCAGGCCTCCCTGTCCATCATCAACTACCAGAGTTCACCAAAACTCATGTCCATCGAGTCCATGATGCCATCCAGCCATCTCATCCTTTGTCATCCCCTTCTCCTCTTGCCCTCAATCCCTCCCAGCATCAGGGTCTTTTCCAATGAGTCAACTCTTCACATGAGGTGGCCAAAGTATTGGAGTTTCAGCCTCAGCATCAGTCCTTTCAAAGAACATCAGGACTGATCTCCTTTAGAATGGACTGGTTGAATCTCCTTGCAGTCGAAGGGACTCTCAAGAGTCTTCTCCAACACCACAGTTCAAAAGCATCAATTCTTTGGCATTCAGCCTTCTTCACAGTCCAACTCTCACATCCATACATGACCACTGGAAAAACCATAGCCTTGACTAGATGGACCTTTGTCGGCAAAGCAATGTCTCTGCTTTTGAATATGCTATCTAGGTTGGTCATAAATTTCCTTCTAAGGAGTAAGCATCTTTTAATTTCATGGCTGCAATCACCATCGGCAGTGAGAGACAGCAAAAGGGACACAGATATATAGAACAGTCTTTTGGACTCTGTGGGAGAGGGCGAAGGTGGGATGATATGGGAGAATGGCATTGAAACATGTATAATATCATATGTGAAATGAATTGCCAGTCCAGGTTCAATGTATGAAACCAGATACTCGGAGGTGGTGCACTGGGATAACTCAGAGGGACTCTATGGGGAGGGAGGTTGATGGGTTGGTCAGGAGGGGAACATGTGTACACCTGTGGTGGATTTATGTTGATGTATGGCAAAATCAATACAATATTGTAAAGCAATTAGCCTCCAAGTATAATAAATAAATTTATATTAAAAAATAAAGGAAAAATAAATACAAGAGAAGAAAAAATATCCACAAAATAAATCTCAAACAATTAAGGAAATAGCAGTAGGAACATATGCATCAATAATTACTTAAAATGTAAATGGATTAAATGCTACAACAAAAGACACAGACTGGATGAATGGATACAAACACAAGACCCATATATATGCCATCCAGAAAAAAACCACTTCAGACCTCAAGACACATATAGACTGAAAGCAAGACGATGGAAAAATATACTCTGTGCAAAAAAAAGCTGGAGTGCTGCTAAGTCGCTTCATTAGTGTTCGACTCAGTGAGACCCCAGAAACACCAGCTCACCAGGCTCCCCCATCCCTGGGATTCTCCAGGCAAGAACACTGAAGTGGGTTACCATTTCAAAAATAGACCTTAAAATAAAGCACGCTAGAAGAGATAAGGAAAGACACTACATAATGATCAATAGATCAATCCAAGAGGAAGACATAGCAATTGTAATTATCTATTCACAGCAATTGTAATTGTCTATTCACTCAACATAGGAGCACCTCAATACATAAGACAAACACCAACATATATAAAAGGAGAAATTAAAAGTAACACAATAATAGTAAGAGACTTTAGCACCCCACTCAAACCAATGAACAGATCATCAAAACAGAAAATTAATAAGGAAACACAAGTCTTAAATGATACATTAGATGAGATAGATCACTTTGATATATCTTAAGGACATTCCATCCAATTGCAGAAGAACACAACTTTTTCTCAAGCACACAGGGCACATTCTCTTGGATAGACCACATCTTGGGTCACAAATCAAACCTCAGTAAATTTAAGGAAATTGAAATTGTATCAAGCATCTTCTCTGATCACAATGCTATGAGTCTAGATATCAGTTACAAGAAAAAAAGTGTAAGAAACACAAATACATGGAGACTAAACAACACGTTTCTAAACAACAGGTTATGGCAGAAATCAAAACGGAAATTAAAAAAAAAATCTAGAAACAAATGACAATGAAAACACGACAACTCAAAACCTATGGGACACAGCAAAAGCAGTTCTACAAGGGAAGTTAAAAGCAATACAATGCTACCGCAGGAAACAAGAAAAACATCAAATAGACAACCTAACTTTACACCTAAAACAACTGGAAAAAGAAGAACAAGAAAAAAAATTACTAGAAGGAAAGAAATCATAAAGATCCAAACAGAAACAAATGAAAAATAAATGAAAGAAACAATAGTAAAGATTAGTAAAATGAAAAGTTGGTTCTTTGAGAAGATAAATAAAATTGACAAACCTTTAGCCAGACTCATCGAGAGAAAAAGATAGAGAAGAATCACGAGTTGCCAGTCCAGGTTTGATGCACGATACTGGATGCTTGGGGCTGGTGCACTGGGGCGACCCAGAAGGATGGAATGGGGAGGGAGGAGGGAGGAGGGTTCAGGATGGGGAACACATGTATACCTGTGGTGGATTCATTTTGATATTTGGCAAAACTAATACAATTATGTAAAGTTTAAAAATAAAATAAAATTAAAAAAAAAGATAGAGAAGAATCAAATCAACAAATTAGAAATGAAAAAGGAGAGGTTACAACAGACAATGCAGAAATACAAAGCATTATAAGAGAATATTATGAACAACAATATGGCAATAAAATAGATAACCTGGAAGAAATGGATAGATTCTTAGAAAAGTTCAAACTTCCAAGACTGAGTCAGGAAGAAATAGAAATTATTAAAAACCCAATTACAAGCACTGAAATTGAAGTTGTGATAAAAAAAAAAAAAATCCAAAAGAAATAAAGGCCCAGGACCAGATGGCTTCACAAGAGAATTCTATCAAACATTTAGAGAAGAGCTAGTGCCTATCCTTCTAAAACTCTTTCAACAAATTTCAGAGGAAGGAAAACATCCAAGCTCATTCTGCAAGGCCACAATTACCTTGATATTAGAACCAGACAATTACCCTGATACCAGAATCAGACAAAGATAACACAAATAAGAAAACTGTCAGCCAATATCACACATGAACATAGATGCAAAAATCCTCAACATAATTTTAGCATTCAGAATTCAGCAATACATCAAGAAGCTCATACACCAAGATCAAGTTGGGTTTATTCCAGGGATGAAAGGAATCTTCAATATACAGAAATCAATCAATGCGATACACCATATTAACAAATTGAAAGATAAAAACCATATAATAATTTCAGTAGAGGAAGAAAAAGGCTTTGACAAAATGAAGCACCCATTTATGATTAAAACTCTTCAAAAAATGAGCATAGAAAGAACTTACCTCAACATAGTAATGTCCATATATGGTAAGCCTACAGCAAACAGTATTCTCAATGGTGAAAAACTGAAAGTATTCCCCCTAAGATCAGGAATAAGACAAGGGTGTCCATTTTCACCACTATTATTCAACATAGTTCTGGAAGTCCTAGCTACAGCAATAAGAGAAGGAAAAGAAATAAAAAGTATCCAGATCAGAAAAGAAGAAGCAAAGCTCCCACAGTTAGCAGATGGCATGATACTGTACATAGAAAACCCTAAAGATAGTATCAGAAAATTACTAGAGCTAATCAATGCTTTTAGAAAAGTTGCAGGATACAAAATCAATACACAGAAATCACTTGCATTTCTATATACTAACAATGAAAAATCAGAAAAAGAAATTAAGGAATCAATCCCATTCACCATTGCAACAGAAAGAATTAAATATCTAGAAATAAACTTACCTAAGGAGACAAAAGAACTGTACACAGAAAATGATAAGAAACTTAATGAAAGAAATCAAAGATCACATAAACAGATGGAGAGATATTCCATGTTCCTGGGCAGGAAGAATCAATATTGTGAAAATGACTACCAAATGCAATCTACAGATTTAATGCAATCCCTATCAAATTACCAATGGCATTTGTCACAGAACTAGAACAAAAAAATTCATAATTCATATGGAAACACAAAAGATCTCTAATAGCCAAAGCAGTCTTTAGAGAAGAACGGAGCTGGAGGAATTAACCTTCCTGTCTTCAGATTATATTACAAAGCTACAGTCATCAAGACAATATGGTACTGGCATAAAAACAGAAATATAGACCAATTGAACAAAATGGAAAGCCCAGAGATAAACCCATAAACCTATTGGCACATTATTTTTGGCAAAGGATGCAAGAATATACAATGGGACAAAGACAGCCTCTTCAATAAATGGTGCTTGGAAAACTGGACAGCTATATGTAAAAGTTTGAGATTAGAATTCCTCCTAACACCATCCACAAAGATAAACTCAAAATGGATTAAAGACCTAAATGTAAGACTAGAAACTATAAAACTCTTAGAGGAAAACATAGGCAGAAAACTCAATGACATAAATCAAAGCAAAATCCCCTATGACCCATCTCCTAGACTAATGGAAATAAAAACAAAAGTAAATAAGTGAGACCTGATTAAATTTAAAAGCTTTTTCACAGCAAAGGAAACTATGGGCATGGTGAAAAGACAATGCTGAGAATGAGAAAAAAATAATAGCAAATTAAATAACTGTCAAAGGATTTATTTCCAAAATATACAAGCAGCTCATACAAGTCAATACCAGAAAAACAAATAATCCAATCTAACAGTGGGAAATAGAACTAAGCAGACATTTGTCTAAAGAAGACATGTAGATGACTTATAAACACATGAAAAGATGTTCAACACCATTCATTATTAGAGAAATGCAAATCAAAAGTACAAGATATCACCTCACATCTGTCAGAATGGCCCTCATCAAAAAGTCTAGAAACAATAAATGCTGGAGAGGTTGTGGAGAAAAGGGAACCCTCTTGCACTGCTGGTGGGAATATAAATTGATACAGCCACTATGAAAAATGGTTTGGAGAGTACTTAAAAAACTAGGAATAAAACCACCATATGACCCAACAATCCCACTCCTAGGCATACACCCTGAGGAAACCAAAATTGAAAGAGACATATGTATCCCATTGTTCATTGCAGCACTATTTAAAATAGCTAGTACATGGAAGCAACCTAGATGCCCACTGACAGATGAATGGATAAAGAAGTTGTGGTACATATACACAATGGAATATTACTCAGCCATGAAAAGGAACACATTTGAGTCAGTTCTAATGTGGTGGATGAACCTAGAACCTATTATACAGAGTGAAGTGAGTCAGAAAGAGAAAGATAAACACTGTATTCTAATGCATATATATGAATCTAAAAATATTGGTACTTAAAAATTTATTTACAGGGCAGCAATGGAGAAACAGACATAGAGAATAGACATATGGACATGGAGAGAGGGAAGGAGAGGGTGAGATGTATGGAAAGAGTAACATGAAAACTTATATTGCCATACATAACATAGTCAACAGGAATTTGCTATATGTCTCAGGAAACTCAAACATGGGCTCTGTATCAAACTGGAGTGGTTGGATGGGGAGGGAGATGGGAGAGAGGTTCAAAACAGAGGGGATATATGTATACCTATGGCTGATTCATTTTGAGGTTTGACAGAAAATAGAAAAATTATGTAAAGCATTTATTGTTCAATAATAAATAGATAAATTATATATATATATGTATATGTATACATCAATCAATGGGATGGGATACATCATAATAACAAATTGAAAGATAAAAAACATATTATCATGTCAATAGATGCAGAGAAAGTTTTTGATAAGATCCAACACAGATTTATGATAAAAACTCTCCAGAAAGGACACCTAGAAGGAACACACTTCAGCATAATAAAGATTACAGATGACAAACCCACAGTAAATACTATTCTCAATGGTGTAAAATTAAAAGCATTTCCTCTAATATCATTAGCAAGACAAGGGTGCCCACACTCACCATCATTATTTAATATAATTTTGGAGGTCCTAGCCACAAAAATCAGATAAGAAATTAAAATGAAAATATTCTAATAGGAAAAGAAGTAAACTGTCACAGCTTGCAGATGGTATGATATTATATATAGAACATCCTAAAGATGCCAAAGAAACTAGATCTAATCAATGAATATAGTAAAGTTTCAGGATACAAAATACACAGAAATTTCTTGCATTTCTACACACTAACAATTAAAAGTCAAAAAGAAAAATTAATGAATCAATCACACTCACCATTTCAACAAAAAGTGTAAAACACCTAGGAATCAACCTACCTGAGGAGACAAAAGACCTGTATGCAGAAAACTATAAGCTACAGATGAAAGAAATAAAAGATGACACCCAGATGGAGCGATATACCATGTGCTTGGATTGGTAGAATTAATAATATAAATATTAAATATTGCCCAAATAAATCTCCAGATTCAATGGAATCCTTATCAAATTACCAATGACATTTTTCACAGAACTAAAAGAAAACTTTTCTAAAATATATTTTTCAGCAACTATATGGCAATAAAATGGACAACTTGGAAGAAATGGACAAATTCTTGGAAAAGTTTCCAAACCTGAACCAGGACGAAATAGAAAATCTTAACAGACCCATCACAACCACGGAAATTGAAACTGTAATAAAAAATCTTCCAACAAACAAAAGTCCAGGACCAGATGCCTTAACAGGTGAACCCTACCAAAGATTTAGTGAAGAGGTTAAACCTATCCGGAGAAGGCAATGGCACCCCACTCCAGTATTCTTGTCTGGAAAATCCCATGGGCGGAGGAGCCTGGGGGGCTGCAGTCCATGGGGTTGCAAAGAGTCGGGCATGACTGAGTGATTTCTGGAGAAGGAAATGGCAACCCACTCCAGTGGTCTTGCCTGGAGAGTCCCAGGGACGGGGGAGCCTGGTGGGCTGCCATCTATGGGGTCGCACAGAGTCTGAAACGACTGGCGCGATTTAGCAGCAGCAGCAGCAACACCTATCCTACTCAAACTCTTTCAGATAATTGTAGAGGAAGCAAACTGCCTAATTCATTCTATGAGGCCACCATCACCCTAATACCAAAACCAAACAAAGATGACACAGAAAAGGAAAACTAAAGGCCAATATCACTGATGAACATAGATGCAAAAATCCTCAACAAAATTCTAGCAAATAGGACGCAACACAATATGAAAAAGATCATACACTATGACCAAGTGGGCTTTATCCAGGGATGCAAGGATTCTTCAATATTTGCAAAGCAAACAATGTGATACACCACACTAACAAATTGAATGATAAAAACCATATGATTATCTCAATAGATGTAGAGAAAGCCTTAGCAAGGCATGGCATGGCACTCTTATTATGTTATTGTCTGGTTCTCCCTTCAGATCTTTTAGCATTTGCATAGTATAGTTAATGACACATGATGAGTGCATATATATTTAAAAGAAATGAAAATAGGACATAAAGGAGAGGTGCACTCTCATGTTTCAGTTCAGTTCAGTTGCTCAGTCGTGTCCAACTTTTTGCGACCACATGAATCCCAGCACCCCAGTCTTCCCTGTCCATAATCAATTCTCAGAGTTCACTCAAACTCATGTCCATCGAGTCGGTGATGCCATCAAGCCATCTCATCCTCTGTCGTCCTCTACTCCTCTTGCCTTCAATCCCTTCCAGCATCAGGGTCTTTTTCAATGAGTCAACTCTTCACATGAGGTGGCCAAAGTACTGGAGTTTCAGCCTCAGCATCAGTCCTTCAAATGAACACCCAGGATCGATCTCCTTTAGGATGGACTGGTTGGATCTCCTTGCTGTCCAAGGGACTCTCAAGAGTCTTCTCCAACACCACATTACAAAAGCATCAATTCTTTGGTGCTCAGCTTTCTTCACAGTTCAAATCTCACATCCAAACATGACCACTGGAAAAACCATAGCCTTGACTAGACGAACCTGTGTTGGAAAAATAATGAATGTCTCTGCTTTGCAATACGCTATCTAGGTTGGTCATAACTTTCCTTCCAAGGAGTAAGCATCTTTTAATTTCATGGCTGCAGTCACCATCAGCAGTGATTCTGGAGCCGCCCAAAAATAAAGTCTGACACGGTTTCCACTGTTTCGCCATCTATTTCCCATGAAGTGGTGAGAACAGATGCCATGATCTTCGTTTTCTGAATGTTGAGCTTTAAGCCAACTTTTTCACTCTCCTCTTTCACTTTCATCAAGAGGCTTTTTAGTTCTTCTTCACTTTCTGCCATAAGGGTGGTGTCATCTGTATATCTGAGGTTATTGATATTTCTCCTGGCAATCTTGATTCCAGCTTGTGCTTCTTCCAGCCCAGCGTTTCTCATGATGTACTCTGCATATAAGTTTAATAAGCAGGGTGAAATATACAGCCTTGACGTACTCCTTTTCCTATTTGGAACAAGTCTGTTGTTCCATGTCCAGTTCTAACTGTTGCTTCGTGCCTGCATATAGGTTTCTCAAGAGGCAGGTCAGGTGGTCTGGTATTCACATCTCTTGAAAAATTTTCCACAGTTTATTGTGATCCACAGTCAAAGGCTTTGGCATAGTCAATAAAGCAGAAATAGATGTTTATCTGGAACTGTCTTGCTTTTTTGATGATCCAGTGGATGTTGGCAATTTGATCTCTGGTTCCTCTCCCTATTATAAAACCAGCTGGAACATCTGGGGGTTCATGATTCACACACTGCTGAAGCCTGGCTTGGAGAATTTTGAGCATTACTTTACTAGCGTGTGAGATGAGTGTGACTGTGTGGTAGTTTGAGCATTCTTTGGCATTGCCTTTCTTTGGGATTGAAATGAAAACTGATCTTTTCCAGTCCTGTGTCCACTGCTGAGTTTTCCAAATGTGTTGACATATTGAGTGTAGCACTTTCAAAACATCATCTTTCAGGATTTGAAATAGCTCAACTGGAATTTCATCACCTCCACTAGATTTGTTCATTATTATGCTTTCTAAGGCTCACTTGACTTCACATTCCAGGATATCTGGCTCTAGGTGAGTGATCAGACCATTGTGATTATCTGGGTAATGAAGATCTTTTTTGTACAGTTCTTCTGTATTTTCTTGCCATCTCTTTTTAATATCTTCTGCTTCTTTTAGGTCCATACCATTTCTGTCCTTTATCTAGCCCATCTTTGCATGAAATTTTCCCTTGGTATCTCTAATTTTCTTGAAGAGATCTCTAGTCTTTCCCATTCTGTTGCTTTCCTCTATTTCTTTGCATTGATTGCTGAGAAAGGCTTTCTTATCCCTCCTTGCTATTCTTTGGAATTCTGCATTCAGATGGTTATATGTTTCCTTTTCTCTTTTGCTTTTCACTTCTCTTCTTTTCACAGCTATTTGTAAGGCCTCCTCAGACAGCCATTTTGCATTTTTGCATTTCTATTCCATGGGTATGGTGTTGATTTATGTCCCCTGTTCAATGTCACAAACCTCTGTCCATAGTTCATCAGGCACTCTGTCTATCAGATATATTCCCTTTAACCTATTTCTCACTTCTACTGTACAATCATAAGGGATTTGATTTAGGTCATACCTGAATGATCTAGTGGTTTTCCCTACTTTCTCAACGTTAAGTCTGAGTTTGGCAATAAGGAGTTCATGATCTGAGGCACAGTCAGTTCCCAGTCTTGTTTTTGCTGACTGTATAGAGCTTCTCCAGTTTTGACTGCAAAGAATATAATCAATTTGATTTCAGTGTTGACCATCTGGTGATGTCCATGTGTAGAATCTTCTCTTGTGTTGTTGGAAGAGGGTGTTTGCTATGACCATTGTGTTCTCCTGGAAAAATTCTATTAGCCTTTGCCCTGCTTCATTCTATATTCCAAGGCCAAATTTGTCTGTTACTCCAGATGTTTCCTGACTTTCTACTTTTGCATTCTAGTCCCCTATAATGAAAAGGACATATTTATTTGGGTGTTAATTCTAAAAGGTCTTGTAGGTCTTCATAGAATCATTCAACTTCAGCTTCTTCAGTGTTACTGTTTGGGGCATAGGTTTGGATCACCATGATATTTAATGGTTTGCCTTGGAAATGAACAGAGATCATTCTGTCATTTTTGAGATTGCATCAATATTGCATTTTGGACTTTTCTGTTGACCATGATGGCTACTCCATTTCTTCTAATGAATTCTTGCCCACAGTAGTAGATATAATGGTCATCTGAGTTAAATTCACCCATTCCAGTCCATTTAAGTTTGCTGATTCCTAGAATGTTGACATTCACTCTTGCCATCTCCTGTTAGACCACTTCCAATTTGCCTTGATTCATGGACTTGACATTCTAGGTTCCTATGCAATATTGCTTTTTACAGCATTGGACCTTGCTTCTATCACCAATCATATCCACAACTAGGTATTGTTTTTGCTTTGGTGCCATCCCTTCATTCTTTCTGGAGTTATTTCTCCACTGATCTCCTGTAGCATATTGGGCACTTACTGACCTGGGGAGTTCCTCTTTCAGTATCCTATCATTTTGTCTTTTCATACCGTTCATGCTGTTCTCAAGGCAAGAATACTGAAGTGGTTTGCCATTCCTTTCTCCAGTGGACCACATACTGTCAGACCTCTCCACCATGACCCATCTGTCTTGGGTGGCCCCACAGGGCATGGCTTAATTTCACTGAGTTAGACAAGGCTGTTGTCCGTGTGATCAGATTGGCTACTTTTCTGTGATTATGGTTTCAGCGTGTCTGCCCTCTGATGCCTTCTAACAGCAGCTACCATCTACCATCTCATTTGGGTTTCTCTTACCTTGGACGTGGGGTATCTCTTCACTGCTGCTCCAGCAAAGTGCTGCTGCTGCTCCTTATCTTCAACAAGGTCGCCCCTCCTGACCTTGAACATGGAGTAACTCCTCTTGGTTTTCCTGTGCCTGCACAGCCGCCACTTACTTACATGAGTAAACTCTCATGTTTACTGCAACATTATTCACAATAGCCAAGATATGGAAACAACTTAAGTGTCCATAAACAGATGAATGGAAAAGATAATGGGATATTTCTGACTCTTTGCAACCCCCATGGTTTGATCTTCCCAACTCAGGGGTCAAACCCAGGTCTCTCGCATTGCAGGCAGATTTTTTACCATCTAAGCCACAAGTGAAGCTCAAGAATACTGGAGTGGGTAGCCCCTTCTCCAGCAATCTTACTGACCCAGGAATCGAACCGGGGTCTCCTGTGTTGGAGATGGATTCTTTACCAACTTAGCTATCAAGAAGCCCATATAAAAGCCCATAAAAAAGAAGGAAACCCTGTCATTTTCAATAACATAGATGTATCCAGAGGGCATTTTGCTACATGAAGTAAATCAGTCAGGAAAAGACAAATAGTGTATGATTTCACTTATATGTGGAATATACAACATCCAGTTCAGAAACAGATTAAATAATGGTTACCAGGAGCTAGAGTATGGGGGAAATGAGATTTTGGTCAAAGAGTACATACTCCAAACTTGTTGCTCAGTTGCTAAGCTGTGTCTGACTTTTTGCGACCCCATGGACTGCAGCAAATCAGGGTTACCTTTCCTTCACCAACTCCTGGATTCTGCTCAACTCATGTCTATTGAATTGGTGATTCCAGTTCCAATTAGAAGATGAATAATTTCTGGTTGTTTAATGCATTGTGATTATCGTTACCAATGTTGTATTATATACTTGAAAGTTTCTAAAAGAGGAAATCTTAAATTCTCCCACCACAAAAAAAAAAAAAAGATAATTATGTGACAAGATGAAGGTGTTAACTAACACAACTGTGACAATCATATTGCAATATATATGTACAATATGTTATCATACTGTACACCTTAATTTCACACAATATTATATGCCAATATATATTAATAAAACTGGAAATATGAAATAATTCCATTCACACAAAAATCTTCCAATGTATACGAGTATAGATCTTTTCACAAAACTCTTGCTATTAGCATTTATTTAATCTGATACCATAACCAGAAAATAATAACACAAAAATATACAAACCAGTATCCCTCATTATTTCAGACAGAGCAATTTTCAATAAAATAACGAACTGAATAGAGTAATGTGTAAAAAGATTGCACAGCATATCCATGGGTGATTTCAGGAATACAAAGATGGTTTAACATCTAAAAATACACTAGTGTAATACATCTATAGAATGAAAGACATGGTCCAAATGATCATCTAATAGATACGGAAGAAGAACTGGACAAAATCTGACACACCTTTATGTTCAAGTTGTTGATAATCTAGAAATATAAAGGAACTTCCTCAACCTGATGAACTGGATCTATGAAAAAAAAAGAAAAGAAAAGCACTAATCAAAAAAAGGGAAAAGTTTGGAAGTTCTAGATGTATATTTAACAGAAATGAAATTAGAGCATCAAAGAAATTTGCATTCTCAGATTACGATCACACTGTGTGGCTACAGACTGTGTTCCTCTAACTTCTGAATCAACAGATAGATGTATACTCTCACACCTTACCTTCCATATTTTTTAAAAAAAATTTTTACTTGGGGGATAATTGCCTTACAATATTGTGTTGGTTTCTGCTATACAACAACGTGAATGAGCCCTAAGTATGCATATGTCCCCTCTCTCTTGAACCTCCTTCCCACTGCCAAGCTCATCCTTCCCCACTAGGTTGTCATAAAGCACAGGGTTGAGCTCCTTCTGTTATACAACTTATCACTAGCTAGCTATTTGACTATCATAATGTATATATTTCAATACTACACTCTTAATCTGTCCCACCCTCTCCTTCCCCCACTGTGACCATAAATCTTATCTCTATTTTTTTCATCTCTATTGCTACATTGCAAATACATTCATCAGTAACATTTTTCTAGATTACTTCTATATAAGTTGATACATGATATTTGTTTTCTCTTTCTGACTTACTCCACTCTGTATAACAGGCTCTAGGTTCATCCACCTCTGTTCAAACCACTCAAATTCATTCATTTTTTGGTTGAGTAATATTCCATTGTATATACGTACCACAGCTTCTTTCTCCTTTCATCTGTTGATGGGCATCTAGGTTGCTTCTATGTCCTAGCTATTGTAAATACCTTGGTGATGAATATTGGGGTACATGTGTCTTTTTGAATTATAGTTTCCTCAGGTTGTACACACAATAGTGGAATTGCTGTGTCATATGATAGCTTTATTCCTAGTCTGAAAAAAAAAATACTCCATACTGTTCTCCATAATGACTATCAATTTACATTCCTACCAGTAATGCAAGACAGTTCCTTTTTCTCCACACCCTCTCCAACATTTATTGTTTAATGATGGCCATTTTGACTAGTGAGATGTGATACTTCATTGAAGTTTTGATTTGCATTTCTCTAATAAATGTGGAAATGGTATGGACCTAAGAGAAGAAGATATCAAAAAGAGGTGGCAAGAATACACAGAAGAACTGTACAAAAAAGATCTTCACGTCCCAGATAATCAAGATGGTGTGATCACTGACCTAGAGCCAGATATCCTGGAATGTGAAGTCAAGTGGGCCTTAGAAAGCATGACTGCGAACAAAGCTAGTGGAGATGATGGAATTCCAGTTGAGTTATTTCAAATCCTGAAAGATGATGCTGTGAAAGTGTTGCACTCAATATGCCAACAAATTTGGGAAACTCAGCAGTGGCCACAGGACTGGAAAAGGTCAATTTTCATTCTGATCCCAAAGAAAGGCAATGCCAAAGAATGTTCAAACTACTGCACTATTGCACTCATCTCACATGCTAGTAAAGTAATGCTTAAAATTCTCCAAGCCAGGCTTCAGCAATCCGTGAACCGTGAATTTTCTGATGTTCAAGCTGGTTTTACAATTATGTAAAGTTTAAAAATAAAATAAAATAAAAAAAAAGAAAAGGCAGAGGAACCAGAGATCAAATTGCCAACATCTGCTGGATCATGGAAAAGGCAAGAGAGTTCCAGAAAAATATCTATTTCTGCTTTTTGACTATGCCAAAGCTTTTGACTGTGTGGATCACAATAAACTGTGGGAAAATCTGAAAGAGATGGGAATACCAGACCACCTGACTGCCTCTTGAGAAACCTATATGCAGGTCAGGAAGCAACAGTTAGAACTGAACATGGAACAACAGACTGGTTCCAAATACGAAAAGGAGTACATCAAGGTTGTATATTGTCACCCTGCTTATTAAACTTATATGCAGAGTACATCATGAGAAACGCTGGGCTGGAAGAAGCACAAGCTGGAATCAAGATTGCCAGGAGAAATATCAATAACCTCAGATATGCAGATGACACCACCCTTAGGGCAGAAAGTGAAGAGGAACTAAAAAGCCTCTTGATGAAAGTGAAAGTGGAGAGTGAAAAAGTTGGCTTAAAGCTCAACATTCAGAAAATGAAGATCATGGCATCTGGTCCCATCACTTCATGGGAAATAGATGGGGAAACAGTGGAAACAGTGTCAGACTTTGTTTTTTTTTTGGGCTCCAGAATCACTGCAGATGGTGACTGCAGACATGAAATTAAAAGACACTTACTCCTTGGAAGGAAAGTTATGTCCAACCTAGATAGCATATTCAAAAGCTGAGACATAACTTTGCCAACAAAGGTCCGTCTAGTCAAGGCTATGGTTTTTCCTGTGGTCATGTATGGATGTGAGAGTTGGACTGTGAAGAAAGCTGAACGCCAAAGAATTGATGATTTTGAACTGTGGTGTTGGAGAAGACTCTTGAGAGTCCCTTGGACTGCAAGGAGATCCAACCAGTCCATTCTAAAGGAGATCAGTCCTGGGTGCTCTTTGGAAGGACTGTTGCTAAAGCTGAAACTCTAATATTTTGACCATCTCATGCGAAGTGTTGACTCATTGGAAAAGACTCTGATGCTGGGAGGGATTGGGGGCAGGAGGAGAAGGGGACGACAGAGGATGAGATGGCTGGATGGCATCACCAACTCGATGGACATGAGTTTGGGTGAACTCCGAGAGTTGGTGATGGACAGGGAGGCCTGGTGTGCTGTGATTCATGGGGTGGCAATGAGTCGGACAAGACTGAGTGACTGAACTGAACTAAACTGAAAGTAATTATTGGCATATTTTTTTTCCTATTGGCATTTTCTTAATTGTTTTGAGTTTGTTTTTGTAGGTCTTTTACTTCTCTTGTTTTTCCTGCCTATATAGGTCCCTTTAACATTTGTTGTAAAGTTCGTTTGATGATATTAAATTCTTTTAACTTCTGCTTTCCTGTAAAGCTTTTGATTTCTCCATCAATTTTGAATAAAATCCTTTCTGGGTAGAGTAATCTTGGTTGTAGCTTTTTTTTTTTTTTTCTTTCAGTACTTTAAATGTGTCCTACCGTACCTTGCTGGCCTGCAGAGTTTCTGCTGAAAGATCAGCTGTTGATCATATAGGGTTTCCCTTGTATGTTACTTGTTCCTTTTCCCTTACTGATTTTAACATTTTTCCTTTGTGTTTAATCTCTGTTAGCTTGACTAGTATGTGTCCTGACATGTTTCTCCTTGAGTTTGCCCTATATGGGACTCTCTGTGTTCTTTGACCTGCTTGATTATTTCCTTGTCCATGTTGGGGGAGTTCTTGACTATAATCTTTTTAAAAATTATCTGACTTTTTCTTTTTCTCTTTTTCCTCTGGGACCTCTATAATTCAAAGGTTAGTACATTTAATATTGTCCCAGAGGTCTCTGAAGCTGTCTTCAGTTGATTCATTACTTTTTCCTCTAGTCGGCTCTTCAGCAGTAATTTCCAACATCTGTCTTTCAGCTCATTTGTCCATTTGTTGCCTGAATTATTCTATTAGTTCCTTCTAGACTATTTTCAATTTCAATAAATGTGTTATTCATCACTGTTTGTTTATTCTCTTTATAGGTCCTTGTTAATTGTGTTAATTGATCCTTCCATTTTCTCCATTCTATTTTTGAGATTTTCAACATCTTTACAGTCATTACATTTTTTTTTTTTTTTTTCTGGTGGTTTGCCTGTTTCCTCTTCATTTCTTTGGTCTTGTAAGTTCAGTTTCTACCTTGTTCCTTCATTTGCAGTATATTTTTTGTCTTCTTTTTTTCCCCCTAAACTGTTTCATTTGAGGCCTCTTTTCCCAGACTTTAGGGTCCTATCTTCTTCCTTTTTGTTTCTGTCCTCAGTGGGTAAGGTTGGTGCAGTGGTTTGTGCTGGTTTCATGTTGGGGGTGAATTGTGACTGCATTCTAGTATGAGGAGGTAACTTTAGGTTTTTCTTTCTGATGGGCAAGACTATGTGTTGCTGTTGTTGTTCAGCCACTCAGTCTTGTCCAACTCTTTGTGACCCCATGCACTGCAGCACATTAGGCTTTCCTGTCCTTCACCATCTCGCAGAGTTTGCTCAAACTCATATCCATTGAATCAGGGATGCCATCCAACAATCACATCCTTTGTTGTCCCCTTATTTTCCTGTCTTCAATCTTTCCCAGCATTAAGATCTTTGCCAATGAGTTGGCTTTTTACATCAGGTGCCAAAGTATTGGAGCTTCAGCATCAGTCCTTCCAATTAATATTCAGGCTTGATTTCCTTGAGGATTGACTGGTGTGATCTCTTTGCTGTCCAAGAGACTCTCAAGAGTCTCCTCCAGCACCACAATTCAAAGACATCAGTGCATCAGTGCTCCAATTTTTTTTTTTTTTTTATTGTTAGCTCTCACATTCATACATGACTACTGGAAAAACTATAGCTTTGACTATACTGACCTTTGCAGGCAAAGTAATGTCCCTGCTTTTTAATATGCTATCTAGATTTGTCATTGTTCTTCATTCAAGGAATAAGTGTCATTTAATTTCATGGCTTCAGTCACCACCCACAGTGATTTTGGAGACCAAGAAAATAAAGTCTGTCTCTGTTGGATGCTATATGATCTTTGTTTTTTGAATTCTTTATTTTAAACCAGCTTTTTCACTCTCCTCTTTCACCTTCATCAAGAGGCTCTTTAATTCCTCTTCACTTTCTGCCACAAGGGTGGTATCATCTGTATATCTGAGGTTATTAATATTTCTTCCAGTAACCTTGATTCCAGCTTGTGCTTCATCAGCCCATCATTTCACATTATATACTCTGCATGTAAGTTAAATAAGCAGGCTGTCAATATACAGCCTTGATGTACTCTTTTCCCAATATTGAATCAATCCATTGTTCCATGTCCATTTCTAACTGTTGCTTTTTGACCTGCATACAGGTTTTGCATGAAGCAGGGGAGGTGGTCTAACATTTCCATCTCTTTAAGAATTTTCCACAGTTTGTGGTGACACAGTCAAAGGCTTTCACATAGGCAATGAAGCAGAAATAGATGTTTTTAATGTAGTCAATAAAGCAAAATTTGATTTTTTTAAAAAATTTTCTAGCTGTTTCTATTACCTAACAGATGTTGGCAACTTGATCTCTTATTCCGCTGCCTTTTCTAAATCCAAGTTGTACATCTGGAAGATCACAGTTCACATACTGTTGAATCCTAGCTTGAAGGATTTTTAGTGTTATTTTGTTGGCATGTGAAATGAGTGCAATTGTGTGGTAGTTTGAGCATTCCTTGGCATTTCTCTTCTTTCAGGTTGGAATGAAAACTGACCTTTTCTAGTCCTAGGCCACTGCTGAGTTTTCCATATTTGCTGACCTATTGAGTGCAGCACTTTAACATCATTATCTTTTTGGATTTGAAATAGCTCAGCTGGAATTCCATCACCTCCACTACCTTTGTTCATAGTGATGCTTCCTAAGGCCCACTTGGCTTCACACTCCATGATGTTTGTCTCTAGGTGAGTGATCATGCCATCATGATTATCCAGGCCATTGAGTTCTTTTTTATAGTTCTTCTGTGTACTCTCGCCAGAAGGTGTGTGAGATGGTATCTTGGAGTGTGTCATTATCCTGTCTGCTGATGAGTAGCTTTGTGTTTTTGTCTTGCTTGTAGTTTGGGTGAGGTGTTCTTCAGTGGGTGTTGTCAGCAGCTTGGTGATACCAAGTGATCCCAGGCTTTGTATACAGGTGTAGGCCTTCGTGGGGTTTTTCACTAACTAATGCTCCCTGAGATTAGGCGTTTTTTGGCAGTCTAGAATCCTGATCTCATCACTCCCAGGTGAATGGCTCAGGCCTGACCCCTGGTCAGGAGATCAAGACTCCACCAGCCATTTGTTATGGGACTACAGGGGATTAAAACAAACATACCAAGCCAAAAAATAACAACACTACAAGAAACAAAAGACAAACCCTGACAAATTGTAAATACAAGATCAGATAGATAATTACAGAAACAATGGGACATATACACAAACTTACACACACACAAATATAACCAAAATATTCCAAACAAAAGAAAGTACAAGAGATTGACTTGTTGAGCAAAGCAAACCAAAAATGATATTGACCAATTAAAAACAGAGGTAAGTAAAATTTAAACCAGAAGTCTGAGCCAAAGCAGAGTGCCAACTGGGAAATAAAGCAAAGAAAAAAAAAAACAAAAAACAAAAATAGAAAACATAGTGAAAAAATAAAGGGCAAAATAAAATAATAAGAAGAAAAGAAGAGAAAGCAAAAAGAAAAAAAATAAAGAAGAGAAGAAAAAAGGGAAAAATAGAAAAGTTAAATAGAAGTTTGTAAAAAAGATTTACATATATTGAGGAATAACTACATCAGGAAAAGAACAATAAGAAAAACAGTAAAACAGACAAAATCTTCCAGCAAACAAAAGCCCAGGTCCAGATGTCTTCACAGCTGAATTCTACCAAAAATTTGGAGAAGAGCTAACACCTATCCTACTCAAACTCTTCCAGAAAATTGAAGAGGAGGGTATATTTCCAAACTCATTCTATGAGGCCATCATCACCCTAATACCAAAACCTGACAAAGATGCCACACAAAAAAGAAAACTACAGTCCAATATCACTGATGAACAGAGATACAAATATACTTAACAAAATTCTAGCAATCAGAATCCAACAACACATTAGAAAGATCATACACCATGACCAAGTGGGCTTTATCCCAGGGATGCAAGGATTCTTCAATATCTGCAAATCAATCAGTGTAATACACCACATTAACAAATTGAAAACTAAAAGCCATATGATTATCTCAATAGATGCAGAGAAAGACTTTGGCAAAATTCAACATCCATTTATGATAAAAACTCTCCCGAAAGCAGGAATAGAAGGAACATACCTCAACATAATTAAAGCTATATATGACAAATCCACAGCAAACATTATCCTCAATGGTGAAAAATTGAAAGCATTTCCCCTAAAGTCAGGAATAAGACAAGGGTGCCCACTTTCACCACGACAATTCAACATAGTTTTGGAAGTTTTGGCCACAGCAATCAGAGCAGAAAAAGAAATAAAAGGAATCCAAATTGGAAAAGAAGAAGTAAAACTCTCACTGTTTGCAGATGACATGATCCTCTACATAGAAAACCCTAAAGACTCCACCAGAAAATTACTAGAGGTAATCAATGAATATAGTAAAGTTGCAAGGATATAAAATCAACACACAGAAATCCCTTGCATTCCTATACACTAATAATAAGGAAATAGAGAAATTAAGGAAACAATTCAATTCACCATTGCAAGGAAAAGAATAAAAAACTTAGGAATATATCTATCTAAAGAAACTAAAGACCTATATATGGAAAACTATAAAACACTGGTGAAAGAAATCAAAGAGGACACTAATAGATGGGGAAATATACCATGTTCATGAATTGGAAAAATCAATTTAGTGAAAATGAATATACTACCCAAAGCAATCTATAGATTCAATGCAATCCCTATCAAGCTACCAACGGTATTTTTCACAGAGCTAGAACAAATAATTGCACAATTTGGATGGAAATACAAAAAAACATTGAATGGCCAAAGCAATCTTGAGAAAGAAGAATGGAACGGGAGGAATCAACCTGCCTGACTTCAGGCTCTACTACAAAGCCACAGTCATCAAGACAGTATGGTACTGGCACAAAGACAGAAATATAGACTAATGGAACAGAATAGAAAGTCCAGAGATAAACCCATGTACCTATGTACACCATATCTTTCACAAACGAGGCAAGAATATACAATGGAGAAAAGACAATCTCTTTAGCAAGTGGTACTGGGAAAACTGGTCAATCACTTTTAAAAGAATGAAACTAGGACACTTTCTAACACCATATACCAAAATAAATTCAAAATGGATTAAAAATCTAAATGTAATACTAGAAACTATAAAACTCTTAGAGGAGAACATAGGCAAAACAGTCTCTGACATAAATCACAGCAGGATCCTCTATGACACACCTCCCAGAATATTGGAAATAAAAGCAAAAATAAACAAATGGAACCTAGTTCAAATTAAAAGCTTCTGCACCACAAAGGAAACTATAAGGAAGGTGAAAAGACAACCTTCAGAATGGGAGAAAATAAGAGCAAATGAAGCAACTGACAAACAACTAAACTCAAAAATATACAAGCAACTCCTACACCTCAATTCCAGAAAAATAAACGACCCAGTCAAAAAATGGGCCAAAGAACTAAATAGACATTTCTCCAAAGAAGACATACAGATGGCTAACAAACACATGAAAAGATGCTCAGCACTACTCATTATCAGAGAAATGCAAATCAAAACCACAACGAGGTACCATTTCATGCCAGTCAGAATGGCTACAATCCAAAAGTCTACAAGCAATAAATGCTGGAGAGGGTGTGGAGAAAAGGGAACCCTCTTACACTGTTGGTGGGAATGCAAACTAGTACATCCACTCTGGACAGGAGTGTGGAGATTCCTTAAAAAACTGGAAATAGAACTTTCTTATGACCCAGCAATCCCACTGCTGGGCATACACACTGAGGAAACCAGAAGGGAAAGAGACACGTGTACCCCAATGTTCATTGCTGCTGCTAAGTCGATTTAGTCATGTCCGACTCTATGAGACCCCATAGACGGCAGCCCACCAGGCTCCCCCGTCCCTAGGATTCTCCAGGCAAGAACACTGGAGTGGGTTGCTATTTCCTTTTCCAATGCATGAAAGTGAAAAGTCAAAGTGAAGTCTCTCAGTCGTCTCTGACTCTTTGTGACCCCATGGACTGCAGCCTAACAGGCTCCTCCGTCCATAGGATTTTCCAGGCAAGAGTACTGGAGTGGGGTGCATTCGCCTTCTCTAATGTTCATCACAGCACTGTTTATAATACCCAGAACATGGAAGCAACCTAGATGTCCTTCAGCAGATGAATGGATAAGAAAGCTGTGGTACATATATACAATGGAATCAGTTCTAATGAGGTGGATGAAACTGGAGCCTATTATACAGAGTGAAGTAAGCCAGAAAAAAAAAAAAAATTCCAATACATTATACTAACACATATACATGGAATTGAGAAAGATGATAATGATAACCCTATATGAGAGACAGCAAAAGAGACACAGATGTATAGATCAGTCTTTTGAACTCTATGGGAGAGGGAGAGGGTGGGACGATTTGGGGGAATGGCACTGAAACATGTATAATATCATATAAGAAACGAATTGCCAATCCAGGTTCAATACAGGATGCTTGGGGCTGGTGCAATGGGATGACTCGGAGGCATGGTATGGGGATGGAGGTGGGTTCAGGATGGGGAACATGTGTATGCCCATGGCAGATTCATGTTGATGTATGGCAAAACCAATACAATATTGTAAAATAATTAACCTCCAATTAAAATAAATAAATTTTTATTAAAAAAGGAAAAAACAGAAAGTTATATACATTTAAAAGCTAGGATATATGTATATGTATAGCTAATTCACTTTGCTATAATGTGAAACTAACACAACATCATAAATCAACTATACTCTGGTAAAATTATAAAAATGAAATTAAAAAAAAACATTTAAAAAAAAGAATCTATGAAATAAACTAAAGTGTAATGAGTAATACCTCTATTTAAGTATCTCTCCCTCTTCCTTACTCATAAAATTTTTCTTTGCCATCATTATTACCTCATGTGCCTCTACATCTTTGTACTCATGGGAAGTCTCTAGTCTATTGTTTCCAAGGTAGGTTCTGAAATCAGACATCTCTGCTTTGGAATTTGGCTGCATCATTTGCTAGATATTACCTTTGGACAAGTGCATCACTTTGCCTTAGTTTCATCATCTGTAATGTGTCAATATCTGTATTGTAGAGTTTCTGTGTGATAATACTTGTAAAACACTAAGAAAGATGTCTAGTGTATAGAAAGTGTTCAATAAATATTAGTTATTATTATAATTATTCTTCAAAGTTTTTGTTTCCACACATTCCTTAAATCTGTTCACAACTATTTATAGCTCTGAGTTGCAACTTAAAATTCTTCACACTCTTCAAACGCAATTATATTTAAATATCCCCAATATAAGTTCTATTATTTGGTTTCTCCAGTACCCTCTTGTAGTATGAATACTTTTTGCACTATGACTACTCTATTGTTGTTCTTTAGTCATTGAATCCTATCTCTTTGTGAACTCGTGGACTGCAGCATGCCAAGCCTCACTGTCCTACAATATCTCTTGCAGTTTGCTCAAATTCATGTCCACTGAATTTGAGTCATTGAGTCCCATCTGACTCTTTGTGAACTCATGGACTGCAGCACACCAGGCTGCTCTGTCCTACACTATCTCCTGGAGTTTGCTCAAATTTATGTCCATTGAGTTGGTGAAACTATCTACCCATTTCATTCTCTGCCACCCCCTTCTCCTTTGCCCTTCAGTCTTTCCCAGCATTAGGGTATTTTCCAATGGGTCAGCTCCATGAAACAAGTGGCCAAAGTATTGAAGTTTCAGCTTCATCATCAGTCCTTTCAATAAATACTTAGGGTTCATTTCTTTTTGGATTGACTGGTTTGATCTTCTTGCTGTCCAAGAAGCTTTCAAGGGTATTCTCCAGCACCACAATTCAGCCTTTTTATGGTTCAACTCTCACATCTGTACATGACTACTGCAAAAACCATAGCTTTGATTATACCGAATTTTGTCTGTAAAGTGATGTCTCTGCTTTTTAATACTCTGTCTAGGTTTGTCTAGATTTCCTTCTAAGAAGCAAGCATATTTTAATTCTGTAGCTGCAGTCACTGTCTGCAGTGATTTTGGAGTCCAAGAAAATAAACTCTGACACTGTTTCCACGTTTCCCCCTTTTACTTGCCATGAAGTGGTGAGACTGGATGTCATGATCTTAGTTTCTTGGATGTTGAGTTTCAAGCCACCTTTCTCACTCTCTTTCACCCTCATCAAGAGCCTTCTTAACTCCTCTTCACTTTCTGCCATTAGAGTGCTATCATCTACATATTTGAGGTTTTTGATATTTCTCCCAGGAATCTTCATTCCTGGGAGATTCATCCAATTCATTATTTTGCCTGATGTACTCTGCATAGAAGTTAAATAAGCAGGGTGATGATATACATCACTGTGGTACTTCTTTTTCAATTTTGAACCAGTCAGTTCTTCCATGTACAGTTCTAATTGCTGCTTCTTGACCTGCATTCAGGTTTCTCAGGAGACAGATAAGGTGGCATGGTATTACTATCTTTGTAAGAATTTTCCACATTTTGGTTTTATTCACACAAAGGCTTTATCATAGTCAATGAAGCAGAAGTACATTATTTTCTGGAACACCCTTGCTTTCTCCATGATACAACGAATGTTGGTAATTTGATCTCTGGTCCCTCTGTTTCTTCAAAATTCAGCTTGTATATTTGTAAGTTCTTGGTTCACATACTACTGAAGCCTACATTGAAAGATTTTCTGCATAACCTTGCTAGCATGTGAAATGAGCACAATTGTATGGAAGTTTGAACATTTTTTGCATTGCCTTCTTTGGGACTGGAATGAAAACTGGCCTTTTCCAGACCTGTGGTCACTGCTGACTTTTCCAGATTTGCTAATATATTGGGTGCAGCACTTTAACAGCGTCAATTTTAAGATTTGAAATAGCTTAGCTGGAATCTCATCACATTCACTAGCTTTGCTTGTAGCAATGCTTCCTAAGGCCAACTTGACTTCACACTGCAAGATGTTCAGCTCTAGCTGAGTGACCAAACCATCATGTTTATTCAGGTCATTAAGACCTTACCTGTATAGTTCTTCTGTGTATTCTTGTCACCTCTTCTTAATCTCTTCTGCTTCTGTTAGGTCCTTACCATTTCTGTCCTTTATCATGCCCATCCTCGCATAAAATATTCTCTTGGTATCTCCAATTTTCTAGAAGTTATCTCTAGTCTTTCCCATTCGTTATCTGTTCTCTGGAACTCTATATTCAGTTGGGTAAATCTTTCCCTTTCTCACTTGCCTTTCACTTCTCTTTTTTCCTCAGCTATTGGTAGACTATTCAGACAAACACTTTGCCTTCTTGTATTTCTTTTTCTTTGGGATGGTTTTGGTCATTGCCGCCTATACAAAGTTAAAAACTTCGGTCTGTAGTTCTTCTTCAGGCACTCTGTCCACCTAATCTAATCCCTTGAATCTACTCATTGTCTCCATGGTAAAATCATAAGGGATTTGATTTAGGTCATACCTGAATGGCCCTTGGGCTGCAAAGGAAATCAAACTAGTCAATCCTAAAAGAAATCAGTCCTGAATTATCATTGGAAGGACTGATGCTGAAGTTGAAGCTCCAATACTTTGGCCACCTGATGTGAAGAACTGACTGATTGGAAAAAACCCTGATGCTGGGAAAGATTGAAAGTAGGAGGGGAAGGGATGATAGAGGATGAAATGGTTATATGGCATCACCAACTCAATAGATATGAGTTTGAGCAAGATCCAGGGGTTAGTGATGGACAAGGAAGCCTTGTGTGCTGCAGTTCATGGGGTCCCAAAGAGTTAGACATGACTGAGCCATTGAACTGAACTGAATTGCCTAGTGGTTTTCCCTATTTTCCTAAGTTTAAGCCTGAATAATGAGTTCGTTATCCAAGACAGTCAGTTCATAGTTTTCTTTTTACTCACTGTATAGGGCTTCTCCATCTTTGGCTGCAAAGAACATAATCAAATTTCACTATCGACCATCTGATGATGGCCATGTGTAGAGTCGTTCTTGGGTTGTTGGAAAAGGATGTTTAGTATGACTAGAGGTTTTTTTGTTTTGTTTGTTTGTTTGTTTTTGTTTGTTTTTACAAAACTCAGTTAGCCTTTCTCCTGCTTAATTTTGCATTCCAGGGCCAACCTTGCCTTTTCTTCCAGGTATCTCTTGACTTTCTACTTTTCCATTCAGATCCTCTTTGATGAAAACGGTATCCTTTTTTGGTGTTAGTTCTAGAAAGTCTTGTAGTTTTTCATAGAACCAGTCAACTCCAGCTTCTTTGGTATCCATGGTTGTTGCATTTACTGTCATGTCGAATGGTTTGCTTTAAAAACAAACCGAGATTATTCTATTGTTTTTGAGATTGTCCCCAAGTTCTGCAATTTCAGACTCTTGCTGACTATGAGGGCTTATCCATTTCTTCTAAGGGATTTTGGCCCTAAGCAGTAGATAAAATGTGCATTTGAATTAAATTTGCCTATTCCTGTCCATTTTAGTTCACTGATTATTAAAATGTCAACATTCAATCTTGTCATCTCCTGACTGACCATGTCCAATTCATGAACCTAACATTCCAGTTCCCTAGGCAATATTATTCTTACAGCATCGTACTTACTTGCACCACCAGACATATCCACAGGTGAACATCATTTACAATTTTGCCCAGTTGTACATTCTTTCTGAAACTATTCCTAATTGCCTTTACTGTTCCCCAGTAGCATATTGGACACCTTCTGACAGCATGCTCATCTTCCACTGTCATACATTTTTGCCTTTTCATACTGTCCATGGGGTTCTCCAGGAAAGAATACTGGAGTAGATTGTCATTTCCTCCCCCAGTGAAACACATTTTGTCAGAAATATTCACTATGACTCGTTCATTTTGGGTGGACTTTCACACAATAGCTAACATCTTCACTGAGTTAGACAAAAGCCTTTGTCATGAGAAGACAGTGGTACAAGATAGGGAGGACAGTAAAGTCCAAATAGTGATACAGAAGAGGTAGGAAGAAAGTAAGACTTTCATGATTTTTCTCACAATATTTATAGTGAAATAGAGTATGAATACTTATTTCATACTCTGTTGCACTATGAATATTATGAGAAAAAAATGTTAAAGGTCTTATTTTCTTTCTACCTGGGCTTTGCTGTCCTCACTATCTGTAATGGACACTCTCTCCTCATCATTTCTCCAAATCTTCATCCAAATATTTAACTTCCACAAAAATGCCTTCCCTGCACATGCTAACTCACACCAATATTTCATTTCACTAGCACATATTTCTGTCTGTATCGATCACTTGTCAATTATTTACTGCTTTATGCTCCATATTGCTGACTCCCTTGGTGGCTCAGAAGGTAAAGAATCTGCCTGCAATGCAAGAAACCCAGGTTAGATGCCTGGGTTGGGAAGATCCCCTGCATAAGGGCATGGCAATCCACTCCAGTATCCTTGCCTGGAGAATCCCATGAACAGGAGGAACCTGGCGGGCTACAGTCCATGGGGTTGCAAAGAATCAGGCACGACTGATCACTAACAATTTTATGCTTCATATAACCCACACTATAAAAATACTCCTCAAAAATAGTTAAGTAGAGGACTTCTCTAGGTACATACATTTAAGAATCAGTTCAGTTCAGTTCAGTCACTCAGTCGTGTCCGACTCTTTGCAGAAGAAACAGAGATCAAATTGCCAACATTCGTTGGATCATCAAGAGAGAAGAGAGTTCCAGAAAAAACTACTTCTGCTTATTGACTATGTCAAAGCCTTTGTGTGGATCACAACAAACAGTGGAAAATTCTTCAAGAGATGGGAATACCAAACCACCTGGCGTGCCTCCTGAGAAATCTATATTCAGGTCAAGAAGCAACAGTTAGAAGCAGATATGGAAAAACAGACTTGTGCTAAATTGGGAAAGGAGTAGATCAAGGCTGTATATTGTCACCCTGTTTATTTAATTTATATGCAGAATACATCATGTGAAATGCTTGGCTGGGTGAAGTACAAGCTGGAATCAAGACTGCCAGGAAAAATATCAATAACCTCAGATATGCAGATGACACCATCCTTAAGGCAGAAGGGGAAGCAGAACTAAAGAGCCTCTTGATGAAAGTGAAAGAGGAGAGTGAAAATGTTGGCTTAAAAGTCAACATTCAGAAAACTAAGATCATGGCATCTGGTCCCATAACTTCATGGCAAATAGATGGGGAAACAATGGAAACAGTGAGAGACTATTTTCTTGGGTTTCAAAATCACTGAAGATTGGTATTGCAGCCATGAAATTAAAAGGCACTTGCTCCTTGGGAGAAAAGCTATGACCAAACTAGACAGCATATTAAAACAGCAGTGGCATTTCTTTGCTGACAAAATTCCATCTAGTCAAAGCTATGATTTTTACAGTAGTCATGTATAGACCTGAGATTTGGACTATAAAGACAGCTGAGCACCAAAAAGTTGATGCTTTTGAACTGTGGTGTTGGAGAAGACTCTTGAGAATCCCTTGGACTGCAAGTTCAAACTAGTCAATCCTGATGGAAATCAGTCCTGAGTATTCATTGGAAGGACTGATGCTGAAGCTGAAACTCCAATATTTTGTCCACCTGATGTGAAGAACTGACTTATTGGAGGAGTCCCTGATTCTGGGAAAGATTTAAGGCAGGAGGAGAAGAGAACAACATGGACAAAATTGTTGTATGGCACCACCAACTTGATGGACATGAGTTTGAGCAACTCCGGTAGCTGGTGATGGACAGGGAAGCCTGGCTTGGTGCAGTCCATGGAGTCACAAAGAGTTGGATATGACTGAGTGACTGAAGTGACTGATCAAAGGATGCTCAGATATCAAGTAATACTAATGGAAAATCCAGGACTGGCTATATCTCCTTGTGAAGTTGTTTACCCAGTTCTCCTGCAACCCCCTAAATGCTCTTTCCCCTTTCTTTCTTGCCTAGAAACTTTAGACAATTGGACAAACCCTGAGAAGCATTTTCATAAGATACTCTGACCAATCCTGAGGAAATTTTGTGTACTGATGGGAGTAGTTTTGTCTTAGATGGGAAAAGGAGAGCAGGATATGCTGCTGCTGCTGCTAAGTCGCCTCAGTCATGTCTGACTCTGTGCGACCCCATAGACAGCAGCCAACCAGGCTCCCCTGTCCCTGGGATTCTCCAGGCAAGAGTACTGGAGTGGGTTGCCATTGCCTTCTCCAATGCATGAAAGTGAAAAAATAAAGTGAAATCACTCAGTCGTGTCTGACTCCTAGCGACCCCATGGACTGTAGCCCACCAGGCCCCTCCGTCCATGGGAATTTCCATGCAAGAGTACTGGAGTGGGTTGCCATTGCCTTCTCCAGCAGGATATGCTGTAGTCTCCAATTGCAAGACCATGGAGGCTTAACTTTTACCACAAGAAACTTCAGCCTAGTTGGCTTAATTTTAAGCCCTGACTCAAGCTTTAGAGCTATGAAAAGGAAATGAGTAGCTATTTATACTGACTCCAAGTATGCCATTCTTGTACTACATGTACAGGTTTCTATTTGGAAAGAAAGGGGCCAGCTAACCACCTGAGGGTCCTCAATTAAATATGATGACCAAATCCTCTGGTTCCTTGAAGCAGTCCATTTGCCTGCAGAGCTTTCAGTCTCCCACTGCAGGGGACAGCAAAAAGCAAGTACAGAGGTGTCACAAGAGAACCAAGCTGCCGATCAGACAGCTCAGAGAGCCGCATTACAGAGCTGTGGCCTAATAGAGGTTGCCAGCCTAGTTCCACAGGCTGCCTTGCCAGAAGCTCCTTTATACACCAAAACGGTACTCTTAAAGCAAAGAGTGAGGGCTTTCAACAAGATCGTGTAGGGTGGTTCCAAAAGTAGGGATTCTGCTTTCTGCCCAGTATTAGGGAAATTAAATAGTCTTGGTTAGGCTTCAAAGACAAAGCAGAACAGGCCTCTGACCTTGCTTTTAACCTACCCAGACACTTCCCTGACTGTGAGTGTAAGCCTTGAAGCACCATAGATAAGAAAGGACAAATCTTGAGACTGTTGAACCCCTGGAGAGAGTCTGGCCCACCAGGCCACAGGCTTAACAATATTCCAAATTTCAAAAGACCAAGCAAACAGCATTAACATGAAATCAGAGCTGCAGTTTGCTCACAGATGGATGATGATACCAGTTTGCATCCTGGGATTATAAACAGGAACACTGAACTGCAATTTTTGAAGTCTCACCCAAGAAGCAGACACACCGACTGGGAACTTTTCCCAACTGGGACTTCAAATGTGCTGTGTCATTGGACTTGCCAGCTCTGTTTGAGTCTTGATGTTTTTCAAAACCCAACGTGGTGATGTCCACTGTTTCTATTTCTCATTTTTTTTTTAATGCTAGTATATTCAAAGTAAGCTAGATATTGGTCTAATAAATATTGATAATATTTATTTGTATATAACAAGTGAATTATTTTGTTTAAAAATCCTTTGAATCTGAGATGAAAGTGGAAACTTTGGCAAAACAATAATTGGCACTGTGAGCTGGACTTGTGAGACAAAATTCTACTCTTTAAGAAGAAAGAGATTAAGGTTGATGAATTTTTTATTCCCAGATGGGAATACTCACCTTATTGCTCATTAGCTAATGAATGTGACACATTCACTGGATCGTGTGAGAATTGGAAACTTAAAGTGGGGCAAACATTTCAAAGTTATTGAATGTGGCTCATGCTGATTGAGAAAGGATAAGAATATGCCACACTGGGTGAGAGGCTGGATCCTCCTCTCTGCCTACTGGAAAGTACATGAAGCTAAGTTAAAATTGTCTGAAGAGAAGTTATAATTAGAAAAAGAATTATGTGATTTGTGAGGATGATTACCCATGTTACAATGTCAAAATTACATTTTAGCTGATCAAATCTTCACTTTGTTAGTTGGCTCTCCTTTGAGCTGGCTTGCTGTTCTAAAAGTGTCTTCTATTCTAATAAACTTTATTCTCCTCATATTCTGAATCATGTCTGAAAATTATTTTCAAACCCATGTATGTACCACAGAATTTTTTGGTAGCCTGTATAGGGACTCAGAGTTTCTTCCTCCATCTTCTCGCCTCTCCTTTCTCATAGGGACCCTCTGCAAACAGGCAAGTGGCTATGGAAGCAAAGGGGAACTCTGGCAAGAGTTACCCTCTTGTATGTTCCAAAGACCTCATCACCCACTGCGCCCCAGTAGTTGCCACCCAAATGGATGAGGGTCTCTTTGACTCCTTTTCAATTGAAGACTAGGCCAAACAATATTACATGGGAACGGATCAGGCATTTCAAAACCATTAGGCTTGGGGCTGGTGTGCTGGGACGACCCAGAGGGATGGTATGGGGAGGGAGGAGGGAGGAGGGTTCAGGATGGGGAACACGTGTGTACCTGTGGCGGATTCATGTTGATATATGGCAAAACCAATACAATATTGTAAAGTTAAAAAAATTAAAAAAAAATAGAAATGTTAAAAAAAAAAAAATTAGGCTGTCTGTCAAATGAAGACACCCATGAGAGGATAAGTGGGTCATGAATGGATCAGGCCATAAAGGCATCCACCTCCAGTAAGACAACTTCTGTGTTCTATGTCAGGCTCATAGTGTTTGAAGCAAAACATAGAGCCCATCATCCCCTGGCCTCCTTGATAGGATTGTGAGATGGATTCCTCAGCCTGTCTTCCCTGTCACTTTCACTTCTTTCCCTTTTGGTCTGTATTGATTTACAGGAGCCTAAGTGTTGCCTTTGAGCTATCCTGAAATGGGAATCCAAGTCCTTGTTCACAGAGCCAAAGAATGAACTTCACAAACACAAAAACAGTCACAGTAGCAAGTGAATAGGATTTATTTTAGAGAAAAGAAAAGTACAAAGCTCTCATCATAGATACTGAGAGAGAGTAAAGTGTCTCCAAAAAGGTGGACTTACAGCAGGTTTTTTTTTTTTTTTTTTTTTTGAGTTTAAGTATAATTTATTATTTTTTTCTTTTTTTAAATTTTATTTTATTTTTTAACTTTACAATGTTGTATATCCTTATTAGCAGTGATTTGTACATTTTTGCTTGGCTCCTGTCCTTAAAGTATGTATTTTCTAACCAATCAGTATAAAGGTCAGGATGTTGAACTTAACATCTTTATGGCTTCTCTTGATCCTCAGATTAATTTGCCACCCTTTTTCATGGCTCCTGGACAAATTACAATGGATAAGATGTATGGGTAAAGATTAATGATCATAAGTTGCTTTTATCTCAGGCATATGGAACAGAAGTTAATTACTACCCTTTCCTGGATTGCAGTGCTGATAATTTATCAGACAAAGGAAATATTCAAGGAATTTGGGACAAAGTGTATAGTTTCAGGTTAATGGAATGAGATATTTCTTGAAAGCAAGATCAAGGTCTCATAGTCCTACACTGACTGCCTAGCAATTTTTGCTTCAATCCTAAGAGTACTTTACCATGTTTCAGGGAATCACCAAATTGTAAATCACATCATTGCTCCCAGGAATCTCTGTCTCTGCCGGGATCACACGATGTCTTAGCTGCATGGTTTACAGGGGTGTCACCTCTCACTGTCAGACGTGACTATTGGGACAGTTAGGCCTTTTGTACCTTTAGTCGCATGGAGAGACCACTGGGACAAAAGGGACACTTTTCTTTAAGCTAGTGACTCTCAGCACTCCCATTCTATGGCATGTAGGCTAAGAGTGGGTTCAAGTGCATTGCAGGAGCCTCTTTCAGACTCATCCCTTGGTTACATTTCAGGAATTGAAAAAAGAAGTGACCCTGAAAAGTTCAAAAGGCCTGGCCCCAATACAAACTCAGTTCAGTTCAGTCGTTCAGTTGTGTCCAACTCTTTGTGACCCCATGGATTTCAGCACTCTAGGCTTCCATGTCCATCACCAACACTTGGAGATTACTCAAATCCATGTCCATTGAGTCAGTGATGCCATCTCATCCTCTGTTGTCCCCTTCTCCTCCTGCCTTCAATCTTTCCCACAATCAGGGTCTTTTCCAATGAGTCAGTTCTTTCCATCAGGTGGCCAAAGTATTGGAGCTTCAGCTTCAGCATAAAGTCTTCCAATGAATATTCAGGACTGATTTCCTTTAGGATGGACTGGTTGGATCTCTTTGCAATCCAAGAGACTCTCAAGAGTCTTCTCCAACACCACAGTTCAAAAACATCAATTCTTTGCCACTCAGCTTTCTTTATAGTCCACCTCTCATATCCATATATGACTACTGTAAAAACCATAGCTTTGACTACATGGAACTTTGTTAGCAAACTAATGTCTCTGCTTTTTAATATGCTGTCTAGGTTGGTCATAGCTTTTCTTCCAAAGAGCAAATGCCTTTTAATTTCATGGCTGCAGTCACTATCTGCAGTGATTTTGGAGTCCAAAACTGTTCCCATTGTTTCCCCATCTATTTCCCATGAAGTGATGGGACTGGATGCCATGATCTTAGTTTTTTGACAGTTGAGTTTTAAGCCAATTTTTTCACTCTCCTTTTTCACTTTCATCAAGAGGCACTTTAGTTCTTCTTCCTTTTCTGCCTTAAGGGTGATGTCATCTGCATATATGAGGTTATTGATATTTCTCCTTGCAATCTTGATTCCAGCTTGTGCTTCATCCAGCCCAGCATTTCTCATGATATACTCTGCATATAAGTTAAATAAGCAGGGTAACAATATACAACTTTGACATACTCCTTTCCCAATTTGGAACCAGTCTGTTGTTCCACGTCCAGTTCTAACTGCTGCTTCTTGACCTGCATACATATACAAATTAGGGGACCAAAAAAATGGCCTCTGAATGGCACACAGATTATATCACAATCCTTCAACTTGATCTCTTTTGTCAAAAGCAAGGAAAGGACTCAGAGATTCCTCATATTCAGTCCTTCATATCCCCTAGTCAGAATCAGTATTTGAGGCACTCTCAAGGCATGTGTCTTTCTGTTGCCTCCCTCTCCCCAATCCTTCTCTGTCCTGCTCTCCATCAGATTTCCTAGACAACCCCTATTTGACCTTTCCTATCCATATTTTGTCTCTATTGTCAGAGACAAGGAAAGTTTTCTGAGGTTTCTTTTGGTCTAGGACTTTCTCCTGTATTCATTATCCTGGGGGAATTAAAAAAAAATTAACATTAAAAATTCCCCTTCTAACTTCTATCACTCAGAGTGAGGAGGGGGCCAAACTTCCCCTACTCCTGCAAGTTCCCTTATCCCTCCTAATTCTTCTTATCAAACAAAGACCCCACTTCCCCAAAAGGACAATCCAAGATTTATATCAGCTGATCTGTCCCTGATATGAGAGTCAATTTGAGCACTATTTGGTCTATATTTTAGCTATAAAGCTATGACTACAGACAAGAAAGATGATTGTTTTTTGACACAGGATGGCCATGATATTTCTTAGACTTCAGAAAAAAAAAAAAAAAAACTGATTAAATTGTGTTTGCTTTGTTTATTCTCAGAAACATCAAAATTGGTTCATTTTGCACATGCAATTAAAAACAACTAACTTGGGGGAGGAGCTAAGATGGCAGAGGAGTAGGACGGGGAGAACACTTTCTCCCCCACAAATTCATCAAAAGAACATTTAAACGCTGAGTAAATTCCACAAAACAACTTCTGAATGCCGGCAGAGGACATCAGGCACCCAGAAGAGCAACCCAAGTCTTCGAAAGGAGGTAGGAAAAAATATAAAAGACAAAAAAAAAAATACAAAAGAGGGAGGGACGGAGTTTCATCCAGGGAAGGGAGTCTTAAAAAGAGAGAAGTTTCCAAACACCAGGAAACCTTCTCACTGCCGAATCTGTGCAGAGCCTTGGAAGCACAGAGGACAACATAACAGGGAGGAAAAATAAATAAACAATTAAAACCCACAGATTACCAGCCCTATGGTAACTCCCCCAGCGGAGAAGCAGCGCAGATGCCTGCATCCGCCATTAGCGAGCGGGGGCTGGGCAGGGAGGCACTGCATGGGCAGCATGGCTTAGAGTAAGAATCTGGCCTGAATACCCCGAGCGCTATCTGAGCGAAATAATTTGGGCTAGCAAACCAGACTGTGGGATATCTACCATCTGAAAAGCCAGCCCTAACCTAAGACACCGCCAGGCCTGCGCACGGAACAAAGGATTGAACAGAGATAGCTGGCTGCAGACCATCCCCCTCCGGTGACAGGCAGCCAGAGCTGGAAGGAGGCAATTGCAGCCCCAGAGAGACATTATCTATAAAACTGTAAGCAGGCTTCTTTGCTAACTAAGACTTCTTGGGGGTCTGGACGGTCAACATCCGCCTGAGAAGATGCGCCGGTTGTACACCCAGATAACTGAGCGGCGGGGAGGCGATAAGTCGCAGCAATTGCGCTCGCCAAACACCTCATCACCTGAGCTGCTTGGACCTGGGAAGGGCACAAAACGCAGGCCCAACTGAGTCTGCGCCTCTGAGGACTACCCGAGTGCCTGAACCTGAGCGGCTTGGACCTGGGAGGTGCAAGCAGCCCAGGGCCAGCCTCAGATGGTTCTCGGTGGAGCATCCTAGAGCCTGAGCAGTGTGGGCAGGGAGGCTACACGCGCCGTGAGTGGGGGCAGACCCAGTGTGGCTGAGGCACTGCGAGCACATGCCAGTGTTATTTGTTTGCAGTGTCCCTCCCTCCCCACAGCGTGACTGAACTAGTGAACCTAAAAAAAAAAAAAAAAATAGTCCTCCACCATCCCCTTTGTTTCAGGGGCGGAAACCAGACACTGAAGAGACCAGCAAACAGAAGAAGCTATAACAGAGGGAACCGTATTGGAAGCTACAGGCAATAGATTAAAACCCTGTGGTTAGTACCATCTACATAGGAAGGGGTCTATAGATCTTGAGAAATATAAGTTAGACCAAGGAACTAGCTGAAAATGAACTGAACCCACAATACCAACAACAAAACCAGAGAAAGTCCTAGATATATTTTTACTATTTTTATGATCATTCTTTCTTTCTTTTTTTTTTTAATTTTTTAAAAAAAAATTTAAGTCCTCTATTATTCCTTTAATTTTCACTTTTATAACCTACTATTACTTTGCAAAAAAAAAAAGACCCTTTTTTTTAAAGCAAACTTCATATATATATATTCTGTAATTTTTTTACCTTGTTTTTTTTTTTTTTTTTCTTCTTTAACATTGTATTTTTGAAATTCCAAACTCTACTCTAGATTTTTAATTTTAGCTTTTTGGTATTTGTTATCAATTTTGTACCCATATATATATATATAATTTTTGTGACTTTTTTTTCTCTCTTTCTTTCTCTTCTTCTTTTATATAACACTGTATACCTGAAATTCCAAACTCAACTCTAGATTTTTAATTTATGCTTTTTGGTATTTGTTATCAATTTTGTACCTATATTTTCTTTATAATTTTTGTGACTTTGTTTTTGTTTGTGTGTTTTTTTCTCTTTCTTTTCCTTCTTCTTTTCTTTAACATTGTATTTTTGAAATTCCAAACTCTACTCTATATTTTTAATTTTTGCTTTTATGTATTTGTTACCAACTCTGTACCTTTAAAAACCCAATCTTCAGTACCCACTTTTCACTAGGGAGCGAGATTACTGACTTGACTGCTGTCTCTCCCTTTGGACTCTCCTTTTTCTCCACCAGGTCGCCTGTGTCTCCTCCCTCACCCCTCTCTGCTCTACCCAACTCTGTGAATTTCTGTGTGTTCCAGACGGTGGAGAACACTTAGGGAACTGATTACTGGCTGGATCTGTCTCCCTCCTTTTCATTCCCCCCTTTTATCCTCCTGGCCACCTCTGCCTCCTTTCTCCTTCTTCCTTATCTGTATAACTTCCTGAACATCTCTGAGCAGTCCAGTTGTGGAGAGCACATAAGGAAGTGATTACTGGCTAGCCCACTCTCTCCTCTATTGATTCCACCTCATCTCATTCGGGTCACCTCTAACTCCCTCCTCCCTCTTCTCTTCTTCATGTAACGGAGTGAACCTCTCTGGGTGACCCTCACGGCAGAGAAACTTTTCATCTTTAATGTAGATGTTTTATCAATGGTACTGTATAGAAGGAGAAGTTTTGAAACTACTGTAAAAATAAGACCGATAACTGGAAACAGGAGGCTTAAGTCCAAACCCTGACTCCAGGGAACTCCTGACTCCAGGGAACATTAATTGACAGGAGCTCATCAAACGCCTCCATACCTACACTGAAACTAAGCACCACACAAGGGCCAACAAGTTCCATGGCAAGACATACCAAACAAATTCTCCAGCAACAAAGGAACACAGCCCTGAGCTCCAAGATACAGGTGCCCAAAGTCACCCCAAAACCATAGACATCTCATAACTCATTACTGAACACTACATTGCACTCCAGAGAGAAGAAATCCAGCTCCACCCACCAGAACACCGACACAAGCTTCCCTAAACTTGACAAGCCACCTGTACAAACCCACACACAGTGAGGAAACGCCACAATAAACAGAACTCCACAATCTGTCAGAATACAGAAAGGACACCCCAAACTCAGCAATTTAAACAAGATGAAGAGACAGAGGAATACCCAGCAGATAAAGGAACAGGATAAATGCCCACCAAATCAAACAAAAGAGGAAGAGATAGGGAATCTATCTGATAAAGAATTCCAAATAATGATAGTGAAATTGATCCAAAATCTTGAAATCTAAATGGAATCACAGATAAATAGCCTGGAGACAAGGATTGAGAAGATGCAAGAAAGGTTTAACAAGGACCTAGAAGAAATAAAAAAAGAGTCAATATATAATGAATAATGCAATAAATGAAATTAAAAACACTCTGGAGGCAACAAATAGTAGAATAACAGAGGCAGAAGATAGGGTTAGTGCATTAGAATATAGAATGGTAGAAATAAATGAATCAGAGAGGATAAAAGAAAAACGAATTAAAAGAAATGAGGACAATCTCAGAGACCTCCAGGACAATATTAAACGCTACAACATTCAAATCATAGGGATCCCAGAAGAAGAAGACAAAAAGAAAGACCATGAGAAAATACTTGAGATAATAGTTGAAAACTTCCCTAAACTGGGGAAGGAAATAATCACCCAAGTCCAAGAAACCCAGAGAGTCCCAAACAGGATAAACCCAAGGCGAATTACCCCAAGACATATATTAATAAAAATTAACAAAGATCAAACACAAAGAACAAATATTAAAAGCAGCAAGGGAAAAAAAAAAAAAAAAAAAAAAAAAAACAACAAATAACACACAAGGGAATTCCCATAAGGATAACAGCTGATCTTTCAATAGAAACTCTTCAGGCCAGAAGGGAATAGCAAGACATACTTAAAGTGATGAAAGAAAATAATCTTCAGCCCAGATTATTGTACCCAGCAAGGATCTCATTCAAATATGAAGGAGAAATCATAAGCTTTACGGACAAGCAAAAGCTGAGAGAATTCAGCACCACCAAACCAGCTCTCAAACAAATACTAAAGGATATTCTCTACAGGAAACACAAAAATGGTGTATAAATTCGAACCCAAAACAATAAAGTAAATGGCAAAGGGATCATACTTATCAGTAATTACCTTAAACGTAAATGGGTTGAATGCCCCAGCCAAAAGACAAAGACTGGCTGAATGGATACAAAAGCAAGACCCCTACATATGTTGTCTACAAGAGACCCACCTCAAAACAGGGGACACATACAGACTGAAAGTGAAGGGCTGGAAAAAGATTTTCCATGCAAATATGGACGAAAAGAAAGCAGGAGTAGCAATACTCATATGAGATAAAATAGACTTTAAAACAAAGGCTGTGAAAAGAGACAAAGACGGTCACTACATAATGATAAAAGGATCAATCAAAGAAGAAGATATAACAGTTATAAATATATATGCACCCAACACGGGAGCACCACAGTATGTAAGACAAATGCTAACAAGTATGAAAGGAGAAATTAACAATAACACAATAATAGTGGGAGACTTTAATACCCCACTCACACCTATGGATAGATCAACTAAACAGAAAATTAACAAGAAAACACAAACTTTAAATGATACAGTAGAACAGTTAGACCTAATTGATATCTATAGGACATTTCATCCCAAAACAATGAATTTCACCTTTTTCTCAAGCGCACATGGAACCTTCTCCAGGATAGATCACATCCTGGGCCAAAAATCTAGCCTTGGTAAATTCAAAAAAAATAGAACTCATTCCAAGCATCTTTTCTGACCACAATGCGGTAAGATGAAATCTCAATTACAGAAGAAAAACTATTAAAAATTCCAACATATGGAGGCTGAACAACAAGCTGCTAAATAACCAACAAATCACAGAAGAAATCAAAAAATAAATAAAAATTTGCATAGAAACGAATGAAAATGAAAACACAACAACCCAAAACCTGTGGGACACTATAAAAGCAGTACTAAGGGGAAAGTTCATAGCAATACAGGCATAACTCAAGAAACAAGAAAAAAGTCAAATAAATAAAAGAACCCTACACCTAAAGCAACTAGAAAAGGAAGAAATGAAGAACCCCAGGGTTAGTAGAAGGAAAGAAATCTTAAAAATTAGGGCAAAAATAAATGCAAAAGAAACAAAAGAGACCATAGCAAAAATCAACAAAGCCAAAAGCTGGTTCTTTGAAAGGATAAATAAAATAGACAAATATTAGCCAGACTCATCAAGAAAAAAAGGGAGAAAAATCAAATCAATAAAATTAGAAATGAAAAAGGAGAGATCACAACAGACAACACAGAAATACAAAGGATCATAAGAGAAAACTATCAACAATTATATGCAAATAAAATGGACAACGTGGAAGAAATGGACGAATTCTTAGAAAAGTACAACTTTCCAAAACTGAACCAGGAATAAATAGAAAATCTTAACAGACCCATCACAAGCACGGAAATTGAAACTGTAATCAAAAATCCTCCAGCAAACAAAAGCCCAGGTCCAGACGGCTTCACAGCTGAATTCTACCAAAAATTTAGAGAAGAGCTAACACCTATCCTACTCAAACTCTTCCAGAAAATTGCAGAGGAAGGTAAACTTCCAAACTCATTCTATGAGGCCATCATCACCCTAATACCAAAACCTGACAAAGATGCCCCAAAAAAGAAAACTACAGGCCAATATCACTGATGAACATAGATACACAAATTCTTAACAAAATTCTAGCAATCAGAATCCAACAACACATTAAAAAGATCATACACCATGACCAAGTGGGCTTTATCCCAGGGATGCAAGGATTCTTCAATATCCGCAAATCAATCAATGTAATACAACCACATTAACAAATTGAAAAATAAAAACCATATGATTATCTCACTAGATGCAGAGAAAGCCTTTGACAAAATTCAACATCCATTTATGATAAAAACTCTCCAGAAAGCAGGAATACAAGGAACGTACCTCAACATAATAAAAGCTATATATGACAAACCCACAGCAAACATTATCCTCAATGGTGAAAAATTGAAAGCATTTCCTCTAAAGTCAGGAACAAGACAAGGGTGCCCACTTTCACCATTACGATTCAGCATAGTTTTGGAAGCTTTGTCCAGAGCAATCAGAGCAGAAAAAGAAATAAAAGGAATCCAAATTGGAAAAGAAGAAGTAAAACTCTCACTGTTTGCAGATGACATGATCCTCTACATAGAAAACCCTAAAGACTCCACCAGAAAATTACTAGAGGTAATCAATGAATATAGTAAAGTTGCAGGATATAAAATCAACACACAGAAATCCCTTGCATTCCTATACACTAATAATGAGAAAACAGAAAGAGAAATTAAGGAAACAATTCCATTCACCATTGCAACGGAAAGAATAAAATACTTAGGAATATATCTACCTAAAGAAACTAAAAACCTATATATAGAAAACTATAAAACACTGGTGAAAGAAATCAAAGAGGACACTAATAGATGGAGAAATATACCATGTTCATGGATTGGAAGAATCAATATAGTGAAAATGAGTATACTACCCAAAGCAATTTATAGATTCAATGCAATCCCTATCAAGCTACCAACGATATTCTTCACAGAGCTAGAACAAATAATTGCACAATTTGTATGGAAATACAAAAAACCTTGATTAGCCAAAGCGATCTTGAGAAAGAAGAATGGAACTGGAGGAATCAACCTACCTCACTTCAGGCTCTACTACAAAGCCACAGTTATCAAGACAGTATGGTACTGGGACAAAGACAGAAATATAGATCAATGGAACAAAATAGAAAGCCCAGAAATTAATCCACGCACATATGGACACCTTATCTTTAACAAAGGAGGCAAGAGTATACAATGGATTAAAGACAATATTTTTAATAAGTGGTGCTGGGAAAACTGGTCAACCACTTGTAAAAGAATGAAACTAGAACACTTTCTAACACCATACACAAAAATAAACTCAAAATGGATTAAAGATCTAAATGTAAGACCAGAAACTATAAAACTCCTAGAGGAGAACATAGGTAAAACACTCTCTGACATACATCACAGCAGGATCTTCTATGACCCACCTCCCAGAATATTGGAAATAAAAGCAAAAATGAGCAAATGGGACCTAATTAACCTTAAAAGCTTCTGCACAACAAAGGAAACTATAAACAAGGTGAAAAGACAGCCTTCAGAATGGGAGAAAATAAGAGCAAATGAAGCAACTGACAAACAACTAATCTCAAAAATATACAAGCAACTCCTATACCTCATTCCAGAAAAATAAATGACCCAATCAAAAAATGGGCCAAATAACTAAATAGACATTTCTCCAAAGAAGACATACAGATGGCTAACAAACACGTGAAAAGATGCTCAGCACCACTCATTATCAGAGAAATGCAAATCAAAACCAGAATGAGGTACCATTTCACGCCAGTCAGAATGGCTGCAATCCAAAAGTCTACAAGCAATAAATGCTGGAGAGGGTGTGGAGAAAAGGGAACCCTCTTACACTGTTGGTGGGAATGCAAACTAGTACAGCCACTATGTAGAACAGTGTGGAGATTCCTTTAAAAACTGGAAATAGAACTGCCTTTTTATCCAGCAATCCCACTTCTGGGCATACACACTGAGGAAATCAGAAAGGAAAGAGACACGTGTTCCCCAATTTTCATCGCAGCACTGTTTATAATAGCCAGGACATAGAAGCAACCTAGATGCCCATCAGCAGATGAATGGATAAGAAAGCAATGGTACATATACACAATGGAGTATTACTCAGCCATTAAAAGAATTCATTTGAATCAGTTCTAATGAGATGGATGAAACTGGAGCCTATTATACAGAGTGAAGTAAGCCAGAAAGAAAAACACCAATACAGTATACTAATGCATATATATGGAATTTAGAAAGATGGTAACAATAACACTGTATACGAGACAGCAAAAGAGACACTGATGTATAGAACAGTCTTATGGACTCTGTGGGAGAGAGAGAGGGTGGGAAGATTTGGGAGAATGGCATTGAAACATGTATACTATCATGTATGAAACGAGTCGCCAGTCCAGGTTTGATGCACAATACTGGACACTTGGGGCTGGTGCACTGGGACGACCCAGACGGATGGTATGGGGAGGGAGGAGGGAGGAGGGTTCAGGATGGGGAACACATGTATACCTGTGGCAGATTCATTTCGATATTTGACAAAACCAATACAATATTGTAAAGTTTAAAAATAAAATAAAATTAAACAAATAAATAAAAACAACTAACTTGTTATAAAATCCTGCCTAGAGAGTAGTTTGAAGTTAACCCTTACCATGTTCTTAAAATATGCATCTCACTTTGCCTTTGACCTCGGTCTTGGGCAAATTAGAACCTCAAGCCAAAAAAAAAAAAAAAGCTCAAAGAGAAATTTTAAATCTCAAGCAAAAAATTATGAGATCTCTGTGTGTCTGTCTGAAATTTATGTTTCAGTGTGTGTATTTGTTTTTGAGTAATATTGCTGAGATTAATTTGTAAATGACCTTTAATTCAATAGGCTTAAAAAAAATAAGCAATTACAAATCAAACAATTACAAGATAAATTAACCTAAATAAATTTCAGGTTCACATGAACTAGGAAATATTCAATATTAAATATCTAATATTAATGTTTGTCTGCTTATCTAATTAGTACACGTGTGGAGTATCAACATTGTGCCTAGGTTTAATGAAAGCTAAATTTTTCAACAAGGACAATAACTCCAGTGAAGAAATATTTAAAGAGAGAAAGTGCAAATGGGATAACAGATTTTGGATAAACCCTATTAAGAATAATTATGCTTTAGGAATGTCTGTCTAAAATAATCTCTCCAGATTGGGGTAACTTGAATTTCTAGGGTTGTGCTAAAATAAAATTATGGAAACTTATTAAATAACCAGGTCATTTCTAAATAAGATTTTGAAGCATTAACTAATGAACACTAACTTCCTCTTACAGAGAAACTAAAGAGATTTTAGACTATTAATGATTATGTGTGGTGCCATCCTAAGACATTATCTATAAAAAGACAAATGTTTTTAGAAAGCATCACTGGTATTTATGTTCACAAATGTACAGAATGCTAATATAAAGGAAAGTTCATGGTTGCTTAAGAAAAGTAGGATGTTTTTAGTAAAAAGTTATGAGAAATGAAATTACATTATATTAAGGGAATGGAAAATTGGTCTGACTTACAGGTGGCTGTTTTTAAAAGAACAAAGTGATTAAAAAAAAAAGATACTTATGGAAAGTGGACACAAAGAAGAGTTTTATGCATAATACAAGTTTTCTTGAGATATTGAACTGCTTTTAATAATGGATTTTAAGTGTCTTTACCTCTAAAGGTATCTGTTCTATGTTTACCTTTGAAGTTTTGTGTTACTTTGGCTAAGTGAACCATTGTTTCACAGTGACATATATGATACTGCCTGACTGTTGTAAATCCTTTTGATATTTTTGGCAAAACTTCCTAAAATTAAATTCTAATGAAGTTCTTTTGACCTCTAACTGATTTTGTGGTGCTTCTGAGGGCCCCTGAGACATCCAAAAGAGAGATATTAAACTGTGTTCATTTGACATGTTAAATTACATGGGAATCATTATTAAAGGAGTGATAAATCTCCTCAGGTTGTATTGTATGGTTGACATTTCTAATATAGCTATCCTAAAATTATATGGAATTCATGAAGATCTGATGTGTCCTGATAAAATGTCAATTATAATTCTAGTAATATTAAAGTATTACATGCCACGAAAATGACCAGGTTGCTTTGTCAATTGTACTATAATCAGATTTTAAACATGGTTTCACTCTGATGCCTTTGCAAGAATACTACTACTTCAAGATTTATGGAAAAAAGCGTCTAAGATTAGCCAGATAAACATAATTTGTTATTAACAGTAAGGTGATAGCAGAATGGAATTTCGTTTTCTCTCTCTGTTAATAGAACAAAGTTTTCTTAGAATGTGGCTTTTGATAACAGATTTTGAATCTCTTTGCCTTTAAGTGATTTACATTTGTTTTTATTTTTTTTTTTGTTTTTTTTTGTTTGTTTTTTTTTTTTAATTTTATTTTATTTTTAAACTTTACATAACTGTATTAGATTTGCCAAATATCAAAATGAATCCGCCACAGGTTTACATGTGTTCCCCATCCTGAACCCTCCTCCCTCCTCCCTCCCCATTCCATCCCTCTGGGTCGTCCCAGTGCACCAGCCCCAAGCATCCAGTATCGTGCATCGAACCTGGACTGGCAACTCATTTCATACATGATATTTTACATGTTTCAATGCCATTCTCCCAAATCTTCCCACCCTCTCCCTCTCCCACAGAGTCCATAAGACTGTTCTATACATCAGTGTCTCTTTTGCTGTCTCGTACACAGGGTTATTGTTACCATCTTTCTAAATTCCATATATATGCGTTAGTATACTGTATTGGTGTTTTTCTTTCTGGCTTACTTCACTCTGTATAATAGGCTCCAGTTTCATCCACCTCATTAGAACTGATTCAAATGTATTCTTTTTAATGGCTGAGTAATACTCCATTGTGTATATGTACCACAGCTTTCTTATCCATTCGTCTGCTGATGGACATCTAGGTTGCTTCCATGTCCTGGCTATTATAAACAGTGCTGCGATGAACATTGGGGTACTCGTGTCTCTTTCCCTTCTGGTTTTCTCAGTGTGTATGCCCAGCAGTGGGATTGCTGGATCATAAGGCATGTCTATTTCCAGTTTTTTAAGGAATCTCCACACTGTTCTCCATAGTGGCTGTACTAGTTTGCATTCCCACCAACAGTGTAAGAGGGTTCCCTTTTCTCCACACCCTCTCCAGCATTTATTACTTGTAGACTTTTGGATTGCAGCCATTCTGACTGGCGTGAAATGGTACCTCATAGTGGTTTTGATTTGCATTTCTCTGATAATGAGTGATGCTGAGCATCTTTTCATGTGTTTGTTAGCCATCTGTATGTCTTCTTTGGAGAAATGTCTATTTAGTTCTTTGGCCCATTTTTTGATTGGGTCATTTATTTTTCTGGAGTTGAGCTGTAGGAGTTGCTTGTATATTCTGGAGATTAGTTGTTTGTCAGTTGCTTCATTTGCTATTATCTTCTCCCATTCTGAAGGCTGTCTTTTCACCTTGCTAATAGTTTCCTTTGATGTGCAGAAGCTTTTAAGGTTAATTAGGTCCCATTTGTTTATTTTTGCTTTTATTTCCAATATTCTGGGAGGTGGGTCATAGAGGATCCTGCTGTGATGTATGTCAGAGAGTGTTTTGCCTATGTTCTCCTCTAGGAGTTTTATAGTTTCTGGTCTTACGTTTAGATCTTTAATCCATTTTGAGTTTATTTTTGTGTATGGTGTTAGAAAGTGTTCTAGTTTCATTCTTTTACAAGTGGTTGACCAGAGTTCCCAGCACCACTTGTTAAAGAGATTGTCTTTAATCCATTGTATATTTTTGCTTCCTTTGTCAAAGATAAGGTGTCCATATGTGCGTGGATTTATCTCTGGGCTTTCTATTTTGTTCCATTGATCTATATTTCTGTCTTTGTGCCTGTACCATACTGTCTTGATAACTGTGGCTTTGTAGTAGAGCCTGAAGTTAGGTAGGTTGATTCCTCCAGTTCCATTCTTCTTTCTCAAGATCGCTTTGGCTATTCGAGGTTTTTTGTTTTTCCATACAAATTGTGAAATTATTTGTTCTAGCTCTGTGAAGAATGCTGTTGGTAGCTTGATAGGGATTGCATTGAATCTATAGATTGCTTTGGGAAGTATACTCATTTTCACTATATTGATTCTTCCAATCCATGAACATGGTATATTTCTCCATCTCTTAGTGTCCTCTTTGATTTCTTTCACCAGTGTTTTATAGTTTTCTATATATAGGTCTTTAGTTTCTTTAGGTAGATATATTCCTAAGTATTTTATTCTTTCCGTTGCAATGGTGAATGGAATTGTTTCCTTAATTTCTCTTTCTGTTTTCTCATTATTAGTGTATAGGAATCCAAGGGATTTCTGTGTGTTGATTTTATATCCTGCAACTTTACTATAGTCATTGATTAGTTCTAGTAATTTTCTGGTGGAGTCTTTAGGGTTTTCTATGTAGAGGATCATGTCATCTGCAAACAGTGAGAGCTTTACTTCTTCTTTTCCAATTTGGATTCCTTTTATTTCTTTTTCTGCTCTGATTGCTGTGGCCAAAACTTCCAAAACTATGTTGAATAGTAATGGTGAAAGTGGGCACCCTTGTCTTGTTCCTGACTTTAGAGGAAATGCTTTCAATTTTTCACCATTGAGGATAATGTTTGCTGTGGGTTTGTCATATATAGCTTTGATTATGTTGAGGTATGTTCCTTCTATTCCTGCTTTCTGGAGAGTTTTTATCATAAATGGATGTTGAATTTTGTCAAAGGCTTTCTCTGCATCTATTGAGATAATCATATGGTTTTTATTTTTCAATTTGTTAATGTGGTGTATTACATTGATTGATTTGTGGATATTGAAGAATCCTTGCATCCCTGGGATAAAGCCCACTTGGTCATGGTGTATGATCTTTTTAATGTGTTGTTGGATTCTGTTTGCTAGAATTTTGTTGAGGATTTTTGCATCTATGTTCATCAGTGATATTGGCCTGTAGTTTTCTTTTTTTGTGGGATCTTTGTCAGGTTTTGGTATTAGGGTGATGGTGGCCTCATAGAATGAGTTTGGAAGTTTACCATCCTCTGCAATTTTCTGGAAGAGTTTGAGCAGGAGAAAAGAGACAAAGATGGTCACTACATAATGATCAAAGGATCAATCCAAGAAGAAGATATAACAATTATAAATATATATGCACCCAACACGGGAGCACAGCAGTATGTAAGACAAATGCTAACAAGTATGAAAGGAGAAATTAACAATAACACAATAATAGTGGGAGACTTTAATACCCCACTCACACCTATGGATAGATCAACTAAACAGAAAATTAACAAGGAAACACAAACTTTAAACGATACAATAGACCAGTTAGACCTAATTGATATCTATAGGACATTTCATCCCAAAACAATGAATTTCACCTTCTTCTCAAGCGCACATGGAACCTTCTCCAGGATAGATCACATCCTGGGCCATAAAGCTAGCCTTGGTAAATTCAAAAAAATAGAAATCATTCCAAGCATCTTTTCTGACCACAATGCAGTAAGATTAGATCTCAATTACAGGAGAAAAACTATTAAAAAATCCAACATATGGAGGCTGAACAACACGCTGCTGAATAACCAAGAAATCACAGAAGAAATCAAAAAAGAAATCAAAATTTGCATAGAAACGAATGAAAATGAAAACACAACAACCCAAAACCTGTGGGACACGGTAAAAGCAGTCCTAAGGGGAAAGTTCATAGCAATACAGGCACACCTCAAGAAACAAGAAAAAAGTCAAATAAATCACCTAACTCTACACCTAAAGCAACTAGAAAAGGAAGAAATGAAGAACCCCAGGGTTAGTAGAAGGAAAGAAATCTTAAAAATTAGAGCAGAAATAAATGCAAAAGAAACAAAAGAGACCATAGCAAAAATCAACAAAACCAAAAGCTGGTTCTTTGCAAGGATAAATAAAATTGACAAACCATTAGCCAGACTCATCAAGAAACAAAGGGAGAAAAATCAAATCAATAAAATTAGAAATGAAAATGGAGAGATCACAACAGACAACACAGAAATACAAAGGATCATAAGAGACTACTATCAACAATTATATGCCAATAAAATGGATAACGAGGAAGAAATGGACAAATTCTTAGAAAAGTACAACTTTCCAAAACTCGATCAGGAAGAAATAGAAAATCTTAACAGACCCATCACAAGCACGGAAATTGAAACTGTAATAAAAAATCTTCCAGCAAACAAAAGCCCAGGTCCAGACGGCTTCACAGCTGAATTCTACCAAAAATTTAGAGAAGAGCTAACACCTATCCTGCTCAAACATTTGTTTTTAAAATACCTTGTTACTTTGGTAAAGTAAATAAGTATTATTTTACAATGATCTATGAAGATTATGGTACATGTAGATAAAGTCAATCCTGTTTCTACACAATTAACCCCTCATTGTTAGATTTTTGGTATCCTGATGTACTTAAAATATAGCAATAACCTATTCTTAAATTGGAGAATTTAAAATGGGTAAGCAATAGCTATAAATCAAACAGTCAGGACTGTGGGAAATCCAAGACAGCACTTGGCTTTTCCTGGCTCCCTGAAAAAACTCATTTTTGTTTGATGGGATAAAGCCTTCCCTGGCTGCAGTGTAAATGCCCTCACAATGAAAAATATTTATGTTTCACTGAGAACATTAAATTTAGTTTGTTACTCACTTCTGAGATAGTTCCTTGTTGTTATATTTTTTTTAAAAAATTAGTTAAGCTGTTAAAAGGACACTTTAAGTTTGTTTCTAAAGTTTATATCAGTAGTCAGTCTTTGGATAAAGATCAGATGTTCCATGATCTACAACCAGGCAACTAATACCCAGCTAAGTCATTTAAGTAAGTCAAATGACCTGGGGATATACTGGGCTATACCTAATGATAGCTCTTGACTCAAATTCTTACTTGTGATCTTACTAATAACTGTTTGCTGTATTATTTTCTATGTCATCTGTTTCAAAAAAAAAAAAAAAGTTGTCTCTTAGATTACCAAGTATATTACTGAGCCACTGATAAAATAATGGATATATAGAGTTCTATATGAGATCAATGATTTTAATAATGTAACTCTAGATATGGAAAGAAGCAACAAGACGGCATATTTTCCTGAACCAAGATGCTAATAAGACAGGTATGGTTTGGAGACTTTTTGCTATTCGTGGGGCCTGGTCCAGTAACAGTACATTTAGTGGCCTATCAGGGGAATCTTTGCCAGACCTGGAAAGAACATTCCCAGCACTGTGGGACACAATGTCCATGAAACACTTCAAAATGATGATCAAATCTATGACCCTGAAGGGGCTCTGCCAACCGGAAACTGCCAATTGTAATCTGCCTCTGAAAGTGTGAAAATGAAAGTTAGTCACACAATCATATTTGCCTCTTCATGACACCATGGACTGTAAACCACCAGGCTCCTCTGTTCATAGAATTATCCAAGCAAGAATACTGGAGTGTGTTCCCATTTCCTTCTCCAGGAAATCTTCCCAACCCAGGGATCAAATCTGGGTCTACTGAATTGCAAGCAGATTATTTACCAAGTGAGCCGCTAGGGAAGCCCCTGTCATCTGCCTCTACAAGAGTTAAATTATTACCATTGCAAGCTGCTGACCTTGAACAGCCCCTAAAAGGAGTTCATGGTAGAAATCAGTAACAAGGCACTATGTGCTCTGGAAAAACCTGGCAGAACAGGCCTTCAGATAGATGTTTTCAGGTAAAGATTTTTATGAGTCCAAAGTCTTGAATCTTCTCATACCTAGAGAAACACTCACATCATGGACCAGTGTCTGCTCTGGCTTCTCCTGGATAACCTTTCTTCTAAGGCACCTTGATAGCTCTACTTTTCTGCATCTTTAACCTTCTTGTTTTCGTTTCTTCAAAAATACAGTAAATAAATATCCAAATGGTAGTATAAGAATGGGAGGTGGGAGGAGGGTTCAGGATGGGGAACACATGTACACCCGTGGTGGATTCATGTTGATGTATGGCAAAACCAATACAATATTGTAAAGCAATTAGCCTCCAATTAAAATAAGTAAATTTATATTTAAAAAAAAAGAATACACCAAGCCAACACTCAAGAAACTTCACCTGATCTGTGAACACGGCCTGTCTTTCCCTGATTTTGACTTTTTATGGCCAAAAATTACCTGTCTGGTTGGAAGTAAATCCTGACAACCTATGGAATTGAGCTTTTGTACAATCTCTAAACATCTCCTCTTTAACAGTAGAACTATACCTTTGTGCTTCTATGATGTGTTGCAGTATTTCAGAAATTCTTCTTGGTCCTACCATTGGCCAACAGAAGCATAAAAGCATAGACTCTTGCAAAGATGATTTTAATGTTTCTTTTCTTGCCCACCCTAGATGTAGGGTCAGATAATCATTATGTTCCAATTTCATGTGTTATCTGTTCTTTGAAAATAATATGTGTTACTTCATTTTACTAGAAATTATCTGGACTTTGATAACCACACCTGCTTACTGACAGGCTGTGACAAGGCTGTCAAGGAACTACCATGTGGGCCAACTTCTTACATTTGGGAACCCTGCTTATTGCAGCATTCAATCAACTACTCTGGGTGGACTGTTTCTCCTAAAACCTACAACATGGTTTTTTGTTTTGTTTTGTTTTGGTTTGTTTTTAATAGCCCCTCAATTAGTAGAATATTCTGTAATTAATACTATTACATCCAATAAGTTAATGGATATAGGGATTAATGTAAAAAAATATACTTGTTATTCATGGTGACACTGCTTCTTTATAACATCACCTGCAACTCAGAAATTATTTTGCTGCATTGTTTAACCCCTTGCTTACTTCTTTGATTATCTTGTTTCTTTTGACCATTTGACATTGTTATTTGACTTATAGAATTAATAAGACTGCTCATGCTATTTTGCCTTATTCCTATCTCTTCAACCTAAACAATCCTGAGGTCTACTGTTAGGCAAAGTAAATGGAAGTAGTCTTGTTCAGGTTTCAGACACAAGAGAGCAGAACAACCTCTGACTTTGCTTCTGACCTGCCTGGACACTGCCTTGACTATATATCTGTTTGTGAGTGCACTTATTTGCTACCAGTAAGACTAGTGGCAATATAGATAAGATAGGTCTTGGAATTCTTGAACCCTTGGAGGAGGTCTAGCCAACTATACCCAGGGGTCAACAAATCCTACAACTCACAAGATAAAAAAAGAAAAACATCATTGTAATAAAGATTAATGTGAAACCAGAGCTGCAATTTGCTTGCAAACTAATGGTGATATAAATTTGTGGCCCAGGATTATAAGTAAAAACCCCCCAAAAGACAACTTTTGGGATGAAATCTCATCACGGAGTGAATGTACTGCTAGGGACCTTTTCCCAGCTGGGACATCAGATTGCTGTTACATGGGACTTCTCAGGACTCTTGGAGTCTGGATGTTAGCCACCTCCAATTGGAAGATGTATGTACTCTCCTCTACTGCTGATATTTCTTTTTTTTTTTTTTCATTTAATAATTTTTGTATAATTAAATTAAGTTATATAATTATTAAATATTGAAGATGTTTATTTGTGTATAACAAGTGTTTTTTTTTTTTTTTTTTACAAATCCTTCAAACATGAAATGAAAGTTAAAACTTTCAGCAAAACACCACCATATTAACAAACTAAAAAATAAAAACCATATGATCATCTCAATAGATGCAGAGAAAGCCTTTGACAGAATCCAACATCCATCTATGATTAAAATTAAAAAAAAAAAAAAACTTTCCAATAAGTGGACATAGAGGGAACCTACCTCAATAGAATAAAGGCCATATGTGACCAAACGATAGCAAGCAACCCTCTTAATGGTGAAAATATGAAATAATTTCATCTAAGATCTGGAACAAGACAAGGATGTGCCTTCTCACCACTATTATTCAATATTATTTTGGAAGTTATAGCCATGGCAATCAGAGAAGAAAAAGAAATAAAAGGAATTCAAACTGGAAAAGAAGAAGCAAGAAGCAAAACTGTCATTTTTTGCAGATGACATGATACTACACATAGAAAATCTGACAAATGCCACCAGAAAACTACTAGAGTTAATCAATGAATTTGGTAAAGTTGTAGGATACAAAATTAATACACAAGAATATTTTTCAGGCATATACACTAACAACAAAATACTGGAAAGAGTAATAGAGAAAACAATCTTGTTTAACATCTCATATAAACAGAATTAAATATCTGGGAATAAACCTATCTATATAGGCAAAAGTCACTGCTAGATACTGATGAAAACAATCAAAGATGACACGCAAGCAGATGGAGAAATATGACATGTTCTTGGATTGGAAAACTTGATAATGTGAAAATGACCATAATACCCAAAGTGATCTGCAGATTCAATGAAATCTCTACCAAATTGCCAATAGTATTTTTCACAAGTTGAAACAAAAAATTTTACAACTTTCATGGAAACAAAAAAGACATTGAATATAAAAAAGTGAAGCTGGAGGAATCAGGGTCCCTGACTTCAGACTATACTACAAACCTACAGTAAACAAGATGGCATGGTACTATTAAAAAAAAAAAAAAAAAAGATAGTAATCCCAGAGATAAACCCACACACATCTATGGGGCACCTAATCTGCTACTAGAAATAATGCAAAAATATACAATGGAGAAAAGACAGTCTCTTCAATAAGTGGTGCTAGGATACTTGGACAGCTATATATGAAAGAATGAAACTAGAACACTCCCTAACAACATACACAAAAGTAAATTCAAAATGGATTTAAAACCTGAATGTAAGGCCACACAGTATAACTCTTAGAGGAATACAAAGACAGAATATTCTGACATAAATTGAAGAAAAATATTTCTTAACCCACTTCCTAGAGTAATGAAAACAAAAACAAATGTAAACAAGTGGAACTTAATTAAACTTAAACCTTTTCCACAGCAATGGAAACCATAAACAAGATGAAAATACAAACCATAGAATGGGAGAAAATATTTGCAAAAGAAACAACTAACAAATGATTAATCTGCAAAATATACAAACAGTTCATGCAGTTCAATATAAAACAATCATTGCAATTTTAAAAAACTGGCAGAAGATCTCAATAGACACTTCTCCAAAGATGAGAAAAAGGCGGCCAACAAACATGAAAAGATGCTCAACATCATGAATTATTAGAGAAATGCAAGTCAAAAATAAAATAAGATATCACCTCACATTGGTCACAATGGACTTCATTGAAAAATCTACAAGCAATAAATGATGGAGAGGGTATTCAGAAGAGAAGCATCTTATACTGCTGGTGGTAATGTAAATTTATATATCCACTATGGAGAAGAGTATGCAGTTTCCTTAAAAAAATAAAAAAAAAATAAAATTAAAATTAAAACTACCTATGACCCAGCAATCTCACTGTTGAGCATATACTTGAAGGAAAAAAAAAAAAAAAAAAAAAAGAATATGGAAGCAACTTAAATGTCCATCAACAGAAGAATGAATAAGAAGATTTGGTATATATATACAGTGCAATATTATTCAGCCATAAAAAGGAATGAAATTGTGTATTTTGCATAGATCTGGATAGACATAGAGACCGTCATACAGAGGAAAACAAATATTGTATAACATCACTTATATGTCAAATCTAGAAAATCGATACAGATGAACTTATTTGCAAAGCAGAAATAGAAACAAAGACATAGATAATGGACATATGGATAACAGGTAGGGAGCGGGAGGGTGGGTGGGATGATTTGGGAGATAGGGATTTACACATATAACCTACTATATATAAAAAATAACTAACTTGATGGTCTGTAGTGACCTAAATAGGAAGGAAATCCAAAAAGGAGAAGATGTATGTATACATAGATCTGATTCACTTTACTGTGCAGGAGAAGCTAACAAAATATTGTAAGCAATTATATGCCAAATAAAGTTAATTTTAAAAACAGAAAAAAGGAAAAGAAAAAAACAAGGTTTAAGTGGGAAAAAATCTTTTCAATAAATAGTTTCAAGAAAACTGGGCATTCGCATGCAAAAGAATGGGACCAGACCACAATTTGACACTATACACAGCTCAAAATAGATTAATAACTTGGATGTAAGAGATAAAACCATAAAACTCCTAGAATAAAATATAGGCTGCATCCTGTTTTACATTGATCTTAGAAATATTTTTCTGGATATATCTCTCTAGGCAAGGCAAAATCAATGTATAGGACAACATCAAAATAAAAAGCTTTTTCACAGCTAAGGAAACCATCAACAAAATGAAAAGATAACTTACCTAACTGGAGAAGATATTTGCAAGTAATATATCTACTAAGTCGTTAATAGCTAAAATATATAAAAATTCCTAACCGCAAAAAAGGAAACAACCTGATTTAAAATGGGCAGAAGAGCTGAATAGGCATGTTTTCCAAGAAAACATGCAGATGGCCAAGAGACCTCTAAAAAGGTGCCCAACATTATTTACCATCAAGGAAATGCAGATCAAAACCACAGTGAGATAATACCTCATGCTGATGGATATTATAAAAAAGGTATTTGCTGTTATTTCTATAACATGAGTTGGTGAGGATGTGGCGAAAGGGAATTATACACTCTTGCTGGGAATGCAAATTGTTTTAGTCACTGTAGAAAACAAAATGAATAAATCTCAAAATATTAAGAACAGGACCATTGTATGATTCAGTTTTTCCACTTTGGGGTACTTATCTGAAGAAACAAAAACACTAATTCAAAAAGAAATATGCACCTCTATGTTCATTGTAGCACTCAAGTCAAGATAAGGAAACAACCTAAATGTCCATCAACAGATCAATGGATAAAGAAGATACAAGGTGCATATACAATGAAATACTTTGTTGTTGTGTCATCACTAAGTAAGTCATGTCTGACTCTTGCAACCTTATTGACTGTCACCCACTAGGTGCCTCTGTCCATGGGATTTCCCAGGCAAAAATATTGGAGTGGGTTGCCATTTCCTTCTCCAGGGGATCTTCCTGACCCAGAGATCGAACCCAAGTCTCCTGCATTGGCATGCAAAATATTTTTACCACTGAGCCACCAGGGAAGCCCATAAATAGATGAATCTTTCCATTTTCAACAAAACAGATGAACCATGAAGGCATTATGCTAAAGTGAAGTAAATCAGACAAAGACAAATTCTGTATAATTTCAATTGCATGTGGATTTTTTAAGCAAAAAAAAAAAAAAAAAAAAAAAAAAACACGTAACCAAACAGAAACAAACCCATTGATAAAGAAAAGAGAATGGATAACAATTTAACTTTTGTTGGTAGAATGCTATAGTGAATACAGAAATTAAAATATGATGTACATATGAAACATATAATGTTTTAAACCACTATTACTGTGTGCATGCATGTTAAGTCATTTCAGTCATGTGTTCAACCCTACAGTGCAACCCTACGGACTGTAGCCTGCCAGAGTCCTCTATCCATTGGATTCTCCAGACAAGAGTATTGAACTGGGTTGACATTTCCTCCTTCAGGGGATTTTCCTGGCCCAGGGTGCATCTCTTATGTCTTCTGCATTGGCAGGTAGGTTCCTGGGAAGACAATTACTGCAGGGATTTTTAATTTAAAAATTAAAAGAACAGGAAGAAACTTTTGGAAAGAATGGATATGTTTACAGTACAGAATGTGCTGGTGATTTCAGGAGTATATACTTATCTTCATGTTCATTAAACTGTATACATTTAATAAATAAAACGGACTTTTAAACGGACTTTTTGTACATCACAACTATTCAAAGTGGTTTTAAAAACTTTAAATGAATTGCCCAACTTTAGAAACTTTATGTTGCCACTTTTTTTTTTCTTTGCTGTAATTACAACTTAGCAAGCAACTTTTAATGATATAGAAAGGCATAAATAGCCAAATAATGTAACTATCTCATCTTGGGAAAAAACATGGATAACCATGTTTTTTGTTTCTGACTATAACTACCAGACAATTTCACTCATCTCACACGCTAGGAAAGTAATGCTTAAAATTCTCCAAGCCAGGCTTCAGCAATACGTGAACCATGAACTTCCAGATGTACAAGCTGGTTTTAGAAAAGGCAGAGGAACCAGAGATCAAATTGCCAACATCCGCTGGTTCATCTAAAAAGGCAAGAGAGTTCCAGAAAAACATCTATTTCTGCTTTATTGACTATGCCAAAGACTTTGACTGTGTGGATCACAATAAACTGTGGAAAATTCTGAAAGAGATGGGAATATCAGATCACCTGACCTGCCTCTTGAGAAACCTGTATGCAGGTCAGGAAGAAACAGTTAGAACTGGACATGGAACAACAGACTGGTTCCAAATAGGAAAAAGGAGTACATCAAGGCCGTATATTGTCACCCTGCTTATTTAACTTATATGCAGAGTACATCATGAGAAACGCTGGGCTGGAAGAAGCACAAGCTGGAATCAAGATTGCCAGGAGAAATATCAATAACCTCAGATATGTAGATGGCACCAGTGTTATGTCAGAAAGTGAAGAGGAACTAAAGAGCCTCTTGATGAAAGTGAAAGTGGAGAGTGAAAAAGGTGGCTTAAAGCTCAACATTCAGAAAACGAAGATCATGACATCTGGTCCCATCACTTCATGGGAAATAGATGGGGAAACAGTGGAAACAGTGTCAGACTTTACTTTTTGGGCTCCAAAATCACTGCAGGCAGTGACTGCAGCCATGAAATTAAAAGATGCTTACTCCTTGGAAGGAAAGTTCTGACCAACTTAGACAGCATATTGAAAAACAGAGACATTACTTTGCCAACAAAGGTCTGACTAGTCAAGGCTATGGTTTTTCCACTGGTCATGTATGGATGTGCGAGTTGGACTGGGAAGAAAGCTGAGCGCCGAAGAATTGATGCTTTTGAACTGTGGTGTTGTAGAAGACCCTTGAGAGTCCCTTGGACTGCACAGAAATTCAACCAGTCCTTTCTGAAGGAGATCAGCCCTGGGATTTCTTTGTAAGGAATGACGCTAAAGCTGAAACTCCAGTACTTTGGCCACCTCATGCAAAGAGTTGACTCATTGGAAAAGACTCTGATGCTGGGAGGGATTGGGGGCAGGAGGATAAGGGGATGACAGAGGATGAGATGGCTGGATGGCATCACTGACTCGATGGACATGAGTCTGTGTGAACTCCGGGAGTTGGTCATGGACAGGGAGGCCTGGTGTGCTGAGATTCATGGGGTCACAAAGAGTCGGACACGACTGAGAAACTGAACTGAACTGAACTGAACTGATAAGGCAAGTAGGATTATACTCAGATGATTTCAAATAAACAGCTGCCTTTTAAGCAGAACAAGTGAAAAGGGAAAGTGGTGTCTTGCAATCTTGGGCTTTTTATGTTAAATATATATTCCTAACATATATCCCTTCAACTGCTGTATATTATTGTTCAAGCTGAGGGCATACCTTTGTGTATTTAACTTAAGTTTTATTTTATATTGCATATAGTTGATTTACCATATTGTGTTAGGTTTTGGTGTAATGTTAGGTGATTCAGTTATACATATATCCATTATTTTTCAGATTCTTTTACAATATAAGTTATTACAGAATACTGAATAGAGTTACCTGTGCTACTTTGTAATGGCTGAGTAATATTCCATTGTATATCTGTACCACATATTTTTTTAATCCATTCATCTGTCAATGAATATTTAGGTTCCTTCCATTTCTTGGTTGTTTTAGACAGTATTGCACCGTCATTGTAGTTTTGGTTTTCATTTCTCTAATAACTAGCAATGTTGAGCATTTTTTTCATGTGGTTTTTCACCATCTGTACATCTTAATTGGAGAAATAGCTGTTTAGATCTTCTGCCCATTTTTTGATTGGGTTGTATTTTTTTTTTTAATATTGATCTGCATGAGCTGCTTGTATATTTGGAGATTAATCCCTTGTGAGTTGCATCTTTTGCAAATATTTTCTCTCATTTTGTAGGTTGTCCTGTTGTTTTGTTTGCCACTTCCTTTGCTATAAAAGGAAGTACATTTAATCAGGTCCTATTTTTTTTATTCTAGTTTTCATTTTCAATATTCTAGGAGGTGGATCAAAAAAGATATTATTGCAATTTATATCAGTGAGTGTTCTACTTATGTTTTTAGTTTAATAGTAAGAGGCCCAACATTTAGGTCTTTAATTCATTTTGATTTTTTTTTTTTTTTTTTTTTTTTTTTGTATATGATGCTAGAGAATGTTCTCATTTCATTCCTTTACCTGTAGCTGCCCAGTTTTCCCAGCATTACTTATGAAGAAACTTTCTTTTCCCTACTGTATATTTTTCATTCTTTGTTGTAGACTAAATAACTACAGTTGGTGCATGAATTTATTTCTGGGCTTTCTATCTTGTTTCACTGATATATGTTTCTGTTTTTGTACCAGTACTATACTTTTTTGATTACTATAATTATGTAGTGTAGTTTGAAGTCAGGGAGCATGATTTTTATAGCACCACGTTTCTTTCTCAGGATTGCTTTGGCAATTTGGGGTCTTTTGTGTTTCCATACAAATTTTAAGATTTTTTGTCTTAGTTTTGTGAAAAATATAATCAATGTTTTGATAGGGATTACAATGAATCTAGATTTCCTTGAGTCCTATAGTCATTTTGACACCATTGATTCTTCCAATCCAAGAGCATGGTGTATTGCCGGGAGCCAGCATGGGAGTCCCCACCCATGACAAGCTCATGCAGGAGAGGTCTGATGGGCAAGGCGAGTCAGGGCTCAAGGGCGCCACCCCTGGAACTGTCTGAGCGTCTACCCCAAAACCAAAATCTGTCTGTTTTAGTATTTCAAGACTTTCACCAACTCTTCTGACACTAATGGGGGGCTATCCCCGACCACCTTTCTCTGTAAGAAAATCAACTTAAAACTCTAGTTAATAAGTCTCCTGGGCATAATAGGAGTGTTTCAATTCAAACCCCTCTGATGACTTTCTAGCTTGCCTGACAGATTTGTTCAGATTCACAGACTCCCAACCACAAGAGGCACGGGAAGCTTAAGATATTCTAACAATGCAGAGCTTCTCAGAGAGTTAAAATTGTTAAAATAGAACTAGTAGAGGATTTCTTTGTCGAGCTAATGCTTGCTGCCAAGTTTTCATATCACTTACCTACTGTGTCCCTGGGAGTGTATTGATTAATATTGTTGGTGTATAGAAATGTAAGTAGTAGCTTTAATGTTTGTACCCTTGGACCCTTGAGTTAATTATTTTCTTGTTATAGCCCACCACACTTTTGCCCTATAGGAATTCAACTTTATCTAATGCTTTTGGAGGGTGGCGCCTGACTTTAGAATAATCACCTTTAGAGAAAAATAACTTTTCTGCAAAAAGGGTCATAAAATGTTAACAGGCCTCCTGGCCAGAAGATGATGTAAATCACCTAAAACTTTTGCATATGATAAGTTTGCAGAAAGAAAGCCTGGCTTCGATAAGGACCAAGGACTGCTGACTTGCATGACACTACCCCTTCCCCCATTATCCTCTATGCACAACTTAAGGTATAAAAATTACTTTGGAAAATAAAGTGTGGGTCTTGCTCACCAAAGCTTGGTCTCCCCATGTCGTTCTTTCTCTTTCCTTTTCCTTTTCAGGCTGATTTCCCTGGAGCACAAGGGCCCTCTGCATTCACTTTTCTGCTTGGGCTTCTAAGACCCACTCGAGAAGGTGCATAAGGTGGGGCACCTTCAGCTATTCAAGAGGGCACCTGCGGCCTACGTGAACAGAGCAAGTCCTGTTCTGGGGCTTTATTGGCTTTCTGCGTAAACCAAGGAATATCAGCCTCTTTTCTCTCCTCTGTTTTCTTAACTGCAAAATTCTTTCCTTATCTCTTTCTCTATCTCTCTCAGTCACCGATACCGTCCTCCCGAGGGAATCCCAGGATCCAGTGGGGCTGGACTCCTGCAGTGTAGCTTTCTGTTTGTGTCATCTTTAATTTCTTTCATCAGTGTCTCACTGTTTTCAGAGTACAGGCCTTTTGCCTCCTGAGGTAGTTTTATTCCAAGGTATCTTATTCTTTTTGATAAAATGGTAAATTGAATTGTTTTCTTCATTTCTCTTTCTAATTTTTCATTTCTTAATTTATAGGAATGAAAGAGATTTATGTACATTAATTTTGTTCCCTGTAAGTTTACCAAATTTATTGATGAGCTCTAATAGTTTTCTGGTAGCATCTTTAGGATTTTCTCTGTGTAGCATTGATAGTTTATGGTGAATGGTGGCAGATTTGTGATCTCCAAAGGAGAAAAATTTGCTTCAGGGCCAAAGAAGCAGTTTCAGTCACTCACAACTTCATGCAGCCAAAGTTTTATTAAAGTGAAAAGAGATAGAGAAAGCTTCTGACATAGACAACAGAAGGGCGCAGACAGAGTACCCCCTTGCTAGTTTTAGCAAGACATTTTATAATTTTTCAATTGGTTACTAATAATCGATCAAAATAATATCTCAAGATTGTAAAGGTCTTAACAGACCCACACCCACACATACATCTTACAATAAATTCAATACAAGATTGGCCGGAAATAATAGGTTCCTGTTAAGAAGGACAAACATGTCCTTAAGCAAGATATATTATTGTTATATAATCATTAGCACAGAGCTTAAGACAAAATATATCCTTGAGAAAGATGTATTGCTTTGTTTTGTAATGATGAGCTGTAGGCTTAAAGAAATTTCAGTTCAGTTCAGTACAGTCACTCAATCATGTGCGACTCTTTGCGACCACATGAAGCACAGCACACCAGGCCTCTCTGTCCATCACCAAATTCCAGAGTTCACTCAAACTCAAGTCCATCAAATCGGTGATGCTATCCAGCCATCTCATCCTCTGTCGCCCCTTCTCCCCCTGCCCCAATTCCTCCCAGCATTAGAGTCTTTTTCCAATGAGTCAACTCTTTGCATAAGTAGGAAAAGTACTGGAGTTTCAGCTTTAGCATCATTCCTTCCAAAGAAATCCCAGGGCTGATCTCCTTCAGAAAGGACTGGTTGGATCTCCTTGCAGTCCAAGGGACTCTCAAGAGTGTTCTCCAACACCACAGTTAAAAGCATCAATTCTTTGGTGTTCAGCTTTCTTCACAGTCCAACTGTCACATCCATACGTGACCACTGGAAAAACCGTAGCCTTGACTAGTCAGACCTTTGTTGGAAAAGCAATGTCTCTGCTTTTCAATATGCTATCTAGGTTGGTCATAACTTTCCTTCGAATAAGTAAACGTATTTTACTTTCATGGCTGCAGTCACCACCTGCAGTGAATTTAGAGCCCCCAAAAATAAAGATTGACACTGTTTCCACTGTTTCCCCATCTATTTCCCATGAAGCAATGGGACCAGATGCCATGATCTTCATTTTCTGAATGTTGAGCTTTAAGCCAACGTTTTCACTCTTCTCTTTCACTTTCATCAAGAGGCTTTTTAGTTCCTCTTCACTTTCTGCCATAAGGGTGGTGTCATCTGCATATCTGAGGTTATTGATATTTCTCCTTGCAATCTTGATTCCAGCTTGTGCTTCTTCCATCCCAGCATTTCTCATGATGTACTCTGCATATAAGTTAAATAAGCAGTGTGACAATATCCAGCCTTGATGTACTCCTTTTCCTATCTGGAACCAGTCTGTTGTTCCATGTCCAGTTCTAACTGTTGCTTTTTGACCTGCATACAGGTTTCTCAAGAGGCAGGTCAGGTGGTCTGGTATTCCCATCTCTTTCAGAATCTTCTGCAGTTTATTGTGATCCACAGAGTCAAAGGCTTTGGCATAGTCAATAAAGCAGAAATAGATGTTTTTCTGGAACTCTCTTGCCTTTTTAGATGATCCAGCGGATGTTGACAATTTGATCTCTGGTTCCTCTGCGCTTTCTAAAATCAGCTTGAACATGTGGAAGTTCACGGTTCACAGATTGCTGAAGCCTGACTTGGAGAATTTTGAGCATTACTTTACTAGCATGTGAGATGAGTGCAATTGTGCAGTAGTTTGAGCATTCTTTGGCATTGCTGTTCTTTGGGACTGGAATGAAAACTGACCTTTTCCAGTTCTGTGGCCACTGCTGAGTTCTCCAAATTTGCTTGCATATTGAGTGCAGCACTTTCACAGCATCATCTTTCAGGATTTGAAATAGCTCAACTGGAATTCCATCACCTCCACTAGCTTTGTTTGTAGTGATGCTTTCTAAGGCCCACTTGACTTCACATTCCAGGATGTCTGGCTCTAGGTGAGTGATCACACCATCGTGATTATCTGGGTCTTGAAGATCTTTTTTGTACAGTTCTTCTTTGTATTCTTGCCATCTCTTCTTAATATCTTCTGCTTCTGTTAGGCCCATAACATCTGTCCTTTATCGAGCCCATCTTTGCTTGAAATGTTCCCTTGGTATCTCTAACTTTCTTGAAGAGATCTCTAGTCTTTCCCATTCTGTTGTTTTCCTGTATTTCTTTGCATTGATCGAAGTTATCTATTTATTTTATATATCTCCCTAGATAATAAATTGTAAAATACAACTGCACTATACCTTTTGTTTAACAATTATAGCATGGCGGTTTTCTATGGTCACAATCAATGAGTTGAGATACAGAATAATATCATGAAACCTGGAAACTAAAGTATGGCTTAAGGTAATCTGAATTAATGGAAACCAAAACAGTGACTATTGTATATGATTAATGTATTTGGGCAATGTAAATATAGCTTTCAATACTTCTGTCAGTCTCTAAACTAGATACTGGATATTTTCTCCAAACTTCAGTTTTCATATATAGATTTTTGCCATAGTAAAGAAAAGCATGCTTAAGATTCAAGTGTTAAAAATATAAATTAATATTGACTAATACTCTCAAACTATTCTCTCAGTAGGGAAGGCAAGGGAGCATTTTTTTTTTTTTTTTTTTTTTACTCTCCCCTGGTAATTTTATAGCACGCAATAGTCTGATAAACCTTTGGTTCAATACTGGCCAACCAAGAAAGGATCGACTGATGATATTTTTTAGTTTGTTAAGAGCTATGATTAGCTGTGAATTATGAGAGAAGAACATGGGTGGGAAGTACAAATCAACCTAAGATAAGAGATGTGCTATGGATGAACATTTTTCTTTTCTCTCTCTGTGCTTCCATTACTACTGTTCAACAATACTATATTGGTGACAAGCAAGCATATATTCAACATAGTGTCATCATATTTTTCTCTGCTTTCTCCATTATAAATATTAAACATGTCCTAATATTTTATCATTTGATGTAACTCCTCACTAGTGAAAGGTTGTTGCTGAACCACACGAAGATGCAGGGACCCTTGGCCTCCAGAGGAGAAGAATTCAATCCAGGGCCAGAGATGAGGCTTGATTTCTCAGAGCTTTTTGTGTAATAAAAAATTATTAAAGTATAAAGAAGATAGAGAAAGCTTCTGACATAGACATCAGAAGGGGGTAGAAAGAGTACCCCCTTTCAAGTGTTAGCAATGAAGTTATATACTCTCCAATGAATCCAAAGAATGTCTGGAGGTTGTAAAGATCTACCAGACCTACTCCCATAATTTACATTTTAAGACAACAGGATTATCTAGAAGGTTTAGTCCAGAGACTGCCTTCATGCAGGACACATTATTGTTACATAATCCTTGTAAAGACTAGAAGGGAAGTCTCTCAGTCATATCCGACTCTTAGCAACCCCATGGACTACAGCCTACCAGGCTCCTCCATCCATGGGATTTTCCAGGCAAGAGTACTGGAGTGGGGTGCCATTGCCTTCTCCAACATTAAGTTTAGATGATTGCAGATTATCCTGGTTCATCAAATTATAGGGGAAATAAATGGAGAAAGGAGAAATATGAAGTCGGGAAGACAGTAAGGCTGAATTAAAGTTGGCAGGAAAAGAGAGATTTCCTAAAAGTTTATTTTAGATTTCTAACTTAAAAAAAATATATAAATATAACAATAAATCATAACTGTTTAATGCCCAACCTCTACACTTAAAGAGGGGCAAGAGACCATCCCAAAATTCTCTATGCTCAGGAACACACATTGTGTATTCAATGTACATTGTGTAGGGTGGTCCCCCTACAACCCTAAGTCAACAACCTGAAGGTAAAAAATGATCAATTTCCTATTCTACCCAGATACCTTCCCTAAGGCAACCACCTGAAATGAGCCTCTCCGTCTTATTTTAAATCAATCTAATTGAGTTAGTAAGGGATTAAAGAAGTAACTGCAAAACTCTAAACTCCTTAATATCTACAGAATTAAATGGTACAAACATCCCAAAACTACTCAATTTCCTACTTCCTTTAGCTCCAGCTTTGACCAACATACCCTTGGGACACTATCTACCCAACTAACAGGACTGGAAAGTGGATTCCAAGGAAAGTTAAAGACTGAAGCAGAAACCTGGCCAAGGTTAAAAACAGGAAGGTTCTGGCCTACCTAGACCAAATCATGAGACAATTATTTGGGCCTAAAACTTCAATTCTGGCCCAGGGTCCCTATAGTCAAAGCTATGGTTTTTCCACTAGTCATGTATGGATGTGAGAGTTGGACCATAAAGCTGAGCATCGAAGAATTGATGCTTTACAACTGTGGTCTTGGAGAAGACTCTTGAGAGTCCCTTACTGTACAGTAAGAAGGTCTAACCAGTCGAACCTGAAGGAAATCGACCCTGAATAATCACTGGAAGGACTGATGCTAAAGATGAAACACCAATGCTTTGGTCACCTGAGACAAAGAGCCAACTCTTATTACAAAAGACCCTGATACTGGGAAAGACTGAAGGCAGAAGAAGGAGATGACAGAGGACGAGATGGCTGGATGGCATCACCGACTCAAAGAAACTACGGGAGATAGTGAAGGCTGGGGTCCCGCAGCCCACACGGTCGCCAAGAGTCAGACACGACTAGTGGACTGTACAACTGGGCCCAGGAGACTCGGGACAGCGTGGGCAAGCAGCCAGGCCTGGCCGTACCTCCTGAGGAGGACGCAGGCCCTCTCCCTGAACCGTTTAAGGAGCTGGGGCCCAAAGCCACGAAAAAGACCAGACCTACTCCCATAATTTACATTTTAAGATGACATGATTAGCCAGGTTTAATCCAGAGACTGTCCTCAGGCAGAATACATAATCCTAAGTAATGTAGAGGGGAAAAAAAGTTTGTCCTTTCTTCCTCCATGAGAATTCCAGACCCCTATCTTTTTGAGGACCCCTAGACTTCTTATCAACCTACCTAGGTAACGACTCTCTCATTCCCCCCTTTTCCTTTAGGAGAATTATGTTGCCAAGGGTAAGGGGTGTCGTTTTCATTCCACAACTATTTCCTGCTGTTTAGGGGTGTGGTCCCTAAATTGATGAGGCAATATATTTTCCTAACCCTGGTATTGAGGTCTCTGATCCAGGGGCCCCAAGTAATAGTTGGAGGAGGCTGTGGCACTTGTAGGAGCTCGGACAACCATTTGTAACCTAAAAGCTTTTAGACGGTTAGAAAACCCCATTATACAGCTACAGACGTAAGGCAAAAGAGTCATTAAACCAAGTTAAAATCAAAATGAAAAGTCACATTATGTCCATAGTTACATCAGTCCATCTTAAGGTTGTTAGATGTCATCAGTTTAAGAAGAGGCATCACATGCGATCGTTGTCGAAGATATCTGCAGACTTGGAGAAAGTCTTTTCCTTGAAGTGGAAATGTCCACCACGGGAAGCCTTCCACTGATGAAGAGGGGAATGCTCTGCAGACCCAGCAGTTAGGCTGATTGTGGAATGCAGCAAGGAAGTGAGCCCAGGACAGGAAGGCATTGTCTTGAGGATCAAATGATACACTCAGGATTTTTGGAGTCAGCAGAAGTAGGCTCACATAGATTATCAGCTCCATCTTTTGGCTCATCCAGCAGTCCCATTATGGAAGCGGATCTGGAAGAAAGTGGGCTGGGGCTTCAGTAAGGATGGAGTAAGAATTGGCCACCCGCAGTTATTAATACCCAGGGTTCCTCAAGTGTAATTAGGATGGGAGCTTGTGTGGGGATGCCTGGGCACCTTCAGTCCTGATTGCCTTGAGAATCTGACCCCTGAAACCTATGCTTCTGGGGGCAGTCTCTCTCCCAGTGTGGTCCCTTGCAGACCGGATATGGACCCGGGGTGGCTTGGATGCCTGAGGGCAATCTCACTTGAGGTGCCCCTCCTTTCCACAGTGATAGCAAGTCCATCCCTTTTCACCTGGGTCCCTCTGGGCATTTTTCTCAGGCTGTTTAAGAACGGTTTTCATAGCCATTGCCAGGGCTTCAGCCTGTAACTTTGTCTTTTTCTGCCTTTCTTTCTTTTCCTCATATTCCCTACCATAATAGACTGTCTGAGCCAGTTGTAACAGATTATCTAAAGACTGATTTGGCCCATACACCCATTTTAATAGCTTACGGTGGATATCTGGAGCTGACTGAGTGAGAAATCTAACCTTTAAGATAACTTTTCCCCCTTCACTTTTGGGATCAATCTCAGTGAATCTGTGAAGGGCTTTTCTCAGTCTATCTAGGAATTTACCAGGAGCTTCCTTCTCCTCCTGTTCTATGTCTGTCAATTTGCCATAGTTTAAAGGCTTAGCACACACATGCCTGAGTCCTTCAAGAATACATCTGACAAAATGACTCTGATCCCATCTTCCTTTAGCTGTGTTGTAGTCCCAGTCTGGTTCTGTAGTTGGGACTGCCTGATTCCCAGTGGGGAAGGTGGCTATCTTTTTCTCTCTCTTCACTACTGATTCATTACCAAGCCATTTATCTCCATGCTACTGCTGCTGCTGCTAAGTTGCTTCAGTCGTGCCCGATTCTGTGTGACCCCATAGACGGCAGCCCACCAGGCTCCCCCGTCCCTGAGATTCTCCAGGCAAGAACACTGGAGTTGGTTGCCATTTCCTTCTCCAAATTTATCTCCATAAGCAACCACTTTCCCCAAAACTTGAGTCTTTGAGCCCAGAGTTAGCGTTTGTCCCAAGATATACATCACATCCTTCCAAGTAAGGTCATAAAGCAAAGTAACACCTTTAAAAGTTCTAATATATTTTTCTGGGTCCTCTAAATAGCCTCTGAGATCCTCCTTGATTCTTTCTATTTCTTGATAAGAAAAAGGCTTATTATCAATAACCTCAGATATGCAGATGACACCACCCTTATGGCAGAAAATTAAGAACAACTAAAAAGTCTCTTGATGAAAGTGAAAGTGGAGAGTGAAAAAGTTGGCTTAAAGATCAACATTCAGAAAACTAAGATCATGGCTTCTGGTCCCATCACTTCATGGGAAATAGATGGGGAAACAGAGTAAACAGTATCAGACTTTATTTTGTGGGGCTCCAAAATCACTGCAGATGGTGATTGCAGCCATGAAATTAAAAGACACTTACTCGGAAGGAAAGTTATGACCAACCTAGATAGCATATTGAAAAGCAGAGACATCACTTTGCCAACAAAGGTCTGTCTAGTTAAGGCTATGGTTTTTCCAGGGGTCATGTATGGATGTGAGAGTTGGACTGTGAAGAAGGCTGAGCATCGAAGAATTGATGCTTTTGAACTGTGGTGTTGAAGAACACTCTTGAGAGTCCCTTGGACTGCAAGGAGATCCAACCAGTCCATTCTAAAGGAGATCAGTCCTGGGTGTTCATTGGAAGGACTGATGCTAAAGCTGAAATTCCAGTACTTTGGCCACCTCATGGGAAGAGTTGACTCATTGGGATACACTCTGATGCTGGGAGGGATTGGGGGCAGGAGGAGAAGGGGACGACAGAGGATGAGATGGCTGGATGCCATTCACTGATGCAATGGACATGAGTTTGAGTGAGCTCCTGTTGTTAGTGATGGACAGGGAGGCCTGGTGTGCTGCAATTCATGGGGTCACAAAGAGTCGGACACTACTGAGAGGCTGAACTGGACTGAACTGCACTCTTGTAGACTGTTTATTTCTCCCAGTGGATGCTTCATGAAGAGGTAACAGCTTGTGTGACTGTTCCTCTGTCTCTCTGGCTGCTCTGTGCCTATGATCCCAGGGATAGATTGGAGAAACCTGTTTTTCTTTATCTCTTTGTTTCCTGTCTTCCATCTCATCTAGCAATGTAGGAGGACAGGAGGGAGCTGAAGGAGTCACACCCAAATCTATACCCTTAGGACATAAGTCTGACATATTTTGCAGAGAGAAAAAGGGCAACACATATGCTACTTTTACCCATTTCCCTTGTTCTTTACCGAACCGGTCTAATTGTAAAACAGTATTATACTTAAGAGACCCTCCAACTGGCCACCATTCGCATCCTCCAATGGATACCATGGCCATGCAGTATCACATAGGAAGACCAGGTGTGTCTTCTTTAAGCCCTGGGGATCAAATCTATCCCAGTTTTTCAGGATACAGTTCAAAGGAGTGAGGCTGGAATTGTTAGCTCCCATCTGTAAGAGAGAAAAAAAGCGGCCAGCGCCATCTTTCTACCGGAGGCATCCCTCCCTGTTCTAGATGGGGGTGTAGACAGACTTTACACTAAATCTTTCCTTCTCTGTTCGGATTTAGTCTGGCCCTTACTGATGCAGGTGACCTACTCGTCCCTCCCGGTTCTACCACCGAGATGGGGTGGGGATGCACCAGGGGTAGACCTGATGGCATCCCTCACTGACGTCCAGTTCTTCACGATTACCTCTGATGACACCCGGGGTACAATCACAGTAACCTTCCGAATGCCTCCCAGGCTAAGACCACTGGCACACCGTTTGTCACCTGAGTGCCTGTACACGACCCTGAGTATATTCCTGTCCACAATAAGACCAATACGAACATAAAACTGAGATGTTCCTTCCAAGCATCACCACACCAGTATAAGAGTCTCCTCTGGTCCACTAAGAGCCAGCTCTACCAAAGGGGGGGGGGGTGGAAAAAAAAAATAGTAGTTCCAATCTGAGTAACCTTTAGCCTCAGAGTTGCTCTTATAGCTAGCGCTCCATCTAACTCCCAAACTTTTGATTCTTAGCAAGGCTAGGTGCTTCCTGACTACCAATCCAAATTTAGGACCTAAGTCATAGTACACAATAACAGCATAGATCACAAGTCCCTTGAAAGTCTATGATCCAACAGATTAGGTTAGTACTTCTAATTTCCAAGGAGTAATGAGATGGTCAAAGAGACTGAAAAGTTTGACAGAGAAAAGAAAGTTCAGTCCATAAGCTTTGCCCATTTCTGGTTGGTTCCCAAAGGAGACGTTGGGTGCCTCTTGGAATTGGCAGGTCGGTATAAACCCCCAACAGGTTTCTGCCATAAGCCGTATGAGGTCACCGTGCAACTGCAGAGCAGGGCTCCTCATTTGCTTCACACGGAGCGTTTCATTCATTTCACGCAAGCACACCGTAGAGTTAGTAAAGTACAGCAGAAAATGTGTTTCCTAGGAGAACAAAGAACTAGAGCTCCAAGAATCCTTACCATTTCCTGAAGAATCCTGGATGGACCCTCAAGATGAAAGGTTGTTGCTGAACCACGCAAAGACACCGGGATCCTTGGCCTCCGGAGGAGAATTCAATCCAGGGCTAGAGACCAGGCTTGATCACTCAGAGCTTTTGTGTAATAAAGTTTTATTAAAGTATAAAGAAGATAGAGAAAGCTTCTGGCATAGACATCAGAAGAGGGTAGAAAGAGTACCCCCTTTCTAGTGTTAGCAATGAAGTTATATACTCTCCAATGAATCCAAAGAATGTCTGGAGGTTGTAAAGATCTCACCAGACCTACTCCCATAATTTACATTTTAAGATAACAGGATTAGCTAGAAGGTTTAGTCCAGATACTGCCTTCAGGCAGGATGCATTATTGTTATATAATCCTTGTAAAGGCCATACCTACTCCAATAATTTGCATTTTACGATAACATGATTAGCCAGGTTTAATCCAGAGACTGTCCTCCGGCAGGATACATAATCCTAAGGGGGAAAAAAACAAACAAAACTGTGTCCTTTCTTCCTCCATGAGAATTCCAGACCCCTCTCTCCTTGGGGAACCCTAGACTTCTTATCAGCCTACCTCGGAAATGACTCTCTCCTTAGAAAACATAAATAAATGCATTAAAGACTAATCATTTCAGATCTTCTGATTAATTATTTTAATTAATTTCTTATTTCTAACTAGTACATTATTAACAGTATTCTTAATGTGGGAATAGTAGACAGTACAAAATCATAATTACTGCTATCAACAATGTTTCCTTTTATACTTTCATAATTAAAACTTTTGAAATGCCTTAAATAATATTTCTCTGGCTTGCTGACAACTGTGATTTTGGAAAATGTATTCATAAATATGTGATTTGTATGAAATATTAATCTATGAAATCTGCATATACAAACTCATTTTCCTCCTAACTCATAAGCATTTATACTTTTGAAGAACTGGAGATAGATTCAACAAATTGTTATTGGAATAACAGAAGTGTTAAGTAATTGATTTGCTAATTATCATTTCCTATTTATGAGACATTAGCTCCAGACCTGATCTTTGTTTTTTGCACACATGAAGAAAATACAAAATATATCCTGAAGTAATAAAATTATCAGAAGGCATTGGAAAGAACAATGGACTGAGAGACAAGAAAACCTAGATTTTAGTTGCTGCTCAGTCACTAGTTCTTTGGCTGCCCTGATGGCTCAGTAGTAAAGAATCTGTTTGCCAATGCAAGAGACACAGATGCAATCCCTGGGTTAGGAAGATCCCCCTTGAGAAGGAAATGACAACACTTTCCAGTATACTTACCTTGAAAATTTCATGGACAGAAGAACCCTGACAAGCCTGACAGTCTGCGCAGTCACAGAGTCATAGACAACCACATTGTTTTGGGGCTTAATTAGTTGCTTCTCTAACAACAACTTCTTCATCTGGATAATTCATTCAGTAAATGTTTACTAAGAGCCAAATATTCTTTATCAATGCACTTACTGCTTTAGCTACAAAAATAGATTTTATAAGAAATACCATCAAATTTTTAATTGTTGTTCAGTCACTCTGTGTGTCCGATTCTTTGCAATCCCATGGACTGAAGCATGCAAGGCTTCCCTATCCTTCACTACCTCCAAGAACTGTTCAGACTCATGTCCATTGAGTCAATGATACCATCCAACCATCTCATCCTCTGTCACTCCCTTCTTCTCCTACCCTCAGTCTTTCAAAGTATTAGGGTCTTTTCAAAGAGATGGTTCTTCATCTATCAGGTGGCCAAAATACTGGAACTTCAGCTTCAGTACCAGTCCTTCCAATGAATATTCAATGCTGATTTCCTTTAGGATTGACTGGTTTGATCTCCTTACTGTCTAAGGGACTCTAAAGAGTTTTCTCCAACACCACAGTTCAAAAGCATCAATTCTTAGGTGCTCAGACATCTTTATGCTCCAACTCTCACATCCATATATGACAACTAGAAAAAATATGCTTTGACTATACAGGTCTTTATGGCAAAGTGATGGCTCCACTTTTTAATATATTGTCTAGGTTTGTTATAGATTTTCTTCCAAAGAGCAAGTGTCTTTTAAGTTCGTGGCTGCAGTCACCACCATCTGCAGTGATTTTAGAGCCCAATAAAATAAGGTATGTCACTGTTTCTATTGTTTCCCCATATACTGCCATGAAGTAATGGGACTGGATGCCATGATCTTCATTTTCTGAATGCTGAGATTTAAGACAACTTTCTCAGTCTCCTCTTTCACCTTCGTTGAACGATTCTTTAGTTCCCCTTCGCTTTCTGCCATAAGGGTGGCGTCATCTGCATACCTGAGGCTATTAATATTTCTCCCAGAAATCTTCAGTCCAGCTTGTGATTCACCCAGCTTGGCATTTCACATGATGTACTCTGCATATGAGTTAAGTAAGCAGGGTAACAATATGCAGCCTTCATCTACACATTTTCCTATTTTGAACCAGTCCATTGTTCCATGTCTGGTTCTAACGGTTGCTTCTTGACCTGCATACAGGTGTCTCAAGAGGCAGGTAAGGGTGGTCTGGTATTTCAATCTCTTTAAGAATGTCCCCCAGTTTGTTATGATCCACACAATCAAAGGTTTTAGCATAGCCAATGAAGCAGAAGTAGACATTTTTCTGAAATTCACTTGTTTTTTTTTTTCTATAATGCAACGGATGTTGGCAGTTTGATCTCTGGATCTTCTGCCTTTCCTAAATCCAGCTTGTTCAAACGAAGTTCTCAGTGCATGTACTGTCAAAGCCTAACTTGATGGAATTCAAGCATTATCTTGCTAGAAAGAGAAATGAGTACAACTATGTGGTAGTTTGGAGAAGGCAATGGCAACCCACTCTAGTACTCTTGCCTGGAAAATCCCATGGACGGAGGAGCCTGGTAGGCTGCAGTCCATGGGGTCGCTAAGAGTTGGACATGACTGAGCGACTTCACTTTCACTTTTCACTTTCATACATTGGAGAAGGAAATGGCAACCCACTCCAATGCTTTTGCCTGGAGAATCCCAAGGATAGGGGAGCCTGGTGAGCTGTTGTCTATGGGGTCGCACAGAGTCAGACACAACTGAAGCGACTTAGCAGCAGCAGCAGCATGTGGTAGTTTGAAAAATATTTGGCAATGCCCTTCTTTGTGACTGGAACGAAAATTGACCTTTTCTAGTCCTTTTGCCACTGTTGAGTTTTCCAGATTTGTTGGTATATTGAGTGCAGCACTTTAACAACATCATCTTTTAGGATTTGAAATAGCTCACCTGGAATTCCATCACCTCCACTAGCTTTCTTCTTAGTGATTCTTCCTAAGGCCCACTAAAGTTCACATTCCATAGTGTCTGGCTCTGTTTGACCAAATAATTGTGGCTGTCCAGGTCATTAAAACTCTTTTTATACAGTTCTTCTGTATATTCTTGCCACTTCTTCTTAATCTCTTCTGCTCCTCTTAAGTCCATACTGCTTCTGTCCTTTACTGTGCCCATCTTTGCATGAACTGTTCCCTTGGTATCTCTAATTTTCCTTAAGAAACCTCTAGTCTTTCCCATTCTATTGTTTTCCTCTATTTCTTTGCATTTTTCACTTACAAAGATTTTCTTATCTCACCTTGCTATGATTTGGAAATCTGCATTCAATTGGGTATATCTTTCCTTTTCTCCTTTGCTTTGACATCTCTTCTCAGGTATCTGTAATGCTTCCTCAGACAACCATTTTGCCTTTTCTCATTTCTTTTGCTTCAGGATAGTTCTGACCACTTCATCCTATACAATCTTATGAACCTCTGTCCATAGTTCTTCAGGCACTCTGTCTATCAGATCTAATCCCTTGTATCTATTTATCACTTCCACTGTGTAATCATAAGGGATTTGATTTAGGTTGTACTTGAATGACCTACTTCAATTTAAGTCTGAATTTTGGAATAAGGAGTTCACGATCTGAGCCACACTCAGCTCCTGGTCTTGTTTTTGCTGATTCTATAGAGCTTCTCAATCTTCAGTTGCAAAGAGTATAATCAATCTGATTTTGATACTGATCATCTGGTAATCTCCATGTGAAGGGTCATCTTTTGTGTTGTTGAAAGAAAGTGTTTGCTATGATCAGTGTGTTATCTTGGCAAAACTGTTAGCCTTTACCCAGCTTTGCTATAAAATTAGTGTAATAAAAAGAGCACTGGTTTGGGAGCGAGGTGTTGGTCCTTATTGTAACTTATACTAGTTAGTTTCTAAGATCACTTCCAGTTCTAACAGTCTAGATTTTAGTCTGAAAGTTCTGAAAAGTTCATATACATCTAGTACTATTCCCTGGTGTGGAGTGACAGTTTCTAAGACTTCTAACTGACCATATATGTAAATGGAGTTTGTAGAAGTCTAAGTAGTATAATATCACAGATTCAAAGAAGTCAACCCCTTAGGAAATAGCCTTAGAGCCAAAAACTAATATAACCTGAATCTACAATAGAAATGTATTCATTTGGTCTCTTTATAGTACAAACACTCATGGAAGCAGTAGTGCTTCAACATTCACCCATAATCCATGGATGGATAAATATATCAGAGATTTAGCAAGCAGCAGGTTTTCAATAATGCTGCATGAATAACACTGAATAGTCAGGAACTGCAGAAATGGAAGCCTCTCTGAAAAGAAAAATGAAATAGAAAACAATTGATGTTATGAGAGAAAACTTCCGCCAATCTCCAAATTTCCTGAAAACTTTAACATTTCAATACTTTTCACATAGAACAATCCAGTGATATTTGGTTTGGGCTGCAAGCTATTTATGTGATACTGCATCTTTAAGAGGAGCAATAACTTTTCTTCTTTGCTGGAGAGTCACTTCAGATGCCAAATATATATATATATATATATATATAAATTTTTTTCATAAGAAGACATTGCAGGAACTTCCCTGCAAGTTCAGTGGTTAATACTCTATGCTTCCAACACAGGGGGTGCAGATTCAATCCCTGGTCAGGGAGCTAAGATTCCACATACTGCACAGCATGGTAAAAAGAAAAAATATATTAAAAAAAAAAACATTGCAAGAACATGATATTATTTTGCTATGCAAAAGCTTTTAAGTTTCATTAGGTTCCATTTGTTTATTTTTGTTTTTATTTCCATTACTCTAGGAAACAGGACAAATAATATCCTGCTATGATTTATATCAGAGTGTACTGCCTATGTTTTCTTCTAAAAGCCTTATAAATATAGATCTTTGAATATACTATTTGCTAAGTCCTCTGTGATATTTTATGGAGAAAAGAATGTTACATTAAGACCTAGTCTTTCTTAATATTAGGGAAATGAATCTCAGCTAGGATTATTTCTCTAACACACAAGTAAAATGTGATATATGGTTCAAAGAATGTTATAAGAGCTCAGAGAACCAAGAAATGTGAGGGATATGAACAAGTGGCAAGGATAGAAATAGCAGGAGAAGGGACCTGGAGAGGCTGTCTCAAGAAGACAGACTTTGTTAACTGCTCTGTATGGATTTCTACTCAGCCTGATCCCACATAGCTTGTAAAAAAAATAATGCAACCCATGTTCAAATTCTTCATACTGGGTGGCTGAAAGCATTATTCTTTAACTGAGTGAAGATAGCTAGGAAAGTCACACAAAGAAAAGAAAAACCAAGTATTTAAAAAGATTTTTTAACATATTTTTAACACCAGAAATATTTTGTATTGTCGTATAGCCAATTAGCAATGTTGTAATAATTTCAGGTTAACAAGAAAGCAAATTGGGATGAGCCTTCACAGGTTTTGAGACAATAATCACTATCAGCACTAAAAGGGAACAGACTTCTATGAACATTTCTTTTGAATGAAGACTAACCATCTTCAGTCTCAATAGTGCCTTAAATATTTAACTAACCTTGTGTAAAGCTAATTTGCTTTATAGCAGAGAGATTCATAAATCAACTGTGAACTAGAATCTTGTGTAGGTGAACATGTTCTGTCCCATAAATGTTGCCCATTAGCTTTTTAAAATTTATTTATTTTAATTGGAGGATGATTAACTTACAGTATTGTGATGTCCTCTGTCAAACATCAGTGTGAATTGGCCATAGGCATACATGTGACCTCTCTCTCCTGAAACCCCTCCCACCTCCTTCCCTGAGCCATCTCTCTAGGTTGTTGCAGAACACTGGCTTTGGGTTTCCTGCATCATACATCAAAATCCTACTGGCTATCTATTTTACATATGGTAATGTATATGTTTCAGTGCTATTCTCTCAAATTATCCCACCCTCTCTTTCTCCCATGTGTCTACAAACCTGTTTTTATGTCTGTACCTGCTTTGCTGCCCTGCACAAAGAATAGTGAGCACAATCTTTCTAGATTCCATATCTATGCATTAATATATGATATTTGTCTTTCTCTTTCTGAGTTATCTCACTCTGTGTAATAGGCTCTAGGATCATCCATCTCATTAGAAGTGACTCATGTGTTCCTTTTTATAGCTGAGTAATATTCCAAAGTGCATATGTACAACAACTTCCTTATCCATTCATCTCCCAATGGACATCTAGATTACTTTTATGCCCTAGTTGTTGTAACTAGTGCTGCAGTGAACATTAGGGTACATGTGTCTTTTTCAATTCTGAATTCCTCAGGGTGTATGTCCAGTAGTGGGATTGCTGGGTCATTGGGTAGATTTATTCCTAGGTTTTTAACGAATCTCCATACTGTTCTTCATAATGGTTGTATCAACCTTCCTGAGATCAGACTATACTACAAAGCTACAGTCAACAAGACACTATGAAACAGACACAAAAAAACAGAAATATAGATCAGTGGAACAAGATAGAAAGCCTGGAGATAAATCCTTGCATCCATGGACAACTTATCTTTCAAAAAGGAGACAAAAAATATACAATGGTGAAAAGAACCTCTTCAACAAGTGCTGCTGGGAAAACTGGTCAACTATGGGTAAAATCAATATGGAAATCAGGCTGATTACATCCTTTTCAGCCAAACATGGAAAAACCCTATACAATAAGCAAAAACAAGATGGGGGATTGACTGTGGTTTAGATCAAGAACTACTTATGTCAAAAATCGGACTTAAATTGAAGAAAGCAGGGAAAATCAATAAGCCGTTCAGGTATGACCTAAATGAAATCCCTAAAAGCAGAGACATTACTTTGCCAACAAAGGTCCGTCTAGTCAAGGCTATGGTTTTTCCAGTGGTCATGTATGGATGTGAGAGTTGGACTGTGAAGAAAGCTGAGTGCTGAAGAATTGATGCTTTTGAACTGTGGTGTTGGGGAAGACTCTTGAGAGTCCCTTGGACTGCAAGGAGATCAAACCAATCCTTTCTGAAGGAGATCAGCCCTGGGATTTCTTTGGAAGGAATGATGCTAAAGCTGAAACTCCAGTACTTCGGCCACTTCATGCGAAGAGTTGACTCATTGGAAAAGACTCTGATGCTGGGAGGGATTAGGAGCAGGAGGAGAAGGGGACGACAGAGGATGAGATGGCTGGATGGCATCACTGACTCGATGGACGTGAGTCTGAGTGATCTCCGGGAGTTGGTGACGGACAGGGAGGCCTGGCGTGCTGCTATTCATGGGGTCACAAAGAGTCGAACAGGACTGAGCGACTGAACTGAACTTAACTCAACAATTATAGAGTGGAAGTGACAAGCAAATTCAAGGGATTAGATCTGATAAACAGAGTGCCTGAAGAACTATGGATGGAGGCTTGTAACTTTGTATAGGAGGCAGTGATCAAAACTATCAACAAGAAAAAGAAATGCAAAAGGCAAAATGTTTGTCTGAGGAGGCCTTTCAAATAATTAAGAAAAGAAGAGAAGCAAAAGACAGTGGAGAAAAGGGAAGATACACCCATGTGAATGCAGATTTCCAAAGAACAGCAAGGAGATATAAGTGAACAATGCAAATAAATAGAGGAAAGCAATATAATGGGAAAGACTAGAGATATCTTCAAGGAAATTAGAGATATCAAAGAAAAAAAGCCATGCAAAGATGGGCACAATAAAGGACAGACGTGGAATGGACCTAAAAGGAGCAGAAGAGATTAAGAAGGGGTGGTAAGAATATACAGAAGAACTATACAAAAAAAAAAGGTCTTAATGTCCTGGATAACCATGATGGTGTGATCACTCACCTACAGCCAGACATCTTGGAGTGTGAAATAAAGTGGGCTTTAGGATGCCTTGCTATGAACAAAGCTAGAGGAGGTGATGGAATTCCAGCTGAGCTATTTCAAAGCCTAAAAGATGATGCTGTTAAAGTGCTGCACTCATATGCCAACAAATTTGTAAAACTCAGCAGTGGCCACAGGATTGGAATAGGTCAGTTTTCATTCCAGCCCCAAATAATTGGTTTTATGGCATCACTGACTCAATGGACATGAGTTTAACCAAGCTTGGGGTAATGGCGAAGGACAGGGTAGCCTGGTATGCTGCAGTCCATGGGGTCACGAGGAATCAGACATGACTGAGCAACTGAACTACAAGAACTATATGCAAAATAATAAAGTTAGAATCCTTCTGAACATCATACACAAAAATAAACTCAAAGTGGGTTAACTACCTAAACTTCAGACCTGAAACTATAAAACTCTTAGAGGAAAACATAGGCAGGACACTCTATGACATAAATCACAGCAAGATCTTCTATGACCCACTTCCTAGAGCAATGGAAATAAAAACAAAAATGAAAAAATGGGACCTAATTAAACTTAAAAGCTTTTGGACAGTGAAGAAAATTATAAGTAGGGTGAAAAGTCAACCCTCAGAATGGGAGAAAAAAAAAATAGCAATGAAACAACTGACAAAGAAGTATTATTCTCCAAAATATACAAACAGCCCTTGCAGCTCAATGCTAGAAAAAAGAACAACCCAATCAAAAGGGGGGCAAAAGATCTAAATAGCCTTTTTTTCCAAAGAAGACATACAGATGGCTAATAAACACATTAAAAAATGCTCAACATCATTATTATTAGAGAAATGCAAATCAAAACTACAATGAGGTATCATCTCACACTGGTCAGAATGTTCATCATCAAAAACTCTACAAACAATAAATGCTGGATAGGGTTTGGAGAAAAGGACACCTTCTTACACTGTTGGTGGGAATGCCCATTAGCTTTTACAAAAATAAATTGTATTGTTGGCAAATACTTGATAACTAAAATAAGGAAATGAGGAGTGTATACAGGCAGTATATGAAGAATTATACAGATCTGACTTCTCTCCAGTTTTAGAGGTCAAAGACTATGTTTTCTTTTAAAGTCAAATCTTAACAGTTAACTTCACTGTTGTTTTTCAGTTAATAAGTTATGTCTGATTCTTTGTGACCCTATAGACTGCAGGATGCCAGACTGCCCTGTCCTTCACTATATCTCAGAGTTTGCTCAGATTTATGTCCATTGAGCCATTGATCATATCTAACCATCTCATCTTTTATCACCCTCTTCTCCTTTGACCTTCAATCTTTCCAAGCATTAGGGTTTTTTCCAATGAGTCGGCTCTTCAAATCAGGTGGCTAAAATACTGGAGTTTCAGTTTCAGCATCAGTCCTTCCAATGAATATTCAGGGTTGATTTCCTTTAGGACTGAGTGGTTTGATCTCCTTGCAGTTCAAGAGACTCTCAAGATTTTTCTCCAGCACCACAACTTGAAAGCATCAATTCTTTAGCACTCAGCCTCCTTTATGGTCCAACTCTCACACCCGTACATGACTACTGGAAAAGCCATAGCTTTGACTATATGGACTTTTGTCAGCAAAATGATGTCTCTCCTTTTTAATACGTTGTCTTGGATGATCACAGATTTTCTTCCAAGGAGCAAGAATGTTTAAATTTCATGGCTACAGTCACCATCTGTGATTTTGGATCCCAAGGAAATATATCATTGCTTCACATTTACCCCTTCTATTTGCCATGGAGTGATAGGGCTGGATGCCATGATCTTAGTATTTTGAGTGTTTAGTTTTAAGCCAACTTTTTCACTCTCCTCTTTCACCCACATCAAAAGACTCTTTATTTCCTCTTCACTTTTTGCCATTAGAGTAGCATCATTTGCATATCTGAGGTTGTTGATATTTCTTCTGGCAGTCTTGATTCCAGTTTGTGGTTCATCCAGCCTGGCATTTCACATGATGTACTCTGCATACAGTCTGAGCCACCAGGGAAGTCCTAAGTTAAATAAGCAGGGTGGCAATATACAATCCTGTCCTACTCCCTTTCCAAATTTTCAACCATTCAGTTGTTCCATGTCCAGTTATAACTGTTCCTTTTGACACACATACATGTTTCTCAGGAGACAAGTAAAATTGTCTAGTATTCACGTATCTTTAAGAATTTTCCACAAGTGTCTTGATCCACACAAAGTCTTTAGCATAGTCAATGAAGCAGAAGTAGATGTAGATGTTTTTTTCTGGAATTCCTTTGCCTTCGCAATGATCCAAGGAATATTAGAAATTTGATCTCTGGTTATTCTGTTTCTTTGAAATCCAATTACATCTGGAAGTTCTCAAGTCACACACATACTGCTGAAACCTAGCTTGAAGGAATTGAAAAAAAAAAAAAAAAACACTATCATGTTAAATGTCCACAGTTGTAATGTAGTGTGAAAATTATTTGCCCTTCTTTGGGACTGGAATGAAAACTGACCTTTCCCAGTCCTGTGGCCACTGCCGAGTTTTCCAAATTTACTGACATACTGAGAGCAGCACTTTATCAGCATCATCCTTTAGGATTTGAAATAGCTCAGCTGGGATTCCATCATCTCCATTAGCTTTGTTCATAGCAATGCTTCCTAAGGCCCATTTGACTTCACACTCCAGGGTGTCTGGTTATAGGTGAGTGACAAAGCTATCATGGTTATCTGCATCATTTAGAATTTTTTATAGTTCTTCTGTATATTCTTGCCATCTCTTCTTAATCTGATCCTTACCATTACTGTCTTTTATCATGTTCATCCTTGCATGAAATATTTCCTTGTTATCTCCAATTTTCTTGAAGAAATCTCTAGTATTTACCTTTCTGTTGTGTTCTTCAATTTCTTTGCATTGTTCAGTTAAGAAGACTTTTTTTTTTTTTTTTTAATCTCCCCTGCCTCTCTGGAACTCTGCATTCAGTTGGGAATATCTTTCCCTTTCTCCCTTGCCTTTCACTTCTCTTTTTCATTCAGCTATTTGTACAGTCTCCTCAACAACTAGTTTGACTTCTTGCTTTTTTTCTCAATTTAGTGTGATTTTGGTCACTGCCTCCTGATGGCAAGAATAAACAGAAGAACTGTACAAAAAAGATCTTCACGACCCAGATAATCACGATGGTGTGATCACTGACCTAGAGCCAGACATCCTGGAATGTGAAGTCAAGTGGGCCTTAGAAAGCATCACTACGAACAAAGCTAGTGGAGGTGATGGAATTCCAGTGGAGCTATTCCAAATCCTGAAAGATGATGCTGTGAAAGGGCTGCACTCAATATGCAAGCAAATTTGGAGAACTCAGCAGTGGCCACAGAACTGGAAAAGGTCAGTTTTCATTCCAGTCCCAAAGAACGGCAATGCCGAAGAATGCTCAAACTACTGCACAATTGCACTCATCTCACATGCTAGTAAAGTAATGCTCAAAATTCTCCAAGCCAGGCTTCAGCAGTATGTGAACCATGAACTTCCTGATGTTCAAGCTGGTTTTAGAAAAGGCAGAGGAACCAGAGATCAAATTGCCAACATCCACTGGATCATGGAAAAAGCAAGAGAGTTCCAGAAAAACATCTATTTCTGCTTTATTCACTATGCCAAAGCCTTTGACTCTGTGGATCACAATAAGCTGTGGAAAATCCTGAAAGAGAGGGTAATACCAGACCACCTGACCTGCCTCTTGAGAAATTTGTTTGCAGGTTAGAAAGCAAAAGTTAGAACTGGACATAGAACAACAGACTGGTTCCAAATAGGGAAAGGAGTACGTCAAGGCTGTATATTGTCACCCTGCTTATTTAACTTATATGCAAAGTACATCATGAGAAATGCTGCTGGAAGAAGCACCAGCTGGAATCAAGATTGCCAGCAGAAATATCAATAACCTCATATATGCAGATGACACCACCCTTATGGCAGAAAGTGAAGAGGAACTAAAAAGCCTCTTTATGAAGGTGAAAGGGGAGAGTGAAAAAGTTGGCTTAAAGCTCAACATTCAGAAAACGAAGATCATGGCATCTGGTCCCATCACTTCATGGCAAATAGGTGGGGAAACAGTGGAAACAGTGCCAGACTTTATTTTGGGGGGCTCCAAAATCACTGCAGATGGTGACTGCAGCCATGAAATTAAAAGATGCTTACTCCTTGGACGAAAATTTATAACCAACCTAGATAGCATATTGAAAACAGAGACATTACTTTGCCAACAAAGATCCGTCTAGGCAAGGCTATGGTTTTTCCAGTGGTCATGTATGGATGTGAGAGTCGGACTGTGAAGAAAGCTGAGCGCTGAAGATTTGATGCTTTTGAACTGTGGTGTTGGAGAAGACTCTTGAGAGTCCCTTGGACTGCAAGGAGATCCAACAAGTCCATTCTGAAGGAGATCAGCCCTGGGATTTCTTTGGATGCAATGATGCTAAAGCTGAAGCTCCAGTATTTTGGGCACCTCATGTGAAGAGTTGACTCATTGGCAAAGACTCTGATGCTGGGAGGGATTGGGGGCAGGAGGAGAAGAGGACGACAGAGGATGAGATGGCTGGATTGCATCACTGACTCGATGGATGTGAGTCTGAGTGAACTCCGGGAGTTGGTGATGGACAGGGAGGCCTGGCGTGCTATGATTCATTGGGTTGCAAAGAGTCAGACTCGACTGAGTGACTTAGCTGAACTGATAAATTCTTGTAGGTCTTCAAAGAACCAGTCAACTTCAGCTTCTTCATCAACAGTGGTTTGGGTATAGACTTAAATTACTGTGATGTTGAGTGGTTTGCTTTGGAAGTAAATTGTGTTGTTTTTGATATTGCCCCCAAGTTTTGCATTTCAGATTTGTTTTCTACTATGAGAGCAATTCCATTTCTTCTAAGAGATTATTGCCCACAGTGGTAGATATAATAGTCATCTGAATTAAATTCACCATTCCCATCCATTCTAGTTCACTGATTCCTTAGTATTGCATAAAAACCTGGAATGTTAGGTCAATGAATCAACGTAGATTGGATGTGGTCAAGTGGTACATGGAAAGAGAAGGATACAAATGGTTAAAATCTTTCAAACTTGTTTCGGACAGTTAACCATTGGATGAAAAGGCAAGAACAATTTCAGGGGAAAAAAATAACAAAAAGAGAAGTGAAGAAATGATGCCAAGAATTAGAGTATTAAGTTAAACCAGGATTTGAAAAGTTAACTCCAAGAATGAGTTTACATTTGCAAGGTCTAGCTTGGCCCACCATAATACAAATAGTTCCTGTTTAAGTATCACTATAAACCTCAGCAGCATCAGCAAAAGATAAAGTAATATCTACCTCTAAAGATGTAAGATTTAAAAAGTCAGTGACTCCTTTGTTAAATGAAGGCCAATAGTAATTCTTAGTGTAACCAGATTGAGAAATTTTAGAAATACTTGTCTATATGAATACTGTTCAAATGTTGAATCATTTACTTATTTGTTCCAATATTTTTCAAAACTTTATATGAACCAATGGCTGGCTATGACATCTAGTGATAAAACAAGATCATCTTATAAGCACCTTTCAATCACAGACACAGTGTGTCAAATGAATGAATATCAAGAAAAAAGAAAAGGCTCTATCCAGTCCAGATATCCAACTTTATCATCAGGACTACATAGTGGAGCATCAAAGAATAGAAAGATGGGACTTATTCAACCAAGACAGTCAAGTTGATAATACCTTTCTCTTTATCATGAATTGTACACTTTGTTCCAAGTCAACCAAGATAGCCAAGTTGACAATAGCTTTTTCTTTATCATGAATTGCATACTTTGTTCCAAGTCATGTGGTCTGGAAACTGAACCTTGGTCACATCATTTTGCTATACAATATTTAGTATGGAGATTATTTCCTGATTTTCTTGGTTATGCTCAAAAAGATGCTTAGGAATTTCTTTGTGAGCTTTTGAATAAAATACAGCATGAACTAGAGATAACTGATAGCAGGTTACCACCGCTTGTCTCAAATTCTCTAAGAAAACTTATCAGTTTCTGAATGTTGTGAGTAACATTATATATATATATATATATATATATATATATATATATACACACACACACACACACACACACACACACACATACATATATACATATACATACAGCTTCTTAGGTTAAATATCTTGCATGTGACAACAAATTGAATAACATAATTTTTCTGGAACTTGTTACTGGAATTTCAAGAAAGATATCAATGCAGTGGAAAAGATATTACTTCCCAGCCATGTCTTGTCACTGAAATGTTGGACAAGTTCACAGAAACTGAAGATTCAGAAGGAAAAGCATACATATAACCAAGGTAATTCGACGTGTAGAAGGTTTTCCTCAAAGCCAGTTATGCTCACAGAAGCTGCCAAATAGTGTATGATTTGCCACTTACCTCAGGTTCTCAGAATACATCTCAAATGATTCAGGTGGTAAGGACATACAAATTGACGGAAGATTGGCATTCATATTGGCTTTGAAGAAATCTGAAACCTGGGACCCTAGTGTATCAGGGAATATTTGAAATCCCTCAGACTAGAAAGCTTTATCTATAGCTTAATATACCATGGAAAGAATTTGGCTCAGAACATTACACCACGTACTGTTATAATTCTGAAGAAGGATACTGGGTACACTGCAATGATTCCAAGCTAAATATGTGCATTATGGATGAAGTGTGCATGGCTCAAGCTTACATCTTGCTTTATAACAAGTGAGTTACTGAGACTGGGCATTCTAAATTCTTGGCTCCAGAACTACTGTTTGGTAGTCAATATCCCAAAGAAGAAACTAGTATATCTAATGAAATTCTTTGTTGTTGTTCAGTTGCTCTGTTGTGTCTGACTCTTTGCAACCCTATGTACTGCAGAACACCAGACTTCCCTGTCCTTCACAATATCCTGGAGTTTGCTCAAACTCATGTCCATTGAATAGGTGATGCCTTCCAACCATCTTATTCTCTGTCATCCCTTTCTCCTACTGCTTTCAATCTTTCCCAGCATCGGGGCCTTTTCCAATGAGTTGGCTGTTTGCATAAGGTGGCCAAAGTATTGGAGCTTCAGCTTCAGCATCAGTGCTTCCAGTGAATATTGAAGGTTGATTTCCTTTAGGATTGACTGGTTTTATCTCCTTGCTGTCCAAGCGACTCTCAAGAGTCTTTTCCAGCACCACAGTTTGAAAGCATCATTTCTTCAGCCATCAGTCTTCTTTATGGTTCAACTCTCACATCCAGACACAACTGCTGGAAAAATTAAAGGTTTTACTGTATGGAATTTTGTCAGCAAACTGATGTCCCTGCTCCTTAATATATTATACAGGTTTGTCATAGGTTTCTTTCTAAGGAGCAAGCGCCTTTTGATTTTATGGCTGCAGTCACCATTCACAGAGATTTTGGAGCCCAAGAAAATAAAATCTGTCACTGTTTCCAATTTGTATTTTTCATGAAGTGATGGGGCAGGATTACCCGATTTAAGTTTTGTGAATGGTGAGTTTTAAGCCAACTTTTTTATTCTCCTCCTTCACGTTCATCAAGAGTCTTTTTAGTTCCTCTTTGCTTTCTGTCATTAGAATGGTATCATCTTCATATCTGAGGTTGTTATTATTTCTCCCAGAAATCTTGATTCCAGCCTGTGATTCATACAGCCCAGCATTTGCATGATGTACTCTACATAGAGTGGGCTTCCCTGGTGGCTCAGTGGTAAAGAACCCACCTGCCAATGTGGGAGAAGCAAGAGACCTATTTTCAATCAATGGGTCAGGAAGATCCCCTGGAGAAGGGAATGGCAACCCACTCCAGTAGTCTTGCCTAGAGAATCCCATGGACAGAGGATTCTCGCACACTACAGCCCATGAGGTCACAAAGAGTCAGACATCACTGAAGTGACTGAGAATGCACACACTCTGCATAGAAGTTAAATAATCAGGGTGACAATATACAGCCTTGTCATATTCCTTTCCCAATATTACTCAAGTCAGTTGTTCCATGTTCATTTCCTGTTTTTTATTATAAATTTATTTATTTTAATTGGAGGCTAATTACACTGGGGTGACCCATGCTCATTTCTAACTTGCTTCTTGACCTGCATACAGGTTTCTCAGGAGACAGGAAAAGTGATCTATTTCCATGGTATTTTTCACAGAACTAGAACAAACATTTTCACAATTTGTATGGAAACACAAAAGACCCTGAGTAGCCAAAGCAATCTTGAGAAAGAAGAATGGAGCCGGAATAATCAAACTTCCTGACTTCAGACTACACTACAAAGCTACAGTCATCTATACAGTATGGTACTTGCACAAAAACAAATGTAGATCAATAGAACAAGATAGAAAGCCCAGAGAAAAACTCGTGCACCTAGGGGTAACTTATTTTTGGCAAATGAGATAAGAATATACAATGGATAAAAGATTGTCTCTTCAATAAATGGTTCTGGGAAAACTGGACAGTTATGTGTAAAAGAATAAAATTAGAACACTTCCTAACACCATACTCAATGATGAAATAAAAATGGATTAAAGACCTGAATGTAATACCAGAAACTATGAAACTCTTAGAGGAAAACATAAGCAAAATACGCTTTGACATAAATCCCAGCAAGATCCTCTATGACCGATCTCCTAGATTAATGGAAATAAAAACAAAAATAGACAAATGGGATCTAATTAAACTTAAAAGCTTTTGAACACTGAAAGAAACTATAAACAAAGTGAAAAGTCAGCCCTCATAATGGGTGAAAATAATAACAAATGAAAAAACTGACAAAGGATTAATCTCCAAAATATACAAGCAGCTCATACATCTCAATGCCAGAAAAACAAATAACCCAGTCAAAAAGTGAGTAGAAGACCTAAACAGATATTTCGCCAAGAAGATATACAGATGAATAATAAACACATCAAAAGATGCTCAACATCACTCATTATTAGGGAAACCATATCAAAATTACCATCAGGTATCACCTCACACCAATCATCAGGCCCATCATCAAAAAAATCTACAAACACTAAATGCTGGAAAGGGTGTAGAGAAAATTGAATCCTCTTGCACTGTTTGTGAGAATATAAACAGATACAGCCACTATGGAAGACAGCAGGGAGATTCTTTAAAAAACTAGAAGTAAAACAACCATATGATCCAGCAATCCCACTAATGGGCATGTACCCTGAGGAAATCATAATTGAAAAAACATATGGACCTCAATGTTCATTTCATCACTATTTATAATAGCTAGGACATGGAAGCAACTTACATGTACATCAACAGAATAATGAAGAAACTGTGGTACATATACACAAGGCAATATTATTCAGCCATAAAAAGGAGCACATTTGACTTATTTATAATGAGGTGGATGAAACTAGATCCTATTATACAGAGTAAAGAAAGTCAGAAAGAAAAAGACAAATATTGCATATTAATACTAATATATAGAATCTAGAAAAATGGTGTTGATGAACTTATCTACAGAGCAGCAAAGGAGACACAGGCTTAGAGAACAGACCTGTGAACATTGTTGGGGAAGGAAACTCTGTGATGAGTAGAATTGAAAGAGTAGCATTGAAACATATACATTACCATAAAATTAAATAGCCATTGGAAATTTACTGTATGATGCATTGAGCTCAATTCCAGCGCTCTGTGACAACCTAGAAAGGTTGGATGTGATGGAAAGTAAGAGAGAGGTTCAAGAACTAAGGAACATATGTATACCTTTGGGTATTTCATGTTGATATATGGCAAAAACCAACACAATATTGTAAAACAATTATCCCCCAAAGAAAAATAAATAATGTTTTAAAAAGAGAGTCATTTTGAGAAAGCAAGGCTATTCCTGTGACTGAATCAACAACCTTGGTGCCAAGAAAAATCCCAGAAACAGCTTCCTATCCCTGAGGACTTGACTACAGTCCAATTTGATTTTGGTTCTGTAACCAGCCCATATGCCAAGAGACCCTGGAAAAGGCACACATACCCATGTGTCAGGTAAATAGACCTCAGTCTTGGCTGTGGATCCTTAAATGACTCATGAACCAGCTCTAAGTCCTCTCAGGCACATACCAGGAGCCCTTGGAAACACTAATTTGGACAATCACCAATGGACCAAGGAAATTTTGTGGATATCCAGGAGTCCAGTAGAAAAGTCCCATAATATCTTCAGAGGAAAAACATTTCAATTAAAGCAATTGAATAGGATAAGAGGAATAGTTCAATTTACACCCCAAAGCCAAGAGATTTTTTTTCAACTCATGATTTTACCTGTAGAGGAAAGTGAAAGCATATAAGTTAGCACTTTTTATCTCCAGGTATTCAGGATCTTGGCAAAGAGGCCCACTTCTTCTAGTCACATCCAGAATACTCAAGTGTGCTGCACAACTGAAGGGTGAGAAGGGGCTGTAAGAGTGGAGGATAGGGTTCTTAGAATGTATCAAAAAGATGCATATTCTACTAACCATATCATAAACACCATCAAGAAGCCCACCCATGAGCCACTGGGGATTTTTCAACTACCAGATCCCCCAGTTGGTCCATATATACTCTCAGCACTGAGACTGCTTTCCCCACAAACACCCTCAGTCCACGGCCAGCATCTTGGGCATACTTTGTATGTGCTTTTGGAGATGGCTTCTGAGCATGCATAAAAAGCTGACCCAAACATGATGGCATAGAAGAAACAAACAAAAAATTGAACATCCAGCACTTTCTTTAGGAAAGTAAAAAATGACAATGTAAGCATTCATCCTGGATTAGAAAGATCAAAATAAGGCATACAGTATTAAGAACTAAGAATTTTACCACAAAAGACAACAATAACTGTGAAGCAGGTATACACATAAAAAGGAAATGTGCATGCATGCTAAGTCACTTCAGTCATGTCTGACTCTTTGTGACCCCATGGACTATAGTCCATCAGGCTCCTCTGTCCATGGAGATTCTCTGGGCAAGAATACTGGAGTGAGTTGCCATGCTCTCCTCCAGGGGATCTACCCAACCCAGGGATTGAACCTGGACCTCCTGCATTGGTAGGCAGGTTCTTTACCACTAGCGCCACCTGGGAAGCCCATAAAAGAACTGAAAAACTCTCAAGATCCATAGCATGACTGATGGAAGTTATTTCACTTCTAAAGTAAATCAATAAAGACTACAGGAGGTGACAGCTACTTCAAACATGAAAACAGCAAAATAACACTTCAAGTAACATTAAAAAATTAAGGAAAATGGCACCACCAAAGGATCACAGTATTTTCCAATGACCAGTCTCAAAGACATGAAGATCTGTGATTTATCTGATAAAGAATTCAAAATAGTTGTCAGGAAGTTCAGAGAGATTTAAAAACAAATGAATGAACCACCACAACAACAACAAAAACAGAGAAAGACAATCCAATGTACTCGGGAAAAATACCACATAAACAAAGTGAGAAGTTTAACAGAGAGACAGTAATCATAAAAATGCCAAATAGAAGTTCTAGTGTTGAAGAATACAATGAATGAAATGAAAAATTCAATAGAAATCAACAAAGAATTAATAAAGCAGAAGAAAAAAATGATGTAGAAGACAAAACCTTTGAAAAAATCCAATCAGAAGACAACAAAGAAATGAGAACTAAAAGCTGAAATGAAATATGAGATACTATTTAAAAAATCATCTATGCATTACTGGATTCCTAGAAAGAGAAGAGAGGCAGAAGGAAGCATAAAACATTTTTGAAAATAATTAAATTTAAAAAGAGGAGATATATGTATGCTGCTGCTGCTGCTGCTGAGTCGCTTCAGTCATGTCCGACTCTGTGCAACCCCAGAGACGGCAGCCTACCAGGCTCCTCCTTCCATGGGATTTTCCAGGCAAGAGTACTGGAGTAGGTTGCCATTGCCTTCTCCAGATATATATACATACAACTAATTCACATTGCTATACAGCAGAAACTAACAGAACATTGTAAAGCAAATATACTTCAATACAAATTAATAAATAAAGTAAAGAATGATTAATAGCCAGCCTCACCCACCAATTCCCTGTGAAAGCCTCACAGCTGGTCTTGGGTCCAGACCTTCCCACTAATACCCAGAAGGAGCTGTGGCCAGGCCTTGAAGATGGTCCCAGAGGCAGACCCAGACCGGTGCCCTGCAGCAGCCATGGCCCCAGTATAAAAGGAGAGTGCAGATAGCCCACAAAGTGGACAACCCTTGAGTGATTGACCCTGATGACAAGAAGAAATTGTTCTTTTGATCCCTACAAAACATTTGCTAAGTAAGGCTACATCTTCAAGACTGGAAGAGATAGTTGATATATCTAATACATGTAAACAAACACAATTAATTATAAGTAAAATGAAGATACAGAGGAGCACGTTCAAATTGAAAGAACAAGACAAAACTGCTGAAAAAAAAGCTAAACAAAATTGAGGTAAGGAACCTATTTGATAATAAATTTTATATATGGTCATAAAATCCTAACTGAATTTGGGAGAAGTATGAATTAACACAGTGAGAACGTCAACATAGGGGTATAAAATAAGAGAAAGTATCACACAGAAGTTATAACTGTACTATAAAACAGTCTAGAAGGGTTAAATAGCAAACTGGATGAAGTATAAAAACAAATAATTAAGCTGGAAGACAAAATATAGTACTCACCCAGACAGAGCAGCAAAATATTTAAAACAGAATTAGAAAGGAGAGATAATACCTGAAAAATTATTTGAAGTGTTTGAAAACTTCTAGCGAAGAAAATAGACATCTGGGTCTAGCACATACAGAAAGCTTCAAATAAGAAAAATCAGAAAAGACACGTTATAATTAAAATGGTAAAAATTAAGAATAAAAGAATTATAAAAGCATCAAGAAAAAATAAAACAACTTATTACATGCAAGAGAAACCCTACAAGGCTATCAGAAGAAACATTATAGACTGGTAGAGAGGGAAATGATATTCAAAGTGTTGAGAGAAATAAACTTTCAACCAAGAGGGAAACTATTTAAACATCCAGAAAATAATGAACAAATAGCAATAAGTATATACTTAAGCACATGCTTACATAAAATGAACATTTTAAATATAAATATATTAAATTCACTAATCCAAAAGACATGAACTGGCTTAATGGATTAAAAATAAAGGTTGGACACATCTATATGTCCCATACAATACACATAAATCAGAGGAAAGGATGCACAGACTGAAAGTGAACAATTAAAAAGATACTTTATGCAAATAAAAATGAAAAGAAAGTTGGAATATCTGCACCATATGAGACAAAATAGACTTTGAAACAAAAACTTTAATAAAAGACAAACAAGAGTATAACATAGTGATAAAAAGGTCAATGTAGAAACACATAAAATTTATAACCGTATATACACTCAATAGGTCTTCCCTGGTGGTTCAGATGGTAAAGCATCTGCCTGTAATGCAGGAGACCTGGGTTCGATTCTTGGGTTGGGAAGATCCCCTGGAGAAGGAAATGGCAACCCACTCCAGTACTCTTGCCTGGAAAATTCCATGGACCGAGGAGCCTGGTAGGCTACAGTCTATGGGGTCGCAAAGAGTCAGACATGACTGAGTGACTTCACTTCACTTCATATACTCAATAAAGGAGCAACAAAATATCTAAAGCAAATATTAATGGATTTAAAGGGAGAAACTGAAAGCAATACAATGCAGTAGCAGACTTTATCACCCTACTTATATCAATGGATAGATCATCAAGACAGAAAATCAAAATGGATATATTGGCCTTATATGATGTATTAGACCAGATAAACTTTAAAGATATGTGCAGAACATGCTATTCAAAAGCATCAGAATACACACTATTCTCAAAAGTGCATGGAATATTCTCAGGGATAGATTATAAATTAAGACTCAAAACAAGTCTCAATGAATTCAAGAAGAGTGAAATGAAATCAAGCATCTTCTCTAACCACAATGCTATGAAACTAGAAATCAATTACACACACATACACACACACACAAAGGAAAAGACTCAAAAATATGGAAATTAAACAACATGTTACTGAACAACCAGTGAATGATCAAGAAATTCAAAGGAGAAATTTTTAAAATACCTCGATAAAAATGAAGATAGGAATAAGACATTCCAAAATCTATGAGATGAAGTAAAAATGGTTCTAAGAGGATATTAATAGCAATAAGGGCCTATCTCACTAAACAAACAAAAAATCCAAACAAACTTTTGAAATTTACACCTAAAGGAACTAGAAAAACAAAAGCAAAGGCCAAAAGTAGTAGAATAAAGGAGATAATAAAGTTCATAACAGAAATAAAGAGACTAAAAAACAATAAAAAAGATCAACAAAGCATAAGGTCTGATTCTTTATAAAGATAAAATAAACATTTGACTAGACTTACCAGAGAGAGAGAAAGAGAAGATGCAAATCAAAAATGAAAGAAGATATATTATATCTGAAACCACAGAAATATAAAAGATAAGAAACTACTATGAAGAATTTTACACCAACAAATAACATAACTGAGAAGAAACTGATAAATTACTAGAAAAATACATTTTCTCCCAAGACTGAATCATGAAGAAATAAATATCTGAACAGACTGATTACTAGTTAGGAGATTAAACCATTAATCAGGAATCTTCCAGCAAACAAAAGCCCAAGAGCAAACATCTTTACTGATAAATTCGACAAAACATTCAAAGAAGATTTAATATCTATCCTTCTCACACTCATCTAAAAGATGAAGGGAAAGAAAACCTTCAGAAAATATTTTATGAAGCCAATAGTACCCTGATATCAAAATCAGACAAGAACTGTATAAAAAAGAAAATTACAAATCAATATCCTTGGTTTTGCATAAATGCAAAAATCCTAAACAAAAAATTAGCTAACTGAATTAAATGATACATTAAAAGAATCATATACCATGATCAACTGGGACTTGTTGCAGGGGTGCAAGGATGATTCGACATTTGCAAATCAATCAATATGCTATACCACATTAAGAAATGAAAAGTAAACATAGATGATCAGCTCAAAAGATGCAAAAATTATTTTGCACGATTCAATGCAGATTTCTGATAAAAACTCCTCAGTGAAATGGATGTAAAACAAAGTACTAAAGCAGAGTAGTAAATTATATATATGACAAACCCACAGCTAACATACTCAACAGTGAAAATCTGTGTTATACCTCTTAAATCTGGAATGCGAAAGAATGCCCACTCTCATAACTTTTATTAAACATAGTACTGGAAGTCCTTTTCAGAGTAATTAGGCAAGAAAATGACATAACAAATATACAAATTGGAAAGGAAGAAATAAAACAGTCACTATTTGCATATTCTCTTATAGAGAATATCCTGATGACTCCACCAAAAAACTATTAGAAAAATAAATGATATAGTAAGATGATATGGCACAAAATCTAGAAGCTTCTCACATTTATAAACATTACCAAAAATCTAACAGAGTGAAAAGGTGAGAAAACAATTCTATTTACATTTAAAATAAAAATGATAAAATACCTAGGAATAAATTTATAAAATTAATTTTATAAATTATTTAATAATAAATAAATGTATACATTTAAGATAAAGGGCTTTCTGGGTGGCTCAAATGGTAAAGAATGCATTCGCCACTGCAGAAGATGCTAATAGGAGAAACGAGTTTTACCCCTGGGTCAGGATGATCCCCTGGAGGAGGCAATGGCAACCCACTTCAGTACTGTTGCCTGTAAAATGCCATAGAGAGTGGAGTCTTGGGGATTACAGTCCATGGGGTTGCACAGGGTTGTACATGACTTAGCGACTGTGTGTGCACACAGAAATTTAACCAAAAATATGAAAGACTTACATGCTGAAAACTAGGAGACATTGTTGAAAGAAGACCCCTGTATATATTGTCTACAAGAGACCCATCTCAAACCAAGGGACACATACAGACTGAAAGTGAAGGGCTGGAAAAAGATATTTCATGCAAATGGAGAACAAAACAAAGAAGTAGCAATATTCATATCAGATACAATAGACTTTGAAATAAAGACCATGAAAAGAGACTAAGAAGGATGTTACATAATGATCAAAGGGTCAATCCAAGAAGAACATATAACAATTATAAATGTATATGCACCCAACAAAGGAGCACCTCAATATGTAAGGCAAATGCTAACAAATATGACAAAGGAAATTAACAGTAACACAATAATAGTGGGAGACCCCACTCACACCTATGGATAGATAAACCAAACAGAAAATTAGCAAGGGAATACAATCTTTAAATGAGCCTACGGACCAGTTAGACCTAGTTGTATCTACAGGACATTTCAGCCCAAAACAATGAATTTCACCTTTTTATCATGTGCACACGGAACATACTCCAGGATAGATAACATCCTAGACCATAAATCTAGCCTTCCTTGGAAAATTCAAAAAAAAAAAAAAAAAAGAAAAAGAAAAAGAAAGAAAAAATGAAATCATTTCAAGCATATTTTCTGATCACAATGAAGAGCTTCCCTGGTGGCTCAAAGGTTAAAGCGTCTGCCTGCAAGGCTGGAGACCCGGGTTCAATCCCTGGGTCGGGAAGATCCCCTGGAGAAGGAAATGGCAACCCACTGAGTATTCTTGCCTGGAGAATCCCATGGATGGAGGAGACTGGTAGGTTACAGTCCATGGGGTTGCAAAGAGTCAGACATGACTGAGCAACTTCACTTCACTTCACTTCACAGTAAAAAAGCTATTAAAAATACAAACGCATGGAGGCTAAACAACACACTTCTGAATAACCAACATAACACAGAAGAAATCAAAAAGGAAATTAAAATATGCATAGAAACGAATGAAAATGAAAACATGTCAACCCAAAACCTATGGGATTCAGTAAAAGCAGTGCTAAGGGAAAGGTTCATAGCAATACAAGTTCATCTCAAGAAACAAGAGAAAAAACAAATAAATAACCTAACTTTACACATAAATCCAACCCACTCCAGTATTCTTGCCTGGAGAGCCCCATGGACAGAGGAGCCTGGTGGGCTGCTGTCCATGGGGTCACACAGAGTTGGACACAACCGAAGCGACTTAGCAGCAGGAGCACACCTAAAGCAACTAGAAAAAGAAGAAAGGAAGAACAACAGGGTTAGTAGAAGGAAAGAAATCATAAAAATTAGGGCAGAAATAAATGAAAAAGAAACAAAGGAGACTATAGCAAAAATCAACAATACTAAAAGCTGGTTCTCTGCTAAGATAAATAAAATAGACAAAACATCTCCCAAAAAAAAGGGAGAAGAATCAAATCATCAAAATTAGAAATGAAAATGGAAAAATCACAACAGATAACACAGAAATAAAAAGGATCATAAGAGACTGCTATCAGCGACTATATGACAATAAAATGGACAACTAAAGAAATGGACGAATTCTTAGAAAAGTATAACCTTCCAAAACTGAACCAGGAAGAAACAGAAAATCATAACAGACCCATCACAAGCATGGAATAGAAACTGTAATCAAAAATCTCCCAACAAACAAAAGCCCAGGACCAGACAGCTTCACAGGTTAATTCTATTAAAAATTTAGAGAAGAGCTAACACCCATCCTACTCAAACTCTTCCAGAATATTGCAGAGGAAGGTAAACTCCCAAACTCCTTATATTAGGCCACCATCACCCTAATATCAAATCCAGACTAAGATGCCACAAAAAATAAAAGTACAGGCCCATATCACTGATGAACATAGATGCAAATATCCTTACCAAAATTCTAGCAAATAGAAACTGACAACATATCAAAAAGATCACACATCATGATGAAATGGGCTTTATCCCAGGGATGCAACAATTCTTTTTTTTTTTTTTTTAATTTTATTTTATTTTTAAACTTTACATAATTGTATTAGTTTTGCCAAATATCAAAATGAATCTGCCACAGGTATTAGCAAATGAATCAGTGTAATACACCACATTAACAAATTGAAAGATAAAAACCATATAATTATTTCAATAGATGCAGAGCAAGCCTTGGACCAAATTCACCACCCATTTATGACCAAGACTCTCAGGAAAGTAGGCACAGAAGGATCATACCTCAACATAATAAAAGCCTTATATTATAAACCCACAGCAAATATTATCCTCAATTGCAAAAAAAAAAAAAAAATGAAACCATTTCCCCTAAAGTCAGGAAGAAGACAATGGTGCCCACTCTCACCACTAATATTCAACATAGTTTTATGAGTTTTAGGCAGAGTGATCAGAGAAGAAAAAGAAATAAAAGAAATAAAGATTGGAAAAGAAGAAGTACAACTCTCACTGTTTACAGATGAAATGATCCTCTACATAGAAAACCCTAAAGACACCACCAGAAAATTACTAGAACTAATCAATGAATATAATACAGTTGCCGGATATACAATTAATACACAGAATTCCCTTGCATTCCTATATGCTAACAATGAGAAAACAGAAAGTAAGGGAAAAATTTCATTCACCACTGAGATGAAAAGAATAAAATACATAGGAATAAATCTACCTAAAGAAACAGAAAACCTATATATAGAAAACTATAAAACACTGCTGAAAAAAATCAAACATGACATAAATAGATGGAGAAATATACCATGTTCATGGATCAGAAGAATCAATATAGTGAAAATGAGTATACTACCCAAAGCAATCTATAGATTCAATGCAATCCCTATCAAGCTACCAATGGTATTTTTTACAGAACTAGAACAAATAATTTCACAGTTTGTTGGAAATACAAAAAAAGAAAAACCTCAAACAGCCAAAACAATCTTGAGAAACAAGAATGGAACTGGAAGAATCAACCTACCTGACTTCAGACCATTATACAAAGCTAGTCATAAAAACAGTATGGTGCCGGGGTCCAGCCCCGGCTGATCCAGGGTATTCGAAGGAGAGACGGCTAGGCGACCTATTCAAATGTTAATTAGAGATAATAAAGAGGAATAGAATGAGGATAGCTCAGTAGGAAAATTCAGTGGAGAAAAGAAGCTGAGTGGCTTGGTTTACGCGGAAAATCAATATAACCCGTGACACCAGGTTAGCTCTGACCACGGAGGCCGCAGGCGCCCTCTCGAATAGCGGAAGGTGCCCCACCTTAGACACCTTCTCAAGTGGGTCTTAGAAGCCCAGGCAAATAAATGGTCGCAGAGGATATCCACACTCCAGATGGACACTCAGCTGGAAGTTAAAGGGAAGAATGACATGGGGAGACCAAGCGTTGGTGAGCAAGGCCCCTAGCTTTATTTTCAACAGGGGCTTTTATACCCTAAGTTACACATAGAGGATAATAGGGGATGCAAAATCAGCAGTCTTTGATGCTTATCAAAAACCAGGGTTTCTTTCCTGCAGATTTATCGTATACAAATGGTTTAGGTGATTTACATCATCTTCTGGCCAGAGGCCTATTAACATTTTATGACTCTTGACAAGCACTTATCAACAAAGACTTATTTTCTCTAAGAGTAATTATTTTAAGGTTTGGCGCCATCTTCCGAAGGTAAGATTACGTTCCTATAGGGTGGATGTGTAATGGGTTTACAAAGGAAAGAATTTACTACCTTAAGGGTCTAAAGTTACTAACACCAGGCCACTACTTATTTTTTCTACATACCAACTATATTAATTAATGCACATTCAAGGATACAATTCAGGGGATGTGGAAACTTGGCAACAAACATTGGCTCATCAATGAAATCTTTTACTAGCTTTATTCTGACAGTTTCTAATTCTCTGAGAGGCTCTAAGCTATTTGAATATCTTAAGCTTCCCGTGCCTCTGGAGGCTGGGAGACTGTAAACAATCGTATGCATAGCTGTAGGTGTCCGGGTAAACTTGTCAGGCGAGTTAGAGAGCCATCTGAGGGGTTTGGATTTAAACACTCCTAATTGCCCAGGAACTTTATTAATTGGAGCTGTAAGTTAACTCTTTGACAGAGAGAGTGAGATGGTGGTGGGGGACAGCCCCCAGTAAAGTCAGAGGTGAGAGCACAAAGCAATAAAGTAGGCAGACTCTGGTTTTTTTGGGGGGTAGATGCTCGAGAATATCCGGGGGCACTCCCGAGGCTCGATCCCGCCTTTGCGTATGCCGAGCCCCCTTCCTCATGACCTTTGTCACGAGTGGAATGTCTCTCGCCAGCTCCCGGCAGTATGGTACTGGTACAAAGACAGAAATATAGATCAATGGAACAAAATAGAAAGCCCAGAGATAAATTCAAGCACCTATGGACACCTTATTTTTGACAAAGGAGGCAATAATACACAATGGAGAAAAGACAATCTCTTTAACAGGTGATGCTGGGGAAACTGGTCAACCACTTGTAAAAGATGAAACTTGAACACTTTCTAATATCATACAAAAAAATAAACTCAAAATGGATTAAAGATCTAAATGCAGCACCAGAAACTATCAAACTCCTAGAGAAAAATATAGGGAAAACACTCTCTGACATAAATCACAACAAGATCCTAAAGAACCTCCTCCAAGAGTACTGGAAATAAAAAAATAAATAAATTAGCAGTTCAGTTCAGTTCAGTCTCTCAGTCATGTGTGACTCTTTGAAACCCCATGAACCGCAGCACACCAGGCCTCCCTGTCCATCACCAACTCCTGGAGTACACCCAAACCCATGTCCATTGAGTCAGTGATGCCATCCACCCTTCTTATCCTCTGTCATGCCCTTTTCCTCCTGCCCTCAATCTTTCCCAGCATCAGGGTCTTTTCAAGTGAGTCAGCTCTTCTTACCAGGTAGCCAGAGTATTGGAGTTTCAGCTTCAAAATCAGTCCTATCAATGAACACCCAGGACTGATCTCCTTTAGGGTGGACTGGTTGGGTTTCCTTGGAGTCCAAGGGACTCTCAAGAGTCTTCTCCAACACCACAGTTCAATGCACGATACTGGATGCTTGGGGCTAGTGCACTGGACGACCCAGAGGGATGGTATGGGGAGGGAGGAGGGAGGAGGGTTCAGGATGGGGAACACATGTATACCTGTGGCGGATTCCTTTTGATATTTGGCAAAACTAATACAATTATGCAAAGTTTAAAAATAAAATAAAATAAAAAATAAATAATAATAAAAAAAAAAGCATCAGTTCTTTGGCGCTCAGCTTTCTTCACAGTCCAACTCTCAAATCCATACATGGCCACTGGAAAAACCATAGCCTTGACTAAATGGACCTTTGTTGACAAAGTAATTCCTCTGCCTTTCAATATGCTCTCCAGGTTGTTCATAACTTTCCTTTCAAGGAGTAAGCGTCTTTTAATTTTATGGCTGCAATCACCATCTGCACTGATTTTGGAGCCCAGAAATATAAAGTCAGCCACTGTTTCCACTGTTTCCCCCTCTATTTGCCATGAAGTGATGGGACCGGATTCCATGATCTTAGTTTACTGAGGGTTGGGCTTTAAGCCAACCTTTTCACTCTCCTCTTTCACTTTCATCATGAAGCTCTTCAGTTCTTCTTCACTTTCTGCCATAAGGGTTGAGTAATCTGCATATCTGAGGTTATTGATATTTCTCCCAGCAATCTTGATTCCAGCTTGTGCTTCCTCCAGCCCAGCTTTTCTCATGATGTACTCTGCATATAAGTTAAGTAAGCAGGGTGACAATATACAGCCTTGATGTACTCCTTTTCCTATCTGGAACCAGTCTGTTGTTCCATGTCCAGTTCTAACTGTTGCTTCCTGACCTGCAAACAAATTTCTCAAGAGGCAGGTCAGGTGGTCTGGTATTCCCATCTCTTTCAAAATTTTCCACAGTTTATTGGGATGCTCTATGGTTAAAGGCATTGGCATAGTCACTAAAGCAGAAATAGATGTTTTTCTGGAACTCTCTTGCTTTTTCCATGATCCAGCGCATGTTGGCATTTGATTCCTTGTTTCTCTGCCTTTTCTAAAACCAGCTGGAACATCTGGAAGTTCACGGTTCACATATTGCTGAAGCCTGGCTTGGAGAATTTTGAGCATTACTTTACTACCGTGTGAGATGAGTGCACTTGTGTGGTAGTTTGATCATTCTTTGGCATTGCCTTTCTTTGGGATTGGAATGAAAACTGACCTTTTCCAGTCCTGTGGCCACTGCTGAGTTTTCCAAATTTGCTGGCATATTGAGTGCAGCACTTTCACAGCATCATCTTTCAGGATTTGAAATATCTCAACTGGAATTCCATCACCTCCACTAGCTTTGTTCGTAGTGATGCTTCCTAAGGCCCACTTGACTTCCCATTACAGGATGCCTGGCTCTAGGTGAGTGATCACACCATCGTGATTACCTGGGTCCAGAAGATCTATTTTATATAGTTCTGTGTATTCTTGCCACCACTTCTTAATATCTTCTACTTCTGTTAGGTCCATACCATTTCTGTCCTTTATCAAGCCCATCTTTGTATGAAATGTTCCCTTGGTATCTCTAATTTTCTTGAAGAGATCTCTAGTCTTTCCCATTCTGTTGTTTTCCTCTATTTCTTTGCATTGGTCACTGAGAAAGCTTTTCTGTCTCTCTTTGCTATTCTTTGGAACTCTGCATTCAAATAGGTATATCTTTCCTTTTCTCCTTTGCTTTTTACTTGTCTTCTTTTCACAGCTATTTGTAAGGCCTCCTCAGACAGCCATTTTGCTTTTTTGCATTTCTTTTTCTTGGAGATGGTCTTGATTCCTGTCTCCTGTACAATGTCATGAACCTCTGTCCATAGTTCATCAGGCACTCTATCAGATCTAGTCCATTAAATCTATTTCTAACTTTCACTGTATAATCATAAGGAATTTGATTTAGGTCATACCTGAATGTTCTAGTTGTTTTCCCTACTTTCTTCAATTTAAGTCTGAGTTTGGCAATAAGGAGTTCATCATCTGAGCCACAGTCATCTCCCGGTATTGTTTTTGCTGACTGTATAGAGCTTCTCCATCTTTGGCTGCAAAGAATATAATCAATCTGATTTTGTTGTTGACCATCTGGTGATGTCCATGTGTAGAGTCTTCTCTTGTGTTGTTGGAAGAGGGTGTTTGCTATGACCAGTGCATGCTCTTGGCAGAACTCTATTAGCTTTTGCCCTGCTTCATTCTATACTCCAAGACCAAATTTGCCTGTTATTTCAGGTGTTGCTTGACTTCCTACTTTTGCATTCCAGTCCCGTATAATGAAAAGGACAAGTAGGAACTAATCAAACGTAAATACTTTTTCACAATGAAGGAAACTCCAGGCAAGGTGAATAGACAGCCTTCAGAATAAGAGAAAATAATAGCAAATGAAGCAACTGACAAAGAATTAATCAAAAAAATAAACAAGCAGCTCATGCAGCTCAATTTCAGGAAAATAAACCACCCAACTAAAAAACTGGGCCAAAGAACTAAACAGACATTTCTCCAAAGATAACAAACAGATGGCTAACAAACACATGAAAAGATGCTCAACATCACTCATTATCAGTAAAATGCAAATCAAAACCACAATGAAGTACCATCTCACCCTGGTCAGAATGTACACAATGGAATATTACTCAGCTATTAAAAATAATGCAGTTGAATCAATTCCTTGGAGGTGGATGAAACTGGTGCCTATTATACAGAGTGAAGTAAGTGAGAAAGAGAAACACCAATACAGTATATTAATGCATATATAATGGAATTTAGAAAGATGGTAAGGACGACCCTGCAAGTCAGCAAAAAAGAAACAGATATAAAGGATAGACTTTTTGACTCTGTGAGAGAAGGTGAGGGTGGGATCATTTGAGAGAATAGCATTGAAACATGTATATTACCATATGTGAAATAGATGGCCAGTCCAAGTTTGATGTGTGAAACAGGGCACTTAAAGCCAGTGCACTGGGACAACCCATAGGGATGGGATGGGGAGGGACGTGGGAGGGGTTTTGATATGGGGGAACCATGTACAACCATGATTCGTGTCAGTGTATGGCAAAAACACCACAATATTTTAAAGTAATTAGCCTCCAATTAAAATAAATATTTTGGAAAAAAAAAAAGAAAAAGAAAACTAAAACACAAACTGGAAAACAAAACCAAAGTAGAGTGCCAACTGGTGAATAAAGCAAAGAAAATGAAACAAACTAACAAATGGTGTAATAAAGAAAGAAATGGAAGAAAATAAGAGGTCAATAAGCAAAGTTAAATATTAGTATATAAAAATAGTTTATACGTATATTTTTATATATGTGTGCATATATATATATATAGTATAACTACAGCAAGAAAATAACAATAAGAAAAACAAACAAAAAATCCAAAAATATTAAACAAACCCTACAAGAGTGCAAAATCCAATGTAGATTTAGAAGTACATAAAGGAAATAAATAGTATAATTTAAAAAAGAAATTTTCAAAAGTTTAAATAGAGTTAATACTAAAAATAAAATCAACAACCACAGCAAAAGAAAAAAGAAACAGAAATCCAAAGCCAACTTCAGAAGAAATCAAAATATAAGAAGAAGAATAAATGTTTTTCTGGGATTTCAGCTATCAGCATTATTTCCCTCCCTGTGAGTCACAGTCCACCACTGCCTTCCTAGAATGCCCTCCACTACTAAGCTGTTCTCCAGACTTGCTATGGGGACAGCTCAGAGTCTAAGCTGGCCCTACTCCTGGGTGTTCTTGCCTCCAATGTTCACAGCTGCCAGAGCTAGTGTGTTTTCTTTTGTGGGAGCTGTCATTGTCCTTTTATATGTTTCTTAGACACAGAGTCCACCTAGTTGATCATGTGGATTTAATCTGAAGCTTGTACAGCTAGTGGGAATCTTTTATATCATCTCTTTTAGCCACAGTGCCCCTGCAGTTCAATTGTGGTTTTATCATCACCACTGCATATGGGTCATCTATAGGAATTTGCTCCTGAGGCTGGCCCTGGAGGACTTGTGTCTGTCCCAGTGAGGGCCATGTTGGGTGGTTGTGCAACTATTTGGATCACAGGGGCCCTGGAGAAGGAAATAAGGTGCTATTAGTGTTTTTCCCAGCTTCTAACTCTATGCCCCAGTGAGGATGAAGCATGCAGGTAGTGTAGCTGCTTGGATTGTGAGGACCCTGACATAGCCAAGTGTGCAGGGATGCCAGCAGCCTCAGGCACAGGAATTATGCTACTATTCGAGTATTTTTCTAGCCTCTGGCAGCTGGCATTCAAAGGGCCTCCCTTGCTAGTCCTTCACTGTCGCTTGGCACAGCAGGCCCTCAAAGGTCTCCCTGTGGCTGGGGTCCTTCTCTATTTAAAGGGCCACCCTCTCTGGGGTCTTTCTCTATTGATCAATTTCATGCATTGACAGTTGGCGAGATAGGCTACAGTGATGGCTCCATCCCCTGCACATGACTCAACCGTATTGCCTTGACTCTATGACTGCCTGGTTTTCCTCAAAGGCATTCCCCACTGCGAACTCCTCCCTCACATCCCCTCGGCCAGTCTCCCTGCAGTCCACAGCAAACGTCATCTTGGGGTTGTTCTCCATTTCTCATGCTCCAGCTCCCAGCCTCAGCACATTCCATGGGACTTGTGTCCCAGTCCTGGGTATGTAGGACTGTGACAAGTATTGTCTGTGTGGTTCTCATTCTATTCATACTGTCACAGATCAGCTGTTGCACTCCCCTACAGGCTTAAATGTTTTCCCTTTGTCCAAACAATTGCCTCAATGTGGGGATGTGGCACCTGCTTCAGTTCCCCTACTCCACAGGAAAAGTTCCAGTTCTGTTCACTCTCCTCTTTTTCCCTTCCTTGCATCATCCTACCAAGTTTTGTGTGAGTCTCTATTCCCTTCCAATGGTCGGGGACTTTTGTCTACTCTCAGCTGGTGTTCTGTGAGATCTTCTGCATCTGAAGGTGTGTTTCCGATGCACTCATGGAGAGAGATGTGCTCCACATCCACCTACTCCTCCACCATCTTGTCTCTCCTCACATCTAACAGTTTTATGATATACCATGATATATTTTGAAATAAAAATCTGAACATAAATTTGATTGATACAATAATACATTCAGAACCTGAAAATTTAGCAAAATAATACCAAGGAAAGATTATAAGCCTTAATTAATGACCCAGTTAGCTCAGTTGGTAAAGAATTCACCTGCAATTCAGGAGACCTTGGTTTTATTCCTGGATCAGGAAGATATGCTAGAGAAGGAATAGACTATCCACTCTAGTATTCTTGGGCTTCCCTTGTGGCTCAATTGGTAAAGAATCCACCTGCACTGCAGGAGACCTGGGTTTGATCCCTGGGTTGGGGAGATCCCTTGTAGTAAGGAAAGTCTACCCACTCCAGTATTCTGGCCTGGAGAATTCCATGGACTGTAGATACAAATGGGGATACAAAAAGTTGGACATGACTGAGTGACTTTCACTTCATGGTAGAGAGTGAGTGAGTGAAAGTTGCTCAGTCGTGTCCAACTCTTTTCGATCCCATGAACTGAAGCCCACAAGGCTTTCCTCTGTCCATGGGATTCTCCAGGCAAGAATACTGGAGTGGGTTGCCATTCCCTTCTCCCACTTCATGGTAGCTCATATTCAATAAAATCTTGAAAAAAAATGAAATAATTTAAGCAATTCCTTAGAGTTCATTTTACTGAGATTTAATTCAATTTAAACACTGCAAAAGTTCTTATAAGTTCTAAAGTATAGCATAAGTGTTATCTTATATAAAAATGTGTACTTTGTTTTAGACTTTGTGATATATTTTTATTTATTATCTATTGTTCTCTTCAAATTCTTGGACGATAAAGAGGCAGAAATTATGGCTCAATAAGCAAATGTGATTTAGCCAATGTCAGAAAGCAAGGCTCTTGTTATAGCTGTTAAATAAGGGCTCACGCTAACCTGAAGAAAAAAGTATCAAAGGACTGTGAACTATGTCTAGTGTCTAGTTTGTGAATTTGGTGCCTATTGTTTTGTGTGAAATAAGCCCTAGTGCTACACGTGGGAGCATACATGTGTATGTGTTGCCATTGAAGTACAATTTTGCCTGTGCAGTACTATTTTGTTAATAAAGTGCACTATCACTCCTGGGATTAAAAAAAAAAGAAGAAGAAGAAGAAAAAATAAGGCTTTAACTATGATACATTTCTCTTGATTTCTAGTTCGTTGTTATTTGTATTGTTCGTCTGCCTCTCTAATAGAATATGAGGAAATAAAACTCTGCTGATTCCCACAAAGAACATTTATTATACAATAATTTATATCTAAACCAATATTACCCACTCATGTGGAAATTATATATGATAAATACCACGAAAAATGATTTGAGTTGGCAGCTGATAATTTGGGTATTGCAAACAGAATTATTACGTAATACACCACAGGAAACACACACACACACACCATCCAATCCAAGTTTGTTTCTCATCTTCATTAGACTGAAGTTGGACCAGTTTCTCTTCCCCACCTTTGAATTTTTGTTTAAATCACCCCACCAAAAATATCAAATGACCTACTATCTGCCACATTATATCCTTTCCATTACAATAAGTCATTATTCCTGACACAATTTTTCTTCCAAATATACACCAGTAATTTATCAAATTCTTGGAGCTTTGTCCATATCATTTTTATATCATTTATATTTTACATTAGATTGGAATTATTTGCATATATCAATTTCTCCTAATAGACATCATGCTACAGAACAGTTTATTAATCATTCAGAAAAACCCAGTTAGTACTGTATATATGTATACATATACATGCATATATATGTGCATGTATATGTTATGTGTTCCATAAGTATTTGTTTTTTTAATCTCAGACTTAGTCTCTCTACTCAGATCACCTAAAAATATACCTTTGAAGTATTTTACGATCAAAAGAATATTTTTCTTCTTGGCCTTATAAGTCTTTTGAGGACTGGAGACATTAACATTTTCTATGTGTCCCCATATCATACAGAAGCCATACATGGGATCTCAGAAAACACTCCTGACAGCTAGAATGTGGGACAAGATGCACTCCATGACAAGGGCAAGTTTTTGATTTTGTAATTATTTTCTGTGATTGCCTTGTAAATGGCATGTAAGCTTTCATCATAGCAGGTGATATTTTCACTTGGCTGTTATCAACCTCTTTCTATTCAATCAGTAAGATATTTTCCTGAACACAGCCTTTAAGAAATAAGAACATTTCAAAGTGCAACTATTAGAATCTCAATGAAAAAATGGATGTCTTAAATTCTAAAAGATAGAGTAAGTACTTAGATAGAAATATTCTATAGATACAGAAGTTTTTCAGTGATCAGTATTCCATAATCAAGTATATTTGACATAAAGTTAATCCTGCTCATTTTATCCAAACTCTCAAACTTTACATGGCCTCTTTACTTTTGAATAATATCTGTGAGAAATAATTACTTCTGTGAGAATTTGATAAAACTTTATGTCTTGATCATACCATTCAAGTTTTGTCATAATAAAGGTAACTTTCTCTTCTAAACAAGAGGTTCAGATATCAACTAAAGAAGAAATTAAAAGAATCACACAATGTTAAGTATCAGTAAAAGAATTTATGTTCTAGAATTACAATGGCATTATAGAGAATCAACTAGCACTAATATATGGGCTTCCTTGGTAGCTCAGATGGTAACGAATCCACCTGTAATGCAGGAGACCCGGGTTTGATCCCTGGGTCGCGAAGATCCCCTGAAGAAGGGATTGGCAATCCACTCCAGTATTCTTGCCTGGAGAATCCCATGAACAGTGGAGCTTGTTGGGCTGCAGTCCATGGGGTTACAAAGAGTCAGATATGACTGAGAGACTAAGCACTCAAGAAACACTAATATATACTCCATGTTTCAAAGTGTTCACATAAACATGCACGATGTGATATCTTACAGAGAAATTGACTTTAATAGATATCATTTATGATTTAAGTTTATTCAAGTAAAAACTACTCATAGAGCATTTTATTAGAATAATGAGTTAATAACATGACCTCTTTTCCATTGAACACAATGAAGCATTTTACTTAAATAAGTGAAATCTATTTAAATTTCTAAGACATAATCCATTAAAAGAAATCATTCCCATCATATTTAGTGGCATAAATGCAGTATGTTTAAAATGTTATATTATGCTTTAGTTGCTAACTCGTGTCCAATTCTTTGCAACCCCAAAGAGGCTCCCGCCAGGCTCCTCTGTCTGTGGGATTTTCCAGAATCTAGGGTAGATTTTCCAGAATACTAGAGTAGCTTGCCATTTCCTTCTCCAGAGGATCTCCCTGATTCAGGGATCAAACCCTGGTCTCTTGCATTGCAGGCAGATTCTTTACCAACTGAGCTACCAGGGAAGTCCTAATATGGGGGATTCTTATGTATTAGAAGAATGTAAATATAAAGCATTGTGGGAAGAAAGGCAGAGATACAGACGAGTGGATAAAGGAAGCAAGGATGCTTTGGCATATTATTTTATACAGGGATTTCATGTCATACTTAAAATTTATAAGAAGGTATTCTGTTTCCTTAATATGGAAGACAATATGAATATTTCACTCAAGATAATTTTCAATTTTCATAATTAACAAATTTATATTTTCTCTACCATCCTTTAAAGATAAACATAGAACCATAGCTTTAGAAATGCTGAGTTTTGGATTCACTTCTATTTGGTGCTTCTATAGATACAGAATCATCTGCCTAGTGATAGCAAAATGGAGCTGAGCAAACTATAAAGTGTTCCATGGAAAATAGAGTAAAGGGGTGGGTCTCTTGTAGACAACATATGTAGGAGTCTTGTTTTTGTATCCATTCAGCCAGTCTTTGTCTTTTGGTTGGGGCATTCAACCCATTTACGTTTAAGGTAATAACTGATAAGTATGATCCCATTGCCATTTACTTTATTGTTTTGGGTTCGAATTTATACACCGTTTTTGTGTTTCCTGTCTAGAGAATATCCTTTAGTATTTGTTAGAGAGCTGGTTTGGTGGTGCTGAATTCTCTCAGCTTTTGCTTGTCTGTAAAGCTTTTTATTTTTCCTTCATATTTGAATGAGATCCTTGCTGGGTACAATAATCTGGGCTGTAGGTTATTTTCTTTCATCATTTTAAGTATGTCTTGCCATTCCCTCCTGGCTTGAAGAGTTTCTATTGAAAGATCAGCTGTTATCCTTATGGGAATTCCCTTGTGTGTTATTAGTTGTTTTTCCCTTGCTGCTGTTAATATTTGTTCTTTGTGTTTGATCTTTGTTAATTTGACTAATATGTGTCTTGGGGTGTTTTGCCTTGGGTTTATCCTGTTTGGGACTCTCTGGGTTTCTTGGACTTGGGTGATTATTTCCTTCCTCATTTTAGGGAAGTTTTCAACTATTATCTCCTCAAGTATTTTCTCATGGTCTTTCTTTTGTCTTCTTCTTCTGGTGTTTATAATAGCCAGGACATGGAAGAAACCTAGATGTCCATCAGCAGATGAATGGATAAGAAATCTATGGTACATATACACAATGGAGTATTACTCAGCCATTAAAAAGAATACATTTGAATCAGTTCTAATGAGGTGGATGAAACTGGAGCCTATTATACAGAGTGAAGTAAGCCAGAAAGAAAAACACCAATACAGTATACTAACGCATATATATGGAATTTAGAAAGATAGTAACAATAACCCTGTGTACGAGACAGCAAAAGAGACACTGATGTATCAAACAGTCTTATGGACTCTGTGGGAGAGGGAGAGGGTGGGATGATTTGGGAGAATGACATTGAAACATGTATAATATCATGTATGAAATGAGTTGCCAGTCCAGGTTCGATGCACGATACTGGATGCTTGGGGCTGGTGCACTGGGACGACCCAGAGGGATGGTATGGGGAGGGAGGAGGGTTCAGGATGGGGAACACATGTATACCTGTGGCGGATTCATTTCAATACTTGGCAAAACTAATACAATATTGTAAAGTTTAAAAATAAAATAAAAAAAAAAAAAACAGAAAGAAAAATAGAGTAAAGAAACAAAGTAAAGAAGATAAACTTTCCTGTCACTCAATTTGGTTTTTGTTTTTGATAATTATGATGCTGATGTTGAATTTATAGTTAAAATGAATATTACAATAAAATACAGAAGAAGAAAATGGCAGGATGAGGGAGAAATTTTGCTTTAAAGTATTCCAAAATCATATTTACCATTTCTAGAATTTCATTCAAGAACAGTTAACTTGGCTATCTCCAGTTATATAGGGATTCTCTTGACAATACCTCTTTTTTTTTCACTACTTTGACTTTTTTTTTTTTTTAATTCTAAAATTTCTGTGTAAAACTCAAATTTTCTTCAAAGTTTCCTTTGCTGTAATGGTCATGTCTGACTCTTTGCAATCTCATGGACTGTAGCCCACCAGGCTCTTCTGTCCTTGGAATTCCCCAAGCAAGAATACTGGAGTGGGTAGCCATTCACTTCTCCAGAGGATCTTCCTGACCCAGGGATTAAACCCAGATCTCCTGCAATGCAGGCAGGTTCTTTGCCATCTGAGCCACCAGAGAAGCTGTCATGTATTAATGAAAATGATTTGTCTATATCTTGCTGTAATATTCTTCTCACAAATGTGATGATCTTTCTTTCACAGTGTGCTAAAGTCTTTCAGCATTTTCTCTTGGACTTTATTTTATACACTTTTTGTCATTTTGATTATCTTTTCTGAGTTACCACTATTTGATCTTATATGTTTCAACTGTGAAGATTAAAAAGTGAATTTACAAGTCCAAAAGTGTCTCAGTGAATGGTGAGTACAAGAAAATGCTTATCTTGGCTACTAGTCAAGATGTCCCTATTTTTTATATATTTCTATATTGTATAAAATTAATATTCATAATTTAATTTTTAAATAATATGACATATGCAAAATTAAACTTACTGATTATTATATTTAGCTCATTTACAAATCAGTTTTATAGATTATTATAACTTCATTACTATTTTTCATCCAATGCATAGCAAACTACTCATATATAATAGACTGGGTAAATACTTATTGAATTAATAATTAGTCAAACCAATAATTAGGAGTTCCATGAGAAATCAACAAATCACCAGCTTCAGAATGTCTGATCTTGGTCTGGTTCATCTTCATTTAACCATTCCACACTGCTAGCTTTCCAGGAAGTTATATAACCTTCTGACTTAGAACGACTGTATTTCACACCAGAAGGCACTGCATAATCACCTGCTGAAAAGTGGAGAAAAATGAAGAGCAACAAAGTTTATCAGAATTACTTACACTAAGACTGTAACTAAAGGAAAATAAAAGAAGAAAAGCTTTGGTTACATTTAGTGATACAAAAATCTAGTATCCTCTCATTTCCCCCATGTATTCACAAATTGGGTCAGGGAGACAAAGAATAGGGAATAAGCTTAGGAAAATATTTTAATTCTGAAATCAATGAGAAACCCATATCAATCTTGTGTATCAATAAAAGAATATCACCACCATTCAGAAGTGCACCTATAAAACCTGTGCCTATTCCTATTCTCCTCCTCTATGAAGATACTAATAGAGATAATGAGGATATGCTGGAGTTTGAATTTTATTTTATTTTATTTTTATTTAATTTTTTAACTTTACAATATTGTATTGGTTTTGCCATATATCAAAATGAATCTGCCACAGGTATACATGTGTTCCCCATCCCGAACCCTCCTCCCTCCTCCCTCCCCATGCCATCCCTCTGGGTCGTCCCAGTGCACCAGCCTCAAGCATCCAGTATCGTGAAGTTTGAATTTTAAAATAATGATCACATTTAACATACATGAAATTTCAAATAGTTTTCAAAGAAGCTATTTAAATAGCCAGTCAATAGCAATCCAGGAGCAAAAAAATGGTTATCCAGGCTTTTTAATGTCAGTGCTATTTGTAAAACCTGAAATACATTCTTCTTTAGGAATTGCTAATTGCTGATATTCCTGGCAACTCTGGCAATGAAGACTGCACATTAGAAAACCTTCATCCACCATACATACTATGGACACTCACTGATTCTTTCTTTGACAACATAATGTGATGTAGATAATAAGCTATTGTGAAAGGAAGTCCTAGTTGCCTGAAGGAAATTATAAACTCTCCCCTTTTAAAGGATATAAAATAAATGAAGAATACTCCTTTCATCTGCCACCCATTACATCTCCATTTACTTCTCCAGGGACTATAAATTATTTACAACCCAGAATTTCAAGTGTAAATCTTGTCATTCTATGCATAAAATTTCAAAAGTTGTCTTTCAAATGTTGATGAAGGAAATAACTCCTGAAAAGCATTAGAGCATTTTACTCCATATTTTAGGACTAATGGAGATCCTTTCCAATTTTAAGGTAATCATCAGGAAAGAACTCCCTTTAAACAAGAAAGCAAGAAGAAGAAATGAAAAAAAAAAAAAAAAAAATATATATATATATATATAAAAAAAGAAAGTGAAACGTTCTGTTTCTTCTCATATAGCAGGTGAGAAGAACAAGGTTATGGTTAACCAATTGATTTTTGCTCTCTCATTTAATTTATTGGTTGAAGAGTAAAATAATAGTGAATATTGGGAACCATTTATTTTCAAATTCATCTATGTCTCTGAGATTTCTAATAGGAAGGGAAGAGCTATTTAATTGGCCAGATGGCAAGAAATATATTTTAAGGTAGAATCAACCAAAAAAGGCCAAAACAACCATATGACTGACTGAAAAAAAGTATCCATTGACTTATGTGTGTTGTCATATTTTCCCAATTTGGGGGAGAAAAATCAATCTAGGTATAAACACAATCAAGGTGGGGGGGGTGGTGGCAGAAAAAAAAGGTCTTCTAGAATGGTACACAAACCATCAACATTTCAGCAAACACAAATGCATTTTGTGTCAGATTTCTATCAAAGAAAAGAAATGCCACCCTCTCTGAACTTTTGAATAACTGACTAATGTCACAAGGGAGAGAGAAGAAGTTCAAACATATTCCCAAATCCTGCATAATAATTCCAGGTTCACTATTTCAGATGGAAAAACTATTAACTGTATAGTCTTTGAACAGTAAACACATACAAAGCAGACTCTTGACTACAAATATAACTTTTAAATTAGGCAAAATAACATTTCTTGTCAGCACATTTGCTGTTAGGATCCAAATATAGGTAAAATAATTTCCATGTTCATAAAACATATAAGTGTCATCTGCCCCTTTACACAAAGGCATCGTAATGAGGCATGCTCAATAACATTGGTTTTACACTTATTTATTCACAATGCTTACCCAATTCCTTGTGTAACCAATGGCTTACAACAATATTTATTTTTATAAGATTGAAAACTTACCAGTTAAATGCAGGGACATGTTATCATTTATTCTGGAGTTACTGAAAGGTAGGACAACTGACCATGGTTCAGGATGTAGTTTTCAACAGGGAATGAGAGTGAAACTAACAGGTCCACATGCGACAAAGGCTATGATCTTGCACTCAATTAAATTAACTGAGCTGACTCAATAAATGAACTTAAATTAATTGAACATGTGCATGTTTTTCAATCAGATTAGAATGGGTTGACATGAATAGGAAAATAAATAAAATAATCTTAGCATAAAAGTTCAAATGATGAGTTTCAATAGCTATGAGATTCTCCAGACAAGAATCCAGGAGTGGGTACCCATTCCCCTCTCCAGGGGATCTTCCTGACCCAGAGGTTGAACCCACAAAAAAAAAAATAATAAAAAAAAAATAAATAAATAAATATTAATGGCAGGATCACTGTTGGTTTATCAACTAAGGTTATATGAGGTTAAATAATTTAATAGTTTTAGTCAAATTATTTTAGGAGAAGTATGGTGTGGTTAATGGTTTCATTATACACAGATTATTAAGTTATGTCAAGCATTTTTAGAATTTCTAAAAGCAAACAAACACACTATTTCCAACTGACTTAGAATAGTGATGTGTGCATATATAATAAATTCATACAAGTGGCCAGAGACAATATTGAAAATTGACTTGTAATTTTTATATTAAATACTTTGAAACTTTAAATTATGAGGAAAAACTAGACAAGTGAGGCTTTCATCAATTAATTTGATAGAGTATTTCTGAGTGTTACATTGTTAAGAATATGATTAATTATTGGAACTACTGGAAACTGGAAACATGCACCTGTACATGCATCGCATTGTATGTGACGGAAAATATGGTCAATGTCACCACGATGAAAACATTAGGAGGGACAATATCTGTAGTTATATTATTGCAAACTTACTAGTGAATGAATGGCATTGTTTATCCATTCTTTCAGAACCATCATGTGATGAAGAATAGGTATCTTTCTAAAATGAAAAAAGAAAATGAATTACTGTACTCATAAAAACTGCTTGCACAATTATTAATGCAGTTTGTATTTATTAAAACATAACCCTGTATACGAGGCAGCAAAAGAGACACTGATGTATAAAACAGTCTTATGGACTCTGTGGGAGAGGGAGAGGGTGGGATGATTTGGGAGAATGGCATTGTAACATGTATAATATTATATATGAAACGAGTCGCCAGGCCAGGTTCGATGCATGACACTGGATGCTTGGGGCTGGTGCACTGGGACGACCCAGAGGGATGGTACGGGGAGGGAGGAGGGAGGAGGGCTCAGGATGGGGAACCCTTGTATACCTGTGGCGGATTCATGTTGATATATGGCAAAACCAATACAATATTGTAAAGTTAAAAAATTAAATTAAATTAAAAAATAATAAAGAATAAATAAAGCCCCCCCAAAAAAACTGTATTATTCACTGTTAGTTTTCATCCTTATTTATGAATTGATAAGAAAATGTAAAACAATAATATTATTTCTCAAAATAAATATATTAATGTTACAAAGATATTCAAGAACGAATCTGCCAAAACGTATTTCTTATTCCTTAAAAGCATCCCTGAATTACATGGAAGTGAATTAATAAGTATGATCTGAGACACGCTCAGAATCTGGAATGAAAATCAAGCCAACAATTAAATAGTTGAAGTGGAATAAAATTAATCTTCTTAATGCCAAGTAAAATAAGACATAGCTAGCAATGCACACCTGACAACTTTTGCTGAGAGTTTGTTCAATTTCACCCTTCAGAATCATTTTCTTAACACAGATTTGTTCTTACGAACAAAGTGGTGGTTGGCATCATCTATAGTTCTAAAAGACCAGGTGTACGGACCATTAAATTATTGCATTAAATAAGCCACCTAAAATATAGAAATACATACATAATACATACAACATAAAAATTCCCAATTTCTCACTCTTCTCAGCCCCTAACAATCACAGTTCTATTTTCTGTTTCTATGAATTTAACTAGTCTAGATATCTCCTAAAAGTAGAGTCAAGCATTGTTTATCTTCTGTGACTGACTTGTTTCATTTAGCATAATATCTTCAAGTTTCATTCATGTTGTAAAATGTGTCCTAACTTCCTTTATTTTTAAACCTAAATGGTATTCCATTGTATGTACGTTCTATGTTTTGTTCATCCACTAATGGATACTTGTGTTGCTTCCATCTTTTGGCTTGTGAATAATGCTGCTACGAACATGAGTATGCAAACATCTCTTCAAGACCTCATTTTCAATTATTTTTATATATACTCAGATTTGGAATTGTTGGGTTATATATTAATTCCATGTTTTAATTTTTTGAGGAACCATCATATTGTTTTCCATAGCGTATGCATCATTTTACACTCCCATCAACAATGCACAAGGATTTGAATTTATCCACATCCTTTCCAACATTTGTTTTTCTTTTTTATATTATTTAAATTTATTTATTTTAATTAGAGGCTAATTACTTTACAATATTTTATTGGTTTTGCCATACATCAACATGAATCTGCCACGGGTGTACACGTTCTTCCCATCCTGAACTCCCCTCCCACCTCCCTCCCTGTATCATCCCTCTGGTCATCCCAGTGCACCAGCCCCAAGCATCCTGGTATCATGTGGCTTTGATTTGCATTTCCTTAATGATTACTAGTATTGAGCTTCTTTTTATATGGTTGCTAGCCATTTGAAATATACATATATTCTATAAAGAAATAAGAGTTCTGTGTTTATTCTGGATAATATCCCCCTACAATATATATAATTTGAAAATATTTTCTCCCATCTCATAGGTTGATTTTCACTGTTTATTGTTTATTTTGATGCATTGTTTTTTCAATCCGATTTATCTGCTTTTATTTTTCTGCCTTTGCTTTGGAGTCATGTCAAAGAAATCATTGCCAAATCCAATGTCATGAAGATTTTCCCCTACATTTTTCCTAAGAGTTTTACAGTTTTAGCAATTAAGTTTAGGTCTTTAATTTGTTTCGACATATTTTTTTGTATATGGTATAGGTAAGGACCCAACTTCATTCTTTTGCTTCTGGATATACAGTTTTTATATCAGCATTTGTTGAAGAGACTGTCCTTTCTCCATTGAATGATTTTAGCACCCTCATTAATAATCGTTTGTCCATATGTATAAAAGTTTATTTCTAGGCTCTTCATTATATTCATAATTACTTTTCTTATGACTGCACAGTTTTCTGGCTAAAGAACAACATTCTCCACATTTGTCTTCCCACATGCTTAACCCAAAATGTATCAGTTCTGTTATAGACTGAATGTATGTGTTCCCCCCAAAATCCATATGTTGAAACTCTAATCCCTAATGAGATAGTATTCGGAGATGGGGACTTTTAGAGGTAATTAAGACATAAGTGTGGAGTCTTCATAAAAGGATTAATGCATTTATAAAGTAAAGCATGTGATAGCTTCCTCTCTGCTTTCTAATATGTGAGGATATGGCAATAAGATGGCTGTCTGTAACCAGGAAAAGAGCTTCTACCAAGAACTTGACCATGCTGATACTGTGATCTTGGATTTCCAGCTTCCAGAACTGTGATAAATACATTTTTATTATTTAAGCCACCCAGTCTATGGTATTCTGTTATATCGGCACAAACTGAGTAAGACAACTTGTGGACAGGTCACCTGACACCTTGAGATGATTCTAAATTGTATTGTGACTATCCTTTAATTCTAATGTTTTTCTTAAAATTTGGATACATCATAGAAGTTATTTCTCATATAATTCAGAAAGCACATTCACATCACATTTTACTCCTTTTTTTCCCTATAAGTCAAACATATGCACAGTTTTATATTAATTCAGATTCATAAAGTAGATATCAAGCCACTAAATTTACTTACCTAAGATCATGTAGTAATCAAAGTAAGACTAGACCTATAGTAAGACTAGACCTATAATTTCCTTTTATAATTTTGTGTTCTCACTACTATATTGCCTTCTAGTCGCATGGTAGTGATTCAATACATATTTATTGTTTGACTGCTTAAGCTTGAATTATTACTCAAAAACTACTCCATAAAACCAATAATCTTGGACAAATAATTGTTTATGAGAGTCTCCTTAACTCTCAGTTGTTATTCAGAAACCATTAATCTCTTCTTTATATTGCAGGTTAATGTAAACATAAGTATGACACATGTAAACAGGAATTTTTGAAATGCTGTAGAAGAACTTCAATATAGTGGTAAGGAATAAATTGCACCACAACTAAATGCAGAAAAATAAACTAAAATTTTCCTAACAGATATTTTTAATTCAAAAAGAAAGAAGCAAAAAATGAAGAAAGGGAGGGTGGGAGACAAAATAAGAAAAGGAGGGAGGGAAGAAAGAATAAAAAAAGGAAAAGGAGAAATAATATTAGAAAGAGAGAGAGGCCAAACCACATGAAGCACTTTTCACAGTAAATAATATAAGACTGCAATAGATAGTTCTGATTTTCTGCAAACATTTTTTTAAATAATGATATATGATCTACCAAGAGCCAAGCGTGCATGCCTTATGCTTACTTTGACTATTTAATTGAAAAAGGCAATAATTTAGAACTTCAAAGCATGAAATAACTAATATTCTCTTTTTGTTACTAAAAGAGCTTCATGGTAAATCATTTCTATTAGTTCTTCTCTCTGTAACCTATAAAACTAGGCATGGATACACAAACTAGTAGATAGACTAAGACAGTTAAATATTGCTGCATCTTTAAAACTTGACAGAGGTTGGAAGCAGGGCTTACTACATATGCTGCACCATCGACATGGTATTTTTTTTTTCCCTAACAAAAATGGTCTATATTAAATCTGAGTAAGACAAGTAGATATATAGATATAGAGGGTACAGGGAGGGGGAAGAAGAATGAAGGTAATACAAATGGAATGATAGAAACTTCTAGTATGTTTCATTACAATAACTGGGTGAGAAAATTAAAGTAGCAAATTATAGAACACAGGTGTCATGATAGAGCAAAGAAGTAGATAAGTGTAAAAACTATGCACTTAGTAATAAGACTTTCAAGAGTGTGGTTCCCAAGAATATAAGGGGTGAAACATAGTGCTGACCTGACTTTAAAATAAATAAGTAGCTTAAGATAATGAGAAATGTAGGGATCTAAAATCATACTACACCCAGAGAGATGTCGAATAATAAAATCCAACTAATTTAATAAAAATTAATAAATATAAAGATGTTAATTAGTTTTAGGTGCTTAAAGAAAATACTTGAATACAAAATATCAGTATCATTAAACTAGTTTTTCAAATAACCAGGAGAAAGAAAGATAATTGTAAAAGAATTAATGTATTATGCTTACTAGCCAAAGTAGGTAGACCTGTTCCCCAATTCCAATCATTAGTTCAAAAAGCTACAGTTTCTTCCTCTTTCTTCTTCCACATCCAGCTGGTGCTGGCTTTTCTCCAGCAGTTTCATAAAGGCAAGCCACAAACAATAGTTGAGGAATAATTTCTGACCAAATGAAATGTTGACTCAGAAATTGTTCCCAGAATAATAGGAACATAGTACATTAATGAGAGCCAAAATTCTGCCACTATGCCAGAAATAAACATTTCATTAATGAACATATATGTGTATCATTCAGTTCAGTTCAGTCGCTCAGTCATGTCCAACTCTTTGTGAACCCATGAATCTCAGCACGCCACGCCTCCCTGTCCATCAACAACACCTGGAGTTCACTCAAACTCACATCCATCGATTCAGTGATGCCATCCAGCCATCTCATCCTCTGCCGTCCCCTTCTCCTCCTGCCCCCAATCCCTCTCAGCATCAGAATCTTTTCCAATGAGTCAACGCTTCACATGAGGTGCCCAAAGTACTGGAGCTTCAGCTTTAGCATCATTCCTTCCAAAGAAATCCCAGGGCTGATCTCCTTCAGAATGGACTTGTTGGATCTCCTTGCAGTCCAAGGGACTCTCAAGAGTCTTCTCCAACACCACAGTTCAAAAGCATCAATTCTTCCGCGCTCAGCTTTCTTCACAGTCCAACTCTCACATCCATATATGACCACTGGAAAAACCATACCCTTGACTAGACAGACCTTTGTTGGCAAAGTAATGTCTCTGCTTTTGAATATGTTATCTAGGTTGGTCATAACTTTTCTTCCAAGGAGTAAGCGTCTTTTAATTGCATGGCTGCAGTCACAATCTGCAGTGATTTTGGAGCCCAGAAAAATGAAGTCTGACACTGTTTCCACTGTTTCCCCATCTATTTCCCATGAAGTGATGGGACTGGATGCCATGATCTTCATTTTCTGAATGTTGAATTTTAAGCCAACTTTTTCACTCTCCTCTTTCACCTTCTTCAAGAGGCTTTTTAGTTCCTCTTCACTTTCTGCCATAAGGGTGGTGTCATCTGCATATCTGAGGTTATTGATATTTCTCCCGGCAATCTTGACACCAGCTTGTGCTTCTTCCAGCCCAGCATTTCTCATGATGTACTCTGCATATAAGTTAAATAAGCAGGGTGACAATATATATCCTTGACATCCTCCTTTTCCTATTTGGAACCAGTCAGTTGTCCCATGTCTAGTTCTAACTGTTGCTTCCTGACCTGCAAACAAATTTCTCAAGAGGCAGGTCAGGTGGTCTGGTATTCCCATCTCTTTCAGGATTTTCCACAGTTTATTGTGATTCACACAGTCAAAGGCTTTGACATAATCAATAAAGCAGAAATAGTTGTTTTTCTGGAACTCTTTTGCTTTTCCCATGATGCAGTGGATGTTGGCAATTTGGTCTCTGGTTCTTTTGCCTTTTCTAAAACCAGCTTGAACATCTGGAAGTTCACGGTTCATGTATTGCTGAAGCCTGGCGTGGAGAATTTTGAGCATTACTTTACTAGCATGTGAGATGAGTGTAATTGTGTGGTAGTTTGAGCATTCTTTGGCATTGCCTTTCTTTGAGATTGGAATAAAAACTGACCTTTTTCAGTCCTGTGGCCATTGCTGAGTTTTCCAAATTTGCTGGCAAATTGAGTGCAGCACTTTCACAGCATCATCTTTTAGGATTTGAAATAGCTTAACTGGAATTCCTTCACTTCCACTAGCTTTGTTTGTAGTGATGCTCTCTAAGGCCCACTTGACTTCACATTCCAGGATGTCTTGCTCTAGGTCAGTGATCACACCATCCTGATTATCTGGGTCATGAAGATCTTTTTTGTACAGTTCTTCTGTGTATTTAGCGAAGGGCAGCTGAGACCGGCACACTTAGCGCGTGCGGCTACCCCACGTCCGAGGTCAGGGGCAGAAGCCAGGAAGATCCCATGTCCGAGAGGAGGCAGCCAAGATGAGTTACCCCACGTCCGAGGTCAGGGGCAGTGGCTGAGAGTGCCAGGCTGCGACAGTGCAGGAGCAGCCGAGAGGAGCTACCCCAGGTCAGAGGTCAGGGGTGGAACCCAAGAAGAGCTAACACACGTCTGAGGCTGGGGCAGAGGCCGGGAGGAGCTACCCCATGCCCAAGGCCAGGGGCAGTAGCCAGGACGAGCAACCCCACCTCCAAGGAGCAGTGGCTGCATGGGCGCAGGAGGGACTAGAGGAGCTATTCCATGTTCAAGGTCAGGAGGGGTGGCCATGAGGAGATACTCCTCCTCCAAGGTAAGGAGCAGCAGCTGTGCTTTGCTGGAGCAGTCGTGAAGAGATACCCCACGTCCAAGGTAAGAGAAACCCAAGTAAGGTGGTAGGTGTTGCAAGAGGGCATTAGAGGGCAAACACACTGAAATCATAATCACAGAAAACTAGTCAATCTAATCACACTAGGACTACAGCCTTGTCTAACTCAATGAAACTAAGCAATGCCCGTGGGGCCGCCCAAGACGGGCGGGTCATTGTGGAGAGGTCTGACAGGATGTGACAGAATGTGTATCATTAGTGATGACTAATTAATCAGCTCAGTTCAGTGGCTCAATAATGTCCGACTCTTTGTAACCCCACAGACTGCCGCACACCAGGCCTCCCTGTACATCACCAACTCATGGAGTTTACTCAAACTCAGGTCCACTGGAGTCAGTGATGCCATCCAACCATCTCATCCTCTGCTGTCCCCTTCTCCTCCTACCTTCAACTTTTCCAGCATCAGGGTCTTTTCAAATGAGTCAGTTCTTCACATCCAATGGCCAAATTATTGGAGTTTCAGCTTCAGCATCAGTCCTTCCAAAGAATATTCAGAACATATTTCCTTTAGGATAGACTGGTTGGATCTCCTTGCAGTCCAAGAGACTCTCAAGAGTCTTCTCAAACACAACACTTCAAAAGCGTTAATTCATCGGTGATCAGCTTTCTTTATAGCCGAACTCTCACATCCATACATGACTACTGGAAAAACCATAGCTTTGACTAGACAGACCTTTGTTGGCAAAGTAATGCCTCTACTTTTTTTTAATAAATTAATTTCTTTTATTTATTTTTATTATAAATGTATGTATTTTAATGGAGGCTAATTACTTTACAATATTGTAGTGGCTTTTGCCATGCATTCACATGAATCAGCCATGGGTGTACATGTGTCCCCATCCTGAAACCCCCTCCTGCCTCCCTCTCCATCCCATCCCTGAGGGTCATCCCAGTGCACCAGCCCTGAGTGCCCTGTCTCATGCATCGAGCCTGGACTGGTGATCTATTTAACATATGGTAATATACATGTTTCAATGCTATTCTCTCAAATCATCCCACCTTCACCTTCTCTCACAGAGTCCTAAAGTCTGTTATTTACATCTGTGTCTCTTTTGGTGTCTTACATATAGGGTCATAATTACCATTTTTCTAAATTATATATATATATATATATATATATATATATATATATATACTGTCTAGGATGGTCATAGCTTTTCTCTCAAGGAGCAAGCATCAATTAATGTCTTGGCTGCAATCAGCATTTGCAGTGAATTTGGAGCTGAGACGTATAAAATCTGTCACTGTTTCCATTGCATCCCCATCTATTTGCCAGGAAATGATGGGACCAAATGCCATGATCTTACTTTTCTGAATGTTGAGTTTTAATCCAACTTTTTCACTCTCTTCTTTCACTTTTATCAAAAAGCTCTTTAGTTCTCCTTTGCTTTCTGCCATAAAGGTGGTGCCATCTGCATATCTGAGGTTATTGATATTTCTCCAGGAAATCTTGATTCCAGCTTGTGCTTCATTCAGCCCAGTGTTTTTCATGATGTACTCTGCATATAAGTTAAATAAGCAGGGTAACAATATACAGTCTAGACATACTCGTTTTGAGATTTGGAACCAGTCTGTCATTCCATGTCTAGTTCTAACTGTTGCTTCTTGACCTGCATACAGATTTCTCAGGAAGCAGGTAAGGTGATCTGGTATGCCAATCTCTTGAAGAATCTTTCCACAGTTTGTTGAGGTCCGCACAGTCAAAGACTTTGGCATAGTCAATAAAGCAGAAGTAGATGTTTTTGTTGTTGTTGTTGTTTTCTGGAACTCTCTCGCTAGTTTGATGACCCAACAGATATTGAAAATTTGATATCTGGTTCCTCTGCCTTTTATAAATCCAGCTTGAACATCTGGAAGTTCACAGTTCATGTACTGTTGAACCCTGGCTTGGAGAATTCTGAGCATTACTTTGTTAGCATGTGAGATGAGTGCAATTGTGCAGTAGTTTGAGCATTCTTTGGCATTGCCTTTCTTTGGGATTGGAATGAAAATTGACCTTTTCCAGTCCTATGGCAAGGGTTGAGTTTTCCAAATTTGCTGGCATATTGACTGCAGCATTTTCAGAGAAACATCTTTCAGAATTTGAAATAGTTCAACTGGAATTCCATCACCTCCCCTAGTTTTGTTCATAGTGATGCTTCATAAGGCCAACTTGACTTCACATTCCAGGATGTCTGGCTCTAGGTGAGTGATCACACCATCGTGATTATCTGGGTCATGAAGATCTTTTTTGTATAGTTCTTCTGTGTATTCTTGCCACCTCTTCTTAGTATCTTCTGCTTCTCTTAGGTGCACCCCATTTCTGTTCTTTATCCAGCCCGTCTTTGCATGAAATGTTCCCTTGGTATCTCTGATTTTCTTGAAGAGATCTCTAGTCTTTCCCATTCTGCTGCTTTCTTCTATTTCTTTGCATTGATCACTGAGGAAGGCTTGCTTATCTCTCCTTGGCATTCTTTGGAACTCTGTATTCAGTTGCTTATATCCTTCCTTTTCTCCTTTGCTTTTCACTTCTCTTCTTTTTGCAGCTATTTGTAAGGCCTCCCCAGACAGCCATTTTGCTTCTTTGCATTCTTTTCCATGAGGATGGTCTTGATCCCTGTCTCCTGTACAATGTCATGAACCTCCACCCATAGTTCATCAGGCACTCTATCTAACAGATCTAGGCCCTTAAATCTATTTCTCACTTCCACTGTATAATCATAAGGGATTTGATTTAGGTCATACCTGAATGGTATAGTGGTTTTCCCTACTTTCTTCAATTTAAGTCTGAATTTGGCAATAAGGATTTCGTTATGTGAGCCACAGTCAGCTCCCAGTCTTGTTTTTGCTGACTGTATAGACTTTCTCCATCTTTGGCTGCAAAGAATATAATCAATCTGATTTTGGTGTTGACCATCTGGTGATGTCCATATGCAGAGTCTTCTCTTGTGTTGTTTGAAGAGGGTGTTTGCTACGACCAATGCGTTCTTTTGGCAAAAATCTATTAGCCTTTGCCCTGCTTTATTCAGTATTCCAAGGCCAAATTTACCTGTTACCCCAGGTGTTTCTTGACTTCCTATTTTGCATTCCAGGCTCCTATAATGAAAAGGACAACTTTTTTGGGGTGTTAGTTCTAAAAGGTCTTGTAGGTCTTCATAGAACCGTTCACGTTCAGCTTCTTTAGCATTACTAGTTGGGGCACAGACTTGGATTACTGTGATATTAAATGGTTTGCCTTGGAAATAAACAGAGATCATCCTGTCTTTTTTTAGATTGCATCCACGTACTGCATTTCTGACTCATTTGTTGATCATGATGGCTCCTCCATTTCTTCTAAGGGATTCCTGCACACAGTAGTAGATATAATGCTCATCTGATTTAAATTCACCCATTCCAGTCCATTTTAGTTCGCTTATTCCTAGAATGTCAATGTTCACCCTTGCCATCTCCTGATTGACCACTTCCAATTTGCCTTGATTCATGGACCTAACATTCCAGGTTCCTATGTAATATTGCTCTTTACAGCATCAGATCTTGCTTCTATCACCAGTCACATCCACAACTGTGTATTGTTTTTGCTTTGGCTCCATCCCTTCATTCTTTCTGGAGTTATTTATGCACTGATCTCCAGTAGCATATTGGGCACCTACAGACCTGGGGAGTTCATCTTTCAGTATACTATCTTTTTGTCTTTTCATACTGTTCATGGGGTTCTCAAGGCAAAAGTACTGAAGTGGTTTGCCATTCCCTTCTCCCATGAACCACATTCTGTCAGAAGAATACAGAGAAGAACTGTACAAAAAAGATCTTCATGATCAAGATAATCACGATGGTGTGATCACTCACCTAGAGACAGACAACCTGGAATGTCAAGTCAAGTAGGCCTTAGAAAGCATCACTATGAACAAAGCTACTGGAAGTGATGGAATTCTAGTTGAGGTATTTCAAATCCTGAAAGATGATGCTGTGAAAGTGCTGTACTCAATACACAAGCAAATTGGAATACTCAGCAGTGGCCACAGGACTGGAAAAGGTCAGTTTTCATTCCAATCCCATAGAAAGGCAATGCCAAAGAATGCTCAAACTACCACACAATTACACTCATCTCACATGCCAGTAAAGTAATGCTCAAAATTATCCAAGCCAGGCTTCAACAATACGAGAACCATGAACTTCCCGATGTTCAAGCTGGTTTCAGAAAAGGCAGAGGAACTGGAGATCAAATTGCTAGCATCCCCTGGATCATGGAAAAAGCAAGAGAGTTCTAGAAAAAAACATCTATTTCTGCTTTATTGACTATGCCAAAGCCTTTGACTGTGTGGATCACAATAAACTGTGGAAAATTCTTCAAGAGATGGGAATACCAGACCACCTGACCTGCCTCTTCAGAAACCTATATGCAGGTCAGGAAGCAACAGTTAGAACAGGGCATGGAACAACAGACTGGTTCCAGATAGGAAAAGGAGCAAGTCAAGGCTTGATATTGTCAACCTGATTATTTGACTTATATGCAGAGTACATGATGAGAAACGCTGGGCTGGAAGAAGCACAATCTGGAATCAAGATTGCCGGGAGAAATATCAATAACCTCAGATATGCAAATGACACCACCCTTATGGCAGAAAGTGAAGAGGAACTACAAAGCCTCTTGATGAAAGTGAGAGAGGAGAGTGAAAATGTTGGCTTAAAGCTCAACATTCAGAAAACTAAGATCATGGCATCTGGTCCCACACTTCATGGGAAATAGATGGGAATCAGTGGAAACAGTGTCAGACTTTATTTTTTTGTGCTCCAAAATCACTGCAGATGATGACTGCAGCCATGAAATTAGAGACACTTACTCCATGGAAGTAAAGTTATGACCAACCTAGATAGCATATTGGAAAGCAGAGACATTACTTTGCCAACAAAGGTCCGTCTAGTCAAGTCTATGGTTTTTCCAGTGGTCATGTATGGATGTGAGATTTGAACTGTGAAGAAAGCTGAGTGCCGAAGAGTTGATGCCTTTGAACTGTGGTGTTGGAGAAGTATCTTGAGAGTCCCTTGGACTGCACGGAGATCCAACCAGTCCATCCTAAAGGAGATCAGCCCTGGGTGTTCATTGGAAGGACTGATGCTAAAGCTGAAACTCCAGTACTTTGGCCGCCTCATTCAAAGTGTTGACTCATTGGAAAAGGCTCTGATGCTGGGAGGGATTAGGGGCAGAAGGAAAAGGGGACGACAGAGGATGAGATGGGTGGATGGCATCACCGACTCATTGGACGTGAGTTTGAGTGAACTCTGGGAGTTGATGATGGACAGGGAGGCCTGTCATGCTGCAGTTCATGGGGTCTCAAAAAGTCGGACACAACTGCATGACTTAACTGAACTGAACTGAATGGCTTTTTATTTTGGAACTAAATTTTAATAGAGCTTGGTGTTCATTATTGATATCCACTCATGTTTCAGAATCTCTGAGTGGACAGACCATGAACTATGATAGTTCTTTCTATGACAGGCTACGTTAGTTTGTAGATGCTCCATCTGGGCATTACCATTCTTATTGCTCTAATACCATCTCTTCCAATAAAGAAGAAACTGGAAAAATATTTTCTTGCACCATAAGCTTCAGCTCTATGACAAAGGAAACAGCTGACCTTTGACCCAATGGTAACAAGTCCATACCGTGATATATTCAGGGATATCAGATAGTTTTATAAACCAACTCCAACTTCAGCATGTTCAGTAGCTCACATTACTCACTCTAGTTATAGAGAGTAACCTAGTAAATCAGTTCATTCATTCACACATTCATGTTTTTATCATAGAATTTTTGAGCACCTACACTGAACGTATTTGAAATTTGATTCTTTGGATTAGTTATCCACTTTTCCTTATTTATCAGTTACTTCATTTTTAAATGGGGCATGATGATAGTAAGCATAGTGTTAGTCACTTAGTCATGTCCGACTCTTTGTGACCCCATGAACTGTAGCCCACCAGACTTCTCTGTCCATAGAATTCTCCAGGCAAAAATATTTGGGTGAGTTGCCATTCCCTTATCCAGGAGATCTTCCTGACCCATGGATCAAACCCAGGCCTTCTGCACTTCAAGCAGATCCTTGACTGTGTGAGCTACCAGGGGAGCCCATAATGATAATTGCATCAAAGGGAGTGTGAGAATTACATGAGATAAAGTAAAATGTTTTAAATTGTTACTGAATATATACTAAAAAATTTGCATCGTTACTTATATCAATACCATTATTACTCATTACTACACAGTAGGCTATTGCCAGGTACTGGAGACAGAGTGGTAAACAAGGCAATCATCACCCAATATTTTAAGGAATTTAGAATCTAGCTCAAAAAGACTATATATATTGAAGCAACCACAAACTGCCTTCTTCCCCAATTCTCACTTTCTACTAGTGGAATTTCTACTTAGAAAATCCAAACCTTGGACTTAACCTTCATGTTTTGCCACTAACATTGCATAAGGGAATTCAGGGCTCCCTTTCTACCTATATTATTCCCTTATATCCATCCTAAATCAATATGGTGTAGCTAGCGGGTGGTGTTTCTAAATGAAGAGATAGAAAATATAGCCCTAAACCAAGAGTATTAATGAATAGTTTATTTGGTACACAGATCCCAAGGTCCTGCTATATAGTTATATATAATTCTATTATTTAAACTGAGGTCTTCCACTATTGTATCAATAACAATTTGTGACAAGGGTAAATTAGACTTTCCACTTCCCCTGGTAAGGCTTGCCTACTAAGAAGCTGATTTAAAAAAAAAAATAAATAAAGTTCATGTAATCCTGTTTCTAGTACAGGGAAGAAAAGACTCCAAATAAGAACTAATTACAACAGAAGAACTAGAATAAAGAGAAAACAACGTTAAATATACCTCTTTTTGAGACTGATCAGAGTCACTTTGAGAAAGACTTTGTTGCAGGCTCTTGTGTCTGTGAATGAGGATTTCCTTTACTTGTTCTGTTGTTCCTCTTTCTCCTGGAAGGGTATACCTATTATATGTTGGAGCCTGGTCAAAATACACAACACAGAGGTTTCATAATTAAAGTGCCAAGAATATGAACATTAATGAATAAGCTCAATCTATATGTTAATAAAATGAACATAATTGTTATTGTGTAAAATGTATTAGAGTTTGTCAAAGAAGTTCAAGAATACATGAAACTTTTTATCATTTTTTATAATCCTGCATTAAGCTAAGGATTTGAGGCATATTTATCATCTAAACATATTCAAAATTTCTGCAGCTAAAGAGGTTGTAAAAATGTAACAGAACAAAATGTTACATTTAATCTCATTTAAACTATATTTAAACTGTTCATCAACTTCTTGATGAAGGTGAAAGAGGAGAGTGACAAAGCTGGCTTAAAACTCAGCATTCAGAAAACTAAGACCACAGCATCCATTCCCATCACTTCATGGCAAATAGATGGAGAAACAATAGAAACAGTGAAAGATTTTATTTTCTTGGGCTCCAAAATCACTGCAGATGACAACTGCAGCCATGAAATTAAAAAAAAAAAAAAAAAAAAAACTTGCTCCTTGGAAGAAAAGCTGTGACAAACCTAGACAGTGTATTAGAAAGCATAGACCTCACATTGCCAACAAAGGTTCATATGGTCAAAGGTATGGTTTTTCCAGTAGTCAGGTATGGATGTGAAAGTTGCATAAAGATGCATGAGGACCGATGAATTGATACTTTCAAGCTGTGGTTCTGGAGAAGACTCTTGAGAGTCCCTTGGACAGGCAAGAAGATCAAAACCTAAAGGAAATCAGTCCTGAATATTCATTGGAAAGACTGATGCTAAAGTTGGAACTCCAATACTTTGGCCACTTGATGTGAAGAGCTAACTCATTGGAAAAGATCCTGATTCTGGGAAAGACTGAGGTCAGTAGGAGAAGGGTTTGATAGAGGATGAGATGGTTGGATGGCATCACTGACTCAGTGGATATGACTTTGAGCCAACTCTGGAAAATAGAGAAGAACAGGGAAGCCTGGTGTGCTGCAGTCAATGGCATCACAGAGTTGGACACAACTGAGTAACTGAACAACAGCAACAACAAACAATGTTTATTTTATAATCACATTTTAGAGATTTTGATGATACTTTCGAAACTGAGTATATGTCCCAATTTTGGTGACTGAATTAGATCACCATTAGAAAATAATTTTTTACTTTTTCACAAAGGAAAAAAAAATGAATGCAAACTAGTTCTAATTAAAAATCCATTACCTTTAGATGGAAGAAAAAAGCAATGTAGGAGGAAATAGCGATGAAAGCTAGACTTATCTGAATGTATCCTGCACTATACATTGAACAGTTGAACTAAAAATATTTTATGTAATTTTTTAAAAAGATAAAAAGGAGAAAAATTGAAAACAAAACTGAGTTCCAGTCAAGATAGAGTAACAGAGATCATATTTATCCTGTCTCCTGAAGCAAACCAATAGAAAAAACTATAGCAGAAACAGAAGCAGAAGAGATTAAGAGATGGCAAGAATACACAAAACTATACAAGCAAGGGCTTGATTACCCAGATAACCACTATGGTGTGGTCATTCACCTAGCACCAGACATCCTGGAGTGTGAAGTCAAGTGAGCCTGAGGAAGCATTACTATAAACAAAGCTAGTGGAGGTGATGGAATTCCAGCTAAACTACTTCAAATCCTAAAAGATGATGTTGTGAAAATGCACTCAATATGCCAAAAAATTTAGAAAACTCAGCAGTGGCCACAGGACCAGAAAAGGTCAATTTTCATGCCAATTCCAAAGAAGGGTAAGGTCAAAGAATGTTTAGGCTACCATACAACTGCATTCGTTTCACATGGTGGTAAGTTTATGCTCAAAATCCTTCAAACTAGGCTTCAGAAGTATGTGAACCAAGAACCAAGATGTACAAGTTGGCTTTAGAAAAGGCAGAGGAACCAGAGATCAAATTGCCAACATCCATTGGATCATAGAGAAAGCAAGGGAATTCCAAAAGAGTATCTACTTCTGTTTCATGGAATATTCTAATATGCTAAAGACTTTGTGTGAATCACAAAAAAAAAAAAAAAAAAAAAAAAAAAACTGTGGAAAAATTTTAAAGAGATGGAAATACCAGACCACCTTACCTATTTCCTGAGAAACCTGTATGAAGTTCAAGAAGCAACAATGAGAACCAGACATGGAAAAGCAGACTGGCTCCAATGGAGTATGACAATGCTGTATATTGTCACCCTGCTTATTTAACTTCTGTGCAGAGTACAGTAAGACAGGGTTTTCATGGTGGTTCAGTGGGTAACGAATCCACCTGAGATGCAGGACACCCTGGTTTGATCTATGGGTCAGGAAGATCCCCTGGAGAAGAAAATGGCAACCCACTCCAGTACTCTTGCCTGGAGAATCTCATGGACAGAGTACCCTAGCAGGCTATAGTCCATGGAGTCACAAAGAGTTAGACACTACTGAGGGACTAGCACTTTCACTTTCATGCAGATTATATCATGTGAAATGCTGGACTGAATGAATCACAAGTTGGAATCAAGATTGCAGGGAGAAATATCAATAACCTCAGATACACAGATGAAACCGCCCTTATGGCAGAAAATAAAAAGGAACTGAAAAGTCTCTTGATGAGGGTGAAAGAGGAGAGTGAAAAACCTGGCTTAAAACTCAACATTCCAAAAAACTAAGATCACGCCATCTGGTCCCATTACTTCATGAAAAATAGAAGGTGAAAAAGTGGAAGCAGTGACAGATTTTCTTGAGCTCCAAAATCACTGCAAATGGTGAGTGCAGCCATGAAATTAAAAGAAGAAAAACTATGACAAACCTAGACAGCATATTAAAAAGCAGAGATATCACTTTTCTGACAAAGGTTCCTATATTTAAAGCTATGGTTTTTCCAGCCGCCATGTACAGATGTGAGATTTAGAGTGACTAAATAATAATGAAGTGTGACTGCTGAAGAATAGATGCTTTTGAATTATGGTGCTGGAGAAAACTCTTGAGAGTTCCTTGAACTGCAAAATCAAGCCAGTCGATCCTAAAGGAAGTCAACCCTGAATATTCATTAGAAGGACTGATGCTGAAGTTGAAGCTCCAAAACTTTGACTACCTGACTGGAAGAGCTGACTCAATGGAAAAGACCCTGATGCTGAGAAACACTGAAGGTAAAAGGAGAAGGGGATGGCAGAGCATGAGATGGTTCGATAGCATCATTGATTCAATGGAGATGAGTTTGAGCAAACTCTTAAAGATAGTGAAGGACTGAGAAGCCTGGTGTACTGCAGGTCAGGGGTTTGCAAAGAGTTGGACATGACTTAGAGATTGAAAAACAACAAATTGGAAAAAAAGAAAAAGATGAGTAAAACACTAAATAAAGCTATGGAAGAGAGTGAAGCCAGTAAAATGGACAACTAAGGCGATAAGGCTTGAAATTGCCTCAGCTAATTGCCTTGCGAGAGCCCCCATGCCTTGATACAGGGAGAGGAGCCTGAAATAAGATGGGTCATTTCACAATGATAAAGCATTCCATCCTGGAGTGATGCCAGCAAAGATGGCAGAAAAGGACATCCCTAGTACAGAAACACTAATTTTTAGATATCAACAGAGGAGAATGCCTTTGTGAGAACTCCAAATTCCAGGGGAGAGTTTACAACACTCTAGTAGAACACACACAAAAAAAAAATTAGGGGGAAAAAAATGCATCCAAAGAGGGTAAGGAAAAAAGTTTTACTTTTTTAGGAGTTTTACTTTTTTTCACATTCAGTTCAGTTCAGTTCAGTCGCTCAGCCGTGTCCGACTCTGCGACCCCATGAATCGCAGCACGCCAGGCCTCCCTTTCCTTCACCAACTTCCAGAGTTCACCCAGACTCAAGTCCATCGAGTCAGTGATGCCATCCATGATGCCATCCAGCCATCTCACCACTGTTGTCCCCTTCTCCTCTTGCCCCCAATCCCTCCCAGCATCAGAGTCTTTTCCAATGAGTCAACTCTTCGCATGAGGTGGCCAAAGTACTGGAGCTTCAGCTTCAGCATTAGTCCTTCCAATGAACACCCAGGACTGATCTCCTTTAGAATGGACTGGTTGGATCTCCTTGAAGTCCAAGGGACTCTCAAGACTCTTCTCCAACACCACAGTTCAAAAGCATCAGATCTTCGGCGCTCAGCCTTCTTCACAGTCCAACTCTCACATCCATACATGACCACAGGAAAAACCATCAGGGAAACATGATATTACCAAAGGAAACTAATAAGACTTCAACAAATAACCCTACAGAAATGGATGTCAGTGGACTACCTGACAAAGTTCAGTGAACTAAAAGAACACAGGAAAAACAACACATAAATAGTTCAAAATGAAAATTTCTGTAAAGAAAAGAAACCATGGCAGGGTGAGAGAGTCATTTCCTAGGCAGGTTGATAAGAAGTCTAGGAGTCCCCAAGGAGAGAGGGGTCTGGACTTCTCAACGAGGAAGAAAGGAAAAACTTTTTTTTTTTTTTTTCCCTCTACATTCCTTAGGATTATATAACAATAATGTATCCTGCTTGAGGACATTCTTTGGGGAAAAAAGCCTTCTGGCTAATCCTGTTATCTTAAAATGTAAATTATGGGAGTAGGTCTACTGAGGTCTTTACAACCTCCAGACATTCTTTGGATTCACTGTAATAACTAATTAGAGAGTATATAATTCCATTGCTAACACTAGCAAGGGGGTACTCTTTCTGCCCCCTTCTGATGCCTATGTAAGAAGCTTTCTCTATCTTCTTTATACTTTAATAAAACTTTATTCCACAAAAGCTCTGAGCGATCAAGCCTCATCTCTGGCCCCAGATTGAATTCCTCTCCTCCGGGGGCCAGGAATCCCAGCGTCTTTGCATGGTTCAACAACAACCTTTCATCTTGTGGGCTCATCCGGGATTCTTCAGGACAAGGTAAGGATGCTTGGAACTCTAATTCTTTGTTCTTCTAGCGAACACGTTTTCTGCTGTACTTTAATAACTCTGTGGTGTGCTTGCATGAATGAATGAAATGCCCTGCATGAAGCAAGTGAGGAACCCTGCTCTGCAGTTCCGTGGTGACCTCATACAGCTTATGGAAGAAACCTGTCGGGGGTTTATACCGACCTGTCAATGTCAAGGGACACACTAAGCCTCCTTTGGGACCGACCAGAAATGGGCAAAGCATGTGGACCAAACTTTCCTTTCTCAGTCAAACTTTTCGGTCTCTTTGACCATTTTATAACTCCTTGGGAAATAGAAGTACTAACCTTATCTGTCAGATTAGTAGACTTGCAAGGGACTTGTGATTTATGCTGTTACTGTGTACTATGACTTAGGTCCCAAATTTGGATTGGTAATCAGGAAGCGCTTAGCCTCACTAGGCATAGAAAGTTTGGAAGACAGATTGAGCTCTAGCTCCAAGAGCATCTCTGAGGTTAAAGGTTACTCAGATTGGAACTACAATGATCCTCCCCCCCACCCCCCGCCTTTGGTAACACTGGCTCTTAGTGGACCAGAGGAGACTCTTATACTGGTGTGGTGATGCTTGGAGGGAATGTCTCAGTTTTATGTTCATATTGGTCTTATTGTGGTCAGGTATATACTCAGGGTTGTGCACTCAGGTGATGAAAATGTTTCCCCCAGCAGTCTTGTCTTGGGAGGCATTCTGGAAAGTTACTACACCCAGGGTGGCATCAGAGGCAAGCAAGGTTTTAATGGTGAGGAGCTGGACATCAGTCACGGATGCCATCAGGTCTACCCCTGGTGCATCCCCACCCCCCTCTCAGTGGTAGTACCAGGAGGGACATGTATGTTGCCTGCATTGGTAAGGGACAGACTAAGTCCGACCAAGAAAGAAAAGCTTTGGTGTAAAGTCTGTCTACACCCCCATCTAGAGCAGGGAGTGACACCTCCAGTAGAAAGAGGGCACTGGTCACTTTTTTTCTCTCTTACAGATGGGAGCTAACAACTCCAGCCTCACTCCTTTGAACTGTATCCTGAAAAACTGGGATAGATTTGATCTCCAGAGCTTAAAGAAGACACGCTTGGTCTTCCTATGTGATACTACATGGCCGCCGGTGGCCGGTTGGTGGGTCTCTTAAGTATAATACTGTTTTACAATTAGACTGGTTCTGTAGAAAACAAGGGAAATGGGTAGAAGTAGCATATGTGTTGCCTTTTTTCTCTCTGCAAAGTGTGCCAGACTTATGTCCTAAGGATATAAATTTGGGTGTGACTCCTTCAGCTCCCTCCTGTCCTCCTACTTTGCTAGATGAGATGAAGGACAGGAGACAGATAAAGAAAAGCAGGTTTCTCCAATCTATCCCTGGGGTCATATGCACAGAGCAGCCAGAGAGACTGAGGAACAGCCACACAAGCTGTTGCCTCTTCATGAAGCACCCACAAGGAGAAATAATCAGTCTATGAGAATTAATAAACCTTTTTCTTATCAAGAAATACAAAGAATCAAGGAGGATCTGAGAGACTATTTAGAGGACCAAGAAAAATATATTAGAGCTTATATTTAGAGCTCTAAATATTAGAGCTGGCTCCTCACCTCTAAAGGTGTTACTTTGCTTTATGACCTTACTTGGAAAGATGTGATCTATATCTTGGGACAAACACTGACTCCCAACTCAAAGACTCAAGTTTTGGGAAAAGCAGTTGCTTATGGAGATAAATGGCTTGGTAATGAATCAGTAGGGAAGAGGGAGGATGAGATAGCATGTATATCTTGGGACAAACAGTGACTCCCAATTCAAAGACTCAAGTTTTGGGAAAAGCGGTTGTTTATGGAGACAAATGGCTTAGTAATGAATCAGTAGGGAAGAGGGAGGATAAGACAGCCACCCTCCCCACAGGGAATCAGGCAGTCCCAACTACAGAACCAGACTGTGACTACAACACAGCTAAAGGAAGATGGGATCAGAGTCATTGTGCAGATGTATTCTTGAAGGACTCAGGCAAGTGTGTGCTAAGTCTTTAAACTATGGCAAATTGGCAGACATAGAACAGGAGGAGAAGGAAGTTCCTGGTAAATTCCTAGATAGACTGAGAGAAGCCCTTCGCTGATTCACTGAGTTTGATCCTGAAAGTGAAGGGGGAAAAGTGATCTTAAAGGTTAGATTTCTCACTCAGTTGGCTCCAGATATCCGCCATAAGCTATTAAAATGGGTGTGTGGACCAAATCAGTCTTTAGATAATCTGTTACAACTGGCTCAGACAGTCTATTATGGTAGGGAATATGAGGAAAAGAAAGAAAGGCAGAAAAAGTCAAAGGAACAGGCGGAAGCCCTCGCAAAGGCTATGAAAACCATTCTTAAACAGCCTGAGAAAAATGCCCAGAGGGACTCAGGTGAAAAGGGATGGGCTTGCTATTACTGTGGAAAGGAGGGTCGCCTCAAGTGAGATTGCCCTCAGGCATCCAAGCTGCCCCGGCTCCATGTCCGGTCTCCAAGGGACCACACTGGAAGAGACTGACCCCAGAGGCATAGGTTTCAGGGGTCGGACTCTCAAGACAATCAGGACTGAAGGTGCCTGGGTGTCCTAACACAAGCTCCCACCCCAATTACACATGAGGAACCCCGCATATTAATAACTGTAGGGGGCCAATCCATCGATTTCCTTTTAGACACTGGGGCAGCTTACTCCATCCTTACTGAAGCCCCTGGCCCACTTTCTTTAGGATCTGCTTCTGTAATGGGACTGTCTGGATGAGCCAAGAGTTATTATTTCCGTTCTTCTGTAAGTTGTGACTTACTCTGTGCTATTTTAACACGAGTGTTTGATCGTGTCAGAGTCTTGTCACCCCTTTTGGGGAGAGATATACCGAGCAAGGTCCATGCCTCTGTTTTCATGAATATGGAGCCTTCCCTTTCTCTCTCTTTAATTGAACAAAATGTAAATCCTAGAGTGTGAGCTGATAGAAAAACTGTGGGTCGAGCACAAAATGCTATTCCTGTAGTTGTCACGCTCAAAGACACACGCTTATTTCCACATAAGAAGCAGTATCCACTGAAACTTGAGGTTAAGGAAGGGTTAAAACTCAACATGGAAAATTTAAAAGAGCAGGGACTATTAATTCCCTATAACAGTCCATATAACACTCCTATTTTGGATATAAAAAATAATCAAATGGTAAATGGAGACTGGTCCAAGATTTACAAATAATAAATGAGGCTGTTGCTCCTTTACACCCTGTGGTGCCTAATCCTTACACTCTATTGTTTGAAATTCCTGAATGAGCCAAATATTCTCAATAATTGATTTAAAAGATGCCTTCTATTCAGTGCCTTTGGTGGATGAAAGTCAGTTTCTATTTGCCTTTGAGGACCCTACACAGCCAGCTTCTCAGTAAACCTGGACAGTTTTGCCCCAGGGATTTCGTGACAGTCCTCACTTATTTGGATAAAGTTTGTCATGGGATCTACAAAACTTTTATAGCTCCAAAGCAGTGGTGTTACAATATGTAGATTATATTTTGCTCTGTGCTGAGACAGAGGAAGCTTGTTCACGAGCCTCAGAAGACTTCTTAAACTCTCTGGCAGGCTGCAGTTACAAGGCATCAAGAGAAAAGGCTCAGCTTTGTCAACAATCTGTTAGATATCTGGGCCTAATCATATCAGAAGGGAGTAGGGCCACAGGCCCCAGAGAGTTAAACCTATACTAAATCATCCCCTACCTATGACTTTAAGACAATTGAGAGGATTTTGGGGGAATCACAGGTTACTGTTGCATTTGGATTCCGGGTTATGGGGAACTTGCCTGGCCTTTATATAAACTTATAGTTGAAACTTAGCAGGCCCAAACTGACAAACTGGTTTGGTCTCCAGATACTCAAAAGGCTTTTAAGGTTCTTCAGACTGCTCCGTTGCAAGCTCCCGCTCTGAGCTGTCCACAGGGTCAGATTTTAATTTGTCACTGAAAAAAAAGGTGTGGCCTTGGGAGTTTTGACACAGCCCCGAGAGCCTCACCAGCAACCTATTGCTTACCTAAGCAGAGAATTGGATGCAATTTCACTTGGGTGGCCCCATTGTCTAAGAGTAATTGGGGAAGCAGTTTTATTAGCACCTGAAGCTTTAAAAATAATTAATGGATGAAACCTTACTGTACTGACTTCTCATGATGTGAGTGGAATCTTAAATTCTAAGGTTAATATTTGGATGACAGACATTAGGCTTCTTAAATATCAGTCGTTGTTAGAAGGACGAGTAACTAAGCTTAAACTTTGTAGGAATTTAAATCCTGCCACTTTCCTTTCTGAGAAGGAAAATGAAACACCTGATCATGATTGTTCCCAATTCCTAACTTTAAACTATGCAGCTCGGGAAGATCTAATGGATACCCCATTAGACAATCCTGACATGAAAATATTTACAGATGACAGTTCTTTTGTTTGGGATGGAAAGCATAAAGCAGGTTACGTCGTGGTGACTGCTGAACAGGTTTTACAAGCAAAATCTCTCCCCAGGGAACCAGTGCTCAGTTAGCAGAGCTTGTGTCTCTGACCCGAGCTCTAGAGTTAAGCAAAGGGCAGCGGGCAAATATCTACACTGATTCTAAGTATGCTTATTTGACTTTACATGTTCATGTTGCAATATGGAAAGAAAGACAGTTTAAAACAACAACAGGAGAACCTATTAAGCATTTCAGAGAGATCGAGAGACTTTTAACTGCTATATATTGTCCTAAAGAAATAGCTGTTATGCATTGCAAAGGACACAACAGAGATGGGAGTAAAGTAGCCAAAGGTAATCAGCTGGTTGACTGTCAAGCCAGAAAAGCAGCACTTTTCGAAACCCCTTCACTACAGACAACTTTGATCTGGACAGGTCCTGTGGAACAGGAAAAACCACAATATACTGAGGGAGAATTAGAAAGATATGAGAAAAGAGGAGCAACGATGACTGATAAAGGATGGTTACAGTCCAAGGATGGATGATTAGTAATTCCTGAAAATGCTCAATGGAAAATTCTTAAGGGTTTACACCAGAATTTTCATTTGGGTGCAGTGAGTACTTACCAGATGGCTTCTCATTTGTTTGAAGGTAAAAATATAATAATACTTTAAAGAACATTATCAAAATGTGTGAGGTTTGTCAGAAAAATAACCCAAAGACTGAAAAGCTAGCAAAATCTGGATTACAACAAAGTGGAAAATATCCTGAAGAGGACTGTGAAATTGATTTTATTCATATGCCAAAACCTAATGGATATTCTTGCTTACAAGTTTGGGTGGATACTTTTACTGGATGGATTGAGGCTTTTTCCCTGTAGTAGTGAACAGGCTAAGGAGGTTATAAAGATTTTAATCCATGAAATTATCCGCAGGTTTGAACTGCCACGGAGCCTTCAGAATGACAAAAGCTCTGCCTTTAAAGCTGCTGTAACTCAGGGGGTGTCTAAAGCTCTAGGAATAAAATATCACTTACACTGTTCCTGGAGACCCCAATCCTCAAAAAAGATTGAAAAAGCTAATGACATTATCAAAAGACATCTGCACAAATTAATTCAAGAGACGCAAGACATTTGGATTAAAGTCCTACCCATAGCTTTAATGAGGGCTCAAACTGTCCCCCTTTGACTGTATTTATGGAAGACCATTCTTATGCACAGACATGGTTATAGACCCTGAAGCCTTGGAATTAACTAGTTATGTAACTCAGCTCTCAGCTTTATAGCAGGCATTAACAGAACTCTGGGAGATGACTCCTGACCCAGCCTCTGAGTCAAGCAAGCCTCTCTTTGAGCAAGGAACAGAGTTCCTCATAAAATCATTGGGGTCTGGGGGCCTATCGCTTGAGCCCCTCTGGGAAGGCCCTTACCAGGTTATTCTTTCTTCTCCCACAGCTGTCAAAGTGCCAGGAATTGATTCTTGGGTACATCACACGAGTTAAAAGGTGGCACCCTGACCAGAACTAAGTAACTTCATTTTATGTCTTTACTTTCTGTGCTCTGACTTTGTACTTTTCAGATAGGCCTGATAATCTACTTGAGCCTACTTCTGCTGACTCCAAAAATCCTGAGTCTGCCATTTGATCCTCAAGACAATGCCTTCCTGTCCTGGGCTCACTCCTACACTGCATTCCACAATCGGTCTAACTGCTGGGTCTGTGGAGCACTCCCCTCTTCATCAGTGGAAGGCTTCCCGTGGTGGACATCTCCACTTCAAGGAAAAGACTTTCTCCAAGTCTGCAAATATCTTCGACAACAATCGCATGTGATGCCTTTTCTTAAACTGATGACATCTAACAACCTTAAGATGGACTGATGTAACTATGGACATAATGTGACTTTTCATTTTGATTTTAGCTTGGTTTAATGACTATTTTGCCTTACATCTGTAACTGTATAATGGAGTTTTCTAACCGTCTAAAAACTTTTAAGTTACAAATGGTTGTCCAAGCTCCTATGAGTGCCACACCCTCCTCCAACTATTACTTGGGGCCCTTGGATCAGAGACCGTCAATATGAGGATTAGGAGAATATGTTGCCTCACCAATTTAGGGACAATGCCCCTTATCAGCTCAGAAGCAGTTATGGAATGAAAATGACCCCCCTTTCCCTTGACAACATAATTCTCCTCAAAGAGATGGGAGTATGAGAGAGTTATTTCCTAGGCAGGTTAATAAGAAGTCTAGGGGTCCCCAAGGAGAGAGGGGTCTGGACTTCTCAATGAGGAAGAAAGGACAAACTTTTTTTTTTTTTTTTTCCCCTCTACATTCCTTAGGACTGTATAACAATAATGTATCCTGCTTGAGGACAGTCTTTGGAAAAAAACCTTCTGGCTAATCCTGTTATCTTAAAATGTAAATTATGGGAGTAGAGAGTATATAATTCCATTGCTAACACTAGCCAGGGGTACTCTTTCTGCCCCCTTCTGATGCCTATGTCAGAAGCTTTCTCTATCTCATTTATACATTAATAAAACTTTCTTCCACAAAAGCTCTGAGCAATCAAGCCTCGTTTCTGGCCCCGGATTGAATTCCTCTCCTCCGGAAGCCAAGAATACCAGCATCTCTGCATGGTTCAATAACAGCCTTCCAAGGGGGGAGGTGGATACAGAAATCCAAGAGCTGAATAATTACTGAAGAGAAAATTTCAATACCAAGCTTCATATATCAATTTCATTCAATCAAAAAAAAAAAAAAAATCGTGAACTTGAAGCCAATTCATTTCAAATTACATAATCAGAGGAACAAGAGGAAAAATAATGAAGAAAGCCTATGAGACTTTCAGAAACCATCAAGTAAATCAATATATGCACAATAGGAGTACCAGAAGTAAATAAGAAAAGGGATAAAAGCTTAATAAAATAAGCTATTGTAAGATAAAATAATGGCTGAAATATATAAATATTGAGAGATAATGGACATTCATATTCAGATGAACCCCCAAATATGTTAAACCTGAAGAGGTCTATATAAGAAACATTATTATTAAATTGTCAAAAGTCAAAGACAAAGAGAGAATTTTTAAAATAACATGAGAAAAATGACTCATCACAAATTTAGGAACGCCACTAATAGTATATATACATTTTTCTCTGCAAAAATCTTGCAGGCCAGGAGAAAGTGGAATAATCAATCAAAGTATTGAAAGGAAAATAACCACAAAATACATATACTGTAAATGACAAAACTGTTCTTCAAAAAGAGGAGAGATAAATATCTTTCTAAAATAAAAATTGGAGTTTGTCACCATCAGACCTGGTCTATAAGAAGTGCTAACGTGAGTCCTTCAAATGGAAATGAATGGTTCTTCAAACTGAAATGAGTACTTCAAAATGAAATGAACATCTGTAGTCAAATATTGACTCCTAGTAGTGCTCCACGGTATGTCAGATTTGACGACAGGATTCTGCTGTCAGTCAGGGAGTGAAGGTAGGACTTCAGCATTGAGTGAGTTAGCTCGATGAGTTGCCTGATCAGATGTGGGCACTGGAAGAAATTTTCATATTTCAGCAAAATGAAAGGATATAAAGGTATAAATATACCATTGCAACAAAAATAATATAATACCTAAGAATAAACCTATCTAAGGAGACAAAAGTGTTGCATATAGAAAACTATAAGATATTAATCAAAGACAACAAAACAGATGGAGGGATATTCCATGGTCCTGGGTTGGAAGGATCCATACTGTGAAAATGACTATACTACCAAATAAAATCTACAGATTCAATGCAATCCCTATCAAATTACCAATGGCATTTTTCACAGAACTAGAACAAAACAATTTCACAATTTGAATGGAAACACAAAAGACCCCAAATATCTTGAGAAAGAGGAATGGAGCTGGAGGAATCAACTTAGTTGATTTCAGACTATACTACAAAGAAACAGTCATCAAGACAGTATGGTACTGGCACAAAAGCATAAGTATAGACCAATGGAACAAGATAGAAAACCCAGAGATAAATCCACACACCTATGGGAACTTTATCTTTGACAAAGGAGGCAATAATATACAAAGATAATGTGCCCATAGGTGTGTGGGTTTGTCTCTGGGTTTTCCATCTTGTTCCATTGGTCTATAATTCTGTTTTTGTGCCAGTGTCTTGATGACTGTAGCACTGTAGTGTTGTCTGAAATCAGGTAAGTTATGGAAAACCACTCCAGTATTCTTTCCTGGAGAATTCCATGGATAGAGGAGCCTGGTGGACTACAGTTTGTGTGATCGCAAAGAGTCAGATGCAAACGATCAACTAACACTTCTTTACTTTCAATAAGTGGTGCTGGGAGAACCAGATAACTATGTGTAAACGACTGAAATTAGAACACTTTCTTACACCATACACACGGATAAACTCAAAATGGATAAAATAACTAAATGTAAGACCAGAAACTATAAAACCCTTAGAAGAAAATATAGGCAGAACACTGTATGACATAAAGCATAGCAAGATCTTTTATGACCCACCTCCTAGAGAAATGGAAATAAAAACAAAAATAAACCAGTGGGACCTAATTAAATTTAAAAACTTTTGCACAGCAAAGGAAACTAAAAACAAGGTGAAATGACAACCCTCAGAATGGGGGAAAATAATAGCAAATGAAACAACTGATGAAAGATTAATTTACAAAATACACACACAGCTCATACAACTGAATATGAGAAAAACAAACAATCCAATCAAGAACTGGGCAAAAGACCTAAACAGATTTCTCCAAAAAAGACACACAGATGGCTAATAAACACATGAAGAGATGCTCAATATCACTCATTATTAGAGAAATGCAAATCAAAATTACAATGAGGTATCACTTCACACTGGTCTGAATGGCCATCTTCAAAAAAATCCACAAACAACAAGTGCTGGAGTCAGTGTGGAGAAAAGGGAACCTTCTTGCACTGCTGATGGGACTGTAAGTTGATACAGCCACTATGGAAGAAGTATGGAGTTTCCTTAAAAAACCAGGCAATTAAATAGAAAATGTTATAGGACTTTCCTTTGAGTAACATGTTTGAGTGACTGAAACACTGATTTGTCATTTCATTTACCCTGCTAACATTTCTGTGACATATATGGGGGGAAAGTTCATTTGAAATTATAAAACGAAGTGTATATAAATTTATTCCATTTCTGTGATGAATAAAGTAGTATATACCGAATAACAATCTTACCATTCTCCTGATCCTATAAAGGTTTGTAGCCAGTAGATCTTGAATATTGTCCATAATGTCTTGATCCTGAGGTGCTGGGGATGGGACTGACTTGGCTGTTCCATGACGGCAGCTGAAAAAAAAAAAAAAAATACCTGGATTCATTATAGGCAATCACCATATAAATATATTTTCATAAATGCATTCATAAAAGCTAAAATATCAACACATGCATTACAAAGATGGTCTGAAAGACTAATTGAGGCTAGGATGGAGAGGGAGACTCACTGAAAAGAAGAAATCTGAACTTTAAGGGTAGCAAATTCAGACATTCAGGGACTTTCTACTTATAAGTCAGTTTATCTCAATATCAGGCTAAAAATATTTCAAAGGATAGTTCTGTTTGTGAGTACTAAATTTTATTATAATCCATACCCATGTTCACTCTATACACAACCAAACAAGTATGTATAAAATTGCTGACAGTGATTCTTCAAAATGACTTTAATAAAGATATAAATTGAATATATGCTGAAATTTAAGTTAAAGTGCTTTTTCACTCATTATTCAAAGAAAACTGCAGATCAACTTAATTATGATAACTGAGGCTAGCCATTAGAATTATGCTGTTTCATAGTAGCATTTCAAATGGCTTTGAGGCTTTTATTTTATTTCCATTTTAAGTAGTTCAGTAGCATTAAATATATTCACAGCTCTTACAACAATCACCACCATTTATCATTTGAATTTTTTCATCTTTCCCAGCTGACAGTCTGTACCCATTAAACAATAACTCCTGATTCCCACCTTTCTCTAGCTCTTGGAACCACCATTCTACTTTCTGTCTATGAATTTGCCTATTTTAGGTACCCATGATGGTGTAGAGGGACGTGCGCTCATCTTCTGTGAGAACTCCAGAATCACTGCTGAATAATTATGGACAGGAGATTGTTGGACCACACCTAAAAAAGATACCCCATGTCCAAGAGCAAAGGACAAGCCCCAACAAGACTGTAGAAGGGACAAAATTGCATTTAGACTAGAACCCCATATTTGCCAGAAGCACTTGGAGGGTACAAACAAAACCTTGTGCACATCAGAAACTGTAGACCCCATAGAGACTGAGCCAGACCTGCCTTTGAGTGTGTTAGTGTCTCCTGCAGGGGCACGGATCAGCAGTGGCCTGTCACAAGGGTGGAATCTCTGGCTGCAGCAGGCCTGGGAGGCATAGCATATGGAATAAGTCCTCTGGAGAAGGTCGCCATTAGCCTCACCATAGAGCCATTGAGCAGATGGCCCACAAACTGGAAAACAATTATATCAAAGAAGCTCTCTCACTGCTATAAAAGTACTAGGACACACAACAGATTTCCCAGCCTGGGGATCTGACAAAGGGATGAGAAGCCACAGGGAATTTGTCTTTGAAGGCCAGTGGGATTTGATACAGAACTTCTACAGCACTGGAGAAACAGACTCTTGGAGGACACAAACAAAACCTTGTTCACACCAGGGCCCAGGAGAAAGGAGCAGTGACCTCAGAGACTGAGTGTGGCTTGCCTATGAGTGTGCAGGAGTCTCCAGTGGTGGCATGGGTCAACAGAGGCCTGCCATGGGGTCAGGGGCACTGAATATAACAATGCTGGCATAAGTTCTTTGAAGGATGTCGCTATTATCCCTACCATAGTTTTGCCTCAGGCCAAACAATAGGAGGGAACACAGCCCTGTCCATCAACAGAAAATTGAATTAAAGATTTACTGAGCATGGTCTCGCCCATCAGAACAAGACCCAGATTTCCCCACATCAGTACATCCCAACTGGAAGCTTCTACAAGCCTCTTATCCTTATCCATTCAGAGGGCAGATAGAATGAAAATCACAATCACAAAAAAATAACCAAACTGATCACATGGATCACAGCCTTGTCTAACTCAATGAAATATGAGCCATATCGTGTAGAGCCACCCAAGACAGACAGGTCATGGTGGAGAATTCTTACAAAATGTGGTCGACTGGAGAAGGGAATGGCAAAGCACTTCGATATTCTTACCTTGGGAACCCCATGAACAGTATGAAAAGCCAAAAATATATGACAGTAAAAGATGAACTCCCCAAGTGGGTAGGTGGCCAATTTACTACTGGAAAGCTATGGTTTGTCAAGTAGTCATGTATGGATGTTACAGCTGGACTATAAAAAAAGCTGAGTACTGAAAAATTGATGCTTTTGAACTGTGGTGTTGGAGAAGACTCTTGAGAGTCCCTTGGACTACAAGGAGATCAAACCAGTCAATCCTAAAGGAAATCAATCCTGAATATTCATTGGAAGGACTGATGCTGAGGCTGAAACTTCAATACTTTGGCTATCTGATGTGAAGAACTGACTCATTGGAAAAGATCTTGATACTGGGAAAGGTTGAAGCCGGGGTGAAGGGGACAACAGAGGATGAAATGGGTGGATGGTATGACTGACTCGATGGACATGATTTTGAGCAAGCTCTGGGAGTTGGTAATGGACAAGGAAGCCTGACATGCTTCAGTCCATGGGGTTGCAAAGAGTGAGACACGACTGAGTGAATGAACTGAACTGAAGAGTGGAGAAATAACTTCAGGAAGAATGAAAAGATGGGACCAAAGCAAAAACCATCCCAGTTGTGAAGGTGACTGGTGATGGAAGTAAAGTTCTATGATGTAAATAACAATATCGCATAGGAACCTGGAATGTTAGGTCATGAATAAAGATAAATTGGAAGTGGTCAAACAGGAGATGGCAAGACTGAACACTGATATTTTAGGAATCAGTGAATTACAATGGACCAGAATGGGCAAATTTAATTCAGATGACCATTATATCTACTACTGTGGGCAAGAATCCCTTAGAGGAAATGGAGTAGCCTTCATAGTCAACAAAAGATTCTGAGATGCAGTACTTGGTTGCAATCTCAAGAATGACAGAATGATCCCTGTTCATTTCCAGGCAAACCATTCAATATCACCATAATCCAAGACTATGCCCCAAACACTAATGTCAAAAAAGCTTAGCAGCCCTATGATGACCTACAAGACCTAGAACCAACACCAAAAAAGGTGTCCTTTTCATCATAGTGGACTGGAATGCAAAAGTAGGACATCAAGAGATACCTGGAGTAACAGGAAAGTTTGGCCTGGAATACAAAATGAAACAGGTCAAAGACTAACAGGATTTTGCCAAGAGAACACACTGGTCATAGAAAATACTCTCTTCCAACAACACAAGAGAAGACTTGGACATCACCAGATGGTTAATACTGAAATCTTACTGATTATATTCTAACCTCAGATATGCAGATGACACCAACCTTATAGCAGAAATGAAGAAATATTAAGAACAGATGGCAAGAATACACAGAAGAACTACACAAAAAAGTTCTTAATGACACAGATAACCACGATGGTGAAATCACTCACCTAGAGCCAGACATCCTGGAGCGCAAAGTCAAGTGGGCCTCAGGAAGCATCACTACAAACAAAGCTAGTGGAGGTGATGGAATTCCAGTTGAGCTATTTCAAATCCTAAAAGATGATGCTTTTAAACTGCTGCACTCAATATGCCAGCACATTTGGAAAACTCAGCAATGGCCATAGGACTGGAAAAGGTCAGTTTTCATTTCAATCCCAATGAAAGGCAATGTCAAAGTTTGTTCAAGCTACCACACAATTGTGCTCATCTCACAGGCTAGCAAAATAATACTCAAAATTCTCCAAGCTAGTCTTCAACAGTACATGAACCAAAAACTTCCAGATGTTCAAGCTGGATTTAAGAAAGGCAGAGGAACCAGAGATCAAGTTGTCAACATCCAATGGATCATAGAAAAAGCAAGATAATTCCATAAAAACATCTATTTCTGCTTTATTGACTATGCCAAATCCTTTCATTGTACTGATAAAAACAAACTGTGGAAAATTCTTAAATAGATGGGAATAGCAGACCACCTTACCTGCCTCATGATAAATCTATATGGAGGTCAAGGATCAACTTTTAGAACCAGACATGGGACAACAGACTGGTTCCAAATTGGGAAAGGAGTACATCAAGGCTCTCTATTGTCACCTTGCTTATTTAATTTACACAAAGAATATATCATGTGAAATGCCAGGCTTGGATGAAGCACAAGCTGGAATCAAGATCACTGGGAGGAATATAAATAGCCTCAGATATACAGATGACACCATTCTTAAGCCAGAAAGTGAAGAGGAACTTAAGAGACTCTTGATGAAGGTGAAAGATGAGAGTGAAAATGCTGGCATAAAACTCAACATTCAAAAAACTAAACTTATGGCATCCAGTCCCATCACTTCCTCACAAATAGATGGGGAAACAATGGAAACAGTGACAGACTTTATTTTCTTGGGCCCCATAATTACTGCAGATTGTGACTGCAGTCATGAAACTAAAAAAAGATTGCTGCTTGGAAGAAAATCTATGACAAACTTAGAGTATTAAAAAGCAGAGATGTTACCTTGCTGACAAAGGTTTGTCTAGTCAAAGCTGTTGTTTTTCCAGTAGTCATGTATGGATGTGAGAGTTGGACCATATAGAGAGCTGAGCACTGAAGAATTGATGCTTTTGAACTGTGGTGTTAAAGACTCTTGAGAGTCCCTTGGACTGCAAGGAGATCCAACCAGAAAATCCTAAAGGAAATCAGTCCTGAATATTCATTGGAAGGACTGATGCTAAAGCTAAAGCTCCAATACTTTGGCCACCTGATGGGAAGAACTGACTTATTGGAAAAGACTCTGGTGCTGGGAAAGACTGAAGGCAGAAGGGAAAGTGATGGACAGAGGATGAGATGGTTGGATGGCATCACTGACTCGATGCATATGAGTTTGAGTAAGCTTTGGGAATTGGTGATGGACAGGGAAGCCTGGCGTGCTGCAGTCCATGAGGTCACAGTGTCAGACATGACTGAGTGACTGAATTCAACTGAACTGAGCTGAAAATGGAGAAGCTCTTCATGTCAGCAAACCAAGACTGGGAGCTGACTGTGGCTCAGATCATTAACTATTGCCAAATTCAGACTGAAATTGTAGGAAGTAAGGAAAACCACTAGATCATTCAGGTAGGACCTAAATCAAATCCCTTATGGTTATACAGTGGAAGTGACAAATAGATTCAAGAGATTAGATCTGATAGACAGAGTACCTGAAGAATTATGGACAGAGGTTAATGACATTGTACAGGAGGCAGTGATCAAAACCTTCCCCAAGACAAAGAAATGCAAAAAAAACAAAATGGGAGTCTGAGGAGGCAGGCCCTACAAATAGCTGAGAAAAGAAGAGAAGCTAAAGGCAAAGGAGAAAAGGAAATATATACCCATCTGAATGCAGAGTTCCAAAGAATAGCAAGGAGAGATAAGAAAGCCTTCCTTAAGTGATCAATGCAAAGCAATAGAGGAAAACAATAGAATGGGTAAAACAGAGTTCTTCTTAAGAAAATTAGAGATACCAAGGGAATATTTCATGCAAAGATGGGCTCGATAAAGGACAGAAATGGTATGGACCTAACAAAAGCAGAAGATATTAAGAAGAGATGGCGAGAATACACAGAAGAACTATACAAAAAAGATCTGAATGACACAGATAACCATGATGGTGTGATCACTCACCTAGAGTCGGACATCCTGGAGTGCAAAGTCAAATGGCCCTTAGGATGCATTACTATGAACAAAGCTAGTGAAGGTGATGGAATTATAGTTGAGCTAGTTCAAATACTAAAAGATGTGTATGTGTGTGTGTGTGTGTGTGTGTGTGTGTGTGTATAATATATTTGCCACAATTTGTGTATTCATTCATCAACGGCCACTTAGGTCACTTCCACATTCTGCCTATTGTAAGTAATGCTGTTACGAACAAAGGTGTACAAATATCTGTTCAAGTCTCTGCTTTCACTTCTTTTGGGTAAATACCCAGAAGTGGAATTGCTAGATCATATGGTAATTCTATGTTTAAATTTCTTGAAAGAATCACTGTATCATCTTCCACAGAGGCTGCACCCATTTATATCCCCAACAGGGTGCCAATCCCAGCACAATCTGGCCAACACATGTTGTTTTCTGTCCAATACTTGATATTTTCTGTTTGTTTGTTTGTTTGTTTTACAGCCATTCTAATGGGTATGAAGTGGCTTGAAATTTTAAAGTATGCTACCATCTAACAGTAATTGAGTTGAATTCTCCTATATAAACAAACTTACAATATTTTTATAACAATTATGCAATTGAAGCTTTAGTCTCCATTCAAATTCTGAAATATATTATATTTATTAAAGACTTATAAATTACTAGTTTGCATACTTCTTATCCTAATATTAATGCCAGATTTATATATCAATTTCAAAGGTAAATGTCAGTATTTCTGAGGTCATTTCAGACAATGATGTGAGTCTATTTGTGAGATTTACATAAAATAGAATTCACACTTAGAGTCCTGAATTAATCAGAATTGCTATGTATACTATTCAAATACATCAAATTTATGTTTAGCTCTTAATTGTATTTTGGTTATTTGTACCTGGCTTAAAAGAAAAATGTTAATATTCCTAAATACGTCCAAAGCTTGATCTATTCAAGAGTTTATGGCATAAAAATTACTATCCATCTACCTTTCCCTCCCCGTAGCCAGCCACCTCTACTTAATATAGAAGATTCAGCTGAGACAATATCAGTAATACTTTATAGCAGAAAATACTTCAGTAGGTCATCTGGTGCTGTTCACTTCAAAAAGTCAAGTCATAAACTCAACAATAAAAAAAATTGTTATATTCTAATTAATAATCTCTGAAAACAAAAATTATTTTGTACTATATTTTGATATCCTATTCCAGTGTTTATTTGCTAACTTATTGTTGAGAAAAACATTGCTTAACTTTGGTCAACTGCTTGGAACGAAGAGGACTCCCATTCTTACACTGTGGAGTTTGGGATCTTTTTTTTTTTCCTTAAGTTCTCTTTTGCTTTTGATTTTGTCTATTTCCTTTCCTCAATGGATTTAAGGGTTTTTTTTTTTCTAAAATTAATGTATGCATAACCAAAAATATACAACAATATAAAGAATAACACAAAATTAAACAATTTCATTACTTAGGGAAAACTACAATTAACTCTTGGTGTACACATTTTTAGACTATTTATGCACACATACAGATACAGGTATATAAATTATATTTTCTATAAAAGTAATCATGCTACACTTTTATTTCTCAGTATTCTAATTCTAATCAATATTATGTTTTGCATATAGTTCCATGTCAGTACATACCATGTATATCTAAGGGCTATAATAGTGTTCTAGCCAATTACTATTAAACAATGGCTAAATATTAAGGTCTCAACTTCTGAATGTAAAATAGAGAAGTGAGCTATCCACTGATGAAATACATTCCTGTCAAATCTGCACTTGCTGATTATGAATAATGGGCCTTAGGGTAAGGTAGTTAATCCTTTTGTCCTAGACTAAATATGCAACTACAGTTGCCTCATACCTGTTAAAACAAATTATTCTTGAAGGATCTTAAAGATCTATAAAAAATTAATAAAAGAACCTCCTTCATCCTCAAAATTTCATGATGCAGGAAAACATCAATTCCTATTCAAACACCAAATACAGTTAATAATTATTCATAGTAACATAGTTTTCTTTCCTTATTTCTTTCCCTATGTTTTATTTTCCCTTTTCAAGATCTATCTATTCTCTCCTAACAATTGCCTAAAGACCTACAGCAAAGAATTCTCCAAATTATATTTTTCTGTATTTATTCTCTTCAGCAAAATAAAAAAAGAAAAATTAAATACCTTTTAACACTCAGTTCAGTCCTTAATCAACAAAAGCTAATGGTAAATTATTTTACACAACATGAGTCTTTAAATGAAATAAAAATGCAAACATGTATTTCTTAAAGATAGACAACATTTCTAAACTCTTAGAAGCTGAAGTTTCATAGACAATTTATTCCATTAAGCTTTATTCACCACTGTTTGCTAAACAATGCAGCCTGTGCTACTCAAACATCCTAGTTTTATCTAAGTTCTTCATATTTCCCAGGAAGTGATGCAAGGAAAGAATATTGTACTTTAAATGGATAGAACTTTAAATAATTCTGTAATTTTTGTGTGATATTTCACTAAACCAACGAAAACACAGACACCACATGCATAAATACAGGCATGCACTGCACACATGCATAAACACATGCATGTACTGCACACATGAACACACTTACAGCAAAGATGTACTAGATGGTGTGTGTATTAACTGGCCTGCTTCTGCTAGCTCAATGGCGTGTTTTCTTTCAAGCTTTTCATAAAGAAGCACAATGCTTGATCTGGCCTGATCATATTCTCTGAGCAAAATCTTCTGCAGATACTTGCTGTTCAAATACTCCAATCTGTCCAAGAAATAAATAAAATAAAAATTCCAGGAAATTAGTGCCTTTTTTTTTCAGGAATTTTTATCCTATAGTTAGAAGGTCCCAGAACTGGTTCACCCCCTGCCTATTTCATATGTAACTTGTTTAAATGGAAAAACCATTCTATGATGTAAAGAGAAGAAGAAAAAAAAAAAAAAAAACATAAGAAATTCTAATTTCAAATGTCTTTATTAGTAAATTGCAGCTTTAGATTTATCCCACTAACATCAATCAAGCCAAGGGAAATATAGACTTATGAAGAAAAAATATTTACACCAAAGACAGAAGTATTGGCAACATAGGGTCTATATTTCAGAGAAGGCGGCTGAAATACAGTGTGTTTCAATGAATGGGAAAAGGAATTGAACACCAGAGTTAAATATTTGCTTAAGGAACCTGAATTTAAACTCACAAAATGAAAAATAAACCATGTTAAACTACAGTTTCACAACACCTGAGTGAAAATACCAGCTAAATATAGATTTATAGGCAATAAGTTCATATTAAAAAAAAAAAATTCACTGCAATCTTGAATACTTTTCTGAGGTCTACTTCTTTTTTTTTAATTCTATTTTTTATTTTTGATTATTATTGTTTTTTTCTACTTCTTTTTTAAATGTTTACATACTTTAAAGTCACTTTCTGATGCTCCAGGAGTTTAAAGCCACCTTGACTCTAGGCTCAAGCCGTCAACACGAAATTTGCTCAGGAAGACAGTAGATGGCAATATCAGAAAAACAAAACTTTAGAATGTTAAATAGCAATTTTTGCCAATGAAAAAATTGGACCCAGAAATTTATGGTGCATGGTAGAGATTCTACTTTAGAGGAGGAGGATATTTATGTACAACAGGTGAAAGCAAAGTGAGAAGGAAAGGAGATGACCCCAAGTATAAAGTCTTCGAAGTGTGTGTGTAGCTCTTCTGCCAACAAAAGTCACTGTATAAAACCACATGGAATAATTAAACAGAGAGCCAGATAATTAGCTCAAACTGTTTATTGTAAAAAAAAAAAAATTGTTCTAGGCTGTTTGAATTATTAGAAAGGGCAAGACAGTAAGTGTAGGGTCTTCCCTGGTGGCTCATATGGTAAAGAATCTACCTCCAGTGCGGGAGATCCAGATTTGATCCCTGGGTCAGGAAGATCCCCTGGAAAAGGGAACGGCAATCCACTTCAGTATTCTTGCCTGGAGAATTCCCATGGACAGAGGAGCCTGGTGGGCTACAGTCCATGGGGTCGCAAGGAGACAGACACGACTGAGGGACTAACACACACAAACAAGTCCCAATCATGGTTTATCATGGTTTACATCCTTTCTCTATGATCAAAAACATTCATCCAAATCAAACATGGAAACAATGATTTTTGTTAGATCCGTTGCATTTATAAGAAGGGTAAATTAGTATTTCCTTATCAGAGTTTAAAATGACTTTCTTTGAGGATGAACACTAGTAAAATTTTTCTTGGTTCTCTGATCTTAACTTCACTATAGAAACCATGTCTCCTGTAATGTGGCATAAAAGGATATCGACAAAGTATTGACCCTACTGCTTGTGCCAAGTGTTGGCTGCTAAAACTGTATTTCGTTTTTTTACACAGCTCCTGCAAGGAATCTAAGCTGAAGCAACAAATTTTAATATGTGTTGCTACCAGGGTATTACGAATAGGTCTTAATTTAGAATAGTTTAAACATTTGGATTTAAAATCTCAGACTAGATTTAATATCAGCATTAAAAGTATCCCTTTTATAATTCACTCAGTCATTCACTTCTTTATTTTAAAATATTTATCTGGTACCTATTATGTAGTGTTTCCCAGGTGGCACTAGAAGTAAAGAACCTGCCTGCCAATGCAGGAGTCATAAGAGACATGGGTTCGACCCCATGGGTCAGGAAGATACCCTGGAGGAGGGCACAGCAGCCCACTCCAGTATTCTTTCCTGAAGAATCCCATGGACAGAGGAGCCTGGCGGGCTACAGTCCATAGGGTCGCAAAGAGTTGGACAGGACTGAAGCGACTTAACATGCACACATGCACACCTATTATGTAGAAGGAACTTTTCTAAGTGCTGCAGTTACAGAACTTAACAATGCAAACAAGGTCTCTGTCCTTTTGCCACTTATATTTTAGTTTGAGAGAAACATATAAGAATGATATATTTTATATGAATTATATTTTTAAGATTAAAATAAAATATCATTTAATAAAGGAAAAAACATTAAAATATCAGATAATTATGATATAATAGAGAATGAATATTAAGGGAATAACTCTTTGAGGAAATGAAATTTTAGCCAAGGCTTAAATGACATAAAGTTACTAGGCATGCAAAGATCAAGTAGAAGAGAATTTCAGGCAACAGGAACATTACACAAAGGCTTTAAGGTAACAATATGCTGAACTTACTGTGTTAGTAAAGACATGACTACAGTATGATATATGGCAGAGAGAATAGAACGAGATGTGAAAGGAAGCTAACAGTAGTTATAATTGAAAACTGAGGTAAAAAATTTGGATAAGTTTCAAGTGACAAGATATTAGAGACTTTATTTAGGATAGTAACATGATTTGATGTAAAATCACTCTCTCTGGAACTGTGCATAATACCCCCCACCCCAGGAAGGTCTAAGAATTTTATGGCAAACTATTTAGTTTTAAGGTCTGAACTTAGGGTTGGTCATATCCTTCATGATAAGAAAAAGAAAGCCCTTTTGTTTCTTTAGCTGTCATCATTTTTTAAACATGTGAATGAGTAAATCTCAACTATTCCCAACAGAAACATACAGAAAGATATACAGGTTCATTTCCATTTTTCTTTGCCTGTACACAAGCATACTTTTGGCAAATCCTCACTTGTCTTTCCAGTAATATTGTCCCCAGTGTCCTGATATATCTTCTACGCCAGCCAGCAAATGATCAAAGAACTGAAATAAAACAAAATATATGTCTAAATATATAGTATACATGAGGAACTTGGTTAGCTAATGCTAAATAAAAGGATCTCTCAAAACCATCTTCAAAATTGTTGATTTCTTCTGAGTTGCTTGATTTTTTAATCCTAAACTCTTTTCAGGGTAAGCATAAAAAGGAGCATCTATATTTATAAATAAGAATGTTTGCAATAATTCTAGCATAAGCATTAGAGACATTCCATTTAAAATTGAAAATGCACATATTAATCAGTATTATATGATAAATTCATTAAATTACCAAAGTCTAGGTCTGGTAAAATGAAAGAAATAAAAGATGTAAAAGGCATATTTCTTGCTTCTGAAGGATATAGAACCAAACTGGAGAGGCAAGATAAAAGCACATACATGATAATTCAGTTTAAACTTGGCATGTGTATATGTATAAATGCAGCAAGAAAAAGAATATTTAGGAAAGAAATAGAAAAAGATGAATTTAGAGAAGACTTATATGAAAATGTGCAGTGTGAGCTTGCCCTAGAAGAAATGGGGTTACATATGGAAAAAGTAAATCATTCTTTGTAATGGGAATATCATGAGTAACATATATGGGAGAAAATAAGGAACTTTATAAGAGATTTATGAAAAAAGAAGGTTGGATAGATGTAGATCAAGGGTGGGGAAAGAAAGCAGTTAGCAAAGGACTTTAAGTGCTAAGATTAAAAGTTTAGTTTGACATAACATCACAAAAAATAAACTGAATATATTTATGAAGAAATAATAAACCCAACTTGAGTGATATTCTATTGATACAAAATATCTTCATGAACTTTTCAAAAATGCCATTGTCATGAAAAGTAACAAAAAGTTGGAAAACAGTGTTAGATTAAAGGTAACTGAAAGGATATGACAACTAAATGCAACGTGTGATCCTAGATGAGGAGAAAAATACTATAAAATATTGGGACATTTGGAAAAATTGTGAATATGGAATTAAATTAGGTAACACTATTGCTAAACTTTCTGAATTTGATAAATAGTTGTGATTTTGTACTAGAATGTCCTTTTACTTAAAAATATTAATACATGCTAAAACATTAAGAAGTGAATAATCATGACTTCTGCAACCTAATTTCAAATCATTCAGCAAATGAAAGTAATAATAGGTATCAATATAAATAGAGAGTGGTAAAACAAATGTGGCAAATGCAACAGAGAGTCAAGGTAAAAGGTAAATACATATTCATTGAACAGTGTTTGAAATCTGTACACTTGACATCTTTAAAATAAAAAGTTGAAAAAGGAAATAAAATTTGACTTGGTCCTATAAATTGGCTATATTATGTTTTATCAATATAACATATATTACACAGTCATTTAAACTCATCCATATGGTAAGAATAACACAGGAAAATTATGATTTTCCCTAAAAATAACCTAAAGCGTCTTTCAATTATAATAAAATTATCAACAAATGCTTATTTTACAACTTGGGCAATGAGCTATTAAAATTTGAAAGAAGAATGTAATCAGTTGAGCTATTCATGCTTATCTGTACACTTTCTTAGGCACATGCATGCATGCTAAGTCGCTTCAGTCGTGTCCAACTCTTTGCAACACTATGGACCATAGTTCATCAGGCTCCTCTGTCCATTGGATTCTCCAGGCAAGAATACTGTAGTGGCCTGTCAATCCCTTCTTCAGAGGATCTTCCCACCCCAGGGACTGAACCTATGTCTCTTTTGACTCCTGCATTGGCAGGTGGTTTCTTTACCACTAGGGACACTGGGAAGTCCTCTTAGGCACATAATCATTGATAAAACAAGTATTTTACATATAAAAAGTTATTATATGTGCAGAAAATGTATCCCAGAAAATTATGGTCTGTGCCACACTGAAGTTAAAGGTAAGGTAGACAAACTAGCCCTTCCCTTTGACTAAAGTTCCCAAAATTTTCCCATATTAATAAAAATAAGAATACCTTGATAGCATTCTTAATATTCTTTATATTTCAATATTCCTATTGCTACATTCTATAAAATCCCACCAAAGATAAACAAAAAAAACCAAATTATATTTCTATAAGAAGACAAAACCAAGTGATAGAGTTCACATCTTTAAATTTCTCTGATCGTCTCCTTACTTCTAATGTAGAAATTAGGCATTTATGTCTAAATTCTGGGTAATTTTGAAACTGTATGTCAAAGAGTATATTTTGCAATCTGAATATGGAAATTTTTAACTTTCTAAATCTTTGGTGGTATATAAAAAACTCCACCAAAGGCTAAAATACCCCAAGAATAATTTCCCAACTACATAAGGATTACACAGGTCAGTTTGTAAACAATTGCTTTATAATATCAAAAAAAAAAATCAACTCAGTTCCTGGATAATTTAGTCTAGTATTAAGAATTAATATGTCAAACAAACTCAAAACACTTAAAATTATAATTTACAGTAAAAAAATATTCATAATTCATAGGTTATTCAACCTGGATAGGCCTTCACAGATCATGTAAACAGCCATTCAAATTTACTGATTAGGAAACCAAGTGTACAAAAATGTTAAAATACTTTCCTAAGATAATGTGGGAAGCTGGACAGTAACAGAGTGAAAGGTTGCTGCAGCAATCTTTGTGTTACATCAGGTTTCGTGAGCTCCAGAGGAGAGGATTTCTATCAGGGGTCAGATGAGGCTTGACTACTTGGAGCTATTTGTGCAATAAAGTTTTATTAAAGCATAACCAAGATGGGGAAAGCTTCTGACATAGAGACCAGAAAGGAACAGAACAGTTCAGTTGCTCAGTCATGTCCAACTCTTTGGGACCCCATGAATTGCAGCATGCCAAGCCTCCCTGTCCATCACCAACTCCCAGAGTTCACTGAAACTCATATCTATCGAGTCGGTGGTGCCACAGCCATCTCATCCTCTGTCGTCCCCTTCTCCTCCTGCCCCCAATCCCTCCCAGCATCAGAGTCTTTTCCAGTGAGTCAACACTTTGCATGAGGTGGCCAAAGTATTGGAGTTTCAGCTTCAGCATAAACTTCCAAAGAACACCCAGGACTGATATCCTTTAAAATGGGCTGGTTGGATCTCCTTGCAGTCCAAGGGACTCTCAAGAGAGTTCTCCAACACCACAGTTCAAAAGCATCAATTCTTCAGTGCTCAACTTTCTTCACAGTACAGCTCTCAAATCCATACATAACTACTGGAAAAACCATAGCCTTGACTAGATGGACCTTTGTTGACAAAGTAATGTCTCTGTTTTGAATAAGCTATTTAGGTTGGTCATAAATTTCCTTCAAAGGAGTAAGCGTCTTTTAATTTCATGGCTGCAGTCACCATCTGCAGTGATTTTGGAGCCCATAAAAATAAAGTCAAACACTGTTTCCACTGTTTCCCCATCTATTTCCCATGAACTGTGGGACCAGATGCCATGATCTTCGTTTTCTGAATGTTGAATTTTAAGCCAACTTTTTCACGCTCCTCTTTCACTTTCATCAAGAGGCTTTTTAGTTCCTATTCACTTTCTGCCATAAGGGTGGTGTCATCTGCATATCGTAGGTTATTGAGATTTCTCCTGGCAATCTTGATTCCAGATTGTGCTTCTTCCAGCCCAGCATTTCTCATGATGTACTCTGCATATAAGTTAAATAAGCAGGGTGACAATATACAGCCTTGACTTACTCCTTTTCCTATTTGGAACCAGTCAGTTGTTCCATGTCCAGTTCTAACTGTTACTTCCTGAACTGCATACAGGTTTCTCAAGAGGCAGGTCAGGTGGTCTGGTATTCCCATCTCTTGAAGAATTTTCCACAATTTATTGTGATCCACACAGTCAAAGGCTTTGGCATAGTCAATAAAGCAGAAATAGATGTTTTTTTCTGGAACTCTCTTGCTTTTTCAATGATCCAGAAGATGTTGGCAATTTGATCTCTGGTTCCTCTGCTTTTTCTAAAATCAGCTTGAACATCTGGAAGTTCAGGGTTCACATATTGCTGAAGCCTGGCTTGGAGAATTTTGAGCATTACTTTACTAGTGTGTGAGATGAGTGCAATTGTGTGGTAGTTTGAGTATTCTTTGGCATTGCCTTTCTTTGGGATTGGAATGAAAACTGACCTTTTCCAGTCCTGTGGCCACTGCTGAGTTTTCCAAATTTGCTGGCATATTGAGTGCAGCACTTTCACAGCATCATCTTTCAGGATTTGAAATACCTCAACTGGAATACCATCACTTCCACTAGCTTTGTTCATAGTGATGCTTTCTAAGGCCCACCTGATTTCACTTTCCAGGATGTGTGGCTCTAAGTGAGTATGAGTGATCACACCATCATGATTATCTGAGTCATGAAGATCTTTTTTGTACAGTACTTCTCTGTATTGTTGCTACCTCTTCTTAATATCTTCTCCTAATGTTAGGTACATAGCATTTCTGTCCTTTATCGATCCTATCTTTGCATGAAATGTTTCCTTGGTATCTCTAATTTTCTTGAAGAGATCTCTAGTCTTTCCTGTTCTGTTGTTTTCCTCTATTTGCATTAATTGCTGAGGAAGGCTTTCTTATCTCTCCTTGGTATTCTTTGGAACTCTGCATTCAGTTGCTTATATCTTTCCTTTTCTCCTTTGCTTTTTGCTTCTCTTCTTTTCCCAGCTATTTGTAAGGCCTCCACAGACAGCCATTTTGCTTTTTTGTATTTCTTTTCCATGGGGATGTTCTTGATCCCTGTCTCCTGTACAATATCACAAACCTCTGTCCATAGTTTATAGGCACTCTATCTATCAGATCTAGTCCCTTAAATCTATTTCTCACTTCCACTGTATAATCATAAGGGATTTGATTTAGGTCATAGAAAGCTATTAATCAGATAGCAGAGACGCCTCAAGGCTGAGGGAGTTTCACCAGGCCCCTCTCCCACAATATGCATTTTTGAGATATGAGGTACCATGTCATCCCCTGACCATAAAACAATTGACATGAATACTGGTTTGTTGAGCCATTATCAGCCTAAGGTTTGAGAAAAGGAAAGGTCTTAGCAGAACCATTTTGAAGAAAGGCAGATTCCAAAGCAAATGCATAGTTTCATTAACATAGCATAAGAAAAACATTTCCATAAGAAAAATACCTTGGTTAGCTAAAGGCAGAACCAGGTGTCTTCAACACAGAATTAAAAGAAGCCTCTTTTAATTTTGTGTAGAGAAGGAAGAAATGTCTGCCACTGGGCTTCCTTGGTGGCTCAGCTGGTGGCTCCCTGCAATGCGGGAGACCTTGGTTCGATCTCTGGGTTGGGAAGATCTCCTAAAGAAGGGAATAGGCTACCCACTCCAGTATTCTGGCCTGGAAAATTCCATGAACTGTATAGTCTATGCGGTCACAAAGAGTTGGACATGACTGAGCGACTTTCACTTTCACTTGCAGTTTATTTCCTCCTGCTACTTGGGGATCTATAGCTTTCCTACCTGTTACTCTCTCAAGAGCAAATGCTAACATTTAGACCTTCATTGTTCTTATCACTTACCAAAAGAACTGATTGATTGATTTTCAAATTACAGGTTGTTACAATATAACAAATGAGTGCATGCATGTGTGCTCAGTCACTTCAGTCGTGTCCGACTCCTTTTAACCCTATGAACTGCAGCCCACCAAGCTTCTCAGTCCATAGAATTCTCCAGGCAAGAATACTTGAGTGGGTTGTCATGCCCTCCTCCAGGGGAATTTCCCAACCCAGGGACTAAACACACATCTTCTGCATCTCCTGCATTGCAGGCAGATTCTTTACCCACTGAGACACCTAGGAAGCCCAATATAACAAATACCTATTCAGAAAATCACATCTCCTTTTATTAGAGAAATTCAAGTATAAAAAGATCTATCATGTAAAGACCTGATATACAAGGGTTAGTTCCAGTCAACAAGATGATATACATGATATATAGGCATCTTACCCGAATGAGAATTTGTTCACTCACAGTTGGAGAGGTCTCTCCTCTTTTCGTTACATCTAATAAGTCAACAAGAGGACGAATAGTCATTCCCTACAAAATGAAAAACAAAGAGCTGAATTTCTTTCATATGAAATTAGTGCTTGAAGCCAGAAAGAAAAACACCAATACAGTATACTAACACATATATATGGAATTTAGAAAGATGGTGATGATAACCCTGTATGAGAGACAGCAAAAGAGACACAGATGTATAGAGCAGTCTTTTGGACTCTGTGGGAGAGGGAGAGGGTGGGATGATTTGGGAGAATGGCATGGAAACATATATAGTATCATATAAGTAACGAATCGCCAGCCCAGGTCCGATACAGGATCCTTGGGGTTGGTGCACTGGGATGACCTGGAGGGATGATACGGGGAGGGAGGTGGGAGGGGGGTTCAGGATGGGGAACACGTGTACACCCATGGCAGATTCATGTTGATGTATGGCAGAACCAATACAATATTGTAAAGTAATTAGCCTCCAGTTAAAATAAATAAATTTAAATTAAAAAAAATAAATTAGTGCTTGAATATTTCCCTGGTGTGTCTCTGTGTGTGTCTATGTATGGGTGCATATGCACAAGTGTCTTAATCTGGCCATGATAAAAATTTAGAACATTTTCTTAAAATTCAGAATTATCATTGGTCTAACACGAGAGGGAAGTGCTGTGATTTTCCTTTATAAGGATCAATCATGATATATATTGTTGACAAAAATGTGGGTCATTAAAAAAAAAAAAACCTGAAAAAAATCTACCACTATATTTCAAAATCAGAAAGTGCTTAAATCACAGAGCCAAAATGCTGCAAGAGATTTTCATTTCAATTACCTCTGGTATATAATTTTGTCTTTGTTATTCATCATCCCTGGATAAAAGAATGGCAACCCACTCCAGTATTCTTGCCTGAAGAATCTCCATGGACAAAGGAGCCCGGTGGGCTACAGTCCATGGAGTCACAAAGAGTCGGACATAACTGAGTGAATAAACACACAATGATAATAAGCTTATAAAAGAGACAGAGAAAGAGAAACCAGAGAAGAGGAAAATCAGAAAGTCAGTTGTCACAAAATACAAAAAGAATATTTCAAGAATGTGGGAGTTTGACTTGTGGAATCCCTGGGAAAGCTCAAGTGAAGTGAGAATGGCAAATGACCATTAGTAACCTTAATAAGAGATGGGAGCAACAAAGTTTTATGTGGTCAAGAGAGAACATTACTTTAGTGTAGTTGTAGTGTGTTTTAAGTAGGAGTTGCTTGAGCCTGTTTAAAGTTGATAGGAAGAATCTAGCTGAGAAGAGTGTAAATATACATGACAGAACATAAATGATTGAAAACACAAGACAAAAAAGGAATAGATTACAAAGGATAGCTTGAGATAGGAGACCCCCAGCTCTGTTATAAGAAAAAGAAAGAAGAGGTTAGGAACAGATACAGTTATGTTGGGAAGTTAAAGGCGCTTCCGTGGATGACTACTGTAAGCCAAGTTGCTCTTTGCAGAGTTCTCTTTCTTTAGTTTTGTTTTGTCTTTTTAAACCAAAGTATGGTTGAATGTAAAGCAAGAGAAGAAGATGAGATTTGCCCTGGCATCTACATTTGGAAACAAGAACTTTAAGAAAGAGTTATGAACTAAAGTAAGAAATATGAAGTGGAATATAGAAAAACCTGGCTGCAAATAAACAACAAAATCTCCTGCTTTCAAATGAAATTCCACACTACTTAGTCACTTTCAAAATATTTTGTAAAAGCATTCCCATGAGGGTTCTATTTTTATCTTATTTCAAAATGTGGAAAGAAGCAGGTAATAATTTTCATTAATGTTAAGGTTGAAACTTAAAAGAATCTCAAGGGTGTCCTAGTTCTTCATCAACTCTTCAGCACTTCTGAATGACAAAAATGCCTTACTGTGGGCCTGATTGCTTTAACATACCAAATAAGCATGCCACCCCAAAAGCTTCCTTTCCAATTTGGAGCTATGCAATTTTTTGTAAATGCATGTGAATTGCCCAAAGTCAGGTGATCATCTTATTCACAAGGTTTTCATAAATAATTATATGTAATTCCTGCTTTTTAGGTGATGTTTCAGTTATGCAATTCCACTAAATTCATTCTGACATTTAAAAAATCACCATATAATGCTTTCATGGGATATAACTGCATCCTTTAACAGTGTTTATCACAGGCAAAAACTTTCCACCATGAGCAGATCTGTCTAATGACCTGTCTTTGAAAGGCTGTCTCCATGTTTGCAATTTATTTATTTATTTTTTTTCATGTTTGCATTTTTAAACCCTTTTACATGACTCTCCATCTTCATTTAACTTAATTCATTCTATTCAGTCTACAATGGATAGATCAAAATTAATGCTTTAAAATAAAGGTGTCAAACCAACCTGACTCAGTGACATCTCTTATAACCCATTTTATATATTTTGTACTATTATTCTCTGGCCTTTTAAAGATGTAGAATAGTTGAGAGACAAAATTTTATTCTTTATGTTTGAATCTCTGTAGTAAATCATATATATGGTTAAGTGAAGCTTGAGTAAATCAATAAAAATCATGGTTTAAAAAATAGTCTTGATTTAAAACCTTTATTACAAATGTTCATAATTTATAGTCATACTCCAAATTAACTTTTATTTACTATTTATTCATGTATTTCCTTGCTTCTGAAATTTATTGCACATTTCATCGGAGCCACACTAATAGACTGAGTATATAGTGGTGAATAATTTATATATATTTCCTGCATTCATGGAATTCAGTTTAGCAAGGAGACAGACATCACCCAAGTGGAGAAAAGAATGACTAAAAGATAGATTACTGTTACTATGCTTTAGTTGCTAAGTTGTATCCAACTCTTTTGTGACCTCATAGACGGTAGCCAACTGAATTACTCTGCCCATTGGATTTCCCGGGCAAGAATGCTGAATGGGTTGCCATTTCCTTCCCCAGAGGATCTTCCCAACCCAGGAATCAAACTCACATCCCTTTCATTGGCAGATGGATTCTTTACCACTGAGCCCCTTAGGGAAGGAAATGGCAATCCACTACAGTATTCTTGCCTGGGAAATCCCATGGACAGAGGAGCCTGACAAGCTACAGTCCATGGAATGGCAAAAGAGTTGGACACAAATTAGCAAGCCCCCCCCCCAAAAAAAAAGAAAAAAGAAAAACAACAGATAGATGATAGATATAGTGATACATTCTATGAAAGGGTTCAAAACAATAAGCCCAAAATGGAGATGTTTATACTAAGCCTCACACCATCAAACCAAGGCTTAATTTAATTACAGTTTCTGCTCTCCCAGAAATAAAAACAAACATACTTACATAGAGTGGTCTGGGAATTCTTCTGTGAGGAGGCTGTACATAGCTGAGGATTAAAGGATAAAAGGAAGATGGACATGCAAGGAACTTAGGAGATAGTGTTTGGGGGAGAGTGAATGACATGTTGGAAGAAGAAAAAGTTTGTCAAGGTTGATGCAGTTCAAGAGACTTAAATCACAGTGAACAAGATGGAGAATGGCCACAAAACATGGGGTTTCAATGGTAGACATGAGCCATATTTGTTATAGAAAGCTCATAGTCATGCTAAGTGTTTTGGAATTTATTAAAAGTTAAAAAATAACCAATAAAATAATTTTGGAAGGTATGTAATACAATTTGTGTTTAAAAAATATTGCTCTTGATTCTGTGGTAATAATAGATTGAAATAGGAAAGGAAAATGGAAAATTTTAAGGCAGTTCAGGAAACGTAATGGCAACTTGGACTAAAATGATGGCAATGGTAATAGAGAATAGCACAGAGATTCCACAAGAAGACAGATATGAAAATACTCATGAAAATACCATTTTTAAAATTAAAAAAGAAAAGCTTTACAACTGAAAGGACAATTAATAAATAAATTGGTATATAATCATAAAATGTAGTATTGTAGACCACTGAAAATTAATGAGCTACAGCTACTCACAACTATATAAATAAATATTAGTAACAAAATGTTAATAGACCAAAAATTTCCAGAAGGCTATATGCAAAACATGGTTGGATGAGATGGAGAGAGGATGAGATGGTTGGATGGCATCACCAGCATGATGGATATGAGTTTGAGTAGGCTACGGGAGCTGATGATGGACAGGGAAGCCTGGCATGCCACAGTCCGTGGGGTTGCAAATAGTCGGACATGACTGAGCTAAACTGAACTGAACACGCAAAACATACATATACACACCCCCAATAGATACTTTTTATAAAGTTAAAAAATAATTTAAACTGATCAATATATCATTTATGTGTGTGTCTATGTGTATAATATGTGATTTCAAAAAGCATTTTTTAAAAGACAAGAGAATAATAAATGATTTATTCAGGATCAGTCACCTGTAAAGACAGAGAGAGAGATATGAAAGAAAATAGGATAGTGCATTGCATAGATTATTATTAACTTTCTCAGGTTTAGTGCTGGGCTCACAGCTGTTAGAAGTATCGAGTGAATGAATGAATAAATGAATGTCAAGAGTTGGACACAACTGAGTGACTAACACTTTCACTTTCTTTCAACAGGCTTCCCACGTGGCTCAGACCATAAAGAACCTGCCTGTAATGCAGGAGACCCTGGTTCAATCCCTGGGTTTGGAAGTTCCCCTGGAGAAGGAAATGGCAACCCACTCCAGTATTCTTGCCTGAAGAATTCCATGGACATAGGCATCTGGCAGGCTACAGTCCATGGGGTCACAAAGAGTCGGGTATGACTGAGCAACTAACACTTTTTCTTTCATTGGGTCAATGATTCAAATTGGTGTTGGTGTCATGAATCAAAATATATTATTAATACAACTTTGCATATCTAGAAATATTTTTAAAATCAAGTACATATATTGAAGATATATTTTGGAATTAAAAACCACAGGGCTTGATGTGAGGGATAAGTAAAAGGAAATTATAAAATATGTAGTCTACATTTCTGTAGAATGTCTTTGTAAATGGGTAGATGTCAGTGTCATTTACTAAGATAGAAGAAAAACAGATAAGGACCATATTTATCCTTTGTAGACATATTGGCTATGTGGATAAAAAATAAATACTACCTGCCATTCCCATAAACACTGAATGTTTCCTGCCATCAGCCATTGCAGCCATCCTCAAAGTTATGCCCTTAGGGGAATTCAGAATGAAAAAAAAACAAAACAAACAAAAAAAAAAAAACAGGACACTGCCCCTGGAAAGTTAAGATGCATATCTAAGGAATAATTTCAATGCACTCAGACTCTTTCATCTTCCCATATATAGAAAAGCACTGAAATCATTAACTTGAGATGTTTGTTTTTTGTAATTAGTCATGTTTTTATATTGGACAACATGCTTTTTTTTTTTTTTTTTTTTTCAGCCAAAGCTCCTATATATCCTGGCTCCTCTCTTACCACTTTTCAACACTTTCTCAGAGGTATCTGAGAGGCTTTTTCCCAGGCTTTGGTCCTCAGTAAGCTCCCTATATAAAACATAACTCATAATTTTTAGGCTTTTCTATTCTTTTCTTTTTCTTTTTCTTTTTTTTTTTTTTTACAGTTCACAGCTGTGATGTTCTTGTGAGACATCCAAGTGGAAGTATGACATAATAGTTGAATGCAAATATCTAGACCTCAGAGTAGATAGCTGATCTGGAGACAAACATTTAGAAGTTGTCAGAATTTATATTGTACTTGAAGCCATGAAAATGAATATAAACATCTAATGAAAAAGTATAGTGAGAATTGAATGTCCAGGACCTAATACTGGAGAACTCTCCTATTTAGAGACCCAACAGAAAAGGATCATCCAGCAAATTCCCAGAAAGACATATACACTAGGAGGGTATGATGTTAAGAAAAGCAAAAAAGAAAGCATTTCAAGAAAGAAGTTTTAAACTGTATGAAACTCTGCTGACAAGTTTTATAATGTTAGGACAAAAGACTTGTGATAACTTGGGATTTTGATGGTCTCCTGCATTGCAGGAAGATTCTTTACTATCTGAACTACCAGTGAAGCCCTTTTGGAAGCCAGCAGAGACCTTTTGGCAAAAATAATTTTGGTGGAACAGTGAGGGCAGAATCCAAATTGTAGGTAAGTGGAACTGATAAACTGACACAATGTGTGAAGATAACTTAAGTGTGCTCAGTCATAGTGATAATAACAATATCATCTTATAAATACGAAGACTTTTAAATTTATATTATTATTTAATCTTTATAACAAAACAGCCCTGAAAGATAAGTCCTGTAACCTCTTTCTAAAAAAAAAAAAAAAAGAATACTGAGTAATCATTTAAATGTCTGAGATTAGAAAGCTCATCTGGAATGAAGTTGTGATTAGCAACCAGGTCTTCGGATTTCAATTTTAGTACTCCTTTCCCCTCAAGAAGAATGGGGTAAAATTGGCCAAATCAGAATATCTCCATTATATCACAGAAGAAAAACTACAAAGACATGTTCTATTGATAGTGGGCCAGGCACTCATTTACCTGAAGCATATCATGGCAATTTTATCAGTATCTAAGAAATATATATATATATATATATATATATATATATATATATATAGTACTTTTGCTCTTTTCTCCCCAATGGGTCTTAATTCTCAAACAAAATTTAAATTTCTGCAAATATTTTCACCACTAGATGGTACTAGAATAACATGAGAAGTTCTCCATTGTACAATTTGTCTACAACTGCAATCATCCAACAATATCCCTCCAAAACACCTGCTGCTACTGCTGCTAAATCGCTTCAGTCGTGTCCGACTCTGTGCGACCCCATAGACGGCAGCCCATCAGGCTCCACCTTCCCTGTGATTCTCCAGGCAAGAACACTGGAGCGGGTTGCCACTTCCTTCTCCAATGCATAAAAGTGAAAAGTGAAAGTGAAGTCGCTCAGTCGTGTCCAGCTCTTAGCGACCCCATGGACTGCAGACTACCAGGCTCCTCCGTCCATGGGATTTAAGTCCCCAGTTAGGGTCCTAAATAGATTATAGTACTAATCAATGGGAAAATGTAAATGTCAAATGATGAAGTCTCTAGGAGTAAGATGCATTTGAATACTTGGAGGAAATGTAAAATCAAAGGAGAATATTAGAGAGCTTGCCTGGTGACTCAGACAGTAAAGAGTCTGCCTACAATGCAGAAGGTCCAGGTTCAAATCCTGGGTCGGGAAGATCTCCTGGAGAAGGGAATGGCAACCCACTCCAATATTCTTGCCTGGAGAATTCCATGGACAGAAGAGCCCAGTTAGCCCCAGGCCATGGGGTTGCAAAGAGCCAAACATGACAGAGTGACTAACATTTCATTTCATTTCATGACGATTATTGATAAAGTATCAGAGATATTAAGGAAGAATTCCAAAACATATAGGAATTGTCAGTTTATTCTTTAAAATGACTTTGTATTTTGAAGTAGCATTGTGCTACCTGACACATATTAAAGTGAAAATCAGTTAATCAGAAAAAAGCACAATTTGATTTGGGACAGGTTTAATAAAATTCATTAAGTTTTAAATGAAATTTATAAATGCTCAATCTTAGTCATTTACAAACAAAATGAAACATTCAAAGCCTACGGAATTATCTCACCCATTCTAGAGATATAATTTTAAAGGGAAGCCTGCCAAATTCATATCTTCTGACTTGTCTTCTCCCACTACACACACACACACACACACACACACACACACACATCCACCATCATTATTCTAGTTAAAACATTTTAGCCAAAATTTGAAATACTATCTCATTAAGTTGCTTAATAGGTTTTTAGATATTTTTTTTTCAATATTCTTTTGGCCAGCTGTATAAAATCAAACTGTAGTAAATTGGGGATTAAAGAGAATAATGATATGGACAGGATAAAGAGAAAATTCAAGAGAAAAGCTTCTTTAGAATTAAATTCTTAAAGCATTTCATTTATTTCCTCCTCTGCACTCAACCCCAACCTTACCTTTTAAAGTAGCTAAAATGCAAGTTTTACTTGTTGTAAAACTATTGGTGTCAGCTACTTAAATAAATGGTACCTTCATCCATTCCCCTATTGCTTTAAAAAGAAATATCTCAGCTTCGGCAAATGTTCTGTTTAAGTTATGGTAAAGCCTATTTCACATGCTATAATTGTCTCTCCTAAATATAATGCAGTTCAAGACCTAGAAAAAGAATGTTGGACTATTCATATCCATGTAAGTGGAAGATTTCAAATTGTACTATTTTGTTTTGTTTACCTGAACAATAACAGTAAAGAGGATAACAACTGTGGTTGCTGCAATGAAGAGCTTCTTTCTGGAAAACTCTGGGAGCAGAAAAACAAGGGAGAAACAGATTGCTCCCCTCAGACCTCCATAGGCTATAATAAATTGGTCCTTTCTGGTGACTGTATTCACATGACATTTGTTCACGAAGAAAGTCAGCACAAGAACTCCTAAATTTTTCAATAAGAAGAATACTTGAGTAATTAATCAACAGAAGGAAATGCTACAAATATAATAGTGTTAAACTAGATTGAAATTCTAAGGATTTGTAATGAATAATTTAAAAGTCTAAATGAGCTAAACTATTAAAAGATTTATTTCCTCAGAGAGCTTTCTTTAAACAGCTACATTTTATATTGTTTATGTTTTGCTTTTTCCTTTGATTCTTTTCATTTTTTTAGAATGAAAGCAGTGCATTTCTCTTCTTTAGGCCTATGTGGACTAATCCGGGGCATTCTGCAAATGTAGTCTCTACAAACAGAATATAACATTTCTCTTCAGTCTTATAAATGCTAGTGAGTAGACCCAACTAGTGAACTAAATGTTAAGTAATGTGACCTGTGTTGGTTTTAATCTTTAATGAGCTAGGATTCCATATTCCTCAAGGCTTCAAAAACAAGATTTTTTTTTTCCCCTGTCACCCAGAATCTAGAGTTCTGAGATTCAAGTCTCAGCCAAAGATTTTTACTTCTCACATTTGTTGGTAGTCTCAAAAAGTAGCCTTAAGCACAAGAGAAGTATTTTCTCATGTGCCAGTACTATTTGAAGGGCGCCAGTTAAACTTTTGTCCCACAGATTTTACTCCTAGTGATTATGTTTTGAGTATCTTATTGTGAATGAGTTTAGCAGATAATTTACCTCAAGACCAAAAAGGCAAAATTCCTTGCCAAGTGGGCTGAAAGTAGGGATTCTTACACAAAATTTGAGCTGAAATAAGTTGGCCAGCAGAAAATTTAGCCAAAATTGATTTGTTTGGAAAAAATATCATATCCTCTTCATTGTAGTATGGTATCGGCAATTTGGAGAGCCATGGGTGTAGTCTTGCAGCCTCTGTATATGACTAAGAATCTTGGTTCATTTTTCTGTTTTTAAAAACATTTTAATTCAATCAATATATTTTAAACAGTGCCAGAAAATGAAAGCATAGTCAAATTATTAGAGCAGTCATAATTAAAATAAATGAGAACTAAGTCCACTGAAAGTATAAGATCTTTTAATTATCTTTTAAAAACCGTCTCTTTAGCTCTTTTAATTTTCTTTCATATTACTATAAAAGTAAAGGTAGCTTTTAGAGAAAAATACAAATATGCAAAGGCAGCATATAGCACCTATATTCCCACCCATCCAGAGAAAATAATTCCTAACACTTTGGATAAAACCTTCCAAAGCCATACATGACTGTTTATATTATTATTATTTCTAATAATAACTATTTTATTGACACTTGAACATTTAATACATTCCAATGATGCCTAAATGTATGTAATAAAATTTCTAATCACTCTTATTCTGTATAGTTACCAGAATTCAAGACTAGTGACATTATATTTGAGGCCAAGTTATCATTTTGATTAAATAGAAATTCATCCAGCATATTTTGAGTCAAATTGCATTTTGGACAACTGAGGTGAATTGCTTCAGTCATATTGACATTGTCAGAATGCTGACTTTATAATTTTATTATTCATTCTATGTGGATTCCCAAACCAAAGGAATGAAAATATTCCACTGAAACCTTCCAATTTAACAGACTTACAAAAAATATACATCATTTAATATAGCTAAAATCCAAAGGGGGGAAAAATATGGCCTCCTATTGCCTGTATTTAGCTCATCTTTCCTCTGTCTATTTAGGCACAAAATTAACCTAAATCATGATGTCAAGGCTTAAAGGAAGTACAGATACTTCATTGATTTATGATAAAGATCTTTTCTTTTTCTCTTCTCATACCAGATGTCGCAATTTTCTACACATTATAATTTAGAAATAAAATGGTATTGGACAGAGGATTTGTTTCATCTCATGAATTTTCACACAAAGTTTCAAAAGGAAGGGGATATATGTATACCTATTGCTGATTCATGTTCAGGTTTGACAGAAAACAGCAAAATTCTGTAAAGCAATTATCCTTCAATAAAAAATTAATAAATTAAAAAAGATACATTTACAAATCTATAGAAATCCTGGTGTTCATCTTTAATGTTTGCTCTTACTAGGCCTTAAAATTTTACTACTCTTTTTTTTTCAATTAAATATAGTTGATTTATAGTGTTGTGTTATTTTCTATTGCACAGCAAAGTGGTTCACTTATACATATATATATTCTTTTTCATGTCCTTTTCCATTATGGTTTATTATAGGATATTGAATATAATTATCTGTACTATACAGTAGGATACTGTTGTTTATTTTATATATAGTAGTTTGTATCTGCTAATCCCAAACTCATGATTTATTCCTCTTCCCTCCCTTTTCCCCTTTGGTAACTATAGATCTCTTTCTATGTCTGTGAGTCTGTTTCATAAATAAGTTCATTTGTATCACATTTTAAATTCTACATTTAAGTGATATCATATGATATAAATTTAGTATGATATAAACATACTAAACTTGGTATGATAACCTCTAAGTCCATCCATGTTACTGCAAATAGTATTCATTCTCTTCTATGGCTGAGCAGTATTCCATTGTATACATGTACCAAATCTTCTTTATCCATCCATCTGTCAATAGACATTTATGTTGCTTCTATGTCTTGGCTATTATAAATAGTGCTGCAATGAACACTGGGGTGCATGTACCTTTTTGAATTATGGTTTTCTCCAGATATATGCCCAGGAGTGGGATTGCTGGATCATATGATAGCTTTGTTTTTAGATTTCTGAGGAAACTCCATATCATTCTCCATAGTAGATGTACCAATTTACATTCCCACCAAAAGTGAATGAGATTTCCCTTTTCTCAATCCCCTCTCCAGTATTTGTTATCTGTAGATTTTTAATGATGGTTATTTTCACCAATGTGAAATGCTATCTCATTGTAGTTTTGATTTGTATTTCTCTAATAATTAGCATCCACTGACTCAATGGACATGAATTTGAGCAAACTCAGGAAGATAGTGGAGAAAAGAGGAGCCTGGTGTGCTACAGTCCATGGGGTGGCAAAGAGTTGGACATGACTCAGCGACTGAACAACAATAATTAGCAATGTTGAGCATCTTTTCATGTGCCTATTGTCCATCTGTATGTCTTCTTTGGAGAAATGTCTGTTTATGTCTTCTGCCCATTTTTTGATTGAGTTGTTTTTTGTCATTGAGTTGTACAAGCTGTTTGCATATTTTGGAAATTAATCCCTTGTCAGTCACACCATTTGCAAATATTTTATCCCATTCCATAGACTGTCTTTTTGTTTTGCTTATGGTTTCTTTTGTTGTGCAAAAGCTTCTAAATTTGATTCAGTCCCATTCATTTATTTCTGCTTTTATTTCTATTGCTTTGGGAGACTGTAGGTCTTAACATTTTATAGGAAAACATTTTCAGTTATTCTTGGCATTTTTGTTTCCATCAGCTATTTTTTATAGCACATGAGCACAAAGTAGACTTGTTGTTCAATTTTATTTAAAAAGACATTTAGATTAAAATTAATATTTTATAATTCTAGTGAGATTTTCCAGTGGGCTCAGAATAAATTAGAAATTGCCTTCTGTGAACTTGCATAACATTTAGCTTATAGTTTCACTGTTAATGCCAACCTAAATATATTTCAATAGACAATAAAGCATACCCTGGCCAGTCTTATTATTCATTCTTAAAATTACAAGCAAATTCCCTAATGTCCCCCTTAGTGTTGCTAGGGTAATTTTCATAGTCTCCAAAGAAAGGTCTACAATGATTTTGTTCATGTGTTAAGGATGTGGAAAATAGAGATAGAAATGTCAAAAAATATGATAAACCATAAACTGCACTCCTATATACACTACAACGTGTAAGATTAAAGAGACAGCTCAGTTTAAGTAACAATGAAGCTGTGATGTTTTCAGGATGGAAAATATGCTTACATGTGTATTTCACTTCAGTACCAGTGGAGTATATTTTTTTAAAATGTAAACACTGGGTTAGAAGAGGGTTTGCATGCCTGCGTGGGTACTCAGTCATTTCCAACTCCTTGTGACCCCATGGACTGCAGCCAGCCAGCCAGGCTCCTCCATCTATGGAATTTTCCAGACAAGAACACTGGAGGGGGTTGCCATTTCCTGCTCCAGGGATCTTCCCTATCTACGGATCAAATTCAGGTCTTTTGCATCTCCTGCATTGGAGGCAGATCCTTTACCACTGGTGTCACCTGGAAAGCCCAATAATAGTAGTACTAAAGGCTAACGTTTACTGAGAATTTATGATGTACCAGGCTGTATGCTAAACTTTTTGAATACATTATATCATATAATTCTCACAATAGTTGGCAAAAGTTTATAGTGTCAACGATTCTCATTTTACAGTTAAGGACTGTTACTGCTAGCATGATTATATGATTTTTTTCAAAGTCAAAAGGCTATGTAGTGAAGCTAGAATTTGAACTCAGTCTGATTTTAGAGCCAGTTTCTTAACCTTGCTATTATGGAGCCCCTGCATAAGTGAAGAATAGAAAACAGTCTACTTATGAGAAGTAAAGCAAATAAAGCATATTGGAATTTTAAATTTCTTGTTTCTAATGCAATCTCAAAGCAAGCTGACACATTTTACATAAAAAAGCAATGTTCACCATACCTAATGCTCTCCAAATAAGACAGAAAATGACAGTGAAACAAATATAAGGCCAATTCCATTCATGGTTATTTCCAATGGTAGAAACACCAAGGAAGATGAAGATAAGAGTGTCACTAACACTGCTCCACATCTTCATGAAGTACTTGATAGTGGTATGGGATTTCTGAGAAATGTTAGCTTCCACATAGCGTTTCATGCTCATAGCACAGGCAATAATTCTAAAGAAGAGGAAAAAAATGTGTAAGCAAATATTTGCATTTAACTTTAAGGGAAAGTGATCACACAAATGTTGTTGAGGACTAAATTAGGATCTCTGTTACTCTAGATGCCTTACTCCATTCCAGAACATTAAAAAAAAAAAATGCCATTTCCTCAGAATTTATACAATAACATTTCTAAGACAATCAAACGCTTAATTTTCAAAATAAATGACAGCTTCTGTGTCCTTTTGTGTGCTGAGAATAATGTGTCTGCTTTATCATCTTTAACATTGTCTAATAAGTCAGTCATTCAGTGTTTAGTCACTCAGTTTTGTCCGGCTCTTTGCAATGCCATGGACCCTAGCCTACTAGGCTCCTCTGTCCATGGGATTCTCCAGGCAAGAATACTGGAGTGGGTAGCCACTCCCTTCTGCAGGGGATCTTCCTGTCCCAGGGCTCAGACCCAGGTCGCCATCATTGCAGGCAAATTCTTTGTAGTCTGAGCCACCAGGGAAGCCCATTGCCTAATCAGTCTTCTTTAAATAGGGTTGCACTGACAGGTTCTAATAATTAGTTGGCAGCAAATATGCTAAGAGGCAAGGGCTAATATGAGAAATAACACATACTTGTAGCCTCTAAAGCACTACTGTTATAAATAAAGCAATTTTTGATAGTCAGGGAGGAGTGTTTTACTGTTTTATTCGATTCACTATGCTTTCAAGATTATGTTGTTATATTCCTGTTGAATAATATTTTCCAAGCCTTACTGTAGAGTATTTCGTTGCACCTTTCAATCCACCAAAATGATTTATTGCCTTCCCACTGTTATTCATTTAAGGGTCAGATATTTAGATATTTTCTTAACAACTGGGGAGCAGGGAAGGGAGAAAAACACTGTATATGAGATGAGCAATAACCTATTGCCACCCCATGATAAATTATTTTTAAATTACTCTCTGCTGAAGACGTGGGGAGGAGTGATAGATATGCACACAACTGCATGAATTTTAGAGAAGAAACATGTTCTACTACCTCTAATACAACCTTTCAAAATGCAAAACTCCCAGAAAATGGCTCACATTAAAAGCCTTAAGGGTAAGAATGCCAAACTGGGAATCTGAGATGCAGTCAGAGAAGAATATGGGTCAGCTTTGTAGATCTACATTTTTGCTCAGGACTAGTCCAGACTACACAAGCAATAATAAATCTTGTGATACTCAAGGTATAAAAACCATCAGCTGCTAATCCTTAGTTTAAACCAATCTACACTGAAAATGGTCAAAGGATTACCATACAAATAACACAAAGTAGTAGGTAAAGCAGTGTTGAGCAAGGATCTAGATGTATAGATATACATTATTTTTCTATTATATATATATATATATATATATATATATATATATATATAACTGAATCACTTTGCGGTACACTTAAAACTAACATAATATTGTAAATGTACTATACTCCAATAATATTTTTAAACATTTCAGCTTTGGTTAAACCTGCACTCACAAAGGAGAGTTTAAAAGACTGATTCACCTTCAGCTCCCTTAATATCAGTAATAACTGATTGACATTTCTACTTATAGTTACCACAAGCCCTCTTGGATTGCTTCAGCCAGATTAAACTCAGGGAATTCAGTTAGAGGCACACTGATTTAAGATAGTTAATGATTTAAAATGCCAGTAAGTGTAGCTAATATATGTATGTGCTTATTTTGTGGCAACTATGTCTTACAGGTATTTTATCTATTTTATCTCAGTTAATTTTCACAATATTTATGATAGACATTGTTACTATTGCTATGTCACAGGTGAATGAGGCCAGGAGAAATTAAATAACTTTCTCAAGATCACTTGGCTTGAAAGTAGCAGCTCTGGGACTGAATCTAATCAGTCTCTAGAGCTCATGTCCTTGACCACCTTGATATATATTTTAAATATACACAATATATTTCATTTGTGTGAATGATGATCAATGTTTTTTTAAGTGTGACATATTTAATCAACATGATGTTTTACTTTTCCATTTGTTTTAGAAGTTGGTTACCTTTCTTACTGACTTGCTTTTTATTTTTCTATCATTAATTGGGTATTGAAATACTCTGACATTCAGCATCAGCCCAATATAAACCCCTCTTTTTTTTTTTTTTTAAGAAACAATATTAACTGTTTCACTTTGAAAGAAATAGAATAAGAAGCTTCTCTGACTTTTCATTTCTTTTCTCCTCACAACAGCTTACATAAAAACCAATACAATATTGTAAAGTTAAAAAATAAAATAAAAAAAAATTTTCAGTTCATAATTTCAATTTTTGAAGAGATAATTTCAAAGTATTTATTATACTTAAAATCAAGTATTGTTACCAACATATGTTGGTTTTCTCTTTCAAGTTGCATTTTTCTCTCTAGTCAATTTAGTTCTAAAGAGATGTCTTTCCTGCCATTGTTATCTAATGTTCCTTCCTTCTTCTCTAAATAATTTTGGATTTTTTTCCAGAAACTGGAAGAGTTCCATGATGAAGTTCAGTGTTCTAGGCCAACAGTTTTTAATGTTTTTAATTGCTCTATTTTCATTTTACTCTCAACTACTTTAGGTAAATAGGCTTGGTCAACTAGTAAATTACCAGCCTTTTAAAATGTAATAGACAACTATCTGCTCTCAATCTTTTGTAGGATTTTCCTTTCAGTTATAGTTCTTTGGGCAAATTTTGAAGGCAAAAACTGAGTTCCTGTATAAGTGTAGGTGTCTCATGAATGACCAGTTTTATTTGGCTATTGAAAATTTATTTATTTTTTATATTTTAAAACAATTCCTGGATAATATTTGAAATATCTAAAATAATTGGGAATCAAAAGCTTTAAGTGAACTGTCAAGTGCTAATTAAACTCAAGAGAATGTATTCCCTTAATACTTTCACTATGTTTAATAATTTTTTCTAAAAATAGCATTTGGTTACTTGATAAGTATCATAAATTTCTTGTTTTCCAACCTGTTACATGCAGGTTTTATTCTCATATCCTATTCTGTTAAAAAAAAAAAAAAAGAAAGAAAGAAAAGAAAGCAGCTCAGTAGCCACAAATGTCCATTCTTGTGGGTCAATTTGTGATTCTTTGAGAGAAATAGAATAATGAAAATCTCAGAGAGTAAGATTTACATAGAGGATGAGCTGAAATCCCTGAAATACTACATGCTGTCTGGTGTCTTTTGGCACAAGAGAGTTCTTCATTTGCATCTTTGATTATCTTAGGCTTGGTAACTAATTAAAATATTACCCAGAATATATTATTGCCAACTTACACACACTATGACCACATCTAAAGCAATTCACAGTTAATAAACTGCTTAATATTTACTGAGAGGTATGGTGCATTGTGTGATTTTCACCCCAAACAAGTCCCTACTCTAAATCACTTTATGATCTTAAGAAAAAAAAAAAAAAGCCACTCTGACAGTACATATATTAAGTTAGAAATACAATTTGCATATAAATTAATTATTTTTAAAGATAAATTGTATTTTTCTTTCTTGTCTGTCTTCTACCATGTTATTGTTCAGTCACTCAGTCATGTCTGACTCTTTGTGACCCCATGGGCTGCAGCACAACAACCTTCCCTGTCTTTCATCATCTCCTGGAGCTTGCTCAAACTCATGTCCATTGAGTTAGTGATGCCATTCAACCATCTCAACCTCTGTCGTCCCCTCTCCTCCTTCCTTTAATCTTTCCCAACATCAGGGTCTTTTCCAATGAGTCAGTTATATGCATGAGGTGGCTAAAGTCATGGAGCTTCAGCTTCAGCATCAGTACCTCCAATGTATATTAAGGGTTTATTTTCTTTAGGATTGATTGGTTTGATCCCCTTGCAGTCCAAGGGACTCTCAAGAGTCTTCTCCAACACCACAGTTCAAAAGCATCAGTTCTTTGGTGCTCAGTCTTCCTTATGGTCCAACTCTCACATTCATACTTGACTACTGTAAAAGTCATGGCTTTGACTATATGGACCTTTGTCAGCAAAGTAATGGCTCTGCTTTCTAATGTGTTAAACAAGATGGCAGGGTAGAAGGATGTGTGCTAATCTTCTTCATTGAAGACTCCAAAATTGCAGCTCACTGCTGAACAACCTTTTACAAAATGTTGGGTCCCACCAAAAAAAAAAGATAACCCATGTCCAAGGGCAAAGGAGAAGTGCCAAGAAGATGGTAGGAGGGGTGACATAGCATTTAGAATCAAACTCCATATCCACCAGAGATGTTCAGAGGGCTCAAACAAAACCTTATGAACACCAGGACGCAAGGACCCCACAAGAGACTCATTCAGACATGCCCTTGAGAGGGTAACAGTCAGGAAGGCCAGGGGTCTCCAAACGGAGGGAATAGCCTGCAAGTGTCACATTTTTATCTCTCTTAAGCAGCAGGAGGAAACAAACTAGTGATATTTTTTTCCTTTTCCATACAAATTTAAAAAGAGGTTTTACTGTGTTGCCATAATGACACCTGGTTTCACCTGAAGTTAACTATTCTCAAACCTAGAGATAATCAATGCATTTCTCTTATAGCAATGTTTACCTTAAGCTATGCTAATATACTATGCATTTACCCCAAACTCTGTCTTCAAGTTGGTTCTGCCTCTTGGCTCAGAACCTACTTGACAAACCAGTATGTTATATTCAGATATTGTTCCCCTAATCTATGTAAATTAAACTATTTGTATGGTGATCTGCCCTTCTTCAAGATTCAAGTTAATCATTTTCTGGCCCAGATGAACCATTTGGTGCCAAGATAATCCCAAAATGCATCTTATGGGTGAGGGGCTTGGTGCCATTCTGAGTTTTAAGACATTCCTTTCTTTCATTAACAGACTGCTAGTGAAAATATAACATCCACCTGAAGACTAGCAGGGGGGTACTCTTTCTGCCCCCTTCTGACGACTATGTCAGAAGTTTTCTCTATCTCCTTTATACTTTAATAAAACTTTATTCCACAAAAGCTCTGAGTGATCAAGCCTCGTCTCTGGCCCTGGATTGAATTCTTCTCCTCTGGGGGCCAAGAATCCTGGTGTCTCTGCGTGATTCAACAACAACCTTTCACCCTTGAGTGTTTAAGTGTCTCTTGCAGAGGCATGGGTCAGCAGTGGCCTGGCACAGGGACAGGGGCACTGGCTGCAGCAGATCTGGAAGGCATGGTGTGTGAGCCCCACCATAGAGCCCCTGAGCAGACAACCCACAAACTGGAGAACAATTACATCACTTAAGTTTTGTTGTGAAATTTCTAGGGCCCACAATAGATTTCCCAACCTGGGGATCTGGCAAAGGGACTGAGAAGCCCCAGGGAATTTGACTTTGAAGGCCAGTGGGATTTGATTACAGAATGTTCAGAGGACTGGGGAAACAGACTCTTAGAGGGCACAAACAAAACATTGTGCACACCAGGACCCAGGAGAAAGGAGCAGTGACCCCACAAGAGACTGAGCTTGGCTTGCCTATGAGTGTCCAGGAGTCTCCAGCAGTGGCATGGGTTGACAGAGGACTGCCGTGGGGTCAGGGGCACTGAATACAACAGTCCTGGCATAATACCTCTTGAAGGAGGTATTACTGCCATTGCGCCTACCATAGTTTGGCCTCAGGCAAAACTACAGGGAGGGAACACAGCCCCACCCAGCAACAGAAAATTGGATTAAAGATTTACTAATCATGGCCATGCCCATCAGACCCAGACACAGATTCACCCACAGCCAGTCCCTGCCATCAGGAAGCTTCCACAAGCGTCTTATCTTTATCCATCAGAAGACAGACAGAATGGAAACAACAATTAAAGAAAACTAACTAAACTGATTGCTTTGATTATAGCCTTGTCTGATTTAATGAAATTATGCCATGCCATGTAGGGCCCTAAGATAGATGGGTCATGGTGGAGAGTTCTGACAAAACATGGTCCACTGGAGAAGGGAATGGTAAACCACTCCAGTATTCTTGCCTTGAGGACCCCATGAACAGGATGAAAAGGCAAAAAGATATGTCACTGAGAGATGAACTCCCTAGGTCAGTAAGTGCCCAATATGCTACTGGTGCCCAATATGCTACTGGAGAAGAGTGGAGAAATAACCCCAGAAAGAATGAAGGGATGGAGGCAAAGCAAAAACCACACCCAGTTGTGGATGTGACTGGTGGTAGAAATAAAGTCCAATTCTGTAAAGAACAATATTGCGTAGGAACCTGGGATCTTAAGTCCATGAAGCACAGTAAATTGGAAGTGGTCAAACAGGAGATGGCAAAAGTGAACATCAACATTTTAGGATTCAGTGAATTAAAATGAACCAGAATGGGTGAATTTATCTAATGACATTATATCTATTACTGTGGGCAGGAATCCCTTAGAAAAAATGAGTAGCCCTCATAGTCAACAAAAGAGTCTGAAATGCAGTACTTGGGTCTAATCTCAAAAATGACAGAATGATATTTGTTCATTTCAAAGGCAAACCATTCAGTATCACAGCAATCCAAGTCTATGCCCCAACCACTAATGCCAAAAAAGCTGAAGTTGAATGGTTTTATGAAAATCTATGAGACTTTCTAGAACTAACAACAACAAAAGATGTCCTTTTCTTCATATGGGACTGGAAGGTAACAGTAGGAAATCAAGAGGTACCTGGAGTAGCAGGCAAGTTTGTCCTTGGAAATGAAGCAGGGCAAAGGCTAACAGAGTTTTGCCAAGAGAATGAACTGGTCATAGCAAACACTCGCTTCCAACAACACAAGAGAAGACTCTACATATGGACATCAGCAGAAAGTAAAAACAATCAGATTATTTATATTATTTGCAGCCGAAAATGGAGAATCTCTACACTGTCAGCCAAAACAAGACAGGGAGCTGACAACAGCTCAGATCATGAACTCCTTATTGCAAAATTCAGACTTAAATTGAAGAAAGTATGGGAAATGACTAGGCCATTCAGGTATGAACTAAATCAAATTCCTTCTGATTATACAGTGGAAGTGACAAACAGATTCAAGGGATTAGATCTGATAGACAGAGTGCCTGGAGAACTATGGACAGAGGTTCGTGACATTGTACAGGATGTGGTGATCAAGACCATACCCCAAAAAAATAAATGCAAAAAGGCAAAATAGTTGTCTGAGGAGGCCTTACAAAGAGCTGAGTAAAGAAGAGAAGTGAAAGGCAAAGGAGAAAAGGAAAGATAAACCCATATGAATGCAGATTTCCAAAGAATAACAAAGAGAGACAAGAAAGCCTTTTTAAGTGAACAATGCAAATAAATAGAGGAAAACAAGAGATCTCTTCAAGAAAATTGGAGATACCAAGGGAACATTTCATGCAAAAGTGGGCACAATAAAGGACAGAAACAGTAAGGACATAACAGAAGCAGAAGATATTAAGAAGAGTGGACAAGAATACACAGAAAAATTCTTCAAAATTATCTCAATGACTCAGAGAACCCAATGGTGTGATCACTCACCTAGCATCAGACATCTTGGAGTATGAAGTCAAGTGGGCCTTAGGAAGCATCACTATGAGCAAAATTAGTGAAAATGATGGAATTTAAGCTGGGCTATTTCAAATCCTAAAAGATGATGCTGTGAAAGTGCTTCACTGAATATGCCAGAACATTTGGAAAACTCAGCAGTGGCCACAGGACTGGGAATGGTCAATTGAAATTCCAATCCCAAAGAAAACCAATGCCAAAGAATATTCGAACTACCACACGATTGCTCTCATTTCACATGCTAGCAAGGCCATGCTCAAAATGCTTCAAGCTAAGCTTCAATAGTATGTGGAATGAGAACTTACAGATATACAATCCGGATTTAGAAAAGACAGAGGAACCAGAGATCAAATTGCCAACATTCGTTGGATCATAGAAAAAGCAAGAGAATTCCAGAAAAACATCCATCTACTTCTGCTTCGTTGAGTACACTTAAGCCTTTGACTGTGTGGATCACAACTGTGGGAAATTCTTAAAGAGATGGGAATACCAGACCACCTTACCTGCCTCCTTCAAAACCTGTATGCAGGTCAAGAAGCAACAGTGAGAATCAGACATCAAATGTCAGACTGGTTCCAAATTGTAAAAAGAGTACATCAAGGCTGTATATTATCACCCTGCTTGTTTAACTTACATGCAGAGTACATCATGAGAAATGCCGAGCTGGATGAAGCACAAGTTGGAATCAAGATTTACAGGAGAAATATCAATAACCTCAGATATGCAGATGACAACATCCTAATGGCAGAAAATGAAGAGGAATTAAAGAGCCTCTTGAAGAATATTAAAGAGAAGAGTGAAAAAGTTGGCTTAAAATTCAACATTCAAAAAAATAAAGATCATGGCATCCAGTCCCATCACTTCATAACAAATAGACGAGGAAACAAGGGAAACAGTGGCAGGCTTTATTTTCTTGGGCTCCAAAATCACTGTGGACAGTGATTAAAGCCATGAAATTAAAAGACACTTATTACTTGGAAAAAACTATGCACACCTAGACAGTATATTAAAAAACAGAGATATTACTTTGCCTACAAACGTCCATATAGTCAAGTGTTAGTTGCTCAGTCATGTCCGACTCTTTGCAATCCCACAGACTGTAGTTTCCCAGTGCACAAAAAAAGTTATGTTTACTTTGTACTGCAACCTATTACATATGCAACACTATTATTTCTGAAAATCAATTGTACATACCTTAATTTTAAAAGCTGGTATTGCTAAAAATGCTAGCCATCAACTGAGCCTTCAGTGAGTTGTAATATTTCTGTTAGTGGAGAGTTCAAAATATTATAAGAATTACCAAAATGTGACACAGAGACATGAAGTGAGCAAATGCTATTAGATCAATGGTGCTGATAGACTTGCCCAGTGCAGGATTGTCACAAACCTTCAATTTGTAAAATATGCAATAACTGCAAAGTGCAATACAGTGAAGCACAATAAAATGAGATATGCCTTCACTAGACTCAAACAATTTCAGGTATGTTTTATTTCTTACACTCTGCATACCTTATGATTTCCCTTTACATAACAAACTCTATATGGGGCAATAGTAAATTGCTATAAAATTGTTATAACTATTTACCTCTTTATGTAATGACTAGGACTAGAATTTAAAATCTAAAACTTGTATCAGAAAAGAACCCTGTCAAATCTTTACCGGTAATAATCAGATATGGTTCCTGTAGTTCTCCATGCAAAACAAATGAAGCCTGCCTACATAAACTACATTTGTGTTCTTGTAGTTTGGTACTCCTCAAAAGCTAATTTGGCAATGATTTGCATCTACTTTATAAAGTTTCCTATCCCTATTTCTTTGATTTATTTTCCCTTCACTATCAGCTGTCACCCAACAGACTTTTGGTCACCCCTTTTTACTCTTTATTTCTATTTTCACTATAAAACTCCAAAGTTTTCTTTCAGCAAAATATTTTAAAAAGAGAGAGGAATAGTATTTTTTGAAGTACAGAAACTTAGTAATAAAGTTCTAACAATAGTTTTAAAAAATACTATGACAAGGATTTTAAAGAAAGAACAGTGTTTTCTTTTTTTTAGATCACTTATTACACTATTAATTTCAATCACTTATCTGCTTTCACCCTTACTATATACAGTATTGAAGTATCAGCAAGCTCTAACAATTAAAAGGGAATTTTATCTTTGTACACAAATTGTGTATGTAACACCCAGCACTGTAACTTGGGTTACTAGGCGCTTAATTTAACTGTCAAATTGTAAGAAGCTCTTTGCAAACAAAACAAAACAAAACAAAACAAAACAAGAAAAAACAGATTTTTGCAAGGAGTAGCTCTTTGCAAGAGTTCCTTTGTTTCATCACTTTAGTAGCTATATTTTAACTCAGCTTTTATACCAGGTGCCTCCCTACTTCATTAATCTCTGTCCCAAGCATATCTCCCAAATCTTTTGATCACATAATGCCTTACTTATTTGTTGATTCTTTTCTTAGACTGAAAAATAAAATGAAGAATTAACTGATTAGTAGACTTTTTCCCCAGTTACTGTATGAATGAGATAGCATCTAAAGAAAGATCACACAGAGTCAGCAAGTCTGCACACAGTGAAAGGTGATGAAGGTTCTGATCCCATCCTGAAATGATTAACTGTGATTAGCTTCCCCTTTAAAAACGTTCATGACTAGAGTAGAATCTTTGGAATGGGTTCTGGGACACAAGTCTGCCTTCTACCCAGGTTGCCAGCCTCCTGAATAGAGTGAACTTTCCTTTCCAACCAACACTTGTGTCCCCAGTACTGGCTTTCAAGATGTAAGCAGCTGAACCTGAGTTTGGTAACAAAAGATTTAATGAGTAGCTGGTTTAAAATTGTCTTCACTATTTAAGAAGTTAATATGAATCCGAAACTATGCTCAGTGTTATGTGGCAGCTTGGATGGGAGGGGAGTTTTGGGGAGAATGCATACATGTGAATGCATGGCTAGGCCCCTTCACTGTTCACCTAAAACTATCGCATTGTTAATTGGCTATACCACAATACAAAGTTTAAAAAAAGAATCTGCAATATCAAGTGGCATTAAAGATTAAAAGAAATTATTATGGAAAGCAAAACAAGGAAGCAGGCAGGGAATGCTACAGGCTCTAGGTCTTCAGTGCTGAGAGAGTCATGAAGCCAGCCTCCTCTTCTACCTTTTCTACCCTCCAGCACTGAGAATATAGGAGCTCATAAATACTTGTCTGCTTTTTTTTTTTTTTTTTTTTAATTAAAGTGTGTCTCGGGGACAATGAAAAAAGTTTGACTGGAATTCATTTTAACCTGAGAGAGCCCTCACTCGATGTGACTGTTTACACTTCAGTCCCAATGCAGTATTCAGTAATGAAGTTAAGTGAAATCATAGTATGCCTTTATGAAAAGTATTTGATATACTAATTGATTCAACTATATCTAAAAGCATCTTTATGTATCAAGAACCAATCAAAACCAATAATTCTTTGTTTCCATAAGCTTCTATAATAAAATGTTGGGGAAATATCTTCTTGATGGTTTCATAATAATGCTAAAATTTATAAAATATATAGAAATTAAATCATCTTTGAAAGAATGAAATGCAAAAATTGTACTTTATCACAAAACAAAATATTTCAAATGGCTTGTGAAAATTCTCTTTAGTCTCATCCTAGTATATAAAAAGCAAAAGAAATAATTATCTTTAATGATCTGGCTATTATTCCTACAACAATCTCTCTTTTGCCTTTTAACTGTAATGTCATACTGTATTTGATATGGTTTGATATTTAGGTAACAGTTACAAAATTACCAGCCTTCATCCACTATTTATTGTTTCACATCTTAGAGTTGTCACTCCAAGAGCACAAAAATGACAACTGAACCTTTTAATAGAATATTATGGCTTTTGGTCTCAAGAAGGTGATTACAAAACAGGTTGAAGCAAAAAAAAAAAAAAAAAAAAACTGGCTGAATGTGAATATATTTAATATTGCTGAACTGTACACTTAAAATAGTTAAGATAGTAAATATTATATTATGTAATTTTTGCCACAATTAACTTTTTTTTTAATTGGCTGAACTTTGTGTAGAATCATTTTCTCTAGGAACCCTTTTTTTTTTTTTTAACTCATTCAAATATGAAGGATAAATCAAAAGCTTTACAGACAAGCAAAAGCTGAGAGAATTCAGCACCACCAAACCAGCTCTCTAACAAATGCTAAAGGATATTCTCTAGACAGGAGACACAAAAACGGTGTATAAACTCGAACCCAAAACAATAAAGTAAATGGCAATGGGATCATACTTATCAATAATTATCTAGGAACTCTTTAAAAGTAGACGAGACTCTGATTTGTTGAGATAACTTAGTTATACTCTTGTGTGAAAAATTCAAATATGTAATCATACGCACATTTCTTGGTCTTTCTGGACATCGATTTCCTCAGCTGAAAAATGAGGGGGTTATATTAAATTATCTTTAAGTTTCCTTCTAGCTGTAAAGTTTGTTTTCATTTTATACATTTTTTTTTAATTTTGAAGAAGAATAAATAGGAAGTGCATTTCACTCTGAAAAGTGGACAGAACAAGCATCGACTATTATCGGTAGATAACTAAAATCAGATAAAACTCTGAATGTATGGTTGCTATACTGATACATTAAGCAATAAATGTAGCAATTAATGCTTTACATGTAAATCATTTCATTAATTTGAAAAGAGTGAGGAAATGAGAATTTTTGTGCTTTTATACGAGTGAAGTTTTAATATTTGAATGGATTTAGACTTTCAATCAATGTAAAGTGTATACTATTTTGTCCTATTCAAATCTAATTTTAATCAGGTTGCTGTTACATCTTAACTTGAGAAGATAAAAAAACATCATAACAACAGGTTTAAGCCCATTGCTCCACTGTACCCCCTGTAAATGTCAGCAGTTGCATTGGGTTGTAATTCTTAGATAATTCTTAAATAATTCAATTTAAGTAAAATTAAAAAAACAATGTACTAGTGAAGTATAAAATTTGCCTAGTATAACAAGTTATAATAAGCCCAGTGTTTTTCAGTGTATGGAGAAAAGAAAGCTGTCATGGCTTAGAAAGAAATGACCTTTATACGTCTTTGCAGAGAGAAGCCAGTCTATACTGGTGAAAGACCTCCATTATGTTATACTCAACCTGAATACAGTCCTGGCCCCATTGTCCTGAAAGAAATAGAACCAGCCTGTTCCATCATTAAAACTAACCCTTTCCCTTCTTTATAGTGGATTTCTTATCATGCTTTTTAAATGCCATAATACATAGGAAAAAAAAAAAAAACCTGGAAGAATGTCCACCAGAATGTTGCTTATGGTTATCTTTGCATATTTGGTTAGAATTTTTTTTTTAATTTTGTCAATTTTGTGAATATTTTGCAATGAATAAGAATAATTTATAAGAAAAAAAAAATGAAACCACTTTCCAAAGTTACATAGTGTAACTCATACACAGCTAGCAACACTATAAGTTACCAGTTCCATGTGTGTCTGGCCTAAAGAGAAAATCTGGTAGGCAGAAATGAGTATGATTTCTTCTCATTACAGTTAATAGAGTATAAGGCTCACATATTCTCAAGGATGAAGAGAAAACAGAATACAACAATATAATATACCATTTACTGAGCTCTTGTCATGGACCAGGTACTTTGTTAAGCCCTTTACATCTAATTTTTAATACAACACAGTCACAGAGCTATTAAGTATTAATAGTAGACCTGAGACTTCACCCAAATCTGTTTAATTTCAAACACTATGGTCTTAATCACTATCCTATGCTACCTATTGTCCTCCATCTTTACCTCAGTTGAAAAAAACAAATTACCCTCATCATACTAAAATCATACTAAAAACAATTTAATTATAATGAATAGTGAGCTATATTTTCAAACACAAAAACATGAATATGTTAGTTTTACAATGACTATTTCATTTATTGAAATATATTCTGGAACCCTTTTATTCCAAAATCTCCAGAATTTATCTATCAAATAATAGTTGCTGTTTCTTGGACTGGATCTCAAAAATAATAAAAAATAAAAATAAATACAACACAAATTAAAAGAATAGAAACACAACTAGTAAATAATGATTATTTGTAACACAAAACCATGCTCTGTGTACTTTGCGTTTTCAAGGGACTAGACATGAGCAGGATACAAACTATCTACAAACATTCATTTATGAATGAAATGCATCTCAAAAGTCGATATTTAGAATTTGAAAGCATCAATGTTATGAATTACGGTTGTATTCACAGACCATCACACAAAATCTATTTAATCCAGAATATAGCTATTAGTAATAAGTGGTAGCAAACTGACTTATACATCCTGTGAGCTGGAGGTCCTGTAGTGCTGGGAGTGGAAGTTTTTCCTTTGGTTTTATTGGATGGAACGTTTTTTTTTTTTTTTTTTTTTTTTTTTTTTTAATTGTTGATTTATTTGTTTTAATTGGAGGCTAATTATTTTACAATAATGTACTGGCTTTTGCCATACATCGACATGAATCAGCCATGGGTGTACACGTGTCCCTCATCCTGAAATCCCTCCCACCTCCCTCCCCATCCCATCCCTCTGGGTTGTCCCAGTGCACTGGATTTGAGTGCCCTGTTTCATGCATCGGACTTTGGTCATCTATTTCACATATGGCAATATACACGTTTCAATGCTATTCTCTCAAATCATTCCACTCTTGCCTACTCCCACAGAGTAAAAAAGTCTGTTCTTTATATGTGTCTCTTTTGCTGTCTCACATATAGGATCATCATTACCATCTTTCTAAATTCCATATATATGTATTAATATATTGTATTGATGTTTCTCTTTCTGACTTACTTCACTCTGTATAATAAGCTCCAGTTTCATCTACCTCATTAGAACTGATTCAAATGTGTGTGTGTGTTTTTTTTTAATAGCTGAGTTAATATTCCATTGTGTATATGTGTCACAACTTTCTTATCCATTTATCTGCTGATGAACATGTCCTAGCTTCCATGTCCTAGCTATTGTAAACAGTGCTGTGATGAATATTGGGATACATGTGTCTCTTTCAATTCTGGTTTCCTCAGTGTGTATGCCCAGCAGTGGGATTGCTGGGTCATATGGCAGTTCTATTCCAATTTTTTTAAGGTATCTCCACACTGTTCTCCATAGTGGCTATACAAGTTTGCAATCCCACCAACAGTGTAAGAAGGTTCCCTTTTCTCCACACCCTCTCCAGTATTTATTGTTTGTAGACTTTTGGATAGCAGCCATTCTGACCGGTGTGAAATGATACCTCATTGTGGTTTTGATTTGCATTTCTCTGATAATGAGTGATGTTGAGCATCATTTCATGCTTGTTAGCCATCTGTATGTCTTCTTTGGAGAAATGTCTGTTTAGTTCTTTGGCCCATTTTGTTATTGGGTTGTTTATTTTTCTGGTATTGAGCTGCATGAGCTGCTTGTATATTTTTAAGATTAATTCCTTGTCAGCTGCTTCATTTGCTATTATTTTCTCCCATTCTGAAAGCTGTCTTTTCACCTTGTTTTACAGTGTCCTTCACTCTGTAAAAGCTTTCAAGTTTAATTATGTCAATTTCTTTATTTTTGCTTTTATTTCCATTATTCTTGGAGGTGAGTCATAGAGGATCTTGCTGTGATTTATGTTACAGTGTTATGAGAGTGTTTTGCCTATGTTTTCCTCTGGAAGTTTTGTAGTTTCTGGTCTTACATTTAGATCTTTAATCCATTTTGAGGCTACAGTCCATGAGGTCACAGAGTCAGACACCACTGAGCAACAAACACTTTCACTTTTTAAGGCATTGGGGTCTGCAGTCAGACAGATGTGTGAGTGAATCCCTGCTCTTAGAGTTGCCAGGGGGCATAACCTTAGGCAAATTAGTTAATCCTTCTAAATTTGAGTTTTCTGGTCTGTAAAATGGGCAAAATAAATGCCTAACTGATGCAATTGCCATGAGAATTAAACAAGAAAAGGTATGTAAAGCAATAAGCATAATGTCTGACATACTGGAAATGCTCAATGAATATTAGCTAATATTTGTGGGGGAGAAACATCTAAATGAGTGGCCATGACACAAGGCAGATGTGACTAGAGTTAAGACAAAGTTACAAATAAATTTCTATGAGTGATACTGTCTTCATGAAGAAGTGATTCAGGTCTTTAAGGAATTAGTATAATTTGAGCAACTTAAGATTTGTCGGAGGGGGATACATTGAGTAGGAACATTTATTTGATTGTACAAAACATTTTTTGATTATGTTTCTTTAGAAGAACTCATTAGTTTATGAGTACTTATTTTCTGAAAAAATCTTTTCCATAAAAAGTGTCACTCAAAAAGAATTTGCAATTTTGTAACTTTCATTTCTCATGACTTAGGTGGTTGGTCCTTTAGTTTTTTAGAGATTTATTGCTTAAATGTCACAGAGAATAAAAAAGTTTGATTTTTCAAAGCAATTCTTTTTAATTGCTTTGGCTTTCTGGATTGCTATGCAGGGTTATAATTCTTTAAAAGCAAATCTATTAGACTAATCACATGAATTTTTAAGGTTAAAGAATCACTATTAAAATTTAATTAAAGGGAAAACATTTAATTGACATCTTACATTTCTCAATTCACTTTAGATTTGTTTGATTTAAAGAGAAAATGTGATACAGCTGGAGGAGATATAGTTCCTTGCTGACTTTGTCAGGAGAATCCCATGGACAGAGGAATCTGGCAGGTTACAGTCCATAGGATCACAAAGAAAAGGGAAAATGAAAGTCACTCAGTCCTGTCCGACTCTCTGCGACGCCATGGACTATACAGTCTATGAAATTCTCCAGGCCAGAATACTGGAGTGGGGCCTTTCCTTTCATCAGGGGATCTTTCAGACCCAGGGATCGAGCCAGGTCTCCTGCTTTGCAGGCGGGTTCTTTACCAGCTGAGCCACAAGGGAAGTCCAAGAAAACTGGACTGGGTAGCCTATCACTTTTCCAGGGCATCTTCCAACCCAGGAATTGAACCGGGTCTCCTGCATTGTAGGTGGATTCTTTACCAACTGAGCTATCAGGGAAGCCCAGGGTCGTGAAGAGTCAGAAACAACTAAAACAACTTAGCACAGCACAGTACACAAGAGTTCCTGAACCACACTTTGAATATTTTAGGCCTATATTGGTTTCTCAGCAGGTAAAGACTCTTCCTACCAAAGCAGGAGACATAAGAGACGTAGTTTCAACCCCTGGCTTGGGAAGGTCCCCAAAGATCTCCCTGGGTCGGATGACTACTGCCATTCAAGGGAAGAAAGGAATGGCTACTTCCTCCAGTACATGGACAGAAGTGCCTATGGGGCTATAGTCTATGGGTGGTCACAAAAGTCAAACATGAATGGGTGACTAACACTCTCTTCACTTCATATCACTGTGAAGTATTTCACAACATGAAAACACATTTTCTAAAAAAAAAAACAAAAACAACACATTTTCTTAGGCTATTTTAGTCCCTTTGTGCAGAAGTCACAGCAATGCATAAACTCTTGAAGTCATGCATGGGTAAAAATCTAACACATAAATAAGATGTAAAAATAAAAATCATAGATAATTTCCAAGTCTTTTCTCTCTTAATATAATTAGCCTTGTTGATGAACTCAATAAAATTTCTCAGTCTTTAAGACTAAACTGAATTTTAAAGGTTTGAATATTGATTGCCTTATGAGTAAAAGAGTTTCTTAGTAGGTAAATTCTAGAATAAAATGTCATGTCTGTCATCGACTCTTTACAGATCTTTAGGGAATTAATTTTACTTTCCTCCTTAAGTATGAGATACTTAAAGCCATTTTCTCACTTCCTTGATCCATTTCTCTATAGGTCAGGTTGTTTATGAGTCATAAAAACATGATCAATACAAGTACTTTCTTTTACAGAAGTGGTTTCATGATGTCTCATCCAAAATTTCCCTAGTCATTTATGCATTCATGTGTGCATTCATTCGAAAAGAGACAATTGAGTCTCTACTGTGTGCAAGTCTCTCTACAGATCTTGCTTCTTATATCATTCTCAGCACAAAGGCACTGGTTCTTTCCTGAGAACATTGTTGGGATTGAAATTTCAAAACTGAGTAAGCTAGGTAGGCCAGAGAAGTTTTGCTAAAGACAGCTAACAGAAACTATTCTATTTCAGTCTTGGAAATTTTGAATTAAAACAGTGGAACTGGTAAGCAGAAACATTTTCATGATTCCCAATTCAATTGTTTGCTCTAATATCAGTGGTTAAATGTGCAAGTATCCTGTCTGTTACTCCAAATGACAAAGGTGTATAGGCTTGATACATTTCAAAAGAAATAGAAGAAATTTACATTTTAAAGAAACTCTATGATTCTATTAACATTTGATATTTTAAGGAATATTCTCAGATTAATAGTATCAACCACAAAAATATAACATGGGCTGTAGCTATAATATTTTATTTTATTTATGTACATACTTTGAGCTAGGACTTCACTTTAAATTTAGGTTTAGTATTTAAATTGTCCAACTAGGCTAGAAAGTAATTAGAAGGTACTTATCTGGAATCTATAGATAATGAAGATCACAGTTGAAAACGAAATCCATCTGCATGCCAGTTGGTTAGGAAAAAAAAAAACAAAAACTCTTTCCAAAAGTGAAAGAGAACTATGCTTTACAGCATAGAGTTTTAGCATTTGAGCAAACAAAAAGGAATTTCTATTAGATTTGAACAGTTTTGAAAGTGAAGGAAAGTTATAATACAATATATAAACTTCATTATATAGGGCATTCTTTGCTGATTGTTGACACTTTCTTTGATAGAGCATTATTATATTGTGAAAAAAATAAGTTATGTAATTACAAACTGGTACAGGTCAAACCCATTATAGAATTGGAGCCTTAAGCTAGAACATTCCTAAATTCTAACACCTTAGCTTTGTAGTTCACATCAAATGCATGAAAATAACTTTAATGTATTTCTGATCTCACAAAAATAGTATTTGTCATTATGTGAAAACTTATTTCTAAATCTTCATGTTCTATAGTATCTCTTTTTACAAAATTTAGAGGATTTTTTTTTCATGACAGGGTGAATAAAACAGTATATAAAAAGAATGCCCTTTGAGTATTTTAGCTATAATTATTCATTTTTATTAGAATGTAAAATAATTTTGTACAAGCTCCTGAATAGAAATCACAAACAAGCTAATTGCACAAATAATTTTCTGTAGAGAACATAATCCTGCATTTAAATATGCTTTATCATCTAGGCCACCAGGGAAGCTCTACAATATAAGGGTGAAAGATGAGAAATTAATTGGTCTGCTATTTTCTACACTATAACCTTGTTAATAATACTATCTACTATTTGTGATCTCATGGACTATAAAATCCATAGAATTATCCAGGCCAGAGCACTGGAGTGGGTAGCCTTTCCCTTCTCCAGGGAATCTTCCTAACCGAGGGATTGAACCTAGGTCTCCCACAGTGCAGGTGGATTCTTTACCATCTGAACCACCAGGAAAGCAATACTATCTACAGGGCCAACAAATGGTTGTTAATTGTTTATAAAACTTATTTGTCTCCTATGCCAAACAGTGATGTCAATCTGACATATAAAACAATGCCAATATATTTTGGAGATTAATTTAAAAATAACAATGCCTACTATTTTCTGAGATTCTCAAAAACAATATTAGGCAGTCATAGCTGTCTGACCCAACCAAAGTTAATTAAAAACATTGTTCTCTTGCTGTATGCAAAAGAGACACTGATGTATAGAACAGTCTTTTGGACTCTGTGGGAGAGGGAGAGGGTGGGATGATTTGGGAGAATGGCATTGAAACCTGTATAATATCATATATGAAACGAGTTGCCAGTAGAGGTTTGATGCACGATACTGGATGCTTGGGGCTGGTGCACTGGGATGACCCAGATGGATGGTACAGGGAGGGAGGTGGGAGGAGGGTTCAGGATGGGGAACACGTGTATACCTGTGGTGGATTCATGTTGATATATGGCAAAACCAGTACAATATTGTAAAGTTAAAAAATAAAATAAAAAATAAAAATAAAAACATTGTTCTCCACCTATGCTGATAGGCAACAATAGCAAACAATTTTTTGAATGAAATACAGAACAATTTGAAGCTCAGAGAAGCAAACTCACATTTGTTAAGTTTTTAAAAAATGTAACAAAAATAAATAAATAAAAGTTAAAAAATGTAACAAAATACAATGGTGATAAAAAACATATTATCAAGTGTCTAATAGAAATCTAGACTTGAATATTCTTCTCAAAGAATCATTAAATTATATTTAATTTTCTATAAATTTATACATAAAGGTATAATAATTTAATATTTATAAATAAATTGGAACTTTTATAAATAAATAAATAAATTTGGTAATTTATAAAATAAATTTATATAGCAATTGGTACTTCTGATGAGCAGATTTTATTTTATGAAAAAATTTCTAAAGTAGGAGGCAACAAAATATAACAAAACCTATTTTAAGATATCAGTAAATGTGTACTTATTGACTTCAGAAACAATGAATTGTTGAAAAGGAACAAAAATGAGTCCTATAATGGATGCAATATACCCCTGTTAAAAGCACCCATCATTAAGACTGATGCCTTATGCTTTTAGGCTAAGAATAGTCTTAAACCTCATAATTCTAATATATATATATATATATATATATTTTAATTTATTTATTTTAATTAGAGGCTAATTACGTTACAATATTGTACACAGATGTATAGAATTCTAATATATTTTAATTACTTTTCTCACAGTAAAATTGCATCCTCATTTCGATTTCAACAACAAGAAAAATCAATGATATTGAACATTCTAAAAATCAGTAATCCTTCAGGCAGAACTTGATTTATACATAGCTCATTTATGAAAAAAATGACTAATAATTGACTGAGTGTAAGTGTTTTGTGCTACATTTTCGTATTGGATAGTGCAACAAATTGAAAGGAAGGGAAAATCTTCCAAAAGTGACATTGTGACTATGATTATACTTTTGTTTCATGCTTAACACAGTGATTCAATCAATAAATAACTACATAATGTCTAAAATTTGCTGTTTATATATTTAAATAGTCATTCAGTTAATATACTGTTTCATTTATTACAATCATTCTGTAATGTAGATATTATCATCTACTTTTAACAGATAGAGTAACTGAAACTCAGAAGGTTTTGGAGGAGGTTTTCTATTTCCATCACAAAAAAATAAATTAATTTTTCAAATGTATTTAATATTTAAAATCTATGATTTGACAGTTAGTTGAATTATCATTCTGCTCATTTTATTACAAGTTTAAATACTTATTTATTTGGTCATTTATGTGACATAAATTTTGGAGTTCCATTTCTTAATCCAGTGTTTTCAGCATAATTAATTTTCCAATTAATACAATATCTTAGGAAAAGATTTTCCCAAATACTTTAAATCATACTTGTGCTCTTCTTTTTCAACTATATTCAAAACAATTTCACTTTAAGTAAGACAAAGTTTTGCATATAACACAAAGTTTATAAAGATATATATATATTTAAAGGATATTTACACAAATACCTTTTTTTTTCTTTTTAAAAAAAGTCTTTATTTTTAATTGGGGAATAATTGCCTTACAATGTTGTGTTGGTTTCTGCCACACATCAACATGCATCAGCCATAGGCATTCATATGTCCCCTCCCTCCTAAATCTGCCTCCCACCTCCAACCTCTCTAGGTTTTCAAATACCTTTTAAGATAACAAAAATGCATATAAAGTGTTAACCTAAGATGGTCTGAATTAATCATTTAATAATTTTGCTAAACTACCTCCATAAAAATAAAGGAAGGTCTTTTTTCCAATATCCTTAGCACTCAAAAGAAACAAGATTGTCAGATATAACCCTGAAAGATTCTCATATTCCTAATCCAAAATAAAATATATTAGAGTTATAAGAAAGTTAAGAATCAGGAGAGTTTCAGAGGAAACAAGTAATTCTGACAACATTGTTTTCCTTGTTTCTTTCAGGACTCACCACATTGTCAAGTTCTTTAAAAGTGCAGGGTGCTCAAAAGAAGGAAGCCACTTAAATGATACTATATTACAACTTTGGAAAATGTCCTAGATTAAAAGAATTTAAATTGCCCCATCCAATTCCTTTTTTGGATTATTTCTACATGTCTTTCATTAATAGTAATACAAACAATAAAAATCAAAGACAATTTAAAACACAAACTACGTCTCTCAACAAATTAAAATGCAATCACCCAGACAGATGCTAGATAGAATCCTTGCTTTCAACCTAGAGCATTTTATTTAAAACAAACTAACTTCAATCACTATTTTATGACATTTCTCATGTACAGTAAGTCCTTTGAGAACTAAGAGTAACCTCAAGTTAAATGGCATTAGTTCTAAAGAACTTAATTTTGGCAAAAACCATTACAATATTGTAAAGTAATTAGCCTCCAATCAAAATAAATATTTTTTTAAAAAAAATCAATCTTTTTAAATATTTTTTTGATTGGAGGCTAATTACTTTACAATATTGTAATGGTTTTTGCCAAAATTAAGTTCTTTAGAACTAATGCCATTTAACTTGAGGTTACTCTTAGTTCTCAAAGGACTTACTGTACATGAGAAATGTCATAAAATAGTGATTGAAGTTAGTTTGTTTTAAATAAAATGTTCTAGGTTGAAAGCAAGGATTCTATCCAGCATCTCTCTGGGTGATTGCATTTTAATTTGTTGAGAGATGTAGTTTGTGTTTTAAATTGTCTTTGATTTTTATTGTTTGTATTACTATTAATGAAAGACATGTAGAAAAAATCCAAAAAAGGAATTGGATGGGGCAATTTAAATTCTTTTAATCTAGGACATTTTCCAAAGTTGTAATATAGTATCATTTAAGTGGCTTCCTTCTTTTGAGCACCCTGCACTTTTAAAGAACTTGACAATGTGGTGAGTCGTGAAAGAAACAAGGAAAACAATGTTGTCAGAATTATGTGTTTCCTCTGAAACTCTCCTGATTCTTAACTGACAAACAACTAATCTCAAGAATATACAAGCAACTCCTACAGCTCAACTCCAGAAAAATAAATGACCCAATCAAAAAATGGGCCAAAGAACTAAATAGACATTTCTCCAAAGAAGACATACAGATGGCTAACAAACACATGAAAAGATGCTCAACATCACTCATTATCAGAGAAATGCAAATCAAAACCACTATGAGGTACCATTTCACACCAGTCAGAATGGCTGCGATCCAAAAGTCTACAAGTAATAAATGCTGGAGAGGGTGTGGAGGAAAGGGAACCTTCTTACACTGTTGGTGGGAATGCAAACTAGTACAGCCACTATGGAGAACAGTGTGGAGATTCCTTAAAAAACTGGAAATAGAACTGCCTTATGATCCAGCAATCCCACTGCTGGGCATACACACTGAGGAAACCAGAAGGGAAAGAGACACGTGTACCCCAATGTTCATCACAGCACTGTTTATAATAGCCAGGACATGGAAGCAACCTAGATGTCCATCGGCAGATGAATGGATAAGAAAGCTGTGGTACATATACACAATGGAGTATTACTCAGCCATTAAAAAGAATACATATGAATCAGTTCTAATGAGGTGGATGAAACTGGAGCCTATTATACAGAGTGAAGTAAGCCAGAAAGAAAAACACCAATACAGTATACTAACGCATATATATGGAATTTAGAAAGATGGTAACAATAACCCTGTGTACGAGACAGCAAAGGAGACACTGATGTATAGAACAGTCTTATGGACTCTGAGAGAGAGGGAGAGGGTGGGAAGATTTGGGAGAATGGCATTGAAACATATAAAATATCATGTATTAAATGAGTTGCCTGTCCAGGTTCGATGCACGATACTGGATGCTTGGGGCTGGTGCACTGGGACGACCCAGAGGGATGGAATGGGGAGGGAGGAGGGAGGAGGGTTCAGGATGGGGAACACATGTATACCTGTGGCGGATTCATTTTGATATTTGGCAAAACTAATACAATTATGTAAAGTTTAAAAAATAAAATTAAAAAAAATCAATCTTTTCTTTTTTCTTTTTCTCTTTGAGCTTTCAGAAAACATGTGTCATTTGAAAAAGATAATGCATTCCATTTCTTTTAAAAACACAGAATGGAGTGATCTATCTAAACCCTAACACAAAAGCATTTAGGTGTTAATACTTACCATATGGGCATTTAGCCTTATAAGCTAGATATGAGGTACTATCATCATTGGTTAAATGCCAGTGATAGAGAAGAGAAAAATGTAGCATATGCCATATGGTTTACAAAACAAGTCATAAAGTTATTTGTTATGGCAGAAAATCCGTCTATACAAGAGCTAATGCCAAGTTTATTTATATAGTGTGCTATCTAAGTACTTACCACTGGAATGTTACTGGATTTAGATACACTAATCCATTAGGCGAATGATTCTCCCCTGCAAAGAGAGGAGTGCTCTAGGTAGCCTCACGCCAAATTCTCAGCATTTTTGTTATGCAATGAAAGTCATACTGACCCGCAATCCCAACACAGGCAGGGTAGTTGAGATGTAGCCATTTAATCTCTACAGGGAGTCCATGAGCTTGACAACAATAACACTTGCAGTCCTATGACTAAGTGACTATTAGAGGTAACAGGAAATCCTTGAAGAACATAAATGGAGAGTCACCTTCCATATTTAGGAAATGCAGTTTCCTAGATTTCTAGTGGAAAATAAGAAACAATTCCTAAAAGAAATTCAATAGATCAAAGACTTGTCCAGATACTTACGCCACAATACCTGAGAGATGGAACATTTCAGCTGTCAGGTAGGAGAGATAACTGTATAAGAAGACAAAGAGAGGTTCGATGACTCGGATGGTCTTGGTAAAGCGTGTGGTAAAGGCAGCAATCATGCCAAACAAGAGCCCAATGAAAATGCCTCCTATTCCAACCAAAAAAAACTTTCCTATCCCAGCCAAAATGTCCAATGATTTGATAGATGGCATTTCAGAGAAAGATTTGAACAGCTTATAGAGCACCTGTATTAAAAAAAAAAAAAAAAAGATTAGAGTGAATTTACCAATCAGAAAGGTCTCAATTTATGCCCTTATAATTTGAAATTTCTCAACTTTGAAGTTCTTCAACTCCCCATTTCCTTCCCAATATGAGTTCCTAGAAAGCTTCCTTATATCAAAAGATATTTCTACAGATCAGTATTAAATTATGCATGATTCTGTTTGAAAATTGTCTGATGGGCTGTGAATATATCCTTCATGGCTAAAATATTCTTGTAACATGACTAGGAAGACTGTGACCTCTAGAAGGCATACCCTAATTTTCTCTTAATAAACTGATAAAGGTTAGTATAGTATCAAAGAAGTATTTTTATTTTTGAAAACATATTAATGGTGAGTAAATCATATTATCTAAATTCATAACCTTATTCCTAGGACTAAATTGCTGAATCATGGTCTAAACCAGAATTAAATTATTATTTAAATTTCAAGGGTGAGCATAAGGGAACCTAATTAATTACCATGAGAACTCGTGTCTGGGATACTTACAACAGTAACAGCATCATTAAGGAGGGATTCTCCAAACACCAAAATGTGAAGCTTTTCATTCACATGAATTTCTTCAAATACGGAGAGTACAGCCACAGGATCTACTGCAGCAATCAAACTACCAAACCAAAGGTTATGGAGCAATGACACATCTTTAAGGTTGAAGAGCTTCACCTGACATATGCCATAGAGGGAAAGGCCTATTCCAAATGCATTCCACATTGTTCCAACTACAGCATACAACAGAATGGTTTCTATGTTTTCAAAAAATGGCCGACTGGGCATAAAATATCCTGCATCAAGGACTATTGGTGGAAGTAAATACAAGAAAAATATATCACTGTTCATGACTGGTGGGGATTTGTCATTTAAACTGTAAATTAGTCCTCCCATGATGAGACCTACAAATATCAAAAGGCAGCTTTCAGGTACAACTGCAGGTATCTTATTATAGAGATGAAATCCTAGAAAAGAGAAAAAAGATAGACTAGTAAACATCTTTATTATCAATCATCTCTATATGTCAGCCTTCTTGTCAAGTCTTATGATTTCAGGAAAATAGCTTCTCAGTCATTTTACATTTTAATAATGACTTAATAAAGATGCAGAGGCATGAGTGAAGACACTTTCCTTTACAATGGAAAATATTTACTAATAGAATTAAAATATTCACAATTAACAGCAAGTTTATTCATATGCCCACTGAATCATTTTCAAATATGAGTATGTATTTTAAAATAGAAACAACACACTTATCAGCTTGCAATGTTCTTCTGCTTTTCTCATGATCATAGTCAAAGACATCAGAAACTCAAAAATATAGAAATGATAACCATAATTCAAATGTCTGATTTGAATAATAAGAGTTGAAAAGGGCTTTAGTAATCATAACTGATTCTTCATTCATAAGGAATCATAATTATTCATAAGGAAACTGAGGCCAAAGAAATGAAGCTACTTTTCATGGCTGAACAGTAAGTATGTGGGGGAGGTGGGATGACAGCCCAGACAGGTATCTTGACTTTTAGCTCAATGTTCATATAATTACCCCAAACTGTCACTTAGTCTGATTGACATATATGGGCTTACATAAATGCATACTACTGAATTATCAAAATGCAATCCCAATTATAAAGTTTGTTTCTCATAGAATGATATTACTCTTTCTTCCCATGAGGGAAATACAGTCATCTCTAGCAACCTACATGGCAGCAGTTCTTTGTTTTATCCTGTATTCTTTTTCCTCTGCCCACATTATATTCCACATCATCATGCTCTAGCTTCAATGAAGCTTACAGAAAATTACTCTAATTATCATCAATCTTCTCTATTATAGAAAGGACCTTAATGACCATCTGAGCTAATCCATTCCTTCCTGTCTAATCCTGTCCTCACCAATACACTGCTGAGATCCTTTTCTAATACATTTGTTAGTTAATTTGACTACAATTTTCTCAAGGATTGAGCATAGTTTTTACAATAATCCCTAGCACATTGATAGCACATAGAAATAGCTCAACAGATACTTATCAAATAAATAATAAACACATTTTAGAACAGAAAGCCAGTTGGTTCCTATGCTAGAGTTTATTTCGAAATATTTTCAAAAGTGCTTTCACCTATATGCTTCTATTTGATTCTCTCATCAAACCAACAGCAAAGTGTTAGTCACTCAGTTGTATCCAACTCTTTAGACCTCATGGTCTGTAGCCCACCAGGTTCCTCTGTCCATGGAATTCTCCAGGCAAGAATACTGGAGTGTATTGTCATTCCCTTCTCCAGGGGATCTTCCTGACCCAGGGATCTAACCCAGATCTCCTGCATTGCAGGCAGACCCTTTATCATCTGAGCCACCAGGGAAGCCCATCATACCAGCATAACAATGTAAATACTGTTATTCTCATATTAAAAATGAAAAATATGAGACAAAGAAGTACTTTACTTATCTAACACATACTTATTGATTGCCTATGTGCCAGGCACTGGCTCCTAAATTGAGTAAATTTTAAATAGCTCATAGTAATTTTATCTTTCCACTAAACCATGATGTGTCCTTCTTTATCCTCTACAGAATCACTTATTTTCTCTAGGCATTGAAATAATTTGAAAACTTCTCATGGGAAGGATGGGGCCTTATTCATCACTGTAGCCCCTGGCCCCAATATAATTCTTCACACATAAAATGTGTTAAAAAATATATGTGTTGAAAGATTGCTTACAAGGAAGGCTTTTTTAATTAATTAATTTATTTATTTGGTTAGCTTTTTAAATTTACATTCTCTTACAAGGTCACAGAAAAAAATTATCTGTCAGTGATGGTTCAATAAATTCCTACTTTAACAAATGGGAATGGAAGACTACTGGGAAGTCCCTTTGCCCTATCATCCTGAAATTAAAATTTAATTAGAAGATTTAATATAATCAACATATCTAATAATACAAAAATAATTTAAAAGAACCTGCACCCTAATAACCTTAATTATTAACCCTAATAATTTAAAAGAATTCACAAATGTTCTTTATTATCACCCAAGACAGTATGTACTTCTAATCAAGGAGGTATGTAAATGAGCATTCTAGTTCCATTTTTTTGAACTTCACAAAGCATCTTCTCTTCCTGGGCCTCAAATTTCCTATCTACAAAATAAAGTTGGATGAGGATGATTTCTAAGGGTTTTTCCAGCTCTGACAACCTATCATGCTATGAATCTATGGATTTTTTGTATCATCATTAAATAATATATTTCATGAATAGTAAAGCTTTAGTATATAAAGTCACTTAAATAAAACTTTGAAATGCTGAACATGATTTATTTTAGAAGAAATTCATTTTAAAATAACAAAATTCTATAGACGTTGAAGTTTTCCTGACATTGCTTTTGTTCTGAACCTAGAAAAATGATAACGTTATCATAAATACTTTAACTCCATCAAGGCAAAGGTCTGATAAATTATTAAAGAAGGTAAAAAGAAAAATGGAATAAATCCCCTTAGGAGAATAATAAAGCTAGAAATTCAGGGTGTTCGTAAAGTTGAAATAGTTAAAATATAACAGTTCTTTTCTTACTGGATCTGGTCTTAGTTTGTGTTTTCTCTCAAATTCTGAGCAACAGCATAAAGGCTTATCTTTTAAAAAATATAAAATGGACTTGTCCCACTTTGTTACTACCTGGCAACTATAGCAAGCATTCTGTGAGGAAAAAATGCTGTTTAAAGACTCAGATCAATTAGAATCATTCTATTTAGATTTCTCTGCTCTCCCTTTTAAAATTATGCCTTGTCTGCTCAATCCTTGAACAACTGGGATACTTTGCACTCTAAATCCCTTTGCTGGGCCTATTCTTGCCTCCTCCCACTGGGAGACCACCAACATTTGAACATGATCACTGCAAGAAGGTTTGAGCTATCAAGATAAAGATCATTTTGGCAGAGAACAGGAGGCAGATATTCCAGTTTGCTTTTCTCTGTTCTATTAGGAAAAGGGTGCCTTTCTTAACATCTGGAAAAGCCCTGAGATCCCCCCACCCACTCCATGCCCCACTGTCCCTATTAGGCAACTCCCTGGGAAAGCCTCGGGAAATTCCTCACTTACCTATCTTTGCCAGAGAGGCTAACATAATCCAGAGTGTGATCTCAAAAGGAGTCTGCACATGCTGGTAATCCAGGGAGAAGAGGAGTGTGTGAGCAGATGCCACCGAGACATTATCCTGAATTCTTTTGGATCCCCAGCTGCCATTTTCTGCCCTCAGGTTCCAGTAGTGCAGCATGCTATTCCCAGAGGTTCCCAGAAGCTGGGAGCAGATCTGACCCAGCAGCAGAGGCAACAGGAGGCCCAGCCTGTGAGCCATCACCAGCTCTGCCAGCTGTGCTTGCTTAAGTATTTAATCTCCTTTCCAGCTGCAGCTGCTGACAAATGCGGTTTGCTGTCCTTGACCCTTAGTCTTTCTGGCTAGTATTTAATGATCAATGAAAATTTCAGCAGCTCCGTGGAGTCCCAGAAGAGAAATGCTGGGCTGTGATGCCCTGGAATGAAATTAGAACCTGAGCTAGCAAAGGGAGGAAACAGGAACAAATTCATTGATTGACATAGAAAAGGATCTTACCCCCAGTCCTAAATTCCAGGGGAAGAAAACTGCTGGAACTGTATTCTGTCCACTTAGGAATCTATTTTCTTACTATAAGATAACTCCAATTCATAAAGGATATGGAAAACTATTCAAGAAGAATTTCCAAATCTCCAAAGACTATCAAGGACTGTATATATGAGAATCCTAACTAGGATGTCAAATTCCAGCTGCCCCTTGGGTAAATCGGTAAACATTAGACCTCCTTGTTTCCACAGAGAGAGGTGAAGGGGTTGAAAAAATTAAATAATCTACTCCTAAAAATTCCAGGAGAAAAACCTTTTCTTTAGTGTGAATAAGGGACCTAGTATTTAAGAGCAGGATAGTTCAGTTCAGTTCAGTTGCTCGGTCGTGTCTGACTCTTTGCAACCCCATAAATCTCAGCACGCCATGCCTCCCTGTCCATCAACAACTCCCGGAGTTTACCCAAACTCATGTCCATCCAGTCGATGATGCCATCCAGCCATCTCATCCTCTGTCGTCCCCTTCTCCTCCTGCCCCCAATCCCTCTCAGCATCAGAGTCTTTTCCAGTGAGTCAACTCTTCGCATGAGGTGGCCAAAGTACTGGAGTTTCAGCTTTAGCATCAGTCCTTCCAAAGAACACCCAGGACTGATCTCCTTTAGAATGGACTGATTGGATGTCCTTGCAGTCCAAGGGACTTTCAAGAGTCTTCTCCAACACCAAGTTCTTCGGTGCTCAGCTTTCTTCACAGTCCAACTCTCACATCCATAAATGACCACTGGAAAAACCATAGCCTTGGCTAGACGGACCTTTGTTGGCACAGTAATGCCTCTGTTTTGAATATGCTATCTAGGTTGGTCATAACTTTATTTCCAAGGAGTAAGCGTCCTTTAATTTAATGGCTGCAATCACCATCTGCACTGATTTTGGAGCCCCAAAAAATACAGTCTGACACTGTTTCCACTGTTTCCCCATCTATTTCCCATGAAGTGATGGGACCAGAGGCCATGATCTTCGTTTTCTGAATATTGAGCTTTAAGCCAACTTTTTCACTCTCCTCTTTCACTTTCATCAAGAGGCTTTTTAGTTCCTCTTCACTTTCTGCCATAAGGGTGGTGTCATCTGTATATCTGAGGTTATTGAGATTTCTCCTGGCAATCTTGATTCCAGCTTGTGCTTCTTCCAGCCCAGCGTTTCTCATGATGTACCCTGCATATCAGTTAAATAAGCAGGGTGACAATATCCAGCCTTGACGTACTCCTTTTCCTATTTGGAACCAGTCTGTTGTTCCATGTCCAGTTCTAACTGTTGCTTCCTGACCTGCATATAGGTTTCTCAAGAGGCAGGTCAGGTGGTCTGGTATTCCCATCTCTTTCAGAATGTTCCACAGTTTATTGTGATCCACACAGTCAAAGGCTTTGGCATAGTCAATAAAGCAGAAATAGGTGTTTTTCTGGAATAAAGATATGCAATTAAAAAAATTCATGGAGGATGTTGATGAGTCTATTTTAAAGTGATGTACATTTTGAGCATAATGGCAAATATAGATATTTATGATACCAAATAAAAGTGTTTTTCTTTTTGTGTGTGTGTGTGCACAGAATACAGCAAAATTATATAGTAAAAGTGGGAAAATGATTTAATAGTAAATTCTTGTTTTAATAATAGTCACACTTGCCTTTCTGATAGAAAGCAAAAACTACATATAAATATGCATGCATAGAAAAAGAGGAAGCAAGGAAGGGAAAAAAGAAAGAAGAAATGAAGGCTGAGATAAGTAAGTAAATATTTCACAAAACAGGATGTGGGACTGCTACCATTGTTAACTATTCACGGAGAACACAGGTAATTAAAATATGGGAGCCCGAGGGTATTAGTTAAATCAATGACCCATTTTTCCTTTGTTGCCTAACACCATCTAACCTAACAACTAATGATAAATCAGTGACCCATTTTTCAACAAAAAAGGAATACTTTGAAGACACAGTCTCACCAATATATATGCTTTTAATATGTCAATGAGCAGTCGTCTTAAAAATAAATCTTTTTTTTTTTTTTTTAAAGTGGGGCATAAACTAAAAATCTTGAAAACTTAAAATTTAATATCCTTGTAAAGTTTTCCATCTGCAATTTTATTTATCATCATTCTATACACAGCATTTAGCTATTTACTTTATTTTCAGATCAAAGATTGCAAATTTGCACTAACCATTACAGGTGTCTCAGTGGTTAAGGATCCACCTGTCAGTGCAAGAGACGCAGAAACATGGGTTTGATCCCTGGGTAAGGAAGATCTCCTGGAGTAAGAAATTGCTACCTGCTGCAGTATTCTTTCCTGGAGAATTCCAGGGACAGAGGAGTCTGGCAGACTATATACAGTCCATGAGATCACACAGAGTCAGATATGACTGAGCACACACTCACACACTATTCTTAGTAATTATTTTCAGGTTTCCACTAGACCAAGTTCTGGAGTAATCTTATGGACATGAGTTTGAGCAAGCCCCAGGAGATGGTGAAGGACAGGGAAGCCTGGTGTGCTGGAGTCCATGGGGTCGTAAAAAGTTGGACACGACTGAGCAACTGAACAACAAAAACTTAATATTGGTGTCCCTCATTATCAAGTCTAGCCTTCTCATTATCAAGTCTATGCTATGCTAGGCTAAGTCACTTCAGTCATGTCCGACTCTGTGCGACCCCATAGACGGCAGCCCACCAGGCTCTGTCGTCCCTGGGATTCTCCAGGCAAGAATACTGGAGTGGGTTGCCATTTCCTTCTCCAGTGCATGAAAAGAGAAAAGTGAAAGTGAAGTCGCTCAGTCGTGTCGGAGTCTTAGCGACCCCATGGACTGCAGCCTACCAGTCTCCTCCGTCCATGGGATTTTCCAGGCAAGAGTACTGGAGTGGGGTGCCATTGCCTTCTCCCTCATTATCAAGTCTAGCCTTTTTTAAAAGAGATACATAATGAGATTTTAGAATCAATGAAAGATTATTCCCAGAAAAGCACCTCTCCATTCTTTTCTCTTTTTATTGAAGTATAATTTATATTTAATAAAATGCATAGTTCTTAAATGTTCAGCTTCATGTTTTGGCAATTTACATACACCTTTATAACTACCACTCAAGGAAGATATTGGACCTTTGTCTCATGCTACTTCTTAGCTTATCCTCACCTTAACACACAGACAAGCACCATTCTTTTCTCAATATAGATTTAGTTCAGTTCAGTTGCTCAATCGTGTCCGACTCTTTGCGACCCCATGAATCGCAGCACGCCAGGCCTCCCTGTCCATCAACAACTACCAGAGTTCACCCAGACTCACGTCCATCAACTCAGTGATGTCATCCAGCTATCTCATCCTCTGTCGTCCCCTTCTCCTCCTGCCCCCAATCCCTCTCAGCATCAGAGTCTTTTCCAGTGAGTCAACTCTTCGCATGAGGTGGCCAAAGTACTGGAGCTTGAACTTTAGCATCATTCCTTCCAAAGAAATCCCAGGGCTGATCTCCTTCAGAATGGACTGGTTGGATCTCCTTGCAGTCCAAGGGACTCTCAAGAGTCTTCTCCAACATCACAGTTCAAAAGCATCAATTCTTTGGCACTCAGCCTTCTTCAGAGTCCAACTCTCACATCCATAAATGACCACAGGAAAAACCATAGACTTGACTAGACGAACCTTTGTTGGCAAAGTAATGTCTCTGCCTTTGAATGTGCTATCTAGGTTGGTCATAACTTTCCTTCCAAGGAGTAAGCGTCTTTTAATTTCATGGCTACGGTCAATATCTGCAGCGATTTTGGAGCCCAAAAAAATGAAGTCTCACACTGTTTCCACTGTTTCACCATCTATTTTCCATGAAGTGATGGGACCAGATGCGATGATCTTCATTTTCTGAATGTTGAGCTTTAAGCCAACTTTTTCACTCTCCACTTTCACTTTCATCAACAGGTTTTTAGTTCCTCTTCACTTTCTGCCATAAGGGTGGTGTCATCTGCATATCTGAGCTTATTGAGATTTCTCCTGGCAATCTTGATTCCAGCTTGTGTTTCTTGCAGCCCAGCGTTTCTCATGATGTACTCTGCATATAAGTTAAATAAACAGGGTGACAATATCCAGCCTTGACGTACTCCTTTTCCTATTTGGAACCAGTCTGTTGTTCCATGTCCAGTTCTAACTGTTGCTTGCTGACCTGCCTATAGGTTTCTCAAGAGGCAGGTCAGGTGGTCTGGTATTCCCATCTCTTTCAGAATGTTCCACAGTTTATTGTGATCCACACAGTCAAAGGCTTTGGCATAGTCAATAAAGCAGAAATAGGTGTTTTTATTACTTTTTGTCTATTCTTGAACTGTATATGAATTAAATCATACAGTATGTACTGTCTTGTGTCTGGCTTCTTTCAATCAGCATGGTAATTAGTCATGTTGTTATACACATCAGTAGTTTAGTACTTTTTAATGCCAAGTGATGTTTCACTGTAAAATACATCACAATTCATCTATTCTTATGTTGATGGACATTTGGGTTGTTACTAGTTTTGGTTATTGTGGAAAAGGCTGCTATGAATATTGTTGAACAAGTTTTGGTTGATGCATGGTTTTATGTTTTGTTTTGTTTTGTTTTTAATTTTTGGGGGGATAATTGTCCATGCATGTATTTGATAGATATTCCCTTCCTTTTAAAAACTAAAAGACAAATATTTAATTCTGTAGTCCATTGTTACTAAGACTTATATAGTATAAATCTATAAAGAAGGTAATTGTTAACTTAAATTTGTGGCATAGGATAAATCATTGAACTCAGAGGATTTGGTAAATATACAAGATCAACAAACTATGAATTAGGAGACTGGAGTCTAGTCTCATCTTTAGATCCTAGTTGACCTTAGTTAGCTTACTTAACCTTTGTGAAGTTCTATTTACTCCTTTTCAAAAATAATGTTAAGTGTTCAAAATCATTTGTGTCTTGTATGTACTTTTTATACTATGTGGGTATAGAACTTCATGCTGTAGACATGAGGAATAACACTAATTTCTTGCAATCAAGAAACTTATGATTTAAAGGGGAAAATAAGCACATAAACAACTAAGCTCATTAGAATAAAATAAGTGAGGTTCATTCAACAATACATATACAACCAATAGCTGTCTATTTAGTGTCCATTATGTGTTTGATGCTAGGTACTAGGCATATGATGCTAAATACTTGCAATATAGGTTTGGCCTTTGTGCTGCAGACTAATGAGAGATACAAATTAAAAATGCAATCCTAATGCAATACAATTAGATACTGGGGGAGTACAAAACACATGAGAGCACAGAATCAAGGTTCTTAATCCAGACTAAAAGAAGAAAGAATACTGAGACAATGTCCTGGGGAAAAAATCTTAACTGAGACTCAAAGGAGGAAAAGTTGGAGATAGCTAAAAAAAAAAAAAAAAAAAAAAAAAAAATCCTAAGATTCACTGGCAAAGCAAAATAGAGACATAAGCAACCAGAGAAATATCATGGCAAATTCCAGGAAAGAAAAAAAAAAAAAAAGGTGAATGCATCTTAAATAAGAGGTACTGTGGAATGAAAATATCTCCTGCCATATTAATAAATAAGAAATGTCACAGCCATCAGCAATTTCCAGCCTCCAAATGTGAATGAGGTTCCCCAAACTGCTATCCAGGTGATGCTGCCACCCCCTGACAGTGATTGCTGAGGAGCTGGGTGAATGAAAGAGGTGAACAAGGAAACAGGACTGGCCCCAGGTAGCTGAAGTGCATAGGAAAGGAATGAATTTGATGAGCCCAGAGGCTTACATTTCCCCATACATAGCATGCTAAATTCCTTGATACCTGATCTTTGATGCTCAGACTACCTACTCCTTTTGTTGGAAACTTGTATATAGTCTGACTTCCCCCCTGCCTCCTTGGAGCAGTTTCCTCAGAGCTACTGAGATGCTGTCTTCAGGCTCAGAGTCCTAAATATTGCCATCAAATAAAATAACTTTCTATTTTCAGGTTGTGACTATAATTTTTTGGTTGACAGTATGAATAAAGACTGGAGAAGGGCATGACAACCCATTCAAGTATTCTTGCCTGGAAAATTCCATGGACAGAAGAGCCTGATGTGCCATAGGTTCTCTTAGAGTTGGACATGATTGATGCCACTTAGCACAGCACATAAATAAAGACATTGAGACCTATTGAGAAATGGCAACAACCTGAAATAGACATGACAATGAAAACATAAAGTTGACAGATTAGAAAGGTTAACAACAATAAGAAGCTACTACTACCCCTAGGCTGAAGAGACAAAGAGAGAAGATGGAAACTTACCACTGTGGCCAGAATGATCTGACAGAAGCTAAAACATTAGCAGTCATGTTCACTTGTTGCAGAAACCAGTATTCAAGAAACCAACCACCACACTCGGAGAGTTGGAGAACTCAGGTTTTTTTACACCAGGGGGCCCAGAGGAGTTAACACTCCAAGCTCTGAGCCCCAAATACAGGGGCTACAGAGTTTTTATATATGGACAGGCATGATTAAGCAGGTTTTCAGGGGCTGGACGATTGCAAACAGCAGGACAACGGTGAGTGAGATAAGCTCCAGTTCCTAGTATTATGAGTCCCCACTTTCCGAAACTACGTGACCTATGTGATCCAGACTTTGCAAGGAGCAAGCTAACTTACAGAGGCAGAAGGAGCAGGAGGTTATGTAAAATTTTAACTTTTCCTCTTCACACTAAAAGCTAGAGTCATGAACAACTGCTATCAGAGACCTCCCCAAGGAAAATAAAGAGAGAGGAATACTCTGTACCTTCTTTTCTCTCTCTTCAAACACCCATCAGAACCTACAATTAATATGAGTCCACCAGGAAGCCTGCACACACAGGAGTCTCAGAAACACAAACAAGAGGAGTCTTCCCACTGAAAACAATGTCAAGGAATGAACCTGAGATAATACAGGTCCAATTCTGACATACAGTTCTAACTCAGTTCAGTTGCTCAGTCATGTTCTGCTCTTTGCTAGCCCCATGGACTGCAGCAAGCCAGGCTTCCCTGTCTACCACCAATACCCAGAGCTTGCTCAAACTCACGTCCATCGAGTCAGTGATGCCATCCAACCATTTCATCCTCTGTCGTCCCCTTCTCCTCCTGCCCTCAATATTTCCCAGCATCAGGGTCTTTTTCCGTGAGCCAGTTCATCATATCAAGTGGCCAAAGTATTGGAGTTTCAGCTTCAGCATCAGCCCTTCCAATGAATTTTCAGGACTGATTTCCTTTATGATCAACTGGTTTGATCTCCTTGCAGTCTAATGGACTCTCAAGAGTCGTCTCCAACACCAAAGTTCAAAAGCATCAATTATTTGGCACTCAGCTTTCTTTATAGTCCAACTCTCACATCCATACAAGACCACTAGAAAAATCATAGCTTTGACTAGATGGACCTTTATTGGCAAAGTAACGTCTCTGCTTTTTAATATGCTATCTAGATTGGTCATAGCTTTTCTTCCAAGGAACAAGCGTCTTTTAATTTCATGGCTGCAGTCACCATCTGCAGTGATTTGGAGCCCAAGAAAATAAAGTCAGTCACTCTTTCCACTGTTTCCCCATGTATTTGTTATGAAGTGATGGGACTGGATGCTATAATCTTAATTTTTGAGGTTGAGTTTTAAGCCAGCTTTTTCACTCTCCTCTTTCACTTTCATCAAGAGTTTCCTCTTCACTTTGCCATAGGGTGGTTTCAACTGCATATCTGAAGTTATTGATATTTGTCCTGGCAATCTTGATTCCAGCTTGTGCTTCATCCAGCCCAGCATTTCGCATGATGTTCTCTGCATATGAGTTAAATAAGCACAGTGACAATATACAGCCTTGATATATTCCTTTCCCAATTTGGAACCAGTTCTAACTACCATCAACTAATATTATCCCAGATGCATAAGAAAAAAAGAAAAAAAAAAAAGGAGAAACAAGAAGAGAACATCCAAAAAAGAGAGAACACACAAGTAAGTAGTAAAAGCTTTCAATGTCTTCACTTCTTTGAATAGGAGACGCCTGAGTATACCTACGTGCTAAGTCACTTCAGTCGTGTCCAATTCTTTGCGACCCTATAGACCATAACCAACCAGGCTCCTCTGTCCATGGGATTCTCCAGGCAAGAATACTGGAGAGGGTTTCCATTTCCTCCTCCAGGGGATCTTCCTGACCCAGGGATCAAACCCAAGTCTTTTAAGTCTCCTGCATTGGGTGGTGGGTTCTTTACTACTAGTACCACCTGGGAAGCCTGAGTACCCACACAAAGACTGAAATATTTATTTTTGCACACAGTTAGTTAAGAATATGACACATCCCACCAAAATATGTGGCTCGGCACAGCAGTGATTTGCAAACAAGGGAGTGGATATGGACATAATTAGGTATTTCAGAGGTTATGTGAAGTTTTGGACAGAAAAGAAGTCAGTTATGACTGACTGTTGGAAATTGTTCCTTTGATTTGTTTTTCATTGTTTTTGTTATTATAATCATTCAAAACGGCATGCTTCAAAGGACCCTGCCCCTCTGCCTGAGTATAAACTAAACTGCCTTTGTTCAGCTCATAGAGAGATAATCTGACCCTACCCACCTGTGAATAGAAGAGATTAACACACTCATTCCAAAGACTGGTCATTCCTTTGGAGATGTTTTGCAAGACTGAAGACCCTTTCACTTTACTTCCCCACTGCCTCTCCCTCTCGATTCTGCCTTTTGACAGAATGTTTCTTTCACTCGTTGTTTCTTTCACTCTGACTCTACAAAAGAACGTGGCATCCAAACCCCAACAAATGGTTATTTTGAGGTTACAGTAATAGTTTGGCTTAGCCAGCCAGGAGCCTTGCTGCTCGTGGCTCGCCAGCCCTAATCAAGGAATACTGGGGTACAAACCTAGCAGCTGCCAAGACCATTTGTCCTGAGGTTCTTTCCTTCAAAATTAACTGAAGCAGCACTGGCTGACCCAGGGCTCACCAGTTGAGACAAGGAACTGACACACTTCTATGAGTTGACAGCCTCGATTTCATTTGTAAGGTAAGTCTACCCGATTCGATAGCCAGTCCAGACTATTCACTTGTTTTATGAGACATTTGGTGTTATGAGCTGACAGGTTCAATTTTGGAGGGTAAGTCACTCCATTGTGCACACCCCCAATTTTGGCTTTTCTTTTCAGAGAAATTTGATTAGGGTACCCTGTTGAGGAGGGGAAGTGTTGCTGAACCCTCCCATGAACCAGTTCATTGGGTAACTAGTTCTTGTGGGGCAAGCCCACCTTTGTCGGAATTAGCTCATTTGTAGGATAAATTCATTTACCTGATTTGGGAACTGATTCAGTTGGAATTGGTTTATTGGGAAGCTACTTCTTGTGGGGGTGGATAGTCTAGTTGGAATTAGTTCATTTGTTTTGTAGGGTAAATTTATTTACCTGATTTGAGAATTGATTTGTCTCTCCATTTATGCTGGAATTTGTGCTGCCTGTGTTAGAATTTCACTACGTCTTTTCTTTTGTGTTTTGGTGTTATCAAACTTGTAATGGGAAATATTTCATCTATCCCAGAGGAAAAAACTTTGGGGCACATACTAGATCATAAGAGCAGGGGGGCGGTCCTAAGATGGTGGAGAAATAGGATGGGGAGATGAATTTATCTCCCACAAATACATCAAAAGATCATTTGAAAGCTGAGCAACTTTCACAAAACAACTTCTGAACACTGGTGGAGGACACCAGGCACCCAGAAATGCAGCCCATTCTCTTCTAAAGGAGGTAGGACAAAATATAAAAGACAAAAAGAGACACAAAATAATTAGGGATGGAGACCCATCCTGGGGAGGGAGTCATGAAGGAGGAGAAGTTTCCAAACACCAGGAAACCCTCTCACCAGGGAGGTCTGTGGGAAGTTTTAGAATCTCAGAGGGCAACACAACCAGGAAAACACACACACACACACACACACACAATACATGTCTAACTGCAACTCCCAGTGGACAAGTAGCCCAGACACTTGGGGCCACCGCCAGAGAGGGGGGCCAAACAGGGAGGGAGGTTCAGGTTGCATGCTTAGGGTAAGGACCCAACCCGAATGCCCTGAGGAAAATCTGAGGGAACTAACATGAGATAGCAACCCAAACTGTGGGATAGCCAGAGGAAAAAAAAAGAGAGAGAGAGAGAGAGAGAACTTTCCCGCAAAAAGCTCTAACCTAAGGCACAGCCTGACCCTCTCACAGAACAAAGGGTTGAGCGAATACCAAAAGAGAGCTAGCTGGCTCCTGACTGGCCACTGCCCCTGCCAGAGGCAGAGAGAGAGGCATGCGTGCAACAGCCAGAGCCAGAAGGCAAGGGCAATCTCGGCCCCAGAGAGGGCATCTTCCACCAAACTGTGAGCAAGTTCCCGGTTGCTAACCGAGTCTTCCTAGGATCCTGGATGGTTGACATCTGCCAGGAGGATCACAGCCTGAGATCACCTCCCCAGAGGAGACACACCAGAGATGGTGCTCTCACGGTACACCTGGGAAACCGAGCAACTGGACTGGGGAGGGAATTAAGAGGCAGAGCACACCTGGGACAGTGCACTCGACAAGCCCTTAATTGCCTGAGCTGCTTGGACCTGGGAAGGGCACAAAACGCAAGCCCAACCGAGTCTGTGCTTTTGTGGAATAACCAAGAACCGGAACTGGAGCAGCTTAGACCTGGGAAGTGCACTAAATGCAGGTCGTGCTTTGGACAGTTGGACAGTACCCCTCCTGAGCAACCTGGAGCCTGAGCAGTGTAGACTGGGAAAGCACATGCTGCCATAAGCTGGGGCAAACCCAGTGTGCTCAGTACACTGTGAGCACTCCCCACACTCACCAGTGATATTTGTTTACAGTGTTCCTCCCTTCCCACAACACAACTGAACAAGTGAGCCTAAATAAGTGACCACCTTCGTCCCCTTCTGTCAGGATGGAAATTAGGCATTGAAGAAACTCACAAACACAGGAAGCCAAAATAAACAAAGAAGAAGGAACCGCTCTGGAATTGAAAGGTGCAACATATTAAAACCCTACAGTTTACATTGACTAAGCATTCGAAGAGACCTATAGACCTTGAGAAGAAGTATAAGCTGGAACAAGGAATTTCCTGAAACTGAACTGACCCCACACTGCCCACAACAGCTCCAGAAAAATACCTAAATATATTTTCACTATTATCATTTTTATTCTTTTTAATTTTAAGTTATTTATTACTCCTTTAATTTTCATTTTTATAACCTACTATTACCTTGCAATAAAGAGGCCCTATTTTTAATGCAAATATCATATATATATATATATATATATAATATTTTTGTGATTGATTTTGTTTGTATTTTTAATATTGTATTTTTGAGAGTTTAAGCTCTAGATTTTAAATCTTTGTTTTTTGGTATTTGTTATCAATTTTGTACCTTTAAGAATCTAATCTTCAGTATCCATTTTTACTTATGGGTGTGATTTCTGGCTTGATTGCTCTCTCCCCTTTTGACTCTCCCTTTTCTCTCCCAGGTCACCTCTGTCTCTTCCCTTACCCTCCCTTTTCTACTTAACTCTATGAATCTCTCTCTGTGTTCCAGGCTCTGGAGAACACTTAGGGAATTGATTACTGGCTAGATTTGTCTCTCCTCTATTGACTCCCCCTCTTCTCTTCCTGGCCACTTCTATTTCCTTCCTCCCTCTGCTCTTCTCTAAGTAACTCCATGAACCTAACTGTGTGTTCGAGACTGTGGTGAGCACATAGGGAATTGATTACTGGCTACGCTGCTCTCTCGGCTTTTCAATCCCCCTCTTCTCCTCCTGGTCACCTCTATTTCCCTTCCCCCTGTTCTCTTCTCCATGGAAATCTGTGATCCTCTCTGGGTGTCCCTCGCTGTGGAGAAGCTTTTCACCATTAACCTCGATTTTTTACCAACTGTGCTGTATGGATGGAGAAGTCTTGAGGCTAATGTAAGAATAAGACTGAAAGCCAGAGACAGGAGGGTTAATCCAAAACTTAGAAACACCAGAAAACTCCTGAATCCTGAGAACATTAACTGACAAGAGCTCATTCAAAAGCCTGCAAACACTGAAACCAAGCTCCACCCAAGAACCAACAAGTTCCAGAGCAAGACATACCACTCTAATTCTCCAACAACACAGGAACACAGCCCTGAGGATTAAAATAAAGGCTTCCCAAAGTCACTCCAATGCCATAGAAAACTAATATTCACACTGGACACCTCATTGAAATCCAGAGAGAAGAGATCCAGCTTCATACACCACAACACAGACGTAAGCTTCCTTAACCAGGAAACCTTGAAAGCCACTAGTCCAACCTCACCCACAGGGAGCAACCTCTACAATAAAGAGGAACCACAAACTTCCAGCCTACAGAAAGGCCACCCCAAACACATCAATATAAGCAAAATGAAAAGGCAGAGAAATAGTTAGCAGGTTAAAGGAACATGAAAAAAAGAGAAGGGAAAAGCAAAGGAGAAAAGGAAAGATATAAACATCTGAATGCAGAGTTCCGAAGAATAGCAAGGAGAGATAAGAAAGCCTTCCTCAATGATCAGTGCAAAGAAATAGAGGAAAACAATAGAAAGGGAAAGACTAAAGATCCCTTCAAGAAAATTAGAGATACCAAGGGAACATTTCATGCAAAGATGCGCTCAATAAAGGACAGAAATTGTATGGATCTAACAGAAGCATAAGATATTAAGACGTGGTGAGAATACACAGAAAAACTGCACAAAAAAGATCTTCACGACCCAGATTATCATGATAGTGAGATCACTCACCTAGAGAGAGACAGCCTGGAATGTGAAGTCAAGTGGGCCTTAGGAAGCATCACTACAAACAAAGCTAGTGGAGGTGATGGAATTCCAGTTGAGCTATTTCAAATCCTGAAACATGATGCTGTGAAAGTGCTGCACTCAATATGCCAGCAAATTTGGAAGACTCAGCTGTGGCCACAGGACTGGAAAACGTCAGTTTTCATTCCAATCCCAAAGAGAGGCAATGCCAAATAATGCTCAAACCACAGCACAATTGCACTCATCTCACACACTAATAAAATAATGCTCAAAATTCTCCAAGCCAGGCTTCAGCAATACATGAACCATGAACTTCCAGATGTTCAAGCTGGTTTTAGAAAAGGCAGAGGAACCAGAGATCAAATTTCCAACATCCGCTGAATCATTGAAAAAGCAAGAGAGTTCCATAAAAATATCTATTTCTGCTTTATTGACTATGCCAAAGCCTTTGACTGTGTGGATCACAATAAACTGTGGAAAATTCTTCAAGAGATGGGAATACCAGACTACCTAACCTGCCTCTTGAGAAATCTGTATGCAGATCAGGAAGCAATAGTTAGAACTTGGAAATGGAACAATAAACTGGTTCCAAATAGGAAAAGGAGTATGTCAAGGCTGTATCTTGTCACCCTGCTTATTTAACTTACATGCAGAGTATTTCATGAGAAATCCTGGGCTGGATGAAGCACAAGCTTTAATCAAGATTGCTGGAAGAAATATCAATAATCTCAGATATGCAGATAACACCACCCTTATGGCAGAAAGTGAAAAAGAACTAAAGAGCCTCTTGATGAAAGTGAAAGAGGAGAGTGAAAAAGTTGGTTTAATTCAATATTCAGAAAACTAAGATCATGGCATCCAGTCCCATTACTTCATGGCAAATAGATGGGGAAACAGCAGAAATAGTGGCTGAGTTTACTTGTTGGGGGGGAGGGGTGGGCTCCAAAATCACTGCAGACACTGACTGCCGTCGTGAAATCAAAAGACACTTACCCCTTGAAATGAAAGTTATGACCAACCTAGATAGCATATTCAAAAGCAGAGACATTACTTTGCCAACAAATGTCCGTCTAGTCAAGGCTATGTTTTTTCCAGTAGTCATGTATGGATATGTGAGTTAGACTATAAGGAAAGCTGAGTGCCAAAGAATTGATGCTTTTGAACTGTGGTGTTGGAGAACACTCATGAGAGTCCCCTGGACTGCAAGGAGATCCAACCAGTCCATCATAAAGGAGATCAGTACTGAGTGTACGTTGGAAGGACTGACGTTGAAGCTGAAACTCCAATACTTTGGCCACCTGGTGCGAAGTGTTGACTCATTTGAAAAGACCCTGATGCTGGAAAAGATTGAAGGCAACAGAGAAGGGGATGACAGATGAAATGGTTGGATGGCATCACTGGCTCAATGGGTAAACTCTAGGAGTTGGAGTTGGACAAGAAGGCCTGGCATGCTGTGGGGCATGGGGTCAAAGAGTTGGACACAAATGAGCAGCTGAACTGAACTGAACTGAAAGGAACATGATAAATGCCCTCCAAACCAAACCAAAGAGGAGATACGCAGTCTACCTGGAAAACAATTCAGAATAATGATAGTAAAGATGATCAAAAATCTTGAAAACAAAATGGAGTGACAGATAGACTAGAGAAAAGGATTGAGAAGGTGCAAGAAATGTTTCACAAGGACCTAGAAGAAATAAAAAAGAGTCATTCAATAATGAATAATGTAATAACTGAGATCAAAAGCATTCTGCAGGTAACCAAGAGTAGAATAACTGAGGCAGAAGATAGGATACGTTAGGAGGAAGATGAATTGTGGAAATAAATGAAGCAGAGAGGAAAAAAGGAAAAATAATTAAAATAAATTAGGACAACCTCAGAGACCTCTGGGACATTGTTAAACACCCCAACATTGGAATCATAGGAGAGTCCCAGAAGAAGAAGAAAAAAGAAAGGGCATGGGAAAATACTTGAGGAGATAATAGTTGGAAAATTCCCTAAAATGGGCAAGGAAATACCCACCCAAGTTCAAGAAATGCAGAGTCCCAAACAGGATAAACCCAAGGCAAAACACCCCAAGACACAGAATAATCAAATTCACTAAGATCAAACACAAAGAGCAAATATTAAAAGCAGAAAGAGAAAAGCAACTAATAACACACAAGAGGATTCCAATAAGGATAACAGCTGATCTTTTAATAGAAGCTCTTCAGGCTAAAAGGGAATGGCAGGCTATATGTAAAGTGATGAAATTAAAAAAAAAAAAAAAAAAAAAAACTACAACCCAGATTACTATACCCAGCAAGGATCTCATTCAAATATGAAAGAGAAATGAAAACCTTTACATACAAGCAAAAGCTGAGAGAATTCAGCACCACCAAACCAGCTTTTTTTTTTTTTTTTTTTTCAAACCAGCTTTTCAACAAATGCTAAAGGGTCTTCTCTAGACAGGAAACTAAGGAAAAGGTTTATAAATTCAAACCCAAAACAACAAAGTAAATGGCAAGAAGATCATACTTGTCAATAATTACCTTAAATGTAAATTGTTTGAATGCCCCAACCAAAAGACAAAGCCTGGCTGAATAGATAAAAAAACAAAACCTCTATATATGCTCTCTACAAGATACCCACCTCAAACCAAGGGACACATACAGACTGAAAGTGAAAAGCTGGAAAAGGTATTTCATGAAAAAGGAGACCAAAAGAAACCAGGAGTGGCAATACTCGTATCAGAGAAAATAGACTTTGAAATAAAGGCCATGAAAAGAGACAAAGAAGGGCACTACATAATGATCAAAGGATAAATCCAAGAAGAATATATAATAATTATAAATATATATGCACCCAACATAGGAGCACCACAATATGTAAGGCAAATGCTAACAAGTATGAAAGGAGAAATTAACAGTAAAACAACAATAGTGAGAGACTTTAATGCCCCACTCACACCTATGGATAGGTCAACCAAACAGAAAATTAGCAAAGAAACACGAACTTTAAGAGATACAATGGGCCAGTCAGACATAATTGATATCTGTAGGACATTTCACCCCAAAACAATGAATTTCATCTTCTCCTAAAGTGCACAGAGAACATTCTCCAGGATAGATCATATCCTGGGCCATAAATCTAAAGTTGGTAAATTCAAAAAAATTGAAATAATTTCAAGCATCTTTTCTGATCATAATATGGTAAGATTAGATGTCAATTACATAAAAAAAAAACTATTAAAATACAAATATATGGAAACTAAACAACATGCTTCTGAATAATCAACAAATCATGGAAGAAATCAAAAAAGAAATGAAAATATGCATAGAAACAAATAAAAATGACAGCACAACAAGCCAAAACCTATGTGATTCAGCAAAAGCAGTGTTAAGGGGAAGGTTCATAGCAATACAAGCTTACATCTAGAAACAAGAGAAAACTTAAATAAATAACCTAACTTTACACCTAAAGCAAATAGAAAAAGAAGAAAAGAAGAGCCCCAGGATTAGTAGAAGGAAAGAAATAATAAAAATTAGAGCAGAAATAAATGAAAAAGAAACAAAGGAGACTATAGCAAAAATCAACGATACTAAAATCTGATTCTTTGAGAAGATAAATAAAAGAGACAAACATTAGCCAGACTCATGAAGAACAAAAGGGAGAAGAATCAAATCAACACAATTAGAAATGAAAAAGGAGAAATCACAACAGACAACACAGAAATACAAAGGTTCATAACAGACTACCATCAGAAACTATATGACAATAAAATAGATGACTGGGAAGAAATGGATGAATTATTAGAAAAGTATAACCTTCCAAGACTGAACCAGGAAGAAATAGAAAAGTTTAACAGACCCATCACAACCACAGAAATATATACTGTAATAAAAAACATCCAACAAACAAAAGCCAGGACCAGATGTCTTCACAGGTGAATTCTACCAAAAATTCAGAGAAGAGCTAACACCTATCATACCCAAATTCTTTCAGAAAATTTCAGTGAAAGGTAAACTGCCAAACTCATTCTATGAGGCCACCATCACCCTAATACCAAAACCAAAGATTCCACAAAAAAAGAAAACTACAGGCCCATATCACTGATGAACATAAATGTAAAAATCCTCAAAAAATTCTAGCAAACAGAATCCAAAAACGTATTAAAAAGATCATACATCATGACCAAGTGGGCTTTATCCCAGGGTTGCAAGGATTTTTCAGTATTCACAAATCAATCAATATGATAAACTACATTAACAAATTGAAATATAAAAAACATGTGATTATCTCAATAGATGCAGAGAAAGCCTTGACAAAATTCAACACCCATTTATGATAAAAACCCTCCAGAAAGCAGGCATAGAAGGAACATACCTAAACATAATAAAAGCCACACATGATAAATGCACAGCAAATATTATCTTCAATGGTGAAAAATTGAAAGCATTTTCCCTAAAGTCAGGAACAAAAAAAGGTGCCCACTCTCACCACTAGTATTCAACATAGTTTTGAAAATTTTAGCCACAGCAATCAGAGAAGAAAAAGAAATGAAAGCAATCCAGATGGGAAAAAAGAAGTAAAACTCACTGTTTACAGATGTCATAATCCTCTACATAGAACACCCTAAAGACACCACCAGAAAATTATTAGAGCTAATTAATGAATATAGTAAAGTTGTAGGTTATAAAATTAATACACAGAAATCCATTGCATTCCTATACACTAATAATGAGAAAAAAGAGTAATTAAGGAGCAATTTCATTCGCCATTGCAATGAAAAGAATAAAATACTTAGGAACAAATCTACCTAAAGAAAGAAAAGACCTATATATATAAAACTATAAAACACTGATGAAAGAACTCAAAGATGACACAATAGATGGAGAAATATACCATGTTTATTGATTGAAAGAATCAATATAGTGAAAATGAGTATGCTACTGAAGCAATCTATAGATTCAATGCAATCCCTATCAAGCTACCAATGATATTTTTCACAGAACTTGAACAATTAATTTCACAATTTGTATGGAAATACAAATGCCTCCTCTTCAAGAAGATTTATAAAAAGTACTTTCAGATATATACAAGTTTCTGACTTTTAAAACATAATATTGAACTGAGAAAAAAATTGAAGAATCCTAATGAGAAAACTGATGACTTCATAAAGCTGTTAACAAAAAGGATTAGTTACAGAGAACTGAGTAAACTGGTAAATATTTTATGGTTTCTATCTAAAAGGAATACTGGTTTAAATCTGTATTTTCCAGCTGTAAGAAAGACCTTCTCCTTCAATTAAATATGACTTTCAATGGTTTTGTAGATTGTACATTTTGGAACATTTATATATATATATATATATATATATATATATATATATTTTTTTTTTTTTTTTTTTCTCTACCTGGTTAATCCTGCCAGCAACATATGCTTCTCTCAAAGATTAAGCCATGCATAAGTATGCATGGCAGTACAACGAAACTGCAGATAGATCATTAAGTCAGCTTTGGCTCCTTTGGTCATTCATTTACTGCAACTGGATTACAACTAGTTATACTAGTCATTGTTTAAATTTGTTCTTTGTTTTCAAATTGTGCTCTGTATCCCCTTGCTGAACTGCATTACTTATATCCTGTTTAATTTATGAGATTGTTGTCTCTTGAAGTAACTGATGTGTAATTAGGCCTCCAACAAAACTTCTAAGATAAACACTTTAAGGAAATCACATTTGTAACATAAAATAATTGCAGTAGTGTGATTCTAGATATGAGAAAAAGAAACAGGGAAAATGTCTCCTGCATTGTAGTTAGAGTCCAGATAATTTTTAATTATTGATGGGGCCTGGTCTAAACCTTAACACCTGGAGTGGCCTATTAAGAATGTTTGCTTGAATGAGGATGAGCCCCTCAGTGCTGTGGGACAAAACTTGATCATATTTGAGAAATGCCTCCCAAATATTGGTCAAATGCATGACCAAGAGGGGAAGACCTGAGGAATGGAATCAGCAATTGCAGCCCTTCAACATGAGCCAGTGAACCCTGAGGAAGGGTAATGCCTGCCACCTGGAAGTCATTGGACTGCAGCCACCCTGAGGAAACTCTGAGAATGCAGCATTACAGGCCTCAGATGGCTGAGGTACATGCCAAGGACATAATTTTAATGAGCCCTGACTCTTGCATCTTCCCATACATAGAAAAGTGCTAAATTTCTTAACTTGAGATACTGACTCATGGATTTGAAGTTCAATATTTCTAAGTCTACAGGTGTAAAATAGACACTTACCAAAAGAGGAACAAAATGAAGACAAATCTCAACATTTGAAAAACTGGCAGTGATGGTGGAAACTCCCAGAAAGTTCCATCTGACTAAGCAGAACTGTCTTCACCCTTTGATCTACAAGATTGTGGAATGGACTTTGACAGTGAGGAATTGTTGCAGGGAAGAAGCCAGTTCTGACCCTGCTGCAGAGAAGAAGCCAATTCTGACTCCATGTTGGAAACTGTTTTTCTGACTTTTTTTGTTGTTGCTGTTGCTTTTGTTATTATAATCATACATAACGGTGTACTTCAAAAGAACCCTGCCCCTCTGCCTGACTGAATTAAAGTGCCTTTGTTTAGCTCATAGAGAGATAATTGAGGCTACCCACCTGTGAAAAGAAGAGATTAATACACTCATTTGAAAGACTGGCCATTCCTTTGGAGATGTTTTGCAAGACTGAAGACACTTTCTCTTTACTTCCTCATTGCCTATCCCTCTCTATTCTGCCTTTTGACTTTAATTCCTCATTGCTTCTTTCACTCTGACTCTACAAAGGAACATGGCATCCAGACCCCAACAAGATGGTTATTTTGAGGCACTAACCTGCCATCTTCTCGGTCAGCTGATTTTCCAAATAAAGTAGTATTCCTTGCTTCAACACCTTATTTCTCAGATTCATTGGCCTGTCATGCAATGAGCAGAGCAAGCTTGAACTCGGTAACAGTTTGAAGTGGTTCCCCAGCTTTGACACATGTTCTTACACACACACATCCACACACCTACACACTCAGAATCACTACACTTTTTTTTTTATTGATAGCATCCATCTTATCAAAGTGATCAGTATCAGAAAACCCCTGCCTGTACTTTTCAGAATCCTTTTGTTATACCAAGAGATAGTCCTGCATGGATAAATTACTCTTTCCTAAGAAAATAGGATGGAACAATTCATTACTTCCAGAAATAGAAAAGGAGAGGAAATTGATAAGCAGTCAGCTATAAGGGCATATCCCAGACATGGGAATGGACAGGCACTGGAATATTCCTAAAGCAATAGGCTTTCTCAAGAATTCACAAAGAGGAATAACCATGGAGAGTATATGTGAATTTGGGCACTTGACACATCATGAGAGCATTCAGTGCTCAATTACTAATACAATGGATCAGCCTGGTAAGATATATTTTCTTCTTCTCTCCTCCCCTTTAAACACCAATCATCTTGTATGAGCTAGAGGCAGCCAAGCCAGCTGATGTCAACTACAAATTGGCACTTACCAAGAGCAGTGCCCTGGTGGCTTAGATGGTAAAGCATCTGCCTACAGTGTGGGAGATCTGGGTTCTATCCCTGGGTCAGAAAGATACTCTGGAGAAGGAAATGGCAGCCCACTCCAGTACTGTTGCCTGGAAAACCCCATGGATGGAGGAGCCTGGTAAGCTACAGTCCGTGGGGTCGAAAAGAGTCGGACATGACTGAGCGACTTCACTTTAAGAGCATTGTCAATGACTGAACAACAAAGGAATTTGCCATCTGCCTCTACGGAGATTGAACCCCATGCTGCTATAGCTGTTGACTTTCAACTATCCTTGAGGGAGTTCAGGGTGGAGTGAGGCACTCTGTGCTCCAGGGAATCTGATGGGACAGGTCTTTAGATAGTTGGATGTTTTTAGGAACAGATTTTATGATCTCAATCCTTGCATTTCCTTTTATCTAGAGAAGCAATAAATCCCTTTATGGTGACATCAGATCCTCATGACTAACAAAAACCATTTTGTAAAATGAGTGCTCATAGTATTGAACTTCCCCTTCACCAAAACCTTACATATTGACTTTCCCCCAAGGCTGCTTTGGAGTGAAGGAGGAAATAGACAGAGCCAGACTTCATCTTAGTCCTGTTCATGCTGATCATGCTTGGCCACCTCTCCAATGGACTCTGAACACTGTGCTTAGTGCCTATGGAAACTACAATAGAAGGATAAGACCCCTCTGGACAGGGGAATCTTGAAGATCACATCCAGGTTACTCATCGCCTAAGAGAAAACATATTCTAATCACCCCTGCCTCCAGACAGGTCATAAATTCTTTCTGTATCTATTGGGATGTAACCACAGGCTTATTGATTATTAACTGTTCGAACACCTAACACATGAATTATGGGGGTATTGTGATTGTATTTACCCTTCCTTTGTTTTATGTAAGTATCAAGGAAATTGGGGTGGTGGGTTCGGACATGTACACATGGGGTATAAAAGATTTTCAAAAATGCTGGTTGGGGTCCTTGGCTAAGAGGAGACTCTGCCTTGGGCCCGCTGGTGTAATAAACTGCACTCCATTATCTGCATTGTCCTTCTGAGTGAGTTTGTTTCTTGGAACTCTTGGCTATAACATTTGTCGCATGGGCTGGGAAACTCCTCACTTTGAGGAGACAGGTTTCATTTGAGGCCACCCCGAGGCTTTGTGGCTTGAATCTCCTAGAAGGGGGAAGGCACCTCGCCCCACTGGAAGAATTAAGCCTTTCAACACCCGGTTTCTTCACTTTTGCAGGTAGTGAACTGCATCAAGGGAACTGAGCGCTCAGGTGAGGAGGAACCCACCCGGCAGGGTGGAAGAGGGGGCCTGATTACCCCCCTGGAAGGGACTAGAAGGGGCACGGAGCTGCAGGGGCCTGGAACAGGCAGACAGCAGTGATTGCTTGGTACACAGGTCGACGAGTGTGCTAGGGTTTAGGAAGGAAATTTGTGAAGGTCATTTAGGAGGTGTGTCCACACCATCTCAGGGAAAATTATTACCAGCAATCACCAGGGGATTTTTAGGATAGGAAACTGGTCCTTGTATGCTCATATTCTGCCCTCCCCCAGGAGGTGTCTGATCTGCTGTGAAATTCTTGCCCCTCTCGGCTTTGTTAGGCTAGAAGGAGGGGGATACATAAGTGAGTATGAATTGGCTTTTCTGGAGATGGACGTGAGATATTTAACCCATCTGTGTTTTCATCTGCAACTGATCAAGCCCACCAAAGCAGAATGGACTTTAAGGGACAAACAGTCTTGGACCACCTGGTGTTCTGGTTCAGCTGTGCTGACAGGCAGGTGAAGGCCCAGCGATCCCCCTTCTCCTTCTGGGATCTGGCAGGTAAGGCTCTTCTCAACCTAATTAGGAAGGAGGCAGAATGGCAATTTAAGTGTCATTGAGTGGAAATATCAGAAGTACATAGGGTACTGAGAACTTTGTAGACAGAACAAAAAGGAAAAGTAGAAGAAGGTCTGAGAAGGTAAGCAAAATGGAAGGAAGTGAATCTAAGGCAACTGTATTGGAGTGCATGATTAAAATTTTTAAGAAGGGATTAGGAGGAGAGTACGGGGTGAAGATGAAGCCTAACCAGCTCCACATACTCTGTGAGGTTGAATGGCCCCTTATGGGAGTAGGATGGCCACCAGAGAACACCATGAACTTAAAAATAGTGGAAGCAGTCTATTCAGTAGTCACAGGAGAGCCAAGACACCTGGATCAATATCCATATATTGACTCATGGCTAGGGTTAGCTCAAGACCCTCCTACTTGGACAAGGTTCTGTATCCAGAAGGGAAAGGGAAAAATATTAATGGCACAAAAATTGACTGATGATAAAAAAGGAAGTTCTACAGGATTTGGACGGAGACCACCTGACCCCTCCCCCATACTGGATAATGATGCACCTGCCTCCCAGTGCTCCTCCAGGACTGGAGGCCGCCTTAATACCCAATCCAGGGCCAGGTGAAGTCCTGCAGCAGCCGCTGCTCCTCCTCCAGCTCTCCCTGAGGTCGTAGAGCCACCACCTTGGCAGGCTCCGATCCCAATGACAGAAGCCTCTGGCCAACACTTCCAGGATCCAGCTCCAGCCGAACCGCCCAAGCTATACCCACCTCTACCGGTGAGTACTGACAAGAAGGAGAGGGAGATGTTGGAAGTAAGCAGAGACTGCACTCTGCCAGAGAGCCAGAGGGAATGAAAGAGAACAGACAAGAGATTTACAATGCTAGCTGCTGCTCTGGAAAAGTCTATCTTGGGCCCTCCGAAAAACTTCATCTGCCCCAGGGACAGAACAGTCCTTCAACTGGTCCCAGTAGAGGCCCCGGGCCCCGTTACAGCCAAACGGGTGTGCCTGGTGCCTTTTGGCCACTGGAAGAATGAATACCCTAAGGCATGGAAGGGAGGAAACTCCCGCAGTTGTGGGGCTTGCTGACTTGGAAATTAAATAGCACTGCCAGGGCTCAGAGATATCAGGTCCTGAGAGCCCATGGTAACTTTAAAAGTGGGGGACCAAAACATTGACTTCATGGTGGATACAGGAGCAGAACTGTTGGTAGTAACAAAACCTGTGGCACCACTGTCCAAAAAGACTACCGCTGTAACTGGGGCATCGGAAGAAGAGATGATTAAATCGTTTTGCCAGCGCAGAAAATGCCAGATGGCAGTGCACTAAGTGATTCATGAATTTCTTTACATTCCTGAGTGCCCAGTACCCCTGTTGAGAAGAGGCTTGCTCTCCAAACTAGGAGTACAAGTGACTTTCTCCCCTGAGGAGAGGCCCACTTTCCGGATGGACACTATGATTTATTTGCTCTCTCTCAATACCATCCCAAGATGAGTAGAGGTTGCATGAGCCTCCGAAGGAAGAACCGGGTGGGCTGAAAGAGCCTGAGAGAGAGCTAACTCAATTATTCCATGAGGTCTGGGTGGAAGACAAATCCGCTCCCCCAAGGCTGGCTAAACAGCAAGCCCCAGTGATAATAGAACTCAAACCAGGCACCATCCCGGTTAGAAAGCACCAGTACCTGCTACCAATAGAGGCCTGGGCTGGCATACTGCCCCACATCAATAGATTGAAACAAGAGGACATTCTAGTAGAGTGACGGTCAGCTTGGAATACGCCAATCCTGCCAGTCAAAAAGGAAGGAGGACAGGACTACAGGCCTGTACAGGATCTCTGGCTAGTCAACCAGGCTACTTGACTTTACACCCCACTTTTCCAAACCCCTATACCTTAATTAGCCTCCTCCGGCCAAGGACTAAAGTTTATACTCGCCTAGACCTCAAGGATGCCTTCTTCTGCATATGGCTCGCCCCAGTGTCGCAACCCATCTTTGCCTTTGAATGGGAAGATCTAGTCGAGGGCACCAAACAACAGCTCATCTGGACTCCCCCACAAGGGTTTAAGAACTCCCCAGCCATCTTTGGGGAAGCCTTGGCTTCTGACCTGAACTCATTCTATCTGGAAGAGTATGGATGTTGGCTCCTACAATATGAGGATGACCTGCTGCTGGCTGCCGAGACCAAGGAAAAATGCTGGAAAGGGACAAAAGCACTGCTCCAGCTACTGATGGAAGCAGGTTACCAGGTGTCAAAGAAGAAGACACAGATCTGCAAGGAGGAGGTAAGTTATCTGGGGTTTGTTTTAAAGAAGGACACAAGGTTCCAGACCCTAGTTGGGTCCTATATACTGATGGCACTAACCTTATAAAACAAGGACAATGGCTGTCAGGTTAGCCAAAGTGGAAGGGGCCATCAAGACTGAAAAGGGATGGTGGGAATTTCCAAGTGGCAAATTATTGGTACTGGAGGAGCTGGCACACAATCTGGTAAGCCAAACACACCAAGTAACCCACCTATGCCATGCTGCCTGCTCACAGGTTAATGCTGCCTCTCGGGTATTCAGACAAAAACCTCTGGGTATTTAGCTGAAAGACATGCTGCCCTTTGACATCTGGGAGTGGACTTCACTGAAATGAAACCTCTCCGACACTACTGTTACCTGCTGGTCATGGTGTGTACATTTTCGGGATGGGTAGAAGCTTTTACTACCTGGACTTAAAGAGTATCAGAAGTAGCCCAGTGCCCGCTTAGGGAAATAGTTCCCAGATTTGGACTGCCTACCAGCATTGGTTCAGACAATGCCCAGGCTTTTGTAGCTGATTTAGTACAACAAGTAAGCAAAACTTTAAACATCAAATGGAAATTGCTCACTGCATATAGGCCCAGAGTTCTGAGATGGTGGAATGAACCAACCGGACATTAAAGAGACTCTCCAAGTGGATCATAGAGACTGACTGTTCCTGGGTGGACTTGCTTCTGATGGCTCTGCTCAGACTCAGGATGACCCCACAGTCCCAAGGCTATTCTCCATATGAATGTGTATGGGAGGCCCCCTCTCATAATAAAATATGTGTCAACAAATTTGCCTCAGGTAAGGGGGGATAGGATTTCACAGCAGATGGAACTGGGTAAGGTAATAAATCGGGTAACTAAGTTTGTACAAGAAAGGGTGTCATTCCCCCTTGGGGAACAGATTCATGAGTTTACTCTTGGTGACCAAGTATGGGTCAAAGATTGGAAACATGATTTGCTAGCCCCTTGATGAAAGGGCCCTTATGTTATTCTAACTACCCCTACTGCAGTTAAAGTTGCAGGTATTGTCCCTTGGATCCATCATACGAGGGTGAAGAGAACATATCATGCAGACCCATAAAATGCTGAGTGGACTGCACAGAGGGACCCTGCTGATCCTCAAGAGACTAAGACCGTCTTTAAGAAGAAGGAAAAGAAGATCCTGGAAGAGCCCCTTCAGGATGAAGCCGCACAATCAACTCCTGCTGCTTGGCCTCATCAACGTGATTCCCCGCCGCCCCCCCCCCCCCCCCCCACGTATTTTCTTTTTTCTTTTTTTCTTTTATTTATTTATTTATTTTTTACTTTACAATATTGTATTGGCTTTGCCGTACATCAACATGAATCCATCACATGATTTTGAATTTAACTTCCTTTTCAACTCAGGACGTTTTCATCTCATGGGCACATTCCTACGCAGACTTCCACAACACTTCCAACTGCTGGATATGTAGGGCTATGCCTCTGTCAGTGATGGACGGACTTTCTTGGTGGGTGTCACCACTCTGCCAAGGAGATTTTAAAACACTCTGCTCTTTTCTGGGATGACAGAGACTTTCCTCTCTCTTGTCCATCATAACCTCTCCTTGCTTTCTTGGTGTAAGACCTACAATCAATAGATTCGAGTCATGGGGTTATATTTGATATAAATGCCAGTGTAACAAAAGCCTAACCTACAACAAGCCCCAGTAAATCTACCTTATTTACATGCTAGGTGGACAAGATCTGTGTTACAATGGTATGAGTATATTGCTGCCTTATTCGTACCATCTATAGGGACAACAGGTATCATGATTAAAGTAGAGGCCTTAACTAATTTCACAAAACAGGCCCTCCTAGATAGAACAAAAGCCATCCAAGCCTTAAATGAAGAGCAAATGCAAATGAGAAAAGCGGTAATTCATAATAGCATGGCTTTGGACATACTCACAGCTGCTCAAGGGGAGACCAGTGCTATAATTAAGGTTGAATGTTGTGTATACATTCCTGACTTATCTGGAAATGTATCAACTGCTTTAGATGACATGAAAAACCAGGTAAAAGCAATGTCAAATGAAAACATTCCTTTCTGGACCTCAGTCCTATCTTGGGTGAAGGGCAATTGGTGGAAAACTATATTTACCACTGTTATAGTTGCCTTGATAGTTCTGCTTTGTGGACCCTGAATTTTACAATGTGTTATGAACTTTGTAACCCAAAGGTTGATGCCATTCTCCCAAATTGGCGGTCAGAGAGCCAGGGTGCAATATATCCCTATGAATGATGCTCATAATATGAGTTAAGAGCATCAAGGGGGGGAATGAAGGAGGAAACAGACAGAGCTGGACTCCATCTTAGGCCAGTTCATGCTGATCATGCTCGGCCACCTCTCCAATGGACTCTGAACGCTGTACTTAGTGCCTATGGAAACTACAATAGAAGGATAAGACCCCTCTGGACAGGGGAATCTTGAAGATCACATCCAGGTTACTCATCGCCTAAGAGAAAACATACTCTAATCACCCCTGCCTCCAGACAGGTCATAAATTCTTTCTGTATCTATTGGGATGTAACCACAGGCTTATAGATTATTAACTGTTTGAACACCTAACACATGAATAATGGGGTTATTTTGATTGAACACCTAACACATGAATTATGGGGGTATTGTGATTGTATTTACCCTTCCTTTGTTTTATGTAAGTATCAAGGAAATTGGGGTGGTGGGTTCAGACACATACACATGGGGTATAAAAGATTTTTACAAATGCTGGTCGGGGTCTTTAGCTAAGAGGGGACTCTGCCTTGGGCCCACCAGAGTAATAAACTGCACTTCACTATCTGCATTGTCCTTCTGAGTGAGTTTGTTTCCCGGAATGCATGGCTATAACAGGAGCAGTCTCAGAGCTATCTGAGATGCTGCCTCCAGGGCTGCAGTCCTCATTTTGCTCCAGATAAAACTTGGGGCAAGTTGTACATCTTTTTTTTAGTCAACACAGGGACTAAAGGCATAAAAAGGATATTAAAGAAATAGGAAAGAATCCATCCACACATAACCTCCTCTCTATGATTACTTCTCACTGCAGGCTTCCAACCATGAGTCATATCCAACTATAAGCAGACTGAGAGATTAAAAATGCAGTAATAGACTAGATTTCTGTTTGTAATACTTAAAATTAGACTGTTGATCCCTGAAAGTGACCAGAAAAACAATGAGATATGCCCAAGATATAAACCATAAGCACAATATGAATGTTCTACAGAGCTCAGGTAAAGCTCAGGTTAGGGTTAGGCTTAGGATTTCATTATTTGTTAGTAATAATGAGCATACAATAGAAGAAAAATAGAGCAAAAAAGAAACCTCAGTCAATCTAACAAGGATTGTCAACAACAATTAAAAAAAAAATGGGAAAAACAACTCTAGAAACTGGCAAAAAGAAAAACACCAAATAAGATACAGAAATAGGTCTAAATATAATCATCATAATAGGCAATGTCAGTGAGGTAAATTCATTATTAAATGGCAGATGCTCTCAGATGAGGGTTGCTAAATCCAGCTATATTTTAACAAGAGATAAAACTCAAATGAAAGTTGCAAAAATTACGTAGAAAAAATATACATGCAAACAGATTTAAAAATGAAAAGATATGTGTATGTGAAAAGTCCCAGCCCAACTCAGTGGAGAGCTCTGGATGGATCAAAACTTCCACTACTGGTGTCATCCCACACTAAGTAGAAGTTACCAGGGCCTCGTGCTTCTGCCACCTCAGCTCAGTTATTCACTAGGGGCTGCCTGATCTCAACACTGAGCCCCAGCAGCTCACTAGCTATTTACGGCTGAGCTGCTAAATTCCTCCTGCACAATACCTGAGTGTGCATTTGGGGCCTGCAAGAGACCACGGAGAGGTACCCAGAGTAAAGTCACTGTCATCAGAACAAGGTGTTTGTGTCAGATTGAAGTCGAAGTCAGTGGAACAGAATAAAGAACAACAAACAACATCAGTACTGGACTAGACCATCGATACTGTCTCTTTTGTTGTCTTGCATATAGGGTCATCATTAGCACCTTACTAAATTTTATATATATATATATATATATATATATATATATATATATATATATGCATTAATATACTCTATTGGTGTATCTCTTTCTGACTTACTTCATTCTGTATAATAGGCTCCAGTTTCATCCACCTCAATAGAACTGATTCATATGTGCTCTTTTTAACAGCTGAGTAATATTCCATTGTGTATATGTACCACAGCTTTCTTATCCATCTGTCTGCCAATGGACATATAGGTTGTTTCCATGTCCTAGCTATTGTAAACAGTGCTGCAATGAACATTGGGGTACACGTGTCTCTTTCAATTCTGGTTTCCTCAGTGTGAACACCCAGCAGTAGGAATGCTGGGTCATATGGCACATCTATATCAAGTTTTTTAAAGAATCTTGACACTCTTCTCCATAGTGATTGTACTAGTGTGTGTAGATGTTTTGATAGCAACCACTCTGACCAGGGTGATATGGTACCTCACTGTGATTTTGATTTGCATTTCTCTGATAATGAGTGATGTTGAGCATCTTTTCATGTGTTTGTTAGCCAACAGTACATATTCTTTGGAGAAATGTCTGCTTAGTTCTTTGCCCCATTTTTTGATTGGGTCGTTTACTTTTTTTTTTTTTTTTTCCATATTGAGCTACATAAGCTCCTTGTATATTTTTGAGATTAACTCTTTGTTAGTTGTTTCATTTGCTATTATTTTCTCCCATTCCAAAGGCTGTATTTTCACCTTTCTTGTAGCTTCCTTCATTGTGCAAAAGCTTTTAAGTTTAATTAGGTCCCATTTGTTTATGTTTTTATTTCCAGTATTATGGGAGGAGGGTCATAGAGGATCTTGCTGTGATTTATGGCAGATAATGTTTTGCCTATGTTTTCCTCTAGGAGTTTTATAGTTTCTGGTCTTACATTTAGATCTGTAATTCATTTTGAGTTTATCTTTGTGTATGGTGTTAGAAAGTGTTCTAGTTTCATTCTTTTACAAGTGGTTGACCAGTTTTCCCAGCACCACTTGATAAAGAGACTTTCTTTTCTCTATTGTATATCCTCATCTCTTTTGACAAAGATAAGGTGTCCATAGGTGTGTGGATTTAACTTTGGGATTTCTATTTTGTTCCATTGATCTATATTTCTGTCTTTGTGCAAGTACAATACTATCTTAATGACTGTAGCTTTGTTGTATACTCTGAAGTTAGGCAGGTGGATTCTTCCAGTTTCATTCTTCTTAATGATTGCTTTGGCTATTTGAGTTTTTTTGTATTTCCATACAAATTGTGAAATTATTTGTTGTAGTTCTGTGAAAAATACCATTAGTAGCTTGGTAGGGATTGCATTGAACCTGTAGATTGCTTTGGGTAGTATACTTATTTTCACTATATTGATTATTCAGATCCGTGAACGTGGTATATTTCTCCATCTATTTGTGTCAACCTTGATTTATTTCATCAGTATTTTACAGTTTTCTATATATAGATCTTTTGTTTCTTTAGATGGATTTATTTCTAAGTATTTTATTCTATTCATCGCAATGGTGATTGGGATTGTTTCTTTAATTTCTCTTTCTGTTTTCTCATTGTTATTGTATAGAAATTCAAGGGATTTCTCTGTGTTAATTTTGTATCCTACAACTTTACTATATTCATTGATCAGCTCTAGTAATTTTCTGGTGGTGTCTTTAGCATTTTCTATGTAGAGGATCATGTTATCTGTAAATAGTGAAAGTTTTACTTCTTTTCCAATCTGGATTACATTTATTTCTTTTCCTTCTCTGATTGCTTTGTCTAAAACTTTCAAAATTATTTTGAATAATAGTGGTAAGAGTGGGAACCATTGTCTTGTTTCTGACTTTAAGGAAAATGATTTCAATTTTTCACCATTAAGAATGATGTTTGCTGTGGGTTTGTCATATATGGCTTTTATCATGTTGAGGTATGTTCCTTATATGACTACTTCCCTGAGAGTTTTGGTCATAAATTAGTGTTGAATTTTGTCAAAGGCTTTCTCGGCATCTATTGAAATAATCATATGGTTTTTATCTTTAAATTTGTTAATGTGGTGTATCACATTGATTTGTGAATACTTAATAATTCTTGCATCCATGGGATAAAGCCCATTGATCAGGATATATGATCTTTTTAATATGTTGTGGGATTCTGTTTGTTAGAAATTAGTTGAGGATTTTTATATCTATGTTCATCAGTGATGTGGGCCTGTGGTTTTCTTTCTTTGTGGCATCTTTGTCCGTTTTTTGTATTAGGGTGATGGTGGCCTCATAGAATAGATTTGGCAGTCTTCCTTCCTCTGTAATTTTCTGGAAGAGTTTGAGTAGGATAGGTGTTAACTCTTCTCTAAATTTTTGGTAGAATTCATCTGTGAAGACATCTGGTCCTGGGCTTTTGTTTGTTGGAAGAGTTTTGTTTACAGTTTCTATTTCCATGCTTGTGAGAGTCTGTTAAGTTTTTCTATTTATCCCTGGCTCAGTTATGGAAGGTTATATTTTTCTAAGAATTCATCCATTTCTTCCAAGTTGACCATTTCATTGACATATACTTGCAGATAGTAGTCTCTTATAATCCTTTGTATTTCTTTGTTGTCTGTTGTGATTTCCCCATTTTAATTTCTAATTTTGTTGATATGACTCTTCTCCCTTTTGTTCTTGATGAGTGTAGCTAATGGTTTGTCTAATTTATTTATCTTCTTGAGGAAACAGCTTTCAGCATTGTTGATTTTTGCTGTAGTCTTCTATGTTTCCTTTTCATTTATTTCTGCCATAATTTTTATTATTTCTTTCCTTCTACTAACCATGGGGCTCTTCATTTCTTCTTTAGCTAGTTGCTTTAGGTGTAAAGTTAGATTATTTATTTGCTTTTCCTCTTGTTTCTTGACATAAGCTTGTATGGCTATGAACCTGCCCCTTAGCACTGCATTTATTGAATCCCATAGGTTTTGGGTTGCTGTGTTTTCATTATCATTTGTTTCTATGCATATCACATTTTTATTTCCTTTTTGATTTTTTTCCATGATTTTCTGGTTATTCAGAAGCGTGTTGTTTAGCCTCCATATGTTTGTATTTTTAATAGCTTTATTCCTGTAGTTGACATCTTATCTTACAACATTGTGATCAGAAAAGATGCTTGAAATAATTTCATTTTTTGTTTAATTTACCAAGGTAGATTTATGGCCCAGGATGTGATCTATCCTTAAAAATGTTCTGTGTGCACTTGAGAAAATGGTGAAATCCATCATGTGGGGGTGAAATGTCCTATAGATATCATTTAGGGCCAACTGGTCCATTGAATCATTTAAAGTATGTGTTTCCTTGCTACTTTTCTGTTTGGTTGACCTATCCATATGTGTGAGTGGGGTATTAAAGTCTCCCACTATTATTATCATACTGTTAATTTCCCTTTTCATACTTGTTTGCCTCTGTCTTATGTATTGAGGTGTTTCTACGTTGGGTGCATATGTATTTATAATTGTTATATCTTCTTGGATTGATCCTTTGATCATTATGTAGCATTCTTTGTCTTTTTTGCTCGATAAAGGACAGAAATGGTATGGACCTAACAAAAGCAGAAGATATTAAGAAGAGATGGCAAGAATACACAGAAGAACTGTACAAAAAAGATCTTCATGACCAGATTATCAGGATGGTGTGTTCACTGACCTAGAGCCAGATATCCTGGAATGTGAAGTCAAGTGGGCCTTACAAAGCATCACTATGAACAAAGCTAGTGGAAGTGACAGAATTCCAGTTGAGCTATTCCAAATTCTGAAAGATGATGCTGTGAAAGTGCTGCACTCAATATGCCAGCAAATTTGGAAAACTCAGCAGTGGCCACAGGACTGGAAAACGTCAGTTTTCATTCCAATCCCAAAGAAAGGCAATGCCAAAGAATGCTCAAACTACCGCACAATTGCACTCATCTCACACACTAGTAAAGTAATGCTCAAAAATCTCCAAGCCGGGCTTCAGCAATATGTGAACCGTGAACTTCCTGATGTTCAAGCTGGTTTTAGAAAAGGCAGATTAACCAGAGATCAAATTGCCAACATCTGCTGGATCCTTGAAAAAGCAAAAGAGTTCCAGAAAAACATCTATTTCTGCTTTATTGACTATGCCAAAGCCTTTGACTGTGTGGATCACAATAAACTGTGGAAAATTCTGAAAGAGATGGGAATACCAGACCACCTGACCTGCCTCTTCAGAAACCTATATGCAGGTCAGGAAGCAACAGTTAGAACTGGACATGGAACAACAGACTGGTTCCAAATAGGAAGAGGAGTACGTCAAGGCTGTATATTGTCACCCTGCCTATTTAACTTATATGCAGAGTATGTCATGAGAAACGCTAGAATGGAAGAAAAACAAGCTGGAATCAAGATTGTAGGGAGAAATATCAATAACCTCAGATATGTAGATGACACCACACTTATGGCAGAAAGTGAAGAGGAACTCAAAATCCTCTTGATGAAAGTGAAAGTGGAGAGTGAACAAGTTGGCTTAAAGCTCAATATTCAGAAAACGAAGATCATGGCATCCGGCCCCATCACTTCATGGGAAATAGATGGGGAAACAGTGGAAACAATGTCAGACTTTATTTTTCTGGGCTCCAAAATCACTACAGATGGTGACTGCAGCCATGAAATTAAAAGACGTTTACTCCTTGGAAGGAAAGTTATGACCAACCTAGATAGCATATTCAAAAGCAGAGACATTACTTTGCCAACAAAGTTTCATCCAGTCAAGGCTATGGTTTTTCCTGTGGTCATGTATGGATGTGAGATTTGGACTGTGAAGAAGGCTGAGCGCTTAAGAATTGATGCTTTTGAACTGTGGTGCTGGAGAGGACTCTTAATAGTCCCTTGGACTGCAAGGAGATCCAACCAGTCCATTCTGAAGTAGATCAGCCCTGGGATTTCTTTGGAAGGAATGATGCTGAAGCTGAAACTCCAGTACTTTGGCCACCTCATGCGAAGAGTTGACTCACTGGAAAAGACTCTGATGTTGGGAGGGATTGAGGGCAAGAGGAGAAGGGGACGGCAGAGGATGAGATGGCTGGATGGCATCACTGACTCGATGGACGTGAGTTTGAATGAACTCTGAGAGTTGGTGATGGACAGGGAGGCCTGGTGTGCTGCGATTCATGGGGTCGCATCCGATACGACTGAGCGACTGATCTGATCTGATCTGATGGCCTTTATTTCAAAGTCTATTTTCTCTGATATGAGTATTGCTACTCCTGCTTTCTTTTGGTCTCCATTTGCATGAAATATCATTTTCCAACCTTTCACTTTCAGTCTGTATGTGTCCCTTGTTTTGAGGTGGGTATCTTGTAGACAGCATATATAGGAGTTTTGTTTTTGTATTCATTCAGACAGTCTTTGTCTTTTGGTTGGGGCATTCAACCCATTTACATTTAAGGTAATTATTAGTAAGTATGATCCTGTTGCCATTTATTTTGTTGTTTTGCTTTTGAGTTTATAAACCTTCTCTGTTTCCTGTCTAGAGAAGATCCTTTAGCATTTGTTGAAGAGCTTGTTCAGTGGTGCTAAATTCTTTCAGCTTTTGCTTGTCTGTAAAGCTTTTGATTTATCCTTCATATTGGAATGAGATCCTTCCTGGGTATAGTAATCTGGGCTGTAGGTCGTGTTTTTTTTTTTTTTTTTTTTTTAAACTTTAATTGGAGGCTAATTACTTTACAATATTGTGGTTGTTTTTGCCATACATTCACATGAATCAGCCATGGGTGTACATGTGTTCCCTATCCTGACCTTCTCTCCTACCTCCCTCCCCACCCCATCCCTCAGGGTCATCCCAGTGCAACAGCCTTGAGCACCCTGCCTCATGCATCAAACCTAGACTGGCAATCTATTTCACATATGATAATATACATGTTTCAATGCTATTCTTTCAAAGCATTCCACTCTTGCCTTCTCCCACAGAGTCCAACAGTCTGTTCTTTACATCTGTGTCTCTTTTGCTGTCTTGCATATAGGGTCACTGTTACCATCTTTCTAAATTTGATATGTATATGCGTTAATATAATCTATTGGTGTATCTTTTTCTGACTTACTTCACTCTGTATAATAGGCTCCAGTTTCATCCACCTCAATAGAACTGATTCAAATGTGCTTTTTTAACAGCTGAGTAATATTCGTTTTTAATATGTATTTTCTCTTTCATCACTTTAGGTATGGCCTGCCATTCCCTTATGGCCTGAAGAGTTTCTATTGAAAGATCAGCTGTCATCCTTATGGGAATCCCCTTGTGTATTATTTGTTGCTTTTCCCTTGCTGCTTTTAATATTTGCTCTTTGTATTTTATCTTAGTGGATTTGATTAATATGTGTATTGGGGTATTTTGGCTTAGGTTTATCCTGTTTGGGACTCTCTGGGTTTCTTGGACTTGGGTGACTATTTCCTTCCCCATTTTAGTGAGGTTTTCAACTATTATCTCCTCAAGTATTTTCCCATGCCCTTTCTTTTTTCTTCTTCTTCTGGGACTCCTATGATTCAAATATTGGTGTGTTTAACATTGTCCCAGAAGTCTCTGAGGTTTTCCTAATTTCTTTTATTTTTTTTTTCTCTCTGATTCATTTATTTCTGCCATCCTATCTTCCACCTCACATATCCTATCTTCTGCTCAGTTATTCTTCTCTTGGTTACCTGCAGAGTGCTTTTGATCTCAGTTATTCCATTATTCATTATTGATTGACATTTTTATTTCTTCTAGGTCCTTGTGAAACATTTCTTGCATCTTCTCAATCCTTGTCTCTAGTCTATTTATCTGTCACTCCATTTTGTTTTCAAGATTTTTGATCACTTTTACTATCATTATTCTGAATTATTTTTCAGGTCGACTCCCTATCTCCTCTTTTGTTTGGTTTGGTGGGCATTTATCATGCCCCTTTGCCTGCTGAATATTTCTCTGACTTTTCATTTTGTTTAGATTGCTGTGCTTGGGGTGGCCTTTCTGTAGGCTGGAAGTTTGTGTTTCCTCTTTATTGTGGTGGTTCCTCCCTGTGAGTGGGGTTGAACTAGTGGCTTGTCAAGGTTTCCTAGCTAGGGAAGCTTGCATCTGTTTTCTGGTGGGTGAAGCTGGATCTCTTCTCCCAGGAGTGCAATGTAGTGGCCAGTAGTGAGTGTTTGTTTGCTATGGGTTTGGTATGACTTCAGTAAGCCTATATTTTAATGCTCAGGTCTCTGTTTTTGTGTTGCTGGAGAATTAGCATGGTATTTCTTGCTCCAGAACTTGCTGGCTCTTGGGTGGAGCTTGGTTTCTGTGTAGGTATGGAGGCTTTTAGATGAGCTGTTGTTGATTAATGTTCTTGGGAGTCAGGAGTTCTCTGATGTTTTCAAGTTTTGGATTTAAACCTCCTTCCTCTGGCTTTCAGTTTTATTCTAACATTAGGCTCAATACTTCTCCATCCATACAGCACAGATGATAAAACATCTAGGTTAATGGTGAAACAATTCTCCACAGCGAGGGACACTCAGAGAGTTTCACAGAGTTACATGGAGAAGAGAATAGGAAAGAGAGAGATAGAGGTAACCAGGAGGAGAAGAGGGGAAGTCAAAAGGGGAGAGACCAATCTAGCCAGTAATCATTTCCCTAGGTGCTCTCCACAATCTGGAACACCCATAGAGATTCACAGAGTTAAGTAGAGGAAAGTAGGATGAGGGAGAAGATAGAGGTAACCTGGGGGAGAAAAGGGAGAGTCAAAAGTGAAGAGAGCAATCAAGCAGTTAATCACACCCCTAAGTGAAAATTGGTACTGAAGATTAGATTCTTAAAGGTAAAAAATTGATAGCAAATACCAAAAAGCAAAGATTAAAAATCTCAAGTAGAAGTAGACTCTCAAAGACACTATATTAAAAATAGAAAACAGAATCAATCACAAAAATTATTAAAAAAATATATGAAGTCTACTGTAAAAAAAGGTCTCTTTTTGCAAGATTATAGTAGGTTTAAAAATGAAAATTAAGAGACTAATAAAGAGCTTAATTTTTAAAAAAAATATTAAAAAGTGATTACAGTAAAAATATATCTCGGAATTTCTCTGGAGATGTTTTGGGCAGTGTGGCCTCAGTACAGTTTCAGATAGTTCCTTTTTCCGGCTTGTACTTGTTTTCGGAGGGGGTCTATAGTCCCCCTCTGATGTTTAGTCAATGTTAACTACAGGGTTTTAATCTGTTGCACCTGTCACTTCCAGAGCAGTTCCCTCTTCTTTGTTTATTTTAACTTCCTCTGTTTGCAAGTCTCTTCAGTGTCTAATTTCCTCCCTGACACAAGGGGCCAAAGGTGATCACTTATTTAGGTTCACTTGTTCAGTTGTGTTGTGGGGAGGGAGGGACACTTCAAAAAATATTGTTGGTGTGTGTGGGGTGTGTTCTCAGTGTATGGACCACACTGGGTTTGCCCCAGTTCGTGGCATGTGCTTTCTGGCTCTATACTGCTCAAGCTCCAGGGTACTCTGCATGGCCACTGTCCAATGCATTTAGTGCATTTCCCAGGTCTAGGCTGCTCAGGTTCAGGTTTTTGGGTACTCCACAAGGGTACAGACTCAGTTGGGCACTTGTTTTGTGCCCTTCCCAGGTCCAAGCAGCTCAGTATGCCAGGTGCTTGGTGGCCACACTGTCCCGGGTGGGCCATGCATCTTAATCACCTCCCCTGTCCCAGCTTCTAGGTTTCCCCCATGTGCCATGAGAGCACTGTCTCAGGTATGCTGTGTGTCTCCTCCGGGGAGCTGATCTCAGGCTGTGACCCTGCTGGCAGATGCTAACTGTCCAGGATCCCAGGAAGACGTGGTTAGCAACTGGGAGCCTGCTCAGAATGTGGTGAAGGATGCCGGTCTCTGGGGCCGAGATTGCCCCTCGCCTTTTGGCTCTGGCTGTCCTACACCTGCATCTCTGCCTTCAGCAGGGGAAAGGGCCCTATTAGCAGCCAGCTAGCTCTCCTTTGGTATTCACTCAATCCTTTCTTCTTTGAGCACCCTGGCTGCTTGTTAGCACCTTTCAAGGGAAAGTTCTCTTTCCCCCAACCCCCCACCTCTGGCAATGCCACAGTTTGGGTTGCTATTTCATTTTAGCTCCCTCAGATTGTCTTCAGAGCATTCAGACCTGGTCCTTACCCTAAGCACCAATGATGCAGTCCGTGCCTCCCTGTCCAGCCCCCGCTCACTGGTGGCAGAGGCGAGCATCTGGGCTTCTTCTCCTCTGGGAGTTGAGGTTAGTCACATATTCTGTAGCACTTTTCCCTCCCAGTTAGGTTGCCCTCTAAGATTCCAAAACTACCCCCAGACCTGCCTGTGAGAGGGTTTCTTATTGTTTGGAAACTTCTTTATGACTCCCTCCCCAGGATGGGTCTCCATCCCTAATTCTTGTGTCTCTCTTTTTTTAATGTTTTATATTTTGTCCTACCTCATTTTGAAGAGAATAGGCTGCCTTTCTGGGTGTCTGGTGTCCTCTGCCAGCATTCAGAAGTTGTTTTGTAAAAGTTGCTCAGCATTCAAATTATCTTTTGATGAATTTGTGGGGAAGAAAGTGGTCTCCCCATTCTATTCCTCCACCGTCTTGGGCGTTCATGGAATTTTCAATCAGTATGTTTGAAACCACCCATTAAATATGATGAAGATCATAAAACTCTGTCTCTGAAGACACTACATGAGCAAAACCTGGAAGGAGAATTTTTCAGTATTGCAACTGTGGCTGATGATGTAAAGTTCAGAGCACACAGATATACCATTGCCCCCTGTGGTACCTATTTTAGAAAGCTTTTCAATAAGCTGGAGGTTGATATCTCTTCAGTAATAGGAACAGATTTTTTTCCATTCTGATATATTTGAAGAGGTCTTGAATTATATGTAAATGGTTAAAGGCTTCTGTTGGGAAAAAAAAAAATGTTAACTTAATGATGTCATCGGGTCAGATTCTTGGTATCCGATTTTTTGATAAACTGTTCTCAGAAGTTGGATGTGTCCAGTCCAGGCAAAAATAATGACCAATCCAAAAGCAAGTACTACCTCAAGATCAATTACCCCATTGGAGATGCTGCTGACACTCAGGATGAAGACATGGAGGAACTCAGAAAGCAGGACAACAGTCCCTCCAATGACACAGTAGAAGGCATTTCTCCCCCTGCCCCTGCAAGTCAGAAGGTCAGTAAGTCACCCAAGATGATGTTCAGAGTCCAGGAAACAATCTTGAAAGAGCTGGGGAGCGAGGAGTAGGGCAAGTTAACAGCTACCACCAGGAATTCAAATCCATGGAGACCCCCAAGTCCAAGGATCTGGGATCCCAGACCCCTCAATGCCTTAACATTTAACGATGAGATGGGAAAAGTGAAGGATGAACAGACTCCAGGCTGGACCACAGCTGCCAGCAACATGAAGTTTGAGTGCCTATTGGATGACCATCACCAGGAACAGATCACCTGCCAGGCCTGTGGGAAGACGCTTTCAGATGAGGGCTGGCTGAGGAAGCACAAAAAGTTGCACATGGCCGACCGGCCCTTTGTCTACAAGATGTGCACCAAAGGCTTCACCACCCAGGCACACATGAAGAAGAACCTGAAGACCCATGCAGGCTACAAGTCCTACAGCTGCAAGGTGTGCAGCAAGTTGTTCATCCATGCTCCAGACTTAAAGAAGTATGTGAGGGTTCACAGCAAGGAGAGGTGCCTCCTCTGCTACATATACAACAAAGCCTTCAAGAACAAGTCCCACCTCAAGGACCATGAGCAAAGGCACAATGGCAAGAAGCCCTTCATGTGTGGCTCCTGCACCAAGGCTTATACCAAGGTGTTTGATCTGAAGCAGCAGGAGAACAATGTGTCAAATGAGTGGAAGAAGGTAATCCCCAGTGCCATGCAGTGTGCCATGGCCATAGAGGCCAAGCAGCAGCTGGAGGCCATCATCTTCAGCTAGAATCAGGGGACTGGGGTGTTTGTGGCAGGAATGCTCAGCCTGCATCCTCATCCATAAATGCCAGCCACTGCATTTTGGTGGAATCTTCCAGAGCATCGTACTTGCTAGACTTAAGGCAGTGCTTGGTTGAGTGTTTTGAAAACTTTGCAAGGAAATACAGTTCACTGTCCAGTCTGGTGTCTAGTATTCATGTTGCCAGTAAGCACCTGCTCCCTCTTTTTATGATTTCTGGTTTTAATTTGAGAACTCCTGTGTCCAGTTCAAGAAGTGAGAGACTTCTGTCCCTTTTTTAAATTCCTCTCTCCATCTTCTGCACCAAGGAGTGCATTGTATAGAATGATAATTGAGTGAATGGATTTCCTGATCATCACCATTCTATGTGACATAGGGCCACAAAGGCATTTTTAAGAACTTTAGCAAAAGTACTTCATGTAGATGCAGAAAATATGGGTGAGTCATTGACCAAGACCACTGTGTGCACAGATACAAAAACAAGTTCTGAAAATGCAAAGAATGGAATAAAAATTTTAAAAATTAAAAGGAATATAGCAATATTAATATCTGACAAAAGATATTCAAGGAAAAAACTCTTTAATATAAAGTTGGAGATGACATTGATCTTAAAGGACCTGACATATTCGGTAAGATGGGAGTTTAAGGAGGCTGGGATGATACATGGAATTCTGGCCTAAATCAATCTGACAGTGGAGCCAGAGATTCTATGGACCCATGTCATTGTTATTTCTGCAGTCCATGGGTAATAACTTGGCTGGAGTATTCAACATCTGGCAGAAATCTTATATTGTGTCCCCTTCCAATGTAAAAGCAACCCAGTGATTGGCAGTCATCACTGAACTTTGGATGTAGTGGTATATTACACTTGGAAATACTGTTCTTACCCATTTATCAAGACTTTTAAAAGGCTCAGTTTTGAGTAAGGCTACGAGCAGTAAGAAAGGTTATTTTAATTGTTTCCCATTCATCCCCATTGGTGAAGAACACCCTAGAATTATGGCATTGGTCAAACACACAACCAACACTGGACAGATGAAATTAACAGCAGTTTAAGAGTCATATATACTCACAGCCCAAGGAAGGAGGACACTATATGTCACATAATACTACCTGTGTGTTGCAACCTGAAATAGAGTTAACAAGAAAGGGCTGCAGAAGGCAGGCTTTATAGTGTCAAGAGAGTAGGATGCTGCCTAGTTTTTGTCAGAACATGAAATTGGCTTGTTTGGATAATTATGGCTAGCAGACAGTCCAGGTTCGATGCATGAGACAGGGTGCTCAGTGCTGGTGCACTGGGATGACCCAGAGGATGGGATGTGGAGGGAAGTGGGAGGGGGATTCAGGATAGGGAACATATATACACCCGTGGCAGATTCATGTCAATGTATGGCAAAACCACTACAATATTGTAAAGTAATTAGCCTCCAATTAAAATAAATAAATTTATATTAAATAAATAAATATGGCTGGCAGAGAACTGAAACCCACTATCCAGGGATAAGCAGGAACTGTGCCTGGCACCCTTGATAGGGAGGGTGGTCTGACCAGGAGACATTATCCACAAAGGGAAACTTTGCTTTAAGCCACTTGGGGCATTACTGGTTTCAGGTATCAAGGGAGCATATAATATTGGGCCTTAATTTTAGACCTATCACCGATGGTCTGGAAAAGATGAAGGTGAATGCTGCTTGGTTTTAGGTCATATGACCAGGCAGATTTGATGCTGTTAAAGGTATAGTGGATGGGGATGTTGTGTGGATTTTATGACCCCAATTAGAGAGTTATAACACAGACTCAAAGGGTAGTGGAACAAGGCCATGCCTTCTGCAGCAGATAACTACTTGATGTTTGAAAAGAAGACCTTACATGTGCTACTAGAGCCTAGTAAGGGATTCCCCAGTGGCTCAAATGATAAAGAATTTGCCTCTTACGTGGGAGACCTGAGTTCAATCCTTGGGTCAGTAAGATCCCCTGGAGAAAGGAATGGCTACCCACTTCAGTATTTTTGACTTGAGAGTCCCATTGTCAGGGGGAGCCTGGAGGGCTACAGTCCCTGGTGTTGCAAAGAGTTGTACATGGCTGAGCAACTAACACTAGACCCTAAGTAGAGACTAAACACATGACTAAGGGACATCAGTGACTACTACTAGAGCTGACCATCATGAGCTGGGTATTATCAGATCCACTATGTCAATAGCAATCCATCATACAATAGACTGGTCCTAAAGTCTCAAGTAAGTTGCACAAACAGAAGGCCTAGATCTCATGTCACTTACCTCTGTTGCTTTGATGCCTCTCCCTCTCCTAATGTACCATATGATCAACTGTAAAAAGAGAGAGGTCCTTGTTCACATATAGTAGATTCAATATGCTGTTGTAAATGTTTCTACCAGCCATATATATAGATGTCCCTAAAAGACAGAAATAAGTGAAAATCTTCCCACTTGGAAAAGTTTTACATAGTACACCTGGTTATCAATTTGCTGTATATAATAAATTATTTAGAAACAATGACCACAATTCCTTAACCTGTTCTTTCTAATTTTTCAACTCCTCCCATTAAGAGATAGAGTCTATTTCTCCACCCCTTTAATCCTCGGGCTGGCCTTATGATTTGTTTGGCCCATTGGATGTAGCACTAAGTACCAGTTCATGGCCTAGTACTCAAGAGGTTTTCTATGTTTTTCCTCTCTCTCAGAACCCTGAGGTGATCATATGAATAAGTCCAGGATAGTTTGCTGGATGGTGAGATGCATGTAGCCTTGCCCCAGTTTATCCTAGGCAATAGGCAACAAATTACCATACATGTGAGAAAAGTCCCCCTAGACCAACCTGTCTCTCAGCTGATGCACTAGTTGGCCACAGATGCATGAATAAGACCAACTGAGATCAACCAAGCATAGACTAGAAAAACAGAGTCATTTAGCTGATCAAAATCTCATGAGTAAAAATATGTATTTACTGTTTTAAACAGCTGAATTTTGGAGTGATTTATTATGTAGCAATAGCTAACTGATAAAATGTAGGAGAAATGGCTGGAAGTACGTATATCCATGGACTTTTGGGCAATGATAAATGGCTTGGCTGGCTGATAAGAGTCCTGGAAATAAAAATATTAAAATACTGGAGACAAAGAAGTTTAGGGTAGAGGCATGTAAATGACACATAAGAAAGGGTAAAACATGACAAAGTTTGTAACACACATTAATGTTCAGGAAGCTCTCAACATTTAAGTGAATAGGGCAATTCACTCTATAGATTCAGTTAACCTCTTTCCTAGGCTATCCCAGTGCTTTTTTAAATGGAACTATGAATAAAGTGGCTACGATGACAGCACTGAGAGCTAGACAAAGGGTTTCTCTAACCAAGGCTGATATAACTACTTTACTGCTAAATGCCCAATCTACCAGCAGCAGAGACTGGTATTGAGGTCTCAATATAGTATGATCCTTCAAACAAAACGTCCAGCTATTGTGGCTGGTTAATGACATAATTCCTCTTTCATCTGAGATCCACTAGTTCTACTATACATCACATCATCTGAGATCAGTCAAATGAAATAGCCTAGTAGATGTTGAATGAACGTTTCATTTGTGACTATCCCCTACAGGGTTGAGGCACAATCTTTCTATTATAAATCATGTTCATTGCACATATGGCTGATCAGTTCAGTTCAGTTGCTCAGTCATGTCCGACTCTTTGCAACTCCATGGACTGCATCACAACAGGCTTCCCTGTCCATCACCAACTCCCGGAGCTTACTCAAACTCATGTCCATAGAGTCGATGATGCCATCCAACCATCTCATCCTCTGTTTTCCCTTTCTTCTCCCGCCTTCAATCTTTCCCAGCATCAGGGTCATTTCAAATGAGTCAGTTCTTTGCATCAGGTGGCCAAAGTATTGGAGTTTCAGCTTCAGCATCAGTCCTTCCAATGAATATTCAGGACTGATTTTCTTGGGATGGACTGGTTGGATCTCCTTGCAGTCCAAGTGACTCCCAAAAGTCTTCTACAACACCACAGTTCAAAAGCATCAATTCTTCGGTGCTCAGCTTTCTTTATAGTCCAACACTCACATCCATACATGACTACTGGAAAAATCATAGCCTTGACTAGACGGACATTTGTTGCAAAAGTAATGTCTCTGCTTTTTAATACGCTGTCTAGGTTGGTCATAACTTTTCTTCAAAGAAGCAAGCATCTTTTAAATTCATGGCTGCAGTCACCATCTGTAGTGATATTGGTGCCCCCCAAAATAAAGTCTGACACTGTTTCCATTGTTTCCCCATCTATTTGCCATGAAGTGATCTGACTGGATGCCATGATCTTAGTTTTCTGAATGTTGAGTTTTAAGCCAACTATCCTCTTTCACTTTCCTCAAGAGATTTTGTTCTTCACTTTTTGCCATAAGTGTGGTGTCATCTGCATATCTGAGGTTATTGATATTTCTCCCAGAAATCTTGATTCCAGCTTGTGCTTCATCCAGCCCAGCATTTCTCATGATGTACACTGCATGTAAGTTAAATAAGCAGAGTGACAATATACAGCCTTGATGCACTGCTTTCTTGATTTTAAACCAGTCTGTTACTCCATGTCCAGTTCTAATCGTTGCTTCTTGACCTGCATACAGATTTCTCAGGAGGAAGGTAAGGTGGTATGCTATTCCCATCACTTTAAAAATTTTCCACGTTTGTTGTGATCCATACAATCAAAGGCTTTAGCATAGTCAATAAAGCAGAAATAGATGTTTTTCTGGGGCTCTCTTGCTTTTTCAATGACCCAACGGATGTTGGCAATTTGATCTCTGGTTCCTCTGCCTTTTCTAAAACCAGCTTGAACATCTGGAAGTTCACAGTTCACATACTGTTCAAGCCTGGCTTGGAGAATTTTGAACATTACTTTACTAGCCTGTGAGATGAGTGCAATTGTGTGGTAATTTGATCATTCTTTGGCATTGCCTTTCTTTGGGATTGGAGTGAAAACTGACCTTTTCCAGTCCTGTGGCCACTGCTGAGCTTTCCAAATTGTTGGCATATTGAGTGCAGCACTTTCACAGCATCATCTTTCAGGATTTTAAAGAGCTCAACTGCAATTCCATCACCTCCAATAGCTTTGCTCGTAGTGGTGCTTTCCAAGGGCCACTTGCCTTCCCATTCTGGGATGTCTGGCTCTAGGTTAGTGATAATACCATCGTGATTATCTGGATCATGAAGTTTTTTTTTTTTTTTTTTTTTTTTTTGTATAGTTCTTTTGTGTATTCTTGTCACCTCTTCTTAATATCTTTTCTTTCTCTTAGATCCATACCATTTCTGTCCTATATTGTACTCATCTTTGCTTGAAATGTTCCCTTTGTATCTCTAATTTTCTTCAAAAGGTCTCTAGTCTTTTCCATTCTATTCTTTTCCTCTATTTCTTTTCATTGCTCACTGAGGAAGGCTTTCTTATCTCTTCTTGCTATTCTTTGAAACTCTGCATTCAAATGGGTATCTTTCCTTCTCTCCTTTGCCCTTTGTGTCTTTTCTTTTCTCAGCTCTTTGTAGGGCCTCCTCAGACAGTCATTTTGCCTTTTTTGCATTTCTTTTTCTTGGGGATGGTCTTGATCTCTGCCTCCTGTACAATGTCATGAACCTCCATTCATAGTTCTTCAGGCACTCTGTCTATCAGTTCTAATCACTTGAATGTATTTGTCACTTCCACTGTATAATCATAAGGGATTTGATTTAGGTCATACATGAATGGCCTAGTGGTCTTCCCTACTTTCTTCAAATATAGCTAATATATGGTTCTTATCCTCAATACTTAGAATAAATTGGTCCAGTGAATATTGGGATTGGCTCCTGTCTCCAAAACTTGTGGGCTATGACTTTCTATTCCTAAATTCTTAGGCTCTTCCAGGTTCAAAGCCCTGGTTTTTGTTAGGGGACAATGCTTCTAAAAAAGGGGAGAGTATATGGTGCCATTGAACATGGAACAACTCTTACCTGGCCAGTTATAAATTCTCATAAAAGTAAACTAGAAAACAAAGAAAGAAGTTGATTTTATGGTATGAATTGACCCTATTACTGAAAGGTTGTTGCTGACGCACGAAAAGATGCAGGGATTCTTGGCCTCTGGAGGAGAAGAATTCAATCTGGGGCCAGAGATGAGGCTTGATTGCTCAGAGCTTCGTGTAATAAATTTTTATTAAAGTATAAAGGAGATAGAGAAAGCTTCTGACATAGGTATCAGAAAGAGGCAGAAAGAGCACCCCCTTGCTAGTGTTAGCAATGGAGTTACATACTTTCTAATTAGTTATTACAGTGAATCAAAAGAATGTCTGGAGGTTGTAAAAACCTCACTAGACCTACTCCTATAATTTACATTTTAAGATAACATGATTAGCCAGAAGGTTTTTCTCAGAGACTGTCCCCAAGCAGGATACATTATTGTTATATAATCCTAAGGAATGTAGAGGGAAAAAAAAAAGTTTGTCCTTTCTTCCTCTTGAGAATTCCAGACCCCTCTCTCCTTGGGAACCCCTAGACTGCTTATCAACCTGCCTAGGAAATTACTCTCTAATTACTATGAAAGCTTAAGGTTACTCCTATATAATTGAAATAAGGAGAAATTTCTAGAACTCATGGAATTTTACTAGCATGTCTCTTTGGGTTTCCACACCTTATAATGATGACTGATAGATTATTATAATTACTGTACCCAGGCAAGGGCAAGTCAACTAAGGACTCAGACCTCTTAAGGTTGAAAGTTTAGATAATCCCACCAGACAAACAATCTATACCAACTAAAATACTGGATGTTAGTGAGGGAAAAGTAAACTGCAGGTGGAGGTGTGAGACAGTAAATATCAACACAGACTTGGGACCAGTTGAAATGGTAGGAACAGTGTAGCATGTCCCATTATTCTCCCCCATGTATTGTCATTTTTAGAGAAAGAAGTTGATCTCAGCTTAATGGAAAAATATTTAATGGAGAAAATGAGAAACAGTTAATGCAAAGGGTGGACTCTATAGGACACATCTTGAATACTACTTTACAGCATCTCACCCTCAGGTTTGATTTTAGCCATATAATGAAAAAAAAAAGTTGTCTTCAAGCTTTAATCCAACTTCATGCTGAAAGTACCTCCTCTCAATAAAATCATCCTCAACTAAATTAGGGCCAGGAGTCAATGGAAAGACAACACCTGTTAAACCGATGGTCATTTTGAGGTGCACCCTATATATCTCCTCAGAATGGTCTATCTAGAGTGATATCAACTATCTACAGCAGTAGCTAACTTAATCACACATAATTGGATTTTTCTCCTTCCCTGTTTTACTCTCTCTTGTTCCTCATTCCCATTGCCTAAGATCAATTCCCAAATAAAGTGTCTGAATTAAAAAGATTTTGAATCAGCCTCAGCTTTGAAGATAATCCAGGAAAAGACATATGTATTTCACTCTTGCTGTATTTTTCCCTTCCTTTGTGTTTCTCATCTCAGGGGAGGGTTGAAACTGCCCTCGATGTTAAATGCTGAATTTGTTTTCAAAAAATATAATATTCTTACTTTTTGTTTTCCAGGAGCCTAAGTAACCTGAGGTCAATACACTTGGAAACAAAGAACAAAATGTATAAATTTGAGGAGAGAGAAGCATAAGCAATGAAAGAGAATAATTCCCCAAGACCAGAAAAGGATTATGGCTTGGAATTCACAAACAGCAGAAGACCTATGCCCTAAATTGGATGCCTTAGAAAGATGCCATGATCTTCTGAGAGTGTGGTTGTGATATAGCAATCCAGGGAAGCTGGACCATAGACAGGACAGCTTCCAAACTTGACAAATATCATGCCAAACCTTGACACAAGTGCAATGGGTCTTTAAGGTATCATGTAGATTCAGATAATGAACAAGTCAATAACATTGATGTTGCAGCAAAGACAAGATTTCTAGAAACCATATATAACCTCCAGATTTCTGTGAGATTCTAAAGAGGGGGAATACACACACACACACACACACACACACACACACACGTGTATTCATGCAGCATACAGTGACTGAGATTGAAATACCAGTTGATTATTATGGGGCCTCAAAATTAACTTTAATTTTATTTTTTAAAGTAAGTAATATGATATTTATGGCATGTCCAAGACTGTATTTTCAATTTCACACCACTATATACCTCTCCTAGATCAATGCAGGGCTTAGGCTTTTTTAATATATGCTGGTTCTGCAAGCATGTGAACATGCTTCTGTACACACACACATACACACTGTCCCAATCTTCCATCTGGACCAAAAAGAAGCCTGTGTTGTGTTGTGCTTAGTTGCTCAATTGTGTCCAACTCTTTGCAACACCATGGACTATAGCTCGCCAGGCTCCTCTATCCATGGAAATTCTCCAGGCAAGAATACTGGAGTGGGTTGCCATCCCCTCCCCACCCAGGGGTCTCCCCAACCCAAGGATTGAACCCAGGTGTATTCTTTACCTTCTGAGCCACCAGGGTCTAAATGCACTCACATGTTCCCCTTAAAAGTATCAAGACTAAAATGGAAACATTTATAGCCAGAGAGCTATATCATTAAAAATATATTCATTTCTTAAAACATATACAAAGTTTATAAACTCCATTGTCCTACTCAACTTGTTCAGAATTGTATATATTACTCTTATTTTCTTACTTTAATCCTGATTTTCTAACATTACAACCATTTCACACATGCTAGAAACCTGGGAGTTATTCCTGACATTTCTCCCTTACATTGTATATCTAACATATTACCAAATCCAAATAATTTCATTTCCTATCTTTTTCTCATATGTTTCTCTTCTCTGCTTTCACTATATTAGTTTGTGGCCTCAGCATCTCTCCCTGGTAATCACCTCCTAATAGTTCTTCCTATATCTGTTCTCATCATCATCCAAAACATTCAATATAGTGCCTGGTAAAGTTATCTTCCTGAAATATCAACTAGAAAATGTCAATCCCTGTATAAAACACATTGACTCTCAACTATGAAGAGAATAAAATTCAAACATGAAAAATTCTGATCATTACTTCAATCATATGTACCTATCCACTCTCTTTTTCACTTTCTTCTTCTAATTTCATGCTTTAATAGCACCAAAATATTTGTGATTGCTTTCATAAAACATGCTATTCCTCACCTCTGTGCTATGATCATAGTTCTAGTTGTTTCCAGAAAGCCATGCCTACATTTCTGCTCTAGATAATTTTTATTCATCCTTCAAGTTGCAATTCAGATGTTATTTTCTCCAGGATATTAAATTGTACTAAGAACCCCGCCTCAATGTCCCATATCACACCATGCCTCTATCACTGTATTTTATTTGATATATTGAAATTATTTTTAGTCTTTACTGTCTTTCACACTATATTGTGAGCCCCTTCAGGGGAATACCTTATTAATTTAAAGATCCTTTGTTCTTAGCATTGTGGCTTGAAAATAGCAATTTTTATCAATATTTATTGAACTAAATAGTTAAATGACTCTCTTCTCCAGACTTACACTCTACCATCACCTTCAATATACACTATATTCTACTCTTCATTAACTACAATCTCTTTTCTAGACTTGGAATATAAAGTATCACAAGCTTCTGGAGCAAAAATTCACAAGCAGAAAACTTTCCTGGGGCAAGTACCAGGGTATGAAAACTTAAACTTCAATTGACAAATTCCTTGAGGATCAGTGTGGACATGTCTAAACTTTTAAAACTCTGGAAGGGCAGTTCCAAAGGGTTCCCATGGTTTAATTCTAGAAGGTCTACCAGGTTCTCACAGTGAATATAGAAGAAGAGAGAAATTTATTTTGTGCTTCTTACAGTGGGGAAGGGAACAATAATCATTTTTAAATACACCAGAGTGTTCTGTTCTTTTAAACAAAACCTGCCCTCAGGATAAACTAGTCTACCAAAGCCTAAGCTATTAGGAGCCCAACTGACCTGGGGGTGGGGTGGGGGCTCAAGTCCTCTCTAGCCTTACACACATACTCACACACTCACAAACACACACAAAGCCTTCAACTTCTGCCCATGCTAGTTATCCTGTCCCACCTAAGAAGCTGAAGAAACTGATAAGTATTTGTGAGATGCATAGCCCAGAGGCACATGCTCCCTGAAAGACCTAATCATAGAGTAAAAGACTGCTTCCCCCGCCCTATACCCTACCACTCTACCACCAAAAACCTGTTTGCCACAGTGTTGTAACCCTAGTATATCATATCTGGCTTTCAAAAAATTTAAAGACATACTAAAAGGCCACAAACACAGTTTGAAAAGAGAGAACAAGCATCAGAACCAAGCTCAGATGTGGCAGGGATGTTAGAATTATCAGACCGATAACTGAAAACTATTACCATTATTTTGATAAGGAAGCTAAAGAAAAACAGTAGGCAGCATGCAAATACAGATAAACAGTATAAGCAGAAGGATCAAAATTCAAAGAAACAGTCAAAACTAAAGAGACAAAAAAATAGAAATGAAATATGCATTTAGTGGGCTAATTAATAATAGGCACAGTTGAGGGAAAAAAAATCTCTGAATTTGGCAGACATTTTTGCAGCAGAAACTTCAAAAATTAAAAAACAAAAACCCAAAGACTATAAAAAAATGGAATAGAGTGTCCAGGAAATGTAAGACAGACACAAAAAGTATATCACATATATAATAGGAATAAAAGAAGGATAATATAGAAAATAACAGGTTTTTAAAACAATAATGAAGAATGAATAAATAAGAATAGTGAATGAGTATTAGTGTCACACATTAATTCAAAAATCCATGAAGCCCAGAGAAAACCAAGGAGGATACATGCTAAAAAAAACCTACAACCAGGCATAGACTATTCAAGCTTCAGAAAATAAAATATAAAGAAAAATCTAGAAAGAAACCAGAGGAATAAAACATCTTACCTATATAGGAGCAATTTTTTTTTTAAAGAGTAGAGAAAAATACCTAAAGTGTTGAGAGGAAACACACACATGAACCTAAAATTCTGTATTTTGCAACATTATTCTTGAAAAGTGAAGAAATAATTTCTTGCACAAGTAAAAACTGAGAGAATCTATTGTCTGTACACATTACACATGTTTTACAAGAAATCTTCTTTTTCTATTTTTTTATAATATATATGTATTTATTTTAATTGGAGGCTAATTACTTCAGAGAGAATAAAATGATATATGTTAGAAACTCAGATTTATATAAAGAGAGAAAGGGAACTGGAGAAGGAATAGAAGAAAACCTTTTTTTTTTATTCTTAATCGATCTAATGGATAATAGCTTGTGCAAAATAATAATAATAACAATATATTCAGCTTTCTATGCTTATGTATATTTATATACTTATATATGTTTATGTATAAATAAATGAATAATAACAATGATGCAGAAAATGGGAAGGCAGAATTAGGGATATTTTTTAAGTGATAAAAGAAAGTATAACTGATATGTTAAGAAAAGAAATTAAATGGAGTTACACAAAATTTTCAATTAAAACTCACAAAAAAGCAGAGAAAGCATGAAAAATAAAAACAAAGAACAAAGGGAACAAACATAAAACAATATTAAACATGGTAAATATTGATAAAGATATAGCAATAATCATTTTAATGTTTAAAGGTCTAACACTAATTAAAAGACAGACTGTGAGAGTGGGCTACAAAGAAGACCCAGATATATGCATCTAAAAACAGAGCATCAAAATATGCAAGAAAAGAGATGATAAAACTGCAAAGAGAAATAGAAAAATTCACTATTGTAGTTAAAGACTTCAACTCTCCTCTAACAGAAATGAACTGATCCAGAAAGCTGAAAATCAGTAGGGACATAGTTGAATTCCACAGTACCATCAATCAACTGAATATAATTATCATCTATAGACTGTTACACCGAACAACAGCAGAATAAACATTCATCTCAAACTCACATGGGACAATTGCTAGAGGAACTTTTCTAGGTGATAAACAGTAGAGGAGAAAACAAGAAGAAGGGAAGAAAAAATGCCTGTAAAAACAAATTAAGAAAATGACAGAGGCGGTCCTAAGATGGTGGAGGAATAGGACGGGGAGACCACTTTCTCCCCCACAAATTCATCAAAAGAACATTTAAACGCTAAGTAAAATCCACAAAACAACTTCTGAATGCTGGCAGAGGACATCAGGCACCCAGAAAAGCAACCCATTGTCTTTGAAAGGAGGTAGGAAAAATATAAAAGACAAAAAAAGAGACAAAAGAGGTAGGGATGGAGCTCCATCCTGGGAGGGAGTCTTAGAAAGAGAGGTTTCCAAACAGCAGGAAACACTCTCACTGCCGAGTCTGTGCTGAGCCTTGGAAGCACAGAGGGCAACATAATAGGGAGGAAAAATAAGTAAAGAATTAAAACCCACAGATTAGGAGCCCAACGGTAACTCCCCCAGCGGAGAAGCAGTGCAGACGCCTGTGCCCGCCACTAGCAAGTGGGGGCTGGCCAGTGAGGCGCGGGCTGCATTGCTTAGAGTAAGGATCGTGGCTGAATGCCCCCAAGGATAATCAGAGCGAACTAATTTGGGCTAGCAAACCAGACTGTGGGATAACTACCACGCAAAAAGCCCTAAGACACCGCCAGGCCCATGCACAGAACAAAGGGTGGAACAGAACTAGCCGGCTGCAGACCATACCCCTCCAGTGACAGGCAGCCAGAGCCAGAAGGGGGCAATCACAGCCCCAGAGAGACATTATCTACCAAACTACAAGCAGGCTTCTTTGCTTACTAAGACTTCTTGGGGTTCTGGACAGTCATCTGCCTGAGAAGGTGCGCCGGTTGTACACCCAAAAAAACCCAGTGGCAGGGATGGGAGAGGCAATAAATCGCAGTGACCTCCCTCGCCAAACACCTCATCACCCGAGCTGCTTGGAGCTGGGAAGGGCACAAAACACAGGCCCAACGGAGTCTGCGCCTCTGAGGACTACCCAAGTGCCTGTACCTGAGCGGCTTAGACCTGGGAGGTGCATTCAGCCCAGGGCCGGCCTCGGATGGTTCCTGGTGGAGCAACCTAGAGCCTGAGCTGTGTGGGCAGGGAGGGTGCACACGCTGTGAGCAGGGGCAGGCCCAGTGTTGCTGAGACACTATGAGCACATGCCAGTGTTATTTGTTTGCAGGGTCCCTCCCTCCCCACAGCGCGACTGAACAAGTGAGCCTAAAAAAGTGTCCACCACCACCCCCTTGTGTCAGGGCGGAAATCAGACACTGAAGAGATCAGCAAACAGAAGCTAAAGCAGAGGGAACCGCCTTGGAAGTGACAGGTGCAATAGATTAAAACCCTGTAGTTAGTACTAGCTACATAGGAAGGGGCCTATAGATCTTGAGAAATATGAGCCTGACCAAGAAACTATCCGAAATGAACTGACCCCACACTGCCCACAACACCACCAGAGAAAGTCCTAGATATATTTTTACCATTTTTAAGATCATTCTTTTCTTTTTTTTTCTTTTTTTAACTTTTTTTTTAATTTTTAAGTCCTCTATTACTCCTTTAATTTTCATTTTTATAACCTACTATTACTTTTCAAAAAAAAGAGACTATTTTGAAAAGCAAACTTCATATATATATATATATATACATACATACATACATATATATATTTTTAATAACTTTTGTAACTTTGTTTTTTTTCTTCTTCTTCTTCTTCTCTTTTTCTTTAATATTATATTTTTGAAAATCCAACCTCTACTCTAGAATTATAATCTTTGCTTTTTGGTATTTGTTATCAATTTTGTACCTTTAAGAACCCAGTCTTCAGTACCTACTTTTACTTGGGAGTGAGATTACTGGCTTGACTGCTCTCTCCCTCCTTGGACTCTCCTTTCTCTCCACTAGGTCACCTCTGTCTCCACCCTCCACCTCTGTCTCCTTCCTCCCTCTTCTCTTCTCTGTATAACTCCATGAACATCTCTGAGCTGTCCAGACTGTGGAGCACACATAAGGAAGTGATTATTGGCTGGCTTGCTCTCTCCTCTTTTGATTCCACCTCATCTCATTTGGGTCACTTCTAACTCCCTCCTCCCTCTTCTCTTCTCCATGTAACTATGCGAACTTCTCTGGGTGTCCCTCACTGTGGAGAAACTTTTCGTCTTTGATGTTTTTTCAACAGTGCTGTATAGAAGGAAAAGTCTTGAGACTACTGTAAAAATAAGACTGAAAACCAGAAGCAGGAGGCTTAAGTCCAAATCCCGAGAACACCAGAGAACTCCTGACTCCAGGGAACATTAATCGACAGGAACTCATCAAATGCCTTCATACATACACTGAAACCAAGCACCACCTGAGGGCCAACAAGTTACAGAGCAAGACATACCACACAAATTTTCCAGCAACACAGGAACACAGCCCTGAGCTTCAATATGCAGGCTGCCCAAGGTCACTCCAAATCCATTGACTTCTCATAATTTGTTACTAGACACTTCATTGCACTCCAGAGAGAAGAAATCCAGCTCCACCCACCAGAACACTGACACAAGCTTCCCTAACCAAGAAACCTTGACAAGGCACCGATACAGCCCCACCCACAGTGGGGAAACTCCACAATAAAGAGAACTCCACAAACTGCCAGAATACAGAAAGGCCACCCCAAACTCAGCAATATAAACAAGATGAAGAAACAGAGGAATACCCAGCAGGTAAAGGAACAGGATAAATGCCCACCAAACCAAACAAAAGAGGAAGAAATAGGGAATCTACCTGATAAAGAAATGCAAATAATGATAGTGAATATGATCCAAAATCTTGAAATAAAAATGGAATCACAGATAAATAGCCTGGAGGCAAGGACTCAGAAAATGCAAGAAAGGTTTAACAAGGACCTAGAAGAAATAAAAAAGAGACAATATATAATGAATAATGCAATGAATGAAATCAAAAACACTCTGGAGGCAACAAATAGTAGAGACAGAAGATAGGATTAGTGAAATAGAAGATAGAAGGGTAGAAATAACTGAATCAGAGAAAAAAAATGAATTAAAAGAAATGAGGACAATCTTAGAGACCTCCAGGACAATATTATATGCCACAACATTCGAATCATAGGAGTCCCAGAAGAAGAAGACAAAAAGAAAGACCATGAGAAAACACTTGAAGAGATAATAGTTAAAAACTTCCCTAAAATGGGGCAGGAAATAATCACCGGAGTCCAAGAAACCCAGAGAGTCCTAAACAGGATAAACCCAAGGCAAAACATCCCAGGACACATATTAGTCAAATTAACAAAGATCAAACACAAAGAACAAATATTAACAGCAGCAAGGGAAAAACAACAAATAACACACAAGGGAATTCCCATAAGGATAACAGCTGATCTTTCAATAGAAACTCTTCAGGCCAGGAGGGAATGGCAAGACATACTTAAAGTGAAGAAAGAAAGAAAATAAACTACAGCCCAGATTATTGTACCCAGCAAGGATCTCATTCAAATATGAAAGAGAAATCAAAAGCTTTCCAGACCAGCAAAAGCTGAAATAATTCAGCACCACTAAAACAGCTCTCCAACAAATGTTAAAGGGTATTCTCTAGACAGGAGACACGAAAACAGTATATAAACTCGAACCCAAAACAATAAAGTAAATGGAAACGGGATCATACTTATCAGTTATTACCTTAAACGTAAATGGGTTGAATGCCCCAACCAAAAGACAAAGACTGGCTGAATGGATACAAAAACAAGACCCCTATATATGTTGTCTACAAGAGACCCACCTCAAAACAGGGGATACATACAGACTGAAAGTGAAGGGCTGGAAAAAGATATTCCATGCAAATAGAAATCAAAAGAAAGCAGGAGTAGCAATACTCATATCAGATAAAATAGACTTTAAAACAAAGGCTGTAAAAAGAGACAAAGAAGGACACTACATAATGATCAAAGGATCAATCCAAGAAGAAGATATAACAATTATAAATATATATGCACCCAACATAGGAACACCACAATATGTAAGACAAATGCTAACAAGTATGAAAGGGGAAATTAACAATAACACAATAATAGTGGGAGATTTAATACCCCACTCACAGCTATGGATAGATCAACTAAACAGAAAATTAACAAAGAAACACACACTTTAAATGATAGAATACACCAGTTAGACCTAATTGATATCTATAGGACATTTCATCCCAAACCAATGAATTTCACCTTTTTCTCAAGCGCACATGGAACATTCTCCAGGATAGATCACATCCTGGGCCATAAATCTAGCCTTGGTAAATTCAAAAAAAATTGAAATCATTCCAAGCATCTTTTCTGACCACAGTGCATTAAGATTAGATCTCAATTACAGGAGAAAAAATATTAAAAATTCCAACATATGGAGGCTGAACAACACGCTGCTGAATAACCAACAAATCACAGAAGAAATAAAAAAAGGAAATCAAAATATGCATAGAAATGAAAAAATGAAAACAAAACAACCCAAAACCTATGGGACACTGTAAAAGCAGTGCTAAGGGGAAAGTTCATAGCAATACAGGCACACCTCAAGAAACAAGAAAAAAGTCAAATAAATAACCTAACTCTACACCTAAAGCAACTAGAAAAGGAAGAAATGAAGAACCTCAGGGTTAGTAGAAGGAAAGAAATCTTAAAAATTAGGGCAGAAATAAATGCAAAAGAAACAAAGGAGACCATAGCAAAAATCAACAAAGCCAAAAGCTCGTTCTTTGAAAGGATAAATAAAATAGACAAGCCATTACCCAGACTCATCAAGAAACAAAGGGATAAAAATCAAATCAATAAAATCAGAAATGAAAATGGAGAGATTGCAACAGACAACACACAAATACAAAGGATCATAAGAGACTACTATCAACAATTATATGCCAATAAAATGGACAACGTGGTAGAAATGGACAAATTCTTAGAAAAACAACTTTCCAAAACTGAACCAGGAAGAAATAGAAAATCTTAACAGACCCATCACAAGCATGGAAATTGAAACTGTAATCAGAAATCTTCCAGCAAACAAAAGCCCAGGTCCAGACAGCTTCAGAAGCTGAATTCTAACAAAAATTTAGAGAACAGCTAACACCTATCCTACTCAAACTCTTCCAGAAAATTGCAGAGGAAGGTAAACTTCCAAACTCATTCTATGAGGCCACTATCACCCTAATACCAAAACCTGACAAAGATCCCACCAAAAAAAGAAAACTACAGGCCAATATCACTGATGAACATAGATGTAAAAATCCTTAATAAAATTCTAGCAATCAGAATCCAACAACACATTAAAAAGATCATACACCATGACCAAGTGGGCTTTATCCCAGGGATGCAAGAATTCTTCAATATCCGCAAATCAATCAATGTAATACACCACATTAACAAATTGAAAAATAAAAGTCATATGATTATCGCAATAGATGCAGAGAAAGCCTTTGATAAAATTCAACATCTATTTATGATAAAAACTCTCCAGAAATTAGGAATAGAAGGAACGTACCTCAACATAATAAAAGCTATATATGACAAACCTACAGCAAACATTATCCTCAATCGTGAAAAATTGGAAGCATTTCCCCTAAAGTCAAAAACAAGACAAGGTGGCCCACTCTCATCACTACTATTCAACATAGTTTTTGAAGTTTTGGCCACAGCAAACAGAACAGAAAAGGAAATAAAAGGAATACAAATTGGAAAAGAAGAAGTTAAACTCTCACTGTTTGCAGATGACATGATCCTTTACCTAGAAAACCCTAGAGACTCCACCAGAAAATTACTAGAGCTAATCAATGTCTATAGTAAAGTTGCAGTATATAAAATTGACACACAGCAATCCCTTGCATTCCTATACACTGATAATGAGAAAATAGAAAGAGAATTTAAGGAAACAATTCCATTCACCATTGCAACAAAAAGAATAAAAATACTTAGGAATATATCTACCTAAAGAAACTAAAGACCTATATATCAATTCAGCTCAGTTCAGTCGCTCAGTCATGTCCGACTCTTTGTGACCCTATGAATCGCAGCATGCAGGCCTCCCTGTCCATTACCAACTCCCGGAGTTCACTCAGACTCACATCCATCGAGTCAGTGATGCCATCCAGCCATCTCATCCCCTGTCGTCCACTTCTCCTCCTGCCCCCAATCCCTCCCAGCATCAGAGTCTTTTCCAATGAGTCAACTCTTCACATGAGGTGGCCAAAGTACTGGAGTTTCAGCTTTAGCATCATTCCTTCCAAAGAAATCCCAGGGCTGATCTCCTTCAGAATGAACTGGTTGGATCTCCTTGCAGTCCAAAGGACTCACAAGAGTCTTCTCCAACACCACATTTCAAAAGCATCAATTCTTCGGTGCTCAGCCTTCTTCACAGTCCAACTCTCACATCCATACATGACCAGAGGAAAAACCATAGCCTCGACTAGACGAACCTTTGTTGGCAAAGTAATGTCTCTGCTTTTGAATATGCTATCTAGGGTGGTCATAAGTTTCCTTCCAAGGAATAAATGTCTTTTAATTTCATGGCTGCAGTCACCATCTATAGTGATTTGGGAGCCCAGAAAAATAAAGTCTGACTCTGTTTCCACTCTTTCCCCATCTATTTCCCATGAAGTGATGGGACCAGATGCCATGATCTTCGTTTTCTGAATGTTGAGCTTTAAGCCAACTTTTTCACTCTCCACTTTCACTTTCATTAAGAGGCTTTTTGTTCCTCTTCACTTTCTGCCATAAGGGTGGTGTCATCTGCATATCTGAGGTTATTGATATTTCTCCCGGCAATCTTGATTTCAGCTTGTGTTTCTTCTAGTCCAGCATTTCTCATGATGTACTCTGCATATGTCTGGGAAGGCCTTACAAATAGCTGTGAAAAGAAGAGAAGCGAAAAGCAAAGACCTATATATAGAAAACTATAAAACGATGATGAAAGAAATCAAAGAGGACACTAATAGATGGAAAAATATACCGTGTTCATGGATCGGAAGAATCAATATAGTGATAATGAGTATACTACCCAAAGCAATCTATAGATTCAATGCAATGCATATCAAGCTACCAACGGTATTTTTCACAGAGCTAGAACAAATAATTTTACAAATTTGTATGGAAATACAAAAAACCTCGAATAGCCAAAGCAATCTTGAGAAAGAAGAATGGAACTGGAGGAATCAACCTGCCTGACTTTAGGCTCTACTACAAAGCCACAGTCATCAAGACAGTATGGTACTGGCACAAAGACAGAAATATAGATCAGTGGAACAAAATAGAAAGCCCAGAGATAAACCCACACACCTATGGACACCTTATCTTTGACAAAGGAGGCAAGAATATACAATGGAGAAAAAACAATCTCTTTAACAAGTGTTGCTGGGAAAACTGGTCAACCACTTGTAGAAAAAATAAAACTAGAACACTTTCTAACACCATACACAAAAATAAACTCAAAATGGATTAAAGATCTAAACATAAGACCAGAAACTATAAAACTCCTAGAGGAGAACATAGGCAAAACACTCTCTGGCATACATCACAGCAGGATCCTCTATGACCCACCTCCCAGAATATTGGAAATAAAAGCAAAAATAAACAAATGGGACCTAATTAAAATAAAAAGCTTCTGCACAACAAAAGAAACTATAATCAAGGTGAAAAGACAGCCTTCAGAATGGGAGAAAATAATAGCAAATGAAGTAACTGACAAAGAACTAATCTCAAAACTATACAAGCAATTCCTGCAGCTCAATTCCAGAAAGATAAACGACCCAATAAAAAAAATGGGCCAAAGAAATAAATAGACATTTCTCCAAAAAAGACATACAGATGGCTAACAAACACATGAAAAGATGCTCACCATCACTCATTATCAGAGAAATGCAAATCAAAACCAGAATGAGGTACCATTTCACGCCAGTCAGAATCACTGCAATCCAAAAGTCTATAAGCAATAAATGTTGGAGAGGATGTGGAGAAAAGGGAACCCTCTTACCCTGTTGGTGGGAATGCAAACTAATTCAGCCACTATGGAGAACAGTGTGGAGATTCCTTAAAAAACTGGAAATAGTTCTGCTATACGACCCCAGAGTCCCACTGCTGGGCATACACACTGAGGAAACCATAAGGGAAAGAGACACATGTACCCCAATGTGCATTGCAGCACTGTTTATAATAGCCAGGACATGGAAGCAACCTAGATGTCCATCAGCAGATGAATGGATAAGAAAGCTATGGTACATATACACAGTGGAGTGTTACTCAGCCATTAAAAAGAATACATTTGAATCAGTTCTAATGAGGTGGATGAAACTGGAGCCTATTTATACAGAGTGAAGTAAGCCAGAAAGAAAAACACCAATGCAGTATACTAATGCATATATATGGAATTTAGAAAGGTGGTAATGATAACCCTGTATGCGAGACAGCAAAAGAGACCCAGATGTATGGAACAGTTTTTTGGACTCTGTGGGAGAGGGAAGGGGGGCATGATTTGGGACAATGGCATTAAAACATGTATAATATCATATGAGAAACAAATCGCCTGTCCAGGTTCAATGCAGGATGCAGGAAGCTTGGGGCTGTTGCACTGGCATGACCCAGAGGGATGGTACATGGAGGGAGGTGGGAGGCGGGGTTCAGGATGGGGAACACATGTACACCCGTGGCAGATGCATGTTGATGTATGGCAAAACCAATACAAAATTGTAAAGTAAAAAAAAAAAAAATAATAATAATTTTAAAAAAGAGAAGAAAATCCCAGAAAGAAAAGGAAAATGACAATAGAAATGTACATATCAATAATGACCTTAAATGTGAATGGACTAAATCCTCCAATAGAAAAACACAGACTGCTTGAATGGATACAAAAGCAAGACTCATATATATGCTGTCTACATGAGAACCACTTCAGACCTAGGGATGCATACAGACAAAAAGAGAGGGGAAGAAAAAGAGACCATACAAATGGAAATAAAAAGAAAGTTGGAGTAGCAATACTCATATCAAACAAAATAGACATTAAAGCAAACACTTTCATGAGAGAACAGGAAGGACACTACATAATGATCAAAGTGTCAATCCAAGAATATATAACAACAATTGTTAATAAAAATACACAACTATTTTTACAAATACAAATTTCTTTATATTTCATTTTTATTCATACTTTTACAAATAGAAAATCATTTTTATACAACAAAAATAATTAATAAAAATTTAAAAAACATAGGAGCACCTCAATATGTAAAGCAAATATCAACAACCATAAACATAGAAATCAATAGTAATGCAATGACAGTGGGGGACTTTAACACCCCACTTTCATCAATGGATGCATCATCCGACAGAAAATTAATAAGGAAACACAAGCTTTAAATGACAAGTTAGATCATATAGGCAATTGATACAAGACATTCCATTTGAAAGCAACTGAATACATGTTTTTTCAAGTGCACATGGAACATTCTCCTGGACAGATGACATTTGAGCCACAAATCAAGCTTAAATAAATTTGAATAAATAAATTTGAGAAAATTGAAATTATATCAAGCATCTTTTCCAAACACAACACTATGAGATTAAAAATCAATCACAGGAAAAAAAAAAGTTGTAAAAAGCACAAACACATGGAGGTTAAACAATATCCTGCTAAAGAACCAATGGATCACTGAAGAAATCAAAGAGGAAGTAAAACATACCTAGTAACAAATGACAACAAAAACAAGACGATGTAAAATGCACGAGATGTGGCAAAAGCAGTTCTAAGAGGGAAGTTTATAGCAATACAATCCTACTTCAAGAAAGAAGAAAAATCTAAAATACACAACCTAACCTTACAACTAAAAGCACTTAGAGAAAGAACAACAACAGGTGAATTCTGAAAAACATTTAGAGAGAGCTAACACCTATCACCCTGAGCTATTGCAAAAATTTCAAATTAAGGAAAACTTAATGCATTTTGTCATTATTTCCTTGTTACCAAAACCAGACAATGACATCATAAAAAAGAAAAGTACAGGGCAATATCACTGATGAACATAGATGCAAAAATCCTCAACAAAATACTGGCAAACAGAATCCAACAGCACATTAAAACCATCATACACCATGATCAAGTGAGATTTATCCCAAGGATGCAAGGATTCTTCAATATATACAAATCAATCAATGTGGTACACCACATTGACAAATTGAAGAATAAAAATCATATGATCATCTCAATAGATACAGAAATCTTTTGACAAAATTCAGCACACATTTCTGACAAAAACTCCAAAAAATAGGCATAAATGGAACCTACCTTAACATAATAAAGGCCATATACAACAAATGTACAGCAAACATCATTCTCAGTGGTGCAAAACTGAAGATATTTCCCTTAAAATAAGGAACAAAATAAAGATGTGCACTCTCGCTACTATTATTCAGCATTGTTTTGGAAATCCTAGGCATGACCAAGAAGAAAAAGAAATGAAAGGACCTCAAACTGGAAAAGAAGAAGCAAAACTCTCATTGTTCACAGATGACACAGTATACATAGAAAATTGTAGAAGTCACCAGAAAACTACTAAAGGTTATCAATGAATTTGGTAAAGTTTTAGGATACAAGATTAGTACACAGAAATCTCTTGCATTCCTATACACTAACAGTGAAAAATCAGAGAGAGTAATTAAAGACACAATCCCATTTACCATTGCAACAATAATAATAAAATAGCTCAGAATAAACCTACCTAAGGAGACAAAAGACTTATATTCACTTTCATTTTCAAGGAGACAAAAGACCTGTACTCAGAAAACTATAAGATACTGATGAAAGAAATCAATGATGATACAAACAGATGGAAAGACATATCACGTTCTTTTATTGGAAGAAACAATATTGTGAAAAATGACTATACTACATAGTCATGTGAAAATGACTATACTGTAGTATATCACTATATTAATATTCATAAGGAGGACTAATGCTAAAGCTGAAACTCCAAAACTTTGGCTACCTGATGCAAAGAACTGCCTCATTGGAAAAGACCCTGATGCTGGGAAAGATTGAAGGCAGGAGAAGGGGACAACAGAGGACAAGATGGCTGAATGGCATCACCGATGTGATGGACATGAGTTTGAGTAGGCTCTGGGAGTTGGCGATGGACAGGGAAGCCTGGTGTACTGCAGTCATGGGGTCACAAAGAGTCGGACACGACTTAGCAACTGAACTGAGCTAAATCTACAGATACAATGCAACCCCTATCAAATTATCAACATCATTTGTCACAGAATTAGAGCAAAATATTTTGCAACTTGTATGAAAACACAAAAGTCCCCAAATAGTCAAAGCAATCTTGAAAAAGGAAAATGAAACTGGATGAATCAGACTCCCTGACTTCTGACCATGCTGCAAAGCTAAAGTAATTAAGACAGTATGATACTGGCACAAATACAGAAAAATAGATCAATGGAACAGGATGGAAAGTCCAGAGACAAGTCTGCACACCAGTGATCATTTAAACTATGACAAAAGAGGTAATACTATACAATGGAGAGCAAAATGTCTCTTCAATAGGTGGTACTTGGAGAACTGGATAGCTGCTTGTAAAAGAATAAAATATGAGCACTCTATAACATCATAGACAAAAATAATCTCAAAATAGACTATAAATATAAATATAAGGCCAGACTCTATAAAACTCATAGAGGAAAACATAGGCAAAACACTCTTTGACATAAATTTCAGAAATATATTTTTGACCCACTTCCTAGAGAGATGAAAATAAAAGCAAACATAAGCAAATGGGACCTATACTTAAAACCTTTTAAACAGCAAAAGAAACCATAAACAATATAAAAAGACAACCCTCAGAATGGGAGAAAATATTTGCAAATGATGTGATCAGTAAGTGATTAATCTCCAAAATCTACAGTTTATTCAGCTCAATATCAATAAAAGAACCAACCCAATCAAAAAATGAGAAGAATACCTAAATAGATATTTCTCCAAAGAAGGCATACAGATGGCCAAGAGGAACACGAAAACAGATTCAACCTCTTTTCAGTAATACATCTCTAGTTATTAGAGAGACACAAATCAAAACTGCAATGAGATATCACCCCATCCCAGTCACAATTACCAACTTCAGAAAATCTATAAACAATAAATGATGGACAGGATGTAGAGAAAAGGGAACCCTCCTACACTGTTGGTGGGAATGTAAATTGAGCTGCTTGTAAAAGTCACTGTGGAGAACAGCATGGAGGTTCCTTTGTAAATTAAAATTAGAATTACAATATGACCTAGTAATCCCACTCCTAGACAAATAGCCAGAGAAAATCATATTTAAAATGATATATGCACCCCGATATTCATTGCAGAAATATTTACAATAGCCAAAACATGGAAGCAACCTAAATGTCCATCAATGGAGGAATGAATAAAGAAAATATGATACATATATATGCAATGGGATATTACTCAGCCACAAAAAGAAATGAAATAGTGCCATTTGCAGGATGTGGATAGACGTAGAGACTGTCATATAAAGTGAAGTAAGTGAGGTCAGTGATAAAGGGAAAAACAATTGTGCATTAACACATATATACATGGAATCTAGAAGAATAGTACAGATGAACTTCCAGAAAGAGAAACACAGATGTAGAGAACAAACTTATGGATACCAAGGGGGAAAGGAGGGATGGGATGAATTGGAAGATTGAGATTGACATATATACATATTACAAAATAGATAACTGATGGAAACACTGTATATTAACCTTGTATCCTGTACTCTACTCATAATAAGTACTGTGCTCTTCTTGTGTCTTGTAACTCTACTCAGTGTTCTGTTGTGACCTAAATGGGAAGGAAACCTAAAAAAAGAGGGCAATGTATGTATATATATATAACTGATTCATTTTACTGTATAACAGTACATGATATTGTAAAGCAACTATACTCCAATAAAAGTTAATTTAAAGGATAAACATCAAGGCAAGTTCCTCCACCAGCAAAAAAGATTGACTCACTATAAGTTCATATGATGATTAACTTTTTTATTAATAAGTTTTAATTGATATGTACATTGTTTTTAGGCATAATGCTATTGCACACTTAATAGACTACAGTATAGTATAAGCATAATTTTATAGGCAGTGGGAAATAAAAAAAATCATGTGACTCACTTTATTACAATATTCACTTTATTGTGTTGTTCTGGAACTAAACCTATGTTATCTCCAAGGTATGCTTGTAATCCATCACATCAACAGGTAATAGAAGAAATATCAAATAATCACATAATTTGGTAAAATGCAGATGCAGAGAACACACTTGACAAAATCCAATCCCCATTCGTGCTAAAAACTCTCAGAAATCTAGGAATAGAAGGTAACTTTTTTTTTTTTTATTTTTGTAAAGAATATCTACCAAAAAAACACAGACAGTCAACATCTTACTTTAGCATAAGAAACTCAAATCTTTCCCACTAAGATCAGGAGCAAGACAAGGATGCTACTTTCATCACTTTTTCCAACACTGTATTGGAACTTCTATCCAATGCAATATGGAAAGGAGAAGAAATAAAAGATACACAGATTGGGAAGGAAGAAATAAAACTGTTTCAGTTCACAGATGACATAATTGTCTTTGTAAAAAATCTAAAAGAACTGGGGGAAAATCTCCTGAAATTAAGAAATGATCATAGCAATATTTCAAGATACAAGGTTAATATACAAAAATCAATTTCTTTTCATACTCTAGCAATGAATTAGTGGAATTTGAAATTAAAAACACAATGCAGGTATAAATGTAACAAAATATGTACAAGATTTATATGAGGAAAACTATAAAAGTCTGTTGAAAGAAATCATACAATAACTAAATAAATCGAGAGATAGTTAATGTTCATGGATAGGGAAGACTCAACATAGTCAAACTGTAAGTTCTTCCCAATCTAATTTGTAGATTCAATGCAATTCCAATCAAAATTTCAGCAAGTTTTTTATATCAAAAATTGATTCCATAGTTTATATAGAGACAAAAGATACAGAACAGTTAATATAATATTGAAGAAGAACAAAGTTGGGAGGCTGACATTGCTTAATTTCTAGACTTAATATAAAGTTATGGCAAACAAGGCACTGTCTTGTTTTTGGTGAAAGAACAGACAAATAGATCAATGGAACAGAATAGAGAGCCCAGAAACAGATCCCCATAAATATAGTTGACTGGTCTTTTGATGATAAAGGAGCAAAGGCAACACAGTGGGAGAAAGACAACTTTTCCAACAAATAGTGCTGGGATAACTGGACATTCATATGCAAAAAATATCTAGACACAGACCTTAAACTCTTCACAAAAATTAACTCAAGATATATCATAGATTTAAATGTAAAATGAAAAAGTAAAAAATATCTAGAAGTTAACATGGGATAAAATCTAGGCAATTTTAGTTATGGTGACAACTTTTAGATATAATACTAAAGACACAGTCCATGAAAGAAAAATATTTATAGACTGAACTTAAGTAAAATTAAGAATATCTGCCCTGTGAAAGACCTTGTCAAGAGAATGAGAAAACAAGCTATAGACTGGAAATATTTGTGAAAGACATCTCTCATGAGAGGTTGTTATCCAAAATATAAAAAGAACACTTAAAAATGAGATTGCAGGACTTCTCTGGTGGTCCAGTGGTTGAGAATTCGCCTTCCAATGGAGGGGACATGGGTTCAATCCCTGTTTGGGGAACTAGGATCCCACATGTCATAGTGCAACTAAGTCTGCATGCCACAGCTACTGAGCCTGAGCATCTCAGCTAGAGAGCCCACATGCCACAACTAGAAGCAATTCTGCGTGCCACAGCAAAGATCCTGCATGCTGCAACTAAGATCAATGCGGACAGAAACAAAGAAATAAATAATTTTTAAAACTGAGATTGAAAGTCTTGATTTGGGGCCAAACATCTCCATTAAAACAAATGACTGGGACGACCCAGAGGGATGGAATGGGGAGGGAGGAGGGAGGAGGGTTCAGGATGGGGAACACATGTATACCTGTGGCGGATTCATTTTGATATTTGGCAAAACTAATACAGTTATGTAAAGTTTAAAAATAAAATAAAATTTAAAAAAAATGACAATTCTAATATCATTTTTCAATCTACTACCTCACTCTCATAAAGACTGATATTTCCTTCTATTCTGTTTCCCTAACCTTACGCCATACAAAAAGGAATGAACATAGCACATTGGTTAAGAATCTGTTTTGGAGCCAGGAAGATTGAGATTCAAATGTTTGAACAGCAGCTTCCTACCTTAGAGCTTTGATTTCATGTGGTATTATTACCTTACAAGATTAAATAAAATGATATATTATAAGTAATAATTGTAGCCATTATTGCATATAGTGTATTACCCTTGTCTACTCATAAGGTCAAAGAGAGAATTGCATTATGAAGAGAACACTATAAATCATGAAATGCAGTTTCAGTTTAATGGTTGATGAAAATTCTAATGGAAAGAAAACTGGTGTAAATAGGTCACATATTAATCTTGATACACATTCTCCAGTTTGGTTTATTTCTCTCTTTTTAAAAAGTAATATGTACATTTATCATGAATAATTTACAAAGAAGATAAAAAGATTAGTCACTAGCTTCTAAACATTTTTAGTACAAACACACAATTCTCATTTTTTCCACTAGATGACACTAGAGGGTAAAATAGAATGGTGATTTTGTCAATATTTCAATATTTCCTAAATTGAGAAGCATCCAGATTATTTTTTGTTATTGGATAAACTCTCAGAAGCACAAAGAGAGAGAGAATATTCCCTGAAAGATTGCAATTTTGAGATGTAATCACTGCAAGGAATAGGGGTTGGGAAGAAGTACAAATAAAAGACAGATATAACTGAAGCCATCTCAGCAGATTCCAGCATAGAGGGGAAATATTAATCAAGGGTGAGGTGTCTATGCTTTAGTGTATGCTACTATGGACAGACACTAATGACTAAGTGCCTCTCTCAGATGCCATGATACTATTTGAGCAACTGGAAATGTGTATGTCACCCCACAGGGAGATGGATGTGATGAGAAAAAATTCTGGATAGAGTGAATTGAACCATAAATTAATTGAGAAAACTTGAAACTAGCTTGAACTTAACTGCCAATAGGTAGAATCTAGGCTCACTGTTGAAGGGACATTTGGTTATATAAGACTAATGATTTTTTGAACACATTAATTAATGGTGTATGAAAGTTACACTTGCTGCATAAAGTGCCCTAATATGATATGATAGAAAAAATAAACAGAAGAGGCTTTATTAAATATAAATGTATAATCAGACATATTTCCTCCTTCCATAATTATTTTACTACCCCTTATGTAATTTTTATTTCTAAATAACAGAACCTAAACTTGAATAAGACTTCAGAAATGGTTATTCCATTCTCCTCTCCTTAACTCTACCTAGGTTCTCCTGGAATATCCCCAGTGACATAGAAATTAATAATTTACAGTAAATCCTATTCTGTTTTTGACATTCTAATTTTTAGAATATTTTTTAATGATCCAAAATCTACTTCTAAAGTCTGAAAATTAGTCTTAATTCTGGTCTTATTAATGTATTTATTTACTTAATAAATATGTGATGGACACCATGTTAGGCACTGGCGTTGCAACAAGAAACAAGACAAGAATAATATAATTGGTAAGGCAGACATTAAACATGGATCAAGCACCTTGATTTTTCCTAGTTTCTATGAAGCCATTGGTTTATATAGACGTGTAGGATAAAGCAGATACAACAGATAAGCTTTTTATATGTAGTGTCTTTGATAAGATAGCTATTGAAATAATGGTTCATGGAATCAAAGATGGATGGTGAGGAAAGTGAAAAAATAGGAGGAAGTTACTTAGATAAGAGCAAGTTACTTAGATAGGAGAAAGTTAGAGATATCAGTGGACCAGAAGTTGAAGAACAATCATGGTGGCAGTGGTTAGCAAGCAATATGGGATGATATATAGAAGACTATAGTGAGAAAATAGGATACTCACATGAATTAGAGCATTTTGGGGTGATGACCATTGCTGATGTAGAATAAGCCACTGGAGTGGTAGACAAGAATGCCATGTGACTCAAAGGAGCAGAAGATTCTATAAGGCAATGGAAAATTATTGGGCTAGAAGGAGTGATGCAGAACAAGTGAGTAAAAAACATGCCTCTTGATCTTGAAGCAGCAGTGTTCTCAAAGGAGAAATCAAACTTTGTTAAGACAAGATGACTGGAACATTCCCAGAAGAAGCTAAATTCTTGGGTAAATTAGCCAATTGTGGGGCAAAAATTCCTGATTGTATAGTGATAGGAAACTGGGTGAAGAGAAGCACCTTGATCAAATGCAAAGAAATGCAACACAGTGTAACTTTGATGGTGTCTTAAAAATCTGGGCAACAAAGTAGAGTCTGCATAACCAGCGGATGAGGGCTTGGGGAGAGGTGAGCAGCTACATAATACAATCAATTAAGGTGTGGAAATAAAATATTAAAGCTTATATTTATATTGTTTGCTCATATTCAGTTTTTTTATACTGTTTTGAAAACTACTTTCATAGATAATTTCTGGTCAGAACTACTACTTTATGTTCTGAATAATAAAACAGAGATTGGAGGCATGAAACGTTAGTCCCAAGTGTCTCCATGAGGAGCATGAGTACTGAGCATAGTGACTTCCAAATCTGAGGTGATTGTATGCTCAACAATGGCAGTTGCAGCACCCATGACTTACAACCATATATGTCTGTATACTTATGCAACGGAGCTGAATTTTAAAAAGACCAAGATATACATCTTCAGCATAAACCAGTATTTCTTCGTCAATATATATTTTATTCACTTTACTGAAGCTGCTGTAGCTAATAGGCAACTGAAACCCATATTCCAGGGCAAAAATAAATTTTTGCTGCTAAATTTTCTCCTATATAATTTTCAACTAGAATTTCTATTAATCATTATAATTTTTCTGTGTTTGCTGACAAGCTTTTGGGAGATATGCCTGTCTCTTCAGTAATGCCATCTCTGGAGTTAGTTATTATTGCAACTTGATCTAACATTTCAGTTTCTAACCTAGAATCTATCTCTGATCCATAGTGAAAAACACAGCTTCAAATATTATTTTTCTACCTTTTAGATTGTTGTGAGGAATAAATGAGTTATCTTAGATAAATCATTTAAAAACATTTCTTGTCACATAATAAAAATTCAATAGATATTGTTCTTCAGTCACCCAGTCATGTTCGACTCTTTGCGACACCCACAGACTGCAGCATGCCAAACCTTACCTTCTCCTGAAGGAGAAGATAAGATGCCTTACCATCTCCTGAAGTTTGCACAAGTTCATGTCCACTGTGAGAGAGTTGATTTTTAGGTTGGTTGATAAGGAGTCCATGGCATTGAGGAAGAAAAAGGGACAAACTTTTTTTTTTTTACATTCCTTCCTCTTAGTCACATAAGAAGTTATTTTCTTTAAGCCCAGAGCTAATGATTATACAACAAAACAATTCATCTTGCTTAAGGGTATGCTTTTCCTTAAGCTCTGTACTAATGATTATATAATAACAATGTATCTTGCTCAAGGACATTTATCCTTCTTAACAAGAACCTTCTGACTAATCCTGTTATCTTTACATCTATGTTGTGGGAGTGGGTCTGCTACTGCTGAGTCACTTCAGTCGTGTCGGACTCTGTGCGACCCCAGAGACAGCAGCCCACCAGGCTCCCCCATCCCTGGGATTCTCCAGGCAAGAACACTGGAGTGGGTTGCCATTTCCTTCTGCAATGCATGAAAGTGAAAAGTGAAAGTGAAGTCGCTCAGTCGTGTCCAGTAAGACCTTTTTATTGCTATTTCCAATCTTGTTAATTTAATATGTATGTTGTGGGATTGAGTATGGTAAATGTATATAAGGCCTTGATAAGACTAGTGAGAGGGATAATTTCCATCCCTCTTCTGATGTCTATGTCAGAAGCTTTCTCTGTCCTTTTTCACTGTAATAAAACTGCCACACAAAAGTTCTGAGTGATCAAACCTGGTCCCTGATCCCAAAGCTAAATCTTTTTCTTTGGAGATCATGAAGCCAACATCATTCACCATAAGCTACCAATTGCATTGGTGATACCACCCAGCCATCTCATCCTCTAAATGCCCTCTTCTGCCCTTAATCTTACCCAGCATCAGGAACTTTTTCAATGTGTCAATTGATCTCATCAGGTGACCAAAATACTGGAGCTTCAGCTTTAGCATCATTCCTTCCAATGAATATTCAGAGTTGATTTCCTTTAAGATTAACTGGTTTGATCTTCTTGCTGTCCAAGGAACTCTCAGGAGTCTTCTCCTTGCTGTCCAAGGGACTCTCAGGAGTCTTAAAACCACAGTTCAAAGACATCAATTCTTTGGCACTCTGCCTTCTTTATGGTCCAACTCTCACAATCATACGTGACCAATGGGAAGACCATAGCCTTGACTATTGTTAGGGGAATTGAATAAATATGTTTGTTTAGGCTTCAAAAGTAAAAGAGCAGAGCAGACCTCTAACCTTGTCTATGACCTACCTGGACACTGTCCTGACTACTGCTGTGGGTGTCATTCACACCTGCTGTGAGTGTCCGAGGAAAAACACAATAGGTATATAGGGAGTGGATCTTGAAATTTGTTCAGTTCCTGGAGGAGGTCTGGTAAACCAACTTTAGCAACATTCCAAGATTTGCAGAATAAAGCAAACAGCATTGCAAAAAATTAACATAAGACCAGACTGCAGTTTTTGCTCACAGACTGATAATGATATCAGTTTGCAGCTTGGGGATTATAAGCAGGACATGAGAGACAGCAATCCAAAGTCTTAATCACAGAGCAGACATGCTGCCTGGGACCTTTTCCCAATTGAAACTAAGGACGGCTGTCACACAGGACTTCCTAGTGCTGTTTAAGTCTGTATGTCGGCAAATCCAATTTGGTGATGTATATACTATTGCTTGCCTCTGCTGTTTCTATTTAATTATTTTTTTTTCCTTTTATTAGTATTAGTATATTTATTAGTGTTAGTATATTGAAAGTAGACTAGATAGTTCTCTAATAAATATTTATGTTGTTTATCTATATATAACAAGTGGCTTATTTTGTTAACAAATCCTCTGAATCTGAGATGAAAATGAAAACTTTCAGCAAAACCTTTGTTGGCAGAGTGATGTCTCTGCTTTTCAACACACTGTTTGTCATGGCTTTCCTGCCAAGGAGCAATCGTCTTCTGATTTCATGTCTGCAGTCACCATCTGCAGTGATTTTAGAGTCCAAGAAGAGTCACTGCTTCCAACTCTTTCCCTTCTATATCCGATGAAGTAATGGGCCCGGATGGGCTTCCCTGGTAGCACAGCTGGTAAAGAATCTGCCTGCAATGCAGGAAACTCCGGTTCTATTCCTGGGTTGGAAAGATCCCCTGGAGAAGGGATAGACTATCCAATCCAGCATTCGTGGGCTTCCCTGGTGGCTCAGACAGTAAAGAATCCACCTGCAATGCGGGAGATCTGGGTTCAGTCCCTGGATTGAGAAGATCCCCTGGAGGAGGGCAAGGCAACCCACTGCAGTATTCTTTCCTGGAGAATCCCCATGGACAGAGGAGCCTGGTGGGTTACTGTCCATGGAGTCATAAAGAGTTGGACACAACTGACTAAGCAAAGCACAATGGGGCCAGATTCCATGAACTTAGTTGTTTGTTTGTTTGTTTGTTTTAATATTTAGTTTTAAGTAGGTTTTTTCACTCTCCTCTTTCACCCTCATCAAGAGGTTCTTTAGTTCCTCTTTGCTTTCTGTCATTAGAGGGGTATTATCTGCATATCTGAGGTTGTTGATGTTTCTCCTGCCTATCTTAATTCCAGCTTATAACTCATTCACCCAGCATTTCTCATGATGTGCTTAGGGTATGAGTTAAATAAACAGGGTCACAACAGACAGCCCTGTTGTACTTCTTTCTCAATCCTGAGCCAATCAGTTGTTTCATACAAGGTTCTAGCTGTTGCTTCTTGACCTGCATACAGGTTTCTCAGGAGATAGGTAAGATGGTCTGGTATTCCCATTTCTTTAAGAGCTCTCCACAGTTTCTAATGATCCACACAGTCAAAGGCTTTGGTGTAGTTGATGAAACAGAGGTAGATGTTTTTCTGGAATTCCCTTGCTTTCTCTATGATCCAGTGAATGTTGGCAATTTGATCACTGGTTCCTCTGCCTTTTCTAAATCCAGCATATAGCAATGCTGAAGCCTAGCATGCAAGATTTTAAGCATGACTTACTAGCATGGGAGATGAGTGCAATTGCCCAATGGTTTGAACATTCTTTACTACTGCCCTTCTTGGGAACTGTGATGAGGACTGACCTTTTCCAGTCCTGTGGCCACTACTGGTCCTTCCAGATTCACTGACATATTGAGTGCAACATTTTGATAGCATCACCTTTTAGGGTTTTGAATAGCTCTGCTGAAATTCCATCGCATCCACTAGCTTTATTGACAGTGGTTCTTCCTAAGGTCTAATTGACTTCACACTCCAGAATGTCTTGCTTTGGGTGAGTGACCACACCATCATGGTTATCCAGTTCATTAAGATATTTTGTGGACAGTTCTTTCATGTGTTCTTTCCGTTTCTTTTTGATCTCTTCTGCATCTTATAAGTTTCTACCTTTTTTTGTGTGTGTGTGTCCAACTTTGGGGAAAATGTTCCCTTGATATTTCCAAATTTGCTGTTGTTTCCTCTATTTTTGTGCATTGTTCCCTGAAGAATGCCTTCTTGTCTCTCCTTGCTATTCTTGGAGGTCTGTGTTTAGTTGTGTGTACCTTTCCCTTTCTCCCTTGCTTTTTGCTTCTCTTCTTTCTTCAGGTATTTGTAAAGCCTCCTCAGATAACCACTTTGCCTTCTTGCTTTTCTTTTCTTCTGGGAGGGTTTTGTTCACTGCCTTCTGTACAATGTTATGAACTTCTGTTCACAGTTCTTCAGGCACACTGTTTACTAGATCTAATCATTTGAATCTATTCATCACCTCCACTGTATATTCATAAAGGATCTGATTTAAGATTTACCTGGCTGGCCTAGTGGTTTTCCCCACTTTCTTTAATTTAAGCCTGAGTTTTACTATGAGAAGCTAATGTTCTGAGCCACTGTAAGCTTCAGGTCTTATTTTTGCTAACTGTATACAGCTTCTTCACCTTCAGCTAAAAAGAATGTAATCAATTTGATTTCTGTATTGACCATTTATTTGGTGGTCAATAGATATTACCACTACTGTTATTGACATTATTATCCTTACTTTAATCTCTGGATTCAGTCACAAGAGCCATCAAAAAGTTGGGGATTTTGTAGGGGAAGGATCACAGTAAGCTAGAAATAAATGGCATGAATACTCTTTATTAACATTTGTACAGATATTATGGTTAGTTTGCAAAGCACTCACAAACACTTTGTGTGTGTGTCTGTATGTGTGTGTTTGGGAGTGCTTTGCATGTGTGTGTATATATATGTATGTATGTGTATGTATGTGTATATATATATATATATATATTTTTTTTTTTTTTGCACAGTATTTCTGTGAAGTATAAGTAGCACAGGTACAAATTACATTTTACAAATGGAGAAGTGAGTGACTTCCAAAAGCTCTGATAAAAGGCAAACTATGATGTGAGCCTGAGTCATCTCACCTCAGTTCTGGTGCTCTTTATTTGCTCGTCCCCCTTGATAATAAAATAACTGAAAAAGAAACCTTAAAAAGTGAATTGGTTCAATACAGTCTAATTTAAAATGAAAAGTAGGAAGCTAAAATTATTATTCAGAGCCTTATTGTTTCTTTCTTAATGACTTTGTAAAACTCCCTCAGGGGAGGAAGATTTCTCTCTGGCTTACCTACTGGTTTCTATACCTGTTACTCAGAACTGTGTCCTTACTGTCCCTTTTAGCTGAGGAGCAATTCCTGTGATCAGCTGTTCTTTCTATCTATGATACTCCAACATCCTTTTCTTCTTTTTTGGCAACAGAGTTATCTCCCTGTGAGAAGAAAACTCTTTCTTGCTCTTGGAAGAATACATTCTATCTTCAATCTTCTACTATGCTCCTTTAACAACAAGTCTTAAACCATTTTTAGATCAAATCCAGCAATCTTGAGTATATTCTTTGTCTTATGTGCTGTAAGTGTATTAAGTATGTGATATTCCTTGGATCATCTGAAATTTTATATCATAAGCATGGTATATAATTAATGTTAAATATGAAGCTGAAAAAAGACACTTTTCTGTGTGGTTAAGCCTACAAAAGACTGTTAAAGGGACACTCTAAATAGTCATTCTCAGAGTAGAGAATTATATAAGCAATATGTCTATGAGGAGAATTTTTCACTGGTTAAATGATAAAATGCCACAATTCACAACTGAAAGTTTGTACCTCAAGATCTTTTTAAATAATAATACAATAAAATAGCAATTGTCTTCGATGAATGATTTAGAGCTTCAGCAGCTTGAAAGTAACACTGAAAATATGAACTAACACTTTTTTTTTCTATTTTGGTGTGATTACTCTATGATATACCCCAAGTAAATTACATTAATGCCCTGCATATAATATGCTCCATTGATATTATCCCAGTAGTCTCAAGGTGTAAGTACAAATGAATATTCTTAATTGAAAAACTAATGATTAAACAGCAGCAACCCATATAACTAAAGTTAGAAGTTCCCTTAAAATTGTGACCTCTTCATTACAGTAAACTGAACTATGCAGACTACATCCAAGGAATGAAAAACAGTAAATAAACTAAGTAGATAAGTGTATAAATTGTACCAGGATTTCAGAGTCACACTTTACTAACAGATTCTAATCTTTCATATGAAATACTGTATGATTGATTCTGCAAAGACCTTTCATATAGTATTTCATAGGGAATAACAAAGGAAGAAACATAAAGGAAATAAACAAACAAAAAGAAACAGTATCCATCTTTATCTTTCAGTATTGGGTGGGTCTCCAAATTTATCATTTTTCCCAATTTCTTCTGGAAAGAATATAATAATTTTGAGATGCTTAACCTTGTCTTAACCCTGAGAAGGTAAACCTCCCTCCCTCAACATTCACTGTTCATAAATACAAATGAAAAGAAAAAGGTGACCTTCAGCAAATCACTTACCCTTTCTGTTATTGTTCAGTCACTAAGTCATGTCTGACTCTTTTCAGCCCCATAAACAGCAGCACTCCAGACTTCCCTGTCCTTCACTATCTCTCGGAGTTTGCTGAAACTCATACCCATTGAGTTGATGATACCATACAGCCAATGCAACCTCTGTCACTCCCTTCTCCTCCTGTCCTCAATCTTTCCAAGCATTAGAGTATTTTCCAATGAGTCACATTTTAGCCCAAATATTGGAGCTTCAGCTTCAGCATCAGTCCTTCCAAGAATATTCAGGACTGACTTCCTTTAGGAATGACTGGTTTCATCTCATTGCTGTCCAAGGAATTCTTTCTAACTCTAGGCTTATCTTTACAGTGGAGTTGATCTAGATCTATATGAGAAGTTCTTCTCCAAATGTCTGTATCAGAACCTAGATAATATTTTCTAGACCAAACCTCAGAGTCCAGATTTGATGCATATGAGATGAAAGCCAAGAAAATTTATCTCAGAGAAGGTCCTCAGATTGTTTTGATGAAGACTCCAAATTGAGAAATAAGCCTGTAAGAAACAAACATATTATTTCTCTGTAGATTTCATGAAAATATTTTCTAGTTATTCTTGAGATCTTTTTGAGTCCAAGGCTCTTCACATTGGTTAGTTCAGTCACTGCACTTCATCAGTCAGCTATCAGTTTTCACAGTCTGGTCTATTCATACTTCTAAATCTAAAAAGTAATGAAATTTATCTTGTCCTTCTTTGGACATTAGCACCATTGAAGAAGATGTTTCATATATACTTACATATTAAAGAGCAATTTTAATGTCCTGCAATGGCAGAAGAGAAGAAGACAAATATATCTACATGCTTATTCAAACAAATATTTGTAGTTTTACTCCTTTTTAATTGATTTGCTTTTCTCTTAAGGAAATATGCTCATTGCATTTCAACATGATTTTCACTTTACGAACACCTTGAAAGTGTTAGTCACTCAGTTGTGTCTGATTCTATGTGATCCTATGGACCATAGCCCACCAGGCTCTTCTGTCCATGGGATTCTCTAGGCAAGAATACTGGAGTGGGTTGCCATTCTCTTCTCCAGGGAATCTTCCTGACCCAGGTATAGAGTTTGAGTATTCTGCATTGCAGGTGGACTCTTTATTGTCTGAGCCACCAGGGAAACCACAAACACTTTATTGCTTATTATATTTCCTCATCACTGTTGAGACAGAAAATTAAACATGTAGGGAAAGTGCCACATTCAATGTTATTATTTTTCTTTGAAAGGAAGTTCCAAAAAATAGAATAAATTTACAAAATACATGGTGTACCATTCCTAAGTTTTAGTAGACCTGAGAGTGGGATGGGAAATGATCCATGAATGCCAATGGTTCTGTGAAAGCTGAACCTTGTGCTGGTTTCAGGCCATAAGCAATAGTTTATATCACCATTTAAGAAGAGTATTTAGAAGCAGCAATAAGACCTCATGCCACTATATGGGAACCCATGCCACTTCTGGCATGCATACCACAAGGTAAAATTTTTATACTTGCTGTTGATGATAGTGATGATAGTGATTATGATGATGTTCTTGTCCCAGCATAGTGAAGACTAGTACTTTGACTTATTTTTAAAAAGAAAATTAAACTTAACAGGAAATCAGAATACCTGGGAATCAATGCCAGTTTGGTCATTCACTAAATGCTTGAATATTTTTACCTTGTCTTTGGGCATTATTTTTAATATATAAAATAAGTGTGCTGGATTAGATTAATAACTTTCAAACTATTAAGAAAAGTCCCCTCAAGAGTTGCCTTAAGGTGAACAAAAGGTCAGAATCTTTAGTCTTCCTTTTTTAATCAGAGCTATTGTTCAAATATATGTTTTACATATTGAACTACTGTGTGTGAGTGTGTTTGTGTGTGTGAGTACAGAGAGTAGAGAGAAGTATTTAGAAGTATTGCTGCTGCTGCTGCTAAGTCGCTTCAGTCATGTCCAACTCTGTGCGACCCCATAGATGGCAGCCCAACAGGCTCCTCCGTCCCTGGGATTCTCCAGGCAAGAACACTGCAGTGGGTTGCCATTTCCTTCCCCAATGCATGAAAGTGAAAAGTGAAAGTGAAGTCACTCAGTCATGTCCAACTCTTAGCCACCCCATGGACTGAAGCCTACCAGGCTCCTCCATCCATGGAATTTTCCAGGCAAGAGTACTGGAGTGGGTTGCCATTGCCTTCTCTGATTTAGAAGTATTAAGTTGGTACAAAAGTAATCGTCATTTTTCATTGTTGAACTTTTCCACTTGATATTGAAATACATTCTTAGGTAAGTGTGGTTATGTTGTACATCATTTTGATATGCATTTCTCTCTGTATGTGTCTTTGCTAATGATTTATTATTTGTTGCTTATTTTATATTTTACTTTAGACTAGGGAAATGGTGTTAGATAAAAAGCAAACTTGAGTGATTTTCTTATTAAAGTTCAAAATGGGTTGTAAAGCAGCAGAGACAACTCAGAACATCAACTACATATTTGGCTCAGGAACTGATAATTAATGTACAGTGCGGTAGTGATTCAGGAAGTTTTGCAAAGGCGATGACAGTCTTAAACACGAGCAGGTCAGTGTCCAGCCATTGGAAGCTGGCCGTGACTAACAGAGAGGATCATCAAAGCTGATCTTCTTACAACTACAGGAAAAGTGAAAAAGTGAAGTCACTCAGTCGTGTCCGACTCTTTGCGACCCCATGGACTGTAGCCTACCAGGCTCCTCCATCCATGGAATTTTCCAGGCAAGAGTACTGGAGTGGGTTGCCATTTCCTTCTCCAGGGGATCTTCTCGACCCAGGGATCAAACCCAGGGTTCCTGTATTGCAGGCAGACGCTTTACCTTATGAGCCACCAGGGAAGTTGCCAAAGACCTCACCTTGGACCATTCCATGGTTGTTCACCATTTGAAACAAATTGGAAAGATGAAAAAGCTCTATAAGTGGGTACCTCATGAGTTGAGCGCCAACCCCCCCCCAAATCATCATTTTGAGGTGTCATCTTCTCTTATTCTATGCAACAACAATGAACCATTTCTTGATCGGATTGTGACATGTGACAAAAAGTGGATTTTATACAACAACCATCAATTACCAGCTCAGTGATGGGACTGAGAAGAAGCTCCAAAGAACTACCCAAAGCCAAAGTTGCACACCCCCCCCAAAAAAAAAAAGAGAGAGAGAGAGAGAGGGGATCATTGTCACTGCTTGGTGGTGTGCTGCTGGTCTGATTCACTAAAGCTTTCTGAATTCCAGCAAAACCATTATATCTGAAAAGTATGCTCAGTAAATCGATTGGTGCTGGGGCTCAGTCATGTACCACTCTTTACAATTCCATGGACTGTAGCTCACCATGTTCCTCTGTCCATGGAACTTTCCAGGAAAGAATACTGGAGTGTGTTGCCATTTCCTACTCCAGAGGATTTTCTTGACCCAGGGATTGACCCCCCCATCTCTTGCGTCTCTTACATTAGCAGACATATTCTTTACTACAAGCACCACCAATGAACTGCAAATCGATTGTTGTTGTTCAGTCGCTCAATCATGTCTGACTCTTTGCAACCTCATGGACTGAAGCATGTCAGTCTTCCTTATCCTTCACCATATCTTAGCAGTCCAAGAAACTCTCAAGAGTCTTCTTCAACACCACAGTTTGAAAGCATTAATTCTTCAGTGCAAATAGATTAGATGCACCAAAAACTGTAACATCTGCAGGTGGCATTGGTCAACAGAATGGGCCCAATTCTTCTCTACAACAACACCTCACGACAGGTCATCAACCAATGCTTCAAAATTTGAACAAATTGGGCTATGGAGTTTTGCCTCATTTACCGTTTTCACCTGACATCTCACCACGTGACTCCTACTTTTCCGAGCATCTTGACACCTTTTTGAAGGGAAAATGCTTCCACAACCAGCAGAAGGCAGAAAACGCTTTCCAAGAATTTGCTGAATCCTGAAAAATGGATTTTTATGCTGCAAGAAGAAACAAACTTATTTCTCATTGGCAAAAATGTTTATTGTAATGGTTCTTATTTTGATTAATAAAGATGTGCTTGAGCCTAGTTATGATTTAAAATTCATGGTCCAAAACTACAATTGCTTTCATCAGTTTAATAAAAGTGCTCCACTCACATCTTCCTGAGTCTGAAGTCATAATACATTGTCTATGGAAGGAGCACTAACTCCTATTCTATAAAATGGCCACGCTGCTCCCACAGGACTGACTTTACACCTAAACAGGTTAAGAACTGCCTAGGTAGTGAAATTTTGAGGAACTAGAATAGAAGGGTCAAATTCTTACTGTTTAGGTATCTGAATGAAGCTTGAATTTTTTTCCAGAGACTAGAACCTGTTGTTCCACACTAGGAATTTAGGCTTACAAAGCAAACTCTTATGGTAGAAGGAACACTGACATATTTGCAGTCAGTTAGAAATGACTCTTGTACAATACATTAAAAATAGTTAACATTGTTGTATGTTATATATGAAAGTTGTTAGAGAAGTAAACCAATCCTGTTTGGAACACAAGAAACATTTTTTTTTCTATTTATTTAATTATATATATATATATATAAAGATGGATGTTCGTTAAACCTATTGTGTTAATCTCTTCGTGATATATGTAAGTCAAATCATTATGTTGTACACTTTAAACTTATACAATGTTGTATATCAACTATATCTCAATAAAACTAGAAGAAAAAAAAAAAAAACAGAAAGAAAAGACTCTTATCTGAGATCAACCTTTTGACTACAGATGAAAATAACTGAGTGCCTAAAATCACCAGAAAGAACACATCTGAGTTTCTTTATGTATAAAATGGAGAAAATTGTAAATATAATAAAAATATCAACAACACTAAAAATTTATTGAGTATTTAATAGGTAACAAACATATTACTAGACTCTTGTTTTATTCTATCTCATTTCTTTCTCACAACAATCTTATAAGGTAGGTGAATTAACTATTTCAATGATAAGGCTTCCATTATATCTAAATTATTATCATTACTAATATTATTGTTGAAAGGGCCTGGAATGGAGAAGCTAGAGAAACAAATTTCACCAACTGTATATTCATACAGTCACACTTCCTTAACAGCATAGAGTCACCTCTATCTTTCAGATAGTATCTGATTCTCTGTCAATATTACATTCATTTGGAGAGGGGAACTACTGTAGCTACAGTATTTGCTGTTGAAACCTAATGTTCCTTTCTGACTCTTCCACAAAAGCTCCCACTGGTCTCACTATGCTTTAGTGTAGTAGGAGATACTATGCATTAAGCTTTAAAAGTTTCTATTTCTCTCATCCAACATTTACAGCATGATTTGTCTTTTAAAAACATTTACTTCAAATTTCTTCCATCAGAAATTAAAAAAAAAAAACTAAAATAAAATGCTATAAAGTTTCTCAGGCACTTGGAAAAGTTCTGCCAAGTCTTTCTTATTATGATATGTCCTTGTAGAACAAAAAATGTGTCCCCTTTCAGCAGTAAACACTAACAGTGTGTGTGGACTCTCATCTCTTACTTTAAATTTAATGGTCTTGTTAAGTAATCAGAAAGGATTTATCACAAGTGTTAATTAGATTGGCAAAAAAGAAATATTTTCCCCACCCCAACCTTAAACATCATGATTGATGTGTTGAAATTGTGCTGATTTCTTATAAAAGAACATTAGCAGAATCATTCACCAATACCAAATCTTTCACCGCCTTATACCCCTCATAAGGTTCCTGTAACCAATCAGAATGGCCATCATCAAAAAGTCTACAAACAATAAATGCTGGAGAGAATGTAGAGAAAAGTGAAACCTCCTGCACCGCTGGTTGGAATGTAAATTGATAGTCACAATGGAGAACAGTATAGAAATTCCTTTAAAAACTAGGAATAAAACTCTCATATGACCCAGAAACAATCTCACTACTAAGCAAATACACTGATAAAACCATAACTGAAAAAGACACATGCACCCCGCTGTTCATAGCAACACTATTTACAATAGCCAGGACATGGAAGCAACCTAGATGTCCACTGACAGATGAATGGATAAAAATATTGTGATATATATATATATATATATATATATATAAATTATATATATAATTAATTTGAGTCAGTTGAACTTGGGTGGATGAACCTAGAGCCTATTACACAGAGTGCAGTAAGTCAGAAAGAGAAAAACAAATATCTTATATGAAGGCATATAATTGGAATCTAGAAAAAAAAGATACTGATGAGCCTATTTGCAGGGCTGGAATAGAAATGCAAGCATAGAGATCAGACTTGTGAACACATGGGGGAAGGAGAGAGTGGAACAAATTAAGAAAGTAGTATTGACATATATACACTATTACATAAAAAATAGATAGCAAGTCAGAAGCTGCTGTAAAACACAGGGAGCTCAGTTTGGTGCTCTGTGACAAACTAGAGGAGGAGTTGGGGTAGTGGGAGGAAGGCTTAAGAGGGAGGCAATATATTACATATATATGGGTGATTCACATTGTTGAAAGGGAGAAACCAACACAACATTGTAAGCAATTATCCTTCAATTAAAAATAAACTTTAAAACAAATAAATAAAAATAAATGTTGCTGAAACTCCACCTCTGTGCAGCAGTGATGAATAGAAATGTGGAGACACAGTTTTGGGTGAGGTAGAAAAGAGTAGCTTTTATTGCTTTGCCAGGCAAAGGGCTCCACACTGGGCTAATGCCCTCAAGAATGTGTGACCCATCCTGGAGCATACAGTGAGATGTGTTATAATGTTCAGGGAGCAAGGCATGATCACCTTGTGCACAATTCTTGGATTGATTGGCATCAAGGTGAAGTATCAGTTCAGTTCAGTTCAGTCACTCAGTTGTGTCTGACTCTTTCAGACCCCATGGACTGCAGCACGCCAGGACTCCCTGTCCATCACCATCCCTAAGCTTGCTCAAACTCATGTCCATAGAGTCGGTGATGCCATCCAACCATCTCATCCTCTGTCAGCCCCTTCTCCTCCTGCCTTCAATCTTTCTCAGCATCAGAGTGTTTTCAAATGAGTTAGTTCTTCACATCAGATGGCCAAATTATTGGAGTTTCCGCTTCAACATCAGTACTTCCAATGAATATTCAGGACTGATTTCCTTTAGGATAGACTGGTGGATCCCCTTGCAGTCCAAGGGACTTTCAAGAGTCTTCTCCAACACCACAGTTCAAAGGCATCAATTCTTTGGCGCTCAGTTTTCTTTATAGTCCAACTCTCACATCCATACATGAGTACTGGAAAAAACATAGCCTTGACTAGACGGACCTTTGTTAGCAAAGTAATGTCTATGCTTTTTAATATGCTGTCTAGGTTGGTCATAACTTTTCTTCCAAGGAGTAAGTGTCTTTTAATTGCATGGCTGCAGATACCATCTGCAGTGATTTTGGAACCCCCCAAAAATAAAGTCTGTTACTGTTTCCATTGTTTCCCTGTCTCTTTGCCATGAAGTGATGGGACCAGATGCCATGATCTTGGTTTTCTGAATGTTGAGCTTTGAGCCAACTTTTTCACTCTCCTCTTTCACTATCTTCAAGAGGCTCTTTGGCTCTTTAGTTCCTCTTCACTTTCTGCCATAATGGTGGTGTCATCTGCATATCTGAGGTTATTGATATTTCTCCCGGCAATCTTGATTCAGCTTGTGCTTTATCCAGCACAGTGTTTCTCATGATGTATATAAGTTCTGCATATAACTTAAATAAGCAGGATGACAATATACAACCTTGACATACTCCTTTCCCTATTTGGAACCAGTCTGTTGTTCCATGTCCAGTTCTAACTGTTGCTTCCTGACCTGCATAAAGATTTCTCAAGAGGCAAGGTCAGGTGGTCTGGTATTTCCATATCTTTCAGAATTTTCCACAGTGTGTGATGATCCACACAGTCAAAGGATTTGGCATAGTCAACAAAGCAGAAATAGATGTTTTTCTGGAACTCTCTTGCTTTTTTGACAATCAAACCGATATGATCAGTGCAAAGAAATAGAGGAAAATAATAGAATGGAAAAGTCTAGAGTTTTCTTCAAGAAAATTAAAGATACCAAGGGAACATTTCATGCAAAGATGGGCTCAATAAAGGACAGAAAAGGGTATGGACCTAACAGAAGCAGAAGATATTAAGAAGAGATGGCAAGAATACATAGAAGATCTATACAAAAAAGATCATGATGCAGATAATCATAATGGTATAATCACTCACCTAGAGCCAGACATCCCGGAATGGGAAAGCAAGTGGGCCTTAAGAAGCATCATTAGAAACTAAGCTAGTGGAGGCGATAGAATTCCAGTTAAGCTCTTTCAAATCCTAAAAGATTATGCTGTGAAAGTGCTGCACTCAGTATGCCAGCAAATTTGGAAAACTCAGCAGTGGTCACAGTACTGGAAAAGGTCAGTTTTCATTCCAGTCACAAAGAAAGACAATGCCAAAGAACACTCAAACTACCGCACAATTGCACTCATCTCACACGCTAGTACAGTAATGCTCAAAATTCTCCATGCCAGGCTTCAGCAATATGTGAACCATGAACTTCCAGATGTTCAAGCTGGATTTAGAAAAGGCAGAGGAACCAGAGATCAAATTGCCAACATCCGTTGGATTATTGAAAAGTTGAAGTTTCAAGTATCATCAATTTCTGGCTTCAACCAGTCTAGGGTCTTGTAATCAGCAGTTTTCATCTGGAGGGGGGCTGCTTCTTGGAAAACCAACTTATGAATGTCTGTCCGGCCTTTATCTATATGTTTCAGGTACCTGGGAGTTCAGTGATTCTTCTATGGGGCAGATTATACCTAAATTGTTACCAGTTCCCTAGCCCAACAGCTAAGCTTTGTTTCTACATCTTCACATTTCACAATCATTAACTTTTTAAAATTTATTTATTATGTTTATTTTGTTTTCAACTTAAGAAAGATTTATTGATTGCCTATAGTGTGCCTGGACTTCTATTAGACAATGAAATTTGAAAGATAATTGCTTTACAATGTTTTGTTGGTTTCTGCCATACATCAACACAAAGCAGCCATATTTATAAATGCGACCCATCCCTTTTGAACTTGCCTCCCACTTCGCACCCCATGTCACCCCTCTAGGTTGTTACAGAGCCCCAGTCTGAGTACGCTGAGTCATACAGCAAATTCTCATTTGGTTATCTACTTTATGTATGGTAGTGTACATGACTCCATATTATTCTCTCAATTGGCCCCACCTTCTCTTTCCCCACTGTGTCCACAATCCTGTTCTTTCTGTCTGTGTCTGCTTTCCTGCTCTGCATATAGGTTCATCAGCACCATCTTTCTATATTCCATATAAATACATTAATATATATTTGTTTCTATCTAACTTACTTCATTTCGTATAATAGACTCTCAGTTCATCCACCTCATTAGAACCGACTCAAATATGTTCCTTCATATGGATAAGTAATACCCCATTGTACATATGTACCACAGCTTCTTATCCACTCATCTGTTGATGGCATCCATATTACTTGTATATCTTGGAAATTAAACCTTTGTCAGTTGTTTCATTTGCTATTATTTCATACTATTCTAAGGGTTTTCTTTTCACCTTGTTTATAGTTTCCTTTGCTGTGCGAAAGCTTTTAAGATGAATTAGACCCCACTTATTTGTTTTTATTTTCATTACTCTAGGAAGTGGGCCATAGAGAATTTTACTGTGATTTATATCATGCAGTGTTCTGTCCATATTTTCCTCTAGGAGTTTTATAGTTTCTGGTTTTACATTCAGGTCTTTAATTCATTTTGAGTTTATCTTTGTGTATGCTGTTAGGAAGTGTTCTACTTTCATTCTTTTACACTTAGTTGTCCAGTTCCCCCAGCACCACTTATTGAAGAGTCTACATTTTCCCTACTGTATATTGCTTCCTTTGTCAAAGATAAGGTACCCATAGGTGTGTGGGTTTATCTCTTGGCTTTATATCTAGTTCCATTGGTCTATATTTCAGTTTTTGTGCCAATACCATACAGTCTTGATGATTGTAGCTTTGAAGTATAGTCTGATATCAGGAAGGTGGATTCCTCCAGCTCCATTCTTCTTTCACAAGATTGCATTGGCTACTACAGGTCTTTTGTGTTTCCATACAAATTGTGATTTTTTTTTTTTTTTTTGTTCTAAATGGGAAATAGATGGGGAAACAGTGGAAACAGTGTCAGACTTTATTTTGCGGAGCTCCAAAATCACTGTAGATGGTGACTGAAGCCACGCAATTAAAAGATGCTTACTCCTTGGAAGGAAAGTTATGACCAACCTAGATAGCATATTCAAAAGCAGAGACATTGCTTTGCCAACAAAGGTCCGTCTAGTCAAGGCTATGGTTTTTCCTGTGGTCATGTATGGATGTGAGAGTTGGACTGTGAAGAAAACTAAGTGCCAAAGAATTGATGCTTTTGAACTGTGGTGTTGGAGAAGACTCTTGAGAGTCCCTTGGACTGCAAGGAGATCCAACCAGTCCATTCTGAAGGAGATCAGCCCTGGGATTTCTTTGGAAGAAATGATGCTGAAGCTGAAACTTCAGTACTTTGGCCACCTCATGCAAAGTGTTGACTCATTGGGAAAGACTCTGATGCTGGGAGGTATTGGGGGCAGGAGGAGAAGGGGATGACAGTGGATGAGATGGCTGGATGGCATCACTGACTCGATGGACGTGAGTCTGAGTGAACTCCGGGAGTTGGTGATGGACAGGGAGGCCTGGCATGCTGCGATTCATGGTGTCGCAAAGAGTCAGACATGACTGAGCAACTGAACTGAACTGATGTGAAAAATGCCATTGGCAACTTGATAGGGACTGCACTGAATCTGTATATTGCATTTGGTAGTACTCATTTTCACACTATTGTTTCTTCCAACCCAGGAACATGAAAAATCTCTTCAGCTGTTTATGTTGTCTTTGTTTTCTTTCATTAGTGTTTTATAGTTTTTTGTACGCAACTCTTTTGTTTCCTTAGGTACATTTATTCCTAGGTATTTTATTCTTTCTGTTGTAATGGTAAATGGGATTAATTCCTTAATTTCTCTTTCCGATTTTTCTTGTTAGTGTATAGGAATGCAAGTGATTTCTGTGTATTGGCTCTGTACCCTACAACTTTACTAGATTCACCAATTAGATCTAGAATTTTTCTGATAATATTTTAAAGATATTCTATGTATAGTATCATGTCATTATCTACAAACAATGAAAGTTCCATTTATTTTCTAATATGGAATCCTTGTATTTCTTTTTCTTCTCTGCTTGCAATAGCTAGGAATTCCAAAACTATGCTGAATAATAGTGGCAATGGTGGGCACATTTGTCTTATTCCTGATCCTAGAGGGAATGCTTTCAGTTTCTCATTATTGAGAATAATGTTTGCTGTGGGTTTATTATATATGACCTTTATAATTTGATGTGGATTTATCATATATGTCCTTTATAATATTGAGGTAAGTTCTTCTATGCCCATTTTTTGAAGAGTTTCAATCAAAAATGGGTCCTGAATTTTGTTGAAAGCTTTTCCCACATCTATTGAGAGTATTACAAAATGTATTTCTTTAAATTTATTAATAGGGTGTATCACATTGCTTGATTTACATATATTGAACAATTCTTGCATCCATGGAATAAACACAATTTTATTATGGCATATGGACTTTTTAATGTGTTGTTAAATTCTGTTTGCTAGAAGTTTGTTAAGACTTTTTACATCAATGTTCATCAATGATCAGTCAGTCAGTTCAGTAGCTCAGTCATGGCCGACTGTGTGACCCCATGGACTATAGAACATCACACTTCCCTGTCCATCACCAAGTCCTGGAGCTTGTTCAAACTCATGTCCATTGAGTCAATGATGCCATCCAAGCATCTCATCGTCTGTCATCCCCTTCTCCTCCCACCTTCAATCTTTCCCTACATCAGGGTCTTTTCCAATGAGTCAGCTCTTTACATCAGGTGGCCAAGTTATTGGAGATTCAGCCTCAGCATCAGCCCTTCCAATGAATATTCAGTACTGATTTCCTCTAGGATTGACTGGTTTGATCACCTTGCAGAGATCAAAGTGATATTGTCCTGTAATTTTCTTTTTTATCATGTCTTTGCCTGGTTTTGTTATCAGGATGATAATGGTCTTGTCCTTCCTCAATGACTAACTCTTGAGTCAACATTTTACTTTAAAAGATATACACATGAGCTTGTATATGATTTCATAACTACTAACTCATTCAAAAAAAAATCCTATGATATAGTGTCTGCAAGTATTGCTATCTTCATTTTCTAGGTAAAGACACTGAGATTTGGAGAAGCAAATTGCCTTGCCAGACAGTTAGTGAATGTTGGAACTTTACTAAAACACAAACCTCATTGCAAACCCTCTGCTTTTTCTAACTCTCTTTCCACCTATTTTTTTGAATGATTTGATAAGATAACAAAATTAAAAGTCGTCTCAATACAACTACAATAAATGAAAAAATGATTTATAAAATCTTCAGGAGACAAAATGTTTCCCTGTGCTCTCCTTCAGGTAGTGACCTATAAAATGTCAACTACAAATTGGCAGTGTCGGCTACAAATTGGCACTTGCCACTGGCATTTGCCATCTATCTCTGTAAAGAATACATCATTTGCTGATTCAACTGTTGATTTTCCACATCTCTTTAAAGGAGTTCAGGGTGGAGTGCAGAAATGAGGCACTCTATGCTCAGGTAAAACTTGCAGAACAGATCTTCAGATAGTTAAATGTTTTCAGGAGCCAATGTTATGAGCCCAAGTCTTGTATCTCCTCATATCTGGAAAAGTACTAAAATTATTTATTCTCCTCATGACTAGCAGACCCTCTGAAAAAAAAATATGTGCTTGATTGCATGTGCTCCCTCTTCAACATAATCATGTGTATAGACTTTCCTCCCTGCCTCCTTGGAAAAGTTTCTCAAAGCTATCTGAAATGCTGCCTCCTGGGATAAAGCATGTTTGGATGAAGGGTGGATAACCTACTACTACCTTGCAAAAAAATAGATCCTATTTTTAAAGCAAATTTCATATATATATGCATACATATATATATATAATTTCTGTGATTGATTTTGTTTTGTATTTTTAATATTGTATTTTTTATAGTCTAACCTCTATTCTAGATTTTTAATCTTTGCTTTTTGGTATTTGTTATCAATTTTTTACCTTTAAGAATCTAATCTTCAGTACCTATTTTTACTTAGGGGTGTGATTACTGGTTTGATTTCTTCTCACCTTTTGACTCTTCCTTTTCTCCACCAGATCACCTCTATCTCCTCCATAACCCTTCTCTTCTCTACTTAACTCTGTGAATCTCTCTGGGTGTTCTGGGCTGTGGAGAACACGTAGGGAACTGATTACTGGCTACATTGGTCTCTTCCCTTTTGACACCCCCTCTTCTCCTGGTCACCTCTATCTCCCTCCTTCCTCTTCTCTTCTCCATGTAACTCTCTGAACCTCTCTGGGGGTCCCTCACTGTGGAGAATCTTTTCACTATTAACCTAGATGTTTTATCATCAGTACTGTGTAGATGGAGAAATCTTGAGGCTACTGTAAGAATAAGACTGAAAGCCAGAGGCAGGAGGCTTATATCCAAAACTTGAGAACACCAGAAAACTCCTAATTCCAGGGCACATTAATTGACAAGAGCTCATCCAAAAGCATCCAAACCTACACTGAAACAAAACTCCACCAGAGAGCCAGCAAGTTCCATAGCATGCTAACTCTCCAGCATCGCAGGAACATAGCCCTCAGCATTAAAATATAGGCTTCCTGAAGTCACAGCAAACCCATAGATACCCCAAAACTCACTAATGGACACTCCATTGCACTTCAGAGAGAAGAGATCCAGATCCACCCGCCAGAACACAGACACAAGTTTCCCTAACTAGGAAATCTTGACAGTCACTAGTCCAAACCCCACCCAAAGGGAGGAACCCCCACAATAAAGAGTAACCACAAGCTGCAAGAGTACAGAAAGGTGACCCCAAACACAGCAACGAAAAGGCAAAGAAATATTCAGTAAGTAAAGGAACATGATAAATGCTCACCAAACCAAACAAAAGAGGAGAAGATAGGGAGTCTAGCTGAAAAAAATTATTCAGAATAGTGATAGTAAAGATGATCTAAAATCTTGAAAACAAAGTGGACTAACAGATAAATAGACTAGAGACAAGGATTGAGAAGATGCAAGAAATCTTTAATAAGCACCTAGAAGTAAAAAAGAGTCAATTGAAATCTTTAATAAGCACCTAGAAGTAAAAAAGAGTCAATTAATAATGAATAATGCCATAATTGAGATCAAAAGCACTGGACGTAACCACGAGTAGAATAACTGAGGCAGAAGATAGGATAAGTGAGGTGATAGATAGAATTGTGGAAATAAATGAAGCAGAGAGGAAAAAATTTAAAAAAAGAATTAAAAGAAATGAGGACAACCTCAGAGACCTCTGGGACAATGTTAAATGCTCCAACATACTAATCATAGGAGTCCCAGAAGAAGAAGACAAAAAGAAAGGGCATGGGAAAATATTTGAGGAGGTAATAGTTCAAAATTTCCCTAAAAGGGAGAAGGAAATAGCCACCCAAGGCCAAGAAACCCAGAGTCCCAAATAAGATAAACCTAAGGCAAAAAACCACAAGACACATATTAATCAAAATAACAAAGATCAAACATAAACAGAAAATATTAAAAGCAGCAAGGGAAAAGCAACAAATAAAACACAAGGGGATTCCCATAAGGATAATGGCTGATCTTTCAATAGAAACTCTTCAGGCCAGAAGGGAATGGCAGGACATACCTAAAGTGATGAAAGAGAAAAACCTACAACCCATATTACTATACCCAGCAAGAATCTTATTCAAATATGAAGGACAAATCACAAGCTTTACAGACAAGCAAAAGCTGAGAATTCAGTGCCACCAAACCAGCTCTCCAACAAATGCTAAAGGATCTTCTCTAGACAGGAAACAGAAAAGATTTATAAACTTGAACCCAAAACAACAAAGTAAATGGCAAAAAGATCATACTTATCAATAATTACCTTAAATGTAAATGGGATGAATTCCCCAACCAAAAGACAAAGACTGGCTGAATGGATATGAAAAGAAGATCCCTATATATTCTATATACAAGAGACCCACCTCAAATCAAGGGACATATACAGACTGAAAGTGAAGGGATGGAAAACTATATTTCGTGGAAATGGAGAACAAAACAAAGAAGGAGTAGCAATACGCATATCAGATAAAATAAACTTTGAAATAAAAGCTGTGAAAAGAGAAAAAGTACACTACATAATGATTAAAGGATTAATTCAAGAAGATATAACAATTTTAAATATATATGAACCCAACATAGGAGCACCACAATATGTGTGGCAAATGCTAACAAGTATGAAAAGGGAAATTAACAGTAACACAATAATAGTGGGAGACTTTAATACCACACTCACACCTATGGATAGATCAAACAAACAGAAAATTAGCTAGGAAACAAAAACTTTAAATGATGCAGTGGACCAGTTAGACCAAATAGATATCTATAGCACATTTCACCCCAAAATGACAAATTTCATCTTTTTCTCAAGTGCAAACGGAACATTCTCCAGGATAGATTACATACTGGACCATGAATCTAGGCTTGGTAAATAAAAAAAAAAAAAGAAAGAAAGAAAGAAATAATCTCAAGCATCAATTCTAATCACAGTGTGGTAAGATGGGATGTCAACTACAGGAAAAAAAAAAAAAACTATTAAAAATACAAAGATATGGAGGCTAAACAACATGCTTCTAAATAACCAACAAATCACAGAAGATATCAAAAAGGAAATCAAAATATGCATAGAAACAAATGAAAATAAAAAGACGACAAACCAAAACCTATGGGATTCAGTAAAAGCAGTGCTAAAGGAATGGTTCAGAGCAATACAAGCTAACCTCAAGAAAAAAGAGAAAAACCAAATAAATAACCTAACTTTACACCTAAAGCACTAGAAAAAGAAGAAATGAAGAGCCCCAGGGTTAGTAGAAGGAAAGAAATCATAAAAACTAGGACAGAAATAAACGAAAAAGAAACAAAAGAGACTACAACAAAATTAAACAAAACTAAAAACTGGTTCTTTTAGAAGACAAATAAAATATACAAATGGTTAGCCAATTCATCAAGAAAACTAGAGAGAAGAATCAAATCAACAAAATTATAAATGAAAGTCACAACAGACAACACAGAAATACAAAGGATCATAAGAGACTAACAGCAACTATATACAATAAAATGTTCAACTTGGAAGAAATGAATGAATTCTTAGAAAAGTATAACCTTCCAAAACTGAACCAGGAAGAACTAGACCAAGCACAAGCATGGAAATCGAAACTGTAATAAAAAAATCTTCCAATGAACAAAAGCCCAGGACCATTTGGCTTCACAGGTGAATTCTACCAAAAATTTGGAGAAGAGATATCACCTATCCTACTCAAACACTTTCAGAAAATTGCAGAAGACGTTTAACTGCCAAACTCATTCTATGAGGCTGTCATCATTCTAATACCAAAACCAGAAAAAAAAAAAAAAGCCAAAAAGAAAGAAAACTACAGACCAATATCATTGATGACCATTGATGTAAAAGTCCTCAACAAAATACTAACAAACAGAATCTGACAATATATTAAAAAGATCATACACCATGACCTAGTGGGCCTTAACCCAGGGGTTCAAGGATTCTTCAATAATGGCAATCAATCAATGGGATACACCACATTAACAAATTGAAAGATAAAAACCACACGATTTTCTCAATAGATGCAGAGAAAGCCTTTGACAAAATTCAACATCCATTTATGATAAAAACCCTCTAGAAAGCACCCATAGAAGGAACATACCTCAACATAATAAAAGCAATATATGGTAAGCCCACAGCAAACATTATCCTCAATGGTGAAAAATTGAAAGCATTTCCCCTAAAGTTGGGATCAAGACAAGGGTGCCCACTCTCACCACTACTATTCAGCATAGTTTTGGAAGTTTTAGGCACAGCAATCAGAGCAGAAACAAAGTAAAAGGAATCCAGATTGGAAAAGAAGAAGCAAAACTCTCACTGTTTGCAGATGACATGATCCTCTACATAGAAAATGCTAAAGACACCACCAGAAAATTACTAGAGCTAAGCAATGAATATAGTAAACTTGCAGGATATAAAATCAACACCCAGAAATCCCTTGCATTCCTATACACTAACAGTGAGAAAACAGAAAGAATAATTAAGGAACAATTCCATTCACCATTGCACTGAAAATAATAAAATGTTTAGGAATAAATCTACCTAAAAAAACAAAAGACCTATATATAGAAAACTGCTGCTGCTACTGCTACTAAGTCTCTTCAGTCGTGTCCAACTCTGTGGGACCCCATAGACAGCAGCCCACCAGCTCCACTGTCCCTGGGATTCTCCAGGCAAGAACACGGGAGTGAGTTGCCATTTCTTCTCCAATACATGGAAGTGAAAAGTGAAAGTGAAGTTGATCAGTCGTCTCCGACTCTTAGCGACCCCACGGACTGCAGCCCACCAGGCTCCTCCATCCATGGGATTTTCCAGGCAAGAGTACTGGAGTGGGGTGCCATTGCCTTCTCCGATATAGAAAACTATAAAACACTAATGAAAGAAATCAAAGATGGGGGGAGGAGCTAAGATGGCGGACTCCCCCACAAATTCATCAAAAGAACATTTAAACGTGGAGTAAATTCCACAAAACAACTTCTGAATGCCGGCAGGGGACATCAGGCACCCAGAAAAGCAACCTATTGTCTTCGAAAGGAGGTAGGAAAAAATAGACAAAAAAGAGACAAAAGAGGGAGGGACAGAGCTCTGTCCCGAGAAGGGAGTCTTAAAAAGAGAAAAGTGTCCAAACACCAGGAGACATTCTCACTGCCGAGTCTGTGCCGAACCTTGGAAGCACAGAGGGCAACATAATACGGAGGAAAAATAAATAAACAATTAAAATCCACAGATTACGAGCCCTACGGTAACTCCCCCAGCGGAGAAGCAGTGCAGATGCCTGCATCTGCCATTAGCAAGCGGGGGCTGGGCAGGGAGGTGCAGCACGGGCTGCATCGCTTAGAGTAAGGATCTGGCCTGAATACCCCGAGCGCTACCTGAGTGAAATAATTTGGGCTAGCAAACCAGACTGTGGGATATCTACCATGCGAAAAGCCAGCCCTAATCTAAGACACCGCCAGGCCTGCACATGGAACAAAGGACTGTACAGAGATAGCTGGCTGCAGACTGTCCCCCTCGGGTGACAGGCAGCCAGAGCCAGAAGGGGGCAATCGCAGCTCCAGAGAGACATTATCTACAAAATTGTAAGCAGGCTTCTTTGCTAACTAAAACTTCTTGGGGGTCTGAACAGTCAACATCTGCCTGAGAAGGTGCGCTGGTTGTACACCCAGATACAGCGGCGGGGAGGCGATAAGTCGCAGCAACCATGCTCACCAAACACCTCATCACTGAAAGAAAAGTATATGTCTTGTTTTTCTTTCTGAGCTGCTCGGACCTGGGAAGGGCACAAAACGCAGGCCCAACCGAGTCTGTGCCTCTGAGGACTACCCGAGTGCCTGAACCTGAGTGGCTTAGACCTGGGAGGTGCAAGCAGCCCAGAGCTGGCCACGGATGGTTCCCGGCAGAGCGATCTTGAGCCTGAGCAGTGTGGGCAGGGAGGTTACACGTGCCGTGAGCGGGGGCAGGCCCAGTGTGGCTGAGGCACTGCGAGCACACGCCAGTCTTATTTATTTGTAGTGTCCCTCCCTCCCCACAGCACGACTGAACAAGTGAGCCTTAAAAAAAAAAGGTGTCCACCACCGCCCCCTTTGTATCAGGGCAGAAATCAGACACTGAAGAGAACAGCAAACAGAAGAAGCTATAACAGAGGGAACCGCCTTGGGAGCGACAGGCAATAGATTAAAACCCCGTGGTTAGTACCGACTACATAGGAAGAGGCCTATAGATCTTGAGAAATATAAGCCGGAACAAGGAACTAGCTGAAAATGAACTGAACCCAAAATACGCACAACAACATCAGAGAAAGTCATATATATATTTTTACTATTTTTACGATCATTCTTTCTTTCTTTTTTTTTTAATTTTTAAAAAATTTTTAAGTCCTCTATTACTCCTTTAATTTTTCACTTTTATAACCTACTATTACATTGCAAAAAAAAAAAAAAAAGACCCTTTTTCTTTTAAAAAAGCAAACTTCATATATATATTTTATATAACTTTTGTGACCTTTTTTTTTTCTTCTTCTTTTCTTTAACATTGTATTTTTGAAATTCCAAACTCTGCTCTAGATTTTTAATTTTAGCTTTTTGGTATTTGTTATCAATTTTGTATCTATATATTTTTTATAAATTTTGTGACTTTTTTTTTCTTTCTCTCTTTCTTTCTCTTAATCTTTTCTTTAACATTGTATTCCTGAAATTAAAAACTCTGCTCTAGATTTTTAACTTATGCTTTTTGGTATTTGTTATCAATTTTGTACCTATATCTTCTTTATAATTTTTGTGACTTTGTTTTTTGTTTTTTTTTTTTCTCTTTCTTTTCCTTCTTCTTTGCTTTAACATTGTATTTTTTAAATTCCAAACTCTACTCTAGATTTTTAATTTTTGCTTTTACATATTTGTAACCAATTTTGTACCTTTAAGAACCCAATCTTCAGGACCCATTTTTTACTAGGGAGCGAGATTACTGGCTTGACTGCTCTCTCCCCCTTCGGATTCTCCTTTTGTTCCACCAGGTCGCCTGTGTCTCCTCCCTAACCCTTCTCTACTCTACCCAACTCTGTGAATCTCTGTGCGTTCCAGACGGTAGAGAACACTTAGAGAACTGATTACTGGCTGGATCTGTCTCTCTCCTTTTCATTCCCTCCTTTTATCCTCCCGGGCACCTCGGTCTCCTTCCTCCCTCTTCTCTTCTCTGTATAACTCCATGAACATCTCTGAGTGGTCCAGTTGTGGAGTGCACATAAGGAAGTGATTACTGGTTAGCCTGCTCTCTCCTCTATTGATTCTACCTCATCGCATTAGGGTCACCTCTAATTCCCTCCTCCCTCTTCTCTTCTCCATGTAATGCTGTGAACCTCTCAGGGTGACCCACACGGTGGAGAAACTCTTCATCTTTAACCTAGATGTTTTATCAATGGTGCTGTAGAGAAGGAGAAGTTTTGAGACTACTGTAAAAATAAGACCGATAACTGGAAGCAGGAGGCTTAAGTCCAAACCCTGACTCCAGGAAACATTAATTGACAGGAGCTCATCAAATGCCTCCATACCTACACTGAAACCAAGCACCACACAAGGGCCAACAAGTTCCAGGGAAAGACATACCAAGCAAAATCTCCAGCAACACAGGAACACAGCCCTGAACTCCAATATACAGGCTGCCCAAAGTCACCCCAAAACCATAGACATCTCATAACACATTACTGGACACTTCATTGCACTCCAGAAAGAAGTAATCCAGCTCGACTCACCAGAACACCGACACAAGCTTCCCTAACCAAGAAACCTTGACAAGCCACCTGTACAAACCCACACAGAGCGAGGAAACACCACAATAAAGAGAACTCCACAAACTGCCAGAATACAGAAAGGACACCCCAAACTCAGCAATTTAAACAAGATGAAGAGACAGAGGAATACCCAGCAGGTAAAGGGACAGGATAAATGCCCACCAAACCAAACAGAAGAGGAAGAAATTGGGAATCTACCTGATAAATAATTCTGAATAATGATAGTGAAATTGATCCAAAATCTTGAAATCAAAATGGAATCACAGATAAATAGCCTGGAGACAAGGATTGAGAAGATGCAAGAAAGGTTTAACAAGGACCTAGAAGAAATAAAAAAAGAGTCAATATATAATGAATAATGCAATAAATGAGATAAAAACACTCTGGAGGCAATAAATAGTAGAATAAGAGAGGCAGAAGATAGGATTAGTGAATTAGAAGATAGAATGGTAGAAATAAATGAATCAGAGAGGAAAAACGAATTAAAATAAATCAGGACAATTTCAGAGACCTCCAGGACAATATTAAACGTTACAACATTTGAATCATAGGGGTCCCAGAAGAAGAAGACAAAAAGAAAGACCATGAGAAAATACTTGAGGAGATAATAGTTGAAAACTTCCCTAAAATGGGGAAGGAAATAATCACCCAAGTCCAAGAAACCCAGAGAGTCCCAAACAGGATAAACCCAAGGCGAAACACCCCAAGACACATATTAGTCAAATTAACAAAGATCAAACACAAAGAACAAATATTAAAAGCAGCAAGAGAAAAACAACAAATAACACACAAGGGAATTCCCATAAGGATAACAGCTGATCTTTCAATAGAAACTCTCCAAGCCAGGAGGGAATGGCAAGCCATACTTAAAGTGATGAAAGAAAATAACCTACAGCCCAGATTATTGTACCCAGCAAGGATCTCATCCAAATATGAAGGAGAAATCAAAAGCTTTACAAACAAGCAAAAGCTGAGAGAATTCAGCACCACTAAACCAGCTCTCCAATGAATACTAAAGGATATTCTCTAGACAGGAAAAACAAAAAGGGTGCATAAATTCGAACCCAAAACCATAAAGCAAATGGCAATGGGATCATACTTATCAGTTATTACCTTAAATGTAAATGGGTTGAATGCCACAACCAAAAGACAAAGACTGGCTGAATGGATACAAAAACAAGACCCCTATATATGTTGTCTACAAGAGACCCACCTCAAAACAGGGAACACATACAGACTGAAAGTGAAGGGCTGGAAAAAGATTTCCCATGCTAATAGGGACCAAAAGAAAGCAGGAGTAGCAATACTCATATCAGATAAAATAGATTTCAAAACAAAGGTTGTGAAAAGAGACAAAGACGGTCACTACATAATGATCAAAGGATCAATCCAAGAAGAAGATATAACAATTATAAATATAGATGCACCCAACATAGGAACACCACAATATGTAAAACAAATACTAACAAGTATGAAAGGAGAAATTAACAATAACACAATAATAGTGGGAGACTTTAATACCCCACTCACACCTATGGATAGATCAACTAAACAGAAAATTAACAAGGAAACACAAACTTTAAACAATAAAATAGACCAGTTAGACGTAACTGATATTTATAGGACATTTCATCCCAAAACAATGAATTTCACCTTTTTCTCAAGCGCACACAGAACCTTCTCCAGGATAGATCATATCCTGGGCCATAAATCTAGCCTTGGTAAATTCAGAAAAATTGAAATCATTCCAAGCATCTTTTCTGACCACAATGCAGTAAGATTAGATCTCAATTACAGGAGAAAAAAATATTTAAAATTCCAACATATGGAGGCTGAATAACACACTGCTGAATAACCAACAAATCACAGAAGAAATCAAAAAAGAAATAAAAATTTGCATAGAAACGAATGAAAATGGAAACACAACAACCCAAAACCTGTGGGACACTGTAAAAACAGTTCTAAGGGGAAAGTTCATAGCAATACAGGCATACCTCAAGAAACAAGAAAAAAGTCAAATAAATAATCTAACTCTACACCTAAAGCAACTAGAAAAGGAAGAAATGAAGAACCTCAGGGTTAGTAGAAGGAAAGAAATCTTAAAAATTAGGGCAAAAATAAATGCAAAAGAAACAAAAGAGACCTTACCAAAAATCAACAAAGCCAAAAGCTGGTTCTTTGAAAGGATAAATAAAACTGACAAACCATTAGCCAGACCCATCAAGAAACAAAGGGAGAAAACTCAAATCAATAAAATTAGAAATGAAAATGGAGAGTTCACAACAGACAACACAGAAATACAAAGGATCATAAGAGATTACTATCAGCAATTATATGACAATAAAATGGACAACGTGGAAGATATGGGCAAATTCTTAGAAAATGACAACTTTCCAAAACTGGGCCAGGAAGAATAGAAAATCTTAACAGACCCATAACAAGCACGGAAATTGAAACTGTAATCAGAAATCTTCCAGCAAACAAAAGCCCAGGTCCAGATGGCTTCAGAAGCTGAATTCTACAAAAAAATTTAGAGAAGAGCTAACACCTATCCTACTCAAACTCTTCCAGAAAATTCCAGAGGAAGGTAAACTTTCAAACTCATTCTATGAGGCCACTATCACCCTAATACCAAAACCTGACACAGATGCCACAAAAAAAGAAAACTACAGGCCACTATCACTGATGAACATAGATGCAAAAATTCTTAACAAAATTCTAGCAATCAGAATCCAACAACACATTAGAAAAATCATACACCATGACCAAGTGGGCTTTATCCCAGGGATGCAAGGATTCTTCAATATTCGCAAATCAATCAATGTAATACACTACATTAACAAATTGAAAAATAAAAACCATATGATCATTTCAATAGATGCAGAGAAAGCCTTTGACAAAATTCAACATCCATTTATGATCAAAACTCTCCAGAAAGCAGGAATAGAAGGAACACACCTCAACATAGTAAAAGCTATATATGACAAAAACACAGCAAACATTATCCTCAATGGTGAAAAATCGAAAGCATTTCCTCTAAAGTCAGGAACAAGGAAAGGGTGCCCACTTTCACCATTACTATTCAACATAGTTTTGGAAGTTTTAGCCACAGCAGTCAGAGCAGAAAAATAAATAAAAGGAATCCAAACTGGAAAAGAAGTAAAACTCTCACTGTTTGCGGATGACATGATCCTTTACATAGAAAACCCTAACTCCACCAGAAAATTACTAGAACTAATCAATGAATATAGTAAAGTGGCAGGATATAAAATCAACACACAGAAATCCATTGCATTCCTATACACTAATAATGAGAAAATAGAGAAAATAAGGAAACAATTCAATTCACCATTGCAAAGAAAAGAATAAAATACTTAGGAATATATCTAGCTAAAGAAACTAAAGACCTATATATAGAAAACTATAAAACACTGATGAAAGAAATCAAAGAGGACACTAATAGATGGAGAAATATACCATGTTCATAGATTGGAAGAATCAATATAGTGAAAATGAGTATACTACCCAAAGTAATCTATAGATTCAATGCAATCCCTGTCATGCTACCAACGGTATTCTTCACAGAGCTAGAACAAATAATTTCACAATTTGCATGGAAATACAAAAAAAAAAAAAAAAAAAAACCTCAAATAGCCAAAGCTATCTTGAGAAAGAAGAATGGAACTGGAGGAATAAATCTGCCTGACTTCAGGCTCTACTACAAAGCCACAGTCATGAAGAAAGTATGGTACTGGCACAAAGACAGAAATATAGATCAATGGAACAAAATAGAAAGCCCAGAGATAAATCCACACACATATGGACACCTTATTTTTGACAAAGGAGGCAAGAATATACAATGGATTAAAGACAATCTCTTTAACAAGTGGTGCTGGGAAAACTGGTCAACCACTTGTAAAAGAATGAAACTAGAGCACTTTCTAACACCATACCCAAAAATAAACTCAAAATGGATTAAAGATCTCAACGTAAGACCAGAAACTATAAAACTCCTAGAGGAGAACATAGGCAAAACACTCTCCGACATACATCACAGCAGGATCCTCTATGACCCACCTCCCAGAATATTGGAAATAAAAGCAAAAATGAACAAATGGGACCTAATTAAACTTAAAAGCTTCTGCACAACAAAGCAAACTATAAGCAAGGTGAAAAGACAGCCTTCAGAATGGGAGAAAATAATAGCAAATGAAGTAACTGACAAAGAACTTATCTCAAAAATATACAAGCAAGTCCTACAGCTCAATTCCAGAAAAATAAATGACCCAATCAAAAAGTGGGCCAAAGAACTAAATAGATATTTCTCCAAAGAAGACATACAGATGGCTAACAAACACATGAAAAGATGCTCAACATCACTCATTATCAGAGAAATGCAAATCAAAACCACAATGAGGTACCATTTCACGCCAGTCAGAATGGGTGCAATCCAAAAGTCTACAAGCAATAAATGTTGGAGAGGGTGTGGAGAAAAGGGAACCTTCTTACACTGTTGGTGGGAATGCAAACTAGTACAGCCACTATGGAGAACAGTGTGGAGATTCCTTAAAAAACTGGAAATAGAACTGCCTTATGATCCAGCAATCCCACTGCTGGGCATACACACTGAGGAAACCAGAAGGGAAAGAGACACGTGTACCCCAATGTTCATCGCAGCACTGTTTATAATAGCCAGGACATGGAAGCAACCTAGATGCCCATCAGCAGATGAATGGATAAGAAAACTGTGGTACATACACACAATGGAGTATTACTCAGCCAATAAAAAGAATACATTTAATCAGTTCTAATGAGGTGGATGAAACTGGAGTCTATTATACAGAGTGAAGTAAGCCAGAAAGAAAAACGCCAATACAGTATACTAACGCATATATATAGAATTTAGAAAGATGGTAACAATAACCCTGTATATGAGACAGCAAAAGAGACACTGATGTATAGAACAGTCTTTTGGACTCTGTGGGAGAGGGAGAGGGTGGGATGATTTGGGAGAATGACATTGAAATGTGTATAATATCATGTATGAAACGAGTCGCCAGTCCAGGTTCGATGCATGATACTGGATGCTTGGGGCTGGTGCACTGGAATGACCCAGATGGATGGTATGGGGAGGGAGCAGCAAAGAAGGTTCAGGATGGGGAACACATGTATACCTGTGGCAGATTCATTTTGATATATGGCAAAACCAATACAATATTGCAAAGTTAAATAAAATAATAATTAAAACAAAAGAAAAAAAAATCAAAGATGACACAAATAGATGGAGAAATATACCATATTCATGAAGCAGAAGACTCAATATAGTGAAAATGAGTATACTACCCAAAGCAATCTGCATTTCAATGTAATCCCTATCAAGCTACCAATGGTATTTTTCACAGAAATAGAACTAGTAACTTCACAATTTGTATGGAAATACAAAAAAAAACCTTGAATAGACAAAGCATTCTTGAGAAGGAAGAATGGAACTGGAGGAATCAACGTGCCTGACTTCAGACTATACTACAAAGCTACAGTCATCAAGACTGTATGGTACGGGCAAAAAGACAAATATAGATCAATGGAACAAAATATAAAGCCCAGAGACAAATGAACACCTATGGACAACATCTATTTCTGCTTTCTTGACTATGCCAAAGCCTTTGACTGTGTGGATCACAATAAACTGTTGTAAATTCTGAAAGAATTGGGAATACCAGACCACCTGACCTACCTATTGAGAAACCTATATGCAGGTCAGCAAGCAACAGTTAGAACTGGACATGGAACAACAGACTGGTTCCAAATAGGAAAAGGAGTACGTCAAGGCTGTATATTGTCACCCTGCTTATTTAACTTCTATGCAGAGTACATCATGAGAAACGCTGGGCTGGAGGGAGTACAAGCTGGAATAAAGATTTCTGGGAGAAATCTCAATAACCTCAGCTATGCAGATGACACCACCTATATGGCAGAAAGTGCAGAGGAACTAAAAAGCCTCTTGATGAAAATGAAAGAGGAGAGTGGAAAAGTTGGCCTAAAGCTCAACATTCAGAAAACGAGGATCATGGCATCTGGTCCCATCACTTCATGGGAAATAGATGGGGAAACAGTGGAGACAGTGGCAGATTTTAATTTGGGGGGCTCCAAAATCACTCCAGATGGTGATTGCAGCCATTAAATTAAAAGATGCTTACTCCTTGGAAGGAGAGTTATGACCAACCTAGATAGTATATTCAAAAGCAGAGACATTACTTTGCCAACAAAGGTTCATCTAGTCAAGGCTATGGTTTTTCTAGTAGTCATGTATATATATGAGAGCAGGATTGTGAAGAAAGCTGAGCACTGAAGAATTGATGCTTTTGAACTGTGGTGTTGGAGAAGACTCTTGAGAGTCCCTTGGACTGCAAGGAGATCCAACCAGTCCATTCTGAAGGAGATCAGTCCTGGGTGTTCTTTGGAAGGAATGATGCTAAAGCTGAAACTCCAGTACTTTGGCCACCTCATGTGAAGAGTTGACTCATTGGAAAAGACTCTGATGCTGGGAGGGATTGGGGGCAGGAGGAGAAGGAAGCAACAGAGGATGAGATAGCTGGATGGCATCACCGACTCGATGGGCATGAGTCTGGGTGAACTCCGGGAGTTGGTGATGGACAGGGAGGCCTGACGTGCTGCAATTCATGGGGTCACAAAGAGTCGGACACGACTGAGTGACTGAACTGAGCTGAACTGATAGACAATTTATCTTTTACAAAGGAAGAAAGAATATACAATGGAGAAAAGGCAACCTCTTTAACAAGTGGTGCTGAGAAAACTGATCAACCACTTGTAAAATAATGAAATTAGAACACTTTCTAACACCATACACAGAAATAAACTAAAAGTGGACTAAAAATCTAAATGTAAGACCAGAAAATATAAAACTCCTTGAGGAGAACATAGGCAAAGCACTCTCTGACATACATCATAGCAGGATCCTCTGTGACCCACCTCCCAGAGTAATGGAAATAAAAGCAAAAATAAACAAATGGGACCTAATTAAACTTAAAAGCTTTTCCACAATGAAAGAAACTATAAGCAAGATGAAGACAGCCTTCAGAATGGGATAAAATAATAGAAAATGAAGCAGCAGGCAAAGAATTAATCTCATACGTATACAAGCAGCTCACACAGCTCAATTCCAGAAAAATAAACGACCCAATCAAAAATTGGCCAAAGAACTAAACATAAATTTCTGCAAAGAAGATTTACAGGTGTGTAACTAACACAAGGAAAGATGCTCAACATCACTCATTATCAGAGAAATGCAAATCGAAACCACAATTAAGTTCCATCTCACCCTGGTCAGAATCAGTTCAGTTCAGTCGCTGAGTAGTGCCCAACTCTTTGCAACCCCATGAACCACAGCACGCCAGGTCTCCCTGCCCATTACCAACACCCAATGTCCACCCAAACCCATGTACTTTGAGTCGGTGATGCCATCCAACCATCTTATCCTCTGTCATCTCCTTCTCCTCCTGCCCTCTATCTTTCCCAGTATCATGGTCTTTTCAAATGAGTCAGCACTTCGCATGAGGTGGCCAAAGTATTGGAGTTTCAGCTTCAACATCAGTCCTTCCAATGAACATCCAGGAATGAACACCTTTAGCATAGACTGGTTGGATCTCCTTGCAGTCCAAGGGACTCTCAAGAGTCTTCTCCAACATCACAGTTCAAAAGCATCAATACTTTTGCACTCAGCTTTCTTTAAAGTCCAACTCTCACATCCATACATGACCACTGGAAAAACCATAGCCTTGACTAGACGGACCTTTGGTGGCAAAGTACTGTCTCTGCTTTTCAATATGCTGTCTAGGTTGGTCATAACTCTCCTTCCAAGGAGTAAGCATCTTTTAATTTAATGGCTGCAATCACCATCTGGAGTGATTTTGGAGCCCAGAAAAATAAAGTCAAACACTGTTTCCACTGGCTACCCATCTATTTGCCATGAAGTGATGGGACAGGATGCCATAATCTTAGTTTTCTGAATGTTGAGCTTTAAGCCAACTTTTTCATTCTCCTCTTTCACTTTCATCAAGAGGCTCTTTAGTTTTTCTTCACTTTCTGCCATAGGGTGGTTTCATCTGCATATCTGAAGTTATTTATATTTCTCCCAGCAATCTTGATTCCAGCTTCTACTTCCTCAAGCCCAGCGTTTCTCATGATGTACTCTACATATAATTAAATAATCAGGTGACTGTATACAGCCTTGATGTACTCCTTTTCCTCTCTGGAACCAGTCTGTTGTTCCATGTCCAGTTCTAACTGTTGTTTCCTGACTTGCATATAGGTTTCTCAAGAGGCAGGTCAGGTGGTCTGGTATTCCCATCTCTTGCAGAATTTTCCACAGTTTATTGTGTTCCATGCAGTCAAAGGCTTTGACATAGTCAATAATGCAGAAATATATGTTTTTCTGGAACACTCTCACTTTTTCATGATCCAGTGGATGTTGGCAATTTGATTTTTTGGTTCCTCTGCCTTTTCTAAAACCAGCTTGAACATCTATCTGGAAGTTCATGGTTCACGTATTGCTGAAGGCTGGCTTGAAAAATTTTAAGCATCACTTTACTAGCGTTGGAGATGAGTGCAATTTTGCAGTAGTTTGAGCATTCTTTGAGATTGCCTTTCTTTGGGACTGGAATGAAAATTGGCCTTTTCCAGTCCTGTGGCCACTGCTGAATTTTTCAAATTTGCTGGTAAATTGAGCACAGCACTTTCACAGCATCATCTTTCAGGATTTGAAATAACTCAACTGGTCAGAATGGCTGCTATCAAAGTCTACAAACAATAAATGCTGGAGAGGGGGTGGAGAAAAGGGAACCCTCTTACACTGTTGATAAGAATACAAACTAGTACAGCCACAAGGGAGAACAGTGTGGAGATTCCTTAAAACCTGGAAATAGAACTGCCATGCGACCCAGCAATCCCAGTGCTAGGCATACACCCTGAGGAAACCAGAATTAAAAGAGACACATGTACACCAATGTTCATCGTAGCACTGTTTACAATAGCTAGGACATGGAAGCAAGTTAGATGTCCATCAGCAGACAAATGGATAAGAAAGTTTTCGTACATATACACAATGTGGTATTACTTGGATATTAAAAAATGCATTTGCATCAGTTCTAATGAGGTGAATGAAACTGGAGCCTATTATACAGAGTGAAGTAAGTCAGAAAGAAAAACACCAATACAGTATATTAACGCATATATGTGAAATTTAGAAAGATGGTAACAATGACCTTATATGTGAGACATTAAAAGAGATAGAGATATAAAGAACATACTTTTAGACTCTGTTGGAGAATCTGAGTGTGGAATGATTTGAGAGAATAGCATTGAAGCTTGTATATTACTATATGTGAAACAGATCGCTGGTCTAGGTTCAATGCATGAGACAGGGTGCTTATGGCTGGTGCACTTGGATGACCCTGAGGGATGGGATGGTGAGGGAGGTGGAAGAGGAGTTCAGGATGGTGAATCCATGCACGCCCGTGGCTGATTCATGTCAATGTATGGCAAAAAAAAAAAAAAAAACCTGCAATATTGTAGAGTATTTTGCCTCCAATTTAAATAAATAAATCAATTTCTTTAAAAGAATATTTATACTTTAGCAATGTCTATCTAAAATAGCATCTCAAGGTTTTGGTAATTTTAATTTCTAGAGTTACGTTAAATTAAGTGATGGAAATTTATTTGTCATTCCCAAAGAGAATAATAAATTTAAGCATGAATTATTGAACACTGGCTACCTCTTGCATAAATATCAAAGACATTTTGGACTATTAATAAATAGAATTGGTGACACACTGAAATATTTTCTATAAAAAGGCACCTTTTTAAAGAAATTGTTGTTAGGATTTATGTTCACCAATCTACATATGGTTGATTTAAAGGATAGTTCCTGGTTACTTAAGGAAAGGAGGATGTATGTTGTCAGTAAACTAGGTATGAGAAATGGAATTGCATTGTATCAGTTGTTTTTAATTTATTGACATTAATAGAAGGCTAATTTTTTACAGTATTGTAGTGGGTTTTGTCATACATCAACATGAATCAGCCATGGGTGTACATGTGTCCCCCCATCCTGAATCCCCCTCTCATTCCACCTCCATCCCCATCCCATCCCTCTGGTTTGTCACAGAGCACCAGCTTTGAGTGTCCTGCTTCATGCATGGGACTTTCACTGGTCATCTCTTTTATGTATGGTAATATACATGCTTCAATGCTATCCTCTCAAATCGTCCTATCCTCTGCTTCTCTGACATGGTCCAAATGTCTGTTTTTGACATCTGTGTCTCTTTTCTTGTCTTGCACACAGAGTCGGCATTACCATCTTTCTACATTCCATATATATGCATTAATATACTGTATTGGTGTTTCTCTTTCTGACTTACTTCACTCTCTATAATAGGCTCCAGTTTCATCCACCTCATTAGAGCTGAGTCAAATGTGTTCCTTTTTATAGCTGAGTAATATTCCATTGTGCATATGTACCACAACTTAAATAGAGGTGGCCTGGAGGAGAAAGGTGAGAATCAAAAGGGGAGAGAGCAATGAAACCAATAATCAAATCCCCAAGTGAAAATGGATACTCAAGATTAGATCCTTAAAGGTACAAAATTGGTAACAAGTATCAAAAAGCAAAGATTAAGAACTTAGAATAGAGGCTAGACTCTCAAAAATACTATATATATATATATATATATATATATATATATATATAATATATATATATATACACAAACAAAATCAATCACAAATTTTTTTTTAAATATATATGGAATTTGTTTTAGAAAATAGGGTTTATTTTGAAAGGCTATAAAAATAAAAGTTAAGGGAGTAATAAAGAACTGATTTTAAAAAATAATTAAAAAATTATAATAGTGAAAATATATCTGGGGATTTCTCTGGAGATGTTATGGGCAGTGTGGGGTCAGTTCAGTGTCAGATAGTCCCTTGTTCCAGTTTGTACTTTTTCTCGAGTTCTATAGGTGCCCTTCAAATACACAGTCTCAGTATTAAATGGGTTTTAATCTGTTGTACCTGTCACTTCCACTGGGGATGCCCCTTCTTTGTTTATTTTTGCTTCCTCTGTCTGCAAGTCTCTTCAGTGTCTAATTTCCACCCTGACACAAGGGAGTGAAGATGTCCACTTATTTATGCTCACCTGTTCAGTTACATTCTGGGGAGAGAGTGACAATGCAAACAAATACTACTGGCATGTGTGGGGATTGCTCGCAGTGGATGGACCACACTGGGTTTACCACAATCCAAGGTGGCATGTACTTCCAAGGTCCACACTGCTCAGGCTCCAGGGTGCTCTGCAGGGGCACTGTCCCAGGTGGGCCCTGTGTTTTGTGAAGTTCCTGGGACTAAGCCATTCAGGTTCTCAGGTGCTCCACAGGGACACAAACCCAGATGGCCTGTGTTTTCTGTTCCCTTCCCAGGTCCAGAGCATCTCAGGCGACTGGGTGCTTGGCAAATGCACTGCCCCAGGTGCGCTGTGTGTCTTCCTCACCTCCTCAGTCCCGGCTGCTCTGTTTCCCTGGTGTGACACTATAGCATAGTCCAAGATATGCTGTGTGTCTCCTCTGGGGAGCTGTTCCCAGGCTGTGACACTCCTGGCAGATGTCAACCATCTAGGATCCCAAGAAGACGAGGTTAGCAACTGGGAGCCTGCTCCCAGTTTGGTGGAAGATGTGATCTCTGGGGCCAAGGCTGCAGCAGCCCCTTGCCTTCCGGCTCTGGCTATCTCTGGCCTGCCTCTCTGCCTCCAGGGAGGGAGGGCCCTATATGGCAGCTGTCTTGCTCTCCTTTGACATTCCCTCAATCCTTTGTTCTGTAAGTGACTAGAGCATTTCATGGGAAAGGTCTGTGTGTGTGTGTGTGTGTGTGTGTGTGTGTATCTCGTGATCCCACTGTTTGGGTTGCTATCTCACATTAGTGCCCTCAGATTGTCCTCAGGGCATTCAGGCCTGGTCCTTACCATAAGGACTGATGATCCAGCCCATGTCTCCCCACCCAGCCCCCACTCACTGGTGAAAGACGCAAAGGTCTGGGCCACTTCTCCACTGGCAGTTGCAGTTAGGCATATATTCTGTGGTTTGTTGTTGTTATTGTTTTTTTTTTTTTTTTTTCTCCTGTTTATGCTGTCCTCTAAGATTCCTAAACTCCCCACAGACACACCTGTGAGAGAGTTTCCTACTGTATGGAAACTTTTCCTCTTTCATGACTCCCTCCCCAGGATGGGTCTCCATCCCTAAATCTTTTTCTCTGTTTTCATCTTTTATATTTTGTCCTACTTCCTTTGGAAGAGATTAGACTGCTTTCTGTGTGCCTGGTGTCCTCTGCCAGTGTTCAGAAGTTGTTCTGTGGAAGTTGCTCAACATTCGAATGATCTTTTGATGAATTTGTGGGGGAAAAAATGGTCTCTCCATCCTATTCCTCCACCAACTTGGGACCACCTCTCAAGAAGAGAGTTTTGTGCTTGGTAAAGTTTGACTAAGTTTAAAATAAATTTAATTGAGTAAATTAATTTTAAAAGTAAACTGGTACAAAACTTGAATATCTCTTTTTTCTCTAAGAGGACAAATGTTCTTTAGATGTTGAACTACCTTGGATAACAGATTTTAAGTTTGTTACCTTTTAAGTGTTCTGTATTTGCTTTTGAAATCTTTTATTGTTACTTTGACTAAGTGATTAACTATTGTTTCACAGTGATCTATGATCCTATCTGAGTGTTCTAAACTCTTTTGATATTTATTTACAAAACTTACAAAATCAAAATTTAATGAACTCCTTTGACTGCTAGCTAACTTTGGGATGCTTCAAAGAGGCCTTGAAACATCTAAAAGAGAGATACTAATCTAGTTAGTCTCAATGTTATATTAAATTACACAGAAAGCATTGTCATTGTGAAATTAATAAATCTTATGTTATATAGTATAATAAATGTTATTAACATAGATAACCTAGAAATTATATCAAATTCCTTAAAATCTGGTATGTCCTGGTAAAATGTTATCAGTCAAAATACTAGTCATTATCTTAAAGTGTTGTATGTCACAGCAGTAACCAACTTTCTTTGTCAATTGCATTATAATAAGGTTTTAAACATGCCTTCTTAGGTCTTTTGTAGTTCTAGGCAGTTATGGTTTTATTCTGATGACTCTGCTTCTTTGTCAAGAAGATTTATGGAAAGGACCTTTGAATAAATACCAGTTTCTGATCTTCAGACTGTAATGCTGAACTGGGAAAGGAATTAAATAATTCTAATGGGAAACCTGATGGCTTCATAAAACTGTTAACAAAAAGGATTCATTGCCTAAGACTGAGTAAACTGGTAAATATGGTTATAAATTTTATGGTTTCTATCTGAAAAATTACTGATTTAAATATGTGTTTTCCAGGTATAAGGAAATATTTCCCTCAAACTATGACTCATAGTAATTCAGTTTATTATACCTTTGTAAGTAGAAATGAAACATTTATCTTTTTTCTCTATCTTCTCCCTCCAGAGATTGTAAACACTTAGGTTCTCTGCAGTTTTATCAGATAAATTAGGAGGGCTACCTTACTAACAGATATAGAAATCTCAGGGTATTTTGGGGGCCTTGAAAAGGGAGGAATTCACCTAGATCTATTGGGGAAAATCTGTGATAAACACTTGGCATGATCTTACTAACCCTCAGAGGTTTAGTCTGAGACACCTTATAAACGTTTCACCAAAGCAAGAAAAATATATATTCAGTTAGAGTTATATAAATTATCAGGACAACTTTTTAAACTTATTTTGCAAATAAATTAGTGCTAATGTCAATATATTTGATAGAAATTAGGGTAATTTTAGAGAGGGAAAAAAAAGATGTTTCAATGAATGTTAAATCCAAGTTTTGTTCATGGAGTTCTGCATTGACTAAGACTCACTTCCTGGATAGTTCTTTGCTGTTACACTATATTAATGTAAAGTTTAATTGAATTATTAAAAGGACACTCTAAGTTTGTTTCTGTAGCTTATCTCAGTAATTTTTGGATGAAGATTACTGCCACCAGGGGATTATACATATTGGAAAAGACATTATTTAAAGGACAACTCAGATGAAAAGGCTTTCAGCAGGTACTCTTAACTAGTTAATATCCAGCAAAACTAAAGGTAACTGACCCTCAGATTCATATTTCTCAATTAAAAAAGGGCCCCTGAACCAGACTGGTCTATAGAGAGGACTGCTGACCTCAAACTCACCTTGAAACAATGCTCAAATAGAAGACTCTTCACTTAGACCAGAATGAGAAGACAATCAGAAGTAGGCAGCTAGCCCAAGATCCTGGACCTGACTCATATAATCGTTTATAATGCTTTCTTAATATCTTGGAACTTTGTATATGAATCAAGTGTTTCCGATCATGGGTATGACTTTATTCCTATTTTAAAAAACAATCCAATTGTTGGGTTTGCAGCCAATTATCTGTGTCTAGTATTTTGGGGTTAGCTTGGTGGATTTCTCCCCTCCAAGATTCTGATTGGATAGCTCTTAGGAAATTTATTTTAGAGGAAAGAAAGTTCAGTCTACTCTTAATATTACTAGATGGGATCCTCTCATCTGGCCAGTTTATAATACCTACTCTGACCCTGGTCATAAATATGAGTTTTCCTCTAAAGTTATTTAAACTCAATCAAAGCAACAAGGAAATAAATCAGCCAAGGAATGAAACCTCCTACAATTACAGGATGAATTTATGTGGTTAACACCAGACTTTGGTCATTTGAGTTTTAAGGGCCCTTCTGTCTTGGAAACAATTACATTAAACTAAGGATAACCAGCTTGGTAACACTAGGAAATTGGGTTGAGAGACTTATGGACAATGCCAATACATAATTTTCCTGAAAGATAAGAATGGTACAGAATAGACTAAGTCAGATGACCTGAGAGTATATTGGGCTGCATGTAATGGAAGTTCTTGACTTAACTCTTACTTGCAACTTCATTAATACTGCTATCTATGTTATTCCTACTTTGCTGTTTTGCAAGATGGTTGTTTCCTGCATTAACAAATGTATGACTGAGCCTCTGACAAAATATATAGTTTATATGAGATCAATAATTATAATAGTGTAATTCTAGATATGGAAAGTTACAATAAAAAGGAATTTTTCCTGGATAATAATAGACTAGTAAGACAGGTCATCCAGAGTCCTTTAGCTGCTGTTATGACCTAGTCCAGTAAAATACATTGAGTGGCCTATCAGTGAAATATTTGCCAGCCCTAGGAATGAGCCTTCCTAGCACTGTGGGATGAAATGGTCATGAAATGCCTCATGAGCCATGGTTGAACTTATGATCATGAGGGGGGCAAGTAAGCTACAAATTGGTACTTGCCATCTATTTCTACAAGGATTAGATCATGTGCTGCTTTGGCTGCTGATTTTCAACACCACCTCTTGAAAAGAGTTCAGGATGGAGAGCAGAAATGAGTCTATCTGCATGGGGGGGATGTGAGGAGGACTGGCAGAACAGGTCTTCAGATATTTTCAGGAGCCAATTTTATGAGCCCAATTCTTATATCTCCTCATATCTAGAAAAACACTAAAATCCTTCATGGTGATGACTGCTCCTCATGACTAGAAAAATCTACAAAAAGAATTGTGCTTGATTGCATGTACTCCACCTTCACCAAAATCATATATGTACTGACTTTCCCTCCACCCTGCCTCTTTGGAGCAATTTCTCAGAGATATCTGAAATGCTGTTTCCTGGACTATTGTCCTCATTTTGTTGCAAATAAAACTCTCATGTTGTGTGTGTGTGTGTGTGTGTGTGTGTGTTTTAAGTTGATAATAGCCTCCAGAGCTCTTGGTCTTTTCACCTCTTACTTGGTCCTTCAGTCCTCTGCCCACTGCCATCATGTTTTGCACCACTGTTCTTGCTCCACCTTCAATGTTCACTGTTGTTTTAATTACCCTGGAAAAAGCAAAGGGTAGTGTTTAAGGTAGCATTGTCAGACAAAATACAGGATGCCAAGAAGCCCAACTAAATCTGAATTTGTGCCCCAGATATTCCATGTGTGTATATTAATACTAAAAAGTAATTTGTTATTTTCTTGAAATTCAAATTTAAATAGACATTTAAAATATTTTATCTGCTAAATCTGGTGATGCTAACAGCACAAGTTCTGATGTCAGAATGACTTCATTTGAATATTGATGTTTATTCTGAGTAGCTGCATGATTTTAAGCAAAAAGTTTTAGCATCTCTTATCTTAATTTCCTTCTGTCTAAAATGAGGATAATGATATTAATTATCTAATAATGATTACTGAAAGAATTATGATATATGAGTAAAATGTAGATTGTCTATCATATAATCAAAATGGTAGCCATTGATATTACTAAATTACAATGACTAATAATAGCGTTCCCCTTGTTAGATAGATGTGCATTTAACAGGTAAGAAAATCTTCAGTTACATGGATAAAGCTCTATAGTAGAAATTTAGAGAACTTCACATAGATAGCTAGTCTTCTCAAGGCATGCATGGGTCATTTTTATATACCTAAATTTTAAGTACAATTCATCAGTGTCTTGAAAAAAATAACTGTTTTGTTATGAAGCACAATACAATATCAGTAGCTTTTAGGTCTGAGACATCATATAAAACTGGGATACTAAAGAAGAATATTCAAGGTAATCAGTGTCTTACACCGAAGATGTGGTCCTCTCTTTCGTGTCTCAGGTCACTTGATTTTGTCAACAGATGGCAAGTGATAATTTCATAAGTCACTCTGCATCTGGGTAATATATCAAGAAGCAGATAACTTTAGAGTAAAACACCAAAATAAAGATTCAAAGAAAGGCAAGAAAAATCAAAGAAAATTACTAACAATAAGGAAGACCCAGTCAAAAGATTCAGTGTTCATGAATATATCTTCATTTACTTAAGAGCTGCAGGGAAAAAGCAGAGCCAGAGTCTAGGAATAATAGCATTAATGAGTGGGTTTTGGAACAAGAATGTCAATACTGATACAAGCAGAAGAGAAGGTCAAAATATTTAACAACTCACATGAGCAGGAAATGCAGTAGGTAGTATTAGAACTGGGAATTAAAGATTCCTCATTTGTTTGTTACTGGATCATAAAGAGATACAAGGATTCAGATGGAGGAGTCAGAGTGGCCAGGGTATTTATGGGAGGAAGGATTTGGAGGATTAGAGTGTAGCAGCTTCATGCCAATTGGTACAGAAATTTTCAACATGTTTAATAATCAGCAAAGGTACTCTGGTGAATGAAACCAAACAGCAGCCCTGGATACAAGATCCAAACTAGGGTATGAATAGGCCAAGCAGGCAAAACTACCAACAGAGATTATCTAGAGCTATGTGTTATAACTCTTATGACCCTAAAGTTGGATTGTGGTGGTTTACTTTTGTTCTTTGATTCTGTGTCAGGTGGACTGCAAACTCAGTGAAAAGTAGTAATGGTATCAATTTTGTTCATCATTTATCAAGATTGCCTATCACAGTGCCTAATGAATATTTGTTTAATGAATAAAGAGCCAGTCAGTTTCTCCTAGTGCCTGGAGTGTCCTAAGAACAAATCTTTCTAGAGGATGAAAAGCTCTGAGAATTCCTTCTGATCTTGAACTGCCCTTGGAGATCTGCTCCAGACAGAAACTGGTTCCTATCATTTGAACTCCTGGATATCATTTCCTAAGCCTCACCTCAGGAGAACACTAAAGTGCTCTATGATTATATGGCTTCCCTAAAGCAGACCTGAACCCTTAAATGTGAAGGACCGAACCACACAAGTCACTGGTATCCTGACCTGTTTCTTAAACTTTTTTTTCAATTCCACTCAAAAGTTTATTTGGCAAATATGTATCCAGTTTACAACTATCAGATCAGATCAGATCAGTCACTAAGTCGTGTCTGACTCTTTGTGACCGCATGAATCGCAGCACGCCAGGCCTCCCTGTCCATCACCAGCTCCCAGAGTTCACTCAGACTTATGTCCATCGACAGAAATAAATTTCAGGAACAGCCTACCTATGGACTTTAGTCACTCTCAGTTAAAACCAAGATCTTATGACAATATGTTCCCCATGATAAACTGCCTCTATACATTTAGGGAAGTAAAAACCAGAACTACACTACAATTCTGCAAGCTACAAATTTCTCAACTTTAAATAGAAATAGCAGAACTATTCAAAGAATTAGCTGCCCACAGCAATGATTCAGTATTTTTCATTGATATCAATATACTTTATGACATTTTTTAGATAAGTTCTTAAAATTAATTATTTAAAGACTATTTCACTAAATTTCAACAAGTTATGCTGTAAATCTTAGTTCAGTTCAGTCGCTCGGTCGTGTCTGACTCTTTGCGACCCGATGAATTGCAGTACGCCAGGCCTCTCTGTCCATCACCAACTTCTAGAGTTCATTCAAACTCATGTCCATCAAGTCGGTGATGCCATCGAGCCATCTCATCCTCTGTTGTCCCCTTCTCCTCCTGTCCCCAATCCCTCCCAGCATCAGAGTCTTTTCCAATGAGTCAACTCTTCACATGAGGTGGCCAAAGTACTGGAGTTTCAGCTTTAGCATCAGTCCTTCCAATGAACACGCAGGACTGTTCTCTTTTTGAATGGACAGGTCGGGTCTCCTTGCAGTCCAAGGGACTCTCAAGAGTCTTCTTCAACACCACAGTTCAAAAGCATCAATTCTTCAGTGCTCAGCTTTCTTCACAGTCAAACTCTCACATCCATACATGACTACTGGAAAAACCATAGCCTTGACTAGACGGACCTATGTTGGCGAAGTAATATCTCTGCTTTTTAATATGCTATCTAGGTTGGTCATAACTTTCCTTCCAAGGAGCAAGCGTCTTTTAATTTCATGGCTGCAATCACCATCTGCAGTAATTTTGGAGCCCCCAAAAATAAAGTCTGACGCTGTTTCCACTGTTTCCCCATCTATTTCCCATGGAGTGATGGGAAAGATGCCATGATCTCAGTTTTGGAAAGCTGAGCTTTAAGCCAACTTTTTCACTCTCCTCTTTCACTTTCATCAAGAGGCTTTTGAGTTCCTCTTCACTTTCTGCCATAAGGGTGGTATCATCTGCATATCTGAGGTTATTGATATTTCTCCTGGCAATCTTGATTACAGCTTGTGCTTCTTCCAGCCCAACATTTCTCATGATGTACTCTGCATATAAGTTAAATAAGCAGAGTGACAATATACAGCCTTGACGTACTCCTTTTCCTATTTGGAACCAGTCTGTTGTTCCATGTCCAGTTCTAACTGTTGCTTGCTGACCTGCATAGTGGTTTCTCAAGAGGCACATCAGGTGGTCTGATATTCCCATCTCTTTCAGAATTTTCCACAATTTATAGTGATCCACACAGTCAAAGGCTTTGGCATAGTCAGTAAAGCAGAAGATGTTTCTTGTGGAACTCTCTTGTTTTTTCCATGATCCAACAGATGTTGGCAATTTGATTTCTGGTTCCTCTGTCTTTTCTAAAACCAGCTTGAACATCTGGAAGTTCACGGTTCACATATTGCTGAAGCCTGGCTTGGAGAATTTTGAGCATTCCTTTACTAGTGTGTGAGATGAGAGCAATTGTGCAGTAGTTTGAGCATTCTGTGGCATTGCCTTTATTTGGGATTGGAATGAAAACTGACCTTTTCCAGTCCTGTGGCCATTGCTGAGTTTTCCAAATTTGCTGGCATATTGAGTGCAGTACTTTCAAAGCATCATCTTTCAGGATTTGAAATAGTTCAACTGGAATTCCATGACCTCCACTAGCTTTGTTCGTAGTGGTGCTTTCTAAGGCCCACTTGACTTCACATTCCAGGATGTCTGGCTCTAGGTCAGTGATCACACCATCGTGATTATCTTGGTCGTGAAGATCTTTTTTGTACAGTTCTTCTGTGTATTCTTGCCACCTCTTCTTAATATCTTCTGCTTCTGTTAGGTCCATACCATTTCTGTCCTTTATCGAGCACATCTTTGCATGAAATATTCCCTTGGTATCTCTAATTTTCTTGAAGAGATCTCTAGTCTTTCCCATTCTGTTGTTTTCCTCTAATTTTTTGCATTGATTGCTAAAGAAGGCTTTCTTATCTCTCCTTGCTATTCTTTGGAACTCTGCATTCAGATGCTTATATCTTTCCTTTTCTCCTTTGCTTTTAACTTCTCTTCTTGTCACAGCTATTTGTAAGGCCTCCTCAGACAGCCATTTTGCTTTTGCTTTTTTTTTTTTTTTTTTAAATTTTATTTTATTTTTAAACTTTACATAACTGTATTAGATTTGCCAAATATCAAAATGAATCCACCACAGGTATACATGTGTTCCCCATCCTGAACCCTCCTCCCTCCTCCCTCCCCATTCCATCCCTCTGGGTCGTCCCAGTGCACCAGCCCCAAGCATCCAGTATCGTGCATCGAACCTGGACTGGCATCTCATTTCATACATGATATTTTACATGTTTCAATGCCATTCTCCCAAATCTTCCCACCCTCTCCCTCTCCCACAGAGTCCATAAGACTGTTCTATACATCAGTGTCTCTTTTGCTGTCTCGTACACAGGGTTATTGTTACCATCTTTCTAAATTCCATATATATGCGTTAGTATACTGTATTGGTGTTTTTCTTTCTGGCTTACTTCACTCTGGATAATAGGCTCCAGTTTCATCCACCTCATTAGAACTGATTCAAATGTATTCTTTTTAATGGCTGAATAATACTCCATTGTGTATATGTACCACAGCTTTCTTATCCATTCATCTGCTGATGGACATCTAGGTTGCTTCCATGTCCTGGCTATTATAAACAGTGCTGCGATGAACATTGGGGTACTCGTGTCTCTTTCCCTTCTGGTTTTCTCAGTGTGTATGCCCAGCAGTGGGATTGCTGGATCATAAGGCATGTCTATTTCCAGTTTTTTAAGGAATCTCCACACTGTTCTCCATAGTGGCTGTACTAGTTTGCATTCCCACCAACAGTGTAAGAGGGTTCCCTTTTCTCCACACCCTCTCCAGCATTTATTACTTGTAGACTTTTGGATCGCAGCCTTTCTGACTGGTGTGAAATGGTACCTCATAGTGGTTTTGATTTGCATTTCTCTGATAATGAGTGATGTTGAGCATCTTTTCATGGGTTTGTTAGCCATCTGTATGTCTTCTTTGGAGAAATGTCTATTTAGTTCTTTGGCCCATTTTTTGATTGGGTCATTTATTTTTCTGGAGTTGAGCTGTAGGAGTTGCTTGTATATTCTCGAGATTAGTTGTTTGTCAGTTGCTTCATTTGCTATTATCTTCTCCCATTCTGAAGGCTGTCTTTTCACCTTGCTAATAGTTTCCTTTGATGTGCAGAAGCTTTTAAGGTTAATTAGGTCCATTTGTTTATTTTTGCTTTTATTTCCAATATTCTGGGAGGTAGGTCATAGAGGATCCTGCTGTGATGTATGTCAGAGAGTGTTTTGCCTATGTTCTCCTCTAGGAGTTTTATAGTTTCTGGTCTTACGTTTAGATCTTTAATCCATTTTGAGTTTATTTTTGTGTATGGTGTTAGAAAGTGTTCTAGTTTCATTCTTTTACAAGTGGTTGACCAGAGTTCCCAGCACCACTTGTTAAAGAGATTGTCTTTAATCCATTGTATATTCTTGCCTCCTTTGTCAAAGATAAGGTGTCCATATGTGCGTGGATTTATCTCTGGGCTTTCTATTTTGTTCCATTGATCTATATTTCTGTCTTTGTGCCAGTACCATACTGTCTTGATAACTGTGGCTTTGTAGTAGAGCCTGAAGTCAGGTAGGTTGATTCCTCCAGTTCCATTCTTCTTTCTCAAGATCGCTTTTGCTATTCGAGGTTTTTTGTTTTTCCATACAAATTGTGAAATTATTTGTTCTAGCTCTGTGAAGAATGCTGTTCGTAGCTTGATAGGGATTGCATTGAATCTATAGATTGCTTTGGGTAATATACTCATTTTCACTATATTGATTCTTCCAATCCATGAACATGGTATATTTCTCCATCTGTTAGTGTCCTCTTTGATTTCTTTCACCAGTGTTTTATAGTTTTCTATATATAGGTCTTTAGATTCTTTAGGTAGATATATTCCTAAGTATTTTATTCTTTCCGTTGCAATGGTGAATGGAATTGTTTCCTTAATTTCTCTTTCTGTTTTCTCATTATTAGTGTATAGGAATGCAAGGGATTTCTGTGTGTTGATTTTATATCCTGCAACTTTACTATAGTCATTGATTAGTTCTAGTAATTTTCTGGTGGAGTCTTTAGGGTTTTCTATGTAGAGGATCATGTCATCTGCAAACAGTGAGAGCTTTACTTCTTCTTTTCCAATTTGGATTCCTTTTATTTCTTTTTCTGCTCTGATTGCTGTGGCCAAAACTTCCAAAACTATGTTGAATAGTAATGGTGAAAGTGGGCACCCTTGTCTTGTTCCTGACTTTAGAGGAAATGCTTTCAATTTTTCACCATTGAGGATAATGTTTGCTGTGGGTTTGTCATATATAGCTTTTATTATGTTGAGGTATGTTCCTTCTATTCCTGCTTTCTGGAGAGTTTTGATCATAAATGGATGTTGAATTTTGTCAAAGGCTTTCTCTGCATCTATTGAGATAATCATATGGTTTTTATTTTTCAATTTGTTAATGTGGTGTATTACATTGATTGATTTGCGGATATTGAAGAATCCTTGCATCCCTGGGATAAAGCCCACTTGGTCATGGTGTATGATCTTTTTAATGTGTTGTTGGATTCTGATTGCTAGAATTTTGTTAAGGATTTTTGCATCTATGTTCATCAGTGATATTGGCCTGTAGTTTTCTTTTTTTGTGGGATCTTTGTCAGGTTTTGGTATTAGGGTGATGGTGGCCTCATAGAATGAGTTTGGAAGTTTACCATCCTCTGCAATTTTCTGGAAGAGTTTGAGCAGGATAGGTGTTAGCTCTTCTCTAAATTTTTGGTAGAATTCAGGTGTGAAGCCGTCTGGACCTGGGCTTTTGTTTGCTGGAAGATTTTTGATTACAGTTTCAATTTCCGTGCTTGTGATGGGTCTGTTAAGATTTTCTATTTCTTCCTGATCGAGTTTTGGAAAGTTGTACTTTTCTAAGAATTTGTCCATTTCTTCCTCGTTGTCCATTTTATTGGCATATAATTGTTGATAGTAGTCTCTTATGATCCTTTGTATTTCTGTGTTGTCTGTTGTGATCTCTCCATTTTCATTTCTAATTTTATTGATTTGATTTTTCTCCCTTTGTTTCTTGATGAGTCTGGCTAATGGTTTGTCAATTTTATTTATCCTTTCAAAGAACCAGCTTTTGGTTTTGTTGATTTTTGCTATGGTCTCTTTTGTTTCTTTTGCATTTATTTCTGCTCTAATTTTTAAGATTTCTTTCCTTCTACTAACCCTGGGGTTCTTCATTTCTTCCTTTTCTAGTTGCTTTAGGTGTAGAGTTAGGTTATTTATTTGACTTTTTTCTTGTTTCTTGAGGTGTGCCTGTATTGCTATGAACTTTCCCCTTAGGACTGCTTTTACCGTGTCCCACAGGTTTTGGGTTGTTGTGTTTTCATTTTCATTCGTTTCTATGCAAATTTTGATTTCTTTTTTGATTTCTTCTGTGATTTCTTGGTTATTCAGCAGTGTGTTGTTCAGCCTCCATATGTTGGATTTTTTAATAGTTTTTCTCCTGTAATTGAGATCTAATCTTACTGCATTGTGGTCAGAAAAGATGCTTGGAATGATTTCTATTTTTTTGAATTTACCAAGGCTAGCTTTATGGCCCAGGATGTGATCTATCCTGGAGAAGGTTCCATGTGCACTTGAGAAGAAGGTGAAATTCATTGTTTTGGGATGAAATGTCCTATAGATATCAATTAGGTCTAACTGGTCTATTGTATCATTTAAAGTTTGTGTTTCCTTGTTAATTTTCTGTTTAGTTGATCTATCCATAGGTGTGAGTGGGGTATTAAAGTCTCCCACTATTATTGTGTTATTGTTAATTTCTTCTTTCATACTTGTTAGCATTTGTCTTACATACTGCGGTGCTCCCGTGTTGGGTGCATATATATTTATAATTGTTATATCTTCTTCTTGGATTGATCCTTTGATCATTATGTAGTGACCATCTTTGTCTCTTTTCACAGTCTTTGTTTTAAAGTCTATTTTATCTGATATGAGTATTGCTACTCCTGCTTTCTTTTGGTCCCTATTTGCATGGAAAATCTTTTTCCAGCCCTTCACTTTCAGTCTGTATGTGTCCCCTGTTTTGAGGTGGGTCTCTTGTAGACAACATATGTAGGGGTCTTGTTTTTGTATCCATTCAGCCAGTCTTTGTCTTTTGGTTGGGGCATTCAACCCATTTACGTTTAAGGTAATTACTGATAAGTATGACCCCGTTGCCATTTACTTTATTGTTTTGGGTTCGAATTTATACACCATTTTTGTGTTTCCTGTCTAGAGAATATCCTTTAGTATTTGTTGGAGAGCTGGTTTGGTGGTGCAGAATTCTCTCAGCTTTTGCTTGTCTGAAAAGCTTTTGATTTATCCTTCATACTTGAATGAGATCCTTGCTGGGTACAATAATCTGGGCTGCAGGTTATTTTCTTTCATCATTTTAAGTATGTCTTGCCATTCCCTCCTGGCTTGAAGAGTTTCTATTGAAAGATCAGCTGTTATCCTTATGGGAATTCCCTCGTGTGTTATTTGTTGTTTTTCCCTTGCTGCTTTTAATATTTGTTCTTTATGTTTGATCTTTGTTAATTTGATTACTATGTGTCTTGGGGTGTTTCGCCTTGGGTTTATCCTGTTTGGGACTCTCTGGGTTTCTTGGACTTGGGTGATTATTTCCTTCCCCATTTTAGGGAAGTTTTCAACTATTATCTCCTCAAGTATTTTCTCATGGTCTTTCTTTTTGTCTTCTTCTTCTGGGATCCCTATGATTCGAATGTTGTAGTGTTTAATATTGTCCTGGAGGTCTCTGAGATTGTCCTCATTTCTTTTAATTCGTTTTTCTTTTATCCTCTCTGATTCATTTATTTCTACCATTCTATCTTCTAATTCACTAATCCTATCTTCTGCCTCTGTTATTCTACTATTTGTTGCCTCCAGAGTGTTTTTAATTTCACTTATTGCATTATTCATTATATATTGACTCTTTTTTATTTCTTCTAAGTCCTTGTTAAACCTTTCTTGCATCTTCTCAATCCTTGCCTCCAGGCTATTTATCTGTGATTCCATTTTAATTTCAAGATTTTGGATCAATTTCACTATCATTATTCGGAATTCTTTATCAGGTAGATTCCCTATCTCTTCCTCTTTTGTTTGGTTTGGTGGGCATTTATCCTGTTCCTTTATCTGCTGGCTATTCCTCTGTCTCTTCATCTTGTTTAAATTGCTGAGTTTGGGGTGTCCTTTCTGTATTCTGGCAGTTTGTGGAGTTCTCTTTATTGTGGCATTTCCTCGCTGTGTGTGGGTTTGTACAGGTGGCTTGTCAAGGTTTCCTGGTTAGGGAAGCTTGTGTCGATGTTCTGGTGGATGGAACTGTATTTCTTCTCTCTGGAGTGTAATGAAATGTCCAGTAATGAGTTATGAGATGTCTATGGTTTTGGGGTGGCTTTGGGCAGCCTGTATCTTGAAGCTCAGGGCTGTGTTCCTTTGTTGCTGGAGAATTTGCTTGTTATGTCTTTCCCTGGAACTTGTTGGCCCTTGTGTGGTGCTTGGTTTCAGTGTCGGTATGGAGGCGTTTGATGAGCTCCTGTCAATTAATGTTCCTTGGAGTCAGGAGTTCCCTGGAGTCAGGGTTTGGACTTAAGCCTCCTACTTCCAGTTATCGGTCTTAATTTTACAGTAGTTTCAAAACTTCTCCTTCTATACAGCACCACTGATAAAACATCTACGTTAAAGATGAAAAGTTTCTCTACTGTGAGGGTCACTCAGAGAGGTTCACAGCGTTACATGGAGAAGAGAAGTGGGAGGAGGGAGTTAGAGGTGACCCAAATGAGATGAGGTGGAATCAATAGTGGAGAGAGTGGGCTAGCCAGTAGTCACTTCCTTATGTGCACTCCACAACTGGACCACTCAGAGATGTTCACGGAGTTATACAGGGAAGAGAAGAAGGAGGCAGGAGACAGAGGTGGCCAGAAGGATAAAAGGGGGAAATGAAAAGGAGGGAGACAGATCCAGCCAGTAATCAGTTCCTTAAGTGTTCTCCACCGTCTGGAACACACAGAAATTCACAGAGTTGGGTAGAGTAGAGAGGGGTTAGGGAGGAGATACAGGTGACCTGGTGGAGAAAATGGAGAGTCCAAAGGGAGAGAGAGCAGTCAAGCCAGTAATCTCGTACACTAGTGAAAAATGGGTCCTGAAGATTGGGTTCTTAAAGGTACAAAATTGGTAACAAATACATAAAAACAAAAATTAGAAATCTAGAGTAGAGTTTGGAATTTCAAAAATGCGATGTTAATGAAAAGAAGAAGGAAAAGAAAGAGAGAAAAAACGAACAAAGAAAAACAAACAAGGTCGTGAAAGTAATAAAGAAACTACAGGTACAAAATTGATAACTAATACCAAAAAGCAAAAATTAAAAATCTAGAGTAGAGTTTGGAATTTCAAAAATACAACGTTAAAAAAAAAAAAGAAGAAGAAGAAGAAGAAAAATAAAGAGAGAAAACAAACAAACCAACAAAAACAATGTCGCAAAAATTATAAAGAAAATACAGGTACAAAATTGATATCAAATACCAAAAAGCATAAATTAAAAATCTTGAGTAGAGTTTGGAATTGCAGATATATGATGTTATATAAAAGAAGAAGAGAAAGAAACAGAGGAAAAAAAAAGTCACAGAAATTATGAAAAAAACTATAGGTACAAAATTGATAGCATATATCAAAAGGCTAAAATTAAAAATCTAGAGTACAGTTTGGAATTTCAAAAATACAATGTTAAAGAAAAGAAGAAAAAGAAAAAAGAAAAAAAAAAAAAACCACGGTCAAAAAATTATAAAATATATATATGAAGTTTGCTGAAGAAGAAAAAAAAAATAGGGTTTTTTTTTTTTTTTTTGCAAAGTAATAGTTATAAAAGTGAAAATTAAAGGACAATAGAGGACTTAAAAAATTTTTTTCTTTTTTAATTAAAAAAAAAGAAAGAAAGATTGATCATAAAAATAGTAAAAATATATCTAGGTCTTTCTCTGGTTTTGTTGTGAGTACTGTGGGTTCAGTTCATTTTTGGCAGTTCCTTAGTCCGACTTATATTTCTCAAGATCTATAGGCCCCTTCCTATGTAATCCGTAGTAACCACAGGGTTTTAATCTATGGCCTGTAGCTTCCAAGGCGTTTCCCTCTGTTACAGCTTCTTCTGTTTGCTGGTCTCTTCAGTGTCTGGTTCCCGCCCTGACACAAAGGGGATGGTTGAGGACACTATTTTTTTTTTTTTTTTTTTTAAATTTAGGCTCACTTGTTCAGCCGCGCTGTGGGGAGGGAGGGAGGGATGCTGCAAACAGATAACACTGGCGTGCTCTCGCAGTGCCTCAGCCACACTGGGTCTGCCCCCGCTCACGGCGTGTGTAGCCTCCGTGCCCACACTGCTCGGGCTCTAGGTTGTTCCGCCGGGAACAATCAGAGGCCGGCCCTGGGCTGAGCTCCCAGGTCCAAGCTGCTCAGGTTCAGGCACTCGGGTAGTCCTCAGAGGCGCAGACTCGGTTGGGCCTGCGTTTTGTGCTCTTCCCAGATCCGAGCAGCTCAGGTGATGTGTTTGGCGGGCGCCAATGCTGCGACTTATCGCCTCCCCGCCACTCGGTTATCTGGGTGTAAAACCGGCGCACCTTCTCAGGCAGATGTTGACTGTCCAGACCCCCAAGAAGTTTTAGTTAGCAAAGAAGCCTGCTTACAGTTTTATAGATAGTGTCTTTCTGGGGCTGCGATTGCCCCCTTCCAGCTCTGGCTGCCTGTCACCGGAGGGGGAAGGTCTGCAGCCGGCTATCTCTGCTCAGTCCTTTGTTCCGTGCGCGGGCCTGGCGGTGTCTTAGGTTAGGGCTGGCTTTTCGCGTGGTAGATATCCCACAGTCTGGTTTGCTAGCCCAAATTATTTCGCTCAGATAGCGCTCAGGACATTCGGGCGGATTCTTACTCTAAGGGACACAGCCCGCGCTGCGCTTCCCTGCCCAGCCCCCGCTTGCTAATGCCGTGTGCTGGTGTCTGCGCTGCTTCTCCGCTGGGGGAGTTACCGTAGGGCTCACAATCCGCGATTTTTAATTGTTTATTTTTTTTCCCCTCCCTTTTATGTTGCCCTCTGTGCTTCCAAAGCTCGGCACAGATTCGGCAGTGAGAGGGTTTCCTGGTGTTTGGAAACTTCTCTCTTTTTAAGACTCCCTTCCCGGGACGGAACTCCGTCCCTCCCTCTTTTGTCTCTTTTTTTGTCTTTTATATTTTTTCCTACCTCCTTTCGAAGAGTTGGGCTGCTTTTCTGGGTGCCTGATGTCCTCTGCCGGCATTCAGAAGTTGTTTTGTGGAATTTACTCGACGTTTAAATGCTCTTTTGATGAATTTGTGGGGGAGAAAGTGTTCTCCCCGTCCTACTCCTCCGCCATCTTGGCTCCTCCGCCATTTTGCTTTTTTTGCTTTTCTTTTTCTTGGGGATGGTCTTGATCCCTGTCTCCTGTACAATATCATGAACCTCTGCCCATAGTTCATCCTGCACTCTATCTATCAGATCTAGTCCCTTAAATCTATTTCTCACTTCCACTGTATAATCATAAGGGATTTGATTTAGGTCATACCTGAAAGGTCCAATGGCTTTCCCTACTTTCTTCAATTTCAATCTGAATTTGGCAATAAGGAGTTTAATGATCTGAGCCACAGTCTGCTCCCAGTCTTGTTTTTGCTGACTGTATAGCACTTCTCCATCTTTGGCTGCAAAGAATATAATCAATCTGATTGTGGTGTTGAGCATCTGGTGATGTCCATGTATAGTTTTCTCTTGTGTTGTTGGAAGAGGGTGTTTGCTATGACCAGTGCATTCCCTTGGCAAAACTCTATTAGCCTTTGTCCCACCTCATTCCGTATTCCAAGGCCAAATTTTCCTGTTACTCCAGGTGTTTCTTCACTTCCTACTTTTACATGTACATTTACACTATAATAAATATGAAACCAACATTTTTACTAATTTCTACTAAGTCTTAAGGAAATGAACACTACATGGATGGGATCAAAAGTCCCAAATTTGTAATAAACTCTTTTCAAGAGGACAGTTATAGTTATTTTTTCTTTATGAAAACATTTTTTCCATTCCTTTTTGCTTTCAAATATTTTTTTCATGAGTTTTCACATATACATAACTGATTGGCTAATTTTCCGTGCAAATGTATAGTCATGAAAACATTAATTTACAAATTTATTTCCTTCTTATACTAACTGAAAATAATTGCTGATTAATTTGCATAATTATTCTGGTTTTTCTACATACTTATCCTCATCAAATCACCCCTCCACCCTTCATCCAAACATGCTTTATGTAATAATGCTATATTAGTCAAATTACCTGGAAAATTCATTTTATTGGATATAATACACATACTCTTGCCTCAAAGCAACCCTACAAAAAGGAAAATTGCATGTGGAAAGATATTCCTAGAAAGCAATTTATTTGTTTCTTTACTTCCAAAAACCAGCTTAAATAAGACCCAACTGTTAAGGGTCAGAAAGAGCCAGAAAATCTGCTTATGACTTTGAATGGAGCAGGTTAGTATTATCTCTGGCCTTAAGAACCTCAGGAGGAAAAAAAGAACTTCAGGTAGACTGACTTCTTTCAAAGACTAACTCATGAGACAGGAAGTCGAAACCTAAAAATTTCAGGAGTCTAGTAGTTTATCTCTTGAATTGCTTTTAATGATTTAAGATGGTCCTGACAGAAAATTACTTGTAACTGTATCAGACCCACTCTGGGTTCCACAATAGTGGCCTGAAACCTAAATATGGTATATAAAGTCAACTGGCCTTTACAAGGAAGGAGTGACACTATATTGGGCATCATTCTTAATGTGCCAGAATTCTTCCCTACCTAGATATATGATGATCCTCTTACACTGTTGAATCTATAACATTCTCCATATTTATAGAATCACAAAAGTAATACTTTCAATTCCTGAAAGAGTAAGACAAAGAAATTCATCATTCCATACATTTCAAATAACATTTTAAAAGGGACCTGCACAGTAATATAAGTGAAACCTATGATGAAAGACAGAATGAAAAGTCACTACTTAGTGTCAAAATACACTAAACAGCAACCTTTATGCATATTTCATTCAAGCACTAAAGGCAGTAAATATGAAGTCAAGATGAAAATAACACTAAATTTGTGGGGTGAGTGTCAGTGGGACAGAGACCCTAATGGGTTGTGAGGCCACCCTAGGTGGTGGCGGCGGCAAGAAGAAGGACTCTCTGGGGTTTGCAGGCTCACCAGCATACCTCATTATCAAGGATCTTGGAGAAATTCATTCAAGGCTGTTAGATCACTGACCAGTTATCCAAGGTGAAACCCGTTATTTTGTGAAAGAATTTGAAGTAAAACATGGTCTTTGAGAAATGCAAGTTCTTGAAAATCTGAAGAATATGATCCATGGGACAAGTGAACATACTCTTCTGACATGTAGAGAAACAATGCAAGACAACTTAAACCAAGTTCTCCAGAGATTGCAAGCAGCTACTGACTCGGTCTGTAGATTCCACCAGAGGGAACAGGAGTGAAAAAAGATTCATAATGACCTTTTAATGGCTAGTGAGAAACAGCATGTAACGCAGTGGGAGGATTTCATGAAAGAGCAGCACAGCAAACAGGCAGAAGTGGACGAGGAGCACAGGAAGGCCATGGAGAAGCTGAGAGAGCAGAGCAGTATCCAGAGATGGAGAAGGACCTGGCAAGATTCTCAACCTTCTGAGAACTTGAACCACAGCAATGACAAACTAATGAGAAAAAACTGACATCCCCCCCACCTCAAAAAACAACAACAACAACAACAACAAAAACTGCTCCCACCAAACCATTTAGCCTCTGCTTCAAGCTTAACAATATATTTGATGGCACTTTTCTGTCGGAAAACGGAGCCCTCTCCTGGAGTCTTCGCTATTTCCTAGAGGAGTGCCACATCCTTCCAGTTTCAAGTGCCTCTCGATGATCATTCAAAGGGGAAGGAGTTGGAGGAAAGTGGTGTCCACGTGCTCTCAGTTAATGTGGACCAGTTTTGGTTTCCATTGACTGATTATCTCAGAGAACTAAGGGTAAGTACAGACTTCTTAGGGAAGTAATTTAATTCATCCTTCTGCAGGATTAATGTTAATTTATCATTGTGGCTTAGAAAGCAGAGATGGTGTCTGCCTGTCTTGGATTCCTTGGTTCTTGAAGGAATGTATACAGTGTTATTCCATGAGTAATGCAGACAGAAACAACTGTCCAGGGAACAGAGATCATATTGAAGAGAGAGGAGCATCAGAACCATGTCTCTGCTGTGCACATGGGGCCACACTGGTCTCTGAATGGCCTGCTGGGAGAAGTTGTTGTATAGTGCTGTGTTTTTGCTGGAAAACAAGACATGCTTGTTAAGATTGTGGCCTTCCAACACTTCATGTTTTCAGCTTTGTTTAAAACATGCTTACAAGGAAAAGCTTACCAGAAACACAGCTAACTTTTAAACTTTCCAAGAACCATAATCTTACCCATAGTCTTTACCTCATTTTTACCTATGTTTTTGCTGTGGGTAAGCTTTGTAAGATAAATAACGTCTCTACATGTTTCAGCCATTTAATGAGTAATCAGCAAATTCTGCCAAGGCCTCCCTCTGGAACCGAATAAAGATCCTGGCTTTGAGTAAACCAGAAGTATTTGCCCACACAACAAATGATCCATGTAAAATGTAAATCCTTTTTAGTGTTGAACGTCCATTCTCATAAGCAGGTGTATTATGATGAAACATGTACCAATTCTGTCATCATTGTGATCTTTAAAAATCTGCATTTAACAGTCTAATTGATGAACTAAATAGATTTTTTTTTTTTAATTTACCATGAACCAAACAGCCTGGCGTGCTGCAATTCATGGGGTCACAAAGATTTGGACTCGACTGAGGGACTGAACTGAAAGCAGAATTATATGCAATAATTTCAAGAGATTTAGGGCAAATGAATGTGAGATATGGATAGACCTTTCAGGTATTTTTTTCATTGCTCTTCAGTGAAGAAAGGCACAAGAAAGAAAATAACCAGCTCACTTGTGTTAGCTCAGTGTTGCTCCTGCAGAAAAGTGCCAATGTCTGCCTGTGTAAATTTATGGCTTACTGTCAAAGCTTCATTCTTGGTTGCATGTTGAAAATGTGATTAAAGTTAATAAATGAAATAAGTATTTGAGATTTCTTTCAATAACACAGAACTTCTGCCAACTCCCTCTGTCTGCTACTGTAGGCTTGACAAGCTCATCCATCATCCTCTGGTACCTAGACCAAAAAGAGTGCTGGCTGACACGCAGGCATGTTGGAATTTTCTTAATTCTCTTTCAGTGGATGGAAAAAGAAAACATACTTCCAAAAATATCCTGCACATGAAAAGGGAGGGGAACCTTAAGTGAAAATTCCCTTTGTACTGTAGGCAGTTTCAGAAGAGCTATTAATTGCCAGTGCACCACTGAACAGATGCTAGAACCAGGAAACCAGGACCATGTGTGAGAGCATTAATGATTCCTCCACTTGTGCATAGATTTTTGACCATGTTCATTCATCTCATGTGAATAATAAATGCTTTACCATATGAGTTTGTATATATTATATGAGGATCTAAGGGCCTTCTTAAACCAAAATGACTTTATGAACTTTTTTAGCTTTAAACATTGATGCTAAATCTCTTCTTTGTAACTTGCTTAGCTATTCAATATACCTTCTAAAAGAGATGGTTGGTTCTCTTTCCTTTTAATATTTTTAGTAGTGAACACTTTCACTTATATTTCTCAGTTTCTAAATCACTTTTGATATGTATTTCATTTGTATATAAAAATCTGCTGTAGTAGTTACATAATAAACAGCATTTCTGCTGTTATGTTGTCTAGCAGAGAGAATATGGCTTCTGAGTGGCTCACAGGATTACTTTCTAATGAGCAAATGAAGTAATGTATTGTCAATTTAAAGTGCTATAGAAATGTTTGTTTTGAAATTCTAACTATTTTTTATTTTCCATCATGATTTCTTTCTTTTTTTTTTTACTTGCATACGTGGATTTTTTTTTTTTTTTAATTTACTAGCATGTAGACTTCTAAGTTCTGTTCTTATTGATTTCTGCTTTCATTGGACTATGGTCCAAAAATAGATTCATATAATACTGAAATGTTACAATTTGTTGAGATTTTCCATCTGACCTAAAATATAGTCAGTTTTGTAAATGTTGTTTTAGTGCTTGAAAGTATGCCTGTTTCCAGTTGTTGGGTGTTCATTAGACCAAACTGTTAATTGTGTTGGCCAAATTGTCTCTATTTTAATGTTCTTTTTCTTCTACTTGATCTTTCAGATTCTAAGAGGTGTTAAAATTTTCTGTTATAGTGGATTTTCTAATTTTTGTAGTTGTGTTACTTTTTGTTTTATATATCCTGAAACTTTGTTATTCAGTATATTACACGTTTAAAATTGTTTATCTTCCATGTTTAGAATTGAATCTTATATTTGTTGTCACAGCTTCTATTTCTAATAATGTTTTTGTATCATTTTATGTTGCCTTAAAATCTTATGTTTCTGAAAGAAATATTTATATAGGCCACACCAGCTGGTTAGTGTTTGTATGGTATATGTTTCTCTATTCTTCTGTCAGACCTTTATGCTGTGTTTCATGTACCCACTAAAAACTAACTAGATTTTTTTTTTCTTTCTATCGATCTTTTAGCTGGAGACATTAATTGATTTACATTAGTGGAAATTGCTAACATATGAGGGATTATCTATACCATCTTACTGTGCTTTTTGTTCTACCATTTTGTTATCTCTCTGCCCTTGGGTGTTTTTTTCCCTCCATCTTCAGCATTGAGTTTTTTGGTTTTCCATTTACTTTTTCTCTGCTAGTTTAAAAGGTAAAACTCAAATTTTGTCTTTTTAGTGCTTACTGTGAATTTTAGTTTGCATTGTAAACAGAATCTAAAGTTTTATGTTTTCACTCTTATGCTGAACATCAGACTTTTGAACAAAATCTGATTGCCTTCCCTTAATTCATAAGACTTTTGAACAAAATCTGATTGCCTTCCCTTAATTTATGTGTTAGAATTTTAGTTTTATCTCAGTTTAATTCCAAAATAGTTACTATATACAGTCAGTATTTGTTTAAATTTACCTGTAAGTTTACTGTTTTATTATCCTTGAAAGTTAGCTGGGTATACAAGCCTAGATTGACAGTTATTTTCTCTCATTTTTTAATAATACTGTTCCACTGTTGTCTTGTTTCCATTGTTGCCTCTGAAATGACACTTGTCAGTTGATCAGTATTCCTTTGTAGGTAATCAATTTTCTCTTTCAGTTTATGTTTAAGTTCTTTATCTTTGACATTCTGCAATCAAATGTCATTACACTACAACCTGTCTGCTGTGGATTTCTTTTTTATTAATCAACTATGATTCACTGAGCTTCTTGAATCTGAGAATTGGTGCCTTTTGTGAATTATGAAAAATTTTGAACTTTTACCTCTTTGAGTAATATACCTTTGCATTTTCTCAATTCTCTCCTTTAGGAAATCAAATTAGACTTGTGTTTTACCATCTCACTCTGTTCTTTATATCTCATAATCTCTGTTTCATATTTTTCTATCTCATTGTCTCTGTGTTGAACACTAGATCATTTCTTTACATCCATTGTCCAGTTCACTAATTTTGTCTTCTTGCTGTCTCTAATGTATTTAACCTATCTATCATTTTTAATTGTGATTATAGTTTTTCATTTCCAGAAATGTTGTTTGGTTCTTTATCCAACTTTCTTGGTCATTTGGGGTAGTTCCTCTATTCTCTCTTTTTCTTTTCTTTTATCATATTAAAGGTTCTTATTTTACATTCTGTATATGATAATTTCAATATTTTTATCCTTTTTTTGTGGATCTGAATCTATAGTTTGTTTTGCTGAAGCAAGTATATGACTTGTTTTCTGATGTGATTAGTGAATTTTCATTGTGAATTGGCATTCCTCTGAACTCCATTTTGGGGAATTTTAAATATGTTCCAACAGAGAAGTTTGCTATGTTTTTGTTTTTGTTTTTGTTTTTTTCCCTATCACCTCCATTTTGTTTATTTTGGCCCTGCTAACCCTGGACCACTTCAGAGTCAGATTTCCCCTTGGGTTTCCTACTGCTCCCTCTCTGTCCTTCAGTGTGTATGTGTGCTCACTGACACTCACAAGCCTTGTGAATTTCCTCCTCAAATATACAATGGTTGCAGGCTGTGATAAGACATCCCTAGAGATTTTTTTCATCCTTCATATCTCTACTTGGAACACAGACAAAAAACTTAAGGTGTTTTCCTAGTTCATTCACTGAGAGGTGCCTTTTGGGGAGTCATCAGTGGTACTGCAGTCCAGCTCAGTCCCTGTTGTGAACTGAATCATGTCCTCAAATTCATATGTTGAAGCCCGAGCCCCCAGTGCATCTGTATTTGGAGATGGAGCTTATAAAGAGATAATTAAGGTTGAATGGGGTCAGAATCGTGGGGCCCTGTTCTGACAGAACCTGTGTTGTTACCTCTCTCCATGTGCACACAGAAAAGGTCATATGGTCACAGCAGAAAAGGTGGCTGTCTGCAAACTAGGAAAAAAAGTCTCAACGGAATGGAATTTTCTGGCACCTTGATCTTGGACTTCTTGCCTCCAGAACCATGTGAAAATAATTTTCTTGTGTGTAAGCTGCCCATCTGTGGAGTTGTATTATGGTGACCCAAGCAGACCAACACAGTCCCAGGCTGTGGTTCCTGCCCCCATGCAGGTATAGTCCTTAAAACTGGGGTCCTTCTAGGTGTCAGCAGTGGGACCTGGGACAGTTATCAGTTCTGTAGCCAAACTGTCTTATGGAATTTCAGCTTTTCCCAGTCTGCCTTCAGTTGTTTTCATTAATTTGCCATGAACTCAGCCATATATATATATAAAAGTGAAAGTGAAGTCACTCAGTCATGTCCAACTCTTTGCGACCCCATGGACTGTAGCCTACCAGGTTCCACCATCCATGGGATTTTCCAGGCAAGAATACTGGAGTGGGTTGCCATTTCCTTCTCCAGGAGATATTCCCGATCCAGGGATTGAACCCGGGTCTCCCACATGGTAGGCATTGTAGGCAGATGCTTTGCAGTCTGAGCCACCAGGGAAGATCCATTATATATATATATATATATATATATATATATATATATATATATATACATATACATACACACACACACAGTTTAAATTTTCTCTAGCATTTGAGGTATTCAGTAGCTAGTGAGATTTCTCTGTACAGATATAGTGTCTTACATGCCTTTATTTTAAATGGATAACCAACAGGGACCTACTATACAGCATAGGAAACACCTCCCAGTGTTAAGTGGCAGCCTGGATGGGAAGGGAGTTTGGGGAGTAATAGATATATGTGTATGTATAGCTGAGTCCCTTCGCTGTTCACCTGGAAATATCACAACACTGTTTGTTAGTCAGCTATACCCCAATACAAAGTAAAGTTAAAAATGTCAAAAAATATAAGTTACCAGAAAAAAGAAATGGCATGTTAGAGAGGTATACATTGATTTTATTATGTTCAAATTTCCCTCCTAAAACACCATGCCCATATTCTAGTATAAAGGATGATATCTTTTCTTTCAGTCATTGTGCCTAATATTTTCTATTTGGTGGTTTCTTTTTAAATTATTATTATTATTTGGCTTCTTGTCTGTGAGCTAATTTGATTGTTTCTATTCTGTTGAATTCTTTTTACTATTCATAAGCTAATAAAAGCAAATAAGAGTAAAAAGAAAAGAAAAGAACACTAAATTTATAATCTTTCCTTGCTTATATATCACATTGAATTCTTAGGCCATTTAAAAGTGAGTATATTTAGAAATTAAGTATTTGTGTGTCATAAACAAGAGGGAAAAGATTTAAATCTGAGAGTATAATATACTTCTAAATTTGATGCTTGATAGATATTGTTTCTTTAATATATATAATGCTATGCAGTGTTAATATTTATGAATATATCTGCTTCATAAATAAAGTATTAATATATATTACAATATTTAAGAAAATTTCACACCAATAATATTGCACAACAACATTTAATTCACTTTGGAAAAGACAAAGTTTACATTAATATTTTATCATTTGGTAACTCATATTAAAATGTACTAATTTAGTAGTATATAAAACAATGTACACACAACTGTTTTTCTTTCTTTTTTTAATTAATTTATTTTTTATTGAAGGATAATTGCTTTACAGAATTTTGCTGTTTTCTGTCAAACCTCAACATGAATTGGACATAGGTATACATGGACATGAGTTTGAGTGAACTCCAGGAGTTGGTGATGGACTGGCATGCAGCAGGCCTGGCGTGCTGCAATTCATGGGGTCACAAAGAGTTGGACATGAGTGAGCGACTGAACTGAACTGAACTGAACTGATACATATATCCCCTCCTGAGGCTCCCTCCCATCTCCCTCCTCATCCCATCCCTCTAGGTTGATACAGAGCCCTTGCTTGAGTTTCTGTATCTACAAAACACTAAGACAGTTGTTAAAAAACTCTTATCCATTGCCTCTTCAGAATCAAATGTCAGAATGATGGAAATGGATTGAGAGGGTTATTGGAGAAAATGTTGGAGAAAGAAAAACATCTTATTTTATGAACAACATCTTATTTTAAAGAAGAACATTGTATTTTATGTAAATAAAAACAGGAAATAAATCAGGAGTACTTATTACTAGATCACAGAAATTTGCAAATGATTAAAATAAATTAATGATTCTGTGATCACAAAGAACAAATCATAAGAGCATCTGACTAACACATTCTTTAGAGTTTAAACGAAGACCAGATAAATTATTAGAAAGGAACATGTGAGTGCTATGGTACAAATTTTATCAACCATAACAATTCAATAACATAAATTATACCATTTCATTTTACAAGCAAAAGTACATGCTAATCAATTTACTATACATAAGAGAGAAGTGTGAGCTATTGGGTCTTTTTTCCATGTCTGCAATAAACTATACCATTCTTTTAGATATCTTTTACTAATTAGTTTAATTGAATTCCAAAATTGCTCTAATATCCTGCTTTTATCCTAAGCCAGTATCTTGATTGAGGATAATATAAGAAGTGTAAAAAGTTACCAAGAGAGCCTCTCTATTTCTAAATGGTGGTTCTCTATTCACTTTGTTCACTCTATGTATATGCTTTCCTTCCTCCCATAGCTGAAAAACACCATGCTTAACAGAGTGATATATAAAAGCTGATGCTTGTCCCAAGAAAGTTCAAAAGCATGAAGTTCAACTCCAAATATTAATAGCAAAGTCTCCATTTTTCCTTAAGCTCTCATTCCACATTTCTTTCAAGTATCATTTAAATCCAACTTTTATTTGAATAATTTATGATTGTCAGTGTGAAAAATTCTGTATGTTGAAAATAAAAAGAAAAATGTTTAAGAGGCGGACAAGACTGAGCAACATTACTTTCACTTTTTACTTTCATGCATTGGAGAAGGAAATGGCAACCCACTCCAGTGTTCTTGCCTGGAGAATCCCAGGGATGGGGGAGCCTGGTGGCTGCCGTCTATGAGGTCCCACAGAGTCTGACATGACTGAAGTGACTTAGCAGCAGCAGCATATGTCTTTAAACACTTTTATGGAGAAAGATATGCTTATATCTGATACCGTTTCTACTTGTCTTTTCAGTAGCTGAGAAAAATTCTGTCTACATCTCACTTTTTTAAAATCACTTTTGTGGTAAACAAATATGATGAGTGAGAGTGAAGTAATCAGCTTTGGATGCTGGTGGCAATTAGATAGATCACACATATGGAATACACAAACTTGAATGTAACAACCATTAAAGATGTCAAAACAAAAGCATAGTCATAAAAGTTAGTTATTTATATTGTCTCCTACAAGAATTCAGATGTACCAGTGATCAAATAAGTTCTCAAAAACTATAGTAATCACACCACAAAGGGGCTGGTGTGACACGATAAACTAGAGAAGACTACTGTTACTCCAGTCTCATAAATCAGTCCAACCAAACTGCAGTTGATTCTTATTGTAGATGTGGTACAAGTTCTCTACTTCTCTGGTTTGATATTTGTAAATTAGGAGTGCTGAATTCAGAACTATTTCCATGGGAAATGTTACAGAGATTACATCTTGTTAAAGAATATAAAAGAACTTCCCGAACTTTTAATGCCTCTATGTTCTGCTCTTGAGAGATTTGGAGGCTAATCTGATTTATATTATTCATTAACAAGTTGGAAGCCATGAGGTTGGTTATGGAGCAGCACTGAGTGAGATTTTCTTCCAAAAACAGTTTATAGAGTTCATCCACTTTTTTTTTTCCATATAACTATTAAGCATAGAATTAGAGAGGGGCTGTTTATGAAACAACATACTTCTTTCTCGAATTTCATCCCCATTCAAAAGCTTTGAGGTAGGTAGTTTGTCTGGAGGTTCAATGATGGGAGAATGACCCAATGGTATATCTACTGAAAACAAAAGAGGACCACTAAAAACATCATCCCGTATGTGTTCCACAAAGCAGCCAGAATCATACATGTTACCTACATGGTCTACTCCAATCTGTAGGTCAGGATAATTCTGGCAAATACTTGTACATGAATAAGATCTGTATAAATCTAGTTGTTTTTCATCATGTTGCTCTCTCTTTGGAATGGGCAGTGCAGCAGACACATTCCCTGGAAAGGATGCACTCTTGCATTTTGCTACAGTTATCTCATCCACAGATTTTATTTTACTTGTATCATTACTTTTCTCTGTTAAACTTTCTTTCATGATCTTATTTTCATTTTCCATTTTATCAGGGGAATGTGAATTATCTTCTATATCTAAAAGTTGCTTTTTCCAAGTTTCCTTTTCATCATTTGAGGTTTTCTTACATGTAACTTGTTCTTTGTATAGGAGTTCAATTAGGAAGGATTCTCCAAGCATTTTAATAGACAAGGTTTCTAATCAGAAGAATGCAATATATCCTGAAAATTAAAAAAAAATTCATTAAGGCAACATATTTTAAAATATTTAATGAAGATTTAACTGCTATATGAAAACACAAATAATTAAGGGAGACACTATTGCTCAAAGGATAGAGAATAGGACTGGGGTAAGGAGACTTGGCTTCCAATTCTGTCATTACCTATTTACTATCAGGTAATTTATTTACCATTCCTGGATATTGATTTTCCTGGTAAATTCTGATAATAATGTTCCCTAGAGTTTTTCACTGGGTAATTATCAGGATGTTATATGGTATACATGCAAATGTTTTAAAAGTACAAATTTCTAAAAATGTATATTTATTTTAATATATACTCAACTGTCAAGAATTATTTACTTTAAATTTATTAGTTAAAGTGCCTAACCCTTTATTTTCAAAGAGTCTGCTTAAAACCAAGACTGTTTTAAGGAATTTGTCTTAACAGTGCTTTAATTAATATTACTTGAGTCATGTTGAAAACAATTACTATACCTCAAAATGTATTTGAGAGATAGATATTTATATACAGTTTGAATTTCTGCAAACTGTCTGATTTAAGCTATAAATATATCCATTTACTTTTTCAGTAATCTAAATACAAATAGGTTTGTCAAATTCACTACCATTCTTTTTTGTTTTTATTTTCTTTCCCTTTTTCCCTTCCTCCCTTTTGTTCTTTTCTTTTGGACTTAAATCTTATTTTCCAGAGCACTTATGCCAGTCTTTTATATGATTATTTAGTGCAATTTTAAGACTTTGAGTTTTCCCTAAAAATGCTACAAGAGTTCAAAAGGGAAAAGCAGATTTGATTCAAGAAACAATTTTCCTATAATAGTTCTGTAGTGTCTACTATAAATGTCTCCAGGAAACCTACTTATTCATATTTAAAACCTTTTATTGTAGAAAATAAAACAACACAAACTAAAATACATGAAAATTTAGACTTACCTTTTCTGAGTGTCAGGATACCTAAAGAAAGACTTAGTCTTCTGAGATTGCAACAGTCCAAACACAGGAATAGTCCCTTTTGTCTTGTTCTTTCTCAGCTCTTGCTATACCTCAGAATTATAACTGTAACCACACAAAATGAAATGGTTCCCCTTTCCATTCATACCCTAGGACTGAACCAACTAATAGGAAAATAGTGTGGGTTTATCACATATATGGTATGGTAATGATCACATACTAAAAGAGGATCTTGAAAGTACTGAATACAAGATGCAAATGTCAGTGGGAAATGTTAACAGCAATAGCTCTCTTCTTTAAAGTGAAGATATAGACAAGAATATTTTAATGTTTTAAGTAGCAAAAAAGTAGTATGGTAACCAGCATATTTTGCAATAATGTATAATTAAAACAATAAAAGACAATGATTTACTTATTATACCTCTATTATATGAAATACCAAACTGAGGACTTTTAATGATGGAATGATAAGAAAATAAGTAATTACTATACAACAGTCATTCTAAATGCCTTTCTAAATCATGTGTGAATAAATGTCATTCTAAATCACACAAGGCTTAATGTAAAACAGAAACTATTGTCCCTTTTTTAGAGAGGAAACAAAGACAAAGCTAGTAAATACTGGAACTAAGATTTGCACCATGCAATTGGATTCAGAATCCATAATCTTAAATCACTAAACTGTATTGCCTTTATGTTTATTGATGGGATGCAAGTTGCAGAACCATATATACAGTGCACACACATAGTATATGCCAAACACTTTTCTAAATTAGTCACAATACTAATTTAATCCTCAAAACACTTCTGTTAAGCAGATATGTTAACTGTCACTGTACTTAAGAAGAGACTGAAGGACAGAAAAGTAAGATAAGATGTCCAATATCACACAGCTTTAAGTGGTAGAATCTGAGTTAGAACCCAGGCAGCCTGACTTCAAAGCCCATGTGCTTAATTTTCCTGCTATAGAAGATTTTTATCCCCTTTAATTGGCTATATATATATATATATATATATATATATACATATAATTGTGGAAAAGAATACAAACCAAACTGTTAATAGTAGTTTCCAGTGGGAGAGGGTTGGCAAGGAGAAGGTGAACTGGTAATTTTATCTTTTACTCCCTATACTTCTATACGGCTTTAATCATTATATTGATACGATGCCTATGTATTCATGTGTTATTTGCTTGATTAAAAATAACCCAAATACATAAGAGTACAAAAAAAAAATCGATGCTACTTTCTTTAAGTCTATTTTCTCAATCTCACAAGGGTCTAGCCCATTATTTAGAATGATTTTAAACACAATACAAACTGCCAAAGTAGACTGTAAAACATGAATAATATTTCTACATAGTTGATACTTTCAGCTACAGTTATCAATATAGCTTTTGTTTTACAAATAATTATTTCAAAATAAGCATCACAAATAGCCTACAGAATAGGTTAATTGTAGTTATAGGAATCATACCAATCTCTTTTTTAGGTGGTCAAAGACATCTTCTTTTAAGAATAGTGCATTAACATAGCTTGAAAGGGCAGGAATAGCAAATGAGAGAATGTTCCACAATTCCACACCAGAAAAATAATGAAAACAATTATTGAAAAAATAGATTTTCTACCACTGCTATCACAAAAGAATATTAAAAGGAAATGGAGAAATTGTTTCTAATCTAAACTTTACTGGTTATACTCCATTTCTTTTGCCTTCAGTTCATTTCAATGGCTCAGTCATGTCCGACTTTTTGTGACCCCATGCACATAGGTTTGGGTGGGCTCCGGGGGTTGGTGATGGACAGCATGCTGCGGTACACAGGGTCGCAAAGAGTCGGACACGACTGAGAGACTGAACTGAACTGGACTGCAGCAGGCCAGGCCTCCCTGTCCATCACCAACTCCTGGAACTTACTCAAACTCATGTTCATCGAGTAGGTGATGCTATCCAACCAACTTATCCTCTGTTGTCCCCTTCTCCCCCTGCCTTCAATCTTTCCCAGCATCAGGGTGTTTTCCAATGAGTCAGTTCTTCACATCAGTTGGCCAAAGTACGGGAGTTTCAGCTTCAGCATCAGCCATTCCAATGAAAATTCAGGACTCATTTCCTTTACAATTGGTTAGATGGATCTCCTTGCAGTACAAGCGACTCTCAGAGGTCTTCTCCAACACCACAGTTCAGCTTTCTTTATAGTCCAGCTCTCACATCCATACATGAAAACCAGTAAAACCACAGCTTTCACTAGATGGACCTTTGTTGACAAAGTAATGTCTCAGCTTTTTAATATACTAAGTTGGTCATAATATTTCTTCCAAGGAGCAAGTATCTTTTAATTTCACGGCTGCAGTCACCATCTGCAGTGATTTTGGAGCCCAAAAAATAAAGTGTCTCATTGTTTCCATTGTTTCCCCCTCAATTTGCCATGAAGTGATGGGACCAGATGCCATAATCTTAGTTTACTGAATGTTGAGCTTTAAGCCAACTTTTTCAGTCTCCTCTTTCACTTTCATGAAGAGTCTATTTAGTTCTTCTTCACTTTCTGCCATAAGGGTGGTGTCAAATGCATATCTGAGGTTACTGATATTTCTCCCAAATACTTGGTTCCAGCTTGTGCTTCATCCAGCTCAGCATGTCTCATGATGTACTCTGCATATAAGTTAAATAAGCAGGGTGGCAATATACAGCCTTGATGTACTCCTCCCTTATTTGGAACCAGTCTATTGTTCCATGTCCAGTTCTAACTGTTGTTTCCTGACCTGCATAAAGGTTTCTCAGGAGGCAGGTAATGTGCTCTAGTATTCCCATCTCTTTCAGAATTTTCCACAGTTTGTGATAGTCCACACAGTCAAAGGCTTTGGCATAGTCAATAAAGCAGAAGAAGTTTTTCTGGCACTCTCTTGCTTTTTCAATGATCCAGTGGATGTTGGCAATTTGATCTCTTGTTCCTCTGCCTTTTCTAAATCCAGGTTGTACATCTGGAAGTTTAGGCTTCACATACTGTCGAAGCCTGGCTTAGAGAATTTTGAGCATTACTTTGCTAGCATGTGAGATGAGTGCAATTGTGCAATAATTTAAGCATTCTTTGGCATTGCCTTTCTTTGGCATTGGAATGAAAACTGACCTTTTCCAGTCCTGTGGCCACTGCTGTTTTCCAAATTTGCTAGCATAGTGAGTGCAGCACTTTAACAGCAGTATCTTTTGGGATTTGAAAGAGCTCAACTGGAATTCCATCACTACCTTTGTTCGTAGTGATGCTTCCTAAGGCCCACTTGACTTCACATTCTGGGACGTCTGGCTCTAGGTGAGTGATCACACCATTGTGGTTATATGGGTCATAAATATCTTTTTTGTATAGTTGTGTGTATTATTGCTACCTCTTCTTAATATCTTCTGCTTCTGTTAGGTCCATACCATTTCTGTCCTTTATTGTGCCCATCTTTCCATGAAATGTTCCCTTGGCATCTCCAATTTTCTTCAAGTGATCTCTAGTATTTCCTATTCTATTGTTTTCCTCTATTTCTTTTCATTGAGCATGGAGGAAGGTTTTTTTTAATCTTTCCTTGCTATTCTTTGGAGCCCTGCATTCAAATGGGTATATCTTTCCTTTTCTCCTTTGCCTTTCACTTCTCTTCTTTTATCAGCTATTTGTAAGGCCTCCTCAGACCAAAAAAAAAAAAAAAATCATTTTTGCATTTCTTTTTCTTGGGGATGATCTTGATTTCTGCCTCCTGTACAATGTCATGAACTTCTGTCCATAGTTCTTCTGGCGCTCTGTCTATGAGATCTAATCCCTTGAATCTATTTGTCACTTCCACTGTATAATTCTTTTTCCTTACTCATTTCTATATCTGGCTGATCCAAATTTTAGCAGTCTTCTGTTCTAAATATCTCTGCCTTTCACTACTGTCAATTCATTCTTGGATTATGCAGCTGTTTCCAATCTTGTCCCCTTTCAAATCCAGTTGACATGTTAGACTTATCCACCTATCACACAAACCTGTTTAATCCTTCAATGGATTCTAATTGATTAATAATAGGAATAGATATAATTTATTGAGTGTCTCACATGTGAAAGATGCTTTTAAGCAACATCTGCACTTATTTAATCTCAGAAAATCTGTAAATTATGATTTTATACACTTTAACAAAACAGAAAATAGCCTGGGAAATGCTAAAAATAAAAATCTAACATGAAACCTGAAGTTCTATGTGCTTTTTCCTGTTCACTTTTTTAGCCTTCTTTCTGCCGGGTGCACTTTGAAGTTGAAATTACCATGTTGCTTCATGACTTTCATCTTACTTAAAATTCCTTCATTCTTGTAATTTCCTGGCAAATATATATCCTTAAGGTCAGACTAGCACTCATTTTTTCAAATCCCTGAAGTGTCTTGACCCACCTAGCCTATTTTAGACTTTTCTACACTGCTTTTACCTCATCAATCACCACTCTCTTAGCTCCTCGAACGTAGATATTTATTATTATTTTTTTTTCATATTAATGTGGCTGTTTCCAAGCAGCATGCAAAGAATCTGGTATTTATTATCCTTGATAATAATTATTGTCTTGTCAGACCACTTTTACATACTCAATTCATTTACTCTTCACAGATGATGCTGTTAGGTAAACATCACCTTTCTCACTTTAACAATAGAGAAATTGAGGTGAAATAATTTATCTTATATGTAATAAGATCTATAGTTATGAAGTGGAATCCAGATTTGCCTAACACAGCTGGTGCTGAGGTTCTTTGCCACTTCTCTCTCACTTTTCATTACCCATTTTTGGAAAACCCCCCAAATCTTGTAAATGTTATTCTGATCTTCAACTACTGGAAAAGATCAAAACTCAAGAATAAAAGCTGGGATAGTGAGCTATGAAGTTATTGAAGGGAAAATGGACATTAAAGTGTGGGGTCATCTTTTTGCAGGGAGAGAGGAAGTCCGAGGAGTGTCAGAGACTACAAACCAAAAACGCTCAACTCCAGGAAGGAAGGTGTGCCATGCAAAGTATATCCTCAAGTAGGGGGAGGGACTGGAGAGGGAAAGAAGGTACTTCCCTGGCCTAAGAGAAAAGATAAAAAATAGGTTGTTGTGGTGGTCCAGTCCCATACAGGTAAGCACTGGCACCATTTGCTTTGTTCCTACAAACCTAAGCAACATGAGTTCTAATATGTCTGTTTTGTTCACACATCACTTTGTGTTTTGCTCATTTTCTCCCTCAGGTGTCTTGACACTTCATTTGTGGCCACTTTTGTCAAGTATGAAAGCTAACACTCACCACCATTCCCAAGCAAGGAAGTGGGAGAAGAGGCAGCAGGAATGCAGAGTCCTTCAGCTCTTCCTGCCACTCTTTCCCTGGGCTGCAGAGATAAGGAGAGAAAAGAACCCTTAACTAGAGTTTATTCTCCAAGAGAGTTTAGCCCCTCCCACCAGGCCAGTGAGGACTATAACCTGTTAGTCACCAGATGCCCAGAGTTCCCAGAATGGGTGAGCTCTTGCTCCATGAGGGCACTTATTTCCCAGCCAATCTGAGCACAGGGTCCCTGGCCCTTAGCAACGTCCCTGAGAAGGGCTGGGCCTTTGGACACAGCATCTAGCATTGCTGAGCTGGAATCATCAGGCTGGCTGTGTTACTTCTACAAAACAGCTTCAGAGTACAAACAGTAAGCTCCAGTAAAATCTATTATACCAGCATGTCAGGCTCTAGGGAGATGAGTGGAAAGAAAAAAGCCCCCAGCAGGCAGAAAATACTGAAGAAATTCCAGTTGAGAACTTCAGGATTGTGCTAAGACATTACTATCTCCTCCCTGCTTTTCATTGTTCAGCTCCTCCTCACTAGGTTTTCAGGGTGCCAGGTGCAGATGAGAACAGGGAATGTGGTTAACACCCTCACCCAGGTTGTGTTCTAAGAACTGATTGATCTGGGAGGTTTCTGTGTTCTGAGCTCATCTTAAGGGTTTCCAATAATGTTATGGATGTTTCAAATGGAAGAAATAAAGAACTTTGTTTAGAATGAGAGGGGGAAAATGCCATTGAGTGAATGGCCAGAATCTTTAGAGAAGCCTGCTGCTAAGTCACTTCAGTCGTGTCCGACTCTGTGCGACCCCATAGATGGCAGCCCACCAGGCTTCCCCGTCCCTGAGATTCTCCAGGCAAGAACACTGGAGTGGGTTGTCATTTCCTTCTCCAATGCATGAAAGTGAAAATTGAAAGTGAAGTTGCTCAGTCGTGTCTGACTCTTAGCGACCCCTTGGAGTGCAGCCCACGAGGCTCCTCTGTCCATGGGATTTTCCAGGCAAGAGTACTGGAGCAGGGTGCCAAGAGAAGCCTGGGCAACCCCAAAAAGACAAACTGATTAGTTTCAAAGTAGAACGTGTATTTACATAAATCAGACGTTTCTTAGCTTAATTGAAGTTTAGATGAATTGTTTTTAACCAAGATGTAGGAAGTACTATAGAACAGTGCTCTCCAACAGCAATATATTTTGAGCCACATACATAATTTTAAGTGGCTACTTTTTTAAAAAAGAGGTGAGATTGGTTATATATGGTTGACAAACATTCATCAAATTCCTGCTCTGTGTCAGATACTATGATACACGCTAGGAAAGAGATTTGGTCTCAGCCTAGAAAGAGTGCATTGCTTTCATAAAACTTCATCAGGTAGATTCGGAGAAGGCAATGGCACCCCACTCCAGTACTCTTGCCTGGAAAATCCATGGATGGAGGAGCCTGGTAGGCTGCAGTCCATGGGGTCGCTAAAAGTCGGACACGACTGAGCAACTTCACTTTCACTTTTTACTTTCATGCATTGGAGAAGGAAATGGCAACCCACTCAGTGTTCTTGCCAGGGACGGGGAAGCCTGGTGGGCTGCTGTCTATGGGGTCTCACAGAGTCGGACACAACTGAAGTGACTTAGCAGCAGCAGCAAGTAGATTAGGGATTTATTTCACCTGGATACTAAGAAACAATGGGTTTCCCTGGTCATTCAGTTGGTAAAGAATCTTCTCCTGCAATTCAGGAGACTGGGGTTCAATCCTTGGGTCAGGAAGATCCCCTGGAGAAGAGAATGGCAACCCACTCCAGTATTCTTGCCTGGAAAATCCCATGGACAGTGGAGCCTGGCGGGCTACTCTTCATGGGATCACAAAGAGTCAGACACGACTGAGTGACTAACACTTAACTAAGAAACAATAACAAAAAGTAGTTTAAAAAAGAAAATTATGGGCCATTTGATTATGTTTTTGTTTTTGTTTTTTTTTTAGCATTGTGAATCATGTTATTGGATATGGTACTGAGTAACAGGGAGTGATTTCAATCAGTAGAGACTACAGTGGATACAGTAGAAGTCTCACCCAAGTGTTGATCTGTGTAGCTCAAACTGTAACATAAAAATCTGGAAGATGTATTAAAATATTCCTGAGACCCACTCCCAGAAATTCTGACTGTAGTTTTCAGATGAGATAAGCAGATACTGCTAGTCTTATGAACCACACTCAGACTAGCATTGGTCTAAGCAACTGTTCTCTTAATGGTTTCTTCTGAAAATGTTTTGAAAAACCACTATAGAAATTTGACTTAGTCACATGCATCATGCTTTTGCAATTTTGAAAACGAATGAGCCTGAGAAAGTGAAAATGCTGCATTTTAAATGTCAGAAATGTCTCAGTGGTTGGAAATAAGCATCATTTTCTAGGCATGACTAGATAACATTTTCAAGTCACCAAACAAAAAAATCTTATTTGAATAAGCTGGAGTTTGTGCATGTCAAAACGCTTTCACATAAGTTTTCTAATTCTATTCATCACAGGTTTTATTCCAAGACTATCATATGAAAATGTAGAAACCTCAAAGTTTAAAATTTATGTTACAGCTATTAACAAAAAGTTGTAGTTATAAAACAGTTTTAAAAGATAACCAACTATTGCAGTTTTACTTTAGAGGTAATCTGTATTTCAGGGGAAAAGACGATGGGGGAAATACAGTATAGTAACAGATGACAAAGTGAAGAGGAACTAAAAAGCCTCTTGATGAAAGTGAAAGTGGAGAGTGAAAAAGTTGGCTTAAAGCTCAACATTCAGAAAACGAAGATCATGGCATCTGGTCCCATCACTTCATGGGAAATAGATGGGGAAACAGTGGAAACAGTGTCAGACTGTATTTTTGGGTGCTCTAAAATCACTGCAGATGGTGACTGCAGCCATGAAATTAAAAGACGCTTACTCCTTGGAAGGAAAGTTATGTCCAACCTAGATAGCATATTGAAAAGCAGAGACATTACTTTGCCAACAAAGGTCTGGCTAGTCAAGGCTATGGTTTTTCCTGTGGTCATATATGGATGTGAGAGTTGGACTGTAAAGAAGGCTGAGTGCCAAAGAATTGATGTTTTTGAACTGTGGTGTTGGAGAAGACACTTGAGAGTCCCTTGGACTGCAAGGAGATCCAACCAGTCCATTCTGAAGGAGATCAGCCCTGGGATTTCTTTGGAAGGAATGATGCTAAAGCTGAAACTCCAGTACTTTGGCCACCTCATGTAAAGAGTTGACTCATTGGAAACGACTCTGATGCTGGGAGGGATTGGGGGCAGGAGGAGAAGGGGACGACAGAGGATGAGATGGCTGGATGGCATCACTGACTCGATGGGTGTGAGTCTGAGTGAACTCTGGGAGTTGGTGATGGGCAGGGAGGCCTGGCGTGCTGCGATTCATGGGGTCGCAAAGAGTCGGACATGATTGACCTACTGAACTGAACTGAGGGAGTATTCTAATTTCATTCTTTTACACAGAGCTGTCCCATTTTCCCAGCATAACTTATTGAAGAGGCTCTTTTCTCCATTGTATATTTTGCCTCCTTTGTCAAAGATAACATGTCAATAGGTGTGTGGGTTTATCTCTGTGGTTTCTATCTTGTTCAATTGGTCTATATTTCTAGTATTGTGCCATTACCTTACTGTCTTGATGATTGCAGCTTTGTAGTATAGTCTTAAGTCAGGAAGGTTGATTCTTCCAACTCCATTCTTCTTTCTCAAAATTGTTATTTGGGGCTTTGTGTCTCCATACAAATTGTAATTTTTTTTCTTCTAGTTCTTTGGAAAATATTTGATAGGGATTGCATTGGATCTGTAGATTGCTTTGGATAGTACAGTCATTTACACAATATTTATTTTTCCATCCAAAAACATGGTGTATCTCTCCAGCTGTTTGTGTCATCTTTGATTTCTTTCATCAGTGTCTTTTAGTTTTCTGCATACAGGTCTTTTGTCTCTTTGGGTAGGTTTATTCCTAGGCATCATACTTTTTGTTGTGATAATAAATGGCATTATTGCCTTAATTTCTTTTTCTGATTTTTTGTTGTTAGTATATAGGAATGCAAGGGATATCTGTTTATTAATTTTGTATTTGTGATTTTACTAAAGTCAATGATTACCTCTAGTAATTTTCTGATATTATCTTTAGGATTTTCTATATATATTATCATGTCATCCACAAATAGTGAGAGTTTTACTTCTTCTTTTACAGTATGGATTACTTTTATTTCTTTTCCTTCTCTGACTGCTGTGGCTAGGGCTTCCAGAACTATATTGAATAACAGTGGTGACAGTGGGCACACTTGTCTTGTTCCTGATCTTAGAGGAAATGGTTTCAATTTTTCACCATTGACAGTAATGTTTGCTGTGAGTTTGTTGTACCTTTATTATGTACCTTTACTATAGAAGGTAGACTCCTTCTATGCTGATTTTCTGAGAGCTTTTATTGCATATGGGTGTTGAACTGTGTTGAAAAATTAGTTAATATGATGTATCACATTGATTGATTTGCATATATGGAAGAATCCTTACATCCCTGGAATAAACCCCGCTTGATCATGGTGTTTGATCCTTTTAATGTGTTGTTGATTCTGTTTGCTAGACTTTGTTGAGAATTTTTACATCTATGTTCATCAGTGATATTGGCTTGTAATTTTCTTTTTTTGTGTGTGATATCTTTGTCTGGTTTTGGTATCAGGGTGAAACAGAATAGGTGTTAGCTCTTCTCTAAATGTTTGGTAGAATTTGCCTGTGAAGCCATCCGTTGGAAGACTTTTTATCACAGTTTTGATTTCAGTACTTGTGATTAGTCTGTTCATACTTTTTATTTCTTCCTGGTTGAATCTTGGAGGTTTGTACCTTTCTAAGAATTTGTCCATTTCTTCCAGGCTGTCCATTTTTATTGGAATATAGTTGCTAACAGTAGCCTCTCATGACAAATGCATTCTAAAGGATCTATATTGTTTACTCCCTTCTTTCATATTTTTTCTTTTTGATGTCTTATTTTACATCATCATTTTTATCCCTTAATAGTTCATTGTAGTTGCTTTTACAATTTCTTTGTATTTTAATCTATATATTGGCTACTTTAGGTGTTTTTCATTTTTTACTATATTTTTCTTTCCTAGTGGGATTTTTCCCTTTCCTGTGAATTCTTAATTCTTTCCATTGAGAGAGACCCTTCAACATTTCTTTAAGGATAGGTTTAGTATTGATTAATTATTTTAGTCTTTGATTGTCTGGGAAGTTCTTTATCTCTTTTTCTATTTTTCTTTTTATAATTTTATTTATTTATCTCTTTTTGGCTATGCTAGGTCTTCATTGCTGCTCTGGCTTTCTCTAGTTTCGGAGAGCATGGCCTATACTCCAGTTTTAGTGCTCGAGTTTCTCACTGGAGTGGCTTCTCCTATTGTGGAGCATGGGCTCCAGGGTGTGAAGACTTCAGTAGTTGTGACTCCCAGGCTCCAGAGCATAGGCCCAATAGTTGTGACACATGGGCTTAGTTGCTCCGAGGCATGTGGGATCTTCCCCGATCAAAGATTGAACCTCTGTCTCCTCAATTGGCAGGCAGATTCTTTACCACTGAGCCACCAGGGAAGCCTTCTTTTTCTATTCTAAATGATAATCTTTCTGGGTAGAACATCTGAGGTTGCAGGTTTTTCCCTTCCAACACTTTGAATATATTAAATATCATGCCACTCCTTCTGGTCTGCAAAGTTTCTGCTGTAAAATTAATTAGCTGATAGCTTTATGGGATTCCCTTGTAACTGATTGTTTTTCTCTTGCTTCTTTTAGAATTATCTTTTTTATCTTTGTCATTTTAACTGTGACATATCTTGGTATGGGATTCTTTGGCTTCATCTTATTTGGGAACTTTTGTGCTTCCTGTACCTGAATATCTGTTCCTTTCTTCAAATTTGGGAAGTTTTCATCCATATTACTCCATATAAGTTTTTGACACCCCCCTCTCTCTCTCTTCTACCTCTGGTACCCCTATACTGTGAATATTAAAGTGCTTAATGTTATATCAGAAGTCTCTTTGATTGCTTTCATTTTTAAAACATTAGTTTTTCTTTGTGCTGCTCTGAGTGTGTGATTTATTATTCTATCTTCCAGATTACTTTTTCATTTTTCTGTATCTCTTTATCTAGTATTCATTCATTGTAGGGTAATTTTTATATCAGGTATTGAATTACTTATTTTTGATCGGGTATATTTTAGTTTTTAGTTCCTTGTTTAAATATTCAGTGTTTGGATCGATTCTTTTTTGTAATTGATTTAACACTACTATTATCAATATTTTGAATGTTCTATCTGGTAAATTCTTTATTTTGGTTTCATTATTTATTTTTTCAGTGTTTTGCCTTGCTTTCAATTGAGAGTAGTTCTCTGCTTCTTCACTTTGCTTAACTTCTTTTTCTCTGTAAATTTAGGTCAAATGGTTACATATTGTATTCTTTAAGTCTGTTTTTATGTTGGAGTGCCTCAAAAATATTATGCCATTAAAAGCTGTTCCTCTTCTATAGCATAATGGACAGGGAAAATAAAACATAAAACATTGAGATCAGTTGAACTCTTCCTTTCTATATCTTTGTCTATCTAGGTGAAGCAGAGACAGGAAGAAGTGACCAGAATTTTAGATACTTACAAAATAAAGTATGTATTAATAGACATTTCTGTCAGTTTGAAAGTACTTCAAGAAATGAGGATGAAGATTTCCACCCTTAAGGCTCTACCACCTCAGATATTCAAAGACCGAGAATATTGTGGAGTAAGAATAAATGCCCATGTTTGTTTTATTTTGACTTCATATTTTAAGGCCATTTATATGAGGAAATAAAATATTCATGGGATAAGAAGTACAGGTATATCCATTTTTGGAATGACTTAATTATGTCCCTGAAGATAAGGAAATCTGTATTTTATTATGAAAACATCACAAAAGGAAATTTTGTCATGAACCATGTTTTGGGATACTTATCTGGTATTTTTCATCATACATTACAGTATAAAATGACTGATCCTCTGAGGACATTTTTTTTCTCTAACTTAGCTGGCAGCAGTTTGTAGAGGCCCAGGTAAGATAATTAGCAAACTTACCTAGATACTTGAGTTTAACAACTTCATACTGGAAATTATCAGTATTGATATTATAACTTTATTTTATTTTATTTATTCATTTTTTTAGGATTTTGAAATACTTCACAAGGCAAAAGAGAGCAAAGAGATTCTGAAATTTCTGAAGATAGAATTAATGGTCAGCAATAACACAAAATATATTTAGCAAGGTGGATCTACATATACTCCCATATACATCAGTTGTTTTTATTTATAAGAGTTAAACTTTCATTAAAGTTAATCACTACCTAGACTAAGTTGTAATCACTAACATATGAGACTTTCTTTTTTTTTTATATGAGACTTTCTATTTCCATTATGCATTAAAATCTCTCTATTATACTGTAAACATTTTATTAATCTGGAACTGTATAAAAAGAAGAATATTGTTTAATATCAACACCAGACTCTTCTTTTAAATCATTAGTAGCTGTCAATTCATAGTCATGAAATAGACTTTTAGTGCAATTTTTAATTTACTTTTTGTAAACGTTTATCAATACATTTAACAAAGGCCTATATACTGTACTGGGGCTGTTCAAAAGAATGAAAGTAAAAAAAAGATCACTGGGCTCCATTCCAAATCCTCCCAGATGGAAATAGGGAGGAAATAAGAATTTGTATTTTTAACAAACCCCCCAGGTGACTTTTATTTTTTTCTTTTTGGTATACTAAAGTCTGGGAACCAGTACCAAAGAATAAAAAAATGTTAGGTCATCCCTCCACTTCTGCTATAAAATGGTAGTCTTCTTCCAAATCTGTTTCTCCTCCTGTGGTTTCTATCTTGTTGAATGGCACCTTCCTTCACTCAAACCCTAACTCTAAATCCTGAGACTCACTGTTAATATCGCCCAATCCCTCACTTCTGTATGCAATAAATTACCAAACTCTAGATGTACTAGTCTTAATATCTCAGCTACTCCTCCAGCTCTCCAGCTATTGCCCTTTTTCCTGTCCTCATCATTCTTGCAAATATTTTAACTGCTTGCTTCCAGTTTTACTATTCTAATATCTGCCCTTTGCATTGGTGCTAAGTCAAGACTTTTCAACCTTGACTGAACATTGGAATCATCTGAGGAATTTTAAAAAACTGTCTGGATCCCATTTTTAATGATTTTAATATGCACCTCGAGTTGTGAACAATAGAATTAGATCTTTCAAAACATAAATTTAATCAAATATATGTAGCTGCAGCAAAAAGTTTCTCACAGTGTGGTATGAGAAAACCACGGCCCTCAGAATCATCTGCACAACTTAATAAACATGTGGATTCCTGGACCTTTCCCCAGACCTCTAAAACTGAGCAAAGATATTTGAATTTTACATGAGCAGCTTCAGATTATGTACTAATTTTTGAGAAGTTTTTATCTATAGGTTAAAAATCTAAACTCCATATTCATTCTGTGAAACAAATTTCTGTAGATCATTCTTTTCACACTTTTTAGTTACATCCAACTATCTTCCCCATTAACCTTCCTTACCTATTTATAGTTTCCTAGATGTACAAGTTTTGCATTATCTTGCCTTTTTTTTACACACTTGCAAGCCCATATTGTCTCGCCATCTGCTTGACAAGTAATTACTGAAATTTTAAGTAAAATTCCTCTAAAATGCCTTTTGTGACCTCTTTTGTCCTAACAGAATGAAACACCATTTTTCCTTAAACCTAGATAGTACCTAATACCTATTTTTATCACAGCACTAATAACAGTTTAGAACTACTGTCTTCTTTGAAAGTCATAATTGTAAGTACTTCTTCAGTGTTCACTATGTTCCAGACACTGTTCTACAGTGCTCTGTATGAGTTTACCTACATAGAGTGTTTACAACCCTGTGAGATAGGTGCTATAATCATACCTATTTTATGAATGAGGAAAATGAATTGCCAAGTAGAAACTTTCAAAAAGCTACAGAGTTAATAAGTGATAAATCTAGATTTTTGACCCATTACATAGGTGAGGTAAAAGGCCCTATTTTAATGGAGAAGAAGAGGATCTAAAAGGAGAGAAAGCAGCAAAAAGTGAGTCTATGGTGTGTGTCCCTATAAAAGAAGTCTCGCATATTGGCCCTCCTTGTGGTCAAAATTCCCAGAAAGGTGGGAAATAGAGTCCTTAAAAATCCCACCTAGGTTTAGGGGAACCACAAAACAGAAAAGAGTGGTACCTCTTGTTTCTAAAGTCAAGCCAGAGCCTCTCATTGCATCACAACTGAGAAATTGAAATTCTTAAGCAAGGGTCTAGGATAATGGGGCTGAGGGCAGCCTGGTAAACCCTTATTCCTCCATTACAGTGAATGAAAGAACATCCCAAACTTTCCCATGCCTCTTATGGGAATAAACAAAGACCAACCAAGTGAAAACAATAAAGGCTTATTTAATCAGATATTGCTATAATAAGTAGTCACCATCACTTACATTTTTCAAAAGCTCAAAGGCAAGCAAAGGAGTAGGAAATCTTTATAATGGAAAAAAATGAAGGCTTCAGATATGCTCTGATTGGAAACTGTTGGCAAGGGGAAGCTGAAAGCAGACTAACTAGAAGCAGGGCATATTAGGTTTAATCTGTTAGGGAAGCATGTTTTGTTTCTGTCACTTAGTCCTAATTTGTAAGCAGAACCAAAAATTAGGGAAGCTGGCAGTTGTTGATTGTGTTCTGGCTGTTTTGAACTTATTGCTACAGGAGGTTGTTTGACTTCCTGCTCAGTACTGCAAAGGTTGTGGTTTGGCTTCCTGAGTTAGCTGTTGCAGGTTATGGGTTTGATGTCTGTTTTCATATAAGAACTGGCCTTTGTCTATTTGTGTATTCAGTTTCACATTCCATTATAAGAGAGGATCAAAGGTGGTTGAGGGTGAGCCAGCAGATATAGAAACCTTCAAGTTCACGAAATGGATGATGGGAGACTTTTATGAACCTGGTGATCAGAGAATAAAGGGAGATAGATATATCATTGACAATTTAAAATCAGCTTTTCCTTTAAAATAGAGAAAATGCCTATCATATGAAAACATTTTGCCCCTTTTAACCCCTTATTCCCCAGAGAATAAGAAAACTCAGGATGATTGACATCCAGCATAACAACATTAACTTGAGCTGCCCAAAGGACTATTAATCTGGGGAATATAAAAAGTTTACTGACTTTGCAGATACAACACCCTGACAATCATCCACTGAGAAGGCATTTTTATCATCTCCCCTTCAAAATTCCCTGTAATGGATTGAATGGTAGCCTCTGAAAAGATATGTCCACATCCTAATTCTTAGAATTTATTAATACTAGCTTATTTGGAAAAGGGGCCTTTGCAAATGTCAGAATCCTAAGATGAGGAAATCACCCTGAATTATCCATGTGGGTCCTAAATGTAATGACAATAGTCCTTATTAGAGTGATATTATAGAAAGAAGAGAAGCCACCATGACCTCTGAGATAGAGATTGGAGTGATGTGACCTCTTGCCAAAGAATGTCTGGAAACAATTGAAGCTGAAAGAGGCAAAGAATGGTTTCTCCCAAGAGACTCCAAAGGGAATGCAAACCTACTAATACGTTTATTTCAAACTTCTGACCTCAGGGTTGTGAGATATTAAATATCTACTATTTTAAGCCACTCATTTTGTGGTAATTTGTTATGTAAGTCAAAGGAAACTCATATTATGCCCCATGTGCAATTTCCCAAAATTAAGACAAAAGAGAATAAAAACTTCTAGGGACGTGAGTAAAGTCAAAAGAGGAAAAGGTTTCCCATTATACCATTAGAGGATGAACACAGGGATGCCCCTAAATTCACAGTATAAATGAAAAAGCTAGTAGAATAAAGCAAGAGTCATTCCCAAGTCTCAAGTAACCTTTATAAATTCTGCAATGCAGATAGTTTGAAAAGGAAAGTGGCTACACAATGAAATTAACATAGTTGTATGATACCAGCATTTCTGAAAAATGAAATGAAACACAAGAAAATACTACAGTATATATTTTTTAATAGTTTTAAACTCAGAACTCACTCAGGATAGAAAAGCAGTGAGCACTGCTTCAAAACTTTTCAAGATGAATTAACCCACAGTCACCTGGGGCAAAAATTATAATTAAGATATAGAATACATTGCCTAAAGCTTGAGAGGAATCCCTGAAGAATGAGTTTCTTTGGGGAATTAGGGCATTCAAATGTACCCATGTATACTAGTGTATTTAGAAAGTCAAACAATGTCAAGGACAAACATGAAAAATTATACTGTTCATTGATTGGGAAGAATTAATATTGTTAAAATGATCATACTACTAAAGGCAATCTACAGGTTCAATGCAATCCCTATCAAAACATGACAGGCAATTTTCACAGAACTAGAACAAAAAATACTAAAATATTATGGAAATGAAAAGGCCCAAATAGCTGAACCAATTTTGAGAAAGAGAAACAGAGCTGGAGGAATCACACTCTCTGACTTCAGACTAAAAATACAAAGCTATAGTAATCAAAACATTATGGTACTGGCACAAAAACAGACACATGAATCAACAGAACAGAACAGATAGCCCAAAATAAACCCATACACTTATATTTAATTGATCTACAGCAAAGGAAGCAGATTATACAATGGAGAAAAGACAGACTCTTCAATAAGTGGTATTGTGAAAACTGGACAGCTACCTGTAAAAGAATGAAATTAGAACATTTCTCACACTATATACAAAAATAAACTCAAATGCATTAAAGACATAAACATTATACCAGAAACCATTAAACTCTTAGAAGGAAACCTATGCAGAACACTCTTTGACATAAAACATAGTAATTTTTTTGGATCTATCTATCTAAAGCTAAGGAAATGAAATGAGAAATAAACAAAGGGGACTTAATTAAACTTAAAATCTTTTGCCCAGGAAAGGAATCCATTGATAAAATGAAAAGAAAATTTACTGAATAGGAGAAAATATTTATTAATGACATGACCAATAATGGATTAATGTCCAAAATATATAAACAGTTCATACAAGTAAACTTCAAAAAAAATAACAATAACAACACAATAAAAAACCGGGCAAAAGATCTAAATAGATATTTTCCAAAGATGCCATACAGATGGACAAAAAGCACATGAAAAGAGGCTCAACATTGTGAATTATAAGAGAAATGGAAATAAAACCAAACAAAATGAGATACTACCTCACACTGTCAGACTGGTTGTCATCGAAAAGACCACAAAATTTTTGGTGAGGATGTGGGGACAGGGAACTCTCGTACACTGTGAATTGTTAAGTGGTGCTGCTACTATGGAAAATAGTATGGAGATTCCTACAGAAACTAAAAAGAGAACTAACACATGACCCTTTGTGTAGATCACGATGAACTACACCTTACCTATTTCCTGAGAAACCTATATAAGGGTCAAGAAACAACAGTTAGAATTGGACATGGAAAAACTGAGTGGTTCAAAATTGGGAAAAAGTTCAAGGCTGTATATTGTCACCCTGCTTATTTAACTTTTAAGCAGTGTGTGTGTGTGTGTGCTCGGTCACTCAATCATGTCCTACTTGGTGTGACTCCCTGGACTGTAGCCCACCAAGTTCCTCTCTCCATGGGATTTCCCAGGTAAGAATACTAGAGTGGGCTGCCTTCGTCTACCCCAAGGAATCTTTCTGACACAGGGATTGTATCCACCTCTCTTGCATCTCCTGCTTTGGCAGGTGGATTCTTTACCAATGTGCCACCTAGGAAGCCCTATATGCAGAATGCATCGTGCAAAATGCTGGGCTGGATGAATCACAAGCTGGAATCAAAATTGCTGGAAGAAATACCAACAACCTCAGATATACAGATGATACCACTCTAATGGCAGAAAGTGAAGAGGAACTAAAGAGCCTTTTGATGAAGGTGAAAGTGGAGATTGGAAAAATTGGCTTGAAAGTCCACATTAAAAATTAAAATTATGGCATCTGGTCCCATCACTTCATGGCAAATGGAAGAGGAGAAAGTGGAAGCATGGACAGATTTTATTTTCTTGGGCTCCAAAATCACTGTGGATGGTGACTCCAGCCATGCAATTAAAAGACACTTGCTCTTTGGAAGGAAAGCTATTGCAAACCTAGACAGTATATTAAAAAGCAGAGAAATCACTTTGCCAACAAACGTCCATGTAGTCAAAGCTATGGTTTTTCCAGTATTCATGTATGGATGTGAGAGCTGAACCACAAAGTCTGAGTGCTGGAGAACTGATACTTTCAAACCATGGTGCCAGAGAAGACTCTTGAGAGTCCCTTGGGCTGCAAGGAGACCAAACCAGTCAATCCTAAAGCAAATCAGTTCTGAATATTCATTGGAAGGATTATTTGCTGAAGTTGAAGCCTCAATACATTGGCTACCTGATGTAAAGAGCCAACTCATTGGAAAAGACCCTGAGGCTGGGAAAGATTGAAGGCAAAAGGAGAAGGGGGTAGCAGAGGATGAGATGGTTAGATAGCATCATGGACTCAATGGACATGAATTCTGAGAAGCTCCAAGAGATAGTGGAGGATATAGGAGCCTGGTGTGCTATAGTCCATGGGGTTGTGAAGAGTCAAACATGACTCAGTGACTGAACACATGACACAGCAATATCACTTCTGAGTATACATCCAACACACACACACACACACACAAAATCACCCATTCGAAAAGATACATGCACTCCAATGTTCATAACAGCATTATTTATGATTGCTGATATAGGGAAGTAAGTTGTGTCTATCAACAGAGAAATATATATATATATATATATATATATATATATATATATAATTACTCAGCCATGGACTTTCTCAGTAGCTCAGCTGGTAAAGAATCCACCTGCAATGCAGGAATGCAGGAGACCCCAGTTCGATTCTAGGGTCAAAATTCCTAGGTCAGGAAGGTCCACTGGAGAAGGGAAAGGCTACCCACTCCAGTAGTCTTGGGCTTCCCTGGTGGCTCAGATGATAAAGAATCCTCATGCAATGTGGGAAACCTGGGTTCGATCCCTGTGTTGAGAATATCCCCTAGAGAAGGGAAAGGCTACCCACTCAAGTATTCTGGCCTGGAGAATTCCATGGACTGTATAATCCATGGGGTTGCAAAGAGTTGGACACGGCTGAGCAACTTTCACTTTCACTTTTCATTACTCAGTCATAAAAAGAATGAAATTTCTCCATTTGCAACAAGCACCATGGATGGATTTAAAGCACATTATGCTAAATTAAATGTCAGACAAAGACAGACAGATACTCTATGACATCACTTATATATGGAGTATTAAAAAAATGAAACAAACCAATGAATATAACAAAACAGAAACAGACTTATGAATAGAGAACAAATTAGTGGTTACCAATTGGGAGAGGGGAAATGAGGAGAAATTTTGGAGTAGGGGATTAAAAGGTACAGACTGTAATGTATAAAATAAATAAAGTATGAGGATAAATTGTATAACAAGGAATATAACCAATATTTCATAATACCTATAAATGCAGTATAACCTTTAAAATTGTGAATCACTATATTCTACACCTGTAGCTTACATAGTTTTTGTTCATTGACTATATCTCAATTAAAAAAATTAAAAGAAGCAAGAAAATTTTAAAAATAAAAACACCTTTGCCAGATAAACAAATGCTGAGGGCATTTGTTACCAATAGACCCAGTAGAGCTACCACACAATAAATGTTGAAAAGGTTCATTTAGGATAAAATGAAAGGGCACTAAACAATGATTCAAAGACATAAAAAGATATATAGAATTACAGTATTGATAACCACACAAATAAATATAAATGCCAGTTTTATTTTATTTTTGTTTGTAACTCTTTTTTTTAATTCTTACATGAATTAAAAGATAATGCATAAAAACAATAAATCTGCATTATTGGTTACATAATGTATAAAGATGGATTTGTGATAAAAACAAAAGTTTTTGGAAAAATATGCATGAGTAAAATTTTTATATATTGTTTTATACAAGGTTGTATCAATTAGAAATACAACATTATAAATTTAGAATATTAATTGCAATTTCTGTGATAACCACAAAGAAAATATATTTAAAATATACACAAATAGAAATAAGAAGGAAGTCAAAACTCCCTACATAAATAGGCTACAGAAAAAAAACAAATACAAATGATGGCAGTAATGGGAGAGATGAAGGACAGAAATGGTGTCATATCAAAACAAATACAAAATAACAGGCACTGCTATTTATTAGTAATTACTTCAAATGTAACTTCAACTAAAAGGTGTATATTGAAAGATGGATTTAATAACACGGTCTAACTATATGCTGTCTATAAGAAACTCACTTTATATCCCCAAACACAAACAGGTTAAAGCTGAAATGATGAGGGGGGGGGGTCCTAAGTTGGTGGAAGGAATAACAGAGGGAGATCACTTTCTCCCCTACAAATTCATTGAAAGAATATTTGGACCCTGAGCAAATTCCACAAAACAACTTCTGAATGCTGGCAGAGGACATCAGGCACCCAGAAAGGCAGCCCATTGTCTTCGAAAGGAGGTAGGACAAAATATAAAAGATAAAAAGAAACACAAAAGAGATAGGGATGGAGATCTGGCCTGGGAAGGGAATTTTAAAGAGGGGAAGTTTCCAAACACCAGGAAACACTCTGACCAGTGGGTCTGTGGGGAGTTTTGGAATCTCAGAGGGCAACATAATGGGGAGAAAATATAAATAAATAAATAAATAAAACCCTCAGATTATGTGCCTAACAGCAACTCCTAGCTCTCGCATCCACCACCAGCAAGCGGGGGCTGAACAGGGAGGCGCAGGCTGCATTGCTTAGGGTAAGGACTGGGCCTGAATACCCTGAGGGCAATCAGAGGGAACTAATGTGAGATAGCAACCCAAACTGTGGGATAGCCAGAGAAAGAGAGAGAAAAAAGAGAGAGAGAGAGAGAGAGAGAGAACTATCCTGCAAAAAGCCCTAACCTAAGGCATTGCCAGGCACGCTCGCAGAACAAAGGACTGAGCGAATACTAGAGGAGAGCTAGCTGACTGTGGGCCAGCCCATCCCCAACCAGAGACAGGGAGGTAGCGGGGGAGCAACGAGAGCTGGAAAGGGACAATCTCAGTCCCAGAGAGGCATCCTCTACCAAACTGTAAGCAGGCTTCCAGTCGCTAACCAAGACTTCTTGGGATTCTGGATGGTTGACATTCACCGGGAGGGTCACAGACAGAGATCAGCTCTCCAAAAGAGACACACAGCACACTTGAGACAGGCGCGCCTGCTGCCACCCAGGAAACTGAGCAGCTGGGACTGGGGAGGTGATAAGATGCACTCACCACCTGGGGAGACTGCGCTCACCAACCACCTCGTTGTCTGAGATGCTCAGACCTGGAAAGGGCAAAAAACGCAGGCCCAACCAAGTCTGCACCTTTGTGGAGTACCCAAGAACCTGAAACTGAGTGGCTTAGACCTGGGACGGGCATGCAACGCACGGCCCACCTCAGACAGTTCCCCATCAGAGCAACCTAGAGCCTGAGAATTGTAGACTGGGAAAGCGCACATGTCGTGAGTGCGGGCAAGCCCAGTGTGGCCAAGATACTGTGAGCACTCCCCACACATGCCAGTGATATATGTTTGCAGTGTTCCTCCCTCCCCACAGCATGACTGAACAAGTGAGCCTAAATAAGTGACCACTTACACCCCCTTGAGTCAGGGGGGAAATTAGACACTGAAAAGACCAGCAAAGTGAAGAAGCTAAAATAAACAAAGGGAACAGCTTTAGAAGTGACAGGTGCAACAGACTAAAACCCTGCAGTTAGCACCGACTACATTGGAAGGGGCCTATAGATCTTGAACATTATAAGCCAGATCAAGAAACTATCTGAAACTGAATTGACCCCACACAGCCCACAACAGCTCCAGAGAAATTACTAGATATATATTTACTATTATCAATTTTAAAATGTTTTATTTCTTTTTTATTTTTAGTCCTCTATTACCCCTTTAATTTTCATATTTATAACCTACTATTACCTTGCAAAAAAAAGAAACTATGTTTAAAGCAAACTTCATATATATATTGTATAATTTTTGTGACTTTGTTTTTTTAATATTGTATTTTTTTTTGTTCTTTCTTTTCTTATTTTTTTAACTTTACAATATTGCATTTTTGAGAGCCTAACCTCTACTCTAGATTTTTAATCTTTGCTTTTTGGTATTTGTGATCAATTTTGTACCTTTAAAAACAAAATCTTCAGTACCCATTTTTACTTGGGAGTGTGATTACTGGCTTGATTGCTCTCTACCCATTTTGACTCTCCTTTCTCTCCACAAGGTCGCCTCTAACTCCAACTCCTCCTTTTCTTCTCTACCCAACTCTGTGAATCTCTTTGTGTGTTCCAGGCTATGGAGAACACTTAGGAAACTGATTACTGGCTGGATCTGTCTCTCTCCTTTTGACTGCCCCTTTTCTCCTCCTGGTCACTTCTGTCTCCTTCCTCCCTCTTCTTTTCTCAGTGTAATTCTGTGAACCTCTCTGAGGGTTGCAGACTGTGGAGAACACGTAGGGAATTGATTACTGGCTAGCTTGTTCTCTCCCCTTTTTATTCCACCTCTTCTCTTCCTGGTCACTTCTATCTCCCTCCTCCCTCTTCTCTTTGCCATGTAACTCTGTGAACCTCTCTGGGTGTCCTTCACTGTGGAGAATCTTTTCATCATTAACCTAGATGTTTTATCATTGGTGCTGTATAGATGGAGAAGTCTTGAGGCTACTGTAAGAATAAGACTGAACACCAGAGACAGGAAGTTTAAGCCCCAAACCTGAGAACAGCACAACTTCTGTCTCCAGGGAATATTAATCTATAAGAGCTCATCCAAAAGCCTCCATACCTACACTGAAACCGACCTCCACCCAAGTGCCAACAAGCTCCAGAGCAAGACATACCACACAAATTCTCCAGCAACACAAGAACTCCAATATAAAGGTTGCCCAAAGTCACATCAATTCCATCTTAAAACTCACTACTGGACACTTATTTGCACTCCAGAAATAAGAAATCCAGCTAAATCCACCAGAACACTGCAGCAAGCTTCCCTAACCAGGAAACCCAAAAAGCCATCCATTCAACCCTACCCACAGAGAGGAACCTCCACAATAAAAAGGAACCACAAACTGCCAGGATACAGAAAGGCCAACACAAACACAGCAATCTCAACAAGATGAAAAGGAAGAGAAACACTCAGCAGGTAAAGGATAAATGCCCACCAAACCAAACAAAAGAGAAGGAGATAGGGAGTCTACCTGAAAAAGAATTCAGAATAATGATGGTAAAAATGATCCAAAATTTTGAAAACAAAATGGAATTAAAGATAAATATCCCAGAGACAAGGATTGAGAAGATGCAAGAAAAGTTTAACAAGGACCTAGAAGAAATAAAAAGAGTCAATCAATAATGAATAATGCAATAAATGAGATCAAAAACACTCTGGAGGGAACCAACAGTAGAGTAATTGAGGCAGAAGATAGGATAAGTGAGGTAGAAGATAGAATGATAGAAATAAATGAAGCAGAGAGGAAAAAAAAAATTTTTTCCTGTTTTTGTACAAATGTAAGAAAAGATTGAACAATAGCCTTTTTAACCTTAACTTTTTTTTTTTGTCTAACAGTTTTAAGATTATTTTTATTAAGAGTTTTTGTTTTTTAGTTTTAGAGTTACCCATGTCAGAAAGTCTACTATCTTTTTTATCTCTTTATTGAAAAGATTTTTACTTTCCACTCTTCACCCTATCTATCTTATGTAGGGGGTTCTGTGGCACCCTGAGTGGGGTCCTAAGCCATCCAAAAACTGTACAATGGGGGAGACTTACCTTTGGGTCCCTGTTTGGGTGCCACTTGCCAGGGTCCAGCCCCAGCAGGATCCAGGGGTACCCTCAGGATGACGACCTAGGTGAAAGGATAGCAAAGCAGAGAGCAGGGCTTGATCTTTCTTGTTAAACACAGAAAGACAATAAAACTCCTGGCACGGAACTTGTTCTGTTCACGGAGGCCGCAGGCACCCTCTCGGTGGGGTGAGGATGCAGGGCGCCCCCTCCCTGGTGAATACGCAGGGTGCCTTCCGGATCAGGTCTAGAAGCCCAGGCAAAAAAGTGAACTCAGAGAGCCCCTGTGCCCCAAGGAGTCTTCCTGAAAGAAGAACAGAGAGAAAAGGAGGGAAAAGGAAAAAAAAAAAAAAAGAATGACATGGGGAGACCAAGCTTCAGTGAGCGAGGCCCATAACTTTATTTTTAAAAGGAACTTTTATACCTTGACTTGTACATAGAAGGAAATGAAAGATGCAAAGTCATACAGAGTCAGCCCAAACATTACATCAGTTTTGTCATTATCAAAACCAGGATTTTTTTTTGCATACATTTTCCACAAACAATGTTGTGTACAATATCTGGCCTTGGAGGCCTGTGGACATTTTATGACCCTTTTTTGATAAAGTCTGCTCACCCAGAAAACTTATTTTCTCTTGAAGTGTTTTTTCTTTATATTTCTAATCTATGTCAGCCTTAGAAAGTGCTAATCAGAGTTACATTCTCACAGAGCAAAGGTGCAGTAAGTTACAACAAAGAAAGAACCAATTAGCTCAAAGGTCTGATATGGTTAATTCCAAGGCTGTTACTTGTTTTTCTTACATTCCAACTATGTTAACTAATGCACTCCCAGGTGTACAATGGATAAGGGATATGGGTACTTGGCAGCAAGCACTGGCTTAACAATGAAATCCTACACCAGCACTACTCTAATAGTTTTTAATTCTTTGAAAGGCTATATAGTTTTAGAATGTTTTAGGCTTCCCATGTCTCTCACGGTTGGGAGGCTGTGAACAGTCACATGCGTAGCTGCAAGAGTCTAGATAAGCCTGTCAGGCAAGCTAGAAAGCCATCAGAGGGGTTTAAATTGAAACACTCCTACCATGCCCAGGAGACTAATTAACTAAAGCCCTAAGTTGATTTTTTCCAGAGAAAGTTGGTTGGGGATAGCCCCCTGTTAATGACAAAAGAGTTGGTAAAAGATATAATATAATAAACAGTAGACAGATTTTGGTTTCGGGGTAGATACTTGAACAGATTCAGGGCGTCCCTTGAGTTCTGATCAGCCTTGCTCGTCAGATCTCTTCCACATGACCTTGTCATTGGTGGGATCTCCCAAGGTGGCTCCCGGCATAACACCTATCCTATTCAAACTTTTCCAGAAAATGGCAAAGGAAGGTAAATTTCCAAAATCATTCTATGAGGCCACCATCACCCAAAACCAGACAAAGATGCCACAAAAAAAGGAAAACTAAAGGCCAATATCACTGATGAACATAGATGGAAAAATCCTTAACAAAACTCTAGCAAACATAATCCAACAACATATTAAAAAGATCATACATCATGACCAAGTGGGCTGTATCCCAGGGATGCAAGGATTCTTCAATATCTGCAAATCAATCAACATAATACACCACATTAACAAATTAAAAGGTAAAAACCATATGATTATCTCAATAGATGCAGAGAAAGCCTTTTACAAAATTCAACATCCATTTATGATAAAAACCCTCCAGAAAGCAGTCATAGAAGAAACATATCTCAACATAATAAAAGTTATATATGACAAACCCACAGCAAATATTATCATCAGTGGTGAAAAACTGAAAGCATTTCCCCTAAAGTCAGGAACAAGACAAGGGTGCCCACTCTCACCACTCCTATTCAACATAGTTTTGGAAATTTTGGCCACAGCAATCAGAGCATAAAAAGAAATAAAAGGAATCCAGATTGGAAAAGAAGAAGCAAAGCTCTCACTGTTTGCAGATGACATGATCCTCTACATAGAAGACCCTAAAGATTCCACCAGAAAATTACTAGAGCTAATCAATGAATATAGTAAAATTTCAGGATATAAAATTAGCACAGAGAAATCCCTTGCATTCCTATACACTAACAATGAGATAACAGAAAGAGAAATTAAGGAAATAATTCCATTCACCATTGCAACGAAAAGAATAAGATACTTAGGAAGAGATTCACCTAAAGAAACAAAAGACCTATATATAGAAAACTATGAAAAACTCGTGAAAGAAATCAAAGAGGGCACAAATAGATGGAGAAATATACCATGTTCATGGATTGGAAGAATCAATATAGTGAAAATGAGTATACTACCCAAAGCAATCTATAGATTCAATGCAATCCCTGTCAAGCTACCAACGGAATTTTTCACAGAACTAAGACAAATAATTTCACAATTTGTATGGAAATACAAAAAAAAACCTCGACTAGCCACAGCAATCTTGAGAAAAAAGAATGGATCTGGAGGAATCAACCTGCCTGACTTCAGGCTCTACTACAAAGTCAAAATCATGCATGGTACTAGCACAAAGACAGAAATATAGATCAATGGAACAAAATAAAGAGGCCAGAGATGAATCCATGCACCTATGGACACTTTATTTTTGACAAAGGAGGCAAGAATAACATCGAAAAGACAATCTCTTTAACAAGTGGTACTGGGAAAACTGGTCAACAATTTGTAAAAGAATGAAACTAGAACACTTTCTAACATGATACACACACACACACACACACACACAGAAAAAAAAAAACACACAAATAAAACAAAACAAAACAAAAAAACTCAAAATGGATTAAAGATCTAAACATAAGACCAGAAACTATAAAACTCCTAGAGGAAAACATAGGCAAAACACTCTCTGACATAAACCACAGCAGGATCCTCTATGATCCACCTCCCAGAATATTGTAAATAAAAGCAAAAATAAACAAATGGGACCTAATTAATTTTAAAAGATTTTGAACAACACAGGAAAGTATAAACAAGGTGAAAAGACAGACTTCAGAATGGGAGAAAATAATAGCAAACCAAGCAACCAACAAACAATTAATCTCAAAAATATACAAGCAACTCCTGCAGCTCAATTCCAGAAAAGTAAATGACCCGACCAAAACATGGGCCAAAGAACACATTTCTCCAAAGAAGACATGCAGATGGCTAACAAACACATGAAAAGATGCTCAACATCGCTCATTATCAGAGAAATGCAAATCAAAACCACAATGAGGTACCATTTCATGCCATTCAGAATGGTTGCTATACAAAAGTCTATAAGCAATAAATGCTGGAGAGGGTGTGGAGAAAAGGGAACCCTCTTACACTGTTGGTAGGAATGCAAGCTAATTCAGCCACTATGGAGAACAGTGTGGAGATTCCTTAAAAAACTGGAAATAGAATTGCCATATGACCCAGCAATCCCACTACTGGGAATACACACTGAGGAAACCAGAATTGAAAGAGACACGTGTACCCCAATGTTCATCGCAGCACTGTTTATAATAGCCAGGACATGGAAGCAACCTAGATGCCCATCAGCATATGAATGGATAAGAAAGCTGTGGTACATATACACAACGGAATAATACTCAACCATTAAAAATAATACATTTGAATCAGTTCTAATGAGGTGGATGAAACTGGAGCCAATTATCCAGAATGAAGTAAGTTAGGGAAAAAAAAACACCAATATACTATACTAACACATATACATGGAATTTAGAAATATGGTACTGATAACCCTGTATGTGAGACAGCAAAAGAGACACAGATGTATAGAACAGTCTTTTAGACTCTGTGGGAGAGGGCGAGGATGGGATAGTTTGGGAGAATGTCATTGAAACATGTATATTATCGTATGTGAAACAGATCACCACCCCAGGTTTGATGCATGAGACATGGCGTTCAGGGTTGGTGCACTGGGATGACCCAGAGGGATGGGATGGGGAGGGAGGTGGAAGCGGTTTCAGGATAGGGAACACATGTACACCCATGGCTGATTCATGTCAATGTATGGCAAAACCACTTCAATATTGTAAAGTAATTAGCCTCCAATTAAAATAAATAAATTCCAATGTTCATCGCAGCACTGTTTATAATAGCCAGGACATGGAAGCAACCTAGATGTCCATCAGCAGATGAATGGATAAGAAAGCTGTGGTACATATACACAATGGAGTATTATTCAGCCATTAAAAAGAATACATTTGAATCAGTTCTAATGAGGTGGATGAAACTGGAGCCTATTATACAGAGTGAAGTAAGCCAGAAAGAAAAACACCAATACAGTATACTAACGCATATATATGGAATTTAGAAAGATGGTAACAATAACCCTGTGTACGAGACAGCAAAAGAGACACTGATGTATAGAACAGTCTTATGGACTCTGTGGGAGAGGGAGAGGGTGGGAAGATTTGGGAGAATGGCATTGAAACATGTAAATATCATGTATGAAATGAGTTGCCAGTCCAGGTTCGATGCACGATACTGGATGCTTGGGGTTGGTGCACTGGGACGACCCAGAGGGATGGAATGGGGAGGGAGGAGGGAGGAGGGTTCAGGATGGGGAACACATGTATACCTGTGGCGGATTCATTTTGATATTTGGCAAATCTAATACAGTTATGTAAAGTTTAAAAATAAAATAAAATTAAAAAAAAAAAAAACTGAAAAAAAAAAATAAAATAAATTAAAAACTGTGAATGTATACAATGGAATATTATTCAACCTTAAAGAGGAAGGAAGGAGGTTCTGACACACGCTTCAAAAAAATAATAATAATAACTGAAACAATGTAAATAGAATCCCATGCAAATAATAAAAATAAAGCTGGAATATCTATAATAGCATCAAATAAAATAAACTTTAAGTTAAATACTATTATAATAAGCAAAGAAAGACATTAAACACTGACAAAAGGGTGAATGTATCAAAAAAGTTTGACCATATACATACACAGAAAACAATGGAGCCTTAAAATATATAAAACAAATGTTGACGCTGTAGGGAGATAGTTATATGATAAGAGCTGGAGATATCAATGCTCCACTTTCAAAACAGATATAACTTGTATTCAGAAAATTAATAACAAAATAGGGAACTTGAAAAACAATATAACCTAAACATATAGGAAAACATTTAGGACTCCACCCAACAGCAGCAGAATACACCTTCTTCTTGAGAGTGCATGGACTATTCTCTTCATCAGACCAGATAGGAAAAATGTAAAAGCAATACAGGGCACCAATGGAACCAAAAGTTGGTTTTCTGAAAAAAACAACAAGATTTATAAAACTGTAGCTATGCTGAAAAAATGAAAAAAAAGGAGAAGGCTCAAAATATTAAAATAAGGAGTGCAGACATTACTGTTAATCTCAGAGAAGTTGAAAAAATGAGAATACCATCAATGATTTTAGACCAACAAATTAGTTAATCTAAATGAAATGAAAAAAAAAATCTGAGAAACATACAAACAACTAAAACTGACTCAAGAAAAAATTGAAAATCTGGAAAGAACTAAGAGATTAAATCTGTCATCAAAATCCTCCAAACAAAGAAAAGTCCAAGACCAGACAATTTTAATGGTAAATTTTGACAAACATTTGGAAAAAAAAGTAGTTAACACCAATCTTTCTCAAACTCCTATGAAAAATAGAGAATGATGAAATGTTTTCTAACTCATTCTATGAAGCCAGCATACCCTCATACCAAAGCCACATTATGATATTGCAAGAAAGGACAATTACTGACTAATATCTTTTATTAATATCCTTGTAAAAATATTAACCAAATTACTTGTAAACTGCATGCAACGACATATTAAAATGATTATTACAAACAAGCAAGACTTATCCTGTAAATGTGAGTAGTTCAACATAAGAAAATCAAACATTTCAATATACTACATTAACGAAAGTAAAAACACATAATCATCTCAATTGAATTTAAAAAAAAGCATTTGACAAATACCATTTCATGATAAAAAAAAATTTCAGAAAACTAGGATTAGAAGGAAACTTATCCAACATGATAAAGGGAATTTATATAAACAACAACACAGCTAGCATTAGTATAAATTGGTGGACTGAAACCTTTCCCCCTAAGATCAGGAACAAGACAAAAATGGCTGCTTTCTCCACTGCTATTCAACACTCTTACTGGAAGTTCCAGCCATAAAAATTAGGTAAGTTAAAGAAATAAAAGACATCCAATGTGGAAGGATAAAGCTAAACTATCAGTATTCACAGATAATGTGATTTCATATATAGAACATTTCAAAGAATCCACAAAGAAGCAACTAGAGCTTAAATTAATTCAGCAAAGTTTCAGAGTAAAAGATTAACACAAAAAAGAGCAGTTTGTCTCTGTACAAGAGTGATGAAAAATCTGAAAATAAAAATCAAGAAAATAATTCCATTTTAATTGAACTGAGGTCTCCTGCATTGCAGGCAGATTCATTACCGGCTGAGATACCAGAAAAGACAACCCAGGGGTCAAACCCATGTCTCCACATTGCAGGAGGATTCTTTACCAGCTGAGCCACCAGGGAGGCCCAAGAATACTGGAGTGGGTAGCCTATCCCTTCACGAGGGGATCTTCCCGACCCAAGAATCCCAACCCTAGAATTGAACCAGGGTCTCCTACATTGCAGGTGGATTCTTTACTTAGCATCCAAAAGAATAAAATAACTAAGCATAAATGTTACCAAGGAGGTGAAATACTTACACACTGAAAACTGCCAATTATTCATGAAGGAAATTAAAGACCTAAATAAATGGAAAGACATCCTGTGTTCATGGGATGGAAAACTTGATAATGTTAAAATGACAATACTATGCTCAGATAAATCTACAGATTCAATGTAATCTGTCTCACTATTCCAACAGCCTTTTCTTGGAGAAATGGGCAAATTGATCCTCAAATTCATATGGAACTGCAAAGAGTCCCAAATAGCCAAAACAATCTTGAAAAAGAACAATATTGGAAACTCAAGGTTCTCAATTTCAAAACTTACTACAAAGTTACATTAATCAAAATAGTGTGATACTAGCCGAAGTGTAGACATATAGACCAATGTAATTAAATTGAAAGCCCAGAAATAAACATATATATCTATGATCAATTAATTTTTGATGATGGTACCATGACTATTCAATGGGGAAATAATAGTCTCTTCAAGAAACTGTGAAGATACACCTGGCTGTCTACATGGAAAATGATTAATATGGACCCCTACTTAAAACCATACACAGAAATTAACTGAAAATGAATTAAATACATAAATGTAAGAGTAGACATTATGAACCTCTCAGAAATAAGCATAGAGATAAATCTTTGTATCTTTTGGATTAGGTAGTGGTTTCTTGCACTAAAAGCACAAGCAACCAAAGATAAAAAGACATAACTGGATTTCATCAAATTAAAAATATTTGTGCCTCAAAGGCAACTAGCAAGAAAGTGAAGAAACAGCATACAGAATGAGAGAAAATATCTTTAAATCATGTATCTGACAAGGGTGGAGTATCCAGAATATATAAATAACTCACAACTCAAAAACAAAGAGGCAAACAATCCATTTAAAATGGACAAGGACTTGACTAGACATTTAGCCAAAGAAAATATACAAATGGCCAACACACACACAAAGATGTTCAACATCATTAGTCATTTAGGAAATGGAAATCAAAACCATAATGAGGTACCATCCCACACCTCTTAGGATGGCTATTTTCAAAACAAACAAACCAAAAAAAAGTCAAACAGATATTAACAAGTGTTGAAGAGGATGTAGAAAAATTGGAACCAGGTGCACCACTGGTAGAAATGCAAAATTGTGTAGCCATGTTGGAAAACAGTTGAACAGTTCCTCAAAATTACCATATGACCCCACACATATACTCCTAGATATATATACATGTACAGACGTGTTCATTGCAGCACTAATCATAATAGCCTAAAATGACCACAGCCCAAATGTCCATTAATAGATGAGCAGTTGAATTGGTATATAATACATAATCATATTCAGCATAAATGATTAAAGTACTGATATCTGCTACATAATGAATAAATCTCCAAAACATTATGCTAAGTGAGAAAAGCCAGACACAAAACGTAATGAATAGGATGATTCCATTTATATGAAATATCAAGAATAGATAAATCCATAAAGACAGAATGCAGATTGTTGGTTGCCTAATGTTTGAGGGAGTGGGAATGGGGAGAAATTGCCTAATGGATAAAGGGATTTGTCAAACAAACAAATGAACAAAAAATTGCAGTGTTAATTCCTGTCTGAGTTTCTAGACACCAATCTGCTCTAGAAATTCCAGACTTTCCAGTCATCATTATTGTGTAGATCAATTCTTTATAATAATTTGTGTACATTTATAATTCATATATAAAATATTTCCTATAGGAATTTGTAAAATTTATCTTCCAGTTATAAACATTTATGGAAAATTGATTAGGTGTATATAAATGTGTATATAGACAGGTGTAGACAGAGATGCATACACATACAGATATGTACTCATTTATTTACTATCATAATTAATAATGTATCTGTCACTGGAGATCATAACCAATACAATTGGAAAGACATTATTATAATGGACTGAAATAGATGACTCAAACCTAAATTAGGGCTTTTATATATATATATATATATTTTTTTTTTAAGTGCATTCGTTCAGGCTCCATGTATGAAAGAGACTGGATTGTTCTGGGTCGGTTCCTTCTATGACAGACTTGTAATACCGAGATTAGAATGTATTTCAAGTTAGTTTTTAAAAAATTGAAGTACTGTGTGCAATGTACTCTAAGTAACCAAGATATATTTCAATAATTTTACCTTACTTATATAAAGATAGTCTTCTATAGAAGCACTGATCTGATTTAATCATCTAATATGAAGTCTATTTATTAAATCAAGTACATTATAAAGGTTAGGCATTAATAATCTGTTCTATACATTTAGTTCATGTGCATAATTTGGGAGATACTTGATGCATCAGTCTATGAGCCTTTGTGCTAAGAAAAGATGTGATATCTGTGATGTGGAAATATGAATACATAAAATTAATAATTCCTTAGGCAGAAATACTTGTTCCTCTAGTGCAATGGCTTTCAAACTAATCTTGGTAGAGCCTGAGGAATTCCCTAGAATTATTTGATGGTTGGCAAAGTGCGGGGGTGGAAAACAGAGCCAGCCAGACTCATGTTCCCCAAATACACATAGTAAAAACACACACTTATTTTAATCAGAAAAAACTCCATTTACATGTCTTCCATATGGGTTATCTACATCATGTTTTCCTTGAAGAAAAAGATGTACATATCAGGTTTAAAAAGCCTTAAGTAGTGATTGCTTTGTAACCAGCAGAACTGATCAGTGTTGGAAACTGAAATGCATGTTTTTGAAAAAAATCTTGAAGTATGCACTTTATAACGATATTTTTTTGTCATGTCACTTTTTTAAAGATGACTCTAAGAGATGCAAAGTAGAAACATCACTGGGTTGAGTAAGAAGTCCCAGACTCAACTTATTTCTGATTTGCAAGTTAACAGCTTTGCATCCTATGGGCTTCCCTGGTGGCTCAGAGGTTAAAGCGTCTGCCTGGAATGCAGGAGTTTGATCGCTGGGTCGGGAAGATCCCCTGGAGAAGAAAATGGCAGCCCACTCCAGTACTCTTGCCTGGAGAATCCCATGGATGGAGGAGCATGGTAGGCTACAGTTCATGGGGTCGCAAAGAGTTGGACACGACTGAGCGACTTCACTTTCACCTTCAGCTTTGCATCCTAGGGTAAGTCAACTGATTTTTCTGGATTTCTGTTTCCTTTTTGGTAAAATGAGGTTGACTTAGATTAATGTATCAAACAGGTTTTAAATCTTGTGCAAAATCTGGTGACTGTTGTTGCCTTTCTAAAGTAATGTGTTTAGAAAAATTCTGAGGCTCAATAGGAAAGATCTCTGTAATCCTTTAACAGTATCTTCCATGGACAAGCAAATGGGTCAGGAAAGCTTTTGGGCAATTGAACATCCCTGGGCTAGGTGATCTCTTAAAATCTTTTCTAATCTTAAGGAGTGTAACATCTAAAAAAAAAAAAAAAAACAAGTAAGTAGCACATCAAGTAAAATGCAAAGCACATGAATAAATTACAAAATGCAAAAAATTTTCTATATATATAACTCTGCTGTACACATGAGACTAATGTGACATTGTAAATCAATTATAGTCCAATAATTTAAAAATTTAAATTTAAAATGGAATAAATTTCTGAGCAGATTGACAACCAAATGACATGAATGAGACAAAGAGGGAGGGATGAATACGTGGAACACAGGACTTTTAAGGCAGTGAAACTATTATGTTACTATATGTAATGTTATATCATAATGCTATAATGGATACATTATGAATTTGTCAAAATCCATAAAACTGTAAAACACAAAGAATGAAGCCTAATGTTAACTATGAACTTTAGTAAATAATAATTTATCAATACTGGTTCATCAATTATAACAAAATATATTCCATTAATGCACGATGTTAATAATACTGGAAATTAGGGGATGAGGAAAAGTATGAGAACTCTCTGTGCCTTTTGTTCAATTTTTATTGAAACTTCCTAAATAAAACTGCTCTAAAAAGTAAACCAATACAATATTGTAAAGTAATTAGCCTCCAATTAAAATAAATAAATTTATATTTTAAAAAGTAAACTAATTTGTTAATTTTTAAAGTGAGAAAGATTACATATACCACTTATTACAAAAGCACACTGACAAATGATGACAATAGGGGAAGTTTCAAAGAATAATAAAAATAAAGACTTGCCTACATCCCCAGTTGCTTCTTCCCTAGCTTCTTTTTATTTTATTTTTTTTTAATTTAATTTTATTTTTAGACTTTACATAACTGTATTAGTTTTGCCAAATATCAAAATGAATCCACCACAGGTATACACGTGTTCCCCATTCTGAACCCTCCTAGCTGGATTTAGAAAAGACAGAGGAACTAGAGATCAAATTGCCAACATCCGTTTGATCATTGAAAAAGCAAGAGAGTTCCAGATAAAAACATCTACCTTTGCTTTATTGACTATGCCAAAGCCTTTGACTGTGTGATTAACAATAGACTGTAGAAAATTCTCAAAAAGATGGGAATACCAGACCACCTTACCTGCCTCTTTAGAAATCTGTTTGCAGGACAAGAAGCAGTAGTTAGAACTGGACATGGAACAACAGACTGGGTCCAGATCAGGAAAGGAGTATGTCAAGGCTGTACATTGTCACCCTACTTATTTAACTTATATGCAGAGTACATCATGCAAAATGCTGTGCTGGATGAAGCACAAGCTGGAATCAAGATTACTGGGAGAAATATCAATAACCTCAGATACACAGATGATACCACCCTTATGGCAGAAAGTGAAGAACTTAAGAGCCACTTGATGAAAGTGAAAGAGGAGAGTGGAAAAGTTGACTTAAAACTCAACAGTCACAAAACTAAGATCATGGCATCCAGTCCCATCACATCATGGCAAATAGATGGGGAAACAATGGAAACAGTGACAAACTATTTTGGAGGGCTTCAAAATCACTGCAGATGGTGACTGCAGCCATGACATTAAAAGACACTTGCTCCTTGGAAGAAAAGCTATGGACAACTTTCACAGCATATTAAAAAGCAGAAACATTACTTTGTCAACAAATGTCCATCTAGTCAAAGCTATGTTTTTTCCAGTAATCATGTATGGATGTGAAAGTTGGACCATAAAGAAAGCTGAGCGCTGAAGAATTGATGCTTTTTAACTGTGGTGTTGGAGAAGACTCTTGAGAGTCCCTTGGACTGCAAAAAGATCCAACCAGTCCATCCTAAAGGAAATCAGTCCTGAATGTTCATTGGAAGGACTGGTGCTGAAGCTTGAAACCCCAATAGTTTGGCCATCTGATGTGATGAACTGACTCATTGGAAAAGATTCTGAAGCTGGGGAAGATTGAAGGCAGGAGGAGAAGGGGACGACAGAGGATGAGATGGTTGGATGGCATCACCTACTCAATGGACATGAGTTTGAGTAAGCTCCAGGAATTGGTGATGGACAGGGAAGCCTGGAATTCTGCAGCCCATAGGGTCACAAACAGTTGGACAGGACTGAGTGACTGAACTGAACTACCTTCTTATCTTATTACAAGAACTCTGACATAAGTAAAATGTGTGCTGACCATAGACAATCTCTACTCTAGCCATGCTGAAGTATTTGTAGTTTCTTTAATGTTCCATGATGGCAAGTGCCTCTAAGCCAGAGAACATGCTGCTGCACTCCCCTTGCTTCTTCACCTGGCTAACTCCTTCTTAGCCTTTAAGTCATAGTTTATATATCACTTCCTATAGGAAAGTATGGGCTTCTCTGGTGGCTCAGTGACAGAGAATCCATCTGCCAATGCAGGAAGCATGGGTCTGATCCCTGGGTTGGGAAGATTCCTTGGAGAAGGAAAGGGCAACCCACTCTAGTATTCTTGTCTGGGAAATCCCATGGACAGAGAAACCTGGCAGACTATAGTCTGGGGGGGGTCACAAAAGAGTTGGATATGACTTAGTAACTAAACAACAAATAGGAAAGTATGCCTGATCACCTCTTATATTCACCAACACATAATAAGATATCTCTTCTAAATTCTCTCAGCACCACTTTCTTATTTTTCTATATCATCCTTATCTTTCTATCTTTAGAAATACCTCGTAATTTGTACATCATTCCACAGTAAATAATTAGTTTCTTAAGAGTAGAGATAATGTCGTATCCACGTTAGTATTTTTACCCCTAAAAAAGTGCCTGAAAGTGAAAGACTCTTTGTAACCCCATGGACTATACAGTCCATGGAATTCTCCAGGCCAGAATACTGGAGTGGGTAGCCTATCCCTTCTCCAGCGGATTTTTCTCACCCAGGAATCAAATGTCTCCTGCATTGTGGGTGGATTCTTTATCAACTGAACTATCAGGGAAGTCCCCTTCCAAAAAAAAAAATAAATAAATAAAAATAATAATAAGTGCCTACTGTATATTAATTGCAAGAGTTGAACACAACTTAGCAACTAAACAACAAAATATGGTTTGTGATTAAAAATATGGGTTGAATGATTAATTTAACTACCACTCATAGCAGCATTTTAAAACTTAGATATTATAAAATATAGCAAGTAAGATTTTTAAAGTTTTTTTTTTTTTTTTTATGACCGAGAATGCTTTTTTTTCCTTTTTTTATTTTCTCAGAGCATATCAAACCCATTGTAGGAAACAACAAAAAAATGTAGAATGGAGTTGGAAAGGCTATGTACCACTTGCTGAAAGGTCAGTCACTACAACAGATACTTAATTTGTTTTTCCCCACCTTTACTTCAAGCTAGTTATTATAAATTTAATATACAGTCTTCTCCAATGCCTTCATTTAATATTTTACTATTGCTTGCTGCTGCTGCTAAGTCGCTTCAGTCATGTCCGACTCTGTGCGACCCTAGAGACCGCAGCCCACCAGGCTCCTCTGTCCCTGGGATTCTCCAGGCAAGAACACTGGAGTGGGTTGCCATTTCTTTCTCCAATGCATGAAAGTGAAAAGTGAAAGTGAAGTCGCTCAGTCGTGTCTGACTTCTAGTGACCCCATGGACTGCAGCCTATCAACCTCCTCCATCCATGGGATTTTCCAGGCAAGAGTACTAAAACCATATGTGATTTGCATATATTTCCTCTATTATGAGAGAAAGTGAAAAGAAATGGAATTATCCATAATTCCTCCCAAGCTCCATCTACATGAACAAACCTGTTTGTTTTGACTGACTTAACCATTTCATAGCTTAGTGAAGCTATGAGCCAAGCATGCAGGGCTACCCAAAGACATATGGATCATAGTGAAGAGTTCAGACAAAAAGTGGTCCACTGGAGGAGGAAAGGGCAAACTACTCCAATATTCTTGACCTGAGAACCCCATGAACAGTGTGAAAAGGCAAAAAGATATGACACCAGTTGAGCCCACCAGGTTGGGAGGTGTCCAATATGCTACTGGAGAAGAGCAGAGGGCAATTACTAATAGCTCCAGAAAGAATGAAGAAGCCAGGCAAAGGGGGAAACAATGCTCAGTTGAGGATGTATCTGGTGGTGAAAGTAAAGTCTGATGGCTTTTCCTATTAGGAAACTGAAATGTTAGGTCCATGAATCAAGGTAAATTGGACATGGTCAAGCAAGAGATGGCTAGAGTGAACATCGACATCTTAGGAATCAGAGAACTAAAATGGATGGGAATGAGCAAATTTAATTCAGTTCAGTTTAGTTTAGTCACTCAGTCATGTCTGACTTTGTGACCCCATGAACTGCAGCACGCCAGGCCTCCCTGTCCAACACCAACTCCCGGAGTCTACTCAAAGTCATGTCCATTGAGTCGGTGATGCCATTCAAATATCTCATCCTCTGTTGTCCTCTTCTCCTCCTGCCCTCAAACTTTCCCAGCATCAGGGTCTTTTCAAATGAGTCCACTCTTCACATAAGGTGGCCAAAATACTGGAGTTTCAGTTTCAACATCAGTCCTACCTGTGAACACCCAGGACTGATCTCCTTTAGGATGGACTGGTTGGATCTCCTTGCAGTCCAAAGGACTCTCAAGAGTCTTCTCCAACACCACAGTTGAAAAGCATCAATTCATCAGCACTCAGCTTTCTTCACAGTCCAATTCTCACATTCGTACATGACCGCTGGAAAAACCATAGCCTTGACTAGATGGCCCTTTGTTGGCAAAGTAATGTCTCTGCTTTTAATATGCTATCTAGGTTGGTCATAACTTTCTTTCCAAGGAGTAAGTGTCTTTTAATTTCATGGTTGCAATCACCATCTGCAGTGACTTTGGAGCCCAAAAAGACAAAGTCAGCTACTGCTTCCATTGTTTTCCCATCTATTTGTCATGAAGTGATGGGACCAGATGCGATGATCTTAGTTTTCTAAATGTTCAGCTTTAAGCCAACTTTTTCACTCTCCTCTTTCACTTTCATCAAGAGGCTCTTTAGTTCCTCTTCACTTTCTGCCATAAGGGTGGTGTCATCTGCATATCTGAGGTTATTTATATTTCTCCCAGCAATCTTGATTCCAGCTTGTGCTTCCTCCAGCCCAGCATTTCTCATGATGTACTTTGCATATAAGTTAAATAAGCAGGGTGGCAATATACAACCTTTTCCTATTTGGAAACAGTCTGTTGTTCCATGTCCAGTTCTAACTATTGCTTCCTGACCTGCATACAGTTTTGTCAAGAGTCAGATCAGGTGGTCTGGTATTCCCATCTCTTTCAGAATTTTCCACATTTATTGTGATCCACACAGTCAAAGGCTTTGGCATAGTCAATAAAACAGAAATAGATTTTTTTTTCTGGAACTCTCTTGCTTTTTCAATGATCCAGCGGATGTTGGCAATTTGATCTCTGGTTCCTCTACCTTTTCTAAAACCAGCTTGAACATCTGGAAGTTCACGGTTCAAATATTGCTGCAGCCTGGCTTGGAGAATTGTGAGCATTCCTTTACTAGCGTGTGAGATGAGTGCAATTGTGCAGTAGTTTCAACATTCTTTGGCATTGCCTATTTTTGGGATTGGAATGAAAACTGACCTTTTCCAGTCCTGTGGCCACTGCTGAGTTTTCCAAATTTGCTGGCTTATTGAGTGCAGCACTTTCACAGCATCATCTTTTAGGATTTGAAAGAGCTCAACTGGAATTCCATCATCTTCACTACCTTTGTTTGTAGTGATGCTTCCTAAGGCCCCCTTGACTTCACATTTCAGGATGTCTGGTTCTATGTGAGTGATCACAGCATCATAATTAACTGGGTCATGAAGATCTTTTTTGTACAGTTCTTCTGTGTATTCTTGCCACCTCTTCTTACTATCTTCTGCTTCTGTTAGGTCCATACCATTTCTGTCCTTCATCGAGCCCATCTTTGCATGAAATATTCCCTTGGTATCTCTAATTTTCTTGGAGAGATCTTAGTCTTTCCCATTCTATTGTTTCCCTCTATTTCTTTGCATTGATCGCTGAGAAAGGCTTTCTTATCTCTCCTTGCTATTCTTAATTCAGATGACTATATGTACTACTGTGGGTGAGAATCCCTTAGAAGAAATGGAATATCCCTCATAGTCAATAAAAGAGTCTGAAATGCAGTATTTGAGTGCAATCTCAAAAACAAAATTATCTTAGTTCATTTTGAAGCAGACCATTCAACATGACAATAATCTAAGACTATGCCCCAACCATTAATGCTGAAAAAGATGAAGTTGATTGGTTCTCTGAAGATCTACAAGATCTTCCAGAATTAACACACACACACACACACACACACACACACACACACACACAAACCCAATGATGTCCTTTTCATCATAGGGGATTGTAATGCAAAAGTAGGAAGTCAAGAGATATCTGGAGAAATAAGCAAGTTTAGCCTTGGAGTACAAAATGAGGCAAGGCAAAGGCTAACAGAGTTTTGCCAAGATAACACATTGGGTATAGGAAACACCCTCTTTCAACAACACAAGATATGGCTCTACACATGGACATTACCAGATGGTGAATACTGAAATCAGATTGATTATATTGTTTGCAGCCAAAGGTGGAAAAGCTCTATACAGTTGGCAAAAACAAGTCCTGGAGCTGACTGTGGTTCAGATTATGAGCTCCTTATTTCAAAATTCTAACTTAAATTGAAGAAAGTAAGAAAAATATTACTAGGCCACTCAGGTATGTCCCAAATCAAATCCCTTATGATTATACAGTGGAGGTGACAAATAGATTCAAGGGATTAGATCTGGTAGGCAGAGTGTCTGAAGAACTATGGATGAAGGTTCATAACATTGTACAGGGGGCAGTGACCAAAATCAGCATGGCCTTGAAGGCACTCCCTAATATTCAGAATTTCACTTGTTTTTTTTATATCTATAGGACACATAGTAGTCAGCTGACAAAAAGAAAGATTTCAATTTGCAAAGACTCAATTCAGCATTTTACTTTACATATATATGTAGCAGCAGTATCACTAGATATAAATATCTCAAAAATGTCATCTATTTTTAAAGAATGTCTGTTTTTGACAGTACTGATTATTTGAAACTAAAAGAAAAGCAAAAATGCCCACATAAAATACTGCAAGTATCATCATCTGCATTTAATAAAGCTCAGGAGAAAATATTGATAAAAAATGTTTTAGCATTTTCCAGAATTTATTACAAAATACCCTGTTTACTCTAGAGCTCTCCACAGCATATTTTTCTACACAAAATAATTCTTTGTTTGACTCCAGTGTATCTTGCAAAATTCAGAGCCCTAAATGAGAAATTTAGAAAGTGTATTCAACGTGTTTTCTGTTATTTTCTCTTTTCTCCTTTCCCACTATCTAAAAAGTGTATTACCCATCTAAAATTATTATTACACTATTTAGAAACTCTATGAACACAAAAATTATGTTTTTGAAAGTACTGAGTTTATTTTAAAACATTGCATCAAGTTTAAATTTCAGTAAACAAAGCCATGTCTTCATTATATGTTGATTTTGGCAAAGAGCACAGACTTGCATACATCAAATGATATGATAAAGTAATTTAAAGTAAAATGTGTCTGCTTTCAGTAATGTGGAACCAAAGTACAATAGTAGTGTGGAACTAAAGCACAATATACATGTCTTTTGGCTGATGTAGGCCATAATGTTTCTTGTCTTCTAAGAAATTTTCAAAATTAATATTTAAAAAATTGATCCTTTTGTCTGATACTTATGGTATTCACTGGAATAAAGGCATAGAAAAGATTCTCTGCTTAGATTAATGCACTCATACAATAAGCTGAAACAAAAATGTCAAGAGATCGTGGCATTCATGATCATAAGTTGCTTTAAAAGGGGAAAGATTTCCAATCTATTTTAAAAGTTAATTAAAAGTCTGAGTTCTTTGGAAAAGGATGCCATTTTAAACTTATTTGCCATCCCACTTCCATAACATACATATGCATATTTCTTCAGGGCAAGCAGCTTAGCAACATAATTGCATGAAAGTAAAGCAAGAAACTTTGTGGTTAAGCAAGAAACTTTTCAACTGAATACATCTTTTTGTGTGTGTGTGGGAGGTCATCTGTTCTGGTCACTGAAATATGCAATGAAAGGCTACATTTAGAAGCCTAGAAAACCTGTGATTCAGTACATAGAACTCTTTTAAACTTTTAACTACAAAGGAATGTGAATGTTATAAATACCACAGGAAATTACAATGTATGACATATCATAAACATTATCTGCAACTACGTTTTAGTCACAATAATTTCACATTAAAAAGGTACAGACTTTTGTTCACTAAAATTAATGAGGCAATTTGGGAACAAGAGACAAATTCTCACTCGCCTTTTAAAATTATTCAATTTAGAGATACAGATATAATTAAACTGCAATAATAATACCGAAAAAGGGAACAGGTACTTGCTTTTTAAAATCACTGAAGTACATAAAATGCCTTAGCAGACAACAATAGTATTCCATGACACCTACTTAAAATTTCATGTTCATTTCCTACTTTCCTCATCACAATGTTAACATTTTAATTATGTACTCATTTTAACTGTTTGCATGTGAAAGTACAAACTAATCAATTATTTTAACATTAAGCCTATTTCTTTTGAAGCCATGATAATTTTGATATTTTATAAAAAGCAATGGAGACTCCTTTTTTAGGATGCTTAAGGCAGAATATTTAAGATTCATGCTTGCTGCTTTGCCTGAGCTTCTGCTTCCTGAAATGAAAAAAAAAAAAAAAAAAAAGAACAGATTTAAATATCATAAAACAGACATCCATGTGTATTTTTAGTAAACTATATTATCTCAAATCACTAAGAATATTCAAAATCAGAAAAATAGCCCCCAGAAAAAGATGGCTTAAAAATTCTTAATAGAAAAAACTGTAATATAGAAACTTCTGCCTAGAAACAGATGTAATAGAGAACTGTCTACAATTCCATAAAAGCGAGTGATTTACACTTGTGTCAATTATAGTTACCATTTTATTTAAAAGTAGCTAATTTCCTTTTTGAGTAATTTTTCACAAAAATTCAGTGTTCAAAAACATTGTCATCTACAGTTTCCAGTCTGCTGAGTTTTGTTAAATTAAGGCTTAAGTTACTTAGGAAATGTGTTATTTGCTAAAATGCTGTTTTTAAATTTCAGAGCAGTTCCTGTGGACAGTGAGTACTTCTACCATAGGAACTCTGATCTATAGGTGTGCTCTGGCACTTAAGATAGTACTCGACACAAAATACAATTCAAGGAAAAATATATGGAAATAAAGATGGGTGGCATGAGTGAATTTGGTGAAAGAAACCTCAGATTTGAATTGTAGAAATCATATATACTAGAAAATCAGCACCTAAACACCTGTCTGTAATAGACTATCAGGAGGAGTGGAAGCAATTGAATATTCCAAAATAAGCCTCTGATGCTAACACCAGAAGAAAGGAAAAATAAAAGGTGCTACATTTTTACCCCCCTACCAAAAAAAAAGAAGTAAAAATGATAGAAGGAAACCAGAATACAGTGTAATTCATTCTTAATATATCCTTAACAAAACAGATGTAATACACTATTGACTCACCTTCCCTAAGCTCTTGAAATTTCTAAGGTAGTGTTTGGCTGTCAAAATGAGTATGTCTTAGACCCACGTTATGTATTTTGTTTCATTTTATTAAACAAGCTTCTAAATATTTCCTCACACAGCACAATGAATTTTATACCAAAACCCTTCAATGGCCTAGCATATATAGGTGGGGAAGCAAAGGTATAAAAATGTGATTATGTGACTAATGTAATGTCCTTCTTCTTACGATCACCTAATACCTGAGTAACTAGTATTTTGGAGACAGCCTAGTTCCCTAAAGTCACACTTACCAGTCTTTACTGTAATTTGTCACAAACTGTGTAGCTTTCAGTTATCCTTTATAATGGAATAAATTACTAGCACAAAAATCCAAAAAAAAGACAATTAAAAATTCTTTGTAATTTGTCTTTGAGAACACACACTATTTAATATACTGTATGTAAATATATACTATACTTATATTTACTCATAAGTATATTATATTATATATACTTAAATATACATACTATATTATATATACTTAAATATAACCTGTAATTATAGTATATTAAATACACTATACTTATATTTAAATATAAAATAACTATATATTAAAATTGTTTACTTTTTAAGATATATTTTATTCTTAAAATATGTAAATTGTGCTAAAAGCTTTATTATTATGTAAAAGTAAGTGTCTAGTATTTATAGAATCACGAGTTATTTAATCAACCAGAGAGCTTTAGAAATAGGAATATGATGTGTTCTTTACCTCTACTCCCACTATAAACATCATTCTATAAATGCATTGGTTTTGAGTCATATAATCCTGGGCTCAAATTCCATATCTGCTACTCAATTATTATGTAGTCTTGGTCAAATTACTTAAATTATCTGAGTATCAGTTTCCTTCTCTGTAAAATGGAATTGAGGATACCTAGCTCTTAAGGGTGGAATAAAGATAAAATGAGGTGAATGTGAAATGTGTAGCTCAGTGCTTGGTTCATTGCAGATATCCGTATTTTTTTCCTACCTTTCTTCTTTCCACTTTCTGGATTAAGTGGAAAGTAACAAGACCAACACCACAGCTAAATGTTATTAACATACAGTTTCCCTTGGAGATGTAGTAAAACGGAATAGATTTAGTAGAAATGGGAATGTTTTAAATCTCACAGTAGAGGCAGATTTTCATGGCTTCTCCCTAGAGTCAGGTGGTTCAAAGTCAATGAGAATACTTCTTTAACCAGCATGTTTTGGTCCTTCAACATGTTAGTGAACATGGCTTTTCCACATCACTGGATTTTTATATTTTAGCAAAAATATATCAGTTATTTTATTCCATATAAAAACTATCAACTCTACTGAAATGTAAGAAATGCTAGTGCTAAGAAATTAGAGTTTGTATTAATAAAATAGTAAATAGCAAAAAAAAGTAAATAGTAAATATCTTTATACACTATGTTGAAATGCATCCAATATTCAAAAGAATAAAAAAAAATAATTTTCTTAAATAGGATTCCTTGCTTTATGGAACTATTTGCTACTGGGTACGTTTAAATAACAAGTTTTCCAGTGCACTGGCTTTTAATAATTTTTAAATATAAAGAGAATGTATTTTAATTATTTGGAAAAGAAAGGGAAAAATAGGCATATTATTAGTTATGATTCTAGTCTCTTTTGCCCTATAAATATATTTTAAATGTAATTAGAATGTTACTTATACAATAAAAAGAATTCTGTAGCTCACTATAATGTATCTTTTCAGAAACTATCATTTTTTAACGACAACATGAGTTCATTAAGTGGATAAACCATTTTTGTTGATCCTATTTTTAGATATTTAACTTGTTTACAAATTTTTTAAGATATAAATAACATTTTTATTTTTTTATTCATAAAGCCTTTTCCATGTATAAAATTATTTCAATAGGCTTTAATACCCAGCAAAATTACTGGATGAAGAATTGTAAACATTTTTTAGGTCCCTAATATATATATTTGCCATTTTGGTTTTCAAACAGTAGTACCAATTTATACCATCATCAGTAATATTTGAGAGAATATGTTTCAATGCACCCTTCTCAGCATTGAACATTGTCACTCTTTTATATGTGTTAACTTCACAGATGAGTACTGTATCTACTTTTATCATATTTCTTTTATTATGACTGCACTTTTCCAATGCGGGTTACTTAGCTGTATCTCTTATTTTCTATACTTTCTTTTCAGCCAGTTCTTTCTGGAAGACTTATTGTCTTGTTAAATTAAAGGGGAAAACTCAGTGCACCAGCCCGAAGCATCCAGTATCATGCATCGAACCTGGACTGGCAACTCATTTCATACATGCACTGGGACGACCCAGAGGGATGGAATGGGGAGGGAGGAGGGAGGAGGGTTCAGGATGGGGAACACATGTATACCTGTGGTGGATTCATTTTGATATTTGGCAAAACTAATACAATTATGTAAAGTTTAAAAATAAAATAAAATTAAATTAAAAAAAATAAAGGGGAAAACTCTTCTGATATAAAATTTATCACTTTTAATCTTGAGAAAACCTATTAAATACTAACATTTAAAGTCTCCCTATTACCAATCTACCCTCAACTCCACTGTCAATTCTGGACAGCTTTTTGTTATCCCAATCTATCAGCTCCCTCTAGTTCAATCCTTGATAATATCCGCTGTTCATTTACTCTATTCCTACTTCTAGGGTTAAACAAGGATGGAAAAAACACTATAAATAAGTTGACTGGCTTCATAATGGGCTCATCAGTTCTAACTTCATCTGGGCCTTTCATCTTGCTAAGCCATCATTCCATCCATGGTTTTAGCCTATTCTTTAGCTTATTATTATTATTTTCAGCAAGTGAATACTTTCAATTCTCAATGAATTTCCCATCCTTCATAGCAGATGATTTTTCTTCCTACCTCATACTAAAGATAAAACATTTTCAAATATGAACTTCCCTAAACTCCCTTGCACATTAAAACTTCTATTTTCATCTTTCTTTCCTCATTCTTTCCAGTCTCAGAAGAAAACTGCATACCCTTTCCTTTCCAAGACTAACCCCTCCCTTGGATCACTCACTTTTCTGTTTCCTCCATGACTTTTGCTTTATTTCCCAATCACCCAGGTTAAAAGCCTTAGAGATTGCTTCAATCCTTCCCAATTCTTTTCATACATAAGAATCTAGTAAACTGCCAAATTCTATCACAAGTGATTTTTCTGTGCCTCTTAAATCCATCTTTTCTTTTCCATAGATGCTGTCCCACTTTAGGTATTCTCTTCTGGACTCTTAACGTACCCTCTAATGGGTCAGCCCAATTCTAATATCTTATTTATTCAATGTTTCACAATCCACAGAGCTGCCAAATTTATTTTCTTAACACAAAGATCAAATCACATCTTAAAATACAGATATAATCACCTCATTGCCTTCCCTCATTCCACACCACGGTTTTTACATGCCTAGAAGATGAAGTTGAAAGTATTTAGCATAGCATTCATAATCTGGTCCCAACCTTCCTAGCCAATCTCACCTCCTACTGCATCTTATTTTATTTAATATGTCCTATTAATGCTGGACTGGAAGAAACACAAGCTGGAATCAAGATTGCCGGGAGAAATATAAGTAACCTCAGATATACAGATGACACCACCCTTATGGCAGAAAGTGAAGAGGAACTAAAAAGCCTCTTGATGAAAGTGAAAGTGGAGAGTGAAAAAGCTGGCTTAAAGCCGAACATTCAGAAAATGAAGATCATGGCATCTGGTCCCATCACTTCATGGGAAATAGATGGGGAAACAGTGGAAACAGTGTCAGACTTTATTTTTTTGGGCTCCAAAATCACTGCAGATGGTGACTGCAGCCATGAAATTAAAAGACGCTTACTCCTTGGAAGGAAAGTTATGACCAACCTAGACAGCATTTTCAAAAGCAGAGACATTACTTTGCCAACAAAGGTCTGTCTAGTCAAGGCTATGGTTTTTCCTGTGGTCATATAGGGATGTGAGAGTTGGACTGTGAAGAAGGCTGAGCTCCAAAGAATTGATGCTTTTGAACTGTGGTGTTGGAGAAGACTCTTGCGAGTCCCTTGGACTGCAAGGAGATTCAACCAGTCCATTCTGAAGGAGATCAGCTCTGGGATATCTTTGGAAGGAATGATGCTAAAGCTGAAACTCCAGTACTTTGGCCACCTCATGCAAAGAGTTGACTCACTGGAAAAGACTGTGATGCTGGGGGGGATTGGGGGCAGGAGGAGAAGGGGACGACAGAGGATGAGATGGCTGGATGGCATCACTGAGTCGATGGACGTGAGTCTGGGTGAACTCCGGGAGTTGGTGATGGACAGGGAGGCCTGGCGTGCTGCGATTCATGGGGTCACAAAGAGCCGGACACGACTGAGCGACTGAACTGCACTGAACTGATACTAGGTTCATGCTACACCACACTGCTGCTCCCCAAATATACCATCAGGTGCAGCTATATCCAACTGCAGTGGTTCCTGCTGCAACCTCTGTGAAAGACGCTTAGTGTTACTTCAGTATTTTGGAATCCCTAATAGCTCAAATGACAATTCCTCTGTGAAATCTTCCCCAAACTCCTTAATAGTAATTTATGATTATTTCTTCTGGATTCCTACTAAACTTTATTCATACCAGTCATATAGAATTTACCACAGTATATCATAATTATTTGTAGACATATTCATTGTATAATTATCTGCATACATGTCCCTCTCTAGGTTATAAACACTTTAAAGATAGAGATTATGCTGTATTCTCTGTATTTGCCCTACCATCAATATCAAGTCAATAATTGACACTCAGTAAATATTTACTGAATGAATAAATGAATGAATAACTTGCACTTTTCACTGAAAGTCATCAGTCATAGAAAATGGACTATCCTTCCTTTCATACTTTCTCTAATATATGCACTGAAATCAGAGACAATTTGGGTTTTACTAACTTGTTTAAGGGCTTCCCAAGGTGGCACTAGTGTTAAAGAACCCTCCTGCCAAGGCAAGAGATGTAAGAGATGCAGGTTCAATCACTGGGTTGGGAAGATCCCTTGGAAGACAGCATGGCAACCCACTCCAGTATTCCTGCCTGGAGAATCTCATGAGAAGAGGAGTCTGGCAGCCTACAGTCTATGCTTTGCTATGCTATGCTAAATCACTTCAGTCGTGTCCAACTCTGTGTGACCCCATAGACGGCAGCCCACCAGGCTCCCCTGTCCCAGGGATTCTCCAGGCAAGAACATTGGAGTGGGTTGCCATTTCCTTCTCCAATGCATGAAAGTGAAAAATGAAAGTGAAGTCACTCGGTCGTGTCTGACTCTTAGCGACCCCATGGACTGCAGCCTACCAGGCTCCACCATCCATGGGATTTTCCAGGCAAAAGTACTGGAGTGGGGTGCCATTGCCTTCTTCAGCCTACAGTCTATAGGGTCACAAAAAAGTTGGACATGACTGAAGAGACTTAGCATGCACACAACTTGTTTAAAGAAAAATGCCCTACCTAAGATTTCCTACAATTTGAATTATATAAAGCCTAAAATAATACATTTTATCCATGGTAAAACAAAGTTTGGCAAGGGAACAGAATTTCATAGTAACTCAAAAATGCCTGTAAATGGTCTCTAGTGAAAACATAGACAATAATACAGACAGAAAATTGGAGAAGGAGCTGGAGTTTGAAGAATCTGTTTAACATAAAATTAACTTCTAAGAGCAAAATGTAAAATGCCAGCAGGGGACACACATTTTTATTAAACTAGCCTTTGTGGAGAAGAAATATGGTAAAAAGCAAAGGCATATTTAAAGTCCATTGCTTTGAGACTTTTCTTCAAATTGGCAATTTAATTATCAACTTTTTTCTTTATATGGTCTCCCCTGGGAACTCTGCCATTCAAAAAATTTTGTCATTGGCAGGGGGAAATTTCCAAATTCAGCCAGCAATTTAGTGACCAGTTTTGAGACTCAGATGCTCTTAGTTAAAATTTGAATAGATGACTATGGCATTTGCTTTCACACAAAAACAATAGATACTGCCAAGAAGATTACTATGAACTAAGATGATTTCTGTCTATGTAGACCCATACATGACAACTGGGATAATGGAGTCTTTAAAATTTCCAACCACTTATTTGTGAATGGGTCAGTGAGAAATTTGCTTTCTTGGGCAGCTTGACAGGAAAGTCACTCTGCCTACCTCTTATCCACATACATAATGTATTTGATTATGCACATCTGTTTACCATGCTAGGGATTAAGTGCATGCAGAGCAGGGGCATTTCCTTTTAGCTATGCTGTACTGCCTCTGGCTTAATCTGAGTACTTAATAAAGGAAACTTTACTGATTGGAAAAAAACAAACAAACAAACAAACGAAAAACAACAATAAAGTGGCCTACAAAGAAAAGGAAAACTGAATCATACCTTTGAACCAGGTGGGGCTGTCAAACCTAAAAAGGCATACACTGCATTATTTTCTCTGGCTTCAAAGAAGGCATCATAATCCTTGATAAAAAGAAGGCATGAAGAATTAGCAATATGCAACCTTTGTTGGTTGGAAGGAAAAGAGGAAATTAATTTAAAATGATCTGACTGCTTAACATCTTTGGGGGCAGACAGGTTAGTTAACTTCCATAATGCTAGAATTCTGTAAAGAGCAGTAAAGAGGCAAGGCTTATTGGACCCCAGTTAATGTGGGTTAAAAGATATGCTGTTCTGTGAGACCAGAAATTGGTCTCTTACTTCATAATGCATGGAACATAAGTCTGCCTCAGGGGAAGTAGCTTTCTTCACAGCCCAAAGTAGCCAACTATATGCCAGTAACAGGTTGCTTATTTTTGGTAGGAAACTATTGTTCCAGTTCACCACTATTTCTCCTGCATTATTTATGCAAATAAAACAAAAATAAATAATTATAAAATAAATAAAATAATAAAAACTAACAATAATTTTAAAAGGTAGAGATGTCTTCAGAACTAATGGAAGACCAGATATTAGCTAGGCATGCCCATGGCCATAAGAATAATAAATCTGTGTTGTGTTTGGAGGAAGGGTATGAGATTTTCATGAAATAAGACTGAAAGGGAAGTTCAGTTCAGTTCAGTGACTCAGTCGTATCCAACTCTTTGTGACCCCGTGAACCGTAGCATGTCAGGCCTCCCTGTCCATCACCAACTCCCGGAGTCCACCCAAACCCATGTCCACTGAGTTGGTGATGCCACCCAAACAACTCATTCTTTGTCATCCCCTTCTCCTCCTGCCCTCAATCTTTCCCAGAATCAGGGTCTTTTCAAATGAGTCAGTTCTTCACATCAGGTGGCCAAAGTATTGGAGTTTCAGCTTCAACATCAGTCCTACCAATGAACACCTAGGACTGATCTCCTTTAGGATGGACTGGTGGCATGTCCTTGCAGTCCAAGGAACTCTCAAGAGTCTTCTCCAACACCACAGTTCAAAAGCATCAATTCTTCAGTGCTCAGCTTTCTTTATAGTCCAATTCTCATATCTGTACATTACTACTGGAAAAACCATAGCCTTGACTAGATGGACCTTTGTTGGCAAAGTAATGTCTCTGCTTTTTAATGTGCTGTCTCGGTTGGTCATAACTTTCCTTGTTGACTTGTCATCAACAACCAAGATGGCATACTTGAAAACATCAATCACAAAGTAAAAATTACTTTTGTTTCCCTAATCCATACATAAGTTAAAAATTTAAAGAAAATTCATTAATGATACCAAAATAAAAGCTTTACTACTTTTAAGTAGAAAATAAGGTATTCCTCTTTTTAAACTAATTTCAAACTAAATAAGTAAAACAGCTCACCTCTTTACAGCAGCTTCTTCATGAACATACTAAAACAATATCATGCTCTGGTCTGTACTTACATATTCACCAATAACCTTTTGGTGAACGACTCATACATTTGCCTCCAAGTAGAAGGCAAATGGCACCCCACTCCAGTACTCTTGCCTGGAAAATCCCATGGATGGAGGAGCCTGGTGGGCTGCAGTCCATGGGGTCGCTAAGAGTCGGATACGACTGAGCGACTTCACTTTCACTTTTCACTTTCATGCATTGGAGAAGGAAATGGCAACCCACTCCAATGTTCTTGCCTGGAGAATCCCAGGGACAGGGGAGCCTGGTGGGCTGCCGTCTATGGGGTCACACAGAGTCAGACACGACTGAAGAGACTTAGCAGTAGCAGCAGCAGCAGCAGGCAAAATAGGGAAAGGAGTACATCAAGGCTGCATATTGTCACCCTGCTTATTTAACTTACATGCAGAGTACATCATGAGAAATGCTAGGCTAGATGAAGCACAAGCTGGAATCAAGATTGCTGGGAGAAATGTCAATAACCTCCGATATGCAAATGAAACTACCCTTATGGCAGAAAGTGAAGAACTAAAGAGCCTCTTGATGAAAGTGAAACAGGAGAGTGAAAAAGTTGTCTTAAAACTCAACATTCATAAAACTAAGATCATAGCATCCAATCCCATCACTTCATGGCAAATAGATGGGGAAACAGTGGAAACAGTGACAGACTTTTTTTGGGGGGGGGCGGGGCTCCAAAATCACTGCAGATGGTGACTGCAGCCATGAAATTAAAAGACGCTTGCTCCTTGGAAGAAAAGTTATGACCAACCTAGACAGAATATTAAAAAGCAGAGACATTACTTTGCCAACAAAGGTCCATCTAGTCAAAGCTATAGTTTTTCCAGTAGTCATGTATGGATGTGAAAGGTGGACTATAATGAAAGATGAGCGCCAAATAATTGATGCTTTTGAACTGTGGTGTTGGAGAAGATTCTTGAGAATCCCTTGGACAGCAAGGAGATCCAACCATTCCATCCTAAAGGAAATCAGTCCTGAATATTCATTGAAAGGACGGATGCTGAAGCTGACACTCCAATACTTTGGCCACCTGATGCGAAGAAATGACTCATTTGAAAAGACCCTGATGCTGGGAAAGATTGAAGGCAGGAAGAGAAGGGGCTTACAGAGGATGAGACAGTATTACCAACTCAAGGGACATGAGTTTGAATAAATTCTGGGAGTTGGCAATGGACAGGTAGGCCTGGTATGCTGCAGTTCTTGGGGTTGCAAAGAGTCGGACATGACTGAGTGACTGAACTGAGAAGGCAAAACACCCCTAGGTGTCTAAGATGGATGCAAAGGATAAGCAGGAGAAATGACTGTATGGAGATTTGGGGTGGAAGTAAAAGAAAGAGAATGGGTTTGAGGCAATACATTTGAAAAAAAAAAAAAAAAAAAAAACAAGAATTTTAATTGGTTCCTTACCCCACGGTACTGGCTTTCATTGAAAATCTGAGGTGGTAGGGGGTATCCTGTGGCTGGTCGATTGTTTTCAGGTACATTTTCTCTCATCCACTTCCGATTTTCTTCATTGGCTGCAATATCTTTTTCTTCAAATCCAATTTTGTTAGCTTCTAAGAAACCAAGCACATCTTGCTGTTTTTTCTTAATCTAAGACCCAAAGGACAAGAAATTATATTGTTGAACAAACAACTTTTATTGTTTTTATTTTTCAAATTTAATAAAAGTGTGTTAATGAACTAGTAGAAATGAATTCATACATAGATCAAGATTTGTGGCTTTTCAGAACATATGTGGTTTTCCCTCTTTATTAATGTGTTCTCAGTTATGTCTCATAAGAGGATTGAAGAGCTTTCAGTTCACAGATCCTTTTATCAACCTGATTTTCTTTTTCCTCTGAAATTACCACATCTAATCATGTAGAATAAAAGCTAGCTGATGCATATCAATAATATAAAAAGCAATTAACTAAAAAGTATTTACAAACCTCTCTTAATTTTAGCCCTTGTTGGAAGTCATCCCAAATGACCTGTCTAATTCCTGTCTTAATAAGCATCACATAGCTAACAGAAATGAATCTTACCTTAAGAATGTTTCAAGCCTCTATGACTCAATTTTCATCATTTAGAATAGAAACTGAAGAAGATGTAAGAAGATCTAAGCCTGCTTTTATAAGTTTGAAATGTACCTGTACCATTCATTAGCCTTAACATGTAATACTAAGGAATCTTAGAGATAATACACTTATTTTGTCTCCTAATTGTTCCTGCTGCTGCTAAGTCACTTCAGTCGTGACTGACTCATAGATGGCAGCCCACCAGGCTCCCCCGTCCCTGGGATTCTCCAGACAAGAACACTGGAGTGGGTTGCCATTTCCTTCTCCAATGCATGAAAGTGAAAAAATAAAGTGAAGTCACTCAGCTGTGTCCGACTCCTAGCGACCCCATGGACTGCAGCCCACCAGGCCCCTCTGTCCATGGGATTTTCCAGGCAAGAGTACTAGAGTGGGTTGTCATTGCCTTCTCCGGCCCTAATCGTTCCTAGAAGGCTTTAAAATAATAAAATTAATATTTTTAGGTTTATTCCCTGATATGCATTTCTTTTAGAACCTTGATCACACATCTATAGTAATTTACCCAAATTTAAAACTTAGCAAACATTTCTGAGCTGCTGAGCACAATCAATAAATATTTTTTCATGGAACTACACTAAAAAGACTCATGGAGCAGGAGCATCAAAAATACAAAATCAAAAGAAAAAATCTTTTTAATGGAAATCAAAATGCAAAATAAAAAGAAACTTTCATAAAGTCAAATTTTCTTTAGATTTGTATCCCCACACACACATACATACATGCATAAACAGAGGTCATATTCTGTTCTTCTAACTTGTTTGTGACTACAGGTAATTTTATCTCTCCTCACACAACTCCAGGAAAAAAAAAAAAAATTCTCAACTTCTCCCAATAGGAACTGAAATCTCGACAAGATATTTAGATCAGAGCACAGAATGTCCTCCTTTAAAGATCACTTACTGCTGCTACTGCTGCTGCTGCTGCTAAGTCACTTCAGTCATGTCTGACTCTGTGCAACCCCATAGACAGTGGCCCACCAGGCTCCCCCGTCCCTGGGATTCTCCAGGCAAGAACACTGGAGTGGGTTGCCATTTCCTTCTCCAAAGCATGAAGGTGAAAAATGAAAGTGAAGTTGTGCAGTCGTGTCCGACTCTTTGTGACCCCATGGACTGCAGCCTACCAGGCTCCTCCATCCATGGGATTTTCCAGGCAAGAGTACTAGAGTGGGGTGCCATTGCCTTCTTTGAAAGATCACTTACAATCCAGCAAAATTTGTAGCCAATTTTTCTAATAGGAATCATATTTCCTTATTAACTTATAAAATCAAACTTTAATTTATAAATGTAACAATACTACACCCTGGATCAGGAAGATCCTCTAGAGAAGGGAATGGATGCCCACTCCAGTAATCTTGCCTGGAGAATACCATGGACAGAGGAGCCTGGTGGGCTACAATCCATGGGATTGAAAAGAGTCAGACATGACTGAGCAACTAAGCACACCACCTTTTGAATTTTGAGGATTGCTCTTGTTCAGTCACTCAGTCGTGTGTGACTCTGACTCTTTGTGACCCCATGGGCTTCAGCACGCCAGGCTTCCCCATCCCTCACCATCTCCTGGAGCCTGCTCAAACTCATGTCCATAGAGTCGGTTATACCATCCAATCATCTTGTTCTCTGTCGTCCCCTTCTCCTCCTGCCTTCAATCTTTCCCAGCATCAGGGTCTTTTCAAATGAGTCAGCTCTTCACAACAGGTGGCCGAAGTATCGGAGCTACAGCTTCAGCATCAGTCCTTCCAATGAATATTCAGAACTGATTTCCTTTAGGATTGACTGGTTTGATTTCCTTGCAGTTCAAAGGAATCTCAAGTCTTCTCCAACACCACAGTTCAAAAGCATCAATTCTTCTGCACTCAGCCTTCTTTATGGTCCATTTCTCACATCCATACATAACTAATGGGAAAACCATAACTTTGACTATATGAACCTGTGTCGGCAAAGTGATGTCTGCTTTTTAATACACTGTCCAGGTTTGTCATAGTTTTCCTTTCAAGAAGCAAACATATTTTAATTTCATGGCTGCAGTCATTGTCTGCAGTGATTTTGGAGCCCAAGAAAATAAAGTCTGTCACTGTTTCCATTGAATTTTGAGGATAATCCATGTAAAAGTCAGTAATAGAAGTGATAGAAGGCTCAGTTAAATTAGTGGGTTTTTATCTCCATGATGCTAAAGGGGGTGTTCAGTTTGTGTGGAGTGTGTCAAGTAATTTGTTCATGATTTGCATATTTACAAATTTAAGTAGATATACATATCTACTTATCTACAGATATCCCATAAATATGGTACTTTGAGGCATTTGCCATTCCAACAGATATTTTTAGTGAATTAAGAGTTACTGTTATATCTAACATGCTAAGAATTATACATGGCCCTCGATGACTGTCACCTGTCATGCTTATGTGAGACAGAAAGCAGAGAACCCTTCAGATAAATAACTGTTTGAGGCCTTTCTCACATTATTGAATGTTTAATATGTTGAGAACACTGTTCTCTATGTACTGAGTTAAGGCGGTAGCCAGGCCTGGTATCAGTGGTCATTATAGTACAGCTTCAGTGATGTCTTTACCCTCTAACCATTAGCTCTGGATCACAAGTATTTCTTCCATCTTCTGGAACTGCCTAACAAGTAAGTACACACGCCTCCTAGAGTATTCCACATCTTCAAAGGGCTGAAAAAAATGGGCTATAATACTTTTTAAAGTAGATTCTGCCCTAGCAATATGAACATTTATCCAGGTTTGAATCTTCAGGAAATGTAAAAAATGTTTCTTAACTTGATATATCTGTAAGTCCATTTTCAAATATCAATTTTACTTCCTACAAGGGATGATTTATATCTAAAGAGTTAGTGCCTATAGGTACATGCTCACTAAAATATATCCCTACAAAGTGGCTTTGGACAGATGTGACTGAAAGCCATACATTGCTAGAACAATTAGAAACAATTGTTCAGAACAATTAGGAATGGGTATCACAAAGTTTCCCTAAGGAATAAAATTTAAAGTTCCTACAGGAAAAAATACTTTGGAGTTAAAATGTTACTGATATCCTTTTCAACACACAAATGTATCTGCAAGTAGACAGTGGCACTGTTCAGGAATTTAGATCAATCTTTTTCAAAGAGCAAACCACACTCCCCACTTCCACCCAAAGAATGCTTACCTGTCAGGGTTTGAGATTTAGGGTATCCATCCCACCAAAGACACAGAGCAGGGCTGCTGAAAAACTGCTGCCTACACGAAAAAACATGTCTCCAGCTCTCCTCAGTAAGTTTCATGTCTGTCAGCCAAAGGTCAAGTTTTTTTTTTTTTTTTTTTTTTTTTTTTTAAAGAGGGAAACTGATAAGGTTTCTGCTTTAGAAAGTATCAGAGTGAATGTTCAAATTCCAAAGGAAGAACAAAGCTTCAATAATCATGCTTCTAATGGGAAAACAAGAGTCTTTTTCATGACAGTGCTGACCTACAATAAAACATTTAATCAAGATGAGATTTTGTCTTGTTTTATAAATAACCTGACATATTTTCTCAGCTGACACTTTAAAGTGAAGATCGACAGAGATTCCAACTGTGATGCACTAAAATTTAAAATGATTGTCTGACACTGTATTTCATACCTATTCAACAATATTTCTTGGGTGCCTTTTAAGTGTGTAAGAAATTTATGAGGTTCTCTCAAATGTCTAAAGAAAAATAGCAGATTCCCTCCTAAAATTACAATCTAGTGGGAAGGATTAGACATAAATATATTAAAAGTTTTAATTACAACAATGGTATTTAAATATGAAAGTAAAACAACCATACAAAGTGTTTAGGTGAGAGGAGTCAAGTGAATGACAAAGCAAATGAGTGGAAGGAACATAGAAGAGAAAGTAAGTGTTTATTGCTATGAGTGATGCCACTTAGACTAAGCTTAATAATGACTTCACAAATGCTACATACATATCCATCTATACTGAATGCAGTCTCATGCTTACTGAAAGCATAATGTGTTTAGTAAAGCTTAATATAAACAACCAGCTGTGAAAAATGAGCTCACAACTATTATGGCATATTGCACTAGAACAATGAAAGTACAGTATTATAAAATAAACCTGTATACTTTCTAAATGGATGCTCGAAATTTCTATTATTAAATTCTTAATGAATAAACACTTATGTATGTATGCATTTTGTCTTTTTTATACAATTCACAATTTGTGACCCAGTCAACTTATGCAAAAATAAATTCAGATATATAGACTCCCTTCAATTGGTTCTATTTGTTTCAAATCTGTCATAACAGAAGCTGCTCTAATTTGTAGAGAAATAATAAGCTTATATTGGCTTAGCCAGTGCCTAATAAGCATTTAAGAGTGGGGTGAAGGAAGCATGAACAAATAGAATTTAAAGCCTTTTTTTTTTTTTTTTTAGTCTTTTACTAATCTACTTACCAAATATACCCAAAAGGAAAATCAAATCTGAATCCCCAGTCTGTTTGGCTATAGACCACAGCAGCATTGCCACTGTGTAGTCATTTGGTAACCAAAGAGATCTGCATGCATTTTTAAGAGAATACTGTAATGAGTCCTTAAGCCACTGGCTTCTTACCGCTTAATCTAATGGTGCAACCACAGCAAGAGACATTTGCTTTCAGCTTGCCTGTTTTGCAATATTTAAAAAAAATGCTTTGCTCACAATCAGCCATGAAAAACTTGTAATTCATATCTCTTTACCAACAAGTCTGCAACAAATCTAGGTTAAGACTATTTAGAATTTTCTTGTTGATCTCCCACCTCTACCCCTAGCTCTCTAGAGTTCTCCTGACAGATATTCCATGATGTGGCAGCATAAGAGCACAATGCAAGGTTTGCTGTTTTATTGCTGCCTGCCATCCCAAAATGCTGTTACTACTTTCTGTTTTAGTTGCACTTCTACCACATTATGTCTAAAGAGATGTTAAGGCCCAAGTAATTTCAGAATTAGAGCCTTGTGTGAAAAGACGAAAAGGTAGATATTTAAAGGTACTTTCTCAAAAATAGCTATTGCTATGTCTTAAGGTGGTCACTGGAGAAGGCAATGGCACCCCACTCCAGTACTCTTGCCTAGAAAATCCTATGGATGGAGGAGCCTGGTAGGCTGCAGTCCATGGGGTCGCTAAGAGTTGGATACAACTGAGCGACTTCACTTTCACTTTTCATTTTCATGCATTGGAGAAGGAAATGGCAACCCACTCCAGTGTTCTTGTCTGGAGAATCCCAGGGACGGGGGAGCCTGGTGGGCTGCCATCTATGGGGTTGCACAGAGTCAGATACAACTGAAGTGACTTAGCAGCAAGGTGGTCACAGTAAAGACAGTACAGTCACAAAGACTTTTCTTGATCAGTTCTGAATAATCTCATCTATTCAGCCCTTTCCTATCTGAAGTTTTTCTCTAGAGTCAGAAGGAACTGTGATGTCTCTCCAATTCCTTCAGACACTGCTCCATGTGTAGATCCAGGAAGTTGTGAAATAAGGAGCACCAATTTGATTCAATTTGACTCAGTGCAATTCAATCTTCTGATGCCTGAAACTTTATCATTACTGACTTAGAATGGGAAGGAAGTGTGCATGTTTGAGTGGAAGAAGGGACTGCCTGGAGAGAAGTAGGTAAGGAAACAGTGAAGTTTCTTTGTGTGCCTTAGAATTTTGCCTAGAATCGTCCCTACTTAAACTCTAAAAGAAGGTTACACAAAAATGCATCAGCAATGCCCTCCCAAGGTAATCTGAAAACAAAATTTCCAAGCCTTACTGTATGTTATTATTGAGTTAAGCTTTGTGCCAGATAAAGACCTTTAAGGAGAAAGGAAGACTAAGGCTTGTTGAGTGTTTGCTGAGTATCAAATTCTTTGTGAGGCTATGTATACATTGCTCTTGAAATCCTCACAATTCTGAAAGGTTAGTATGATTATTCATTTTACAACAATGGAAACTGAGATTTAGAAAGGTTGACAGACCTGCCTGAGAAGAATGACCTATTAATTGCATGTACCAAATTACAAATCTAAAGCTATCTGGCTGCAAAGCCCTGTTCTTTTTCACTACAAGCAGTACATAATATAATTCACAATCTTGCTGGGGAAATAGGACTGACACATATGAGACAGTTCCTTCTAAACTATGGGATACAGAATAGAAAGACAACAAACCTGAGATATGTTATCTTCCAAATAGCCTCATTTAGTGTAATTGATTTTCCAGGTATTATGGTCTCTTTTCACTTGACCAGTCTAAATTGACCCCACTGAATTCCCAAGTCCACCAATTTGTGGGCTGGCTTGCTTGTACATAGGCAGCATGCACAGAGGAGAACTGAATGGAATGTAATGAGGCCTCTGATTTCTTGTTGACTGCACTGAGAACAATGTAGCTCATGTCTCCCCTTTGCCAAGCATTTCGTCACTTAATGGTTCTGAGTGGGTGAAGTTGGTATGCAGGGCATATTTCTGTATTTTAAATTTACGAAGAAACAGATAAGAAAGGGCAAGAGCATCAGATGCTTCCCGTTCTTTATTATTTTTTAAATAAGCAATGTACCCACCACTTTAAAAAAGTCCAACAATCATTTCATACAGCAAAATGATCATAATACAATAAACTACTCACTTGAAAGTAAAAAAAAAAAAAAAAAAAAAGCTTTAACTAAGTCAGTAAGAGACAGAGGGACTAAAAGAAAGAGTATCTACAGAGAAAAGTTTCAGATAAGAGAAGGCTTATAAAGATGAGATAATTCAGAACTGAAACTTAATTTAGTCAAGAAAAGCTCTTTTAATCCAGAAAATGAAGGTGGCTATACTTTCACCTCTTGCAGGTAACTTCAAACCCACATAGTCTTATCAAATGTACATGCCAAGAGAAATGTCTGTTGTTGTTTGGTTGCTAAGTCATGTCCAACTCTTTGTGACCCCATGGACTACAGCTCACTGGGCTCCTCTGTCTAGAGAAGTATTAGCAGGTTAATAAATAATAGACTAATTTGACCAAAGACTGAAAGCCACAGAATCAAAATATATACTGTAATCCTACTGCTGCTACACTGGTTCCCTGTGGCCAATTTCAACCTTACCCCCTACTGCTTAACTTTAAAGTTTCTACATAATGTTTTATCTACCACTATAAAAATATGCATTACTCAGCCACCTTATAGCAGATCAAGCTGCCTTTATTCTTGCCTGAGTTTATTGTGCCAAAGACCTAGAAAAGGTCAGTTTTCATTCCAATCCCAAAGAAAGGCAATCCAAAGACCGTACAAACTACACTTCAGCTGTGTTCATTAAGCATGCTAGCAAGGTAATGCTCAAAATCCTTCTAGCTAAGCTTCAGAAGTACATGAACCAAGAACTTCCAGATGTACAAGTTGGATTTAGAAAAGACAGAGGAACCAGAGATCAAAGTGTCAACATTTGTTGGATCATGGAGAAAGCAAGGGAATTCCAGAAAAAAAACAACAACAACAACAACAACAACAACAAAAACAACAGCAACAACAAAAACATCTATCTCTGCTTCAGTGACTACACTTAAGCCTTTGACTGTGTGAATCACAACAAACTGTGGAAAATTCTTAAAGAGATACCAGACCACCTTACCTGTTTCCTGAGATCCTGTGTGTAGTTCAAGAAGCAACAGTTAGAACCAGACATGGAACAACAGATTAGTTCAAAATTAGAAAAGGAATACATCAAGGCTGTATATTGTCACTCTACTTATGTAACTTGTACACAGAGTACATCATGCGAAATGCTGGGCTGGATGAATCACAAGTTGGAATCAAGACTGTGGGGAGAAATATCGACCTCAGATATGCAGAGGATACCACATTAATGGCAGAAAGTGAAGAGCAACTAAAGAGCCTCTTGATGAGGGTGAAAGACGAGAGTGAAAAAGCTGACTTAAAACTCAGCATTCAAAAAACTAAGATCATGGCATCCAGTCCAATCATTTCATGGTAAACAGATGGCAAAAAAGTGAAAACAGTGACAGATTTTATTTTCTTCGGCTCCAAAATCATTGTGGACGGTGAGTGTAGTCATGAAATTAAAAGATAATTCTTCTTAGGAAGGAAAGCTATGACAAACCTAGACAGTGTATTAAAAAGCAGAGACATTATTCTGCCAACAAAGGTCCATCTAGTTGAAGATATGTTTTTTCCAGTAGTCATGTATGAATGTGAGAGTTGGACCATAAAGGAAGGCTGAGCACCAAAGAACTGATGCTTTCAAACTGAGGTGCTAAAGAAGACATTTGAGAGTGACTTGGACAGCAAGATCAAACCAGTCAAGTCCATTTATATTGCTGAAAATGGTAAAATTTCATTCTTTTTATGCTTGAATAAGATTCTAGTGTACATATATAACACATATTCTTTATCCATTAATCTGTTGATGAACACTGAGATTCCTTCCATATCATGTAAATACTGCTGCTATGAACATTGCGGTGTGGTATTTTTTTTGAATTAGTGTTTTGGCTGTTTTGGACATATACCCAGGACTGGAATTGCTGAGTCATGTAGTAGTTTTATTTTTAGTTTTTAAAGAAACCTCCATACTGCTTTCCATAGTGACTTTACCAACTTACATTTTCACCAACAGTGTACATGGGTTCCCTTTTACAGAGAAAAAACAGACTTTAAAGCACAGACTGTAAGAAGAGAGAATGAAAAATACTGCATAATCATAAATGGATTAATATAAGAAGAAGATACAATGATTGTAAATATATATGCACACAACAAAGGAGCGCCTCTATGTCTAAGGCAAATATTAACAGTAAATAAAGGGAGAAATTGTCACCCTGCTTATTTAACTTATACACAGAGTACATCATGAGAAACCCTGGACTGGAAGAAGCACAAGCTGGAAATAAGATTGCTGGGAGAAATATCAATAACCTCAGATTACAGATGACACCACCCTTATGGCAGAAAGTGAAGAGGAACTCAAAAGCCTCTTGCTGAAAGTGAAAGTGGAGAGTGAAAAAATTGGCTTAAAGCCAAACATTCAGAAAAGGAAGATCATGGCATCCGGTCCCACCACTTCATGGGAAATAGATGGGGAAACAGTGGAAACAGTGTCAGACTTTATTTTGGGGGCCTCCAAAATCACTGCAGATGGTGACTGCAGCCATGAAATTAAAAGACACTTACTCCTTGGAAGGAAAGTTATGACCAACCTAGATAGCATATTCAAAAGCAGAGACATTACTTTGCCAACAAAGGTCTGTCTAGTCAAGGCTATGGTTTTTCCTGTGGTCATATATGGATGTGAGAGTTGGACTGTGAAGAAGGCTGAGGGCCGAAGAATTGATGCTTTTGAACTGTGGTGCTGGAGAAGACTCTTGTGAGTCCCTTGGACTGTAAGGAGATCCAACCAGTCCATTCTGAAGATCAGCTCTGGGATTTCTTTTTTTTTTCTTTCTTTTTTAAATTTTATTTTATTTTTAAACTGTACATAATTGTATTAGTTTTGCTTTAGAAGGAATGATGCTAAAGCTGAAACTCCAGTACTTTGGCCACCTCATTCGAAGAGTTGACTCATTGGAAAAGACTCTGATGCTGGGAGGGATTGGGGGCAGGAGGAGAAGGGGATGACAGAGGATGAGATGGCTGGATGACATCACTGAGTCGATGGACGTGAGTCTGGGTGAACTCCAGGAGTTGGTGATGGACAGGAAGGCCTGGCGTGCTGCGATTCATGGGGTCACAAAGAGTCAGACACGACTGAGCAACTGAACTGAAATGAACTGAAAGGGAGAAATTGACAGTAACACAATAATAGTATTAGACTTTAACACCACATTTGTATCAGTGGACAGATAATCCAGACTGAAAATCAATAAGAAAGAACTGGCCTTAAAGGACACAATAGAGCAGATGAGCTTAATAGACATATATAAAAAACAGTCCATCCAAAAGCAATAGAAAACACATTCTTTTAAGTGAACATATAACAGTCTCCAGAATAGATCACATGCAAGGCCACAGAAAATCTTGGTAAATTTAAGAAGACTGAAATCATACCAATCATTTTTTTTTAATCACAGTACTATGTGACAAGAAACAAAAGTTAAGGGAAAAAAAAAGATGCAAAAAAAAAAAAAGACAAACACATGGAGGCTACTAAACAATTGGTCACGGAATAAATCAAAATGGCAGTGAAAAAATATCTAGAGACAAATGAAAAAGAAACCACAATGGTCTTAAACCTATGGGATGTGGTGAAAACGGTTCAAAGAGAAGTCTACAGCAATCTAGATAAAGAGAAAAAATTCAGATAACAGTCTAAACTTACACCAAAAGGAACTAGAAAAAGAAGAACAAAGGCAAATATAGTATAAAAAGAGAAATAATGAAGAGCAGAGCAGAAACCAATCAAATGCTGGGCATGGGGGCGGGGCGGGGGGAGAAAAAGCAACAAAGAGACTAACAGCTGATTCTCTGAAAACAAACAAAATAATAAATTTTATGCCAGACTCAGGAAAGTTTTCCCTTGAAGTACAAAAGGAAGTAGGGCAGAGGCTAACAGAGTTTTGCCAAAAGAATGCACTGGTCATAGCAAACACCCTCTTACAACAACACAAGAGACAACTGTACACATGGACATCAACAGATAGTCAATACAGAAATCAGATTGATTATATTATTTGTAGCTGGAGCAGTCCTGTACAATCAGCAAAAACAAGACCGGGAGCTGACTGTGACTCACATAATGAAATCTTTATTGCAAAATTCAGAACAACTACGCCATTCAGTTATGACCTAAAATAAATCCCTTAGGATTATATAGTGGAAGTGAAAAATAGATTCAAGGGATTACATCTGATAGACAGAGTGCCTGAACAACTACAGAAGGACGTTTGTAACATTGTACAGAAGGTGAGATCAAAACCATCCCCAAGAAAAAGAAATGCAAGAAAGTAAAACAATCATATGAGAAAGCCTTACAAATAGCTGAGAAAAGAGAAGCAAAGGAGAAAAGGAAAGATATACCCATCTAACTGCAGAGTTCCAAAGAATAGCAAAGAGAGATAAGAAAGCCTTCTTCAGCAATCAATGCAAAGAAATAGAGGAAAACAACACAATGGGAAAGATTAGAGATCACATCAAGAAAATTAGAGATACCAAGGGAATATTTCATGCAACGATGGGCACAAAAGAGGACAGAAACAGTATGGACGTAACAGAAGCAGAAGATATTAAGAAGAGGTGGCAAGAATACACAGAAGAACTACACAAAGAAGATTTTAGTGACCCAGATGACCACGATGGGGTAATCACTCACCTAATGCCAGACATTTTTGAGTGCTAAGTCAAGGGAGCCTTAGGAAACATTACTACTAACAAAGCTACTGGAGATGATGGAATTCCAGCTGAGCTATTTCAAATCCTGAAAGATGATACTATTAAAGTGTTGCACTCAATATGCCAGCAAATTTGGAAAACTCAGCAGTGGCCACAAGACTCCAAAAGGTCAGTTTTCATTCCATTCCCAAAGGAACGCAATGCCAAAGAATGTTCAAACTACCACACAATTGCACTCATTTCACATGCTAGTAAAGTAATGCTCAAAATTCCCTAAGCTAGGCTTCAATAGTAGGTGAACCAAGAACTTCCAGATGTTCAAGCTTGATTTAGAAAAGGCAGAGGAAGCAGAGATCATATTGCCAACATCCATTAGATCAGAGGAAAACCAAGAGATTTCCATAAAAACATCAATTTCTTCTACATTGACTAAGCTAAAGCTTTGTACTGTGTGGATCAAAACAAATGGTGGGAAATTCTTCAAAAGATGAAGAATTTCAAAACATCAGAAAGGGAAAACCACCAAAAGAAAGGGAAGACCACATTTTTTGCTTCCTAGAAACTTGTATGCAGGTCAAGAAGCAACAGCTGTAACCAGACATGGAACAATGGACTGATTCAAAATTGGGAATGGAGTATGTCAAGGCTGTAAACTGTCACACTGCTTATTTAACTTATATACAGAGTCCATCATGTGAAGCTCAAACAGGAATCAAGGTAGCTGGGGAAAATATCAATAACCCCAGATATGCAGATGACATCTCCTTTATGGCAAAAAGCGAAGAGAAACTAAATATTGATGAAGGTGAAATAAGAGAGTGGAAAAGCTAGTTTAAAACTCAATATTTGGAGAACAAGATGGTGGAGGAGGAGGTGGACGTGGATGTATCTCTCCATGGATACATCAGGAATACACCTTCAGACACAGAAGTGCATGCAGAACACCAGCTGAGAATGGACAGGAGTACCTAAGGAGCAGAAAATAATCTATACAGCTACGCAAAACTGGGTAAAATTAAGGAACTAGGGGGGAAAGCAAGAGTGTTAGTAGGTCTGGACCTACACTTGGCAGGTGGGGAAACTGAATCAGAGATCCGATCCCCACATTGGGGCAATTGTCTGTGTCAGAGGAGAAATATTTAAGGCTGAGAGTGAAACAGCTGATCTGTGGCAGCCTAAATGGAATGAAAACAGACACTCCTTGCCGCAGCCATACATATCATAGACAGGGACACGAGTCCTCTGGAAGGCGCAGCAGCTAGGAGCTGGAGGTGAGGGATTGTGGAACAATCCCAAGATGAGGGTTGCTGTTGACTGTGGAAAGACAGATAGAGGGGATGTGAGGGAGGAGACTGTGGTGGAAAATGCCTGTGGAGGAGAGCCAGGAAGCCATGGAAGCAAGGCAATACTGCTGAGTCATGTGTGGGGGGTGGAGCCATGACCATAGCCTCTCTCTCCCCACACTCCAGCATTGGCAGCTGAACAATGGAGAGGGTGGCCCATCAAATGCCTGAGGTACTGAACTACAGAGTTAGGACTCCACCCAGGATTCCCCTTTAGTCTCATTCAAAATTGATGGACAAATAAGCTTTTCAGACAAGCAAAAGTTAAGTGAATTCAAGATGACCAACAAATGGGATTACAACAAATGTTTTAAAAGAAACGTTGAAGGGATTATATAGTCAAGAAACACAAGAGAAGAAGAAGAAGAAGAAAAAAAAAAAAACAGTCCCAAACAATTAAGAAAATGGCAATAGAAATATATACATCAATAATTACTTTAAATGTAAATGGATTACATGCTCCAATCAAAGGACACAGACTGGCTGAATGGATACAAAAACAAGACTCATGTACTTGCCGCCTACAAGAAACCCACTTCAGACCTAAAGACACATATAGACTGAAAGTGAGAGGATGGAAAAATATACTCCATGCCAATGGGAAGTAAAGGAAAGCTGGAGTAGCAATCCTCATATCAGACAAAAGAGACCTTAAAATAAAGAAGTTTACAAAAGATAAGGAAGGATACTACATAATGATCAAGGGATTGATCCAAGAGGAAGACATAGCAATTGTAAATATCTATGCACCAAACACATGAGCACCTCAATACATAAGACAATCACTAACAAATATAAAAGGAAAAAAAATTAACAGTAACACAATAATAGTAGGAGACTTTAAAACTGCATTCATACCAATGGACAGGTCATCAAAACAGAAAATTAATAAGGAACCACAAGTCTTAAATGATGCATAAGCTGAGATGGATCTCATTAATGTCTTCAGGACATTCCATATAAATGCAGAATACAACTTCTTCTCAAATGCACATGGAACATTCTCCAGGATAAACCACATCGTGGGTAACAAATCAAAGCTCAGTAAATTTCAGAAAGTTGAAATTGTATCAAGCATCTTCTCTAACCACAATGGTATGAGACTAGATATCAATTACAAGAAAAAAAAAAAACAAACTGTAAGTAACTCAGACACATGGAGATTAAACAACACATTTGTAAATAACCAACAGGTTAGTGAAGAAATCAAAAGGGAAATTAAAACATTTCTAGGAACAAATGACAATGAAAACATGAGAGCTCAAAACCTATGGGATGCAGTAAAAGCAGTTCTAAGAGGGAAGTTTATAGCAATACATTCCTACCTCAGGAAACAAGAAAAACATCGAATAGATAACCTATCTTTACACCTAACCAGAAAAAGAAGAACAAAAAAATGACAAAATTAGTAGAAGGAAATAAATCATAAAGATCCAAGCAGAAATAAGTGAAAAGGAAATGAAAGAAACAATAGTAAAGCTTAATAAAACTAAAAGCTAGTTCTTTGAGAAGATAAAATTGACAAACCTTTAGCCAGACTCATCAAGAAAAAGAGAAGGATCAAATCAACAAAATTAGAAATGAAAAAGGAGAGGTTACAACAGACAATGCAGAAATACAAAAGATTATGAGACTATTATGAACAACAATATGGCAATAAAATGGATAACCTGGGAGAAATAGACAAATTCTTAGAAAAGCTCAATCTTACATGACTGAAAAAGAAAGAAATGGAAATTATGAAAAACCAAATTACAAGCACTGAAATTGAAGCTGTGATCAAAAATTTCACACACAAAAGAAGTCCAGGACCAGATGGCTTCACAGGAGAATTCTATCAAACATTTAGAGAATAGCTAATGCCTATCCTTCTAAAACTCTTTCAAAAAATTGCAGAGGAAGGAACACTTCCAAACTAATTCTATGAGGCCAAAATTACCCTGATACCAAAGCCAGACAAAGACAACACACAAAAGGAGAAAACTACAGGCCAATTTCACTGATGAACATAGCTGCCAAAATCCTCAACAAAACTTTAGCAAACATAATTCAGCAACACATCATAAAGCTCATACACCATGATCAAATTGGGTTTATTCCAGGGATGCAAGGATTCTTCAATATACACAAATCAATCAATGTGATACACCATTTAAACAAAATGAAAGATAAAAACCATACAGTAATCTCAATAGATGCAGAAAATGGCTTTGACAAAATTGAGCACCCATTTATGATTAAAATTCTTGAAAAAATGGGCATAGAAGGAAGTTGCGTCAAAATATCAACAGCCATATATGATAAGCTTACAGCAAACATTATTCTCAACGTTGAAAAACTGAAAGCATTCCCCCCAAGAGGAAAAAGAAAAGGGTTCCCACTTTCACCACTATTATTCAACATAGTTCTAGAAATCCTAGCTATAGCAATCGGAGAAGAAAAAGAAATAAAAGGAACCCAGAATGAAAAAGAAGTAAAGCTCTCACTGTTTGCAGATGACATGATACTGTACATAGAAAACCCTAAAGATAGTATCAGAAAATTATTAGAGCTAATTAGTGAATTTAGCAAAGTTGCAGGATACAAAACCAATACACAGAAGTCACTTGCATTTCTATATGCTAACAATGAAAAATCTGAAAGAGAAACTAAAGAATCAATCCCATTCATCATTGCAACAAAAACAATTAAATATCTAGGAATAAAGTTACCTAAGGAGACAAAATAATTGTACACAGAAAATTATAAGACACTAATGAAAGAAATCAAAGACGACATAAACAGATGGAGAGATATTCCATATTCCTTGGTAGGAAGAATCAATATCATCAAAATGACTATACTATCAAATGCAATCTACACATTCAATGTGATTCCTATAAAATTACCAATAACATTTTTGACAGAACTAGGACAAAAAAAAAAATCAAAATTCATATGGAAACACAAAAGCCAAAGCAGTCTTGAGAATGAAGAAATAAACCTTCTTGACTTTAGACTATACTACAAGCTACAGTCATCAAGACAGTATGGTACTGGCAAAAAAAAAAATAAAAATAAAAATAAATATAGATCAATGGAACAAGATAGAAAGCTCAGAAATAAACCCATGCACCTATAGGTACCTTATTTCTGACAGAGAAGGCAATAATATAAAATTGGGTAAAGACAGCCTCTTTAATAAATGGTGCTGGGAAAACTGGACAGCTACATGTAAAGGAAAGAAATTAGAACACTTTCTAACAACATACAAAAAGATAAACTCAAAATGGATTAAAAACCCAAATGTAAGACCAGAAACTATAGAACTCTTAGAGGAAAATATAGGCAAAACACTTAATGATATAAATCAAAGCAAGAGCCTCTATGACCCACCTCCTAGAGTAATGGAAACAAAAACAAAAGAAAACGAGTGAAGCTTGATGAAACTTAAAAGCTTTTGCACAGCAAAAGAAATTATAATAAGCAAGGTGAAAAGACAACCCTCAGAATGGGAGAAAGTAATCGCAAATGAAACAACTGACAAAGGATTAATTTCCTAAATATACAAAGAGCTCATACAACTCTATGTCAGAAAAACAATCTAATAAAAAAGTGGGAAAAAGACCTAAATAGATATTTCTCCAAAGAAGACATACAGATGGCTAACAAACACATGGAAAGATGGTCAACATTGCTCATTATTAGAGAAATGCAAATCAAACTACAAATATCACCTCAGTCTGGTCTGAATGGCCATGATCAAAAAGTCTACAAACAATAAATGCTGCATAGAGTGTGGAGAAAAGGGAACATTCTTGTGCTATTGGTGGAATGTAAATTGATACAGCCATTATGGAAGACAGTATGGAGATTCCTTAAAAACTAGGAATAAAACCACCATAAATAAATAAAACCAGCAATCCCACTCCTAGGTATACACCCTGAAGAAACCAAAATTGAAAGACACATGCATCCTATTGTTCACTGAGGTACTATTTACAATAGCTAGAACATGGAAGCAACCTAGATGTCCATTGACAGATGAATGGATAAAGAAGTTGTGGTACATATACACAATGGAATATTACTCAGCCATAAAAGGAACATATTTGAGTTAGTTCTAATAAGGTGGATGAAGTGAGAACCTATTATACAGACTGAAGTAAGTCAGAAAGAGAAAGAGAAATATTGTATTTTAACACATATATACAGAAAGTAGAAAAATGGTTCTGAAGAATTTACTTACAGAACAGCAATGGAGAAACAGATATAGAGAATAGACTTATGTACATGGGGAGAGGGGAAGAGAGGTTGAGAAGTATGGAAAGTAACCCAGAAACTTACATTACCATATTAAAATAGATAGCCAACAGGAATTTGCTGTATGGCTCAGAAAACTCAAACAGGAGCTCTGTATCAACCTAGAGGGGTGGGATATGGAGGGAGATAGGGGGAGATTCAAAAAGGAGGAGATGTATGTACACATATCAGAAAAGGCGATGGCACCCCACTCCAGTACTCTTGCATGGAAAATCCCATGGATGGAGGAGCCTGGTAGGCTGCAGTCCATGGGGTCGCTAGGAGTCAGACACGACTGAGTGACTTCACTTTCACTTTTCACTTTCATGCATTGGAGAAGGAAGCGGCAACCCATTCTAATATTCTTGCCTGGAGAATTCCAGAGATGGGGGAGCCTGGTGGGCTGCCACCTATGGGGTTGCACAGAGTCAGATACCACTGATGCGACTTAGCAGCAGCAGCAGCAGCATATGTACACCTATGGCTGATTCATGTTGAGGTTTGACAGAAAACAACAGAATTCTGTAAAGCAACTCTCCTTCAGTAAAAAAGTAAATAAAGAAAAAAAAATACTCAATATTTAAAAAACTAAGAAAAATGGCATGTGGTCCCATCACTTCATGGCAAATACATGGGGAAACAATGGAAATCGTGACATACTTTATTTGCTTGGGCAGCAAAATCACTGCAGATGATGAGTGCAGCCATGAAATTAAGAAACACTTGCTCCTTGGAAGAAAAGCTGTGCCCAACTAGACTGTGCATTAAAAAGCAAAGACATTACTTTGTCGACAAAAGTCAATATTGTCAAAGGTATCGTTTTTCCAGTAGTTATGTATGGATGTGAGATTTGGACTATAAAGAAGGCTGAGCACTGAAGAATTGATCCTTTTGAACTGTGGTGTTGGAGAAGACTCTTGAGAGTTCCTTGGACAGAAAGGATATCAAACCAGTCAATCTTAAAGGAAATCAATCCTGAATACTCATTGGAGGGACTGATGCTGAAACCAAAGCTCCAATACTTTGGCCACCTGATGTGAAGAGCCAAATTATTGGAAAGGACCCTGATGCTGGGAAAGATTGAGTGCAGGAGGGGAAAGGGATGACAGAGGATGGGATGGTTGGATGGCACCCCTGACTCAATGGACAGGAGTTTGAGCAAGCTCTTAGAAATGGTAAAGGACAGAGAAACCTGGCATGCTGAAGTCCATAGGGTTGCAAAATAGTGGGACATGGCTGAGCAACTGAAAAACAAAAAATCAAGAAAAAGGAGAAGGCCCAAATCAAAGTCGGAAATAACTGAGGAAAGGTTACAAGCAATACCACAGAAATGTAAGGATCATAAGAGATTCCTATGAACAATTATAAGCCAATAAAATGGACAGCTTAGAATAAATGAACATGTTCTAAAAATGTAGAATCTCGCAAGACTGAATCAGGAAATATGAACACAGAGAAAAACAGTAATGAAATTTAATCCATAATTTAAAATACTATCAACAACAATAAAAAAAAAAAAATCCAGGACTAGATGACTTTATATGTGAATTCTACCAAACCTATGTACAAGAGCTAAAACCTATCCTTTTAAAATTGTTCTAAATACCTGCATAGGAAGGAATTTCCAAACTCATTCTATGAGGCCAGTCTCACATGGTTACCAAAACCAAACAAATGTATCACACAGGAAAAAACAAAATTATAGGCCCAAATCACTGGTGAACATAGACACAGAAATCCTCATCATATAAGTAAACAGAACCCAACAACACATTAAGAGGATCATATACCATGATCAAGTAGGATTTACCCCAGTGATGCAAGTATTCTTCAACACATGAAATCAATTAATGTGAGACACCATGTTAACAGATTGAAGAATAAAAACAATATGATCATCTCAACAGATGCAAAAAACCTTTTGATAAAATCCAACATCCATTTATAATAAAAACCCTCCAGCAAGTTGGCATCGAGGGAACTTGGAATGGCCTGTGTGCTCAGTCATGTCAAACCCTTTGTGTCCCCGTGGATTATAGCCTGCCAGGCTCCTCTGACCATGGAATCTTCCAGGCAAGAATACTTGAGTGGGTTTCATCAAGGTAATTTCCTACTTCAAGAGATCTTCTCGACCCAGGGATTGAACACACATCTGTTACATTTCCTGCAATGAGAGGTGGATTCTTTACCACTGTGCCACCTGTGAAGACCCCAGAGGGAACCTACTTCAATATAATAAAGGCCATATATAACATGTCTACATATGACATTATATTCAATGGAGAAAAGTTGAAAGCACTTCCTCCTAGATCAGGAACAAGACAGATATCATGCCCATTCTCACCACAATTATTCAACATACGATTAGCAATCCTAGTGACAACAGTAAGACAAAAAAGAAAAGAAAAGAAAAGAAAAGGGAGTAAAAAGAATCCACACTGAAGGTGGGAGGGGGTCCCAAGATGGTGGCACAACAGAACAGGAAGACCACTTTTTCCCAAAAAATTCATCAAAAGATCATTTGAATGCTGAGCAACTTCCACAAAACAACTTCTGAATGCTGGAGAAGAACACCAGGCACCCAGAAAGGCAGCCCAATCTCTTTGAAAGGAGGTATGGCAAAACACAAAATATGAAAAGAGAGACAAACGATTTAGGGACAAGAGACCCATCCTGGGGAGTGGGTCGTGAAGGAGGAGAAGTTTCCACACAGTAGGAAACTCTCCAGGTATCTCTGTGGGGAGTTTTGGAATCTCAGAGGGCAACATGACTGGGGGTAGGGGGGAACAGAATATGTGCCCAACCACAAATGCCAGCAGAGAAGCAGCCCAGAGGCTCACATCCACCACCAGCATTTGGGGGATTGGCAGGGAGATGTGGGTTGCATCATCAGTCCTTAGGGGAAGGACTGGGTTTGAATGTCCTGAGGATGATCTGAGGGACCTAATGTGACATAGCAACCCGAACTGTGAGATTGACAGAGAGACCAAAAAAAGAAAGGACCGTTCCTGGGAAAGTTTCCAAAGCTGCATGGTGACCCCAGCACACTCAGAGAACAAAGGATTGTACCTTAGCGAATTCCAAAGGAGAGCAAGCTGGCTGCCATTTATGGCCCTCCTTCCCTGAAGGCACAGAGGCAGGTGTGCCACAACCAGAGATGAAAGGCAAGGGGCTGCTGCAATCTCAGACCCAGAGACTGAATCTCCCACCAAACTGTGAGCAGGCTGCCAGTTGCTAACCATGTCTTCAGAAAATCCTAGACTGTTCACATCCAGAAGGAGTGTCACGACCTGAGATAAGCTCCCAGAGGAAATACACAGCACTTGTGGGACTGTGTGCTCCTGGTGTACCCAGTAAACCGAGCTGCTGAGATTAGGGAGGTGGGTAAGATGCATGGCCCACCTGGGACAGTGAGCTCACCAAGCACCCAGTCACCTGAGCAGCTTGGACCTGGAAAGGGCACAAAACTCAGACCCCTTCTGGGTCTGTGCCCTTGGGGACCACCCAAGAGCCTGAGCAGCTTGGACCTGGGAAGTGCACAAAACACAGGGCTCACTTGGGACAGTTCCCTTGCAGAGCATCCTGGAGCCTGAGCAGTGTGAACCCAGGAAATACATGCCACCTCAGGCTGTGGCAAACCAAGTGTAGTCCACCACTGCAAGTACTCCCCACACATGCCAGTGGCATTTGTTTGCAGCGTTCCTCCCTCTCCACAGCACAACTGAACAACTGAGCCTAAGTAAGTGGCCACGGCGGCCCCATTGCACCAGGGTGGGGAAAAAAACACAGAAGAGACTTACAAAGAGAGGAAACCAAAATAAACAAAGAAGGGTACACCATCCTGGAGGTGACAAGTGCAACATATTAAAACCCTGCAGTTAATGCTGAGACTGCATTTAAGGGGGCAATTCAAGACCTTGAGAACAAGTACAAGCAGGAAGAAGGGACTATCTAAAACTGAATTGACACCAAACTGCCCACAACCGCTCTAAAGAAATTCCTAGGTATATTTGGACTATTATCACTTAAGTTCTTAAAAATTTTAGTTCTTTATTACTCCTTTAACTTTCATTCTTTTTTTTTTAATTTTTTAACTTTACAATATTGTATTGGTTTTGCCATATATCAACATGAATCCACCACAGGTATACACGTGTTCCCCATCCTGAACCCTCCTCCCTCCCCATACCATCCCTCTGAGTCATCCCAGTGCACGAACCACATAGCCTATTATCGCCTTTCTAAAAAAAAAAAAAAAAAAAAAAGCCCTATTTTTTAGACAAATTTGACAAATTCGATATGAATATTTTTTAATATTAATGATCGATTTTGTTTTGAATTTTTTATATTTTATTTTTTAGAGTCTAACATCTATTCTAGGTTTTAATTCTTTAATTTTGATATTTATTATAAATTTTGTACCTTTAATAATCTAATCTTCAATATCCATTTTCACTTAGTGATTTGATTACTGGGTTTATTGCTGTCTCCCCTTTTCACTCTTCATTTTCTCCTCCTGGTCACCTCTATCTCCCTCCACCCTCTTCTCTTCTCTATATAACTATAAATCTCTCTCAGTATTCCTGGCAGTGGAAAGTTGGTTCACCATTGACCTAGGGGGTTTATCTTCTGTGCTGTATGGATGGAGAAGTATTGAGGCTACTGTAAAAGGAGGACCAAAACCCAGAGGCATGAGGCTCAACTCCAGAACTTAAGAACTTTGGAGAACTTCTGATGCCAGGGAACATAAACAGACAAGAGCTTATCCAAAAGTCTTTACAACTACACTGAAATCAAGCTCCAAGCATGAGCCAACAAGTCCTAGTCAAGACACAGCATGGTAATTCTCTAGCAAAACAGGAACACAACCCTGAACATTAAAAGACAGGCTGCCCAGAGCCATACAAAACACATAGACACACCAGTACTCACTAATGAACATTTCATTGCACTCCAGAAAGAAGAGATCCACTCCACCCTACCAGAATATAGACACAAGATCCCCCAATGAGGAAACCTTTACAAATCACTGGTCCAACTCTACCCATAGGAAGCAGACTCCGCAATTCAGAGGAATCAAGACCTTAGAGCCTGGAGGAAGGGCACACCAAACGCAGTAATACAAGATGAAAAGGCAGAGAGATATTCAGTAAGTGAACGAACATGATAAAACCCCACAAAACCAAACAAAAGAGTAGGAGAAAAGAAGTCTACCTGAAAAAGAATTCAGAATAATGATAGCAAAGATGATGCAAAATTTTGAAAACAAAATGGAGTTACAGATAAATAGACTAGAGATAAGGATTGAGAAGATGCAAGAAATGTTTAAAAAAGATTTAGAAGAAATAAAGAAGAGTCAATCAAAAATGAACAATGTAATAACTGAGATTAAAAGCACTCTGGAGGGAAACAACAGTAGAATAACTGAGGCAGAAGAGAGGCTAAGTGAGGTGAAAGATAGAATGGTGGAAATAAATGAAACACAGAGTATAAAAATAAAAAAGAATTAAAAGAAATGAGCACAACCTCAGAGACCTCTGGGACAACATTAAGTGCCCCAACATTCAAATCATGGTGGTAGTGGTTTAGTCACTAAGTCATGTCCGACTCTTGTGACCACATGAACTGTAGTCCACCAGGCTCCTCTGTCCATGGGATTTTCCAGGCAAGAATACTGGAGTGGATGGCCATTTCCTTCTCCAGGGGATCTTCCCGATCCAGGAAACAAACCCAGGTCTCCCACATTGCAGGCATAATCTTTACCGAATGGAGCTCTGAGGGAAGCCCAGTTCAAATCATAGATGTCCCAAAAGTAGAACACAAAAAGAAAGGGCATGAGAAAACTCTTGAGGAGATAATAGTTGAAAATTCCCTAAAATGGGGAAGGAAATAGCCACCCAAGTCCAAGAAACGCAGAGAGTCCCAAACAGGATAAACCTAAGGCAAAACACCCCAAGACACATATTAATCAAACTAACGAAAATTAAACACAAAGAGCAAATATTAAAAGCAGCAAGGGAAAGCAACCAATAAGACACAAGGGGATCCCCATAAGGAAACCAGTTGATCTTACAACAAAAACCCTTCAGGCCAGAAGGGAATGGCAGTGCATACTTAAAGTAATGAATGAGAAAAACTTAGAACAAAGATTGTTCTACCCAGCAAGGATGACATTCAGATATGAAGGAGAAATCAAAAGCTTTACAGACAAGAAAATCTGAGCGAATACAGCATCACCACACCAGCTCTTCAACAGCTGCTAAAGGATCTTCACTAGACAGGAAAAACAGAAAAGGTTTATGAAAACAGACACAAAACAACAAAGTAAATGTTAGTGGGATCATACTTATCAATAATTACCTTAAGTACAAATGGGTTAAGTATCCCAACCAAAAGACAAAACTGGCCAAACGGATATAAAAACAAGACCCCTATATATGCTGTCTACAAGAGTCTCACCTCAAACCTAGGGCCATATAGAGACTGAAAGTGAGGGATGTATAGACATATTTCATGCAAATGGAGACCAAAATAAAGCAGGAGTAGCAATAATCATATCTGATAAAATACACCTTGAAATAAAGACCGTTGTAAGAGACAAAGAAGGACAGTACATAATAACTAAAGAATCAATCCAAGAAGATATAACAATTATAAAAATATATGCACCCAACATAGGAGCAACTCAAAATGTAAGGCAAATGCTAACAAGTATGAAAGAGGAAATTCAACAGTAACACAGTAGTTGGGGATTTTAATAGACCACTCACACCTATGGATACATCAACCAAACAGAAAATTAGCAAGGAAACACAAGCTTTAAGTGATACAATGGAACAGGTAGACCAAATTGATATCTACAGAACATATCACGCCAAAACAATGAATTTGATCTTTTTCTCAAGTGCATATGGAGCATTCTCTAGGACAGATTACATCCTGAGCCATAAACCTAGGCTTGGTAAATTTAAAAAAAAACTGAAGTCATTGCAAGCAATTTTTTTTTTTTTTTAATCACAAAGTGGCAAGACTACATGTCAACTACAGGAAGAAAACTATCAATGTATGGAGGCTAAACAAAACGCTTCTGAGTAACCAATAGATCAGAGAAGAAATCAAAAAGGAAATGAAAATATGCATAGAAACAAATGAAAATGAAAACATGACAACCCAAAACCTATGGGACTCAGTTAAAGCAGTGCTAAGAGGGAGGTTCAATATAATACAAATCTTGTGTAATACCAGAGAAATATCAAATAAACAACCTAACTTGACACTTGAAGTAACTAGAAAAAGAAAAAAATAAAGAATTCCAAAGTTAGTAGAAGTTTGAAAGAAGTCATAAAAATCAGAGCAGAAATAAATGAAAAATGAAGGAGACTACAACAAAGATCAACAAAACTAAAAGCTGATTCTTTGAGAAGATTAAAAAAAAGAGACAAACCATTATTGAAACTCATCAATAAAAAAAGGGAGAAGAATCAAATCAACAAAATTAGAAATGAAAATGGAGAAATTACAACAAACAACAGAGAAATACAAAGGATCATAAGAGACTACTATCAGCAACTATGTGCCAAAAAAAAAGGACAACTTGGAAGAAATAGACAAATTCTTAGAAAAGCATAAACCTCCAAGTCTGAACCAGGAAGAAATAGAAAATCCAAAGAGACAAGTCACAATCATGGAAATCCAAACTGCACTCAAAAACCTTCCAAGAGAAACAACAACAACAACAACAACAACAACAACAACAACAACAAAACAAACCAGGACCAGATGGCTTCACAAGTGAATCCTACCAAAAACTTTAGAGAAGATCTAACACCTAGCCTTCTCAAACTCTTCCAGTAAATTTCAGAGGAAGGTAAACTCACAAACTCACTCTTTGAGGCCACCATCACCCTGATAACCAAACCAGACAAAGATGCCACAAAAAGACAAAACTACAGGCCAATACCAATTATGAACATAGATGCAAAAATCCTCAACAAAATTCTAGAAAACACAATCCAACAACATATTAAAAAGATCATACATCATGACCAGGTGGACTTTATCCCAGGGATGCAAGGAGTCTTCAATATTCACAAATCAATCAATGTGATACATCATATTAACAAATTGAAAGATAAAAACCATATGATTATCCCAATAGAGGTAGAGAAAGACTCTGACAAAGTTCAACATCCATTTATGATAAAACAAACAAACAAACAAACAAAAAACAAAACACATAACTCTCCATAAAGCAGGCATAGAAGGAACAACCTCAACATAATAAAAGCTATATACAACAAAGGAAACAGCCAACATTATCCTGAATGGTAAAAAATTGAAAGCATGTCCTGTAAAAGCAGGAAGAAGACAAGGGTGTCCACTCTAAGCACTACTAATCAACATAGTATTCGAAGTCCTAGTCACAACAATCATGGAAGAAAAAAATAATAAAAGAATCCAGATTGGAAAAGAAAAACTCACTGTTTGCAGATGACATGATCCTCTATATAAAATACCCTAAAGAAACCACCAGAAAATTATGAGAGCTAATCAAAGAATATAGTAAATTTGCAGGATATAAAAGTAATACACAGAAATCCCTCACATTCCTATACACTAAAAATGAAAAAAACAGAAAGAGAAATAAAGCAAACAATGTTATTTTCCATTGCTACAAAAAAAAATAAAATAAAATATTTAGGAACAAATTTACCTAAAGAAAGAAAAAAAAAAAAGACCCATATATAGAAAACTATAAAACATGATAAAAGAATCAAAGATGACACAAATAGATGGAGAAAAATACATCATGTTCATGGATTGGGAGAATCAATACAGTGAAAATGAGTATACTACCCAAAGCAATTGATAGATTCAATGAAATCCCTATCAAGCTAACAATTGTCCAGAGAACTAGAACAAGAAATTTCACAATTTGTTTGGAAAGACACAAAAAAACTAAAATAGCCAAACCAGTCTTGAGAAAGAATAATGGAACTGGAGGAATCCACCTGCTTGACTTCAGACTATATGACAAGTCTACAGTCATCAAGACAGTATGGTACTGGAAGAAAGACAGAATTATAGATCAATGAAACAAAATGGAAAGCCCAGAGATAAGCCCACACACCTATTAATACCTTATTTTTGACAAAGGAGGCAAAAATATACAATGGAGAAAAGACAAACTCTTTAACAAGCAGTGCTGGAAAAACTGGTCAACCATCTGTAGAAGAATGAAACTAGAACACTTTCTAACACCATACACAAAAATTAACTCAAAATGGATTAAAGATTTAAATGTAAAACCAGAAACTATTAACCTCTTAGAGGAAAACATAGGCAGAACACTCTCTCACAGCAAGATCCTCTAATACCCACCTTCCAGAGCAATGGAAATAAAAATAAACAAATGGGACTTAATTAAACTTAAAAGCTTTTGCACAATGAAGTAAACTATAAGCAAGGTGAAGACAGCCTTCGGAATGGGAGAAAATAATAGCAAATGAAACAACAAAGAATTAATCTCCAATATATACAAGAAGCTCTTGCAGCTCAATACCAGAAAAACAAACAACCCAGTCAAAAAATGGGCCAAAGAACTAAACAGACATTTCTCCAAAGAAAACATACAGATGGCTAATAAACACATGAAAAGATGCTCATCATCACTCATTATTAGAGAAATGCAAATCAAAACCGCAATGGGGTATCATCTCACACCAGTCAGAATGGTCACCATCAAAAAGTCAACATACAATAAATGCTGGAGATGGTGTAGAGAAAAGGGAACCCTCTTACACTGTTAGTGGGAATGTAAACTTGTACAGCCACTATGGAGAACATTCCTTAAAAAACTGGAAACAGAACTGCTATATGACCTAGCAATCCCACTACTGGACATACAGACCAAGGAAACCAGAACTGAAAGAGACACATGTACCCCAGGGTTCATTGCAATACTGTTTACAATAGCCAGGACATGGAAGCAACCTAGATGTCCATCGGCAGACAAATGGATAAGGAAGTGTGGTACATGTACACAATGTAGTATTATTCAGCTATTAAAAAAAAAAGAATGCATTTGAGTCAGTTCTATTGAGGTGTATCAAATTGGAGCCTATTATACAAAGTGAAGTAAGTCAGAAAGAGAAACACCAATACAGAATATTAATGCATATGTATGGAATTTAGAAAGACAGTTATGATGATCCTATATGCAAGACAGCAAAAGAGATACAGATGAAAAGAACAAGACTTTTGGATTATGTGGGAGAAGACAAGGGTGGAATGATTTGAAAGAATAGCATGGAATCATATATATTATCATATGTAAAATAGATGACCAGTGGAAGTTCAATCCATGAAGCAGGGCACTCAAAGCCCTGCTCTGAGACAACCCTGAGTGATGGGATAGGGAGGGAGGTGGGAGGGGTTTCAGGATGGGGGGACACATGTGCATCCATGGCTGATTCATTTCAATGTATGGCAAAAACCATCACAATATTGTAAAATAATTATCCTTTAAAATGAATTAATTAAAACAAATGAGAATCCACATTGGTAAGAAAGTAGCAAAATTGTCACTGTTTACAGATGGCATGATACTACATATAGACAATTCTACAGATGTCACCATAAAACTTCTAGAACTCATCAGTGAAGATGGTAAAGTTGCAGGACACAAAACTAATATATAGAAATCTATTATACTTTTATACATTAAAGGCAAAATATCTGAAAAATTAAGAAAGCAATCCCATTTACCATCACATCAAAAAACAAACAAACAAAAAAAAAAACTAATAAACCTAAGTAAGAAGATAAAAGACCTATGCTCAGAAAACTATGACACTGATAAAAGAAATTGAAGATGACAAAACAGATGGAAAGATACAGTGTGTCCACAGATTGGAAGAATTAGTATTGTTAAAATGAAGATACTATCTAAAGTGATCTAAATACTCAGTACAGTCCCTACCAAAATACTAATGGTATTTTTCACAGAACTAAAACAAATAATTCTATAATTTCTATGGGAACAAAAGAACCCAAATAGCCAAAACAATATTGGGAAAGAAGAACAAAGCTGGAGGTACCAAAACCTCTGATTTCATACTATACTATAAAGCGACAGTAATGAAAAGAGTATGGTACCAGTACAAAAGCAGACAGATTGATTTTTGGAACCAAATTGAGAGACCAGAAAGGAACACATTAAACGGTCTATTAACCTAGCATAAAAAGGCAACAATATACAATGGGGGAAAAGAAAGCCTCTTCAATAAATGGTGCTGGTAAAACTGTACAGCTACATGCAAAAGAAGGAAACCAAACTATTTTCTCACATCATATATAAAAATAAACTCAAAATGGATTAAAGGCTTAAATGTAAGACTTGAAACCATAAAACTTCTATGAGAAAGTATAGGCAATATGCTCTTTGACATCAGCCTTAGCAGAATTTTTTGGATATGTCTCTTCAGGCAAGGGAAAGAAAAGCAAAAATAAACAAATGGGACTAAGTTAAACTAAAAAGCTTCTTGCACAGTGAAGGAAACTAAACAAAATGAAAATATGCCTACTTAATGGGAGATTATAAAGAGTATAGCCAGTAAAGTGTTAATATATAAAATATACAATAAACTGAAACACCTCAACATCAAAAAAAGAAAAGCTGATTAAAAATCAGCAGACGACCTGAATAGACAATTTCTCCCAAGAAGAAACATACACATAGACAGGCACATGGAAAGATGCTCAACATCACTAATTATCAGGGAAATCAAAACCAATATCACCTCACACCTGTTAGAATGGTTATTATCCAAAAGACCACAAATAACAAGTATTGGCAAGGATGTGCAGAAAGGGAAATCTCATGCAAATAACTTTGGGAATATAAATTGGTGCTGTCACTACTCAAAATAATTGTGAGTTTTCTTAAAAAATTAAAAATAGAACTACCATGGCTTCCCTGGTCACTCAGTAAAGAATCCGCCTGCAAGGCGGGAGACCTGGGTTCGATCCCTGAGTTGGGAAGATCCTCTGGAGGAGGGCATGGCAATCCACTGCAGTATTCTTGCCTGGAGTATTACATGAACAGAGGACCCTGGCGTGACTCCACAGAATCACAAAGAGTTGGATACGACTAAGAGACTAAGCACAGCACAGCACAGCACAGCACATATAATCCAGCAATTGCATTCTTGGATGCTTAGCCAAAAAAAATGAAGGCATTAATTTTAAAAGATATACACCCCCCATACTCAGTGAAGCATTATTTATAATTGTCAGGAGATGGAAACAACCTAAGTGTCCATCAATAGATGAATGGATAAAAATGATGTGACATATATACACACTGGAATAGTACTCAGCCATAAGAAAAAATGCAATCTTGCCATGTGTAACAACATGAATGAACCTAGAAGGTATTGTGCTAAATGAAATAAGTCAGACAGAAAAACTCAAATGCTATATGATTTCATTAAAAATATCCAATCTAAAAAACAAACAAACAAACATAATGAAAGAAATAGTCACAGATAAAGAGAACAAAGAGGCAGAGAGGAGGGAAAGCTGGGGGAGGAGAGAAATAGGTGTGGGAGATTAAGAGGTAGGAAAATTCAGTTACAAAATAAAAGAATTAAGGGTTTGAAAAGTACATTGTGGGGAATATAGTCAATTATTATGTAGTATCTTCGTATAGTGACAGAGAGTATCTAGACTTATCATCATGGTGATCATTTTGAAACGTATAGAAATACTGAATTACTGTGCTGCATACTAGGAACTAATATAGTGTCATAGGTCAATTATACTTCAAAACTAAACAAACTAACACAGAAAATGAGATCCGATCTGTGTTTACCAGAGGCAGAGGTTGGAAGGAGGAAGAAATGGATCAGATCAGATCAGATCAGTCGCTCAGTCGTGTCTGACTCTGCAACCCCAAGATTCGCAGCACGCCAGGCCTCCCTGTCCATCACCAACTCCCGGAGTTCACACAAACTCACGTCCATCGAGTCAGTGATGCTATCCAGCCATCTCATCCTTTGTCGTCCCCTTCTCCTCCTGCCCCCAATCCCTCCCAGAATCAGAGTCTTTTCCAATGAGTCAACTCTTTGCAGAAGGTGGCCAAAGTACTGGAGTTTCAGCTTTAGCATCATTCCTTCCAAAGAAATCCCAGGGCTAATCTCCTTCAGAATGGACTGGTTGGATCTCCTTGCAGTCCAAGGGACTCTCAAGACTCTTCTCCAACACCACAGATCAAAAGCATCAATTCTTCGGTGCTCAGCCTTCTTCACAGTCCAACTCTCACATTCATACATGACCACAGGAAAAACCATAGCCTTGACTAGACGAACCTTTGTTGGCAAAGTAAAGTCTCTGCTTTTGAATATGCTATCTAGGTTGGTCATAACTTTCTTTCCAAGGAGTAAGCGTCTTTTAATTTCATGGCTGCAGTCACCATATGCAGTGATTTTGGAGCCCAGAAAAATAAAGTCTGACACTGTTTCCACTGTTTCCCCATCTACTTCCCATGAAGTGATGGGATCGGATGCCATGATCTTCGTTTTCTGAATGTTGAGCTTTAAGCCAACTTTTTCACTCTCCTCTTTCACTTTCATCAAGAGGTTTTTGAGTTCCTCTTCACTTTCTGCCATAAAGGTGGTGTCATCTGCATATCTGAGGTTATTGATATTTCTCCCAGCAATCTTGATTCCAGCTTGTGTTTTTTCCAGTCCAGCATTTCTCATGATGTACTCTGCATATAAGTTAAATAATCAGAGTGACAATATACAGCCTTGAGGTACTCCTTTTCCTATTTGGAACCAGTCTGTTGTTCCACGTCCAGTTCTAACTGTTGCTTCCTGACCTGTGTACAAATTTCTCAAGAGGCAGATCAGGTGGTCTGGTATTCCCATCTCTTTCAGAATTTCCCACAGTCTATTGTGATCCACACAGTCAAAGGCTTTGGCCTAGTCAATAAAGCAGAAATAGATGTTTTTCTGGAGCTGTCTTTTTCCATGATGCAGTGGATGTTGGCAATTTGATCTCTGGTTCCTCTGCCTTTTTGTAAAACCAGCTTCAACATCAGGAAGTTCACGGTTCACATATTGCTGAAGCCTAAAGGTAATCAAAAAGTCGGAGAAGGCAAAGGCACCCCACTCCAGTACTCTTGCCTGGAAAAATCCCATGGACGGAGGAGCCTGGAAGGCTGCAGTCCATGGGGTCGCTGAGGGTCAGACACGACTGAGCGACTTCACTTTCACTTTTCATTTGCATGCATTGGAGATGGAAATGGCAACCCACTTCAGTGGTCTTCCTGGAGAATCTCAGGGACGGGGGAGCCTGTTGGGCTGCCGTCTATGGGGTTGGACAGAGTCAGGCACGACTGAAGTGACTTGCCAGGAGCAGCAGTTAAAATGTAGAAACTTCCAGTTGTAAGATAAATGAGTACTAGGAACATAATGTAATACAGCTAAGAAATATGAATAACACAGCTATATATTATATGTGAAATTTGTTAAGACATTAAATTTCAAGAGTTCTCTTCTCAGAGAAATCTTTTTTTTTTTTTCCTGTTTCATTAATTTTGATTCCATATGAGATTACGGATATTCACTAAACTTATTGTAGTGATCAGTTCAATTAAGTTGTTCAATCCTGTCTGACTCTTTGAGACCCCATGGACTTCAGCATGCCAGGCTTCCTTGTCCATCACCAACACCAATTTGAGCTTGCTCAAATTCCTGTCCATCGAGTCAATGAGCCACTATTTCATTCTCTGTGGCCCCCTTCTCCTCCTATCTTCAATCTTTCACAGCATCAGGGTCTTTTCTAATGAGTCAGTTCTTTGCATCAGGTAGGCAAAGTACTGGAGTTTCAGCTTCAGCATCAGTCCTTCCAATAAATATTCAGGACTGATTTCCTTTAGGATGGACTGGTTGGATCTCCTTGATGTCCAAGGGACTCTCAAGAGTCTTCTCCAACACCACAGTTCAAAGGCAACAATTCTTCAGTGCTCAGCTTTCTTTACAGTTTAACTCTCACATCCATACATGACTACTGGAAAAACCACAGATTTGACTAGATGGACATTTTTGGCAAAGTAATGTCTCTGTTTTTTTAATATGCTCTCCAGGTTTGTCTTAGCTTTTCTTCCAATGAGCAAGCGTCCTTTAATTTCATGGCTGCAGTCACCATTTGCAGTAATTTTGGAGCCCCACCCCCCACCTCAAAAAAAGTCTGTCACTGTTTCCATTGTTTCCCCATCTATTTGCCATGACGTGATGGAATTGGTTGCCATGATCTTAGTTTTCTGAATGTTGAGTTTTAAGCCAACTTCTTCACTCTCACATTTCACTTTCATCAAGAGGCTCTTTAGTTCTTTGCTTTCTGCCATAGGTGTGGTATCATCTGCATATCTGAGGTTATTGATATTTCTCCTGGCAATCTTGATTCCAGCTTGGGCTTCATCCAGGCTGGCATTTCATTTGATGTGCTCTGCATGTAAGCTAAATAAGCAGAGTGACAATATACAGCCTTAACGTACTCCTTTCCCAATTTGGAATCAGTCTGTTTTTCCATGTCCAGTTCTGTTGCTTCTTGACCTGCATACAGATTTCTCAGGATGCAGGCAAGGTGATCTGGTATTCCCATCTCTTTAAGAATTTTCAAATTTGTTGTGATCCACCAGTCAAAGGCTTTGGCATAGTCAATAAAGCAGAAGTAGATGTTTTTCTGGAACTCTTCCTTTTTCGATGATCCAATGGATATTGGCAATTTGATCTCTGGCTCCTCTGAATTTTCTAAATCCGTCTTGAACATCTAGAAGTTCACGGTTCATGTATTGTTGAAGCCTGGGTTGGAGAATTTTGAGCGTTACTTTGCTAGTGTTTGAAATGTGTGCAATTGTGCAGTAGTTTGAACATTCTTTAGCATTGCCTTTCTTTGGGGTTGGAATGAAAACTGACCTTTTCCTGTCCTGTAGCCACTGCTGAGTTTTCCAAATTTGCTGACATATTGAGTGCAGCACTTTCACAACATCATCTTTTAGGATTTGAAAGATCTCAACTGGAATTCCATCACCACCACTAGCTTTGTTCATAGTGATGCTTCATAAGGCCCACTTGACTTCACATTCCAGGATGTCTGGCTCTATTTGAGTGATCACACCATCGTGGTTATCTGGAGTAATGAAGATCTTTTTTGTATATTGTAGTAATAACTTCATGATTATGTAAGTTAAACATTATGCTGTATACCTTAAATGTATAGTGTTGTATGTGAATTATTTTTCAGTAGTACTGGATAAATAAAGAAAGATATCTTTCTGTGCCAAAAAAAAAAAAAAATACAGTTCCTAAGTACCCACTGGACCTTAAGGCCATTGTTCTTACCTTAGTACCAGTAAAAATAAAATAAAATACAGATATTATTTATGGTCTCGTGGAACTTAAAAACTATAATTACAAGATTGTGAATTTCATACTAGCAGACAATTTAAGCCATGGAATCTAGCCAACCCTTAATCAAAATCTGGCGTCCTTTCTGCTGCAGAGAAATAGGTAAATTAGGAGTGTGCTTATAAAGGGAAATAAAGGGACACAGATCCTGCTTTCAGTTCAGTTCAGTCGCTCAGTAGTGTCCAACTCTTTGCAACCACATGAATCGCAGCACGCCAGGCCTCCCTGTCCATCACAAACTCCCGGAGTTCACTCAGACTCATGTCCATCGAGTCAGTGATGCCATCCAGCCATCTCATCCTCTGTCATCCCCTTCTCCTCCTGCCCCCAATCCCTCCCAGCATCAGAGTCTTTTCCAATGAGTCAACTCTTCGCATGAGGTGGCCAAAGTGCTGGAGTTTCAGCTTAGGGTGTGCTAACAATGGACTGTAAAATTTTATATGCAAAAATCCCTTTCTGCTTTGTACCAAATTTAATCTTACTCTCAATGATAATACAATAATTATTATTGACTAAGTATTTTTTATGGACCTGGCACTATACATGCTTACATTATTTACCACAAAAACTTATGAGCTGCTATTATTTTCATTCCAGATTAACAAATGAAGAAACTAATATTCAATGGATTAGAAACTGTTTCCTAAACAGACACTTGCCCAAGGTCTATCAAAGTAAAAGGCACAAGTTAAACACTAAGCATAATGAATAACAAAATAATGCTTTACCACACTTGTTATGTCATGCTAATTAGGCTGTCTATCTACTTAATGACATCCCCATGAGTACATAAATGGCTCATAATTCTTTTCTATCCTTCTTAATTTCAAAGTAAGAGCAAGAAAACCTGTTGATTATTTTAAGGGTTCATACACAGGGTAGATTTTTCTAGATGATGTCTTCAGTCCTTCCCCATTCTGAAGTTCTATGATAGTGAAACAGAGAAACATGCCACAAACAATAAAAGCCTCCTGGAAATTTAAGACTTGGTAAGAAAAAGTTATAGTGAAGAATCAATGATTCACATGAATTCCATAGCCTATATCAAAAGAAAAAAGATTATTTTCATTTAAAAATGTCCATACAAATAAAATATGAAGTTAAACAGTACAAAGTGTTTCTAAAAAAGTATCAGTCAGTGTCTTGTGACCAAATGTGCCTACAGAAAATGAGTGCTGAAGGGAAAATAGGGTAACAGGTACTTTAGGTTGTTCTGGCAGCTTTAGGCGGGCCTAAAAGCAAAAGCCTTCCTTGAAACAAATCACATTGTTACAACACAATCAAATATCAAAGCTAAACATTTGTTTCAAGTACTAGTCTAATACAGGTGGGTTTTATGGTCCATAAAATTTCAGATTAAGTTTGTACTAAGAATTAAAAGTACACAGACCAATTTATTACAGTTTACACTTCCCTGCCTTAATCACTATCATTATTAACTCAGTACAGTGAGTTACTATTACAGATTTCATTCCTTTTTAGGAGAACTCTGTAATAACAGAAGTAAAGGAATTTGGTATATGAAGAGATATACAATGAAAGGATATAAAATGCTGGTGATTTTATAGTCAACAAAGATTGTTCTCCAAATCACCACCTTTCTATGAAACAAATTCTGGCAGTGAGAAAACCTAATTACACAAACCACAGCTTTCTCCTAAAGCCACACTTTCTGCAAATGCTACAGGGCTTCTAATTCCAGCCAGACAGATTTTCCAGGTAGCCATACAAGGATAAGCAAAAATACACAAATCCTCCAACAGGCTAATGTAAGGTAATAGGGCAGGCATATGATAACCAAATATGGTACTTAAATTCTCCAGCTCAAAACAGATATTTAAAAAAAAAAAAAAAAAAAAAAAAAAAAAAACACCTACAACCACCAACTCTAAACCATCAGTTCTTGAATCACAAAAAAAGTAATAAGCAATTAATCTATTTTTATTAGCATTGACTGGATGACAAACATGAACCAGTCAACCATGTATTACACCATTTCTGCCTTTTTCTTTTTTCCTTTTCTACTGCAGGAAAGGGTTACTGTGAAATGTACAGCTGAATTAAACAACAAGGTATTGCACCTAAATAAATAAATTAGTCCAACTGCCTATAGAAAAATACCCAAGAGAATGCTGTCTGCCCTATTGCAAGGAAGACACTGTCCTACACTATGACTAAGAAAACTACCCATATATAAGACATCATTTGACAGTACGAGTCCTGAGGGAACCCTTATCCTTATTTAAATCAAAGAATAGAACATAAAGAGAAGACAATTTCCCTTACTTCTCACTATCAAAACCCCATGATGGGCAATAATAATCATAGAGTTCTGACTAGCATTATTAATATACCTTCGTAATTTTGAAAGCTGTTAATTCAGTCAAGGTCAAATAAAACCAAAAAGCATTTTGAGAGTGTATGTCAACAGATGTAAGCATGCATGTTCTTTGATTCAGAAGCTTCACTTCTGGATTGCTATTTTAAGTAAAAAATCCGGGGGGGGGGGGCGGTCCTAAGATGGCGGAGGAATAGGACGAGGAAACCACTTTCTCCCCCACAAATTCATCAAAAGAACATTTGAAAGCTGAGAAAATTCTAGAAAACAACTTCTGAATGCTGGCAGAGGACATCAGGCACCCAAAAAAGCAGCCCATTGTCTTCAAAAGGAGGTAGGAAAAAATATAAAAGATAAAAAGAGAGCCAAAGAGGTAGGAACAGAGCTCCGTCCCAGGAAGGGGGTCTTAAAAAAAGAGAGAAGTTTCCAGACACCAGGAAACACTCTCACTGCCGAGTCTGTGGCGAGCCTTGGAACCACAGAAGGCAACATAACCTGGATGAAAAATAAATAAATAATTAAAACCCACAGATTATGTGTCCAACAGTAACTCCCCCAGCAGAGAAGCAGCGCAGACACCTGCATTTGCCACTAGCAAGTGGGGGCTGGGCAGGGATGGGTGGGCTGCATTGCTTAGAATAAGGACCCAGCCTGAATGCAATCTGAGGGAACTAACTTAGGATAGCAAACCAGATTGTGGGATAACTACTATGCAAAAAGCCATAACCTAAGACACTGCCAGGCCCGCTGACAGAACAAAGAACTGACTAGAGCTACGTGAAAAGCCCTAACCTAAGACACCATCAGGCCTGCTCACAGAACAAAGGACTGAGCAGAGCTCTTCTCCCTCTGGAGATAGGCAGGCGAGGGCAGCCAGAGCCAGAAGGGGGCAATCACCGCCCCAGAGAGGCATTATCTACCAAACTGCAAGCAGGCTTCATTGCTAACCAAGACTTCTTGGGATTCTGGACGGTAAACATCTTCCTGAGAAGGTGAGCCAGTTGTACACCCAGAAAACCGAGCAGCAGGGACGGGGGAGGTGATAAGTTGCAGCGACCATGCTCGCCAAACACCTGGTCACCTGAGCTGCTCAGTCCTGGGAAGGGCACAAAAAGCAGGCCAAACTGAATCTGTACCTCTGAGGACTACCCGAACACCTGAACCTGAGTGGCTTAGACCTGGGAAGTGCATACAACCCAGGGCTGGCCTCAGACAGGTGCCAGCAGAGCAATCTAGAGCCTAAGCAGTGTATACAGGGAAAGCACACACACCATGAGTGGGGTCAAAACCCAGTGTGGACAAGAAACTGTGAACACACGCCAGTGTTATTTTACAGCGTTGCTCCTTCCCCACAGCACGACTGAACAAGTGAGACTAAAAAAAGTGTCCACCACCGCCCCCTTGTGCCAGGGCAGAAATTAGACACTGAAGAGACCAGCAAACAGAAGCTAAAACAGAGGGACCCTCCTTAGCAGAGACAGGTGCAATAGACTAAAACCCTGTAGATAGTACTGACTACATAGGAAGGGGCCTATAGATCTTGAGAAATATAAGGTGGATCAAGGAACTATTTAAAAATGAACTGACCCCACACTGCCCACAAAAACACCAGAGAAAGTCCTAGATATATTTTTACTATTTTTACTATCATTCTTTATTTTTTTAATTTTTAAATTTTTTTTTACATTCTCTATTACTCCTTTAATTTTCATTTTTATAACCTACTATTACTTTGCAAAAAAAAAAAAAGGATACCCTATTTTTTAAAGCAAACTTCATATATATACATATATATATATATATATATATATATATATATATTACAACTTTTGTGACTTTGTTTTTTTTTTTCTCTTTTTCATTAATATTGTATTTTTGAAAATGCAATGTCTACTCTAGATTTTTAATCTTTGCTTTTTGGTATTTTTTATCAATTTTGTACCTTTATGAACCCAATCTTCAGTACCCATTTTTATTTGAGGGCAAGATTACTGGCTTGACTGCTCTCTCCAACTTTGGACTCTCCTTTTTCTCCACCAGGTAGCCTCTATCTCCTCCCTCCCCCTTCTCTTCTCTATCCAACTATGTGAATCTCTTTGTGTGTTCTGGATGGTGGAGAACACTTAGGGAACTGATTACTGGCTAGATCTGTCTCTCTCCTATTGATTCCCCTCTTTATCTTCCTGGCCACCTCTGTCTCCTTCCTCCCTCTTCTCTTCTCTGTATAACTCCATGAATATCTCTGATCGGTCCAGACTGTGGAATGCACATAAGGAAGTGATTACTGGCTAGCTTGCTCTCTCCTCTTTTGATTCCACCTCATCTCATCCTGGTCACCTCTATCTCCCTCCTCCCTCTTCTCTTCTCCATGAAAGTCTGTGAACCTCTCTGTGTGTCCCTCACTGTGGAGAAACTTTTCATCTTTAACCTAGATGGTTTATCAACGGTACTGTACAGATGGAGAAGTCTTGAGGCTACTGTAAAAATAAGACCAAAAACCAGAAGCAGGAGGCTTAAGTCAAAATTGTGGGGACACCAGATAAATCCTGATTCAAGGGAACATTAATCGACAGGAGCTCATCAAATGACTCCATACCTACACTGAAACCAAACACCACCCAAGAGCCAACAAGTTCCAGAGCAAGACATACAATGCAAATTCTCCAGCAACACAGGAACATAGCCCTGAGCTTCAATATACAGGCTGCCGAAAGTCACTCCAAAACCACTGACATCTCATAAATCATTACTGAACACTTCATTACATTCCAGAGAGAAGTCCAGCTCCACCCACCAGAACACCGACAAAAGCTTCCCTAACCAGGAAACTTTGATAAGCCACCCATACAACCCCATCCACAGCGAGGAAACTCCACAATAAAGAGGAACCACAAACTGCCAGAACAGAAAGGCCACCCCAAACACAGCAATATAAACAAGATGGAGAGACAGAGGAATACCCAGCAGGTAAAGGAACAGGATAAAGGCCCACCAAACCAAACAAAAGAGGAAGATATAGGGAATCTACCTGATAAAGAATTCCAAATAATGATAGTGAAAATGATCCAAAATCTTGAAAACAAAATGGAATCACAGATAAATAGCTTGGAGACAAGGATTGAGAAGATGCAATAAAGGTTTAACAAAGACCTAGAAGAAATAAAAAAGAGTCAATATATAATGAATAATGCAATAAATGATATAAAAACACCCTGGAGGGAACAAATAGTAGAATAATGGAGGCAGAAGATAGGATTAGTGAGGTAGAAGATAGAATGGTAGAAATTCATGAATCAGAGAGGAAAAAAGAAAAACGAAATAAAATGAGGTCAATCTCAGAGACCTCTGGGACAATGTTAAATGCCCCAACATTTGAATTATAGGAGTCCCAGAAGAAGAAGACAAAAAGAAAGACCATGAGAAAATACTTGAGATGATAATAGTTGAAAACTTCCCTAAAATGGGGAAGGAAATAATCACCCAAGTCCAAGAAACCCAGAGAGTCCCAAACAGGATAAACTGAAGGCGAAACACCCCAAGACACATATTAATCAAATTAACAAAGATCAAACACAAAGAACAAATATTAAAAGCAGCAAGGGAAAAACAACAAATAACACATAAGGGGATTCCCATAAGGATGACAACTGAGCTTCCAATAGAAACTCTTCAGGCCAGGAGGGAATGGCAGGACATACTTGAAGTGATGGAAAAAACAAACAAACAAACAAAAAAAAAAAACCCTACAGCCCAGATTACTGTAGCCGGCTAGGATCTCATTCAAATATGAAGGAGAAATCAAAAGCTTTACAGACAAGCAAAAGCTGAGAGAATTCAGCACCACCAAACCAGCTCTCCAACAAATGCTAAAGGAACTTCTCTAGACAGGAAACACAAAAAGGGTGTATAAACTCCAACCCAAAACAATAAAGTAAGTGGCAATGGGATCATACTTATCAACAATAACCTTAAATGTAAATGGGTTGAATGCCCCAACCAAAAGACAAAGACTGGCTGAATGGATACAAAAACAAGACCCCTATATATGTTGTCTACAATACACCCACCTCAAAACAAGGGACACATACAGACTGAAAGTGAAGGGCTGGGAAAATATATTTCACACAAATAGAGATGAAAAGAAAGCAGGAGTAGCAATACTCAGATAAAATAAACTTTAAAACAAAGACTGTGAAAGGAGACAAAGAAGGACACTACATAATGATCAAAGGATCAATCCAAGAAGAATATATAATATTTATAAATATATATGCAACCAACATAGGAGCACCGCAATATGTAAGACAAATGCTAACGTGTCTGAAAGGGGAAATTAACAATAACACAATAATAGTGGGAGACTTTAACACCCCACTCACACCTATGGATCGATCAACTAAACAGAAAATTAACAAGGAAACACAAACCTTAAATGATACAATAGACCAGTTAGACCTAATTGATATCTATAGGACAGTTCACTCCAAAACAATGAATTTCAGCTTTTTCTCAACCACACATGGAACCTTCTCCAGGATAGATAACATCCTGGGCCATAAATCTAGCCCTGGTAAATTCAAAAAAATTGAAATCATTCCAAGCATCTTTTCTGACCACAAGGCAGTAAGATTAGATCTCAATTACAGGGAAAAAAAAAAAAAAAAAACTATTAAAAATTCCAACATATGCAGGCTGAACAACACACTGCTGAATAACCAACAAATCAAAAAAGAAATTTAAAAAAATCAAAATATGCATACAAACGAAAGAAAATGAAAACACAACAATCCAAAACCTGTGGGACACTGTAAAAGCATAAGCGCGGGTGGCTGCGAAGGGCGCACTAAGCGCGGGCAGCTGCGACTGGCACTCGAAGCATGGGTGGCTGCAACTGGCACACTAAGCGCCGCTGAGAGGAGCTACCCCACGTCCGAGGTCAGGGGCAGAAGCTGGAAGGACCCCATGCCCGAAGGGTGGCAGCCAAGAGGAGCTACCCCATGTCCAAGGTCAGGGGCAGCGGCTGGGAGCAGCTACCCCACGGCCGAGGACAGGGGCGGCGGCCGGGAGGAGCTACCCCACGTGCAAGGAGCAGTAGCTGCCTGGGCGCAAAAGGGCCTAGAGGAGCTATCCCACGTTGAAGGTCAGGAAGGGCAGCAGTGAGGAGATACACCTCGTCCAAGGTAAGGAGCAGCGGCTGCACTTTGCTGGAGCAGCTGTGAAGAGATACCCCACGCCCAAGATAAGAGAAACCCAAGTAAGATGGTAGGTGTTGCAAGAGGGCATCAGGGGGCAGACACACTGAAACCATACTCACAGAAAACTAGTTAATCTAATCACACTAGGACCTCAGCCTTCTCTAAATCAAAGAAACAGCCATGCCTGTGGGCCAACCCAAGATGGGCGGGTCATGGTGGAGAGATCTGACATAATGTGGTCCACAGGAGAAAGGAATGAATGGCAAACCACTTCAGTACTCTTGCCTTGAGAACCCCATTAACAGTATGAAAAGGCAAAATGATAGGATACTGAAAGAGGAAATCCCCAGGTCAGTAGGTGCCCAATATGCTACTGGAGATCAGTGGAGAAAAAACTCCAGAAAGAATGAAGGGATGGACCCAAAGCAAAATGAATACCCAGCCGTGGATATGACTGGTGATAGAAGCAAGGTCCGATGCTGTAAAGAGCAATATTGCATAGGAACCTGGAATGTCAGGTCCATGAATCAAGGCAAATTGGAAGTGGTCAAACAAGACATGGCAAGAGTGAATGTCGACATTCTAGGAATTAGCGAACTAAAATGGACAGGAATAGGTGAATTTAACCCAGATGACAATTATATCTACTACTGCGGGCAGGAATCCCTCATAACAAATGGAGTAGCCATCATGGTCAACAAAAGAATCCAAAATGCAGTAGTTGGATGCAATCTCCAAAACGACAGAATGATCTCTGTACGTTTCCAAGGCAAATCATTCATTATCACAGGAATCCAAGTCTATGCCCCAACCAGTAACGCTGAAGAAACTGAAGTTGAACGGTTCTATGAAGACCTACAAGACCTTTTAGAACTAACACCCAAAAAAGATGTCCTTTTCATTATAGGGGACTGAAATACAAAAGTACGAAGTCAAGAAATACCTAGAGTAACAGGCAAATTTGGCCTTGGAATACAGAATGAGCAGGGCAAAGGCTGTTACAGTTTTGCCAAGAGAACTCACTGGTCATAGCAAACACCCTCTTCCAACAACAAAAGAGAAGACTCTACACATGGACATCAACAGATGGTCAACACTGAAATCAGATTGATTATATTCTTTGCAGCCAAAGATGGAGAAGCTCTATACAGTCAGCAAAAACAAGACTGGGAGCTGACTGTGACTCAGATCATGAGCTCCTTATTGCCAAATCCAGAATTAAATTGAAGAAAGTAGGGAAAACCACTAGACCATTCAGGTATGACCTAAATCAAATGTGTTATGATTATACAGTGGAAGTGAGAAACAGATTTAAGGGCCTAGATCTGATAGATAGAGTGCCTGATGAACTATGGACTAAGGTTCGTGACATTGTACAGGAGACAGGGATCAAGACCATCCCCATGAAAAGAAATGCAAAAAAGCAAAATGGCTGTCTGGGTAGGCCTTACAAATAGCTGTGAAAAGAAGAGAAGTGAAAAGCAAAGGAGAAAAGGAAAGATATAAGCATCTGAGTGCAGAGTTCCAAAGAATAGCAAGAAGAGTTTAAAAAGTCTTCCTCAGGGATCAATGTAAAGAAATAGAAGGAAACAACAGAATGGGAAAGACTAGAGATGTCTTCCAGATAATTAGAGATGCCAAGGGAATATTTCATGCAAAGATGGTCATGATAAAGGACAGAAATGGTATGGACCTACAACAGAAGCAGAAGACATTAAGAAGAGGTGGCAAGAATACACAGAATAACTGTACAAAAAAGAGCTTCATGACCCAGATAATCACAATGGTGTGGTCACTGACCTAGAGCCAGACATCCTGGAATGTGAAGTCAAGTGGACCTTAGAAAGCATCACTATGAACAAAGCTAGTGGAGGGGATGGAATTCCAGTAGAGCTATTTCAAATCCTGAAAGATGATGCTGTGAAAGTGCTGTGCTCAATATGCCAGCAAATTTGGAAAACTCCGCAGTTGCCACAGGACTGGAAAAGGTCCGTTTTTATTCCAATCATAAAGAAAGGCAATGCCAAAGAATGCTCAAACTACTGCACAAATGCACTCATCTCATATGCTAGTAAAGTAATGTTCAAAATTCTCCAAGCCAGGCTTCAGCAATACATGAACCGTGAACGTCCTGATGTTCAAGATGGTTTTAGAAAAGGCACAGGAACCAGAGATCAAATTGCCAACATCCGCTGGATCATGGAAAAAGCAAGAGAGTTCCAGAAAAACATCTATTTATGCTTTATTGACTATGCCAAAGCCTTTGACTGTATGGATCGCAGTAAACTGTGGAAAATTCCGAAAGAGATGGGAATACCAGACTACCTGACCTGCCACTTGAGAAATCTGTATGCAGGTCAGGAAGCAACAGTTAAAACTGGACATGGAACAACAGACTGGTTCCAAAGAGGAAAAGGAGTACGTCAAGGCTGTATATTGTCACCCTGCTTATTTAACTTATATGCAGAGTACATCATGAGAAACGCTGGACTGGAAGAAGCACAAGCTGGAATGAAGATTGTCAGGAGAAATATCAATAACCTCAGATATGCAGATGACACCACCCTTATGGCAGAAAGTAAAGAGGATCTAAAACGCCTCTTGCTGAAAGTGAAAGAGGAGAGTGGAAAAGTTGGCTTAAACCCGATCCTTCAGAAAACGAAGATCATGGCATCTGGCCCCATCACTTCATGGGAAATAGATGGGGAAACAGTGGAAACAGTATCAGACATTATTTTTGGGGGCTCCAAAATCACTACAGATGGTGACTGCAGCCATGAAATTAAAAGACACTTACTCCTTGGAAGGAAAGTTATGACTAATCTAGATAGCATACTCAAAAGCAGAGAGATTACTCTGCCAACAAAGGTCCTTCTAGTCAAGGCTATGATTTTTCCAGTGGTCATGTATGGATGTGAGAGTTGCACTGTGAAGAAGGCTGAGCGCCGAAGAATTGATGCTTTTGAACTGTGGTGTTGGAGAAGACTCTTGAGAGTCCCTTGGACTGCAAGGAGATCCAACCAGTCCATTCTGAAGGAGATCAGCCCTGGGATTTCTTTGGAAGGAATGATGCTAAAGCTGAAACTCCAGTACTTTGGCCACCTCATCTGAAGTGTTGACTCATTGGAAACGACTCTGATGCTTGTGGGCAGGAGAAGGGGACGACAGTGGATGAGATGGCTGGATGGCATCACCGACGCAATGGACATGAGTCTGAGTGAACTCTGGGTGTTGGTGATGGACAGGGAGGCCTGGCGTGCTGCAATTCATGGGGTCACAAAGAGTCGGACACGAATGAGCCACTGAACTGAAAGGGAAGGTTCATAGCAATACAGGTATACCTCAAGAAAGAAGAAAAATGTCAAATAAGTAACCTAACTCTACACCTAAAGCAACTAGAAAAGGACGAAATAAAGAACCCCAGGGTTAGTAGACGGAAAGAAATCTTAAAAATTAGGGCAGAAATAAATGCAAAAGAAACAAAAGTTCAGTTCAGTTCAGTCACTCAGTCATGTCCGACTCTTTGCGACCCCATGAATCACTGCACGCCAGGCCTCCTTGCCCATCACCAACTCCTGGATTTCACTCAGACTCACATCCATCGAGTCAGTGATGCCATCCAGCCATGTCATCCTCTGTCGTCCCCAAAGAGACCATAGCAAAAATCAATAAAGCCAAAAGCTGATTCTTTGTGAGAAGAAATAAAATCGACAACCATTAGCCAGACTGATCAAGAAACAAAGGGAGAAAAATCAAATCAATAAAATTAGAAATGAAAATGGAGAAATCACAACAGACAACATAGAAATACAAAAGATCATAAGAGACTACTATCAGCAATTATATGCCAATAAAATGGACAACTTGGAAGAAATGAAGGAATTCTTAAAAAAGTACAACTTTCCAAAACTGGACCAGGAAGAAATAGAAACTCTTAACAGACCCATCAGAAGCACGGAAATTGAAACTGTAATCAGAAATCTTCGACTTAAAAAAACGCTCAGGTCCAGATAGCTTCACAGGTGAATTCTACCAAAAATTTAGAGAGGAGCTAACACCAATCCTACTCAAACTCTTCCAGAAAATTGCAGAGGAAGGTAAACTTCCAAACTCATTCTATGAGGTCACCATCACCCTAATACCAAAACCTGACAAAGATTCCACAAAAAAAAAAAAAAAAAAAAAAAAGAAAACTACAGGCCAATATCATTGATGAACATACATCCAAAAATCATTAGCAAAATTCTAGCAATCAGAATCCAACAACATATTAGAAAGATCATACATCATGACCAAATGGGCTTTATGCCAGGAATGCAAGGATTGTTCAATATCCACAAATCAATCAATGTAATACACCACATTAACAAATTGAAAAATAAAAGCCATATGATTATCTCAATAGATGTAGAGAAAGCCTTTTACAAAATTCAACATCCATTTATGATAAAAACCCTCCAGAAAGCAGTCATAGAAGGAACATATCTCAACATAATAAAAGCTATATATAACAAGCCCACAGCAAACATTATCCTCAATGGTGAAAAATTGAAAGCATTTCCCCTAAAGTCAGGAACAAGACAAGGGTGCCCACTCTCACAACTACTATTCAACATAGTTTTGGAAGTTTTGGCCACAGCAATCAGAGCAGAAAAAGAAATAAAAGGAATCCAGATTAGAAAAGAAGAAATAAAACTCTCACTGTTTGCAGATGACGTGATCCTCTATATAGAAAACCCTAAAGTTTCCACCAGAAAATTACTAGGCCTAATCAATGAATATAGTAAAGTTTCAGGATATAAAATCAACACACAGAAATCCCTTGCACTCCTATACACTAATAACGAGAAAATAGAAAGAGAAATTAAAGAAACAATTCCATTCACCATTGCAATGAAAATAATAAAATACTTAGGAATATATCTACCTAAAGAAACAAAAAAACCTATATATAGGGAAAACTAAAACACTGGTGAAAGAAATCAAAAAGGACACTCATAGATGGAGAACGATACCATGTTCATGGATCAGAAAAATCAATATAGTGAAAATGAATATACTACCCAAAGAAATCTATAGATTCAATGCAATCCTTATCAAGCTACCAAGAGTATTTTTCACAGAGCTAGAACAAATAATTTCACAATTTGTATTGAAATACAAAAAAACCTCGAATAGCCAAAGCAATCTTGAGAAAGAAGAATGGAACTGGAGGAATCAGTCTGCTTGACTTCAGGCTCTACTACAAAGCCACAGTCACCAAGACAGTATGGTACTTGCACAAATACAGAAATATAGATCAATGGAACAAAATAGAAAGCCCAGAGATAAATCCACGCACCTATGGACACCCTGTCTTTGACAAAGGAGGCAAGAATATACAACGGAGAAAAGACAATCTCTTTAACAAGTGGTGCTGGGAAAACTGGTCAACCACTTGTAAAAGAATGAAACTAGAACACTTCCTAACACCATACACAAAAATAAACTCAAAATGGATTAAAGATCTAAATGTAAGACCGGAAACTATACAACAACTAGAGGAGAACATAGGCAAAACACTCTCCGACATAAATCACAGCAGGATCCTCTATGACCCACCTCCCAGAATATTGGAAATGAAAGCAAAAATAAACAAATGGGACCTAATTAAAAGTAAAAGCTTCTGCACAACAAAAGAAACTATAAACAAGGTGAAAAGACAGCCTTCAGAACGGGAGAAAATAATAGCAAATGAAGCAACTGACAAAGAATTCATCTCAAAAATACACAAGCAACTCCTGAAGCTCAATTTCTGAAAAATAAATGACCGAATAAAAAAATAGGCCTAAGAACTAAATAGACAGTTCTCCAAAGAAGACATACAGATGGCTAACAAACACATGAAAAGATCCTCAACATCACTCATTCTCAGAGAAATGCAAATCAAAACCACAATGAGATACTGTTTCATGCCAGTCAGAATGGCTGCTATCCAAAACTCTGCTGCTGCTGCTGCTGCTAAGTTGCTTCAGTCGTGGCCAACTCTGTCCGACCCCATAGACAGCAGCCCACCAGGCTCCCCCGTTCCTGGGATTCTCCAGGCAAGAACACCAGAGTGTGTTGTCATTTCCTTCTCCAATGCATGAAAGTGAAAGTGACGTCACTCAGTCGTGTCCAACTCTTAGCGACCCCATGGACTGCAGCCTACCAGGCCCCTCCATCCATGGATTTTCCAGGCAAAAGTACTGGAGTGGGGTCCCATTGCCTTCTCCTCCAAAAGTCTACAAGCAATAAATGCTGAAGAGGTGTGGAGAAAAGGGAACCCTCTTACACTGTTGGTGGGAATGCAGACTAATTCAGCCACTATGGAGAAGAGTGTGGAGATTCCTTTAAAAACTGGAAACAGAACTGTCTTATGACCCAGCAATACCACTGCTGGGCATACACACCAAGGAAACCAGAATTGAAAGAGACACGTGTACCCCAATGTTCATCACAGCACTGTTTATAATAGACAGGACATGGAAGCAACTTAGATGTCTATCAGCAGACACATGGATAAGAGATCTGTGGTACATATACACAGTGGAGTATTACTCTGCCATTAAAAAGAATACATTTGAATCAGTTCTAATGAGGTGGATGAAACTCGAGCCTATTATACAGAGTGAAGTAAGCCAGAAAGAAAAACAGCAATACAGTATACTAATGTATATATATAGAATTTAGAAAGAGGGTACCGATAACCCTGTATGCAAGACAGCAAAAGAGACACAGATGTATACAACAGTCTTGTGGACTGTGGGAGAGGGCGAGAGTGGGATGACTTTGGAGAATGGCATTGAACATGTATAATATCATATGTGAAATGAATCACCAGTCCAGGTTCAATGCATGATACAGGATGCTCGGGGCTGGTGTACTGGGCTGACTCAGATGGATGGTATGGGGAGGGAGGTGGGACGGGGAACACATGTACACCTGTGGCAGATTCATGTTGATGTATGGCAAAACCAATAAAATATTGTAAAGTAATTAGCCTCCAATTAAAATAAATAAATTTATATTAAAACAAGTAAATAAACCAAAAAGCCAGTAGAATTGTGTGCCTGATGAGATTATGCATTGTTTTGATGTGTTTTTATTGTTGTAGTAATTTATTGGTTTGTTTTTAACGGCAGAGAATTGAAAGTTACCTGCATATCCAATCATTCATACCTGATTAATCAATCAGTGGTGTAATCACTTGAAAGACTGCTATGAACACATTAAAACTGACCAGCAGCAATTATGTAGCAGCAAGGAAAAATAGTTATGATGTAAAAAGTAAAAGAAATCTAGAGAATTATGTTTTTACTATGATTCCAACTGTGAAAAAGAGAACTATATATGTATTTTAAAATCTAGACAGTGATCCAAATACAATTATTATGACCACTTAGATCAGGAGTGAGTCTGTATCTCCCTGCTCATGTGACTAATTAAACTGTGCTGGAATTATGAGATTATGGGAATTCCCCCTACTAAACTTTTCCAGTGGTGTAACACAGCTTTACATTTTTTTTTTAATATTTCAAAAAAAAAATCCGTTCATGTATACTGAACTCATAGTAGAATCAACACAACATAGTGGAAAGACCATTGTCTATGGAACTTATGGCCCCCATGATCCTCACCTCCTGGTATTTACTTCTTTACAGAATTTCTTCCTCTATAGTGTGGACAGGCAATGTTACTTGCTTCCAGTCAATAGAATATGCCAAAGGTGATGGGACATCACTCTAATGATGATGTTATAACACTGCTACACAGGGCTTTATTTTTCTAGCTGACTCAGAAGAGTTTCTCTGTCCTTTGTTGGCTACGAAGAAGCTGTCCTGAGTACAATATCTGCAAGGAAATAAATTTTACCAACTAACACAGACTTAAATTGAAGAACATATGGAAAACCACTAGGCCATTCAGGCATGATTCAAATTAAATCCTTTATAATTACACAGTGGAAGTGACAAGTGGATTCAAAGGATTAGATCTGATTAACAGAGTGCCTGAAGAACTATGGATGGAAGTTAGGAAAACTGTACAGAAAGTGGTGATCAAAACCATCCCAAAGAAAAAGAAATGCAAAAAGGCAAAGTGGCTGTCTGAGGAGGCTTTGCAAATTGCTAAGAAAAGAAGAGCACCAAAAGGCAAAGGAGAAAAGGAAAGATTTACCCATCTGACTGAAGACTTCCAGATACTAGCAAGGAGAGATCAGAAAGCCTTGATGAGTAAACAATACAAAGAAATAGAGGAAAACAATAGAATAGAAAAGACTAGAGATCTCTTCAAGAAAATTAGAGATACCAAGGGAATAATTCATGCAAACATGGGCACAATAAAGGACAGAAATTGGATGGATCTAACAGAAGCAGAAGATATTAAGAAGGGGTGGCAAGAATACACAGAAGAACTGTACAAAAAAGATCTTCATGACCTAGATAACCACAATGGTGGGATGACTCATCTAGAGCCAGACATGCTGGAATGTGAAGTCAAGTGGGCCTTAGGAAGCATCACTACGAACAAAGCTAGTGGAGGTCATGGAATTTCAGTTGAGCTATTTCAAATCCTGAAAGATGATGCTGTGAAAGTGCTGCACTCAATATGCCAGCAAATTTGGAAAACTCAGCAGTGGCCACAGGAAAGGAATAGGTCAGTTATCATTCCAATCCCAAAGAAGTGAAATGCCAAAGAATGTTCAAACTACTGCACAGTAGCACTCATTTCACATGCTAGCAAAGGAATGCTCAAAATTCTCCAAGCTAGGCTTCAACTGTATGTGAACCGAGAACTTCCAGATGTACAAGCTAGATTTAGAAAAGGCAGAGGAACCAGGGATCAAATTGCGAACATCCAATGGATCATAGAAAAAGCTAGAGAATTCCAGAAAAACATCTACTTCTGCTTCATTGACTACACTAAAGCCTTTAACTGTATAGATCACAACAAACTGTGGAAAAATTTTAAAGAGATGGGAATAACAGAGCACCTTACCTGCCTGCTTTGAAACCTGTATGAAGGTCAAGAAGCAACAGTTAGAACTGGACATGGAGGAACAGATTGGTTCCAAATAGGGAAAGAGTATGTCAAGGCTGTATATTGTCACCCTGATTATTTAACATACATGCAGAGTACATCATATGAAATTCCAGGTTGGATGAAGCATAAGCTACAATTAAGATTGCTGGAAGAAATATCAATAAATTCAGATATGCAGATGAAACCACCTGTATGGCAGAAAGCAAAAAGCAACTAAAGTGGTTCTTGATGAAGGTGAAATAAGGAGAGTGAAAAAGATGGCTTAAAATTCAACATGCAAAAAACTAAGATCATGGCATATGGTCCCATCACTTCATGGCAAATAGATGGGAAAACAATGGAAACAGTAAAATACTTTATTTTGGGGGGCTCCAAAATCACTATGGACAGTGACTGCAGCCATGAAAATAAAAGACGCTTGCTCCTTGGAAGAAAAGCTATGACAAACTTAGACAGCATATTAAAAAGCAGAGACATTACTTTGCCTACAATGGTTTGTATAGTCAAAGCTATGGTTTTTCCAGTAGTCATGTATAGATGTGAGAGGTGGACAATAAAAAGGCTTAGCACCAAAGAACTGATGCCTTCGAACTATGCTTCTGGAAAAGTCTGTTGAAAGTCCCTTGAACAGCAAAGAGATCAAACCTGTCAATTCTAAAGGAAATCAGTCCTGAATATTCATTGAAGGGACTGATGCTGAAGCTGAAGCTCCAATACTTTGGCCACCTGATGCGACGAGCCAACTCACTGAAAAAGACCCTGATGCTGGGAAAGATTGAAGGCATGAGGAGAAAGGGACAATAGAGGATAAGATGGTTGGATGGCATCACCAACTCAATGGACATGAGTTTGAGCAAACTCCAGAAAATGGTTCAGGACAAGGAAGCCTGGCATGCTGTATTCCATGGATTTGCAAAGAGTCAGGCAGAATGAGCAACTGAACAACCACCACCACATGAGTTTGAAGATGGATTCTTTTACAGTGGAGTCTCCAAATTAGAAACCTTTCTTGGTTGATACCTTGATGTAGCATTTTAGGACCTATCTAAGGTACACCTGGAGTCCTGACTTTTAGGCACTGTGATATAATAAATGTGTACTAAGTTATTATATTCACAATAATTTCTTAAACAACATAGAAAATTCATACATAACCCAAATGACTTGGATTTGGATCTCAGATCCTTCACTTATAATCTGTGTGATGGAGCAAGTTGATTAATCTCTGACTCTTAAATTCCTCTAGTGGGGAGTAATAATACTCACCTCCCAGATCTATTGCACAGAACATTACATGCAAAAGAAATAATATTCACCTAACACTGACTGGTATATGGTAACTTGTCTCTAAAGGTTGAAATTTTATGTATCTCGTTCATCATTCTATCTCAGTTCAGTTCAGTTCAGTCGCTCAGACATGTCCAACTCTTTGCGACCCCATGAATTGCAGCACGCCAGGCCTCCCTGTCCATCACCAACTCCCAGAGTTCACTCAAATTCACGTCCATCGAGTTTGTGATGGCATCCAGCCATCTCAAACTCTGTCGTCCCCTTCTCCTTCTGCCCTTAATCCCTCCCAGCATCAGAGTGTTTTCCAATGAGTCAACTCTTCGCATGAGGTGGCCAAAGTACTGGAGTTTCAGCTTTAGCATCATTCCTTCCAAAGAAATCCCAGGGCTGATCTCCTTCAGAATGGACTGGTTGGATCTCCTTGCAGTCCAAGGGACTCTCAAGAGTCTTCTTCAAAACCACAGTTCAAAAGCATCAATTCTTCGGTGCTCAGCCTTCTTCACAGTCCAACTCTCACATCCATACATGATCACTGGAAAAACCATAGCCTTACTAGACGGACCTTTGTTGACAAAGTAATGTCTCTGCTTTTTAATGTGCTGTCTAGGTTGGTCATAGCTTTCCTTCCAAGGAGTAAGCGTCTTTTAATTTCATGACTGCAGTCACCATCTGCAGTGATTTTGGAGACCAAAAAATGAAAGTCTGACACTGTTTCCACTGTTTCCCCATCTATTTCCCATGAAGTGATGGGACCAGTTGCCATGATCTTCATTTTCTGAATGTTCGGTTTTAAGCCAACTTTTTCACTCTCCACTTTCACTTTCAGCAAGAGGTTTTTGAGTTCCTCTTCACTTTCTGCCATAAGGGTGGTGTCATCTGCATATCTGAGGTTATTCATATTTCTCCTGGCAATCTTGATTCCAGTTTGTGTTTCTTGCAGCACAACGATTCTCATGATGTACTCTGAATATTAGTTAAATAAGCAGGGTGACAATATCTAGCCTTGACGTACTCCTTTTCCTATTTGGGACCAGTCTGTTGTTCCATGTCCAGTTCTAACTGTTGCTTCCTGACCTGCATACAAATTTCTCAAGAGGCAGGTCAGGTGGTCTGGTATTCCCATCTCTTGAAGTATTTTCCACAGTTTATTGTGATCCACGCAGTCAAAGGCTTTGGCATAGTCAATAAAGCAGAAATAGATGTTTTTCTGGAACTCTCTTGCTTTTCCATGAGCCAGCGGATGTTGGCAATTTGATCTCTGGTTCCTGTGCCTTTTTTAAAACCAGCTTGAACACCTAGAAGTTCACGGATCACATATTTCTGAAGCCTGGCTTGGAGAATTTTGAGCATTACTTTACTAGCATGTGAGATGAGTGCAATTGTGTGACAGTTTGAGCATTTTTTGGCATTGCCTTTCTTAGGATTGGAATAAAACTGATCTTTTCCAGTCCTGTGGCAACTGCTGAGTTTTCCAAATTTGCTGGCATATTGAGCACAGCACTTTCACAGCATCATCTTTCAGGATTTGAAATAGCTCCACTGGAATTCCATCCCCTCCACTAGCTTTGTTCATAGTGATGCTTTCTAAGGTCCACTTGAATTCACATTCCAGGATGTCTGGCTCTAGGTGAGTGATCATACCATTATGTTTATCTGGGTCATGAAGATCTTTTTTTTGTACAGTTCTTCTGTGTATTCTTGCCACCTCTTCTTAATATCTTCTGCTTCTGTTAGGTCCATACCATTTCTGTCCTTTATCGAGCACATCTTTGCATGAAATGTTCCCTTGGTGTCTCTAATTTTCTTGAAGACATCTCTAGTCTTTCTCATTCTGTTGTTTTCCTCTATTTCTTTGCATTGATCGCTGAGGAAGGCTTTCTAATCTCTTCTTGCTATTCTTTGGAACTCTGCATTCAGATGCTTATATCTTTCCTTTTCTCCTTTGCTTTTAACTTCTCTTCTTTTCAAAGCTATTTGTAAGGCCTCCCCAGACAGCCATTTTGCTTTTTTGCATTTGTTTTCCATGGGGATGGTCTTGATCCCTGTCTCCTGTACAATGTCATGAACCTCAGTCCATAGCTCATCAAACACTCTATCTATCAGATCTAGGCCCTTAAATCTGCTTCTCACTTCCACTGTATAATCATAACACATTTGATTTAGGTCATACCTGAATGGTCTAGTGGTTTTCCCCTACTTTCTTCAATTTAAGTCTGGATTTGGCAATAAGGAGCTCATGATCTGAGTCACAGTCAGCTCCCAGTCTTGTTTTTGCTGACTGTATAGAGCTTCTCCATCTTTGGCTGCAAAGAATATAATCAATCTGATTTCGGTGTTGACCATCCGGTGATGTCCATGTGTAGAGTCTTTTACTGTGTTGTTGGAAGAGGGTGTTTACTATGACCAGTGAGTTCTCTTGGCAAAACTGTAACAGCCTGTGTCCTGCTCATTCCGTATTCCAAGGCCAAATTTGCCTGTTACTCCAGGTGTTTCTTGACTTTCTACTTTTGTATTCCAGTCCCCTATAATGAAAAAGACATCTTTTGGGGGTGTTAGTTCTAAAAGGTCTTGTAGGTCTTCATAGAACCTTTCAACTTCAGCTTCTTCAGTGTTGCTGGTTGGGGTATAGATTTGGATTCCTGTGATATTGAATGGCTTGCCTTGGAAACGAACAGAGATCATTCTGTCGTTTATGAGATTCCATCCAAGTACTGCATTTCAGACTCTTTTGTTGACCATGATGGCTACTCCAATTCTTCTAAGGAATCCCTGCCCACAGTAGTAGATATAATGGTCATCTGAATTAAATTCACCCATTCCAGTCCATTTTGGTTCACTGATTCCTAGAATGTCGATGTTCACTCTTGCCATCTCCAGTCTGACCGCTTCCAATTTGCCTTGATTCATGGACCTGACATTCCAGATTCCTATGCAATATTGCTCTTTACAGCATCGGACCTTGCTTCTATCACCAGTCATATCCACAGCTGGGCATTGTTTTTGCTTTGGCTCCATCCATTCATTCTTACTGGAGTTTTTTCTCCACTGATCTCCAGTAGCATATTGGGCACCTACTGACCTGGTTGGGGGAGACTAAGATCCCACAAGCTGCATAGCCAAAACAAAACAAAAACCTCTAGTATATTAAAAGTATTTTAAATTATACACTGTGAAGTTAACTCTCTTAGTATACATATCTATGGATTTTGACAAATGCATAGTCATATAATCACCAAGACAATCAGAACAGTTCACTGACTACTCCCCACATTCCCTTCTGCTACCTTGTAGTATTAGTTTTATGATTAAAATTTCAGTTCACAGATATTCTTCTTAACTACTATTTCATAGTTACTTACTGGTTTCTCTCAATCCTTTGGCTGAATTATTATTAGCTTTTTTTTTTATGGAAATAAATGGATATGGGTCTGAATGTCAGGTCAGCAAGTATTTATGAAGTGCTTTTTCTAGGCCCAGCATTTTATTACATACATTCTCTGAGGACTACAAGAGAAGACAAAAATTCTACATAAGAAAGGAGATCATAGGCATGTGAAACTTTACAGCAATACAAGATGTTATTTAATGGAACGTTTAATTGTGAGATTAAAATTATGAAATAGATTCTTAACGTAGATCTTAGGATCTGTGAATCCTCGAAAAAATGTATGTGTCAAGTCTTTCAGAGGAGGCTGCAGAGCTTCCATCAGGATATCAGGTTGAATAGAGTATAAGGTCCATAGGTGTTTTAGAAAAGAAATAACAGTGAAAGAGACAGGGTGGAAATAATTGCTGGTAAATCTTACAATCCAATAATCAACAGAAAGACAAGCCTCATATAGCACTTTAAGCTTTCACATCCATTACTTACATTTGAACCAAGAAGCATTTGGAGAAGGTTAAGCCATGAAATGAGGTGAAGGAAAAAGTGCTTAAGGAAAAATCAGAAGAGCAGTAGTATGCAGGATTGGTTGAAAACAGACTACGGGTAAGAAATTATTGCTTAGGTTTAAAGGATTCAGGGTCAGTTGGAATGTATGAGCTGTAAAAATGCAGAGGAGAATCTAAGAGATATCATTAAAAGAAAAACTGATAGGTTTCACTGATGGATTTGTTGGGAAAGTTTAAGGAGTAAGATTCACTTAATCAATCACTCACCTAACAAGTGCTTATTGAGCTGAGTCTAGTAGATTCCTGGCACTTGTTTTAGGCTTCAGAGAAAGAGCAATAAACAGGACTGAAAAGGAAGGTTTTGCTCCCACAGAGTTTATAACTTAATGACAGGAAACAGCTTATAATTGAATAATAGGAAAACAAATTAATAAACAAAATAATTTCAGACAGTGATTACCTGATAAATTATATCATTTATCAAAAAATCAGTATGAAAAGTGACTTCCAGGACATAAAAGGGACAAGTGCAAGGGAACTAATTATGTGCTAATTAATGGACTAGGCTTTTGAAGACAAATTATCTCATTTAATTAAAAAATGATCCTGATAATAACATGGGAAGACTGGCAAACACAAGATATTGTGACAGAAGATCTTTTATATGTATGCATATTATATATCAGGGTGGCAGTATATCTAAGAAGGTAAGAATGGTGAGAGGAATGGCAGGGAATAAAGATGAGAGTTAATTTTTAAATAAATTGAGCTAGAAGACTTCTATTTTGGGGAGATAAACAATCCATGATAATGATAACAGATACCACTATTTGAATTTTGTAAAAACCTACTTTGGTACAGCCAAACAAGATAATATATTCAGTAAATGCTATCTTTGCAAGTGAAGAGGTTTTAGGTTATTATAAATATAAGATGATTATTCACAATAAGGAATGAAGAATTGGTAAATCAATTCACTGTGCTTTTCTTTTGCTTTCTACTCTCACAGTTAACTTGATATAAGTGCTTCTGTCTTTATAGAGCTTTTATCATGTGAAAGCAGGAAAAAAAATTTTCTGAAAACACACACACACACACACACACACACACACACACATTAACGTATAAGTCTTGTTACCCCTACTAGATTATAATCCCCTCAAGGGCTGGTCATATATCTAATATATGTTTGTATACCAAACAGAATGCATTATACACTGATGGTCTTCAATAAATATTTTTTCAAGACCTTATTTAAAAGATAGTGAATCACTGTGGTGGTTCTCCTGTCCTGAGAATACTAACTGGATTTATGCTATTGACACTGTAACCATTGTAAAATCAGTTACTAGCAGTATTCTCATATTTTAATCAAAGTCTGTTTTGGTCCAATTCTAAGTAAGAAGAAAAAGAGCTGAAAAAAAAAAATACAATATATGAACTTTCAGGCCTAAGAACTCAGCCAGAAAAGTGGCAGGAAAAGGAAAGAAATACGTAAAAATGCCTTGTTAGGGGATTCCCCAGTCGTCCAGTGGTTAAGAATCTACCTGCCAACACAGGAGACATGGGTTCGATCCCTGGTCTGGGAAGATCCCACATGCCATGAAGCAACTAAGCCCATGTGTCACAACTACTGAGTCTGTATGCTTAGAGCCTGTGCTCCACAAGAGAAGCCACTGCAGTGAGATGCCAATGCCACCACACAAGCAACTAGAGAGTAGCCCTCACTCGCCACAACCAGCAAAAGCCCACGCAGCAATAAAGACCCAGCACAGCCAAAAATAAAATAATTAAAAAAAAAAAAAAATGCCTTGCTAGTATCCCAGGATTTTAATTTCCTCTCCCTAACTCCTAAAATGTCCTCTAAGCTGTTAACCAAATGTTGATGTATAAGTCACTAGAAGACATCTCTAGAATTGGTTTAAGTTCAATGATTGTTATATACATATAACTGGTTTTTGCTCTTTGCTTTTTTTGAGAAGGTAAAAAAATCAAAGATATAAAATACATCTTTGGGCTACAGGCATGAAATTATGTGCTGCATATAGGCATAACATCTCAAGGCTCATAAAAGATGAAGCTCAGTTAAGATTCTCATGTTGATCAACATTTTAAAATTAAGTGCTGCCTTATTACTTATCTATCTTCATAACCAAAATAATGACGATGGTGTGATCACTGACCTAGAGCCAGATATCCTGGAATGTGAGGTCAAGTGGGCCTTAGAAAGCATCACTATGAACAAAGCTAGTGGAGGGGATGGAATTCCAGTTGAGCTATTTCAAATCCTGAAAGATGATGCTGTGAAAGTGCTGCACTCAATATGCCAGCAAATTTGGAAAACTCAGCAGTTGCCACAGGACTGGAAAAGGTCAGTTTTTATTCCAATCCCAAAGAAAAGTAATGCCAAAGAATGCTCAAAATACCGCACAATTGCACTCATCTCACATGCTAGTAAAGTAATGCTCAAAATTCTCCAAGCCAGGCGTCAGCAATATGTGAACCATGAACTTCTAGGTGTTCAAGCTGGTTTTAGAAAAGGCAGAGGAACCAGAGATCAAATTGCCAACATCCGCTGGATCATGGAAAAGCAAGAGAGTTCCAGAAAAACATCTATTTCTGCTTTATGGACTATGCCAAAGCCTTTGACTGCATGGATCACAATAAACTGTGGAAAATTCTTCAAGAGATGGGAATACCAGACCACCTGACCTGCCTCTTGAGAAATTTGTATGCAGGTCAGGAAGCAACAGTTAGAACTGGACATGGAACAACAGACTGGTCCCAAATAGGAAAAGGAGTACGTCAAGGCTGTATAGTGTCACCCTGCTTATTTAACTTATATGCAGAGTACATCATGAGAAACGCTGGACTGGAAGAAACACAAACTGGAATCAAGATTGCCGGGAGAAATATCAATAATCTCAGATATGCAGATGACACCACCCTTATGGCAGAAAGTGAAGAGGAACTCAAAAGCCTCTTGCTGAAAGTGAAAGTGGAGAGTGAAAAAGTTGGCTTAAAGCCGAACATTCAGAAAAGGAAGATCGTGGCATTCAGTCCCATCACTTCATGGGAAATAGATGGGGAAACAGTGGAAACAGTATCAGACTTTATTTTTTTGGGCTCCAAAATCACTGCAGATGGTTATTGCAGCCATGAAATTAAAAGACGCTTACTCCTTGGAAGGAAAGTTATGACCAACCTAGATAGCATATTCAAAAGCAGAGACATTACTTTGCCAACAAAGTTTTGTCTAGTCAAGGCTATGGTTTTTCCAGTGGTCATGTATGGATGTGACAGTTGGACTGTGAAGAAGGCTAAGTGCCAAAGAATTGATGCTTTTGAAGTGTGATGTTGGAGAAGACTCTTGAGAGTCCCTTGGACAGCAGGGAGATCCAACCAGTCCATTCTAAAGGAGATCAGCCCTGGGTGTTCTTTGGAAGGAATGATGCTGAAGCTTAAACTCCAGTACTTTGGCCACCTCATGTGAAGAGTTGACTCATTGGAAAAGACTCTGATGCTGGGAGGGATTGGGGGCAGGAGGAGAAGGGGACGACAGAGGATGAGATGGCTGGATGGCATCACTGACTCGATGGACGTGAGTCTGAGTGAACTCCGGGAGTTGGTGATGGACAGGGAGGCCTGGCGTGCTGCAATTCATGGGGTCGCAAAGAGTCGGACACGACTGAGTGACTGAACTGAACGGAACTGAACTATAACTTATCTACTGTCTCAGAACTGATTGGCAGAGATCGCTTCATGAATACAGGTCAAAAAAACCTGACTTGTCCAGTCCTGAAATTTAGGTGTCCTTCCACACCTTTTTCTTGGTTTTTCTCCCCTCCTCTTTTTTTTTTTTTTTCTTTTTACTTCAATCTGCTTCATACATTGTAAGGATCTGTATAGGAAAGGTGCATACGCTTGATATAAGGATTTTAGAAGTCAGGATGGGAAACCAATCTTTGACAGACAAAAAGTACTCAATAAAAAAGAGGACCAAAATGAGTTAATATATATAAAATGTGTTAAACAATGTCTGACACACAGGATTCAATCAATGTTAGTCATTGTTATTACTTGTTATTATTATCTCCAGAAGTGAGAGCGGCAATATTGTTGTATTGGCAATGATACTGGCCTTTGAGTCAGAACACTTGGTTAATAATTTGCCTATTCTACCTACTAGATATGTAATCATAAGCAAGTTTAAATTTCTAGGCCTCTACTTCCTAATGCCCAATAGAGTGACATGAGTGCTTACACTTATGGATTATGAGTATTATTCCAAATATACGTGAAAGAACTTTATAAATTTAATGAAATAAGTATATGATTCAATAAAATCATTTGACTTTTCTTTCACTATCTAATCTGCATGGTCTCAAAGTCTCCAAGTTGTGTCTGATTTCTTATTGGAGTTTCCCTAGTACTTCAAGGCCATATCAGTAATTCTTTGCAGTACTATCCTATTTACTCTCTTTCTCTCTTGCCTCCCTCCTCTGTCTCTCTTTTACACACACACACACACACACACACACTTACTGGACTTCAGATCAGTTTCTTTCTGTTTCTCCTAAATCCTAAGCATTATGTTGATTGGTTACATGGACCAAGACTAATTTCAAACACTTTCACCTCTTTTAGAAAGTTTGCATTAATTATCCCAATTATGTAATGTATCACTTTAAAAAATACCTGGCTTTATCTTCTCTAGTTCTTTGCCCCATAGTTTTAGTTATACCTAGCTACTTGATGTTTTTGATGCTGTACTTATTGTTAAAAGTACAGCAGTTTCTTGAGTCATATTTGCAAAGATCCTAATCCAATATACTAACAACATCCACAAATGAAATTCTGAACAGCATCTTGTGAGTTTTCCGAAGCAGGTGATGCCCATACTACACTTTGAGAAACAATGAAATGTTTATTGAACACCTAACACTGAGTTGCTCACCAGTCCCCTAGTCATATTTTGCTCTTGCCTCTCTCAGGAATGATCTTTCCTTTTCTCTGATAATGAAAACATTGCTTATTTTCTGAGATCTAGTTCAAATGCAAATTCTTAATCCATTTCTCCCATACCACATAGATGTAGTCTTTTCTACAGAATAAGCTATGGGATATTATCAGCACTGGGGTCTAAGAAAGTATTGAGTGATGATAGGGTCTTTACATCTGAGTCTGTGCCCTTCAATTATGTTGACTATAAAGCCTGCAAATTGGGTTGACTAATAGAAAAGTAACAAACACTCAGCATCAGACTGGTCAGGATAGTAACTCAAACCACATAGAAACTGGACAGGAAAACTGGCAGCCATGTCAGGACCAACGATTGAGAATGAGAAGTAAACAGACAAAAATAGTTGTTCAGCTAGAAAACTGTACAAGTTCAGTAAGTAGAGGTAAAATGATAACATCTCAGTGATCTCAGGGAAAAAGATAACTATTAATAGTACACAACTGTCTTAAGAGTTTGTGTGGTTGGGTAGGTTATACAATAACAAGGAGAAAAGAAGGGGAAGAGGGAGCTAAGAGTAGAGATGGCAGTGACACTTGAGAAGGATGGAAGCCATAAATATAGTTAATTGGTGACAAAACAGAGATCTGAGCCCACATCAACCTGATTTCTCTGTACTAGTGGATTTTCAAACCTTAATGTGATTTGGAATATAATTCAGGAGTTCTAGACCTGGGCCAAGGGATTAAAAAACATTATTAAAAAAAAATCATAAAAAAAAAACATTAAAAAGCATCTGCATTAAAAAACACCCTTCTAGGTGCAAGAGGGCAGTGTGTAAGTCAGTCATACATAAGAATTAGTGAACTAATGTTGCTCAATTTGTTTGGGGCACTATTTATTTCTGTCCCTATTTCTACATCATCCTTTCAGAGATACCCAACTACTGAGTAAGCTGAAGCATTAAAAAGATAAATTCCCTAACCTCTTTCCTAACCTCTGTCCTCTTTGCCCCATTTTTCCAAAGGAAGAGTTTTTAAAATTAGAAACTCCTTTAAACTTCCCAAAGGATAAGGACAACTACCTTTCTGAGACAGTTTGGTAGTGGTCTCTGCCAGGCATAGTAGTGAAGTCACTCAGTCGTGTCTGACTCTTTGCAACTCCATGGACTGTAGCCTACCAGGTTCCTCAGTCCATGGAATTCTCCAGGCAAGAGTACTGGAGTGGGTTGTCATTTCTTTCTCCAGGGGATCTTCCCGACCCAAGAATCAAACCCGGGTCTCCCGCATTCCAGGCAGACGCTTTAACCTCTGAGCCACAAGGGAAGACTCCCTTGCCAGGCATACTAGATCCCAAAACCTTAATTAAGCTCATATTTATATGTTTACTTCATTAAAGTTAAACATCATCATCTTTGTCGTTGTCACCTCTTATGTTTTATCAAGTGTCCACTGAGTACTAGGCAGAGTATGAAGCATATCACATTTGTTCTTAATCTTCAAAAGAAATCTGTAAGGTTGATAGCATTATATTTGTTTGAGGAAAAAAAAAAAAAAAAAAACAGAGTCTCTGAAAGGAAAATGTTAAGTAACCTACTCAAGACAACCTCCAAGGTTTAAACCTTGGTGATTTAAACCACTACATGACATCAGAATTTTGTAGCCCATGGAAACCCAGATGTTTCATCACTACTTGTCAGCTCAAAAACATCTGCAGTAACTACTGGCATGAATCATACATGGACACAAAAATTTTAAAGTCCAAAGTCCAGAATTAAAATCCTTTCTGTTATTAAAACAGGCCTGGTAAGGCCCTACTACCAACCTTTGCAGTCATGACCAACTATTTGTGTGCCTCAAGATCCAGAAAGCTTTAATAATTTTAGACAGAGACAGGTTTGGGGAGTAAAAACATGAATAATTCCAGTTAAGTCTCATCTAAAAAAATGAAATTTCCGTAAGATCTATTCCTATGTTAAATATCAAGCATACTCTCACAAAAGAAAAGTTCTTCCATGTCACAGGTGGGAAAAAAACCTCGATGGAGAACATTTTGCCCTAATATAAATCTTAATATAATCAGCAATCACATCTACTGGCTATCTTTGGATATAAAACAATCTGAACAACATTGGAAGAAAAGAATAATTGAAATATTTTTTTTTTTCCTATTTGTTAAATGTATTTAATTGGAGGCTAATTACTTTACAATATTGTAGTGGTTTTTGCCATCCATTGACATGAATCAGCCATGGCTGTACCTCTGTTCAACATCCTGAAGCCTCCTCCCACGTCCCTCCGCATCCCATCCCTCTGGTTCATCCCAGTGCACCAGCCCTGAAAACACTGTCTCATGCATCAAACCTGGATTGGCGATCTGTTTCACATATGATAATATGTCTGTTACAATGCTATTCTGTCAAATCATCCCACCCTCACCTTCTCCCACAGAGTCCAAAAGACTGTTCTATACATATCCGTCTCTTTTGCTAACTCGCATATAAGGTTATCAATACCATCTTTCTAAATCCCATGTATATGTGTTAGTATACTGTATTGGTATTTTTCTTTCTGACTTACTGAACTCTGGAAAATAGGCTCCAGTTTCATCCACCTCATTAGAACTGATTCAACTGTATTCTTTTTAATGGTTGACTAATATTTCATTGGGTACATGAACCACAGCATTGACCATCTGGTGATGTCCATGTATAGAGTCTTCTCTTTTGTTGTTGGAAGAGGGTGTTTGCTATGACCAGTGTGTTCTCTTGGCAAAGCTCTATTAGGCTTTGCCCTGCTTCATTCCGTATACCAAGGACAAATTTGCCTGTTACCCCAGGTGTTTCTTGACTTCCTACATTTGCACTCCAGTCCCCTATAATGAAAAGGACATATTTTTTGGGTGTTAGTTCTAAAAGGTCTTGTAGGTCTTCATAGAACTTTTCAACTTCAGCTTTTTCAGCATTACTGGAGCATAGAGTTGGATTACTGTGATATTGAATGGTTTGCCTTGGAAACGAACAGAGATCATTCTGTTGTTTATGAGATTGCATCCAAGTACAGCATTTCGGACTCTTTTGTTGACATGATGGCTACTCCAATTCTTCTAAGGAATCCCTGCCCGCAGTAGTAGATATAATGGTCATCTGAGTTAAATTCACCCATTCCAGTCTGTTTTCGTTCTCTGATTCCTACAATGTCGACATGCATTCTCGCCATCTCCTGTTTTACCACTTCCAATTTGCCTTGACTCATGAACCTGACATTCCAGGTTCCTATGCAATATTGACTTACAACATTGGACCTTGCTTCTTTCACCAGTCCCATCCACAAGTGGGTATTGTTTTTGCTTTGGCTCCATCCCTTCATTCTTTCTGGAGTTCTTTCTCCACTGATCTCCAGTAGCATATTGGGCACCTACTGACCTGGGGAGTTCCTCTTTCAGTATCCTATCATTTTGCCTTTTCATACTGTTCATGGGGTTCTCAAGGCAAGAATACTGAAGTGGTTTGCCATTCTCTTCTCCAGTGGACCACATTCTGTCAAACCGCTCCACCATGACCTGCCCGTCTTGGGTGGTCCCACATGGCATGGCTTAGTTTCACTGAGTTAGACAAGGCTGTGGTCCGTGTGATTAAACTGACTAGTTTTCTGTGATTATGCTTTGTGTGTGTGCCCTCTGATGCCTCTTGTAACACCTACCATATAGTTGGGTTTCTCTTACCTTGGACATGAGGTATCTCTTCATGGCTGCTCCAGCAAAGTGCAGATGCTGCTCCTTACCATGGACGAGGGGAATCTCCTCACAGCGGCCCCTCCTGACCTTGAACGATCTACACATGGACATCACCAGTTGGGCAACACCGAAATCAGAATGATTATATTCTTTGCAGCCAAAGATGGATAGGCTCTATACAGTCAGCAAAAACAAGACCGAGAGATGACTGTGGCTCAGATCATGAACTACTTATTGTCAATTCACACTTAAATTGAAAAAAGTAGGGAAAACCACTAGACCATTCAGGTATGACCTAAATCAAATTCCATATGATTATACAGTGGAAGTAAGAGATATATTTAAGGGACTAGATCTGATAGATACAGTGCCTGAAGAACTATGGACGGAGGTTCGTGACATTGAACAAGAAACAGCGAACAAGACCATCTCCATGGAAAAGAAATGAAAAAAAGGAAAATGGCTGTCTGGGGAGGCCTTACAAATAGCTGTGAAAAGAAGAGAAGTTAAAAGCAAAGGAGAAAAGGAAAGATATAAGCAACAGAATGCAGAGTTCCAAAGAATACCAAGGAGAGATAAGAAAGCCTTCCTCAGCGATCAATGCAAAGAAATAGAGGAAAACAACAGAATGAGAAAGACTAGAGATCTCTTCAAGAAAATTAGAGATACCAAGGGAATAGTTCATGCAAAGATAGGCTCAATAAAGGACAGAAATGGTATGGACCTAACAGAAGCAGAAGATATTAAGAAGAGGTGGCAAGAATACACAGAAGAACTGTACAGAAAAGATTTTCATGACCCAGATAATCATGATGCTGTGATCACTCACCTAGAGCCAGACATCCTGGAATGTGAAGTCAAATGGGCCTTAGAAAGCGTCACTATGAACAAAGCTAGTGGAGGTGATGGAATTTCAGTTGAGCTACTTCAAATCCTGCAAGATGATGCTGTGAAAGTGCTGCACATAATATGCCAGCAAATTTGGAGAACTCAGCAGTGGCCATGGGATTGGAAAAGATCAGTTTTCATTCCAATCCCAAACGCAATGCCAAAGAATGCTCAAACTACCAAACAATTGCACTCATCTAACACGCTAGTAAAGTAAAGCTCAAATTTCTCCAAGCCAGGCTTCAGCAATACGTGAACTGTGAACTTCCTGATGTTCAAGCTGGTTTTAGAAAAGGCAGAGGAACCAGAGATCGAATTGCCAACATCTGCTGGATCATGGAAAAAGCAAGACAGTTCCAGAAAGACATCTATTTCTGCTTTTTTTGACTATGTCAAAGCCTTTGACTGTGTGGATCACAATAAACTGTGGAAAAATCTGAAAGAGATGGGAATACCAGACCACCTGACCTGCCTCTTGAGAAACCTATATGCACGTCAGGAAGCAACAGTTAGAACTGGACATGAAACAACAGACTGGCTCCAAATAGGAAAATGAGTTCGTCAAGGCTGTATACCGTCACATGCTTATTTAACTTATATGCAGAGTACATCATGAGAAACGCTGGGCTGCAAGAAGCACAAGCTGGAATCAAGATTGCTTGGAGAAATATAAATAACCTCAGATATGCAGATGACACCACCCTTAGGGCAGAAAGTGAAGAGGAACTAAAAAGCTTCTTGATGAAAGTGAAATAGGAGAGTGAAAAAGTTGGCTTAAAGCTCAACATTCAGAAAACTAAGATAAAGGCATCTGGTCCCATCACTTCGTGGGAAATAGATGGGAAACAGTAAAAACAGTGTCAGACTTAATTTTTGAGGGCTCCATAGTCACTGCAGATGGTTATTGCAGCCATGAAATTAAAAGACCCTTACTCCTTGGAAGGAAAGTTGTGACGAACTTAGATAGCATATTGAAAAGCAGAGACATTACTTTGCCAACAAAGTTCTATCTAGTCAAGGCTATGGTTTTTCCAGTGGCCGTGTATGGATGTGGAACTTGGACTGTGAAGAAAGCTGAGCACCAAGGAATTGATGCTTTTCAACTGTGGTGCTGGAGAAGACTCTTGAGAGTCCCTTGGACTGCAAAGAAATCCAACCTGTCCATTCTAAAGGAGATCAGTCCTGTGTGTTCTTTGGAAGGACTGATGCTGAAGCTGAAACTCCAGTACTTTGGCCACCTCATGTGAAGAGTTGACTCATTGGAAAAGACTCTGATGCTGGGAGATATGGGGGCATGAGGAGAAGGGGACAACAGAGGATGAGATGGCTGGATGGTATTACCGACTCGATGGACAAGAGTTTGGGTGAACTCCGGGAGTTGGTGATGGACAGGGGGCCTGGCATGCTGCAATTCTTGGGGTCACAAAGTGTCAGACACGACTGAGCGACTGAACTGAACTGAAGTGAACCAGCAGTCTTATCAATTTGTGTGCTGATCAACATCTAGGCTGCTTCCATGTCCTTGCTATTATAAACAGTGTTGCGATGAACATTGAGGTACTCATGTCTCCTTCAATTCTGGTTTCCTTGGTTTGTATGCCAAGCAGTTGGATTGCTCGGTCATATTGCAGTTCTATTTGCAGTTTTTATTTTGATTTTATTTTTTTAGCAGTCTCCACACTGTTCTCCATAGTGGCTGTACTAGTTTGCATTTCCACCAACACATCCTCTCCAGCATTTATTGCTTGTAGACATTTGGATTGCAGCCATTCTGACAGGCATGATATGGTACCTCATTGTGGTTTTGATTTGCATTTCTTTGATAATGAGTGATGTTGAGGACCTTTTCATGTGTTTGTTAGCCATCTGTATGTCTTCTTCACAGAAATTTCTGTTTAGTTCTTTGGTCCATTTTTTGATTGCATCATTTATTTTTCTGGAATTGATTTGCAGGTGTTGCTTGTATATTTTGAGATTATTCTTTGTCCGTTGCTTCATTTGCGATTACCTTATCCCATTCTGGAGGCTGTCTTTTCACCTTGGTTATAGTTTCCTTTGTTGTGCAAAAGCTTATAAATTTAATTAGGTTTTTTGTTTACTTTGCTTATATTTCCATTACTCTGGGAGGTGGGTCATAGAGGATCCTGCTGTGATTTATGTCAGAGAGTGTTTTCCTCTATAAGTTTTATAGTTTCTGGTCTTACATTTAGGTCTTTAATCCATTTTGAGTTTATTTTTGTGTATGGTGTTAGAAAGTCTTCTAGTTTCATTCTTTTATAAATTGTTGACCAGTTTTCCCAGCACCACTTGTAAAGAGATTGTCTTTTCTCCATTGTATAGTCTTGCCTCCTTTGTCAAAGATAAGGTGTCCATAGGTGCATGGATTTATCTCTGGGCTTTCTATTTTGTTCCATTGATCTATATTTCTGACTTTGTGCCAGTGCCATACTGTCTTGATGACTGTGGCTTTGTAATAGAGCCTGAAGTCAGGCAGGTTGATTCCTTCAGTTCCATTCTTCTTTCTCAAGATTGCTTTGGCTATTCGAGGTTTTTTGTATTTCCATACAAATTGTGAAGTTATTTGTTCTAGCTCTGTGAAAAATACCGTTGGTAGCTTGATAGTACCTGCATTGATTCTATAGATTGCTTTGGATAGTATACTCATTTTCACTATATTGCTTCTTCTAATCCATGAACATGGTATATTTCTCCATCTATTTGTGTCCTCTTCGATTTCTTTCATCAGTGTTTGTTTGTTTTTTTGTTGTTGTTGTTGTTGTTGTTGTTTTTTTTGTTTTGTTTTGTTTTGTTTTTTATATACAGGTCTTTTGTTTCTTTAGGTGAATCTCTTCCTAAGTATTTTATTATTTTCGTTGCAATGATGAACGAGTTGTTTCCTGAATTTCTCTTTCTGTTTTCTCATTGTTAGTGTATAGAGATGCAAGTGATTTCTGTGTGTTGATTTTATATCCTGCAACTTTACTATAGTCATTGATTAGCTCTAGTAATTTTCTGGTGGAGTCTTTAGGGTTTTCTATGTAGAGGATCATGTCATCTGCAAACAGTGAGAGTTTTACTTCTTCTTTTCCAATTTGGATTCCTTTTATTTCCTTTTCTGCTCTGATTGCTGTGGCCAAAACTTCCAAAACTATGTGGAATAGGAGTGGTTAGAGTGGGCACCCTTGTCTTGTTCCTGACTTTGGGGGAAATACTTTCAATTATTCACCATTGAGGATAATGTTTGCTGTGAGTTTGTCATATATAGCTTTTATTATGTTGAGGTATGTTCCTTCTATTCCTGCTTTCTGGAGGGTTTTATCATAAATGGATGTTGAATTTTGTCAAAGGCTTTCTCTGCATCTATTGAGATAATCGTATGGTCTTTATCTTTCAATTTTTTAATATGGTGTATTACATTGATTGATTTGCAGATATTAAAGTATCCTTGCATCCCTGGGATAAAGCCCACTTGGTCATGATGTATGATCTTTCTAATATGTTGTTGGATTCTGATTGCTAGAATTTTGTTAAGGATTTTTGCATCTATGTTCATCAGTGATACTGGCCTTTAGTTTTCTTTTTTTGTGGCATCTGTGTCTGGTTTTTGTATTAGGGTGATGATGGCCTCATAGAATGAGTTTGGAAGTTTACCTTCCTCTGCCATTTTCTAGAAGAGTTTGAGTGGGATAGGTGTTGGCTCCTCTCTAAATTTTTGGTAGAATTCAGCTGTGAAGCCATCTGGCCCTGAGCTTTGTTTGTTATAAAATTTATGATTACAGTTTCAATTTCCGTGCTTATGATGGGTTTGTCAAGATTTTCTATTTCTTACTGGTTCAGTTTTGGAAAGTTATAATTTTCTAAGAATTTGTCCATTTCTTCCAAGTTGTTCATTGTTTGGCATATAATTGCTGATAGTAGTCTCTTATGATCCTTTGTATTTCTGTGTTTGGCATATAATTGCTAACAGTAGTCTCTTATGATCCTTTGTATTTCTGTGATGTCTGTCATGATTTCTCCATTTTCGTTTCCAATTTTGCTGATTTGATTCTTCTCCTTTTGTTTCTTGATGAGTCTGGCTAGTGGTTTCTGAATTTTGTTTATCTTCTCAAAAAACCAGCTTTTAGCTTTGTTGATTTTTGCTATGGTCTCTTTTGCTTCTTTTGCATTTATTTCTTCCCTAATTTTTAAGATTCCTTTCCTTCTACTAACCCTGGGGCTCTTCATTTCTTCCTTTTATAGTTCCTTTAGGTGTAGAGTTAGGTTATTTATTAGACTTTTTTCTTGTTTCTTGAAGTAGGCCTGTATTGCTATGAACCTTCCCCTTAGTACTACTTTTACAGTGTCCCATAGGTTCTGGGTTTTTGTACTTTCATTTTAATTCTCCTCTACGCATATTTTGATTTCTTCTGTGATTTGTTGGTTATTCAGAAGTGTGTTGTTCAACCTCCATATCTTGGAATTTTTAATAGCTTTTCCCTGTAATTGACATCTAATCTTACTGCATGTGATCAGGAAAGATGCTTGGAGTGATTTCAAATTTTTTTGAATTTACCAAGGCTAGGTTTATGTCCCAGGATGTGATCTATCCTGGAGAAGGTTCCTTGTGCACTTAAGAGAAAGGTGAAATTCATTGTTTCAGGGTGAAATGTCCTATAGATATCAATTAGGTCTAACTGGTCCATTGTATCATTTAAAGTTTGTGCTTGCTTGTTCATTTTCTCTTTACTTGATCTATCCATAGGTGTGAGTGGGGTATTAAAGTCTCCCACTATTATTGTGTTACTGTTAATATCTCCTTTCATACTTGTTAGCATTTGCCTTACATATTGTGGTGCTCCTATACTGGGTGCATATATATTTATAATTGTTATATCTTCTTCTTGGATTGATCCTTTGATCATTATGTAGTGTACTTTTTTGTCTCTTTTCACAGCCTTTATTTTAAAGTCTATTTTCTCTGATATGAGTATTGCTACTCCTGCTTTCTTTTGGTCTCCATTTGCATGAAACATATTTTTTCAGCCCTTCACTTTCAGTCTGTATGTGTCCCTTGTTTTGAGATGGTTCTCCTGTAGACAGCATATATAGGGGTCTTGTTTTTGTATCTATTCAGCCAGTCTTTGTCTTTTGGTTGGGGCATTCAACCAATTTACATTTAAGGTAATTATTGATAAGTATGATCCCATCGCTATTTACTTTGTCATTTTGGGTTCTAGTTTATACACCCTTTCTGTGTTTCCTGTCTAGAGAAGATCCCTTAGCATTTGTTGAAGAGCTGGTTTGGTGGTGCTGAATTCTCTCAGCTTTTGCTTGTCTGTAAACGTTTTGATTTATCCTTCATATTTGAAAGGCATCCTTGCTAGGTACAATAATCTGGGTTGTAGGTTTTTCTCTTTCATCACTTTAAGTATGTCCTGCCATCCCCTTCTGGCCTGAAGAGTTTCTATTGAAAGATCAGATATATTTGTTCTTTATGTTTGATCTTTGTTAATTTCATTAATATGTTTCTTGGGGTGTTTCACCTTGGGTTTATCCTGTTTGGGACACTCTGGGTTTCTTGGACGTGGGTGACTATTTCCTTCTCCATTTTAGGGAAGTTTTCAACTATTATCTGGAGAAGGCAATGGCACCCCCACTCCAGTACTCTTGCCTGGAAAATCCCATGGATGGAGGAGCCTGGTGGGCTACAGTCCATGGGGTCGCTAAGAGTCAGACACGACTGAGTGACTTCACTTTTACTGTTCACTTTCATGCATTGGAGAAGGAAATGGCAACCCACTCCAGTGTTCTTGCCTGGAGAGTCCCAGGGATGGGGGAGCCTGGTGGGCTGCCGTCTATGGGGCCACACAGAGTCGGACACATCTGAGGCGACTTAGCAGCAGTAGTAGTCAACTATTATCTCCTCAAGTATTTTCTCATGGCCTTCCTTTTTGTCTTCTTCTTCTGGTACTCCTATGATTCGAATTTTGTATCATTTAACATTGTCACAAATGTCTCTGAGGTTGTCCTCATTTCTTTTAATTATTTTTTTCTTTTTTCCTCTCTGTTTCATTTATTTCTACCATTATATCTTCTACCTCACTTATCTTGTCTTCTGTCCCCATTATTTTATTGTTGGTTCCCTCCAAAGTATTTTTGATCTCATTTATTGCATTATTCGTTATTGACTGACTCTTTTCTATTTCTTCTAGGTCCTTCTTAAACATTTCTTGCATCTTCTCAATCCTTGTCTCCAGGATATTTATCTGTAACTCCATTTTGTTTTCAAGATTTTGGATCATTTTTACTATTATTATTCTGAATTCTTTTTCAGGTAGACTCCCTATCTCCTCCTCTTTTATTTGGATTGGTGGGCATTTATCATGTTCCATTACCTGCTGAGTATTTATCTGCCTTTTTTTTTTTTTATCTGCCTTTTCATCTTGTTGAGATTGATGTGTTTGGGATGGCCCTTCTGTATTCTGGCAGTTTGTGGTTCCTCTTTATTGTGGAGGTTCCTTCCTGTGAGTGTGGTTGGATGAGTGGCTTATCAAAGTTTCCTGGTTAGGAAGGCTTGCATTGGTGTTCTGGTGGGTGTAGCTGGATTTCTTCTTTTTGTAGTGCAATGAAGCATCCAGTAGTGAGTTTTGAGATGTCTATGGGTTTTTTTTTTGTGACTTTGGGCAACCTGTATATTGAAGCTCAGGGCTATGTTTCTGCATTGCTGGAGAATTTGCGTGGTATGTGTTGCTCTGGAACTTGTTAGCTCTTGAGTGGTGCTTGGTTTCAGTGTAGGTATGAAGACTTTTGGATGAGCTCTTATCCATTAATGTTCCCTGGATACATGAATTCTCTGGTGTTCTCAGGTTTTGGACTTAAGCCTCCTGCCTATGGTTTTCAGTCTTGTTCTTACAGTAGCCTCAAGACTTCTCCATCCATACAACACTGATGATAAAACATCTAGGTTAATGGTGAAAAGATTATCCACAGTGAGGGAAATCCACAGAGTTTCACAGAGTTACATGTAGAAGAGAAGGAGGAGGAGGGAGATAGAGGTGACCAGGAGGAGAAGAGGGGAAATCAAAAGGGGAAGAGGAATCTAGCCAGTAATCAATTCCCTATGTGCTCTCCACAGTCTGGAACACTCAGACAGGTTCATGGAATTACAAAAAGAAGAGAAGAGGGAGGAAGGAGATAGAGGTGGCCAGGAAGAGAAAAGGGGGAATCAAAAGGAGAGAGACAAATCTAGCCAGTAATCAGTTCCCTAAGTGTTCTCCATAGCTAGTAACACACAAAGAGATTCACAGAATTGGGCAGAGAAGAGAAAGGGGAGGGAGGAGATAGAGGCAACCTGGTGGAGAAAAAGGAGAGTCAAAAGGGGGAGAGAGTAATCAAGCCAATAATCACACTCTTAAGTAAAAATGAGTACTGAAGATTGGATTCTTAAAGGTACAAAATTGATAACAAATACCAAAAAGCAAAGATTAAAATCTAGAGTAGAGGTTAGACACTCAAAAATACAATATTAAAAAAAAAAAAAATCACAAAAAAATTATAAGAAATATATATGAAGTTTGCTTAAAAAATGGGGTCATTTCCCCCCCAAAGAAATAGTAGGTTATAAAAATAAAAATTAAAAGAGTAACAGGGAACTTAAAAGTAAAAAAAAAAAAAAAAAGAAAAAAAGTTGTTTTGTTTTGTTTTTTGTTTTTGTTTTTGTTTTTTTAATTTAAAATTGATAATTGTAAAAAATATATCTAGGAATTTCTCTGGAGCTGTTGAGGGTAGTGTGGGGTCAGTTCAGTTTCAGATAGTTCCTTGTTCCAGCTTATACTTCTCAAGATGTATAGGCCCCTTCCAATGTAGTCGGTGCTAACTACAGGGTTGTAATCCGTTGTACTTGTCACTTCCAAAGCGGTTCTCTGTTTATTTTGGCTTCTCCTGTTTGCAGGTCTCTTCAGTGTGTAATCACTGCCCTAACACAAGGCGACTAAGGTGGTCACTTATTTAGGCTCATTTGTTCAGTTGTGGTGTGGGGAGGGAGGAACACTGCAAACAAATATCACTGGCGTGTGTGGGGAATACTCACAGTGTCTCAGCCACATTAGGTTTTCCCCCGCTCACAGCGTGTGTGCCTTCCTAGTCTACACTGCTCAGGCTCCAGGTTGCTCTGTAGGGGAACTGCCTGAGGTGGGCCCTGGGTTGTGTGCACTTCCCAGGTCTAAGCCACTCAGGTTCAGGTTCTCATGTACTCCACAAAGGTGCAGACTTGGTTGGGCATGCGTTTTGTCCCCTTCCTAGGTCCGAGCAGCTCAGGTGACAAGGTGCCTGACTAGCACACTCTCCCCAGGTGGAGGGTGTATCTTATTGCCTCCCTGTCCAAGCCGCTCAGTTTCCTGGGTGTACAGCAGGTACGCCACCTCAGGTGTGCCGTGTGTCTCTTCTGGGGAGCTGATTTCTGGCTTTAACCCTCCTGGCAGATGTCAACCATCCAGAATCCCAGAAACTCTTGGTTAACAACTGAGAGCCTGCTTGCAGTTTGGTAGATGATGCCATCTCTGGGGCCGAGATTGCCCCTTTTCAGCTCTGACTGCTGCCCGCCTGCCTCCAGCAGAGGATGGGTCAGTCCATGACCAGCTAGCTCTCCTCTGGTATTCTCTCAGTCCTTTGTTCTGTGAGCCAACCGGCAGTGTCTTAGGTTAGGGCTTTTCATGGCATAGATCTCTCTCTCTCTCTCTCTCTCTCTCTCTCTCTCACTCTCTCTCTCTCTCTCTGACTATCCCAGAGTTTGGGTTGCTATCTCATGTTAGCTCACTCAGATTGCCCTAAAGGCATTCAGACCCAGTCCTTACCCTAAGCAATGCAGCCCACGCCTCCCTGTTCAGCCCCCGCTTGCTGGTGGCAGATGCGAGTGTCTGGGCTACTTCACTGCTGGGAGTTGCCATTAGGCACGTCATCTGTAGGTTTTATTTATTTATTTTTCCTCCCAGTTTTGTAGCCCTCTGAGATTCCAAAATTCCCCACAGATCCTCTGGTGAGAGGGTTTTGTGGTGTTTGGAAACTTCTCCTCTTTTAAGACTCCCTTCCCAGGGCAGGTCTCCATCTGTAACTCTTTTGTCTCTCTTTTTATCTTTTATATTTTGTCCTACCTCCTTTCAAAGACAAGGGGCTGCCTTTCTGGGTGTCTGGTGTCCTCTGTCAGCGTTCAGAAGTTGTTTTATGGAATTTGCTCAGCATTCAAATGTTCTTTTGATGAATTTGTGGGGGAGAAAATGGTTTCCCCATCCTATTCCTCTGCCATCTTAGGACCGCCCCCAATAGAAGTCTTAAAAAAAAAAAAAAAAAAAGTTGCACTGAACTATCCATAAATGCACTTTGTAAAATTAACCAAAGACAACTAAAGAGAAAGTGAGGAAAACCATTTCCTTATACAAAATGCAGAATTGATTTTATAATGTGTGCTTTATTATTTTTTGCTAGTTAGCAAGTTAAGGTATTTCTACTTTGGTGGAATCTATTTGTTAAAGCTGGTATTTAAAAAAGGCAGAGGAACCAGAGGTCAAATTGCCAACACCTGCTGGATCATCAAAAAAGCAAGAGAGTTCCAGAAAAACGTCTATTTCTGCTTTATTGACTATGCCAAAGCCTTTGTGTGGATCACAATAAACTGTGGAAAATTCTGAAAGAGGTGGGAATAGCAGACCACCTGACCTGCCTCTTGAGAAACCTGTATGCAGATCAGGAAGCAACAGTTAGAACTGGACGTGGAATAACAGACTGCTTTCAAATAGGAAAAGGAGTATGCCAAGGTTGTATATTGTCACCCTGCTTATTTAACACATCATGAGAAACGCTGGGCTGGAGGAAGCACAAGCTGGAATCAAGATTGCCAGGAGAAATATCAATAACCTCAGATATGCAGATGACACCACCCTTATGGCAGAAAGTGAAGAGGAACTAAAAAGCCTCTTGATGAAAGTGAAAGAGGACAGTGAAAATGTTGGCTTAAAGCTCAACAATCAAAAATCTAAGATCATGGCATCTGGTCCCATCACTTCATGGCAAATAGATGGGGAAACAGTGGAAGCAGTAGCTGACTTTGTCTTTTTAGGTTCCAAAATCACTGCAGATGGTGATTGCAGTCATGAAATTAAAAGACGCTTACTCCTTGGAAGGAAAGTTATGAACAACCTCGACAGCATATTAAAAAGCAGAGACATTGCCAAGAAAAGTCCGTCTAGTCAAGGCTATGGTTTTTCCAGTAGTCATGTATGGATGTGAGAGTTGGACTATAAAGAAAGCTGAGAGCCGAAGAATTGATGCTTCTGAACTGTGCTGTTGGAGAAGACTCTTGCGAGTCCCTTGGACCAAAAGGAGATCCAACCATTTCATCCTAAAGGAGATCATCCTGGGTTTTCTTTGGAAGGACTGATGTTGAAGCTGAAACTCCAATACTTTGGCCACCTGATGCAAAGGGCGGAGTCATTTGAAAAGGCCCTGATGCTGGGAAGGATTGAGGGCAGAAGGAGAAGTGGATGACAGAGGATGAGATGGGTGGATGGCATCACCAACTCAATGAGTTTGGGGAGGCTCTGGGAGTTGGTGATGGACAGGGAGGCCTGGCGTGTCACACTTCATGGGGTTGCAAAGGGTGGGACACGATTGAACGACTGAACTGAACTGAACTGATTTGTAATGAGAAGCTACTTCTTCACATGCAATTTGAGGAATTTAGAAAGAGTCAATCACAAGACCACTGGTGTTTTTGTATCCTGCTGCAGATCACCTGTAGAAAACAGACTATTCTGGACCACAGAATGAGCCCAGGCAGCAGAATTAAACATTAATAGTAAAGTCAACAAAAGATTAAATAATCTGTTGAATGACAAACTAGAACAATGCAAGCTTTTTCAACAGGATGTTCAAAAACAGAGGTAATTAAGTTGGGCCTGCCAACTGAGATAGTACAAAAGCAAACAATTTCTATAATTTCTATGGACTTCAGGTTTACCAGTTTAAATTCACCCTTTCTTTACCAGCAATAACAGTATCTGACATCTGACCTTCTTTTTAGATTAATGATAATGTAAAATCTTGTGTACACAAACTAGCTCAGCAAATTTGCTGCCTATATGACCTAGGCCTAGTTATTCAAGCACTTTGAGATTAAGTTTTCCTCTATGTGAAATGGGCATAATACACCTGTTTCTTAGAGACATAGGGCTAAACGAGAAGATGAATGTAAAGTTCTTGGCTTTGAGCCTGAATCCTCAAAGGCATTCAATAAATAGGAAGTCTTTCCATACTCATGTCCTTTTTTCCTCCTACTCATTCTTCAGACTCAAGCTTTACCTTCCCTAGAATATATTTTAGGCACATTGATTTCTCTTTAATCTGAATTCTTATAGCAGTAGTTTCTGATCTGTGATCCAGAGATCACTGTGTGGAGGGAGAGTGTAAGGGAAGAATAGCTATTGCAAAGACCCTACAAATCTCTAAGTATACAAGGCAGTTTCTAGAGACCAAGAAAATGTTTTGAAGTGTACAACTTTTTTCTAGTATGTATAGATACTGTTTTATAAATTAAAATACAAATTCATTTCAAAGTGCTACCAAATTCATGGTATTTTTGTTATTATTTATTTTTAAATCAATGGATACCAAATATTCAACTAATGTTGTGGTGGATTTCCATAGTTATACTCTGAAAAAGCTGAATCCCACTATCATGAGTCTCCATTGTTTATTTTTTTTTTTTTTAATTTTTATTTTTGGTTGTTCTGGGTCTTCCTTGCCGTGTGGGCATTTTCTCTAGTTGCAGTGCAAGGGCTTCTCACTGCAGAGGCTTCTCTTGTTGTGGACCAAGAGCTCTAAGGCATGTGGGTTCAGTAGTTGTGGCTGTTGGACTCTAGAGCACAGACTCAACAGTTGTGGCCTACAGAATAGTTGTTCCTTGGCATGTGTGACCTTCCTGGACCAGGAACAGAACCAGTGTTCCCTGCACTGGCAGGCGGATTCTTTACCACTGAGCCACCAGGGAGGCTCCTCACATATCTCTATTGTTATATGACATTCTCCAGTTGTTTCAAGTAAGACTGGACAGGCTTGAAGGAAGTGAGATGCTCATCTCAAGTGAAAATTTAAGGGGCCCAAAAAAGCTCAATAATCAAGATAAATAACATTTTAAATCATTTTTTTAAGATAAAAATCAATGCAAAATTATATAATGAACAAAATACCAAAATTTTAAGTAAAGACATGATCTGCCAGGGCCAGAATAGTGAGAAGGTAAATGAAATGAGTCAGACAAATATAGACTCAGATTCTTGTTCACATGCTTATTGAGGATTTTACTCTGAAAGTCTAAAGAAGAATAAAATATTGGGTCATTATTTTACAAGCAGGCGTCACATGTTCAATCCCTGGGTCGAGAAGATCATATGGAGAAGAAAATGGCAATCCACTCCAGTATTTTTGCATGGGAAATCCCAAGGACAGAGGAGTCTGGTGGGCTACAGCCCATGGGGTTGTAAAAGAGTCAGATACAATTTAGCAACTAAACAAAAACAATCATTTTTAACCACATAGATATATATGAACATACACATATATTAAGCACCTACTACTTTGTCAACAAAGGTCTGTCTAGTCAAAGCTATGGTTTCTCCAATAGTCATGTATGGATGTGAAAGTTGAACCATAAAGAAAGCAGAGCGTCGAAGAACTGATGCTTTTGAACTGTGGTGTTGGAGAAGACTCTTGAGAGTCCCTTGGACAGCAAGTAGGTCAACCAGTCAATCCTAAAGGAAATCATTCTTGAGTATTCATTGGAAGGAATGATGTTGAAGCTGAAACCCCAATACTTGGCTACCTGATGTGAAGAACTGACTCACTGGAAAAGACCCTGATACTGGGAAAGATTGAAGGCAGAAGGAGAAGGGGATGACAAAGGGTGAAATGGTTGGATGGCATCATTGACTCAATGTACATGAGTTTGAGTAATTCCTGGAGTTGGTGATGGACAGGAAAGTGGACAGGGAAGCAGATGGACAGAGAAGTAGTCCATGGAGTCACTAGGAGTTGGACAGGACTGAGTTACTGAACTGAACTGAACTTGTGCCCAGTACTATGCTAAGTACCACATGCATTCTCTCATTTAATTTCATTTGCTCATGCCCAGAGAATATTGCTACCGCAATCTTATACTCAAAGCTGCCATTTTTACAACTGGGATCCTTCTAACAGCTTGGCATTTGTCTTTATCTAACTGAGTTCCATATAGCATAATGCTCTGAAAGTTTATCATAGAGATATTACTGCTATAACCTATGGAAGCTAATAAGGTTGTGAAACCTTGCCATTTAGGAGTTTTTATGGAGATTTTATGTATTCATGATTGATTAAATCATTGGCCATTGGTGACTGAATTAAATCTCTAGCCCTTCTCCCCTCCCAAGATATACATTATATATATACATATACATGTATATATATAATACCATAATGTTATTCTAAAATTTAAATGAAAAGTCATTTAAAAAACTGCTAACACTTTAATTTTGCACAACTGGATATTCTCTTTTGAACTTACCTATACTTAACTTTGGAGAAGGAAATGGCAGCCCACTCCAGTATTCTTGCCTGGGAAACCCCATGGACAGAGGAGCCTGGTAGGCTACAGTCCATGTGGTTGCAGAGAGTTGGACACGACTTAACAACTTAAATAAAAACAATATTTAACTTTTCAGCAAAAATTTAACTAGTTCATCACAAAAACCAACAACACAACACCATTTTACACATAGCAATTAAGTTAAACTGATAACTGCTAGCACTTGGTAAGAGTTAGTAATAGGAGTTCCCTTTATAATCTGCTATAGTCACAAGTTGATTGCTCTCTAATAGAGGACAGAATCCTTTAGTACAATTTACTACTGTTTTTAGATCCTTAGGTCCAGATAGAAAAGATTAATAAAAGGAAATGTCCAAAACTATAACCTATTTTCCTGTTCTAAAAACGACAAAAGATGGATACTGATACCTTCAAAGGCTAACAATATATACAAAGTGAAATTCAACTCTCCTCATTAAAAAGAAAAGGCTAATGACACTACGCTTCATAGCTGTTTCAAAATGATAAAAGGAGTTAGTGATAAGTATTAGCTTGACTCCAAATTACAAATAGAGCCTAATCTGCAAGTCTATCTTTTTAGATATATGTCTGATGAAATGTATCATTCTTGTTGGCAGAAAACTGCTTTCCTAAAAGATCAAGAGTGAATAATACTTGTGTTCACAGGCTTCTACTAAAATAATATTTAAATCTATTTCTACATGAAAAATTTCCAAGGGCAATTCAACATGGTTTTTCTGGCTTCTCTTCCTAAAGAACCACCAGACCACCAACTAGTGAACATATTTGCCTTACTTTAACATATCAACATATTGTTCTAAAGAGCGTTTATCTGGTAGTTAGGTGACCTGGAATCTAGTCTCTGAGCTGAATTGCAGTTCTTCATATATATGTGTGAATCCCATGGACAGAGTAGCCTGGCAGGCTACAATACATAGAGTTACACAGAGTCAGACACGACTGAAGTAATTTAGCATACATGCATATATATATATATATATATATATATATATATATATATATAAAGGAATTTGAAATTGCTAATTTCTAAGGACACTTTCTACTCTGCCATGTTGTCATTCCAAGAAGTCTTTAACAATCAGAGGATCAAGGTAGGGTAAGGGATGTGCAATTCTCCCTGAATCTCTACCTCCTCTAGGAACTAGTTGGAAGAGTAACCCTTTGCTTTATCTGAATAGTGTTATATAAAAAATTATATGTTCTAGTGGCCACTCTAAATAAAAGTGTTCTCCACTCAGTTTACATGAATGAAACTGTTGATGTTAGAAGTACAAACTCTTCAACCTAGTGTGAGCTAATGAGCAACTTCAAGGAACCCATAATCTGATTTGGAGGAAAGTAACCACAGAAGACTCCTAGTATACTTTTGATATTAAGGCAAGTGAGAAAAATCAGACTTTCAACCCATCTGGCAAAAGTACAAATACAGGAATCCACAAGCTTTTCTTCATGTGTCAAGAGTCACTTTGGACCACACCTTATAGGGATGAAAGCACTCAGGGATATTATGCTGATAATAGTAGTGTCAAAAATGCTATCACCACTTTAAACTTACAGAAAGTTTTAGGAATTTTGCCACTGTACTGTCAAGCCTCTATTTGCTTAAAAAGCAAATGAAATCAGTGTGGCTTTTAGAGACTTATCAAGACAGCAAATGAAACATAACTAATCTCTAAAGCAAAAGTGAAAACATTAGACAACTGATTTCCTTCAAGCTAGGAACTTGTCAACAGTCTCATCTGATGGCTTGTTCAAGAATTTTTGTACATTATCCAGATAGATTCGAGTCCCAAGGGTTTTGCAAGCAATAAGACAAGCTCTCTGTTTTGAAATAGACCAGCAGAGTAAGGGAATTTGGTGGTGGGAAATGTACAGAAGAAAACATTTTGCTTGCTTTTAAGAAGAAAAGTAAAACAGAACTCTTAAATGAGATACTAATTGACTGCTTTAGCAATAGCTCTGGCAATTTCCTTCAGATCAAAATGAAATGTGGTACTTTAAAATCAATGTAATATATTTTATTATTATCACATTATGCTAGAAAAATAAAAATAAAATCAATGTAATATCTAAAAATTTGCACCATGTTTTTAACTGGTGTAGGGAATCTAACAACCAATTACTCCAAGTTGGTCTTTGTCTCTCCACTTTTCATGATGGTATCTCTTATATAAAAGGTCCAAAGCAATGTTGTGATAGCTTTTACTGTAAGGTAACTATACTTCAATAAAAATTAATTTTAAAGAAGCCCAAAACATTCATTTAAGGAATAAATTTATAAATTTCCTCACAATAGGTATGAATGATCTGTAATAAAGGCAATGTTAAACTCAACTTTACCTAAGAGAAACAAAAGTGGTAAGTGACTTGGCCAAGAATATATGACTTATCAATGGCAGTGTTGGAAATTCGATTAATTTCTTATTGTCATGGATAACAAATTACCACAAATTTAGTGGCTTAAAACAACACAGATTTATTCACTTATAATTCTTGAGGTCAGAGTTTGAAATTAGTTTCATGGAACTAAAATCAAGATGGTGTCAGTGCGGGTTCCTTCCGAGGGCTCTAGAGGTATTCTATTTTCCTTGTCTCTTTTAGTTTCTAGAGGCCACCTGCATTTCTTGACTCATGACCTCTTCCTTGCTTCGCTCCCAACCTATTTCCATCATTAAATCTCCTACTTCCTCTTTTGCCATTGAATCCTTCTCTGCTATCCTCTTATAAAGACCCTTGCAATTATTAGGTTGATGGAAAAGTAATTCCGGCTTTGCATTGCTGAACTTTGCCATTTGATATTAGAATACATTTTTAACTGTGGTTATGGTATACATCAATTTATGCACATTTCCTGTTTTATGATTTTTTGCTAACATCTTATTGCCTGCTGTTTATTTTATATTTATTTTAGGCTATAAAAATGATATTAGACTAAAAGCAAATTTGAGTAATTGTTTCATTTGAGTTCAAAATAGGTTGTAAAACAGCAGACACAACTCACAACATCAACAATGCCTTTGACCCAGTAACTTCTAATGAATGTACAGTGCAGTGGTGATTCAGGAAATTTTGCAAAGAAGACGAAAAAAGCTTTAAAGATGAGAAGTGTAGTGGCCAGCAATTGGAAGTTGACAATAAGCAATTGAGAGAATCAGCAATGCTGATCCTCTTGCAACTACATGAGAAGATGCTAAAGAACTCAATGTCGACTATTCTATGGTTGTTCAGCAATGGAAGTAAATTGGAAAAGTAAGAAAGTTAAAAGTGAGTGCCTTACAAGCTGACTGCAAATCCAAAAAAAAAAAAAAAAAATCATCATTTTGAAGTATTGTCTTCTCTCATTCTATCCAACAACAGTGAACTGTTTCTTGATCTGATTGTGACATATGACAAAAAGTGGATTCTATACAACAACCAGTGACAACCAGCTCAGCGGTTGGACCAAGAAGCTCCAAAGCACTTCCCAAAGCAAAACTTGCACCAAAAAAGGTCATGGTCACTATTTGGTGGTCTGTTGCTGATCTGATCCACTACAGCTGTCTAAACTATCATATTACATCTAAGAAGTATGATCAGAAAATTGATAACACCAAAATTTGCAACACCTGCAGCCAGCATTGGTCAACAGAATGGGCCCAATTTTTTTCCATGACAATACCTGACTGCACATCATACAACCAACGCTTCAAAAGTTGAACAAATTGGGCTATTAAGTTTTACCTCATCTGCCATATTCACCTGACTTCTTGCCAAACAACTACCACTTCTTCAAGCATCTCAAAACTTTTTGCAAGAAAACTGCTTCCACAACCATCAGGAGGCAGAAAATGCTTTCTAAGAGTTTGTGGAATCCTGAAGCACAGATTTTTATGCTATAGGAATAAACAAACTTATATCTCTTTAGCAAAAATGTGTTAATTGTAATGGTTTCTATTTTGATTAATAAAGATGTGTTTGAGCCTAGTTATGACGATCTTAAATTCACAGTCTAAAACCACAATTACTTTTGTACCAACCTAGTGCATTTAGTGCCCACCTAGATAAACCAAGATGATCTCTCCATCTTAAGATCCTTAACCAAATCTTGGAGACAAGGTCCCTCTTCCCATATAAAGCAGTATTCACAGGTTCCAGAAATTAGGATTTGGAAATCTAGAACCTGTATTTACTAACTTAGGAGTTAGTATTAATAGTTATTAGTATACATTAACAGAGTTTTCTGACAATGAAACAATCTATTCGAAGAATTAATAGAAGCATCAATGGAGAAGGTCAATATGTAAAAGGCTGTTAAGAAAAAAAAAAGATGTTTGTAGTGAATAAATTGTTGGACAGACTGGGCTAAGCCTAGTTCATCTAAAAAATTCTACAGATCTCGAATTAGATTTCACCAATAGATACAATTCCTTCCACATAAAATTTTACACTAATGTTGCTTGTTTTATTGAGGCAACAACATCACTAAGAAAAGTAATTGATCAACAAACATTTACAAAATATCTCTTCTGGGCTAAGGATTGAAGACATACATGATAGAGTCTCTATCCTCAGAGGGTTTAATGAAGTACCTAGAATATAACTAACAATATGATGACCATCCCTTATGAAATAAATAGACAGTAAATGCTAAAGGAGTTTAGTGATAGAGAGAAGTGCCTTACTTTAAGTGGCCAGAAAAGACTTCACTAGGGTAAGATGGGTAGATGGGTATGACCAAGGCCTGTGGAATAGGAAAAGGATAACTCAGGTGGAGGAAATACTGGGACTAAAGGCACAGAGGTGAGGCTATAAACCTGGCATATGCAGGAAGTAGTAACTAGTGTCTAGACCAAACTGTGCCTCTACTGCAGAGCTTTCCATTGATGGCACATAAGATGACTTAAAGTACATGATTAAAGATGTTTCTTTAACTGTATATGTTTATGCTAATGTATAATAGAAAAATAGACAATTAGAACATTAAATCCATGATTTCACAGATATTGTTTGGGATAAATCAAGAGATTTTTTCATGCATACATTCATTCATGCCTGCTCTAAGTCCATAAGCATGTATTCATTACATAGTTCTGGGGACTGGGCACTGTGCAACAGCCTGAGAACACAATAGAGGTGCACAAAACAAAGACCCCAAGTCCAAGGAGTTCACAGTCTAGTGAGAAAGACAGATAAAAACAGAAAATTATAATAAAATATGCAATGATATAAAAGTGTGCACAAGGTGCTACTAGATTATGAAAACACCTAACCTAGGTTGAGGGTTTTCCAGGTGCTGCTAGTGATAAAGAATCCGTCTGCAACGCAGGAGACAAGAGATGCAAGTTCAATCCCTGGGTCATGAAGATTCCCTGGAGGAGGGCATGGCAAATTACTTCAGTATTCTTGCCTGAAGAATCCCATGGACAGAGGAGCCTGACAGGTTACAATCCATAGGATTGCAAAGAGTCGGATACGACTGAGTTACTTAGCAAACACTCATGCAACCTAGGTTGAGGGTATCTTCTGGAGAAGACTAAAATATATTTAAGAAGGTTAATATGATGATCTTCAGTGGAATGGACTGCAGAGGGAGAAACAGTTGAGACAATAATTCTTCTTTCGGTAAAACATAGAGTGTCAGTTTAAGTCAGCTGGGATTTATCCTGTAGTTCTCAGAAATATATAATTACCAGATGGATGCTAAGATTCCTAAGTCATGCGCTCCTATTTCTCAAGATTAATATTGTCATCATAACCTCATTCATTATGGAGAAAAAACTTGATAGAAGCAAAAGTTCAGATGTTTATAGATACATGTTGCTGCTGCTGCTGCTAAGTCGCTTCAGTTGTGTCTGACTCTGTGTGACCCCATAGACGGCAGCCCACAAGGCTCCCCTGTCCCTGGGATTCTCCAGGCAAGAACACTGGAGTGGGTTGCCATTTCCTTCTCCAATCATGAAAGTGAAAAGTGAAAGTGAAGTCGCTCAGTCGTGTCTGACTCTTTGCCACCCCATGGACTGCAGCCTACCAGGCTGCTCCGTCCATGGGACTTTCCAGGCAAGAGTACTGGAGTGGGTCGCCATTGCCTTCTCCTTATAAATACATAAGTTTTACTAAAGAATATCCACAAGAACCGTGGGCTGAATGCAGGTGCCTAAAAATGTGACAAAGGCCTAATTTTAAAAAGAATTTTTTTTTTTTTTCAAAAGAAAAATTAAATTGCTGTCATACTTAGGTAAGGTACTTATTTCTATGGCTTGATTTTATTTACAATACAGTTGGTGTGTTAGTCGCTCAGTTGTGTCCAACTCTTTGTAACCCCATGGACCATAGCCCACCAGGCTCCTCTGTCCATGGGATTCTCCAGGCAAGAATACTGGAGTGGGTTGCCATTTCCTTATCCAGGGGATCTTCCTGACCCAGGAATTGAACCTGGGTCTCCTGCACTACAATGAATTCTTTACCATCTGAGCCACCAGGGAAGCACCACAATACAATTGGTAGTGACCCACATTTTGGCTAACAGTCCAACTAGGATCATTGCGTTTTCTTACTCTTTTTTAAATTATTTATTTATTTATTAAAAACTTGTTTATTTTGTATTGGGGTATAGCCAATTAACAAACAATGTTGCTATAGTTAAAGGGGAACAGAGAAGGGACACAGCCACACATATACATGTATCCATTCTACCCCAAACTCCCCTTCCATCCAGGGGGTTAAAAAATATTGAGTATAGTTCCATGAGCTATACAGTAGGTCCCTGGTGGTTACCTATTCTAAATATACCAGTGTGTACATGTCCAAACCAAACTCCCTAATTATCCCTTCCCCCATCATTCCCCCAAGGAACCATAATCTCGTTCTTAAAGTCTATGAGTGTGTTTATGTTTTGTAAGTTCATTTATATAATTCATTTTTAGATTCCACATATAAGGGATGTCATATGATATTTCTCCTTCTCTGTCTCACATACTTCACTCAGTAGGAGAATCCCCAGGTCCATCCAAGTTGCTGCAAATGGCATAATTTCATTCTTTTTAGTGGCTGAATAATATCCCATTGTATATTTTCACCCTGCTTATTTAACTTATACACAGAGTACATCATGAGAAACGCTGGGGTGCAAGAAGCACAAGCTGGAGTCAAGATTGTCGGAAGAAATACCAATAACCTGATATATGCAGATGAAACCACCCTTATGGCAGAAAGTGAAGAGGAACTAAAAAGCCTCTTGATGAAAGTGAAAGAGGAGAGTGAAAAAGTTGGCTTAAAAATCAACATTCAGAAAATGAAGATTATGGCATCTGGTCCCATCACTTCATGGGAAACAGATGGGGAAACAGTGGAAACAGTGTCAGAATTTATTTTTGGAGGGCTCCAAAATCACTACAGATGGTGATTACAGCCATGAAATTAAAAGACGCTTACTCCTTGGAAGGAAAGTTATGACCAACCTAGATAGCATATTCAAAAGCAGAGATACTACTTTGCCAGCAAAGGTCCATCTAGTGAAGGCTATGGTTTTCCCAGTGGTCATGTATGGATGTGAGAGTTGGACTGTGAAGAAGGCTGAGCACCAAAGAATTGATGCTTTTGAACTGTGGTGTTGGAGAAGACTCTTGAGAGTCCCTTGGACTGCAAGGAAGTCCAACCAGTTCATCCTAAAGGAGATCGGTCCTGGGTGTTCATTGGAAGGACTGATGCTAAAGCTGAAACTCCAATACTTTGGCCACCTCATGCAAAGAGTTGACTCATTGGAAAAGACTCTGATGCTGGGAGGGATTGGGGGCAGGAGGAGAAGGGGACGACAGAGGATGAGATGGCTGGATGGCATCACCAACTCGATGGGTGTGAGTTTGAGTGAACTCCAGGAGTTAGTGATGGAGAGGGAGGCCTGGCATGCTGCAATTCATGGGGTCGCAAAGAGTTGGACATGACTGAGCGACTGAACTGAACTGGATGCACCACATCTTCTTTATCTGTTTCTCTGTCTATGGACATTTAGGTTGCTACCACATCATGGTTACTGTAAACAGTGTTGCAATGAACACTGGGGGTGCATTTATCTGTTTGTATCATGTTATTTTCCAGATATGTGCTCAAGAGTGGGATTGCAGTGTCATATGGTAGCTCTATCTTTAGGTTTTTAAGGAATTTCCATACTGTTCTTCGGAGTGGCTATACCAATTTACATTCCCACCAACAAAATAAAAGGGTCCCCTTCTCTCCACACCCTTTCCAGCATTTATTGTAGATTTTCTGATAGCCATTCTGCCTGCTGTGAAGTGATAGCCCATTGTAGTTTTGATTTGCATTTATCTAATAATTAGCAATGTTGAACATCTTTTTATGTGCCTACTGGCCATCTGGAGGTCTTCTTTGGAGAAATGTCTATTTAGGTCTTCTGCACGTTTTTTAGGTGGGTTGTTTATTTTGATGCTGTTAAGCATCATAAGATGTCTGTAAATTTTGGAGACCAATCCTTTATTGGTCACTCACATCATTTGCAAATATTCTGTCCCAATCTGTGGGTTGTCTTTTTGTATTGTTTATTGTTTCTTTTGCTGTGCAAAAGCTTTTGAGATTAAGTAGCTCCCATTTGTTTGTTTTTATTTCCATTATTCTGAGAAATGGATTGAAAAATATATTGCTGTGATTCATGTCACAGAGTGTTCTGCCTATGTTTTCCTCTAGGAGTTTTACAGTGTCCAGGCTCATATTGAGGTCTTTAATCTATTTCAAGCTTATTTTTGTGTATGGAATTAAATAATAATCTAATCTTTTTTTTTTTTTTTTTTTTTTTTTTTTTTTTACAGTAGTTGTCCAGTTTTCCAAGCACCATTTGTTAAAGACACTCTTTCCAACATTGTATAGTCATGCCTTCTTTGTCATAGATGAATTGATCATAGGTACATGGGCTTATTTCTGAGTTTTCCGTCCTGTTCCATTCATCTATATTTCTTTTTTTTTTCCCAGTACCACATTGTTTTGATGACCGTAGATCTGCAGTACAGTGTGAAGTCAGGGAGCCTGATTCCTCCAGCTCTGTTTTCTTTCTCAAGATTGCTTTGGCTATACCAGTTCATTTTTGTCTCCATACAAATTTTTAGGTGTTTTGTTCTAGTTCTATGAAAAATGGCATTGGTAATTTGATATGGATTTCATTGTCTCTGTAGGTTGCCTTGGGTAGTATAGTCATTTTGACAGTATTGGTTCTTCCAATCTATGGACATGGTAATCTACAAAAAGCACTTCTAAGAGGGAAGTTTATAGCACTACAATCTCACCTCACAAAACAAGAAAAGGAAGACAAGATGGTGGAAGAGTAGGTGGATGTGGAGTACATCTCTCTCCACAGATGCATTAGGAATACATCTTCAGACACAGAAGATCTCATAGAATACCAGCTGCGAGTGGGCAGCAGTCCCTGACCACTTGAAAGAAATTTATAGATCCACGAAAAATTCAGTAGGACAAAGGAAGCAGATGAAAAAGAGGAGAGTGAGCTAGTCAGGACTCGACCTGCACCCAGGGGGCGGGGAAATTGAAGCAGGGGTCAGATTCCCACATTGGGGCAATTGTCTGGGAACCTGAAGAAGTATTTGAAGCTGCTGGAAAGTGCATCAGCTGATCTGTGACAGTCTGAATGGAATGAGAACCACACAGACTATCCTAGCCACAGCTCTATGAACCCTGAACAGGGATGTAAATACCCTGGAATGTGCGGGGGCTGGGAGCTCGAGCATAGGAATTGGAGAGCAATCCCAGGGCGAGGTCTGCTGTTGACTTTGGGAAGAAGGCCCTAGGGGACATGAGGGAGGAGATCATGATGGGGAATGAGTTGGAAGAAATCAGAACAGCCATAGACATAAGGCAATAATGCTGAATCATGCACAGGGTGTGGAGCCATCACTGTAGCCTCTATCACCCCACATGCCAGCACTGACCAATAGAGAAAGACCCCAGAGAGAGTGGCCCTTCAAGTGTTTAACATGCCAAGCAATAGAGAAGTTCCCATGCAGGGTGGGGGTGGGGGGGGGGCATTAATTTCCTGATGCTCCAAGCAACAGAGAAGGACCTGAGCCAGGTGGGCCCTTTAAATGCCTGTCAGGCCAGGTAACAGAAAAGGACCAGCCACAAAGGCCTTTTGAATGCCAACTGCCAGAGGCTAGAAAAAGACTGTAATAGCACCATACCTTCTCTGGCTGAGACGGCCAGCATCCCTACACACTTGGTGCCACCCAGGATCCCTGCAATAGAAGCAAATGCACCACTTCCATGCTCAATCTTCACTGGGCAAGACTTGCCAGAGGTTAGGGAAAAAACCCTAAGAACACCATATCTCCTGTATATCTGGTATTACCAGGGTCCCTGTGATCTAAGCAGCTGCACCACCTCCACATGCAGTCCTCATCAGGGCAGACCAAGCCCTCCAGGGCAGCTTCAAGAGCAAACTCCTGTGGACGATCCACATGCAGAGGTGGAAATAAAACCACAATTGAACCCCAGGGGCAGTGTAGCTGAGGAAGAGGATTGAAAACCTTCTCACCAGTTGTACAAGCTACAGGTTAAATCCACATGAGAAACTAAGCAGACTCTGTATCTATGGAATATATAAAAGGACAATGAGAGCTCCCACAAAAGAAAACACACTAGTTCTGGCAGCTGTGGACATTGGAGGCAACAATATGCAGGAGAAAGGCCATATTTGAGTCTGAGCTGTCCCCATAGCAAGTCAGGAGACCAGCCCAGTATTGGAGGGCATCCTAGGGAGGCAAAGATGGACTGTGACTCACAATGAGGGATACGATGTTGACACCTGAAATCTGAGAAAAACATATATTATCATTATTTTTTTATTTGTTCTGTAATTGGCTCTGCACAATTATTGTTATTCTATTTCTTTTCATCTGTTGCTGAGGTTGTTAATTTCATTATTACTATTAACTATTTAATCTTTTGGAATTTTATTTTTTTAAACAATCTTTTTACTCCCTTTATATATTGCTACCTCTATGTTGGCCTTTTGCAGTTCTGTGGGGTTTTTCCTTTGTTTTGTTTTTTGATTGTTTTTCTTGTTATTCTTTTCCTGCTATAGTTATTGTTTAATATATATAAATCTTTTTATACACTTCTATTTAACTTTGCTTTTCTAGATTCTTTTACTTTTATTTTCTTCTATTTATCTTTTTCAACATGTTTGTTTTCTTTGCTTAATTCTTCAGTTGGCACTCCACTTTTGTTTTGTTTCCTGGTTTGCATTTTAGTTAGTTCTGTTTTTAATTGGTTGATATAATTTTTGGTTTCCTTTGCTTCTCAAGTCACATTCTTGTACTTTCTTTTCTTCGGATTGTTGTGGCTTTGTTTGTTTGTGTGTATGTGTGTGTCAGCTGGCATAGAATCCGCCTGTAATGCAGGAGACTCTGGTTCAATTCCTGGGTCAGGAAAGATCCCTGGAGAAGGGATAGGCTACCCACTCCTGTATTCTTGGGCTTCCTTGGTGGCTCAGATGGTAAAGAATCCACCTATAATGTGGGAGACTTCAGTTTGCTCCCTGGTTTGGGAAGATACCCTAGAGAAGGGAAAGGCTACCCACTCCAGTATTCTGGCCTGAAGAATCCCCATGGACAAAGGAGCCTTGAAGGCTACATGCCATGGGGTCACAAAGCATCAGACACGACTGAGAAACTAAGTGCACCACAGCTTGTGTGCTAGTGTATTTTGTTAGTATTTGATTTTAAATTTACCATTTACTTCAGTTCATCTTTTGCTTCTTCTTATTTTGTTTATGTCTGTTGTGTGTCTGTTTAATCCACTTTAATTCTATAACAATTTGTGGAATCTCAGTCCCCAGAAAGAGATATGACGTGAGCATTTGAAGTGGGAGTACTGAGTTCAGGACCCTAGACTTCCAGAGAACTTCTAACCCCAGGGAGTACTAATTAGTGAGAACTCCCACAAAGGTCTCCACCTATATACACGACCTGGCATCACCAACTGCCAGCAGCATCCAGTGCAGGACACCTCACCCAAACAACAAGAAAAACAAAAACATAAACATAATCATCAGCAGACAGTATACTAACAAAAACACCAAAACCAACCACCTGACAGAAACCTGCCCAACAGAGAGGAAAAAAAAATAATAATAATAATAATAACTTACCTCCTCCCACCAGAATGCAGGCACAAATCACTCCCAAAAAGAAGCCTACACAAACCACTGGACCAACTTTACCCATTGAGAGCAGAAACTGAAAGGATGAAGCCATATGACCATAAAGCCTAGAAAAAGAAGATCTCAAACACAGTTAGTTGGAAAAAAATGAAAAGACAGAGAAATATTAAACAAATATTACACAAAAGAAAAATTAAACAAGGTAGAAATCCACAAGATCTTATTAAGAAGAGGAAAGAGGCAAACTATGTGAAAAATAATTCAGAATAATGATAGTAAAAAATGGTCCAAAACTTTGAAAATAGAATGGAGGAAATATAAGAATCAATTAAGATGTTTAACAAGAATCTAGAAAAAAGAAAGAATGGAGACAAACAACACAATTACTAAAAATTAAAAATACTCTAGAAGGAATCAATAGCAGAATAACTGATGCAGAAGAACAGATAAGTGAGCTGGAAGATAGAATGGTGGAAATAATTGCTGAAGAGAAAATAATGGAAAATGAATGAAAAGAATTGAAGATAGTCTCAGAGATCTATGGAATAATACTAAACACACCAATATTTGAAATATAGAGATCCCAGAAGAAGAAGAGAAAAAGAAAGGGTCTGAGAAAATTTTTGAAGAGATTATATTTGAAAATGTCCCCAACATGGGAAAGGAAAGAGTTAATCAAGGCCAAGAAGCACAGAGCATCCCATACAGGATAAACCTAAGGAGAAACATGCTGAGACACATGTTAATAAAAGTAAAAAGATTAAATACAAAGAGAGAATATCAAACGCAGCAAGGGAAAAGCAACAAATAACATACAGGGGAAACCTCATACGCTTAACAGCTGATCTTTCAGCAGAAACTCTGCAGGCCAGTAGGAAATGGCAGGATATATTTAATGTACTGAAAGGGGAATATCTACAGGCAAGATTACTTGCCAGGGATCTTATTCAAAATCAATGGAGAAATCAAAAGCTTTACAGAAAAGCAAAAAGTAAGAGTATTTAGCAACAACAAATGAGCTTTGCAACAAATGTGAAAGGGACAAGAGAAGGAAAAGACCTACAAAACAAAAACAAAATAATTAAGAAGATGCCAATATGTGTGTATGTGTGTGTGTGTGTATGTGTGTGTGTGTGTATAATACCTTTAAATGTAAATGGATTAAACAGTCTTACTAAAAGACACAGATTGGTTGAATGGATACAAAAACAAGACTCATATATATGCTGTCTACAAGAGACCCACTTCAGACCTAGAGACACATAAAGACTGAAAGTAAAAGGATGAAAAAAGAAATTCCATCCAAATGGAAATCAAAAAGAAGCCAGAGTGGAAATTCTCATATCAGACAAAGTAGATCTTAAAATAAAGAACATTGTAAGAAACAAAGACAGATGGTACACAATGATCAAGAGATCCAAGAAGAAGACATAACAATTGTAATTATGTATCCTACATACAAGCACCTCAATACATAAAGCAAAAATTAACAGACATAAAAGGGAAAATTGACAGCAACACAATAATATTAGGGGATGTTAACACCTCATTTACACCAATGGACAGATCATCAAAACAAAATTAATAAGGAAACATAAGCCTTAAATGACACATTAGAGCAGATGGATTTATTTTTTTTTATTTTATTATTATTATTATTATTTACTTTACAATATTGTATTGGTTTTGCCATACATCAACATGCATCCACCAGAGGTGTACACGTGTTCCCCATCCTGAACCCCCATCCACCTCCCTCCCCATACCATCCCTCTGGGTCATCCCAGTGCACCAGCCCCAAGATTCCTGTATCCTGCTTGGAACCTGGACTGGTGATTTGTTTCTTATATGATATTGAACATGTTTTAATGCCATTCTTGAGGCGGATGAAACTGGAGCCTATTACACAGAGTTAAGTAAGCCAAAAAGAAAAACACCAATACAGTAACCAATACTAATGCATATATATGGAATTTATTTGTTTTTAAATTTACATAATTGTATCAGTTTTGCCAAATATCAAAATGAATCCGCCACAGGTATACATGTGTTCCCCATCCCGAACCCTCCTCCCTCCTCCCTCCCCATTCCATCCCTCTGGGTTGTCCCAGTGCACCAGCCCCAAGCATCCAGCATCGTGCATCGAACCTGGACTGGCAACTCGTTTCATACATGATATTTTACATGTTTCAATGCCATTCTCCCAAATCTTCCCACCCTTTCCCTCTCCCACAGAGTCCATAAGACTGTTCTATACATCAGTGTCTCTTTTGGTGTCTCGTACACAGGGTTATTGTTACCATCTTTCTAAATTCCATATATATGCATTAGTATACTGTATTGGTGTTTTTCTTTCTGGCTTACTTCACTCTGTATAATAGGCTCCAGTTTCATCCACCTCACTAGAACTGATTCAAACGTATTCTTTTTAATGGCTGAGTAATACTCCATTGTGTATATGTACCACAGCTTTCTTATCCATTCATCTGCCGATGGACATCTAGGTTGCTTCCATGTCCTGGCTATTATAAACAGTGCTGCGATGAACATTGGGGTACACGTGTCTCTTTCCCTTCTGGTTTCCTCAGTGTGTATGCCCAGCAGTGGGATTGCTGGGTCATAAGGCAGTTCTATTTCCAGTTTTTTAAGGAATCTCCACACTGTTCTCCATAGTGGCTGTACTAGTTTGCATTCCCACCAACAGTGTAAGAGGGTTCCCTTTTCTCCACACCCTCTCCAGCATTTATTACTTGTAGACTTTTGGATCGCAGCCATTCTGACTGGTGTGAAATGGTACCTCATAGTGGTTTTGATTTGCATTTATCTGATAATGAGTGATGTTGAGCATCTTTTCATGGGTTTGTTAGCCATCTGTATGTCTTCTTTGGAGAAATGTCTATTTAGTTCTTTGGCCCATTTTTTGATTGGGTCATTTATTTTTCTGGAGTGGAGCTGTAGGAGTTGCTTGTATATTCTCGAGATTAGTTGTTTGTCAGTTGCTTCATTTGCTATTATCTTCTCCCATTCTGAAGGCTGTCTTTTCACCTTGCTAATAGTTTCCTTTGATGTGCAGAAGCTTTTAAGGTTAATTAGGTCCCATTTGTTTATTTTTGCTTTTATTTCCAATATTCTGGGAGGTGGGTCATAGAGGATCCTGCTGTGATGTATGTCAGAGAGTGTTTTGCCTATGTTCTCCTCTAGGAGTTTTATAGTTTCTGGTCTTATGTTTAGATCTTTAATCCATTTTGAGTTTATTTTTGTGTATGGTGTTAGAAAGTGTTCTAGTTTCATTCTTTTACAAGTGGTTGACCAGAGTTCCCAGCACCACTTGTTAAAGAGATTGGCTTTAATCCATTGTATATTCTTGCCTCCTTTGTCAAAGAGATGGTAATGACAACCGTGTATGTGAGACAGCAAAAGAGACACAGATGTATAGATGGATTTAATTGATATCTTCATGACATTCCATCAAAATGCAGATGAATACACTTTCTTTACTAGTGTACATGGAACATTCTCCAAGACAGACCACATTTTGGGCCACAAATTAAGCCTCAGTAAATTTAAGAAAATTGAAATCATCTCAAGCATCTTTTCTGACCATGATGCTGAGACTAGGTATTAATTACGGGGGTGGGGGGGGGGATCTCTTAAAAACAGTCACATGGAGACTAAATAATATGTTTCTAAATAATAAACAGGATACTGAAGAAATAAAAAGGGAATTGGAAAACATTCCTAGAAACAAATGACAACAAAAACACAATGACCCAAAACCTTTAGGATGCAGCAAAAGCAGTTCTAAGAGAGACATTTATAGCAAGACAATCCTACCTCAAGAAACAAGAAAAACATTGAATAGACAACCTACCTTTACATTTAAAACAACTGGAAAACAAAACAAAACAAACAACAAAAAAAAAAATCCGAAGTTAGTAGGAATAAAGAAATCATGACGATCAGATCAATAATAAATGAAAAAGAAATGAAGGAAATAATAGTAAAGATTAATAAAACTAAAAGCGGATTCTTTGAGAAGATAAAATTAACAAACCATTAGCCAGACTCATCAAGAAAAAATGGGAGAAGAATCAAATGAACAAAAAAAGAAAAAAGAAATGAAAATGGAGAGGTTACAACAGACAATGCAGAAATACAAAGAATCATAAAAGACTATCATGAGCAACTAAATGCAAAATGGACAACCTGGAAGAAATGGACAGATTCCTAGAAAAACTCAACCTTCCAAGACTGAACCAGGAAGAAATAGAAATCATGAACAAGTCGAGTACAAGCAATGGAATAAAAATTGTAATTAAAAAAAAACTCCCAAAATACAAAAGCCCAGGGCCAGATGGCTTCACAGCTGAATTTTAGAGAAGAGCTAATGCCTATTCTTCTGAAACTCTTTCAAAAAATTGCAGATGAAGAAACATTTCCAAACTCAGTCTACAAGGCCACTGTCACCCTGATACCAAAACCAAAGACATCACACAAAAAGGAAAATTACAAGCCAATAACTCTGATGAACACATATGCAATAATCCTCAACAAAATTCTAGCCAACAAAATCCAACAGCACATTAAAAATACCATATATCATGATGAAGTCAAGTTTATCCCTGGGATAAAAGGATTCTGCAATATACACAAATCAATCAATGTTTCCTTGGAAGAAAAGCTATGATCAACCTAGACAGCATATTAAAAAGCAGAAACATTACTTTACCAACAAAGGTCCATCTAGTCAAAGCTACGGTTTTTCCAGTAGTCATATATGGATGTGAGAGTTGGACTATAAAGAAAGCTGAGTGCCAAAGAATTAATGTATTTAAACTGTGTTGTTGGAGAAGACTCTTCAGAGTCCCTTGGACTGCAGGAAAATTCAACCAGTCAATCCTAAAGGACATCAGTCCTGAATATTTATTGGAAGGAGTGATGCTGAAGCTGAAACTCCAATACTTTGGCCACCTGGTGCAAAAAACCGACTCATTGGAAAAGACCCTGATACTGGGAAAGATGGAAGGCAGAAGGAGAAGGGGATGACAGAGGATGAGATGGTTAGATGGCATCACTGACATGATGGACGTGAATTTGAGTTGACTCTGGGAGTTGGTGATGGACAGGGAAGCCTGGCGTGCTGCAGTCCATGGAGTGAGTCTCAAAGAGTCGGACATGACTGAGTGACTGAACTGAATCAATGTGATACACCATATTAACAAATTGAAAGATAAAAATCATATGATCATCTCAACAGATGCATAAAAAGCTTTTGACAAAATTCAGCACCCATTTATGATGAAAACTCCTCAAAAAATTGCCACAGAAGGACCTACCTCAACATAATAAAGGCCCTATATAACAAACCCAGAGCAAACATTTTTCTTAATGGTGAAAAAGTGAAAGCATTCCCTCTAAAATCAGGAAGAAGATAAAGGCACCCACTCTTCCCACTATTATTCAACATAGTTTTGGAGGGGCTAGCCATGGCAATCAGAGAAGAAAAAGCAATGAAAATGATTCTAGATTGGAAAAGAAGAAATAAAACTCTCAGTTGTCTGCAGACGACATGAAACAATACATAGAAAATCCTAATGATACTATCAGAGAATTTAGAGCTAATCAGTTAATTTAGTAAAGTCACAGTATACAAAATAAATACACAGAAATCACTTCCATTCTTATATACTAACAAAAGAAATCATAAAGAGAAATTAAGGAATCAAATACCATTTCAACAAAAAGAATAAAATACCTAGGAATAAACCTACCTAAGGAGACAAAAGAGTTGTATACAGAAAACTATAAAACACTCATGAAAGAAATCAAAGACAACATAAACCGTTGGAGAGATAATCCATGTTTCTGGGTTGGAGGAATTAATATTGTGAAAATGACTACTACCAAATATAAACTACAGATTCAAGACAATGTCTTTCAAATAACCAATGGCATTTTTCACAGAGCTAGAACAAAAATTTTCACAATTCGAATGGAAACACAAAAGACCCCGAATACGCAAACAATCTTGAGAAAGAAGAATGGAGCTGGAAGAATCCACCTTCCTGATTTCAGGAAGCTGGAAAGCTTCAATTACTACAAAGCTACAATTATCAAGACAGTACAATACTGGGACAAAAACAGAAATATAGACCAACGGAACAAGATAGAAAGCCCAGAGATTTCTATCCACACACCTGTGGGCACCTATATGACAAAGGAGGCAAGAATATACAATAGGGAAAAGACAGTCTCTTCAGTAAGTGGCACTGGGAAAACTGGACAGCTATGTGCAAAAGAGTGAAATTAGAACACTTCCTAACAATATATACAAAGACAAACTCAAAATGGATTAGAGACCTAAATGTAAGACCAAAAACTATAAAACTGGTAGAGGAAAACAAAGGTGGAACACTGTATGACATAAATCACAGCAAGATTCTTTATGACCCACCTCTGAGAATAATGGAAATAAAGATAAAAATAAACAAGTGGGACCTAATTAAACTTAAAAGCTCTTGTACAGCAAAGAAAAGTATAAACAAGGTGAAAAGACAACTCTCAGAATGTGAGAAAATAAAAGCAAATGAAACAACTGACAAAGGATTTATTTCCAAAATATAAAAGCCACTCTTACAACTCAATACCAGAAAAACAAAGAACCCAATCAAAAAGTGGGCGAAAGACCTAAGAAGACGTAGAGATGGTTAATAAACACATGAAAAGATGCTCAAGATCACTCATCATTAGATAAATGCAAATGAAAACTATAATAAGATATCAGTACACACTGGTCAGAATGCCATCATGAAAAAATCAACAAAAAATAAATGCTAGAGGGTGTGGAGAAAAGGGAACCTCTTGCATTGTTGGTGGGAATGTGAACTGATATAGCTACTATAGAAGACAGAATGGAGATTCGATTAAAAAAAACCAAGAGTAAAACTACCAAATGACCCAGCAATCCTCCTACTAGGCATATACCCTGAGGAAACCAAAACTGAAAAAGGCACATGTATCCCAATGTTCACTGCAGCACTATTTACAATAGTTAGGACATGAAGCAACTTAGAAATCCATCAACAGATGAATGGGTAAAGGTGCTGCAGTACATATATACAATGGAATATATGCCCCTCATCCATAAAAGGGAACATATTTGAGTCAGTTCCAATAAAGTGGATGAACCTAGAGCCTATTATACAGAGTGAAGTAAGTCAGAAAGAGGAAAACAAATATCATAAATGTATGTGTATATGTGGAATAGAGATAGATGGTACTGATGAACCTATTTGTAGGGCAGCACTGGAGACACGGACATAGAGAAAAGACTTATAGTCATGGGGGTGGGGGAAGGAGAGGGTGGGACAAATTCAGACAGTAACATGGGAACATATGCACTACCATATGTAAAATAGATAGCCAATGGTAATTTACTGTATGACTCAGGGAACTCAAACCAGGGCTCTGTAACAAACCAGAGGAGTGGGATGGGGTGGGAGGTGAATGGGAGGTCCAAGAGGGAGGGGCCATATATATACCTATGGCTGATTCATCTTGATGTATGGCAGAAACCAAAACAATATTGTAAAGCAATTATAAAAAAATATTAAAAAAAAAATGAACAAGAAGAAGAAACAAGAAAAACCTCAAATAACCTAACTTACACCTAAAACAACTAGAGAAAGAAGAACAAACGAAACCTAAAGTTAGTAGAAGGAAAGAAATCATAAAGATCAGAGCAGAAATAAATGAAATAGAGATGAAGAAAACAGTTCCAAAGATCAATGAAACTAAAAGCTAGTTCTTTGGAAAGATAAACAAAATTGATAAACCTTTAGCCAGACTCATCAAGAAAAAAAAAAAAAAAGAGAGAGATGACGCAAATTAATAAAATTAGAAATGAAAAAAGTTACAACTGACTCCACAGAAATACTAAGGATCATAAGAGTCTACTATGAGCAACTGTCTTACATTAGCCATTCCATATTTTTCCATTAATAGCACCATAAACTTTTATAAATGAACAATGCCCAATACTTGGACTTTAGGAATTATTCACTTTAATATGTTTATTTTTTCATGAATATTTTTTACTCTGATGCTCTTTTGAGATTAGCATAAATTCAATAAATCACAAGTCTCACAAAATAACCAATATATGGGAATATTCTTTTATGGTATGATCTTAAGAGTGTACTAGATCATCGAAAAAGCAAGAGAGTTCCGGAAAACATCTATTTCTGCTTTATTGATTAGGCCAAAGCCTTTGACTGTGTGGATCACAATAAACTGTGGAAAATTCTGAAAGAAATGGGAATACCAGACCACCTGACCTGCCTCTTGAGAAATTTGTATGCAGGTCAGGAAGCAACAGTTAGAACTGGACATGGAAAAACAGACTGGTTCCAAATAGGAAAAGGAGTACGTCAAGGCTGTATAGTGTCACCCTGTTTATTTAACTTATATGCAGAGTACATCATGAGAAACGCTGGGCTGGAAGAAGCACAAGCTGGAATCAAGATTGCTGGGAGAAATATCAATAACCTCAGATATGCAGATGACACCACCCTTATGGCAGAAAGTGAAGAGGAACTCAAAAGCCCCTTGATGAAGGCAAAAGAGGAGAGTGAAAAAGTTGGCTTAAAAATCAACATTCAGAAAATTAAGAGCATGGCATCTGGTCCCATAACTTCATGGGAAATAGATGGGGAAACAGTGGAAACAGTGTCAGACTATTTTTTGGGGGCTCCAAAATCGCTGCAGATCGTGACTGCAGCCATGCAATTAAAAGACGCTTACTCCTTGGAAGGAAAGTTATGACCGACCCAGATAGCACATTAAAAAGTAGAGACATTACTTTGCCAATAAAGGTCTGTCTAGTCAAGGCTATGGTTTTTCCAGTGGTCATGTATGGATGTGAGAGTTGGACTGTGAAGAAGGCTGAGCGCAGAAGAACTGATGCTTTTGAACTGTGGTGTTGGAGAAAACTCTTGAGAGTCCCTTGGACTGCAAGGAGATCCAACCAGTCCATTCTAAAAGAGATCAGCCCTGGGATTTCTTTGGAAGGAATGATGCTAAAGCTGAAACTCCAGTACTTTGGCCACCTCATGAGAAGAGTTGACTCATTGGAAAAGACTCTGATGCTGGGAGGGATTGGGGGCAGGAGGAGAAGGGGACGACAGAGGATGAGATGGCTGGATGGCATCACTGACTCAATGGACATGAGTCTGAGTGAGCTCCGGGAGTTGGTGATGGACAGGGAGGCCTGGCGTGCTGCAATTCATGGGATTGTAGAGTCAGACACGACTGAGTGACTGAACTGAACTAAACTAAGAGTGTACAAATCTATAGGCATGAACAATAACCAGAGGGGCTGAAGAGAAGAGGGGGAAGAAAAGCCACTAAACCTATTTTAAGCCTTCCAAAACAAGGCAGGCTGTACATTCTTTTAGAACAAACACCTTTTCCCTCACAGAGCTGAATGTTTTATCAGCAGGTATTCAATAAATATGTGTTGAACTGATAACAAGTGGATCTCTATGTATTGTACAGAGCTTTTCTTTTTTTTTGCTTTCACAACTTCAATAAACTAATCTTTCTCTTCACTGCACAAAAAGAGGTAAAAAAATAACCATCAGTTACCCAGATTTCCACAATCCTAGTCCCAAAGTCTAGGACAACAAGAAATAGCATATTATCAAGGAAGGTTATATATTCCTCCTTTGGAGACTTTACTAAGAGAAAATTGATTATGATCCTTCTGGGACAATTCACAGGCAGTCCTTATGTGTATGGACTGGGTAACTTCTTATGATCCCTTCTATGCAGATGCTTTTAATATTTTATTTTTAGTATGTTTGATGTTGAGAAAAATGGGAAAGACTGAAAGCCATTTATTTCCACAATGAAGAAGGAATTTTCAGTGTTCTACTCTAGGTTTCATAATAATAAGTGACATCAGTCCAAAAAAATAGATTAACTTTTACCATGCTCTTTCTATCGAGATATAGTTGCTTTAGTACACTAAAGCATTGTCACAAAAATTTGAAAGCCATAATACTATTTTTTATATGACATACAGCATGCAGGATACTTGTTCCCTGACCATAGACCAAACCCATGCACCCTGCAGTGAAAGCGTGAAGTCCTAACCACTGGGAAACCAGGGAATTTCCCATAATGCTATTTTAAGACCAATCTGGTACTAGGAGAAAATTTATCCACAGGAACAACAAGGCCCAACTGGATTTTGATGCTTATTAATTTTGGTAATTGGTGCAACCATTTTTGATAGGATTCAAATGTTTGTGATGGGAAGAGTTAAAAATATGTTGGAAGGGGGAAGGAGGAGCTAAAAGTATCTTTATCTAAAGAGTTGGTGGAAGCAAAAGAGAAATATTGATTATTTCAGCATTTAGTCTTTTTGCTATAAGCTTGACCAATGGCAAACACTGAATAGCCCCCTCCCTAGGCAGTCTGGCTCAAGAGATGATCCTTTTCAAATTTAACATAGCAGTTGGCATGAACTAAACCCTACCTAAATACAGGACATTGATATGTAGAAAACCCTGAACCAAACATTAAACCATACTGCTGGAAGTCCTATAATCCTTTAGAAAGGAAAAAAGAAAGGGCCAAGGAGAACAGGAAGGGAGAGCAAATATAGGATGATTGGGGATTTATAAATAAATATAAATATACCTCAGATTTTTGTAAGACATAACTGTTTACACAAAAGATCAAGGCCAGGATCCCAAAGTGAAGGGATTATTAGGAAGTCTAAAAGGTATTTTTCAGATAATGAAAAGGGGGCTTAGCATGATTTGTTCCAGTATTCCAAGGTAACTGATAGGCAGTTTTACCACAAATCTTTAACTTTTCATCACTGGTACATCTGGCTTTAAACAGAACTGTAAAATAATCATGAAAATCATGCCTGTGAAAAAAATGTTCAAATATAACAAGAAAGTGCAAACTATACCTAAGATCTACTTCCCACACCCTTCTCCAATGTGATGAGAGGAAAATTGAGTAAAGCTTGAATTGAACTAATAAACTATTGTTGTTTTCAGAATAGTTATTCAAGGAGATCATTAACAGGGTGACTAAAAAGGGTAGACAAAGTACCTTGGGACATTCGTTGGGAAGTAGAATGTTGATTCCTGTGAGATAGCATGCCAACTTTCAGGCAAGGCTTCTGCCTTTGAGCCCTCACATCACATACAACTCCTTATTTGCAGACCATATTATGTAGTCTCAAAAACTGACATCTCCAGACTGCCTCACTTATTTTGGTTCATGTGACTTTAAAACAATTACTATGGTAGACGCAATCTCTTTGTAGTTTGAGAAAATGTTTTTAAAAAGTTTAATGCTATTATATACAACAACAAGCATCTGTCTTTTTTATTATATGCTTTTATATATAATAAGAGCTCATGACTAATCATATGAAATGAAAATTGCTATGCTGCTGCTGCTAAGTCACTTCAGTCGTGTCCGACTCTGTGCAACCCCATAGATGGCAGCCCACCAGGCTTCCCCGTCCCTGGGATTCTCCAGGCAAGAACACTGGAGTGGGTTTCCATTTCTTTCTCCAATGCATGAAAGTAAAAAGCGAAAGGGAAGTCGCTCAGTCGTGTCCGACTCTTAGCGACCCCATGGACTGCAGACTACCAGGCTCCTCCGTCCATGGATTTTCCAGGCAAGAGTACTGGAGTGGGGTGCCATTGCCTTCTCCTTGCTATACATTTTTATTAAAACAAACCAGACATATAAATTAATGTCTACCATTCCAACTTCAAGTATTTTCATGAAGTCTTATAAGGACATTAAAAAGTGGTCCCTTTTGCAAATGTGGGTATGGAATTAGGTCATAATTATCTCACTCATTGGGCTTCCCTGGTGTCACAGACGGTAAAGAATCTACCTGCAATGCAGGAGACCCGGGTTCAATCCCTGGGTTGGGAAGATCCCCTGGAGAATGGAGTGTCTACCCACTCCATTCAGGCAAGGATTCTCCATTGCCTGCAGAATTCCATGGACAGAGGAGCCTGTTGGGCTACAGTCCATGGGGTCACAAAAAGTCAGAAATGACTTGGCAACTAACAAACTATCTCACTTATTAGGAGATTGTGTACTTTTCCTTATAACTGTTTTTGGAGAAATATGTGGACAACCCAGAAGTTCAGGTTTTGTACTTTTGTACTTTTCTTCCCCCAGAATCTCTTAACATGAGCTGTTGCACAATATAGTATCTAATTGTTGTAGCAGTAGCCCATTTTTGATGTTCTCTATATATTCCAAGAAATAAGATATTTATGCACTGTATGCCTGGATTTATAAAATACAACTCCAATATTCCTCTATCTCACTACATTATACAGTGAAAAAATAAAATATATCTCTGTAGCAAATGATTTTCAAAAAGTAAGTATATATTGATTTATAGTTAATCTACTTAGGTATCCAGACATAAATTATTTAAATAATACTGTGCTAGATGTTTTGTATTTCAAAGCATCAACTTTTCATGAAATCTAGAGTCACTGAATTTTAAAAGTATATACATGCTATGTGACTGATGGGACTTCCCCTATACAGACCCTGATATTTTGGTAGTGTAAGGATTCCCTGGAATGTATAGCTTTAGTTCTAAGGTCATCTTTTTGGTAGAGTCAGACTAAATATCAAGGGAGATATATACATACTCCTCTTTTAAGACTCCACACAGAGACTGATCATAACCATAAAACAAAAGGGATACAAACATATACCAAACAAAAATTATTCTTCAATTTCAACTTCAGAATGTAACAATAAGTCCTAATGCAACTGGACAAAAAATGTTTAGTCACATTCTCCTATAATATTTTTAGATTTTCCTTTCAACAACTTTTTTTTAAAAAATCACATAAATTCCAAAGTCTGATATAGAATCAGCCTTATTATGGATCTTGCCACACTTTCTACATATTCCCTTTAAAACTCGCCAGATATTTGACTTGTTGCCTGGCCAATTTGCTATATCACCACCACCATCCTGAGTGTCCTCTCAATATTGCTCAGAATATTTAAATTCAAGACCTTTATTTCTAAAAATTTTAAGTAGAAACTCATTGAAAAAGTTTCACCACAACCACAGCTTTTTGAGTTCGAAATATTTAGTTGATGAGCAAGACCAATTATGCTTAAGATTCTGAAAGTGTGAGATCAGATTACACAATATTTAGTAACAGATTTCCAATGACAATTACTTGCAGAAAATTTCTTCCATAATACTATTAATTTTATGTTATTTATATTCCACTTGTGAGGGTGATGAGAAGCAAAGGTGGGTTTAGTTCCCTAATCATATTACCCAGGCATCAGGCATACCTCACCATAAAACTACATTCTCTAGCTAAAAGCTTAAAATTCTTTCCCAAAAACAATATGTTTTAATATACTTTTAGTTAGACTGTCTTACACAAGGTAACTTTTTTATATTGGGATAAAAGTACATGTTCTGCATTCTAACTAATCATACACACATAAGCTTTTATGACTTTAAATTTCTACTCTAAAGAATTCTAAGTTCTTTACATGAACAGGCAACTAGAATTATTCTTGGTACTGCTATAGACCAATTAATTAAGAAGTATTTTTCGTGATTTCCCAAGTTCAGAAGAAAAGCAATTTTACGATGACTTTTAAACTAATTTCAGAGCTACATTCATACCGGATAATTAATAAATAACAATCATTAGGTAGAGTAACATAAGCATTAAGATTAAGAGCTCTGGAATCAGACAGATCTGAAGGGTGTTTGCTGGTTCTTTAGCATTGCTAGGTCTCTCAGTCTGTTTCCTCTTCTTAAAAGAGTCATAATAATAGAGGATTGAGAGGTACCAACTACTACTACATATAAAATATATAAGCTACAAGTATATATTGTACAGCACAAGGAATATATACAATATTTTGTATTAAATATAAATGGAGCACAACCTTTAAAAAATGTGAATCACTAGTTGTATTCCTGATATATATAATATTGTAAATCAACTATATCTCAGTAAAAAAAAAGGGGGAAAAGGGAAGAAAAAAAAAAAATGAGCATAATGGGAGTACTGACTCCACTGAACTGCCATAAGAATTAAATGACACAATGCATCGAAAGTTCTTACCACTATGCCTGGCATATTTTAAGTGCCCAATGAGTGATAGTTCTTACTATTATCAACTAAAGCTGATAAATTACTTACATGATAAATTAAAATTAAAAATGAGATGCTTTATCATATTTGTAACATATTAAGTACTTGTTTATGCTCATCTTCCTTCTAAATCACAGTGGATAGAATGATTTCTTAAATAATAAAGCCACTATTCAATATATAGAGACTGTTATAATTTCAGTGTTGAGAAATATGCTGCACTTATGGTGAAACAATTGGCTGAGTGGTAGTAAAAGAAACAACATTTTCTCATGTTGTAGCTCAACTAAGAAGACTATTCTCCGGTTTTAAAAAGGTGAAGTTCTTTTTGTCTTGAGTCACTGCTGGAAATCCCCTCAGCAAAAATGTTGGGCTGTACTCCAACTCTGTGACAGGGTCTCATTTCCAAAAAGGACTAAGCCAAAGGGACAGAACTCAAAGACTAGAGTTCAGAACCAGAGTTTACAAGTCACAGAAGTACTGCTTTCTTGATTAATTTATATTTATAGAATCATTACAAGCCACATGTTAATTATGTTAAAAAGAATCAAACTCATAAAAATTCTATACATGCCACAAATGCTATTTAAAAAAGATGTCCTTGGTTAAGCAATTTTATTCAAGGAAAAAAAAAAAAAGAACTAAATTGTATATGAAAATGTTGCTACTAACCTATCTTCCCCACTCACACCTAACTCTCATATGCAGATTATAGATGACACATTTGCCTAGTTAGGCATCATCCAGTCTTTTTCCTTCTTTTCAGGCATCTTATATTTATTAAATGGCAGTTATATGTTCCCAATCACATGGAAAGATTTTAATGTACTATTGACATAATTTCTGTTCAGTATCTATCCAGTAAGAGAGAGTACAAATAACACAATGCTTAGGAATGTTTAGTCAGAACAACCTGAGTTCTGATCCTAGTTCTACCATTTGTAACTCTTTGACCTTGAGCAATGTACCTAGTTTCTGGGTCTTAGCAATATCCCTTTCAGTCACATGAAATAGATCTAATATTACTACTTACTTCCCAACGTTATCACAAGGATTCAACTAATTGAAATGAAGTATGTAAAACACTGGGCACTGTGCCTGACATACACAATGCATAAACAAATGTTAGGCTTTACCATTACTAGGGTCCAATCCTGATTAACCAGGTTAATGAAAAGTAATGAAACAAAAATCTAGCAGCACTACTGAATACTTTTAAACATACAGTTTATAAATTTGTGGTGATATTTTTAAACTTATATTTAACTTTTGACTGATGTTCTGGCAATCAGAAACACTTCCAACAAACCAATAAAGCTAAAATGTGAGGGACTGAACCAGAAAACAACCCCTTTGCTTAAAATTATTCTCTATTGGCCAAGTGTGAAAAGTCAGCTTTGCTCTCATAATAATAAAAATAGTCATCATAAATGAGCTGCATCCTCTTTCTAAATGTATGTTTGTTTAATCTTGGTCTGCTTTGGAGGAAGTAATTAAATACTGGGCTTAGAAGGGTTCCTGGTACGCTGCAAAGTACAACAGAACTGAATGCAAACAGATGGTCATATAGTCATCAACAGATTCTCAATCTGTTTAATTTTATCAGTAGGAAATGAAACACATTTACCCTTGATAATTCACCTAAAGCAGAAAATATTCTTGTAAAATATATGCTTCACAGCACAATATATACTTTGGGAAATAATTTAAAGATTAACTACAGAAAATCAGAACATTTGACTTGACTATGTCTAGGGCTTCAATTTATTTTTCTTTTCCAGCACAACCCAGGGGGTGCCATGCTGTGCTCAGTCACTTTAGTCCTGTCTGACCCTTAAAGACCTCATGGACTGTAGCTTGACAAGCTCCTCTGTCCATGGGATTTTTCAGGCAAGAATAATGGAGTGGGCTACCATGCCCTCCTCCAGGGGATCTCTCCTGACCCAGGGATCAAACCCATGTCTCCTGCATCTCCTGCATTACAGGTGGATTCTTTACCACTGAGTCACTGGGGGGAGGGTTGACCTTAAGGTTTATTAATCAAAGCACTTTCCCTGACAGAATAGTCTTTGAGCTAAAAATAAATTTATTGTATCCTTTTCTCCTACCATATTATGAAATTCTTACTAAACTTCTGCAATGCATTCTTTCCTACAACCATTTGAATTTCAAAAACCCAAGAGTCATGATCATTGGTAAGTGTGTCTCCCGAGCCTCTTTAAATTGGGCAAAATTATTCCAAAGGTTTTGCCATTGCTGCTGTGACATTAAGGAAATCAGCCACTAAATATAGGACATCAATCTAAAGGCACCAGTTTTTAGATTGTTCCTGCATTTGCCTCATGAGAGCTGCCATCTCCCACGGTTCAGGGCATCCAAAAAGCATGCCCAAATGGCCATCTCATGAAATTTCTAATTTTGCTCTTCTAAATAACTTATGAATATCTTTACACAGCATTCAAACAAACCTTGGCAGCTATGACAAAGACCACAGCATATTTCAAATTAACGTTCTATTTATAAATACAAAGAGCAGTGGCAATAAATGACAAATCCACAGATACCATAATACTCAATAGTGAAAAGCTGAAAATATTTCCTCTAAGATCAAAAACAAGACAAGGATGCCCACTCTTGTCATTTTTATTCAACAGAGTTTTGGAAGTCCTACCCATGGTTATCAGAGAAGAAAAAAGAAATAAAAGGAATCCAAATTAGAAGAGCAGAAATAAAGCTGTCACTTCTTGAATATGACATGATACTATATGTATAAAATCCTAAAGATGTTACCAGAAAACTACTAGAGCTCATGAATGAATTCAGTAAAGTTGCAGGATACAAAATTAATACACAGAAATCTGTTGCATTTCTATACACTAACAATGAAAGATCAGAAAGAGAAATTAAACAAACAATCCTATTTACCATTGCATCAAAAGAACAATATACCAGGAATATACTAATACAACTGAGCGACTGAACTGAATTGATACCTACCTAAGGAGACAAAAGACCTGTTCTTGGAAAACTATAAGATGAAAGAAATTGAAGACAACACAGAAAGATGGAAAGATATATCATGTTTTTTTACTGGAAGGATCATATTTTCAAAATGACTACACTACCCAAGGTGATCTACAGATTCAATCCAATCCCTATCAAAATATGAATGACATTTTTCACAGAACTAGAACAGAAAATCTTAAAACTTGTATGAAGAGACAGAAGATCCAAAATAAAAATAAATAAATAAATAAAAATCTTGAAAAAGACAACAGAGCTGGAGAATCAGGTTTCCTAACTTTAGGATATACTAGAAAGCTACAGTCATCAGAGCATTACGGTACGGGCATAAAACAGAAATGTACATCAATGGAACAAAATAGAAAGCCCAGAAATAAACTCATGCACCTATGTCCAATGTTTCTGTGACAAAGAAGACAAGACTATAAAATGGAGAAAAGATGGTTGCTTCAATAAATAGTGCTAGGAAAACTGAACAGCTACATGTTAAAAAAAAAATGAAATTAGAACATTCTTTAATACCATAAACAAAAATAAACTCAAAATGAATTAAAGATCCAAATATAAGACCAGATACTATAAAATTCTTAGAGGAAAACATAGGCAGAACACTCTTTGACAAATCACAGCAAGATCATTTTTTGATCTATCTTCCAGAGTAATGGAAATAAAAACAAAAATAAACAGGTGGGACCTAATTAAGATTTTCACAGCAAAGTAAACCATAAACAAAATGAAAAGACAACCTTCAGAATGGTAGAAAATATTTGCAAACAATGCAACTGACAAGGGATTAATCTCCAAAATGTACAAACAGTTCATGCAGCTCAGTATCAAAAAAACAAACAATCCAATCAAAAATGGGCAGCAGACCTAAAGAGACATTTCTCCAAAGAAGACATACAGATGGCCAAGAGTCACATGAAAAGATACTCAACATTACTAACTATACAGTTCAGTTCAGTTCAGTTCAGTTGCTCAGTCATGTCCAACTCTTTGCGACCCCATGAACTGCAGCACTCCCTGTCCATTACCAACTCCCGGAGTTCACTGAAACTCATGCCCATCAAGTCGGTGATGCCATGCAGCCATCTCATCTTCTGTCGTCCCCTTCTCCTCCTGCCCCCAATCCCTCCCAGCATCAGAATCTTTTCCAATGAGTCAACTCTTCGCATGAGGTGGCCAAAGTACTGGAATTTCAGCTTTAGCATCAGTCCTTCCAGGAACACCCAGGACTGATCTCCTTTAGAATGGACTAGTTGGATCTCCTTGCAGTCCAAGGGACTTGCAAGAGTCTTCTCCAACACCACAGTTCAAAAGCATCAATTCTTCGGCACTCAGCTTTCTTCACAGTCCAACTGTCACATCAATACATGACTACTGGAAAAACCATAGCCTTGACTAGATGGACCTTTGCTGTCAAAGTAACGTCTCTGCTTTTTAATATGCTATCTGGTTTGGTCATAACTTTCCTTCCAAGGAGTAAGTGTCTCTTAATTTCATGGCTGCAATCACCATCTGCAGTAAAATGCAAATCAAAACTATAATGAGGTTATCACCTCACACCCGTCAGAATGGCCATCATTTAAAAGTCTACAAATAATAAATGCTGGAGAGGCTGTGGAGAGAAGGGAATCCTCCTACACTGGTGGTGGGAATGTAAATTGATACAGTCAGTATGGAGAACAGCACATCTATTCCTTAAAAAACTAAAAATAGAGCCACTATACGATACAGCAATCCTACTCTTGGGCATATATCCAGAGAAAACCATAGCTCAAAAGGATACATGCACCCCAGTGTTCTTTGCAGCACTGTTTACAATAGCCAAGAAATGGAGGAAACCTAAATATCCATCAAAAGATGAATGGATAAAGAAGATGTGGTAAATACATATGATTAAATATCACTCAGCCATTAAAAAGAATGAAACAATGCCATTTGCAGCAATATGGATGGACTTGGAGATTATACTAAGTGAAGTCAGACAGAGAAAGATAAATATCATCACTGATACATGGGATCTTAAAAACAAATGATACAAATGAACCTATTCACAAAATATAAAACAGACTTAGAGAATGAACTTATGGTTACAGTAAGGAAGTTTGTGTGGTGGGGGGTAAACTGGAGGTTTAGGATTGAAATACACACACTGTTATATTTAAAATGCCTTTCCATGAAAAAAAAAACAGCAGCAAATACTCTTTCACATAATGCAATTATTATTGAGAACACTTGAGAATCATACAGATGAAGAACTGTGGCTTGTTGTTTTATGTCCATATTATCCAAATGAAGAAAATACTGACTAGTGACTAATGCTTTGGCAATCACTAGCTTTTATAACTCATACACAGAATAATGCCACAAAGGAAAATTATGTAGATTTCATTTACTATATGGACAATCTAAGCTACAACTTGTTTGTTTTAACAGTAAAACAAAAGAGATCATTTTACAAAAGTTAGTCCATAAATAATACCCTCAGAAATTTATCACAATCTATCTACTCAATCGTAAAATTTCTATACTAAGTACATCTAAAATGCATAGAGACCCTGAAATGGAGATAATTATGGACCTGAGGAAAAGTATGGGAAGAAACCTCTAAGTCAATTATAATTCTCCATGCTATTATCACTCTAGAGATCCTGATCAAAGGCCAAGGTTGATTTTTGTTAAGTTATTGAAATTCATTAAGTTTATTATAGGCTCTATGCTTACTATTCCTCTTCCATTAAATGCAAATTTATAGTATATTACAATTTCAAGGAAAAAAAATGGCATGGCATATACTGTTATGTTACAGTAAGTCAAAACATGCATGAGCAGTTCTGAAAAAGCAGAAATCACTTCCTATAGACAGACAACTTGGGAGTTGCATTCTTATTAAATGGTTTGTACCTAAAAAAATTAAAAAACAGTATTAAGACCTGAATATTATCCTTTTCCTATATAAGACCAATTCCAAATGTGCATCTTCTCTATATCCCTGGCCTTAAGTGAATTTAGCACACTTATTGACATTTACCTTTAGACATACTATCCCTCCTCTATACTAGATCCTCATTTTTCTATCCCCCTGATTGTATATGCCCAAGCAATTCCACTTACAGGACTTACTCCCTTCTGTTCACATTTATATCTGCATGTCTCCTAACTGTCATGCATCACTGGGAGGATGTATTTCTTTAAACATGTATCATTTGGATTCAAACAGCTTGTACTGGATTCAAACTCTGTGGCTTACTAATTGTATGACCTTGAGAAAGTTGTTTAACCTCTCTGAACCTATATTTCCTTACCCTAAAAATAGAGACAATCATAGGATAAGAAAAAATGAGATAGTATCTGACACACTTAAATGTCCCTACTTACTATCACTATTATGGCTATTATCAAGGAATTTTATACCATTTTATAATGGTATAAAAACCAACATATTCACTTTCATTTCTAAACTTTTGAGAAGCAAGTGCTACACCTTTGTAATTGGGGCAGAGTTGAATACAAGTTTGAAAACTTGTTTTAATTGGACAGTGAAGGATAGGTACTCTTGAGTTAAGGTCACACTAAGTTGTAATTATCATAGATCCTCTCTTGCTTGATAAAACATCTAGTGTTGGTAATTTTATTAAAATCACTAACAGGAGTAAGAAAACAAAGATTTCACAATCCAAAACCAAAAGCTTTCCTTTAAACGCTCTTCAGAGAACTATACTTAGTCACTTATGGAAGCATCTCTCTTTGTGTAATTATTGCTGAGCTCCTGTTAGGATATTTGCCTCAAAATTTCTAAATCATATGTTAAAATACAACACGACAGCATTCTTAAAGGAAAGACCTTAGTATTGCAAACTGAAGAGTCCCCATGTATGTTATAAAATAACTCTTCTGAAGCTTACTAATTTTACACTGTTTTAATATTATTTAAAAGTACTATTAGATTATAATAGAACAAAAATTTATTTTGGCAAGATGCTGTAGAATTTTGATAACAGGTTTACAAGAACTATAATTACTGCAACAACAGACAAATCTATAATTACCCATAAGAAAAATAATTGAAACAAAACACAAAAAGCATAAATATTTCTTATTTGTATAGTCTTCAACAATGGAATCTGGTAAAGGACATAGTAGGAGATAGTAGTAAATTTTAAGGCCCTAAGAAACTAAAGTCTAAACAAAGAAAGAGGAATAGTTGTTTCTACTTGAACAGAAATTCTGAAAGGAGTTTCTTGTTGAATCTGCTTTTTAGGAAGGGGTAGAAGAGCAAGAAAGCAAAGAATAAATAAGCAGTATTGAAACTGCATGTTATCCAATACAATCATCAAAACTAACTTCCTGATCTGTTCAACCTAATTTGGGATTTAACTAAAGGTATTAAGCTGATCTTCTAAATTTTACAATTACTGTATTGGACTTGAGACTCTGAGCAGCTCAAACATTATTTCAAATATCATAATTAATATATATGGAAAATAATAAGGCAAGAAGCTCATAAAATGAAGTTCAAAAACAATATACGAAGTTTTCTTTTTGTTTTCAACCTAAACTTACTCCAAAATGTAAGCTTAAGTGTTCTATTTCAAAACTGTCTAAATACAGCCACATACAGTTGCCAGACAACTTGAAGGTTCAAAGTTCTTGTGATTTCACACAACTTTCAGTTCTATTCCAAATCCTCTTGGGGGTAAACAAAACAAAAATACATAACAACAAAAAACATGGAATTTTTTTTGTTGCTGCTGCCCTAAAGCTCAGAAGAGAGAGGGGGTTCATACATTCTGCATCCCAAACCCACATCCTGAGCCCAAAAAGCAAAAAAATCTGCTTTTTGCGAATTGTGAAAGAGACACTTTTATTTACCATGCATATACACTCAGCTTTCCCCTAGTTTAGCCAGCCTATTGCTCCCCAAAACTATTGAAAATTGTTATTCTAAATTAAGAGCTCATGAATGAGAGGGGGATGTCCTATCAATTGAAGAAGCAGTCACTGGGGTCTGCACCTACACAAGAAAGCCACTTTTTAGTTCCCTTTCCAGTTCTCAATATACTTGAAGCAGTTAGAAACTGTTCGAAGTAATGTTTTTTGAAAGAAAAGGAAAAAGTCAAAATAAGGTAAGATATGGAAGGAAAAAACAGATCCCTTATCACATTGTTTAAAAAAAAAAATGTTTATCATTGTTCCTGATGTCTCCCATTCTGCCTAGTTCTAACAGACTCTTTAGGCCAAAGTTAAATAACTGTCTCTTATACATTGGCAAAATATAACTCTTTGATTATAGGGGTCTCTGTGAAATATAATCACAGTGCCTTAGTAGGCCTCCACTTCATCATCATCAGTAAGACCATGTTTTACATCCCTTACAGATGTGCACCCCTGTCTCTTGCCTCCATACTTTGAACACATATGTGAAATGTCCCATTCTTACCAGTATGTGACTTGATTTCTTCACCTAACCCTAAAAACCCTATACCACCATCTCCCAAAACTCCCAAGCTTTCGTTTTCCTTCAAAGAAGAAATGTGGCCCTAACATCGTAAGACAAAGAAAGCTAAACTCCATGGAAAAACGAAATCGATGCAACAAAGAGCAGAAAAGGAAGACGGGGGGTTGGGTGGGAAGTGCCTGTGCCTACCGAAGAAGAAGCTGCCAGACTAACTTATGCAATTCAAGGGTTCTGGGGCGGCAATTCAAGGGTTCTGGGGCAGCAGGAGACTGATGTGTAGAAAAATAACAAAGATGGGCTTTCCACCTTCCTTACCGCCATGGAGCCAGAGGAAGATGCAATATACACACGGATCACCATCTTGGGAACAGCTTCTGTAGTTCTTTGAATCCTGCAAACGGCTGGAGAGCAGCTGCAGCAAAGTCTGGAATCAAGCTAAGGGCCGTACAGAGTTTGGAAAAGAAGGGTGGGGGAAGGTGGAAGGGGAACTTGCCAGAGCCCCGCCCTTGGCTGCTTTCACTGCGCTTCGACCGCTGCAATCCCAGCCCCAAAGTCCAGAAGGCACAGGCTCGTTTGCATCATTTCTTTTTTTTTTTTTTTTTTTTGAATCTCGAATAGCACCGCGAGATCTGTTGAATCCGAGAAAATAAGGAAAGGAGAAAGAAAAAGAAAGGAGCGTTGAGTTAAATTTGATTGCAATGAAGGACCTTTCCTCACGGAGACTCAAAGTTCTGCGCCTTCCTGCCCAGAAATGTATACAAATAAGATATTTTCTTTGAAAGAGGAAATTCTCCTCTGGAAGAGGAAGTTCTACGTTGAAACCAGACATTAGTAAGAAAGGCCAAGTTCTCAAAGCCTTGTGCATTTTAAGACTGCTATTTTGTAGTGATAGTTTTGGTGTTAGCTGGCGGCAGGAATTGGACCCTGAAGGACTGAGTGCTGTGGCTTAGGAAAAGTATCAGGTTGCCACAACTCCAGAAACAGCAGGATTGGTTTTCTTTTTGAGTTTCGCTTTTTGTTACATTAGGGAATCCTGCTTCCGTGAGAATTCTCAGGAAGCCTGATTGACTGGCAAACTCAAGAATGGAGGAAGAAATTGAAAATACAGTATAAGAAAGTGAATGATTTTTGTTTTGTTTGCTTTGTAACTGGTTATGGAAAGGGAATTTGGATCATACCTTTCAGGAGATGTGGAAACGGTGAACAGAGAGAGCAAAAGGTTATTTGTAGCTCTAGGGAAATGAGCAAACAATAACAATTGATAATGCCCCGAGTGGTTTCCATTGACTACCAAAACAAACGTAAAGTGTGTTTCTAAGGATCTCCCACCACAATAATTATACTTCCCAGATTATGTCAAATGAACAGATATAAGGAACTTGCAACATGAATGAGAGTGGAGACAGTCAGTCACCTGTCCTACTTCTTTACTTTGTCCTCCCTCTCCATTCTAATGCTTTATCATATTTGCCTAGGTTCAATAATTGTAATAGCATCCTAATAGATTCTCCCTTCTCCAATCTATGTGATTCGTGCAACAACTTTGAGAGGTAGATATAATCACGTCAGTTTTTCAGATAAAGACTCAGGGAAACTCAGGAGAATGAGTAATTTTCCTAAAGTCATTTACCTAATAAATTCCAGAGTTAAGGTCAGACTTCAAGTTCAACCAACTCCAAAGGTTACCTTCTTAAATATCATTTTTAATACATTGTGTGGAACAGGGAAAGTACTCAATAACTGTTAGCTATTTTCCTTCCTAAAACATAATTTTCATGTGTCACTAAGAACAGTGTGGCCTGAAATACTTAAGACAGGTTTCCACTGACTATCAAAGCAAACATGAAGTGTGTTTGTTTATGAGGAGCTCCCACCATAAACTGGCCCTACAAAATCCATACAGTCTCATCCATTGCTCCCCAAACCAACTTCCTTGAATAATCATTGTTTAATCCCCACTACAATAACCATGCTGCTACTGCTGCTAAGTCGCTTCAGTCATGTCCAACTCTGTGTGACCCCATAGATGGCAGCCCATCAGGCTCCCCCGTCCCTGGGATTCTCCAGGCAAGAACACTGGAGTGGGTTGCCATTTCCTTCTCCAATGCATGAAAGTGAAGAGTGAAAGTGAAGTCGCTCAGTCATGTCTGACTCTTAGTGACCCCATGGACTGCAGCCTACCAGGCTCCTCCGCCCATGGGATTTTCCAGGCAAGAGTACTGGAGTGGGGTGCCATTGCCTTCTCCTATTTCCATGCCTTTGCTCTTCTTGTCCCTTTCTTCACCTTTCCCCCACATAGTCTGTCTTTTCTGTGCTCTCCATCTGTCCCACTCTGATCTTTAATAAATACAAATAAAAATCTTTATACACATGATCAGACTGAAGTAAGTAACAGTGACCTAGCCTCCCTCATCATGGTTAGCATCAGGGTGACTGTGACTGTGCTTCCCACCCACAGAACATGAAAATCTTCCTTGAAGTTTTGATTTGGCATGATGGACATAATTTGCAATATAATAACATAATCAACCCCTCAACTCTTAGTGGTCAACACATATTCTATTTGAACCTATAATCTATTTTGAATTGATGAAAAAAGTAGAAAGAAAGAAAAACTCTTCTAATGATTCTACATACCCATATGACAAAATTAGTAACTCCAGAGAACTGAGTGGTAGGCAGTATTAGCAAAGACCAGTTAGTCTTATCAGGAACTTTGAGAAATGGGAAGACAATTGCTAGTATTTAATGTCTTTTAAATACAGATATATGAACCTAAGTGAAAACTTTCCCAATAAATTGGTATAAAAAAAAAAATCTGCAGGTCCTTATTAACAGTACTTGGGATATGTGGGGAAACAGGGTAACCAGTGATTTTATCCTAGAATAATATTATAGATTATATTATACTTGATCCTTACTAAGATACAATGAAACTAAGCCATGCCATGTGGGGCCACCCAAGACATACAGGTCATGGTGGATAGGTCTGACAGAATGTGGTCCACTGGAGAAGGGAATGGCAAACCATTTCAGTATTCTTGCCTTGAAAACCCCATGAACAGTATGAAAAGGCAAAAAGATAGGACACCAAAAGGTGAACTCCCCAGGTCGGTAGGTGCCCAATATGCTACTGGAGATCAGTGGAGAAATAACTCAAGAAAGAATGAAGAGACAGAACCAAAGCAAAAACAACACCCAGTTGTGGATGGGACTGGTGATAGAAGCAGGATCCAATGCTGTAAATAGCAATACTGCATAAGAACCTGGAACATTAGGTCCATGAATCAAGGCAAATTGGAAGTGGTCAAACAGGAGATGGCAAGAGTGAACGTCAACATTCTAGGAATCGACTAACTAAAATGGACTGGAATGGGTGAATTTAACTCAAATGACCATTATATCTACTACTGTTGGCAGGAATCACTTAGAAGAAATGGAGAAGCCATTATAGTCAACAAAAGAGTCTAAAATGCAATACTTGGATGCAATCTCAAAAATGACAGAATGATGATCTCTGTTCATTTCCAAGGCAAACCATTCAGTATCACGGTAATCAAAGGCTATGTCACGACAAGTAATGCTGAAGAAGCTGAAGTTGAACAGTTCTATGAATACCCACAAGACCTTTTATACTAGAATGCAAAAGTAGGAGGTCAAGAAACACCTGGAGTAACAGGCAAACTTGGCCTTGGGGTACAGACTGAAGCAGGGCATAAGCTAATAGAGTTTTGCCAAGAGAATGCACTGGTCATAGCAAACACCCTCTTCCAGAAACACAAGAGAAGACTGTACACATGGACATCACCAGATGGTCAACACTGAAATCAGATTGATTATATTATTTGCAGCAAATGATGGAGAAGCTATATACAGTCTATACAGTCTATACTCTATACAGTAAAAACAAGGGAGCTGACTGTGGCTCAGATCGTGAACTCCTTATTGCCAAATTCAGACATAAACTGAAGAAAGTGGGGAAAACCACAAGACAATTCAGATATGACCTAAATCAAATTCCTTCTGTTTATACAGAGGAAGTGAGAAATAGATTTAAGGGACTAGATCAGATAGACAAAGTGTCTGAAGAACTATGGATGGAGGTTCGTGATATTGTACAGGAGACAGGGATCAAGACCATCCCCAAAATTTGAAAGGAATGCAAAAAAGCAAAATGGCTGTCTGAGGAGGCCTTACAAATAGCTGTGACAAGAAGAGAAGCAAGAAGCAAAGGAGAAAAGGAAAGATATACCCATTTGAATGCAGAGTTCCAAAGAATACCAAGGAGAGATAAGAAAGCTTGTCTCAACAATCAATGCAAAGAAATAGAGGAAAACAATAGAATGGGAAAGTCTAGAGACCTCTTCAAGAAAATTAGAGATAACAAGGGAATATTTCATGCAAAGATGGACTCAATAAAGGACAGAAATATTATGGATCTAACAGAAGCAGAAGATATTAAGAAGAGATGGCAACAATACACAGAAGAACTGTACAAAAAAGATCTTCATGACCCAGATAATCACAATGGTGTCATCACTCACCTAGAGCCAGACATCCTGGAATGTGAAGTCAAGTGGGCCTTAGAAAGCATCACTACGAACAAAGCTAGTGGAGGTTAATAGAATTCCAGTAGAGCTATTTCAAATGCTAAAAGATGATGCTGTGAAAGTGTTGCACTCAATATGCCAGCAAATTTGGAAAGCTCAGCAGTGGCCACAGGACTGGAAAAGGTCCATTTTCATTCCAATCCCAAAGAAAGGCAATGCCAAAGAATGTTCAAACTACCACACAATTGCACTCATCTCACATGCTCAAAATTCTCCAAGCCAGGCTTCAGCAATATGTGAACTGTGAACTTCCTGATGTTCAAACTGGTTTTAGAAAAGGCAGAGGAACCAGAGATCAAATTGCCAACATCCACTGGATCGTGGAAAAAGCAAGAGATTTCCAGAAAAACATCTACTTCTGCTTTATTGACCATGCCAAAGCCTTTGGCTGTGTGGATCACAAGAAACTGTGGAAAATTTTGAAAGAGATGGGAATACCAGACCACCTGACCTGCCTTTTGAGAAACCTGTATCGAGGTCAGGAAACAACAGTTAGAACTGGACATGGAACAACAGACTGGTTGCAAATAGGAAAAGGAGTACATCAACGCCATATATTGTCACCCTGCTTATTTAACTTATATGAAAAGTACATCATGAGAAACTCTGGGCTGGAAGAAGCACAAGCTGGAATCAAGATTGCCAGGAGAAATATCAATAACTTCAGATATGCAGATGACACCACCCTTACGGCTGAAAGTGAAGAAGAACTAAAAAGCCTCTTGATGAAAGTGAAAGAGGATAGTGAAAAAGTTGGCTTAAAGCTCAACATTCAGAAAACAAAGATCATGGCATCTGGTCCAATCACTTCATGGGAAATAGATGGGAAAACATTAGAAACAGTGTCAGACTTTATTTTTATGGGCTCCAAAATCACTGCAGATGGTGATTGCAGCCATGAAATTAAAAGACACTTACTCCTTGGAAGAAAAGTTATGACCAACCTAGATAGCGTATTAAAAAGCAGAGACATTACTTTGTCAACAAACGTCCATCTAGTCAAGGCTATGGTTTTTCCAATAGTCATGTAAGGATGTAAGAGTTGGACTATAAAGAAAACTGAGCGCCCAAGAATTGATGCTTTTGAACTGTGGTGTTGGTGTGATGTTGGACTCTTGAGAGTCCATTGCACTGAAAGGAGATCCAACCAGTCCACCCAAGTAATCAGTCCTGGGTATTCATTGGAAAGACTGATGGTGAAGCTGAAACTCCAATACTTTGGCCACCTGATGCAAAGGGCTAACTCATTTGAAAAGACCCTGATGCTTGGAAAGATTGAGGGCAGGAGGATAAGGGGATGACAGAGGATGAGATGGTTGGATGGCATCACTGACTCAATGGACATGAGTTTGGTAAACTCCGGGAGTTGGTGATGGGCAGGGAGGCCTGGCATGCTGTGGTTCATGAGGTTACAAAGTTTCGGACATGACTGAGTTACTGAACTGAACTGATCATTACTATATGCAACCATCTCTTGACTGCATATTCTAGAATGATCATTTTTGCTTCATTTTCAGTTCAGTCAGTTCAGTCACTCAGTCGTGTCTGACTCTTTGCGACCCCATAGACTGCAGCATACCAGGACTCCCTGCCCATCACCAACTCCCAGAGTTTACTCAAACTCATGTCCACTGAGTTGGTGATGCCATGCAACCATCTCATCATCTATCTCCCTTTCTCCTCCCTCCTTCAATCTTTCCCAGCATCAGGGTCTTTTCAAATGAGACAGTTCTTTGCATCAGGTGGCCAAACTATTGGAGTTTCAGCTTCAGCATCAGTCCTTCTAATGAATATTCAGGACTGATTTCTTTTAGGATTAACTAGTTGGATCTTCTTGCTGTCCGAGGGACTCTCAAGAGTCTTCTCCAACACCACAGTTCAAAAGCATCAATTCTTCGGCACTCAGCCTTCCTTATAGTCCAACTCTCCTATCCATACCTGACTACTGGAAAAACCATAGCTTTGACTAGACAGACCTTTGTTAGCAAAGTAATGTCTCTGCTTTTTAATAAACTGTGAGAAGGCAATGGCACCCCACTCCAGTACTCTTGCCTGGAAAATCCTATGGACGGTGGAGCCTGGTAGGCTGCAGTCCATGGGGTCGCAAAGAGTTGGACACGACTGAGCGACTTCACTTTCACTTTTCACTTTCATGCATTGGAGAAGGAAATGGTAACCCACTCCAGTATTCTTGCCTGGAGAATCCCAGGGACGGGGGAGCCTGGTGGGTTGGCGTCTATGGTGTCGCACAGAGTCAGACACAACTGAAGTGAATTAACAGCAGGCTGATCATAGCTTTTCTTCCAAGGAGCAGGTGTCTTTTAACTTCATGCCTGCATTCACCATCTGCAGTGATTTTGGAGCACCCCCAAAAAAATAAATAAATAAATGTGTCACTGTTTCCATTGTTTCCCCATCTATTTGCCATGTAGTGATGAGACCAGAGACCATGATCTTAGTTTCCTGATTGTTGTGTTTTAAGCCAGCTTTTTCACTCTCCTCTTTCACTTTCATCAAGAGACTCTTTATCTCTTCTTCGCTTTCTGCAATAAGGGTGGTATCATCTACATATCTGAGGTTATTGATATTTTGCCCAGCAATCCTGATTCCAGCTTGTGCTTCATCCAGCCCAATGTTTCTCATGATGCACTCTGCAAATAAGTTAAATAAGCAGGGTGACAATATACAGCCTTAATGTAGTCCTTTCCCGATTTGGAATCAGTCTGTTGTTCCATGTCCAGTTCTAACTGTTGCTTCGTGATATGCACACAGATTTCTTAAATCCTTCATAGAGCAGTCCCAAACCATCTGTTCATGTAATTTGACTGGAAAGGTTCGTTTGTGTGTTCAGTCCAGTCGCTCTGTCATTTCTGACCCCTGTGATCCCATGGACTGCATCACATCAGGCCTCCCTGTCATTCACCATCTCCCGAAGTTTGCTCAAACTCATGCCCATTGATGCCATGCAACCATCTCATCTTCTGTTATCTCCTTCTCCTCCTGCCTACAATCTTTCCCAGCATCAGGGTCTTTTCTAATGAGTCGGCTCTTCACATCGGGTGGTCAAAGTATTGGAGCTTCAGCTTCAGCAATTTTTCCAATAAATATTCAAATTTCCTTTAGGATTGACTAGTTTGATCTCCTTGCAGTCAAAGGGACACAAAAGAGTCTTTTCCAACAGCACAGTTCAAAAGCATCAATTCTTCGGTGCTCAGCCTTCTTTATGGTTCAACACTCACATCCATACATGAGTACTGGGAAAACCACAGCTTTAACTATACAGACCTCTGCTGTCAAAGTAATGTCTCTGCTTTTTAATATGCTGTCCAGGTTTTTCATAGATTTTCTTCCAAGGACTAAACATCTTTTAATTTCATGGCTGCAGTCACCATCTGCAGTGATTTTGGAGCTCAAGAAAATAAAGTCTGTCACTGTTTTCATTGTTTCTCCATTTATTTGCTATGAAGTGATGGGACCGGATGCCATGATTTTCTATTTTTGAATGTTGAATTTTAAGCCAACTTTTTCCCTCTTCTCTTTCACCTTAATCATGAGGCCCTTTAATTCTTCTTCCCTTTCTGCTATAAGGGTAGTTTCATCTTCATATCTGAGGTTATTGATATTTCTCCCAGAAATCTTGATTGTAGCTTGTGCTTTTTCCAGTCTGGCATTTTGCATGATGTATTCTGCATATAAGTTAAATAAGCAAAGTGACTACATACAGCCTTGATGTACTCTTTACCAATTTGGAACCAGTCTGACGTTAAATATTCAGTTCTCACTCTTACTTCTTGACCTGCATGCAGGTTTTGAAGGAGGCAGGAAAGGTGGTCTGGTATTCCCATCTCTTTAAGAATTTTCCACAGTTTGTTGTAATCCACACAATCAAAGACTTTAGTCAGTGAGGCAGAAGTAGATGTTTTTCTGGAATTCTTTTTCTATGATCCAATGGATGTTGGCAATTTGATCTCCAGTTCCTCTGCCTTCTAAATCCAGTTTAGAAGTTTTCAGTACATACTGGAAGTTCTCAGTTCACATACTGTTGAAATGTAGCTTGAAGGATTTTGAGCATTACCTTGCTAGCATGTGAAATGAGTGCAATTGTGCAGTGGCTTGAACTGGAAAATTTAAGATCTGATTAAAGCAATAATGAACTCGAGTTTTCACACAGTGTTTGTGATGAATTGCCATGGGAAATTATTAAATGCAATAATATTTTTAAAAGCTATAAAATGAATGTACACTATGTGCAGAAAACTTAACAAACTTTGAAAAAAAAATGACCCACAAACCCAGTTTCTGGAGATAACTATTTTCAATATGGTGGTGTAACCCTTCTAGACCTAGTCAGAGATAGACAGATGAGGGTGGGCATAAGGGGTTGAGGAAAATGGTGAGGAGGAAGATAGAGAGAATATATTTTTCAAACTTACTACAAGATATATGCTATTTTGTAAATAGCTTTTTATCACTGAGAACATATATTTTAAACTTAGTACATGTCAGAAAATATTATTCTACATGATTTTTAATGGCTTTACATGATTCCATTTCATAGATATAACAAAATAGCTTTAAACATTTTTGTATTACTGAACATATTGCTTGTTTTCAATTATTCTAAGTAATTAAGGCTGAAGTATACACTTATCAACAAATCTGTGCCCACATCTCTAGTACCCCTTTTTCAAATGAGTTCCTAGAGATGGAATTGCTGGCAACTGAATAGTTACTCCAGTCTATTGTTATAATTTGGGCTCAATGTTGCTCTGATCTAAAGTGGTAGAGAATGTTGATTTTTTAAAATTAATTTTATTTTATTTTTAAACTTTACATAATGTTGATTTTATTGAAGAACTATCTGATGTTTTCCTAATCACAAGAATTTGGTTGGGGTGGAAGAGGGTGTAAGCAGAGGCCTTACACCATCGTTGTAAAGAATGGAGTCTAAGAACAGTTCTTAGCAGGTTTTACTTTCTTCTTTTCTCTCTGATTTTCTTGATGTAAGTCCTTAATGTTTGGAAATTTTCTGAGGGGGCAGGTGAAAATGAAAGTTGCTCAGTCGTATCTAACTCTTTGCAACCCCATATAGTCCATAGAATTCTCCAGGCCAGAATACTGGAGTAGGTAGCCTTTCCCTTCTCCAGAGGATCTTCCCAACCCAGGGATTGAACCCAGGTCTCCCGTATTGCAGCCGGATTCTTTACCAGCTTAGCCACAAGGGAAGCCCTGGAGAGGGCAGGTAAGTTCCTACAAATACTTCCCTGTCCCATAGCTCCTTTGATACACCAGGCTGTCATACTGGTAGTGGCATCAGAATGAGTATAACACTACTCAAAAATAAACATTTTGATTCCCTGTCCTGAATTTTTGGGCCAACTGCCGAGTTAGAGGGCATAGGGCAGTTTCAGTGAGCTGTACATAGTGAGTGGTAGAATTGGGTGTATGACATGGGCATTTGTGAACAGACAGAATATGAAAGCTATGGAATTAAGGATATCTGTCACATGCAAGGGTTCCAAACAGGGGTCGAATAAATTCTGGTAGAAATGGGTCATGCATATAATATAGGATAAGAACTAAAAGATGTCTTTCATTTGGAAATTCTACTTCAGGTTTCAGTCCCCATGCTTTCCTCTTCCCAAACCTTTCTGGTGTATTCACTGGAGGTTCTGTTTTATGATGAGAAAACTCTCACATCTAAAACTTTTCTCTGAATGTTCTTTCTTTGCTTTTTGTTGTTGTTCAGTCACTAAGTTGTTTCTGACTCTATGCGACCCCATGGACTGCAGCACACCAGACTTCCTTGTCTTTCACTATCTCCCCAAGTTTGCTCAGACTCATATCCATTGAGCCAGTGGTGCCGTCCAACCGTTTCATCCTCTGTTGCCCTCTTCTATGATTTAACTACACTTACTTCTTCAGGACAGCTTTCTTTTCCTTTTCTCAAGTGGATACTACTTATGCTATCACACCCTACTCAGGGTCAGGAGTCTCCAGATGATTTATCTTCATTCCCCATGCCAAAAGAGAAAGTCTATCTGTCTCGAAACTTCATTATCTTATTCAGCAAATGTCCTCTCTGGGCAAAAGCAGTGCTAATGCATCACTGAGCTCTTTGAATTTAATTTTCCCCTTTTCTTACTCTAATAGTTCATCACTTTCTTGTCTAGGTCTTCGATGTTTTTAAGATTTTGTTGTGTCTTCTAACATTTAATTTCATTAATTTATTTTTAAGAAATTTGTTTTGGGGTATAGTTGATTTACAATGTTATCTTGTGTTTTATTTATTCCTGTATTTGTTTATAATGTTATGTTAGTTTCAAGTTTACAGCAAAGTGAATTGGTTATACATATAACATTTGAGAAGGTAAAATTATTATTTACCCTATAATACAGAAAGAAGACTAGAAAATCAGAGTTAGGAAATGTTTCATGAAATAGCTGCAAAATATTACCATGTTGACTTTTTTAAATATTAAATTTAGTATTCATAAAAATTTCATTTCATTTGAAAATAATTTGGAGTTTAGATTTTGTTCCTACATCAGCAGAATTCCCAAGTATGTATAATGGTTTCAGAGAAATAACTGTTTAGTGTAATTTAACCAGTTGCTTGGTGTGAATAATTTTAAATTTAAAACAGTCAAAATCTTATTTGTTTAGTATTTATATTTAGGTAGGAGGTACATATGAATTTTTATAATTTGATACACTGTGGAGCAACGTTTCCAAAATAAGAGTGTCTGGGCTCTTGATGGTATTCAAAGAGCACTGATTGTTAGGTGGGCTCACGAACAATGTTATTTAGTGATGCCCTGGTCACCATCTTTCTGCCTGCTCTGGCAGATGAGAGACTAGGACTATAACATTTTCTTCTATTAACAGACAACACATTAATACAAAAATATCTAAATCAAAAAAAAAAAAAAAAAGCAAACATAAAAAACAAACAAAAAAAAAAAAAAAAAAAAAACACCTGCACTTTGAAGGACTGTGCTCTTTCCAAATGTTAGCAGCAAGGGCAATATCTTCAGTGGAAATATGATAAGTTAATAGCAGATTGTTGTGTTTAGGATTTCTAAGTCTGTCTCAGTCACTACATGGTTATGTGCATCAGCAGGACACAACTTTTTTTTTTTTTTTTTTTTATTTAAATTGGAGGATAATTACTTTACAATATTGTTGTAGTTTTCTGCCATACATTGACATGAATCAGCCACGGGTATACCCGTGTCTCCCCATCCTGAAACCCCCGCCCACCTCCCTCCCCACCCTATCCCTCTGGGTTATCCCAGAGCAGTGGCTGTGGATACCCTGCTTCATGTATTGAATTTTCCCTGGTCATCTATTTTATGTATGGTAACGTACATGCTTCAATGCTATTCCCTCAAATCATCCCATCCTCGCCTTTCCCACTGAGTCCAAAAATCTGTTCTTTATATCTGTGTCTCCTTTGCTGCCCTGCATGTAAGATTATCAGTACCATTTTTCTAAATCCCTAAGGTAAAGGAAACAGGGTCACTTGTAAGATGGAATGCTGAGAGAAGAGACTAGGTAACAGAGTGCACTCAAGTAGGATATCTTCCCAGATGAGAGTATCTGAGTAAAATTCCTTCTTTTCCCGTGGATCAAGAACAATTTGGGATGTAGGCTGCTTCAATGACAAAACAATCTTCCAGTTTCAAAGTATTGACCTGACAGATTTCTTCTCTTTTTGCCACCCCATGCACAGATTTCAGAAACAGAACATTGATTTGTGTTACAGTTACATTTTACTACTCAACAAATCACCATAAGAGGTAGTGCTCAAAAAAATGACGATGTGTATTTTGCAATTTTGGCAGAGCTTGGCAGAAAAAGGGCCTCTCTGGCAGTTTCCTTGGTGGGTCAGTGGTAAAGAATCCTCCTGCCAGTGCAGGAGACACAGGTTCAATGCTGATCTAGGAAGATCTCTCATGCTACAGAACAACTAAGCCTGTGCACCACAACTACTGAGCCTGTGCTCTAGAGACCATGCTCCACAACAAAAGAAGTCACCACAATAAGAAGCCTGCACACCACAACTGCAGAGTAGTCCTTGCGCATTGCAACTAGAGAATACCCTGCACTATATTATATGTGTTAATGTACAGTATTGCTGTCTGGGGAGGCATTACAAATAGCTGTGAAAAGAAGAGAAGCAAAAAGCAAAGGAGAAAAGGAAAGATATAAGCATCTGAATGCAGAGTTCCAAAGAATAGCAAGAAGAGATAAGAAAGCCTACTTCAGTGATCAATGCAAAGAAATAGAGGAAAACAACAGAATGGGAAAGATGAGAGAGCTCTTCAAGAAAATTAAAGATACCATGGGAAAGTTTCATGCAAAGATGGGCTCGATAAGGGACAGAGATGGTATGGACCTAACAGAAGCAGAAGATATTAAGAAGAGGAGGCAAGAATACACAGAAGAACTGTACAAAAAGATCTTCACGACCCAGATAATCATGATGGTGTGAGCACTCACCTAGAGCCAGACATCCTGGAATGTGAAGTCAAGTGGGCCTTAGAAAGCATCACTACAAACAAAGCTAGTGGAGGTGATGGAATTCCAGTTGAGCTACTTCAAATCCTGCAAGATGATGCTGTGAAAGTGCTGTGCTCAATATGCCAGCAAATTTGGAAAGCTCAGCAGTGGCCACAGGACTGGAAAAGGTCAGTTTTCATTCCAATCCCAAAGAAAGGCAATGCCAAAGAATGTTCCAACTACCGCACAATTGCATTCATCTCACAAGCTAGTAAAATAATGCTCAAAATTCTTCAAACCCTGTTTCAGCAGTAGATGAACCGTGAACTTCCAGATGTTCAAGTTGGTTTTACAAAAGGCAGAGGAACCAGAGATCAAATTGCCAACATTCGCTGGATCATCGAAAAATCAAGAGAGTTCCAGAAAAACATCTATTTCTGCTTTATTGACTATGTCAAAGCCTTTGACTGTGTGGATCACAATAAACTGTGGAAAATTCTGAAAGAGATGGGAGTACCAGACCACCTGATCTGCCTCTTGAGAAATCTGTATGCAGGTCAGGAAGGAAGAGTTAGAACTGGACATGGAACAACAGACTGTTTCCAAATAGGAAAAGGAGTATGTCAAGGCTGTATATTGTCACCCTGCTTATTTAACTTATATGCAGAGTACATCATGAGAAACTCTGGGCTGGAAGAAGCACAAGCTGGAATCAAGATTGCCGGGAGAAATATCAATAACCTCATATATGCAGATGCTACCACCCTTATGGCAGAAACTGAAGGGGAACTAAAAAGCCTATTGATGAAAGTGAAAGAGGAGAGTGAAAAAGTTGGCTTAAAGCTCAACATTCGGAAAACAAAGATCATGGCATCTGGTCCTACCACTTCATGGGAAATAGATGGGGAAACAGTGTCAGACTTGATTTTTTGCAGCTCCAAAATCAGTGCAGATGATGATTGCAACCATGAAATTAAAAGACGCTTACTCCTTGGAAGGAAATTTATAACCAACCTAAATAGAATATTGAAAGGCAGAGACATTACTTTGCCAACAAAGGTCCGTCCAGTCAAGGCTATGGTTTTTCCAGTGGTCATGTATGGATGTGAAAGCTGGACTGTGAAGAAATCTGAGCGCCAAAGAATTGATGCTTTTGAAGTGTGGTGTTGAAGAAGACTCTTGAGAGTCCCTTGGACTGCAAGGAGATCCAACCAGTCCATTCTAAAGGAGATCAGCCCTGGGTGTTCTTTGGAAGGACTGATGCTGAAGCTGAAACTCCAGTACTTTGGCCACCTCATGTGAAGAGTTGACCCATTGGAAAAGACTCGGATGCTGGGAGGGATTGGGGCAGGAGGAGAAGGGGACGCCAGAGGATGAGATGGCTGGGTGGCATCAGTGACTTGATGGACGTGAGTCTGAGTGAACTCCGGGAGTTGGTGATGGATAGGGAGGCCTGGCGTGCTGCGATTCATGGGGCCGCAAAGAGTCGGATACGACTGAGCGACTGAACTGAACTAAATGTACAGTATTTCTCTTTCTCTTTCTTACTTACTTCACTCTGTATAATAGGCTCCAGTTTCATGCACCTCATTAGAACTGACTCAAGTACGTTCCTTTTTATAGCTGAGTAATGGACTCTTGTGTATATGTACCACAGCTTCCTTATCCATTCATTTGCTGATGGACGTTTAGGTGGCTTCCATGTCCTAGCTGTTGTAAATAGTGCTGCAATGAATATTGGAGCACATAAGGACACAACTTTATTTTTTTTATTTTTTAATATAAATGTATTTATTTTTGTTGGAGGCTAATTACAATATTGTATTGGTTTTGCCATACATCAACATGAATCCGCCACGGGTGTACATGTGTTCCCCATCCTGAACCCCCTCCCACCTCCCTCCCTATACCATCCCTCTGGGTCATCCCAGTGCACCAGCCCCGAGCATCCTGTATCATGCATTGAACCTGGACTGGTGATTCGTTTCACATATGATATTATACTTGTTTCAGTGCCATTCTCCCAAATCATCCCACCCTCACCCTCTCCCACAGAGTCCAAAAGACAGTTTCATACATCCGTGTCTCTTTTTCTGTCTCCAATACAGGGTTATCGGTACCATCTTTCTAAATTTCATATATATGCGTTAGTATATTGTATTGGTGTTTTTCTTTCTGGCTTACTTCACTCTGTATAATAGGCTCCAGTTTCATCCACCTCATTAGAACTGATTCAAATGTATTGTTTTTAATTGCTGAGTAACACTTCATTGTATATATGTACCACAGCTTTCTTATTCATTCGTCTGCTGATGGACATCTGGGTTGCTTCAATGTCCTAGCCTTTATAAAGAGTGCCACGATGAACATTGGGGTACATGTGTCTCTTTCAATTATGGTTTCCTTGGTGTCTATGCCCAGCAGTGGGATTGCTGGGTTGTATGGCAGCTCTATTTCCAGCTTTTTAAGCAATCTCTGCACTGTTCTCCATAGTGGCTATACTAGTTTGCATTCCCACCAACAGTGTAAGAGGGTTCCATTTTATCCACACCCCCTCCAGCATTTACTGCTTATAGACTTTTGGATAGCAGTCATTCTGGCTGGCGTGAAATGGTACCTCATAGTGGTTTTGATTTGCATTTCTCTGAGAATGAGTGATGTTGAGCATCTTTCCATGTGTTTGTTAGCCATCTGTACGTCTTCTTTGGAGAAATGTCTGTTTAGGTCTTTAGCCCATTTTTTGATCGGGTTGTTTATTTTTCTGGAATTGAGCTGCAGGAGTTGCTTGTATATTTTTGAGATTAATTATTTGTCAGCTGCTTCATTTGCTATTATTTTCTCCCATTTTGAAGGTTGTCTTTTCACCTTGTTTATAGTTTCCTTTGTTGTGCAGAAGCTTTTAATTTTAATTAAGTCCCATTTGTTTATTTTTGCTTTTATTTCCAATATTCTGGGAGGTGGGTCATAGAGGATTCTGCTGTGATTTATGTCAGATAGTATTTTCCCTATGTTCTCCTCTAGGAGTTTTATAGTTTCTGGTCTTACATTTAGATCTTTAATCCATTTTGAGTTTATTTTTGTGTATGGTGTTAGAAAGTGTTCCAGGGATGAAAGGATTCTTCAATATCCACAAATTAATCAATGTAATACACCACACTAACAAATTGAAAAATTAAAGCCATATGATTATCTCAATAGATGCAGAGAAAGCATTTTAGAAAATTCAACATCCGTTTATGATACAAACCCTCCAGAAAGCAGCCATAGAAGGAACATACCTCAACATAATAAAAGCTATATATGACAAACCCACAGCAAGCATTATTCTCAATGGTGAAAAATTGAAAGCATTTCTCCTAAAATCAGGAACAAAACCAGGGTGCCCACTTTCACCACTACTATTCAAGATAGTTTTGGAAGTTATAGCCACAGCAATCAGAGCAGAAAAATAAGTAAAAGAAATCCAAATTGGAAAAGAAGAAATAAAATTCTCACTGTTTTCAGATGACATGATCCTCTACATAGACAACCCTAAAGACTCCACCAGAAAATTGCTAGATCTAATCAATGAATAGAGTAAAGTGATAGGATATAAAATCAACACACAGAAATCCCTTGCATTCCTATACACTAATAATGAGAAAATAGAAAGAGAAATTAAGGAAACAATTCCATTCACCATTTCAGTGAAAAGAATTAAATACTTAGGAATATATCTACCTAAAGAAACAAAAGACCTATATATAGAAAACTATAAAACACTGGTGAAAGAAATCAAAAAGGACACAAATAGTTGGAGAAATATACCGTGTTCATGGATCGAAAGATTCAATAGAGTGAAAATGAGTATACTACCCAAAGCAATCTATAGATTCAATACAATCCCTGTCAAGCTACCAATGGTATTTTTCACAGAGCTAGAAAAAATAATTTCACAATTTGTATGGAAATACAAGAAACCTCGACTAGCCAAAGCAATCTTGAGAAAGAAGAATGGAACTGGAGTAATTAACCTGCCTGACTTCAGGCTCTACTACAAAGCCACAGTCATCAAGACAGTAAGGTACTTGTACAAAGACAGAAATATAAATCAATGGAACAGAATAGAAAGCCCAGAGATAAATCCACGCACCTATGGACACCTTATCTTTGACAAAGGAGGCAAGAATATACAATGGAGAAAAAACAATCTCTTTAACAAGTGGTGTTGGGAAAACTGGTCAACCACTTGTAAAAGAATGAAACTAGAGGACACAACTTTAGAATTGGAGCCAGAATTTGTCTCGGTTGGGTCTAGAATTCTTATTTCACCAGACATTATGTCAATTGTAGCCGCTAGAGGGCGCCACATATCCATGGGAAAAAAATGTTCTGTGTGGAAAAACAAGACAATTTTATCAGCACTGTACAGAATTCCAGCAGAGGGCTAGAATAATTGTCCCTGAGCATTTACAAAAAAATGTCTCAGATCACAATGGGACTTCACAAAAAAGAAATAACTGTTTCTAAAAATCTCTTGATACCTGCTGTAAGTGCCACTGGCCCCTTATTCTTCATTATTATATCTGATTCCAGAAGAGTAGTGAGTCAACATTGAAGATAACTCATTTATCATTAGAAGAAATGTAATGCAAGGAGATCAAACTAGTCATTCCTAAAGTAAATAAACCCTGAATATTCACTGGAAGGATTAATGCTGAAGCTGAAGCTCCACCTGATGTGAAGAGTCAACTGACTGGAAAAGACCCTGATGCTGGGAAAGATTCAGGGCGGGAGGGGAAGGGGATGACGGAGGATGAGATGGTTGGATGGCATCATTGACTCAATGGACATGAGTGTGAGCAAACTCCAGGAGATTGTGAAGGACAGGGATGCTTGGCTTACTGCAGTCCATGGGGTCACAAAGAGTCAGACAACTGAACAAGGAACAGCAATGAGGTTATGGTGCAGGGTGATTTCCCAGATAGTATTTCTTCCAAAGCGAGATCTACTCTGAGGCCCCATTCTCTCTCTCTTTCTCACTCTTTCTCACACACACACACACAAACCAAGATTTTTGGAATTACAAATCTGAAAAGGACCTCTGAAGTCAGTCTAAACCCCTAGCTCCCTCCACACCCTAATATTAATAACCCCATCAAATGGTTGCCTAGGCATTGCTTGTGAATACCTCCTGTTACAGTGAACTCACAATTCCTGAGGCATTCCTGCTTAAATTTTTGGATCAGATCAAACTCTAGAAAAAAATTTATGAGGTTGACATGAGAATCGTTTCCTTTTATGTCTCTCTGATACAAATAACTTCCAGTTATAAACTTATCTCTATTCTTGTGAACTGCTTTGTAACAGAAGGACTTCTCCTCTCCAAGTTAATATTTACACTTTTTCTAACCATTCTTCATATGCTATGATAGATTTCTAGAGGTCTCTCCTCTAAATATGCTTTAGTTTCTCAACTTCTTTTTTTCTGCATAGCATGGTCCCCAGAATTGAATATCATGCTCCAAGTATGATATGACTAGCATCATGTAGAGTAGTATGGGGTTCTCATTCTGAACCTTCTAGTTCTCTTTTAGCCATATTAGTGGGGAATGTTTATTTAATTGTGCATTTTCCTAATTACTAAGAATAAGAAGTCATGCCCCTTTTCATATATTTGGCACCATTGTGATACTTTATTTTGTGTAGTATCTGTTCAAAACTTTTGCCCTTTTTTAAAATTTGTGTTTCCTTTGTCTCTGTCCCAACTAACAGCCTTGTGTCCCTTATCTATGTTATGAATAATGTCTTCCAGCCTGATTTAACAGTGTCATTTTACAAACAATGTCTCTTAAATTTGAGTTATTTAAATATATCAATATTTTCCTTTCTAGTTAACTGGCTTTATGCCATTAATTTCAAAAAGTCTTTCCAAACCCTGAGGGCATGAATATGTTCTCCTATTCATTTATAAAGGCTTTATTAAACTTTTTTTTTTTTTTTTTTTTTACTTTTAGAGCCACAATCCACCTGGAATTAATTTTCAGGTAAGGTTAGAGATATAGATCTAATTTAATTTTTTTTCCAAATAGGTATCAAATTATTCTAGCACTAGAAATTGAGAAAAACATTGTTTCCACTGCTTCGCAATGCCACTTTTGTCAAAGATCAAGTGACCATACACGCATGGGTCTCTTTCTGGTATCTCTACTCTGTTCCACTTGTCTATTTGTCTATCTTGTGCCAATACCACAGTATCTAAATTACTATCAATTTTAATATCTTGAAAACTTGTACTGCAAGTTCTGCTACTTTGTTCTTCTTCGCTGTGTCCTGTTTGTGGTCCTTTCTATTTCCTTTTAAAAAGTTAGAATGTTTGTAACTGCAATATAAAAATACAACAGATTTTTGTATACTAGCTTTGTATACAGAAACTTTGTTAAACTCAAAAGGTAACATTAATAATTATCTGTATTTTCTATTTACACAGTTATATCACCAGGAAAAATGACATCTCTTTTTTCTTTCCAATCTTATATGTTGCCATTACTTAGTCACTCAGTCGTGTCCGACTCAGCAACGCCATAGACTGCAGCATGCCAGGCTTCCCTATCCTTCATCATCTCCCAGAGCTTGCTCAAACTCATGCCCATCTCATCTTCTGTTATCCCCTTCTCCTCCTGCCTTCAATCTTTTCCAGCATCAGGGTCTTTTCCAATGAGTTGGCTCTTCGCATCAGTGGCCAAAGTATTGGAGCTTCAGGTTCAGCATCAGTCCTTCATCGGCAGAAAACTGGATTAAAGATTCCAATCTTCTACTTTAAAAAATTTATTTTCATTTTCTCATTGCACTGAAACCTCCAAAACACTCATTCTTTTACTATTGTTGTGTAATAAACAACTCCAAAATATGAAACAACAGTTTTATCATGCTCAAAGTTTCCATGACTCAGGAATTCAGACAGGGCATAAAAATTACTATTTGCCTCTTTTCTACTGTATCTTAGGCCTCAGTTGGGAAGTCTTGACGGGTAAGAGTCACTTATTGGTTGGAGGCTGAAATCATCTAGAGATTTGTCTATTAATGTATCCACTGCCTATGTTGAGATGAGTCATAACTTAAGCTCAGCTGCAAATGTTGACTATAGTATTTCCATGTGGTTTCAACATTTGATAATGTTTTTTCATGACATGACACCTTCAGGGAGTGAATCTTCTTACAGTGCAACTCAGAGCTCCAGAAAATAAGGCAGAATCTATATTACCTTTCATGACCTTAACTCAGAAGTCATTACTTCTTCAAAGAGTTATACGACAGAAATAGGGGAAACAAAGCTTGACTGGACCCTAAAGGGACCTCGATTATATTAAGGTAATCTGAAATTCCTCCAAAAGCAGAAGTAACTCCTCTTTGGGATAAGACAATATCATTGAGAGCCTCATTATTACTACACTTTTTTCATCTATAATGTCTAGCACTCAAAAACAATCCTGTTTAAAAGGGAAAAGATTCAGCTGAAAACCAAAGACAAAGAGAAAATCATAAAAGTAACCAAAGAATAAAGAGACATATTATCATTGAGAAAACAACAATAGTATCTATTGCTGACTGCTCATCACCGGGAAAAAAAAAAAGAGAGAGAGAGAGAGAGACCAAACGCAGTGGAAATACATCTCCAATGTACTGAAAGAATGCACTATAAACATAGAAGCCACAGTCAACATAAATTTTTTGAAATATATATTCAAATAAACAAAACAGAATTTTTCACCAAGAGTCCCATACTAAATGAAATACTAATGGATGTATTTCAGGAAACATAAAAACATTGTGCATGGAAGCTGGGAGATGCAGCATGGAATGACTAGCCATGGAGATTAGTAAATATCTGAGTAGATCTGAAATGAATAATGACTATGGAGTTTAACATATTTGTAAAGTTTAAAATATTTGAAGAACTTAAAAATGTGAGAAAATTTGAATATAAATTGGATAAATGTAGTTCAAAGATTCAAAGGTAGTTATATTATCCAGAAAGGTGTTTTATATAGATATATACATACATAGATAAGCCAAGGACACTGTGGTAATCTCTAGGATAGGCAATAAAAGTAACAGAATACATTATAATAAGTTTAACAAGGGCTTCACCGGTAGCACTAGTGGTAAAGAACTTGCCTTCCAATTCAAGAAACATAAGAGATGTGGGTTCTATCCCTGGGTCATAAAGATCCCCTGGAGAAGGACATGCAACCCCCTCCAGTATTCTTGCCTGGAGAATCTCATGGACAGAGTATCCTGACAGTCTACAGTCCATAAGGTCACACGGAGTTGGATACACCTGAAGCTAATTAGTACAGCACACAAGCTTAGCAAGCTAATAGAGGATTAAAATTGAATAACTAAAATCAATTTAAAAGAAGGAAAAACTGGAGAGGAAAACAGAACAGAAACAGGTGGCACAGCTAGCAGTGATTTAAGCTATGTATGTAAAAAATATGTATGTATATATATATATATATATATATATATATATATACACATACATACATACATGTGTGGGCTTCCCTGGTAGCTCAGTTAGTAAAGAACCAGCCTGCAATGCAGGATACCCTGGTTCAATTCCTGGGTCGGGAAGATCTCCCAGAGAAGAGATAGGCTACCCACTCCAGTATTCATGGGCTTCCCTGGTGGCTCCTATGGTAAACAATCTGTCTGCAATGTGGGAGATCTGAGTTTGATCCCTGAGTTGGGAAGATCCCCTGGAGGAGGGCATAGCAACCCATTCCAGTATTCTTCCCTGAATAATCCCCATGGACAGAGAAACCTGTAGGGCTATAGTCCATGGGGTTGCAAAGCATTGGACATGACTGAACGATTAAACACACACACACACACACACACACACATATACATATAACAAATATTAAATACATTACAGGTAGAGTAACTGATCTAATTAAATGATAAAAAGCTATTTGACTAGATAAGCATAAAACTCAACGGTATTCTTCCTATATGAACAAAGTTACAAGATACAGAAATTAAGTTAAAAAATACCAGAAGACTGAGAATAAAGATGGAAAAATATACGATGCAAAAGCTGCCACAAGAAAGTTGGCATAGCTATATTAACGTCAGGCAAAGTAGGCTTTCAGGAAAAATTTGCTAGAGTTAAAAGGATATTTCATGATAAGCCTTAATTTACCAATGAAGATAGAACTATTCTAAATTTGTATGTACCTAGTCACATAGCACTAAAATTATTCAAAACAAAAATTATAAGGAGAAATGGACAAATCCTTAATTATAGTGGAACATTTTCATAGATTTCTTGCCATAACTGATAAAGTAGACCAAATCAGTATAAAGACATAAATGATTTGAAAAATATAATCTAGAAACTTGACCTAATAGCCATAAATAAAACATTGTACCCAACTGCTGCAGAATATATGTTCTTTCCAAGGGCACATGTGGTATTACAAACATTTACATATATTGTACCATCAGTAAACTCAGATATACAGATGACACCACCCTTATGGCAGAAAGTGAAGAGGAACTAAAAAGCCTCTTGATGAAAGTGAAAGAGGATTCATTTTGATGTGTGGCAAAACTAATACAATTATGTAAAGTTTAAAAATAAAATAAAAAAATTAAAAAAAAAAAGGAGAGTGAAAAAGTTGGCTTAAAGCTCAACATTCAGAAAACGAAGATTGTGGCATCTGGTCCCATCACTTCATGGGAAATAGATGGGGAAACAGTATAAACAATGCCAGACTATTTTGGGGGCTCCAAAATCACTGCAGCCATGAAATTAAAAGACGCTTACTCCTTGGAAGGAAAGTTATGACCGACCCAGATAGCACATTAAAAAGTAGAGATATTACTTTGCCAACAAAGGTCTGTCTAGTCAAGGCTATGGTTTTTCCAGTGGTCATGTATGGATGTGAGAGTTGGACTGTGAAGAAAGCTGAACACCGAAGAATTGATGCTTTTGAGCTCTGGTGTTGGAGAAGACTCTTGAGAGTCCCTTGGACTGCAAGGAGATCCAACCAGTCCATTCTAAAAGAGATCAGCCCTGGGTGTTCTTTGGAAGGAATGATGCTGAAGCTGAAACTCCAGTACTTTGGCCACCTCATGCGAAGAGTTGACTCACTGAAAAAGACTCTGAGGCTGGAAGGGATCGGGGGCAGGAGGAGAAGGGGACGACAGAGGATGAGATGGCTGGATGGCATCACCGACTCGATGGACGTGAGTTTGGGTGAACTCTGGGAGTTAGTGATGGACAGGGAGGCCTGGCGTGCTGCGATTCATGGGGTCGCACAGAGTCAGGCACGGCTGAAGTGACTTAGCAGCAGCAGCAGCAGCAGAAATTAATAACAAAAAGAAACATAAACAAATCCTCATATATTTGAAGAAACTAAGTAATATGCTCCTAAACAAAATCCACCATTGAAATTAGAAAATTTTGAACTGAGTGATAATGAAAATACAACATATTAAAACTTTCAATGTGCAGCTAAAGCCATGTTTAGAAGGGAATGTATAGCTAAGAAGAAGAAAGTTGAATGTCTGTGATCTAAGCACCCATCTCAAGAAAGCATATGAAATTAAACCCAGAGAAAAGGAGAAGAAAAAGGAAGGATATAATAAAAATAAGAGCAGAAAATGCTGAAACATAAAATAGACAAGAGTCAGCAAGGTCAAAAGTTGGTTCTTTTATAAAAGCTAAATATTTCTTAAACTGTTAGACTGAAATAAGAAAGAGAGAGAGAGAGAATGAATGAGAGAACCCACAATATCCTACCTATCTCGGAAATAAATAAAAAAAAAAAGACATCACAACATATCCAATAAATTTTGAGAACATTATGAATAATTCGATGTCAGCAAATGACATGAGATGGTCAAATTCTGAGAAAACACCACTTACTAAAATGTACACAGAATGGACTAAAAACAATTAAGAAAATTACATATGTAATTACAAAACTTCCCACAAAGTTAACTTCAGGTCCAAATGATTTCATTGACAAATTCCACAGTAATTTAAGGAATTTTTCAAATGCCAATTTTATTAATATTTCTCCAGATGATAGGAGAGAGGATATTTTCCAATCACTTCAAGGCCATCTTTGTCATTCCAAAGCTTAATCAGTACATTACAAAAAATTCACATGCCAATCTCACTGTTGAAAAATAGAAGCAAAATTGCTTTAAAAAAAACAAAAAGTACCAAGCCAAGCCCTTGTTGTCACTATTCTAAGAAATTGTTCCCTCATGCCTCTTAGAGTGCAAGAATTAGGATAAGAGTACCTTGTAGAATACCAAGTCTATCTGTATTTGGAATGGAGTTATAAACTATAACAAAGAAGATGAATCTAATATTATGCAAAGGTTAACTACAGAAAAGAATGCTTCTATTTTTAGGTGATAAGACTGAAAAACACTTTTGGAGTTGTTATTATATGCTAAGCGCTGTGTAAAGCACTATATGTCCATTATTTCACTTAAACCTTTATAAAAATCCTGTGAAATAACTACTATTGTCCCTATTTGACAGGAAACTAAGCATAGTGTTTATGATCAAGGCCATGTAACTAGTAAAGAGAGAAGCAATACTTCAATTATTATAGAAATTATAGGTTTAACCACTATGTGTTTAACACTATAGTGTTTTTAACCACTATGCCATACTGCCTCCCTGAGGACAAAGATCATATTTTATCTCTATTGTAATACTTCATAGTGTCTAGCATGGTAGATGTTCAAAGAATATTTGCTGAATGAATGCATTTTTTAAAAAAGTACATTTCAGCTAGGCCAAGGGATTTTCATGCATTCAAGTAATTTATGTGCTCTAGGGTAATATCTCTGTCATTCTTGGAATTTTAATCCCAATTTATTAGTGTTGTTCTTCCTTAAAGTCTGAATGAATAAATACAATGAATGAATTTTTAAATTAATCATTGAAATTATGGGATCCAAACCAAAAGGAGTTCTAAAAACAGCTTAAAAGATTTCTTCATATGCTTGAATAAAGGGCTTTAGGACGTCTGAGGTCTCCAGGGATAAAGACATCAGTGTAATGAACAAATATTTTTTAAGTAATTCTTATTGGACTATCCTCCTCCTCTCTCCTTTTTCTCTTCCATGAACAAAGATTTTTTTGAAGTTTAGATTTTTATTTTCACTACTAAGACTCTATTATTGGAGAATGGTCATCTTAGATATCACTAAGTATTGTGATAGTATTGGTATCATTTGTTAACTTAAGAATTTTTCTAAAAAAATTTTAATTTTTAAAAGTCTCTCAGTTCATCACTCCAATTGAAAATCTACTATAACTCCAGGGATTCACAATCTTATAAAGACAAACACATCTAAATAAATAATTCTACTACAAGAGAGTGACAAATACAATAAAAATCAAAAGCAAGATGCTATATGAAAAAATTCATTAAGAGAGATGTAGTTGAAAAGGTTATATTAATCCAAAAGACAATTTATTGGGCAGCTATCACTAGTCAGGCACTGTGAACATCATGAAAGAGACAAAGATGCATTAACAAAAGATTTCTACACTTAAGTTCATACCTTTGCAGGATTAACTAAAAATAAAAATTATGGTATTAACTGTGAAGTGCTATAAAAAATTGCATATAAATAGTGTGGGCTCTGTTTGCTAGAATTTTGTTGAAGATTTTTACATCTAAGTTCATCAGCGATACTGGCCTGTAATTTTTTTTTTTTTTTGGTGGCATCTTTGTCTGGTTTTGGTATTAGGGTGAATGGTGGCCTCATAGAATGAGTTGGACAGTTTAGCTTCCTCTGCAATTTTTTGGAAGAGTTTGAGTAGGATAGGTGTTAGCTCTTCTCTAAACTTTTTGTAGAATTCACCTGTGAAGCCATCTGGTCATGGGCTTTTGTTTGTTGGAAAATTTTAAATTAAAGTTTCGATTTCTGTGCTTGTGAAGGGTTTGTGATACACCATCAATACACAATCAATGTGATACACCACATTCACATTTAAGATTTTATATTTCTTCCTGGTTCAGTTTTGGAAGGTTATACTTTTCTAAGAATTCATCCATTTATTCCAAGTTGTCCAACTTATTGTCATATAGTTGCTGATAGTAGTCTCTCATGATCCTTTGCATTTCTGTTTTGTCTGTTGGAATTTCGCCAATTTCATTTCTAATTCTGTTGATTTGATTCTTCTCTGTTTTTTTTTTTTTTTCTTGATGAATCTAGATAATGGTTTGCCTATTTTAATTATCTTCCCAAAGAACCAGCTTTTAGTTTTGTTGATTTTTGCTATAGTCTCCATTGTTTCTTTTTCATTTTTTTCTGCCCTAATTTTTATGATTTCTTTCCTTCTACTAACCCTGGGGTTCTTCATTTCTTCTTTTTCTAGTTGCTTTAGGTATAAAGTTAACATATTAAAGCGATCATACACCATGACTAAGTGGGCTTTATCCCAGGGATGCACAGATTCTTCACTATTAGTAAATCAATCAGTGTGATACACCACATTAACAAATTGAAACATAAAAAAACATGATTATTTCAATAGATGCTGAGAAATCCTTTGACAAAATTCAACATTCATTTATGATAAAAACCCTCCAGAAAGCAGGCATAGAAGGAACATACATCAACATAATAAAAGCCATAAGTTATAAACCCACAGCAAACATTATCTTCAATGGTGAAAAATTGAAAGCATTTCCCCTAAAGTCAGGAACAAGACAAGGGTGTCCACTCTTACCACTACTATTCAACATATTTTGGAAATTTTAGCCACAGCAATCAGAGAAGAAATAGGAATAATAGGAATCCAGATAGGAAAAGAAGAAGTAAAGCTCTCACTGTTTGCAGATGACATGATCCTCTACATAGAAAACCCTAAAGACTCCACCAGAAAATAACTATAGCTAAGCAATGAATATAATTGCGGGATATAAAATTAACACACAGAAATCCCTTGCATTGCTATACACTAACAATGAGAAAACAGAAAGAGAAATTAAGGGGAAGAGTCGATTCACCATTGCAACGAAAAGCATAAAATACTTAGGACTAAATCTACCTAAAGAAACAAAAGACCTATATATAAAAAATGATAAAGCACTGATGAAAGAAATAAAAAATTACACAAATAGATGGAGAAATATACCATGATCACAGACCAGAAGAATCAATATAGTGAGAATGAGTATACCACCCAAAACAATCTATAGATTCAATGCAATCCCTATCAAGCTACCCACGGTATTTTTCACAGAACTAGAACAAATAATTTCACAATTTGTTTGGAAATAAAAAAACCTCGAATAGCCAAAACAATCTTGAGTCTTGAATGGAACTGGAGGAATCAACCTGGCTGACTTAAGACTATACTACAAAGCTACAGTCATCAAGACAGTATGGTACTGACACAAAGACAGAAATATAGGTCAATGGAACAAAACAGAAAGCCCAGAGATAAATCCATGCACCTATGGACACTTTATCTTTGACAAAGGAGGCAAGAATATACAATGGAGAAAAGACAATCTCTTTAACAAGTGGTGCTGGGAAAACTGGTCAACCATTTGTAGAAGAATGAAACTGGAACACTTTCTAACACCATACACAAAAATAAACTCAATGTATATTAAAGATCTAAATGTAAGACAAGAAACTATAAAATTCCTAGAGGAAAACAGGAAAAAACACTCTCCAACATAAACCACAGCAGGATCCTCTATGACCCACCTCCCAGAGTAATGGAAATAAAAGTAAAAATAAACACATGGAACCTAATTAAAAGCTTTTGAACAACAAAGGAAACTATAAGCAAGGTGAAAAGACAGCCTTCAGAATGGGAGAAAATAATAGCAAACGAAGCAACTGACAAAGAATTAATCTCAAAAACATACAATCAACTCCTGCAGCTCAATTCCAGAAAAATAAATGACCCAATCAAAAAATGGGCCAAAGAACTAAACAGACTTTTCTCCAAAGAAGATATACAGATGGCTAAAAACACATGAAAAGATGCTCAGCATTGCTCATTATCAGAGAAATGCAAATCAAAATCACAATGAAGTACCATCTCATGCCAGTCAGAATGGCTGCTATCCAAATGTCTACAAGCAATAAATGCTGGAGAGGGTGTGGAGAAAAGGGAACCCTCTTACACTGTTGGTGGAAATGCAACAGCCACTATGGGAAACAGTGTGGAGATTCCTTAAAAAAAAAAAAAAAAAAACAACTGGAAATAGAACTGTCATACTACCCAGCAATCCCCCTGCTCGGCATACACACCGAGGAAACCAGAATTAAAAGAGACACGTGTACCCCAATGTTCATCACAGTAATGTTTACAATAGCCTGTCCATGGAAGCAACCTAGATGTCCATCGGCAGATGAATGGATAAGAAAGCTGTGGTACATTTACACAATGGAATATTACTCAGCTATTTAAAAGAATGCCTTTGAATCAGTTCTAATGAGGTGGATGAAACTGGAGCCTATTATACAGAGTGAAGTAAGCCAGAAAGAAAAACACCAATACAGTATATTAACGCATATATATGGAATTTAGAAAGATGGTAATAATGACCCTATATGTGAGACAGCGAAAGAGGCACAGATATAAAGAACAGACTTTTGGACTGTGTGGGAGAAGGCGAGGGTGGGATAATTTGAGAGAATAGCATTGAAACATGTATATTAGCATACGTGAAATAGATTGCTAGTTCAGGTTCGATGCCTGAGACAGGGCACTCAGGGCCGGTGCACTCGGAAAACCCTGAGGGATGGGATGGGGACGGAAGTGGAAGGGTTTTCAGGATGGGGAACACATGTACTCCCATGGCTGATTCATGTCAATGTATGGCAAAAACCACTGCAATATTGTAAAGTAATTAGCCTCCAATTAAAATAAATTAATTAATTTAAAAAATAGTGTGGGAACACAGCAAAGGAAAAGACTAAATCTTGTTTAAAATGAGGAAGGCTTCCCGAGGAGATAATGTCTTCTTTAAAATGTTATTTAAGTATATTGCTTTGAATATGTAATATACTCAAATGGTTAAAAAATAAAGCAATAAGCAAAGGTGTATATTGAGAAGTCCCATTCTTATCCCCTCCCCACCTATGCCAGCCACACTTCCTACCCTCTATAAGTTCAGCTTAGTTCAGTTCAGTTCAGTTCAGTCACTCAGTTATGCCCAACTCTTTGAGACCCCATGGACTGCAGCTTACCAGGCTCCTCTGTCCATAGGATTTTCCAGGCAAGAGTGCTGGAGTCGGTTCCCATTGCCTTCTCCTCAATAAAGCAGAAGTAGATGTTTTCCTGGAACTCTCCTGCTTTTTCGATGATCCAATGGATGTTGTCAATTTGATCTCTGGTTCCTCTGCCTTTCCTAAATCCAGCTTTAACATCTGGAATTTCATGGTTCATGTACTGCTGAAGCCTGGCTTGGAGAATTCTGAGCATTATCTGCATGTGAAATGAGTGCAATTGTATGGTAGTATGAGCATTCTTTGATATTGCCTTTCTTTGGGATTGGAATGAAAACTGACCTTTTCCAGTCCTGTAGCCACTGCTGAGTTTTCCAAATTTGCTGGCATATTGAGTGCAACATTTTCACAGCATGATCTTTTAGATTTGAAATAGATCAACTGGAATTCCATCACCACCTTGAGTTTTGTTCATAGTGATGCTTCCTAAGGCCCACTTGACTTCACATTCCAGGATGTCTGGCTCTAGGTGAGTGATCACACCACCCTGATTATCTGGGTCATGAAGATCTTTTTTGTACAGTTCTTCTGTGTATTCTTGCCACCTCTTCTTAATATCTTCTGCTTCTGTTAGGTCCATACTATCTCTGTCTTTTATCGAGCCCATCTTTCATGAAATGTTCCCATGGTATCTCTAATTTTCTTGAAGTGATCTTTAGGCTTTCCCATTCTATTGTTTTCCTTTATTTCTTTCCATTGACCACTGAGTAAATCTTTCTTATCCTTGCTATTCTTTGGATCTCTGCATTCAATTGGGTATATCTTTCCTTTTCTCCCTTGCTTTTCACTTCTCTTCTTTTCACTGCTGTTTGTAAGGCCTCCTCAGACAGCCATTTTGCCTGTTTGCCCTTCTTTTTCTTCAGGAAGGTCTTGATCACTGCCTCCTGTACAGTGTCACGAACCTCCATTCATATTTCTTCAGACACTCTGTCTATCAGATCTTGAATCTATTTCTCACTTCCACTGTATAATTGTAGGGATTTGATTTAGGTCATACTTGAATGGTCTAGTGGTTTTCCCTACTTTCTTCAAGATGGCAGGCACTGGAGTGATGGCTGATGGCACTGAAGTGGCAGCAAGGAGATACCCCACGTCCAAGGGCAGAGAATCCCCAGGTAGGTGCTGAAGTGGTGGCTGAGTGCCATTGTATTGACTTAGAGGAGATATACCATGTCCAAGGGCAAAGGAGAAGCCCCAGTAAGATGGTAGGAGGGGCGAAATCTCATTTAGAATCAACCCCATTCCCACCAGAGATGCTTAGAGGGCTGAAACATACCTTATGTGCACCAGGTCCCAGAAACCCCACAGAGAATGAGACAGAGCTGTGTTTGAGTGTCTCCTGTGTAGGTACAGGTCAGCAGTGGACTGCCACAGGGGCAGAGGTTCTGGGTGAAGTAGACCTGGATATGGCATAAGACTTCTTGGAGGAGGTCTCCATTAACCCCAGCATAGGACTGCCAAAACTTACACAGGACTGGGGAAAAAGACTTTTGGGGTGTACAGACAAAACCACGTGTGCACCAGGACCCAGGAGAAAGAAGTAGTGACCCCACAAGACACTGACCCAGACTTGCCCATGAGTGTCCAGGAGGAGGCTCCAGTAGAGGCGGTGTGGCATGCTGCAGAGTTGGGGGCACTGAATGTAGCATACATCCATGGGACCTTTTGAAGGAGTCGCCATTATCTTCATTACCCCCACCATAGTTTGGCCTCAGGTAAATAACAGACAGGGAACATAGCCCCTCCCATCAACAGAAAATTGTGTTAAAGTTCTACTGAACATGGCCCCACCTATCAGAACAAGACCCAGTTTCTCCTCAGTCAGTCTCTCCCATCAGGAAGCTTCCATAAGCCTCTTATCCTTCTGCATCAGAGGGCAGACACACTGAAAATCATAATCACAGAAAACTAACCAATCTGATCACATGGAACACAGCCTTGTCTAACTCAATGAAACTATGAGCCATGTGCATGTCATGGTGCAGAGTTCTGAAAAACTGTGGTCCCCTGAAGAAGGGAATGGCAAACCACTTCAGTATTCTTGCTTTGAAAACCCCATGAACAGTATGAAAAGGCAAAAAGATAGGACATTGAAAGATGAACTTCCCAGGTCAGTAGGTGCCCAATATGCTACTAGACATCGGTGGAGAAATAACTCCAGAAAGAATGAAGAGACAGAACCAAAGCAAAAACATCACCAAGCTGTGGATGTGACTGGTGATGGAAATCAAGTCTGATGCTGTAAAGAGCAATATTGCATAGGAACTTGGAATGTTAGTTCCATGAATCAAGGCTGTGTTCTTTGCCTGGAAAAGTTCCTTTAGCAATTGTTATAAAGCTGGTTTGGTGGTGCTAAACTCTCAGCTTTCGCTTGTTTATAAAGCTTTTGATTTCTCTGTTGAATCTGAATAAGAGTATTGCTGGTTAGAGTATTCTTGGTTGAAAGTTTTTCTTTCACCTCTTTAAATATATCCTGCCACTCCCTTCTGGCTTGCAAAGTTTTTGCTGAAAAGTCAGCTGAAACCTTATGGGGTTTCTCTTGTATGTTGTTTGTTGCTGTTTTCTTGTTGCTTTTAATTTTTCCTTTGTATTTAATTTTTATTAATTTAATTAATATATATCTCAGCATATTCCTCCTGGGTTTATCTTTTATGGGACTCTCTGCACAGACTCTCTGCACTTCTCAGACTTGAATGATTTTTTTTTTTTTTTCCTTTCCTATGTTAGTAAAGTTTTCAAAATGATGTCATCAAATATTTTCTCAGGCCCTTTCCTTTTGTCTTCTTCTTCTGGGGCCCTTATAATTCAAATGTTGGGGTGTTTACTGTTGTCCCAAAAGTCTCTGGGATTATTCTCATTTATTTTCTTTCTTTCTTTCTTTTCTTTTCTTTTTTTTTTTTTTTTTTCTGTTCCACAGCAGAGATTTCCACCACTATGTCTTCTGGGTCACTTGAGGAGGGCATGACAACTCAACCCAGTATTCTTGCCTGGAGAATTTCATGGACAGAGGAGCCTGGCAGTCCATGGAGGCTACAGTCCATGGGGTTGCAAAAAGTTGGTCATGGGGGTGTCAATATGCAGTTTCTATAGCTGCAAGGAAAGTTGGTAGATTTTCTTCTTTAGTTGCATGGCCCCTGGATTCAACTGTGGTTTTAACCTCACCTCTGCATGTTGGCCACCCATAGGTGTCTGCTCCTGAAGCGCCCTAGAGCACTCGGGTCTGCCCAAATGAGGACAGGGTGAGGAGGTGGCACAGTTGCTGGAGTCACAGGAGCCCTGGCAGGGACAGGTACACAGGGGGTCAGCAGCCTCAAAAGACTAGGCCCTGGTGGTGACACAGAATGAGAGATCTGACCCTGGTGGGAGCCTTTCCTAGCTCCTAGCCACTGTCACAAGGTGGGCAGCTCCAGCAGGGGGCCCTCCTAATGGCTGACAGCAGGTGTGTGAGGACTAGATCTGGTAAAGCCCTTTCCTTGTGCCTGGGGTGGGGAAGGGGCCAGAAAGAAGAGAGAGGCAGCAGTGGTGGCTCTATCCCTGTGCATCACTCAACTAAGGCACCTTGCTTCTATGGCAGCTTGAGTTTCCTCCATGAGCATCTCCTGTTGCATATTTCCTCACCCCAATCCCCTCAGGCTTTCTCCTCACAGCCAGTAGCAGTCCTCTCCCTTGGTTTGCTCATGATCCAGCACCCAGGCCCGGTGCACACAGGTAGACACGTGTTCCAGGCTGAAACACACAGGCCCAGGTCATCTGTGTAGGTCTCACTCTGTCCTTCCTGCCCCAAAATGGCCCTTTTGCTTTCTTCTGACAGCTCCAGGTGCTTTTCTTCTATCCCAACTGATTTCCCATTGGTGAGAGAATTTCCCTGGATGTGGGAATCTCTCTGCTCCTTCAGCTGCCCCCACCCCAGAGATGTGGGTCCTATCCTGCTTCCTCTCATCTTCTTTTTCCCTTCTTTTCTCCTACCTGGTTATGCAGGAATATTTCTTGTCGTTTCTGATGTTCGAGGTCTTCTGTTAATGTTCAACTGGTGCTCTGTGAAAATTGTTCTGTCTGTATTCTTGATGCATTTGTGGAGAGAGATGAAGTCTATATTTTCCTACTACTTCACCATCTTGCTTTTTCTAAGGGATTATTGATTTTACTCCTTATGCCCCTAGATCATCCACTTCTAGTTTTATAAATTAGGCCATTAACATTAATAGCTACAATGATTTTGCCTGATTTTTCCTCATTTTATTAATATAGTCAGCTCTTTTTCTGTTATATATTTATTTTCTAACTAGAATAGTAACATAACCATATATAACTTTTGTTTCCTGGGTCACATCATCATGAATGTAAAATAGAGTTATTTTAAGCAATCATCAAATAGTATTTCTATAACTCTGGGCTCATTTGTTTTAAAAATAAGTCTAGTACCTGCTCTACTTCTCCCTTCTCAAGGGCCCAGTGCATCACAATTAGATTCGAGAGTCCTTAGGACATTTCGCAGATGCCATGTGAACCAGTCCTCTTGGCTTCTACTTGGTGCCTTTCATTTTCTTCCTCTTCTTGCTGTAGTAATGTCTCCTGTCCTTGTCTATGTCCCCCAAGAGCTATGGAATTCATTGCCATGGATTGAAGGCACCACTCATTACTTTACTTGTAACTATTGAAGGGTCTTGCTGCTAATGATATTCTTGGACATTTTTATGGTAAGACTGATCATATTAACTACCCTTGCCTGAGAGGGATATATGAACTGAGGATGCCATCTCTTACCTCAGGTTGCTGACACTGTTGGTCCTGAAAGTTCAAAGTAAGGAATAAACACTTAATGTGTCATGTATACTGTATAGTCAAGGTGAAACAGTTGTGTAATGTTGTGTGATGAGGTGAAACAGCTCATTACACTTTTCACTCTTTTTATTGTTTGGTATCCCTCTAGGACTCAAAAATATGAGTCCCTTTGAGTGAGCTGGGTCGGTGACTAATCCATCTGAGTGATATACACCTCTGCTATAACTGTAATCACTTTTTCTAATGGGGCTGACCTATTGTCTTTGAACTCATCTTGAGTTTGGTAACTTTTTTCTTTCCTGTGAGTGAGTTATTTTATCTTCCAAGAGGTTCTTTGGTCCCTCTGATAGCTTGGTTCCTAGAACTGCTTTTCAACTGGTCCGCTAAGTACGTCCAAACATGTCAAAACCCTAAATGGAACAAAACTTGGGTATATACTGAGACCCCATGCAACTTTCTGTTTCTGGCAAAAATTTTGTAGTATATGCTACCATCTATATCTCAAGAATAAATTCTTGCAATGATGGTAAAATAATCAATTCTTTAATACTCTAAGCTTAGCTCACAGGCTCAGATTATCACATACTGTACAACACTGAACTCTATGATATCCTCTCCTGGTGCACGGGCACACACACACACACACACACACACACACACACACACACACAAAGATGATTGTATAAAACTGGGCTATAATGCAGATTCCAAATTACTTCTGATGTGAATTCATACTCTTTTTCAAGATTAGCATTTTCCTTTCTGCTCTGATGCCTTCCACCTTACAGAAGTAGGCCCCTGGCTAATTTATGCCTTCTGAAACTTGCTGAGACCTCTCTGGAGGAGCCACATGTTCATAAACCACTGTTCACCACTGTTCATTGGAAAACCTGTGGTTATAGGTAAGCAGATTCCCTTGTTTATAATGGCAATCACTCCAACCTAATTTTGTGGCTCACTCTACCTTAGCTTCTCTTGTTTCTCATGGAAATTAAACACAATCAACTGTGAATTTTTCCTAGGCAAAGGACAGATGTTTCATATTCTTGTCTTAGTTCCCAAGCACTGGACTCACAGATTGAAGAAAATTATCATTTCCTATTCACCTGTGGGCAACTGATCATATTTGTAGACTCCCCCTGTATTAGATGCACCCTGTTTTCTGCCAGCCCTTTTTATACAGATAGTGGCCTCAAACTTTAATCTCATTAGACAGAGTGTAAATATTCACCTGTCATCCATTTTATACTGGACAGGGAGGGACCAAAGTCTACAACAGTACTCATTATCATCTTGGAGTCCCTGGTACCACAATTCAGCATTGCTTTCACTGCTATCAGTCACACTAAGGTTTCATCTGTGAATTTCCTATTGTTTCTCACTTTATTTAGCTACATGATAGGTCAGTCTTAACCTAATTTCTGGTCTCAACACCCATTCCAAGTTAGACACTTGTGGACAGTCAGAATACCTGCTAAATATGCAAAAATTAACGGTAAAAAATATGGTGTTTTTCTTAGAGTCTTTCTAGCCAACTGCTAAGAATGACATGTCTGGCTCTTAACCATTTGTGCTTCACCACCACACCCCAACTCCTAGAATTTTCAGCAAAGTACTCAAATACTTTAGGTTGTGAATCTCCAGAGAGTCATGATGGGCTGGTTCCGAATTTTTGTGTGCCCATCACCTGGCTAATTTGCATAATAGCTTGTATAGAGAGAAGCATGTCTTCCATAAAATCTAAATAGCCATTATTAGAGCCTTTTAATTTTAGGCATCATGATTAAAAGAATCGGCTTCCAGGAGTCTATTTCCTACAAGTTCTGCTATCTGGTTTTAAAAACAAGACATCGTTCTTTTTTTTTGTTTTCCATTAACACTATGGCTTGCCATTATGGATTGTTTCCAGATAGACTATCAAATTTGGACATCTTTTCTAGTATACAGAAGTTTTATATTAGAAATATTGCCTTCAGTCACCATTGGTAACAACACAAGACAAAATTCAGTTCAAAATTAGTTCTAAGTTTTTTCTCTTTTGGTAACTACTACCGCTGCTGCTGCTAAGTCTCTTCAGTCGTGTCCGACTCTGTTCGAACCCACGGACTGCAGCCTACGAGGCTTCTCCATCCATGGGATTCTACAAGCAAGAACACTGGAGTGGGTTGCCATTTCCTTCTCTTAATAACCACAGTCCTTGCTAATGCCCTCACTAATATTCTCTGATATCCTCTGAGAAAAATTAAATGTGCAAAAAATCCCATGTGTTTCTATTTTTCTTGCAAATGCCAGTGCAAAACTGGGCATAATATCAATACCTGACTGACTACTTTCAAATTATATGATTCTTAAAGTAAATCTTCTTGCTGTTTTGTCACTCAGTCATGTCCGACTCTTTGAAACACTATGGCCTGCAGCACGCCAGACTTCGCTGCCCTTCACTATCTCCCAGAGCTTGCTCAAACTCATATCTATTGAGTCTGTGATGCCATCCAACCATCTCATCCTCTGTCATCTCCTTCTCCTCCTGCCTTCAATCTTTCCCAGAATCAGGGTCTTTTCCAATCAGTCAGTTATTTGCATCAGGTGGCCAAAGTATTGGAGCTTCAGCTTCAGCATCAGTCCCTCCAATGAATATTCAGGATTTATTTCCATTAGGATTAACTAGTTTGATCAGAGAAGATATAATAATCTGAATGCAGAGTTCCAAAGAATAGCAAGAAGAGATAAGAAAGCCTTCCTCAGTGATCAATGCAAAGAAATAGAGGAAAACAAACAGAATGGGAAAGACTAGAGATCTCTTCAAGAAAATCAGAGATATCAAGGGAACATTTCATGCAAAGATGGGCTCGATAAAGGACAGAAATGGTATGGACCTAACAGAAGAAGAAGATATTAAGAAAACGTGGCAGGAATACACAGAAGAACTGCATAAAAAATATCTTCCCAACCCAGATAATCACGATGGTGTGTTCACTCACCTAGAGCCAAACATCCTGGAATGTGAAGTCAAGTGGGCCTTAGAAAGCATCACTACAAACAAAGCTAGTGGAGGTGATGGAATTCCAGTTGAGCTATTTCAAATCCTAAAAGATGATGTTGTCAAAGTGCTGCACTCAATATGCCAGCAAACTTGGAAAACTCAGCAGAGGCCAAAGGACTGGAAAAGGTCAGTTTTCATTCCAATCCCAAAGAAAGGCAATGCCAAAGAATGCTCAAACTACCGCACAATTGCACTCATCTCACATGGTAGTAAAGTAATACTCAAAATTCTCCAAGCCAGGCTTCATCAATACGTGAACCGTGAACTTCCTGATGTTCAAGCTGGTTTTAGAAAAGGCAGAGGAACCAGAGATCAAATTGCCAACATCAGCTGGATCATGGAAAAAGCAAGAAAGTTCCAGAAAAACATCTATTTCTGCTTTATTGACTATACCAAAGCCTTTGACTGTGTGGATCACAAGAAACTGTGGAAAATTCTTCAAGAGATGGGAATACCAGACCACCTGACCTGCCTCGTGAGAAATCTGTATGCAGTTCAGGAAGCAACAGTTAGAACTGGACATGGAACAACAGACTGGTTCCAAATAGGACAAGGAGTACGTCAAGGCTGTATATTGTCACCCTGCTTATTTACCTTATATGCAGAGTACATCACGAGAAACGCTGGACTGGAAGAAACACAAGCTGGAATCAAGATTGCCAGGAGAAATATCAATAACCTCAGATATGCAGATGACACCACCCTTATGGCAGAAAGTGAAGAGGAGCTAAAAAGCCTCTTGATGAAAGTGAAAGAGGAGAGTGAAAGAGTTGGCTTAAAGCTCAACATTCGGAAAACGAAGATCATGACATTCAGTCCCATCACTTCATGGGAAATAGATGGTGAAACAGTGGAAACAGTGTCAGACTTTATTTTTCTGGGCTCCAAAATCACTGCATATGGTGACTGTAGCCATGAAATTAAAACACGCTTACTCCTTGGAAGGAAAGTTATGACCAACCTAGGTAGCATATTCAAAAGCAGAGACATTATTTGCTGACAAAGGTCCGTCTAGTTGAGGCTATGGTTTTTCCTGTGGTCATGTATGGGTGTGAGAGTTGGACTGTGAAGAAGGCTGAGCACCGAAGAATTGATGCTTTTGAACTTTCATGTTGGAGAAGACTCTTGCGAGTCCATTGGACTGCAAGGAGTTCCAACCAGTCCATTCTGAAGGAGATCAGCTCTGGGATTTCTCTGCAGGGAATGATGCTGAAGCTGAAACTCCAGTACTTTGGCCACCTCATGCAAAGAGTTGACTCATTGGAAAAGACTCTGATGCTGGGAGGGATTGGGGGCAGGAGAAGGGGACGACAGAGGATGAGATGGCTGAATGGCATCACTGACCCGATGGACATGAGTTTGAGTGAACTCTGGGAGTTGGTGATGGACAGGGAGGCCTGGCGTGCTGCAATTCATGGGATCACAAAGAGTCGGACATGACTGAACTGAACTGAGTTTGATCTCCTGGCTGTCCAAAGGACTCTTAACGGTCTTCTCCAACACCACAGTTCAAAAGCATCAATCCTTCAGTGCTCACCCTTCTTTATGGTTCAAGACTCACATCCATGTGTGACTACTGGATAATCCATAGTTTTAACTATACAGACCTTTGTAGGTAAAGTAATGCCTCTGCTTTTTAAAACACTGTCCAGGAGTGTCATAGCTTTTCTTCCACAAAACAATTGTCTTTTTTAATTTCATGACTGCAGTCACCATCTGCATGATTTTAGAGCCCAAGAAAATTACGTCTGTCACTGTTTCCATTGTTTCCCCATCCATTTGCCATGAAGTGAGGGGACCAAATATCATGATCTTAATTTTTTTGAATGTTGAGTTTTATGCCACCTTTTTCACTCTCCTCTTCCACCTTCATCAATAGGATTTTTAGTTCCTCTTCCCTTTCTGCCATAAAGGTGGTGTCATCTGCATATCTGGGGTTATTGATATTTCTCCCAGCAATCTTGATTCTAGCTTGTGCTTTTTCCAAGCCAACATCTCACATGATGTACTCTGCATATAAGTTAAATAAGCAGGGTGACAATATACAGCCTTGATGTACTCCTTTCCCAATTTGGAATCAGTCCATTGTTCCATGTCTGATTCAAACTGTTGCTTCTTGATCTGCATACAGATTTCTCAGGAGGCAGGTCATGTGGTTTGGTATTCCCATCTCTTTAAGAATTTTCCAGTTTGTTGTGATCCACACAGTCAAAGGCTCTAGTGTAGTCAATGAAGCAGAATTAGATGCTTTTCTGAAATTCTCTTGCTTTTTCTGTGATCCAATGGATGTTGGTAATTTTATCTCTGTTTCCTCTGCCTTTTCGAAATCCAGCTTGAACATCTGGAAGTTCTTTTTTCAGGTACTGTTGAAGCCTAGCTTGAAGGATTTTGAGCATTATTTTGCTAGCATTTGAAATGAGTGAAATTGTGTGGCAGTTTGAACATTCTTTGGCACTGTCCCTCTTTGGGATTGAATTGAAAACTGACCTTTTCCAGTCCTGTGGCCACTGCTGAGTTTTCCAAATTTGTTGACATATTGAATGCAGCACTTTAATAGCAACCTAGATATCCATCAGCAGATGAATGGATAAGATAGCTATGGTACATATACACAATGGAGTATTACTCAGCCATTAAAGATAATACATTTGAATCAGTTCTAGTAAGGTGGATGAAACTGGAGCCTATTATACAGAGTGAAGTAAGCCAGAAAGAAAAACACCAATACAGTATACTAACGCATATATATGGAATTTAGAAAGATGGTAACAATAACCCTGTATACGAGACAGCAAAAGAGACACTGATGTATAGAACAGTCTTTTGGACTCTGTGGGAGAGGGAGAGGGTGGGATGATTTGGGAGAATGTCATTGAAACATGTATAATATCATATATGAAAAGAGTCACCAGTCCAGGTTCGATGCACAATACTGGATGCTTGGGGCTGGTGCACTGGGGCGACCCAGAGGGATGGTATGGGGAGGGAGGAGGGTTCGGGATGGGGAACACATGTATACCTGTGGTGGATTCATTTTGATATATGGCAAAACCAATACGATATTGTAAAGTTAAAAAATAAAATAAAAAAATAAAATAGCACCACCTTTTAGTATTTTAAATAGTTCAGCTAGAATTTTATCAGCTCTACTAGTTTTGCTCATAGTGATGCTTCCTAAGGCCCACTTGACTTCACACTCTAAGATGTCTAGCTCTAGATGAGTGATCACTCCATGGTGCTTTTCTGGGTCATTAGGACCGTTTTGGATTTGAAGTAGCTCAACTGGAAGCCATGAAATTAAAAGACACTTGCTTCTTGGCAGAAAAGCTGTGAGCAACCTAGACAGCATATTAAAAAGCAGAGACATTGCTGACAAATGTATGCCTAGTCAAAGTTATTTTTTTTTTTCAGTGAGAGTTGGACTATAAAAAAATCTGAGCACCAAAGAATTAATGCTTTTGAACTGTGGTGTTGGAGAAAGCCCTTGAGAGTCCCTTGGATTTCAAGAAGATCCAACAAGTCAATCCTAAAGGAAATCGGTCCTGAATATTCACTGGAAGGGCTGATGCTGAAGCTGAAACTCCAATATTCTGGCCACCTGATTCAAAGAACTGACTCATGGGAAAAGAACCCAATGCTGGGAAAGATTGAAGGTGGGAGGAGAAGGGGATGACAGAGGATTAGATGGTTGGATGGTATCACTGACTCGATAGACATGAGTTTGAGTAAGCTCCAGGAGTTGGTGTTGGATAGGAAATCCTGGCATGCTACAGTCCATGGGGTTGCAAAGAGTCGGATATGACTGAGTGAACTGAACTGAAGACCTTTTATTATAGGTCTTCTTTGTATTATTGCCACCTCTTCTTAATATCTTCTGCTTCTGTTAGGTCCTTATCATTTCTGTCCTTTATTATGCCCATCTTTGCATGAAATGTTCCCTTGGTATCTCTAATTTTCATGAAGAGATCTCTAGTCTTTTCCATTCTGTTGTTTTCCTCTCTTTCTTTGCATTGGTCATTTAGGAAGGCTTCTTATTTCTCCTTGCTATTCTTTGGAAGTCTGCAGTCAGACGGATATATCTTTCCTTTTCTCCTTTGCCTTTCAGTTTTCTTCTTAGTAAATCTAGTCACCCTAAAAGAATAGTTTTCAGTCTGCAGATCATAACCCATTAAATAGTGAAATCAAGTCATCCAGTTACGAGCAACTTTTTTTTTATAATATGAAGTAGAACAGGAGGGAGTAAAAAGAAAAATAAAACAATATGTGTCACTTAGAAAAATAATTCTAGTGTGAAACTTTTATTATATATGTTGCATATGTATGCATATACGGTTGTGGATATAGCCATTAAATCTATTTCAGGTCACAGAAAGGACTTTTATTTGAAGAGGCCTTTTCTCTTTCTCTTAGCTCATCATCCTCTGTATCTATCCACTACCCCATAAATTGAGTCAGAAAATATTTATGTAGGACCCTGTTGCTGGAAAGATTGAGAGCAGTAGGAGAAAGGGACAACAGAGGATGAGATGGTTGGATGGCATCATCAGCTAAGTGGACATGAGTTTGAGAAAACTCCAGGAGATAGTGAAAGATAGGGCAGTCAGGCACACTGCAGTCCACGGGGTTGCAAAGATTTGGACATGACTGAGCAACTGAACAACAACAACAAGGACAACATAGCTGACAGAGACTATAGATACTCTCTGGAGGCAAGAACAAGTTTTCAGACATGTTTGCGAAAACAGACTACCAGGTACTCTGGGAATTCCAAAAAGGCCTAATGGGGGATAAACAGTTTCCATTTCCCTTAAGTTGAGTATATGAGATGGCGTGTCTTGTTTTGCAAATCTTGTAAGCATAGATTTAAACCTTTAGATTTTAATTTAGGAAAACCACTGTGTATTTACAGCCAGTAACATCTAATCTGAAAGTGTCATTGAATCCCTTCTTGAAAATAAGCAAGAGATTGGAAACAATGAAGATCAAGGAATTATATGGTATCTTAGATATTAGTGCCACCAATGATTCAAGAATGACCATTTGGAATCTTGTTGCTCATGAAGCTGGACTAAGGGCAGGAATATATGAGCCCTTGCCTGAAATTATCTGAGATTCTTCTTTTCATGGGTCCCTCTTGAATAGAATTATCATAGAATTAATACCTGTGCTTCTCTGGTATCTCAGATGGGCTTCTCCTGCAATGCAGGAGACCCGGCTTCGATCCCTGGGTTGGGAAGATCCTCTGGAGAAGGACATGGCAACACACCCCAGTATTCTTGCCTGGAGAATTCCCATGGACAGAGGAGCCTGACAGGTTACATACAGTCCATGGGGTTGCAAAGAATCGGAAATGACTGAGCATCTAAGTGCAGAGATTTTTTTCAAATTTATTCTATAGTGGCTTGATTCTTTAAATAGCCAGTGTCTATGTTCTTCCAGTACCTGATAAAGGCAGTGCTGTCATTTAGGATCACAATATTTCTTTTTAGTTCATGCAATCGACTTCCTTTCCGTTAGGTGCTGAGAGGTGTCGGAAACTCGCTTTTCTCTGAAGTAGTCTTTTAAACTGATAAAGATATTTCCCTTTATTAATTATTGAAATTCTATGATTTATGTTTCACAAATATAACAGAGTAATTTACTGGCTTCCCAACAAGCCATATTGTAATCTTGTATTTAGTTATAGTAATTGTGTGATAACCCATGCAGATTCAAAATATTTCTCAGATCATCAATCTCTGGTAAAGCAATTCTCCTAGATCAATGGCTATCAATTGGGGGAAAATTTTGTCACTCAGGGGACATTTAGCAATGTCTGAAGAAATTTTGGGTTGTTAAAATTGTGGGGACGGTGTTACTGCTGTCTAATAAATAGAGGCCAGGGGTTCCAGTAAGCATACACAGGGAAGAGCTCTCTGATTTACCCACCCAGCATAGAATTATTTGGCCCAAGGTGTCAGTAGTGCTGATACTAATGTTAAGAAATCCTGTACTGACCCTAATATTTGATCTAACATTTCCTGTGTCATTCAAAGCTACAATGATCTATTCCTTTTACATACACTTTCATTCACATGGAGACTATACTATCTAATCCTGATCTTCCTTCTCAACCTCTTATTCTATGTCTCAGTGCTTGAATAGATCTCAAACTCAAAATTAACTAAAGTCTTAAACTTGAAATTATCTAGGATAATAGGCAGAAGGAAGAGGAATTGAGAGTTGTTTATTTTTCTATTTCTCTCTAATTCTGGTGAGCTGGTGCATGTAAGATAAGTAAGGAGAATTTTCTTAAGGATGTACCATCAGTCTGCTGCTGAAAATAACATGCTGTAATGTATTAAAGACTAAAATTGGACTCAATCAATGTCATGTGCACCACTGCAGGATTGATTCAACTCATTTCAATAGCTTATATGGGGGAAAAATAATGAGTGCAAGTTTAAATATAATGAGTTTCAGATGTCTGTGGGTCAATGAAGCAGAGATGTCAAGTTGGAAGAGATTAGAAATAGAAATGTGGGCATCATCAGCTTACAGACGGTAACTGAAGTCACAGGAGTAGATGATAACAGCTAAAGAAAAAATATACATTTAAAAGAGAAAGTAGTCTGTAACTGAATTCTTAGGTAAATCCAACATTCAGTGTTAGATAAATTCAGAGACAGTGATCTTTCCAATCTATCAGGCTGCTTCTCAGAGAGAAGGGTAGTCGCATTTAATTATTCAATAAATGTCTATCAGTTCAGTTCAGTTCAGTCGCTCAGTCAAGTCCGACTCTTTGCAACCCCATGAAATGCAGCACGCCAGGCCTTCTTGTCCATCACCAATGCCCAGAGTTCACCCAAATTCTTTTCCATTGAGTCAGTGATGCCATCCAGCCATTTCATCCACTGTCGTCCCCTTCTCCTCCTGCCCCCAATCTTTCCTAGCATCAGAGTCTTTTCCAATGAGTCAACTTTTCGCATGAGGTTGCCAAAGTATTGGAGTTTTAGTTTTAGCATCATTCCTTCAAAAGAACACCCAGGATTGATCTCTTTTAGAATGGACTGGTTGGATCTCCTTGCAGTCCAAGGGACTCTCAAGAGCCTTCTTCAATACCACACTTCAAAAGCATTAATTCTTTGGCACCCAGCTTTCTTCACAGTCCAACTCTTACATGACCACAGGAAAAACCATAGCCTTGACTATACGGACCTTTGTTGGCAAAGTAATGTCTCTGCTTTTGAATACGCTATATAGGTTGGTCATAACTTTCCTTCCAAGGAGTAAGCATCTTTTAATTTCATGGCTACAGTCACCATCTGCAGGGATTTTGGAGTCCAAAAAAAATAAAGTCTGACACTGTTTCCACTGTTTCACCATCTATTTCCCATGAAGTGATGAGACCAGATGCCATGATCTTAGTTTTGTAAATGTTGAGTTTTAAGCCAACTTTTTCACTCTCCTCTTTCACTTTCATCAAGAGGCTTTTGAGTTCCTCTTCACTTTCTGCCATAAGGGTGGTGTCATCTGCATATCTGAGGTTATTGATATTTCTCCCAGAAATCTTGATTCCAGCTTGTGCTTCTACCAACCCAGCATTTCTCATGATGTACTCTGCATAAAAGCTAAATAATTAAGCAGGGTGACAATATACAGCCTTGATGCACTCCTTTTCCTATTTGGAAACCAGTCTGTTGTTCCATGTCCAGTTCTAACTGTTGCTTCCTGACCTGCATATAGGTTTCTCAAGAGGCAGATCAGGTGGTCTGGTATTCCCATCTCTTTCGGAATTTTCCACAGTTTATTGTGTTCCAGAGTCAAAGGATTTGGCATAGGCAATAAAGCAGAAATAGATGTTTTTCTGGAAATCTCTTGCTTTTTCCATGATCCAGCGAATGTTGGCAATTTGATCTTTGGTTCCTCTGCCTTTTCTAAAACAAGCTTGAACATCTGGAAGTTCACGGTTGACGTATTGCTGAAGCCTGGCTTGGAGAATTTTGAGCATTACTTTACTAGCGTGTGAGATGAGTGCAATTGTGCAGTAGTTTGAGCATTCTTTGGCATTGCCTTTCTTTGGGATTGGAATGAAAACTGACCTTTTCCAGTCCTGTGGCCACTGCTGAGTTTTCCAAATTTGCTGGCATATTGAGTGCAGCACTTTCACAGCATCATCTTTCAGGATTTGAAATAGCTCCACTGGAATTCCATCACCTTCACTAGCTTTGTTCGTAGTGATGCTTTCTAAGGTCCACTTGACTTCACATTCCAGAATGTCTGGCTCTAGGTGAGTGATCACACCATCGTGATTATCTGGGTCATGAAGATCTTTTTTGTATAGTTCTTCTGTGTATTCTTGCCACCTCTTCTTAATATTTTCTGCTTCTGTTAGATCCATACCATTTCTGTCCCGTATTGAGCCCATCTTTGCATGAAATGTTCTCATGGATCTCTAAAATTCTTGAAGAGATCTCTAGTCCTTCCCATTCTGTTGATTTCCTCTCTTTCTTTGCATTGATTGCGGAGGAATGCTTTCTTATCTCTCCCTGCTATCTTTTGTAACTCTGTATTCAGATGCTTGTATCTTTCCTCTTTTCCTTTGCTTTTCACTTCTCTTCTTTTCACAGCTATTTGTAAGGCCTCCCCAGACAGCCATTTTGCTTTTTTGCATTACTTTCCCATGGGGATATTGGTCCCTGTATCCTGTACAATGTCATGAACCTCAGTTCATAGTTCATCAGGTACTCTATCAGATCTTGTCCCTTAAAATATATTTCTCACTTCCACTGTATAATCATAAGGAATTTGATTTAGGTCATACCTGAATGGTATAGTGGTTTTCCCTACTTTCTTCAATGTAAGTCTGAATTTGGCAATAAGGAGTTCATGATCTGAACCACAGTCAGCTCCTGGTCTGGTTTTGTTTTTTTGTTTTGTTTTGTTTTGTTTTGACTGTATAGAGCTTCTCCATCTTTGGCTGCAAAGAATATAATCAATCTGATTTTGGTCTTGACCATCTGGTGATGTCCATGTATAGAGTCTTCTCTTGTGTTGCTGAAAGAGGGTGTTTGCTATGACCAGCGTGTTCTCTTGGCAAAACTCTATTAGCCTTTGCCCTGCTCCATTCTGTATTCCAAGGCCAAAGTTGCCTGTTACTCCAGGTTTTTCTTGACTTCCTACTTCTTCATTCCATTCCCCTGTAATGAAAATGACATCTTTTTTGGGTGTTAGTTCTAAAAGGTCTTGTAGGTCTTCATAGAACCGTTTAACTTCAGCTTCTTCAGCGTTACTGTTTGGGGCATAGTCTTGGATTACTGTGATATTGAATGGTTTGCCTTCAAAATGAACAGAGATCATTCTGTCATTTTTGAGATTGCATCCAAGTACTGCACTTCAGATTCTTTTGTTGACCACTATGGCTACTCCATTTCTTCTAAGGGATTCCTGCTCATAGTAGTAGATATAATGGTCATTTGAGTTAAATTCACCCATTCCAGTCCATTTTAGTTCACTGAATCATAGAATGTCGACATTCACTCTTGCCATCTCTTGTTTGACCACTTCCAATTTGCCTTGACTGATGGACGTAACATTCCAGGTTTCTATGCAATATTGCTCTTACAGCATCGGACCTTGCTTCTCTCACCAGTCACATCCACAGCTGGGTATTGTTTTTGCTTTGGCTCCATCCCTTCATTCTTTCTGGAGTTATTTCTCCACTGATCTCCAGCAGCATATTGGGCACCTACTGACCTGGGGAGTTCCTCTTTCAGTATCCTATCATTTTGCCTTTTCATACTGTTCATGGGGTTTTCAAGGCAAGAATACTGAAGTGATTTGCCATTCCCTTCTCCAGTGGACCACATTCTGTCAGACCTCTCCACCATGATGTGCCCATTTGGGTGGCTCCACACAGCATGGCGTAGTTTCATTGATTTAGGCAAGGCTGTTGTCCGTGTGATTAGATTGACTAGTTTTCTGTGATTATGGTTTGTGTGTCTGCCCTCTGATGCCTCTCACAACACCTACCATCTTACTTGGGTTTCTCTTACCTTGGACCTGGGGTGTCTCTTCACAGTTGCTCTAGCAAAGTGTAGCCACTGCTCCTTATATTAAGCACCTATTATATGCCAGGAGCTAATGAAAACACTTGGATACATCAATTAAAAAAAGTGAAAAAACTCCATACCTTAAAGGAGCTTATTGTATAATGTCTCTTTTTAATGAAACAAGGATTCTGAACATCTCTCCTTCTTTAAAACCTTTGTTTATCTGAGAACTTCAATCACCACTTCTAGTATTAAGAGGAAATCTAGATTCCCCCCAGTCTCTCCCTTTCCCTACTCCAGCATCTTTGCTCAGTGTTTCATGTGACTTTAGTTTTCCTACAAATGTGTTGTTTGCTTTGAACAGTGAAATAAATAACAGAGTGATCTGGAAATTATAGAGACATCAACCTTGCACAAAAGGAAGGAGAAAGAATGTCACATTAAAAAGAATGAGACACATTCATAATGAAATAAATAACATTATAGAACCAGGTTAAGATAAATGGACAAAGAAATCTCAGTTCCTCGATTGACAAAATATAACAAATATGGGACAACACAGCTACACAGTATTGGGAGTAAGGGTGAAGTAATGGGCCCTGTTTGAAAATGCCAGGGAAGAGAAATCAACTCAAACAATTGTCTTTCTGTTTCAGTGTCTTTGCTCTTGTTATCTTGGACTGAGTTTGACTCCCATCAGGCAACATATTGATATGAGTCAGACCATATAATAAATTCACTGAACTAAAATTTGATGATAAAATGTTATAACTTTTGAAATAACCCTGTTATCATAGGGGGAGAGGACCCACTGATAGAGCCCAGCAACACTTAATGACGGGTTTTCTGCTTCACTTTAAAATAGCATTCGTTGTATGGAAACACTATCTGTAGCTCTGAAATTTTATACCAGCCAAAGGGCAATTTTTAAACACATATGAATCTTTTAAACAAATATGAATCTTCAGAGCCTTATGTGGCAACCCAAGGACACTTGTAAACTAATTTCAGTTCCTAATAGTTTCCTTTGCCAGCCAGAATGTCCCTGACTTCTAAGAAATGGAAACCTGTCTCAGATCTCACAGGGATATTAGGGTACAAATAATCGAATCTCAAAAGGAGAACTTATAAGAATCTTTAGGGGTCAGAGACTTTTTAAAACTACACATCCCTTCTTCTTGCCTCTTGTATATTATGATACATACTTCCTACTGCTGCTGCTGCATCACTTCAGTCGTGTTCGACTCTGTGCGACCCCATAGATGGCAGCCCACCAGGCTACCCTGCCCCTGGGATTCTCCAGGCAAGAACACTGGAGTGGGTTGCCATTTCCTTCTCCAATACTTCCTACACTTACATCTAAAATTCACTGCTTTGATGGGACATCGTTACTTATAAGAAAGGGATTCATCTCTCAGGTGTGTTAGGAGTGTAGAAAGATTGAAGAAGTGTAACTTGTTTGATATATTTAATACAGTCCACAAATATATCATATATCTCTGCTGCTGCTGCTCAGTCACTTCAGTCATGTCCAACTCTATGCAACCCCATAAATGGCAGCCCACCAGGCTCCCCGGTCCCTGGATTCTCCAGGCAAGAACACTGGAGTGGGTTGCCATTTCCTTCTCCAATGCATGAAGTGAAAAGTGAAAAGTGAAGTCGCTCGGTCGTGTCTGACTCTTAGCGACCCCATGGACTGCAGCCCACGAGGCTCCTCCATCCATGGGATTTTCCAGGCAAGAGTACCAGAGTGGGGTGCCATTGTCTTCTCCGAAATATATCTCTAACAAACTCCTAATCCAAGTAGTAATTAGTTTTTCATAGCTTTACTATTTCCAGACTAAAATTTTTAAAACACATTTCAAAAGTCTAGAGATGAAGTTGCTTAGACACAACTTTCTGGTAGAACATTCTACCTGCCTGGCTAGAACCAGTTTAAGGAATAAAGAGTACTGGCTATTGATTGGTTCTGTTCCAGTCCTGTTGCTGTGTAACACACCACCCAATTTAATGATATGCAACAACTTATGTATTATGCACACAGATTCTGTTAGTTAGGAATTTGGAAAAGATACATCAAGGATGGGTTGTCTTTTCTCCATAGTGTCTGAGGCCTCAGCTGAGAAAAGTCAAAGGCTGAGGGCTAACACCATCTGAAGCCTCACCCGCTTCCATGCTTGGCAATTGACACTAACTGTGTGCTCTGATCTCACGTGGGGTTGCCTGCCAGAATGAGCGACCTTTCCGTATATTGGCTTAGGTTTCATCACTACACAGTGGTTGGGTTCCACGAGCAAGTGTCCCAAGTTGAAGCTCTATCACCTTTAATATTCTAGCCTTGCAAGTGACAAGTCACATAGCATCACTTATGCTACAGTTACAAGCCTGCTCAGGTTGAATGCGAGGAAACATAGACCCTCAGCTTTTGGTGGAAGAAATGCCAAAGTCACATTTTAAGAAGAGCCTGTAGTATTGAAACAGGAAGGAAGGGGGCAGGGCATAACCTTTGAAAAAAACCAAGGACACAACATAAACTGATTAGAATAAAATAGGTCCAAGATGGCAGAGAAGTTGACTTCGACTAGACCTAGATCTTCAGTATAAGCTCATTGTAACACATCAGCAAACTAAATGACAAACCCAGAAGCACCAAGACAGTTCCAAGGCCAATCATCAAAGACCAAAATGTGGGCAGTAGCCCAAATCCTGGAAATTTCCATCCCTTTCCCAAAATGGTTGAAATAATCTTCCTACTCATTAGCCTATGAAATTACCCAGTGCATAAAAGCTAATCACACCACATTTCTAGCCCACATGTTCCCTCTGTGATGGCTCACACTTTATCTGTGGAGTGTGTTCCTCTCTAAATAAAATCCACTTCTTACCTATCACTTTGTATCTCAGTGAATTCTTTCTGTTATGAGGCATCAAGAATCTGAACTTCATTAGGTCCTGAAATCAGATCTGTGATCTCAGTTTAAGGACCATGAGTTTTGGCTGGGTTTGAGTTCCAGCCATATAGGTTTGAGTCCCAAACTGGGTTTTGGCTGGGTTCAAGTCCCAGCCATGTGGGTTCAAGTCTCAGACAGGGCTTTGGCCAGGTTTGAGTCATGGCCTTGTGAGTTCAAGTCCCAATCTGAAACAGTTTCAGTATGTGCCATATTGAGTCAATTTTGGAAAATAAAACCTGCCACAATTTGCCCACTGGTTATAGCAGATAACATCTTTCCCACATGCAAAATACACAATCCTCTCCTTCAAATCTAATCCCATTATGACAGAAATTTAACTATAAGATTTTGTTTTTGAAATCGGGTCCAAGTATAGGCGAAGATCCTCAGATTTTGTTTTTTGGGGAGGTATAGTTCCTTGAGTATCTCTTGAAATGAAAATATGCATACTAAATTTACAAGTTATAAACTGCACATACACAACATAAAATTGTAGGGCAAGCCTAGTGTAATCATAATAGACACTCTGAAGGAAATGAAAGAAGGGAGAAATGAAAAGAATGTAGTAATCACCAGTCCTTAGCAACTCTGAAATCTGTATGTGAACATGTTGCCAGTTCCTTCTTTTGTCATACTGCTTGGAAGTTTCTCTCTATCACTTCTCATTCTACCCTCTGGTTGCTTAGTTCAATCCTCTGAGCTATCTTTCCTTGTTTCATTAAAAAAAAAAAAAAAAAAAAAAAACTCATGTCTGCAGTCGAGTAGCTTTCTCAGCCTGTTTCCTTATGGAGTCCAAAAGACTTTGTTTTGTACTGCGGCTGCGACGGGCTCGCTAAAGCACGGCCGAGAGGAGCTACCCCAGGTCCGAGGTCAGGGGCAGAAGCCGGGAGGACCCCATGCCCGAAGGACAGTGGCCAAGAGGAGTTACCCCACGTCCAAGGTCAGGGGCAGTGGCCGAGAGTGCCAGACTGCGACTGTGCAGGAACAGCCGAAAGGAGCTACCCCACTTTCTAGGTCAGGGGGGGTGGAGAAGAGGAGTTACCCCGCGTCCGAAGTCAGGGGCGGTGGCTGGGAGGAGATACCCCACCCGCCTAAGCCCGAAGCCAGGGGCAGTGGCTGGAAGGACCAAACCCACACCATGGCTGCACGGGCACAGGAGGGCCTAGAGGAGCTACCCCACGTTGAAGGTCAGGAAGGGCAGCAGTGAGGAGATACCCCTCGTCCAAGGTAAGGAGCATTGGCTGCGCTTTGCTGGAGCAGCCGTGAAGAGATACCCCATGCCCAAGGTAAGAGAAACCCAAGTAAGACAGTAGGTGTTGCAAGAGGGCATCAAAGGGCAGACACACTGAAACCATACTCAAAGAAAACTAGACAGTCTAATCACACTAGGACCACAGCCTTCTCTAACTCAATGAAATTAAGCCATGCCTGTGGGGCAACCCAAGATGGGCAGGTCATGGTGGAGAGATCTGACAGAATGTGGTCCACTGGAGAAGGGAATGGCAAACCACTTCAGTATTCTTGCCTTGAGAACTCCATGAACAGTATGAGAAGGCAAAATGATAGGATACTGAAAGACAAACTCCCCAGGTAAGTAGGTGCCCAATATGCTACTGGAGATCAGTGGAGAAATAACTCCAGAAAGAATGAAGGGATGGGGCCAAAGCAAAATGAATACCCAGCTGTGGATGTGACTGGTGAGAGAAGCAAGGTCCGATGCTGTAAAGAGCAATATTGCATAGGTACCTGGAATGTCAGGTCCATGAATCAAGGCAAATTGGAAGTGGTCCAACAAGAGATGGCAAGAGTGAATGTCGAAATTCTAGGAATCAGCGAACTGAAATGGACTGGAATGGGTGAATTTAACTCAGATGACCATTATATCTACTACTGCAGGCAGGAATCCCTCAGAAGAAATGGAGTGGCCATCATGGTCAACAAAAGAATCTGAAATGCAGTACTTGGATGCAATCTCAAAAACGACAGAATGATATCTGTTCGTTTCCAAGGCAAACCATTCAATATCACAGTAATCCAAGTCTATGCCCCAACCAGTAACACTGAAGAAGCTGAAGTTGAATGATTCTATGAAGACCTACAAGAGCTTTTAGAACTAACATCCAAAAAAGATGTCCTTTTCATTATAGGGGAATGGAATGAAAAAGTAGGAAGTCAAGAAACACCTGAAGTAACAGGCAAATTTGGCCTTGGAATACAGAATAAAGCAGGGCAAAGACTAATAGAGTTTTGCCAAGAAAATGCACTGGTCATAACAAACACCCTCTTCCAACAACACAAGAGAAGACTCTATACATGGACATCACCAGATGGTCAAGACCAAAATCAGATTGATTATATTCGTTGCAGCCAAAGATGGAGAAGCTCTATACAGTCAGCAAAAACAAGACCAGGAGCTGACTGTGGCTCAGACCATGAACTCCTTATTGCCAAATTCAGACTTAAATTGAAGAAAGTAGGGAAAACCACTAGACCATTCAGGTATGACCTAAATCAAATCCCTTATGATTATACAGTGGAAGTGAGAAATAGATTTAAGGGTATAGATCTGATAGATAGAGTGCCTGATGAACTATGGACTGAGATTCATGACATTGTACAGGAGACAGGGATCAAGACCATCCCCATGGAAAAGAAATGCAAAAAAGAAAAATGGCTGTCTCAGGAGGCCTTACAAATAGCTGTGAAAAGAAGAGAAGCAAAAAGCAAAGGAGAAAAGGAAAGATATAAACATCTGAATGCCGAGTTCTAAAGAATAGCAAGAATAGATAAGAAAGCCTTCCTCAGCGATCAATGCAAAGAAATAGAGGAAAACAACAGAATGGGAAAGACTAGAGATCTCTTCAAGAAAATTAGAGATACCAAGGGAACACTTCATGCAAAGATGGGCTTGATATAGGACAGAAATGGTATGGACCTAACAGAAGCAGAAGATATTAAGAAGAGGTGGCAGGAATACACAGAAGAACTGTACAAAAAAGATCTTCATGACCCAGAGAATCACGATGGTGTGATCACTGACCTAGAGCCAGACATCCTGGAATGTGAAGTCAAGTGGACCTTAGAAAGCATCACTACAAACAAAGCTAGTGGAGGTGATAGAATTCCAGTAGGGCTATTCCAAATCCTGAAAGATGATGCTGTGAAAGTGCTGCACTCAATATGCCAGCAAATTTGGAAAACTCAGCAGTGGCCACAGGACTGGAAAAGGTCAGTTTTCATTCCAATCCCAAAGAAAGGCAATGCCAAAGAATGCTCAAACTACTGCACAATTGCACTCATCTCACATGCTAGTAAGGTAATGCTCAAAATTATCCAAGCCAGGCTTCAGCAATACATGAACTGTGAACTTCCTGATGTTCAAGCTTGTTTTAGAAAAGGCAGAGGAACCAGAGATCAAATTGCCAACATCCGCTGGATCATAGAAAAAGCAAGAGAGTTCTAGAAAAACATCTATTTCTGCTTTATTGACTATGCCAAAGCCTTTGACTGTGTGGATCACAATAAACTGGAAAATTCTTCAAGAAATGGGAATACCAGACCACCTGACCTGCCTCTTGAGAAATTTGTATGCAGGTCAGGAAGCAACAGTTAGAACTGGACATGGAACAACAGACTGGTTTCCAAATAGGAAAAGGAGTGCATCAAGGCAGTATATTGTCACCCTGCTTATTTAACTTATATGCAGAGTACATCATGAGAATTGCTGGACTGGAAGAAACACGAGCTGGAATCAAGATTGCCAGGAGAAATATCAATAACCTCAGATATTCAGATGACACCACCCTTATGGCAGAAAGTGAAGAGGAACTCAAAAGCCTCTTGATAAGGTGAAAGTGGAGAGTGAAAAAGTTGGCTTAAAGCTCAACATTCAGAAAATGAAGATCATGGCATCCGGTCCCACCACTTCATGGGAAATAGTTGGGAGAAACAGTGGAAACAGTGTCAGACTTTCATTTTTGGGGCTCCAAAATCACTGCAGATTGTGACTGCAGCCATGAAATTAAAGACACTTACTCCTTGGAAGGAAAGTTATGACCAACCAGATAGCATATTCAAAAGCAGAGACATTACTTTGCCAATAAAGGTCTGTCTAGTCAAGGCTATGGTTTTTCCTGTGGTCATGTATGGATGTGGGGGTTGGACTGTGAAGAAGGCTGAGTGCTGAAGAACTGATGCTTTTGAACTGTGGTGTTGGAGAAGACTCTTGAGAGTCCCTTGGACTGCAAGGAGATCCAGCCAGTCCATTCTGAAGGAGATCAGCCCTGGGATTTCTTTGGAAGGAATGATGCTAAAGTTGAAACTCCAGTACTTTGGCCACCTCATGCGAAGTGTTGACTCTTTGGAAAATACTCTGATGCTTGGAGGGATTGGGGGTAGGAGGAGAAGGGGACGACAGAGGATGAGATGGCTGGATGGCATCACTGACTCGATGGACATGAGTCTGAGTGAACTCCGGGAGTTGGTGATGGACAGGGAGGCCTGGCGTGCTGCGATTCATGGGGTCGCAAAGAGTCGGACACGACTGAGTGACAGTTCTGATCTGATCCCTTTCAATCCAAGTTGATAAAATTCATTGAAAATCTGTGGGCTTTTTGTGTACTAATTTATAATCCACTCCATTAGACAAAAGCCATAACTAAAAGAGATTTCTCCAACTTTGACTCTTTCTAAAACTGCTATGAGATAACTACCTTAAAATTCTTAGATGTCATATTGTTCAGCAAAAAGGATCTGTAAGGCATGACCTTAATATCCTTAGAATGCCTTTGTCTGGAAGATTCTAGGAGGAACCGCCTTACATCTTTTTGAGGTTTTAACAACAGTTAACACTCTCAATCTTGGCCTAAAGCCTTTTTCTAATTTGAGAACCACTGGAGAAGCTCAGGGGGGTGGGGGTGGGGGACAGTATTGTTTTCAAATTCACTGTCTTGTATTCTTTATAATAAAAGTTAATTATTTAGCTCACATCTTTCCTTCCACATGTTTTATATTCAGAGAAAAAGGCAGAAGGCACTTTGAACATTTTGCCTGTATAACTCTATATATGGATAGATCATCAAGTTTATTAGGTATTCAATATATTTCCTATTTTCCATGTTACCTTAGAAGAGCATTACTGACTTTATGCTAATATCAATACATAAGAAGAGCTCCTTTTATATCAACTTATGCTATATATGTTTACCAATAAGCCCCTTAGGGCCCTTTATGATTTTTCTACCACTCTCTCCAAGAAATTTGTATCTTCCATTTGCTACTTTGTCCTAAAGCCAATGCCACATGTTTTTGTTTATTTTTTGTTACAGCAGCACTCCACTTTCAGGTGTCAATTTTTATTATATTAATAGTTAACTCTTGCTGGGGCTTCCCTGGTGGCTCAGCTGGTAAACAATCCGCCTGTAATGCGGGAGACCTGGGTTCAATTCCTGGGTTGGGAAGATCCCTTGGAGAAGGTAACAGCTACCCACACCAGTATTCTGGCCTGTAGAATTTCTCAACCTTAGAGACACAAAACAACATTTTATTATTCTCACTGACTCCTAGGGATTTGGGATTTGGAAAGGACAGAACAATAATGTCATGCTTTTGTTAAAAAATGTTTAAGACCTCAGTTGGAATACTCAAAGACTGGAGGATAAAACCATTTGAAGGCTCATTCATTTACATAACTAGCAGTTGATCTTGGCTATTGACTGGGGGCTCCGCAGAGTCTGCTGACCAGAACTCTTAAAAGTGGCTTCTCCATATGGCTACTGGGAGACTTCTTTTTATCTAGAGAAATAACTCTAAAGGCACCTATTATCCTGTGTTCAAGGGTTCCATCATTATAACTTGGAATAATCAGACCAATCAAAGTGCAGCTCATCTCTGAAACATTAGGCACTGTTCTGGTGGCAATCCAAGTACAAAACATCCATGTCATATTTTCATGTAAAGCTGGATGATATGGCCACTTAACCTCAAGAGATCATTCACCATGGAAAATTTATAGCCATCAACCAAAATAACTCATCAGATATGAATTAATGCAGATGGTTACACATAGCCTTGTGTGAGGCACTCTATAAAGAATATCAAAGTTGTAGCTTGAACTGGGAGCCCATTGTACAGAATAATTGGTTGAAGATGTCAGTTCAAAAACTATACACAACTTAAATGATTCTGAACATTACCACATGGTTTTCCTAAAACACTGATAGTGAACTTTATGGAATTTCTATTGAGCTTGTATCTAGAATGATACCCTTCAATTTATCACAAGTGTCTCTGAATCTAAGAAAACCCAACAAGTACTAAAACTCCTAAGACATCCTTATCATAGTTGGTATAAGATTGAGGGTTGAGGTCACATTGCAAATACAATTTTGAATCGACCCTCTTCACCTAATATTGTATCAGAAGCACTTTTTTTGTAATTGCAATATCTTCATAACTAGAAATATCAATTTCGACAATTCTATACATTTCCTCAAGGAATATGTTTTCATAAAATATATTCGAATGACAAAGCAACACTAAAATTCACAACAAATTATATCTATATTTCACATCTCAGAAATTAATACTGTGTCAAAAAAAAAAAGTGTAGTTGTTCAGTTGTGTCCGACTCTTTGCAACCCCATGGACTGCAGCCTCCCAGCCTCCTCCATCCATGGGATTTTCCAGGCAAGAGTACTGGAGTGGGTTGCCACTTCTTTCTCCAGGGGCTTTTCCTGACTCAAGGATTTAACCTGGGTTTAAATCACTGCAGATGGTGACTGCAGCCATGAAATTAAAAGACGCTTACTCCTTGGAAGGAAAGTTATGACCAACCTAGACAGCATATTCAAAAGCAGAGACATTACTTTGCCAACAAAGGTTCGTCTAGTCAAGGCTATGGTTTTTCCTGTGGTCATGTATGGATGTGAGAGTTGGACTGTGAAGAAGGCTGAGCGCCGAAGAATTGATGCTTTTGAACTGTGGTGTTGGAGAAGACTCTTGAGAGTCCCTTGGACTGCAAGGAGGTCCAACCAGTCCATTCTGAAGGAGATCAGCCCTGGGATTTCTTTGGAAGAAATGATGCTAAAGCTGAAACTCCAGTACTTTGGCCACCTCATGTGAAGAGTTGACTCATTGGAAAAGACTCTGATGCTGGGAGGGATTGGGGGCAGGAGGAGAAGGGGACGACAGAGGATGAGATGGCTGGATGGCATCACTGACTCGATGGACGTGAGTCTCAGTGAACTCCGGGAGTTGGTGATGGACAGGGAGGCCTGGCGTGCTGCGATTCATGGGGTCGCAAAGAGTCGGACACGACTGAGCGACTGATCTGATCTGATCTGATCCTGCATTGCATGCGGATGCTTTACACTCTAAGCCACAAGGGAAATACTGTGTAGGAATATATTTTAAAGCAAAGGAAAAGTACTACTTTTAATTCATATATTAAGAGCAGTGCCTTTATTATATATTTATTTTTAAACTATTTTTAAAATGATAGAATTTCACAGGTGAGTTAAATAGTAACCAAGAGAGCAAAATTACCCTAGAATTTTTATTTACTACTTTGACTACTATTCGAGTTTTCTCTCTGGCTCAGGTCACCTTCAATTTATCCTATCACCAAGCCCCTCTGGATTCTCCAAGGCTTCAAGTGTAAGAGATGACCATCATATTATGAAACCCAATTCTCCAGAAGCACCTACACATATAGACATAGATGAAATGGCAGCAATCCTGAAGTTCTTTCATTAATCTTTTGGAAGAAAACTATTATAAAACAATTGGCTCTGTAATAAAAGGTCTTAGTCTTACATACAAGGGCACCACATCTGCATAATTGTTCAGGCATTTAGTACCTTTAAAGAACCTTAGTTTTAATCTGGGTCAATTGATGAAATTCCTTACATAACTCCATGGACACTCTGTCCTCATACTTCTAAGCAAAGCAGAACATTTTAGATAGCCTGCTGACAGAAGAGATAAAAATGGGTCATTCTGCACCTTCAGAAAATTCACTTCCTATGCCAGATCTATTTTGCATTAGTATTAGAACTCTGAATGGTATGTAACTTCCTGCTCATGAGGAGAAGCCCATACTTTAAAAGCACTAGATAGACACTGTGCAAGGGTTCCAGCTGCTGGAAAGGATTGCTATGGAATGATGCTGCCATAAACATGTCATTCCAAGAAAAGCTTTCCACACTTTTATTTGAACAACTAATTTAGATAGGCAAGGCTGGTAGCTTGGACTTGTGTGTATAGCTAAAAGGCTACTTGGATACTTAGACCTACCTCCTAGCCATCCTGGTTCAGTCTAGCGACAGCCATGACTGAGTAAACACACCAGCATGAGGTATCTTGTTACAGAAAAGTCAGCCACTCTGTGTGTGTGCACCTGGCCCACCCGCAAGATATGCTGCAGTTATCCAATGACAAAAATCAGCTAGTTTCCTCCCTATAGTTTTATCTTAAGTCAGGGGAATCTTAGCTGCCTATATAATAACCTGCCGACAGAGTCACATAATGACAAATTTCACGGCATTGAGGAACTCAAACATGGTCCAGCAGGCCCAGACTCACTCCCAGCTTCCACCAGACTTAATGGGCACCTGAAAAAGGCGTCTGCTGCTAGGAGAGACCCATTACCCATTAGAACTTTTAGGGTATGCATTTACATGGGATTAATTGACCAGTGTTTACACTTGAGCTCAATTGAGCTAGGTTCATAACTGAACTATCATCAGGAGCACCCTGAATTATAAGCTTCATCTTTGATACTGACAACACTGAAGATGACAAGTTTTTCAGGTGTGCTGACTTTATCAATAACATTGACAACTAAAGTGTCCAACAACAAATCAATTTACTATGAAGTTTTCTCTGAACAAATTCAGGGAAGATACCCTATTTGTTCACTTATTGATAAGTAATTCTTAAGGACTTACTCTGAGATAGTCACTTGGTATACAGTGGTGAAAAAAATCGGACAAAAATCTTTGCCCTATGAGGCCTACATTTTAGAATGGAAGATGGAAAATAAAATAAGTAAGCAAATTAATAGTATATTAGAAAATAATAAGTTCTATGGAAATAAATAAAGCAGGGAAAAGGGATAGGAGATTAATGTAAATGTGACAATCATAGGTCTATCCTGAGAAAGTTATAATACTGGAGGAAGCTGAATAAGCAAACCTTGTGTTTCACAGGAGGAATAACTCTAGACAGAAGAGCCCACCAGAATTGGGGATTTTAATTCTGCTATAAACTTTGAGCTGAGGCCTCAATCATTGTGCTTAAATAACAAATAAGTCAGCATGATGCTCCCTGTTGCTGATATGTTAGTCCTGTTTACTTCTGGCTACACTCTAAGCTACCCTGATATAGAACACATCCACATTATACAAATGTCTGCTTCCAATACTATATTGGAGGCAAATTTATTGCAGAAGGGTATCATTCATTCAAAAACTACCATGACCATTACTTTCTGGAAAAATGGCATTATATATTCTTTCTAGGAGGGGTCAGCAAATTATAATCCACTATCTGTTTCTTTAATTGAAATTTTTATTGAGACAATTATAGATTCTTATGGAGTTGTAAGAAACTCAGTTTCCCCCAATGACATCTTTCAAAAGTATATTACAATAGCACAACCAGAATATTGACATGATACAATCCACTGATTTTATTCACATTTCATGCACTTATTTGTGCATGTGTATTCAAGCTATGGTTTTTCCAGTAGTCATGTATGGTTGTGAGAGTTGGACCATAAAAAAGGCTAAGCAGCAGAGAATCGATACTTTCAAACTGTGGTGCTGGAGAAGACTCTTGATAGTCCCTTGGACTGCAAGGAGATCAAATCAGTGAATCAGAAAGGAAATCAGCCCTGAATATTCTTTGGAAGGACTGACGCTGAAGCTGAAGCTCCAATACTTTGACCACCTAATGTGAAGAGCTGACTCATTGGAAAGGACCCTGATTCTGGGAAAGATTGAGGGCTGGAGGAGAAGGGGAGACATAAGATGAGATGGTTAGATGGCATCATAACTCAATGGACATGAGCTTGAGCAAACTCCAGGAGATGGTGAAGGACAGGGAAGCCTGGTGTGCTGTAGTCAATGGGGTCACAAAGAGTCAGACATGACTAAGCAACTGAAAAAGAACAACAAATTTGTATATTTATTAAGTTATATGCAGGTTTTTAAATTTTATTTTTAATTGGATGATAATTGCTTCACAGTGTTGTGTTGGTTTCTGACATACATCAACATGAATCAGCCACAAGTATACATATGTCCCTGCCCTCCTGAACCTCCTTCCCACGCCCTACTACATCCCACCCCTCTAGGTTGTCACAGAGTACCAAATTATGTTATGCAGCACCTTCCCATTAGCTAGCTATTTACATATGGTAATGTATATGTTTTGATGCTACTCTCTCAATTTGTCCCACCCTCTCTTTCCCCCACTGTGTCCACAAGTCTGTTCTTTATGTCTGGGACTCTATTCCCACCCTTCAAATAGGTTCATCAGTACCATCTTTCTAGATTCCATATATGTGTATTGCTCTTTCTGACTTACTTCACTATGTATAACAGGCTCTAGATTCATCTGTCTCACTAGAACTGACTCAAATTTGTTCCTTTTTTATGGTTGAATAATCTTCCATTATATATATGTACCACAACTTCTTTATGCATTCATCTGTTGATGGTCATGTAGGTTGTTATATGCAGTTTTATCACATGTGTAGGTTTATGTATCCTTGACTAAGTTTACATACAGAACAATTACCACAAGGATCCAAAGTGCTGTGTATTTACAACCATATTCCACCTCCTTCCTTCCCATTACTCTGTCTTTAATCCCTGAAATCACTAATCAGTTCTTTATTTCTAAAATATTGTCATTTCAATACTGTTATATAAAAGGATTCATAAAGTATGTAACTGGGTGTTGACTTTTTCACTCATATTCATTCTCTAGAGTTTCATTCAGATTGTTGCACTTAGCAATACTTCCTTTATATTTTTGCATCGTATTCCCTGATATAGCTGTTCCACAGTTTTAACTATAACACATTAAAGGACATCTAGGTTTTTATTGGTTTGGGCAATTATGAATAAAGCTACTCTTAACATTTCTGCACACATTTACAGGTTAATATTAGTTTTAATTTTTCAGGGACAAATGTCTTGGAGTGCAATTGCTGAGTTTCAGGTTAACTGTATGTACATTGTTTGTGCTCAATTGTTCACTTGTGTATGACTCTTGGCAATCTCATGGGATGTAGCCCACCAGGCTCTTCTGTCCATGGAATTTTCCAGACAAGAATTGTATACTGGGGCGGTCCTAAGATGGTGGAGGAATAGGATGGGGAGACCACTTTCTTCACCACAAATTCATCAAAAGATCATCTGAATGCTGAGCAACTTCCACAAAACAACTTCTGAATGCTGGTAGAGGACACCAGGTACCCAGAAAGGCAGCACATTCTCTTTGAAAGGAGGTAGGACAAAATTTAACAGACAAAAAGAGAGACAAAAGAGTTAGGGACAGAGATCCATCCTGGTGAGGCAGTAGTGAAGGAGAAGTTTCCAAACAGTAGGATACTCTCTCACTGGTGGGTCTGTGGGGAGTTTTAGAATCTCAGAGGGCAACATAACCAGGAGCGGGGAAACACACACACACACACACACACACACACACACAAAATACGTACCTAACCACAATTGCCAGTGGGGAAGTAGCCCAGACACTTGCTTCTACCACCAGCGAGTGGGGGCTGGACAGGAAGGCACAGCTTGCATGCTTAGGGTAAGGACTGAGCCTGATTGCCCTGAGGACAATCTGAGGGAGCTAACGTGAGATAGCAACCCAAACTGTGGGATAGCCAGAGAGAGAAATAAAAAGAGAGAGAGAGAGAACTTTCCCCAAAAGAGCTCTAACCTAAAGTGCAACCTGGACTGCTCACAGAACAAAGGATTAAGTGAACACCAAAGGAGAGCTAGCCAGCTGCAGACCAGCCCCTCCCTCGACCAGAGGCAGAGAGGCAGGCTAGTGACAGCTAGAGCCAGAAGGAAAGGGGCAATCTTGGCCCCAGACACGGCATCCTCCATCAAACTGTGAGCAGGCTCCCAGTTGCTAACCAAGTCTTCCTGGGATCCTGGATGGTTGACACTTGCCAGGATGGTCACAGTCTGAGATCAGCTCCCCAGAGGAGAGAGACACATGGCACACTTGAGATGGTGCTCTCATGGCGCATCTGGGAAACCAAGAGCCTGGGACCAGGGAGGTGATTAAGATGCACAGCCCACCTGGGACAGTGCACTTGCAAAGAACCTGGTAGCCTGAGCTGCTTGAACCTGGGAAGGGCACAAAACACATGCCCAACCATGTCTGTGCCTTTGTGGAGTACCTGAGAACCTGAACTGGAGTAGCTTAGACCTGGGAAGTGCACAAAATTCAGGGCCTGCTTTGGACAGCTCTCCTGCAGAGCAACCTGGAGCCTGAGCAGTGTAGACCTGGAAATCACACACCACCGTAAGCTAGGGAAAACCCAGTGTGGTCCGTACACTGCGAACACTCCCCACACATGCCAGTGATACTAGTTTCCAAGGTTCCTCCCTTTACACAACATAACTGAGCAAGTGAGCCTAAATAACTGATCACTTTTGGCCCCTTGTATCAGGGAAGAAATTAGACACTGAAGAGACTTGCAAACAGAGTAAGCCAAAATAAACAAAGAGGAAACTGCTCTGGAAGTGCCAGATGCAGCAGATTAAAACCCTGTAGTTAACATTGACTAAGCATTGGAAGGGGCCTATAGACCTTGAGAAGAAGTATTAGCTGGAACAAGGAACTATCTGAAACCTAACTGACGCCACACTACCATCAACAGCTCCAGAGAAATTAATAGATATATTTTTTTTTTACTATTATCATTTTTAAAAATTGTTTTTAAGTTCTTTATTACTCCTTTAATTTTCATTTGTATAACCTACTATAACCGGGTGGTGGAGCCTGGTAGGCTGCCGTCTATGGGGTCGCACAGAGTCGGACACGAATGAAGTGACTTAGCAGCAGCAGCAGCAGCATTACCTTGCAAAAAAAAAAAAAAAAAGAGAGAGAGAGACCCTATTTTTAAAGCAAATTTCATATATATATATATATATATATATATATATATATTTTAAATGATTTTGTGATTGATTTTGTTTTGTATTTTTTAAATTGTATTTTAGAGACTCTAACCTTTACTCTAGATTTTTAATCTTTGCTTTTTAGTATTTGTTATCAATTTTGTACCTTTAAGAATCTAATCTTCAAAAAAAAAAAAATCTAATCTTCAGTACCCATTTTTACTTCTGGGTGTAATTACCAGCTTGATTGCTCTCTCCCCTTTTGATGCTCCCTTTTCTCCCCCAGGTCACCTCTATCTCCTCCATAACCCTTCTCTTCTCTACTTAACTCTGTGAATCTCTCTAACTCTTCTGGGCTGTGGAGAACACTTAGGGAACTGATTACAGGGTAGATTGGTCTCTCCCCTTTTGATTCTCCCTCTTCTCCTCCTGGTCACCTCTGTATCCCTCCTCCTTCTTCTCTTATTCATGTAATTCTCTAAACCTCTCTGGGTGTCCCTCACTGTGGAGAATCTTTTCACCAATAACCTATATGTTTTATCATCTGTGCTGTATGGATGGAGAAGTCTGGAGGCCACTATAAGAAAAAGACTGAAAGCCAGAGGTAGGGGGCTAAAATCCAAAACTTGAGAATACCAGAAAACTCCTGACTCCAGGGAACATTAACCAAAAAGAGCTCATCCAAAAGCCTCCATATCTACACTGAAACCAAGCCCCGCCCAAGATTCAACAAGTTCCAGAGCAAGACATACCATGCTAATTCTGGAGCAATGCAGGAACACAGCTATTAGCATTAAAATACAGGTTGCCTAAAATCACACCAAACCCATAGACAGCCCAGAACTCACTACTGGACCATTCACTGCACTCCAGAGAGAAGAGGTCCAGCTCCACCCACAGGACACAGACTCAAGCTTCCCTAATCAGGAAACCTTGATAAGTCACTCACTCAACCCCACCCACAGGGAGCAACCTCCACAATAAAGAGGAACTGCACACTTCCACCTACAGAAAGGCCACCCCAAACACAGAAATCTAAACAAAATGAAAAGGCATATAAATATTCAGCAGGTAAAGAAGCATGATAAATGCACACCAAACCAAACAAAAGAGGAGGAGATAGGGAGTCTACCTGAAAAAGAATTCATAATAATGATAGTAAAGATGATCCAAAACGTTGAAAACAAAATGGAGTTACAGATAAATAGACTAGAGACAAGGGTTGAGAAGATGCAAGAAATGGCTAACAAGGACCTAGAAGAAATAAAAAAGAGTGAATCAATAATGAATAATGAAACGATTGAGATCAAAAGCACTCTGGAGGGAAGCAACAGTAGAATAGCCGAGACAGAAGATAGGATATATGAGGTGGAAGATAGAATGGTGCAAATAAATTAAGCAGAGAGGAAAAAAAGAATTAAAAGAAATGAGGACAACCTCAGGGACAATGTTCAGTTCAGTTCAGTTCAGTTCAGTCATTCAGTTGTGTCCGACTCTTGGTGACCCCATGAATTGCAGCACACCAGGCCTCCCTGTCCATCACCAACTCCTGGAGTTCACTGAAACTCACGCCCATCGAGTCGGTGATGCCATCCAGCCATCTCATCCTCTGTCATCCCCTTATCCTCCTGCCCTCAATCCCTCCCAGCATCAGAGTCTTTTCCAATGAGTCAACTCTTCACATGAGGTGGCCAAAGTACTGGAGTTTCAGCTTTAGCATCATTCCTTCCAAAGAGCACCCAGGACTGATCTCCTTTGGAATGGACTGGTTGGATCTCCTTGAAGTTCAAGGAACTCTCAAGAGCCTTCTCTAACACCACAGTTCAAACACATCAATTCTTCGCTGCTCAGCTTTCTTCACAGTCCAACTTTCACATCCATACATGACCACAGGAAAAACCATAGCCTTGACTAGATGGACCTTTGTTGGCAAAGTAATGTCTCTGCTTTTTAACATGCTATCTAGGCTGGTCATAACTTTCCTTCCAAGGAGTAAGCGTCTTTTAATTTCATGGCTGCAGTCACCATCTGCAGTGATTTTGGAGCCCAAAAAATAAAGTCTGACACTGTTTCCACTGTTTCTGCATCTATTTCCCATGAAGTGATGGGATCGGATGCCATGATTTTCGTTTTCTGAATGTTGAGCTATAAGCCAACTTTTTCACTCTCCTCTTTCACTTTCATCAAGAGGCTCTTTAGTTCCTCTTCACTTTCTGCTATAAGGGTGGTGCCATCTGCATATCTGAGGTTATTGATATTTCTCCCTGCACTCTTGATTCCAGTTTGTGTTTCTTCCAGTCCAGCATTTCTCATGGTGTACTCTGCATATAAGTTAAATAAGCAGGGTGACAATATACAGCCTTGACACACTCCTTTTCCTATTTGGCACCAGGGTGTTGTTCCATGTCCAGTTCTAACTGTTGCTTCCTGACCTGCATATAGGTTTCTCAAGAGGCAGGTCAGGTGGTATTCCCATCTCTTGAAGAATTTTCCACAGTTTATTGTGATCCACACAGTCAAAGGCTTTGGCATAGTCAATAAAGCAGAAATAGATGTTTTTTGGAACTCTCTTGCTTTTTCCATGATCCAGACAATGTTAAACACCCAGAAGAAAAAGACAAAAAGAAAGGCCATGAGAAAGGCCATACTTGAGGAGATAATAGTTGAAAACTTCCATAAATGGGGAAGGAAATAGTCACCCAAGTCCAAGATGCCCAGAGATTCCCAAAGAGGATAAATCCAAGACACATATTAATCAAATTACAAAGATCAAACACAAAGAAAAAATATTAAAAGCACTAAGGGAAAAGCAACAAATAACACATAAGGGAATTCCCATAAGGATAACAGCTGATCTTTCAATAGAAACTCTTCAGGCTGAAAGGGAATGGCAGAACATACTTAAAGGGAAGAAAGAGAAAAGCCTACAGCCCATACTACTGTATCCAGCAAGTATCTCATTCCAATATAAAGGAGAAATAAAAAGCTTTACAGACAAGCAAAAGCTCAGAGAATTCAGCACCACCAAACCAGCTCTTCAACAAATGTTAAAGGATCTTCTCTAGAGAGGAAACACAGAAATGGTTTATAAACTTGAACCCAAAAGTAAACTTGAACAGCAAAGTAAATGGCAATGGGATCATGCTGCTGCTGCTAAGTCGCTTCAGTTGTGTCTGACTCTGTGCGACCCCATAGACGGCAGCCCACTAGGCTCCCCCGTCCCTGGGATTCTCCAGGCAAAACACTGGAATGGGATCATACTTGTCAATCATTACCTTAAATGTAAGTGGGTTGAATGTCCCAACCAAAAGACAAAGACTGGTTGAATGGATACAAAAACAAAATCCCTATATATACTGTCTACAAGAGACCCAGTTCAAAAAAAGGGATGCATACAGACTGAAAGTGGATATTTCATGCAAATGGAGAATGAAAGAAAGCAGGAGTAGCAATATTCATATCAGAGAAAATAGACTTTGAAATAAAGGCCATGAAAAGAAACAAATAAAGACACTGCATGATGATCAAGGATCAATCCAAGAAGAAGATATAACAATTATAAATATATATGCACCCAACATAGGAGCACCACGATATGTAAGGCAAAAGCTAACAAGTATGAAAGGGGACATTAACAGTAACACAATAATAGTGGGAGACTTTAATACCCTGCTCACACCTATGGATAGGTCAACTAAACAGAAAATTAGCCAGGAAACACAAATTTTAAATGATACAATGAACCAGTTAGATGTAAATGATATCTATAGGACATTTCAACTCAAAATAATGAATTTCACTTTTTTTCTCAAGTGCACATGAAACATTCTCCAGCATAGATCACATCCTGGGCCATAAATCTAGCCTTAGTAAATTCAAAAAAATTGAAATCATGTTAAGCATCTTTTCTGATCACAATGCAGCAAGATTAGATGTCAACTACAGAAAAAAAAAAAAAACTATTAAAAATACAAACATATGGAGGCTAAACAACATGCTTCTGAATAACTAAAAATCACAAAAGAAGTCAAAAAAGAAAGGAAAATACACATAAAAACAAATGAAAATGAAAACACGACAACCCAAAACCTATGGGATACAGTAAAAGCAGTTCAAAGGGGAAGGTTCATAGCAATACTAGCTTACCTCAAGAAACAAGAGAAAAACCAAATAAACAAACTAACTTTACACCTAAAGCAACTAGAAAAAGAAGAAATTAAGAACCCAAGGATTAGTAGAAGCAAAGAAATCCTAAAAATTAGAGCAGAAATAAAATGAAAAAGAAACAAAGGACACTATAGCAAAAATCAACAAAATTAAAAGCTCGTTCTTTGAGAAGGTAAATAAAATTGACAAACCATAAGCCAGACTCATCGAGAAAAAAAAGGAGAAGAATCAAATCAAGAGAATTAGAAATGAAAATGGAAAAAAAAAAAAGAAATGAAAATGGAGAAATCACAAGAGCTAACAAAGAAATATAAAGGATCATTCAGTTCAGTTCAGTCGCTCAGTCATGTCCGACTCTATGCGACCCCATGAATCGCAGCACGGCAGGCCTCCCTGTCCATCACCAACTCCCGGAGTTCACTCAGACTCACGTCCATTGAGTCAGTGATGCCATCCAGCCATCTCATCCTCTGTCGTCCCCTTCTCCTCCTGCCCCCAATCCCTCCCAGCATCAGAGTCTTTTCCAATGAGTCAACACTTCGCATGAGGTGGCCAAAGTACTGGAGTTTCAGCTTTAGCATCATTCCTTCCAAAGAAATCCCAGGGCTCATCTCCTTCAGAATGGACTGGTTGGATCTCCTTGCAGTCCAAGACAATCTCAAGAGTGTTCTCCAACACCACAGTTCAAAAGCATTAATTCTTCAGCTCTCAGCCTTCTTCACAGTCCAACTCTAACATCCATACATGACCACAGGAAAAACCATAGCCTTGACTAGACAGACCTTTGTTGGCAAAGTAATGTCTCTGCTTTCCCTGTCTAGGTTGGTCATAACTTTCCTTCCAAGGAGTAAGTGTCTTTTAATTTCATGGCTGCAGTCACCATCTGCAGTGATTTTGGAGCCCCCTGAAAATAAAGTCTGACACTGTTTCCACTGTTCTCCCATCTATTTCCCATGAAGTGATGGGACCGGATGCCATGATCTTCATTTTCTGAATGTTGAGCTTTAAGCCAACTCTTTCACTCTCCACTTTCATAAGAGACTACTAATAGCAACTATATGCCAATAAATTGGGAAACTTGGAAGAAATGGACAAATTCTTAGAAAAGTATAACCTTCCAAAACTGAATCAGGAAGAAGTAGAAAACCTTAAAAGACCAATCACAAGCATGGAAATAAAAAGTGTAATTTAAAATCTTAAAATGAACGAAATCCCTGGACCAGATGGCTTCACAGGTGAATTCTACAAAAAATTTAGAGAAGAGCTAATACCTATCCTACTCAAACTCTTACAGAAAATGGCAAAGGAAGAAAAACTTCCAAATTCATTCTATGAGGCCACCATCACTCTAATACCAAAACCAGACAAAGATGCCACAAAAAAAGAAAACTACAGGTCAATATCACCGATGAACACAGATGCAAAAATCCTCAACAAAATTCTAGCAAACAGAATCCAACAACATATTAAAAAGATCATACATCATGACCAAGTGGGCTTTATCCCAGGGATACAAGGATTCTTCAATATTCACAAATCAATCACCACATTAACAAAGTAAAAGATAAAATGCATATGATTATCTCAATATATGCAGAGAAATCTTTTGACAAAATTCTACATCCATTTATGATAAAAACCTTCCAGATAGCAGGAATAGAAGGAACAAACCTCAACATAATAAAAGCCATATACAATAAACTCACAGCAAACTTTATCCTCAGTGGTGAAACACTGAAAGCATTTCCCCTAAAGTCAGGAACAAGACAAGGGTGGCCACTCTCACCACCACTATTCAACATAGTTTTGGAAGTTTTAGCCACAGCAATCAGAGCAGAAAAAGGAATAAAATGAATCCAGATGGGAAAAGAAGATGTAAAACTCTCACTGTTTCCAGATGACATGATCCTCTACATAGAAAACCCTAAAGACTCCACCTGAAAATTACTAGAGCTAAGCAATGAATATAGTAAAGTTGCAAGATAAAAATTAACACAGAGAAATCCCTTGCATTACTATACACTAACAATGAGAAAACAGAAAAAGAAATTAAGGAAACAATTCCATTCACCACTGCAATTTAAATAATAAAATACTTAGGAATAGATTCATCTAAAGAAACAAAAGACCTATATATAGAAAGCGATAAAACACTGATGAAAGAAATCAAAGAGGACACAAATAGATGGAGAAATATACCATGATCATGGACCAGAAGAATCAATATAGTGAAAATGAGTATACCACCCAAAGCAATCTAAAGATTCAATGCAATCCCTATCAAGCTACCAACGGTATTTTTTCACAGAGCTAGAACAAATAATTTCACAATTTGTTTGGAATTACATAAAACCTCGAAGAGCCAAAGCAATCTTGAAGAAGAAGAATGTAACAGGAGGAGTCAACCTGCCTGACTTCAGGCTCTACTACAAAGCCACAGTCATCAAGACAGTATGGTCCTGGCACGAAGACAGAAATATAGATCAATGGAACAAAACAGAAAGCCCAGAGATACATCCACACACCTATGGACACTTTATTTTTTACAAAGGAGGCAAGAATATACCATGGAGAAATGACAATCTCTTTATCAAGTGGTGTTGGGAAAACTGGTCAAACACTTATAAAAAAAAAATGAAACTAGAACAGTTTCTAACACCATACACAAAAATAAACTCAAAGTGGATTAAAGATCTAAATGTAAGACCAGAAACTATAAAACTTCTAGAGGAAAACATAGGCAAAACTCTCTCTGACATAAATCACAACATGATCCTCTATGACCCACCTCCCAGAGTAATGGAAATAAAAGCAAAAATAAACAAATGGGACCTAATTAAACTTAAAAGCTTCTGCACAACAAAGGAAACTATAAGCAAGGTGAAAAGAAAGCCTTCAGAATGGGAGAAAATAATAGCAAATGAAGCAACTGACAAAGAATTAATCTCAAAAATATACAAGCAGGCCATGCAGCTTAATACCAGAGAAATAAATGACCCAATCAAAAAATGGGCCAAAGAAATAAACAGACATTTCTCAAAAGAAGACATAGAGATGGCTACCAAACACATGAAAAGATGCTCAACATCACTCATTATCAGAGAAATACAAATCAAAGCCACAATGAGGTACCATCTTACGCTAGTCAGAATGGCTGCTATCCAAAAGTCTACAAACAATAAATGCTGGAGAAGGTGCAGAGAAAAGGGAACCCTCTTCTACTCTTGGTGGGAATGCAAACTAGTATAGCCACTATGTAGAACAGTGTGGAGATTCCTTAAAAAAAAACTAGTAATACAACTGCCATACAACACAGCAATCCCACTGCTGGGCATACACACCGAGGAAACCAGAATTGAAAGAGATATGTGTACCCCAATGTTCATCGCAGCACTGTTTACAATAGCTAGGACATGGAAGCAACCTAGATATCCATCGGCAGATGAATGGATGAGAAAGCTGTGGTAGGTATACACAATGGAATATTACTCAGCTATTGAAAAGAATGCATTTGAATCAGTTCTAATGAGGTGAATGAAACTGGAGCCTATTATACAGAGTGAAGTAAGTCAGAAAGAAAAGCACCAATACAGTATATTAACGGATATATATGGAATTTAGAAAAATGGTGATGATGACCCTATATGCTAGACAGCAAAAGAGACACAGAGATAAAGAATAGACTTTTGCACTCTGTGGGAGAAGGCAAGGGTGGGATGATTTGAGAGAATAGCATTGAAACATATATATTACCATATGCGAAATAGATGTCCAGTCCAGATTGATGCATGAGACAGGGTGCTTGGGGCTGGTGCAGTGGGACGACCCTGAGGGATGGGATGGGTAGGGAGGTGTTGGGTGGTTCAGGATGGGGGACACATGTATATCCATGGGTGACTCATGTCAGTGTATGGCAAAAACCACTATAATATTATAAAATAATTAGCCTCCAATTAAAATAAATAAATATTTTTTAAAAAAAGAATTGTATACTAACTTTTATAAGAATGAGCTACATTGTTTTCCAAAGCAGTGTATCATTTTACATTCCTACTAACAAGGTTTAAACAATCAAATTTCTTCACATTCTTACCAAAATTTGTTAATGTCATTATTTTTATTTTAGCTTTTCTTGTAGGTATATATTGATATCAACTTGTGATTTAATTTGAACTTCTCTGATGCCTAATAATATTGAACATTTTTCCTATGCTTTTAACCTGGTTATCCTCTTTGATGAAATAAATGTTCATGCCTTTTGTGCACTTTCTAATTTTTCTTGACAAATCCGTTGTGGTTTTATTATTGCTTTGTTAAGTTTTGAGAGTTACTTATATAGAAATACTAGACTTTTATTATATAAGTGATTTGCAAATATTTTCTCCTCATTTCTAGCACGTCTCTTCACCATCCTCACAGTTTCTTTCACAGATAAAAAATTTTAATTTTGATGAACCATGATTTTTAACATCTTCCTATTATGGGTCATGCTTTTAGTGTTGAATATTAAAACTTTTTGTCGAGCCCTAGATCATGAAGATATTCTAAAGTTTTACTAAAAATTTTACAGTTTTATTTTTTTTTTATATTTAAGTCAAAGATCCATTCTGAGTTAATGTTTTAAATAAGTAAGGTGTGAGTTTAAGATTGGGTTTTGTTTTATTTGCTATTGATATCCAGTTGTTCCAGTACCATTTGTTGAAAAGACTACTCTTCCTTCATTGAATTTTATTTTGTACCCTTGTCATAAGTCAGTTGACAATATGAATTTATTTTTATGTCTATTCTTCTGCCAATACCACACTATTTTAATTAATATATAGTAAACATTTAATTGGAGAAGGCAATGGCACCCCACTCCAGTACTCTTGCCTGGAAAATCCCATGGACGGAGGAGCCTGGTGCGCTGCAGTCCATGGGGTCGCTGGGAGTCGGGCACGACTGAGCGACTTCACTTTCACTTTTCACTTTCATGCATTGGAGAAGGAAATGGCAACCCACTCCAGTGTTCTTGCCTGGAGAACCCCAGGGGCGGCAGAGCCTGGTGGGCTGCCGTCTCTGGGGTCGCACAGAATCGGACACGACTGAAGTGACTTAGCAGCAGCAACAGCAGCAAACATTTAATGGCTATATAGTAAACCTTAAAATCACAAGAATGATTCTTATTTTTAAAAATTGTTTTAGCTATTCTGGACTTGTGCATTTCCATATTAATTCTAGAATAAGTTCTCTATGTCTCCAAAAAAACTTGGAATTTTAATAGGAAATTACATTAAATGTGTAGATCAATTTGGAGAGAATTGATAGCTTTACTGTATTGAATGTTCCATTCCATGAACATGTTATGTTTTTTTCATTTATTTATGCCTCCTTTGATTTCTTTCATCATCATTTTGTTGTTTTAAGCATAGAGAACCTGTACATATTGAGTATATATGTAAATATTTCATTTACTTTGCAACAATTTTAAATAGTATTGTGCTTTTAATTTTGGTTTCCACCTGTTCATTATTAGTATATAGACTTGCAATTGATTTTTCTGTGTTGATCTTGTATCTTCCAATCTTGCTGAACTCATTAGCTTTTGAGGTTTTAGTATTTTTGTTTGTTGTTTTGTAGAGTGCAGTGGAATTTCTGTGTAATAATTATGTCACCTACACATAGAGGTGGTTTTATTCTTTTCTTTACAATTTGTGTACCTTTAATCTCTTAGCCTCATTGTACTGGACAAAACTTCCTGTAAAATATCAAGAGATAAAAGCAGACACCCTTCCCATTCTTAGGGGGAAAGCATTCAGTTTTTCACCATTAAGTATACTATTAGCTCAAGAATATTTGTAGATGTTCTTTTTCAAGTTGAGCCAATTTCCCCTCTATTGCTAACTGCTGACAGTTTTTATCATCAATAAGTGTTGAATTTTGCCAAATATATCTTCTGGATACACTGATATGATCAAATGATATTTCTTCTTTAGACTGTTGCTATGATGGATCACTTTAATTGATTTCCAAATGTTGAAGCAGTCTTGCACATCTGGAATAAAGCACACTTGGTCATGGTGTGTAATTCTTTTATACCTTGTTAAATTCAGTTTACTGATATTTTATTGGGGATTTTTACATCTAAGTTCATGAGATATATTTATCTGTCATTCTTTTTAATGTTACACTGTCTTTGTATGGGTAGCAACAGGATACTGGCCTCATATTTTTGTTGGGAACTGTCCATTCTTCTTTGAATTTTGGGGGGGAAATGTGTAGAATTGATATTACTTGTTCTTTAAATATTTTGTAGAAAGAACTATTTCAGCTTGGTTGAGATTTTTTTATTTTGTAGTTTTCAAGAATCTGTTCTATTTCTTCTAAGTTGTGCAATTTATGAATGCAAAGCTGTTCGGTCTTCCCTACCACCCTTTTAACAGTTAAATGATCTGTAGTGATATTTCCTGCTTTATTTCTAATATTGGTGATTTGTGTCTTTTCTATTATTTAACACTTTTGACAGAGGTTTATCAATTTTATTGATATTTTAGGAAATCGGTTTTTATTTCATTGATTTTTCTTTAATGCTTTCCTATTTTTAATTTTACTTTTATCTTTATTATTTCATTCCTTCTGTATGCTTTAGTTTTTTTGTTCTTTTTTTACTAGTTTCTTAAAGAACCTAGATTATTGATTTGAGACCTCTCTTCTTGTTTATTATAAACATTTAGTACTATGCATTTATCTCAGTATTACTTAATTGCATTCTCTATGCTTTCTTATGTTTATTTTTATTTTCACCTAGTTCTAAGTATTTCTATTTTTAATTTCCCTAGAGAGAATTTATGCTCTTGATCTGTAGCACTAGAGAAGACTCTTGAGAGTCCTTGGACAGCAAGTAAATCAAACCAGTCAATCCTAGAGGAAATCAACCCTGAATATTCATTGGAAGGACTGATGCTGAAGCTGCAATACTTTGGCCATCTGCTGACTCATTGAAAAAGACCCTGATGCTGGGAAAGATTGAGAGCAGAAGGAGAGAGGGGAAACAGAGGATGAGATGGTCGGATGGCATCATTAACTCAAAGACATGAGCTTGAGCAAACTCCAGAATATAGTGAAGGACAAGGAAGCCTGGTGTGCTGCATTCCATGGAGTCGCAGAGTCAGACACAACTTAGTGACTAAACAACAGAGTTTCTCTTTTACTAATGGATTATGTGGTAATGTATTGTTTAATTTTCAAGTATTTGGAAATGTTCCTGTTGTCTTTCTGTTATTGACTTTTAATTTAATTTCATTATGGTCAGAGAACATAAATGTATCATTTCAACTCTTTTACATTTGTTAAGGTTTGTTTTATGGCCCTGGATACAGTCTGTATACTGATTGTTTAGTAGAGGCTTGGAAAAATGTTTTATCTAATGTTGTTGGGTGGAGTGCTCAATATATACCAATTAGATGCTGTTAATGGATTGTACTGTTTAGATCTATATCCTTGATGATTTTTTTTTCTAGCAGTTCTATCAGGTGCTAGGAGGGACATATTGGAATCCCCAACTATACCTGTGGGTTGGTCTCTCCTCCCCACAACTCTATCAGTTTTTGCTTCATGTATTTATTTTGAGGTTCTGTTGTTTGATGAATAGACATTTAGGATCATTATGTCTTCCTGGTGGATTTATCCTTGTGTCACTATCTAATGTCTCCTGTCTCTTGTAATTTTTTTATTCTGAGGTCTACTTTATTGGATGTTAATGACTAATTCCAGCTTTTTAAAAGTAACCTTTGCATGGTATACCTTTTCCTACACTTTTACTTTCCATCAACTCATGTCATTGAATTTGAAGTGAGTCTCATATTAACAGCATATAATTGGGTCATTTTTAAAACCTGTTCTGCCAATCTCTGTCTTTTATTCAGACCACTTACGTTTTCTGTTATCATGGATATGTTAGAGCTTAAGTCTGCCATTTTATTATTTGTTTTCTGTTTGTTACCTCTGGCTGTCTGTGTATGGTCAAGCCACTCAAGATGTTCTCTTGTTGTGTGTAATTCCCTGCTCAACCAGTGCTTGCTTAATCCACACCCTACCCACATTACTGGCCTCCCTATAAATATGCTCCAGGCCCCAGCTAGTGATCATCTTACCAAAAGTGCTGTGAGAAACATGTTCCTCTGCTAGTTTCCCCAGTAACTGATAAGCCAATATGACACTAATTCTTCCTATAACTGGTAACTTCCTCCTGCCCCTGGGAACAAAGAATTCCACCACGACATGCCTGCTGTCTCCACACAAGGTGAGGTGTCACTCCAAGACCTTCCTTCAGACATGTAAGATCCCCCTATCCACTAAACTATTGATATCTCTGTTGCTGACTCTTTCTTTGGTTTTGAATCTGGCCAAGTACAGGCCTTGTAGACCTGTGGAGTGCAGCCCAACACTGTCATTCCTGTTTCTTTTTTCTTCCCTTGTTTATTACTCGAATATTAAAAAAAATATTTTAATTAGAGGTTAATTACTTTACAATATTGTGGTGGGTTTTGCCATGGTGATTCTATCTTAAATTATTTATAGTGTTTCTGAGTGTATAACTTTGTATAGTCTTCATAGAGGTTACTCTGTGTAATGCAATATGCATATGTGACTTATAATCCACTGGTTTCAACATTTTAGCACTTTGAAGTGTGAAAATTGTATTTCCATTGAACCTCCTTTACTTTCCCCATATTTAAAATATCATTGTCTTGAATATTTGCTGATATTATCAAGATAATTTTGCTCTATTTATAAAATTCAAGAAGAAAAAATAATCTATGCTATGCATGTATACCTTTAGAACTTTAAGATACATATCATTCACTATATCCACATATCATTCACTAAGATACCATATAATTCATTCATTCAAAGTGTACAATTCAATACTTTTTAGTACAACAGGGTTGTGTGACAACCATCACAATCAATTTTAGAATATTTTTGTTCCTCTAGAAGGAAACCTTGTACTCATTACTGGTCACTCTCCATCCCTCAAAACTCCCTCCACCTCTACCAAACCCAGGAGTCACCAATATATTCATTTGCTGTCTCCATAGATTTGCTTTTCTGGACATTTCACATAAAAGGAATCATACCATCTGCAGCTTTTTTTTTCTTTCTTTCTTGTTTTTTTTTTCTGCTTAATAAACAGGCATACCTTTGAGGTTTATTGAGCTTCACTTTATTGTGTTTCACAGATATTGCTTTTTTTTTTTTTTTTTTTTTTTTTACAAATTGAAGTCTTGTGGCATCTCTGCATTGAGCAAGCATATCAGCACCATTTTCTACAGCATTTGCTCACTTTGTGTTTCTGTATCACATTTTGGTATTTCTCTCAACATTTCAAACTTTCTCATTATTACTGTATTTGTTATGGTGATCTGTGATAAAATTTTGATGTTACCATTGCACAAAGATTACAATTCACTGAAGGCTAGATAAAGGTTAGCATATTTTAGCAATAAACTATTTTAAAATTATGGTATGTATTTTTTAAACATAATGCTATTGCACAGTTAAGACTAGAGTATAAACCTAACTTTTATATGCACTGGGGAACCAAAAAAAAATCATGTGACTTCCTTTTATTGCAATATTCACTTTATTGTGATAGTCTGAAATTAAACTTGTAGCATCTGTGAAGTAGGCCTGTACTATTTTCAAGGTTTATTCATATTGTAGCATGTATCATTACTTCATTATTTTCTATTTCTGAGCAATATTCCATTGTATGAATATAGTACATTTTACTTATGTATCAGTCAGTGGACATTTGGGTTTTCTCTACTTGCTGGCGATAATGTACAATGCTGTTGTAAATATTCACGTACAAGACTTTGTGTAGATGTATGTTTTTATTTTTCTTTGATATATATCTAGAAGTGGAATTGTTAAGTCATATCAGGTCATTAGTTCATTTTTAAATTGAGTTATTTGTCTTTTATTATTGATTCTGTTACAAGTTCTTTTTATAATCTGGATAAAAGTCTTTTATGAGGTATATGATTTGCAAATATTTTCTCTCATTTTGTGGGTTGCCTAGTCACTTTCTTAATAATACCATTCACAGTACAAAATATTTTAATATTGATGAATCTAATTTATCTGTTCTTCGTTTGTTATTTGTTTGTTTGTGTATGTGTGTGTGTGTCACATCTAAGAAACCATTGCCTAACCCAGGGTCACAAATGCTTACTCCTATGTTTTATTGTAAGAGTATTATTGTTTTATCTCTCACATTGTATATGATCCATTTTGAGTTAATTTTTGTGTATGGTGTGAAGAAGTCTAATTCACTTGCATGTGGATAACCACTCTTTCTAATGCCATTTGTTTAAAAGACTTTTTTTCCTACTGATCTTTTTTGCACCCTTGTTGAAAAATCAGTTAATTACATATATAATGGTTATTTTCTGCGCTCCTAAATTGATTCCATTGATCTATATGTTTATCCTTATGCCGCTCTCTGGGCTTCACTGGTGGCTCCGATGGGAAAGAATCTGCCTGCAATATGGGAGACCTGGGTTCATTTCCTGGGTTGGGAAGAACCCCTGGAGGAGAGCATGACAGGCCACTCCAGTATTCTTGCCTGGATAATCCCCATGGACACAGGAACCTGGTGGGATACATGGGGTCGCAAAGAGTTGGACACAACTGAGAGGCTAAGCACAGCACACAGCATGCCACTGTCTTAATGTTGCTTTGTAATAAGTTTAGAAATTAGGAACTGTGAGTCTTCCAACTTTATTCTTTACTTTAGCTATACTGACTCCCTTTAATTTTTACATGAATTAAAAAATTGTATTAAATATGCAGACCAATTTGGAAGAGGATCAGGGGAGAATGGAGAGTGTCTGATAATGTGTACAAATGCTGTTTTGGAGGTTATTTAAATATTCTAAAAGTGATTCTGGTGATAGTTTCACAACTCTGTTAATATACAAATACATTGACTTGTACACTTTACTTTGGATGAATTTTATAGTATTTGAATTACATTTCAATAAAGATACTTAATTAAAACAGTAAATCTAATAATAAAATTTGGAATTTGACCATAGCAAACTTAAAATATTAAAGAAGCCAAATGTTAAATCTAAAACTCATTGAAATATTCAAGTTCAATATGAAACCAAATGATAGTGTTGAAACTCAATGTGAAAGTCCTAAACTGGTTGCAATTAGTAATTGTAAGCAAAGAGCCCAATGACACAATTGAGAAATGGCAATACAGCATAGCATGAAGGCTAAAGTTCAATATTTAGTCAGCTGCTACATTTATATTAAAGTTTTCCTCAATGGTGAAAAATTGAAAGCATTTCCCCTAAAGTCAGGAACAAGACAAGGGTGCCCACTCTCACCACTACCATTCAACATAGTTTTCAAAGTTTTGGCCACAGCAGTCAGAACAGAAAAAGAAATAAAAGGAATTCATATTGGAAAAGAAGAAGTAAAACTCTCACTGTTTCAAGATGACATGATCTTCTACATAGAAAACCCTAAAGACTCCACCAGAAACTTAATAGAGCTAATCAAGGAATATAGTAAAGTTGCAGGATATAAAATCAACATACAGAAACCCCTTGCATTCCTATACACTAACAATGAGAAAACAGAAAAAGAAATTAAGGAAACAATTCCATTCACCATTGCAACAAAAAGAATAAAATACTTAGGAATATACCTACCTAAAGAAACAAAAGACGTATATATAGAAAACAATAAAACACTGATGAAAGAAATCAAAGAGGACACAAATAGATGGAGAAATATACCATGTTCATGTATTGGAAGAATCAATATAGTGAAAATGAGTATACCACCTAAAGCAATCTATAGATTCAATGCAATCCCTATCAAGCTACCCACGGTATTTTTCAGAGAACTAGAACAAATAATTTCACAATTTTCATGGAAAAACAAAAAATCTCGAATAGCCAAAGCTATCTTGAGAAAGAAGAATGGAACTGGAGGAATCAGCCTGCCTGCCTGTCTCTACTACAAAGCCACAGTCATCAAGACAGTATGGTATTGGCACAAAGACAGAAATATAGATTAATGGAACAAAACAGAAAGCCCAAAGATAAATCCATGCACCTATGGACACCTTATCTTTGACAAAAGAGGCAAGAATATACAATGGAGAAAAGACAATCTCTTCAACAAGTGGTTCGAGAAAATTGGTCAACCACATGTAAAAGAATGAAACTAGATCACTTTCTAACACCATACACAAAAGTAAACTCAAAGTAGATTAAAGATCTAAATGTAAGACAAAAAACTGTAAAACTCCTAGAGGAAAACATAGGCAAAACACTCTCCCACATAAATCACAGCAGGATCCTCTATGACCCACCTCCCAGAATATTGGAAATAAAAGCAAAAATAAACAAATGGGACCTAATTAAAATTAAAAGCTTCTGCACAACAAAGGAAACTATAAGCAAGGTGAAAAGACGGCCTTCAGAATGGGAGAAAAAAATAACAAATGAAGTAATGGACAAAGAATTAATCTCAAAAATATACAATCAATTTCTGCAGCTCAATTCCAGAAAAACAAACGACCCAATCAAAAAGTGGCCAAAGAACTAAACAGACATTTCTCCAAAGAAGACATGCAGTTGGTTAACAAACACATGAAAGATGCTCAACATCACTCATTATCAGAGAAATGCAAATCAAAACCACAATGAGGTACCATTTCACGCCAGTCAGAATGGCTGCGATCCAAAAGTTTATAAGCAATAAATGCTGGAGAAGGTGTGGAGAAAAGGGAACCCTCTTACACTGTAGGTGGGAATGCAAACTAGTATAGCCATTATGGAGAACAGTGTGGAGATGCCTTAAAAAGCTGGAAATGGAATTGCTATATGACCCAGCAATCCCACTGCTGGGCATACACACCAAGGCACCCAGAATTGAAAGAGACACATGTACCCCAATGTTCATCTCTGTTTATAATAGCCAGGACATGGAAGCAACCTAGATGTCCATCAGCAGACGAATGGATAAGAGATCTGTGGTACATATACACAATGGAATATTACTCAGCCATTAAAAAGAATACATTTGAATCAGTTCTAATAGGGTGGATGAAACTGGAGCCTATTATACAGAGTGAAGTAAGCCAGAAAGAAAAACACCAATACAGTATGCTGCTGGTGCTGCTGCTGCTAAGTTGCTTCAGTCATGTCTGACTCTGTCCGACTCCATAGACAGCAGCCCACCAGGCTCCACCATCCCAATACAGTATACTAACACATATATATATTTATGGAATTTAGAAAGATGGTGACAGTAACCCTGTATGCAAGACAGCAAAAGAGACACAGATGTATAGAACAGTCTTTTGGACTCTGTGGGAGAGGGAGAGGGCAGGATGATTTGGGAGAATGGCATTGAAACGTATAATATCATATGTGAAACAAATTGCCATTCCAGGTTCGATGCATGATACAGGGTGCTTGGGCCTGGTGCACTGGGATGACCCAGAGGGATGGTATGGGGAGGGAGGTGGGAGGGGGGTTCAAGATGGGGAACACATGTACATCCATTGTGGATTCATGTCAATGTATGGCAAAACCAATACAATATTGTAAAGTAAAAAAAAAAAAAATTAATTAATTAATTTTAAAAAAGAAAAAGAAAAAAGAAATAAAGTTTTGTAATATGCATAAACATTTTTGTTGTTTTTTTTTTTTTTGGTGTAACTTTTGTTTACCAGATGTAAATTTATTCAAGGATTCAACATCAATAGATTCATCCATTTTGGTACTCATTGAAAATGAGCAGTTATTTTCATGCTCATTGTAATAAAGCAATTGTAATGGAAATTCAGTTTAGTAAAATCACAGCTCTTTTTGTATTTAAAATTTTAATTGAAATATTTTTATGGCAAAACCAATACAATATTGTAATTAACCTCCAATTAAATTTTTAATTGAAACGTTGAAGTGAGTTAGCAACAACAAAAAAAACAGAATTATTAAGTTAAAATAATATGATTTTAATTTTTCATGTCAGTGAAATTATTTGGTATATGTATGTTCATCATATGTTGCCAGTCTTAACTAGTCCACAAGGTATGCAAGAAAACTGAACTATTTCACACCTGCCCTTGCTTGCCTAAAATAGTAGCTGATAAAGATCATATTTTCTGTTTTAACTAGGCGCTTATATAGTCCTCCTCAATTCCAGCAAGTTACTTTGTAGGGGTTTACCTGGCTTACTCAAAGTGGAGTCTCACGTCTATCTAGTCAAGCAAGAAAAAAGAAACTCCCCATTCAGCACTGCCTGAAAAATGCATAGCCCAATGTTCATTGAATATCGTCCAATCATATAAAAATCCCAGGCATATGCACTGACCTCTGGCAACAATTCAAGTGCTTCTAATAGAGGAATGCTTCTCAAAGTGTGGACACAGTACCACAGGTAGTCCACAAGAAAATTTTGGGGGAATACATTGGCAAGTATTCTAATATTTATTTAAGTGTGCTATGAAAAATAAATAATTAGCATGTCAGTATTGTACCAAGTATTACTTGTTTAAGATAAGTAAAAATATGCAGAATTATTAGTAATTCTTTACTTAGAATACCATCTCTCTTGTATTGTCTTTACCTCCCTTTGCTTCTTACTCTGATGCCTTATTTTGCACATTATCACATCTCAGATTATATTGTAATTTTTGTAGGCACACCTATCTCTGTAATAGATTGGGAGTTCCTTAAGGACAGAGCAAAATCTTTGTATCCTCAGTGCCCCTCAGTGCCTAATGCAATGGCTGGGCCCTGGGAAGTACTCAGTTAATATTTGTGGAATGAATGAATGTGGATTAGAGCTGTGGTCAGGATAATTACATTCTATGAGCATTGGTCTAGCAGCTATTTCACAGTTGGGGCTAAGGTAGCACTGTGTCTCAAAGAGAACTGGAAATTTAAAACTGCAAGACAGGAAACCAAACATAATTAATTCTCTATCAAATTAATTACATTAGAAAATTTTTTATGCTGAGTTTTCTTATGGTGATGAATTTCTGAATTATGATTCAAAAGCAGAACTACTGGATAAAATAAAGGTTGAAAGAACTGAAATGTAAATAAAAGAGAACAGGCTCCAGAGTCAAGCTTATATGAGTTTGAATTCTGGCAATTCAACAATTGCTAACTGTATCACGTGTAAACTGAGGACCAGAGATAATTCATATAAAGCCTAATAGTACCTGACACATATACAAACTCTTCCTGGTGGCTCATTGGTAAAGAATCCACCTTCCAATGCAGGAGTTGGGGGTTCTATCCCTGGATCTGGAAGATGCCCCAGAGTAGGAAATGGCAATCCATTCTAGTACTCTCACCTGGGAAATCCCATGGACAGAGGAGTCTGGTGGGCTATAGTCCATAGGGTTGAAAAAAAGTTGGACATGACTTAGCGACTAAACAACACCTGGCACATAGTAAGCTTCCAATAAATAGTAGCTGGCATTATTAATTTTATCTAGAGAAAACTACGGAGAAGGTGATGGCACCCCACTCCAGTACTCTTGCCTGGAAAATCCCGTGGACGGAGAAGCCTGGTAGGCTGCAGTTCATGGGGTCACGAAGAGTCGGACACGACTGAGTGACTTCATTTTCACTTTTCACTTCATGCATTGGAGAAGGAAATGGCAACTCACTCCAGTGTTCTTGCCTGGAGAATCCCAGGGACGGCGGAGCCTGGTGGGCTGCCGTCTCTGGGGTCGCACAGAATCGGACACGACTGAAGTGACTTAGCAGCAGCAGAGAAAACTAGGAAATATCTTACTAATAATCTCTAAGTAGTGACTCAAGAAGGTCTGACCCAAGAGAAAAATATAAAGAAGTTCCCCCTCTCATCCTGCTCTCATTCCCACCTCAATCCCTCTCATGATAGTGTAGTGATTATTACCTTTCCAACTTATGTCAAGAACTAATCTAAAGCACAGTTGGTCTCTCTCCCTGAAGTTCCTGGTATAGATCTTCCTTATACAAGGAAATAAATCATTTTCTAATTCACACTCCTGGTGGCAAGAAAATAATTGTTTATAATTAAGAAGGTTTTTCATCTAGTTTCTACCAGGTTAGACTAAATCACAACACTGTCAAACCAGGAAAGTACTTAATTAAGCAGAAGAGGTGACAATAAATCAGTGTACTTTGAAAAATTATAGGCCCAAAGTTGAAGTCGAAAACCTGATTTATATTCTCAACTTACTTAAAAATCTTAGATGAGTTGCTTCATTGTTCTAGACCTCAGTTTCTTCACTTATAGATGATAAGTTCTATGCTGACACAACTGACTTATATTTTGGGAAAAACTAAACTGTATCCCCAATCACTCTTTTAAAAAAGTAAAGTCAGTCAGAGGACTGAATAAATATTCAAATATAAAAAGTGAAACTATATAATTCTAGACAGAAGTATAAATGGATAAGTTTATAATTTTGGCATGGTGAAGTTTTAAAAATATAGCCAATAAGTTATATAGAAAAAGTGATAAGACTACATAAAAAACTTAAATCTTTTGTTTGGAATAAACCTACCACTATAAAAAGTTCAAAAGATGAAAGAGAAAAATCAAATAGAAAAATAAAGGATACGGTCAAATATTCACACACAAAAATACAAATGACCATCAAACATATATAAAGATGTTCTTCATTCATAGCTAAAGATATGGAAAATTAATACATTTTAAGACACTAAGTGCCGGCCAAGATAAAAGAAGTGGGCATGTGTTTGTGTTGGTGAGCTTATAAAGTAGTGCTTCTCTCCAGTGCTGATGTTTGCTACCTGTCTCAGAGGCACTTCTATTCCAGTTATTATCAGAAATATGCCTCTTACAGTATTTCCACTACCTAATTTGGCATTCCAGAGCCACATTTCATTCTGGGACACTATGTGCAAATAGTGTCTGGTCTCACTATCGCATTTCTTATCACTGCCTCTGCCTTGAGAAAAGTTCAAAGTCTCCTACAGTATGGCTCTTTTTTTCTCTTCTACTCTTTGGGACATGTTCTTCCCTTTGATAAGGGACTTCCCAGGTGGCTCAATGATAAAGAATTTGCCTGCAAAACAGGGATTCGATCCCTGGATCAGGAAGATCTCCTATAGAAGGAAATGGCAACCCACTCCAATATTCTTGTCTAGAAAATCCAATGGACAGAGGATCCTGGCAGGCTACAGTTCATGAGGTCACAAGAGAGTTGAACAAGACTTAGAGACTAAGCAACAACTTCCCTTTGATAAACAAGTTCTACAATTCCAAGAACTTAGCCAGTGTAGTTCTCAAATCATAGCCATCAGTCACTGGCTGAGGGGAAGAAACACAAAATTTGGTTAAATTCTTGAATTGAAAAAATATATATACAAATTAATGTTTAAAGAAATTATCCTGCCACAAATATTTTAAATATAAAATTAAGATGATTAAATACAATAGGATGCTACTTTAATGGGCAAAAGTTAGCATAAACTTACAAAATAATGTTTGTATTTAAGAGCTACACAAATAATGTTTTTCACAGAATAAAACATGCCTAATGAAGCAAAATAGCATGTATTACTTTCTAAAAATCTCCAGTGTGGGCCTTATCCAGGAGAAATCAAGTGCTGAGTGACAATTACAATGAATTTAGAAGTAAACTAGAACATAAAAACAAAAGGAGACTGAGGGAGTAATTCTATTTTCCCTTTAATTTGAATCAGCAATGAATACTATACATGAAAGAGATTAAACAAAATATAATCCAACAAATAAACTATTGGCATTTTTTTTAATATCTTCTTATTTGCATTTAGACAATTTAACACTGAAACCAAGGGAAGAAACTCGAAAGATATACTTAGTTTACTTACAATAATAAATATACATGTAAGTGTAGATTTATACTATTGTCACTAAAATTATAAAAATTGAGCCTTTCCATTTGCTTGAATGGTTACTCACTTCAGTATAAGTTATAATTTCCCAGGTTTTAAGTAAATGGGAAATATGTGAAGCATGTCAGCTATTGTTTAACAAACAGATTGAACAAAAACAGGATAGGAACAAACAAACAAAAAGGATGATTCCTTGAAAAATAAGTAATAGGGAAAACCTTGCAGTAAATGTTTTCCTCCAGGTCCTTAGAATTTAAGAAGACAGACATGTATAAATAATCTCCTCAAAATGACTCTTTAAAGATTATTTCTTAATGATTCTTCTTCAGTGGATCTTATTTTCTCTATTCTTCCTTGCACTCTTTCTTAACTGACTTTTATTGAAAATAGGCTCTAATCTCAACTGGACAGCATAGGATATTTATCAACTATTTTTTATTAATTATTTTTTTGGAGAAGGGGAACACTCTGCGTGGCTTGTGGAATTTTAGTTCACTGGCCAGGGATTGAAATCGAGGCGCCTAGCCTTAACCACTTGGCCACGAGGAAATTTCCTATTAATTTTTTATAAATTATTTTTATAAGGATAACCAGCATAAGTGAGCTTTCTAATGAGATGGAAGAAGCTTGGAACATTAAGGTAAATTAAAATATAAAACACCAAAATATACTTGTTTTAAACTAAAGATGTCACACACCTTGTAGAAGTGTCCCAATATACATCTTAGTAGTTTATAAGCTATGGATTAATATCTATGTTTTTGTAAGACAAGGCTGATGCTAAACTATCAGAAAATTTTTAAGATTTTAAAAGTCTCATATTTCATGCAAAAATAGATATTCAGTTCATTTCATTTGCTCATTCGTGTCTGACTCTTTGCGACCCCATGGACTGCAGCATGCCAGGCCTCCCTGTCCATCACCAACTCCCGGAGTTTACTCAAACTCATGCCCTTTGAGTTGGTAATACCATCCAACCATCTCATCCTCTGTCATCCCCTTCTCCTCCCGCCTTCAATCTTTCCCAGCATCAGGGTTTTTTTCAAATGAGTAGATATTAACAATACCAAAACCACAAAGTACAGTAGATCAGTTTAGTTCAGTCACTCAGTCCTGTCTGACTCTTTGTGACCCCATGAATCGTTGCATGCCAGGCCTCCCTGTCCATCACCAACTCCCGGAGTTCACTCAGACTCATGTCCATCGAGTCAGTGATGCCATCCAGCCATCTCATCCTCTGTCGTCCCCTTCTCCTCCTGTCATTTGAAAATTTTCAAAACAAATTGTTTATTAATGACAAGGAAGGTTGATTGCTGGACAATTCTCCACAGGACTCTCTAATTTCCCCTGGGTATTAAGCATGCCTACTGCACTTCTGCTGTACAGCAAAGTAAATCAGCTATATGTATACATATATTCCCTCGTTTTTGGATTTCCTTCACATTTAGGTCACAACAGAGCACTGAGTAGAGTTCCTTGTGCTATATAGATTTTTATTAGTTATCTATCATTTTTTTCTCAAGTGCACAGAGAACACTCTTATCATAAATAACTAATTTAAAAAGAGAAATAAGCAAATGTATTTTTTAAAATGAGCCAATAAAATTCTTACTTTGACAATTATATAAACATAAAAATTTTACTTAGGGGTTCCCTGATGGCTCAGTTAGTAACGAATCTGCCTGCAATGCAGGAGACTCTGGTTCAATTCCTGGGTCAGGAAGATCCTCTGGATAAGGGATAGACTACCTACTCCAGTATTGTTGGGCTTCCCTTGTGACTCAACTGGTAAAGAATCCACCTGCAATGCAGGAGACCTGGGTTCAATCCCTGGGTTGGGAAGACTCCCTGGATGGAAAGGCTATCCACTCCAGTATTCTGGCCTGGAGAATTTCATGGGGTCACGAAGAGTTGGACATGACTGAGCAACTTTCACTTAAAAAAAAATTTACTTAAGGAACAATTTCTCAATTTTAGAAAAATAGTTTTAAAGTTAGGGAATTCTTCAGGATATATATATATATATATATATATATATATATATATATATAGAGAGAGAGAGAGAGAGTGCAGAGTGCTTACAAAATATTTATGCAAGGAAAAATAAATATATACAATTTTAAGTCAATATGAAGTTGTATGATAGTGGTTGGTGGAAAATACCAAAGCTTGCTTGAGTCATATGAGTGATACAATTTAAAGTCTATAGTTTAACAAGAAGGTAGAATATTTTATGACTGAAATGTTTGGAGAAGACTTTTGTCAAAGAAGTGGTAATTTTACTTGGGTCTGAACTACTTGATAGACATTTGATAAGCAAAGGTATAAGAGAATAGGACTTCAATCGGAGGTAATAATATAGCAAAGGAAAAAAGCCTTGGACAGATTGGTTTCTACAAAAGACTATCATAGTTAATGATTGAAAAGAAGAACATGAGGGTGGTGTTCAGAAATTAGAGAAATATTTCAACCTTAGAAAATTTTCTTATGCATGCATGACTATTTTTTCAATCGGATAAGATACAAACCACAGATGCAACAGGTTAGACCAGAAGAAAGGGAAATTGACCAAAAAGAAAAATTGCTGACAAACTTAAGAGGAATCTTAGAGTCCACTGACCTGCACATTTTTCCTTTGCCTTCAAACTAAGCCTTGCCTCCCAAGATTCCTCATGATCATTTGTTTCAATTCACTTGGACTAGGCATTCTGTTCCCCAAACAAGCACACAGTTTTCCTGCCTCTGCATTTGCTGTAACAGTTTATCGAATAGTTCAGAGCCAAGTCAAATACTACCTCCTCAACAAAAAACTTCTCCAATGATCTCAGTCCTAAATGATAGTTTCCTTCTGTTTTATTATTAAATTTAGATTGTACCACTCACATGATACAAGCAACTTTTTGATTTATAAATATGTGTGCATCTGCTTGCTTTATCCTAAATTTTTAAGGGCAGAAACCGTGATGCAACTTTGCATACCTCAGAGTTTCATAGGCTAGTCCATAAATAGAAAATTCAACTCACAAAATAATGCTAAATGCAAATTTGTTGAATGTGTTCCAGTGTTGACACATTTTTTACTCCTTTCATGCTTCTCCTTATCCTTATGAAGCAATCCTTATACTGAACCCAAATTTTGTGTTACATTCTAACTTTTGGTAAATAAAATGATTGAAACATATCTAGGTTCACCCAAAAATGCCTTCACCAAAAACCACTGCAATATTGTAAAGTAATTATCCTCCAATTAAAATAAATAATTTTTTTTTAAAAGAAAAAGAAAAAAAGAGGCATCTAGAGAATCTAGGGATGATCCCAATAACTGTGGGGAAAGGAAAAATTTAAATGTCTTTCTGATTTACATACTTGAATCAGAACACATTGAGGTTGGAGGAGAGAAACTGAGCTGCAGTCAGTCTTTACTACCTGATCTGTTTAATTCCACACTGTAGGTGCTGGGGAAGAATGGGCAATGGTAAAAATGATCAGTTCTTCTCTTAGGCTGCATTTTAGTTTGAAGGGATTGTTTGGTATTCTATAGCAGCTATGAATATTTCTTTTTTAAACTGATGATTCTAACTTTTAATCCACACGAACACAAATGGATTTCTTCTTTTAAGTAACTGTTCAAAAGGTTAATTTCCTTTTTTGATCAACCTTTCAGCATAGGGATATCAGCTGTTGTTGGAACATAGTTAAACCCAGTTCAGTTTAGTTCAGTTCAGTCGCTCAGTCGTGTCCGACTCTTTGCGACCCCATGAATTGCAGCACACCAGGCCTCCCTGTCCATCACCAACTCCTGGAGTTCACTCAAACTCACGTCCATCGAGTCAGTGATGCCATCCAGCCATCTCATCCTCTGTCGTCCCCTTCTCCTCCTGCCCCCAATCCCTCCCAGCATCAGAGTCTTTTCCAATGAGTCAACTCTTCACATCAGGTGGCCAACGTACTGGAGTTTCAGCTTTAGCATCATTCCTTCCAAAGAACACTCAGGGCTGATCTCCTTCAGAATGGACTGGTTGGATCTCCTTGCAGTCCAAGGGACTCTCAAGAGTCTTCTCCAATACCACAGTTCAAAAGCGTCAACTCTTCAGCGCTCAGCTTTCTTCACAGTCCAATTAGCTGTTACTAAAAACCAAACCAAGGCATTCTGAGAAAGTGGTTCAAAATCCTACATTTTTGCCCATTATTATCTTCAAGGACCCTATTCACCAATCTGCACCCCCATTCTAACAAACTTTAGGGCTCACTAACTACCTTTGGAAAGCAAATCAAAGCCTCTTTTAGAGCAGAAAGCCACCTAAAGATAACTAGGACTAGGGTGAGGTTAGGGGGCACTCAGGCACAAATTACAAGGGGCACCCCAAAACTCAATAATAAAGATAAATGTTTAATGCACTACTTTAAAGAGCTAAAGTTTTGTGTGTTTTTTTTTAATTCTATGATAAACAAAATATCAATTTTAAATAAAAACAAGATTCTACCTTACACTTGTGGGGCTTCCCAAGTGGTGCTAGTGGTAAAGAACTCACCTCCCAATGCATGTTACATCCCTGGGTCAGGAAGATCCCTTGGAGGAGGGCATGGGTATCCACTCCAGTATTCTTGCCTGAAGAATCCCATGGACAGAGAAGCCTGGCGGGCTACAGTCCATAGGGTCGGAAAGAGTCGGACATGACTGAAACGACTTAGAACATATGCACTCTACACTTGATGATTCAGCTCAATGGCCTCATCCTAATCTCCTAAGTCTGGGGCACATCCTTAAATTTGCACCAGAAGTGAGTGCTTTAATTGCTTTATCCTCTGTGCCCTAAACACTTTCATGTATGGTATCTTCCCGAGTTCCTTCACTAAATGCCACCTTTGGATTCATAATCCATTGTATCAGCCTTTTTCCTTTAGATAGTCTTTGTTATTACCTCACACAGAGTCCCATTGAATTATTGGTGAACTCTCACCAAGTGGGATAGTGGTATCTATCATATGTCCCCACCTTCAGGTTCCTCTTGCTCTTACAGTTCCAAGTTTTGAGGTTCTCCATCTGTGAAAGATGCCCCGTTTTGGCACCCTGATCCTGCCAGGACCACAATTCTGGTGTGGCACAAAGTCCCCACAACCTGAGAAACAGCTCCACTCTTTTCTACTTTCTGAACGAGTACTCCTCTCATGTCATCTTTATCCTCCTGCCAAAGGTAGAATGGAAAGACTGGAGCCTAGGCCCAGTCCTGTCTGAAAAGCACTTTCCTTCCAGGAAGAAACTTTTGTAGACCGTGGAGAAAGCAAGTGTAGTGACTTTCTCCTGTTATTACTACATAAAGGAAAAAAAAGAAAAGAGAACCAATAAGGACAATCCCAGCTTTCCCACCAGCTTTATGCTTCAGACCTTTGTGTCCACTAAGTCAAGGTGTTCCTCTACCCCACCAGCAGTTGGAGCAGGCAGCCTTCGAGGGCTTCGAGAGTCGGTGGGCCACGCCCCCTGGGCTGGTCACTCCCCTTATTGGTCTGACAGCCTGTCACTCCAATTTGGCTCCCACTTCTGCTAACCATTCACGTAGCTTGGTTGTATCTTGGTGCGTTTAATGTTGCCAATAACGAGAGGTTTGTTTTTTTGGGGGTGCGGGGAGGGGGGAAGCAAGTACAGGTCGTACTTTAATTAGTTCATTGAAAACTCAGTTGCTCTCTGAGCGGTCGTGTAGAGACTGCTTTCAGCTTTTTTTCTGCTGACTGCTAAGATCTATAGAGAGCTACAACAATGCCCAAAAGAAAGGTAAGTGAAATAGGAAGATAGAAGGGGTATTAGCGAATGAAATATATATTTCCTAATCGGCAGACTTTTTAAAAAAGCATTTTGGCTTCTAGTTCGATTTTGTGAGGTGCCTAAGGGGAGGGAAGGGCAAATATCGGTTAGTATAAGGTTGAGGATGGTCTTTCACGCAACTAGTAGTTCACTTTTGGCTTGTTTTGTTTAAGGGAAAGAATCGCTTGAGAGGTGTCTCCGCGCTGAATTACAAACAGCCATAGCGCTGTGCTGTCGCTTCCTACCCCACCCCCTTTCCTCCGCTTACCCTATTGGAGAACTCTTCTTCCAACTACACTTTCAGGCACTAATTTTCTCCTCAGCCTCCAGCTTTCCCCCGGGAACCATCCCGTTTTGGGGAACGAAGGCCATGGCTTTCTCCCGTATGTATTTGCCTTTGTTCTTCCCGTTTTCTTTTTCTTTTCTTTCTTTTTTTTTTTTTTTTTTTTCCCTCCTCCACTTCTTGTCAAGCCAGATGGCTTTGCAGTGGTAATCCTGCGCCATCAGGCGGCGCAGACTTCAAACTGTCCTGAAGAAGGTAAAGATTCACCGTTGTAATAGCAACTTTAGGCCCGAGAGGTCTGAGACTCTCCAAGCTCACTGTCTAAAGGTGGAAGAATGATAAGAGAAATGCGTCAGATAAACTATTGCTGATCTTGGGGTAGCGTGGATTTGCTCACTTTAGACACGAAGAATTGATAGGAGCTATTCAAGGGCTGCTGCTGCTCCTGCTGCTGCTAAGTCGCTTCAGTCGTGTCTGACTCTCTGCGACCCCATAGACGGCAGCCCACTAGGCTCCTCTGTCCCTGGGATTCTCCAGGCAAGAACACTGGAGTGGGTTGCCATTTCCTTCTCCAATGCATGAAAGTGAAAAGTGAAAGTGAAGTCGCTCAGTCGTGCCCGACTCTGAGCGACCCCATGGACTGCAGCCTACCAGGCTCCTCCTGGTCTCCTGCAAACCCTCACTTAAAAAATCATGACTCCTGCCTTGGACAAGAAAGAAATCACATTCGGTGTTGATTTGTTTGTTTGTTGGGGAGCGGGGTCCCTTAGAAGTGAAATCGATAGCTGTTTTGTTGCTTGATAAAATTGTAAAATACTGTGCTATTGTAAGGCGTTATGATTTTAAGTATCATTCCTCTCTATTCGTTTGTCTTCCCTACTTTTAGAAATAGGAATAAGACTGAAATTCCCCGGTGCTCTGAGGCTGTATGACTCATGCACTAGCTTAGTAATTCCCAGTCTAAAAGGACAGAAAGCAATGGTTTCTAATCACCAACCCCCTTCCTGTGATTCCCGCCGCTGCGCTTTTCTAGGCTTGTGCGATGGATCTTGCGATTTTACAGAGCTGACAGCAACCTTGTAGCAGGTAGTGGCGGGAAGTTTTAAAATCCGCAGCCGGCTTCTCAATAAAATGCACTGACGTTGTAACAAAGAGGTAACCCCCCCCCCCGCTCCGCCGCAAAGCATTGTGGGGATTGTAGTTCTTGTCTCCAGAACGTGGAGGCGATAAGCGAGCGTCAGATAAGTACAATTATATCTCAAGCATGAGGCTAAACAGACGGGAAAATTGCATGAAGCTCCGCCCTACATTCTGCTCGCCCTCCCTCATCCTGTTTGGCTTTAACACGGGCTACAACAGGTGGATTTTAAAATTAAAGTTTGTTTTTAGGAGATAGTTTATACAAAAGGATGAAATTGACTATCAGTTGTATAAACATGTCTTGGGAATTCATTTGCATCTTGGTGTACATTTGCACCTAGATAGCATATTCAAAAGCAGAGACATTACTTTGCCAACAAAGGTCCGGCTAGTCAAGGCTATGGTTTTTCCTGTGGTCATGTATGGATGTGAGAGTTGGACTGTGAAGAAGGCTGAGCGCCAAAGAATTGATGCTTTTGAACTGTGGTGTTGGAGAAGACTCTTGAGAGTCCCTTGGACTGCAAGGAGATCCAACCAGCCCATTCTGAAGGAGATCAGCCCTGGGATTTCTTTGGAGGGAATGATACTGAAGCTGAAACTCCAGTACTTTGGCCACCTCATGTGAAGAGCTGACTCATTGGAAAAGACTCTGATGCTGGGAGGGATTGGGGGCAGGAGGAGAAGGGGACGACAGAGGATGAGATGGCTGGATGGCATCACTGACTCGATGGACGTGAGTCTGGGTGAACTCTAGGAGTTGGTGATGGACAGGGAGGCCTGGCGTGCTGCCTTTCATGGGGTCGCAAAGAATCAGACACGACTGAGCGACTGAACTGAACTGAACTGAACTGAGACAGCATGCTACTAGGCAATAACGGGTGGCTACTTGAGCAGAAGTTCAGGAAAAAGTCATAAGCTGTTACATTGCAGACTGCAATCTATAGGCAATATTTTCAGATCTATACATTTATATCAATGACCTTAATTCTGTGTGGTTTTCTCCCCTGTATAGGCTGCAGGTCAAGGTGATATGAAGCAAGAGGTGAGTTTCTTTAGTTTTAGAGTCTGTCTGAAAAAATTCACTTGTTTTATAAAATTGACACATAAGCAACTAAAACCTAAATGCTTGTTAGTGTATTTGTACCATATGAGTACCAATATGGTATGCCAGTGGTATCTCTCATAAATAGTAGGTATTAAAAACTCCAAACTTCTTGGGACTTGGCATGGTATTGTGTTTAAGATCTGGAGAGAGCTTCTTCCTTTTAACTAAATAATTGCTTTGTCGGTTTCCAAGAAAGGGCTTTATTTTCATTTCTAAATATACTGTTACTAGCCATTGTGTTAATTTAGCCTAGCAATTGAAATTTAATTTGGAATTTTTTTCTTAAGCATATGAAGGGTCCAGAGAAGGGAAAAAATCAAAACTGGTATTTTTATTAGTGCAATGATACATTCTAATCAAGCTCACAATACTTGTTAATGACAACATATATATAGTGTTACACTAAATATTTTCACCACAATATAAATATTTCTAGTTTTGTGTATCCATAATTCTCTTAACTGATAATTATTTTTAATTTATAGCCAAAGAGAAGATCAGCCAGATTGTCTGCTGTAAGTAGTCTTTATAAAAATTTTCCCTGTATAGTAAAATGTAATTTTAGACTTCAGAGGATCCTGGACAATGTGAGTCATTTAATACAAGATTTATTTTTGATGTTTTAAGAAAAACTTTCTCACCAAGGAAATATTTTTGTCCTAGTTTTCAGTTTGAACTACACTCGTTTATTTTAATCACAAAGTTGAATTTCAGTTAGTGATCTTTCTTCAATTATGATGTCTTCTCTTTCTTCCCCCATGATTTGCACTTCTTCTTTTTTTTTTTTTTTTTTTCAGTTGCCTGTGCCCATTATACCAGATTTGAAGTCCAAAAGAACATCAACTCCAAGGGTAAGTATTCAGCAAGCAATATTGAGAGAAACTTGCTTTTCTTCAGAAATAGTTTTTTGGAAAGGTATACAAGTTGATCATTTTGCTTTGTTTTCTTTTCAGTTAGTCATATATTACATTATTTGTTGTTGTTGTGATTTGGTTGCTAGGTCGTGTCCGACTATTTTGCAATACCATGGGCTGTAGCTCGCCAGGGTCCTCTATCCATGGGATTTCCCAGGCAAGAGTACTGGAGTGGGTTGCCATTTGCTTCTCCAGGGGATCTTCCCAAACCACGGATCAAACCTGCCTCTCCAACATCAGCAGGCAGATACTTTACCACTAAACCACCAGGGAAGCCCCATATTACATTATACATCATACCATATGGTACATGTCAGCCCTTTGAGTAGGAAATATTTGTGTTCTGTGGTTGTCTATTGTATATTAACATTTTCCCTAGGAAGAGACAAAACAAAAATTTAGTTGGATAGGGCCATAAAATGTACATGCTTTTGAATTCATACAGTTACAATACCAATATTCCTGGGAAAACACAAGGTATAAACTGTAGTAACCAAAGTAATGTTTTGTGATAATAATAGTAACTAACATTTGATAATACTGAACAATTTGCAAAGTGCTTTCACATACATTATTTTCAAATGCACACAATTGATTTTATATAGGCTTCTATGCTCTGGTGTTGTGGCTAGAAAAATATTAAAAATAGAGATAGCCTCAATATTAAGCTTACTTTTCCCCCTATATTTACTTTTATTTACATGTAAATGTTTGTGAATATAATATGATTTTATTTCTTTTTAGAATTCTTTATTGAGGCATTGTTGATGTTTTAAGGATAGGTGGAATTCTTTAATTTAATTTTATTTTTATTGGAGTACAATTACATTATGATATAGTGTTGTTTTCTGCCATACATTAACATGAATCAGCCATAGGAATATATATGATATATGTCCCCTCCCTCTTAAACCCCCCTCCTTCCCCATCTCACTCCTCTGGGTTGAAATAGAGCACTGGCTTTGGGTTGAATTCTTAACATCATGAAACATTAAGGCTAGCAGAAACGTTAGAAATCATCTAATCTCATAATTTTGTAATTGAAGAAACTACATTACAGTTGTATTCATAAAATGCTTTAAAATCCTTGATTAAGAGACCTTGCTAAAACTATGGCCATAGTTTTATTAATCACAGTAAATGACAACAGAAGAGAAAGTTTCTATTTGGTTTTTCTCTATTTCACATTTCAAGATCACTATTTATAAAATTAAATACTCAACTTATAAGTTGTTAAAATAGTAAACACTGTTTATTTCTTCTTTTAAAAAAAGTGCTAGAATAAAACATAATATAAAAACACTTCACCCTCCTTGGCTCTCAGTTTCTCATATGTTAAAAGGATAATAATATATCTATATTGCATTTTACAGTTTCCAAAGTAATTTCACATATATTTTATCATTTGCTTCTTACAACATCCTGGTAGGTAGGTGGTATTGCTCTCTCTTACATTTGAAAAAATAAACACAGAGAAATTTATGCTTTTGCTCAAGGTCACATCAAGCAAGAAACAGATCCAGATTTAAAGCACATGTTTGCTGGCCCCTTAATCCAGTGCTCTTTCTACCACATACACACGTAGGGCAAAGAGCTTTCTTGCAAAGAAATTATGATTCAAATCATTCTAAAACGTGTAGCCCTAAATATTGTATCACTAATATCCCCAAGTGATCTCTTTTAAATGTCTTTAAATTGGTGCTGTCCCTAAGTTAGTATTTTTCATAATTATTACGAATGGAGGCTCTGCAATCAAAAACCCTGTTGCTAATTATTAGACATGACAGGGATAAACTGGTCCCCTCTAATCAAAGATAATTAATTTATCAAATTTTAACCCGATGCTGGCAATTGGCCCTGAGTACCCTACTCTTGCCTGGAAAATCCTATGAATGGAGGAGACTGGTAGGCTGCAGTCCATGGGGTCGCTCAGAGTCAGACACGACTGAGCGACTTCACTTTCACTTTTCACTTTCATGCATTGGAGAAGGAAATGGCAACCCACTCCAGTGTTCTTGCGTGGAGAATCCCAGGGACAGGGGAGCCTGGTGGGCTGCCATCTATGGGGTCTCACAGAGTCGGACAGGACTGAAGTGACTTAGCAGCAGCAGCAGCAGCTACTGGTAAGCATTCTAACTTGTTGCTTTTCATCTGAGAGAAACTTTGATTTATATAAGAGGAATAGTATTTGTTTTAATGCCATTTCAAGTTTATAATGGCACTGAAAGTATTTTAAAGCTTTTCCATAAACTGTTACAACAGTTGGTAAAATAATGGTGCCATTTAATCAACATACCAATTAAATTGTGTGTTTATCTTTTTATTTTTTGTGCATTGCTGGACAGAAAATGAAGACCAAAAATGATATGATGGGAAAAAACACAGATGCAAGTGCCAAAACCATAGCTGAAACCAAGAAAGAAGTTGTTAAAGAACACAACAATGAAACTGCTGAAAATGGAGGGGCCAAAATTATAGAGGTATATTCCAATTTGTCCATTTGAAAGTTTAACAATGGGTTCAACTAAAATAAATCTTGTTTGCCTTGTAGTTTAAAAGCTGAGAAACATTAAATGAGTATGTCTCCATAGTGTCTTAGTCTGTTTAGGCTGCTGTAACAAAACACCACAGACTGGGTGGCTTATAAATAGCAGAAATTTATTTCTCCTTTAGTTCTAAAGGCTGGGAAGTCCAAGATCAAGGTACCAACATTTTTGGTATCTGCTGAGGACCTGCACAATTGCACTCATCTCACACACTAGTAAAGTAATGCTCAAAATTCTCCAAGCCCGGCTTCAATAGTAGGTTAACTGTGAACTTCCAGATGTTCAAGCTGGTTTTAGAAAAGGCAGAGGAACCAGAGATCAAATTGCCAACATCTGCTGGATCATCAAAAAAGCAAGAGAGTTCCAGAAAAATATCTATTTCTGCTTTATTGACTATGCCAAAGCCTTTGACATGTGGATCACAATAAACTGTGGAAAATTCTTCAAGAGATGGGAATACCAGACCACCTGACCTGCCTCTTGAGAAATCTGTATGCAGGTCAGGAAGCAACAGTTAGAACTGGACATGGACCAACAGACTGGTTCCAAATAGGAAAAGGAGTACGTCAAGGCTGTATATTGTCACCCTGCTTATTTAACTTATATGCAGAGTACATCATGAGAAATGCTGGGCTGGAAGAAACACAAGCTGGAATAAAGACTGCCGGGAGAAATATCAATAACCTCAGATATGCCAATGACACCACCCTTATTGCAGAAAGTGAAGAAGAAGAACTAAAAGCCTCTTGATGAAAGTGAAAGAGGAGAGTGAAAGAGTTGGCTTAAAGCTCAACATTCAGAAAACTAAGATCATGGCATACAGTCCCATCACTTCATGGCAAATAGATGGGGAAACAGTAGAAACAGTGGCTGACTTTATTTTTGGGGGCTCCAAAATCACTGCAGATGGTGATTGCAGCCATGAAATTATGACTCTTACTCCTTGGAAAGAAAGTTTTGACCAACCTAGAAAGCATATTAAAAAGCAGAGACGTTACTTCATCAACAAAGGTCCATCTAGTCAAGGTTATAGGTTTTCCAGTGGTCATGTATGGGTGTGAGAGCTGAACTATAAGGAAAGCTGAGTGCTGAAGAATTGATGCTTTTGAACTGTGGTGTTGGAGAAGACTCTTGAGAGTCCCTTGGACTGCAAGGAGATCCAACCAGTCCATCCTAAAGGAGATCAGTCCTGGCTGTTCATTGGAAGGACTGACGTTGAAGCTGAAACTCCAATACTTTGGCCACCTGATGCAAAGTGCTGACTCATTTGAAAAGACCCTGATGCTGGGAAAGATTGAAGGCAGGAGGAGAAGGGGACAACAGAGGATGAAATGGTTGGATGATATCACTGATTCAATGGACATGATTTTGGGTAACCTCCAGGAGTTGGTGATGGACAGGGAAGCCTGGTGTGCTGCGGTTCATGGGGTCGCAAAGAGTCAGACACGACTGAATGACTTAACTGAACTGAACTGAACAGAGGACCTGCTTCGTGGTCTATGGATAGCAGTCTTCTTGCTGTGTCCTGACACCATAGAAAGAGTGAGAGAGCTCTCTGGGGCCTCTTTTATAAGGATATAAATCCCTTTCATGAGGGCTCTACCCTCCTAACCTAATCACCTCCCATTGACCTCACTTCCAAATACCATCACATTGGAAATTAGGTTTCATCATATGAATTTTGAGGGACACATACATTCTGTGTACAGCATATAGTATAGTGGTAAATAAGAGAAAAAGAAAGAAAATGAATTTAATATTTGAGAATTTTCAGGAATGGGTATGGGAGCAGTGGGTTAGCACTGATATTAATAGAACAATGCCAGTGATCATGACTTGATAATCTAATGACTGTCTTATTAAATATAGACTGATCCTCTATTCCTTTTGTAAGTACATGGGCTATTTGTAAATGCCTTTTCGAGATCATATGAGTCTTTTTCCCTCTTCAGATTGCAAAGCAAATCAGTATGTTTATGTTTCCAATAGATCTTGCTTTGCATATTTATCTTATCACATTTTTCAATATTATAGTTAAAACAATGAAAATGGGATTTAATGCCAAATCTATAAAGCATACCGGTGCATATAGGGAAAATCTTTGTAACTGATCCTATGATATCTGTTAAAAGACTTTCAACTAATTTTTTACAAAGTAAAACTAAATATCACCAATATAGAAATAAAATATATTATTTCTTCAAGAAATATATTTTGTATATGTGTATACCACTCATTGAGAATTATTGATAGAGAATGTCATTTTTTTTCTGTATTTACTGTTTCCTCATATTTGTAATGAAAATTATTTATATGAATAGGTTTTTCCAAATTTATTGTTCCAAATATCTATTTGTGCATGATTATGTAGAGATACTTTAATTAATCCTATTTCATATAATACTTCCTTATGACATGTTGTTTAGGAGGCCTTTTCCACAGGGAAAGTACTTTCTTTAATAAGATAGCTATAATTCTGTCTTGGTTCCATATTTACAAATATAATCTTGTTTTTTGTTCTATATTCATTATAGGCACCAGTTCCTGAAAGAGAAATAGAGGAAATAAAAGAAGAAAAAATTGAAGATATCAAAGAAGAAGGAGAAGAAAAGAAAGAGGCAATGGCAAAAGATGGAAAAGAAGATGAAAAAGAAGATCAAAAAGGAGATGGAGATCAAAATAAGGAAGAAGTGAAAGGAAAAGATGTAGAGGAGGACAAAGATGGAAAAGGGAAAGAAGATGAAAAAAAAGATGAAGGGAGAAAAGAGAAAGAAGAAGATGGAAAAGAGGAAGAAGACAAGAAAGAAACTGGAGATGGAAAAAAGGGTAAAGATAGGAAAGGGAAAGGAGAAGATGGTAAAGAGGAAGAAGATGAAAAAGAAAAAACAGATAAAAAAGAGAATGAAGATGGGAAAGGGAAAGGAGAAGATGGCAAAGAATCTGAAGATGGAAAAGATAAAAGAGATGGAAAAAAGGGAGAAGCTGGAAAAAAGGATGAAGATAGAAAAAGGGATGATGGTGGAAATGAGAAGGAAGATGAAAAAAAGAAAAAAGGAAAAGAGAAAGAAAATGGAAAAGAAGATGGAGAAGATGTAAAAGATGAAAGCAAGGCTGAAATTGGAAAAGAAATAACCAAAAGAGAAGAGGTCAAAAAAGAAGATGGAAAAAAAGAGTCTCAGAGTATTGCTTAAAGCTGCCCTATATGGTTTCATAGTTTGGTAATATATACCTCTATGTTATAATGTTAATACAGATGAATATTTTTATCAAATATTTTATAGACACAGCTTTTCTTTAACATCAATTTAGTTTCAATTTAGTTTCATCTTCATACTGTTCATTAGTCGCAAAGTTCCTAACATTGAATTATTATCTATAAACTTTGTGATTATAATGGTGGAATATATAGAAAAAATATGCTTTCAAAATATGCTTTGTCAGTGAATACCCTTTTCTGTAATTTATATGTTAAATCTTTGAATTTTAATTTTACTCCTATATGTAATAATTTCAAAAATTGGAGAGATCCCAAAAGAAAATTTCCCCCAAAATTCTTGTGGTTCTCTAGGTTGTTTTTATAAAGAAAGTGAACTATTTTCATGTAATGGTAAGAGAATTATCTTTCCCAAATATAACTGTGATATTACTTGGGAAAAATGCAAGTGAAATTCCATTTTTAAAAGAAATACAAATGTTTATTTCAGAACGGAAGTTCTGATAATATGTGTATTCACAACATTTTATTGGATTTATCTTAATAAAATTATCTTCAAAGATGATCGTAGTTTGTTATATCGCCAAAATTGCAGTTAGTGAAATATTATAATGCTTTTTTTTCTATTGTGATGTTCATGAAAATATTTTTAAGAATTTTCACTGAGATAAAATAAGCATAAAATTCACCATTTCAGACATTTCAAAATGTATGATTCTATGGTTTTAATATATTCACAATGTTGTGCAACCACTATCACTATCCACTGTCTAATCCCATGATATTTTCATCACCAAAATAATTGGTGACATATATAAGAATCTGGAGTTGCCAAACTCCAGGTCACAAAGATATATACCTATATAAAGAGTTTTATAATTTTATCTTTTGCATTTAGGCTTTTGATACATCTTGTGTTAAATTTTGTGTATGGTGTGAAGTAGGATCCCAGATTAATTCATTTGCAAGCACTATTTCTTTTTTTTTTTTAATTTTATTTTATTTTTAAACTTTACATAACTGTATTAGTTTTGCCAAATATCAAAATGAATCCGCCACAGGTATACATGTGTTCCCCATCCTGAACCCTCCTCCCTCCTCCCTCCCCATTCCATCCCTCTGGGTCGTCCCAGTGCACCAGCCCCAAGCATCCAGTATCGTGCATCGAACCTGGACTGGCAACTCGTTTCATACATGATATTTTACATGTTTCAATGCCATTTCTTGAAAAGACTATTTCCCCTTTGGATGATCCTGGCACTGTTCAAAAATCAATAGACCATAAGTGCACTGATTTATTTTTGGACTCTCAATTTTATACCATTGATCTATATGTCTTTCATCATGTCAGTACCACACTTTTGACTACTATAACATTATATTAAGTTTTGACATTAGAAAGTATATGTTCTTCGACTTTGTTCCCAGTCCCTTACAATTTTTATGAGTTTTAGAATCATCATGTATGTTTCTACAAAATAAAAGGCAGTTGGAATTTGATAGAGATCATAATAGTATGAAAATAAATTTGAGGAACATTGCCATATTAACAAAATTTCCTTCCAATCCATGAACACGGATGTCTTTCCTTTTATTTAAGGTGTCTTTAATTTCTTTTTTAAATAATACAGTATTTTTATTGAGGTAAAAATAAAATAATGTAAAATTTGTCATCTTATTCATTTTTTAAGTCTAAAGTTTCGTGGTTCTAAGTTTATTTGTAATGCTATGAAATAGTTCTCCAGAAGTTTTTCATCTTGCAAATGTGAATCTATACCCAAGAGCAATTTCTTTCCATAGTATTTATAATTCTTCATGTACACATTTTGCACTTCCTTGATCAAATTTATTCCTAAGTGTTTTATCATTTTTGAAGCTATAATGAATTGTTTTCTTGATTTCAATTTAGTATTGTTTACTGCTAGTGTATAGAAATACAACTGAGTTTTTAATATTGATCTCTTATCTGCATTTTTTCTAAACTTATATATTAGAATTACCAGGTATTTTTTGGCTTCCTTATAGTTTCCTCTGTTTATAAAATCATGTCATCTGCAAATAGAGATTATTTTACCTCTTTCTTTCCAACTTGGATGTCTTTATGTCTTTTTTTCCTGCCTAATTTCCTTGGCTTCACAAATATTAAGAATAAAAAAGAAAATGCACAAATTCAGAAGTCCAGCTTTCAAAGCATAGGCTTCTGACTCTACATCTTTCCCAAGGCTGGCAGGGCCTGCACCATTTCCTACCCTGTCTCAGAACAATGTTATAGTAATCAAAACAAACTTAAAGGGGCTGGTTAAATATCTAGGTAACTTGCCTAGATCCCCACTTCCTAGCCAGATACTGCAACCACAAAAAATGTGTTCAACTTCTAGCACAGAATTTGCTATTTTAAGCACCTTGATCTCCTTTATTGCCAAGGTTAAAATAAAAATAACAATCCTGGGTTCCTCTTTAAAAACTCATCCCCGGTGACTGGCAGAACTGTGGTAATGAGCAATCTTAATTTTTCATGTGAGATTATACCCTCTACATAAAGAAGAATGGTAGCCACCTTCACCTTACAACATTATCTTAACTATAATAAAGTGCTCATACAGGAGGATGAGCTTCCTAGGTTATTTGGAGATAAAGAATCTGCCTGCCAATGCAGGAGACACAAGAGATTCAGGTTCAGTACCTGAGTCAGGAAGATCTCCTGGAGTAGGAAATGGCAACCCACTCCAGTATACTTGTCTGGAGAATCCCATGGACAGAGGAGCCTGGCAGGCTACAGTCTATGGGGTCACAAAGAGTTGGACAAGACTGAGCAACTAATTACACATACATACAGGAGAATCATTGCTTCATACTATAATATTGGTACCAAAGTAAATTTTCTTCCTTGGGTATTGTATTTTTTTTTTTTTTTGATGTTTTAACTGGATGCTGCTTTCCCTTTATCATCAAAACTTTGCTTCACACAATTTCTCTTCTAAAAGATTGAACAATAGTAACATGTCTGAGGGAGGAATGAAGTAAGGGAGTACTAATTTATAGAGAGAGCACACCACGACTGTAAGTGAAAGTGAATATAAATTTTAAATCTACAAAACAGAACGATCTTTACTAAAGATGGGGAGAAATAAACAAACAAGGCTATAAAAAAATCTTCAGGAAACCCCACAGAGAAAAGTTGTTCAAAAAGTACACTTGAAGTTTCTTTAGTAATATGAAGCATCTTTTGTTAAGTATTACCTTGAAACACAAGTTTTTGGTAATATATATTACCGAGTCATCACAATAATTGATTTTCTTAGTATATAGTGCTGAAGCTTTAATCTAAACTTTTCTGTTGTTACTTTAAAGGTTTTTCCCCATTCATAAGCTTGAGGGCATGCCTCAGAATAAAAATATTTTAATGGGAGTAAACTTTGAAATCATATTGTAATTAGATGGGAAATTATGTTTCAGTTTATTGGTCTACCAAGGAGAAAAAGATTATCTATACACATCTTCAGGGTCATATCTGCTGCATAAGGATTGCCTTTAATATTTCCACTGAGGAGAATGGATACATGTATATGTATGGCTGAGTCCCTTCACTGTTTACCTGAAGCTATCACAATATTGTTAAGTGGCTATACCCCAACACAAAAAGGTTTTGGTGTTAAAAATTAAAGTTAAATTAAAAATATTTCCCTCTAATATTAGTATGTTCCTTGGAAGGAAAGTTATGACCAATATAGATAGCATATTCAAAAGCAGAGACATTACTTTGCCAACAAAGGTCCATCTAGTCAAGGCTATGGTTTTTCCTGTGGTCATGTATGGATGTGAGAGTTGGACTGTGAAGAAGGCTGAGCACCGAAGAATTGATGCTTTTGAACTGTGGTGTTGGAGAAGACTCTTGAGAGTCCCTTGGGCTGCAAGGAGATCCAACCAGTCCATTCTGAAGGATTATCAGCCCTGGGATTTCTTTGAAAGAAATGATGCTAAAGCTGAAACTCCAGTACTTTGGCCACCTCATGCAAAGAGTTGACTGATTGGAAAAGACTCTGATGCTGGGAGGGATTGGGGGCAGGAGGAGAAGGGGACGACAGAGGATGAGATGGCTGGATGGCCTCACTGACTTGATGGACGTGAGTCTGAGTGAACTCCGGGAGTTGGTGATGGACAGGGAGGCCTGGCGTGCTGCGATTCATAAGGTCGCAAAGAGTCGGACACGACTGAGCGACTGAACTGAACTGATGCTGAACATTATTAATACTATAAAAAAAATTCCATAAGAAAAAGGAAGCATAGAACAAAGGCATGTCGGAGCTGGAGTCTAATCTCGTAAACTGTATTATAACATATGATTAATGACCAAATAAGATCACTCAGATAAATCTTGACATTATCTTTAAAATCAGGTGTTGAAAATCCTCAAATAATATTGTTTTGGTCCTAATATAAAAATGTGTCTTCAAGATGTTATTGTGTCCATTTTCCATAATTAAATACAGAATTGTTGAAACAAATTGCTTAGCATATAAGAAACAGAGAAGAAACCCACCAAATCAGCTATAATTTAGAGCCTCCTGTGTAAACTATGTTAAATCTAAACCATGCAGTTAGTAGATGACTTGTGTGAAAGTACTTTTCTAGAACACAGAAGAGGCTTTTTAATGTGATATTCACACAATAAATGATTATTTTTATCTTAAAATAGTGGATTTAAGACTATCACCTATCAATAATGATTCATTTACCTAATCTGAATAGTCTTTCGAATTATGTTCACTTCCTTAGGTTGGAAAATAGTAAGTAGGAATAAATCCAACTTTATATAGAGTAACAATCATTTTCTTTCACATATTTTCTCTGTAACTACAGTTGGCTCTGGTTGTTTATTACAAATTTTATAAACTCATTTTTTAAATGTTATTTTTCCCATGAACATTGTACATATTTATATCAAGTACATCATATTGAAGACCGAAATTGCTTTCCTTTCTTTAGAAGAATTAAACATTAAATTCAGAAAAGTTAAGTATCCTTTAAAAAACAAAATTATGATTTAGTATGTTACTTGACAACATATGCCTTTAAATCCTTAGCAACTGCATTATGCAGTCCAGGCTTGATGGAATTTACTAAATAATATAAATTTCTATAGCCACTGACTCTGATGGCTATAGAAATCGGGTTCCAGATCAAATAGTAGGGAAGTGTGTGTGTGTGTGTGTGTTCTAAAGGAAAGAGGAAGGGGAAATCACAGAGTGAGATGAATAATTTTGAAATATTTTCGTATCAGTGGCTTGAGGAGTTTTTTTCCACATAGATTAGGAATTCTGACCAAGAGGGAAGCAACTTCTTCAAACACTTAACACATATAAAAGTGTTTACTATGTGCCAGGCACTTTCTAAAGCATGTTATATATGTTCAGTTCAGTTCAGTTCAGTCGCTCAGTCGTGTCCGACTCTTTGTGACCCCATGAATTGCAGCACACCAGGCCTCCCTGTCCATCACCAACTCCCAGAGTTCATTCAAACTCACTTCCATCGAGTTGGTGATGGCATCCAGCCATCTCATCCTCTGTCATCCCCTTCTCCTCCTGCCCCCAATCCCTCCCAGCATCAGAGTCTTTTCCAATGAGTCAACTCTTCACATGAGGTGGCCAAAGTATTGGAGTTTCAGCCTCAGCATCAGTCCTTCCAAAGAACACCCAGGACTATCTCTTTAAGAATGGACTGCTTGGATCTCCTTGCTGTCCAAGGTACTCTCAATAGACTTCTCCAACACCACAGTTCAAAAGCATCAATTCTTTGGCGCTCAGCCTTCTTCACAGTCCAACTTTCACATCCATACATGACCACAGGAAAAACCATAGCCTTGACTAGACGGACCTTTGTTGGCAAAGTAATGTCTCTGCTTTTGAATATGCTATCTAGGTTGTTCATAACTTTCCTTCCAAGGAGTAAGCATCTTTTAATTTCATGGCTGCAATCACCATCTGCAGTGATTTTGGAGCCCAAACACACACACACACACACACACACACACACACACATATATATATATATATATATATATATATATAAACATATTTACATATAACAACCCTACAAGACAAGTGCTATCATTATTTTCATTTTAATATATGAGGAAACTAAGCACAAAGGTCAATCAATTTGTTTTATTTGTGGCAATCCATGGTTTCTGGGATTTTTTTAAATTTTATTTTATTTAACTTTACAATATTGTATTGGTTTTGCCATATATAAAAATGAATCTGCCACAGGTATACATGTGTTTCCCATCCTGAACCCTCCTCCCTCCCCATACCATCCCTCTGGGTCGTGCCAGTGCACCAGCCCCAAGCATCCAGTATCGTGCATTGAACCTGGACTGGCGACTCGTTTCATATATGATGTTATACATATTTCAATGCCATTCTCCCAAATCATCCCACCCTCTCCCTCTCTCACAGAGTCCAAAGGACTGTTCTATACATCAGTGTCTCTTTTGCTGTCTTGTATACAGGATTATTATTACCATCTTTCTAAATTCCATATATATGTGTTAGTATACTGTATTGGTGTTTTTCTTTCTGGCTTACTTCACTCTATATAATCAGCTCCAGTTTCATCCACTTCATTAGAACTGATTCAAATGTATTCTTTTTAATGGCTGAGTAATACTCCATTGTGTATATGTACCACAGCTTTCTTATCCATTCATCTGCTGAAGGACATCTAGGTTGCTTCCATGTCCTGTCTATTATAAACAGTGCTGCTATGAACATTTGGGTACACGTGTCTCTTTCCCTTCTGGTTTCCTCAGTGTGTATGCCCAGCAGTGGGATTGCTGGACCATAAGGCAGTTCTATTTCAGGTTTTTTAAGAAATCTCCACACTGTTCTCCATAGTGGCTGTACTAGTTTGCATTCCCACCAACAGTGTAAGAGGGTTCCCTTTTCTCCACACCCTGTCCAGCATTTATTGCTTGTAGACTTTTGGATTGCAGCCATTCTGACTGGCGTGAAATGGTACCTCGTAGTGGTTTTGATTTGCATTTCTCTGATAATGAGTGATGTTGAGCATCTTTTCATGTGTTTGTTAGCCATCTGTATGTCTTCTTTGGAGAAATGTCTATTTAGTTCTTTGGCCCATTTTTTGATTGGGTCATTTATTTTTCTGGAATTGAGCTGTAGGAGTTGCTTGTATATTTTTGAGATTAGTTGTTTGTCTGTTGCTTCATTTGCTATTATTTTCTCCCATTCTGAAGGCTGTCTTTTCACCATGGATTGGAAGAATCAATATAGTGAAAACGAGTATACTACCCAAAGCAATTTATAGATTCAATGCAATCCCTATCAAGCTACCAATGGTATTCTTCACAGAGCTAGAACAAATAATTTCACAATTTGTATTGAAATACAAAAAACCTCGAATAGCCAAAGCTATCTTGAGAAAGAATAATGGAACTGGAGGAGTCAACCTGCCTGACTTCAGGCTCTACTACAAAGCCACAGTCATCAAGACAGTTTGGCACTGGCACAAAGACAGAAATATAGATCAATGGAACAAAATAGAAAGCCCAGAGATAAATCCACGCACATATGTACACCTTATCTTTGACAAAGGAGGCAAGAATATACAATGGATTAAAGATAATCTCTTTAACAAGTGGTGCTGGGGAAACTGGTAAACCACTTGTAAAAGAATGAAATTAGAGCGCTTTCTAACACCATACACAAAGTTAAACTCAAAATGGATTAAAGATCTCAACATAAGACCAGAAACTATAAAACTCCTAGAGGAGAACATAGGCAAAACACTCTCCAACATACATCACAGCAGGATCCTCTATGACCCACCTCCCAGAATGTTGGAAATAAAAGCAAAAATAAACAAATGGGACCTAATTAATCTTAAAAGCTTCTGCACAACAAAGGAAACTATAAGCAAGGTGAGAAGACAGCCTTCAGAATGGTTTCCAGGATTTGATCTAGGTTATACCATCTCTCAAAATAGGCTTAACTTATAAGCAACTTCCACATAATAAGATTTTTTGTTTGTTTTGTAAAAAGAATCTTAAAAATTCAGTGAGAAATGTAAGTCATTCACCAGTGTTACAATTTAGATTCTTTAATTCATTTAGTCAATAAATATTTCTAAGTACCTACTATGTGTTAATTAGGTTATGGCAATTATATTTGTGAAGAAAATATGGATCTTCTTTGCCCTCATATATCTTACATCCAGCTGAGGAAATAAATATACTTTTAATCAAATTAATAATTATATAATTACAATTTTTTGTTGTGACACCACCCTTATGGCAGAAAGTGAAGAGGAATTAAAAAGTCTCTTGATGAAGGTGAAAGAGGAGAGTGAAAAAGTTGGCTTAAAATTCAACATTCAGAAAACAAAGATCATGGCATCTGGTCCCATCACTTCATGGGAAATAGATGGGGAAACAGTGGAAATAGTGTCAGACTTTATTTTGGGGGGCTCCAAAATCACTGCAGATGGTGACTGCAGCCATGAAATTAAGAGACGCTTACTCCTTGGAAGGAAAATTAAGGCCAACCTACATAGCATATTCAAAAGCAGAGACATTACTTTGTCAACAAAAGTCCGGCTAGTCAAGGCTATGGTTTTTCCTGTGGTCAAGTATGGATATGAGAGTTGGACTGTGAAGAAGACTGAGTGCCAAAGAATTGATGCTTTTGAACTGTGGTGTTGGAGAAGACTCTTGAGAGTCCCTTGGACTGCAAGGAGATCCAACCAGTCCATTCTGAAGGAGATCAGCCCTGGGATTTCTTTGGAAGGAATGATGCTAAAGCTGAAACTCCAGTACTTTGGCCACCTCATGCGAAGAGTTGACTGATTGGAAAAGACACTGATGCTGGGAGGGATTGGGGGCAGGAGGAGAAGGGGACGACAGAGGATGAGATGACTTGATGGCATCACTGACTCGATGGACGTGAGTCTGAGTGAACTCTGGGAGTTGGTGATGGACAGGGAGGCCTGGCGTGCTGCGATTCATGCGGTCGCAAAGAGTCGGACACGACTGAGCGACTGAACTGAACTGAACTGAACTGAAGTTGGCTAAACGGTGGTATGATTGAGGCCTGTGGGACGTTAGTACTAATGGATGTTTAGAGGTGCCAGTCAACTCAAAACAGACACATAAGTTGATTGAACTCAGCTAGGGAGTCCTCACTTAAGGTTTCTCATGTAACTATAGGCATGTAATGATTGAAGTTTGAGTCAACTGAAAGCTTAACTGGATAGATATTTAAGATGGTTTCTTCAATCACCTGTCTAGAATTTTAGCTTTAATTCAGCTTGGATGGTTTTTCACATGGTTTGATTTTTTTTTTTTTAACCTATGCAACTTGGTGATTTCAGAGTAGCCTAATTTCTTACAAGGTGGCTAGCTACCCAGAAAATATGTGTTCCAAGAGACCCAGATACAAGTTGCAAGGTTTCTAATGACCTAACCTGGGAAGCTATGTATTATTTTCCCAACATTTTATTAGTCAAAAAGAAATTTAAAAAATATCAGCCCAAATCTGAGAAATGTAAACAAGGACATGAATACAAGGAGGCATGGCTCACTGGGGAGCTGTTTTTGAGATTAGCTACCATAATTCTCTTTTTCCTCATTTTCTGTTTCCAGAATTCCTACTACATGGATGTTGGATCTTCTGAATTGATTACCCTATTTTCTTTTTACTTTTTTATTTAAATAAGGACAATTCTTTCATATGGAAAGAGCTAGTACAATAACATATTTGAAAGGAGAAACAACAGGTATTGAACTGGAGGGAAGGGTGAAAGGCGAGGGTGCCATGACGGTCTAGTGAAATGAAGGTTCCATTTCCCATCCAAGGCAAAAGCTCACCCAAACAAAGTAGAAGCAAGCTGCATGTTACACCTGTAGCCATTATCTGCCCTTTCAAATATCTGGTCTACGTGAAAAGACAAAGAGGGGAAAGGTCAAAATAAGATCAAAAGGAAACAAAAACAAAAGACAGCCCTCTCAAGAACAACAAAATTACTCAAATGCTTTTTACTATGTAAGGCATGAGGTCAAAAGCTTGGAGTACACTATCCCCTTTACACAATGGAATAACATGTTGAAGGCAGGGCCCCGGGACACTGCTGCCATCTTGGAGGTTACCTAACTGTGCTGGAGAAATGGTGAACAGCAGGTTGGATGTGTGTGGAAGATCACTAGCCAGATATGTGCTGGTGGTTCCAGTGGAGAGCATAGCTAGAGGACAGAGTGTCTGACTCCAGCACTGAACCACTCCTGTCCTGGTGATTTGTTTGTCTTAAGTCTGGTTCACTTTTCGAGCAGGAAGAGCCAGATTTCTTGAAATCTGCATTTCCCAGTCATCACAGAACAGTACAAAGTACAAGTACCCAAGTGTCTTTGGTGCTCAAAGGTCATTTTCAACAGAACTTCCAACCCAGGCTAGCTCTGCAAGAAGAGAAATGGGACAAATACAGATTTGAGAGGCAACTCCCTGAAGGGGAACCACACAGCAGGGAGGGGACTTCAGCAGCTGGCCACATGTTGCCACTCCTATTTTTTTTTAAAACCTTTCTCCCTTATTTTGCTTCTCTCTTTTTCAGATATATCCTTATATCTCAATGTGGCTATTGAATTTTGTACTTCTTTTTTTATTTTCTTGTTCTTTCCTTTGTTCATATCATGGTGTTCTTATTTCTTAGTGTAACATTTTCTGTCCTCTGGTAAAAGACTGTGGAAAAGATCCTGATGCTGGGAAAGATTGAAGGCAGGAGGAGAAGGGGACGACAGAGGATGAGATGGTCGGATGGCATCACTGATGCAATAGACATGAGTTTGAGCAAGCTCAGGGAGTTGGTGATGGACAGGGAAACCTGGCGTTCTGCAGTCCATAGGGTGGCAAAGAGTCAGACACGACTGAGGGACTGAACTGTCCTCTGGTATCAATTTTACAACAATTTTTTTTTTTTTTCCCTTGGGTTGTTATATTTCCTCCAAGGTCCTTTCCTCCTTATTTTGGCTTATTTTGGTATCTGCCTTTAATGTTAGAGTCTTTTCTCAAATTTCTGGTGATTTAAAATATGTAACACATATTTAAGAATGAGACACTAAAAAAGGCTGGTTAGGTGGAGTTTGTCAACTAATGGCACTGTGAGATGGTTTGTAGGAGTCTGGCCCTTTCGTGAGCAAGATCTACCAATGTCATTCTCTTTGAGCTGAGTGAGTTTCTCTAGAGACAAATCATTCAAACTCCTGTCTGGATACATAAGTTTGACTACAGATTTTCTGAAAACCCAAGATAAAGGGGCGCTGTGTGCCTCTGAATTAGTCATGGTTCTCCAGAGAAACAGAATCTGTAGGAAAGAATATATAGATATATAGATATAATTAGAGAATGACTGAGAGATAAGGAATTGACTCACATGATTATGGGAACTGGTAAGTCGAAATCTGTAGTATGAGCTGATAGGCTCAAGATCTAAGAGTCAACATTGCAATCCCAGTGTGAAGGCAAGCAGCTTGGAAAACAAGAAAAGCCAATAGTGCAGATAAAGACAGTCAGAGAATATCCTTTTTCCTGGGGAAAACAGTCTTCTTGTTCAATTCAGGCCTTCAGCTGATTGGAACAAGTCCATTTTAATTATAAAGGGCAGTCTGATAACTCAAAATTCATAGTTTAATGTTAAGCTCATCCAAAAATACCTCAAATTTGACACATAAATTTAAATACAATGATTTCATTGATTAGTATGTACACATTCAAATAATTCGCTGTGATGTTTTAAAAAACCACCTTACCCTTCATCTTTAGGTGTAACTGATGTCATTGAACACAGAGCCCTTTTGTGCCAAAGTCTCTAGTGACTAAACTTCTAGCCTATGGCTGCTTTAACCAATAGAATGTAGCAGAAGTGACACTTTGCCACTTCTGAGAATAAAGATTAAGACAAAATTTCTCAAATTTGGCATTATTGACATTTGAGTTTGAATAATTCTTTGCTATGCAGGTCAGTAGGTGCCCAATATGCTACTGGAGATCAGTGGAGAAATAACTTCAGAAAGAATAAAGGGATGGAGCCAAAGCAAAAACAGTACCCAGCTGTGGATGTGACTGGTGATAGAAGCAATGTCTGATGCTGTAAAGAGCAATATTGCATAGGAACCTGGAATGTTAGGTCCATGAATCAAGGCAAATTGGAAGTGGTCAAACAGGAGATGGCAAGAGTGAATGTCGACATTCTAGGAATCAGCGAACTGAAATGGACTGGAATGGGTGAATTTAACTCAGATGACCATTATATCTACTACTGCAGGCAGGAATCCCTCAGAAGAAATGGAGTGGCCATCATAGTCAACAAAAGAGTCCAAAATGCAGTACCTGGATGCAATCTCAAAAACGACAGAATGATCTCTGTTCGTTTCCAAGGCAAACCATTCAATATCACAGTAATCCAAGTCTATGCCCCAACCAGTAACACTGAAGAAGCTGAAGTTGAATGGTTCTATGAAGACCTACAAGCACTTTTAGAACTAACACCCAAAAAAGATGTCATTTTCATTATAGGGGAATGGAATGCCAAAGTAGGAAGTCAGGAAACACCTGGAGTAACAGGCAAATTTGGCCTTGGAATACGGAATGAAGCAGGGCAAAGACTAATAGAGTTTTGCCAAGAAAATGCACTGGTCATAACAAACACCCTCTTCCAACAACACAAGAGAAGACTCTACACATGGACATCACCAGATGGTCAACACCAAATTAGATTGATTATATTCTTTGCAGCCAAAGATGGAGAAGCTCTATACAGTCAGCAAAAACAAGACCAGGAGCTGACTGTGGCTCAGATCATGAACTCCTTATTGCCAAATTCAGACTTAAATTGAAGAAAGTAGGGAAAACCACTAGACCATTCAGATATGACTTAAATCAAATCCCTTATGATTATACAGTGGAAGTGAGAAATAGATTTAAGGGCCTAGATCTGATAGAGTGCCTGATGAACTATGGACTGAGGTTTGTGACATTGTACAGGAGACAGGAATCAAGACCATTCCCATGGAAAAGAAATGAAAAAAAGAAAAATGGCCTTACAAATAGCTGTGAAAAGAAGAGAAGTGAAAAGCAAAGGAGAAAAGGAAAGATATAAACATCTGAATGCAGAGTTCCAAAGAATAGCAAGAAGAGATAAGAAAGCCTTCCTCAGTGATCAATGCAAAGAAATAGAGGAAAACAACAGAATGGGAAAGACTAGAGATCTCTTCAAGAAAATTAGAGATACCAAGGGAACATTTCATGCAAAGATGGGCTCGATAAAAGACAGAAATGGTATGGACCTAACAGAAGCAGAAGATATTAAGAAGAGGTGGCAAGAATACACAGAAGAACTGTACAAAAAATATCTTCACGACCCAGATATTCACGATGATGTGATCACTGACCTAGAACCAGACATCCTGGAATGTGAAGTCAAGTGGGCCTTAGAAAGCATCACTGGGAACAAAGCTAGTGGAGGTGATGGAATTCCAGTTGAGCTATTCCAAACCCTGAAAGATGATGCTATGAAAGTCCTGCACTCAATATGCTACAAAATTTGGAAAACTCAGCAGTGGCCACAGGACTGGAAAAGGTCTGTTTTCATTCCAATCCCAAAGAAAGGCAATGCCAAAGAATGCTTAAACTACCGCACAATTGCACTCATCTCACACACTAGTAAAGTAATGCTCAAAATTCTCCAAGCCAGGCTTCAGCAATATGTGAACCGTGAACTTCCAGATGTTCAAGCTGGTTTTAGAAAAGGCAGAGGAACCAGAGATCAAATTGCCAACATCCGCTGGGTCATGGAAAAAGCAAGAGAGTTCCAGAAAAACATCAATTTCTGCTTCATTGACTATGCCAAAGCCTTTGACTGTGTGGATCACAATAGACTGCGGGAAATTCTTCAAGAGATGGTAATACCAGACCACCTGACCTGCCTCTTTAGAAATCTGTATGCAGGTCAGGAAGCAAGAGTTAGAACTGGACATGGAACAACAGACTGGTTCCAAATAGGAAAAGGAGTACGTCAAGGCTGTATATTGTCACCCTGTTTATTTAACTTATATGTAGAGTACATCATGAGAAAGGCTGGACTGAAAGAAACACAAGCTGGAATCAAAATTGCTGGGAGAAATATCAATAACCTCAGATATGCAGATGACACCACCCTTATGGCAGAAAGTGAAGAGGAACTAAAAAGCCTCTTGATAAAAGTGAAAGAGGAGAGTGAAAAAGTTGGCTTAAAGCTCAACATTCAGAAAACGAAGATCATGGAATCTGATCCCATCACTTCATGGGAAATAGATAGGGAAACAGTGGAAACAGTGTCAGACTTTATTTTTCTGGGCTTCAAAATCACTGCAGTTGGTGACTGCAGCCATGAAATTAAAAGAAAATAAAAGTTTGAAAAAAAAAAAAAAAAAAAAGGACGGTTACTCCTTGGAAGGAAAATTATGACCAACCTAGATAGCATATTCAAAAGCAGAGACATTACTTTTCCAGCAAAGGTCTGGCTAGTCAAGGCTATAGTTTTTTCTGTGGTCATGTATGGATGTGAGAGTTGGACTGTGAAGAAGGCTGAGTGCTGAAGAATTGCTGCTTTTGAACTGTGGTGTTGGAGAAGACTCTTGAGAGTCCCTTGGACTGCAAGGAGATCCAACCAGTCCATTCTGAAGGAGATGAACCCTGGGATTTCTTTGGAAGGAATGATGCTAAAGCTGAAACTCCAGTTCTTTGGCCACCTCATGCGAAGTGTTGACTCATTGGAAAAGACTCTGATGCTTGGGAGGGACTGAGGGCAAGAGGAGAAGGGGACGATAGAGGATGAGATGGCTGGATGGCCTCATTGACTTGATGGACGTGAGTCTGAGTGAACTCCGGGAGTTGGTGATGGATATGGAGGCCTGGCGTGCTGAGATTCATGGGGTCGCAAAGAGTCGGACACGACTGAGCGACTGATCTGATCTGAAATTAATTCTTTGCTATGTGAGGCTGTGCTGTACACTTTAGGCTGTTTAATAGTATCCTTTGCATCTACTAGCTAAGTGCCAGTTGTATCTTCCCTCCTACATACACTTTTGACAACTAAATATATTGTCAGACATAACCAAATATCCTCTGGTGTATGGGCAAAAAAAAAAAAAAAAAAAGCAGCTGAGAACCACTGATTTTAAAAGATGAGCAGGTTCTTATTTCTAAGTCTTGGAACACTCATCTTTGGAATGTACTCTCCGGGGACATCCAGCCTCCATGTGAAAGATCTGACTACCTTGAAATAACCATGCTATGAGGAAGACCATGTATGGAGGGAAATGCTGACTGACCCTCAGCTATTTCAGCCATTTCAGCTAAGGTACCAGACACATATATGAAGAAGTCATCATGGACAGTCAGCCAGTAAAGTTTTTAGATGACTCCAGCCACTACTGCCATTTGACTGCAGCCACATGAAAGACAACAAATGAGAACCACTCAGAGGAACTAAAGAGCCTCTTCATGAAGGTGAAATTGCAGAGTGAAAAAGCTGGCTCAGAACTTAACATTCAAAAAGTTAAGATCATGGCATCCGGCCCCATCATTTCATGGCAAATAGATGGGGAAACAATGGAAAAAATGACAGACTTTATTTTCTTGGGCTCCAAAATCACTATGGATGGTGACTACAGCCATGAAATTAAAAGACGCTTGCTCCTTGGAAGAAAAGCTATGACAGACCTAGACAGCATATTGAAAAGCAGAGACATCACTTTGTCAATATAGGTCCGTATAGTCAAAGCTCTGGTTTTTCCAGGAGATGTGAAAGCTGGACCATAAAGAAGGCTGAACACCAAAGAATTGATGCTTCAAACTAGTGCTAGAGAGGACTCTTGAGAGTCCCATGGACGGTAAGGAAATCAAACCAGTCAATCCTAAAGGAAATCAATCCTGAATATTCACTGGAAGGACTGATGCTAAAGCTCCAATACTTTGGCCATCTGATGCGAAGAGCTGACTCATTGGAAAAGACGCTGATGCTGGAAAAGTTTAAAGGTTGGAGGAGAACAGGGCAACAGAGGCTGAGATGGTTGGATGGCATCATTGACTCAAAGGACATGAGTTTGAGCCCACTCCGGGAGATGGTGAAGGACAGGGAAGTCTGGCGTGCTTCAGTCCATGGGGTCGCAAAATGTCAGACACGACTGAGAGACAACTAAATATATCGTTCATACTGAACAATATTGTTCATACTGAACAAAAACTAGTGATCTCTGCCAACTAATAGAACCTTCATAAATAATAATAAATATTTACTTTATTCTATTAAGTTTGGGGATAGTTTGTCATAAAATAAAAAACAGATGGGGCATCAATTATCAAAGGAAAAATGCAAGAACATTTTTAAGACAAGAATTCCAGATTTAAATGACCTATCATAATGAATTAAAAATGAAAAATGTCAAAAGACATCCTTTGGAAATTTTAGAATATTGTGGATTAAAAGAACAGCTTAAAAGTTTACAATTCTCATTTTCTCTCCCTTCCTTCTCTCCTTACACATTTCTGGCTTTTGTGCAGGTGCATACATGCATGCATGCCTATTTGCATGAGCACACACGTGTGTGTGTACACACAAAAAAGTATTAACAATCAGTTCACATAAAAGGGACAAAGAATAAGAATGACAAAGGACTTTTCAACAACACTGGAAGCTGGAAAACAATGAATCATGACCTCAAAATTATTAAAGCAACTTACAAATTGTCACTATTTGCAATATGTGATACTATATGTAGAAAGTCCCAAAGACGTCAGCAAAAATGTTTATAATTAATTAAGAATCCATTAAAGCCAAAGGATGCAGTATTAATATACAAAAATTTCTTATGTTTCTACACACTAATAAAAATTATCAGAAAGAGAAATTAGTAAAATAATTTTGCTTACACTTGTATCAAAAAGAATAAATCTAACCAAGGAGTCAAAATACCTGTACTCAAAACAACTATAAGATATTGATGAAAGAAATTGAAGACAGCACAAATAACTGGAAAGATATATCATGTTAAAGGATTGGAAGAATTAATAATGTTCCAATGTTCATAATGTCAAAAGCAATCTACAGATTCAGTGAAATCTCTATCAATATAATATACCAAGTGCACATTTCACAGATCTGGAACAAATAATCCTAAAATTTATATGGAACCACAAAGGCTGCATAAATGATTTTAATAATCATATTATTTAAAAATAAAAACTTAAATGTAAGGGCTGAAATCATAAAACTTCTAAAAGGAAGTACACTCTTTAACATCAGTCATAGTTATTTTGTTTTATGTGGGGGAGGATCTGTCTCCTCTGGCAAGAGCTACAAAACCAAATATAAATGGCCCACATCAAACTAAAAAGCTTTTGTAAAGCAAATGAAATTATCAGTGAAACAAAATGGCAACTTAATGAATGTTCAAAAATATTTACAAAGGATATATTTTATAAAGGCTGATATGCAAAATATATTAAAAACTCATGCAACTCAATATCCAAAAAAACCCAAACAATCCAATTAGAAAATGGACAGAAGGTCTGAATAGACATTTTTTCCAAGGAAGGCATACAGATTGCCAACAGATACATGAAAATGCTCAAATTCCCTAATTATCAGGGAAATGCAAACCAAAACCATGAGATATATCCTTATACTTGTCAGAATGGCTATTATCAAAAGGACAACAAAAACAAGCTTTAGGAAGTTATGGAGAAAAGAAAACCCTCGTACACCTGTGAAAGGAAACCCTAGTATACCTTTGATAGAAATATAATTAGTGAAACTTCCTCTAAAAGTGAAAATAGAGCTACCGTATCATACAGCAATTCCACTTCTGATATTTATCAGAAAAAAATTAAAACACTAATTCAAAATATATATATGCACCTACATGTACATTGCAACATTATTTATAGTAGCCAAAATATGGAAACATCTAAGTGTCTATCAGTGGATGAATGGATGAATTCCACATACATACAGTGGAATGTTATTCAGCCATAGAAAAGAAGGCTTCCCTGGAGACGCAGACAATAAAGAATCTGCCTGCAATTCAGGAGATCCAGGTTTGATCTCTCTGTTGTGAAGATCCCCTGGAGAAGGGAATGGCAACCTGCTCCAGTATTCTTGCTTGGAGAATCCCATGAATAGAGAAGTCTCATGAGCTACCATCCATGGGGTTGCAGAGTAGGACACAAATGACTAACATGACTTGACTTGATAGGAAAGAAGAAAATCCTGCCATTTGTAACAAAATGGATAAATCAGGAGGACATTATACTGAGTGAAATGTCAGACAGAGAAAAGGAGTTACCATATAATATCTCTTATTTTGGAAGGAAAAAGCTATATAAAGCAAGTTTATAGATACAGAGAACAGACTGGTAATTTTAAGAGGTTGTGGGTGGGGGAAAGATAGTGATAGGGGAAGATGGGAGAAATGGCTAACCTTTTCTTTTTAGTTTAAATAAATTAAATAGAAAATTTAAAAACAAGGCGCTTATTTTAATATTTTTCCATCTTTTGTATATTATGAACAAAGCTGTTCATAATATTCATATACATATTTTTGACTGAACATAGGCTTTTATTTCTCTGGGACAAATGGTCAAGATTGTGATTGTCGGGTTGTATGGTTGTTGCATGTTTAATTTTTTTTAAGAAACTGACAAACTGTTTTTCAAAGTGGATCTACCATTTTACATTCCCACCAACAAAGTATGGGTTATCCAGTTTGTCCACATTCTTCCAAGAATTTGGTGTTGTCATTGTTTTTTTAAGGCCAACCTGACATGCAATCAGTGATACTGCATTATAGTTTTAATTCACAATTCTCTTCTATGATGTTGAATATCTCCTCATGTGCTTATTTTTCATCTCTCTATGTCCTTCTATGAAATGTCTTTTTATGTCTTCTAAACAGATTTTTAAATTTTATTTATTTTTAATTGAAGGAGAGTTGCTTTAAAACACTGTGTTGGTTTCTGCCATGCGTCAATATGAATCATAGGTATACATATATTGCCTCCCTCTCGAACCTCCCTCCCACTTGCCGCCCCATCCCACTCCTTTAGGTTGTTATAGAGCCCTGGTTTGAGTTCCCTGAGTCACACAGAAAATCCCCATTGGCTATCTATTTTACATATGGTACTGTATATATTAGAGGCTTTCCAGGTGGTGATTGTGGTAAAGAACCTGCCTTCCAGTACTGCAAATATAAAAGATGAGGGTTTGATCCCTGGGCCCGGAAGATCCCCTGGAGGAGAACATTACAACCCACTCCAGTATTCTTGCCTGGAGAATCCCATGGACAAAGGAGTCTGGTGGGTTACAGACCATGGGGTTGCAAAGTGTCAGGCATGATGGAAAGATTTTGCACACATGCACACACAGTTTATATGTTTCCGTGTTATTCTTTCCATTTGTTCCACCCTCTTCTTCCTCCCCCACCCCTCATGTCTGTAAGTGTGTTCTTTATGTCTGCATCTCTTTTTCATTCCCTGGAAATAGGTTCATCAATATCATCTTTCTAGATTCCATATATGTGTGTTTTTCTCTTTCTGATTTACTTCACTTTGTATAATAGACATTTGAGACTTTATGCAGTTCTTTGTGAAGCTTCAGAGGTGACACAGTGGTAAAAAATCCACGTGTCAATGCAGAAGAGCGAGTTTGATCCCTGAGTCGGAAAGATGCCTTGGAATAGGAAATGGCAAGCCAATCCAGTATTCTTGCCTGGAGAATTCCATGGACAGAGAAGCCTGGTGGGGTATAGTGGACGGGGTCACAAAGAATTGAACACAACTGAGTGACTGAACACACACACATAATTCTCTATCTGCTCTAAATATACAAAGTATATGAGCTATATAGCATAGTATATGTGCTGCTCACTTCAGCAGCACATGTACTAAAGTTGGAACGATAGAGAGAAGATTAGCATGGCCCCTGTGCAAGGATGACATGCAAATTCGTGAAGCATTATAAATATAAGGACTTTCAGAATATATGGTTTGCAAATATTTCTCCCAGTCTGTAGCTTATCTTTTCACCCTATTAACAGAGCATTTCATAGAGCAAAATTTGTAAAGTATGATGAAGTCTAACATCAATTTTACCTTTTATAGGGCATTAATTTGATGTCAAGTCTAAGAACTCCACGTGGCCCAAGATCCTGAAAACTGTGTCATAGTTTTTCTAAAAGTTTCATACTTTTACATTTTATAATTAAATCCATGATACTAATTAGGCTAATTTTTGTATGAAATGTAAGGTTGAAGTCAAGGTTATCTTTTTTTTTTTTCGCCTATAGAAGTCCATTTATTCTATCACCATTTGTGAAAAAAATTATCATTCTTGCATTAAATCGCTTGCATCTTTCTTAGAAAAAAAAATCATCTGGGCATAACTTTTTAGTTCTACTCCTTGATTTCTATTTTGTTCCATTCATCTATATGTCTATCCCTCCACCAATATCATACTCTTTTGATTACTATAGCAGTATAAATAATACTTAACATAAGATAGAGTGATTATTCCCATTTTATTCTACTTTTCAAAATTGACTATTCCTTTGCCTTTTTGCATAAATTATAGCATCAGCTTTTCAACATCTACAGAAACATGCTGGGATTTTAATAGGCATTACATTAAACCTAGAGATTATACTGGGGAAAACTGGCATCTTTACTATGCTGAGTCTTCCAATTTATGAACACAATATGCCCCTCCATTTATCTTTGATTTATTTTATCAGCATTATGTCCTTTTCAGCATACATATGATGTGCATGCTTTATTAGACTGATACTTTTTATTTTTGAAAATGAAAGCATATGGTACCATGTATTTTATTTCAGTTTCCTCATATTTGATGCTAGTATAGATAATGTGCTTTGAAGCACTCACATGATATCACTTCATTATAACATACTTTGACAGCAGAATTTATTCATCCTATGGTGCAGCTGCAATAGCATCATTTTTTCATTTTTACGTCATTTACTTAAACATTTAATAAATGGCTATAGAGGAGATAAAAGGGAAAGAAAAAAGATTAAAATTACTTTTACTAAAAGTTTTCTGAAAGTCTACAGATTTTCTATGAGACATGCTAATCGTATTAAATGTTCTCAAATAGTATTACCTCTTTACAACTGTCTACACATACAAATTTATACTTTTGCTTAGATGTGTATAAAGAAAATCAATTTTCTATAACTGTTCACCATTCAAATTTAAAATATTTTTAATTATTTATTTGTCAAAGATGGGTTTGTTTGCTTTTGTTGCCATTCAGTTGCTCAGTTGTGTCTGACTTTTTGCAACCCCATGGACTACAGCACGACAAGCTTTCCTGTCCTTAACTATCTCCCACAGCTTGCTCAAACACATATCTATTGAGTCAGTGATGCCATCCAACCATCTCATCCTCTGTCATCCCCTTCTCCTCCTGCCTTCAATCTTTCTCAGCATCAGGGTCTTTTCCAATGAGTCACTTCTCTGCATCTGGTGGCCAAAGTATTGGAGTTTCAGCTTCAGCATCAGTCCTTCCAGTGGATATTCAGGATTGATTTCCTTTAGGATTGACTTGTTTGATCTCCTTGCAGTCCAAGAGACTCTCAAGAGTCTTCTCCAACACCACAGTGTGAAAGCATCTGAGTACATTTGAAATTAATACATGCTATACTACCTAAAGTTATATAGTAATGTATGTAAATTGTTCCTCAATAAAACTGGGAAAAATTAATACTTTTTATAGAAAATTGGTTTTGAAGTATCCAAACAGAAAAGGAAAATCAAAAACAAAACAAAAAAAAAACCCTTTACTATGTTTGAAATATCAAAATATCCATTAAATTCTGTGTGCTTACATATTTATTCTCTACGTTAATTTTGTTTTTTGAAAAAGTCTGAGTTCATTTACTGGCACATGCTATTTCCTATGGGTGTGGTGTAAGAGGTGTAATTCTAAAAGAGGAAGGCCTGAGCTTATCCTTTTAAGTCCAAACATACAGAGCTAAGTCATATCCAGGGATGTCCATTGGAGATATAGCTTGGGTGCCTGGCATGGGAGCAGCTGTGAGGAGATACCCCATGTCCAAGGGCAGAGAAGCCCCAGCAAGATGCTAGGCACTGGAGTGGTGGCTGAACAGTATATGAGCGACTGTGAGGAGATACCCCACATCCAAGAACAAAAGATAAGCCCCAGCAAGATGGTAGGAGGGGTGAAATCATGTTTAGAATCAAACCCCATATCCGCCAGAGATGCTCAGAGGGCTCAAACAAACCTTGTGCACACCAGAACACAGAGACCCCCACGGAGACTAAGACAGAACTGTGTTTGAGTGTCTCCTGTGGAGGTATGGGTTAGCAGTGGATTGCCACAGGGACAGGGGCTCTGGCTGCAGAAGAGTTGGCTATGGCATAAGCCTACTTGGAGGAGGTCACCATTAACACCCCCAAAGAGCCACCAGAACTTACACAGGACTGGGAAACAAACTCTTGGTGGGCACAAACAGAATCTTATGTGCACCAGGACCCAGGAGAAAGGAGCAGTGACCCCACAAAAGACTGACCCAGACTGGTCTGTAAGTGTCCAGAAGTCTCTGGCAGTGGCATGCATCAGCAGTGGTCTGCTGCAGGGCTGAGGTCACTGAGTGTAGCAATCCATGCATGGGACCTTTTGAAGGAGGTTGCCATTATCTTCATTACCTTGACCATAGTTTTGACCAGGTAAATAATAGAGAGGGAACACAGCCATCAACATAAAATTGGATTAAAGATTTACTGAACATGGCCCTGTCAATCAGAACAAGACCCAGTTTCCTCCTCAGTCTCTCCCATCAGGAAGCTTCCATAAGCCTCTTACCCTTCTCCATCAGAGGGCAGACAGACTGAAAACCACAATCACAGGAAACTAACCAATCTGATCACATGGAACACAGACTTGTCTAACTCAATGAAACTATGAGCTATGCCATGTAGGGCCACCCAAGATGGACGGGTCATGGTGGAGAGTTCTGACAAAACGTGGTCCACTGGAGAAAGGAATGGTAAATCACTTCAGTATTCTTGCTTTGAGAACCCCATGAACAGTATGAAAAGTCAAAAAGATAGGCCACTGAAAGATGAAATCTCTAGGTCAGTAGGTGCCTAATATGCTACTGGAGATCAGTAGAGAAATAACTCCAGAAAGAATGAAGATACAGAGCCAAAGTAAAAACAGCACCAAGCTGTGGATGTGACTGGTAATGGAAGTAAAGTCTGATGCTGTAAAGAGCAATATTGCATAGAACCCGAAATGTTAAGTCCATGAATCAAGGCAAATTGGAAGTGGTCAAACAGGAGATGGGAAGAGTGAACATTGACATTTTAGGAATCAGAGAACTAACATGGACTGGAATGGGTGAATTTAACTCTGATGACCGTTATATCTGCTACTGTGGGCAAAAATTCCTTAGAAGAAATGGAGTAGCCAACATAGTCAACAAAAGAGTCTGAAATGCAGTAGTTGGATGCAATCTCAAAAATGACAGAATAAACCCTGTTCATTTCCAAGGCAAACCATTCAATATCACAGTAATCCAAGTCCATGCCCCAACTGGCAATATTGAAGAAGCAGAAGCTGAACAGTTCTATGAAGACATACAAGACCTTCTAGAACTAACACCAAAAAAAGATGTCCTTTTCATTATAGGGGACTGGAATGTAAAAGTAGGGAGTCAAGAAATACCTAGAGTAACAGGTAAATTTGGCCTTGGAGTACAGAATGAAGCAGGGCAAAGGCTAATAGAATTTTGCCAAGAGAATGCACTGGTCATAGCAAAAGCCCTCTTCCAACAACACAAGAGAAGACTCTCCACATGAACATCACCAAATGGTCAATACTGAAATCAAATTGATTATATTAGTTTCAGCCAAAGATGGAGAAGTTCTATACAGTCAGCCAAAACAAGACTGGAAGCTGACTGTAGCAAAGACCATGAACACCTTATTGCCAAATTCAGACTTAAATTGAAGAAAGTAGGGAAAACCACTAGACCATTCAGGTATGACCTAAATCAAATCCCTTCTGATTATACAGCAGAAGTGCCAAATAGATTCAAGGCATTAGATCTGACAGACAGACTGCCTGAAGAATTATGGATGGAGGTTTGTGACATTGTACAAGAAGCAGGGATCAAGACCATCTCTGAGGAGAAAAAATGCAAAAAGGCAAAATGGTTGTCTGAGGAGGCCTTACAAATATTTGACAATAGAAGAGAAGTGAAAGGCAAAGGAGAAAAGGAAAGATATACCCATTTGAATGCAGAGTTCCAAAGAATACCAAGGAGAGACAAGAAAGCCTTCCTAAGCAATCAATGCACAGAAATAGAGGAAAACAATAGAATGGGAAAGACTAGAGATCTCTTTAAAAAAATTAGGGATACTAAGGGAATGTTTCATGCAAAGGTGGGCTCATAAAGGAACAGAAATGGTATGGACCTAACAGAAGCAGAAGATATTAAGAAGAGGTGGCAAGAATACACAGAAGAACTATACAAAAAAGATCTTTACCACCTAGATAATCACAATGATGTGATCACTCATCTTGAGTCAGACATCCTGGAATGTTAAGTCAAGTGGGTCTTAGGAAGCATCACTACGAACAAAGCTACTGGAAGTGTTGGAATTCCAGTTGAGCTATTTCAAATCCTAGATGATAATGCTGTGAAAGTGCTGCACTCAATATGCCAGCAAATTTGGAAACCTCAGAAGTGACCACAGGACTGGAAAAGGAGAGCTTTCATTCTAATCCCAAAGAAAGGCTATTCTGAAGAATGCTCAAACTACCGGACAATTGCACTCATCTCACATGCTAGTAAAGTAATTCTCAAAATTCTTCAAGCCAGGCTTCAACAATAGGTGAACAGTCAACTTCCAGATGTCCAAGCTGGAATTATAAAAGGTAGAGGGAACCAGAGATTTGCCAACATCCGTTAGATCATAGAAAAAGCAAAAGAGTTCCAGATAAATATCTACTTCTGCTTTATTGACTGTGTCAAAACATTTGACTGTGTGGACCACAACAAACTCTGGAAAATTCTTAAAGACATGGGAATACCAGATCACCTGACCTGCCTCTTGAGAAATCTGTATGCAGCTCAGGAAGCAACAGTTAAAACTGGGCATGGAATAACAGACTGGTTGCAAATTGGGAAAGGAGTACGTCAAGGCTGTACATTGTCACCCTGCTTATTTAACTTGTATGCAGAGTACATCATGAGAAATGCTGGGCTTAATGAAGCACAAGCTGGAATAAAGATTACTGGGAGAAATATCAATAACCTCAGATATGCAGATGACACCACCCTTATGGCAGAAAGTGAAGAAGAACTTAAGAGCCTCTTGATGAAAGTGAAAGAGGAGAGTGAAAAAGTTCGTTTAAAGCTAAACATTCAGAAAACTAAGATCATGGCATCTGGTTCCATCACTTCAAGGCAAATAGATGGGGAAATAGTGGAAAGTGTGGCAGATTTTATTTCTATGGGCTCCAGAATCACTGCAGATGGTGACTGCAGCCATGAAATTAAAAGGCACTTGCTCCTTGGAAGAAAAGCTATGACCAACCTAGACAGCATATTAAAAAGCAGAGACATTACTTTGCCAACAAGCATACATCTAGTCAAGGCTATGGTTTTTCCAGTAGTCATGAATGGATGTGAGAGTTGGACTATAAAGAAAGCTGAGTGCCAAAGAATTGATGCTTTTGAACAGTGATGTTGGGGAAGACTCTTGAGAGACCCTCAGACAACAAAAATATCCAACCAGTCCTTCCTAAAGGAAATCAGTCCTGAATATTCATTGGAAGGTCTGATGCTGAAGCTGAAACTTCAATACTTTGTCCACTGGATGCGAAGAACTGATTCGTTAGAAAAGACCTTGATGTGTACAAGACAGCAAAAGAGACACTGATGTATAGAACAGTCTTATGGACTCTGTGGGAGAGGGAGAGGGTGGGAAGATTTGGGAGAATGGCATTGAAACATGTAAGATATCATGTATGAAACGAGTTGCCAGTCCAGGTTCGATGCACGATACTGGATGCTTGGGGCTGGTGCACTGGGACGACCCAGAGGGATGGAATGGGGAGGGAGGGACGAGGGTTCAGGATGGGGAACACATGTATACCTGTGGCGGATTCATTTTGATATTTGGCAAAACTAATACAATTATGTAAAGTTTAAAAATAAAATAAAATTAAAAAAAAGAAAGAAAGAATATGGAGACAAATCTTAAAAAAAAAAAAAAAGAAAAGACCCTGATGCTGGGAAAGATTGAAGGCAGTAGGAGAAGGGGACGACAGAGGATGAAATGGCTGAATGGCATCACCGACTCAATGGACATGAGTTTGGGTAAACTCGGGGAGTTGGTGATTGACAGGTATGCCTGGTGTGCTGCAGTCCATGGAGTTGCAAAGATTCAGACATGATTGAGTGACTTAACTGAACTGAACTGATAACAGGAGCTAGGCTGGAAAGGTGGGCATGTTTCCCAGGAAAGTAGAATGACACAATACAGTTTTCTCCAGGTTTCAAATAACTAGAGGGGCAAAGAACCCTGAGTTGCCCTCCCACCATAAATGAAGGGCTCTGCATCATTCAGTTGCAATCCCCTGTGCCTTGATTGGCTTATTCATTCTGGCATTAGAAAGAAGCAGTCCTGCTTCTGGCCACCTGACTAATCCCAGGGATTAGCTAGGAAAGGTTTGCACTGGAAAGGGCCAAGAGGCAGAGCAAAGAATATCCAGTGGCACTGTTTAGTCGAAGGAAGCCCCTGTTCTCAGTACAAAGTGTTCCTATCACTGCTCTGGCTCTGTTCTAGGCAGGAACAGAGAATGTGGCATATGCCTGTCCTTGGGATGTTATTTTTCCCAGGCTTGAAGGTAAAAGAGCAGCATCAAAAGCATACTGCCCATACTGCATTCTAATTTTGAACTCATTAAATATGTCATCCTATTTTAATGAGCTTTAAGAGTAAAATAAGCATGAGAATATAACCCAAAGGCATTTAAAGTTGCATGAATTCAGGAACACATTTACTTAATTTCATCTTTGTATTTAGAGATAGATTTTTAGAGCTATAAATAAAAGTGGAGGGTGCTATGGTCTGAAAGTCTTCATTCTCGCAAAATTTGTATGTTGAAATCCTAGTGTCCAATATGAGGATATAAGAGGCAGGGCCTTTGAGAAATAATTAGATCATAAGAATGTAGCCCTTATGAGTGAGATTAGTGTCTTCAGAGAAGCAGCATCAGAGAGATGCCTTTCCCTTCCACCATGTGAGGACACTGGCAAGAATGCCCTATCTATGAACTAGAAATAGAGCTCTGTTGACTGAAAAAAAAAAACAAAACAGAAAAGAAACACAATGTGAGAGTTTCAAGATTAAGTTGTATTTTGGGACATACTAAAGACTGTAACCTGGACACTGTTGATTTAGTGTCCAATCAGTTGGCTCCTCTAGGTCTGACGTAGAGTTAGATCACCATGAGCTTTGTCCCAGAGCCCCTGGACAGCCAGGAGAAGTTCTGGGAGTTCACTTCCCAGTTGTCCTCAGAAACGTCCAGTATCAGCTTGGCCTCCAGCAGCACATCCTTCTTCTAAGCCTCCACGATGCCCATGGCCATCACAAGCAACCACAAGTGCTCTGTGTCAAGGGTCTACAGCTACGGCTCCTCTCTGCCCCTCTACAACCAGCACGTCGGTGACCCCTGCATCATCCAGGTTAGCCTGGAGATGGACAGTGGCAATATGTACAAAAGCATCCAGGTGACCAGCCAAGACAAACTGCAAAGCAATGGACAAATACAATCTGGATTAGGATGAGCCAGGAGACTAGGAGCAGGTGCGGGTTATTTAGGATGATCGAAAGCTGAAGCTCCCTGACAATGCCAATGTGTTCTAAGACATGAACTCTACTCATAACCATGACTTTGTCTTAAAGAAATGAAACTTCACCAAGGGTGCAAAGGTCAGGCATGGAGCCAGGCTTCCCCTCCCCTGCATGAAGCAGAAGAGAGTCAAGATTGCAAAGGGCATCTTCTGATTTATCATTAGCTGGCCAGCCACAGAGCAGTCCTTTCCAGGGTCTGTCTGGTGGGGCAACTAAGCACTTACAGACTAGTGGCCCAGGCCAGGCAAGCACCTCTGCTCAACCTGCCAGCCCAGGCCATCTGCCAACTCTAGTTTCATTCTGAACCTCTCCTGCTGCTGGAGTTGATGCCTGCCTGTCAATGGGCTACCTGGTCTCCCATGGACCTCTCACTGCCTTAGGTGCCTTCTGCTCTCTGGAACCAGAGGGCTAGCTGACTTTTTCCAAGGAGTGCTGCCAGTGGATATGGAGCCCTGCATGCCACTGGCCGCTGTCCTCTGTACACTTCCCTCACGCCTTTCCAGGTGTGGGTCACTGCCACTTGTGCCTGTAGACACCTCAGGGCACCCACTCATCCACTGAGTCTGACCACGCAGTTCTCTCCCCTGACCACTCTGGCCTTTCTCAGGTTGCACCAAAGATTCCTTTATCAAGGCCAACAGAAAGTGAGGGAGTCTTGTCCACTGCCCACTCCAGTCCTCCCCCAATAGAGGAGAGAAAGAGACTCCCTTCACAGTCCACACTCTTAACTGGTGAGTGAAGACAGTCTCAACCAAGTCCCACTGATGTCAGATCTCATGACACTTCAAGTGGCATTTACAACTGCATCCTGGGCTTGACAAGACTACAATGGGAGTTAGTAGGAAAGGAGAGTTTGGGGGGAGGCTAAGGGGTTGACTATTTGTACAAAGGGAAAGAAAAAAAGAAAGGGAAGTTGCTTAGTCATGTCTGACTCTTTGAGACCCCACGGACTGTAGCCCACCAGACTCCTTCATCCATGGGATTTTCCATGCGAGAGTACTGGAGTGGGTTGCCATTTCCTTCTCCAGGGGATCTTCCCCACCCAGGAATCGAACCCGGGTCTTCTGCATTGTAGGCAGATGCTTTATCGTCTGAGCCACCAGGGAAGTCATTTGTATAAAAGGTGAAAAAAAAAAAAGTTTACCAGTTGGGGAGGGGAAATATTTATTTCTTAAAAATAGGAAATGCTAGACTTGAACATTATATTAAAATCCTATTTCTACTATTTAAAAAAGACTATAGCTTGGAACTGAACTGATAGCCTGGAAGAAAACCTCTCAAACAGTTCTGAGGAACTGCTTCAAATCAAGGAGATAAGAGAGGAGTCAGTAAACACACAAAGTCTTTTGGCTGGGAAATACCTGTAGCCAAGAAGCATATATCTTGATAAAATGCAATGACTATCAGATATCTCAGTTAATGATTTTACTGCTTTTCCATGTATGGGAAGGTGCAAGAATCTGAAGGCATTGAAATGCCTCCCCAGATATGCATCTTAGCTATTTAGAGGCCTATATATCCCAAAGCACAGAATGCTTCATCCTATTTTTTTCCATCCTGAATTCCTTTCAGGGTTCACTATTGGTCGGTGACTGTGGTGTCTAATGACACTATCCTTATAGAACTAAAATGGCAGGTAAAACTGTTTGGTTTACAGTGCCCCCTGTTTATCATAAATTCAACCAAATTTGGGAGGCATTTCATGACCAATTTGTCCCATGGAACTCAGAAAGCTCATTCCTAGGTCAGACAAGAAATCATTTGATAGGCCACTCAATGGGGTATTTCTGGAATAAGCCATGTTAATAACTTTTAAAATATCTAGATCATCTCTCTTATTAGTCTATTGTTATCCAGAAATGGTTTCCCCTTGTTGATTCTTCCATATCTAGAATTGTACTATTACAATTAATTATATATAAAGCTATATATATGATCAATTACCTCAACACCTTTAGCCATTATTACCTTTGCCAGAGGCTCATATGCACATCAGGTAATATAAGGAACAATAATATTATAAAATAAGCAATATATAAGTAATATAGTTAGTAGCACTCATAAAGTCATAAGTATTGAAGCAAAAAACATCCATCAAGTGTGCCCAATATATCCCCAATCATCTGATGCAGTCTGTTTCATACCAACCCTTATATTTAAAGGTAATGCTATTCAAGGGAGAAAAGACAATCTCTTCAACAAGTGGTGTAGGGAAAGCTGAACAACTACATGTAAATCAATGAAATTAGGACACTGTCACACCATATTCAAAAAGAAACTCAAAACTGTTTAAAGAAACAAATATAAGACATGACACATAAAGCTCCTGGAAGAGAAATAGGCAAAACATTCTCAGACATAAATCCTATCAATATTTTTTTTAGATAAGTCCCCCAAGGCAAGATTGAAAAGTTTTAAAAGTAATTAGCCTCCAATTATATAAACAAATTAATTATTTTTTTTGCAATTGTGTCCTAATGAAAATTTAAAAGGTTCACTTTTTTAAATTATTTTATTTTATTTTTTAACTTTACAATATTGTATTGGTTTTGCCAAATAAAATGAGACTCAAACTTAAAAGTTTTTGCACATCAAAGGAAACGATGAACAAAACAAAAAGACAATGTACAGAAATGAAGAAAATATTTGCAAACAACGAAACCAACAATGGGTTAATATCCCAAATAAACTAACAGTTCACACAACTCAATATTAAAAAAACAAAAAACCCAATTAAAAAAATAAACATAAGACTTAAATAGACATTTCTCCAACTATTACAACAAGATGACACAGTAGAAGGATGTGTGCTCATATTCTCCTGTGAGAATTCCAAAGTTGTAAGTAACTGCTGAACAACCACTGACAGGAGAATGTTGAATACCACCAAAAAAAGATACCCCATGTCCAAGGGCAAAGGAGAAGCCCCAGCAAGATGGTTGCTTATTCTGCTGCTGCTGCTAAGTCGCTTCAGTCGTGTCCAACTCTGCAACCCCATAGTTGGCTAAATCATGTTTAGAATCAAACCCTATACTTGCCAAAGACACTTGGAAGGCTCAAACAAAACCTGGGGCACATCAGAATCCAGGGACTTCACAAGAGACTGAGGGAGACCTGCCTTTGAGTGTTTGAGTGTATTCTGTGGAGGGCATGGATCAGCAGTGACCTGCCGTGGGAACAGGGGCTCTGGCTTCAGCATAACTGGGAGGTTCAGCATGTGAGCTCCACCATAGAGCCACCAAGCAGGCAACCCACAAACTGCAAAACAATCATACCAAAGAAGTTCTTGCACTTTTGTGAAAGTTCTAGGGTCCACAGCAGGTTCCCTAACCTGGGGATATGGCAAAAGAACTGAGAACTCCTAGGAAATTTTACATTGAAGGCCAGTTTGGATTTATATACAGAATTTACACGGGACTTCCCTTGTGGCACAGCTGGTAAAGAATCTGCCTGCAATGTGGGAGACCTGGGTTCTATCCCTGGGTTGGGAAGATCCCCTGGAGAAGTGAAAAGCTCCCCACTCCAGTAGTCTGGCTTGGAGAATTCCATGAACTGTATAGTCCATGGGGTTGCAAATAGTTGGACATGACTGAGCTACTTTCGCTTTCACTTTCACTTTCCACAGGACTGGGGAAACAGACTCTTGGATGGAGCAAACAAAACCTTGTGTGCACCAGGACCCAGGAGAAAGGAGCGGTGACCCCACAAGAGACTGAGCCAGACTCCCCAGTGAGTGTACAGGAGTCTCCAGTGGAGACCTGTCATAAGTCCTTCTGAAGGAGGTCACCACTACCATCATTAACCCTACCATAGTTTTACCCCAGGCCAAACTACAGGGAGTGAACTCAGCCCCATTCATCAACAGAAAATTAGATTAAAGATTTACTTAGCATGGCACTGCTCATCAGAACAACATCCAGATTCCCCTACAGCCATTCCCTCCCATCAGCTTCCATAAGCCTCTTAAGCTTATCCATCAGAGGGCAGAAAGAATGGAAACCACAGTTACAGAATGATCTTTGTTTGTTTCCAAGGCAAACATCCAATATCACAGTAATCCAAGTCTTTGTCTCATCCACAAATGGGAAAGAAGCGAAGTTTTAATGGTTCTATGAAGGCCTAGCAGATCTTCTAGAACTAACACTAAAAAATATATCCTTTGATTCACCAAAGGGGACTGAAATGCAAAAGTAGGAAGTCAAGACATACATGGAATAACAGGAAAGTTTGGCCTTTGAGTACAAAATGAAGCAAGGCAAAGGCTAACAGAGTTTTGCAAAGAGAATGCACTGGTCAAAGGAAACACCCTCTTCCAACAACACAAGAGATGAATCTACACATGGATATCAACAGATGGTCAATACCGAAATCAGATTGATTATATTCTTTGCAGCTGAAGATGGAGAAGCTCTATACAGTCAGCAAAAACAAGACCAGGAGCTGACTGTGGCTCAGATCGTGAACTCCTTATTGCAAAATTCAGACTTAAATTGAAGAAAGTAGGGAAAACCACTAGACCATTCAGGTATGACCTAAATCAAATCCCTTGCAGATTATACAGTGAAAGTGACAAATAGATTCAAGGAATTAGATCTGATAGAGTGCCTGAAGAACTATGGATGGAGGTTTTTAACACTGTACAGGAGGCATGATCAAAATCATCTCCAAGAAGAAGAAATGCAAAGAGGCAAAATGGCTGTCTGAGGAAGCCTTACAAATAGTTGAGAGAAGAGAAGCAAAAATGCAAAGGGGAAAAGGAAAGATATATGAATCTGAATGCAGAGTTCCAAAGAAATAGCAAGGAGAGACAAGAAAGCTTTCCTAAGTGATCAAGGAAAACAAATAGATGGAAAAAAATAGAATGGGAAAGACTAGATATCTCTTCAAGGAAGTTAGAGATACCAAGGGAAAATTTCATTCAAAGATGGGCACAATAAAGGAAAGAAACGGTATGGACCTAACAAAAACAGAAGATGTTAAGAAGAGGTGGCAAGAATACACAGAAGAACTATATTTAAAAGATCTTAATGACCCAGATAACCACAATGGTGTGATCACTCAATGAGAGCCAGATATTCTGGAGTGTGAAGTCAAGTGGGCCTTAGGAAGCATCACTATGAACAAAGCTAGTGGAGGTGATGGAATTCCAGCTGAGCTATTTCAAATCCTGAGATGATGCTGTGAAAGTGCTGCACTCAATATGCCAGCAAATTTGGAAAACCTAGCAGTGGCCACAGGACTGGAAAAGTTTAGTTTTCATTCCAATCGCAAAGAAAGGCAGTGTTAAAGAATTATCAAACTATTGCACAATTTCACTCATCTCACACACTAGCAAAGCAAATGCTCAAAATTCTCCAAGCTAGGCTTCACCAGTACATGAACTGAGAACTTCCAGATGTACAAGCTGGATTTAGAAAAGGCAGAAGAACCAGAGATAAAATTGCCAACATCCATTGAATCATAGAAAAAGCAAGAGAAATCCAGAAGAACACCTACTTCTGATTCATTGACTATGCTAAAGCCTTTGATTGTGTGGATTACAGCAAGCTGTGGAAAATTCCTCAAGAGATGAAAATACCAGACCACCATACCTGCCTCTTGAGAAACCTGGATGCAGGTCATGAAACAATAGTTAGAAGCAGACATGGAGCAATGGGCTGGTTCCAAACTGGGAAAGGAGTACGTCAAGGCTGTATATTGTCACCTTGCTTATTTAACTTATATGCAGAGTACATCATGTGAAATGCCAGGCTGGATGAAGCACAAGTTGGAATCAAGATTGCAGGGAGAAATACCAATAACATCAGATATGCAGATGACCCAACCCTTATGGCAAAATGTGAAGGGTAACTAAAGAGCCGCTTTAAAGAGTGAAAGTGGAGAGTGAAAAAGCTGGCTTAAAATTCTACATTCAAAAAACTGAGATCATGGCATCTGGCTCCATCACTTCATGGCAGACAAATGGAGAAAGAATGGAAACAGTGACAGATTTTATTTTCTTGGGCTCCAAAATCACTGCAATGGTGACTGAAGTCATGAAATTAAAAGATATCTGCTCTTGGAAGAAAAGTTTTTACAAACCTAGACAACATATTGAAAAGCAGAGACATTATTTTGCTGACAAATATCCTTCTAGTCAAACTATGGTTTTTCCAGTAGTCATGTATGGATGTGAGAGTTGGACCATAAAGACTGAGGGCTGAAGAATTGATGTTTTTGAGCTGTGGTGTTGGAGAAGGCTCTTGAGAGTCCCTTGGACAGCAAGGAGATCAAACCAGTCCACCCTAAATGAAATCAGTCCTGAATATTAATTGGAGGGACTGATTTTGAAGCTGAAGCTCTAGTACTTTGGCCACCTGATGCGAAGTGCCAGCTCACTGGAAAAGACCCTGATGCTGAGAGAGATTGAAGGCAAGAGGAGAAGGGGATTACAGAGGATGAGATGGTTGGATGGCATCATGGACTCAATAGAAATGAGTTTGAGCAAGTTCCAAGAGCTGGTGATGGACAGAGAAGCCTGGCATGCTGCAGTCCATGGGGTCACAAAGAGTTGGACACAACTGAGTGACTGAGTTGAAATTAGACCTTTCTCCAAAGAAGACATAGATATTATTAACAGGCAGATAAAGAAATACTGAGCATCACTAATTATTAGAGAAACACAAATCTAAACCACAATGAGGTATTGCCAAACACTCATAATCATTGCTGTCATCAAAAAGTCTACGAATAGTAAATGTTAGAGTGTAGAGAAAAGGGAACTTTTCCTACACTGTTTACACTGTGGGAGTGTAAACTGATATAACCACAATGGAAAAAAGTATGGAGGTTGCTTCCAAAACTAAAAATAGAGCTACCATATGATTCAGCTATTCCATGCTTAGGTGTATATCCAGAAAAGAGAAAACTCTAATTTGAAAAGATACATGCACTCCAGTTTTCATAGCTTCACCATTTACAAGAATCAAGACATGGAAATAACCCAAGTGCCCATCAACAGATAATTGGCTTAAGAAGATCATACATGGTATGTTTTTATGCTATAAAAAACAATGAAATATTGCCATTTGTAGCAACATGGACGGACCCAAAGTATAAAATGTTATATGATATCAGTTGTATGTTGAATTTAAAATATAATGCAAATGACTCTGTATACAAAAGAGAAACAGACTCACAGATATAACAAAGCAAACTTATGGCTATCAAAGTACAAATGAGGTATAAATTAGGAATATGAGTTTGACAGGTACAAAATATTATACATGAAATATATGATCAACAAGGATTTACTCTATAGCACAAGAAACTATATTTAATATCTTGTAATAATATATAATGGAAAATAATCTGAAAATATACATGTTTGTGTGTGTGTGTGTGTTAGTTTCTCAGTTGTGTCTGACTCTGCAATCCCATAGATTGTAGCCCACCAGGCTCCTCTGTCCATGGAATTCTCCTGGCAAGAATACTGGAGTGGGTTGCCATGCCCTCGTCCAGGGATCTTTCCAACTCAGGGATCAAACACAGGTCTCCCTCATTGAAGGTGGATTCTTTACCATCTGAGCCACCAGGGAAGCTCTGAAAATATATACATATATGTTTTTGTCTTTGTCTTTGTGACCCCATGGACAATGTAGTCCACCAGGTTCTTCAGTCCATAGGATTCTCCAAGCCAGAATACTAGAGTGGGTTGCCATGCCCTCTTCCAGTGGATCTTCCCAACCCAAGGATCAAACCCAGGTCTCCCACATTGCAGAGAGATTCTTTACCATCTGAGCCACCAGAGAAGCCAATATATATATATATATATATATATATATATATATATATATGAGTTACTTTGCTGTATACCAGAAACTAACACAATGTTGTAAATCAACTATATTTCAATTTTTAAAACTGGTAACGATATACTGACCTTGTTCATATGGCAGTCAGCCTACTTTTCTAGGTTGTGTTGTTAGGCTGATTATCTTTAATATGATTTAGTTTCTCCCAACATGGCGGGAAAGGATCATAGCATGGTTTTAGACATGTGAATCCATCCCATAACTGAGAGTCCTTTCTAGTAATCAGGAAATTGTATTCTTTGACTTAAACTTATCTCATTGTTTTGATTGTGCTTGAGTAATCTTTAAAGAAAATTCATATATATAGCTATGTCAAAGAAGTATGATTGTTTGGCCAGGTGATGGGGTCCCAAAACAAGCTTCCTAAGTGCCATCCAATTAGAGCCTTTGAAAGTAGAAATCCACTAAGATAACACCAAAGTGTAGGATTTAGGTAATTGACCATAAACCCAACAATTGAATTCACTCTAAAAATTGAATAATATTGTGCCCATGATAGAAAAACATTTGATTCGGGTGCAGAAGCCCAAGAAATAATAATTTAAAAAATACTGTAAATAAGCATATGGGTTAGGGCTGGCATCTTGGGATAGCTGTCTACTTCGGATGTTGTCTTCTTCTCATCCTAGGGTGTGTATAATTTCTCCTCTTTTTGAGCATTGTTATAATGTGATTTTGTGGTCAGCAGTCTTGTCTATAGACCAGTCCAGGTCAGGGCCCCTTTTCAGTGGGAAATATGGATGTAAAAATCAATCCCTTTCATGCTGTTTATGAGCAAGTCAAGAGTACCTGATAAGGACCCTTCCATCTAGGTTGGAGAGAGCCCTTTAAATGATGTCTTTCCCAGGATGTATAATCTCCTGGTTGTAGAGCTTGGAGCACCTGATCTTCATCCAAAATAGATTATTGTGATAAGCTTCAGAAACTTAGAATGTCCTTTTAATAATTCAATTAAATTTTACAATAATGTAACATAGCAACATGGAGCCATCTTGAAGTCTTTGGCAATGAATAAAAAGACAAATAACAAAACCAGAACTCAATATCCACTAAAACATAAGCAGTTTTCTTTCTCTAAAGTTACTCTCATTTCTACCAAATGTAACGAATTTCAGGCTATTTTGTTTTCAAGATAAGCCTAGCTTCAGTAAACTTGGCCTAATAATTTTTGTAAATATAATTGATCATATAGGCTCTTTCAAATTGGCTGTGCTGGAATTTGCCATAAGGAATCTCAGACTGAACTTTTAAAATGCCTCACAAGGCCAGAAGAGCCACACCAAGGACTTGCCATGTGAGCTCTAGAGCACGGGTTCAGTAGTAGTCGTGCACAGGCTTAGTTGCCCCGTGACATGTGGGATCTTCCTGGAGTAAAGATTGAACTGGTGTCCCCTATATTAGCAAGTGGATTCTTTACCACTAGACCACTAGAGAAGCCTTTAACCTTTCTTAAGAACAAAATTATTTTCTTTACCTTTCCCTAATTGTGTTTCCATTCCTTACATCTTTAACCTTACATATAAATATGTTTTCTTGTTAACTTTAATGGTTTTAAGTATGTATTTTAATTATAATTCTCAACTCTTAAAAGCCTTAATTTCTAGCAAAACCTAAGAAGCAAGCAATTACGAACTAACTTTTATATTAGCACTCTGTAGATTGGCAAAATTGCAAACAGTATTTTTAATTTAAAAAATGTGCTTTCTTATAGAAAATGTGTCAGTGTAGTATCAAACATATTTATTAATATATAAGCATATAACTTTAGTTTCTTTGTAAAAGGAAACCTATGCTCAGTAATTAATATTTCAGCATCTTATTATTAGAAAATGATCTAGATATTTAATAAAGTTTCATCATTTAACTTAATTTAGCTAAACACTAAAATTTAAAGCTATCAAAAGATTTGGTGGAACTACTTTTAAGTACAGATACCATAAAACATTATTATTCTTAAGGAATTCACTTAAAATCTCTTAATCCACTTTTAATTTACTTATAACCATTTCATAATATCAAATCAATTTTCTTGCAAAAATATAATAAGACCTTATTTGTCTTAACCTACTTAACCTAGGCACAGTAAGAGTATTAATTCTGATGACTCTGAAGACTTATCTGTATTAATTAAACTAAGAAATTTAAACTAAATTCAATAAAAATATTAACTGGATATTTTTTAAATAATATAAATTTGAAATTCACCTTTGTTTCTTTTATATATCTGAGAATTTATATAAGCACTCAATTTTCTTTTTTATTTTTTTAAATTGAAGTATAATTGCTTTACAATGTTATACTAGTTTCTGCTATACAACAACATAAATTAGCTACATGTATACATATATATCCTCCCTCTTGAGCCTCCCTCCAACCGCCGCCCCCCATCCCATCCCTTTAGCTTATCACAGAGAACAGAGGTAGCTCCTTATGCAGCTTCCCACTAGCTATCTGTTTTACAGAGTGAAGTCAGAAAGAGAAAGACAAATATTGTATATTAACACTCATATATGGAATCTAGAAAAAATGATACTAATGAAGCATTTTGTAGGCCAGGAATAGAAATATGAATGAGGAGAAGGTGGGATGAACTGAGAGAGTAGCATTGGCATGTGTAATACCATGCACACTCAATTTTCTTTAAGCCAACTAAATAAAGCTCTTTTACAAATTAACTTTGGCAATACCACACATCTGCAACACACAAACACATGAGTATAGACATACAAACATACAGACACAGAGATTTCAGAGTTTCCAATCCAAACTTCAGCAATAAGTCAGGTATGATTATACAAAACCCATAGATTACAAAAGAGGTCTAATTCAAATTAGGTTTCTGGTAGATGAAACAAATCACTGTCACAAGATGGCTAAATCATTTTTACAATATTTACAGAGAAGATACATAAGATCTTTATTTGCTCTAACAAGTTAAGTTCCAAATGACCTATCCTCCTTTTGTTTTTTCTTTCAGTAAGAGTCACTTTCCTGAAATGTGCCTTTAAAAGTGTCCAAGGTAAATGGTACTGAAGAAGACCAGGTGGAAAATTTACATCTCCAAGGCACAGGAGGAGAAATGCAAGTTTCTACTAAGAGGGCTTTTCCCCCCTTAAGCCAGAATTTTTAAAAAATATTTTGAAGTCATTTAAGATAAATTGGAGAGTTTTGGGGAGTGGTAAAAAAAGATTGATAGGTTTGAATTGTTTCTTTTTATTTTTAATTAGAATATAATTGCATTACAATATTGTGTTGGCTTCTGCCATACAGCAATGTGAATCAGCCACAAGTACACATATATCCCCTCCCACCTGAACCTCCCCCTCACCCCATCCTATCCCACTAGGTGGTAACAGAGCACCGGGTTTAGCTCCCTGTGCCTATACAGCAGCTTCATACTGGCTATCTATTTTACCCATGGTAGTGTATATACACCCGTGCTACTCTCTCAATTTGTCCAACTCTCTCCTTTCCTTCACCAGGGCTTCCCTGGTAGCTCAGCTGATAAAGAATCTGCCTACAATGCAGGAGATCTAGGTTCAATCCCTGGGTCAGGAAGAACCCCTGGAGAAGGGAATGGTAACCCACTCCAGTATTCTTTCCTAGAGAATTCCATGGACAGAGAGGCCTGATGGGCTACAGTCCATGGGGTTGCAAAGAGTTGGACATGACTGAAGGACTAATGCTTGATTTCTTTCTCATTTACCTGTTGTATCCAATTTCTGTATTCTATGTCTGTGTTTCTATGCCTACTCTGCAAATCGGTTCATCAGTACCATTTTTATAGATTCCATGTATATGCATTAATACCCAAAATTTGTTTTTTTATTTCTGATTTACTTCATTTTGTATAACAGGCTCTAGGTTTATCCACCTCACTAGAATTGACTGAAATGCATTCCTTTTTTATGGCTGAGTAATTTTCCATTGTGTATATGTACCACATTATCTTTATTATCTTTATCCATTCATCTGTCAATGGACACCTAGGTTGCTTCCATGTCCTAGTTATTGTAAATAGTGCTGCAATGAATTTTGGGAATGCGTCTTTCTCAAATATGGTTTTCTCAGGGTATCCTAGGAATAGGATTGTTGAGTCATGGGGTAATATTATCCCTAGTTTTTTAAGGACTCTCCATACTGTTCTCCATAATGGCTGTATCAATTTACATTCCCACCTATAGCATAAGAGAGCTCCCTCTTCTCGACACCCTCTCCAGCACTTATTGTGTAGATTTCTGATGATGACCATTCTGACCGGTGTGAGGTGATTTCTCAGTGTAGTTTTGATTTGCATTTCTCTAATAATAAGCAATGTTGAGCATCCTTTCATGTGCTTGTTCGTCATCTATATGTCTCCTATGGAGAACTGTCTGTTTAGGCCTTCCTCCCAGTTTTGATAGGGTTGTTTGTTTTTCTGGTATTGAGCTGCATAAACTGCTTGCATATTTTGCAGATTAAACCTTTGTTCATTTGCTGTTATTTTCTCCCATTCTGAACTGACAGAATGTGGTCCACTAGAGAAGGGAATGGCAAACCACTTCAGTATTCTTGCCTTGAGAACCCCATGAACAGTATGAAAAGGCAAAATGATAGGATACTGAAAGAGGAACTCCCCAGGTCAGTAGGTGCCCAGTATGCTACTGGAGATCAGTGGAGAAATAACTCCAAAAAGAAGGAAGGGATGGAGCCAAAGCAAAAACAATACCCAGCTGTGGATGTGACTGGTGATAGAAGCAAGGTCTGATGCTGTAAAGAGCAATATTGCATAGGAACCTGGAATGTCAGGTCCATCAATCAAGGCATATTGGAAGTGGTCAAGCAAGAGATAGCAAGAGTGAATGCCAACATTCTAGGAATCAGCGAACTAAAATGGACTGGAATGGGTGAATTTAATTCAGATGACCATTATATCTACTACTGCAAGCAGGAATCTCTCAGAAGAAATGGAGTAGCCATCATGGTCAACAAAAGAGTCTGAAATGCAGTACTTGGATGCAATCTCAAAAACGACAGAATGATCTCTGTTCGTTTCCAAGGCAAACCATTCAATATCACAGTAATCCAAGTCTATGCCCCAACCAGTAATGCTGAAGAAGCTGAAGTTGAATGGTTCTATGAAGACCTACAAGAACTTTTAGAACTAACACGCAAAAAAGATGTTCCTTTTCATTATAGGGGACAGGAATGCAAAAGTAGGAAGTCAAGAAACACCTGGAGTAACAGGCAAATTTGGCCTTGGAATACAGAATGAAGCACGGAAAGACTAATAGAGTTTTGCCAAGAAAATGCACTGGTCATAGCAAGCACCCTCTTCCAACAACACAAGAGAAGACTCTATACATGGAAATCACCAGATGGTCAACTGAAATCAGATTGATTATATTCTTTGCAGCCAAAGATGGAGAAGCTCTATACAGTCAGCAAAAATAAGACCAGGAGCTGACTGTGGCTCAGACCATGAACTGCTTATTGCCAAATTCAGACTTAAATTGAAGAAAGTAGGGAAAACCACTAGACCATTCAGGTATGACCTAAATCAAAGCCCTTATGATTATACAGTGGAAGTGAGAAATAGATTTAAGGGCCTAGATTTGATAGATAGAGTGCCTGATGAACTATAGATGGAGGTTCGTGACATTGAACAGGAGACAGGGATCAAGACCATCCACATGGAAAAGAAATGCAAAAAAGCAAAATGGATATCTGGGGAGGCCTTACAAATAGCTGTGAAAAGAAGAGAAGTGAAAAGCAAAGGAGAAAAGGAAAGATATAAGCATGTGAATGCAGAGTTTCAAAGAATAGCAAGAAGAGATAAGAAAGTCTTCCTCAGCGATCAATGCAAAGAAATAGAGGAAAACAACAGAATGGGAAAGACTAGAGATCTCTTCAAGAAAATTAGAGATACCAAGGGAACATTTCATGCAAAGATGGGGTCCATAAAGGACAGAAATGCTATGGACCTAACAGAAGCAGAAGATATTAAGAAGAGATGGCAAGATTACACAGAAGAACTATACAAAAAAGATCTTCATGAACCAGATAATCATGATGGTGTGATCACTCACCTAGAGCCAGACATCCTGGAATGTGAAGTCAAGTGGGCCTTAGAAAGCATCACTACGAACAAAGCTAGTGGAGGTGATGGAATTCCAGTTGAGCTATTTCAAATCCTGAAAGACAATGCTGTGAAAGTGCTGCACTCAATATGCCAGCAAATTTGGAAAACTCAGCAGTGGCCACAGGACTGGAAAAGGTCAGTTTTCATTCCAATCCCAAAGAAAGGCAATGCCAAAGAATGATCAAACTACTGCACAATTGCACCCATCTCACACGCTAGTAACGTAATGCTCAAAATTCTCCAAGCCAGGCTTCAGCAATATGTGAACCGTGAACTTCCTGATGTTCACGCTGGTTTTAGAAAAGGCAGAGGAACCAGAGATCAAACAGCCAACATCCGCTAGATCATGGAAAAAGCAAGAGAATTCCAGAAAAATATCTATTTCTGCTTTATTGACTATGCCAAAGCCTTTGACTGTGTGGATCACAATAAACTGTGGAAAATTCTGAAAGAGATGGGAATACCAGACCACCTGATCTGCCTCTTGAGAAATCTGTATGCAGGTCAAGAAGCAAGAGTTAGAAATGGACATGGAACAACAGACTGATTCCAAATAGGAAAAGGGGTACGTCAATGCCGTATATTGTCACCCTGCTTATTTAACTTATATGCAAAGTACATCATGAGAAACTCTGGACTTGAAGAAACACAAGCTGGAATCAAGATTGCCGGGAGAAATATCAATAGCCTCAGATATGCAGATGACACCACCCTTATGGCAGAAAGTGAAGAGGAACTAAAAAGCTTCTTGATGAAAGTGAAATTGGAGAGTGAAAAAGTTGGCTTAAAGTTCAACATTTAGAAAACAAAGATCATGGCATCCAGTCCCATCACTTCATGGGAAATAGATGGGGAAACAGTGGAAACAGTGTCAGACTTTATTTTTCTGGGCTCCAAAATCACTGCAGATGGTGACTGCAGCCATGATATTAAAAGACGCTTACTCCTTGGAAGGAAAGTTATGACCAACCTAGATAGCATATTCAAAAGCAGAGACATTACTTTTCCAACAATGGTCTGTCTAGTCAAGGCTCTGGTTTTTCCTGTGGTCATATATGGATGTGAGAGTTGGACTGTGAAGAAGGCTGAGCACCAAAGAATTGATGCCTTTGAACTGTGATGTTGGAGAAGACTCTTGAGAATCCCTTGGACTGCAAGACGATCCAACCAGTCCATTCTGAAGGAGATCAGCCCTGGGATTTCTTGGAAGGAATGATGCTAAAGCTGAAACTCCAGTACTTTGGCCACCTCATGCGAAGAGTTGACTCTTTGGAAAAGACTCTGAAGCTGGGGGGGATTGGGGGCTGAAGGAGAAGGGGACGACAGAGGGTGAGATGGCTGGATGGCATCACTGACTCGATGGACGTGAGTCTGAGTGAACTCCAGGAGTTGGTGATGGACAGGGAGGCCTGGTGTGCTGCAATTCATGGGTTCGCAAAGGGTTGGACATGACTGAGCAACTGAACTGAAGTGAGTTTCCTCTTGTTTATAACTTCCTTTGCTGTGCAAAAGCTTTTAAGCTTAATTAGGTCCCACTTGTTCATTTTTGTTTTTATTTCCACTACCCTATGAGCTGGGTCAAAGAGTATCTTTCTGTGATGTATGTCAAAGAATATACTGTCTGTAGTTTCAGACAGCAGTTTTTAATTCTCCAAAGGGTTGGGTGACCACCCAAATAACATACCCATCCACCTATGCTGGGATATTTTTCTCTCCCTCTGGTTACAGTTATTTTAAGGGAGAAGACAAAAAAAATTCCTATGTAATGCTGAAGATTAGCTTTGGTCACAAGTTTACTCAGATTAGTGGCCTCTTATATTGTAAATCCACTGTTGAAAACTTAAGAAAATTTATGTTTTTATTTAATTATGGCCCTCAGCTTGGCTTTTGACTTGAAGAAGACCCATCTCAGGTGGTCCTGTTTCTAAAGGCAACAGTTTAAGAGTCTCTTCAGAGTTGAAAGGCAATCCAGACAGAGGATAACTAGAATAATCACTCAGATAAAAGGAAGATAGAGTGGATCTATTGTTTTTTGTTTGAGGTACATTTTGTATCTTTAATCTTCCATTAGCTTTCCACAATAAAGTGAAGTTTAGTGAGGTTATTTTGAAATTTTGAAGACTTTGAGGTTTTGCATGCAAATTAAAATAGGTACAATTGTTTAAGATGAGTGCTGTCTAAAATTTTAATAACTTAAAAGTCATTCCAATTCAAAGGATAGCGATTGACAAGTAGGATCTTAATAGTAGCTCAAACCAATTAGCCCTTTCACAGCTTAACTAAGGCCACAAGTGGTGTCCCACAAGAGAGTGAAAAGGATGCAGCTCTCAAAAGATGCAGAAAATTCACTCCCAAAGTTAGTCTAAGAAAGTAGAGATCTTTATTGTACAAGCAGAAACAACAAAAGTTGAGATGATAAAGGCCTCATGCAGACTGAGTCAAGTCATGTTCTCTGGACATATGACAAGACAGAAGGAAAATGGTTTTCTTCGTCATGACAAAGAACACAAAATATAGATACAAAGAAAAACAGTGATGAATTTTGTGAGTAAAAGGACCAACAAACCTAGTGTACCCTACAAAATTTCAAACCAAGAATATCTGAGTCCAAGGAGTTGGTCCTACAGATATTTTCTCCCACTAATCTAATTTTAGAAAAGATGAAAAACTTAACACTGTTCCCAACAGATCCTGCAGACTGATTTCCAGGAGACTGACTGACATGGTAAGAATGCATACCTTCTGCTGGCTTTCTCTAACTGTGTACACAAAAGACAGTTTTGGACTGTCAAAAGAGCCCCATATTGGCCACTTCAGGACAGGACTTCCTTTACTTCTCAAGGAAGTTGGTGTCATTCTCTCACCAAGTCATGTCCAACTCTTTGAAATCCCATGGACTGCAGCATGCCACACTCCTCTGTCCTCCACTATTTCCTGGAGTTTGCTCAAATTCATGTCCATTGAGTCAGTGATGCTATCTAACCATCTCATCCTCTGCCAACCCTTTCTTCCTTTCTTTTGCGTTCTATGTTTCCCAGCATCAGGTCTTTTCCAATGAGTCAGCTCTTCACATTAGATGGCCAAAGTATTGGAGCTTCAGCTTCAGCATCAGTCCTTCCAATGAATATTCAGGGTTGATTTCCTTTAGGATTAACTGGTTTGTTCTCCTTGCAGTTCAAGGGACTCTCAAGAGTCTTTCCCAGCACCACAAATGCAAATCATCAATTCTTTGGTGCTCATCTTTCTTTATGGTCCAACTCTCACATCCATACATGACTATTGGAAAAACCATAGCTTTGAATATATGGACCTTTGCCAGCAAAGTGGTCTCTGCTCTTTAATACACTGTCTATGTTTATCATAGCTTTCCTTCCAAGGAACAAGAGTCTTTTAATTTCAAGGCTACAGTCACAATCTGGAGTGATTTTGGAGACCAAGAAAATAAAATCTGTCTCAATTAAGTAAGTACTTGCGAGTATAACTTCTGTTCATATATAAACCCAGATGGGGCATTAGTCAGAGGTTATCTGCTGCTGCTGCTGCTAAGTCACTTCACTCATGTCCGACTCTGTACGACCCCATAGACGGCAGCCCACCAGGCTCCCCCATCCCTGGGATTCTCCAGGCAAGAGTACTGGAGTGGGTTGCCATTGCCTTCTCCGGTCAGAGGTTATCTAGTATCCTTCATTTCTCTATTTGAGAAACTCTATTTCCCATATTAATGTTTGTTGAAATAAAATTACTAATAATATTGTGTGGGGACCTGTTGTGCTGTTTGTGAACTTAACTACTCTAGGTCTCACTCTAGAGTCATTTCAGCTTTTTTGTATGTCTTGGCTTCCCTCTCCAGCAGTCTAAAATCACCATGGGTGCTCGAAGCACTGAGTAGCCAGCTTTTGTATTGTACATCCCTGGATGGATACATTTTAAGTTAATGAATATGTTTCCCTATAGGACTGTTGGACAGTATGAGTACACTTCTGCCACTCCCACAAATTTCTCAGTTGCCTGAAAAATCTGTAACTGGCCAGGCGGAGCTGAGTCCCTTTTCTTTGGAGCAGTGAGCTCTCATGTGTTATCTTCACTTCTATTTTAACAAGTTCTATTAAGGTAGTCAAATTGAGGAAAGGTACTAAGCCAGTCTCCTATCTAATCACCTAGTCCAAACCATTCAATGTATTTTATCTGAACAAGTCTTTTCAATGTCTCTCAACTGAAGAGTAAGTTATCTTTTATTTATCACCAAATAAAGCTTAGAATCTTTAACCAATAATTGGGAGACCCAAGACCATGATAGACTTACCCAAATTTTTCCAGACTCAGTGAGGAGGTGGGCAGGTACAAAGAATGCATACTGATATGTGAGTCCTTGTAGAGTTCAGATAGAGGTCAAAAGCCTGTTCTGGGTCCCTTCATGGTCTCCAAAATTGTCAACTGGAAAAGAAAAGCACATGAGAGCTGTACATTTCAGTTTTATTTGGGGACTTACAGAAAAATATAGCCTGGGAGAGTCTTTCAGTTAGTTCCAAGGAACTCTTTCACAGAAGTAGGGTAGGAGCAAGTAATGTATAAAATTTTGGGCTGGGGGATTGGGAAATATTTGGTTGGCCAAAAAGTTCCTCTGGGTTTTCCATAAGCTGGTATAAAACCAGAAGTAACTTTTTGGCCAAACCAATACACATAATCAAGCATGCATCTTGGTAGGCTTAGTCTATCAAAGCATACATCTTGGTATGCTTAGTATTATTCTTAGTCACAAGGATCAGATGCCAGTGATCCTTGTGACCCTTAGTTAATAATTTTAGTTCTTTTCTATGTATGGGAAGATGCAAGAATCTGTGAACATTGAAATGCTACACTAGATACTCATCTTAAGTATTTAGGGGTCCATATGTCTAAAACCACATGATGCATAGTCTTGTTTTTTCCACCCTGAATTCCCCTGAGGGTATACTGTCAGTGGGCAACTGCAGTCACTAATGACTTGATGTTTAAAGAAATTGGAATGGTGGGCAACACTTTTTGTTTACAGCTTTTACTGGACTGCAACCATGATAATACCTTGATCTTGGGCTTCCAGTCTCCAAAAGTGTAAGAAATAAATTTCCATTGTTTACAAGCTACTCAGTCTGTGACATTTTGTTATAGCAGCCTGAATAGGCTAAGACAGAAAATTGGTGCTGAGAAGTGGGGATACTGCTATAACAAATGCCTAAAAATGTGCAAGTGTCTTTGAAACTGAGAGATGGGCAGAGGCTCTAAGAATTTTGAGGTACATCCATCCTTGACATCTGTGGAATTGGTTCAAGAACACCCTGCAGATACCAAAATCCAAAAATGTTCAAGTGGCATGGTATTTGCATATAACCTGATGCTAAAGCTGAAACTCAAGTACTTTGGCCACCTCATGCAAAGAGTTGACTCACTGGAAGACTCTGATGCTGGGAGGGATTAGGGGCAGGAGGAGAAGGGGACGACAGAGGATGAGAAGGCTGGATGGCATCACTGACTCAATGGACAAGAGTTTGGATGAACTCCGGGAGTTGGTGATTGACAGGGAGGCCTGGCGTGCTGCAACTCATGGGTTCGCAAAGAGTCAGACACGACTGAGCGACTGAACTGAACTGAACTGTGCATATCCTCCCATATACTTTAAATCACCTCTAGATTACTTATAGTACTTAATACAACGTAAGTAGTTGCTGGCATATGCTATACTCAAGTTTTGCATTTTGGAAATTTCTGGATTAAAAAAAAATTTTTTTCAGGTTCCACATTTGAGGGTTCCCCCACTGAGGGCTAGCTGTACATGCTAAGAAAAGTCTACATTGCCATAAATGGACTGTTCAGTTCAGTTCAGTCACTCAGTCGTGTCGGACTCTTTGTGATCCCATAGACTGCAGCACACCATGCTTCCCTGTCCATCAGCAACTCCTGTAGCTTTCTCAAATTCATGTCCATCGAGTCAGTGATGCAATCTAAACATCTCATCCTCTGTCATCCCCGTATGAACTGTTAAAGATAATTCTCATGATGGCTCACATGCAGAGTAAGATAGCTATAAAGAAATCTTCAGTCTTCTTAGAGAATACCTGAATGGTAGTAAATAAATGTTGGCATAAAAATAGATAGTAAAGGGCATTCTGATGAGGTTTCAGATGAAAATGAATAATATGTTATTGGAAAATGGAGGAAAGGCAATCTTTGTCATAAAGTGGCAAAGAGCTAGGCTGAATTTTGTTCATGTCCTAGTATGTTGTGGAAGGTAGAAATTCTGATCAATGAAATTGAATATTTAACTGAAGGAATTTTAATCAAAGTGTTGAAGGGGAGTCTGGTTTCTCTTGAATGTTTATAATATAATTTGAGAAGACATAAACTATTAGAAGGTGGAATTGTTAATCAAAAAGGAAGTTGACTTTAAAAATTGGAAAATTCTGGATCTATTCCTATTGAAAGAAATAAGAAAGTTTGTTCACAGAGAACACAAGGGGTGTGCCAAATTTAATGAAGAGATTGGTACAGATTGATCATTTCAATGGAAACTAGGAGCTATTCATCAAGATAATGTAGATTGATTTGCTTTCTAAACAGAATCCAGGCTTCCCAGGTGATGCTAGTGGTAAAGAACCCACCTGTCAATGCAGGAGACATAAGAGAAGTGGGTTAGATCACTGGGTTGGGAAGATCCCTTGGAGGCAGTTATGACAACCCACTCTAGTATTCTTGCCTGGAGAATCCCATGGACAGAAGAGCCTGGCTGGCTACAGTCCATAGGGTTGCAAAGAGTCGGACATGACTGAAGCAACCTAGCATGCACACAGACAGAATCTAGGACTTATTGTTCAAGACAATGGAAAAATTATCCCCAGGGCATTTTAGAGATCTTTTGGACTACCCCTTCTACCATAGGTCCAGAATGCTAGTGCTTGCAGGACAGAACCATTTCAAAAAGTGAGTCATCCCTGTCAGGTGCCACCTCACATTGAGACTTATGATCCCTAAATTCCAGTTCCATGTTCCTCAATTATACCAGGTGCAGTTTTCAGAACCCAGGGGTGTGACTTTCTCATCCTAAATTTCAAGGATTGAATCACAAAGGGCTCCAGGCACACAACCCCAGCAGAGGATCACTATAGTGACATGGTTATCACAGAGAATTTTCACTAGGATACTATCCAGAGGATCCACAGGTAAACAGACAAGTCAATCCCTGAAACCCCAAACTAGTAGAGACACTTGTGCAATTGCAGCCTGGGAGAGTCAGAGGAACAGGACAATCCATGACTGGTATGTGCACCTGAAACTGCACCTCATATTGGGACTTAAACCTGGCCAAAACTCAGATTGAGACTCGAATCCAGTCAGTCAGAAGTCAAACCCAGTTAAAACACTGATTGGGACTTGAACTCATGTGACCAGGACTAAAACCCAACAAATCCTGATTGGGACTTGAACACACAGTCTTCTAACTAAAATCACTCACGTGGTGTCTGGACTTACTGAAGCTCAGGTTCTTTGTGTCTCAGCATAGAAAGAATTCAGTGAGAGGCAAAGTGATAGGCAAGAAGTAGATTTACTAATAAAGGATGCTTGTGGGAGATGCAAGTGGGCAGTAGAGGGGGCTCTGCCCTGAGGATTAAGTGGGCTACAGTTTTATAATCAAAGGAAAGTAGGGAAGGGAGAAAAGACCACCTTCTTTGAGTATACTTCAGGCTTACATCACCTCCCCTTTCTTATCAGGCAGGAGAGTGTCTGACCCTGTGGGGTCAAATTAAGCTTTGTTATTGCTCAGTTTCCAAGTTTTGTCTGAATCTTCAAAATCCCATGAACTGCAGTGTGCCAGACTTCCCTGTCCCTCACTGAAACTATGATTATCATAGTATATATTCAAATCAAAAGGAAGGTGGTGATATTTTTCTCTCATGTAATGGCCTGGGGCATATCTTGTGCTTTTATTTATAGCTTTATAGTTAAGCAGGCCTGTTTTGTTCCATGACATTCTGAGAACTTTCTTGAGTGATCCATTGTTAACTTACAGTTGTTTCCCAAAGTTTCCTGGCTTTCTCTCTCTATCTATAGTCCTCTACTGGAACTTTAGCAACTACCTGTATAACTATCCTATCATGCCTAGCAAAACTTGTGGCTTCAATGACCATCTCAGAGTATCTGAAAGTTTGGGACTATTACTCAAAACCTGGGTTTCTCTCTTGGTGGGTGTTGAGCCAAAAGACACAACCAAACAAAAGAGTGGGAGAAGGAAGATTTTATTACTTGGAGCAAGTAAGGAGAACACCAGGGATATTTCCCAAAGCAGTGTCTCCCCCAAACAACATAATTTGGGAATTTTTAAGCTAAGAATGTATGCATATTTATGGAGGGGCTTAAGTAAAGGAGAATTAAACATAGAAATGAGGCAAATGTTGAAATGTTCAGGCTCTAGTTGATTAAAGTCACAAGGGTCAGAAAAGGTCAGCATCATCATTTCTTAGTTTCAAGTTAATCTGGTGGTTGAGTGCTCAAGGGTGTTTGAATTCTGCCAAGAATGTGCTCAAGAATTTTCTTCAGGCTAATCTTTACCTTTGAAACAGAACTGGGAGTCTTTACAACTGATATATTGTCTCATATAGTTATGTTATCTCCCTGGCCTGGTAAGAGCTGTTTTTACCATCTTTTCTTCCCGTAAAATTATTAATTACTGAGACCAATTCTTCTGTAAGGGCAAGCACTGTGGCTACACTTAGATCTCAAAATGGCTAGGCCTAAAATGGCTTCTCTTATGTTAAGAAAGTTATGTCTGGTTCTTTTCCTCTGAAGATCCTCTACCATATCTGCTTACAAGACCACAGTCCCAGTGGGTCTTAAGGTTTTGGACTTGCTCAGAAATCATTAACCCTTTACTCTTTCCCATTTTTCCCTTTTGTGTTTTTAATTTTTTTTCTTATTTCTTGAAATATATTTGACATCTAACATTGTCTAAGTTAAAGGTGTATAACAAACATGTTGATTTGATACATTTATATATTGTAATATGATTGGCATTGTAGCATTAGCTAGCACTTCTATCACATCTTGGGCTTCCCTGGTGGCTCAGAGGTTAAAGCGTCTGCCTCCAAAGCGGGAGACCTGGTTTTGATCCCTGGGTCGGGAAGATCCCTTGGAGAAAGAAATGGTAACCCACTCCAGTATTCTTGCCTGGAGAATCCCATGAACATAGAAGCCTGGTAGGCTACAGTCCACGGGGTCGCAAAGAGTCGGACACGACTGAGCAACTTCACTTTCACTTTCACTTCCTATCACATCTCATAATTATCATTTTTTTGTGTGTGGTGGGAATACTATTTTTTTTTAATTTATTTTATTTATTTTTAATATAAATTTATTTATTTTAATTGGAGGCTAATTACCTTACAATATTGTAGTGGTTTTGCCATACATTGACATAAATCGGCAATGGGTGTACATGTGTTCCCCATCCTGAACCCCCCTCCAACCTCCCTCCCTATCCCATCCCTCTGGTTCATCCCAGTGCACCAGCCCTGAGCACCTGTCTCATGCATCGAACCTGGACTGGCCATCTGTTTCACATATGATAATATACATGTTTCAATGCTATTCTCTCAAATCATCCCACCCTTGTCTTCTCCCACAGAGTCCAAAAGACAGTTCTATACATCTGTGTCTCTTTTGCTGGCTCACATATAGGGTTATCATTACCATCTTTCTAAATTCCATATATATGTGTTAGTATACTGTTTTGGTGTTTTTCTTTCTGGCTAAATTCACTCTGTATAATAGGCTCCAGTTTCATCTACCTCATTAGAAATGATTCAAATGTATTCTTTTTAATGGCTGAGTACTAATCCATTGTGCATATGTACCACAGATCTCTTATCCATTCGTCTGCTGATGGACATCTAGGTTGCTTCCATGTCCTGGCTATTATAAACAGTGCTGCAATGAACACTGGGGTACATGTGTCTCTTTCAATTCTGGTTTCTTCTGTGTGTATGCCCAGAAGTGGGATTGCTGGGTCATATGGCAGTTCTATTTCTAGTTTTTTTTTTTTTTTTTTTTTTTAAGGAATCTCCACACTGTTCTCCATAGTGGCTGTACTAGTTTGCATTCCCACCAACAGTTTAAGAGGATTCCCTTTTCTCCACAGCCCTCTCCAGCGTTTAGTGTTTATAGACTTTTGGATAGCAGCCATTCTGACGAGCATGAGATGGTATGTCACTGTGGTTCTGATTTGCATTTCTCTGATAATGAGTGATGCTGAGCATCTTTTCATGTGTTTGTTAGCCATCTGTATGTCTTCTTTGGAGAAATGTCTGTTTAGTTCTTTGGCCCACTTTTTGATTGGGTCATTTAATTTTATGGAATTGAGCTGCAGGAGTTGCTTGTATATTTTTGAGATTAATTCTTTGTCAGTTGCTTCATTTGCTATTATTTTCTCCTATTCTGAAGGCTGTCTTTTCATCTTGCTTATAGTTTCCTTTGTTGTGCAAAAGCTTTTAAGTTTAATTAGGTCCCATTTGTTTACATTTGCTTTTATTTCCAATATTCCGGGAGGTGGGTCATAGAGGATCCTGCTGTGGTTTATGTCGGAGAGTGTTTTGCCTATGTTTTCCTCTAGGAGTTTTATAGTTTCTGATCTTACGTTTAGATCTTTAATCCATTTTGCATTTATTTTTGTGTATGGTGTTAGAAAGTGTTCTAGTTTCATTCTTTATTTTAGAATATTAGTGTTCATCCTATGCCTATCACCTCACTATATTTTAGAAGCACATAACATGTTTGATTTCACAGTTTTATAGCTAGAGAGTAACTTGCCTCAGGATGAGTGATATCACTAAAATTTGATTTAGATTATATTTAGATGAGATTTTGGACTGATATCCTGAGTTGATGGCACTTGAGAAGGACATGAATTTTGGGATGCCATGAGTAGAATGATATGGTCTAAATGTTTGCATCTCCCTAAAATTCATATGCAGAAATCATAAAGCCTAATGACATAGTGGGAGGTAGGGGCCTTTGGGAGGTCATTAGATCATAATGAGATGACTGCTCTTATAAGGAGGCTTCAAAGAGATCCCTTGACCCTTGAACCCTATGAGGACACAGTAGGAAGGTCCTGACTATGAAGCAGGAAGAAGGGCCTCACCAGAATGTAACCATGATTTTATCACCTTGAGTTTTTATTTGCCAGCCTCTAAAATTGCAAGAAATAAATTTCAGTTGCTTTTAAGTTTCCTAGTCTGTGGCATTTTGTTTTAGTAGCTTGAACAAACTAAGACTGAAGACATTTAGTTGAACATATTATTTTATAGATGAAACAACCAAGGTAAACAGAGATTAAGTACATTTTCCAAGATTCTACAACTCTTAAATGGCAGTACTTGGAACTTGAACCAGACTTCTTGATTCCTAGCCAACTGTTGTCTCAATTAATGACTATTGTGATGAATAAATGATTTAGAATTGTTCAGTTGAGTCTTGGATTTTTTCATCTAAACAATTATTTTTCATAAAATTGGATATATCATGCAATCCATTTGATGTAATAATTGTCCAAAGACACTACAGTGGCCATCCTCAAATCTAGTATTTTCATAAAATAAATAAATTGGCTTTAATTGATCATATACCAAGTATTTGAACTAAGTAAAAATTTCAAACAGATCAATGTCCTACCTTCAGTGTGATAAAAGTAGAGAAATGAAATAAATTTCTCACTATTCAGAGGAAAAATCCTTTATCTGAAATAGTCAGATAATTAAGGCAAGCATTTCTCCCTGCCCTATATAGCCAGTTACTATAATTCCCCACCTCATGTCACTAATTATATCTAGACTTTGATGACTAGTATCTCTTCCAATCACATTGGAACTTCTCTGTTCCAATAACAACATTCACTATTAGCAAAGGAGACAATATGTCACCTACCCAAATAATAAGTTTGAAATTTGCTATATAGATTTAACATCCTTAATAAAGATATTTCAAGGTTTCCCACTTAGTATTTTTAAATTAGTTACCATGCTGAGTAGCCAATATAACACAATGCTTTGTGAAAATGAGGAAATTATTTTCAGCATGAAAAAAATCCATTAAAAAACAGATTTAAAAACTGTTTGAAATAACAGGACTGATTCTTGCATTAGAAATAGCATCTAGTTATTTGAGAACTATGCACTTTATTGATTTTGATAATTTGCTACAGAAGAAAATTACATTCTTAGAAGCTCACAAATCTCTAAAAATTAGAAAAGTAACTCAATGAAAATAAAATAAGCGCATTTGTAAGGACTATGTCATCAGGTATTCAAAGTGCCTAAGGGACACTGCCTTATTAATTTTCACCAAACTGTTACAAAATATGTGATTGTTATTATTTTACTATTGTTTCACAACCTCTGAGATCAGTGAAAACAGGAATGTACGTCTCACCTTTATTTTCAGTTCAGTTCAGATCAGTTGCTCAGTCGTGTCTGACTCATTGTGACTCCATGGACTGCAACACGCCAAGCCTCCCTGTCCATCACCAACTTCTGGAGTTTACCCAAAGTCATGTTCATTGATTCCGTGATGCCATCCAGCCATCTCACCCTCTGTCGTCCCCTTCTCCTCCTGCCCCTGATCTCTCCCAGCATCAGGGTCTTTTCCAAGGAGTCAACTCTTTGCATCAGGTGGCCAAAGTACTGGAGTTTCAGCTTCAACATCAGTCCTTCCAATGAACACCTAGGACCGATCTCCTTTAGGATGGACTGGTTGGATTTCTTTGCAGCCCAAGGGACTCTCAAGAGTCTTCTGCAGCACCACAGTTCAAAAGCATCAGTTCTTCAGTGCTCAGCTTCCTTAGTCCAACTCTCACATCCATACATGACCACTGGAAAAACCATAGCCTTGACTAGATGGACCTTTGTTGGCAAAGTAATGTCTCTGCTTTTTAATATGCTATCTAGTTTGATCATAACTTTCCTTCCAAGGAGTAAGCGTCTTTTAATTTTATGGCTGCAATCACCGTCTGCAGTGATTTTGGAGACCCCCCAAAATAAAGTCTGCCACTGTTTCCACTGTTTCCCCATCTATTTCCCATGAAGTGATGGGACCAGATGCCATGATCTTCATTTTCTGAATGTTGAGCTTTATGCCAACTTTTTCACTCTCCACTTTCACTTTAATCAAGAGGCTTTTTAGTTCCTCTTCAATTTTTGCCATAAGAGTGGTGCCATCTGCATATCTGAGGTTATTGATATTTCTCCCACAATCTTGATTCCAGCTTGTGTGTCTTCCAGTCCAGCGTTTCCCATGATATATTCTGCCTATAGGTTAAATAAACAGGGTGACAATACACAGCCTTGACATACTCCTTTTCCTATTTGGAACCAGTCTGTTGTTCCATGTCCAGTTCTAACCGTTGCTTCCTGACCTGCATACAGATTTCTCAAGAGGCAGGTCAGGTGGTCTGGTATTCCCATCTCTTTCAGAATTTTCCACAGTTTCTTGTGATCCACACAATCAAAGGCTTTGGCATTGTCAATAAAGCAGAAATAGATATTTTTCTGGAACTCTCTTCCTGTTTCGATGATCCAGCAGATGTTGGCAATTTGATCTCCGGTTCCTCTTCCTTTTCTAAATCCAGCTTGAACATCAGGAAGTTCACGGTTCACGTATTGTTGAAACCTCGCTTGGGGAATTTTGAGCATTACTTTACTAGCATGTGAGATGAGTGCAATTGTGTGGTAGTTTGAGCAGTCTTTGGCATTACCTTTCTTTGGGGTTGGAATGAAAACTGACCTTTTCCAGTCCTGTGGCCACTGCTGTGTTTTCCAAATTTGCTGGCATATCGAGTGCAGCACTTTCACAACATCGTCTTCCAGGATTTGAAATAGCTCCACTGGAATTCCATCACCTCCACTAGCTTTGTTCGTAGTGATGCTTTCTAAGGCCCACTTGACTTCACATTCCAGGATGTCTGGCTCTAGGTGAGTGATCATACCATCGTGATTATCTGGGTCGTGAAGATCTTTTTTGTACAGTTCTTCTGTGTATTCTTGCCATCTCTTCTTCATATCTTCTGCTTCTGTTAGGTCCATATCATGTCTGTCCTTTATGGAGCCCATCTTTGCATGAAATGTTGCCTTGGTATCTCTAATTTTCTTGAAGAGATCTCTAGTCTTTCCCATTCTGTTGTTTTCCTCTATTTTTTGGCATTGATCCCTGAAGAAGGCTTTCTTATCTCTTCTTGCTATTCTTTGGAACGCTGCATTCAGATGCTTATATCTTTCCTTTTCTCCTTTGCTTTTTGCTTCTCTTCTTTTTACAGCTATTTGTAAGGTCTCCCCAGACAGCCATTTTGCTTCTTTGCATTTCTTTTCCATGGGGGTGGTCTTGATCCCTTTCTCTTGTACAATGTCACGAACCTCATTCCATAGTTCATCAGGCAGTCTATCTATCAGATCTAGGCCCTTAAATCTATTTCTCACTTCCACTGTATAATCATAAGGGATTTGATTTAGGTCATACCTGAATGGTCTAGTGGCTTCCCCACTGTCTTCAATTTAAGTCAGAATTTGGCAATAAGGATTTCATGGTCTGAGCCACATTCAGCTCCTTGTCTTGTTTTTGCTGACTGTATAGAGTTTCTCCATCACTGGCTGCAAAAAATATAATCAATCTGATTTTGGTGTTGACTATCTGGTGATGTCCATGTGTAGAGTCTTCTCTTGTGTTGTTGGAAGAGGGTGTTTGTTATGACCAGTGCATTCTCTTGGCAAAACTCTAATAGCCTTTGCCTTACTTCATTCCGTATCCCAAGGCCAAATTTGCCTGTTACCCCTGGTGTTTCTTGACTTCCTACTTTTTCATTCCAGTCCCTTATAATGAAAAGGACATCTTTTTTGGGTGTTAGTTCTAAAAGGCCTTGTACGTCTTCATAGAACCGTTCAGCTTCAGCTTCTTCAGTGTTACTGGTTGGGTCTAGACTTGGTTTAGTGTGATATTGAATGGTTTGCCTTGGAAACGAACAGAGATCATTTTGTTGTTTTTGAGATTGCATCCAAGTACTGCATTGCAGACTCCTTTGTTGACCATGATGGCTACTCCATTTCTTTTAAGGGTTTCCTGCCTGCAGTAGTAGATACAATGGTCATCTGAGTTAAATTCACCCATTCCAGTCAATTTTATTTCACTGATTCCTAGAATGTTGACGTTCACTCTTTCCATCTCCTGTTTAACCACTTCCGATTTGCCTTGATTCATGGACCTAACATTCCAGGTTCCTATGGAATATTGCTCTTTACAGCATTGGACCTTGCTTCTATCATGAGTCACATCCACAACTGGGTATTGTTTTTGCTTTGGCTCCATCCCTTCATTCTTTCTGGAGATATTTCCCCATTCATCTCCAGTAGCATATTGGGCACCTACCAACCTGGGGATCTCCTCTTTCAGTATCGTATCATTTTGCCTTTTCATACTGTTCATGGGGTTCTTAAGGCAAGAATAATAAAGTGGTTTGCCATTCCCTTCTCCAGTGGACCACATTCTGTCAGACGTCTCCAATACAACCCATCCGTCTTGGGTGGCCCCACAGGGCGTGGCTTAGTTTCATTGAGTTAGACAAGGCTGTGGTCCTAGTGTGATTAAATTGATTAGTTTTCTGTGATTATGGTTTCAGTGCGTCTGCCCTCTGATGCCCTCTTGCAACACCTACCGTCTTACTTCGGTTTCTCTTACCTTGCACGTGGGGTATCTCTTCACAGCTGCTCCAGCAAAGCGCAGCCACTGCTCCTTACCTTGGACGAGGGATATCTCCTCACCATCGCCCCTCCTGACCTTGAACTTGGAGTAGCTCCTCTCCACACAGTAGTTAAATATAAGATTTAGAAAATAAAAAGGTAATTTTCCAGTCTTAGCAAGTCCATAATTCAAAAAATGGTTTATCCTCTCCATGTGCCTTCACATATATTATTTCCTCTAATTTTTCAGGTAAAAGTTATTTGCCAAAGGTCAGTTTTGCTGTGAAGCCTAATTATGCTAACTCTATTAGTTATTTTGTGATTCCAATTAAATACAAAATATTTGAATAAAATTAGAATGAATAGAAAAAAAACTAGTTTTGTGAAAATTAAATACTTGGAAAGAAAAACTCACTTCATATATTATTATAAAAAGTTTCCCCCAAAATACTCTAAGAAAAAGAAGCTGAATAACACTACTACAGCTTATAAAAGTATGCCAGAAACTCATGCTGATAGAACTAGTCAAAACTGTAACCTTCTATTTTAAAAGGAGGAAAACAACCTTAAGAACATGATACAAAATGTTGAAAACAATAAATCACTGTAAAGCAGAATTATATAAACCGAGAAATTAAGTTATAGAGTTCAGGTAAGAAACTGGATTAAAAACTACTTCAGAATAAGAGATTAAAGTACAAGGAACACAATATTGTTTAAGGAATATAGATTGTGCTTTAAAAGAAATAGAAGGCAAAAATGAGGAAAATTTTGCCACTAAAAACGATGTGAAAAGATATAAAAAGATGGCAAGAGAAGGTTATAAAATTTAGCAACAGGCAAAGAAGAACATGCAGACAAATAGTTATTATTTAAGAAGCTATTCCCAAAGCAAAGAATAAATTCTGTAATTCAAGAATATTTTTCTGAAATGAAAAGAAATTTCAAGCTAGATTTTTAAATAACATCACATAAATGAAAACATAAAGCCAGATTGATCAAGTCCAAGAAGTATTAAATTCTTTTGGAATTATCAGACTATTAAGATCATTAAATTTTTTGTTGGAATCTAGATGAGTAATTCTTAACTAGTGTTAATTTGCCCCCAGAGGACACTTGGCAATGTCTAAAGACTGAGATGCTACTGGCATCTAGTGGGTAGAAGCCAAGAATGCTGCTAAATATTCTACAATTTACTGTAGGATATTCCCAACTATATATATAGCTGCATTATATATATATATATATATATATATATATATATATATATGCAAAATGTCAATAGTTGAGATGGAGAGAACCTGTTTTAAACAAAAGGAGTGACTTATCAAACCAGAAAAATTAGATAATAATCAGATTTTTCAATAGCTACAGACTTTCAAACAGCAAATTCTTTAAGACAGAACAATATACAGAAATGTACTTAAGATATTCAAAGAAAGTTTCAGCCCATTATTTTATATCTAGCAAACATGACTTGCAAGTCTAAAGGGCACAAACACTTATCAATATGGAAAAACTTTATATTATTCCTATGTTCTCTTCCTGAAGAATCTTCTAGAGAAGACTTTTCTGACAGACTGTCTATAAACACAGTGATATAAGGATTGTTGATGAGCACTAAGCATATAGAACATATAGTAACTTGTAGAGCTAATGCAAAATAAGGACTAAAATAAATGGAGTGTAAAATTTAATGAAATTTAAGGGCTATCTGCTCAACCAGTTTAGATATAATATAGTTATTTATAAAGGGGTAAGAATAGATTATTGGTGTGAAAAAAGACGATTTATGAGTTTATGATGATATTTTAAAAACAAAAATAATCTTTCACATAATGATAGAGAATAAATTAACTACCTTGAAAACAGGTAAGTAAAGAGAAATAAGCTTTTCTTCAATATTTCCCAAGTGAAATGTACCTCTGTGTAATCAAATTGTAGATTAGAAAAAGCATCTACATAAAGTATTCCATGTAATATATAAAGAAATATAGAATTATAATAAATCATTTTGTAGCACCCAATGAAGTAATGAATCTATGAAATGGGACACAACCAGATATTATATGCATTCTAGTGAAAGAATACAACATTATATATAGGCTTGCTGAAGAGATCCAACGTGAGTCAGATAAAGCCTCTAAAACCAGCCCCCAATTTGTGGAAAATATAGATGAAAGAAGTACATGTAGCATTCCACCAGACTAGGAAACTCTACAGGCCAAATAGTCCAAGATGTTCAAAAGATTGATTGTAAGGAAAAGAATGAATGGAAACATATAGATTAAAAGAGACATTTTAAGGCTGAGTAATATTTCATATATATATATATATATATATATATATATATATGTATCACAACTTCTTTATTCATATAACTGTTGATGAAAATTTTGGTTGCTTCCACGTCCTGGCTATTGTAAATAGTGCTACAATGGACACTGGGGTGCATATGTCTTTTAAGGTTATCATTTTCTCCCAGTATATGCCCAGTGGTGGGATTGCTGGATCATATGCTAGCTTTTGGATCTTTCCTGGTGGCTCAGTAGTAAAGAATCTATCTGCAATGCAAGAGCCACAGGAGACATGGGTTCGACTTCTAGGTCAGGAAGATACCCTGGAGGAGGGCATGGCAACCCACTCCAGTATTCTTGTCTGGAGAATCCCTTGGACAGAGGAGCCTGGAGGGCTATAGTCTGTAGGGTCTCAAAGAGTTAGACACAACTAAAGAGACTTAGCACGCATGTGCACACACATGGTAGCTTTATTCCTAGTTTTTGAAGGAATCTCAATATTGTTCTCCATAGTGGTTATATCGATTTACATTCCCACCAACAGTACAAGAGGGTTCCCTTTTCTCCTCATCCTCTCCAGCGTTTATTGTTTGTAAATTTTTGGGTGATGGCCCTTCTGACTGATGTGAAATGATACCTCATTGGAGTTTTGGATTTGCATTTCTCTAATAATGAGCAATGTTGAGCATCATTTCATGTGTTTGTAGGCCATCTGTATGTCCTCTTTGGAGAAATGTCTGTCTTTTCAGGTGTTCTACCCATTGTTTTATTGGATTGTTTGTTTTTCTGATATTGAGTTCCATATAATTTGAGTCAATTAAACTGAGGTGGGTGAACCTAGAGCCTGTTGTGCAAAGGGAAGTAAGTCAGGAAGAGAAAAACAAATATCATATATTAATTCATTTATGTAGAATCTAGAAAATGGTTCTGGTGAATCTATTTGAAGCAGTAATAAAAATGTAGACATAGAGAATAAACTTGTGAACACAGCAGGGGAAGAAGAAGGTGGGATGATTTGAGAGAGTAGCATTGAAATATCTACCTTACCATGTGTAATATAAATAGCCAGTAGGAAGTTGCTGTATAACACAGTGAACTCAACCTGGTGTTCTGTGATAACCTAGAGGGGTAGGATGGGTGTGGAAGGGGGGGTCAATATGTATGCATTCCTATGGCTAATTCAGGTTGTTTTATGGCAGAAACCAACACAACATTGTAAAGCAATCATCCTCCAATTAAAAATAAATAGACTTAAAAGGTATAGTATTTTTAAATGGACATGACTGAACTAGACTTTAAACTGCATATTCACTTTAGCTAGTACAAAATCAGCACCTCCTTCACTGAGAACAAATTACTGTCAAATCTCGCTAATCATAAATCTTCATTCATTCAGTTAATATTATGTGTTTCTCCAAATTCATATTGGAAATAATTTCCTCTTAAAATTTTTAAAGGTCTTAATTCAAAAGATGAAATAGCCTTAAAATTATTCTTTTCAATAGAAAGGTCATATATTTACTTCAAGTTCTGCATCTAACAACCAATTTCTCTGTGTAAGTTTTATATTTAAGGGATATCATTTTGTTACATGGGACCAGTAAGAGTTTTAATTTTGCTAAGCTATGAAATAAGAAATGTCATAATAATAAAAATTAAAATCATATCTTCATTTTAGTGGTGATAAAACAAAGCTACTGATATAACAAAATCACATAGAGTCACACACACACACACACATCACATCACACACACACACACGTGTATGTATAAAAAGTAAAAAAATAAAATCAAAGTACCAATGTCAGTTTCTTGGTTTCTATATTATACTGTTGTTCTCTGAGATGTTGGTATGAGGTGGTGAGGAGAAAGCATAAGACTTTGCTATACATTTATCTGCAACCTTCTGTGAATCCTTACTTAATTCAAAATAAGACTCTTGTGTTTGTTTTTTTTTATTATTATTCTGCTGGCTTTATCTGCTAGATTTACTTCTTTTTTAACATAAGTTTATTTGTTTTAATTGGAGGCTAATTACTTTACAATATATTGTAAAGAATCTTTTTGAAAAGTCAAATCAATAAGGCTCTTAAAATTTACTGACAGCTGATTTTACTACCAAATTCCTTATTCAAATTATAAGAAGTTCTAAAATTTTTCAGTGGCAATTGTATGGAGTGACAGATATTACTAAAATAATTAACTGAATGTGTTTTGCTTCAGTGGTCACAAAAACTAGTGATGAACAGATATTTGAGCATAAAAGGGTTTTCCAATGACTAGGAGGAAAAATGCATTTAGCACAAAACACAGATCATATAATGGAGATGAAATTAGCACAATGAAGCTTTGAAAAACACACCATCAAATGAAGACAAACTGGATCCACAGCAGAATTGCAACAAAGAAAGGGAACTTTGTAGTGGTGTTTACTCAGTTTTCACAAAATATACAGCAGCTTAGTAATAGAGTTTGGGCCATAAAAGCACCAATTATGCCATATGAAATCAGCTGAAATAACTAATTATTGCCTTAATAGCCTTGTACAGAAGTAAGTGAACTTGAGGCTGTTGATCTGGTATGGAAAGTGTCTGGCTCAAATAAGAGGCAGAGGGAATTAAGCTAATTCTGTCCATCATGTTTATATAGTGGTTAATTTAGGTTCTGGCCAACATGGAGTAACAAGGACCAATTTTAATTTCTCATGACAAATGACAAAAATAAGGGACCATTGTTGTTATTCAGTCTTTCAGTTATGTTTGACTTTTTGTTACCCCACTAATTGTAGCAGACCAGGCTCCTCTGTCCTTTACTATCTCCCAGAGTTTGCTTAAATTCATATCCATTGAGTTGATGATGCTACCTAACCATCTCATCCTCTGCTTCCCCATTAACCTTTTGCCTTCAATCTTTACCAGCATCAGGGTCATTTCCAATGAATCAGCTCTTCCCAACAGGTGGCCAAAGTATTGGAGCTTCAGCAACAGTCCTTACAATGAATATTAAGGGTTGATTTCCTCTAGAATTGACTGGCTTGATCTCCTTGCAGTCTGACAGGTTCTCAAGAGTTTTCTCCAGGACCATAATGTAAAAGCATCAATTCTTTGGTGCTCAGCCTTCCAAATCTCACATCCATACATGACTGCGGGAAAAACCAAAGCTTTGACCATATGGACCTTTGTCAGCAAAGTGGTCTCTATGCTTTTTAATATGCTGTCTAGATTTGTCATAGCTTTTCTTTCAAGGAGCAGTCATCTTTTAATTTCAAGCTGGCAGTTACAGTCCGCAGTGACTCTAAAGCTCAAAAAAATAAAGTCTGTCTTTGTTTCTATTTTTTCTCCATCTATTTGTCAGGAAGTGATGGGACCAGATGCCATGATCTCAGTTTTTTTAATACTGAGTTTTAAGCCAGCTTTTTCACTCTCCTCTTTCACTTTCATCAAGAGTTTCTTTATTTGCTCTTCATTTTCTGCCATTTGGATGAGGTCTTCTGCATATTTGAGGTTATTGATATTTCTCACAGAAATCTTGATCCCAGCTTGTGATTCACCCAGTAGTACAGAAGTATTAACTAAAGTACCTTCCTCCCCACCCCATCCATCCAAGTTGTAACAGAGTTTTATAATATGCTGTCCAGGTTTGTCAAACAAAACCGGGAGGTGACTGTGGCTCAGATCATGAACTCCTTACTGGCAAATTCAGACTTAAATTGAAGAAAGTAGGGAAAACCATTAGACCATTTAACTATGACCTAAATCAAATCCCTTATGATTATACACTGGAAGTGACAAATAGATTTAAGGGACTAGATCTGATAGATAGAGTGCCTGATGAACTATGGACTGAGGTTCGTGACATTGTACAGGAGACAGGGATCAAGACCATCCCCATGGAAAACAAATGCAAAAAACCAAAATGGCTGTCTGGGGAGGTCTTAAAAACAGCTGTGAAAAGAACAGAAGTGGAAAGCAAAGGAGAAAAGGAAAGATATAAGCATCTGAATGCAGAGTTCCAAAGAATAGCAAGAAGAGATAAGAAAGCCTTCCTCAGTGATCAATGCAAAGAAATAGAGGAAAACAACAGAATGGGAAAGACTAGAGATCTCTTCAAGAAAATTAGAGATACCAAGGCAACATTTCATGCAAAGATGGGCTCCATAAAGGACAGACATGATATGGACCTAACAGAAGCAGAAGATATTAAGAAGAGGTGGCAAAAATACACAGAAGAACTGTACAAAAAAGATCTTCACGACCCAGATAATCACGATGGTATGATCACTCACCTAGAGCCAGACATCCTGGAATGTGAAGTCAAGTGGGCCTTAGAAAGCATCACTACGAACAAAGCTAGTGGAGGTGATGGAATTCCAGTGGAGCTATTTCAAATCCTGGAAGATGATGCTGTGAAAGTGCTGTACTTGATATGCCAGCAAATTTGGAAAACACAGCAGTGGCCACAGGACTGGAAAAGGTCAGTTTTCATTCCAACCCCAAAGAAAGGTAATGCCAAAGACTGCTCAAACTACCACACAATTGCACTCATCTCACATGCTAGTAAAGTAATGCTCAAAATTCTGCAAGCCAGGCTTCAGCAATACGTGAACCGTGAACTTCCAGATGTTCAAGCTGGATTTAGAAAAGGCAGAGGAACCAGAGATCAAATTGCCAACATCTGCTGGATCATCGAAACAGGAAGAGAGTTCCAGAAAAACATCTATTTCTGCTTTATTGACTATGCCAAAGCCTTTGACTGTGTGGATCACAAGAAACTGTGGAAAATTCTGAAAGAGATGGGAATACCAGACCACCTGACCTCCCTCTTGAGAAACCTATATGCAGGTCAGGAAGCAACGGTTAGAACTGGACCTGGAACAACAGACTGGTTCCAAATAGGAAAAGGAGTACGTCAAGGCTGTATATTGTCACCCTGCTTATTTAATTTATATGCAGAGTACATCATGAGAAGCTCTGGGCTGGAAGAAACACAAGCTGGAATCAAGATTGCCGGGAGAAATATCAGTAACCTGAGATATGCAGATGACACCACCCTTAGAGCAGAAAATGAAGAGGAAGTAAAAAGCCTCTTGATGAAAATGAAAGTGGAGAGTGAAAGAGCTGGCTTAAAGCTCAACATTCAGAAAACGAAGATCATGGCATCTGGTCTCATTACTTCATGGGAAATAGATGGGGGAACAGTGGAAACAGTGTCAGACTTTATTTTCTGGTCTCCAAAATCACTGCAGATGGTGATTGCAGCCACGAAATTAAAAGACGCTTACTCCTTGGAAGGAAAGTTATGACAAGCCTAGATAGCGTATTGAAAAGCAGACACATTACCTAGCCAACAAAGGTCCGTCTAGTCAAGGCTATGGTTTTTCTAATACTCACGTATGGATGTGAGAGTTGGACTGTGAAGAAAGCTGAGTGCCAAAAAATTGATGCTTTTGAAATGTGGTGTTGGAGAAGATTCTTGAGAGTCCCATTGACTGCAAGGAGATCCAACCAATCCATTCAAAGGAGATCAGTCCTGGGTGTTCTTTGGACAGAATGATGCTAAAGCTGAAGCTTCAGTACTTTGGCCACCTCATGAGAAGAGTTGACTCATTGGAAAAGACTCTGATGCTGGGAGGGATTGGAGGCAGGAGGAAAAGGGGACGACACAGGATGAGATGGCTGGATGGCGTCACTGACTCGATGGACGTGAGTCTGTGTGAACTCCGGGAGTTGGTGATGGATAGGGAGGCCTTTTGTGCTTCAATCATGGGGTTGCAAAGAGTCGGACACAACTGAGACTGAAATGAACTGAACTGAGATGTGTCATTGCTTTCCTTCCAGGGAGCAAGTGTCTTTTCATTTCATGGCTGCAGTCTTTGTCTACAGTGATTTTGGAGGCCAAGAAAAGACCGTTAGGTATAGATATAGATATAAACATCACCTTCAATTCCCTGGGTATCAGGCAAGGAGAATTCATTTCTAATGGATGGTGAAAAAAAGTGAAGTGAGCCCAATAAATGCCTCAGTTTACTACACTGAGAGAGTTTCAAGGCCACAGAACAAGGAATGGAAACTCAGGGAAACTCCAGCAGATTTTCTGGGTTAAAGAAGAGAGGTGAAAATATGAAATTTCAAAGTAACCAGAATTCACAGAGCAGAGTACAGGAGGAGAGAGAGTTTCATACATAGGGTAGTCAAATTTACAGGGATCCCTTTGAGTATTCAGAACAGTACTAATTATTGTATACATGTAAGGAAACTTCTGAAGATTAGGAGATAACCACCTGAAAAGATCAGAGGAAATAATATTCAACACTCACACAGAGCTAGTAACAGAAATTTTTCCCACAAGCTAGGCTGTAAAACATCATTATTCTTAAGATATGAGTTAGAGAATTCAGAAGGGTCTCATGTATGTAGTGGCAAATAGCTAGCACGAGATTAAACTTGGCTCTGGTGACACCAAAAAAAACCTTAAAAAGTAACACCCAAAAGGATCAAAAAGGTTCAGTTCAGTTCAGTCACTCAGTCATGTCCGACTCTTTGTGACCCCATGAATTGGAGCATGCCAGGCCTCTCTGTCCATCATCAGCTCCTGGAGTTCACTCAGACTCACGTCCATCGAGTCAATGATGCCATCCAGCCATCTCATCCTCTGTTGTCCCCTTCTCCTCCTGGCCCCAATCCCTCCCAGCATCAGAGTCTTTTCCAATGAGTCATCTCTTCGCATGAGGTGGCCAAAGTACTGGAGTTTCAGCTTTAGCATCATTCCTTCCAAAGAAATCCCGGGGCTGATCTCCTTTAGAATGGACTGGTTGGATCTCCTTGCAGTCCAAGGGACTCTCAAGAGTCTTCTCCAACACCACAGTTCAAAAGCATCAATTCTTTAGCACTCAGCTTTCTTCACAGTCCAACTCTCACATCCATACATGACCACTGGAAAAACCATAGCCTTGACTAGACAGACCTTTGTTGGCAAAGTAATGTCTATGCTTTTGAATATGCTATCTAGGTTGGACATAACTTTCCTTCCAAGAAGTAAGCCTCTTTTAATTTCATGGCTGCAGTCACCATCCACAGTGATTTTGGAGCCCAAGAAAATAAAGTCTGACACTGTTTCCACTGTTTCCCCATCTATTGCCCATGAAGTGATGGGACCAGATGCCATGATCTTCGTTTTCTGAATGTTGAGCTTTAAGCCAACTCTTTCACTCTCCTCTTTCACTTTCATCAAGAGGCTTTTTAGTTCCTCTTCACTTTCTGCCTTAAGGGTGGTGTCATCTGCATATCTGAGGTTATTGACATTTCTCCCAGCAATCTTGATTCCAGCTTGCACTTCTTCCAGCCCAGCGTTTCTCATGATGTACTCTGCATATAAGTTAAATAAGCAGCATGACAATATACAGCCTTGACGTACTCCTTTTCCTATTTGGAACCAGTCTGTTTTTCCAGGTCCAGTTCTAACCGTTGCTTCCTGACCTGCATATAAGTTTCTCAAGTGGGAGGTCAGGTGGTCTGGTATTCCCATCTCTTTCAGAATTTTCCACAGTTTCTTGTGATCCGCCCAGTCAAAGGCTTTGGCATAGTCAATAAAGCAGAAATAGATGTTTTTCTGGAACTCTCTTGCTTTTTCCATGATCCAGCAGATGTTGGCAATTTGATCTCTGGCTCCTCTGCCTTTTCTAAAACCAGCTTGAACATCAAAATTTTCCAAGTATTTAATTGTACCCCTGAACAAAGCTCAGAGATATTTATAAAAATACAAGCATTTGAACACCCAAGAAGATAAAATTCACAATGTTTGCATCCAATAAAAAAATTACTAGACATGCAAAGAAAAAATATGACTCATAATGAAGAAAAAAAATCAATGTATCAAAACAGGTCCAGGACTGATACAGATGTCAGAAATAACAAACAAGGGTATTAAAAATAGTTATCATAGCTATATTCTAATTATTAAAAAAAATAAGGAGAAATATAGAGTATACAAAAACAAGTTAAATCAAGCATATGAAAATAAAAACTACAGTACTTGGAATGAAAAATACATTGGATAAGATTAACAGCATTTTAGACATTGCAGAAGAAAAGATTACATGTTTGAAGATACAACTATAGAAACTCTCCAAAATAAAATATAGAAATACTTTAAAAAAATAAAGATATCAGTACCACTCTGAAAAATAGTTTGGCAGTTTCTTATAGAAACTAAACATTCACTTACAATACCACCCAACAATCATACACCTGGGCATTTATCTCAAAGAAATAAAACATATAATCACATACAAAAATCTATACACAAATTTTCACAGCAGCTTTATTCATGATAGGTAACCACTAGAAACAACACAAATATCCTTCAATGAATAAACACATTGTAGCATGCTAAGTGAAAAAAAAAAAAAAAAGTCAGTCCCCAAAGGTCAAATACTGTATAATTTCATTTTACTAAATGATAGGGAGTGGGGAGTTGATATAACTATAAAGACTTAGCATGAAGCAACACTCTGTGATGATGAAATAGGTCTTTATCTTGACTACAGAGGTGGTTCTACTTATCTACAAGTGTCATAAGGTGGAATAAAATAGTACACACAGATTGTACAATTTCTTGTTTTGATACTTTATTGTAGTTACTTGAGATAGAACCATTTAGGGACATTGGGTGAAGGGTACATAAGACTTTTCTGTGCTATTTTTGAATTTTCTTGTGAATATAAAATTGTTCTAACATAAAATGCTTTCTAAAAATGAATGGAGAGCCAGTGAGTTTTGGGAACAACTTCGCATGACCCAGTATACCTGGAATTCAGGAAAACTTGAAAAGTGGATAGAAAATATTTGAAGAAATAATGATTAAAAGTTTCCTAAAGTTTATAGAAAATTTTAATTGCAGATCAAAAATCTGACAAATTCCAAATATAACAAACATGATAACTGAGCAAAAGGATATCATAATCAATTTGTTTAAAATGCTAGCAATAAAAATATATATTGCAAAGTAGCCAGAGAAAAATATGTTTAACACACAGGGACACATAGATAAATATGGTAGCAGACTTCCTGTGAAACAATACAAGCTAGTAGAAAAGAAACACCTTTGAAAAAATAATAATACTAAAAGAAAAGAGGTATTGAAAGAAAATATTCCATCAAACCATATAGTGAAAAGAGCTTTCAACAATGAAAACAATTCAATTTGTAAAATGAGAAAAGGAATTGGATAGCCATGTTTAAAAGAAGGCACATGACGGCAAACAAACACAACAAAAAAGATGCTCAACACAAAAACAGACATATAGATCAAAGCAACAAAATGGAGTGCATAAATAAACCCATACAACTATGGTAATGAATCTGTGACAAACAAGGCAAGAATATTCAATGGAGAAAAGACAGTCTCTTGAGCAAGTGGTGATTGGAAGCTGGGTAACCACATGTAAATCAATGAAAGTAGAGCATTCCCTAACACCTTACACAAAAATAAACTCAAAATGGCCTAAAGACTTTAATATAAGAAATGACCCCATAAAACTCCCTAGAAGACAACATAGGAAAAAAATTCCTTGACATAAATCAAAACAATGTTTTCTTAGGTCAGTCTCCCAAGGCAAAAGAAATAAAAGCAAAAATAAACAAGCGGGACCTAATGAAACATGTAAGCTTTTGCATAGCAAAGGAAACCATGAAAGTGAAAGTGTTATTCAGTCGTGTCTGACTCTTTGTGACCCCATGGGCTGTAGCCCACTAGGCTCCTCTCTCCATAGAATTTTCCAGGCAAGAACACTGGAGTAGGTAGCAATTCCCTTCTCCAAAGGATCTTCCTGGCCCAAGGATTGAATTTGGGTCTCGTGCTTTGCAGGCAGATTCTTTACCATCTGAGCCACCATGGAAGCCCAAATGAAACCATAAATGATATGAAAAGACAACTTACAGAATAGGAGAAAATATTGGCAAAATGATGCAACTGACAAGGGCTTAAATTCTAAAATACACAAACAACTCATACAGCTGAATATCAAAGGAAAAAAAAAAAAAAAACTCAGTCAAAAATGGGCAGAAGACCTGAATAGATGTCTCTCCAAAGAAGATAGATGGCCTAAATGTACATGAAAATATGCTCCACGTCACTAATTATTAGAGAAATGCAAATCAAAGCTGCAATGAAGTATTAACTTACACTGGTCAGAATGGCCATCATCAAAAAGCCTGAAAATAATAAATGCTGGAGAGGGTATGGAGAAAAGGGAACCCCCCCCTACACTGTTGGTAGGAATGCAAAATATCTTGGTGCAGCCACTATGGAGAACGATGTGGAAGTTCCTTTTAAAATATGATCCAGAAATTCCACTTATGGACATATATCTGGAAAAGATGAAAACTTTTATTTGAAAAGATACATGCACCCCAATATTCATAGCAACATTATTTACAATAGGTAAGACATGGGAGCAACTCAAGTTGAGTTACATATATGTTATATATATTATATATATATATATATATATATACACACATATGTATATACATATATATGCATATATAATATATATGTATGTGATAATATTACTCAGACATAAAAAGGAATGAAATGAAATGAAATATGCCTGAAATGAATGAAATAATATCGTGTGCAACAATATGAATGGACCTAGAGATTACCATATTATGTGAAGTACATCAAAGAAAAATAAATACCATATGATATCGCTTATATGTGTAATCTAAAAAATGATACAAATGAACCTATTTAAAAAACAGAAACAGACTCACCAACATAGGAAACAAACTTACGTTACCATAGGGGAAAGAGGAGGAAGGGATAAACTAGGAGTTTGGGACTAATGGATGCACATTTGTTGTTCAGTTGCTTATCCATGTCTGACTCTTTGGACCCCATGAACTACAGCACAACAGGCTTCCTTGTCCTTCACCATCTCCCGGAGCTTGGTCAAACCCATGTCCATTAAGTTGGTGATGACATCCAACCATCTCGTCCTCTATTGTCTCCTTTTACCATATAGAAAATAAACAATAAAGACCGACTCTATAGCACAGGAAAGTATATTCAATATCTTTTAATAATTTGGAAAAAAAATTGAAATAGAATATATGCATATATAGATATATGTATATATATCTGAATAATTTATATGTATAAATATATGAACGTGTATATATATCTGAATATATATGTATATATGAATCACTTTATTCTATATCTGAAAATAGAACTGTAAATAAACCATATGTTAATGTAACAAATTCAGTTCAGTTCAGTCGCTCAGTCATGTCCGACTCTTTGTGACCCCATGAATCGCAGCACGTCAGGCCTCGCTGTCCATCACCAACTCCCAGAGTTCACTCAGACTCACGTCCATCGAGTCAGTGATGCCATCCAGCCATCTCATCCTCTGTCGTCCCCGTCTCCTCCTGCCCCCAATCCCTCCCAGCATCCTTATTACCAAATTCAGGCTTAAATTGAAGAAAGTAGGGGAAACCACTAGACCATTCAGGTATGACCTAAATCAAATCCCTTATGATTATACACTGGAAGTGACAAATAGAATTAAGGGCCTAGATCTGATAGATAGAGTGTCTGATGAACTATGGACTGAGGTTTGTGACATTGTACAGGAGACAGGGATCAAGACCATCCCCATGGAAAACAAATGCAAAAAACCAAAATGGCTGTCTGGGGAGGTCTTACAAACAGCTGTGAAAAGAAGAGACACGAAAAGCAAAGGAGAAAAGGAAAGATATAAGCATCTGAATGCAGAGTTCCAAAGAATAGCAAGAAGAGATAAGAAAGCCTTCCTCAGCGATCAATGCAAAGAAATAGAGGAAAACAACAGAATGGGAAAGACTGGAGATCTCTTCAAGAAAATTAGAGATACAAAGGGAATATTTCATGCAAAGATGGGCTCCATAAAGGACAGAAATGCTATGGGTCTAACAGAAGTAGAAGATATTAAGAAGAGGTGGCAAAAATACACAGAAAAACTGTACAAAAAAAAGATCTTCACGACCCAGATAATCACAATGGTGTGATGACTGACCTAGAGCCAGACATCCTGGAATGTGAAGTCAAGTGGGCCTTAGAAAGCATCACTACGAACAAAGCTAGTGGAGGTGATGGAATTCCAGTGGAGCTATTTCAAATCCTGAAAGATAATGCTGTGAAAGTGCTGCACTCAATATGCCAGCAAATTTGGAAACCTCAGCACTGGCCACAGGACTGGAAAAGGTCAATTTTTATTCCAATCCCAAAGAAAGGCAATGCCAAAGACTGCTCAAACTACCGCACAATTGCACTCATCTCACATGTTAGTAAAGTAATGCTGAAAATTCTGCAAGCCAGGCTTCAGCAATATGTGAACCGTGAACTTCCAGATGTTTAAGCTGGTTTTAGAAAAGGCCGAGGAACCAGAGATCAAATTGACAACATCTGCTGGATCATCGAAAAAGCAAGAGAGTTCCAGAAAAATATCTATTTCTGCTTTATTGACTATGCCAAAGCCTTTGACTGTGTGGATCACAAGAAACTGTGGAAAATTCTGAAAGACATGGGAATACCAGACTACCCGACCTCCCTCTTGAGAAATCTGTATGCAGGTCAGGAAGCAACAGTTAGAACTGGACATGGAACAACAGACTGGTTCCAAATAGGAAAAGGAGTACGTCAAGGCTGTATATTGTCACCCTGCTTATTTTACTTATATGCAGAGTACATCATGAGAAACGCTGGACTGGAAGAAACACAAGCTGGAATCAAGATTGCCGGGAGAAATATCAATAACCTCAGATATACAGATGACACCACCCTTATGGCAGAAAGTGAAGAAGAACTAAAAAGCCTCTTGATGAAAGTGAAAGAGGAGAGTGAAAAAGTTGGCTTAAAGCTCAACATTCAGAAAACAAAGATCATGGCATCCGGTCCCATCACTTCATGGGCAATAGATGGGGAAACAGTGGAAACAGTGTCAGACTTTATTTTTTGGGGCTCCAAAATCACTGCAGATGGTGACTGCAGCCATGAAATTAAAAGACACTTACTCCTTGGAAGGAAAGTTATGACCAACTTAGATAGCATATTCAAAAGCAGAGACATTACTTTGTCAACAAAGGTCTGTCTAGTCAAGGCTCTGGTTTTTCCTGTGGTCATATATGGATGTGAGAGTTGGACTGTGAAGAAGGCTGAGTGCTGAAAAACTGATGCTTTTGAACTGCGGTGTTGGAGAAGATTCTTGAGAGTCCCTTGGACTGCAAGGACATCCAACCAGTCCATTCTGAAGGAGATCAGCCCTGGGATTTCTTTGGAAGGAATGATGCTAAAGCTCAAGCTCCAGTACTTTGGCCACCTCATGCGAAGAGTTGACTCACTGGAAAATACTCTGATGTAACTAATAAATAATTAATTAATTAAAAGATGCTCAACATCATTATTTATTAGAGAAATGCAAATCAAAACCACAAGGATAAATGATCCTTCTTTACACCCATTAGGATAGCTATAATTTTTAAAAACAGTCAATAACAATTGTTGGTGAAGATGTGGAGAAACTAAAACCTTCACATTGCTGATGAGAATGTAAAATGGTACAGATGCTTTGGGAAACAGTTTTGCAGTTTCTCATATTGTTACACATAGAGTGCCATATGATCCAGTAATTCCAGTATTAGGTATATACACAAGAGAAATGAAAACGTATATCTAAATAAAACACTTATACATGGATGTTCATAGTGAAATTATTCATAATAACAAAAAATTATTAACAACCTAAATGACCATCAACAAAGACTAGGTCAACAAATTGTAGTAGATTAATACAATGGAATATTTTAGTCATAAGAAATGAATTGCTGCTACATGATAAACATGAATGAACCTTGATATTATTTTGTTATGCAAAAGAAGCCATTGTAAAAATATATATATATAATGATTTCATTTATATGAAATGTCCAGAATAGGCAACTCTATAAAGAAAATGAGTTGGTGGTTGCTGAGTCAAGGTAATTGGAAAAAATGGAAAACCATGGCTTATATGTATGAATTTCCCTTCAGGGATAATAAAAATGTTCTAATACTAACTAAATTGTAGACTTTAAATTGGCAAATCCATAAAGTTATATGAATTATATATTAATAAATCTGTTAAAAATAACTGCAAAAGAGAGATTTGTAGATATACAAGAACCTACACAAGGAAAGGCAGAGCACCAGAAATGATAAATACATGGGTGCCAGTTTTATAGATTATTTAAATCTTCTAAAAGTATAGTTGATCCTGTTAGAAACAATAAACAATGAATTATGGGCTTTAGAAAATAAGCAAATATATATGTGTATATGAATATAATGTATATATATATGTAAATATGCATATATATCATATGTAATGACCACACACGGAGAAGGTAATGGCACCCCACTCCAGTACTCTTGCCTGGTAAATCCCATGGATGGAGGAGCCTGGTAGGCTGCAGTCCATGGGGTCGCTAGGAGTAGGACACAACTGAGCGACTTCACTTTCACTTTTCACTTTCATGCATTGGAGAAGAAAATGGCAACCCACTCCAGTGTTCTTGCCTTGAGAATCCCAGGGACGGGGGAGCCTGGTGGGCTGCTGTCTCTGGGGTCGCACAGAGTCGGACGTGACTGAAGCGACTTAGCAGCAGCAATGACAACACAAACACAAAGGCCGAGAAGGGAAAGTAGAAGTATACAGTTGTAAGATTCTTACATGTTAAGTGGTGTAATATCACTTGAAGATAGATTGTGATAAAGATGCATATTATCACCCTTGCAAACAATAAAATAAAAGAGTTATAGCTAATAAGACAAGTTATACAATGGTTAGCTCAGTGAGTCAGAATACTGTTTATAAGGCCAAAACCTTGGGTCCATCTATGACTGAATGAGTTAAATTTGTTTTGGTCCTGAGGCACAAATGAACTCTTAATCGAGATCTTTCTCCTCTCAGAAGCATTTGGCGTTTGTTATAGTTGTCAGGGACCGGCACATTTAGCGTGGGCGGCTGTGACCAGTGCACGATTCAAGCCATGAAATTAAAAGACACTTACTCCTTGGAAGAAGAGTTATGACCAACCTAGATAGCATATTCAAAAGCAGAGACATTGCTTTGCCGACAAAGGTCGATCTAGTCAAGGCTATGGTTTTTTCAGTGGTCATGTATGGATGTGAGAGTTGGACTGTGAAGAAAGCTGAGCACCGAAGAATTGATGCTTTTGAACTGTGGTGTTAGAGAAGACTCGTGAGAGTCCCTTGGGCTGCAAGGAGATCCAACCAGTCCATCCTGAAGGAGATCAGCCCTGGGATTTCTTTGGAAGGAATGATGCTAAAGCTGAAACTCCAGTACTTTGGCCACCTCATGCGAAGAGTTGACTCATTGGAAAAGACTCTGATGCTGGGAGGGATTGGGGGCAGGAGGAGAAGGGGACGACAGAGGATGAGATGGCTGGATGGCATCACTGACTCAATGGACGTGAGTCTGGGTGAACTCCGGGATTTGGTGATGGACAGGGAGGCCTGGCGTGCTGCAATTCATGGAGTTGCAGAGTCAGACACAACTGAGTGACTGAACTGAACTGAAGACACTGCCAGGCCCACTCACAGAACAAAGAACTGAACAGAGCTAGCTGGCTGCGGACCAGCCTGTCCCCTGCCGGAGACAGGCAGGTGGTGACAGCCAGACCCAGAAGAGGCATCCTCTACCAAACTGCAAGCAGGTTTCATTGCTACCTAGTGCTTCTTGGATTTCTGGAAGGTTGACATCAGCTGGGAGTGTCACAGACAGAGATCAGCTCCCCAGAAGAGACACATGGCACACCTGAGTAAGTGCACCCTTTGTACACCCAGAAAACTGAGTGGCTGGGATGGGGGAGGTGATAAGATGCACCCCCCAACTGGGGGTGATTGCGCTCCCCAAGCACCTGATCACCTGAACTGCTAGGTCTTGGGAAGGGCACAAAACCCAACTGAGTCTGCGTCTTTGTGGAGTACCTGAGAACCTGAACCTGAGGGGCTTAGACCTGGGAAGTGCATGCAAGCCAGGGTCCGCCTCAGACAGTTCCTGGTAGAGCAGCCTGGAGCCTGAGAAGTATAGACCATGAAAGCAGACACACCATAGCAGAGGCAAACTCAGTGCAGTTGAAACACTGTGAGCCCTCCACACACAGGCCAGTGATATTTGTTTGCAGTGTTCCTCCCTCCTCACAGCACGACTGAACAAGTGAGCCTAAAAAAATGACCACCACCGCCCCCTTGTGTCAGGGTGGAAATTAGATGCTGAAGAGACCAGCAAACAGAAGAACTAAAATAAACAGAGGGAACTGCTTTGGAAATGACAGGTGCAATAAATCAAATCCCTGTAGTTAGCACTGACTACATAGAAAGGGGCATATAGATCTTGAGAAGTATAAGCTGGATCAAGGAACTATCTGAAAATGAAATGACCAAACACTGTCTGCAACAGCTCCAGGGAAAGTTCGAGATATATTTTTACCATTATTTTTTTTTATTTATTTAAAAAAATATTTTAAGTCCTCTCAGATCAGATCAGTCACTCAGTCGTGTCTGACTCTTTGCGACCCTATGAATCGCAGCATGCCAGGTCTACCTGTGCATCACCAACTCCAGGACTTCACTCAGATTCATGTCCATTGAGTCAGTGATGCCATCCAGCCATCTCATCCTCTGTCGTCCCCTTCTCCTCTTGTCCCCAATTCCTCCAAGCATCAGAGTCTTTTCCAATGAGTCAACACTTCGCATGAGGTGGCCAAAGTACTGGAGTTTCAGCTTTAGCATCAGTCCTTCCAAAGAAATCCCAGGGCTGATCTCCTTCAGGATGGACTGGTTGGATCTCCTTGCAGTCCAAGGGACTCGCAAGAGTCTTCTCCAACACCACAGTTCAAAAGCATCAATTCTTTGGTGCTCAGCCTTCTTCACAGTCCAACTCTCACATCCATACATGACCACAGGAAAAACCATAGCCTTGACTAGATGAACCTTTGTTGGAAAAGTAATGTCTCTGCTTTTGAATATGCTATCTAGGTTGGTCATAACTTTCCTTCCAAGGAGTAAGCGTCTTTTAATTTCATGGCTGCAGTCAACATCTGTAGTGACTTTGGAGCCCAGAAAAATAAAGTCTGACACTGTTTCCCCATCTATTTCCCATGAACTGATGGGACCGGATGCCATGATCTTCGTTTTCTGAATGTTGAGCTTTAAGCCAACTTTTTCACTCTCCACTTTCACCTTATCAAGAGGCTTTTTAGTTCCTCTTCACTTTCTGCCTTAAGGGTGGTGTCATCTGCATATCTGAGGTTATTGATATTTCTCCCAGCAATCTTGATTCCAGCTTGTGTTTCTTCCAGCACAGCCTTTCTCATGATGTACTCTGCAAATAAGTTAAATAAATAGGGTGACAATATACAGCCTTGACATACTCCTTTTCCTATTTGAAACCAGTCTGTTGTTCCATGTCCAGTTCTAACTGTTGCTTCCTGACCTGCATACAGATTTCTAAAGAGGGAGGTCAGGTGGTCTGGTATTCCCATCTCTTTCAGAATTTTCCACAGTTTCTTGTGATCCACACAGTTAATGGCTTTGGCATAGTCAATAAAGCAGAAATAGATGTTTTTCTGGAACTCTCTTGCTTTTTCGATGATCCAGCAGATGCTGGCAATTTGATCTCTGGTTCCTCGGCCTTTGCTAAAACCAGCTTGAACATCTGGAAGTTCACAGTTCACATATTGCTGAAGCCTGTCTTGAAGAATTTTGAGCATTACTTTACTAGCGTGTGAGATGAGTGCAACTGTGCGGTAGTTTGAGCATTATTTGGCATTGCCTTTCTTTGTGATCAGAATGAAAACTGACCTTTTCCAGTCCTTTGGCCACTGCTGAGTTTTCCAAATTTGCTGGCATATTGAGTGCAGCACTTTCATAGCATCATCTTTCAGGACCTGGAAGAGCTCAACTGGAATTCCATCACTTCCACTAGCTTTGTTCATAGTGATGCTTTCTAAGGCCCACTTGACTTCACATTCCAGGATGTCTGGCTCTAGGTGAGTGATCACACCATCGTGGTTATCTGGGTCGTGAAGATCTTTTTTGTACAGTTCTTCTGTGTATTCTTGCCATCTCTTCTTAATATCTTCTGCTTCTGTTAGGTCCATACCATTCCTGTCCTTTATCGAGCCCATCTTTGCATGAAATATTCCCTTGGTATCTCTAATTTTCTTGAAGAGATCTCTAGTCTTTCCCATTCTTTTGTTTTCCTCTATTTCTTTGCATTGATTGCTGAGAAAGGCTTTCTTATCTCTCTTTGCTATTCTTTGAAACTCTGCATTCAGATGTTTATATCTTTCCTTTTCTCCTTTGCTTTTTGCTTTTCTTCTTTTCACAGCTATTTGTAAGGCCTCCCCAGACAGCCATTTTGGTTTTTTGCATTTGTTTTCCATGGGGATGGTCTTGATCCCTGTCTCCTGTACAATGTCATGAACCTCATCCATAGTTCATCAGACACTCTATCTATCAGATCTAGGCCCTTAAATCTATTTCTCACTTCCACTGTATAATCATAAGGGGTTTGATTTAGGTCATACCTGAATGGTCTAGCGGTTTTCCCTACTTTCTTCAATGTAAGTCTGAATTTGGCAATCAGGAGTTCATGGTATGAGTCACAGTCAGCTCCTGGTCTTGTTTTTGTTGACTCTATAGAGCCTCTCCATCTTTGGCTGCTAAGAATATAATCAATCTGATTTTGGTGCTGACCATCTGGTGATGTCCATGTATAGAGTTGTCTCTTGTGTTGTTGGAAGAGTGTGTTTGTTATGATCAGTGCATTTTCTTGGCAAAACTCTATTAGTCTTTGCCCTGCTTCATTCCGTATTCCAATGCCAAATTTGCCTGTTACTCCAGGTGTTTCCTGACTTTCTACTTTTGCATTCCAGTCCCCTATAATGAAAGGGACATCTTTCCTCTATTACTCCTTTAATTTTCATTTTTATAACCTACTATTACCTTGCAAAAATAAGACCTCATTTTTAAGTTAAGCTTCATACCTATATTTTATAATTTTTGTGACTTTGTTTTGTTTTTTTTTTAATATTTTATTTTTGAGATTCTAACTTCTCTAGATTTTGAATCTTTGCTTTTTGGTATTTGTTATCAATTTTATACCCAGTCTTCATTAACTGTTTTTACTTGGGAGTGAGATTACTGGCTTGATTGCTCTCTCCCCCTTTTGACTGTCCTTTTTCTACACCAGGTCGCCTCTAACTCCTCCCTTCCCCTTCTCATCTCTACCCAACTCTGAGAATCTCTTTGTGTGTTCTAGGCTGTGTACAACACTTAGGGAACTGATTACCGGCTGGATCTTTCTCGCTCCTTTTGATTCCCCCTTTTATCCTTTTGTCCACCTCTGTCTTCTTCCTCCCTCTTCTGTTCTCTTTGTAACTCCGTGAACATCTCTGAGGGATCCAGACTGTGGAGAGCACATAGGGAAGTGATTACTGGCTAGCTTGCTCTCTCCTCTTTTGATTCCACCTCATCTCATCCTGGTCACCTCTATCTCCCTCCTCCCTCTTCTCTTCTTCATGTAACTCTGTGTACCTCTCCAGGTGTCCCTCACTGTGGAGAAACTTTTCATCTTTAACCTAGATGTTTTATCATTGGTGCTGTATCGATAGAGAAGTTTTGAAGCTACTGTAAGAATAGGACTGAAAACCAGAGGCAGGAGGCTTAAGTCCAAAACCTGAAACAACAGAGAAATCCTGACTCCAGGGAACACTAATTGATAAGAGCTCATCAAAAGCCTCCATACCTACACTGAAGCCAAGCACCACCTAAGGGCCAACAAGTTCCAAAGTAAGACACACTATGAAAATTCTCAAGCAACACAGGAACATAGCCCTGAGCTTCAATACACAGGCTACCCAAAGTCACATCAAGCCCATTGACATCTCAAAACTCACTAATGGACACTTCATTGCATTCCATAGAGAAGAAATCCAGCTCCACCCACTGGAAAACGGATACAAGCTTCCCTAACCAGGAAACCTTGACAAGCCACCCATACAACCCCACCCACAGCAAGGAACCTCCACAATAAAGAGGAACCACAAACTGCCAGAATACAGAAAGGCCACCGCAAACACAGCAATATAAACAAGATGAAAAGGCAGAGAACTACTCAGCAGACGAAGGAACAGGATAAATGCCCACCAAACCAAACAAAAGAGGAAGAGATAGGGAATCTATCTGATAAAGAATTCAGAATAATGATAGTGAATATGATTCAAACTCTTGAAAACAAAATGGAATTACAGATAAATAGCCTGGAGACAAGGATTGAGAAGATGTAAGAAATGTTTAACAAGGACCTAGAAGCAATAAAAAAGAGTCAATATATAATGAATAGTGGAATAAATGAGATGAAAAACACTCTGGAGGGAACCAACAGTAGAATAACAGAGGCAGAAAATAGGACAAGTGAGGTAGAAGATAGAATGGTAGAAATTAATGAAACAGAGGAAAAAAGAAAAAAAAATAATTAAAGAAATGAGGACAAACTCAGAGACCTCTGGGACAATGTTAAATGCCCCAACATTCTAATTATAGGAGTCCCAGAAGAAGAAGACAAAAAGAAAGACCATGAGAAAATACTTGAGGAGATAATAGCTAAAAACTTCCCTAAAGTGGGGAAGGAAATAGTCACCCTATCCAAGAAACCCAGAGAGTCCCAAACAGGATAAACCCAAGGCAAAACCCCCCAAGACAAATATTAATCAAATTAACAAAGATCAAACACAAAGAACAAATATTAAAAGCAGCAAGGGAAAAACAACAAATAACACACAAGGGGATTCCCATAAGTTTAACAGCAGATCTTTCAATAGAAACTCTTCAGGCCAGAAGGGAATGTCAGGACATACTTAAAGTGATGAAAGAGAAGAACCTACAGCCCAGATTACTGTACCCAGCAAGGATCTCATTCAAATATGAAGGAGAAATCAAAAGCTTTACAGACAAGCAAAAGCTGAGAGAATTCAGCACCACCAAACCAGCTCTCCAACAAATGCTAAAAGATCTTCTATTGACAGGAAACACAGAAAGGGTGTATAAACTCGAACCCAAAACAACAAAGCAAATGGCAATGGGATCATTCTTATCAATAATTACCTTAAATGTAAATGGGTTGAATGCCCCAACCAAAAGACAAAGACTGGCTGAATGGATACAAAAACAAGACCCCTATATTTGTTGTCTTCAAGAGACCCATCTCAAGATAAGGGACACATACAGACTGAAAATGAAGGGCTGGAAAAAGATATTCCACACGAAGAGAGACCAAAAGAAAGCAGGAGAACGAATACTCATATCAGATAAAAAAGACTTTAAAATAAAGGCTGTGAAAAGAGACAAAGAAGGACACTACATAATGATCAAAAGATCACTCCAAGAAGAAGATATAACAATTATAAATATGTATGCACCCAAGATAGGAGCACGACAATATGTAAAGTGAAAATGAAGTCGCTCAGTTGTGCCCACTCTTTGCAACACCATAGACTTTGCAACACCGTAGCCTATCACGCTTCTCCATCCATGGGATTTTCCAGGCAAGAGTACTGGAGTGGGGTGCCATTGCCTTCTCCACAATATGTAAGGCAAATGCTAACAAGTATGAAAGGGGAAATTAACAATAACACAATAAAAGTGGGAGACTTTAATATCCAATTCACACCTATGGATAGATCAACTAAACAGAAAATTAATAAGGAAACACAAACTTTAAATGATACAATAGACCAGTTAGACCTAATTGCTATCTATAGGACATTTCATCCCAAAACAATGAATTTCACCTTTTTCGCAAGTGAACATGGAACCTTCTCTACGATAGATCACATCCTGGCCATAAATCTAGCCTTGGTAAATTCAAAAAAAATGAAATCATTTCAAGCATCTTTTCTGACTACAATGCAGTAAGATAAGATGTCAATTAAAGGATAAAAACTATAAAAATTACAACGTATGGAGAATGAACAACACGCTGCTGAAATCACAAATCACAGAAGAAATCAAAAAAGAAATCAAATTATGCATAAAAATGAAGGAAAAGGAAAACACAACAACCCCAAACCTATGGGACACTGGAAAAGCACTGCTAAGGCGAAGGTTCATATCAATATAAGCTTACCTCAAGAAACAAGAAAAAAGTCAAATAAGTAACCTAACTCTACACCTAAAGCAACTAGAAAAGGAAGAAATGAAGAACATCAGAGTTAGTAGAAGGAGAGAATCTTAAAAATTAGGGCAGAAATAAATGCAAAAGAAAAAGAGACCATAGCAAAAATCAACAAAACCAAAAGCTGGTTCTTTGAGAAGATAAATAAAATTGACAAACCATTAGCCAGACTCATCAAGAAACAAAGGGAGAAAAACCAAATCAATAAAATTAGAAATGAAAATGGAGAGATCACAACAGACAACACAGAAATACAAAGGATCATAAGAGACTACCATCAGCAACTATATGCCAATAAAATGGACAACTTGGAAGAAATGGACAAATTCTTAGAAAAGTACAACTTTCCAAAACTGAACCAGGAAGAAATAAATCTTAACAGACCCATCACAAGCACAGAAATTGAAACTGTAATCAGAAGCCCAGGACCAGCCAGCTTCAAACTGAATTCTACCCAAAAATTAGACAAGAACTAACACCTATCCTGCTCAAACACTTCCAGAAAATTGCAGAGGAAGGTAAATTTCCAAACTCATTTTATGAGGCCAACATCACCCTAATACCAAAACCAAAAAGATGTCACACAAAAAGAAAACTACAGGCCAATATCACTGATGAAAATAGACGCAAAAATCCTTAACAGAATTCTAGCAAACAGAATGCAACAACATATTAAACAGATCATACATCATGACCAAGTGGTCTTTATCCAAGGGACACAAGTATTCTTCAATATCTGAAAATCAATTAACATAATACACCACACTAACAAATTAAAAGATAAAAACCATATGATTATCTCAATATATGCAGAGAGAGCTTTTGACAAAATTCAACATCCATTTATGATAAAACCCTCCAGAAAGCAGGCATAGAAGGAACATATATCAACATAATAAAAGCTATATATGACAGTCAGTCAGTCATTTCAGTTACTCAGTCGTGTCCGACTCTTTGAGACCCCATGAATAACAGCCCTACTCCCAGAGTTCACTCAAACTCATGTTCATTGAGTCGGTGATGCCATTCAGCCATCTCATCCTCTATCTTCCCCTTCTCCTCCTGCCCCCAATCCCTCCCAGCATCAGAGTCTTTCCAATGAGTCAACTCTTTGCATGAGGTGGCCAAAGTATTGGAGTTTCAGCTTCAGCATTAATCCTTCCAATGAACACCCAGGACTGATTTCCTTTAGGATGGACTGGTTGGATATCCTTGCAGTCCAAGGGACTCTCAAGAGTCTTCTCCAACACCACAGTTCAAAAGCATCAATTCTTCGGCTCTCAGCTTTCTTCACACTCCAACTCTCACATCCATACATGATCACTGGAAGAACCATAGCCTTGACTAGACGGACCTTTGTTGGCAAAGTAGTATCTATACTCTTCAGTATACTGTCTAGGTTGGGCATAACGTTCCTTCCAAGGAGTAAGCGTCTTTTAATTTCATGGCTGCAATGACCATCTGCAGTGATTTTGGAGCCCAAAAAAATAAAGTCTGACACGGTTTCCACTGTTTCCCCATCTATTGCCCATGAAGTGATGGGACCAGATGCCATGATCTTCGTTTTCTGAATGTTGAGCTTTAAGCCAACTTTTTCACTCTCCTCTTAAAGTTTCATCAAGAGGCTCTTTAGTTCCTATTCACTTTCTGCCATATGGGTGGTGTCATCCGCATATCTGAGGCTATTGATATGTCTCCTGGCAATCTTGATTCCAGCTTGTGTTTCTTCCAGCACAGCCTTTCTCATGATGTACTCTGCACATAAGTTAAATAAGCAGGGTAACAATACACAGCCTTGAGGCACTTCTTTTCCTATTTGGAACCAGTCTATTGTTCCATGTCCAGTTCCCACTGTTTCCTCCTGACCTGCATATAGGTTTCTCAAGAGGCAGGTCAGGTGGTCTGGTATTCCCATCTCTTTCAGAATTTTCCACAGAATATTGTGATCCACACAGTCAAAGGCTTTGGCATAATCAATAAAGCAGAAATAGATGTTTTTCTGGAACTCTCTTGCTTTTTCCATGATCCAGCAGATGTTGGCAATTTGATCTCTGGTTCCTCTGCCTTTTCTGAAACAGCTTGAACATCTGGAAGTTCATGGTTCACGTATTGTTGAAGCCTGGCTTGCAGAATTTTGAGCATTACTTTACTAGCTTGTGAGGTGAGTGCAATTGTTCAGTAGTTTGAGCAATCTTTGGCATTGCCTTTCTTTGGGATTGGAATGAAAACTGACCTTTTCCAGTCCTGTGGCCACTGCTGTGTTTTCCAAATTTGCTGGCATATCGAGTACAGCACTTTCACAGCATCATCTTCCAGGATTTGAAATAGCTCCACTGGAATTCCATCACCTCCACTAGCTTTGTTCGTAGTGATGCTTTCTAAGGCCCACTTGACGTCCATTCCAGGATGTCTGGCTCTAGGTCAGTGATCACACCATCGTGATTATCTGGGTAATGAAGATCTTTTTTGTGCAGTTCTTCTGTGTATTCTTGCTACCTTTTCTTAATATCTTCTGCTTCTGTTAGGTCCATAGAATTTCTGTCCTTTATGGAGCCCATCTTTGCATGAAATTTTGCCTTGGTATCTCTAATTTTCTTGAAGAGATCTCTAGTCTTTCCCATTCTGTTGTTTTCCTCTATTTCTTTGCATTGATCGCTGAGGAAGGCTTTCTTATCTCTTCTTGCTATTCTTCAGTACTCTGCATTCAGATGCTTATATCTTTCCTTTTCTCCTTTGCTTTTCACTTCTCTTCTTTTCACAGCTATTTGTAAGGCCTCCCCAGACAGCCATTTTGCTTTTTTGCATTTCTCTTCCATAGGGATGGTTGATCCCTGTCTCCTGCACAATGTCACAAACCTCCATCCATAGATCATCAAGCACTCTGTCTATCAGATCTAGTACCTTAAATCTATTTTTCACTTCCACTGTATAATCATAAGGGATTTGATTTAGGTCATACCTGAATGGTCTATGGTTTTCCCTACTTTCTTCAATTTAAGTCTGAATTTGGCAATAAGGAGTTCATGGTCTGAGCCACAGTCAGCTTCTGGTCTTGTTTTTGCTGACTGTATAGAGTTTCTCCATCTTTGGCTGCAAAGAATGTAATCCATCTGATTTAGGTGTTGACCATCTGATGATGTTCATGTGTAGAGTTTTCTCTTGTGTTGTTGGAAGAGGGTGTTTGTTATGACCATTGTGTTCTCTCGGCAAAACTCTATTAGCCTTTGTCCTGCTTCATTCCGTACTCCAAGGCCAAATTTGCCTGTTACTCCAGGTGTTTCTTGAATTTCTACTTTTGCATTCCAGTCCCCTATAATGAAAAAGACATATTTTTTGGGTGTTAGTTCTAAAAGGTCTTGTATGTCTCCATAGAACAGTTCAACTTCAGCTTCTTCAGTGTTACTGGTCGGGGCATAGGCTTGGATTACCGTGATATTGAATGGTTTGCTTTGTAAACGAACAGAGATCATTCTGTCATTTTTGAGATTGCTTCCAAGTACTACATTGCGGACTCTTTTGTTGACCATGATGGCTACTCCATTTCTTCTAAGGGATTCTTGCCCACGGTAGTAGATATAATGGTCATCTGAGTTAAATTCACCCATTCCAGTCTGTTTTCGTTCTCTGATTCCTACAATGTCGACATGCATTCTCGCCATCTCCTGTTTTACCACTTCCAATTTGCCTTGACTCATGAACCTGACATTCCAGGTTCCTATGCAATATTGACTTACAACATTGGATCTTGCTTCTTTCACCAGTCCCATCCACAAGTGGGTATTGTTTTTGCTTTGGCTCCATCCCTTCATTCTTTCTGGAGTTATTTCTTCATTCATCTCCAGTAGCATATTGGACACCTACTGACCTGGGGAGTTCCTCTTTCAGTATCCTATCATTTTGCCTTTTCATACTGTTTATGGGATTCTGAAGGCAAGAATACTGAAGTGATTTGCCATTACCTTCTCCAATGGACCACATTCTGTCAGACCTCTCCACCATGACCCACCCATCTTTGGTGGCCCCACACGGCATGGCTTAGTTTCATTGAGTTAGACAAGGCTGTGGTCCATGTTATTAGACTGACTAGTCTTCTGTCATTATGGTTTGTGTGTCTGCCTTCTGATGCCTCTCACAACACCTACCGTCTTACTTGGGTTTCTCTTACCTTGGATGTGGTGTATCTCTTCACAGCTGCTCCAGCAAAGCACAGCCACTGCTCCTTACTTCAGATGAGGGATATCTCCTCACAGCCGCCCCCCTTGACCTTGAACATGGAGTAGCTCCTCTCGGCCCTCCTGCTCCCGCACAGCAAAGTTACTTCAATTGCCCTGGCTTTTGCTCAAGCCATTTCTCTTCTTAAGTCAACCACTGTCACCTCTGCCCATTACTAGACTGGGTCAGAGGCTCCTCTCTCAAGGTGTCTTCACCCAAGGGAAAAATCAAGAAATAGACTGTTGGAGGCCACAAACGGAACCTTGTGTGCTGTTAGACAACCCCACAGCAAACATTATCCTCAATGGTGAATAATTGAAAGCATTTCCCCTAAAGTCAGGAAAAGACAAGAGTGCCCACTCTCACCACTATTATTCAAAATAGTTTTGGGAGTTTGGGCCAAAGCAATCAGAGCAGAAAAAGAAATAAAAGGAATCCAGATTGGAAAAGAAGAAGTAAAACTCTCACTGTTTGCAGATGACATGATCCTCTACATAGAAAACCCTAAAGACTCCACCTGAAAATTACTAGAACTAATTAATTAATACAGTAATATTGCAGTATATAAAATTAACACAGAGAAATCCCTTGCATTCCTATACACTAACAATGAGAAAACAGAAAGAGAAATAAAGGAAACTATTCCATTCATCATTGCAATGAAAAGAATTAAATACGTAGGAATAAATCTACCTAAAGAAACAAAAGACCTATCAAAGAGGACACAAATAGATGGAGAAATATACCATGTTCATGGATCGGAAGAATCAATGTAGTGAAAAAAATTTATACTACTGAAAACAATTTATAGATTCAATGCAGTCCCTATCAAGCTACCAATGGCATTTTTCAGAGATCTATAACAAATAATTTCACAATTTGTATGGAAATACAAAAAACCTCAAATAGCCAAGCAATCCTGAGAAAGAAGAATGGAACTGGAGGAATCAACCTGCCTGACTTTAGGCTATACTATAAAGCTACAATAATCAAGACAGTATGGTACTGGCACAAAGTCAGAAATAAAGATCAGTGGAATGCAATAGAAAACCCAGAGATAAATCCACACACCTATGGACACCTTATCTTTGACAAAGGAGGCAAGAATATACAATGGAGAAAAGACAATCTCTTTAACAAGTGGTGCTGGGAAAACTGGTCAACCACTTGTAAAAGAATGAAACTAGAGCACTTTCTAACACCATACACAAAAATAAACAAAGTGGACCAAAGACCTAAATATAAGACCAGAAACTATAAAACTCCTAGAGAAAAACAGGCAAAATACTCTCCGACATAAATCACAGCAGGATCCTCTATGACCCACCTCCCAGAATATTGGAAATAAAAGCAAAAATAAACAAATGGGATCTAATTAAAATTAAAAGTTTTTGCACAACAAAGGAAACTATAAGCAAGGTGAAAAGACAGCCTTCAGAATGGTAGAAAATAATAGCAAATGAAGCAACTGACAAAGGATTAATCTCAAAAATATACAAGCAACTCCTGCAGCTCAATTACAGGAAAATAAACGACCCAATCAAAAAGTAGGCCAAAGAATTAAACAGACATTTCTCCAAAGAAGACATAGAGATGGCTAACAAACACATGAAAAGATGCTCAACATCGTTCATTATTAGAGAAATGCAAATCAAAACCACAATGAGGTACCATTTCACGCCAGTCAGAATGGCTGCTATCCAAAGTCTACAAACAATAAATGCTGGAGAGGGTGTGGAGAAAAGGGAACCCTCTTACACTGTTGGTGGGAATGCAAACTAGTACAGCCACTATGGAGAACAGTGTGGAGATTCCTTAAAAAAAAACTGGACATAGAACTGCCATTTTACCCAGCAATCCCACTGCTGAACATACACACCAAGAAAACCACTATTGAAAGAGACACGTGTATCCCAGTGTTCATCACAGCACTGTTTATAATAGCCAGGACATGGAAGCAACCTAGATGTCCATCAGTAGACAAATGGATAAGAAAGCTGTGGTACAGATACACAGTGGAGTATTACTCAGCCATTAAAAAGAATGCATTTGAATCAGTTCTAATGAGGTGGATGAAACTGGAGCCTATTATTCAGAGTGAAGTAAGCCAGAAAGTAAAACATCAATACAGTATGCTGTTGCTGCTGCTGCTAAGTCGCTTCAGTCGTGTCCAACTCTGTGCAACCTCATAGATGGCAGCCCACCAGGCTCCCCCATCCCTGGGATTCTCCAGGCAAGAACACTGGAGTGGGTTGCCATTTCCTTCTCCAATGCATGAAAGTGAAAAGTGAAAGTGAAGTCGCTCAGTCGTGTCCAACTCTTAGCGGTCCCATGGACTATAGCCCACCAGGCTCCTCCATCCATGGAGTTTTCCAGCCAAGAGTACTGGAGTGGGGTGCCATTGCCTTCTCCACAATATAGTATACTAATGCATATATATGGAATTTGGAAAGATGATGACAATAACCCTATATGTGAGCCAGCAAAAGAGACACAGATGTATATAACAGTCTTTTGGACTCTGTGAGAGAGGGCGAGGGTGGGATGACTTGGGAGAATGGCACTGAAACATGTATGTTATCATATGTGAAATGAATCGCCAGTCCAGGTTTGATGCATGAGACAGGGTGTTCGGGGCTGGTGCAATGGGATGACCCACAGGGATGAGATGGGGAGGGAGGTTGCAGGGGGTGTTCAGGATGGGGAACACATGTACACTCATGGCAGATTCATGTCAATATATGGCAAAACCACTACAATATTTTAAAGTAATTTAGCCTCCAATTAAAATAAATAAATTGATATTAAAAAATTAAAAAAAAAACACAAAAAACTACAGTGTTCATCAATGAATTTAGCAAAATTGCAGTGCACAAATTTAAAACACAGAACTCTGTTTCATTCCTATACACAAACAGTGAAATATCAGAAAGAGAAATTCAAGAAACAATTCTATTTACCACGGCATGAAAAAGAATAAAATACCTAAGGAGACAATAAACTTGTAACCTGAAAACTAGGATACTGATGAAAGAAATAAAAGATGACACAGATTAAAGATATACCATGTTCTTGGATTGGAAGACTCAATATTGTCAAATGACTGATCTACCCAAGGCAATCCACCGATTTGATGCAATCCTTATCAAATTTCCAAAGGCATTTTTCACAGAATTAGAACAAAAATCTTAATATTTAATATGTAGCCAAATGTTAGCTGAATAGCCAAAGATATTTTGAGAAAGAAAAAGTGGATCTGGAGGAATCAGGCTCCCTGACTTCAGACTATACTACAAAGCTACATTCATCAAAAAAGTATGTTACTGGCATAAAACCAGAAATATAGATCAATGGAATAGAATAGAAAGCTCAGAAACAAACCCACAAACCTATGGCCAATTAACCTGTGACAAAAGAGACAAGATTATATACAATGCAGGAAAAACAGTCTCTTCTATTAATGGTTCTTGGAAAACTGAACAACTGCATGCAAAAAATGAAATTAGAATGTTTTTTAGCATCATAGGCAAAAAATAAACTTAAAATGGATTAAAGACCTAAATGCAAGGCCAGATACTATATAATTCTTAGAGGAAAACATAGAGTACTCTTTGACACAAGTTAAGCAATATATTTTTTCAGGTAGTCTCCTAGATTAATGGAAATAAAAACAAAAATAAACAAATGGCATCTAATTAAACTCAGAAATTTTGCCCAGAAAAAAAAAAAAAAATATATATATATATATATATAAACAAAATGAAAAGAAAACACAAAGAATGGGAGAATTATATTTGCAAATGATGTGATCAACAGGGGGTTAATCTTCAAAATTTACAAAAATCTCATAAGGCTCATTATTGAAACATCCAATCAGAAAAATCAACAGTACATAAGTTCCTTCAGCTCAATATCAGGAAAACAAACAATACAATCAAAAATGTGCAGAAGACATAAACAGACATTCCTCCAAAGAAGACATACTGAAGACCAATAAACACATGAAGAGATGCTCAACATTGTTCATTATTAGAGAAATGCAAATCAAAACTACAATGAGGTATCACCTCACACCAGTCAGAACGGCCATCATCAAAACATTCACAAACAATAAATGGTGGAGAGGATCTGGAGAAAAGGGAACCTTCCTGCACTGTTGGTGAGAATGCAAACTGATACATCCATTATGGAAAACAGTATGGAGATTCCTTAAAAAACTAGGAATGCACATTTCTGCATGCTCAGTTGCTTCAGTCGTGTCCAACTTTTGCAACCCTGTGGATTGTACTAGTGCTAGGCTCCTCTGTCCATGTGGTTCTCCAGGGAAGAATACTGGAGTGAGTTGCCATTCCTTTATCCAGGGGATCTTCCCAACACAGGGGTTGAACCCACATTTCCTGCATCTCCTGAATTGCAGGCAGATTCTTTACCTGTTGAGCCACCTGGAAAGCCCACAATGGAATGTTCAGTTCAGTTCAGTTGAGTCACTCAGTTGTGTCTGACTTTTTGCGGCCCCATGAATCGCAGCACTCCAGTCCTCCCTGTCCATCACCATCTCCCGGAGTCCACTCAAACTCACATCCATCAAGTCGGTGATGCCATCCAGCCATGTCATCCTCTGTCATCCCCTTCTGCTCCTGCCCCCAATCCCTCCTAGCATCAGAGTCTTTTCCAATGAGTCAACTCTTTGCATGAGGTGGCCAAAGTACTGCAGTTTCAGCTTTAGCATCATTCCTTCCAAAGAAATCCCAGGGCTGATCTCCTTCAGAATTGGACTGGTTGGATCTCCTTGCAGTCCAAGGGACTCTCAAGAGTCTTCTCCAACACCACAGTTCAAAAGCATCAATTCTTCAGCGCTCAGCCTTCTTCACAGTCCAACTCTCACATCCATACATGACCACGGGAAAAACCATAGCCTTGACTAGACGGTCCTTTGTTGCCAAAGTAATGTCTCTGCTTTGGAGTATGCTGTCTAGGTTGGTCATAATTTTCCTTCCAAGGAGTAAGCGTCTTTTAATTTCATGCCTGCAATCACCATATGCAGGGATTTTCAAGCCAAAAAATAAATAAATAAAGTCAGCCACTGTTTCCACTGTTTCCCCATTTATTTGCCATGAAATGATGGGACCGGATGCCATGATCTGTTTTCTGAATGTTGAGCTTTAAGCCAAATTTTTCACTCTTCTCTTTCACCTCATCTACAGGCTCTTTAGTTCTTCTTCACTTTCTGCCATAAGGGTGGTGTCATCTGTATATCTGAGGTTATTGATACTTCTCCCAGCAATGTTGATTTCAGCTTGTGCTTCTTCCAGCCCAGTGTTTCTCATGATGTAATCTGCATATAAGTTAAATAAGCAGGGTAACAGTATACACCCTTGACATACTCCTTTTCCCATTTGGGACCAGTCCGTTGTTCCATGCCCAGTTCTAACTGTTGCTTCCTGACCTGCATACAGGTTTCTCAAGAGGCAGGTCAGGTGGTCAAGTATTCCCATCTCTTGAAGAATTTTCCACAGCTTATTGTGATCCACACAGTCAAAGGCTTTGGCATAGTCAATAAAGCAGAAATAGATATTTTTTCTGGAACTCTCTTGCCTTTTCAATGATAAAGCAGACTTCGGCAATTTCGTCTCTGGTTCCTCTGCCTTTTCTAAAACCAGCTTGAACATTGGTAAGTTCACGGTTCACCTATTCCTGAAGCCTGGCTTGGCGAATTTTGAGCATTACTTTATTAGCATGTGAGATGAGGGCAATTGTGTGATAGTTTGAGTATTCCTTGGCATTGCCTTTCTTGGGATTGGAATGAAAACTGACCTTTTCCAGTCCTGTGGCCACTGCTTAATTTTCCAAATTTGCTGGCATATTGAGTGCAGCACTTTTACAGCATCATTTTTTAGGATTTGAAATAGCTCCACTGGAATTCCATCACCTCCACAAGCTTTGTTCATAGTGATGCTTCCTAAGGCCCCCTTAGCTTCACATTCCAGGATGTCTGGCTCCAGGTGAGTGATCACACCATCGTGATTATCTGGTTCATGAAGATCTTTTTTTGTACACTTCTTCTGTGTATTCTTGCCACCTCTTCCTAATATCTTCTGCTTCTGTTAGGTCCCTCTCATTTCTGTCCTTTATTGAGCCTGTCTTTGCATGAAATGTTCCCTTGGTATCTCTAATTTTCTTGAAGATATCTCTAGTCTTTCCCATTCTGTTGTTTTCCTCTATTTCTTGGCATTGATCACTGAGGAAGTCTTTCTTATCTCTCCTTGCTATTCTTTGGAACTCTGCATTCAGATGCTTAAATCTTTGCTTTTCTCCTTTGCTTTTCACTTCCCTTCTCTTCACAGCTATTTGTAAGGCCTCATCAGACAGCCATTTTGCTTTTTTGCATTTCTTTTTCTTGGGGATTGTCTTGATTCCTGTATCCTATGCAATGTCATGAACCTCCGTCCATAGTTCTTCAGGCACTCTGTCTATCAGATGTCGTCCCTTAAATCCACTTCTCACTTCCACTGTATAATCATAAGGGATTTTATTTAGGTAATACCTGAATGGTCTAGTGGTTTTCCCCACTTTCTTCAATTTAAGTCTGAATTTGGCAGTAAGGAGTTCATCATCTGAGCCCCAGTCAGCTCCCAATCTTGTTTTTGTTGACTATATAGAGCTTCTGCATTTTTACATGAAAGGAATATAATCAATCTGATTTGAGTGTTGGCCATCTGGTGATATCCATGTGTAGAGTCCTCTTATGGTGTTGGAAGAGGGTGTTTGCTATGACCAGTGCATTCTCTCAGCAAAACTCTATTAGCCTTTGCCTTGCTTCATTCGGTACTCCAAGGCAAATTTGCCTGTTACTCCAGGTGTTTCTTGACTTCCTACTTTTACATTCCAGTCCCCTGTAATGAAAAGGACATCTTTTTTTGGTATGTTAGTTGCAAAAGATCTTGTAGGTCTTCATAGAACCGTTCAACTTCAGCTTCTACAGCATTACTGGTCGAGGCATAGACTTGGATGCCATGATATTGAATGATTTGCCTTGGAAATGAACAGAGATCATTCTGTCATTTCAGAGATTGCATCCAGGTACTGCATTTCAAACTCTTTTGTTGACTATGATGGCTACTCTATTTCTTTTAAAGGATTCTTGCCCACAGTAGTAGATATAATGGTCATCTGAGTTAAATTGACCCATTCCAGTCCATTTTAGTTCGCTGATTCTTAGAATGTCAATGTTCACTCTTGCCATCTCCTATTTGACCACTTTAAATTTGCCTTAATTCATGAGCCTAACATTCCAGGTTCCTATGCAATATTGCTCTTTACAACATCAGACCCTGCTTCTATCACAGCATCAGACCCTGCTTCTATCACCAGTCCCATCCACAACTTGGTATTGTTTTTGCTTTGGCTCCATCCCTTCATACTTTCTTGCGTTATTTCTCCACTGATCTCCAGCAGCATATTGGGCACCTACCGACCTGGGGAGTTCATCTCTCGGTGTTCTATCTTTTTGCCTTTTCATACTGTTCATGGGGTTCTCAAAGACAAGAATACTGAAGTGGTTTGCCATTCTCTTCTCCAGTGGACCACATTCTGTCAGACCTCTCCACCATGATCCCCCATCTTGGTTGGCCCCACACAGCATGGCTTAGTTTCATTGAGTTAGACAAGGCTGTAGTCCATGTGATCAGATTGTCTAGTTTTCTGTGATTGTGGTTTCAGTCTGTCTGCCTTCTGATGCCATCTCTCAGCACCTACCATCTTAGTTGGGTTTCTCTTACCTTGGATGTGGGGTATCTCTTTATTACTCAGCTTAAAGACAGTGTCCAATTGCTGAGGCATCTGCAGTCTGCAACCCAATGAGACTGCCACCACCATTAGGTCATGGGGGTGGGGACGGTAGGGAATTTCGCTGCTGCTTTGAGGTCTGGGCTCCGCCAGTGGACAGTTGTGGTGAGGACTCCAGCACTCTGCCAAACACGGCTTTCAGCCATGTACATAGGGTACAGCAATTCCACTCCTGGGCATATACCCAGAGAAAACCATGGTTCAAAATGATACTGCTCCCCAATGTTCACTGTAGTGCTGTTTGCAATAGCTAATTTAAGGAAGCAACCTAAATATGCATCAACTGATGAATGGATAAAGAAGAAGTAATAGATATATACAATGGGCTATTACTCAGACTTTAAGAAGAATAAAAATAATGCCATTTGCAGCAACATGAATGGACCTGGAGATTATCATACTAAGTGAAATAAATCAGACTGATGAAGAAAAATATATGATATTGCTTATAGTCAGAATCTTTTTTAAAAAATACAAATGAACTTGTTTACAAAACAGAAACAGACTCACAGGCTTAGGGAACAAACTTTGGGTCACCATGGGGAAGAAGAGGGGACAGATTGAGAGTTTGTGATTGACATGTACACACCGGTGTATTTAAAATAGGTAACTGACAAGGACCTACTATGTAGCACAGGTAACTCTGCTCAATACTCTGTAATAGCCTAAATAGGAAAAGAATTTGAAAAAGAATAGATACATTTATATGTATAACTGTAGCTTACCTGATGGCTCAGTGGTAAAAAAAATCTGCATGCCAATGCAGGAGACACAGGAGATGTGGGTTCAATCCCTGGATCAGGAAGATGCCCTGGAGAGGGAAATGGCAACCCACTCCAGTATTCCTACCTGAAAAATCCTATGAACAGAGGAGCTTAGCAGACTATAGTCCAAAGGGTTGCAAAGAGTTGGACATGACTGAGCATGAGCATGATATGTAAAACTGAATCACTTTACTTGAAACTAACATGTCATTGTTAATCAACTATACTTCAATGTAGTATAAACATTTTAATGTTTGTGGAGCATGATTATGGTATTATAGTTAAGAAATCTTTGCTTAATCAAAGGTTAAAAATATTTTCCTCCCATGCTTTCTTCCAGAAGTTTTGCATTTATATGCACTGTTTTGAAATAATTTTATATATGGTGTATGTTATAGGTAGACATATTTTTGCACATGGATAGACAATTGTTCTACCACTCTTTGCTGACAAAATTACCCTTTTACACTGAATTGCCTTTTCATCTTTGTCAGAAATCAACTGGCCATACATATGTGGGTGCCTTTCTGGACTTTATTCTATTTTATAGATCTGTTTGTCTATTTTGATGGCTACACTGCACTGTCTGGATTACTGTAGCTTTATTATGTGTTGAAACAGGTGTATGTCCTCAAACTTTGTTTTTCTCTTGCAAAGATGTTTTGGCTATTATAGGTCCTTAGCCTTTCCATATAAATTATAGGATCAGCTTGATGGTTAAAAAAAAAAAAAAAAAGCGTACTTGGATTTTGTTTGGGGTTGATTTCAATTGAAAGATCAATTAAGTCTTAACACTATTGAGTTATCCAATCCATGATGAAAATATATCAATCCATTTTTTTTCAATTTCAATTTCTTACAACATTATTTTATAGTTTTCGATGTATAATTCTTATACTTATGTTTAGTATTTTATGTTTTATTTACTGTAAATTGAATTTATTTTGATTACTGATTGTTCATTGCTGGTGTATAGAGATAAACTTTATTTTTTGTATATATCTTGCAACTTTGCTAAACTCATTTTTTGGATTTTCTTATAAATTTCATCAGATTTTCTACATTGTTTGTGTTTGCTGTGAATAAAGATAACTTTATTTTCTTCCTTACCAACATGAACACAAGTCATTTTTTCTTGCCTCATTGAATTTGCTAGAACTTCTGGTATATTGATGAATAGAATTAGTGAATAGACCTTTCCCCCTTTTTCTAATATTAGTGCTAAAGCCCTAGTTTTTCACCACTAAGTATGATATTAACTGTAAGGTTCTGTTGATATTTTATTATGCTCAGGAAGTTCTTTCAATTTCTAGTTTGTTGAATGATTTTTTTTATCTGATGGAGTGTTGGATTTTGTCAAATGCTTTTCCTGAATCTGTTGAGGTGATAATATGGTTTCTGTTTTCCAGTTTTGTAATATAATGCATTACATTAATTGATGTATTATCCTTTTATTTTATTGTTGACTTCTATTTGCTAAAATTTTATTTCAAATACTTAAACACATGTTTATTAGGGATATTAATTTTCATTTTTATTTTGATGTCTTTCATTTTGATATCAGTACTTGTTCTAGTCACTGTGGCTTCCCCCAAGCTCCTTATTCCATCTCCCCATCCACAAGAATTACAAGTTCTTGCCATATGACCCAGCAATCCCTCTGCTGGGCATACACACCAAGGAAACCAGAATTGAAAGAGACACGTGTACCCCAATGTTCATCATAGCACTGTTTATAATAGCCAGGACATGGAAGAAACCTAGATGTCCATCAGCAGATGAATGGGTAAGAAAGCTGTGGTACATTTACACAATGGAATATTACTCAGCCATTAGAAAGAATGCATTTGAATCAGTTCTAATGAGGTGGATGAAACTGGAGCCTATTATACAGAGCGAAGTAAGCCAGAAAGTAAAACACCAATACAGTATACTAATGCATATATATGGAATTTAGAAAGATGGTAATGACAACTCTGTATGTGAGACAGCAAAAGAGACACAGATGTATAGAACAGTATTTTGGACTCTGTGGGAGGCGGGGGGGATGATTTGGGAGAGTGGCATTGAAACATGTATAATATCATATAAGAAATGAATCGCCAGTGGGAGGGGGATTCAGGATGGGGAACACGTGTACACCCATGGTGGATACATGTTGATGTATGGCAAAACCAATACAATATTGTAAAGTAAAAAAATAAATTAATTAATTAATTAAAAAAAAAGGAAAGAAAAACACCAATACAGTATACTAATGCATATATATGGAATTTAGAAATATGGTAACAATGACCCTATATTCAAGACAGCAGAAGAGACACAGATGTAAAGAACAGATTGTTGGACTCTGTGGGAGAAGGCGAGGGTGGGATGATTTAAGAAAATAGCATTGAAACATGTATATTATCATATGTGAAATATATCAGCAGTCCAGGTTTGATGCATGAGACAGGGTGCTCAGGGCTGGTGCACTGGGATGACCCTGAGGGATAGGATGGGGAGGGAGGTGGGAGGGAGCGTCAGGATGGGGAACACACGTACACCCATGGCTGATTCATGTGAATGTATGGTAAAAACCACCACAATATTGTAAAGTAATTAGCCTCCAATTAAAATAAATAAAAAAAAAGAACAAGAATTACAAGTTCTGCTGACATTCTCCTCCCTGTTCTGTGATCTGGAAACTCCCTTAAAGCAATAGTTGACAGTCATTTTGTTCACCTTATTTTTTCCTATATCTCAAGGAATCATTGCTCTTATTGCCTATTGTCCAATGTCTTGAGAATTTTTTCAGGCTTGTTTTAAATTTTTGTCTGCATTTTTAGTTGTTTTAGGTGGGTAGGTATAGCCATCATTATTCTGTTTGAGGCAGAAACAAATACTTCATCATAATATTCTTTAATCCAAATATTTTGTCAGGGGCTAGTAAAACATTCTATAAAGACATTACTATATGATTACCAGAAAATGACCAAATGTTTACTTATTAATCTCTATTAATAAAATACCTTTTTCGTGTTTCAGGTTTAAAAATAAAATAAAATTTAAAAAAAAAAAAAAAAAAACGTAAGAAAGATATGAGGCAGACTTGATGACTGAACCACATTCTAGAATTCTTTACCCAGTACAGCAACCACTAAGCTACTGAGGCTCTGATGTACTTGAATGTGGCCTCTTCAGATTAACATGTGTTTTCAGTGTGAAACACACAGTGGGTTTCAAAGATTTGGTACAAAAAAAGAATATTTTCATACTTATTTCAGCATAAATTTTTTATTGTGCTTGCATGTTCAAATAAGAAATATTTTCAATGCATTGGGTTAAATAAAATATATTACTAAAATAAAATAAAATAAAATACCTTCTTCCTAGTTACCCAGGATAGAAATTCTCAGAATCATATATACATGCCTTTTTCTGCCTCTTTGTTCTTCACAACTACTCATCAAGTTCTACAAATTATAACTAGATATATTCTCATTCAAAAGTTTCTTTCTATTCCCACACCCTTCTAGTTCAGGACCTTATCTTCCCTTACTTGTGCTACCACAATAGCTTGCTTATCACTACACTCCTCACTAAATAGCTCCATGCCTCAAGCCATCTTAATATTTATATACCAGATTGATCTTCCTAAAGCATAACTTGAATCTTATATTTTCTTATTTAGAAACCTGAATATGGTACAAACTTCTTAACTTGGAATTCAATGTATTTTAGGATTTTCCTCCAAGTTATAATTTCAAATTTTTAACACAATATTCCTTTCATCCACCCTATGTGATCTAGCTGCTGCTGCTGCTAAGTTGCTTCAGTCGTGTCCAACTCTGTGCGACCCCATAGACGGCAGCCCACCAGGCTCCCCTGTCCCTGGGATTCTCCAGGCAAGAACGCTGAAGTGGGTTGCCATTTCCTTCTCCAATGCATGAAAGTGAAAAGTGAAAGTGAAGTCGCTCAGTCGTGTCCGACTCTGTGTGACCCCATATACGGCAGCCCACCAGGCTCCTCCATCCATGGGATTTTCCAGGCAAGAGTACTGGAGTGAGGTGCCATTGCCTTCTCCGATGTGATCTAGCTAAGATGGAGCAATTCATCTTTTTCAATTTCTGTGTTTTCTACTTTTGTGCTGACATGCTTTAATTATGTTGTTTCCTCTACTAAAAATGCCTTGCTGAAACCCAACTAGTTCTTCAAAGCCTAGATCCAAATTCATTTCTCCCATGAATTCTAAATCATTCTGGATAGAAGAAATTATCCCTTATTTTTTACTGCATTGCTCTTTGTACCTTTCTTACAGTACTGACATCAGCTTTTTCAATTTTCTCATAGTATCCTTACTACTAGATTGTATGTGACTAATCTAGTATAGGCACATGGTAAAATGTTTAATTGAAAAACAGGCAGGATTAATAAATATCTATAGTTTGTTGCTCAGTGAAGAGACTGTCTTTTCTCATTGTATATTCTTGACTTTTTGTCATAAATTAATTGACCATAAGAGTGCATGGGCTTACTTCTAGGACATATATCTTGTTCCATTGATCTATATGTCTGTACCATACTATTTTATTTACTGGAGCTTTGTATTATAGCCAAAAGTCAAGAAGAGTGATTTCTCCAGCTCTGTTCTTCTTTATCAAGACTGTTTTGGCAATTCAGTGTCTTTTGTTTCCATACACATTTTAAAAGTATTTGTTCTAGTTCTGTAAAAAGTGCCTTTAGCATTTTGATAAGGATTGCATTGAATCTATACATTGCCTTGGGTAGTATGGTCATTTTAAAACTATTAATTCTTCCAATCCATAAACATGATATATCTTTTCATGTGTTCATGTTATCTTCAATTTCTTCCATCAGTGTCTTATAACTTTTTGAGTATAGATCTTTAATCCCCTTAGGTAAGCTTATTCTTAAGTATTTCCTTTTGATGTGATGGTAAATGGGATTGTTTCCTTAATCGTTCTTGCTAATACTTCATTGTTAATGTATAGAAATACAACAGATTTCTCTCTATTTGTTTTGTATCTTTCAACTTTACTGAATTCATTCAGGAGCTCTAGTAGATTTTCAATGGTTTTTTAGAATTTTCTAAAAAATTTAATGTCACCTTCAAACAGTTACAGTTCTACTTCCTTTCCAAATTGAATTCTTTTCATTTCTTTTTCTTGATTTATTATTTTGGCTAGGACTTCCAATAATATGTTGACTAAACATGGCAAGAGTGAGCATCCTTGTACTGATATTACAGGAAACGCTTTCAGCTTTTCACTGTTGACTCTGATGCTAGCTGTGGGCTTGTCATATGTAGCTTTTTATGTTGAGGTGTGTTCGTTCTATGCCCACTTAATGGCACAGTTTTTATCATAATTTTTTATCATAAATGTATGTTAAATATTGTCAAAATCTTTTTCTTTTTAAAATTTGATTTTATTTTTAATTGGAAGATAATTCCTTTACAATATTATGATGGCTTCTGCCATACATCTGTATAAGTCAGCCATATATATATATATATATATATATATATGTCCCCTCCTTCTTAAACCTCACTCCCATCTCCTTCCTCACCCCACCCCTCTAGGTTATCACAGAGCAGCAGCTTTGGGTTCTTTATATCATACAACAAATTCCATTGGTTACCTATTTTACATATGGTAATATATGTGTTTCTCTTTTTTTAATTTTTATTGTAGTATAGTTGATTTACAATATTGTATTAGTTTCTGCCATACATCAAAGTCAATCAGATATATATATTCTTATAAACATTCAATTTTAGATTTTCTCACATAAGTCATTACAGGGCATCGAGTTGAGGTCCGTGTGCTATATCAGTTCAGTTCAGTCTCTCAGTAGTGTCTGACTCTTTGGGACCCCATGGACTGCAGCATGCCAGGATTCCCTGTCCATCACCAACTCCCAGAGCTTGTTCAAACTCATGACCATCAAGTCGGTGATGCCATCCAACCATCTTATCCTCTGTCATCCCCTTCTCCTCCTGCCTTCAATCTTTCCCAGCATCAGGGTCTTTTCCAATGAGTTAGTTCTTCACACTAGGTGGCCAAAGGTGTGGTATGTAGTAGGTACTTATTAATTATCTATTTTATGTAAGTAGTACATGAAGCATTCTAGTTGATAAATAATTAATAGTTCAGAGAACTTCCCTGGCCATACTTACTTATCCCTCAAAGCTTATTTTGCTGAACCAAAGTGAAAGTTTGAATTATTATCCAACAAATTCAGATAATGTAGAGTACACCTAAATAATTCAGGCTTAAAGTCTTTCAGCAATAGCAGTTTGAGTGGGGAGAAAAGGAGGGTCCAGAATTTTATTTTCCTTTGACTGTGTAGATAAGTTGAGAATGTTATTTAAAAAAAAAGAAAGAAATGCAGAAATGAATACAATGTGTACTTTTTCTTCAAAGTTGTTTCTATTATAACACCATAACAAGGAGAAGGAATTAAAACCTCACAGCCACCAAGGCACACGAACTGTTTTAAATAATGAGGGGTGATGCAGACAAATTGGCCTTACTTCTAAAAGTTCAGAATTTCCAAATATAAACAGTTTAACTATATTTCATTCTAATATTCAGAAGAGCATTCTAAATTTAGAAGATGTTACCTGGCATATATAATTTAAACTGTCAAGTTTGCAGTTTGGTTTCAAACAGACAGCTTTGTTTAGGCTGTCACTGTAAAACCCTTGGTATCAGAAATTATAATCTTTTAATTAATTAATTTATATTAATTGGAAGCTAATTACTTCACAATATTGTGGTGGTTTTGGCCATACATTGACATGAATCAGCCATGGGTGTACATGTATCCCACCATCCTGAACCCCCTCCCACCTACCTCCCCACTCCATCCCTCTGGGTTGTCCCAGAGCACAAGCCCTGCTTCATGCACCAAACTTGCACTGTTCTTCTATTTTACATGTGGTAATATACATGTCTCAATGCTATTTCTCTCAAATCATCCCAACCTTGCCTTCTCCCATATAGTCCAAACATCTGTTATTTACAGCTGTGTCTCCTTTGCTGTCTTGCATATAGGCTTGTCATTATTGTCTTTCTAAATTCTCTATATATGCGTTAATATACTGTATTGGTGTTTCTCTTTCTGACTTATTTCACTCTGTATAATAGGCTCCAGTTTTATCCACCTCATTAAAACTGACTCGAACACATTCTTTTTTATAGCTGAGTAATTTTCTATTGTGTTTATGTACCACAACTTCCTTATCTATTCGTCTGCTGATGGACATCTAGGTTGCTTCCATGTCCTAGCTACTGTAACTCAGTTCAGTCACTCAGTTGTGTCCTAATCTTTGTGACCCCATGGGTTGCAGCACACCAGGCTTCCCTATCTATTATCAACTTGCAGAGCTTACTCAAACTCATGTCCATTGAGTTGGTGATGCCATCCAAATAGCTCATCCTCTATCATCCTCTTCTCCTACTGCCTTCAATCTTTCCTAGATTTCAATCCCTAGATTTCGGGTTGTTGTGTTTTCATTTGTTTTGATGCATATTTTTATTTCCTTTTTTATTGCCTCTGTGATCTGTTGGTTACTCAGAAGCGTGCTGTTTAACCTCCATATGTTTGTATTTTAATATTTTTTTTTCCTGTAGTTGACATCTAATCATCCCGCATTGTGATCAGAAAAGATGCCTGAAATGATTTCAGTTTTCTTAAATTTACCAAGGCTAGATTTGTGGCCCAGGATGTGATCTATCATGGAGAATGTTCTGTGTGCACTTGAGAAAAAGGTGAATTCCATTGTTTGGGGGTGAAATGCCCTATAGATATCAATTAGGTCTAACTGGTATATTGTATCATTTAGAGCTTTGGTTTACTTGCTGATTTTCTGTTTCATTGATCTATCCATAGGTGTGAGTGGGGTATTAAAGTTCCCCACTATTATTGTGTTATTGTTAACTTCCCATTTCATTCTTGTCAATATTTGCCTTCCACATTGAGGTGACCCTGTGTTGAGTGCCTATATATTTATAATTGTTATATCTTCTTGGATTCATCCTTTGTAGTGTCCTTCTTTGTCTCTTTTCACAGCCTTTATTTCAATGTCTATTTTATCTGATATGAGTATTGTTACTCCTGCTTTCGTTTGCTCTCCATTTGCATGAAGTATCTTTTTCCATCCTCTCACTTTCAGTCTGTATGTGGCCCTAGGTTTTAGGTGGGTCTCTTTTAGACGGCATATATAGGGGTCTTGTTTTTGTATCCATTCGGCCAGTCTTTGTCTTTTGGCTGGAGCATTTAACCGATTTACATTTAAGGTAATTATTGATAAGTATGATCCCAATACCATTTACTTTGTTGTTTTTGGTTCATTTTTATAAACCTTTCTGTGTTTCCTGTGTAGAGAAGATCCTTTAGCATTTGTTGAAGAGCTGGTTTAGTGGTGCTGAATTCTCTGAGCTTTTGCTTGTCTGTAAAGCTTTTGATTTCTCCTTCATATGTGAATGAGATCTTTGCTGAGTAGAGTAATCTTGGTTGTAGGCTTTTCGTTTTCATCATCTTAAGTATGTCCTACTATTCCCTTCTGTCATGAAGAGTTTCTATTGAAAGATCAGCAGTTATCCTCATGGGGATACCCTTGTGTGTTATTTGTTGCTTTTCCCTTTCTGCTTTTAATATTTGTTCTTTGTGTTTGATATTTGTTAGTTTGATTAACATGTGTCTTAGAGTGTTTCACCTTGGGTTTGTCCTGTTTGGGACTCTCTGGGTTTCTTGGACTTGGGTGGCTATTTCCTTCCCCATATTAGGGAAGTTTCCAACTATTATCTTCTAAGTATATTCTCATGCCCTTTCTTGTTGTCTTCTTCTTCTGGGACACCTATGATTTGAATATTGGGGCACTTAACATTGTCCCAGAGGTCTCTGATGTTGTCCTCACTTCTTTTAATCCTTTGTCTTCTCTGCTTCATTTATTTCCACCATTCTATCTTCCACTTGACTCATTCTCTCTTCTGCCTCAGTGATTCTACTGATGATCTCAGCTATTGCACTATTCATTATTGATTGACTCTTCTTTATTCCTTCTAGGTCCTTGTTAAACATTTCTTGCATCTCTCAATCCTTGTCTGTAGTCTATTTATATGTAACTCCATTTTGTTTTCAAGTTTTTGGATCATCTTTACTATCATTATTTTGAATTATTTTTTGGGTAGACTCCCTATCTCCTTGCCTTTGGTTTGGTTTGGTGGGTTTTTATCATGTTCCTCTACCTGATGGATATTTCTCTGTCTTTTCATTTTGTTTAGATTTCTGTGTTTGGGGTGCCCTTTCTGCAGATTGGAAGCTTGTTGCTCCTCTTCATTGTGGAATCTGCTCTGTGTGGGTGGGGATGGACTAATTGCTTGTCAAGGTTTCCTGGTTGGGGGAGCTTGTGTTTGTGTTCTGGTGGGTAGTGCTAGATATCTTCTCTCTGGAGTACAAAGAAGCTTCCAGTAGTGAGTTCTGGCATATCTATGGGTTTGGCATGGCTTGGGGCAGCTTGTCTTTTAATGCTCAGGATTGTCTTCCTGTATTGCTGGAGAATTAGCATGGTGTGTCTTGCACTGGAACTTGTTGGCTCTTGGGTGGAGCACAGTTTCAGTGTAGGTGTGGAGACTTTTGGGTGAGCTCTTGTCTATTAATGTTCCCCGGAGTCAGGAGTTCTCTTTTGTTCTAAAGTTTTGGAGTTAAGCCTCCTGCCTCTGGCTTTTGGTACTTCTCTTACAGTAGTCTCAAGACTCCTCTGTCCATACAGCATAGAAGATAAAACCTTTAGGCTTATTGGTGAAACAATTCTCCACAGCCAGGAACAGCCAGAGAGCTGCACAGAGTTATATAAAGAGAAGAGGGATGAGGGAGATTGAGGTGATCAGGAGGAGAAAAGGGGGGGTCAAAAGGAGAGAGAACAATATAGCCAGTAAACAAATAACTAAGTGCTCTCCACAGCCTGGAACACCCAGATATTCACAGAATTATGTAGAGAATAGAAGAGGGATAAAGGAGATAGAGGTGACCTGGAGGAGAAAAGGGAGAGAGCAGTCAAGCCAGTAATCAGATCTTTAAGTGAAAATGGATACCGAAGATTAGATTCTTAGAGGTACAAAATTGATAACAAATATCAAAAAGCAAAGATTATAAACCTGGGAGAGAGGTTAGACTCTCAAAAATACAATACAGAAAATACAAAACATATCAATCACAAAAGTTGAAAAAAAAAATTTGGTTTCCTCTGTTTGCAGTGTCTAATTTCCGCCCTGACATGAGGCGGCAAGGGTGGCCACTTACTTAGACTCACTTGTTCAGTTGTTTTGTAGGGAGGAAGGGACACTGCAAACAAATACTGCTCGTATGTGTGGGGATTGCTCACAGTGGATGGACCACACTGGGTTTGCCACAGACCAAGGTGGCATGTACTTCCAGGGTCTACACTGCTCAGGCTCCAGGGTGGTCTGCAGGGGCACAGTCCCACATGGGCACTGCATTTCATGCAGTTCCCAGGACTAAATTGCTCAGGTTCTCAGGTGCCCCGCAGGGACACAGACTCAGATGGGCTATGCGTTTTGTCCCCATCCCAGGTCTGAGCAGCTCAGAAGTCCAGGTGCATGGTGAGCACACTGTCACTGGTGGGCCGTGCATCTTATTCACCTCCCTGGTCCCAGTTGCTTGGTTTCCTGGGGGCACAGAAAAAGCACAGTCCCAAGTGTACCATGTGTCTCCTCTGGGGAGCTAATCTCAGGCTGTGATACTCCTGGCAGATGTGAATGATCCAGGATCCTAGGAAGATGTGATTATCAATTGGGAGCCTGCTCACAGTTTGATGGAAGATGAGGCCTGTGGGGCCAAGATTGCAGCAGTCCCCTCCATTCCAGCTCTGGTTTTCATATTCCTGCCTCTCTGCCTCCTGGGAGGGAGGCCCTATAGGGCAGCAGGTTTGCTCTCCTTTGGTATTTGCTCAATCCTTTGTTCTGTGAGCACATCAGGGGTCACCATGAGGCATTAGAGCCTGTCACAGGAAAGGTTTTTGTTTTTGTTTTTTTTCTTTTCTTCTGTCTCTCAAGCAATCCCACAGTTTGAGTTGCTATCTCAGATTAGCTCCCTCAGATTGTCCTCTGGGCATTCAGACCTGGTCCTTACCCTAAGGACCGATAATGCACCCTGCGGCTCCCTTCCCAGCCCCCACTCACTGGTGAACAATGCAAGCTTCTAAGCCACTTCTCCACTGGCAGTTGTGATTAGGCATGCATTCTGTGTTTTTTGTTTTTTTTTTTCTCCTTCCTGGTTATGTTGCTCTACTTAGAACTGACTCAAATGAATTCTTTTTTATAGCAGAGTAATATTCCATTGTGTATATGTACCACACCTTCTTTATCCATTCACCTGTAGATGGACATACAGGTTTCTTCCATGTTCTAGCTATTTTAAATAGTGCTGTGATGAACACTGGGGGACATGTATCTTTTTCAATTATGGTTACCTCAGAGTATGTACCCAGTAGTGGGATTGCTGGGTCATATGCTGGCTCAGATGGTAAAAAATCTGCCTGCAATGCAGGAAACCTGGGTTCGATCCTTGGGTTGGGAAGATCCCCTGGAGGAGGGCATGGCAACCCACTTCAGTATTCTTGCCCGGAGAATCCCTATGGACAGAGGAGGCTGGCAGACTATAGTCCATGGGGTTGCAAAAGTGTCAGACATGACTGAGCGACTAAGCACATTATAGTAGTTTTATTCCAAGTTTTTAAAGAAATCTCCATATTGATCCCCATAGTGGCTATATCAATTTGCATTCCCACCAACAGTGCAAGAGGGTCCCCTTTTCTCCACATCCTTTCCAGCATTTATTGTTTGTAGATTTTTTGATGATGGCCATTTTGACTGTTGTGAGTTGATACCTCATTGTAGTTTTGATTTACATTTCTCTAATGATGAGCAATGTTGATCACCTTTTCATGTGCTTATTAGTCATCTGTATGTCTTCTTTGGAGAAATGTCTTTTCAGGCCTGCCTCCCAGTTTTTGATAGGGTGGTTTGTTTTTCTGGTATTGAGCTACATGAGCTGTTTGTATATTCTGGAGATTAATTCTTTGTCAGTTCTTTCATTTACTACTATCTTCTCCCATTCTGAAGGTTATCTATTCACCTTGCTTATAGTTTCCTTCATCATGCAAAATAATATAAGTTTAATTAGATCTCATTTGTTTAGTTTTGTTTTTATTTCCATTACTCTAGGAGGTGGGTCATAAAGGATCTTGCTGTGATTTATGTCAAAGAGTGTTCTGCCTAAGTTTTCCTCTACCAGTTTTATAGTTTCTTGTCTTACATTTAGGTCTTTAATCCAAAAGCTTTTACTATTGAGGTGATACTATTGGTTTTATTCCATTTTTAATGTAGCAAATCAGATTGATTGATTTATGGATATTGAAAGATTGCTACATCCCTACTTGATCATGAGATATGATCTTTTTGATATATTGTTGGATATGGTTAGTTAATATTTTATTGAGGACATTTGCATCTATGTTCATCAATGATATTTGCCTGTAATTTTGTTTTTGTGATATCTTTACCTGGTTTTGCTATCAAGATATTGGTGGTTTTGTAGAATGATTCAGAAGTGTTCCTTCTGCAATTTTTTGGAATAATTTCAGAAGGTACATGTTAATGCTTCTCTAAATACTTGGTAGAATTCAACTATGAAGCCATCTGGTCCTGGACTTTTGCTTGTTGGGATTTTTTAATTACTGATTAAATTTCATTACTGGTAATTGGTCTGTTTATATTTTCCATTTCTTCCTGGTTTGGTCATGGAACACTTTACATTTCTAGGAATTTCTCTATTTCTTCTAGGTTGCACATTTTCTTCACATACAGTTGTTTGTAGTAGTCTCTTATGTTCCTTTATATTTCTTTGTTGTCCATTGTAATGTCTCCTTTTTTATTTTTGATTTTATTGATTTGGGTCTCCTCCACTTTTTCCTTGATGAATCAGGCTAAAGGTTTATCAATTTTGTTTGTCTTTTCAAAGGACCCAGGTTTTAGTTTTTAGAAATCACTAGAAGGATAAAATTGCAAAATACACAAGAGTCTGGAGGTTAAATAATATGCTACCAAACCAATACAATATTGTAAAGTTAAAAAATAAAAATAAAAAAATTAAATGGGGAAAAAAAAAAACTTGGCCCTGAAAAAAAAAAAAAAAAATCAATGTATCACTTAAAAAATAAAAGAGGGGCAGATTAATTTTGATATATGGCAAAACCAATACAATATTGTAAAGTTAAAAAATAAAATAAAATTTAAAAAAATAAATAAAAGAGGAAACAAAAAAATACCTGGAGACAAACAAAAGCAAAAGCACAATAATGCAAAATCTATGGGCTGCACCAATAGCAATAGCAATTCTAAGGGGGAAATTTATAGAAATACAGGCTTACCTCTAGAAACAAAGTTTTTGAACAACCCAAAATTATAACTAAAGGAGCTAGAGAAAGAAAAAAAAAAAAACAGAACCCAAAGTTAGTAGAAATCATAAAGTTCAGAGCAGTAATAAATAAAAACAGGACTGAAAAATAGAAAAGATTAATGAAATGCTACTGTTTTCTTTTTTGCAGTGGTTCACAACATTCTGAAGTGTAGTTCAGATTCAGGAGAGAACTAATCTTCCAATATTTATTATTAAAGTCTCAGGAAAAAAAAAGAATAGAGTGAAAATCTAAAACAAAAACAAGACTTTTTTTTCTTCCAGTTATATTGATGACTGGGAGGGATTTAACTGTTCAGAAGAGACTCTTGTAACTACTTTGATTTTTCAGTAACTTACAACAGAAGTATAGTGTCTTGCCTTTAGCAGACTTAAATAGTTGTAGGTTTAAATACTTTAATTTAGAAGACAAAAGTATAGCCAATCTTGCTATATCCAAGAGGAGATCTGTTATCTCTGAAATTATAATACTTGATGTACAAGAACAGCATCTTCAATATACACACAACTCCATACAATACTGAAGTACATGCTTTTCTCTCCTCAATAATTATTACTTACCAATGCTTCCCATTTTTCTTTTATATTATCCTTGGAAAATTTTTTTAATAACAGATAATAATCATATTAGGAACAGAAAATCAAAGTGCATTTGCAAAATTTGGCGGGGGGGTGGGAAGGACAAATTCTGCTAGTGAGCAAGTCAACTTTTGAAAGTTGATTATGCCCTTTGGGAGATGAGTAAATTGGTTTTCCTATACATTCTTAGTGCAATTCAGACAGTATTAAATGTTTTTGAAACTACATAACTTACTTCTAAAATGTCATAATATACTGGAAGAACTGCTTTAATTGCTAAAGCTACTTTTGCCTTTACTAAAGCATCTAGAATTCAGTAACTCTAAGGAAAAGTTCTTATTGTACATCTTGATTGTTATACTTTTGCAGAAATGAAGTTATTAACCATTTAGAAAATTTGCTTCAGACTTATCACCATTAATAATAAAACAGGAATAAAAAATATTTCTCCCTACCTCTTCTTCCTTTAACTTCTCCCATTTCATACTTTGAAAATTAAACCATTGTTAAACTGAACAAAAAGCACCTATATTCCCCCTACTTCAGCCCCACCTAGTGAAATATAACATGTTTAAGACTGCTTTTTTAAATATCAATATAAAACATTAAATGAAATTTTATAAACATAATGTATGAAAATTAATCATGCCTTGTCATTTTAAATAGCTGTTGTTATCATTTTTATTTCTATGAAACTAATAAAATTTACAGATAAGGACTTCCCTGGTGGCCCAGTGGTTAAGAATTCGCCTTGCAATGCAGGGGATGTGGGCTCGATCTCTGGTTGGGACACCAAGATCCCACATGTCATGGGGCAACTAAACCAGCACACCTACTCATTATAGGAATAAGGATACAGAAAAAAAAAAAAAAAAAAGATGGATGAAAGTAAAGTGAAGCACACACAATGAAGAGAAAAAGAAGGAAAAAAGTATTTCAGTTGCAAAACTCAACATAGCTGTATGAGACAAATCATCATCGAAGAATGGAATAAAAAGTAATAGCATGAAAGACTTTAGATAATAATGAATGACTGTTGGAAAGCCCTGTGTTGTTGATCAAGATATAACTTTTATATATATATAATATACATACTTTATTATGAATGCTTAATTTCATGCTTAGTAAATTCTAGTTATAATTGCATTCATATAGCATGTGTATTGCTCTTCTTTAATATTCCTCTTGCACTTTACATACTTAAGGTTCTACATAAGAAACTTGAAAAAGTATTGGTTGCATCTTGCAGTACTATTAAATTTCTGGTTTCAAATGCCATCCCCTTAAAATCAAGATCATTCAACAATGAAAGAATAGTCTTTTCAACAATTGGTTCTAAGACAACTGGATATCCCCAGGCCAAAGAATGAAGTTGGACTTATGCCTTACAACATACATAAAAATTACTCAAATGGATTAAAGATATAAATTTGAAATCTGACACTATAAAACCCTTAGGAGAAAATAGGTATAAACATTCTGATTTTGGATTAGGGAATGAATTCTTTAATATAACACAAAAAGTATAAGAAACAACAACAACAACAAAAAATGACAAGCCAGTCTTCATAAAATTTAAATCATTTTGCCTCAAAGGACATTCACTGTCAAGAAAGTGAAAAGACAAGTCACAGAATGGGAAAAAATATTTGCAAATCATGCATCTGTCAAGAGTCTAATATCCAGACTATATAAGGAGACCTTATGTTGACAGTTAAAAACAAAAAATCCAAGTTAAAATGGGCAAAACACACGAGTAGACATTTTGAATAGCCAAAAATGTATATAAATGGCCAATAAACATGTGAAAAGTTAATATTATTAGCCACTAGATCAGATCAGATCAGATCAGATCAGTCGCTCAGTTGTGTCTGACTCTTTGCGGCCCCATGAATCGCAGCACGCCAGGCCTCCCTGTCCATCACCAACTCCCAGAGTTCACCCAGACTCACGTCCATCGAGTCAGTGATGCCATCCAGCCATCTCATCTTCTGTCGACCCCTTCTCCTCTTGCCCCCAATCCCTCCCAGCATGAAAGTCTTTTCCAATGACTCAGCTCTTCGCATGAGGTGGCCAAAGTACTGGAGTTTTCAGCTTTAGCATCGGTCCTTCCAAAGAAATCCCAGGGCTGATCTACTTCAGAATGGACTGGTTGGATCTCCTTGCAGTCCAAGGAACTCTCAAGAGTCTTCTCCAACACCACAGTTCAAAAGCAGCAATTCTTCAGCACTCAGCCTTCTTCACAGTCCAACTCTCACATCCATACATGACCACAGGAAAAACCATAGCCTTGACTAGATGAACCTTTGTTGGCAAAGTAATGTCTCTGCTTTTCAATATGCTATCTAGGTTGGACATAACTTTCCTTCCAAGGAGTAAGCGTCTTTTAATTTCATGGCTGCAGTCAACATCTGTAGTGACTTTGGAGCCCAGAAAAATAAAGTCTGACACTGTTTCCCCATCTATTTCCCATGAAGTGATGGGACCGGATGCCATGATCTTCGTTTTCTGAATGTTGAGCTTTAAGCCAACTTTTTCACTCTCCTCTTTCACTTTCATCAAGAGGCTTTTTAGTTCCTCTTCACTTTCTGCCTTAAGGGTGGTGTCATCTGCATATCTGAGGTTATTGATATTTCTCCCAGCAATCTTGATTCCAGCTTGTGTTTCTTCCAGTCCAACGTTTCTCATGATGTACTCTGCATATAAGTTAAATAAGCAGGGTGACAATATACAGCCTTGACGTACTCCTTTTCCTATTTGGAACCAGTCTGTTGTTCCATGTCCAGTTCTAACTGTTGCTTCCTGACCTGCATACAATTTTCTCAAGAGGCAGATCAGGTGGTCTGGTATTCCCATCTCTTTCAGAATTTTCCACAGTTTATTGTGATCCACACAGTCAAAGGCTTTGGCATAGTCAATAAAGCAGAAATAGATGTTTTTCTGGAACTCTCTTGCTTTTTCCATGATCCAGCGGATGTTGGCAATTTGATCTCTGGTTCCTCTGCCTTTTCTAAAACCAGCTTGAACATCAGGAATTTCAGGGTTCACATATTGCTGAAGCCTGGCTTGGAGAATTTTGAGCATTACTTTACTAGCCTGTGAGATGAGTGCAATTGTGACGTAGTTTGAACATTCTTTGGCATTGCCTTTCTTTGGGATTGGAATGAAAACTGACCTTTTCCAGTCCTGGACCCACTGCTGAGTTTTCCAAATTAGTGGCATATTGAGTATCGCACTTTCACAGAGTCGTCTTTTAGCATTTGAAACAGCTCAGCTGGAATTCCATCACATCCACTAGCTTTGTTCCAAGTGATACTTCCTAAGCCCCCCTTGACTTCACATTCCAGGATGTCTGGCTCTAGGTGAGTGATCACACCACCATGGTTATCTGGGTCTGGTTATTTCATTCTCATTTGGATTGAGCTTGAAATGCTTGCACTGAACTTTAAAGTACAATTTAGAAATAAAATTAAATGAAGAATATCCTTTCCAAATGCAAAGTGATGGTGAGACCCTGCTTTGGGGAGAGATTGTTCTGGGCATAGAGTAGCAGCGTGGCTTAGCACCTCCACACCTCCTTCATCTACCTTGCACATCTCTGGAGAAAGTCTAAGAGCTTAAAGGAATCCACCATCTTCACTCTTAAGATAAGTTGGCACAAAACCTTTGTTCAAGTGACACCTTGCCTCCGCAAAAAAAAAAAAAAAAAAAAAAAAAACAGAAGAGAAGCTATGCTTACAGAATTGCAAACCAACCAAATTTTACTGTAAGGCCAAAAAGATCCTTAGGTAGACAGCCAGATGAGTTAAAACTCCATCCTACACAAGCAAGATGCTGAAGTTTACCAGCGTCATCATGTACTCTGAAGGTTAAAAATTGATGGGAGGGGGCATCTATTCCAAGACTTTTAAAATAAATGTGGTGGAAGCTATCTTCTCTGAGTCATTGGGCTGTTAGCTGACAGGATTATTTTTTAAAAATCTGATTGAAGGTTGCAGTCACAGAATGATATATATGTATTTTAAACACTTACAATATTATATATGCATGTATGATAATTTACCTTGCTTTTAAAAAAATGCTTATTTATTTTTGGCTGTGCTTGGCCTTTGTTGCTTTGTGTGGGCTTTCTCTAGTTGTGGTGAGTACCTCCTATCAGGGAGTCTCAACAAGCGTCTTATCCTTATCCATCAGACTGCAGAGAGAAGGAAAACTACCATCACTATGGCTAACCAAACTGATCACATGGACCACAGTCTTGTCTAACTCAATGAAACTATGAGCCATGCTGTGTAGGGCCACCCAAGACAGACGGGTCATGGTGGAGAGTTCTGACAAAGCATGGTTCCCTAGAGAAGGGAATGGCAAACCACTTTAGTATTCCTGCCTTGAGAACCTCATGAACAGTATGAAAAAGCAAAAAGATATGACACTGAAAGATGAACTCCCCCGATCAGTAGGTGCCCAATATGCTATTGGAGAAGAGTGGACAAATACCTCCAGAAAGAAAGAAGAGACAGAACCAAAGCAAAAACAACACCCATTGTGGATGTGACTGGTGATGGAAGTAAAGTCCGATGCTGTAAAGAACAATATTGCACAAGAAAGCGGAATGTTAGGTCCTTGAATCAAGGTAAATTGGACATGGTCAAAAAGGAGATGGCAAGAGTGAACATCAACATTTTAGGAATCAGTGAGCTACAAAGGACCAGAATGGGTGAATTTAATTCAGATGACCATTATATCTACTACTGTGGGCAAGAACTCTTAGAAGAAATGAAGTAGCCCTCATAGTTAACAAAGAGTCTGAATTGCAGTACTTGGGTGCAACCACAAAAACAACATAATGATCTAGGTTTGCTTCCAAGGCAAACCGTTCAATACCACAGTAAATACAAGTCTATGCCCCAACCACTGATTCCCAAGAAGCTGAACTTGACCAGTTCTATGAAGATCTATTATTATGAAAATGAGGTACTGAAGTCTGCATTTATTGCTTTTTAAAAAATATGTGTTTATTTATTTGTCTCTGCTGAGTCTAAGTCATGGCATGTGGGATCTTTGATCTTTAATTGAGGCACATGGGATCTAGTTCCCTGACCAGGAATTAAACTCAGGGCCCTGCATGGGAAACACAGAGTCTTATCCACTGGAGCACCAGGGGAGTCCCTTGAATTATCATTGAGTTGTTTATTTCTCCCTTCACTTCTGTTAGTTTTGCTTCATGTACTTTTTTGCACTATTATTAAGTGTATATGGACTTCCCAGGTAGCTCAGATGGTAAAGAATCTGCCTGCAGTACTGGAGACCTGGCTTTGATCCTTGGGTTGGGAAGATCCCCTGGAGAAGGGAATGGACTCCATTATTCTTGCCTGAAGAATTCCATGGACAGAGGAGCCTTGGGGGCTACAGTCCATGGGTCACAAAGTCAGACACAACTGAGCGATTAACACACAAAAAACTGTACATGTGTTTATAATTTTTATAATGGTCTATAGTCCTTCTAGATTTATCGTGGCTGCTATTTGCAAATATATACATTCCCATCATTTTACTTTCAATGCATTTTCATCTTTGAACATAAAGTGTTCCTCTTAAAAGTAGCATATGTCAATTCAGTTAAGAAGCTCACTCATGTCTGACTGTTTGGGACCCCATGGACTGCAGCATGTCAGGCCTCTCTGTCCATCACCAACTTGAAGGAGTTTGCTAAAACTCATGTCCATTGAGTTGGTGATGACATCCCACCATCTCATCCTCTGTCATCCACTTCTCCTCCCGCCTTCAATCTTTCCCAGCATCAGGGTCATTTCAAATGAATCAGTTCTTCATATCAGGTGGCCAAAGTATTGAAGTTTCAGCTTCAGGATCAGTCTTTCCAATGCATATTCAGGACTGATTTCCTTTAGGATGGACTGGTTGGATCTCCTGGCTGTCCAAGGGACCCTAAAGAGTCTTCTCCAACACCACAATTTAAAAGCATCAATTCTTTGGCACTCAGCTTTCTTTCTAGTCCAACTCTCACATCCATATGCAACTACTGGAAAACCATAGTTTGACTAGACGGACCTTTGCTGGCAAAGTAATGTCTCTGCTTTTTAATCAGCTGTCTAGGTTGGTCATAACTTTTCTTCCAAGATGTAAGTGTTTTTTGTTTGTTTGTTTAATTTCATGGCTGCAGTCGCCATCTGCAGTGATTTTGGAGCTCTCCCCCACAAAATAAATAAATAAATAAAATCTGTCATTGCTTCCACTGTTTCCCCATCTATTTGCCATGAAGTGATGGGACCCGAAGCCATGATCTTACTTTTATAAATGTTGAGTTTTAAGCCAACTATTTCAATCTCCTCTTTCACTCCATCAAGAAGCTCTTTAGTTCTTCTTCAGTTTCTGCCATAAGGATGGTGTTATCTGCATATTTGAGGTTATCGATATTTCTCCTGGCAATTTTGATGCCAGTTTATGCCTCATCCAGTGCATCATTTCTCATGATGTACTCTGCATATAAGTTAAATAAGCAAGGTGACAATACACAGCCTTGACATACTCCTTTCCCATTTTGGAACCAGTCTGTTGCTTCATGGCCAGTTCTAACTGTTGCTTCCTGACCTACATACAGATTTCTCAAGAGGCAGGTCAGGTGGTCTGGTATTCCCATCTCTTGAAGAATGTTCCACAGTTTGCTGTGATTCACACAGTCAATGGCTTTGGTGTAGAAAATAAAGAAGTAGATGTTTTTCTGGAACTCTCTTGCTTTTTCAATGATCCAACAGATGTTGGCAATTTGATCTCTGGTTCCTCTGCCTTTTCTAAATCCAACTTGAACATCAGGAATTTGACGGTTCACATACTGTTGAAGCCTCACTTGGAGAATTTTGATCATTACTTTGCTAGCGTGTGAGATGAGTGCAATGTGTGGTAGTCTGAACATTCTTTGACATTGCCTTTCTTTGAGATTGGAATGAAAACTGACCTTTTCCAGTCCTGTGGCCACTGCTGAGTTTTCCAAATTTGCTGGCATACTGAATGCATCATCCTTTAGGATTTGAAATAGCTCAACTGGAATTTCATCACCTCCACTAGCTTTGTTCATAGTGATGCATCCTAAGGCCTCCTTGATATCACATTCCAGGATATTTGGATGTACATGAGTGATCATACCATTGTGGTTATATGGGTAATGAAGATCTTTTTTATATAGTTCTTCTGTGTATTCTTGCCACCACTTCTTAATATCTTCTGCTTCTGTTAGGTCCATACAATTTCTGTCTTTTAATGTGCCCATCTTTGCATGAAAATTCCCTTGGTATCTATAATTTTCTTGAAGAGATTTCTAGTCTTTCTCATTCTATTGTTTTCCTCTATTTCTTTGCATTGATCACTAGGGAAGGCTTCCTTATCTCTCCTTGCTATTCTTTGGAACTCTGCATTCAAATGCATATATCTTTCCTTTTCTCCTTTGCCTTTTGCTTCTCTTGTTTTCATAGCTGTTTGTAAGGCCCCCTCAGATAACCATTTTGTCTTTTGCATTTCTTTTTCTTGGGGATGGTCTTGATCACTTCCTCCTATACAATGTCATGAACCTGCGTCCATAGTTCTTCAGGCACTCTGTCTATAAGATCTAATCCCTTGAATCTATTTGTCACTTCCACTGTATAATCGTAAGGGATTTGCTTTAGGTCGTACCTGAATGGCCTAGTGGTTTTCCCTACTTTATTCAATTTAAGTCGGAATTTGGCATAAGAAGTTCATGATCTGAGCCACAGTCAGCTCCTGGTCTTGTTTTTGTTGACTGTATAGAGCTTCTCTATCTTTGGCTGCAAAGAATAATATCAATCTGATTTTGGTATTGACCATCTGGTGATGCCCATGTGTACAGTCTTCTCTTGGGTTGTTGGAAGAGTGTGTTTGCTATGACCAGTGTGTTCTCTTGGTAAAACTCGATTAGCCTTTGTCCTGCTTCATTTGGTACTCCAAGGCCAAATTTGCCCATTACTCCAGATATTTCTTGACTTCCTACTTTTGCATTCCAGTCCCCTATAATGAAAAGGACATCTTTTTTGGGTGTTAGTTCTAAAAGGTCTTGTAGGTCTTCATAGAACCATTCAACTTCAGCTTCTTCAGCATTACTGGTCAGGGCATAGACTTGGATTACCATGATATTGAATGGTTTGCCTTGGAAACGAACAGAGGTCATTCTGTCATTTTTGAGATTGCATCCAAGAACTGCATTTTGGACTCTTGTTGACTATAATGGCTCCTCCACTTCTTATAAGGGATTCCTGCCCACAGTAGTAGATATAATGGTCAACTGAGTTAAATTCACGCATTCCAGTCCATTTTAGTTCGTTGATTCCTAAAATGTTGATGTTCACTCTTGCCATCTCCTGCCTGACCACTTCCAACTTGCCTTGATTCATGGACCTAATTTTCCAGGTTCTTATGCAATATTGCTCTTTACAGCATCAGGCTTTACTTCCATCACCAGCCACATCCACAACTGTGTGTTGTTTTTGCTTTGGCTCTGTCTCTTCATTCTTTCTGGAGTTAGTTCTCCACTGATCTCAGTGGAGATCATTGCAGCACAGTTAGTTCGATTTAATTTTTTAGTCCAGTATGTGGATCTCTGCCTTTTGATTGTATCATTTAGTCCATTCACATTCAGTATTATCATTGATGTATTTGGGTTTATGTTTTACATATTACTTTTTTTCTTTTTATAGTTTATTCAGAATTCCTGTAATAATATTTTGAATAAAAACCTAAGTATTTTAAAAAAAGGATATCTAGTTTTTCTATAATAAAGTCAAGGAAGCTTGGATACAACTTGCTAGGAAACTGTCCTGGGAATTATGTTGTTTTAGGTTACAGTGTACTACTCTCCGAGACATGGTTTTAAAACTCCTGAGAATTTGACAACCAGGTAATTCTCTACAATTTGGGACCTAAAGGAAACAACAGACAGCTCATGGAAAGGTGTCATTTGAGTGGGAACATGTACTTGTATAACATACATAGTGGTGGTGGTGGTGGTGGTTTAGTCACTAAGTTGTGTCCGACTCTTGCAACCCCATGGACTCTAGCCCACTAGGCTCCTCTGTCCACAGGATTTTCCAGGCAAGAATACTGGAGTGGATTGCCATTTCCTTCTCCATACATAGTAACTGTGCTTAATTTGATTTTTCACATCTGGTGCTTTTTGTTCCTCTTTCTCCTTCACTGCTCTATTTTTCATTATGTGGACATTTTATAATATACCTCTTGGTATCTTCATTCATTCAGAAAATAAATACTGTTGAATGCCTACTAATTGTCATAGAAAAATGCATACTCCTTGCATTCAAGTAATTAAGCAATTAATTAAGCCATTACAACACAATGAAATTACATGCTGATTAGAGATATGTTCAGGATGTCCTGTCAGTTCAGGGAATTCCAATAATTGACTTTTGATTCACCTATAACCAACTAAGCATGTGTGTGTGTGCACGTGCACACATGCTTCACCCTCACCTCTCAGACTGAATCTGGAATTTATTTCTGGCTTCACTACCACCACTACCATTACCATCTTTGCAGTAATATCATGACAATTTAAAATGGCATTTTTTGAAAAATTAAATTGTATTCTAGAAAAATTAAATCATAGTAATCTTCAAAATGTTTCACCTCTCATCTTAATTTCTGATTAGTGATCTTGTGTCAATTCCTATATTTTATATGATATCTGGCAGAAGAGCTATAATAGCTTGTTAAAAGTCAACTTCCTTTGTGCAGTATAGCAAAAAGTAAGATACAGAGGTAGAGTTTGACCTCGACTGAGTGTCTTTCTGAAAAGTTGTTTGGATATCGTCTTGTATACAAAAGAAAGTTGGTGAAGTTTTTATGAAAAAGAATGGTGTCATAAAATTCTATTTTATGACTAAAGCTGTGTTAAACTGCATAGAGAATGGACCAGAATAGGGAAGGATTTATGTTAGGAAGACTAATTTCAAATCTGAAATTTGAAATTTGAAGATAAGAAAGCTTTCTTAAGTGAACAAATCAAAGAAATAGAGGAAAGAAATAGAATGGGAAAAACTAGAAGTCTCTTCAAGCAAACTGGAGATACCAAAGGAAAATTACATGCAAAGATGGGCAGAATAAAGAATAGAAATAGCACAGACCTAACAGAAGCAGAAGAGATTAAAAAGAGGTGGCAAGAATGCACAGAAGAACTACACAAAGCAAGGTCTTAATGACCCAGATAACCATGATGGTCGCACACCTAGAGTGAGACTTTCTGGAATGTGAAGTCAAGTGGGCTTTAGGAAGCATTGCTATGAACAAAGCTAGTGGAGGTGATATAATTCCAGCTGAGCTATTTTAAATCCTAAAGAATGATGCTGTGAAAGTGCTGCACTCAATATGCCACTAATTTGGACAACTCGGCTGTGGCCACAGGACTGGAAAAGGTCAATTTTCATTCCAATCCAAAGAAAGACAATGCCAAAGAATGCTGAAACTACCACAATCCTACTGTGCTTGTTTCACATGCTACCACTGTTATGCTCAAAATCCTTCAAGCTAGGATTCAGCAGTACATGAACTGTGAACTTCCAGAAGTAAAAGCTGGGTTTAGAAAAGCAGAGGAACCAGAGATCAAGTTGCTAACATTCTTTGGATCATGGAGAAATCAAAGGAATTCCAGAAAAAATATCTACTTCTGTTTCATTGACTATGCCAAAGCCTTTGACAGTGTGTATCACAACAAACTGTGGAACATTTTTAAAGAGATGAGAATACCAGACTACCTTACATCCCTCCTATGAAAACTGTATGCAGGTCAAGAAGTAACAGTTAGAACCAGACATGGAACAATGGACTGGTTCCAAATTGGGAAAGGAGTACATCAAGACTGTACATTGTCACCCTGCTTATTTAACTTATATGCTTTGTACGTCATGTAAAATGCCAGGCTGGATGAATCACAAGCTGGAATCAAGATTGGCGGGAGAAATAGTAACAACCTCAGATATACAGGTGATACCACTCTAATGACAGCGAAGAGAAACTAAAGAGTTTCTTGATGAGGGTGAAAAAGGAGAGTGAAAAGCTGGCTTAAAACTCAACTTTCAAAACCCTAACATTATGACATCTGGTCTGATCACTTCATAGCAGATAGAAGAGGGAAAAGTGGAAAGAGTGGCTGATTTTATTTTCTTGGGCTCCAAAATCACTGGGGAAGGTGATTGCACCCAGGAAATTAAAAGATGCTTGCTCCTTGGAAGAAAAACTGTGACAAACCTAGACAGCATATTAAAAAACAGAGACATCATTTTACCAACAAAGGTCTGTATAGTCAAAGCTATGGTTTTTCCAGTAGCCATGTACGGTTGCTGAGAATTGGACCATAAAGAAGACTGAGCACCAAAGAATTGATGCTTTCAAATTGTTTTGCTGGACAAGAGTTCTAAGAGACCCTTGGACACCAAGGAGATCAAATCAGTCAATCCTAAAGGAAATCAATTCTGAATATTCATTTGAAGGACTAATGCTGAAGTGCCAGTACTTTGGCCACCTGATGTGAAGAGCTGATTCATTGGAAAAGATTGATGCTGGGAAAGATTGAGGGCAAGAGGAGAAGGGGGTGACAGATGATGAGATTGTTGGATGACATCACCAATGGACATGAGTTTGAGCGAACTCTAGGAGATAGTGAAGGACAGGGAAGTTTGGCATGCTGCAGTTCATGGTCTCACAAAGAGTTGGACACAACTCAGCAATTGAACAAGAAGCAGAAAGAAGGAGCATATTGAGGGAAATTATTAGTCTGATTTCAAACATTTAAGTTTTTACTTCATTGTTTTGATCCCAGTTTCCCCATCTGAGAAATGTAAAGGCTGGGCTATATACCTATTATGACTTGTAAGACTATTTTTTCTTCTGCCAAGGAAAACTACAAAAGTTTGGGCAATATGTTTCATCATATAATAATCTCATCCCTTTGGAATTCATGCATGCACCTATATTACTTTATTACTTCATGTTTGACTATTAATATCTATTGAAGTTAGTCTACTGGTTCAAATGTTAATCTCATACCAAAACACCCTGAAACACTCAGAATAATGTTTGAGCAAATATCTGGGCACTCCATGCCACAGTCAAGTTGACATGTAAATTCACAATCACAATCAGTCTAGAGCATCTAATAGTGCCAGAAAGTAAGGAAGTGCTCAAGAAACAAAATGATAAGGAATGACACAGTGATATAGTTAATCTGAAAAATCTCCAAATGGTCAAAACTGAAACAATTTGAGCCACAAAATAAATATTATAGCTTTGGATTAGACGAGGGCACGGTAACCCACTCCAGTATTCTTGCCTGGAGAACCTCCATGGACAGAAGAGCTTGGCGGGCTACAGTCCATGGGGTCACATAGAGTTGAACATGACTGAGTGACTAAGCACAGCACATATTAAATTCAAAGTATAAGATAAATATCCATTAGTTAATACTGATATAAATAAATAGTTGAGTAAATAAATAAATAGGAAATCAGAGATACTTTTTCCCTGCATAGGAATTCCAAGTTGTATATGTAGATACTTCCCTCCTTAATGAGGTAGAAATTACCTTCTCCCCTTGGATATGGGTTTCCAAAAACAGAGTAAATAAAGGGAAATATAGTAACTCTTGTGGATTGTGGGGTGAATGTTTGTGTCTCCCTTCCAAATTCATGTACTGAAGCGTTATCCACCAATGTGATGATATTTGGAAGTGGAGCTTTTAGGAAGTAATACTTAGATTATGTCATGAAGGTTGAAAGCTCATGATAAGATTCCTGCCCATATAAGAAGAGGAAAACAGAGATCTCAGTCTCAGTGTATACACAAGGATGTTATATGAGCACACAACAAGAAAGTTGCCATCTAAAAGCCAAGAAGACTTCCCTCATCATGAACTGAATCTCTCAGCACCTCATTCCAAATGTCCAGAACTCTGAGAAATCAATGTCTGCTCTTTAAGCCACTCAGTCTATACTATTTTGTTATAGTAGCCTGAGCTGACAATAACTTTTTAATTGGAGGAATCTTTCAGACACCATCTTAAGCAAATGATCAAGATCAATATCACCAATGATTACACATTGATATCATATACACCCTAATATAATATGATGACATATAATATGGACAGGCACTTCACCTATGTGGTATTCTTTTCCAAAACCCATATTCCCTATTTAAGCTTGAGGAAAACATCAGACAAATCCAAATTGAGCTACATTTTACAAAACATCTGGCCAGTACTCCTCAAAACTCTCAAGATAAAAAAAAAAACAAGGAAAGATTAAGAAACTGTCACAGACTAAAGAAGACCAAGAAGGCATAATTATTAAATGCAATGTGATATGCTGAACTGAAACCTAGAATAGTAAAAAAGATATTAGTGGAAAAACCAAGGAAGTCTAAATGAAGTCTGGAGTCCAATTAATAGTAATGTACCAATGTTGGCTTCTTAATTTTGACAAATACTCCATTTTACATTAATGCCAAATGTTTAAAAAAGGAAAACTGAATGAGGGACCTCTGTACCACCTTTGCAATTTGTCTTTAAATCTAAAATTAATTCAAAATAAAAGATATTTTTAAAAAATATGAAATCTTGGCATTGTTAAACACAACCATTATTTTAAAATAAATTATGCAAACTTGTTATTAAATAAATCACATTAAAAGCAAATGGAATTCATATTCAAATTCATAAGTTCCTTATTATTTTACTACATTTTACTATCTATGCTCTTTATTTATATCTATTTATCTGTATGTTGAAAATAACAAGCAATTATGTGCCTCTGTGTTCAGTGACTGCTCATTGGTAGCTTAAAATTGGCTTTGGTTGCATTATTTATACAATGAAAACCAACAAATACTATGAATTGGGGCATCCCTCTCACTCTGCAATCCCTATCTCACTGAGAGTTAGTTGTTAAACATTTAACAACATATTATTGCTGGTAATACTACACAGTATTCTTTTAATGAGCAAAACTTTAATTCAATAGATGTCCTTACTGGTGATCATCAGGTTTATCTTTAGAGTTCCTTTGCCACTGGGAATTTTAGACGCTGGGGAATAATTTTAGGAAGTCCATTGTGTATAATGGGATTTCTGGTGTTTGGGTTGCGAAATTTTGGGTTTTACTACTGTATTTTTTCCTTCATCCACTTCCCCAAATAGCTCCTTTACCTTGTTATCCATGTGGAATGGGAATCATAATCCTAATAAGGTTACAAATTATTAACCTAAGATCTACAGATGGGATTCAGGGAATCTGGGAAGTCTTTGAAAATTGTATGTAAGATTTGAAACATATGTATATTTGAAAAGAGGGTCTTCAGCTTTCTTCAGACTTTCAAAGAGATTTATGTCCTAAATAATATTAAGAAACATTTATAATGAGTTGAGTACCATTTCAGAGACAATTGTATGTACACTGTATAAGATGATACAGTAAAAAAAAAAAATTACATATCCCACTTATTCTTGTATGATAAATGAGAAACTTACATCTGGTGATTACTTAGCTGACTTGCCAGTCACTGTCCTTTCACCATTGTCTTATTAATACCCTCCTACCTACCTAATCCCCCCTTGTTAGTTCAGAAAACTTTTTCCACACAATTTCTCACCTCTTCATTTAATGTCATCTTTTATTGCTCCATTTATTTTCTTTCAGTGTCTACAGCACATCCCAAATGTCTGGTCAATTCGATTTTGCTTTGAATAACTGATTTTAAAGAGCTTAAATCAAAATCAATAAACAAAAAATGCTTTATTATGAAAATCTAAATTTAAATATATTTGACAGGATTACTAGTATTATGAGGCAAAGAAACTGTTGTGGAAATAGTTGTGTCTATTTGTTGGTCTAAAATCTAATAGGAATATTCAAGGAAGGAGTTTAACAAGTAAACATAGAAAAGAAAGGCTATGGATCAATATGAGTCAGATCAATATAAGTTGGTTATTCTATCACTTCTTTAGTTGTGTAACCTTGGTCAAGTCACTTAACTTCCTTAAATTGGAAATAATAATATTCCTTTACTCACAGAAATGTTGTAGAAATTAAATTAGGTGATAAGTGGAAAGTGTCTACCCCATGCCTAGCACCTAATAATAATGATTAACATTTATTAATAATGATGATTATATGATAAACCAAAATCAAATTATGCTAAATCTCCTTCTACTGGGTGTTTATTTAACAGGGAGAAGTGTGAAAGCAAAAATATTTTGCTTGTTTATTTGCCAAATATTCACTGAGCAGTTTTTTGGTTTTTTTGTTGTTGTTTTTTTTTGTTTTGTTTTTGTTTTGTTTTGTTTTTTTTTTTTTTTTTTTTTTTTTTTGCATTACAAAGTGCTAATAACTCCAAAAGACACAAAGATGACCAAGACAGAGGCCTCCCTCTTGGGGAGCATTTAGTTTAATGTTTTTACAAATAGTATTGCAAGGTATGTAAGAGAGGAAGAAATCACTATTGCTCTCTTGTCAGCAATAATACCTCTCTCCCTTTTACTCTATTCATTGTTCACAAGTCTCAATCTCTCTGTGCCTCTGTCTTCAATATCCTTTCTTCCTAAACATAGACTCCATACTCTCCTATTCCCTCCCTCCTTCCTTGCCTCTTATATTAGCACTCTTTCCAAAGTCGTATGTTCTCAGTTATTCTTCTATAACTCATTCTACCTAAGTTTAATAAAAATTGTATTCAGGAGGCGGTCCTAAGATGGCAGAGGAATAGGATGGGGGGACCACTTTCTGCCCCACAAATTCATCAAAAGAATATTTGAACGCTGAATAAATTCCACAAAACAACTTCTGAATGCCAGCAGAGGACATCAGGCACCCAGAAAAGCAGCCCATTGTCTTCTAAAGGAGGTAGGAAAAAATATAAAAAATAAAAAGAGACGAAAGAGGTAGGGATGGAGCTCCATCCCTGGAAGAAAGTCTTAAAAAAGAGAGAAGTTTCCAAACACCAGGAAATACTTTCACTGTGGCGAGCCTTGGAACCACAGAGGGCAACATAACCGGGAGGAAAAATAAATAATTAAAACCTACAGATTACGTGCCCAGTGGTAACTCCCCCAGTGGAGAAGCAGTGCAGACGCCTGCATCCACCACTAGCAAGCAGGGGTTGGGCAGGGAGGCACGGGCTGCATTGCTTAGAGTAAGGACGGGCATGAATACCCCAAGGGCAATCTGAGGGAACTAACTTGGGCTAGCAAACCAGACTGTGGAATAGCTACCACATGAAAAGCCCTAACCTAAGACACCATCAGGCCCGCTCACAGAACAAAGGACTGAGAAGAGCTAGCTAGCTCATCCCCCTGCCTGGTGACAGACAGGCGAGGGCAGCCAGAGCCGGAAGGGGGCAATCGCAGCCCCAGAGAGGCATTATCCACCAAACTGCAAGCAGGCTTCATTGCTAACCAAGACTTCTTGGGATTCTGGATGGTCAACATCCGTCTGAGAAGGTGCGACGGTTGCACACCCAGAAAACCAAGCTGCAGGGACGGGGGAGGCGATAAGTCGCAGCAACCTCGCTTGCCAAACACCTGGTCACCTGAGCTGCTCGGACCTGGGAAGGGCACAAATTGCAGGCCCAACCAAGTCTGCACCTCTGAGGACTACCCAAGTACCTGAACCTGAGCAGCTTAGACCTGGGAAGTGCATACAACCCAGGGCCAGTCTCAGACAGTTCCTGGCAGAGCAACCTAGAGCCTAAGCAGTGTAGACAGGAAAAGCACACACACCATGAGCGGGGACAAAGCCAGTGTGGCCAAGACACTGCGAGCATGCCCCAGTGTTATTCGTTTGCAGTGTCCCTCCCTCCCCACAGCACAACTGAACAAGTGAGCCTAAAAAAGTGTCCACCACTGCCCCCTTGTGTCAGGGCGGAAATTAGGCACTGAAGAGACAGAAGAAGCTAAAACAGAGGGAACCACCTTGGAATTGACAGGTGCAATAGATTAAAAACCCTGTAGTTATTAACGACTACATAGGAAGGGGCCTATAGATCTTGAGAAATATAAGCCGGATCAATATCCGAAAATGAACTGACTCCACACTGCCCACAACAACACCAGAGAAAGTCCTAGATATATTTTTACTATCATTCTTTAATTTTTTTTTTATTTTTAAGTTCTCTATTACTCCTTTAATTTTCATTTTTATAACCTACTATTAAATTGCAAAAAAAAAGGGAGACCCTATTTTTTAAAGCAAACTTCATATATATATATATATATATATATATATATATATATATATTATATATATATATAATATATTTTATAATTCTTGTGACTTTGTCTTCTTTTTTTTTTTCCCCTTTGGTACTGTATTTTTGAAAATCCAACCACTAATCTAGATTTTTAATCTTTTCTTTTCGGTATTTGTTATCAATTTTGTACTTTAAGAACCCAATCTGGGAGTGAGATCACTGGCCTGATTGCTCTCTCCCTTTTTTAACACTCCCTTTTCTCCACCAGGTCACCTCTATATCTTCCCTCCCCCTTCTCTTCTCTACCCAACTCTGTGAATCTCTCTGTGTGTTCCGGAATGTGGAAAACACTTAGGGAACTGATTACTGACTGGATCTGTCTCTCTCCTTTTGATTCCCCTTTATCCTCCTGGCCACCTCTGTCTCCTTCCTCCCTCTTCTCTGTGTAACTCCGTGAACATCTCTGTGGGATACAGACTGTGGAGAGCACATAGGGAAGTGATTACTGGCTAGCTTGCTCTCTCCTCTTTTGATTCCACCTCATCTAGTCCTGGTCACCTCTATCACCCTCCTCCCTCTTCTCTTATCCATATAACTCTGTGCACCTCTCCAGGTGTCACTCACTGTGGAGAAACTTTTCATCATTAATCTAGATGTTTTATCATCAGTGCTGTATAGATGGAGAAGTCTTGAGCCTACTGTAAAAATAAGACCAAAAACCAGAAGCAGGAGGCTTAAGTCCAAATCCTGAGAACACCAGAGAACTCCTGACTCCAGGGAACATTAATCAACAGGAGGTCATCAAACGCCTCCATGCCTACACTGAAACCAAGCACCACCCAAGGGCCAACAAGTTCCAGAGCAAGATATACCATGCAAATTCTCCAACAAAACAGGAACACAGCCCTGAGCTTCAATATAAAAGCTTCCCAAAGTCACTCCAAACCCACTGACATCTCATAACTCATTACTGGACACTTCATTGCACTCCAGAGAGAAAAAATCCAGCTCCACCCACCAGAACACCAACACAAGCTTCCCTAACCAGGAAACCTTGACAAGCCACCCATACGACCCCACCCACAGTGAGGAAACACCATAATAAAGAGAACTCCACAAACTGCCAGAATGCAGAAAGGCCACCCCAAAGACAACAATATAAACAAGATGAAAAGACAGAAGAATACGTAGCAGGTAAAGGAACAGAATAAATGCCCACCAAACCAAACAAAAGAGGAAGAGATAGGGAATCTACCTGATAAAGAATTCTGAATAATGATAGTGAAAATGACCCAAAATCTGGAAACAAAATGGAATCACAGATACACAGCCTGGAGACAAGGATTGAGAAGATGCAAGAAAGGTTTAACAAGGACCCAGAAGAAATTTTCAAAAGTCAGTATATAATAAATAATGCAAAAAATTAGATCAAAAACACTCTGGAGGGTACCAACAGTAGAATAATGGAGGCAGAAGATAGGATTAGTGAGGTAGAAGATAGAATGGTAGAAATAAATGAATCAGAGAGGGAAAAAGAAAAACGAATTAAAGGAAATGAGGACAATCTCAGAGACCTCTGGGACAATGTTAAACGCCCCAACATTCGAATCATAGGAGTCCCAGAAGAAGAAGACAAAAAGAAAGACCATGAGAAAATACCTGAGTAGATAATCATTGAAAACTTCCATAAAATGGGGAAGGAAATAGTCACTCTATTCATGAAACCCAGAGAGTCCCTAACAGGATAAACCCAAGGTGAAACACCCCAAGACACATATTAATCAAATTAACAAAGATGAAAAAAAAAAAAATTAAAAGCAGCAAGGAAAAAAAAAAACAAATAACACACAAGGGGATTCCCATGAGGATAACAGCTGATCTTTCAATCAAAACGCTTCAGGCCAGAAGGGAATGGCAGGACATACTTAAAGTGATGAAAGAAAATAACCTACAACTCAGATTACTGTACCCAGCAAGGATCTCATTCAAATATGAAGGAAAAATCAAAAGCTTTACAGGCAAGCAAAAGCTGAGAGAATTCAGCACCACCAAACCAGCTCTCCAACAAATGTTAAAAGATCTTCTATAGAAAGGAAACAAAAAAAGGCTGTATAAACTTGAACCCAAAACAATAAAGTAAATGGCAACGGGATCACACTTATCAATAATTACCTTAAAAGTAAATGGGTTGAATGCCCCAACCAAAAGACAAAGACTGGCTGAATGGATACAAAAACAAGACCCCTGTATATGTTGTCTACAGTAGACCCACCTCAAAACAGGGGACACATACAGACTGAAAGTGAAGGGCTGGAAAAAGATATTCCACGCAATTAGAGACCAAAAGAAAGCAGGAGTAGCAATACTCATATCAGATAAAATAGACTTTAAAACAAAGGCTGTGAAAAGAGACAAAGAAGGACACTACATAATGATCAAAGGATCAATTCAAGAAGAAGATAACAATTATAAATATATATGCACCCAACATAGGAGCACCGGAATATGTAAGACAAATGCTAATAAGTATGCAAGGGGAAATTAACAATAACACAGTAATAGTGGGAGATTTTAATGCCCTACTCACACATATGGATAGTTCAACTAAACAGAAAAATTAACAAGGAAACACAAACTTTAAATGATACAATAGACTAGTTAGACCTAATTGATATCTATAGGACATTTCACCCCAAAACAATGAATTTCACCTTTTTCTCAAGTGCACATGAAACCTTCTCCAGGATAGATCACATCCTGGGCCTTAAAGCTAGCCTTGGTAAATTGAAAAACATTGAAATCATTCCAAGCATCTTTTCTGACCACAATGCAGTAAGATTAGATCTAAATTACAGGAGTAAAACTATTAAAAATTCCAACATATGGAGGCTGAACAACACGCTGCTGAATAACCAACAAATCACAGGAGAAATCAAAGAATAAATCAAAATATGCATAGAAATGATTGAAAATGAAAACACAACAACCTGTGAGACACTGTAAAAGCATTGCTAAGGGGAAGGTTCATAGCAATACAGGCATTCCTCAAGAAACAAGAAAAAAGTCAAATAAATAACCTAACTCTACACCTAAATCAACTAGAAAAGGAAGAAATGAAGAACCCCAGGGTTAGTAGAAGGCAATAAATCTTAAAAATTAGGGCAGAAATAAATGCAAAAGAAACAAAAGAGACCATAGCAAAAATCAACAAAGCCAAAAGCTGCTTCTCTGAGAGGATAAGTAAAATTGACAAACCATTAGCCAGACTCATCAAGAAACAAAGGGAGAAAAATCAAATCAATAAAATTAGAAGTGAAAATGGAGAGATCACAACAGACAACACAGAAATACAAAGGATCATAAGAGAGTACTATCAACAATTATATGCCAATAAAATGGACAACTTGGAAGAAATGGACAAATTCTTAGAAAAGTACAAGTTGCAAAAACTTAATCAGGAAGAAATAGAAAATTTTAACAGACCCATCACAAGCATGGAAATTGAAACTGTAATCAGAAATCTTCCAGAAAACAAAAGCCCAGGGCCAGATGGCTTCACAGCTGAATTCTACCAAAAATTTAGAGAAGAGCTAACAACTATCCTGCTCAAACTCTTCCAGAAAATTGCAGAGGAAGGTGAACTTCCAAACTCATTCTATGAGGCCACCATCATCATAATACCAAAACCTGACAAAGATGCCACAATAAAAGAAAACTACAGGCCAATATCACTGATGAACATAGATGCAAAAATCCTTAGCAAAATTCTAGCAATCAGAATCCAACAACACATTAAAAAGATCATACATCATGACCAAGTGGGGTTTATCCCAGGGATGCAAGGATTCTTAAATATCCACAAAACAATCAATGTAATACACCACATTAACAAATTGAAAAATAAAAGCCATATGATTATCTCAATAGATGCAGAGAAAGCCTTTGACAAAACGCAACATTTATTTATGATATAAAAAAAAAAACTCTCCAGAAATCAGGAATAGAAGAAACATACCTCAACATAATAAAAGCTATATACAGTAAACCCACAGCAAGTATTATCCTCAATGGTGAAAAATTGAAAGCATTTCCCCTAAAGTCAGGAACAAGACAAGGGTGCCCACTTTCACCACGACTATTCAACATTGTTTTGGAAGTTTTGGCCACAGCAATCAGAGCAGAAAAAGAAATAAAAGGAATCCAGATTGGAAAAATCCATACACAAAAATAAGTAAAACTCTCGCTGTTTGCAGATGGCATGATCCTCTACATAGAAAACCCTAAAGACCCCACCTGAAAATTAGTAGGGTTAATCAATTAATATAGTAAAGTTCCAGGATACAAAATCAACACACAGAAATCTCTTGCATTCCTATACATTAATAATGATAAAATAGAAAGAGAAATTAAGGAAACAATTCCATTCACCATTGCAACGAAAAGAATAAAATACTTAGGAATATATCTACCTAAAGAAACAAAAGACCTATATATAGAAAACTATAAAACACTGATGAAAGAAATCAAAGAGGACACTAATAGTTGGAGAAATATACCGTGTTCATGGATTGGAAGAATCAATAGAGTGAAAATGAGTATACTACCCAAAGCAATCTATAGATTCAATGCAATCCCTATCAAGCTACCAACAGTATTTTTCACAGAGCTAGAACAAATAATTTCACAATTTGTATGGAAATATAAAAAACCTCGACTAGCCAAAGCAATCTTGAGAAAGAAGAATGGAACTGGAGGAATCAACCTGCCTGACTTCAGGCTCTGCTACAAAGCCACAGTCATCAAGATAGTATGGTACTTGCACGAAGACAGAAATATAAATCAATCGAACAAAATAGAAAGCCCAGAGATAAACCCATGCACATATGGACACCTTATCTTTGACAAAGGAGGCAAGAATATACAATGGACAATCTCTTTAGCAAGTGGTGCTGAGAAAACTGGTCAACTACTTGTAAAAGAATGAAACTAGAACACTTTCTAACACCATACACAAAAATAAACTCAAATGGATTGAAGATCTAAATGTAAGACCAGAAACTATAAAACTCCTGGAGGAGAACATAGGCAAAACACTCTCCTACATAAATCACAGCAGGATCCTCTATGACCCACCTCCCAGAATACTGGAAATAAAAGCAAAAATAAACAAATGGGATCTAATTAAAATTAAAAGCTTCTGCACAACAAAGAAAACTATAAACAAGGTGAAAAGACAGCCTTCAGAATGGGAGAAAATAAGAGCAAATGAAGCAACTGACAAAGGATTAATCTCAAAAATATACAAGCAACTCCTGCAGCTCAATTCCAGAAAAATAAATGACCCAATCAAAAAATGGGCCAAAGAACTAAACAGACATTTCTCCAAAGAAGACATACAGTTGGCTAACAAACACATGAAAAGATGCTCAGCATTGCTCATTCTCAGAGAAATGCAAATCAAAACCACAATGAGGTACTATTTCATGCCAGTCAGAATGGCTGCAATCCAAAAGTCTACAAGCAATAAATGCTGGACAGGGTGTGGAGAAAAGGGAACCCTCTTGCACTGTTGGTGGGAATGCAAACTAGTACAGCCACTATGGAGAACATTGTGGAGATTCCTTAAAAAACTGGAAATAGAACTGCCTTATGACCCAGCAATCCCACTGCTGGGCCTACACACTGAGGAAACCAGAATTGAAAGAGACACGTGTACCCCAATGTTCATCGCAGCACTGTTTATAATAGCCAGGACATGGAAGCAACCTAGATATCCATCAGCAGATGAATGGATAAGAAAGCTGTGGTACAGATACACAATGGAGTATTACTCAGCCATTAAAAAGAATACATTTGAATCAGTTCTAATGAGGTGGATGAAACTGGAGCCTATTATACAGAGTGAAGTAAGCCAGAAAGAAAAACACCAATACAGTATACTAACGCATATATATGGAATTTAGAAAGATGGTAACGATAACCCTGTATGCGAGACAGCAAAAGAGACGCAGATGTATAGAACAGTCTTTTGGACTCTGTGGGAGAGGGAGAGGGTGGGATGAGTTGGGAGAATGGCATTGAAACATGTATATCATATGTGAAACGAATCACCAGTCCAGGTTCAATGCATGATACAGGATGCTCAGGGCTTGGTGCACTGGGATGACCCATAGGGATGGTATGAGTAGGGAGGTGGGAGGGGGTTTCAGGGTGGGGAACACATGTGAGCCCGTGGCGGATTCTTGCTGATGTATGGCAAAACCAATACAATATTGTAAAGTAATTAGCCTCCAATTAAAATAAATTTATATTAAAAATAAATAAATAAAAAATACATTGCACTACAAAAAAAAATTACTCAATAAATTACAGGTTCAAGTTTATATGCGTGCAGTGGTCTAGGGACTAGGTGCATAAACTGAGCCAATGAAGGAAAGAACATTGACAGAAATCAAGAGAACTGATCCACAGAGTGATGGGCAAAGAAGAAAATGTCAGAGATATGCCTCTGAGTAGACAGAAGAAGGATCTTTTCCCCATGGAGAAAAGATCCAAGGGCAAAAAGAATATCTAGATCAACAAGAAGACTCATTAAAGTTGGGGGTGGTGATGACCTATTAAATATTGAAAACACATAAAAACCTCCAGTTGGTAGTATAACATCTATTATATCAGCCATGATATTTAACAGTTTTATCATGCATTTTAAGTTTAGTATTCTAAATAAAATAATCTTGATTCATTAAAAAGAGCCTGAAATTTAACAACTACAAACAGAACTTCACTTATAATAAGAACATGGTAACCAGACCTAATCCTGGTGAAGTTTTTATTTTATTTTTGTCTTGCATTCAAAAGTGGTCTTCTTAAGAAAACAGATTAAATATTAATATCAGGATAATTTTTATTAGAAAAAGATGTGTCAGACACAAAGAAGACTATAAATCCAAGTCAACTTAATTCTATCAAATAACAAGAAAGGCATCAGCTATGAAAAGTGAAACTGCTTAGAATTTTTTTTTAATTTATTTGTTTTAAATTGAAGGATAATTGTTTGGCAATATTGGTTTGATTTTTGCCATACATTACCATGAATCAGCCATAGATGTACAAATATCCTCTCCCTCCTGAACCTCTCTCACACCCTTTCCCACCCCTCTAGGTTGTTATAGAGCCTCAATTGGAGTTCCCTGAGTCATAAGCAAATTTCCATTGGCTATCTATTTTACATAGGGTATTGTGTATGCTTTTATGCTACTCTTTCCATTCATCTCACCCTCTCCTTCCTCCCCATGACCTTGTCCATAAGTCTGTTCTTGCTTCGAATTTTTAAGCTAAATGCAAATTATTGTAGCACCCTTACATTCAATCTATCATCAAGTCCTAACAATTCTCTTTTCATAATATCTCTCAGAGCTAGCATTTTCCTTCCATTTTTATAGCCACCCATTTTTATGTATTTCATTAGTAAGCTTCCTAGCTCATATCCTTAACTTTAATTCATCTTATATTCAATTGGCAAAATAGTTTGTCACAAATGCTATCTTCATGCTAGTAATAGCTATATCTACTAAGAACTTACTATGAGCCAGGCACTGCTTTAGGTAATTTATTTGTAACATCTCAGTTAATCCTCACAACACTATGATGTAATTACTGATATTATTCCTATTTTACAGAAGATGAAACTGAAGTGTAGAGATTATGTAATTTGCTCAAGGTTACACAGTCCTTAGGCAAAACAAGGTTATTTTTGTCCAACTTCTAAACTTTTAGACATTCTACTATATGGCAGAGTCCAAGAAAGTATGGCTTCTCCCTCCATTTTACTGAATCTGACTTTTAGTGTCATAAGCCATAAACAAAAGCAGCTGGAAGGAATCTTGGATTCCATCAAGTCCAGAGATTGGAAACAAGTATACCACAGGCAGAATATCTCCAATATAAATATTTTAAAATTCAGTCTTCATATTGTTTTAGTGCAAATTCTTTATCAACCATTAAAAATCAAAAGATTTTACATAAAAATCAGAATTATCAGTTTCTCTAGAAAACTAAGAATATTGAATCTGCATTGCCACTTAGTCCCAAACTGGTGAAGTTTAGTTATTTCTTTCTGTTTAAAAAAGACATACATGTTTTAGTTAGAAAAGTCTCCACCTGTCTTTCACACATATAGTTACTTGGTCCTTGTAGGAACCTACACTTATAACCCATGGTCTAGCCAAAATCCAGACGGGGAATAGAGACTTAGAAAAGGACACTGACTTACCTTAGACCACACAGAGTGCAGGTAGCAAAACAAAAAATAGACCCCAGGTCTTTTTTACTCCAAATTCAAGTCTCTTTCCGCTATATGTGTTTCTTTTTCTGTGTCTTTGAACATATTATTTTCTTATTACCAATGGTTCCTCAAAATTTTTTCAGTCTTATTGTTCTTGTCAAAACTGGACTCAAATTTTACCATTTAAAGTATAGTTTTCCAGACTAATCTCATCTGACTCTGATCACAAATAAACTAAGCATACCCTTAACACTAATTAATTTGCACTTCCTGATATGCTGCTTTTTAAACCATTCAATCATTTCCTCTGTGTATATTTCTTTTCCTTACGTAGATAAGCTCCTTAAGACTAAGGTTGGCCAGAGGTAAAATTTTGTGAAGTTGATGAAACTTGTTTTAGGTGGATTCAGCTTCTTTTTCTGCCCTTTTGATGATTTAGTTTTCATATCTATGTTCTCATCTAATTCTTATCAAAGTCTTCCTTAAGGAACACCACTGACAGCAATAATTTACCAAAGATTCATGAACTGGTGGCCTGAAGCTGAATTTGGCCAACAGACATATTTTTGGGGTTTGGCAAACATTGTTTTAATTTTTTTTTTAATTTAAATATCCTAACTGAGACATTCAATTTCTAGTTCTTCGCAGGTCTCTTTGATCTAGCATCCACACTTGGCCAGATTTACATGTTTGTATTATGTGCCTCCCCTTCATGGATCACGGCCTTGTCAGAAGGAGGGGCTTGCAACACTCAATGAAGCTATGGTCATGTCACACAGGGCCACCCAAGACAGAGTTCATAGTGAAGAGTTCAAACAAAATGTGGTCCACTGTAAAAGGAAATGGCAATCCACTCCAGCATTCTTCCCTGGAGAATCCCATAAGTAGTATGAAAAGGCAAAAAGATATGACACCAGAAGATGAGCACTCAGGGTCAGAAAGTATTTAAAATGCTACTGGGGAGAGCAGAGGGCAATTACTAATAGTTCTAGAAAGAATGAAGTGACTGGGCCAAAGAAGGAAAGACACTCATCTCCAGATATGTCTGATGGTGAAAGTAAAGTCCAATGCTGTAAAGAGCAATACCGCATAGGAAACTGGAATGCTAGGTAACCTGAATCAAGGTAAATTGTACATAGTCAAGAAGGAGATGGCAAGGTTGCACATCAACATCTTAGGAATCAGTGGACAGGAATGGGAGAATAGAATTCAGATGATGATTATATCTACTATTATGGGCAAGAATCTTTTAGAAGAAATTGAGTGGTCAAAAAAGTAAAAAAAAAAAAAAAAAAAAAAAAAAAAACAGTCTGAGACTCAGAACTTGGGAGAAACCTCAAAAACGACAGAATGATCTCTGTTCGTTTCCAAGACAAACACTTCAACATCACAGTAATCCAAGTCTATGCCCCAACCACTGATGCTGAAGAAGTTGAAGCTGACTTGTTCTTTGAAGACCTACAAGAATTTCTAGAACTAACAACAAAAAAATAAAAATGCTTCCTTTTTTTGTTTGTTTGTCATCATAGAGGACTGGAATGCAAAGTAGGAAGTCAAGAGATACCTGAAATAACAGGCAAGTTAGGCCTTGGAGTACTAAATGAAGCAGGGCAAAAACTAACAGTTTTGCCAAGAGAACACTTTGATCATACCAAACACTTTTTCCAACAACTCAAGAGACAACTCTACACATTGACATCACCAGATGGTCAATACTAAAATCAGGTTTAATATGTTCTTTGCAGGGGGGAGGTCCCAAGATGGCAGAGGAATAGGACAAGGAGACCACTTCTTCCCCACAAATTCATCAAAAGATCATTTGAATGTTGAGCAACTCCCACAAAACAACTTCTAAACGCTGGTGGAGGACACCAGAAAGGCAGCCCAATCTCTTTGAAAGGAGGTAGGACAAAACATAAAACACAAAAACAGACAAAAGATTTAGGGATGGAGAACTGTCCTGGAGTGGGAGTCATGAAGGAGGAGAAATTTCCACACAGTAGGAAACCCTCTGACAGGCATGTCTGTGGGGAGCTTTGGAATCTTAGAGAGCAACATAACTGGGAGGGGGGAAAAAAAAACACAGACTACATGCCTAACCACAACTACAAGCGGAGATGGAGAAGTGGCCCAGAGGCTCATGTCTGCCACCAGAAAGTGGAGGCTAGGCAGACAGGTGCGGGTTGCATCATCAGTCCTTAGGGTAAGGACTGGGCCTGAATGCCTGAGGACAATCTGAGGGAGCTAATGTGAGACAGCAACCCAAACCATAGGATTCCCAGAGAGACAAAATAAAAGAGAGAGACCTTTCTTGTCAAAGGCTCTAATGCCTCGTGGTGACCCCTGGTGTGCTCACAGAACAAAGGATTGAGTGAATACCAAAGGAGACCAAGCCTGCTGCCCTGTAAGGCCCTCCCTCGCCAGAGTCAGAGAGGCAGGCATGAAACAGCCAGAGCCTGAAGGCAAGGGGCTGCTGCAATCTCAGCCCCAGAGATAGCATCTTCCACCAAACTGTGAGTAGGCTGTTAGTTGATAATCACGTCTTCCTGGGATCCTGGATGGTTGATATCTACCAGGAGGGTCAAAGCCTGAGATCAGCTCCCCAGAGGAGACACATAGCACACCTGGGAAACTGAGTGGCTGGAGCCCGTGGCCCAGGAGGTTAATACGATGCATGGCTCATCTGGGACTGTGCACTTGCCAAGCACCTGGTCGCCTGAGCTACTCGAACTGGGAATGGCACAAAATGCACAGCCCAGCTGGGTCTGTGCCCTTGCAGAGCACCCAAGAACCTAAGCAGCTTAGACCTGGGAAGGGCATGAAATATAGGAATCACATGGGACAGTGCCCTTGTAGAGCACCCTGGAGCCTGAGCAGTGTAGACCCAGGAAGTACACACTGCCTTGGGCTGTGGCAAACCCAGATTAGTCTATACATGGGGAGCACTCCCCACATGCGCCAGTGGTATTTCTTTGCAGTGTCCCTCCCTTCTCTCAACACAACTGAAAAAGTGAGCCTAAATAAGTGACCACCTTCATCCCCTTGCATCAGGGTGGAAATTAGACACTGAAGAGACTTGCAAATACAGGAAGTCAGAATAAACAAAGAAGAGGGAACCACTCAAGAAGGGACAAGTGCAAAAGGTTAAAGCCCTGCAGTTAATACTGACTGAGCGTTTGAGGGACATCTATAGACCTTGTGAACAAGTATAAGCCAGAACAAGGGACTGAGCTGAACATGTGACAATGTGACATTGAACTGACCCCACACTGCCCACAACAGTACCAGAATAATTTCAAGATATATTTTAACTATTATCACATTTTAGTTAAAAAAATATATATATAGACCTTTATTACTCCTATTATTTATATTTGTATACTCTACTATTCAGTTCAGCTCAGTTCAGTCACTCAGTCGTGTCCAACACTTTCAACCCTGGGATTGGAGCAGGCCAGGCCTCCTGATCCATCACCAACTCGCAGAGTCCACTCGAACTTATGTCCATTGAGTTGGTGATGCCATCGAACCATCTCATCCTCTGTCGTCCCCTTCTCCTGCCTTCAATCTTTCCCAGCATCAGGGTCCTTTCCAATGAGTCAGCTTTTCACATCAGGTGGCCAAAGTCTTGGAGTTTCAGCTTCAACATCAGTCCTTCCAATGAATATTCAGGACTGATTTCCTTTAGGATTGACTGGTTGCATCTCCTTGTAGTCCAAGGGACTCTCAAGAGACTTCTCCAACACCACAGTTTAAAAGCATGAATTCCAAAAGACTGTTCTATACATCTGTGTCTTTTTTGCTGTCTCACATACAGGGTTATCATTACCATCTTCCTAAATTCCATATATATGCATTGTGGGAGACAGGTGGGGGATGATTTGAGAGAATGGCATTGAAACATGTATAATATCATATAAGAAACGAATCGCCAGTCCAGGTTCGATGCAGGATACACGAAGTTTGGGGCTGGTGCACTGGGATGACCCAGAGGGATGGTATGGGGAGGGAGGTGGGAGAGGGGTTCAGGATTGGGAACATGTGTACATCCGTGGCGGATTCGTGTTGATGTATGGCAAAACCAATAAAACATTGTAAAGTAATTATCCTCTAATTAAAATAAATAAATTTAAATTAAAATAAATAAATAAAATCATCAATTCCTCGGTGCTCAACTTTCTTTATAGTCCAACTCTCACATACATACATGACTACTGGAAAAACCATAGCCTTGACTAGATGGAACTTTGTTGGCAAAGTAATGCCTCTGCTTTTTAACACACTGTCTAGGTTGGTCATAACTTTCCTTCCAAGGAGTAAGTGTCTTTTAATTTCATAGCTGCAATCATCATCTGCAGTGATTTTGGAGCCCCCCCAAAAATTAAGTCTTTCACTGTGTCCATGGTTTCCTCACCTATTTGCCAAGAAGTGATGGGACCAGATGCCATGATTTTCGTTTTCTGAAAGCTGAGCTTTAAGCCAGCTTTTTCCACTCTTTCACTTTCATCAAGAGGCTCTCTAGTTCTTCTTCACTTTCTGCCATAAGGGTGGTGTCACCTGCATATGTGAGGTTATTGATATTTCTCCCAGCAATCTTGATTCCATCTTCTGCTTCATCCAGCCCAGCGTTTATCATGAGGTACTCTGCATAAAATAAGCAGAGTGACAATATACAGCCTTCATGTACTTGTTTTCCTTTTTGGAAACAGTCTATTGTTCCATGTCCAGTTCTAACTGTTGCTTCCTGACCTGCATACAGATTTCTCAAGAGGCAGGTCAGGTGGTCTGGTATTCCCATCTCTTGAACAATTTTCCACAGTTTATTGTGATCCATACAAAGGATTTGGCATAGTCAATAAAGCAGAAATAGATGTTTTTCTGGAACTCTCTTGCTTGTTCGATGATCCAGCGGATGTTGGCCATTTGGTCTCTGGTTCTGCTGCCTTTCTAAAACCAGCTTGAATATCTGGAATATCACAGTTCACATACTGTTGAAGCCTGGCTTGGGGAATTTTGACCATTACTTTGCTAGCATGTGAGGTGAGTGCAATTGTGTAATAGTTTGAATATTCCTTGGCATTGCCTTTCTTTGGAAGTGGAATGAAAACTGACCTTTTCCAGTCCTGTGGCCACTGCTGAGTTTTGAAAATTTGCTGGGCATATTGAGTGCAGCACTTTCACAGTGTCATCTTTCAGGGTTTGAAATAGCTCAACTGGAATTCCATCACCTCCAGTAACTTTTTTCGTAGTGATGCTTTCTTAGGCCCACTTGACTTCACATTCAGGGATGTCTGGCTCTAGGTGAGTGATCACACCATCATGATTATCTGGGTTGTGAAGATCATTTTTGTGTAGTTCTGTGTATTCTTGCCACCTCTTCTTAATATCTTCTGCTTCTGTTAGGTCCATGCCATTTCTGTCCTTTATTGTGCCCATCTTTGCATGAAAAATTCCCTTGGTATTCCTAATTTTCTTGAAGAGATCTCTAGTCTTTCCCATTCTATTGCTTGCCTCTATTTCTTTGCATTGATAACTGAGGAATGCTTTCCTATCTCTCCTTGATATTCTTTGTAACTCTGCATTCAAATGGGTATATTTTTCCTTTTCTCCTTTGCCTTTCACTTCTCTTCTTTTCATAGCTATTTGTAAGGCCTCCTCAGACAACCATTTTGCCTTTTTGCATTTCTTTTTCTTGGGGATGGTCTTGATCACTGCCTCCTGTACAGTGTCATGAACTTCCATCCATAGTTCTTCAGGCACTCTGTCTATCAGATCTAATCCCTTGAATCTATTTGTCACTTCCATTGTATAATCGTAAGGGGTTTGATTTAGGTCATACCTGAATGGTCTAGTGGTTTTCCCTACTTTCTTCAATTTAAGTCTGAATCTGGCAATAAGGAGTTCATGGTCTGAGCCACAGTCAGCTCCTGGTCTTGTTTTTGTTGACTGTATAGAGCTTCTCCATCTTTGGCTGCAAAGAATATAATCAATCTGATTTTGGTGTTGACCATCTGGTGATGTCCATGTGTAGAGTCTTCTCTTGTGTTGTTGGAAGAGGGTGTTTGCTATGACCAGTGCATTCTCTTGGCAAAGCTCTATTAACATTTTCCCTGCATCATTCTGTACTCCAAGGCCAAATTTGCCTGTTACTCCAGGTCTTTCCTGACTTCCTACTTTTGCATTCCAGTCCCATATAATGAAAAGGACGTCTTTTGGGGGTGTTAGTTCTAGAAGGTCTTGTAGGTCTTTATAGAACCATTCAACTTCAGCTTCTTCAGCATTCCTTGTTGGAGCATAGACTTGCATTACCATGATATTGAATGATTTGCCTTGGAAATGAACAGAGATCATTTTGTCATTTTTGAGATTGCATCCAAGTACTGCATTTCAGACTCTTTTGTTGACTATGATGGCTACTCCACTTCTTCTAAGGGACTCTTTTCCACATAATTGTCATCTGAGTTAAATTCACCCATTCCAGTCCATTTTAGTTCACTGATTCCTAAAATGTCAATCTTTACTCTTGCCATCTCCTGTTTGACCACTTCCAATTTGCCTTGATTCATGGACCTAACATTCCAGGTTCTTATACAATATTGCTCTTTATAGCATCGGGCTTTACTTCCATCACGAGTCACATCCACAACTGGGTGTTGTTTTTGCTTTGGCTCCATCTCTTTATTCTTTCTGGAGTTATTTATCCACTCTTCTCCAGTAGCATATTGGGCACCTACCGACCTGGGGAGTTCATCTTTCAGTGTCCTATCTTTTTGCCTTTTCATACTGTTTATTGGGTTCCAAAGGCAAGGATACTGAAGTGGTTTGCCATTCTCTTCTCTAGTGGACCACGTTTTGTCAGAACCCCCCAATGTTACCCATTCGTCTTGGGTGGCCCTACCCAGCGTGGCTCATATTTTCATTGAGTTAGACAAGACTACGTTCCACATGATCAGATTTGTTAGTTTTCGGTTATTGTGGTGTTCAGTCTGTCTGCTCTCTGATGGAGAAGGATAAGAAGCTTATGGAAGCTTCCTGATGGGAGAGACTGACTGAGGGGGAAACTGGGTCTTGTTCTGATGGGCGAGGCCATGCTCAGTAGATCTTTAGTCCAATTTTCTGTTGATGGGCAAGGCTGTGTTTCCTCCCTGTTATCTAACTTGAAGCCAAACTATGGTGGAGATAATGAAAATAATGGCAACCACTTTCAAAAGCGGAGAGGGCAATGGCACCCCACTCCAGTACTCTTGCTTGGAAAATCCCACGGATGGAGGAGCCTGGTAGGCTGCAGTCAGTCCATGGGGTCGTGAAGAGTTGGACACGACTGAGCGACTTCATTTTCACATTTCACTTTCATGCATTGGAGAAGGAAATGGCAACCCACTCCAGTGTTCTTGACTGGAGAATCCCAGGGATGGGGGAGCCTGGTGGGCTGCTGTCTGTGGGGTCGCACAGAGTCGGACACAACTGAAGTGACTTAGCAACAGCAACAGCAGCACTTTAAAAAGGTCCCATGCACACACTTATACACTCAGTCCTCCCAACCCTGAAGCAGGCCACCACCAACCCACACCTCAGCTGGAGACTCCTGGACACTCACAGGCAAGTCTGGGTCAGTCTCTTGTGGGGTCACTGATCCTTTCTCCTGGGTGCTGGTGTGCATAAGTTTATGTTTGTGCCCTCCAAGAGTCTGTTTCCCTAGTCCTGTGTAAGTTCTGGTGGGTCTATGGTGGGGTTAATGGCTACCTTCTCCAAGAGGGTTTATTCCATAACCAGGTCTACTGCACCCAGAGCCCCGACCCTGTGACAGTCCACTGCTGGCCTGTACTTCTTCAGGAGACACTTGAACACAGTTCTACCTCAGTTTCTGAGGGGCCTCTGGGTCCTAGTGTGCACAAGATATGTTTGAGCCCTCTGAGCGTCTCTGGCGGGTATGGGGTTTAATTCTAAAAGTGATTTTACTCCTCCTACCATCTTGATTGGCTTCTCCTTTGCCCTTGGACATGGGGTATTTCCTCAGAGTCACTGAAGAGTCCTGGAGCAGAGAAATAGAACCGGGAAGAAATAGAAAATATGAAAAGATCAATCACAGGTACTGAAATTAAAAATGTGATTAAAAATCTCCCAATAAACAAAAGTCCAGAATCAGATGGCTTCAAAGGTGAATTCTATCATATTGATACACTTAGAGAAGAGTTAACATCTATACTTATAAAACTCTTATAAAAAATTGCAGAAGAGGGAACACTCCTGAGCTTATTCTGTGAGGACACCATCACCCTGATACCAAAACCAGGCAAAGATAGCACCAGAAAAGAAAATTACAGGTCAATAACACAATGAAGAAAGATGCAAAAATTCTCAACAAATTATTAGCAAGCAGAATTCAACAATATATCTAAAAGTCACAATAATGTTATAACATTTATTACTATTATTTGTGTACCCAGTTACAGCAACAATTTGAATAAAACAAAGTGTATATGATGCAAGAAGTAGATATAAACACATTTATAATAGGAATCTTTAACATATCCCATTCTATTAAACACAGATCAAATAGATGAAAAAATGGCAACAATGTAGAAGAACCAAAAAGCATAATCAATATATATATATATATATATATAATAGATATTGAACTCTGAATCTCATTCATATAGAACACATTTTCTTTAAAAGTTGCCATGAAACATTCACTTATATCTTAGTCTAAAGAAATCTCAATAAATTTCAACAAACAGAAATAATAGATGTATGTCAATAGTATTTCAATAAAACATGACAAAAAGAAATAATACAAACTGCATATAATGCAATAAACTAGAAATTAACAGCTTCTAAGATTCTTCTGCCTGAAAACTTAAACAAACAAACAAACATGGTACTTTATAATTAGTAAATGCCAAATAGGGTGTGGAGAGGAAAATGAATCCTCCCACACTGTTGGTGGGATTGTAAATAGGCGCAGCCACTATAGAGAACAGTGTGGAGGTTCATTAGAAAACAAAAACTAGAGTTACCGTATGATCCTAAAATTCCACTCTTGGGCACATATCTGGAAAAAATACTAATGCAAAAAGATACATGCACCCCAAAGTTCAAAACAGCACTATTTACAATTGCCAAGATATGGAAGCAACTAAATTGTATAAAGAAGATGTAAATATATACATATATATATATGTATATATACATATATATATAAACACATACAATGTATATATATGCAATATATATACATATAATATATACTATATATATACATACACATACATATATAATATATGTGTGTATGTGTATATATATATATAATAGGATATTACTCAGCCATAAAAGAATAATATGTGTACATATACATACATATATATATACAGAATATATGTACATATATGTATATGTGTGTATACATATACATATATATATACACATAATAGGATATTACTCAGCCATAAAAGAAGAATGACAATACCTTTTGAAGCAACATGGAAGGACCTAGAGATTGTCATAGTAAGTGAAATAAGTCAAAGACAAATATCATATGATATAATTAATATGAAGAATCTTAAATTATGATACAAATGAACTATACAAAGCAGAAATAGACCTACAGACATAGAAAACAAACTTACGGTTACCATAGGAGATGGCAGAGGTGGCAGGAGATAAATCTAGAATTTGGGATTAACATATGCCTGCTACTATATAAAAAATGGGTAAACAAGAAGGGCATATCATATAGTACAGGGAACTATATTCAATATGTTCAGTATTTTGTAATAACCTATAATGAAAAGAATCTGAAAAAGTGTATATATATATATACACATACATATATTTGCTAGGCTATGCACTTGAAACTAACACAACACTGTAAATTAACTATACTCCAAGTTAAAAAAAAGTATTATACAACTCATGAGTCAAAGGGAAACAGAAAATAAAATGATGTACTTTATTTTTTGAAGAAAGGGCTTTTATTTACACTACTAGTAGATTCCACTTAGTCCAATCACTCTGAGATATAATTTATTAAATTTAATTATAAATTAAATCCAAAATATCAGAATCTATGGTATACAGCTAAATCAGCTAGATGAAATATAGTACCAATAACTATATCAACAAACACCTACATCAGTAAAGATAAAAATAAAAATAATTAAACACATATTTCAGAAAACTAAAAAAGAACAACAAAGTAAAATAAAAGGAAATAGAAGAAAAGAATTAACAAAAATTAAAAGTGGGGACTTCCCTGGTGGTCCAGTGGTTAATAATCTGCCTTTCAATGCAGGTGATGCCCGTTCAATCCCTGATCAGGCAACTAAGATTTCACATACTTTGGAGCAACTAAGCCAGCATGCTGCAACTACAGAGCTAGCTCACCACAATGACAATTTTGTGTGCTGAAACTAAGACACAAAACAACTATATATATAGAAATGGTAAAAATAGAAATCAATTATTTAGAATAAAAAGGAATAAAGTCCAAAAAATAATATCTTGAAAAAACTCAGTGAAGTATGTTAACATACTTTGTTAACCTACAATGCTAAACTAATCAAAGAAAGAAAGGGAGAAATTCAAATACACACAATTAGAAATGACAACGAGAAAATAATCATCAAAACAGAAGAATTGCTTTTAAATCATGAATCTATGTGTTCTGTCCAAATAACATTTTTTAATATTTTTTATTGAAAAGTGAAAGTGAAGTCGCTCAGTCGTGTCCGACTCTTTGCGACCCCATGAACTGTAGCCTACGAGGCTCCTCTGTCCGTGGGATTTTCCAGGCAAGAGTACTGGAGTGGATTGCCATTTCCTTCTCCAAGGGATCTTCCCGATCCAAGGATCGAACCCAGGTCTCACGCATTGTAGACAGCCGCTTTACTGTCTGAGCCACCAGGGAAGTGCATAATTGCTTTTCAGAATTTTGTTGTTTTCTGTCAAACCTCAACATGAATCAGCCATAGGTATAGATATATCACCTCCCTTTTGAACCTCCCTCCCATTTCCCTCCCCATCCCACCCCTCTAGGTTGATACAGAACCCCTATTTGAGTTTCCTGAGCCATACAGCAGATTCCCATTGTCTATCTATTTTACATATGATAATGGAAGTTTCCATGTTACCCTTTCCATATATCTCACTCTCTCCTCCCCTCTCCCCATGTCCATAAATCTATTTTCTATGTCTGTTTCTCCATTGCTGCTGTAAATAAATTCTTCAGAACCATTTTTCTAGATTCTGTATATATGTGTTAGAATACGATATTTATCTTTCTCTTTGTAACTCACTTCACTCTGTATAATAGGTTCTAGGTTCCTCCACCTCATCAGAACTGACTCAAATACATTCCTTTTTATGGCTAAGTTATATTCCATTGTGTATATGTGCAAATAATTTTGACAATTGAGATAAAATTACCTTTTTAATGCTACTTACCAAAATTGACCATAGTGGAGAAAGTCTAAACTACTATAGAACAAATGGCTTGAAAAGACCCTCTGAAAACAACAAAAGGCAAAATAGCCTATATGTATCATGGGGGGAATTCTAAGAATTCTAGTAAACTTTAAAAGATGTTAATTTCAATGTAAATTAAATAATTCAGAGCATAAAAAACAAAGAAAATTGTCAAATTAATTTTACAGAGTATAACACTGATCCTCAAACCTGAAAATGATTATACCAAAGATGAAAATCATAAACCAATATTATGCCTGAATTTTGATGCAGTGATATTTGATAAAATATTGGCAAATGAAATCCTACAATCCACTTAAAGATATATATATATATCACAACTGAGTAGGGTTTATTTCATGAAAAAAGGAGTGGTTCAATATTAGGAAGTCCATGACTATCATTCATTTTATTAATAAAGATAAAGAAAACAATCATACAATAATGTGCACATGTGCAGTAAAGCCTTTTCACAAAACTAGCAATTATGCTAAAAACAGTAAAAAATATTAAAGGAATCTGTGGATATTTCCTTATTATGATACAGCAGCAACAATAACAACAAAAATTCTTTAAGTGCATAAGAATTGGAAAGAAAAAAAAGAAAAAAAAAAAGAATTGAAAAGAAGTGAAACTACATTTGTATAAGGTTTATTGTATACCTGCAAAATCCAAGAGAACTTTTTTTTTTAACCTACTACAAAACATGAGAGAACTTAATTAGCAAGTTATAAAATTCATATACAAAAAGTCAGTAGCTTGCATATATATAAAGTCAGAAGGAAGATATAATGGAAGAGAAGACTCTATTTATGATATGATAAAAAATTAAATACATAGGCATAATCTAATCAGGAAATGTCCAAAACCTGTAGGAAGAAACTGTAAAATATTCCTAAAATACAAAAAAAGTAAGCTTGAATAAATAGAAAGACATGTTCTTGGTCAGGAAAAATAGAAATAATAATTTCAATTACATTTAAATCAGTAGCTTAATGCAATCTCAATAAAAATGTCATAGTTTTTTTTTTTTTTTCCCTTACATGAGGGTAACCAAGGTATTACTAAGTTCAGATAGAAGACTAAACAATCAAGCAGAACTATTGAAATCTTCAGATAAAAGAACAGGAGGAGCTGTCCATACCATATTTTAACACTAACTGTAAAGCCTCTATAATTGAAACCATACAATTTGAGTATGAATAAACATCAATGAAAGATAGTAGAAAATTCAATAAAACAGGCACATTTAGTATTTGATAAAGGAAATGTCGTAGCTTGGATTCCTGCAGAAGGAGATCCTGAGACAAAGATTCAAGTGCAAATGTTTATTTGTGAAGTGTTCCTAAGAAAGACCATAGGGGTGAGATAATAAATCAGGAAAGGAAAGGCAGCCAATAAAGGGTTGGTTATCAAGCAATTACCTCTGTGACTATTTAAAACTCACTTGGGTTAAGTAGTTCTGGGGAAACCACGTACTTCAGGGTTACCCTTCCTGATGTTTATTTTCCCTGCAAATTTTGCTAGTCATTGTTTGTAAACTGCTTCTGAGGGATGTTAATTCCCAGGTATTTCCAGCCTCAATGAGCAAAAAAGTACTGGTGGCCAGTATCTTTCTTTTCCCAAGGTAAAGAAAGGCAGTTTGTGGTAACAGGAAATCTTGTTTGGCATGCATTAAAGTGATAAGAGTAAGGCAATATAGACACGGCACTGATAGCTTCTACCTTAGCCAGAGCTTAAGTCAGTAGGAAAAAGATGGACTTCTGGTGTAAGGGTAACTGGAAAGCTATATCAGGATTAGGAAAAAAGTGCATACCTCAAACTATACAAAAGAAAAAATTATATAAAGATCAGATATTTAAGTATAAAAAAAATCAGGCCTATTTTCTGGAGAGTTTTTATAATAAATTTAGTTTTTATAATAAATGAGTTTTGAATTTTGTCAAAGACTTTCTCTGCATCTATTGAAATAACTATGATTTTTATCTTTCAATTTGTTACTATGGTGTATCACAGTGATTGATTTGCATATTTTATATGACAAACCCACAGCAAAAATTACCTTCAATTGTGAAAAACTGAAAGCATTCCCTCTAAAATCAGGAACAACACAAGGGTGCCCATTCTCACCACTACTATTCAGCATAGTTTTGGCAGTCCTAACCACAGCAATCAGAGAAGGAAAAGAAATAAAAGGAATCCATATTGGAAAAGAAGTAAAACTCTGACTGCTTGCAGATGAAATGATTCTCTACATTGAAAACCCTAAACATGCTGTGAGAAAATAACTAGAGTTAATCAATGAATATAGTAAAGTTTCAGGATATAAAATTAATACAAAGAAATCCTTTGCAGTCCTATACACTAGCAATGAAAAATAAGAAAGAGAAATTAAAGAAATAATACAATTCACCATTGCAACAAAGCCATAGCTTTGACTTTTCCAGTAGTCATGTATGAATATGAGAGTTGGACCATAAAGAAAGCTGAGCCCTGAAGAAATAATACTTTTGAACTGTGGTATTGGAGAAGACTCTTGAGAGTCCCTTGGACCGCAAGGAGATCAAACCAGCCAATCCTAAAGGAAATCAATACTGAGTATTTATTGGAAGGACTGATGCTAAAGCTCCAATACTTTGGCCATCTGATACGGAGAGCTGACTCATTGGAAAAGACCCTGATGCTGGGAAAGATTGAAAGCAGGAGGAGAAGGGAATGACAGAGGATGAGATAGTTGGATGGCATCATTGACTCAATGGACATGAATTTGAGCAAGCTCAGGGAGTTGATGATGTACAGGGAAGCTTTGTGTGCTGCCGTCCGTAGGGTCGCAAAGAGTCAGACATGACTGAGCGACTGAACTGAACTGATTGCAACAAAAAGAATAGAATAACTAGGAATAAATCTACATAAAGAAACAACAGACCTGTATACAGAAAACTATAAAACACTGATGAAAGAAATCAAAAATGACACAAATAGGTGGAGAGATATACCGTGTTCTTGGATTGGAAGAATCACTGTAGTGAAAATGATTATACTACCCAAATCTCAAAAATTCCCATTACAATAAAAAAATCTTTAAATATGGTGGTGGATGGAAACTAAACTTATTGTGGTGATCATTCCACAACACATACAAATAGCAAATGTTTTTGTTGCATGCCTGAAATTAATATTATATGTTAATTATAGTTCAATAAAAAAGAAAAATATGAAAAGCTCTATTTAAAAAAAAAAGATCTTCACTACCCAGATAATCACGATGGTGTGATCACTGACCTAGAGCCAGACATCCTGGAATGTGAAGTCAAGTGGGCCTTAGAAAGCATCACTACGAACAAAGCTAGTGGAGGGGATGGAATTCGAGTTGAGCTATTTCAAACCCTGAAAGATGATGCTGTGAAAGTGCTGCACTTAATATGCCAAGCAAATTTGCAAAACTCAGCAGTGGCCACAGGACTAGAAAAGGTCAGTTTTCATTCCAATCCCAAAGAAAGGCAACACCAAAGAATGCTCAAACTACCACAAAATTGCACTCATCTCACATGTTAGTAAAATAATGCTCAAAATTCTCCAAGCCAGGCTTCAGCAATAAGTGATCTGTGAACTTCCAGATGTTCAAGCTGGTTTTAGAAAAGGCTGAGGAAGAAGAGATCAAATTGCCAACATCCACTGGATCATCAAAAAAGCAAGAGAGTTCCAGAAAAACATCTATTTCTGCTTTATTGACTATGCCAAAGCCTTTGACTGTGTGGATCACAAGAAACTGTGGAAAATTCTGGAAGAGATGGGAATACCAGACCACCTGACCTGCCTCTTGAGAAACCTATATGCAGGTCAGGAAGCAACAGTTAGAACTGGACATGGAACAACAGACTGGTTCCAAATAGGAAAAGGAGTACATCAAGGCTGTATATTGTCACCCTGCTTATTTAACTTATCTGCAGAATACATCATGAGAAACGCAGGGTTGGAAGAAGCACAAGCTAGAATCAAGATTGCCGGGAGAAATATCAGTAACCTCAGATATGAAGAGCCTCTTGATGAAAGTGAAAGAGGAGAGTGAAAAGTTGGCTTAAAGCTCAACATTCAGAAAATGAAGATCATGGCATCTGGTCCCATCACTTCATGGGAAATAGATGGGGAAACAGTGGAAACAGTGTCAGACTTTATTTTTTTGGGCTCCAAAATCACTGCAGATGGTGACTGCAGCCATGCAATTAAAAGACGCTTACTCTTTGGATGGAAAGTTATGACCAACCTAGATAGCATATTAAAAAGCAGAGACATTACTTTGCCAACAAAGGTCCATCTAGTCAAGGCTATGGTTTTTCCAGTGGTCATGTATGGATGTGAGAGTTGGACTGTGAAGAAAGCTGAGCACCGAAGAATTGATGCTTTTGAACTGTAGTGCTGGAGAAGACTCTTGAAAGTCCCTTGGACTGCAAGAAGATCCAACCAGTCCATCCTAAAGGAGATCAGTCCTGGATGTTCTTTGGAAGGAATGATGCTAAAGCTGAAACTCCAGTACTTTGGCCACCTCATGTGAAGAGTTGACTCATTGGAAAAGACCCTGGTGCTGGGAAGGATTGGGGCCAGGAGGAGAAGGGGACAACAGAGGATGAGATGGCTGGATGGCATCACTGACTTGATGGACATGAGTTTGGGTAATCTCCAGGAGTTAATGATGGACAGGGAGGCCTGGCGTGCTGTGATTCATGGGGCCGCAAACGGTTGGATACAGCTAAGTGACTGAACTGAACTGAAACTTACTCCATCAGTCAAAAGAGAGATAGGAGAGAGAATGGTATGAATTAGTTAAAACTCCTCTTGACTGCTCAAGACTTTCAAATTAAAACTAACATATATTACTGTTAAAGCCATCACCAGTTTCATAAAATTATAATTGAACATGAGCTATTTTAATAGCATGAACTAGGAGGTTCAGAGGACTAAAGAATAAATAACAAGTATGAATGATTACAGTAGCATCAATTTCACAATACACAGTTGAAAAATAATAAAACAAAGTCCCTTCTATTAGGAAGTTCATAATTAGCTGGAAATACAGAAAATTATAAGATGTTAAGTGCTACAATAGATATAAACCCAATGAATATTAAGAGCACTGAAGACTGAGTTTATATCTGAATGACGTGTGGTAACTGTTAGGAGGAATTAACATTTTGGAGGGCCTATGATTTTTCAAAGCACTGTGCTCAGTGGTTATTTCTTTCAGTCTCCACAACAATCATAAAAATTACATTCATAAAATGCACTTAATCTAACATTTCTAACACTTAGTTCAAAGGAACAACTACATATAAAATATATTGTGAACTGTATGATGTTTTATTCAAGCTGAAATGTCAACTTTTTGGGTGCTTCTTCCTAAACAACTCTCATGTTGACGTGGCCTACATGTCTACATATAAGCTCATATATGTGTACCTACAAGCTCATATACACGTCTACATATAAGTCTACATATACTTTCATATACATGTCTACACATAAGCTACATATAAGCTCATATGGCATATAAAGCTCATAAAATTTATGAGTATTTAAAATTTTCATTTTTAAAATTTGCTAGTGGAAAAATAAATTTTCTGCTTCAAAACCTCACTGTTCAGCAATAATGTTTCTATTTTCCTCTCACTTTTGCTTTTATTTGTTCTCACACAAAACTGTAGATAGAAAAAATGTTAAATTACTTTTGATTATCTCCTTTTTACAGATCGAAGGAACTAAAACCTAAAGAAGTTAAGTAACTTGTCCAAGGTCACACAAATGACAAGTGCACTAGAATTCTAGATTTAGAGAAGTCTTTCTGACAGAGGGGGAGAACTTTGGGCTGCACCTTTAAGGATGTCTCTCAGGCCACGAAGGGGAATGGTATGAGCAAAGATAGAGCTAAAATTGTTTTGTTAATGTTCAGGAAATGGCAAATAGTCAGATATTGATGTAAGAGAGAGAAAGCGAACATATGGAGGGAAAAACTGGAAGGTAATGAAGCTAGAACGGTGAGTTGGAGCCATAGTTCTAAGATCTTTGTAAGCTATATGGCTTGGAGAAGGCAATGGCACCCCACTCCAGTACTCTTGCCTGGAAAACCCCATGGATGGAGAAGCCTGGTAAGCTGCAGTCCATGGGGTCGCTAAGTCGGACACGACTGAGCAACTTCACTTTCACTTTTCACTTTCATGCATTGGAGAAGGAAATGGCAACCCACTCCAATGTTCTTGCCTGGAGAATCCCAGGGACGGGGGAGCCTGGTGGGCTGCAGTCCATGGGGTCACACAGAGTCGGACACGACTGAAGTGACTTAGCAGCAGCAGCAGCAGCAGCAAGCTATATGGCTATATTTGTTGTTGATGTTATTCAGTCGCTAAGTCATGTCTGATTCTTTGTGACCCCGTGGACGGTAGCCCACCAGAGTCCTCTGTCCATGGGATTTTCCAGACAAGAATACTGGAATGGGTAGCCATCTCCTTCTCCAGGGAATCTTCTCAACTCATGGATCGAACCCATGTCTCCTGCTTGGCAAATGGATTCTTTACTACTGAGCCAACACGGAAGCCCATATGGCTATATACATAAGCTTAAAATTACCTTGTGAGTAAAAAAAAAGTGATAGAATCGGATTGCAGTTTAGAAATTCCTGGCGGTCTTGTGTAGGATGGAATAAAGAAGGAAGAAATTATAGATAGGGAGTTCTATTATGGAGATATTACATAATATCAGATATGAAATGACAGGGGTTTAAATTAGGAATGTATTATTGTGTGTGGAAAGTTGAAGAAAGAATCAAAATGATAAGTTGGGGGACAGATTAAGATGATGGAGTTGTAAGACATGGAACACACCTCCTTCCATAAACACATAAAAAATACATCTACCTGTGGAACAATTCTTACTGAAAACTAACTAAAAACTGGCAGAAAGACTCGTGTACAACCCAGGCTGTAAGAAAGATTCATATATAATCAGGTATGAAGGGAAGATAAATAATCATATCAGGACCAGGGCCCTTGGTAGGAGATTTAGAGGAAAAGAGAGAATACACAGGTTCAGATATGCTCTGGGGAGTGATCAGTTTAAACAATATATTAGGTGTCCCAGTACTGGGGTCCAACACAGGGAAGATGAGCCCCCTTTACTGGTTGGAAGGCCACTGGGACTAACAGGAGGGCTAGTTGGATGCCTGGACTCTCCTTGTGAGTAGTGCACAAGCACTGGCTTTCTCCAGAGGCAGGACAGAGAGTACAGACTGAGGACTGCACCAAAGGCTACCTGGTTTCCCACAATAGCCCCAGCACACACTGTACCATGAGCCAGGTGAATGTTCCAGCCCCACTTATTTCAACTCACAACTCCACATTGAAGCCAAAGCACCATAACCAGGGGGAGAACTCAGCTATGGGGCATGGAGGACTCAAACACAGGGTGGCATATGAGTGTGGCAGGGGTGGCTATTGCTGACACTTGTATAGGCATAAATTCAGGGGCAATCAGTCTCCAATGGCAGTAAGATCACTGGAATCCACACCCTATATATGCTGAAAGCCATGCAGGCAGCACCTGCCCTATGGCATGGCTCCACAACAGGGAGTAGTGATCAGCTGTGAAGAACAAAGGAGACTCAGAATCAGTGGGGACTGCTATTGCTGGCAGTTGTAAAGAGAGTATGTTGGAGGCACTCTAGACCTCTGTTTATGGGTAGCTCCCCACAGGCTGAACCCCATTAAAAGCTGAGAGTCCACACAGGCCACTCTTGCTCCAGCAGTGCTTCCCTCTGGATCAGGGGTACCAGTACTAGGAGAGGGGAGATCACACAGTTAAAGGAAACAAAGCCAGGTAGGAAACAACCCTCAGGACTTCTGCTCCATCAACTCAGGATCCAACCCTGACTCTGACAGAGCTTGGACAGCCAGTGACTCATATTTGACTCCAGCCTTAGCCCCTCCATCTCCACTCCAATATCCTACCAGGGTAATAGCTGCCAGTACACCTTGAATAAACACATTACTTTTTTTCATGTCAAATTCAGCACTCCCACCAAAGACACTAGGCACACAAAGACTGTATAGGAGTGCTCCCATGTAAGGACACACTGTTAAGAATTCAAATATTAAATCTTTTACCTAAATTCATAGAGGCAAAGACAGTTAAGCAAAATAAAAAGACAGAGGAACCAGTCTCAATTGAAAGAGCAAAAGAAAATCACTGCAATTAAATAATAACATATAAATAGACAACTTACCAGGTGAAAAATTCAAAGCATTAGTGATAAGAATGTTAAGAGAATTAGGGGAAAGAATAAATGAATATAGTGAAATTCTTTTTACAAAAAAATAGGAAATATAAAAAATAACCAGTCAGAACTGAAGAATCCAATAACTGAAATGAAAATATGCTATAAGGAAGGTACAGCAGGCTATTTTTTTTTAATTTTTGCTTTATACTAGAGTATAGTTGATTAACTATGTTGTGTTAGTTTCAGGTGTGAGGAAAAGTGATTTAATTATACATATGCATGTATCTATTCTTTAACAAGTTTTTTTTTTTTTTTCCATTTAGGTTATTAGAGTGCATTGAGCAGAGTTCCCTGTGCTATACAGCAGATCCTTGTTGGTTATCTATTTTAAGTAGAACAATGTGAACATGTCAGTCCTAAACTCCCAACTTATCTGTCCCAAACACACTTCCCTTCTAGTGACTAAAAGTCCATTCATTAAGTCTATGAGTCTATTTCTATTTTGTAATTGAGTTAATTTGTACTATTTTTTAAACATCCTGCATATGTGACATCATATGATATTTCTCTGTCTCTGACTGACTTACTTCACCTAGTATGATAATCTCCAGGTCCACTCATGTTGCTTCAAATGGCATTCTTTCATTAATTTTAATAGCTGAGTAATACACTAGACAATGGACATGAGTTTGAGTAAACTTCAGGAGCTGGAGATGGACAGGGAGGCCTGGAATGCTGCAGTCCTTGGGGTCACAAAGAGTCGGACATGACTAAGTGACTGAACTGAACTGAATATACTGGAAGGGCTTTCCGGGTAGCTCAGCTGATAAAGAATCTCCCTGAAAAGCAGGAGACCTGGGTTCAGTCCCTGGGTTGGGAAGATTCCCTAGAGGAGGACATGGTAACCCACTCCAGTATTCTTGCCTGGAGAATCCCCATGGACAGAGGAGCTTGGCAGGCTACAGTCCATGAGACACAACTGAGTGACTAAGCACAGTACAGCACAATACATGATGGAGCTGAAGATCCAATACTTTGGCCACCTGATGTGAAGAGCTGACTCACTGGAAAAGACTGTGAAACTGGGAAAGATTGAGGGCAGGAGGAGAAGGGGACGACGGAGGATGAGATGGTTGCATGGGGTCACCGACTCAATGGACATGACTTTGAGTAAACTCTGGGAGTTGGTGATGGACAGGGAGGCCTGACATGCTGCAATCCATGGGGTCACAAAGAGTCGGACATGACTGAGTGACTGAACTGAACTGGTAATGAAGTATAACATTTAAATATTGTGAAACACTATATTGTATATCTGTAACTTATATAATATTTTACATCAAGTATACTTCAAAAATTTTTTATTTAAAACATAAATAAATAATAAAATAGAACTATCATATAACCCAGCAATTCCACTCCTAGTTATATATCCAAACAAATAAAATAAAATAAAAAAAAAAACCAAGTATTTCAAAAAGATACATGGCCCTCAATGTTCACAGCAGCAACAGCTGTGATTACTTACAACAGCCAAGATATGGAAGCATCCTAAGCATTCATCATCAGATAACTGGATAAAGAAGTTGTTGTACAAAAAGGCAATGGAATACTGTTTAGTCATAGAAAAGAATAAATGAGATAGACTTAATTGATATCAGTAGAACACTCCGTCCAAAAACACAATACGCTTCTTTGTTTCAAGTGCATGTGGAATATTCTCAAGGATAGGTCACATCTTGGGTCATAAATCAAGTTTTGGTAATTATAAGAAAATTGAAATTGCATCAAGCATTTTTTTCCTGACCACAATGCTATAAGATTAGATATCAATTACAGGAGAAAAAAAAAAAAACTATAAAAATGTCAAACATTGGGGGCTAAACAATATGATTTTTAAGAGCCAAGAAGCCAATGAAGAAATGAAAGAGCAAATCAAAAAATACTTAGATACAAATGACAACAAAATCAGAATAACTCTAAATCTATGGGATACAGTAAAAGAATTGCTAAGAAGGAAGTTTATAACAATATAGGCCTACCTCTAGAAAAAATAGAAAAACAACAAATAAACAACTTAAGTCAACACATAAAGCAACTAGAAAAAGTACAATAAAAAAAATAAAGTTAGTAGAAGAAAAAGAAAATCATAAAGATTAGAGCAGAGATAAATGAAAGAGAAATGAAGGAAACAATAGCAAAGATAAACAGAAATGACAAACCATTAGCCAGACTCATCAAGAGAAAAAAGGAGAAGACTCAATAAAATTTGAAATGAAAAATAAGTTGCAACAGGCACCATAGAAATACAAAGATTATAAGAGATTACTATGAGCAATGATACACCAATAAAATGGACAACTTGGAAGAAATGGACCAATTCTCAGAGAAGTACAACCTTCAAAGACTGACCAAAACAAATTTAAAAATATGAACAGACCAATAACAAGCACTGAAATTGAAACTGTGATCAAAAATTTTCCAACAAAGAAAATCCCAGGGCCAGATGGATTCACAGGCCAATTCTATCCAATGCTCCAAAAAATTACAAAGGGAGGAAAACTCCCAAAATAATTGTAGGATGCCACCATCACACTGATACTGAAACCAGAAAAAGATATCACAAAAAAAGAAACTTACAGAACAATATCACTGAAGCATAGATGCAAAAATTGTCAAAAAGTTCTAGCAAACTAAATCTAACAGCATACTAAAAGAATCATATACCATGATCCAGTGGAATTTATCCCAGGGATGTAAGAATTCTTCAATATATGTAAATCATCAATGTGATACACCATGTTAACAAATTGAAAGATAGAAAGCACATGATCACATCAATAGATGCAAAAAAAGTTTTCTAAAAAATTCAACACACATTTGTGACAAAAAAAAAACAGGCAATTGGCATAGAAGGAACCTACCTAAATGTAATAAATGCCATATGCGACAAACTCACAGCAAACATTACTCTTAACAATGAAAAACTGAAACCATTTCCTCTAAGATCAAGAATGAGACAAGGGTGTCCACTCTCACCACTATTAATCAATATAGTTTTGGAAGTACTAGCCATGGCAACCAGAGAAGAAAAAAATAGAAATAAACCAAATTGGAAAAGAAAAAGGAAAACTCTGTCTGCAGATAACATGGCAAACTTTATATATATAGAGAGAGAGCCCTAAAATTGTCACCAAAAACCTACTAGAATCAATCAATGAATTTAGCAAATTCACATCAGTTTACATTTTGAAAAAAGCTAGATGTGAGGTCAGATTGTGCTAAGTCGCTTCAGTCATGTCTGACTATTTGGACAGCAGCACTCCAGGACAGCACCCCGTGGACAGCAGCACTCCAGGCTCCTCTGTCCATGGGTTTCTATAGGCAAGATTACTAGACTGTTTTGCCATTTAGTTCTCCAGAGGATCTTCCTGACCCAGGGACTGAACCTGCAACTCTTCTGTCTTCTGCATTGGCAGGCAAGTATTTTACCACTAGTGCCACATGAGAAAGACAAAATGGTTTTCCAAGGAGGCCTTACAAATAGCAAAGAAAAGAAGAGAAGCAAAAGGTAAAGGAGAAAAGGGAAGATACACCCATCTGAATGCAGAGTGACAAAGAATAGCAAGGTGAGATAAGAAAGCCCTCTTACATAAACAATGCAAAGAAACAGAGGAAATCAATAGAATGGGAAAGACAAGCGATTGATTCAAGAAAATTAGAGATACCAAGGGAACATTTCATGCAAAGATGGGCACAATAAAGGACAGAAACAGTATAAACCTAACAAACAGAAGATATTAAGAAGTGGCAAGAAGATACAGAAGAGCTACACAAAAAAGATCTTCATGACCCAGGTAACCATGATATGTGATCATTCAACTCCAGATATCTTGGAGTGTGAAGTCAGGTGGACCTTAAGAAGCATCACTACAAACAAAGCTAGTGGAGGGTATGGAATTCCAGAGGAGCTATTTCAAGTTCTAAAAGATGATGCTGTAAAAGTGCTTCACTCAATATGCCACTAATTTGGAAAACTCAGCAATGGCCACAGGACTGGAAAAGGTCAATTTTCATTCCAGTCCTGAAGAAGGGCAATACCAAAGAATATTCAAACTACCACACAATAGCACTCATTTCACATGCTAGCAAGTTTATGTTCAAAATACTCCAAGCTAGGCTTCAACAGTATGTGAACCAAGAACTTCTAGATATTCAAGCTGGATTTAGAAAAGTCAGAGGAACCAGAGATCAAATTGCCAGCATCCAATGAATCATAGAGAAGCAAAGGCATTCCAGAAAAACATCTACTTCTGCTTTGTTGACTGTGCTAGAGCCTTTGACTGAGTGAATCACAACAAACTGTGGAAAACTCTTAGAGAAATTGGAATACCAAACCACCTTACCTGCCTCCTGAGAAATCTGTATGCATATAAAGAAGCAACAGTTAGAACCAGACATGGAACAAGGGACTGGTTCAAAATTGGCAAAGGAGTATGTCAAGGCTGTATAATGTCACCCTGCTTATTTAACTTATATGAAGAGTACATCATATTAAATTCCAGGCTGGATGAAGCACAAGCTGGAATCAAGATTGCCAGGAAAAATATCAATAATCTCAGATATTCAGATGACGTCGCCCTTATTGCAGAAATTGAAGAGGAACGAAAGAGCCTCTTGATGAAGGTGAAAGAGGAGAGTGAAAAACCTGGATTAAAATTCAGCATTTAAAAAAACTAAGATTATGGCATTGGGTCCCATCATTTCATGGCAAATAGATTGGAAAACAATGGAAACAGTGTCAGACTTTATTTTCCTGGGCTCCAAAATCACTGTAGATGGTGACTGCAGCCATGAAACTAAAAGACGCTTGCTCCTTGGAAGAAAAGCTATGACCAACCTAGACAGTATAGTAAAAAGCAGAGACAGTACTTTGCCAGCAAAAGTCCATCTAGTCAAAGCTAAGGTTTTTCCAGTAGTCATGTATGGATGTAAGAGTTGGACCATAAAGATAGCTGAGTGCTGAAGAATTGATGCTTTTGAACTGTGGTGTTGGAGAAGACTCTTGAGAGTCCCTTGGACTGCAAGAAGATCAAACCATTCAATTCTACAGGAAATCAGTCTTGAATATTCATTGAAAGTACTGATGCTGAAACTGAAGCTACCAATACCTGATGTGTAGAGATGACTCATTGATAAAGACGCTGATGCTGGGAAATATTAAAGGCACAAGGAGAAGGGGATGACAGAGGATGAGATGGTTGGATGATATCACCAACTCAATGGACATAAGCTGGAGCAAGCTCCAGGAGATGGTGAAGGAGAGGGAAGCCTAGCATGCTGCAGTCCACGGGATCACAAAGAGGTGGACATGACTGAGTGACTGGACAACAACAAAAAATTCACAGAATGTAAAATTCACAGAATGTAAAATGTAAAATACAGAGGAATCCCTTTCATTCCTGTTTACTAACAATGAAAAACCAGAAAGAAACATTAAGGAAACTGATTCACCACTGCAACAAAAAGAATAAAATACCTAGGAATAAACCTACCCAAAGATACAAACGACTTGTATTTGAAAATCTATAAGACAGTGATGAAAGAAATCAAAGACAACATAAACAGAGACATATACCATGTTCTTGGATTTGAAAAATCAATATTTCCAAAATGGTTATATTATACCAGCCAATCTACAGATTCAATGCAATCCCTATCAGATTATGAATAACATTTTTCACAGGAAGTGAACAAAAAAATTCACAATTAGCATGGAAATATAAAACACCTTGAATAGCCAAAGTAATCTTGAGAAAGAAAAATGCAGCTAGGTGAACTGAACTCCCTGACCTCAATAAAAATGAAAGGCACTCAGTCGTGTTGACTGTTTGTGACTCCATGGACTATACAGTCCATTGATTTCTCCAGGTCAGAATACTGGAGTGGGTAGCCTTTCCTTCTTCAGGGGATCTTCCCAACTCAGGGATCAAGCCCAGGTCTCTGGGATTGCAGTTGGATTCCTTACCAGCTGAGCAACCAGGGAAGAAAAGAATACTGTAGTGGGAGGCCTATCCCTTCTCCAGCAGATCTTCCTGACCCAGGAATCGAACCGGTGTCTCCGGAATTCCAGGTGGATTCTTTACCAGCTGAGCTACCAGAGAAGCTTTCCCTGACCTCAACTATAATGCAAAACTATAGTCATCAAGACAGTATGGTACTGGCACAAAAACAGCAATATAGACCAATGGAACAAGGTTGAAAGCTCCAGAAAAAAACCCACACATGTATGGGAATCTTATCTTTGATAAAGGAGGCAAGACTAAACCATGGAGAAAAGATAGTCTCTTCAATAAGTGGTGCTGGACAAACTGGACAGCTATGTGTAAAGGAATGACTTAACCCTATATAGAAAATAAGTTCAGAATGAATTAAAGACTTAAATGTAAGGCCAGGAAATATAAAGCTCTTAGAGGAAGACATAGGTAGTGCACTCTTCGACATAAATTGCAGCAAGATTCTCTCTGACCCACCTACTAGATTGTTGTTCAGTCCCAAAGTAATGTTCTATTCTAACTGCTGTTTCTTGACCTGCATACAGGTTTCACAGGAGGCAGGTCAGGTGGTCTGGTATTCCCATCTCTTTCAGAATTTTCCACAGTTTGTTGTGATCCACACAGTCAAAGGCTTTAGCATACTCAATGAAGCAGAAGTAGATGTTTTGAAATTCTCTTTCTTTTTCTATGATCCAAAGGATGTTGGCAATTTGATCTCTGGTTCCCCTGCCTTTCCTAAAGCCAACTTGTACATCTGAAAGTTCTCAGTTCATGAATTTTTGAAGCCTAGCTTGAAGGATCTTGAGCATTACCTTGTTAGAATGTGAAATGAGTGCAATTATATGGTAGTTTGAACATTCTTTGGCATTGCCTTTATTTGGAATAAGAATGAAAACTGAATTTTCCAGCCCTGTGGCCACTAATGAGTTTTCAAAATTTTCTGTATATTGAGTGCAGCACATTAACAGAATCATCTTTTAGGATTTGAAATAGCTCAGTTGGGATTCCATCACTTCCACTGCTTTGTTCGTAGTAATGCTTTCTAGGGCTTCCCGGGTGGCAGTAGGGGTAAAGAACCCTACTTGCCAATGCCAGAGATGCAACAGAAATCAGGTTCAATCCCTGGGTTGGGAAGATCTCTTGGAGAAGGGAATGGCTACTCACTCCAGTATTCTTGCCTGGAGAATCCCAATGACAGAGGAGCTTGGTGGGCTACAGTCCTTAGAGTCACAAAGAGTCAGACACGACTGAAGTGACTTAGCACTCACAATGCTTTCTAAGACAACTTGACTTCACACTCCAGAATGTCTAGCTCTAGGAGAATGACCAGACCATTGTGCTATCTGGAAAATTAAGACTTTTCTTGTATAGTTCTTCTGTGTATTCTTGCCACCTCTTCTTAATCTCTTCTGCTTCTGTTAGGTCCCTGCCTTTTCTTTATTGTATGCATCTTTGCATTAAATATTCCCTTGGTATCTCCAATTTTCTTGAAGAAATCTCATATCTTTCCCATTCTATGTTTCTCTTTATTTCTTTGCGTTGTTCACATAGGAAGGCTTTTTTAACTCTCCTTGCTATTCTTTAGAACTCTACATTCATTCGGGTATATCTTTCCCTTTCTCTTTTGCCTTTCACTTCCCTACTTTTTTCAGCTATTTGTAAGGCCTCTTCAGATAACCACTTTGCATTCTTGCATTTCTTTTTCTTAGGGATGGTTTTGGTCACCACTTTCTGTACAATGTTACAAAACTTAGTCCATAATTCTTCATGCACTCTGTCTACTGGATCTAATCCCTTGAATTTATTTTTCATCTCCACTCTAAAATCATAGGGATTTGGTTTAGGTCATATCTGAATGGTCTAGTAGTTTTCCCTACTTTCTTCAATTTAAGCCTGAATTTTTCAGTAAGTAGAAAAGGAGTGGAGAAATAGCTCCAGAACAAGTGAAGAGGCTGGGCCAAAGTGAAAATGTGCTCAATTGTGGGCATGTCTTGTAGAAGTAAAGTCTGATGCTATAAAGAACAATATTTCACAGCAACCTGAAATGTTAGGTCCATGAATCAAGGTAAATTGGATGTGGTCAAGCAGAAATTGGCAAGAGTGAACATTGACATTTTAGGAATAAGTGAACTAAAATGGACAGGAATGGGTGAATTTAACTCAGATGACCATTATATCTACTACTATGGGCAAGAATCCCCTAGGAGAAATGGAGTAGCCCCCATAGTCAACAAAACAGTCCAATATGTAGTACCTGGGTGAAATCTCAGAGACAACAGAATGATGTACTTGTATGCAACCTCAAAAACAACAGAATGATCTTGGTCCATTTCCAAGGCAAACCATTCAACATCACAGTAATCCAAGTAACTATGCCCAACAACTAATGAAGAAGAAGAGGAAGTTGAGTGGTTCTATGAAGACCTACAAGGCCGTCTAGAACTAACACCCAAAAAAGATGCCCTTTTCATCATAGGGGGTTGAAATGTTAAAGTAGGAAGTCAAGAGATACCTGAAGTAATGGACGTTTGGCCTTGGAGCACAAAATGAAGCAGGGCAAAGGCTAACAGAGTTTTGCCAAGAGAATACACAGGTCATAGCAAACACCCTCTTCTAACAACACAAGAGATGACTCTAAACATGACCTTACCAGATGGTCAATACCAAAATCAGATTGATTATATTCTTTAAAGCCGAAGATGGAGAAGCTCTATACAGTCAGCAAAAACAAGACCTGGAGCTGACTATGGCTTAGATCACAACTTTTTTTTGCAAAATTCAGGCCAAATTGATGAACGTAGGGAAAACCACTAGACCATCTCCTAGATTAATGGAAATAAAAAACACAGCAAAGGAAACTATAAACAAGATGAAAAGACTATCTTCAGAAGAAAAGAAAATAACTGCAAATGAAGCAACTTACCAAGGATTTATCTCCAAAATGTATAACTAGCTCATACAACTCAATATAAGAGAAACAACCTAATCAAAAAATGGGCAGAATATGTAAACAGACACTTCTCCAAAGAAAACATACAGATTCCCGGTAAACACATGGGAAAATGCTCAACATCACTCATTATTCAGTTCAGTTCCGTTCAGTCACTCAGTCTTGTCTGACTCTTTGCGACTCCATGAATTGCAGCACGCCAGGCCTCCCTGTCCATCACCAACTCCCAGAGTTCACTCAGACTCACGTCCATCGAATCAGTGATGCCATCCAGCCATCTCATCCTCTGTCATCCCCGTCTCCTCCTGCCCCCAATCCCTCCAAGCATCAGAGTCTTTTCCAATGAGTCAACTCTTCGCATGACGTGGCCAAAGTACTGGAGTTTCAGCTTTAGCATCATTCCTTCCAAAGAAATCCCAGGGCTGATCTCCTTCAGAATGGACTGGTTGGATCTCCTTGCAGTCCAAGGGACTCGCAAGAATCTCCAACACCACAGTTCAAAAGCATCAATTCTTTGGTGCTCAGCTTTCTTCACAGTCCAACTCTCACATCCATACATGACCACTGGAAAAACCATAGCCTTGACTAGACGGACCTTTGTTGGCAAAGTAATGTCTCTGCTTTTGAATATGCTATCTAGGTTGGTCATAACTTTCCTTCCAAGGAGTAAGCGTCTTTTAATTGCATGGCTGCAGTCACCATCTGCAGTGATTTTGGAGCCCAGAAAAATAAAGTCTGACACTGTTTCCACTGTTTCCCCATCTATTTCCAATGAAGTGATGGGACCAGATGCCATGATCTTCGTTTTCTGAATGTTGAGCTTTAAGCCAACTTTTTCACTTTCCTCTTTCACCTTCATCAAGAGGCTTTTTAGTTCCTCTTCACCTTCTGCCGTAAGGGTGGTGTCATCTGCATATCTGAGGTTATTGATATTTCTCCCAGCAATCTTGATTCCAGCTTGTGCTTCTTCCAGCCCAGCATTTCTCATGATGTACTCTGCATATAAGTTAAATAAACAGGGTGACAATATACAGCCTTGATGTACTCCTTTTCCTATTTGGAACCAGTCTGTTGTTCCATGTTCAGTTCTAACTGTTGCTTCCTGACCTGCATACAAATTTCTCAAGAGGCAGGTCAGATGGTCTGGTATCCCCATCTCTTTGAAATACAAATCAAAACTACAATGTGGCATCATCTCACATCACTCAGAATGGCTATCTTCAAGAAATCTGCAAACAATAAATGCTGGAAAGGATGTGCAGAAAAGGGAACCCTCTTGCATTGCTAGTGGGAAAGTAAACTGATAGAGCCATTATGAAAATCAGCATGGAGATTTCTTAAAAGACTAGAATTAAATCCACCATATGACTCAGTAATCCCACAATGGGCATAGACTCTGAGAAAACCACAATTCTAAAAGATACACGTGCCCCAATATTCCTTGCAGAAACAAGCACATCCATAAACAGATGAGTGGATAAAGAAGATGTCATACATATATACAATGGACTACTACTCAGCCATAAAAAGAAACAAATTTGAAACAGTTCAGGTCAGGTGGATTAACCTAGAGCCTATTACATAGAGTAAAGTGAGTCAGAAAGAGAAAAACAAATATTATATATTAACATGTATATATGGAGACCAGAAAAGTGGTATTAATATTAATAAACCTATTTACAGGGAAGAAATGGAGATGCAAATATAGATAATGGACTTGTCGTAGAGTTGGGGAAGGACAGAGTGGTACGAATGGAGAAAATATCATTGAGATATATATATGTGTGTGTGTGTGTGTGTGTGTATATGTGTGTGTGTGTATATATACTGTGTGTATATATATACTGTGTGTGTGTGTGTGTGTGTGTGTGTGTGTGTATACTGTTGTTGTTTAGTCACTAAGCTGTGTCCAGCTTTTTGCAATCCCATGGACTGTTGCCTGCCAGGTTCCTCTATCTATGAGATTTCCCAGGCAAAAATAGTGGAGCAGGTTCCCATTTCCTCCTCCAGGGGATCTTCTTGACTCAAGGATCAAATCCATATCTCTTGCATTGCAGGCCAACTCTTTACCACTGAGCTACTCGGGAACCCCATATATACACTACCATGTATAAAATAGACAGCTGATGAGAAATTGCTATAAAACACAAGGAGCCCAACCTGGAACTTTGTGATGACTTCGAAGTGTGTGATTTGGGGAGGGGATATATGTATAAGTATGGCTGATTTGCATTGTTGTATGGCATAAACCAGCACAACACTGTAATTTTCTTTCAATTAAAAAATAATTTTAAAAAATAATAAATAGATAAAAGCTTTAAAAAATCCCAGGAGATAAACCCATGTACCCATGGTCACCTAATCTTAGACAATTGAAAAAAGATAGTATCTTCACCAAGTGGTGCTGGGAAAACAGAGCAGCTATAGAATGAAATTAGAACAATCTATTAACACCATACACAAAAACTCAAAATGGATTTAAAGACCTAAATGTAAGGCCTGATACTATAAAACTCAGAGGAAAACATAGGCAAAACACTCTATAGCATAAATTGTAGCAAGATCTTTTTTTTTTAAATTTCATCCACTTTCTAGAGTAATGAAAATAAAAACAAAAATAAACAAATGAGATTTATTTAAATTTAAAAGCTTTTCCTGAACAAAGAAAACCATTAACAAAACGAAATGACAACCCTCAGAACAGTAGAAAATATTTGTAAACAAAGAGGCCGACAAAGGATTAATTTCCAAAATATACAAACAGCTCGTGCAACTCAATATCAAATAAACAACTCTAAAAAAATTTGACAGAAGATCTAAATAGAAATTTCTCCAAAGAAGACATACAGATGGCTAAAAAGTACATGAAAAAATGCTCAACATCACTAATTATTAGAGAAATGCAAATTGAAACTATAATAGGTATCACCTGACACCAATCAGAAGGGCCATCATTTAAAAAATCCACAAACAATAAGTACTGGAGAGGGTATGGAGAAAAGGGAACCTTCCTACCCTTTTGGTGAGAATGTAAACTGTTACAACTAATATGGAGAACAGTATGGAGGTTCCTCAAAAAAATAAAATAAAACTACGATATAATCCAGCAATCCCACTCCTGGGTATATACCTAGAGAAAACCATAATTCAAAAAGACATATGCACCCCAGTGTTCACTGAAGCACTATTTACAATAAGCATAACCTGGAAACAACTTAAATGTCCATCAACAGAAGAATGGATAAAGAAAATGAAGTACATATGTGCAATGGAATATTACTCAGCCACTAAAAAGAACAAAATAATGCCATATGCAGCAACATGGATGGACGTAGTGATTGTCATACTGAATGAAGTAAGTCAAATACAGAAAGACAAATATCATATGATATTACTTATATGTGGAATCTGAAAAAGGGGGTACAAATGAATTCATTACACAATGGAGTATTATTCAGCCATTAAAAAGAATACATTTGAATCAGTTCTAATGAGGTGGATGAAACTGGAGCCTATTATACAGAATGAAGTAAGCCAGAAAGAAAAACACCAATACAGTATACTAATGCATATATATGGAATTTAGAAAGATGGTAACAATAACCCTGTGTACGAGACACCAAAAGAGACACTGATGTATAGAACAGTCTTATGGGCTCTGTGAGAGAGGGAGAGGGTGGGAAGATTTGGGAGAATGGCATTGAAACATGTAAAATATCATGTATGAAACGAGTGCCAGTCCAGGTTCGATGCACGATACTGGATGCGTGGGGCTGGTGCACTGGGACGACCCAGAGGGATGGAATGGGGAGGGAGGAGGGAGGAGGGTTCAGGATGGGGAACACATGTATACCTGTGGCGGATTCATTTTGATATTTGGCAAAACTAATACAGTTATGTAAAGTCTAAAAATAAAATAAAATTAAAAAAAAAAAAACAGAAGTAGAATCATGGATACAGAAAACAAATATGATTATCAGGAGTTTGGAGGGGGGATAAATAGGGAGATTGGGGTTAACATAAGCACACTACTCTATATAAAATAGATAACTAATAGAACCTGCTGTAAGGCATAGGGAACTCTACTAAGTACTCTGTAATGGCCTATATAGGAAAAGAATCTAAAAAAAAAAAAAATAATAATAATAGATATATGTATGTGTATAACTGATTCACTTTGCTGTACAATTGAAACTAGCGAACATTGTAAATCAACCATACTCCAATAAAAATTTTAAGAAGAAAAAACTATTTTTAAAATTCTCCAACAATCAATAAACACAAAATTATAATGTCCAACACTGGTTACATTTAAACACGTCCTGAATTAGTAATTTATTTAAAATGGCAGCTAAATACAAAATTGTATGTGATAAAACTCACACACACACACAAAAGTCTCAAAAAAGTTTAAACAAAAATTTTTTTTTAAATACTCCAAGACAACTCATGTTATTTTCCAATTTGGTACTCTCAGTATGTTGAGATATCAAGGAATTGACATCATTGGCTTTCAGGGTTAAAGTGAGAAGCAGAGTGATGGTAAAAGATTAGAGTTACAGAGATAATTAGTTTCTTAAAGAGACTAGAGAACTAAAGAATGACAGAATACTTAAGAATAAAGACAGTAAGTGCAACTGCAATTTTTCTTAATTAAATGACATTTATGACCTTTTGTAAAATGTAAGTCAAAAATGTCTGATCTAAGATTTTTCTTATGTATACAGTTGTAATAGTTTTGTGAAATAATGAATATTATAATGCAAATAAATAACAAAATATTTCCTTTAAAATATTCATTATGTATCTATTGGATATGTGTAAAGAAAATTTAACTCAAGGTGTCTTATGTTTTTAAAAGTTTCATTTATTTATTTATTTAGGTCATGCTGCAGGGCTTCTGGGATCTTAGTTCCATGACCAGGGATTGAATTCACATGCCCTGTGTGGAAGCACAGAGTTCTAACCACTGTACCACCAGGAAATTCCCAAAAGCTTCATTTTTTAAATAATGTACTTACTGTTTAGCAGATCAAGAGAATACTAAACATTGAACATCGATTAATGTCTGGTTTCCATAATGGATATAAGAAATGAGATCAGTGCACAGCAAAACAGATGGTATTATTCCATACAGATGGTTGCTCGTGCTTTATTAAATACATTTGTCAAATGTATTTATACATCTTAGAAAAATATATTTGTAGTACTGGTATCCTATACATTGTGACACTGACAAAATATAGTAGAGAATTTGGAGCCAAAGGAGAGTGTGTTCTTGAATAAGGATATTTGTTAATAGCTTCTAGCCTAAAAGGGGAGAAGGCAATGGCACCCCACTGCAGTACTCTTGCCTGAAAAATCCCATGGACAGAGAAGCCTGGTAGGCTGCAGTCCATGGGGTCGCTAGGAGTCGGACACGACTGAGCGACTTCACTTTCACTATGCACTTTCATGCATTGGAGAAGGAAATGGCAACCCAGTCTGGCGTTCTTGCCTGGAGAATCCCAGGGACGGGGGGGAGCCCGGTGGGCTGGTGTCTACGGGGTCACACAGAGTCGGACACACTGAAGCGACTTAGCAGCAGGAGCAGCAACCTAAAAGGAGTGATTTGGGGTTATGGAGCACCATCTAGAGGAAATATGTGAAAAAAGTCCTTATGCAAGAATGGAGTTAAAATAACAATCATATCTAAAACAATTAAAAAACCTAAGAAATGAACAACTTTAGGATTGTGAATATATAATTTTGAATTTCTACCTCCATCAAATTCGGATTATTTTTACTTAAACAGTGACTCCTTAAAAGCATCATATATGATATTTATGATTTCCATTTTTTTTTAAGAAAAATTTTCTACAACACAGATCTTTTTTTTTTTAATTTTATTTTATTTTTTAACACAGATCTTTTTAGAATGCCAGAGCCAAAAAAGAGCCTAGAAATCATGTGGGCAAGTTAGGAACTTGAGGTCCAGAGTAGAGAAATAACTTATTCAGGATCTTAATTACATTAAAAACCAAGACTAAATCTCTGAAGTCTCCTGATTCCCAGAATAGCACTTTCTCATTCCACTACACTACCCATTAAACTATATCATAAGCAAACATATACTACTGTTGACTAGGGAAAAAAACTCTCCATTGGTACTAAAGTGTCTTCCACAGAGTGATTAGATCTTTATTCTTCCAACAACCTTGATTTCAGTTCAGTTCAGTTCAGTTCAGTTCAGTTCAGTTGCTCAGTCATTTCTGACTCTTTGTGACCCCATAGACAGCAGTACGCCAGGAATCCCTGTCTATCAACAAGTCCCGAAGCTTGCTGAAACTCATGTCCATTGAGTTAGTGATGCCATCCAACCATCTTATCCTCTGTCATTCCCTTCAACTCCTGCCTTCAATCTTTTGGAGCATCAGGGTCTTTCCCAACGAGTCAGTTCTTCACATCAGGTGGCCAAAATGCTGGCGCTTCAACATCAGTCCTTCCAAAGAGTATTCAGGACTGATTTCCTTTAGAACTGAAGGGTTTAATCTCCTTGCAGTCCAAGGGACTCTCAAGAATCCTCTCCAACACCACAGTTTAAAAGCATCAGTTCTCCAGCACCCAGCTCTGTTTATGGTCCAGCTCTCACATCCATAGCTGACTACTGGAAAAATCGTAGATTTGACTGGATGGACCTTTGTTGGCAAAATAATGTCTCTGCTTTTTACTTTGCTGTCTAGGTTGGCCATAGATTTTCTTCCAAGGAGCACATGTCTTATAAATTCCTGGGTTCAGTCACCATCTTTAGTGATTTTGGAGCCCAAGAAAATAAAGTCTGTCACTGTTTCCACTGTTTCCCCATCTATTTGCCATGAAGTGATGGGACCAGATGCCAAGATCTTAGTTTTTTAAATGTTGAGTTTGAAGTTCTTGGTTCACCTATTGTTGAAGCCTTGCTTGGAGAATTTTTAGCATTATTCTGCTAGCGTGTGAGATGAGAGCAATTGTGTGGTAGTTTGAACACTTTTTGGCATTGCCTTTCTTTGGAATTAGATGAAAACTGACCTTTTCCCAGTCCTGTGGCCACGGCAGAGTTTTCCAGATTTGCTGGCAAAATGAGTGCAGCACTTTCACAGCATCATCTTTTAGAACTTGAAATGGTTCAGCTGAAATTCCATCACCTCCACTAGCTTTGTTTGTAATGATGCTTCCTAAGGGCCACCAGACTTCAGATTCCAGGATGTCTGGCTCTAGGTGAGTGATCACACCATCGTGGTTATCTGGGTCATGAAGATCTTTTTTTGTATAGTTCTTCTGTGTATTCTTGCCACCTCTTCTTAATATCTTCTCCTTCTATCAGGTCCATACCATTTCTGTCCTATATTGTGCCCATCTTTGCATGAAAAGTTCCCTTGGTATCTCGAATTTTCTTGAAGAGATCTCTAGTGTTTCCCATTCTGTTGTTTTCCTCTATTTCTTTGCATTGATCACTGAGGAAGTCTTTCTTAACTCTCCTTGCTATTCTTTGGAGCTCTGCATTCAAATGGGTATATCTTTCCTTTCCTCCTTTGCCTTTCACTTCTCTTCTTTTCTCAGCTATTTGTAACACCTCCTCAGACAAGCATTTTGCCTTTTTGCATTTCTTTTTCTTGGGGAAGGTCTTGATCACTGCCTCCTATACAATGTCCCGAACCTCCATCTGTAGTTCTTTTTTTTTTTTTTTTTTTCCATCCATAGTTCTTCAGGCACTCTGTCTATCAAATCTACTCCCTTGAATCTGTTTGCCACGTCCACTGCATAATTGTAAGGGATTTGATTTAGGTCATTCCTGAATCGTCTAGTCAAGGCTATGGTTTTTCCAGTAGTCATGTATGGATGCGAGAGTTGGACTGTGAAGAAAGCTGAACAGCAAAGAGTTGATGCTTTTGAACTGTGGTGTTGGAGAAGACTCTTGAGGGTCCCTTGGACTGCAAGGAGATCCAACCAGTCCATTCTAAGGGAGATCAGTCCTGGGTGTTCTTTGGAAGGACTGATGCTAGAGCTGAAACTCCAATACTTTGGCCACCTCATGTGAAGAGTTGACTCATTGGAAAAGACTCTGATGCTGGGAGGGATTGGGGGCAGGAGGAGAAGGGGACGACAGAGAATGTGATGGCTGGATGGCATCACTGACTTGATGGACATGAGTTTGAGTGAACTCCGGGAGTTGGTGATGGACAGGGAGGCCTGGAGTGCTGCGATTCATGGGGTCACAAAGAGTTGGACACGATTGAGCAACTGAACTGAACTGAACTTACTTCCATCACCAGTCATATCCACAACTGGGTGTTGTTTTTCTTTGGCTCCATCTCTTCATTCTTTCTGGAGTTATTTCTCCACTGTTCTCCAGTAGGATACCTACCAACCTGGGGAATTCATCTTTCAGTGTCCTAGCTTTTCGCCTTTTCATACTTTTCATGGGATTCTCAAGGAAAGAATACTGAAGTGGCTTGCCTTTCCCTCCTCCTGGGGACCACGTTTTGTCAGAACTCTCCACCATGACCCATCTCTCTTGGGGGGTCCTACACAGCATGGCTCATAGTTTCATTGACTTAGACAAGGCTGTGGTCCATGTGATCAGTTTGGTTAGTTTTCTGTGATTGTGGTTTTCATTCTGTCTGCCCTCTAATGAATAAGGATAAGAGGCTTATGGAAGTTTCCTGATGGGAGAGACTAACTGTGGGAAATGGGTCTTGTTCTGATGGCTGGGGCCATGCTCAGTAAAGTTTTAATCCAATTTTCTGTTGATGGATGGGGCTTCATTCTCTCCTTGTTTGGCCTGAAGCCAAAATATTGACCATGCCTCTGCCAGAGACTCCTGGACACTCACAGGTAAGTCTGGTTCAGTCGCTTATGGAGAAACTGCTCCTTTCTCCTGGCTCCTGGTGTGCACAAGGTTTTGTTTGTGCCCTCCAAGAGTCTGTTTCCCAAGTCCTGTAGATGTTCTGTAATAAACCCCAGTGGCCTCCAAAGTCAAATTCCCTGGGGGTTCTCAGTCCCTTTGCCAGATCCCCAGGTTGGGAAATCTGTTGTGGGTCCTAGAACTTTCTTAACAGTGCAAGAATTTCTTTGGTATAAAGAAATTTGGTATAAAGTGTTCTGCAGTTTGTAGGTCATCTGCTCAGCAGCTCTATGGTGGGGCTAATGGCGACATTCTCCAAGAGGGCTGATGCCACACGCAGCATGGGTCCTGGTGTGCACAAAGTTTTGGTTGAGCCCTCCGCACATAAATGGTGGGTGTGGGGTTTGATTCTAAATGCTATTTTGCCCCTTCTAGCATCTTGTTGGGGCTTCTCCTTTGCCCTTGAACAATGGGTATCTTTTTTTTTTGTTGTTAGATCCAGCATTCTCCTGTTGATGGTTGTTCAGCAATGAGCTGCAATTTTGGAGTTCTCACAGGAGAAGATACTGCAAGTAAACCCTTGATTTACTTGCATGAAATGGAAATCTCTTTTTCCTTCTAGTTGAGAAAACTGTTATCAAAAACTGGTTAGTTTTTGGCAGTTTATGTCACTAAGCAACATGAAATTGAGATAGTGGGACATAAATTGAGAATGTTAAGAACTGTTCTCTCAAAGTAAGAATGGAAATTTTTTGATCCACCAGTGTCTGCTGGTATTAAAATTTACTCTGTAACTCATTCCTAATGATGAATTACTCAGATGAAAGAAAGGTCAGTAAATGTGAAAGTAAATGGTTTCTGTATCAGAGTTTCGGATTTGAAACCCATTTACATGATGAGCTACATAAATTTAGATAAATAATTTGAGTTTTCTAAAAGACAAGGCCTGATCACATGGACCACAGCCTTGTCTAACTCAATGAAACTAGGAGTCATGCCGGGTAGTGACACCCAAGACGGATGGATCATGGTGGAGAGTTCTGACAAAATGTGGTCCCCAGGAGAAGGGAATGGCAAACCACTTCAGTATTCTTGCCTTGAGAACCCCATAAACAGTACAAAAAAGCAAAAAGTTAGAACACTGAAAGATTAACTCCCTAGGTCAGCAGGTGCCCTATTTGCTACTGGAGAAGAGTGGAGAAATAACTCCAGAAAGAATGAAGAGATGGAGCCAAAGCAAAAACAAAACGCAGCTGTTGTTTTTGTGACTGGTGATGAAAGTAAAGTTTGATGCTGTAAATAACAATATGTCATAGGGAACCTGGAATGTTAGGTACATGAATCAAGGTAAATTTATCTCTCTCTCTTTCTCTTTAGTTACTAAGTCGTGTCTGACTCTTGTGACCCCATAGACTGTAGCCTGCCAGATTCCTCTGTGCAGGGGATTCTCCAGGCAACAGTACTGGAGTGGGTTGCCATTTTCTTCTCCAGGGGATCTTCCTTACCAAAGAATCAAACCCCGATCTCCTGCATTGCAGGCAGATTATTTTCCAACTGAGCTATGAGGGAAGCCCTAAATATTGTACGAAAGTGAAAGTCATTCAGTCATGTTTGACTCTTTCCAACCCCATGGATTATACAGTCCATGGAATTCTCCAGGAAAAAATACTGGAGTGTGTAGCCTTTCCCTTCTCCAGAGGATCTTCCCAACCCAGGAATTGAATCAGGGTCTCATGCGTTGCAGGTGCATTCTTTATCAATAGAGCTATGACGGAAGCTTTCAGGTAAATTGGAATTGGTCAAACAGAAGATAACAAGAGTAAACATCAACATTTTAGGAATCAGTGAACTAAAATTGACTGGATTGGGTGAATTTCACTCAGGTGACCATTATATCTACTACTGTGGGCAAGAATCACTTAGAAGAAATGGAGTAGCCCTCATGGTCAACAAAAGACTCTGAAATGCAGTACTTGTATACAGTCTCAAAAATGACTGAATGATCTCTGTTCATTTCCAAGGCAAACCATTCAATATCACAGTAATCCAAGTCTATGCCCCAACCAGTAATGCTGAAGAAGCTGAAGTTGAATGGCTCTATGAATACCTACAAAACCTTCTAGAACTAACACCCAAAAAAGATGTCCCTTTCATTGTAGGGAACTGGAATGCAAAAGTATGAAGTCAAGAGATACCTGGAATAATGGACAAGTTTGGCCTTGGAGTAGAAAATGAAGCAGCATGAAGGCTAACAGAGCTTTGCCAAGAGAATGCACTGTTCATAGCAAACACCCTTTTCTAACATGCCCATCACCAGATGGCCAACACTGAAATCAGATTATAGTCTTTAAGGCTAAAGATGGAGAAGCTCTATACAGTCAGCAAAAACAAGACAAGGAGCTGACTGTGGCTCAGATCATGAACTCCATATTGCAGAATTCATGCTTAAATTGAAGAAAGTAGGAAAAAACTCTGTATACAGTAGAAGTGAGAAACAGATTCAAGGGATTAGATTTGATAGACAGAGTGCCTGAAGGACTATGGATGGAGGTTATGGACATTGTATAGGAGGCAGTGGTCAAGACCATCCCCAAGAAAAAGAAATGCAAAAAGGCAAAATGCTTGTCTGAGGAGGCGTTACAAATAGCTGAGAAAAGAAGAGAAGTGAAAGGCAATCTAGGAAAGGAAAGATATACCCATTTGAATGCACAGTTCCAAAGAAGAGCAAGGAGAGATAAGAAAGCTTTTCTCAGTAATCAATGCAAAGAAATAGAGAGAAACAAAAGAATGGGAAGGACTAGAGATCTCTTCAAGAAAATTAGAGATACCAAGGGGATTTTTCAAACAAAGCTGGACACAACAAAGGACAGAAACGATATGGACCTAATAGAAGCAGATGATTTTAAGAATAGGTGGCAAGAATACATGGAAGAACTATACAAAAAAATCTTCATGACGCAGATAACCATGATGATGTGATCACTCAGAGCCAGATGTCCTGAATGTGAAGTCAAATGATACGAACAAAGCTAGTGGAGATGAGGTAATTTCAGCTGAGCTATTTCAAATCCTAAAAGATGATGCTGTAAAAGTGCTGCACTCATTATGCCAGCAAATCTGGAAAACTCAGCAGAGGCCACAGTACTGGGAAAGGCCAGTTTTCATTACAATCTCAAAGAAAGGGAATGCCAAGGTATATTCAAACTACTGAATAAATTGCACTCATTTCACATGCTAGCAATGTAATGTTCAAAATTCTCCAAGCGAGGCTTCAACAGTATGTATACCTTGACCTTCGGGATGTTCAAGCTGGATTTCGAAAAGGCATACACAAAAATAAACTCAAAATGGATTAAAGATCTAAACATAATATCAGAAACTATAAAACTCCTAGAGGAAAACATAGGGAAAACACTCTTCAACATAAATCACAGCAGGATCCTCTATGACCCACCTCCCAGAATGTTGAAAATAAAAGCAAAAATAAATAAATGAGACTTAATTAAAATTAAAAGTTTCTGCATAACAAAGGATACTATAAGCAAAGCAAAAAGACACCCTTCATAATGGGAGAAAATAATAGCAAATGAAGAAACTGACAAAGAATTAATCTCAAAAATATACAAGCAACTAATGCAGCACAATTCCAGAAAAGTAAAAGACCCAATCAAAAAATGGGCCAAAGAACTAAACAGACATTTCTCCAAAGAAGACATATAGATGGCTAACAAACATATGAAAAGATGCTCAACATCACCCATTATCAGATAAATGCAAATCAAAACCACAATGAGGTACCATTTCACACCAGTCAGAATGGCTGTGATCCAAGAGTCTACAAGCAATAAATGCTGGAGAGGGTGTGGAGAAAAGGGAACCCTCTTACACTGTTGGTGGGAATTCAAACTAGTACAGCCACTATGGAGAACAGTGTGGAGATCCCTTTAAAAACTGGAAATAGAACTGCCATATGACCCAGCAATCCCACTGTTGGGCATACACACAGAGGAAACCAGAATTGAAAGAGAAACGTGTACCCCATTGTTCATTGCAGCACTGTTTATAATAGCCAGGACATGGAAGCAACCTAGATGTCCATCAGCAGACGAATGGATAAGAGATCTGTGGTACATACACACAATGGAATGTTCAGTTCAGTCAGTTCAGTCGCTCAGTCGTGTCCGACTCTTTGTGACTCCATGAACTGCAGTACGCCAGGCCTCCCTGTCCATCACCAACTCCCGGAGTTCACTCAGACTCATGTCCATCGAGTCAGTGATGCCATCCAGCCATCTCATCCTCTGTCGTCCCCTTCTGCTCCTGTCCCAATCCCTCCCAGCATCAGAGTCTTTTCCAATGAGTCAACTCTTCGCATGAGGTGGCCAAAGTACTGGAGCTTCAGCTTTAGCATCATTCCTTCCAAAGAAATCCCAGGGTTGATCTCCTTCAGAATGGACTGGTTGGATCTCCTTGCAGTCCAAGGGACACTCAAGAGTCTTCTCCTTTGAACCACATTTCAAAGGCTGTTACTCAACCATTAAAAAGAATACATTTGAATCAGTTCTAATGAGGTGGATGAAACTGGAGCCTATTATACAGAGTGAAGTAAGCAAGAAAGAAAACACCAATACAGTATACTAACGCATATATATGGAATTTAGAAAGATGGTAACAATAACCCTGTATGCGAGACAGCAAAAGAGACACAGATGTATAAATGGTCTTTTGGACTCTGTGGGAGAGGGTGAGGGAGGGATGATATGGGAGAATGGCATTGAAACGTGTAAATTACCACATGCGAAACAAATCGCCAGTCCAGGTTTGAAACATGAGACAGAGTGCTCAGGGCTGGTGCACTGGGATGACCCAGAGGGATGGGATGGGAAGGGAGGTGGGAGGGGGGTTCAGGATGGGGAACACATGTACACCCATGGCAGATTCATGTCAATGTATGGCAAAACCAATACAATATTGTAAAGCAAAAAGTAAATAAATAAAACTGAAAAAAAGAAAGAAAGAAAGAAAAGGCACAGGAACCAGAAATTAAATTGACAACATCCATTTGATCGTAGAAAAAGCAAGAGAGGTCCAGAAAAATATCCACTTTTGCTTTATTGACTATGGCAAAGCCTTTGACTTTGTGGATCACAACGAACTGTGGAAAATTCTTCAAGAAATGGGAATACCAGACCACTTTACCTGCTTCCTGAGAAATCTGCATGCAGGTCAAGAAGCAACAGTTAGAACTGGACGTGGAACAACAGACTGGTTCCAAATTGAGAAAGCAGTACATCAAGGCTGTATATTGTCACTCTGCTTACTTAACTTATATGCAGAGTTCATTATGTGAAATGCCAAGCTGGATGAAGCACAAGCTGAAATCAAGTTTGCCAGGAGAAGTATCAATAACCTCATATGTAGATGACACCACCCTTATGGCAGAAAGCAAAGAGAAATATAAAAGCCTCTTGATGAAAATGAAAGAGAAGAGTGGAAAAGTTGGTTTAAAATTCAACATTCAGAAAACTAAGATCATCGCATCTGGTCCCATTGCTTTATGGCAAATAGATGGGGAAACAATGGAAACAATCACACTCTTTATTTCTTTGGGCTCTAGAATCACTGCAGATGGTGACTGCAGCCACGAAATTAAAAGACGCTTCCTCTTTGGAAGAAAAGTTATGACCAACCTAGACAGCATATTAAAAAGCAGAGCCATTGCTTTTCTGACAAAGGTCCATCTAGTCAAATCTATGGGTTTTCCAGTAGTTATGTATGGATGTGAGAGTTGGACCATAAAGAAAGCTGAGCACTAAAGAACTGATGCTTTTGAACTGTGATGTTGGAGAAGACTCTTGAGAGTCCCTTGAACTGCAAGGAGATCAAACCATTAAATCCTAAAGGAAATCAGTCCTGAATAGTCATTGGAAGGACTGATGCTGAAGGTGAAGCTCCAATACTTTGGCCACCTGATGTGAAGAACTGACTCTTTGGAAAAGACCCTGATGCTGGGAAAGATTGAGGGCAGGAGGAGAAGGGGACGACAGAGGATGAGATGTTTGGATAGCATCACCAACTCAATGTTTATGAGTTTGAGCAAGCTCCAGGCATTGGTAATGGACAGGGAAGCCTGTCGTGCTGTTTTCCATGGCACCAAAAAGAGTTGGACAGGACCAAGTGACTGAACTGAACTGAAAAGACAAGTCAGTGGGCATAACTGTCCCAGACTTCTAACAATACTAAAAAGATACAGTGATAAAAACAGAGAAGTACTGGCACAAAAACAGCAATAAAAATCAATGGAACATCATAGAAAGTTCTGAAATAAACCTTCAAACCTAAGGTCAATTTAATTTGGCAAAAGAGGCAAGAATACAAAATGGGGAAAAGGCAGTCTCTTCAGCAAACAGTGCTGCTGATTTTACAGCATGTAAATCTATGAAGTTACAACATATTCTCATACCGTGCACTAAAATAAACTCAAAATGACTTAACATTTTAAACATAGAACATAACACCTTGAAACTCCTAAAAGAGATCGTAAGCAAAACATTCGCTGACATAAATTGTGTCAATGTTTTCTTATGTCAGTCTCTGAATGCAATAGAAATAAAAACAAAATAAATAAATGGGACTTAAACTTATGAGTTTTTGCACAGCTAAGGAAACCATAAACAAGATTTTAAGAAAAACCTACAGAATGGGAGAAAATATTTGCAAACAATGCATCTGACAAGGGCTTAATTTCAAAAATATACAACAGCTCATACAACTCAGCATCAACAAAAACATACAATCACATGAAAAGATGTTCAATATTGTTAATTATTCAAGAAATTCAAGTCAAAACTACAATGAGGAACTACTTCATACCGATCAGAATGGCTATCTTTAAACTCTACAAATAAATGCTGGAAAGGATGTGGAGAAAAGGGAACTCTCCTACACTGTTGGTGGGAATGTAAGTTGATGCAGCCACTATGAAAAACAGAATGGGGGTTCCTCAAAAAACTGAAAATATATTTACCATATGATCCAGCAATCCCACTCCTGGGCATATATCTGGAGAAAACTATAATTCACAAAGATATATTGGCCCCTATGTTCACAGCAACACTATTCATGATAGCCAAGACATGGAAACAACCTAAATGCCCATTGACAGATGAATAGATAAAAAAGATGTGGTACATATAGTCAAAGTTATGGTTTTTCCAATAGTCATATATGTATGTGATAGTTGGACCATAAAAAAGGACCAAAGAATTGATGCTTTCAAACTGTGGTGCTGGAGAAGTCTCCTGAAAGTCCCTTGGACTGTAAGGAGATCCAGTCAGTCAATCTTAAAGGAAATCAGTCCTGAATACTCATTAGAAGGATTGATGATGAAGCCGAAGCTCCAAATTTTGGCCAGCTGATGTGAAGAACCAACTCATTGGAAAAGATCCTAACTATGGGAAAGATTGAAGGCAGGAGGAGGGGAAGACACAGGATGAGATGGTTGGATGGCATCACCGACTTAATGGACATGAGTTTGAGCCAGGTCTGGGAGATTGTGAAGGACAAGGAAGCTTAGCATGCTACAGCCAATGGGGTTGCAAAGAGTTGAACATGACTTAGCAACTGAAAAACAACTAAGTACTTGTATACAATAGAATACAACTCAGCCACTAAAAGAACAAAATAATGCTACTTGCAGCAACATGAATGCAACTAGAGATTTTCATACTTTGTGAAGTAAGTCAGAAAGAGAAAGACAAATGTCATATGATGTTACTAATATGTAGAATCTAAAATATGGCACAACTTAACCTATCTATGAAACAGACTCACAGACATAGAAAACAGACCTGTGGAGGGAGACAGGGGGAGAGGAGGAGGGGAGGGATGGACTGAGAGTTTGGGGTTAATAGATTCAAATATATTACATATAGAATGTATGAACAACAAGGTCCTACTGTATAGCACAGGGAAATATATTCACTATCCTGGAATAAACCATGCTATGCTATACTAAGTCACTTCAGTTGTGTCCAACTCTGTGTGACCCCATAGATGGCAGCCCACCAGGCTTCCCCGTCCCTGGGATTCTCCAGGCAAGAACACTGGAGTGGGTTGCCATTTCCTTCTCCAATGCATGAAAGTGAAAAGTGAAAGTGAAGTCGCTCAGTCGTGTCCGACTCTTAGCAACCCCATGGATTGCAGCCTAACAGGCTCCTCCGTCCATGGGATTTTCTAAGCAAGAGTACTGGAGTGGGGTGCCATTGCCTTCTCTGGAATAAACCATAATGGAGAAGAATATAAAAAAGAATGTATATGTATGTATAACTGAGCCATTTTGTTGTATAGCAGAAATTTGTACAACATCATAAATCAAGCATACTTGATTAATTTTTAAAAATTATTTGAATTACCTGAACTTCAGTTTTATCTGAAGATATAATACCAACTTCTCAGAGTTGTTATAGGAATTAAAGTGAGATGATACATGTATAACACTTGTCACAGTGCATAGCTAATAAACATGAGTTTTTACCTGAAAGATAAGTAATGCTGAAGAATGAGTAAATTCCATATTCATTTCTAAATATATAAACGTTTCTTGTGCATAATATACTCTGTATAAAAAGGAACTGCAATTTGTGTGTGGGGAATTCTCACATCTCTTCTAAAATGCAAATACAGGGGTCTTATTTTGAATATTGGAGTAAAAGTCACTGTATAACTTTTTACCATGAATCTCAGAATAAGGTTGCAGTGTTTCTGAACTAGGATTATTTTGCTCCATAGGGAACACTTGTTAATATCTGGAGACATTTTTGGTTGTCACAACTGGGTTAGGGGGTTGTTGTACACAACTAGAAGGAAGAGGGCAGAGATGCTCTTAAACATTCTACAATGCACCAGCAGCCCTCACGCAACATACAAACACACCACAAAGAATTATCTGGCCCAAAATGTCAGCTTTGGGCCAGATAATTTAAAGTGGGCTTCTTTAGTAACTCATAAGGTAAAGATACCACCTGCAATGTGGGAGACCTGGGTTTGACCCTTGGGTTGGGAAGATCACCTGGAGGAGGGCATGGCAATCTACTTCAGTATTCTTACCTGAAGAATCCCCATGGATAGAGGGGCCTGGATGTCTGCAATCCATGGGGCTGCAAAGAGTAGAACACAACTGAGTGACTAAGCACACAGCACAAAATGTCAATAGTGATGAGGTTGAATTAATGAAAGTGAAGAAGAACTAAAGAGCCTCTTGATGAAAGTGAAAGAGGAGAGTGAAAAAGTTGGCTTAAAGCTCAACATTCAGAAAACGAAGATCATGGCATCTGGTCCCATCACTTCAGACATGGCATCTGGTCCCATCACTTCAGATAGATGGGAAAACAGTGGAAACAGTGGCTCACTTTATTTTTCTGGGCTCCAAAATCACTGCAGATGGTGATTGCAGGCATGAAATTAAAAGACGCTTACTCCTTGGAAGGAAAGTTATGACCAACCTAGATAGCATATTCAAAAGCAGAGACATCACTTTGTCAACAGAGGTCTGTCTAGTCAAGGCTATGGTTTTTCCAGTGGTGATGTATGGATGTGAGAGTTGCACTGTGAAGAAACCTGAGCGCCAAAGAATTGATGCTTTTGAACTGTGGTGTTGGAGAAGACTCTTGAGAGTCCCTTGGACTGCAAGGAGATCCAACCAGTCCATCCTAAAGGAGATCAGTCCTGGGTGTTCATTGGAAGGATTGATGTTGAAGCTGAAACTCCAATACTTTGGCCACCTGATGCAAAGAACTGAATCACTGGAAAAGACCCTGATGCTGGGAAAGATTGAGGGCAGGAGGAGAAGGGGACGACAGAGGATGAGATGGTTGGATGGCATCACTGACTCAATGGACATGGATTTGGGTGGACTCCAGGAGTTGGTGATGGATGGGGCAGCCTGGCGTGCTGCAGTTCATGGGGTCTCAAAGAGTCAGACACAACTGAGCGACTGAACTGAACTGAATTAATGAAATGAAGTTAGAGTTTATTAAAGCTAATAGATGAATATATGTTTAATTGATAAATGTTTAAGATATTAGCTGTGATTTTCACTTGAAAAAAAAAATGTGTTCATCTGTAAAGTATTTGGAAATCAGAATACATTATGTCCTAGATAAATGTCCCATTTTCTAGAATATGTGTCCACATTACCTAGGGATATTTTTAGGAATGTTACTAGGTTTAAGCCTTTCAGCTGTTCAATTTCTTTTTTCATTTATATTATTTTGAGCTCAGACACATTTATCACAAACTTTAGATCATAGCCCCTGACTTCAAGGAGCTTACGGTATAGCTGAAAAAGTAAGAAATGCATTCAGAAAACTCTATTATATTATCAGCTCCATGACAGCAAGAATCCTATCTATCTTGTTCACTCCTGTGTCTCTTGTGCTCAGCACAGCCCCCAGAAATATATGAATAAAACAATCAGTGAACAAGGTACAAGAGGTCATGTGAAATAAATAGTTAATGATATAGAATTGAGAAAAGGGAAAAATAGAATATAAGTATGATTGCATACTGAATAGGTCATAAAGGTTTAAAGAGGGAGATACTAAATAAATGATAAAATTGAGTCACTAGAAGTCTGAGAAGGAGAAATATCGTATGACATCCCTTATATGTAGAATCTAAAAAGAAATGATGCAAATTAACTTATTTACAAAACAGAAAAAGACTCACAGACTTAGAGAATGAACTTATGATTGCCAGGGGGAAGGATGGGGGGCGGGTAAGGGATGGTTAGGGAGTTTTGGAAGGACATGTATACACTGTTATATTTAAAATGGATAACTAACAAAAACCTACTGTATAGCACATGGAACTCTGCTCAATGTTATGTGGTAATCTGGATGGGAGTGGGTTTGGGCAAGAAAGGATGCATATATATGTATGGCTGAATCCCTTTGCTGTTCAACTGAAGCTATCACAACGTTGTTACTCAGCTATACCCCAATACAAAACAAAAAGGTTTTTAAAATTGAGTTACTAGAGAAGATGAGAGTGGGCATTTCAGAATAGAGGCAATATAGTCAAAGGCAAAGGAATAGCAATGATCTTGATAGTAGAAAAATGGCATAAAAGGGTATGATTTCCATAGAGAAACAGAAAAATAAGAGGTCAGAAGTTGAAAGGATGAACATTTAAGAAAAAATGTTGAACTGTGTTTTTTATCATCCATACATAGTGAGTTTGACATTTGCAGAACATCACAAGAGAAATGTCTAAGAATTAGACAATCTGAATTTCTAACTTCTGCTTCATTTAGTCACTCTCCCCTTAAACTTTATAGTCTGGCTCATTGATCTACAATTTTATGATCTGAACTAAATGAAGCCCCCCCTAAAAAAAAAAAAAAAAACTATGCTTTCTAGGATACTTAGGCTTTTGAACATACTGTTCATTCTGCTTGAAACTATCTTTATAATCTCATATTCCCTTTCAAGCCCCCTCCCTTGGATAACTCCTACTCATCTTCAGGTCTCTAATTACATCTTTCCTCTGGAAAGTCCTCCCTGACCTCCCCCAAGATTAGATTGGATGTTCTTTTATGCTCCCATAGTACTCCCTACTTCAATTGCAGCACTTATCACACTGGATAGTAATATTCTGTTTACTGTTTTTATTTACCACCAATCAATAAACCTGTTGTGTGCAGGAACTGTGCCTTGTTCACTTTTGTATGTGCAGTAGCTGCCAATGTCTGGCACATAGTCAGAACTCAGTAAATATTTGTTGAATAAAAGAATGAATGATATAGAATTAAAGTTAGAAGAAGTGAAATGACTAAAACATAGGTTGAAAGTAACTATATCAGAGATGGTAGCTGAAGCCATGAGAATATGAGTTACCTAAAGAAAAAAAACAAACGGAAAGTAGCCAAAGACTAGTCAGACTTTAGTAGTGACCGCTAAGAATATGAGGAGAAATTGGAGTTAATAAAGAAAATACAGAAGGAAATATTGGAAACTTGGGAAGACAATTGGAACAGCAAAACATCATGGAAGCCAAGGTAGGAGTTTTGAGAAGTTTCTGCCACAAGCAGCAAAAAAGGAGGATGGAGAAAGGTGGTTGGGTTTCACACTTTTTCAGTAGCAGTCGGAATAGAAGACTGACGGCAAATAATTAAGGACTGAATTAAGCTACAAAGAAATAGAATCGTCTGCATCAGTTTGGGCCCACACAGTAATTTGAATAGGGAAAGTTGAAAGTAAAAAAATATTAGCTATAAGAGTGAATGATAATGAAGGGATTGGCTGCTGCTGCTGCTAAGTCACTTCAGTCGTGTCTGATTCAGTGTGACCCCAGAGACAGCAGCCCACCAGGCTCCCCTGTCCCTGGGATTCTCCAGGCAAGAACACTGGAGTGGGTTGCCATTTCCTTCTCCAATGCATGAAAGTGAAAAGTGAAAGTGAAGTCGCTCAGTCGTGTCTGACTCCTAGCAACCCCATGGACTGCAGCCTACCAGGCTCCTCCATCCATGGGATTTTCCAGGCAAGAGCACTGGAGTGGGGTGCCATTGCCTTCTCCGTAAAGGATTGGCTAGTAAGAAGTAAAGCCTTTTTAAAGAATATTCTTAAAGAATAGCAGAAATAAGGAATAACTACTGAGGGCAGAGATAGAGCACCTAAAGTAAAGCATCCCTATCCCACCCCCTGGCCAGGGTTGAGATCCAGACCTCATTACACTGGGCACTACCATGACAAAGAAGTCACTGTGGTGGTATGCTGATAGAACTTGCTAGAAATCTGCCCTCCAAGGTTTACCAGAAACCACCCTCTAAATTACCTAAGAAAGTTGATTATGTGTAAGTATCAGCTAGAAAAGTGCCCATGGGAGATGGAGTCAAGGCAAGCTGTGGGAACAGAACACTGAAGAAGCATCCCCACTGAAGGAGCTAAATACCTGGGAAGCTACACGTGCTACAGGAGCCAAGTACTGGAGAAACTGCCCATATGCTGCATAAGCTAGGCACCAGGGAGGCCACATGCACTGGAGTCTACATGTGAAATCTCCAGTGAGGCAAATCTGGAGAGAAACTGATATCCTTTTGTGATAACCAGATTTTGTTAGACTGATAAAAGATTCAGAAAGGAGTAGAATTTGCCTACAACCATCAGGGTCTCCATAAAGCACCCCAGAAGAGAGGAAAGGGGGGAAAGGCAGAATTGAGAACACTATGGAGTAGGGTAGGGATATGTTGGATGAGTATTTGTATCTTAAAGGAGGTAATAGAAATAAGAGATTTCATCTTCATGGATGGATATTGAAAACTGAAATGGATAAAGTAATGGAGTAGAAGCAAAGATTATAGTCACATAATTTCAGAGTTAGAAGAAATACACTCATTATATAGTTGTTTTCTTAAAGCCTAAATAAGTTAAATGATTTGCCTAAATTCATGCAGTTAATGACAGAGCCAGAATTAGAACAAAATTTTTTCTGACACTAACACTATTCATTATTGCTTGAACTGCATCATACTGGGAAGATCTATTGGTATTTGGAGAGAAATAAAGCTACTAGCAAATTCAGTGTTCTTGCCTGGAGAATCCCAGGGACGGGGGGCGGGGGGGCCCTCGTGGGCTACCGTCTCTGGGGTTGCACAGAGTCGGACACGACTGAAGCGACTTAGCAGCAGCAGCAAATTCATAAGAATTTCAAAGGACAAAGTGTATTTTGATGTCATTAGCTCAGGTAGAAAACAAGTTTACTCAGAATAAGAAATTCACATTGTCAGGAATTTTTGTTTGTGATGCACTTAGAAGAAAGAATAGATATTTGGGGATTAGGTGATTTAACTATGGCTATACCATTTAAAAATGTAAAACAATAAATTGAATGGGCATTATGGACTTTAATGCATCTAAAATTAATTAAAGTGAATTTTCAGTTTAATCAGAGAGCTGGAGAAAAGAGGAATTATGGTTCATAGTACCTGATTAATCAGAATTATCCAAAACTTAATGTGAAAATTTTGTCTTATGGTAGTAAATAAGAATGCTGAAATTAACAATATTTCTTTGAAGACTAAAAATTCTATACTAGGCTTTTATATTATCACTGTGTTTAGCGGAACACTCTACAGACTCATTGCATATACAGAGATTGAACTATATTATCCTGACCGTCAGACATTCCCTAAAGTACAAAAGAAAATTACTTCTTTACTTTGCTAAAGGTAAAAAGTTATATAAATACATGTTTATAATGAAGGTTCTCAATTAGCTGGATATGAATGCAAATTTAGTATGTCTTGTTCTGTTCATATTTGTAGACAACATCAATTAATAGCTAAATAAGTGGACAATTTTTAAGGGAGAAGTCTTTAAATCATCATTATAATTTTTGATGACACTATATAATTTGTCCCCAAGTAAAGAAAGAAACTAGGCAAAAAAAATAAATCCTCTATTCCAGAGACAGAAAACTGGCAGTTATAAGCCAGACCCAGCCCTCAGATTCTCCAGGGATTTGTGTTGTCGTTTTATTTTGATTTGCCCATACAGAGTTTTAAAACAATTAAATGTCAATACTTAAAATCTAAGAAATTTAGCATAAAATTCTGGATTTATGACATCTCAAAAAATCAGATCTGACAACACTGGGTCTACATATCTACTTTACAACAATCAACTGGCACTGAGTTATGGCTGTTCCATTTAGACAGGGTATGAATTATTTTGTTTATCACAGCCCCCATCACTTTCTTTGCTACTGTTACAGAGTTTCAACCTCCATGCATTATACAATTATATAATAGACCCACCTTACTTAAGAATACAGGTACAAAAATCCTAATTCAACAGTATATTATACACTATGCTATATGCTAATATAATATGCAATTTAATATTTAATAATATGCCATTCACAAATAGGGTTTAACCCAAGAATGGAAGGATCATTTTACATTAGGAAATCCATTAATATATAACATCATATCTGGAGAAGGAAATGGCAACCCACTCCAGTATTCTTCCCTGGAGAATCCCTTGGACAGAGGTGCCCGGTAGGCTACAGTCCATGAAGTCACAAGAGTCAGACACGACTTAGCAACCAAACCACCACCACCATATCTATATTATTCATGGAAAGATTTTTATGCGGCTCAAAAGAGTTCAGCTGATAAGATAAATGAAAAATCAGTAGAAGAAAAGTAAAACAAGGGATATAAAAGGACACCAATACTATCACCTTAATAAGTACTAGAAAAATCTATCTTGATTTATAAAACAAACCATTCTGGACACAGTACGGGAAGGAGCAGGTGGGACAAATTGAGAGAGTAGCATTGACATATATACGCTACCATGTGTAAAATAGGTAACTAATAAGAAGCTTCTATATAACACATAGAGCTCAGCCAGATGCTCTGTGACAACCTAGATGGGTGAGATGGTGGGAGGAGGCTCAAGAGGGAGGGGATATATATATATATATATATATATATATATATATATATACACATACTCAGGGCTGATTGGCGTTGAAGTACAGCAGAAATCAACACAACATTTTAAAGCAATTATCCTCCAATTAAATAAATAAATAAAAACCCTTCTTAGAAAATTAAGAATAAGCATGCTTTTTTAATCTGACAAATAATAGCAACCTTAAATCAATAGTCAATATTATATTGAACACTAGAAATAGTCCCAATAAAACTGAATTTTTAACAGTTATAACCATATTATTATTAAAGATAGTTTGGAAAGTTTTGATCATTGTATTAAAAAGATGTGAATTAAAAGATTTCCCTGGTGGTCCAGTGGCTAAGACTCTGTGTTTCCAATGCAGGATGCATGGATTTGAATCCTAGTCAGGGAACTAAGATTCCACCTGCCATGCTGGGTGAGGGGGGAGACATGAATTAGAAGTAAGTATGGGGAATTCCTTTACCATTTCTGTCCTTTATCGAGCCCATCTTTGCATAAAATGTTCCCTTGGTATCTCTAATTTTCTTGACGAGATCTCCAGTCTTTCCCATTCTATTGCTTTCCTCTATTTCTTTGCACTGATAGCTGAGGAAGGCTTCCTTATCTCTTCTTGCTATTCTTTGGAACTCTGCATTCAGATGTTTATATCTTTCCTTTTCTCCTTTGCTTTTCACTTCTCTTCTTTTCACAGCTATTTGTAAGGCCTCCCCAGACAGCCATTTCTTTTTTGCATTTCTTTTCCATGAGGATGGTCTTGATCCCTGTCTCCTGTACAATGTCACGAACCTCAGTCCATAGTTCATCAGGCACTCTATCTATCAGATCTAGGCCCTTAAATCTATTTCTCACTTCCACTGTATAATCAGAAGGGATTTGATTTAGGTCATACCTGAATGGTCTAGTGGTTTTCCCTACTTTCTTCAATTTAAGTCTGAATTTGTCAATAAGGAGTTCATGATCTGAGCTACAGTCAGCTCCCGGTCTTGTTTTTGCTGACTGTATAGAGCTTCTCCATCTTTGGCTGCAAATAATATAATCAATCTGATTTTGATATTGACCATCTATTGATGTCCATGTGTAGAATCTTCTCTTGTGTTGTTGGAAGAGGGTGTTTGCTATGACCAGTGCGTTCTCTTGGCAAAACTCTATTAGCCTTTGCCCTGCTTCATTCCATATTCCAAGGACAAATTTGCCTGTTACTCCAGGTGTTTCTTGACTTTCTACTTTTACATTCCAGTCCCCTCTAATGAAAAGGACATCTTTTTTGGGTGTTAGTTCTAAAAGGTCTTGTAGGTCTTCATAGAACCGTTCAACTTCAGCTTCTTCAGCTTTACTGGTTGGGGCATAGATCTGGATTACTGGGATATGAATAGTTTGCCTTGGAAACAAACAAAGATCATTCTGTCTTTTCTGAGATTGCATCCAAGTATTGCATTTCAGACTCTTGTTGACCATGATGGCTACTCCATTTCTTCTGAGGGATTCCTGTCGCAGTAGTAGATACAATGGTCATCTGAGTTAAATTCACCCGTTCCAGTCCATTTTAGTTTGCAGATTCCTAGAATGTCGACGTTCACTCTTGCCATCTCCTGTTTGACCACTTCCAATTTGCCTTGATTCAGGGACCTAACATTCCAGGCTCCTATACAATATTACTCCTTACAGCATCGGACCTTGCTTCTATCACTAGTCACATCCGCAACTGGGTGTTGTTTTTGCTTTGGCAGCAGCAGGAGCACCCCTTCATTCTTTCTGGAGTTATTTCTCCACTGATCTCTAGTAGCATATTGGGGACCTACAGACCTGAGGAGGTCCTCTTTCAGTATCCTATCATTTTGCCTTTTCATATTATTCATGGGGTTCTCAAGGCAAGAATACTGAAGTGGTTTGCCATTCCCTTCTCCAATGGACTACATTCTGTCAGACCTCTCCAACATGACCCGCCCATCTTGGGTGGCCCCACAGGGCTTGGCTTAGTTTCATTGAGATAGACAAAGCTGTGGTCCTAGTGTGATTAGATTGACTAGTTTTCTGTGATTATGGTTTCAGTGTGTCTGCCCTCTGAAGCCCTCTTGCAACACCTACCATCTTACTTAGGTTTCTCTTACCTTGGACGTGGGGTATCTCTTCACAGCTGCTCTGGCAAAGTGCAGTCGCTGCTCCTTACCTTGGATGAGGGGTATCTCCTCACTGCTGCCCCTCGTGACCTTGAATGTGGAGTAGCTCCTCTAGGCCCTCCTATGCCTGCCTCTTGATGAAAGTGAAAGAGCAGAGTGAAAAAATTGGCTTAAAGCTCAACATTCAGAAAACGAAGATCATGGCATCTGGTCCCATCACTTCATGGGAAATAGATGGGGAAACAGTGGAAACAGTGTCAGACTTTATTTTTGGGGGCTCCAAAATCACTGCAGATGGTGACTGCAGCCATGAAATTAAAAGACGCTTCCTCCTTGGAAGAAACGTTATGACCAACCTAGATAGCATATTAAAAAGCAGAGACATTACTTTGCCAACAAAGGTCCATCTAGTCAAGGCTATGGTTTTTTCAGTGGTCGTGTATGGATGTGAGAGTTGGACTGTGAAGAAGGCTGAGCACCGAAGAATTGATGCTTTTGAACTGTGGTGTTGGAGAAGACTCTTGAGAGTCCCTTGGACTGCAAGGAGATCCAACCAGTCCATTCTAAAGGAGATCAGCCCTGGGTGTTCTTTGGAAGGAATGATGCTAAAACTGAAAATGCAGTACTTTGGCCACCTCATGCGAAGAGTTGACTCATTGGAAAAGACTCTGATGCTGGGATGGATTGGGGGTAGAAGGAAAAGGGGATGACAGAGGATGAAATGGCTGGATGGCATCACTGACTCAATGGACGTGAGTTTGAGTGAACTCCGGGAGATGGTGATGGACAGGGAAGCTTGTCGTGCTGCCATTCATGGGGTCACAAAGAGTCGGACACGACTGAGTGACTGAACTGAAGTGAACTGACTGATGGATAGTTCCCTCGTGGTCCAATGGTTAGGATTTGGGACGTTCACTGTCTTGGCCAGGTTTAATCCTTGGTCTGGGAATTAATATCCCTCAGACTGCATGGTGTGGCCAAAAAAATAAAGTTATAAAGATAGAAAAGGAGATTAAGTCATGATTAATAAATAACTAAACTACCTAGAAAGCCCATCAATTGTAAAATTATTCAGTTCAGTCACTCGGTCATGTCTGACTCTTTGTGACCCCATGAATCACAGCACGACAGGCCTCCCTGTCCATCGCCAACTCCCGGAGTTCACCCAGACTCATGTCCATCGAGTCAGTGATACCATCCATCCATCTCTTCCTCTGTCGTCCCCTTCTTCTCCTGCCCCCAATCCCTCCCAGCATCAGAGTCTTTTCCAATGAGTCAACTCTTCGCATGAGGTGGCCAAAGCACTGGAGTTTCAGCTTTAGCATCAGTCCTTCCAAAGAAATCCCAGGGCTGATCTCCTTCAGGATGGACTGATTGGATCTCCTTGCAGTCCAAGGGACTCTCAAGAGTCTTCTCCAACACCACAGTTCAAAAGCATCAATTCTTCGGTGCTCAGCTTTCTTCACAGTCCAACTCTCATATCCATACATGACAATAATAATAAAAAACAATTTGTCAGTACTTGCATATGCTAGGTGGGCTTCCCAGGTGGCTTAGCAGTAAAGAATCCTTCTACAATACAGGGGCCACAGGAGACACAGGCTGAATCCTTGAGTTGGGAAGATCCCCTGGAAAAGGAAACGGTAACCCATTCCAGTGTTCTTGCCTGGAGAATCCCATGGGACAATGACCCTCGTGGGCTACAGTCCATGGGGTTGTAAAGAGTCAGACACAACTGAAATAACTTAGCATGCACATGGATAGATATATAGATAGATAGATAGATAGGCTGGATGAAGAATTTTTAAAATAGCATTCCTAACTTCAAGTAATAACCAATTAAAACAGTACAAAGCTTGTGTGGAAAGACCTCATTCACAATGACAAGAAAATTAAATACTTAATCAAGAGAGTCCTGACACTTAGTAATTTTGTGTACTTGGCAAGCCACTTAGTCTCTTAGAGTCCTCATTTCCTTATCTCTAAATTGGAGATGATAAGGGACTTCACTGGTGGTCCAGTGGTTAAGACTCCATGCTTCCATTGCAGGGGAGCAGGTTTGATCCCTAGTTGGGGAACTAGGATCCTTCATGCCACACAACACAACCAAAAATAAATTAAAATTGATTAATTAATTAAATGGGGATGATAAATCCCTATTATGCATGGTTCTTGTGAGGACTACCCATAATACATATGAAGATCTAGCCCAGTGCTTATTAGCACATAATAGGAACAATACAAAAAATTTAACCTGGATTTATCTGGATTCCAGAGGAACTAAAGTGAAACGAATTGAGAGAGAAACACTGAACATATACATTACCATATGTAAAACAGATAGCCAGTGGGAGTTTGCTGTATGATGCACGGAATTCAAATCCAGTGCTCTGTGACAACCTAGAGAGGTGGAATGGTGTGGGAGAGAGGTTCAAAAGAAAGAGGACACATGTATACTTACAGCCGATTTACGTTTATGTATGGCAGAAACCGGCACAATATTATAAAGCAGTTATCCTCCAATTAAAAATAAATATATTTTTTAAAAAGGTTTTAGACTGAATAATTTTAACAGGGATTATATAGTCTTTTTTTTTTAATTTTATTTTATTTTTAAACTTTACATAATTGTATTAGTTTTGCCAAATATCAAAATGAATCCGCCACAGGTATACATGTGTTTCCCATCCCGAACCCTCCTCCCTCCTCCCTCCCCATTCCATCCTTCTGGGTCGTCCCAGTGCACCAGCCCCAAGCATCCAGCATCGTGCATCGAACCTGGACTGGCAACTCCTTTCATACATGATATTTTACATGTTTCAATGCCATTCTCCCAAATCTTCCCACCCTCTCCCTCTCTCTCAGAGTCCATAAGACTGTTCTATACATCAGTGTCTCTTTTGCTGTCTCGTACACAGGGTTATTGTTACCATCTTTCTAAATTCCATATATATGCGTTAGTGTACTGTATTGGTGTTTTTCTTTCTGGCTTACTTCACTCTGTATAATAGGCTCAAGTTTCATCCACCTCATTAGAACTGATTCAAATGTATTCTTTTTAATGGCTGAGTAATACTCCATTGTGTATATGTACCACAGCTTGCTTATCCATTCATCTGCTGATGGACATCTAGGTTGCTTCCATGTCCTGGCTATTATAAACAGTGCTGCGATGAACATTGGGGTACATGTGTCTCTTTCCCTTCTGGTTTCCTCAGTGTGTATGCCCAGCAGTGGGATTGCTGGATCATAAGGCAGTTCTATTTCCAGTTTTTTAAGGAATCTCCACAATGTTCTCCATAGTGGCTGTACTAGTTTGCATTCCCACCAACAGTGTAAGAGGGTTCCCTTTTCTCCACACCCTCTCCAGCATTTATGACTTGTAGACTTTTGGATCGCAGCCATTCTGACTGGTGTGAAATGGTACCTCATAGTGGTTTTGATTTGCATTTCTCTGACAATGAGTGATGTTGAGCATCTTTTCATGTGTTTGTTAGCCATCTGTATGTCTTCTTTGGAGAAATGTCTATTTAGTTCTTTGGCCCATTTTTTGATTGGGTCATTTATTTTTCTGGAGTGGAGCTGTAGTAGTTGCTTGCATATTCTCGAGATTAGTTGTTTGTCAGTTGCTTCATTTGCTATTATCTTCTCCCATTCTGAAGGCTGTCTTTTCACCTTGCTAATAGTTTCCTTTGATGTGCAGAAGGTTTTAAGGTTAATTAGGTCCCATTTGTTTATTTTTGCTTTTATTTCCAATATTCTGGGAGGTGGGTCATAGAGGATCCTGCTGTGATGTATGTCAGAGAGTGCTTTGCCTATGTTCTCCTCTAGGAGTTTTATAGTTTCTGGTCTTCTGTTTAGATCTTTAATCCATTTTGAATTTATTTTTGTGTATGGTGTTAGAAAGTGTTCTAGTTTCATTCTTTTACAAGTGGTTGACCAGATTTCCCAGCACCACTTGTTAAAGAGATTGTCTTTAATCCATTGTATATTCTTGCCTCCTTTGTCAAAGATAAGGTGTCCATATGTGCGTGGATTTATCTCTGGGCTTTCTATTTTGTTCCATTGATCTGTATTTCTGTCTTTGTGCCAGTACCATACTGTCTTGATAACTGTGGCTTTGTAGTAGAGCCTGAAGTCAGGTAGGTTGATTCCTCCAGTTCCATTCTTCTTTCTCAAGATCGCTTTGGCTATTCGAGGTTTTTTGTTTTTCCATACAAATTGTGAAATTATTTGTTCTAGCTCTGTGAAGAATGCTGTTGGTAGCTTGATAGGGATTGCATTGAATCTATAGATTGCTTTGGGTAGTATACTCATTTTCACTATATTGATTCTTCCAATCCATGAACATGGTATATTTCTCCATCTGTTAGTGTCCTCTTTGATTTCTTTCACCAGTGTTTTATAGTTTTCTATATATAGGTCTTTAGTTTCTTTAGGTAGATATATTCCTAAGTATGTTATTCTTTCTGTTGCAATGGTGAATGGAATTTTTTCCTTAACCATTAGCCAGACTCATCAAGAAGCAAAGGGAGAAAAATCAAATCAATAAAATTAGAAATGAAAATGGAGAGATCACAACAGACAACACAGAAATACAAAGGATCATAAGAGACTACTATCAACAATTATATGCCAATAAAATGGACAACATGGAAGAAATAGACAAATTCTTAGAAAAGTACAACTTTCCAAAACTCGACCAGGAAGAAATAGAAAATCTTAACAGACCCATCACAAGCACGGAAATTGAAACTGTAATCAAAAATCTTCCAGCAAACAAAAGCCCAGGTCCAGACGGTTTCACAGCTGAATTCTACCAAAAATTTAGAGAAGAGCTAACACCTATCCTGCTCAAACTCTTCCAGAAAATTGCAGAGGATGGTAAACTTCCAAACTCATTCTATGAGGCCACCATCACCCTAATACCAAAACCTGACAAAGATCCCACAAAAAAAGAAAACTACAGGCCAATATCACTGATGAACATAGATGCAAAAATCCTTAACAAAATTCTAGCAATCAGAATCCAACAACACATTAAAAAGATCATACACCATGACCAAGTGGGCTTTATCCCAGGGATGCAAGGATTCTTCAATATCCACAAATCAATCAATGTAATACACCACATTAACACATTGAAAAATAAAAACCATATGATTATCTCAATAGATGCAGAGAAAGCCTTTGACAAAATTCAACATCCATTTATGATAAAAACTCTCCAGAAAGCAGGAAGAGAAGGAACATAGCTCAACATAATAAAAGCTATATATGACAAACCCACAGCAAAGATTATCCTCAATGGTGAAAAATTGAAAGCATTTCCTCTAAAGTCAGGAACAAGACAAGGGTGCCCACTTTCACCATTACTATTCAACATAGTTTTGGAAGTTTTGGCCACAGCAATCAGAGCAGAAAAAGAAATAAAAGGAATCCAAATTGGAAAAGAAGAAGTAAAGCTCACTGTTTGCAGATGACATTATCCTCTACATAGAAAACCCTAAAGACTCCACCAGAAAATTACTAGAACTAATCAATGACTATAGTAAAGTTGCAGGATATAAAATCAACACACAGAAATCACTTGCATTCCTATACACTAATAATGAGAAAACAGAAAGAGAAATTAAGGAAACAATATATAGAGTCTTAAAGAAAATTTACTTAAGAAATATGTATATATAATTGAATCAATAAAAATGGTATACATAGCAAAATTCCAGTCAATATCCCAACTTAAAATTTGGGAGTAAAAAGGGAAAATGTGACAATTTTTTTTCCTGAAGTTCCTCTGGGAAATTAAATAAGAGACAGCTTAAAAATGGAAAACAGAAAAAAAAAAAAAAATAGTGTGTGAAGGCTAGTTGTGTCAGATGCTAAAATTTAGTATAATGTAAAAATTAAATCAACTTGATACTGGCACAAGAATGACAAGACAGATAAATGGAATAGAATAAATAGCAAATAAATAAACTTTATTATAATGTTTTAATAGATGATAAAGGCAATATGATACAATTTTGAAAGTAAAGCTAGTCAATAAATAATAATAGAACACTGGTTAGCTATTTGTAAACAATCCTTAAACATCACACAAAATAAATTCCAGTTAGAAAAAAAATGGTTATATGTTTAAAAAAAGAAAATGATTACAAAAAAAGAACAAAACTTGGGGGAAAAAACTTGCAAAAAACATGACAGAAAGGTGGTCATATTTTTAATATACAAGTGGTTCATACAAAGTAATAAGAAAAATACCAAAGATCCAGTAGATAAATGAATGAAGGATATAGGTGGTTCAGACAATCCATAGAGGATGAAACATAAAAGGCTAATAAATACATAATAAATGTTTAATTTCACTAAACCAAAGAATTTCGGTAACTAACAAATTAGAAAATTAAGTTTAGTAATACAGGAAATTTCATGAACTGCTGAAAGGAATATTACAATTAGTGGGAGTATAAATTAATATATTTTGGAAGGAATTCCCTGGCAGTCCAGTGGTTAGGACTCTGAGCTTTCACACCTGAAATTAACATAGCATTTAAATCAGCTATACTTCAATTAAAAAAATTAAAGAAAGTATTGTGTTTACAAGTTTACTTGAAAATATAAATGAATGTACAATAGCTTTCAAAGTAAATTTATGAAAAGTTGATGATCTTTTTTACCTTCAATTTTGGGTACAAATATTTACATAAGACCTTCTTTGTAATGCAGGGGACACAGTTTCAATCCCTGGTCTGAGAACTAAGATCCCACATGCCATGGTGCAGCTAAACCCACCTGCCACAACTACTGAGCCCACCAGCCACAACTAGAGTCCACATCACAATGAAAGAACCCATATGACACAATGAAGATTCTGCATGCTGCAACTAAGACCTAACATAGCCAAATAAATTAGCAAATAAATATCGAAAATAATTTCTATACTACATTTCAGTTTTGTTTTTCTGAATCTTGGATTCTTTCTAGTATTTTAGACTTCTGTGTGATATCTAACATTGACAATAGAGGGAAGCATCAAGAGTAGAATAGATTTTGTCCTGTTGTTGATTGTAAAGGCCATTTTAATTAAGCTGGGCCTGGCTTAATATACAGTAATTAACTTCTAGGGAATTCCTGTCAGTCCAATGGTTAGGACTCAGTGCTTTCAACTGTGGTCGTCTGGGTCCAATCTCTGATTGGGAAACTAAAATCCCCAAAGATGTGTGTCTTGACTAAAAAGAAAAAAGAAATTAACTCCTAAATTAGGTATCCTTTTACAATTGATTCACAAATTGTCCACTTGCCATGAAATTAGTTCCCAACTTTAAACGTGCATTTTCATAATCACTATTTTTTTCATGATACAATTATCATATTAAGCAAAATCACAATAGTAGAAGATATTTATCAGTTTTCACAATCAATATCCAAACAAAAAATAGAAGATCATTATAATTGCAAGCCATAATGGAAATATGATTAACCTAACAACATAAAACAATTACACAAAATTTGGGGGGGTTAACTAGAGTGATGTGATAAGTGGAAGTGGATATATGCACATGTTTTCATATGCCCAGCATATTCATATCTTTTGGTTTCAGCATTTAATCCATTTACATTTAAGATAATTATCGATAAGTATAATCCTATTATCATTTTCTTAATTGTTTAGGGTTTATTTTGTGTAGGTCTTTTCCTTCTCTTGTGTTTCCTGCTTAAAGTTCCTTTAGCATTTGTTTTAAAGCTGGTTTGGTGGTGCTGAATTCGCTAAGCTTTTGCTTGTCTGGAAAGCTTTGATTTCTCTGTCAGATCTGAATGAGAGTCTTTCTGGGTAGAGTATTATTGGTTCTAGGTTCTTCTCTTTTATCACTTTAAATATATCATGCTGTTCCCTTCTGGCTTATAGAGTTTCCGTTGAGAAATCAGCTGACAACTTTACAGGAGTTCCCTTGTATGTTGTCTTTTTTCCTTTCTGTTTTTAAAATTTTGTCTTTGTCTTTAATAGTTGTCAGTTTGATTACTATGTGTCTGCAGCTGAGAGGAGCTACCCAACGTCCAAGTTCAGGGGCAGTGGCCGAGAGGAGCTACCCCATGTCCATGGTCCGGGGGGCAGCCGAGAGGAGCTACCCCAGGTCCAAGGTAGGGAGCAGCAGCTGCGCTTTACTGGAGCAGCCATGGAAAAATATCCCACGTCCAAGGTAAGAAAAACCCAACTAAGACGGTAGGCACTGAGAGAGGGCATTGGAGGGCAGATAGATTGAAACCACAATCACAGACAACTAGCCAATCTGATCACACTGATCACAGCCTTGTCTAACTCAATGAAACTAAGCCATGCTGTGTGGGGCGACCCAAGATGGACAGGTCATGGTGGAGAGATCTGACAGAATGTGGTCCACTGGAGAAGGGAATGACAAACCACTTCAGTATTCTTGCCTTAAGAACCTCATGAACAGTATGTAAAGGCAAAAAGATAGGACACTGAAAGATAAACACCCCAGGTCGGTAGGTGCCCAATATGCTACTGGAGATCAGTGGAGAAATAACTAGAAAGAATGAAGGGATGGAGCCAAAGCAAAAACAACACCCAGTTGTGTGTGAGATTGGTGATAGAAGCAAGGTTTGATGCTGTAAAGAGCTATATTGCATAATAACCTGGAATATTTGGTCCATGAATCAAGGCAAATTGGAAGTGGTCAAACAGGAGATGACAAGAGTGAACTTCGACATTCTAGGAATCAGCAAACTAAAATGGACTGGAATGGGTGAATTTAACTCAGATGACCATTATATCTACTACCGTGGGCAGGAATCCCTTAGAAGAAATGGAGTAGCCATCACAGTCAACAAAAGAGTCCAAAATGCAGTACTTGGATGCAATCTCAAAAATGACAGAATGATCTCTGTTCGATTCCAAGGCAAACCATTCAATATCACAAGTCTATGCCTCAACCACAAATGCTGAAGAAGCTGAAGTTGAACGGTTCTGTGAAGACTTACAAGACCTTTTAGAACTAACACCAAAAAAAAAAAAAAATAAAAGATGTATTTTTTATCATAGGGACTGGAATGCAGAAGTAAAAAGTCAAGAGAGAACTGGAATAACAGGCAAATTTGGACTTGGAGTACAAAATGAAGCAGGGTGAAGGCTAACAAAGCTTTACCAAGAGAACACACTGTCATAGCAAACACCCTCTTCCAACAATGCAAGAGATGACTCTACACGTGGCCATCACCACTTGGACAATACCTGAATCAGGTTGATTATATTCTTTGCAGCCGAAGATGAAGAAACTCTATTCAGTCAGCAAAAACAAGACCGGGAGCTGACTGTGGCTCAGACCATGAATTCCTTATTGCAAAATTCATGTTTAAATTGAAGAAAGTAAGGAAAACCACTAAACCATTAAGGTATGACCTAAATCAAATCTCTCACTATTATGCAGTGGAAGTGACAAATAGCTTCAGGAGATTAGATCTGATAGAAAAAGTGCCTGAAGAACTATGGATGGAGGTTACTGACATTGTACCAGAGGCAGTGGTCAAGACCATCCCCAAGAAAAACAAATACAAAGAGGTAAAATGCTTGTCTGAGGAGGCGTTACAAATAGATGAGAAAAGAAAAGAAGCACATGTACACCCATGGCAGATTCATATCAGATCAGATCAGATCAGTCGCTCAGTCGTGTCTGACTCTTTACGACCCCATGAATCGCAGCACGCCAGGCCTCCCTGTCCATCACCAACTCCCGGAGTTCACTCAGACTCACGTCCATCGAGTCAGTGATGCCATCCAGCCATCTCATCCTCTGTCGTCCCCTTCTCCTCCTGCCCCCAATCCCTCCCAGCATCAGAGTCTTTTCCAATGAGTCAACTCTTCGCATGAGGTGGCCAAAGTACTGGAGTTTCAGCTTTAGCATTATTCCTTCCAAAGAAATCCCAGGGCTGATCTCCTTCAGAATGGACTGGTTGGATCTCCTTGCAGTCCAAGGGACTCTCAAGAGTCTTCTCCAACACCACAGTTCAAAAGCATCAATTCTTCGGTGCTCAGCCTTCCTCACAGTCCAACTCTCACATCCATACATGACCACAGGAAAAACCATAGCCTTGACTAGATGAAACTTTGTTGGAAAAGTAATGTCTTTGCTTTTGAATATGCTATCTAGGTTGGCCATAACTTTCCTTCCAAGGAGTAAGCGTCTTTTAATTTCATGGCTGCAATCACCATCTGCAGTGATTTTGGAGTCCCAAAAAATAATGTCTGACACTGTTTCCACTGTTTCCCCATCTATTTCCCATGAAGTGATGGGACTGGATGCCATGATCTTCGTTTTCTGAATGTTGAGCTTTAAGCCAAATTTTTCACTCTCCTCTTTCACTTTCATCAAGAGGCTTTTTAGTTCCTCTTCACTTTCTGCTATAAGGGTGGTGTCATCTGCTTATCTGATTCATGTCAATGTATGGCAAAACCAATACAATATTGTAAAGTAAAATAAATAAATAAAACTGCGATAAAAAATAAAAATAAAACCAACAAAAAAAAAGAGAGAGAGAGAGAAGAGAAGGCATTGGAGGAAAGGAAATATATACCCGTTTGAATGCACAGTTCCAAAGAATAGCAAGGAGAAATAAAAAAGCTTTTCTCAGTGATCAATGCAAAGAAATAGAGGAAAACAATAGAGTGGGAAAGATTAGACATCTCTTTGAAAAAAATTAGTGATACCAAGGGAACATTTTATGCAAAAATGGGTTCAATAAAGGACAGAAATGGTAGGGACCTAGCAGAAGCAGAAGATACTTAGAAGAGGTGGCAAGAATACACAGAAGAACTATATTAAGAAGATCTTCATGACTCAGATAACCATGATGATGTGATCACTCACCTAGAGCCAGACATCCTGGAATCTGAAGTCAAGTGGGCCTTAGGAAACATCACTACGAACAAAGCTAGTGGAGGTGATGGAATTCCAGCTGAGCTATGTCAAGTTCTAAAAGATGATGCTGTAAAAGTGCTGCACTCAATATGTCAGCAAATTTGAAAAACTCAGCAGTGACCACGGGAATAGAAAAAGGTCAGTTTTCATCTAATCCCAGAGAAAGGCAATGCCAAAGAATGTTCAAACTACCACACGATTGCTCTCTTCTCATACGCTAGCAGAATGATGCTAAAAATTCTCCAACCGAGGCTTTAACAGTACACGAACCAAGAACTTCCGGATGTTCCAGCTGGATTTAGAAAAGGCAGAGCAACCTGAGAACAAATTTCCAACATTTGTTGGATCATAGAAAAAAAAAAGAGAGTTCCAGAAAAACATCTAGTTCTGCTTCATTGACTACATCAAAGCCTTCGACTGTGTGGATCGCAACAAACTGTGGAAGATTCTTAGAGTGATGGGAATACCAGACCACCTTACCTGCCTCCTGAGAAATCTGTATGCAGGTCAAGAAGCAACAGTTAGAACCGGGCATGGAACAATGGACTGGTTCCAAATTGTCACTCTGCTTGTTTAATTTATATGCAGATTACATCATGCAGAATGTCAGGCTGGATGAAGCACAAGATGGAATCAGGATTGCTGGGAGAAATACTAATTATCTAAGATACACAGATGACACCACCCTTATGGCAGAAAGTGAAGAAGAACAGAAGAGTCTCTTGATGAAAGTGAAAGAGGAGAGTGAAAAACTGGCTTAAAGCTCAACATTCAAAAAAAGAAGATCATGGCCCCTGGTCCCAGCATTTCATGGCAAATAGATGGGAAAAAAATGGAAACAGTGACAGACTTTATTTTCTTGGGCTCAAAAGTCACTGCAGATGGTGACTACAGCCATGAAATCAAAAGACGCTCACTCTTTGCAAGGAAAGCTATGACCAACCTAGACAACATATTAAAAAGCACAGATATCACTTTGCCAACAAAGGTCTGTCTAATCAAAGCTAAGGTTTTTCCAACAGTCATGTATGGATGTGAGAATTGGACAATAAGAAAACTGAGCGTTGAAGAATTGATGCTTTTGAACTGTAGTGTTGGAGAAGACTCTTAATAGTCCCTTGGACTGCAAGGAGATCAAGCTATTCAATTCTAAAGAAAATCAGTCCTGAATATTCTTTGGAATGACTGATGCTGAAGTTGAAGCTCCAACACTTTGCCACCTGATATGAAGAACTGACTCATTGGAAAAGACCCTGATGCTGGGAAAGACTGAAGGCACAAGTAAGAGGGAATGACAGAGGATGAGATGGTTGGATGGCATCACTGACCCAATGGACATGAGTTTGAGCAAGCTCTAGGACTTGGTGATGGACAGGGAAGCCTGGCGTGCTGCACTCTATGGGGTCACAAAGAGTCAGACACGACTGAGTGACTGAACTGAACTGAACTGTTCATATCTTTTCATCTAGGACATAACTTTCTGGTTTTTCATGCTGATTAAGCTTTTGTAATGTGTTTCTCTTCTATCTATTGTTGGATGGTTGTTCCGACTTCTATTGTCTGCTTTCTGATGGAGGAGGCTAAGATGCTTGTATAAGCTTCTGTGGTGGGGGAGGGGGGACTGGGTCTTGCTCTTGTGGGCAGGGCTGTACTTAGTAATGTTTTAATCCAATTATCTGCTGATGGGTTGGGTTATGCTCCTTCCCTGTTAATTTTTTAGCCTGAGGCGACCCAGCCCTGGGGTCTATGATCTCTATGGTAGGGTTAGTGGAGAATTCCGAGAGGACTTACACCAAAGGACCCCTTTCAGGACTGTTGCTGCCAGTGCCCCGGTCCCTGCAGTGAGCCATTTCTGACCAATGCCTCCACATGAGACCCTCCAGCACTAGCAAATAGATCTGGTTCAGTTTCCTGTGGGGTCTCTGCTTCTTTCCTCTGGGTCTTGGTCCATGCAAGATTCTGTCTGTGCCCTCAAAGTGTGGAGTCTGTTTCCCCTAGTCTTGTGGAAGTCATGTAATCAAATCCCACTGGCCTTCAAAGTCAGATTCCCTGGGAGACTGCCTGTCCCTTTCTTGGGTCCCCAGGCTGGGAAGTCTGATGTGGGGCTCAGAATCTTCACAACAGTGGAAGAACATGTTTGGTATTATTGTTTTCCAGTTTGGGGGTCACCCACCTGGCAGATACAGGATTGATTTTGTCATTATTGTGCCCCTGCTACCATCTCGCTATGAGGTTATCATGTTTAATGCTGATATAAACATTCAAATACAAATTTTTGAGTAGACATACATTTTCAGTTCTTTGGAGTACATATATAGGAGTAGAATTGTTTTAACTCTATGTTTAGATTATCGGGGAACTGTTGATCAGTTTTTCAAAACAGATTCCACATTTTATGTTCTCACCAGCAGGGTATGAGGGTTCTGATTTCTCCACATCTTTGTCAAAGCTGTAAATTCCAGCCCATGGTCAGGGCAGGATGAGATGAGATGTCCTAGATTAACAGTAAGACAGGGAAAAAGAGATAAATTCCTCTTTCCTCTACCTTTTGTTCTATTTAGGTTCTCAAGGGATTAAATAATCCCTATCTAAAGTTCACAGATTGAAATGTTAGTCTCATCCAGAAACACCCTCCCAGACACACCTAGTTGTTATTGCTGTTGTTCAGTCACTAAGTCATGTCTGGCTCTTTGTGATCCCATGAACTGCAGCCAGGTTTCCCTGTCCTTCACTGTCTTCCGGAGTTTGCTCAAACTCATGTCCATTGAGTCAGTGATGCCATTCAACCATCTCATTCTCTGTACCCCCTTTCCCCTCCTGCCCACAATCTGTCCCAGCATCAGGGTTTTTTCCAATGAGATGGCTCTTCTCATCAGTGGCCAAAGTATTGGAGCTTGAGCTTTAGCATCAGTCCTTCCAATGAGTTTTCAGGGTTGATTTCCTTAAAGATTGACTGCTTTGATCTCCTTGCTGTCTAAGGGACTCTCAAGTCTTCTCCAGCATCATGGTTCAAATTTGCACTGGGATGACCCAGAGGGATGGTATGGGGAGGGAGGTGGGAGGGGGGTTCAGGATGGGGAACACGTGTACACCCATGGCAGATTCATGTTGATGTATGGCAAAACCAATACAATATTGTAAAGTAATTAGCTTCTAATTAAAATAAATAAATTTAAATTTAAAAAAAGCATCAATTCTTCAGCGCTCAGCCTTCTATATGGTCTAACTTTCCCATTTGTACATGACTCCTGGAAAGACCATAACTTTGACTATACAGTCCTTTGTGGGCAAAGTGATATATTTGCTTTTTAATATGCTGTCTAGATTTATCATAGCTAGATTTGATGATTTTGAACTGTGGTGTGGAGAAAACTCTTGAGAGTCCCTTGGACTGCAAGAAGATCAAACCAGTCAATCCTAAAGGAAATCAGTCCTGAATATTCACTGGGAAGACTGATGCTGAAGCTGAAGGTCCAACACTTTGGCCACCTGCTGTGAAGAACTGACTCATTGGGAAAGACCCTTATGCTGAGAAAGAGTGAAGGCAGGAGGAGAAGGGAGTGACAGAGGATGAAGTGGTTGGATGGCATCACCGACTCAATGGACCTAAGTTTGAGCAAGGTCCGGGAGTTGGTGATGGACAGGGAAGCCTGGCCTGCTGCAGTCCATGGGGTTACAAAGAGTCGGACACTACTAGTGATTTAACTGAACTGAACTGAGATTTGACACACCTAGAAGTAGTGTTTAATCTGGGCACCCCTAGCGTCATTCAGGTTGACACACAAAATTAACCATTAGAAGCCCACCTCTGTCAATCTAAAACCATATTTAACTACCAAATAAAGACAATAACAAGGCCTTAATTCTAACATGATAAAAATATCTTGCAAATAACTGAAAACATAATGACACCTAAAGAAGAAATAAAGTCCTTGAGTGATGTTTAGTCCTCTTAATTTCCCATTATTTAAATATTATAATGTAAAATTGACAATACTTAAATACTGTGATATAAAATCAGTACACCTTACATGCATACACACACACACCTGCTTTCATAGCAAAGTAAGTTGAAAATCATCCATGATAATTACAGTTCTTGTTTCTGTCACTGATCAGTGGACATAGATGGTATTTTATAATTACCTTCTTCTGCTATCCATTTTGTATTCCCTTTGTCTTCTGTAAGTACTTCAGCTGGTCAGGGTTCTTTACCTTGTAGGATGATTCAAACCTTCATTCCTGAAAGATCTGGGTCATTACTAATTTTGCCTGGATTTTTTTGTTGTAGTTTTCCATTGATCTTAATCACAGAACATGGTAAACAAGAGAAGCACTAAGGGATCTCCTGTATACCAGACATACTCCTCTTTACCTCCATTCTGGAGTAACAGTCCAATATTCCCTTCTTATTCATGATCAAACACCTCAGTCATTCCAATAATTCCCTTATTTGCCTGTTGATTTAGAGGTATTAGGGGAAATTCCCTGTCAGTCAGTGGTTAGGACTCCCTGCTTTCACTGCCAAGGTCCTGGGTTTGATCCCTGGTTGGAGAACTAAGGTCCCACAAGCCACACAGCACGGCCAAATAAATAAATAGAGGCATTAGGAGACCAAAGTGCCTGGGTGACAGTCTTAACTTTCTTTTCAACAGAATCATTGTGTCTACTAGTGGAAGCGTTCTTCCATTTGGAACTAAGATCTCCAGCCCAACAAGCATAATATCATAGTAACAAGAATAAAAAATCTTGCTAACAGACCACTAAGGGTAATCGTAAGTGGTGCCACTCCCATTCTTACCCCTTGATTCTTGGATCCATAAATCCTGGCTATTGGAGCAACAATTATCACATATTGGATGTTGATTCAAAGCATATACAGGTTTCTGGAGAATATTATGCTCTGAAAGATATCACCATCTAATGGGCACTGTAACTGAATTTTCAAAAGCCATTACACTGTACTATCAAGCCAGCTTGCACAATGATAAAGAATTAGCCTGCCAGAGCAGGAGATGCAAGAGACCTGGGTTTGATCCCTGAATCGAGAAGGTCCCCTGGAGTAGGAAATGGCAACCTGCTCCAGTATTCTTGCCTGGAAAATTCCATGGATGAAGGAGTCTCACAGGCTACAGTCCATGAGGTCTCAAAGAGTTGAACATGACAGAGTGACTGAGCAAGCATTAAGCCAGCTGCTTCAGGATGGCAGGGAACATGATAAGATTGGTGAATTCTATGAGCACGGGATCACTGACACACTTATTTACTGTTTCCTGATCAGAAACAGTGCTATGTAGTATACCATGATGGTGAATAAGGCACTCTGTTAAGTCAAGAGATGATACTGATGACAGAAGCATTGTATGCTGGAAAGACAAATCCACATTCACAGTATGCTATTTGAGAAAGAACAAAATGCTTTTACTTCCATGATAGAAGTGGTCTGATGTAATCAACCTGCCACTGGGGAGCTGGCTGATCAACCCAGGGAATGGCTTCATAGCAGGAGCTCAGTGTTGTTCTCTGTTGCTGGTAGATTGGGCAATTCAGTGGTGGCCATAGTCAGACTGACTTTGGTGGGTAGAAATCTATGTTACTTAGCACACCTACAACTTCCATCCCTGCTCGTTTTGTTCACGAGCCCATTGGGCAATGATAGGTCTGACTGGTACCCAGGGAATGGATCATACTATCAACTATATTATTAAAATCATGCTCTGCTAAGGTTACTCTTTGATAACAATTCATATAAAACACAGGTATCTTCATATTTTTTGCCCATTCAGACAGTTCTATCCACATAGTGCTAGTCGCCCAATTCTCAGTGACCCCATGAACTGTAGCCTGCCAGGCTCCTCTGTATGGAATTATCCAGGCAAGAATACTGGAGTGGGTAGCCATTCCCTTCTCTAAGGGATCTTCCCTACACAAGGATCAAATCTAGGTGTCCTGCATTGCAGACAGATTCTTTATTGTCTGAGTCACCAGGGAAGCCCTCTTTCCACATACCTCTTCCCCAAATGCCTTTGTTACCATTTTCCTGATCATGTTCCTTCCAAGTCCCAGACAATCCAGCCAAATCATTGGTTACAGCCCATCAATTTATATATAATCACACATTTACCATTACTCCTACCAAGTGAAGTGAACAACCGGGTGCACTGCTCAAAATTCTTTACACTGGGAGAATGTCACTTTATCAGTGGCCTTCAGTAATGTCTCAGAAAGGGCCTGTAGTGCTGTATTTCTTCACTTTCAGGTGGTTCCTTTATGTTGTCCAGGACCATTTGTAAACCATGTTGGAGTCTTCTCTTTTTCTGTCAACTTATCTTATAGAACTCCCCATACGGCCAAATGAACCAGAATGAGAGAGAGAAGGTAATTTAAAAGAAATTTATTAAAAAAAAAAAAAAAGAGGAGTGGAGACCATGGGCATTTTGGGCCACTTCTTTACTTAACTTACTTGTGCCTCTAAAGCCTGCTTCAGTCCAAGCCTGTATATACCACTTACACTTGATTATGGTGTGTTGAAGTGAATTCCTAACTTTATAGCTTGGTGTGTCAGATAACACCCAGTTCATGATTGGCAGCTTAGGGAACATGGTAACTTGGTGGCCCATAGTAAAGCATTTAGTCTCTGCTAAGGCCCAGCAGCAGGTCAAGAACTAGTTCTCAAATGGAGAGCAGCTATCTGCAGATGATGTCAAGATCTTGTTCCAAAATCCTAAAGTTCTGTGCTACAATTCACCTAGACAGGCCTCTCAAAGGCTTTAAAGATTATTCCTACCTACTTTAAGCACCATTGAATATACGGGATAATATAGTCCAAGTGGCAGAGCAGTTTGCACAGCAGCCAGGACCTGTTGTAGAGACTTCCCTGTTCTGGGCCCCACTTAAAAGTAGCAACTTTTTGGTTGACTTGGTAAATGGACCACAGAAATACACCAAAATAGGAATATGCTACCTCCACAATACAAAGAAGCCCACTAGGTGTTATGCCTCTTTCTTGGTTGTAGGATGGACCAAATGCAACAATATATCCTTTACTTAGAAAGGAATTCTCAACATGTCTCATATCACAACACTCCTAGAAATTTCACTGAGGTATAAGTCACCTGCAGAGAAGGCAATGGCACCCCACTCCAGTACTCTTGCCTGGAAAATCCCATGGACAGAGGAGCCTGGTAGGCTGCAGTCCATGGGGTCGTGAAGAGTCGGACACGACTGAGCGACTTCATTTTCACTTTTCACTTTCATGCATTGGAGAAGGAAATGGAAACCCACTCCAGTATTCTTGCCTGGAGAATCCCAGGGATGGGGGAGCCTGGTGTGCTGCCGTCTATGAGGTCACACAGAGTCAGACACGACTGAAGCAACTTAGCAGCAGCAGTAGAAGCATAAGTCACCTGAATTTTAGTCAGATATATTGCCCATTCTCTGACATACAAATGTCTTACAAAGTTTATAGTAGTTGCTATCTCTTGCTCTCTGGGTCCAATCAACATAAGGTTATCAATGTAATGGAATAGTGTAGTATCTTGTGGAAGGGAAAATTGATCAAGGCCACTGAGAACTAAATTATAACATAGGGATGGAGAGTCTATACACTTCAGAGGAAGAACAGTGAAAGTGTATATTTGGCCTTCTCAGATGAAAGCAAAATGCTTCTGGTGGATTTTTATGTACAAAGATGTAGAAAAGACATTTGACAGATCTATAGCTGTATATCAGGTACCAGGGGATATGTTAATTTGCTCAAGCAATTAAACTACATTTGGTATAGCAGCTACAATTAGAGGCATCACCTGATTAAGCTTATCATGATCTAGTGTCATTCTCCAAAACCCATCTGTCTTCCTCAAAAGCCAAATAGAAAAGATGACTGGGGATATGATAGGACTTACCACTCAGATGTCTTTCAATTCCATGTTGGTGGCACAAATCTCTGCAGTCCTTCCAGGAATGTGGTATTGCTTTAGATACACTGTTTTTCTAGGTAGGAGCAGTTCTAAGGGCTTCCATGTGGGCTTTCACATCATGATAACCCTCATTCCACAGATTATAGAGAACCAATGTGGGAATTCTACCCTTTACTAAGTATGTCTATTCCAATTATGCATTCTGAAGCTGGGGAAATAACCACAGGGTATGTTCTGGGACACACTGTGAGATGGATCTGAGCTAAAACACTATTGATCACCTGACCTCCATAAGCTCCTACTCTGATGAGAGGACCACAGTGACATTTTGGGTCTCCTGGAATTAATATCAGTTCAGAGCCAGAGCCCAGTAGTCCCCAAAGGTCTAATTATTTCCTTTTCTTCAGTACATAGTTATTGCGGTAAAAGGCCATAGATCCTTTTGGGTAAGGTTGAGATAAAGAATAACAGTGTAATTTTTAGTAGTGTACTAGTCTTTCTTTGACAGAGAAGGCAATGGCACCCCATTCCAGTACTCTTACCTGGAAAATCCCATGGATGGAGGAGCCTGGTGGGCTGCAGTCCATGGGGTCACTAGGAGTAGGACACAACTGAGCGACTTCACTTTAACTTTTCACTTTCATGCATTGGAGAAGGAAATGGCAACCCACTCCAGTGTTCTTGCCTGGAGAATCCCAGGGATGGGGGAGCCTGGTGGGCTGCCATCTATGGGGTCACACAGAGTCAGATACCACTGAAGCGGCTTAGCAGCAGCAGCAGCATCAGTCTTTCCTTGAAGCAATGTGCCCTTCCCTTTATTCGAGGGTTTCTGGGTCTGTAAACTGGCTTGTCTGGTAATTGATTGAGTGACTATGACTCCATTTCTATGACTTAGGTTGGACTTTGGTTTACTTGACTTAGAACTTTTCTGCTTATATAGATCAAGTCAGGTTTTAGTAGGTTTCCTATCTCTTTTACTTATAAGAACACTATGATCAATTAGCCAATGCTACAGGTCTGACAAGTCACACTTTTGTAATTGCAGCTTCAATTGTATTGTCCATTACAGAAATCATGCCCACATTGCCTTTAATGTTTGAATGCAGCCACTTGGCCTCTGTCATATAAGGATACAATTATTCCCACTGCATTTAGTTTTTCTGATAAACTGTGGTTCCCACTGTGAGGTGTGGCCTACAAAGAAGAGTGACCACAGAGCTCTTCAAGGATGCTGTGGCTCTCCTCACAAGTATATGCCTCACAACATTGGTAAAATATATATCTTTTGGACCATCTCTGTTTGGGTGGGTTGGTCTTTAATGAAAATCTGCACCATTCCAACCTCCCTAAGCCCTAAGTCTTTGTAGCCCTTCCTCTGTTAAACCAAGGCATGTCTAGCATTTTCAGCTCACTCATGCTGGCTACCTTTTAGTTCTACCAAACAACAAACTAAACAAACTGTTAAGAGGCCTTTCTAACTTCCTGGTCTGCAACATTAAACATGTAATTTCTGTTTATTGAGCCCATATCAAAAAATTCGTCCTGATTCATTATGTTCCATCCACTATTATCCACACCCTTCCTATCCATTTCCACACATGTTCCCAGAATTTTGGTTTGTATAATTAAAAAACTCAAGTAGTTCTTTTAGAATACATACACCTCCTTATGGGCCACACACATTGTACTTCATCTTTAAGGGCCTGCAGGTATTCCAGTCTGGTTATAGGTATAGAAGTAAAGGGTGGTGGAGGTGGGCCCTTGGAAGCATCACCATTGTCTTACATGGCAACTACCTTAGAAGGGATCTTTACAATTTCTTTGGGCAATGCATGATTAACTCCTTTACGTGGAAGAGGAAACCCTGATACTGCTATTGATGGAAAACCTGAAACCAATCAAGGTTGAGATGTTGCTGCTGCTGGAGGTAAAAGACTACTTCCGACAGGAGTTGAGAAGCCAATTCTGCTGGGATTGAAGAGGGCACTTTCCACTGGTGGAAAGATGTCCCTTGGACTAGTAAGTAAGATTAATCAGAATTTTGGGGCCCAATGTCCTCAGCTTCTTCAGGGTCTTCCAACATTTCCCCATTTCAATTTATGAGATCTCATTCTTTCAAAATCTATGTCCTCACTTTAACACAGACACCTTGCAAGGCTGCGAGTTCAACTTGCATTGTAAGTCAGTCAGTCACAAGATGACATTCTGTATTTGATTTTCAGCAATTTCATCTCTACAGCTACAAGAAATAAGATTTATTTCATGGCACATGTACACCTTCTTAGGTCATTTCTGTGCCTTTTTTAAAACATTAAATGTATTTATTTTTAATTAAAGGATAATTGCTTTACAGTATTGTGTTGATTTCTGCCAACCATCAATATGAATCAGCCATAGGCATACTTATGTCCCCTCCCTCTTGAACAACCCTCCCACTTCCCTCCTCATCTCACCCCTCTATCTTGTTACAAAGCCCAAGTTTGAATTTCCTGAATTATACAGCAAATTCCCATTGGCTATCTATTTTACTTATGGTAGTCTATGTTTCCATGTTACTCTCTCCATACATCCCACCGTCTCCTTCCTTCTCCCCAGCCCCATGCCCATAAGTCTGTTCTCTATGTGTCTCTGTTTCTGCCCTGCAAAAAGGTTAATCAGTACTGTCTTTCTATATTCCATATGTATGCATTCAGTTCAGTTCAGGCGCTCAGTCGTGTCCGACTCTTTGCGACCCCATGAATTGCAGTATGCCAGGCCTCCCTGTCCATCACCAACTCCCGGAGTTCACTCAAACTCATGTCCATCGAGTCGGTGATGACATCCAGCCATCTCATCCTCTGTCGTCCCCTTCTGCTCCTGCCCCCAATCCCTCCCAGAATCAGAGTCTTTTCCTATGAGTCAACTCTTCGCATGAGGTGGCCAAAGTACTGGAGTTTTAGCTTTAGCATCAGTCCTTCCAATGAACACCCAGGACTGATCTCCTTTAGAATGGACTGGTTGGATCTCCTTGCAGTCCAAGGGACTCTCAAGAGTCTTCTCCAACACCACAGTTCAAAACCATCAATTCTTCGGTGCTCAGCTTTCTTCACAGTGCAACTCTCACATCCATACATGACCACTGGAAAAACCATAGCCTTGACTAGACGAACCTTTGTTGGCAAAGTAATGTCTCTGCTTTTCAATATGCTATCTAGGTTGGTCATAACTTTCCATCCAAGGAGTAAGAGTCTTTTAATTGAATGGCTGCAATCACCATCTGCAGTGATTTTGGAGCCCAGAAAAATAAAGTCTGACACTGTTTCCACTGTTTCTCCATCTATTTCCCATAAAGTGATGGGACCAGATGCCATGATCTTAGTTTTCTGAATGTTGAGCTTTAAGCCAACTTTTTCACTCTCCTCTTTCACTTTATCAAGAGGCTTTTTAGCTCCTCTTCACTTTCTGCCATAAGGGTGGTGTCATCTGCATGTCTGAGGTTACTGATCTTTCTCCCCGCATTCTTGATTCCAGCCCAGCATTTCTCATAATGTACTCTGCATATAAGTTAAATAAGCAGGGTGACAATATTCAACCTTGATGTACTCCTTTTCCTATTTGGAACCAGTCTGTTGTTCCATGTCCAGTACTAACTGTTGCTTCCTGACCTGCATATAGGTTTTTCAAGAGGCAGGTCAGGTGGTCTGGTATTCCCATCTCTTGAAGAATTTTCCACAGTTTATTGTAATCCACACAGTCAAAGGCTTTGGCATAGTCAATAAAGCAGAAATAGATGTTTTTCTGGAACTCTCTTGCTTTGTCCATGATCCAGCAGATGTTGGCAATTTGATCTCTGGTTCCTCTGCCTTTTCTAAAACCAGCTTGAACATCTGGAATTTCATGGTTCACGTATTGCTGAAGCCTGGCTTGGGGAATTTTGAAAGTGTATGATATTTATTTTTCACTTTCTGATTTCATTCTGTACAATAGGCTCTAGGTTCATCCACATAATTAGGACTGACTCAAATGCATTTCTTCTTATGGTTGAGTAATATTACATTTTATGTATGTACCACAGCTTCTTTATGCATTCATCTGTTGATGGATATCTAGGTTGCTTCCATGTTCTAGATATTGTAAATAATATTGTAATAAACATTGGGGTACATCTATCTTTTTCAACTTTGGTTTCTTCAGGATATATGCCTAGTAGTGGGATTGCTGGGTCATATTGTGGTTTCCTAGTTTTTTAAGGAACCTCCATACTCACTTCCATATTGGCTGCATCAATTTATATCCCCTCCAACAGTGCAAGAGGATTCCCTTTGCTCCACACCCTCTCCAGCATTTATTGTTTGTAGATTTTTTGATGGTGGCCATTCTGACCAATGTGAGGTGATACTGCATTGTAGTTTTTATTTTCATTTCTCTAATAACGAGTGATGTTGAACATCTTTTCATGTTCATGAAAAGATGTTTATTAGGCTTCATGTTTATTAGTCTTCTGTATGTCTTGTTTTGGAAAAATGTCTGTTTAGGTCTTTTGCCCACTTTTTGATTAGGTTGTTTGCTTTTCTAGTATTGACTTGTATGAGCTGCTTGTATACTTTTAAAATTAATCCTTTGTCAGTTGTTACATTTGCTATTATTTTTTCCCATTCTGAGAGTTGTCTTTTCACCTTGTTTATAGTTTCCTTTGCTATGCAAAAGCTTTTAAGTTTAATTAGGTCCAATTTGTTTATTTTTGTTTTTATTTTCATTACTCTACGAGGTGGGTCATAAAGATCTTGCTATGATTTATGTCATAGAGTGTTCAGCTTATTTTTCCCTCTAAGAATTTAATAGTTTCTGGTTTTAAATTTAGGTCTCTAATCCATTTTGAGATTATCTTTGTATATGGTATTAGGAAGTGTTCTAATTTCATTCTTTTACATGTAGCTGTCCTGTTTTCCCAGCACCACTTATTGAAGAAGCTGTCTTTGCCCCCTTTGTATATTCTGTCTCCTTCATCAAAAATAAGGTACTCACAGTGCATCTCTGGGCTTTCTATCTTGTTCCATTGTTCTGTATTTCTGTTTTTGTGCTAGTACCATACTGTCTTGATGACTGTAGCTTTGTAGTAGTGTCTGAAGTCAAGAAGGTTGATTCCTTCCAGCTCCATTCTTCTTTCTCAAGATGGCTTTGGCTATTTGGGGTCTTTTGAGTTTCCATATAAATTGTGAGTTTTGCTGTTCTAGTTCTGTGAAAAATGCCATTGATAATTTGATAGGCATTGCATTCGATCTGTAGATTGCATTTGGTAGTATAGTCATTTTCACAAGATTGATTCTCCAACCCAGGAACATGGATTATCTCTCCATCTGTTTATGTCACCTTTGACTTCTTTCATCAGTGTCTTATAGTTTTCTTTATATAGCTCTTTTTTCTTCTTAGGTAAGTTTATTCCTAGATATTTTATTCTTTTACTTGCAGTGGTAAATGGGATTGATTCCTTAATTTCTCTTTCTGATATTTCATTGTAAGTATATAGGAATGCAAGTGATTTCTGTGTATTGATTTTGTATTATGTGAATTTGCTAAATTCATTGATTAGCGCTAGTAATTTTCTGATAGTACCTTTAGGGTTTTCTGTGTATAGTATCATGTCATCGGCAAAGAGTGAGAGTTTTGCTTCTTCTTTTCCAATTTGGATTACGTTTTGTTTTTATTCTTCTCTGATTCCCATAGCTAGAACTTCCAAAACTATGTTGCATAATAGTGGTGAGAGTGGGCACTCTTGCCTTGCTCCTGATCTTAAAGGGAATGCTGTCATTTTTTCACCGTTGAGAATAATGTTTGCTGTAGGTTTATCATATATGGCCTTTTTATGTTGAGGTATGTTCCTTCTATTGGAGAAGGAAATGGCAACCTGCTTCAGTATTCTTATCTGGAGAATCCTATGGACAGAAGAGCCTGGAAAGCCCCAGTCCATGGTATTGCAAAAAGTCAGAAGTGACTATGTGACTAGCACTTCATTTCACTTCATGTTCCTTCTATGGGCTTCCCTGGTGGTGCTAGTGGTAAAGAATCTGTCTGCCAATGCAAGAGATATAAGAGATGCAGGTTTGATCCCTTGGTCGAGATGATCCCCTGGAGGAGGACATGGAAATCCACTTCAGTGTTCTTGCCTGGAGAACCCCATGGACAGAGGAACCTTGTGGGCTACAATCTACGGGGTTGCAAAGAGTTGGACACAACTGAATGGACATAGCATGTTCATTCTATGACCATTTTTTGAAGAGTTTTTATAATAAATGGGTGTTAAATTTTGTTGAAAGTGTTTTCCACATCTATTGAGATTATCATATTGTTTTAACCTCTCAATATGTTAATATGGTGTGTCACATTAATTGATTTGTGTACATTGAAGAATCCTTGCATCCCTATGGTAAACCTGATTCAATTATAGAGTATGAACTTTTTATTGTGTTGCTGAATTCTGTTTGCTAGAATTTTGTTGATGATTTTTGGATCTCTGTTCCTCAGTGATATTGGCCTGTAATTTTATTTTCCTGTGTTGTTTTTGTCTGCTCAAAAACAACACAACCAGGGTGATGGTGACTTCACAAAATGAGTTTGGAAGTGTTCCTGCCTCTGCAATTTTTTGAAAGAATTTTAGAAGGACAGGGATTAGCTCATCTCTAGATGTTTGATAGAATTCACCTGTGAAGCCATCTGGCCCTGGGCTTTTGTTTTTTGGGAGATGTTTGATCACAGTTTCAATTTCAGTGCTTGTAATTCGCTTGTTCATAATTTCTATTTATTCCTGGTTCAGTTTTAGAAGGTTGAACTTTTCTAAGAATCTGTCCATTTTTTCCAGGTTGTCCATTTTATTGGCATATAGTTGCTCATAATACTCTTTTATGATCCTTTGTATTTCTTCATTGTCTGTTGTAACCTCTGCTTTTTCGTTTCTGATTTTCTTGATTTGATTCTTCTCCCTTTTTTTCTTGATGAGTTTGGCAAGTGGTTTCTCCATTTTGTTTATCTTCTCAAAGAAACAGCTTTCAGCTGTATTAATCCTTCATTTCTTTTTTCTTTTATTTCTGCTCTGCTCTTTATGACTTGTTCTCCTTCTAAAAACTTTAGGGTTTTTTTCTTCTTCTTCTTCATTTTCCAGTTGTTTTAGGTGTAAAGTTAGGTTTTCTATTCAATTTAGGATTTCTTGATTCTTGAGATAGGATTTTATTGCTATAAACTTCCCTCTTAGAACTGCTTTTGATGCATACCATAGGTTTTGAGTTGTCATGTTTTCATTGTTATTTGTTTCTAGGAATTTTTATTTCATTTTTGATTTCTTAAGTAACCTATTCACTATTTAGAAATTTATTGTTTAATCTCCATGGGTTTTTTTTTTAACAGTTTTGTTCTTATAATTAATACCTAGTCTCATAGTGTTGTGTTCAGAAAAGATGCTTGATATGATTTCAGATTTCTTAAATTTACTGAGGCTTGATTATTTGACCCAAGATGTGGTCTATCCTGGAGAATGTTCTATGTGCACTTGAGAAGAAAGTGGAAAGTTCTAAAGATATTGATTAAGTCCATTTGGTCTAATGTTTCATTTCCCCTTTTGTGTCTGTTAGTGTTTGCCTTATATATGGAGGTGCTCCTGTGTTGGGTGCATAAATGTTTACAATTGTTATACCTTCTTGGATTGATCCCTTTATCATTACATAGTGTCCTTCTTTATCTCTTATAATATTCTTTATTTTAAGGTCTATTTTGTCCACTATCAGATTTTCCACTCTGGCTTTCTTTTTATTTCCATTTGCATGGTATATCTTTTAGCATCCTTTTACTTTCAGTCTGTACGTGTCTCTAGGTCTGAAGTAAGTCTCTTGTAGACAGTATATATATGGGTCTTGTTCTTATATCCACTCAGCCAGTCAGAGCCTTTTGATTGGAGCATTTAAATCATTTACATTTAAAATGATTATTGATATATATGTTCCTATTGCAATTTTCTTAATTGTTTTTGGTTTGTTTTTGTAGGTCTTTCCTTTGTCTTGTGTTTACTGCCTATACAAGTCCCTTTAATATTTGTTGTAAAGCTGGTTTGGTGGTGCTAAGTTCTTTTCCCTTTTGCTTGTCTATAAAGTTTTTTATTTCTCTGTCAATTTTGAATGAGATCCTTGATATATAGAGTAATCTTGGTTTTAGACTTTTTTTTTTTCTTTCAGTACTTTAAATGTATCATGCCATTCCCTTCTGGCCTGCAGAATTTCTGCTGAAAGATCATCTATTAATTGTATGGGTTTTCCCTTGTATGTTGCTTGTTGCTTTTCCCTTGATGTGCTTAAAATTATTTCTTTGTGTTTAGTCTCTGTTAGCTTGATTAGTATGTGTCTTGATGTGTTTCTCCTTGTGTTTATCCTGTATGAGACTTTGTGCTTCTTGGACTTGGTTCAATATTTCCTTTCCCATGTTGGGGAACTTTTTGATTATAATCTCTTCAAAAAAATTTTCAGTTCCTTTCTTGTTCTCTTCTTCCTCTGGGACCCTTATAACTCATATGTTGGTTCATTTAATATTGTCCAGGAGCTCTCTGAAGCTAGCCTCAATTATTATTTTTTTTTTCCTGCTCTTCAGCATTTATTTCCACCACACTATCTTCCTGTTCACTTACCCATTCTTCTGTCTTGGTTATTCCACTATTGGTTACCTCTAGAGTATTTTTAATTTTAGCAATTGTGTTATTCATCTCTGTTTATTCTTTATTTCTTCTAGGTCCTTGTTAACTGTGTTAATTGCTTGCATTTTCTGCATTCTATTTTCAATGTTTTGGAACATCTTTACTATCATTACTCTGAATTCTTTTTCTGGTAATTTGCCTATTTCCTCTTCATTTATTTGGTCTTGTGTGTTTCTAGTTCAATACAATATACAAATACAAATACAATATTGCACTTCATTTGTGCAATATTTTTCTACCTTTTCATTTTTTAACTTATTGTGTTTGAAGTCTCCTTTTCTCAGGATTCAAGGTAGAATTCTTTCTTCCTTTTGGTTTCTGCCTTTGGTGGGTAAGGTTTGTGCAATGGTTTGTGTAGGCTTCATGTTGGGTGTGACTTGTGCTTGCATTTTGCTGGGAGGAAGTGAGTTTTTTCCCTCTGATGGGTAGACTTGTATTACATGGTAATCCTGTCTGATGGTGATTTGGTTTGTGTTTTTGTCTTTTTTGTTGTTTGGGTGAGGCTTCCTGCACTGGTTGCTTTGGGCAGTTGAGTGATGTCAGGTCTTGTATACAGTTGTCAGGTCTTGTATACAGTTGGAGACCTTTGTGGGAGTTCTAGCTAATTAATATTCCCTGGAGTTATGAGTTTTCTGGCAGTAAAGACTCCTGTTGTCCGGGCTCCCCCTCTTAAAGCTCAAGGCCCCATCTCTGACTGGGAAACTGAGATTCCACGAGTGATTTGTTAATGTCATTAAAGGGGATTAATACACACAAAAAGAATAAACTATATACAAACCCCTGACACATGGGAAATACAATATCAGGCAAATAATAACAAAAATAATGGAATGTACACACATATATACACACATAAACAAAACCAAAACAGTCCAAAAAAAAAAAAAGCAGAAATTATTGACCCAGTGAGCAAAGGAAAGCAAAAATGGTATCATCCAGTTAAAAACTAAACTAACTAAAGCACAAACTGGAAAACAAAACCAAAGCAAGGTGCCAACTTGGGAATAAAGCAATGAAAGCAAAACAAACTAATAAACATAGCAAGAAAAAGAAAAAATAGAAGAGCAAAGTTAATTAGAGATGAAGATTTATATATATTAAAGAATAACTGCAACAGGAAAGGGCTTCCCAGGTGGTGCTAGTGGTAAAGAACCCACCTGCAAATACAAGTTAGGCATAAGAGATGCCCGTTTGATCTCTGGGTTGGGATGATCCTCTAGAGAAGGGAATAGCAATCCACTCCAGTATTCTTGCCTGGAGAATCCCATTGACAGAGGAGCCTGGTGGGCTACAGTCCATAGGGTCTCATAGAGTCAGACATGACTAAAGCAACTTAGCATGGCACATGGCACAACAGGAAAAGAACAATAAGAAAAACCAACAAAATCATATATGTAGAAAAATAATAATAAATTTTAAAAATTCTAAAAAATAAGATAAAAGAAAAAACTGCATAAACTCATAAATGGCCAACATAGAGGCAGAACTACTTAAAGGAAATAAAAAATGAGATTAAAAATATTCTCTAAAGTGTAAATAAATTTAATAGTACTAATAAAATCAAAAACTTCAACAACAGAAGGGGAAAAAAGAAAAGAAAAAAAATTCAGAAGCAACAACCAAAATATAAGAATAATAAATGTTTTTCTTGGATCTCAGCTGTCAGTGTCCTTTTTCTTTGCTGTGAGTCACAGTCCACCTTACCTCCCTAGGATGCCCTTGGTCTGTGGACCTGCTGTGAGGGCAGCTCAGACTCTAATGTGGTCCTACTCTTGCATGTGCTTGCCTACAATGTCCACAAGTGCCAGGGCTAGGGCGTTTTCTTTTGTGGGATTTCTCATTTTCCTTTTATTTATTCCATAGACACAAAGTCTGCCTAGTTGATCATGTGGATTTAATCTGCAACTTGTACCACTGGTGGGAAGGTTTTAGGTCCTCTTCCTTAGCCACACTGTCCCTGGGTTCCAATTGTGGTTTTAACTCCAATTCTTCATGTGAGTCATCCACAAGGTTTTGCTCCTGAGGCTGCCCTGGAGGACCTGGGTCTGACCAAGTGAGGACCAGATGTTTTAGTGGTACAGCTGCTTGGATCACTGAGGCCCTGGCAGCATCAGTTACTCGGGGGAGCTGGAGGCTAGGGCAGCAGGAAATATGGTGATCTTGGGTTTTTTTTCCTAGCCTCTGGCAGCACTGTCCCAGTGGAGATTGAGTGTAGAGTTTGGGCAGTTGCTTGGATCATGGTGACCCTGCCAATGTGTCCCTTGAATGTGTGAATTTGAATCTCATCCTTTTCTTTCACCATTACTGACATTAAGAGCAATAAACCAACATCATTATACTCTAGTTTTCCAAAAATACTGGAAAGTATCATATACCAGTTACCTAGCTCTTGCTCAGTGTCATCTTTCAATGTAATTGATTAGAGATTTGAAAGCTTAAACCCTAGAACCAAAGAGGTATGTAACATTGTATAGGAGGTAGTGACAAAAATCATCCACAAGAAAAAGAAATGCAAGAAGGCAAACAGTTGTCTGCTGCTGCTGCTGCTAAGTTGCTTCAGTCGTGAGGAGGCCTTAAAGCTGAGAAAGAAGGGAAGCAAAAGCAAAGGAGAAGAGGAAAGATATACCCATTTGAATGTAGAGTTCCAAAGAATAGCAAGGAGAGATAAGAAAGAAGCTTGGGGCTGGAGCACTGGGATGACCCAGAGAGATGGTATGGGGAGGGAAGTGGGAGGGGGGTTCAGAATTGGGAACACGTGTACACCCGTGGCGGATTCATGTTGATGTATGGCAAAACCAATATAATATTGTAAAGTACTTAGCCTCTAATTAAAATAAATAGATTTAAATTAAAAAAAGAAAGCCTTCTTAAGTGAACAATGCAAAGAAAGAAAGGAAAACAGTAGAATGGGAAAGATCAGATCTTCAAGAAAATTAGAGATACCAAGGGAATATGTCATGCAAAGATGTGCCCAGTAAAGAACAGAAATGGTATGGACATAGCAGAAGCAGAGGAGATTAAGAAGAGGTGACAAGAATACACAGAAGTACTGTACCAAAAAAAAAAAAAAAAAAAGTCTAAATGACCCGGATAACCATGGTGATGTGGTCAACAACCAAGAGCCAGACATCCCAGAGAGTGAAGTCAAGTGGGCCTTAGGAAGCATCACTAAGAACAAAGCTAGTAAAGATGGTGTAATTCCAGCTGAGCTATTTCAAATTCTAAAAGTTGATGCTGTTAAAGTACTGCACTCAATATGCCAGTAATGTGGAAAACTGAGCAATGACCACAGGACCCAAAAAAGTCAATTTTCACCTCAATCCCAAAGAAGGGCAATGCCAAAAATGTTCAAACTACTGCACAATTGCACTCATTTCATATGCTAGCAAAGTTATACTCAGAATTCTTCAGGCTAGGCTTCAACAGTTATGTGAACTGAGAACTTCAAATGTACAAGCTGAATTTATAAAAAGCAGAGGAACAAGAGATCAAATTGCCAACATCTGTTGGATTGCAAAAAAAAAAAAAAAAGTGAGAGAATTCTAGAAAAGTATCTACTTCTGCTTCACTGATTATGCAAAAATCTTTGTGTGTATCACAACAATCTGGAAAATTCTTAAAGAAAGAGGAATATCAGACCACCTTACCTGCCTCCTGTGAAACCTGTATGCAGGTCAAGAAGCAACAGTTAGAACCAGACATGGAACAACAGACTGGTTCAAAACTGGGTAAGGAGTATGTCAAGCCTGTACACTGTTACCCTATTTATTTAACTTATATGCAGAATATATCATGCAAAATACCAGGTTTCATGAGTGACAAGCTGAAATCAAGTTTGCCAGAACAATATCAACAACCTCAGATATTCAGATGATACCACACTAATTGCAGAAAGGGAAGAGGGGCTAAAGAACCTCTTGATGAAGGTGAAAGAGGAAAGTGAAAAAGCTGGCTTGAAACTCAACATTCAGAAAATTAAGATCATGGCATCTGGTCCTATCACTTCATGGCAATCAAAGGGGGAAATAATGGAAAGAGTGACAGACTTTACTTTCTTCGGCTCCAAAATCACTGCAGGTGGTGACTTCAGCCATGAAATTAAAAGACACTTGCTCCTTGGAAGAAAATCTATGACAAACCTAGACAGCATATTAAAAAGCAGATGCATTATTTTTCTAACAAAGTTTTGTCTAGTCAAAGCTATGGTTTTTCCAGTAGTCATGTATGGATGTCAGAGTTGGACCATAAAGTAGGCCAAGCATGGAGGAACTGATGCTTGCAAACTGCGGCACTGGAAAAGACTCTTGAGAGTCCCTTGAACAGCAAGGAAATCAAACCAGTCAATCCTAAAGGAAATCAACCCTGAATATTCATTGGAAGGACTGATGCTGAAACTCCAATACTTTGGCCACCTATGGTGTTACTGAAGGAGCATATATGTGTGGGGTCTGGCTTCTCACTGCTCAAAAGCCAATAAACAGGGCAGGTTGTTGAAAAGAAAGTTTGTTTTATCTCAGATGCTGGCAACTGGGGGGTGGGGGGTGGGGAGGGTGGCAGACATATGTCCAAAGGCTGACTCCCCCTTCCTGACAAGCAGGGGGTGAGAGCTTTTTTAGAGTGGAGAGGGGAGCTACATGCAGAAACTGCACAGTCATGGCTATCCACCTGGGGTTTTAGTATCTGTAAGACAGCTCACAGGATATGACTCAGAATATTGTCTACAGACCTTAAAGAACAAAAGGTCCTTGACTATGCTTAATGACTACATTATTATTATTTAGTCTCCTTTGGCTGTCTTCCTTTGTTTCAGCATTTCACACTTCTTTGATTAAACTTATTCTTTTCCATAGACAAAAGCCAGGTAGAGGACGTGCTGTGGCGGATGGGGGGTATAGACAAGGACCATATGATCCTGCTCCATTTAAGTGGGAAGAGCCAACTGGTTGGAAATGACCCTGATGTAGGGAAAGATTGAAGGAAGGAGAAGGTGACGACAGGGTGAGATGGTTGAATGGCATCACTGACTTGATGGACATGAGTTTGAACAAACTCCAGGAGATGGTGAAGGACAGGTAAGCCTGGCATGCTGCAGTCCATGGCGTGGCAAAGAATCAGACACAACTTAGTGACTGAACAACAAACCCCATAACGACTTCAGAAAACAGATCCATAAAATGACTTACATGTTTACAAAGTCTTGAGAAGTCCCAGTTGTCTCCAGTTTAGAGACTGTGGTATAATTCACTCTTAAGTCTGAAGCCCTGAGAATGAGTGGAGACAGTGTTGTCATACTTATTCGGAGGGCAGGAGAAGATGAGATGAGATATTCCAGCTTGAAGAGTGAAATGGGAAAAGAGGGGTCAATTTTATCCATTCCCTGTCTTTGGTCCTTTTAAAGCTGTGAATGGATAGGATGATGCCTACCCACATTAGGAGGGGCAGTCCACTTTACTGAGTCTACCAATTCACAGGTTAATCTCATCCAGAAACAGCCTCAAAAACAAACCCGGTATTGTTTAATCTGGTCACCTATTTCTGGTCAAGTTGACACATTAAATTAACTATCACAATATTCATAGGAGATACTGTCTATAGTTTTCTTGTGATGTATTTTGTTGCTTTTGATGTCAGGGTAATACCTCATAAAATGATTTATAAAGTATTGTTTCCTCTTCTATTTTTTGAGGAATTTGTGAAGAATTGCCATTAATAATTTAAATGTTTGTTAGAATTCAAGAGTAAAGTTAACTGGGTCTGGGCTTTATTTTTTGGAAGTTTTTTGATTATTTTTTGTTTCTGTGAGTTTGGCAATAATGCCTCATCTTTCATTCTTGAATTTGGTAGTGTGATTCCTCTTTCATTTTTTTCTTGGTCAGCCTATCTAATTTTCTCAGTTTTGTTGGTTTTTCACATTATCAAGTTTTTCTTTCATTGGTTTTTATCTACCATTTTCCCATTCATTAATTTTTCTTTAATTTTTATCATTTCTTTCCTTTTGTGTGTTTTGCATTTCATTTGCTTTTCTTTTTCCAGTGTATTGTGGTATAAGGTTAGATTACTGATTTTGGAGTTTTCTTCTTTTTTAATATAGGCATTTACTACTTTAAATTTCCCTCTAAGCACTGCTTTAGATACATTTCATAAGGTTTTGCTTCATTGAGTTAATCTAAAATATTTTTAATGCAATTGAAGAAGCAACAGGACTATGGCTATGCACTTAGCATGGTAAAACCGCCACTAGGACACATTCTAAAGTTTTTACAATGCTTTTCAAACTTAAGTTAAATAGTTTTGGACAGTCTCAGTGACAGATGATACATTATCTATAGTATAGTTCTGTGTATTCTGGTCACCACTTCTTAATCTCTTTTCCTTCTGCTAGGTGTTTGCCAATTCTGTCCTTTATTGTTCTTATCCTTGTGTGAAATTTTCCCTTGGTATCTCCAATTTTTTGAAGAGATCTCTATACAAAAAAAAAAAAAAAAAAAAAAAAAACTCTTAATGACCTGGATAATTATGATGGTGTGGTCACTCTCCTAGAGCCAGACATCCTGGAGTGTAAAGTCAAGTGGGCCTTAGGAAGCACTACTATGAACAAAGCTAGTGGAGGTAATTGAATTCCAGCTGAGCTATTTTAATCCTAAATGATGATGCTGTTAGAGGGCTGCACTCAATATGTCAGCAAATCGGGAAACTCGGCAGCAGCCACAGGACTGAACAAGGTCAGTTTCATTCTAAACCCAAAGAAAGGCAATGCCAAAGAATGTTCAAACTGCCATACAGTTGTGCTCATTTCACATGCTAGCAAGGTTATGCTCAGAATCCTTCAAACTAGACTTCAACAGCTTGTGAAATGAGAACTTCCAGATGTAAAGGCTGGACTTAGAAAAGGGAGAGGCTTCCCAGGAGGTTTTAATGGTAACGAATTCACTTGTCAGTTCAGGAGACATGACACACAGTTTTCATCCCTGGGTCAAGAATATCCCCTAGAGAAAGACATGGCAACCCACTCCAGTATTGCTGCCTGGAGGATCTCATGGACAGAGGGAGCCTGATGGGCATAGGGTCGCAAAGAGTCAGGCATGACTGAAGCAACTTAGCATGCACAGAGACAACTTATTGAAAAGCAGAAACATTACTTTGCCAACAAAGGCCCATATAGTCAAATCTATGGTTTTTCCAGTAGTCATGTATGGATGTGAGAGTTGGACCATAAAGAAGGCTGAGTGCCAAAGAATTGATGCTTTCAAATTGTGGTGCTGGAGAAGATTCTTGAGAGTCCCTTGGACTCCAAGGAGATCAAACCAGTCAATACTAGAGGAAATCAACCCTGAATATTCATTGGAAGGACTGATTGTGAAGCTGAAACTCTAATACTTTGGCCCTCTGATGTGTAGAGCCAACTCATTGGAAAAGACCCTGATGCTGGGAATGATTGAAGGCAAAAGGAGAAGAGAGTGACAGAGGATGAGAAAATTAGATGGCAACACTGACTCAATGGACATGAGTTTGAGCAAACTCCTGGAGATAGTGAAGGACAGGGCAGCCTGGAATGCTGCATACAGTTCATGGAGTTGCAAAGAGCTGGACATGACTTAGCGACTGAACAATAACAACATTATCTTTTGAGGGTGAAACCAGTTTTGGAGATATTTCAAAAGTAATTCAGAACCAAGTCTAGTGAAGTGTGTGTGTGTGTGTGTGTGTGTGTTTGTTAGTCGCTCAGTCATGTCTGACTCTGCAATACCATGGACTGTAGCCTGCCAGACTTCTCTGTCCATGGGATTCTCTGGGCAAGAATACTGGAGTGGATTGACATTCCCTTCTTCAGAGGATCTTCCTGACCCAGGGATCAAACCCTGGTCTCCTGCATCATAGGCAGATTCTTTACCATTTGAGCTACAAGGAAGTCTACAATGGGAAGAGGAAAGTGAACAATGAGGGTAACACTATTTTCATTTGAAAATAATGCCATAGAGAGGACACTGTGAAAGCAGAGTAATACAATTGTAAAGTCAATCAATGATTTAAAGTATATTTCTGTATTTCACAGATATCCTCAGATGTCTACAAAAAGAATTTGAATAAACTTTTGAGAAATTTTGTACAAAGACTACTACTGAAGTCGATGAGAAGAATTAATATTTTATCTTCTTGTTCATCTAGTTAGCAATCATTTACTGAGTTTATAACTGCATGCAAGAAAATTTAAAGTTTCTACTGAAGGTGTTGATGTTCTTTGAAATCGTACTGTTCATGGGGTTCTCATACTGTTCATGGGCTTGCTCCTTGGAAGAAAAGCTATCATCAACCTATCATCAACCTAAACAGTATATTAAAAAGCAGAGACATTACTTTGCCAACAAAGGTCTGTCTAATCAAAGCTATGGTTTTTCCAGTAGTTATGTATGGATGTGAGAGTTAGATATAAAGGAAGCTGAGAGCTGAAGAATTGATGCTTTTGAACTGAGTTGTTGGAGAAAACTTTTGAGAGTCCCTTGGACTGCAAGGAGATTCAACCAGTCCATCCTAAAGGAAATCATTCTTGAATATTCATTGGAAGGACTGATGCTGAAGCTGCAACTCCAATACTTTGGCCACCTGATGTGAATAACTGACTCATCGGAAAAGACCCTGATGCTGGGAAAGATTGAAGGCAGGAGAAGGGGACGACAGAGGATGAGATGGTTGGATGGCATCACTGACTCAATGGACATGAGTTTGAGCCAGCTCCGGGAGTTGGTGATGGACAGGGAAGCCTGGCATGCTGCAGTCCATGGGATCACAAAGAATCAGAATTGACTGAGCGACTGAACTGAACTGAACTGAACTGAAGTCATGCTATAAACATCGTGTTTTATAATTAGGTACTGATCTCCTCAAAGACTTGTTTCCTCAAAAGATCAGAATATCTGACATTTCACGTATATTACCTCTTGAAACATGGACAAGGACTGTCCCTAAAATCTGGTTCATAATAAAAGAGAAATGTAGCTCACATTTCAATTTCTTTTTAAAAGAAATCCAATTTATTTAAATGCAACAATCATCAGATAAATATTGTTTGGAAGAAATACAATTTCAGTGATTTCATCAAATAAATGAATAGATAAAATAGAATATAAAGTTTCCTTTTGGTTTTTTCTTCCTTGGTAATATAGGTGTGCTGTTTAATTTCCACATATTTTTAAGCCAAAATTTTTTAGTTTAAACTATTTTAATTGGAGGATAATTACTTTACAATGTTGTTTGTTACTGACTTCTAATTTCATTCGATTGTGGTCAGAGAACATAATTTGTGTTACAGGCCTTCCTTGACTTATGGTGGAGTTCAGATCAGATCAGATCAGATCAGTCACTCAGTCGTGTTCGACTCTTTGCGACCCCATGAATTGCAGCACGCCAGGCCTCCCTGTCCATCACCAACTCCCAGAGTTCACTCAGACTCACATCCATCGAGTCAGTGATGCCATCCAGCCATCTCATCCTCTGTCATCCCCTTCTCCTCTTTCGCCCAATCCCTCCCAGCATTAGAGTCTTTTCCAATGAGTCAACTCTTCGCATAAGGTGGCCAAAGTACTGGAGTTTCAGCTTTAGCATCAGTCCTTCCAAAGAAATCCCAGGGCTGATCTCCTTCAGAATGGACTGGTGGGATCTCCTTGCAGTCCAAGGGACTCTCAAGAGTCTTCTCCAACACCACAGTTCAAAAGCATCAATTCTTCGATACTCAGCCTTCCTCACAGTCCAACTCTCACATGCATGCATGACCACAGGAAAAACCATAGCCTTGACTAGACGAACCTTTGTTGGAAAAGTAATGTCTCTGCTTTTGAATATGCTATCTAGGTTGGTCATAACTTTCCTTCCAAGGAGTAAGTGTCTTTTAATTTCATGGCTGCAGTCACCATCTGCAGTGATTTTGGAGCCCAGAAAAATAAAGTCTGACACTGTTTCCACTGTTTCTCCATCTATTTCCCATGAAGTGATGGGACCGGATGCCATGATCTTCGTTTTCTGAATGTTGAGCTTTAAGCCAACTTTTTCACTCTCCTCTTTCACTTTCATCAAGAGGCTTTTGAGTTCCTCTTCACTTTCTGCCATAAGGGTGGTGTCATCTGCATATCTGAGGTTATTGATATTTCTCTCAGCAATCTTGATTGCAGCTTGTGTTTCTTCCAGTCCAGCATTTCTCATGATGTACTCTGCATACAAGTTAAATAAGCAGGGGGACAATATATAGCCTTGACGTACTCCTTTTCCTATTTGGAACCAGTCTGTTGTTCCATGTCCAGTTCTAACTGTTGCTTCCTGACCTGCATACAAATTTCTCAGGAGGCAGATCAGGTGGTCTGGTATTCCCATCTCTTTCAGAATTTTCCACAGTTTATTGTGATCCACACAGTCAAAGGCTTTGGCATAGTCAATAAAGCAGAAATAGATGTTTTTCTGGAACTCTCTTGCTTTTTCCATGATCCAGCAGATGTTGGCATCCTAATAAACCCATCATGAGTTGAAAATATTGTAAGTCAAAAATGTATTTAAAACATCTAAACTACTGAGCATCATATCTTAGCTTAGCTTACCTTAAACATGCTCAGAGCACTTGCATTATCCTATCAGATCAGATCAGTCGCTCAGTCGTGTCTGACTCTTTGCGACCCCATGAACTGCAGTACACCAGGCCTCCCTGTCCATCACCAACTCCCGGAGTTCACTGAGACTCACGTCCATCGAGTCAGCGATGCCATCCAGCAATCTCATCCTCTGTTGTCCCATTCTCCTCCTGCCCCCAATCCCTCCCAGCATCAGAGTCTTTTCCAATGAGTCAACTCTTCGTATGAGGTGGCCAAAGTACTGGAGCTTCAGCTTTAGCATCATTCCTTCCAAAGAAATCCCAGGGCTGATCTCCTTCGGAATGGACTGGTTGGATCTCCTTGCAGTCCAAGGGACTCTCAAGAGTCTTCTCCAACACCACAGTTCAAAAGCATCAATTCTTCGGCGCTCAGCCTTGGGCACAATTATTTAACACAAAGCTTATTTATAATTAAGTGTTGAATATCTCATGTATTTTCTTGAATACTGTACTGGAATTGAAAAACAGATGATTGTGTGGGTACAAAACCTTATGTATCAGCTGTTTACCCTGGTGATTGCATGCCTGACTCGGAGCTGCAGCTCACTGCTGCTGCCCATCATCATGACAGAGTATTGTATTATATACTGCTTGCCCAGGAAAAGATCAAAATTCAGAATTCAAAGTATAATTTCTTCTTACACACCACTGAAAATTTGAAAAAATCATAAGTACCAACCTAAGTTGAGGACTGCTTGCATTTCTATCTTTTACAAATTATTGTTGTTCAGTCGCTCAGTCATGTCTGATTCTTTGTGACCCCATGGATTGCAGTGCACCAGGCTCCCTTGTCCTTCACTATCTCCCAGAGTTTGCTTAAACTCAATGTCCATTAAGGTCAGTTTTATGGCCTAGAATATACTTCTTTCTGATGTATTGAAACTTCTATCATAAAATGTCCCTCTTTATCGCTAGTAACATTTTTTATTTTTAATTTTATGTCTTCTGATATTAGTATAGACTCCAACTTTCTTGTGACTGCTGTTTGCATGATATATTTTTTCTGATCCATTTCATTTTAATCTGTTTGTATCTTTGAATCAAAAGTGTTTTACCTACAGACTGCATATAGTTGGATAATGTTTTTTTTTTAAATCCAGTATGACAAAGTGGATTGTTTAATCCTTCATATTTAATGGCTTTATTGATATATTTGGATTTACATATCATTTTTGTTTTTCCCCAGCTTTATCGGCATATAACATTGTGTAAGTTTAAGATGTATAATGTGATGACTTGATACAAATATGTATTGTGAAGTGATTATCATATAAGATTAGTTAACACATCCTTTACATAATTACAATTTTTGTTTTTATGGTAAGAACGTTTCAGATTTATTTTCTTGGTAACTTTCAAGCATACAATACTGTATTGTTAACTATAATCACCATGTTGTACATTAGTGTTGAGGATTTAGTTAAAGTACTCTACAACATAGCTTCTTTGGTATCCATTTTGTGTAGCCAAGTGGGGTCCAGGGTCCCTGAACTGACACTAGGTCTCGGTCTTCCTGGGAGCACCTGCCCTAGAAACAACTTGCAGAGTCACAAGCAACCACAAGTTCCTGGCATGACTGCCCAAAAGGCACTTGTGATAAACAGTCCCCACCACCTCACAGGGCCTTCCCCTTGTGCAGTCCTTAGATAAAACCTTTGTAAAACAGACCAAGCACCTTCTCTATTTGGTTTGAATTGATCAGTCTGGCTTTAGCCTGGAAATCTCAAAGCGCTGCACCCTCGGACTCTAATAAAGGCATGGATCTTAGGTCGTGCTACACATGGTCCCTTGAGGCATGCTGTGTACCTCCTCCAGGGCCTGTAAGGAATAAACTTCACTAGTTTTGTTTTTGTTTTTATTTGATGGTCTTGCATTGCAAAGCTTGTGGGATCTTAGTTTACAATCAGGAATTTAACCTGTGCCCCCTGCAGTGGAAGGGCAGAATCTTAAGCAATAGACTGCAAGTTCAGTTCAGTTCAGTTCAGTCGCTCAGTCGTGTCCGACTCTTTGCGACCGCATGAATCACAGCAGGCCAGGCCTCCCTGTCCATCACGAACTCCAGGAGTTCACTCAGATTCACGTCCATTGAGTCAGTGATGCCATCCAGCCATCTCATCCTCTGTCGTCCCCTTTTTCTCCTGCCCCCAATCCCTCCCAGGATCAGAGTCTTTTCCAATGAGTCAGCTCTTCGCATGAGGTGGCCAGCGTACTGGAGTTTCAGCTTTAGCATAATTCCTCCCAAAGAACACCCAGGACTGATCTCCTTTAGAATGGACTGGTTGGATCTCCTTGCAGTCCATGGGAACTCTCAAGAGTCTTCTCCAACACCACAGTTCAGAAGCATCGATTTTTCGGCGCTCAGCTTTCTTCACGGTCCACCAGGGAAGCCCTCAAAACTTTTCTATTTTAATCCTCTTGTGGTCTTTTCTTGAGCTGAGGCTCACCACCTGACACTGAGGCTCTACTTAAAAATAACTTAACACAACAATTAGATTCCCAGAACTTCTTTATCTTATAACTAGAAGTTTGTATCCTTTGACCAACATCTCCCTGTATTCCTACTCCCTTGCTTCTGGCAGCCATCATTCCACTCTTATTTTTATATTTAGCCTTTTTAGGTTCACATATAAATGTGAATCAAAAAATATACGAGATTATACAGTATTTGACTTTCTCTGTCTGACTTCTTTCACTTAGCAAAAGGCCCTCAAATTTTATTCACATTGTTGCAAATGGTAGAATTTCCTTTTTTTATGGATAAATAATGTTTTTTTATGGATGAATAATGTTATATATATATGTATATATCAGGTTTTTTTTCATGTTTTTGTCTAAACTGTGTGGCATTGGAGAAGGCAATGGCACCTCACTCCACACTCTTGCCTGGAAAATCCCACGGATGGAGGAGCCTGGTGGGCTGCAGTCCATGGGGTTGCGAAGAGTTGGACACGACTGAGCCACTTCCCTTTCACTTTTCACTTTCCTGCATTGAAGAAAGAAATGGCAACCCACTCGAGTGTTCTTGCCTGGAGAATCCCAGGGACAGTGGAGCCTGGTGGGCTGCCGTCTATGGGGTCGCACAGAGTCGGACACGACTGAAGCAACTTAGCAGCAGACTTAGCAGCAGCAGCAGCAGCAGTGTGCCATATAGGATCCTAGTTTTCCAACCAGGGATCGAACCTGAACCCCCTGCATTGGAAGCTTGGGACACCTTCCTACTGGACAGCCAGGTAAGTCCCTATACCAGATGTTCTCTATCCTTTGTTGATTGACACTTAGGATGTTTCCCTGTCTTGGCTATTGAGGATAATGTTATGAACATGAAAGTGCAGATATCTGCACAAGTGATTTCATTTCCTTTAGATATATACACAGATGTGGGATTGCTGGATCATATGTTAGTTCTTTTTTTAATTTCCTGAGGAAACTTATACTGTTTTCCCTGCTGACTGCATTGATTTACATTCCTACCAACAGTTGTATCATTTTACTTTTTGTTCATTTTTGTCCCTCTACCTCTTATTTGTTTCTTTCTTTTGCATTAAAGTGAATATTTTATGATACAGCATTCAAATTTATTTAATAATATTTTCACTACATTTTGGGGAATTATTTCCATAGTGGTTCTGAAGCTTACTATGTACATTATAAATCATCAGAATCATCTTAAGATTTATACTAACTTAATTTTGTGGAGATATAGAAATGTTATTCCTATATGACTCTACTCCATTCCTCCTTTGTTAAACATATTACATTTATAAATTTTTCAATCCACACAATATATTATTATAACCATTACCTTATGTAATTTAATCTTTTGAAGAAGTGAAGAGAAGAAGAGCTAGTATATATTTATAGCTTTTGTTATATTAATGTGATTATTTGTTATTTCTTGCACTCTGCATTTATTCCTACAGATCTGACTTACTATGGTATTACATTCTTAACTCAATGCAGCTTTGTTCCTCACCTTCTGTTTGCTGTTATCTGCAAATATATTACACTTCTATATGTGATATGTTAAACATTTTATTTTATACAATCATAAAATAATTCAACAATATAGGAGAAATATATTTTTACTGTCTTTTGTAATTCATCCAGTTATCTTTGCCATTGAGTTTTGTTTTCCGTGTGGATTTGAAATTTTTTTTTTTTATCTGGATTCAGTTGCTTTCAGACAAGATAACTTCCATTGTGTTGAGGTCCTTTAATGGACTGAACCTGGTGGTCCAGAGTCGATGATAAGAAAGTAAAGGATAGAGAAAGAGGCTGATATTCCTTGGTTTATGCAGAAAACCAATAAAGTCCCTGACATGGGGCTTGCTCTGTTCACGAAGTCCTCAGGCACCCTCTCGAGGCAGGTGAAGGTGCAGAGTGCCTTCTCAAGAGGGTCTTAGAAGCCCAGGCAGGAAAGTGAACCCAGAGGGCCTCTGCGCTCCAGAGAATTAGCCTGAAAATGAGAGAGAGAGAAAGAGAGAGTGAAAGAAAGCAAGACACGGGGACCAAAGCTCTGATGGAGCAGAGGTGTTTTAATCAACATGGTATGGGCATATATACTGTCTTACAAGGTAGTTATTTTCAGATAAAGATTAAAATTCCAGACTTACAAAACATAGGCGATTCATATTAAAGAGAGAGAGAGTTGTAAGCAATCACTTTTACCATATGGTTCACAAGAAGGAAGAGGGTACTTATCACCATATTGAAAAACTAACGAAGGAAATGCCTGGATCCCTCAGCCCCAAGAGAGGCTTTCCCTCTCCTTCAGGAATTAATAAGGAACAGAGGATTCCTGAAAGATCCAAAACAGCACACAGGAAACCTCCTGTTAAATGCTTCTGGACACCTTTATAGCTTTTGTAAAATGGGTCTGCTAGCAACAAATTGTCTCACTTTCTATCTGGTAATTTCTTTATTTCACCTTCATTTTAAAAGATAGTTCTCATAGATACAGTATTCACCTTTAATTTTTTTTTTTCCTCTTTGAGCACATTAAATATGTTGTCCACTGCCTTCTGTCCTCCATTGTTTCTGATGAGAAATCAGCTTTTAATCATCCTTTGTAAGACATAAATAATTTTTCTTTTGCTGATTTCCAGGCTTCCTCTTTGTCTTTATTTTTCAGAATTTTTACTATAATGTGACTATTTGTGGATCTCTTTGCATTTTTCCTAATTGCAGTTCACCAAGCTTCCTGCATGTTTTGAGTACTGTTTTTCAATAAACAGTCATCATTTTTTCTAATTTTTTTTTATTCTCTCTTTTCTCACTCTTCTTTCCTTCTAATACTCCCAAGCCACATATGTTAGTACTCGTTCTTTAAAAAATTATTTATTTATTTATATTTGGCTGCACTGGGTCTTTAGTGCTGCATGAGGGCATTCTCTGGTTGTGGTGAGTGGGGGCTATCCTCTAGTTGTGTTGTGCAATTGTGGTGGCTTCTCTTGTTGCCCAGCTCTGGGTCTAGGCACACAGGCTCAGTACTTGTGGCCCGCAGGGCTTAGTTACTCCAAGGCATGTGGAATTTTCCCAGACCAGGAATCAAATCCATGTCCCCTGTATTGGCCTGGAATTCTCCAGGTCAGAATACTGGAGTGGGTAGCCTTTCCCTTCTCCAGGGGATCTTCCCAACCTAGGGATCAAAACGGGGTCTCCAGCATTGCAGGCATATTCTTTACCAGCTAAGCCACAAGGGAAGTCCAGCAATGAACTTGGGAGTGCATATACTTTTTGAAACAGTGGTTTCATTTTCTTCAGGTAAATACCCAGAAGCAGAATTTCTGGATCATATGCTAGCTCTGTGTTTAGCTTTTAAAAGGAAACCCTATACCATTTTCCAAAGTGTTTGCACCAATTTACATTCTCCACAGCAGTGCACAGGGGTTCCCTTTTCTCCACATCCTAGCTAACACTTGTCATTTCTTTTCTTTTTGATGATAGCCATTCTAACAGGTGTGAAGTGATATCTCATTGTGTGTTTCTTTTTTTCTCCTTGTGGTTTTGATTTGCATTTCCCTGATGATTAGTAGTGTTGAGCATCCATTCATGTAACTATTATGTCTTCTTTGGCATAATGTGTATTCAGATTCTCGCCCTCCCCTTTTTTCCCCCCGGCATCCTGTGGCTTGGGGGATCTTAGTTCCCTGACCAGGGATTGAAACCACTGAGTCTTAACCACTGGATCTCTAGGGAATTCCCTCTCTGCCATTTTTAAGTCAAATTGTTTGTTTTTTGTTAATGAATTGTGTGAGTTCTTCATGTACTTGGATATTAACCTATTATGAGATATATAACTTGCAAATATTTTCTCCCATTTAGTAGGTTGCCTTTTTAATTTGTTGCTTCCTTTGCTGTGAAGAACCTTTTTAGTCTGATGTAGTCCTACTGGTTTATTTTTATTTTGCTATTCTTTTATTCTGCTAGTTCAAATGTACTCTTATTCCCTCTAGTGAGTTTTACATTTTAGTTATTGTTCTGTTGAAACCCCAAATCTCCATTTTTTAAAAATATAAGTTATCTTTATACTCTTTATTTGATATGACATTGATGCCATACTTTCCTTCTTTAATCATGGCTTCCTTTAGTTTTTTGAGCATATTTATAATGGTTACTTTGAAGGCTTTGACTATTAAATCTAAAATAATCTGATCATTTTCACAGGAAGTTTTTGTTGCCCCCCCCCCTTTTTACTCTGGTGTATGGTTCATACTTTCCTATTTTTTGGCATATCTTTTTTTTTTTAATGGAAACTGGACATTTTAGACATATTGCAGCAACTCTGGGTACTGTTTTTTCCCTCCACCTCCATGTCTTTGTTATGTGCTTGTTTACTTCACTATGTGAAGACCTTGATGTTGACCCTCAGAGGGTGTAGCTTTGAGTACGCATACAATCACCCTGGGATGACACTAATTTTGGCAGGGTCCTCTTTGTCTCTTTCTCTGACCACTTCCAGCTCTTAAATTTCATTATTTGCCTGCTGTTTGCTCTACTGTTTTCAACAATACCCTTGGGTATTATTGCTTCACAGTCTGATCCAGTCAAATTTGGGCTCCTTTGAAGAGGGATTTCCCTAAGCTGGTGTTTGAGATTTGCTCTGACTTCTGGAGAGAGTTTTTTTTTTTTTTTTTTTTTGTCTCACCACACAGCTTCTGGGATCTCAGTTCCCCAACTAGGGATCTAACCTGGGACTTCTGCAGTGAAAGTGCAGAATTCTAGCCACTGGACCACCAGGGAATTCCCAAGAGGGCTTTTTTCAGTTGTCTTTTTCCTATGTTTCTTTTCTGCAAGCTAACCAGCCTATGGTTTAGCCCATAATTCCAAAGAATATACCAATTTTCTTAAAATCCTCTTTTACCACTATCTTCACTGTTTTTTAGAGTGCTTTTAGGTTTGAATTTCTTTATTCTGTTGCAAATGAAATCAGTTCTTCTGGGTGAAGATTAAGAGCTCTCTATTCTTAGCTCAGTTTTTTCCCTAGGACAAAATATCTGAGCTACAGCTTTGGTACTGAGGGCCAGGACAATAGCACACTTCTCTCTGACATCTCTGCTTTTGGAGATGAGTGCTCTGTGTAGGAAGGGAGCAACAGGCCTAGGTCTCTTTGCCTTGCCTATTTAGCATATATCTCCTGTGCTTCAATCTGGTGCAAGGGTGATTGAAACCCCAGTATTCCCAATACTACCCATCATGTCCAAGATGTAGTCCCATGACTGGGGGTTGGGTAAAAGAAGGGGGCTACCACCTCTTGGTTATTCAGAAGTTAGCCTCAGCAATAGGTAGCTGGCAGAAGTATGAGAAACACTTATGTCCTTTCCCACACGAGAATATAGCCCTTCAACTGAGAAGCAAGGGGAGAGGGAGCCCTGTGTTCTTGGCCGTTCTACTCTGCAGTGATAAGCTTCAGTTGGTAGAGGAAGGAAGTGGGTCTTGGTTCAAATACCATAAACTTTCACTGTTATTAAAGTTTTAGTAGATTTCTTCAACATGTGTTTTTTTTTAATTGTTTTATGCCATTAGGACCATTTTCATAAATTTTAAATGATTGTTTACATTTTATAATTTTTACTAGTTTAACTGGGGAGCTGGTCTACAAAGCTCTTCATGCTATCATGCTAAAAGTGAAACTTATCCATCCACATGTAATGTTTTTATTGATGTAGTTAAATTTATGTCTGCCATTTTAATATTTTTTCTATACATCTCATGTCTTTTTTGTCCTACTCTTACTTTCTTCCTTTCTTTTGCACTAAGCAAATACTTCTTAGTGGAATTTTATTTTTTGAACTTTAAAAAAAATTTTTTTTCACTATTTTTAAAGTTATTTTCTTAGTGGTTCTTCTAGGGCTGACTGTGTACCTCTTAATAGAATACAGTTTGATTTTATACCAAATTCATTCTTTCGAGATCTACAAATGATACTCTTCTATAGTTCTTTTCCCTCTTTTTTTCTCTATTTTTGTTATATTACACCTATGCATGTGTTAAAATAAATTATTAATAACATATTATAATGCATGTGATATGTTTTTAATGTAAAAGCATGTTATTTTAATTATCAAAATATATAATTTTGTTATTTTAAGAAATGGAGACAAGAAAAGAAAGCAACTATTTATTTACAAAGTTTGTTATATTAATTTATTTTTTAACTTTTTTGGCAGTGCTGAGTTGCTTGCAGGATCTTAGTTCCCTGGCCAGGGATTGAATCTGGGACCACAGCAGTAAAAGCATGGTGTCCTAACCACTGGAAAGCCAGGAAAGTCTCTTAATCTCCTTATTTACTACTTCTGTCCCTCCATCTCAGAATTTCCTATTTTTTTTTGTTTTTTCTTTTTGGCCATCCTGGGGAGAACTATTAAATTTTCAACTTTGATCTTCCCTTAAAATGTGATTTTTATAGAGTCAGAATAAAATAAATATTTTGTGGGTTTAGTTATGCATTATCCAAAAAAATGTCTATGCCTTCTCCTCCAGTACCTGTGAATATGACCTTGTTTGAAAATAGAGTCTTTGCAGATGTAGCTAAGTTAAGGTGCTCAAGATTAATCTGGATTTGGGATGGGGTCAAACCCCAATGACTGGTATTCTTGTAAGAGAACAAAGAGAAGGAGGTTTAACCCAGGGACACACAAGAAAGAAGGCCATGTGAAGCCAGAGGCATAAATTTGAGTTCAAGCATGCTAAGTCACTTCAGTGGTGTCCAGCTATTTGTGACCCTATGGATGATAGCCTGCTAGGCTCTTCTGTCCATGGGATTCTCCAGGCAATAATACTGGAGTGAGTTGCCATGCCCTCCTCCAGGGAATCTTCCTGGAACAGGGATCGAACCCACATCTTTCTTAAGTCTCTGGCATTGGCAGGTAGGTTCTTTAACACTATCACCACCTGGGAAGCCTGATATATGAGTTAGGCAACCATAATTTCCAGGAATGCCAGGAGCCATCAAAGCTGAAAACAGGGTTCTTCACCAGAAATTTTGAGGAATTCTGGCCTGGTGATAGTTTAATTTCAGACTTCTGGCCTCCAAAACTCTCATAAAACAAATTTCTGTTATTTTAAGCTGCCCAGTTTGTAGTATTGGGTTAAATACCACAAAAGGTTTGTTTGGTAGTTTCCTTAATATGGCTCTCATAGTGCTTAAGTTGTCTTTAACTTCATTTGGAACAATTTTGTTAGATTGTATTTTGACGGCTGTCATATCAGCATGAATTAAAAAAAAAATCAAAATAGGTGAATTTTTGTGTAGCCATTTTAATATTGAAGATGGAAGACAAAAAGCAACATTTTCAGCATATTATGCTTTATTATTCCAAGAAAGGTAAAAAATGCAACTGAAACACACAAAAAGGATTTGTGCAGTGTATAGAGAAGGTGCTGTGACTAATTAAATGTGTCAAAATTGGTATACAAAGTTTCATGCTAGAGATTTCTGGTTGGAAAACACTCCATAGTCAGGTAGACCAGTTGAAGTTTATAATGATCAAAATGAGACATTAATTGAGAGCAATCAATGTTATACAATGCAGGAGATAACTGACATACCCAAAATATCCAAATCAAGTGTCAAAAATCATTTGCATCAGCTTGGTTATGTTAATCGCTTTGATGCTTGGGTTGCAGTAAGTTAAGTTGGGAGGGGGGAGATGGGGGGCATTCTTGCCTATTTTCACATATGATTCTCTACTGAAACGTAGCAAAAACATTCTGTTTTTAAAACAAACTGTGACCAGTGATGAAAACTGGATACTGTACAACAATATGGAATGGAAGAGATGGTGAGGAAAGTGAAATGAACTACCATCAACCACACCAAAGGTTGATCTTCATCCAAAGAAGGTGATGTTATGCATATGGTGGGACTGAAAGGGAGCCATCTATTATAAACCCCTTCCAGAAAACCGAATAATTAATTCCAATAAGTACTGCTCCCAATTAGACCAACTGAAAGCAGCACTTAATGATAAGCATCTGGAATTAGCAGAAAATGCATAATCTTCCATCAGGATAATGCAAGACTGCACGTTTCATTGATGACTAGGCAAAAACTGTTACAGTTTGGCTGGGAAGTTCTGATTCATCCACTGTATTTACCAGACACTGCACCTTCAGATATCCATTTAATTACAGTCTTGACAAAATTATCTTAATGGAAGAAATTTCAATTCCCTGCTGCTGCTGCTGCTGCTAAGTCACTTCAGTCGTGTCCAACTCTGTGCGACCCCATAGACGGCAGCCCACCAGGCTCCCCTGTCCCTGGGATTCTCCAGGCAAGAACACTCCCTGGAAGACTGTAAAAAGGCACCTGGAACAGTTATTTGCTCAAAAAATAAAAAGTTTTGTTAAGATGGGATTATGAAGTTACCTGAAACATGGCAGAAGGTAGTGGAACAAAATGGCGACACACTATTCAATAAATTTCTTGGTAAAAATGAAAGCTGTGTCTTTAATTTTTACTTAAAAATCAAAGGAACTTTTTGGTCAACCCAATAATTTGTTATGGCAGCCCTTGTAACTAACACACCTATCAGGTAAACATTCCTGACTCTTTCTACATAAATCCATATTTGCTTTAATTTATAAAAATTTCCTTCTCCTCCCAGTTAAGCCTTTAGCTACAGGGTTAAGATTTTAGCCACAGGTGATTTTTTAATAATTTTATTTATTTATTCATTTTTGTCTGTGCTGGGTCTTCTTGCAAAACACAGGCTCTAGGGCATGTGGGCTTCAGTATTTGTGGCTCCCAGGCTCTAGAGCACAGGCTCAACAGTTGTGCCACATGGGTTTAGTTGCTCTGAGGTGTGTGAAATCTTCTTGGATCAGGGATCGAACCCATCTCCTTCACTGACAGGTGGATTCTTTACCACTGAGCAGCCAGGAAAGCCCCACAGGTGATTTTAATTTCAACAAAATAATTCAAAGCATTAGCCTTATTCTAAAAAACAGATGCGGGGATTCCCAGGTGGCTCAGTGGTAAAGAATCTGCCTGCCAATAGGAGACAGCAGGCCTGATCCCTGGGTTGGGAAGATCCCTTGGAGTAGGAAATCAAAACCAGCTCTAGTATTCTTGCCTGGAAAATTCCATGGAAAGAAGAGCCTGGCAGGCCACAGTCCATTAGGTCACAATGAGCTGGACACGACTGAGCACATTATATTATATACTATGTCTTCTATTTCTATTTTTTTTTTTTTTGAGTTCTCATTACACCTTATTAGGTAATTCCTCATTATTCCAATCTTCTGTTATTTTCTGTTATTGTTAATAATTCTGTACCTTAAACTTTTTCTATTCAAATTATTGTGTGCTTTTTCTCTCCTGTGTGTACCTAGATTGATACTGAGGATCATGGAAATAACAATGCCCTATAAAATTTGAAATATGATACAAATATATTCACATTACTTTTACAGCAGTTCCTTTGAAGTGGGATGGCAAATATTATTACATTTTATACACAAAGAATATGTAAGTGAGTTGTACAGTCATATAGTATTTTTATCATTTGTAAAATGCAGACAACAATAGAAACTACCTCCTAGTATCATTATAAAGATTAAATGAGATAAATTATGTAAAGTGCTTTGTACATGGTAATGGCTTAATGTCAACTGTTATATATATTATACTTGATCTGTAAAATGTATTCAGTCTGGTGTTTTGCTGAGCTACTCGCAATTACTTATATAGGGCTTATATATATTTTCAATATCTATTTTTTTTAGTTAATGGCATTTGTCTTATCAAGTACTATAGCATAATGACCTAAGACAGACCTATCATATCACATATCTTGTGTGGTTCTCTCTGAGGGGAAAATAATGGCTAGAGTGAGAGCTAACCAAGGTATGCTAAGTTTATGTCAGTATGATGTAATTCTAGGCCCACTGTGGTCACTAGCTGAGCTCTGTGGGAGGAAATCAAATTCCTAAGAATCCAGCCCTAACCTTAAAAGGTGAACCTTCAAATTGGAATATTTCATTTTAAATAGTACATGCAGCTTAAACAGCATTTTTGGTTTCATCAGGTTCAGCTTCCATTAAGAACTTTTTGGTCAGGGCTTGATTTCTTTGGAAGGAATGATGCTAAAGCTGAAACTCCAGTACTTTGGCCACCTCATGCAAAGAGTTGACTCATTGGAAAATACTCTGATGCTGGGAGGGATTGGGGGCAGGAGGACAAGGGGACAACGGAGGATGAGATGGCTTGATGGCATCACTGACTCGATGGACGTGAGTCTAGGTGAACTCTGGGAATTGCTGATGGACAGGGAGGCCTGGCGTGCTGCAATTCATGGGGTCACAAAGAGTTGGACACGACTGAGTGACTGATCTGAGGTGGGAACATGACATTACATAAGAGAAAACTAGAGCCTTGATGAAAGTGAAAGAGGAGGGTGAAAAGGCTGGCTTAAAACTCAACATTCAGAAAACTAAGATCATGGCATCTGTTCCCATCACTTCATGGCAAATAGATGGGGAAACAATGGAAACAGTGACAGACTTTATTTTTTGGGGTTCCAAAATCACTGCAGATGGTGACTGCAGCCATGAAATTAAAAGATGCCTGTTCCTTGGAAGAAAAGCTATGACCAACCTAGACAGCATATTAAAAAGCAGAGAAATTACTTTGCCAACAAAGGTCCGTCTAGTCAAAGCTATGGATTTTCCAGTAGTCATGTATGGATGTGAGAGTTGGACTATATAGAAAGCTGAGCACTGAAGAAGTGATGCTTTTGAACTGTGGTGTTAGAGGAGACTCTTGAGAGTCTCCTGGACTGCAAGGAGATCCAACCAGTCTATCATAAAGGAGATCAGTCCTGAATATTCATTGGAAGGACTGATACTGAAGCTGCAACTCCAATACTTTGGCCACCTGATGCAAAGAACTGACTCATTGGAAAAGACCCTGATGCTGGGAAAGATTAAAGGCAGGAGGAGAAGGGGACGACAGAGGATGAGATGATTGGATAGCATCACCAACTCAATGGACATGAATTTGAATAAACTCCAAGAGTTGGTGATGGACAGGGACACCAGGCATGCTGCAGTCCATGGGGTCGTGAAGAGTTAGAAAAGACTGAGCAACTGAACTGAACTGAAAGAGAAAATAGGGAAGAAGACTGTTCATTATATGTGTCAATTACTCTACAAATCCTTTCATCACTTAAAGAGTTCAGTAACCAAATACTGAAAATCAGTATTATACTAAGAGTTAGGCGTTTTATATTAAATAACAAACATTGCCCCAAACCTGTAAAATACCTTGCATACAGATATGAAATAATGCATAAAAATCCATGGTTAACATAAAAGTATTTTGGCAGTATTTGAAAACACAACTGAAAATTACCCTATAGGAAAGGGACAGATATGACATGTGTTAAACATTCACTTCATGGCAAATAGATGGGGAAACAGTGAAAACAGTGGCTGATTTCATTTTTCTGGGCTCCAAAATCACTGCAGATGGTGATTACAGCCATGAAATTAAAAGATGCTTACTCCTTGAAAGGAAAGTTATGACCAACCTAGACAGCATATTAAAAAGCAGAGACATTACATTGCCAACAAAGGTCCATCTAGTCAAGGCTATGGTTTTTCCATTGGTCGTGTATGGATGTGAGAGTTGGACTATAAAGAAAGCTGAGCGCCGAAGTATTGATGCTTTTGAACTGTGGTGTTGGAGAAGACTCTTGAGAGTCCCTTGGACTGCAAGGAGATCCAACCAGTCCATCCTAAAGGAGATCAGTCCTGGGTGTTCATTGGAAGGACTGATGCTGAGCTGAGACTCCAATACTTTAGCTACCTGATGTGAAGAGCTGACTCATTGGAAAAGACCCTGATGCTGGCAAAGACTGAGGGCAGGAGAAGGGGACGACAGAGGATGAGATGGTTGGATGGCATCACTGACTCAATGGACATGGGTTTGGGTGGACTCCGGGAGTTGATGATGGACAGGGAGGCCTGGCGTGCTGCAGTTCATGGGGTCACAAAGAGTCGGACAGGACTGAGCGGCTGAACTGAACTGAACCATTCAGAAGTGGAAAAGTAAAATGCTTCATGTCTGACAGCTAATTCTTCCTGAAATATTTATCAGAACCAGGGGACATTTGATAGCTGCTCTTTCTCTGTAACAGTATGAGCCCTGCCCTCTGGACTGCTAACTACACAGCATTTTCATCCCGTACAAAAATCATTTTAAAGAAAAACAAGTGACCACGAAGTAGGGGATCCTTTTCTTTCTCAGTCACAAGATCCTTTAGCGGCTAACCGCCTTTCGGTGGAAGAGAGGCAAAAAAATAAAGCCACTTTGGTGCCGTGAGGAAATCTAAGAAAGACGCTGAGTCAAGTTGGCTCCTCACAAGTCCCTCATCACCAGACAGAGGGAAAAGTCCTTAACAGGAAAGGACCTGACTGCTCTCACAGGAAGGGCAACGGATTCAGCGGCTCGCGGAAGGGAACGTCACCACCGAGTTCTGCGGCGGCTGCCAGAGTGTCGGCCATCAGTTAGCACCTCCCCTTCCTTCTGGGAGTAGTAGCTAGGCAACCGTGGCCGTCTAGGAGAGAGGAGGACTGGCGGCTGCGTTAGTGCCCCTGGCGGCGAACAACGAGCGCTGCAGTTACCTCTTACAGTTTTTACCCTCCCCTCTCTCCACCCCCTTTGCCCCCGCCCACCCCTCCGACACTTCGGCTCCTCCCTCCTCTTCTCTCTCTTACTCTCCTTCCTCCTCCGCCTCCTCAGCTCTTGGGCTAGAATATCTATGGGTCGAAACGTGATGCGATGAATCCGAGAAAGACCGAAACTGGGACGCGGAGTGCGGCGGAAGCGGCGGGACTCCTGGGCATGGGGGCTTCACCACAATAGAGACAGCGCCCCCACTCTCCCCCGCCAGCCCCTCTGGAGCGAAGCCCCCAAACCCCCCCAGGAAAAGGATGGCGGCGGCACCTACCCAGATCGAAGCCGGTGGGTGGCTGTGTCCGGGGGTTAAGAGGATGGGGGCTTAGCGCGGCGGCTGTCAGTTTCTTTTGAAAAAGCTTCTATTTCTCTTTGCCTCCCTCTCAACCTCTTCCCACCCCCCCCCCCTCCTTTTCCTCAGAGCTGTATTACCTGATCGCTAGATTCTTGCAATCCGGACCCTGCAACAAATCCGCTCAGGTGAGAAGGGGAAGGAGATCTGGGAGTCTTGGGGAATGGTTCCAATGGGGAAATCGAGGCAGCAGAGTGTGCGGTTTCGTTGTGGTTGAGGTAAAGGCCGGCCTTGAGTAGCTCTACAGTCAGCGGCTGGGTTCGAATTGGGGAGGGAGGAATGGGTGATGGCCCGAGCTGCTCGTCATAATCCGTGTTTCCCTTTTGCTCAGGTGCTAGTGCAGGAACTCGAGGAGCATCAGGTACGTAGCCCCTTCGGGAAGAGGTGGGTAGGGTTTGGGTGAGACTGGAGGAAGGGGAGGGCAAGTAAGGGGCGGAGGGCAAGGGCTGGGAGGGAGCCTCGGATCTGGGCACTCATAGCTGTTTGCTACTGGGGTGAACCGGCTTCTTCCCTCAAAGGGGGCGGATATCTCTGGGGTCCTAACTCACCCCATTTTATGCTTGTGGGAGGTGGTTTTTCAGGATTTCCTCTTCCTCGGCCTCCTTCCCCCCCACACTCGTCTAGCTCTGAGACAACAGCTATCAGGCCAGAGAAATAAAGACGCCAAGGGTCGAGGACCCGGACCCAAGCTGGGTCGGGTTGATGCGGAACAGAGGCTTGGCCTTTATCGTTGCCCCCTCCACCCTTTCTTTTTGCCGGCCCCCAGCTTATTCCGCGCCGCTTAGACTGGGAGGGGAGAGAGCACCGAAGAAGCTTCGAGGATCTGGTGAGTAAAGTTTTCATTTCAACTCAACCCAACTCTTTCTTCACTCCCTTTCCACCACCTTGTACCCCCAGCATACCCCCGACCCTTCTACCGACGCGGCTCTAGAGCTCGGTGCTGAGCCGATGAACGTCCCTTCCCCCCTCTTGGCGAGTCGGAGAAAAGGTATCTTGCCCTCCCCTTGGCCTCGTTTGTTTCCACCCGAAAACTTTGAAGAATGTGAGTTGGTTATCAGAGATGCCGTATTGTGGTTTATAAATATGTTACAAACATCAGGAAAGGCCTATTGTAGGGGGAAAAAGGAGAGAAACCCGGGGGTTATCTTGGGGCACGTACCAAGGACTGACGCTGGCCAATGACAGCGTTGGTAACAGCCGGGAGTTCCGGATTAGTGGAAGAAATCTGGTCTCTGGTTGGTCCTGGCTTAAAATACGGGAACTGAGGCCAGGCTTAGCCTTTTTTTAGTGGGGAGCAGTCGGGCGGCACTGCGAAGGGGCTTCCGAAGGGGAATTGACAGACACGGGACTCGGGAAAAACGGCACAGTTAAAAATAATAGGGAGCTTCGAGCCAATTCCAAAATTTGCCAGGTTTAGATAATCGACTGCGGAATAATAGCATAATCTTTGTATTGCTCAGATTTTTGAAAATAGCTTTAGTCATTATTAAATCGCGTTTGTGTAGTTAAAATTTCACTAGATAAGAACTATATGCATTTTTTGAGGACTAATGAAACACGGTTTGGGATTTACAAGGAGACAACAATGGTTTTTAAAATTTTAAAATAGAATATAGTTTAGTAAAGGACCAAAAGCATTAGATTGACTGTTGTTTGTCTTATAGATATAATTCATAGTGTAAATGCACCTTCTGTTTGGCATTGACACACACAAAAAGGTGATCCTTTTTATTTGGTGGGGGGGGGGTGTTACCTTGTGTTAGCCACTGGCACAGTCAGTTGGAAGGAAGTGGAAGGAGAAAGATATGATGTTGCTAAAATCTAAGGTCAGCCACTTTTCCTTCCGATAAGATCGGAATGGAGGAAAATTAAAGAAAGTTGGAGGGATATGGTAGACTCTAAATATAAATAACATAATTTAAAGTTTGCTTTCAGCAAGACAATATTTAAATTACTTTGGTGTTCATTTGATTTTTCTTTGTATTAAATTACAAGAATGAAGCCATGCTAATTACCCAATCTAATTTTTTTAGTTTTGCAAAGCACAGAAAATGGTATAATACTTGCGATAAGGATAAACTCCATCATCTGTACTATTATTAATGGCAAAAATTATCGGATAAAAATTATTTCTGAAAAATTGCATATATTTCCAGTTTATTTAATCTGTAGTTAGAACTTGTTGTTGGACTGAAGTCCTGCCAAAAAAGGGCAAAAACAACAATGCCTACCAATATGTTTTAACACTTCATGACTAATGTGGTTTTGAAAATAGTGCTTCATACTAAGCTGTATCGACAAATTTTTTGGTTAACATTTATTTGTCTCTAAGTGTACCATTTTAAACAAGTAGCATTTTTTAAAAGGAAAACACTTTTTAAAAATTAACTTGATGTGGTAAAAAGGAAATGAGCATCAAAAGTATTAAAAATACAGTTTTCTAACCACACACACATATACGCACACACACAGAGAAAAACAAAAAACTAAACAAAGCGCAGTTTACTAGACTTCCTGTCCTTATATTGTAAAGGCATATTTTCATGTATTTGCAATAAGTATCCACTTCATGCTTTATGTTTTCTTAACACTTTTACATATACTTATCTATATTTGAATAGCTATTGTTATTTTAATGGCAAGGAAAGATTCAGTTTTATTTAAGTTGCTGTGATTAGAACTCAATTGCTAGTTGAGCATTTGGGTTACTTGCAGTTTTTCACTAATATCTTTGCATAGTTAAGTAGTCATTCTGCTTTTTCCCCTTTTTTTTTCCCCAGTTGTTTTCCTGGGCTATATTTCTGAAGTGGAGTTATCAGGTCAGGGGTCTCATCCATTTTATATATTATAAAATTGCTCTCCAGGAGATTGTACTAATTTATAATCTAACCATCTAGATACTTAGAATGAATTTTTAAAATCTTTTGGTGGCTTTAATAGGTGAAAATAATCCTCTTTGTTTATTTAATTAGCTCTTTTCTGTTAGTGAGGCTTTTACTTTAGCAAGTTATTTTTTAATTACTGTTAATCCATTTGTATATTCCTGTGTATACTTGATTTTCACCTTTATCTTTTTAATTTATTGTTTTTATAATTCCTTATACATTTTTAATTTTTATATACACAGAATTTCTCTATTAATATTATCCTTAGTTTAGATAGTGTTTTTTTTTTAACTTAATTTTTATATTGTACATATATGCTTTTATTTTTCTACACCAGGATCCAATTTTTCTAGGGATAATACATTTTGATAATATGGTTTTATTTTTAGTCATATGTCTGTTTTCTACCTATAGATTTCTTTGTAAGGGGAGATGAAGCAGAGCTGAATGAGAATTTGAACAGAAGGAAAAGAAATGGCTGAGAACTGAGTGTGTAGTGTTAGACTGATTGCTGGATTCATCAGTTGTTGATAAAAATGATTTCAAATCTGATGTGAGATTTTGAGTGGCTTCATTGTAGGAGAGATGGATTTTTTTCTTGGGGTATTTTTTAAAGTGCTGTTAGAACAATGGATTTAAACTGTGATCTTTGATTTAGCTACATATTTTTGATTGAAATTTAGGACAAAGTGTTATTAATTAGTGTGACCTTATATGTTAAATTATATTGCAGAATTTCAAACTTAAAATGTACTGGGATATTAAAAGGAAAGAATATAAGTGCATAATAAAGAGGCAAAGGAGTATAAACAAGGATATCAAAATACTGAAGTTGCATAGTCATGTATACTACTTACTTGAAACAAAAATCCTGCCTTTCTGTCCATATGTATATTTTTAATTGAATTGTAAAAAACTATACTGCTTAACTTAATTTATCCAGAAGAATATTAAGATAATATCTTGGATTTCTTCAGCACTTATTACTACTGTTACTATTACATAGTCTAAAAATCCCTCTTTTTCTTTCTTAAATCTGATTTAGTGTTTTACTTATAATTTGTAACACCAGGAAAGGTGCTTTTTTTGTTAAACCTACTTGCAGCCAAATATCAACATGTTGGGATATAAAGTGCCTTTTAAAGAAGAGTCTTGGTGAATGTTTGTCAGTATATGTTGAACTGTAACATTTTTGATTATGACATTAGAAAATTCTAAACTAACTTTCAGAGTTTTGTAATAATACAGGGAGAGATTTGAAGTCAGAATGATTGTTTCTGAAGTTTGATCTGAGTATTTTTCTTTATTTCTGCTTGACTTATTTACAACATAATAGAATTAGATTTGCTTCTTCTTAAGGTAGATAATTTAAATAATTACAAATGTCCTTTCATTTGTGGTGACCCTGTTGAATTGTTCACTATTTTATTGCTTCCTCCTTGGAGCTTTACTGGGATGATTATTGGGAATGACAGAACAGTGAGGATAGTTTTTGTTAAAACACAAATTTTACATATTGGAAAGATGACTTGGAAACATTTTTAAAGACATACCTTAAGATTTTTGAATCATTTTGTGGGTACTTCTATCATAAGACTGAACCAGAGACATAATTATCTTTAGGTGTGATGTATATTTTTACATTTATTCAGCATTTTTCATCCATAGAATTGAAAGCACCCAATTAGTGCTTACATTAGGAGTGGCATAGATTGTATTGCCTTTGTTTTATATGGAAAAGACTTGAGGCAGTTTTATGCTATATTAAAAAAAGAAAACTTTATCAAGATTTTAATCTTCACTCGTATCTTTAAAAGTAATACATCTATGGTGATATATGCCATTATAAGAATTTACACCTGCATTTAACATACTTAAGTTTAAAAATGTTTTCACATTATTTCATTTGATCCTCACCAACTGCTTTTAAATACCACATTTGAATTACAGACATACCTGTATTTTTTTCTCCTCTTACCCAGCTCTTGTTCTCTAGTTACTAGTAATAGCTTAAATTGTCCAGTAGAACTATAGAATGATCTTTGAGTGCTAGTAGCATGGTTATTGCATCTCTAAGTGTGGAAGCAATTTAAGCATGTGTGACTTATTAACTGTTATGTGAACACACAGCCATAGTTAGGAACAGAATGCATTGTGGGAAACCAAAAGGCATGTGCTGCTTGACCCCCTTGTGGATATAATGCTAACTGATAGGTATGGCAGACAGCAATCAGTGTCTGGAAATTGATATTCTTCGGTACTGATTTGCTTGAGCCACATCAGTTTTAGCTATTCATCTGGATTGATCCTTGGCTTTTTCCCCCCACACTTGGGCTCTAGGAATACATTTTCAGTGATTAAAATCCCTTTGGAGATTTCTCATCAGTCCTAGGAAAACTGGTATCTCAGTACAAATGAGATGGTATTAAGGAAATGAAGAGAGTAAGAATTTGTATTGGGTGAATGTTTCTTATAAAATTTTGTCCCGAAAGAACCTTTGTGACATTTGACTATTTAGTTTGTGTGTTTTTGTTAAAGTTTTACTGATGTTGGTTATTGATTGATTAATAAATTTTTGTAGGGATTAAAATAGTAATTTAAAGTCAATTTAATGTATATGTCATATTTTAGAGATGCCTTTAACATTTTTCAAATATAATTTTGTGGGTAGAAGAAAAGGCCATAATATTTAGTCATTACTTGCTGAGCCACCCTGGGCAAGTTACTTAACCTCTCAGAGAATCAATTTCTTCATTTATAAAATAAGAACCCCTACCTGTTTTGCAAGGTTATTATGTGGACCAAATGAGTTAAATATGAAAGAATGCAAATGAGTGCAAATAAGTTGGTTACTACATTTTACTATATTTTAAAAATAGAACAGAGAGTTTGAATGACCAGCATTAAAATCTGAAGAACTATGACCCCAGAATTTATGTTTTCTTAGCTAGCTAATTATCACTACCCAATTTTCCTAGTAATTTTTTTTTATAAGGTAAGGGGCATATATAATAGTAACATTAAAAAAAGAGCATTTAGAAAGTGTCAGAATTGAGCCCAAAATGAGTGTTTTTGAAGTGCATCTGTGTTAACTCAAACAAAGAATGATCATTATATCAAAAGATATTTAGTGTTACTTGCATTTTTATGAATTATGGAAAATAATTCAGTGTAATACTGGAACAGTATTCACTGATTTTTAAGAAGTGGGAGGTATGTTTTTCTCATGTCTTGTTGCACAGATCCTCAACCCTTCTGATTGATTTCTTCTTATCCTAATCTTATTTTCTACACATGATTGCTAATTTATTTCTTGTACTTTATATTACCTTGTTGAAAGTGTTTTTCTTATGCCTTTTAGTACCTACCATGGCACTTTATAATTAGCTAGTTCTTATTTGTTCAATTTTCTTAACTTTTTAAAAAGTGTTTCATGGTATATACCTTTTTACATATGCTAATCTGCTAGCTAGTATGGAGTTCTTTTCATTGGATCCTTTCTCTCCTGAGAAACTTCTAGAATGTGGGTGGGTCCTTAGTTCTTGTCTTGATATCATCTGACCTCAAGGTTATAGTACTTTTAGTACTTTCTTGAGGCAGTATAACCCAGAGAATACTTGAGCCCTAGGTGGATTGCTCTGCCTGTTTCATTTCTGAGGAAATCTTAAAACTAATAAAAAGATGCTATGAACAATGATTAATATTTTCAAAAGAAAGTGATAGGAAGTCTTGACACTGTAGCCCACCCTGTTAACCAGTATTATTACTACAATGGGAAGGCCTGTTTTCTTTCCTTTGCTGCCCAGTTTTTCATTTCTCCTTCAAATTCATCAAATATTAAAACAAATTTTTTAAAATTATAAAAGTATTCAATATTGTAGACATTTATATTTTATTGGAATGTATCAAGCAGAAAATAAACTATTAATTTTTAATGTTCTCTTTCATTCTTTTTTGTACAAGTATATGCATTTTTTTCCTTAAAAATCAGATGGTACTCCGGATAGTATTTGGTTTTTTTTTTTTTTTTAACTTAATGTTGTGGAGGTACATCTTAAACCTTGAGGAGATATATGTACTAGGCACTGTGCAAAGTGTTTTCTTTTTGCCTGGAATGCTTTCTCTTTGTCTCTCTTGTTAACTTTCACTTTGAATCCAGGTGTGAAATTGGACATGAACCCCTACCCCAGGGTGAATGAGGTATTGTACTTTATTCCTTTAGTTCTCTGTACTAAACCTCTGGGCACTTGTAGATTTGATTTGTTTCTATCTACTAGTTTTCCCAACTCGGACTATGGATTCTCTTGGGGCAGCAATTTAATCTTTCATTATATCCCTATACTTTAAACATCTGAATGAATGAATGCATAAGTGAATGGTTTTTTTTTGTTTGTTTTGTTTTGTTTTACGAATAATATTAAGTAGCTATCATTATTCCCTGTTTTACAGATGAGGGAGCTCAGAGTCAGAGAGGCTGAATAACTTTGCGGGTCACATAAGTAGGAGCCTGGGGATGCTGGAAAAATTCAAATCCAAGTCTTTTCTATTGTGTCACACTCCCAAAAGGAGTAACAGCTACTCAGTTTTAGAACCTGAGTAATTCAGGCTCTTAGACTTCAGAGTATCATGCTTATCTTAAAGCCTTGCTGTATTTTTCAAAATCTGTTTCATTTTCTGTCCCTATATATCAAAAAGTCCGGTGATAAACTATGCATGTGCTCTTTCTCTTCCCCCTCCTCCACCAGAAAAAAGAACATTTTAAATCTCAGATAAAATGTTGCATTTTACTTCTTGAGCATATTTCTCAGTTTCATTCTTCATTTTTCCTGTGTAGTCATGATTTTAGTTAGAAAATAAAATACACAATTCTGTTTTCTTCGTTTTTTAGTTACTTGTCTGATCCTATTATTTCAAAATGCCAAAGTAAAAATACTATCATGGCCATCAGAAAATTAGTATTTCAAATATAGCTCTTGGTGCATGCCTGGCCCCCTGAGATTAGGGACGCTTTGTGTTTTATTCAGTGCCCAACTGGATTTCTTTTAACTAATTATGACTAGTAGGATCTCTCTGGTCTTCTCAGTAGTCATAATGATTCTGAAGTGTGGTAATTTCAGTTGTTAGATTTGCTGTTTAGGTCAGCTAGTCTTCCTGTTAAGGTTTATTTATAATCTAGGTTTCATTTAATTTCTTTCAGTTTATTCAGATTTATAGTTTTAATTTTTTGCAGTCTTTGTGTTAATTACCGTTATTTTTCAGCTGCCTTAATGGGGCAGTAATAGAAATAACAGTGGGCAGAGAGACCCAGATTGCTATCCATTCATTGTGACCATTGGACATCACTTCTCTGAATCTGTTTTTCCTACTCAGATGTGGAATTAATTATATATAAGGATCCTTCCAGTTCAAAAGTTTTATAATTTAACTCCTTGGAGTTTTTTTTTTTTTACAAAATAATGCAGAAGTTTGTATTATACTCTTGAACTGTGTTTTTAGAGAATGGTTTTGTTCTTCCAATCCGAAAGCACTTGTTCTGTTACTTGTTGGTCATTATATTCCAGAAAGAGAAACTTGGTTAAATAATTGAAATTAGAATGCTTTGAATTTTAGTCAAAAAATGGCTTTGAATAAGGCATTAATTTCATAGAATTTTTAATACATACTTTTGATATTATATTTTATTATATATTGCATTATAGTCACATGTAATTCTAATATAGAATTTTTTTAAAAACTTAGAAATATAATTACTGAGCGTAGATAAGAGTTCTTATGTTTAAAAAGATCACCTTTAAGAAATTCCAGCTTTAATCAAAGAACATGCATTGAAGTAAATGTTTATACCACTTAAAAGTCCTGAAGTTTGATTTAGAAGAAACTTATTGCAAGAACTGTGCTGATAAAGTCTGGAAGCCTGCTAATTTTATTTAAAGGAGAAGAGCATGTTCAAACTCAAAAATATTGTTATTGCCATTGTGTTGATAGAATCTATGTTCCTCTAGTACTGTTTTATAATCAAATTTTTATTGATTTTAGAGGAATGAATTTTTGAATGGGACTGCCTAGAAGTTGGGAGAAGGCAATGGCACTCCACTCCAGTACTCTTGCCTGGAAAATCCCATGGATGGAGGAGCCTGGTAGGCTGCAGTCCATGGGGTTGCTAGGAGTCAGACATGACTGAGCGACTTCACTTTCACTTTTCACTTTCACGCATTGGAGAAGGAAATGGCAACCCACTCCAGTGTTCTTGCCTTGAGAATCCCAGGGACGGGGAAGCCTGGTGGGCTGCTGTCTCTGGGGTCGCACAGAATCGGACACGACTGAAGTGACTTAGCAGCAGCAGCAGCAGCCTAGAAGTTGAGTAATGTTTCTGTTGTATAGGGTGAAAAGCAAACTTGTGAAAAAATTTAATAGTTTATAATGCAGATTTTCAAGGGGGAGAATTTGAGAGTAGATGAGCCTTGTTTTAGTTGCTTAACTAATGATTCTGTGTTTTAAAATAATTACTGAGGAAATGATAAAAAGTTTATATGATTGTTGGTGCAAATGGTAAAGAATCCACCTGCCAATGCAGGAGACACACAAGAGGCGTAGGTTCAATCCCTGGGTTGGGACGATCCCCTGGAGTAGAAAATGGCAACTCATTCCAGTATTCTTGTCTGGAAAATTCCATGGACAGAGGCGCCTCGCTAGCTACAGTCCACAGGGTCACAAAGAGTCAGACAGAAATGAGCGTGCACGTGCACACCCGTGTGCGCATGCACATACACATACACACACACACCTGAAAATCAAACACCTTTTTTTTTTAAATTTGTTTTCATTATTTATTTGGGTGTACACAGACATCTGTCTTAGTTGCAGCAGGCAGGATCTTTGATCTTTGTTGCTGCATGTGGGATCTTTACTTATAGCATTCAAACTCTTAGTTGTGGCATGTGAGAACTAGTTCTCTGACCAACGGTCAAACCTGGAGTCTTAGCCACTGGACCATCAGGGAAGTCCCTAAACATCATTGTTTTTATAAAATGAAGTAGCCAGGGGGCCTAAGATTTCAGTTTAAGACATAATTGTTGGAATATTCAACTTTAAGTAGTAAGGGTTTTTTGAAGTAAGATTATATTTATTTATTTTTTGTCCTTTTCTTGCTGCTTGATTCTTAATAAAATTTATATAGCCATAAAAAAGACATAAATCTGACAGGTTTCTATAAGAGAGTAATTCTAAAAATTCATATCAGAGAACTCCTATTTTCTGGGTATATATTACTGTATATTACAAGTTCCAGGGTAGTTAGCTTTTTGTAACTCTTGAGATGATAATGAAATGAGAAAAAGAAAATTGATAGAATAGAAAATGCCCCTGAAGACATCAACTACCATCATGTGTAAAGCCTTCTTATAATATTTACTTGGTGGAAAATGTTAACAGAAGCCCAGTTTACACAAGACAGTTTTTTTGGGAAAAAGGCACAGACTATTATAGATGTTAATATGCTGTATTTTAAGGCTTTTTTCTTTATGATGTATATATTTTTGGGAGTACTAATTATATTTGTGTGTAGGCCTATTTAGGAATGCCCTCTTGTGGAGAGGATGAATTACAAACTAGGATTCTAGGATATCAGTGTCTCTGAAAAGGGAAAGTCACTCAGTTGTGTCCGACTCTTTGTGACCCCATGGACTATACAGTCCATGGAATTCTCCAGGCCAGTATACTGGAGTGGGTAGCCTTTCTCTTCTCCAGGGGATCGTCCCAACCCAGAGATCGAACCCAGGTCTCCAACCCAGGTCTTCTGCATTGCAGGTGGATTCTTTAAGGGAAGCCTATCAGTGTCTCTAGGTAACAACAACAACAACAAAAAATGGCTTTTAAATTGAATCATCACCTGCTTTGACTTCAATATTGCATGTATTATTTTAGTTCTATGTAGTTAATTGTTTAGAAACACAACTAGAGTTGTGTGAAATAACTGAAAGAATTTGCTTGATCCTTTGTCCCAATCCAGATGCAAATGAAAAGTAACCAGATTAACTTGCCATTCTTCCTGACCATCATGACAGTTGCGCAGGCCCTAGTGATTTGGGTAGATCAAAATTGGTTTGTGGGGGCTCCTCTGATGGTCCAGTGGTTAATACTTTCACTGCAGGAGGCATGGGTTCTATCCCAGGTCTGGAACTAAAATCCCACATGTCATGTCATGTGGCAAAAAAAAAAAAAGATTTTTGAGGGGGTTTGTAAAAGATAATTGGCAATAAGTAATTTTAAAAATTCATAGTAGATCATTTATCCTCAGATCCTACGTACATGTTGGATTGTAGTTCTTCAACCTGTGTTTCCTAAGAAAACAATCTGATAGAAACATTTTTCCTCTGTGAATTCTTCTGATATTGCTTATAAGTAGACTTTGGTTTTTATTTATTCATTGATTCAGTGTACCAATATTTATCAAGAACAGACAAAATCTCTTCTGCTGGTGATCATTAAGGTTGATTTACAAAATTATCTTTTGTACTATATTGTTCTTGATTTGGTGGTAATAAATTGATGTGTGTCCTATGTGATGGCAGGTACACACACACATATGTGTTGCTCTCTCTATAGCACTTATAAAGATTGGCATTGTAACTATATAACTAGATAGATTTTAGGACCTTTTGTCAAGATGAGAATGTAGATGTTCTTTTTGTCTAAGGATTTTTAATATTCTAGTTTACTCTGTTTACTGTTTTAATAATTAGGTATTGATGAAACACATCAGTAACTTTAACACTAGCTTAGATAAAAAATGGAAACCACTTTTGTTGTTTTATTGTCTCATTCCTGTCTGCATTTGTTAACCATCTTCAAAAACTGTGTTTTAAAAATGAGTTGTTGCATTGAATTTTGAGTACATAGCTTAGTTGTTTAGAATATGGTACATAAAATTATCATTAATTTTATACTCTTTTGAAAACCAATTAGCTTTTTTAGGGAAAGAGTGCTGCTTTAATTAAGCAAATATGTACTGTTGATCCTAAAGGGGCTTAAGTGGGAGTTTTATGGATGTACTACCTTTGTTTGCATTATCATTTATATAGAATCTAGATTCTCTGATTCTTGATCAGTTTATCACTGCTGATCAAGTACTAGTAGAATTAAGCCATCATCTTTGTACTTCTTTGGGTTTTAGACATGCTCATTTTTGCTGTTTTGTAACACTTATTTGTATAAGATTAACAGCTAAGCAAATGATTTAATCAAAACATGTAAAAGTAAGTTAAACTGCCTTGTCATTTACATGTTCAGTTCAGTTCAGTCGCTCAGTCGTGTCCGACTCTTTGCGACCCCATGAATCGCAGCACGCCAGGCCTCCCTGTCCATCACCAACTCCCGGAGTTCACTCAGACTCACGTCCATCCAGTCAGTGATGCCATCCAGCCATCTCATCCTCTGTCGTCCCCTTCTCCTCCTGCCCCCAATCCTTCCCAGCATCAGAGTCTTTTCCAATGAGTCAACTCTTTGCATGAGGTGGCCAAAGTACTGGAGTTTCAGCTTTAGCATCATTCCTTCCAAAGAAATCCCAGGGCTGATCTCTTTCAGAATGGACTGGTGGGATCTCCTTGCAGTCCAAGGGACTCTCAAGAGTCTTCTCCAACACCACAGTTCAAAAGCATCAATTCTTCGGCGCTCAGCTTTCTTCACAGTCAAACTCTCACATCCATACATGACCACAGGAAAAACCAAAGCCTTGACTAGATGGACCTTTATTGGCAAAGTAATGTCTCTGCTTTTGAATATGCTACCTAGGTTGGTCATAACTTTACTTCCAAGGAGTAAGCGTCTTTTAATTTTATGGCTGCAATCACCATCTGCAGTGATTTTGGAGCCCAAAATTAATTTACATGTTAATATTTGTTTAAATGGTCCTTAATTCTTTGTAGCTGTTTCCTAAATTTTGTTGAAGTATTAAATATTTTAAATGTTATTTTCCTTGTTGTGTACTTTAAAATTGTACTTTGTTCCATGTTGGAGGAGTTTGGTAATGTTTTCAAACCAAATTTGTTTTCCTGTATTTTATTTATGCTTTTTAGGTGGCAGCCAATGCACACATTCCTCCAGACTACCTCCTTAAAATTTGTGAGCGGATTGGTCCCTTACTAGATAAGGAGATCCCTCAGAGTGTTCCTGGGGTACAGACATTACTCGGTGTTGGTCGGCAGTCTCTGTTAAGGGATGCCAAAGGTAAGATTTTTACAGTTTTTAGAGAAAGGAATATTTTTATGTGAATGAAATGTTCCTAGGCTTTTCTAAATACTAATTTTATTCTAGTGTTTCTTATCTTGCCAGTCTTGTTTTTATTTTCCTAGTGTACAAGTAAATTTCTAGAGGCCTAAATGGAGCCCTTTTCTGTAAAACAGTGAATACTGTAGAGGTAAAGAATATAAAATCTCTTTGTAATCCTGTGGAATAGAGATCTCAAAAGATCACTGCTCTGATTAGTACAGTATAAATGTGTAAAATATTCTTTCATTACATTTTGATGTTCTTAATCTTTGACTCTTGATATTCTAATCACAAGGGGTATTTCATAACAAGTAAATTTATTATCTGTCAAGATGTTTATATTTAAAGATATTTAAACAAAAGTATCAATCCATCATTTTTCAGTAACAGTTTCTCTACTCCACTGTTTTTCAGTCTTTTACAGATTTTCCCCAAAGTTGTTTTTTTTAATTTATTAATTGATTTATGGCTGCACTGGGTCTTTGTTGCTGTGTGCAGGCTTTTTCTAGTTGCGGTGAACAGGGGCTCCTCTCTAGTTCTGGTGCTTGGGCTTCTTATTACAGTGGCTTCTCTTGTTGTGGAGCACAGGCTCTAGGCTCTAGGACTTAAGTAGCTGTGGCATGTGAGCTCATGTGAGTAGTTGTGGTACACAGGCTTAGTTGCCCTATGGCATGTGGAATCTTCCTGGACCAGGGATTGAATCTGTGTCCCCTGTATTGGCAGATGGATTCTTAACCACTGGACTACCAGGGAAGTCTTCCCCAAAGTTTTACATGGAACCCCAGTATGTAAATTATACAGATAGAATTTTCTGAACATAAAAATGTGTAATTAGGTGTTAAGGATGCCTTAATGAATTAAGTATTTCAGGTCTATCTAGCAACCAATTTATTTCTGTTTTGCTTTTTTAGCAAATGTTTTTTAAAAATCCTAATTCACAAAGATAAAGAAATGGTTGCATAAATGATACCAGTTTTTTATTATCTCTTTTTATAATTTAAGGAAATTCTTCAATTCAGTTAGCTTGACATCTTTCAGGAGATTAGTAGAATACTTTTGTTTCAAAGTTGAATTATTAGGAATATTTCATATTTGCTTGAATTTTGACATAAGCATTAAAGACAAAAACACAACTATTTTTACTCAGTTTTCACCTGATACGTAGTGTTGTTACTTGTTACAGTACTGTCAGTCACTCTATAACATGAGCATACACAAAGTATAAATTTCTGAACTTTACCTGGCATACTTGTGCTGTATTCATTTCCTTGCTTATACAGTTTTATATGAGTAGACATGTGTAAGCCTAAAGATCCAGAAGGGGACCAATATAAACTTAAAACCTTATTAATCCATGACATATTTACATAAGACTCAAATATATGTATAATAAGAGCTTTGATTCTAGATCAGCACAGAAAATAAAATATCCTGATGATAACATGAAGGCATTGGTGTTTACCTGTCATAATATAGATTATAGCATGTTTAAACATATATATGTTATTTTCTTATTGTGGTTTTAATAGTTATAAATGTATTTCAACAAATGAAATTGAAAATAGACATTTGCCTCTGAAGTACAGTTTAAAAAATATTCTACGCCTTGACTAACTTTTGAATCTTTTTGTATAGACTGTAAGAGTACACTATGGAATGGCTCTGCTTTTGCAGCTCTACATAGAGGCAGACCTCCAGAACTACCTGTAAATTATGTGAAACCTCCAAATGTGGGTGAGTAATGTCCATGTGAGTTATAAACACATTCTTGATTTGTTCCTTCCTGAACTCATTACAAAGCCAAAAATAGGTACCAGAATTAAATTTGAAATGTAAATGAACTGCTTACATTTTGAGGTGTTTCATGGTTGGTCCAGAATTTTTTTTAAGCATTTTTACTTAAAGCAAATATAATCATAGTTTTGTAAAAGGTGACTTTTTTTAATTCATTTTCTTTCTTCCCCTCCTCCCCTCCCCCATCCTCCTCCCTTTTTTCCCTCCTCTCCCCTCTCCTTCCCCTCCCTAAGACCCCTCCTTTTTTGCTCCTCTCCCCTTCCCCTCCCTATTCCCCTTCCTCCTCTCCCCTCTCTGCCTCCCCCATCCTCCCCTCCCTGCTCCACTTCTCTCCTCTCCTGTCTTTTTCTTTCTTAGCAGAAGCATTTCCTTTTTTATATACTTCAGGTGTTTTTAGCCATATGGAAGTGTATTTACATATTTCTGTGCCAAGCTCAAAGATTTTACAGGGAACTATGTAAAGACAGATTTTAGAAGGAAATAAAAATACATTTTTCTAATATTTGCTTGCCAAACTTATAATGATGTAATAAGTTTTATCTTTATTAAAAGAAAGAAATATCACCCTTCCCATATGTAGTTTACTGAAATTCATATGTCCTTTACATATTATCCTGGGTCATCTCTGGCCAAAACATCATAAAGAAATGCTAGTAGTGGTTCCTGAGAAATCTAGCTAACAAAACCATTTATAAAGACTGTATAGAACCAAGCAGATAGATGAGTAACTGCCACTCTGTTTTCCTATTTTCTCACTCTTCTGAAAAATTAAATTATTTAGTGCCTAGTGCCTAGAGAATATGCCTTAAATTCAAATTGAAAAATAAGAATACATAACTAGCTTGTAGAACTTATTTACCCAAAGAGGTTAAATAAATTTAGACTAGAAATAATTATTAAAATATTTAGATGAAGTCATTGATAAAAGATTCATAAGCATTGTTAAGATAATTTTGGATTCTTTGATCTGTATTGCCAACAGTACTCTTTGATAGCCTGGATTTTACCAGAAAAAGTAGACTACTGCTGCTAAGTCGCTTCATTTGTGTCTGACTCTGTGCGACCCCAGAGACGGCAGCCCACCAGGCTCCCCCGTCCCTGGGATTCTCCAGGCAAGAACACTGGAGTGTGTTGCCATTTCCTTCTCCAATGCATGAAAGTAAAAAGTGAAAGTGAAGTCGCTCAGTCGTGTCCGACTCTTAGCGACCCCATGGACTGCAGCCAACCTGGCTCCTCAGTCCATGGGATTTTCCAGGCAAGAATACTGGAGTGGGTTGCCATTGCTAGGTTTGGTCTAATTTAACATGGTGTTTTTAACACTTTTTTTCATTTTCCGGAGTAGTTTGTTCACCATCCAGAATTTTTCTGGTGTTCACTTTTCCCTTAAGCTTTATTGATAATTGATTGAATAAATTGAGATAGCTTTTATTATTCATGTATTTATTTATGTTCAGATGATATAATAGTTTTAGCCACACTATCAATATTGTTTATATGCTTTATGCTTCCTTCAGTGGTCACATGTGAAGCGCTGAAGAGCAGTCGTTAGAGTATTAGGTTTTCAATATTTCTTTATTCTTTTATTTTCTTTTAAAAAATTCTAATACTGCACATATGCATTTGAACTTTTGTTGGTTTTTTACACAGGGAAAGTGATTTCTACTGTCAAATTACTTAGATAATTTGATTTAATCACTTTGTTAATCATAATGTTAATTGCTTAGGAATTTTAGTGTCCCTGTCATTGATGCTTTCACATTCTTAAATCTACCATGTTATTTGGGGAGGAGCTATTAGAATAGAGATAGTTCAAATATGATATATTTTCATGTAGTATGTACTAGTCAAGATACTTAAGTTCAACATATTTAGAATTCAGAACCTGATAAAAACTCAAGGGAGTTGACTAGGAAAGTAAATAAGATGAATAGAAGATCTTTTAAAATTTGTCCTTTGAAATAGTTTTCTCATGGTGGGGTATAGTTTTCCAAAACAGTTAGTTTTATAGTTCCCCTATGTAAATAAAGCTTAATCATGAAAGTAAGTCTTAAAGGTTTTATAAAAGAATCTTAGCACTAGAAACATCTTTTATTAATATTATTTCTTATCTTGGTCAAGTAAATGTGAAAAACACTGAGTTTAAAAAAATATGGGAAAAAATGACTACATGTAGGACTGCTCATATACTAAAATGCATTGTGAATCATCTTTGGGAGAACATTAGCTAAGTAGTTTGACAGTAGAAATCATTTTCTCTGTAACATTCTGAAAGTTTCCTGGTAACAAATTTGGGAAACTGGGTTGTAAACCCCTATTTACAGAAGAAAAATCCATAGCCCAGAGAAGTATGTGGCTGGCATACATTACACTGCTTGTCTTTCGTTTATTTCTGAACCATTTCATGGGGTGTTCCCTGACAGTCCAGTGTTCAGGACTTTGTGCTGTCACTGCCAAGGTCCTGGTTCAATCCCAGCCCGAAAAACAAACCAGAACCAACAGATGTTACCAATACTTTGTAACAGCACTCAGAAGATTGAGAATTAGCCACATTACTTTTATTTTTTTTTAAGTCAAGTACATTACGGTGTATGTATGATTCACATAAAAAGGTTCTCCCATTTTTTTCTTTTGGTCCCTGCCATGAGGCTTGTGGAATCTTAGTTCCACAACCAGGGATTGAACCTGGGTGGCAGTGAAAGTTGAGTCCTAACCACTGGACCACCAGGGAATTCCCAAGTTCTGCCTTTTTAAATGTGCAGTTCAATGAGTTTTGACAAATGTATACATTTATATAACCACCACTAGCACAATACAAATATGGAACATTTGTATCACTCCTTAAATTTCTTTCCTGCCTCCTTAGAGTCAGTACCCTATTCCTCAATCCCTAGAAACCACTAATCTCTATCACTGTACTTTTGCCTTATTTAGAATGTTATCTTAATGCAATTATGCAGTATGTAGCCTTTTGTGCTTGTTTGATTTTGGTTAGACCAAATTCTTCTGATTCATGCATATCATTTTACCAAGTTGTATTCTGTTGTATGGATATATGTATGTTTGTTCATTCATCAGTTGATGGGCATTTGGGTTCTGTATTTTGGCTGTTATGAATAAAGGCCTATAAATATACTTGTACACATTGTTGCATGAACATCTATTTTCATTTCTCTGGGTAAATAGCTAGGTAGTGGATTATTGGATCCTATGGTAAGTGCGTGTTTAACTTTAAGACACTCAAATTATTTTGAAAGTAGCTGTCTCATTCTGTGTTCTACTAGCAAGGTATAATTTTAGAATTAGAGTATCAATTTCTTTTTAAAAAAAGTGACATAGATTTTGTTTGGGATTACTTTGAAGCTATAGATGAATTTTGGGAAAATTAATATCTTAGCAACATTAAGACTTCAATTCCAGGAACATAGTATAATTCTCCATTTATTTAGATCTTTTTAAATTTCTCACAGCAATGTTTTGTGATGAAATTTTTCCCTAAGAATTTCCTGGGTTTCTGATGATATTTTAAATTCTATATTTTAAAATTTCAGTTTTCAGTAAATAGAAAATATACATATATATGTATGTGTGTGTGTGTGTGTGTGTGTATATATATATCACTAAATCCACAATTCCACTAACTACATCAAATAGCCTCTAGTTTTTTGAGATTCTTTGGGATTCTCTACATGGATGATCATTTTATCTGCAAGTAAAAACAGGTTTACTTTATCCTTTCTAATCTTGTTTGCCTTATAGTGTTTTTTTTTTTTTTTTTTTTTTTTTTTTTTTGCATTGAACTGCTAATACCTGAAGTACACTGGTGAATTGAAGTAATGAAACTGGATGTCCTTGCCTTGTTGCTGATCTTATAGGGAAAGTGGGCAATCTCACCATTAAGTATGATTATAGATGCTCTTTATCAGGTTGAGAATGTTCCCTTGTATTCCTACTTTCTTTAGAATTTTTATTGTAAATAGATATGTCCCACGTTTACAATTTTATTCAGTAATGTTAGAATTTTACTAGTCGTTTCTTGGCACTCATTTTAACTGACATTTTATGTAGAATAGTGCTATCCAATAGAACTTTCAGTGATAATGGAGATGTTCTATCCTGTGATATCTGAAACAGTAGCCACTAGTCACATGTGGCTATTGTATCTGAGGTCTAAGTTTTTCTTTTTAATTTTAGTTATTTTTTGGCGGGCTTTTCTCTAGTTGCAATGTGCAGGCTTCTCATTACAGTGGCTTCTCTTGTTGTGGAGCACTGGCTCTAGAGTGCTCAGTAGTTATAGCACATGGGCTTAGTTGCTCCGCAGCATGTGGGATCTTCCTGGACCACGTATAGAACCAGTGTCCCCTGCATTAGAGGGAGAATTTTTTACCACTGTATCACCAGGGAAGCCCCTAAGTTTTTAATTTTGTGAAATTTTAAGTAATTTGACATTCTGTAAGCACATATAGCTAATGGACAGTGCATATCTAGACCTATGTGGGAACCAGTAAGCAGCTCTCTGGATAGGTGCATAATTTGCTAATAATCTATTGACTAATATTCACTCTACATACTTAACCTGGAGTGTTTCCAATTTTTGTACTTAGAAGCTGACTTTAACTTTTCCTATTATGAGTTTAGTAATTCCCTTTAAAAATCACATTGTGCTACTTTTTTTTCCAGTCAGAGTTTTACAGTTGTCTTTGGCCAAATCCAAGAAATTTTGACCTTATCTGGACTCTCTACTATATTGGATTATGTATTCAAATGTTTCCATCTTCTGTGCAGTTAGCAACATTATTTAGTAATTTAATGAAATGGAGGGGAGGGAGCATGGAATGAAATTTGGGAGTTACTTCCCACATACTCTTCGGGCTAACAAATGTAGTACTTTAAATGTATGTGACTTAAGTGTACCAGGAGTAAATTTCCAAATTCCTTTAGGGCAGGGACAGTGCCTATATTTACATTATATTATATTATTATTATTATTATTATTAAGCTCCAGTCATTCTACCTCATTAGCTGTATGCTTAACTAATCAAGTTGATTTTGCTTTGTGTCAAATTAAATCAGAGGAAGAAACTTGAACTGAATTAAAAATAGTATTTTTTCATATTAAGTCTCTGTCTTAATCTTTTTTAACCTTTTTTTAAAATTGAAGTATAGTTAATTTATAATGTTGTATTAGTTTCAGGTGTGTAGCAAAGTGATTCAGTTATATGTATATTTATCTACTCAGATTCTTTTCCATTATAGGTTAAGATACTGAATATAGTTCCCTGTGCTATACAGTAGATCCTTATTTAATCTATTTTATAAATAGTAGTGTATATAGGTTAATCCCAATCTCCTAAATTTTCTTCCTTCCTGTCCACTATCCCTTTAGGTATTCATAAGTTTCCTATGTCTGTGAGTCCTTTTTTGTTCAAAACAGTATTAATACCTAATGCCACTCAAAGAAATCTTGGGGCATATGTAATTAATATTTGTAGTATTATTTGAGATCTTACACTCTAGTCACTATGTATTTTTACTTCTTTATCCCTTTAAAAATTAGTAGTTGTCTTGGAAACTGTGTAGTGGTCACACTAAAATTTGAAAATATAATTTCACATCAACACAAATCTACTATGAGCTAGTTTTTCAGTACAGAAATAATTTTAAAAATCTGTTTCATGTCTGTTCAAAATGGGTATTTGGAAGAACTAGTATTATAGTTATTACCCATAATGGTAAAGATTTCAGAAATTGTCCAAATTATCACAATCTGAACAGTTTTCATAAAATTATAGAAATGGCAGCAAGATAGCTTGTTCATTTTAGTTTGTGGCTTAATGTAATACCCAAGGAACAAATGTACATTCTTGTATTTCTAAACTGAGTGAAGAGTATGATGCAGTAACACTCTAAACCTTTTTTTGTTTTACCCCTTTTATCTTTAGTATAGTTGACATATAGTGGTGTCCTATAATTTGCATAGTAGGCTTGTAATTTATACCTTGCACAGCTCAGATCAGATCAGATCAGATCAGTCGCTCAGTCGTGTCCGACTCTTTGCGACCCCATGAATCGCAGCACGCCAGGCCTCCCTATCCATCACCAACTCCCGGAGTTCACTCAGACTCACGTCCATCCAGTCAGTGATGCCATCCAGCCATCTCGTCCTCTGTCGTCCCCTTCTCCTGCCCCCAATCCCTCCCAGCATCAGAGTCTTTTCCAATGAGTCAACTCTTCGCATGAGGTGGCCAAAGTACTGGAGTTTCAGCTTTAGCATCATTCCTTCCAAAGAAATCCCAGGGCTGATCTCCTTCAGAATGGACTGGTTGGATCTCCTTGCAGTCCAAGGGACCCTCAAGAGTCTTCTCCAACACCACAGTTCAAAAGCATCAATTCTTCGGTGCTCAGCCTTCTTCACAGTCCAACTCTCACATCCATACATAACCAAAGGAAAAACCATAGCCTTGACTAGCCGGACCTTTATTGGCAAAGTAATGTCTCTGCTTTTGAATATGCTATCTAAGTTGGTCATAACTTTCTTTCCAAGGAGTAAGCGTCTTTTACTTTCATGGCTGCAGTCACCATCTGTAGTGATGTTGGAGCCCAGGAAAACAAAGTCTGATACTGTCTCCACTGTTTCCCCATCCATTCCCCATGAAGTGGTGGGACCGGATGCCATGATCTTCCTTTTCTGAATGTTGAGCCTTAAGCCAACTTTTTCACTCTCCACCTTCACTTTCATCAAGAGGCTTTTTAGTTCCTCTCCACTTTCTGCCATAAGGGTGGTGTCATCTGCATATCCGAGGTTATTGATATTTCTCCCGGCAATCTTGATTCCAGCTTGTGTTTCTTCCAGCCCAGCGTTTCTCATAATATACTCTGCATATAAGTTAAATAAACAGGGTGACAATATACAGCCTTGACGAACTCCTTTTCCTATTTGGAACCAGTCTGTTGTTCCATGCCCAGCTCTAACTGTTGCTTCCTGACCTTCATACAAATTTCTTAAGAGGCAGATCAGGTGGTCTGGTATTCCCATCTCTTTCAGAATTTTCCACAGTTTATTATGATCCACACAGTCAAAGGCTTTGGCATAGTCAATAAAGCAGAAATAGATGTTTTTCTGGAACTCTCTTGCTTTTTCTATAATCCAGCTGATGTTGGCTATTTGATCTCTGGTTCCTCTGCCTTTTCTAAAACCAGTTTGAACATCTGGAAGTTCACGGTTCACATATTGCTGAAGCCTGGCTTGGAGAATTTTGAGCATTACTTTACTAGCGTGTGAGATGAGTGCAATTGTGCGGTAGTTTGAGCATTATTTGGCATTGCCTTTCTTTGGGATTGGAATGAAAACTGACCTTTTCCAGTCCTGTGGCCACTGCTGAGTTTTCCAAATTTGCTGGCATATTGAGTGCAGCACTTTCACAGCATCATCTTTCAGGATTTGGAATAGCTCGACTAAAATTCCATCACCTCCACTAGCTTTGTTCATAGTGATGCTTTCTAAGGCCCACTTGACTTCACGTTCCAGGATATCTGGCTCTAGGTCAGTGATCACACCATCGTGATTATCTGGGTCGTGAAGATCTTTTTTGTACAGTTCCTCTGTGTATTCTTGCCATCTCTTCTTAATATCTTCTGGTTCTGTTAGGTCCATACCATTTCTGTCCTTTATCGAGCTCATCCACTCTGTAGACACTAATTAATATTTATTTGTTTTCATAAGCTTCCATTTAGCATTGATTGGCTCTTGACTTATTGGCCATTGTATGGTTATATGTCACACTTAAAGCCAGAATTCACTTGGAGGTGGGAAATCTGCCTCATGTTAATATGTAAATATAAATTGAAAGAAAGGAGTCTACTTTATGCCTTATGTGGCTGAGGTGACAGGGTTTCTGCCAGAAATATTTGTCATCCTTCCTCTCTGATTTTATGTAGTTTTTATCTCTTGCCCATGGATCACTCTTCGGGCTGTTTGTTGCTTGCTTCCCTCCACTTCACCTTCCTCCTTTTTGTGCTTGATAATTGTGCATGAAGCAAGTTGCTTCTAAAGTTATTACCCTTTTTTTAAATATCTGGAGAGGAGCAAGGAATTCCTGTCACACCTGCAAGTGATTAGAAGTGGAATATAAACTCAGTCTTTTTTTATGTTCTACATTGTGAGTCCTCGCCAAATATTAAATGAATGGAAGTACTATAATTGCTGTTACATGGAAATGGAAGCATCCCTTTTAAAGGCATTTTTATGGTTTTTTATAGCTTGTGTGAGTTTCTAGCCCCTCGTATTCATTTCTGGAATCAACGTATTAATATTAGGGCAAATAATTTTATTTGCTTTATTTGAAGGAAAATAGATTTTATTGTCTTAGTATGATCATGTAAAGTATAATGAAAAAAGAGTTTCTGTTTAATTCTGTTATGGACAGTTTTTTCCTTTCCTTATCATTCTTTGTCATTTCTTTCGCTTTTTCTTTCAACATACATCAAAGTATTCTAAAAGGATCTTTTAGTACTTGTTATATATATTTTACTCAGTACCTTATAGAAATAGAATTTTATATTTATAGTTCACAAAGGGAAGCTGTAAACAGTTATAGATTTGTTTAGTTGGAAGAAAGGGCAGTCTAAAATGTCTGTGTATAATAACCAAATCAAATGAAATGGTTTAGAAGAATATAGTCAAATGAATATTTAGAATATTTATCCTCAAATTAAGTGAACTTTTCAGAAAGGCTGAATGGAATTAGAAATACTGTTCCTTTGCCATATCTTAATATTATCTAGCAATAAGACATTCAATGACCATGAATACCAATAGCCTTAGGACTTACTAGTTTTATTTAAATTGTACTGTGGATGGGTGTTAAGGGGGTGGGAATGGCCTCAGCCTTAAAGACTGTAAAGCTGTTACTCTATGTGATTAAGGTTTCGGAGACCTAATTTGATTCATAATAGCATCAAATCCATGAAAGAAATAGTTCTGTTTTGCTTCTACTATAGTTTTCAGATTTCATTAAAATTCATTTTCTCATTTTTTTTTTTCTGGCTTCTTTTTAGACTTTATGTTAATTTGCTTCCCAGTTGGCTCTAGTGGTAAAGAACCCACCAGCCAATGCAGGAGACCTACGAGGCATGGATTCGATCTTTGAGTTGGGAAGATACTCTAGAGGAGGTCATGCAACCCACTTCAGTATTCTTGCCTGGAGAGTTCCATGGACAGAGGAGCCTGACAGGCTACAGTCCATGGGGTCACAAAAGAGTTGGACTCTACTGAAGTGACTTAGTAGGCACTCATGCATGCAGAGCTATTTTGGGAAATCCAAAGCCAAGCTTCACACAGAAAACACTACTAGTCATTTTAAATCTTGAGTTAACACTGAATTTCATGAGTCAATTTCCAATGTTCTTTTTTTACGTATACATTTTGAAATTACTTATCTATTTTAATTGCGCTGGGTCTCTGTTGCTGTATGTGGCTTTCTCTAGTTGCGAGGAGTGGGGGCTACTCTTCATTGTAGTGCATGGACTTTTCATTGCGGTGGCTTCTCTTGTTGTGAAGGAGAGGCTCTAAGCACATGGGCTTCAGTAGTTGCAGCTCTCAGGTCTCAAGAGTGTGCAGGCTTTAGTAGCTGTGGCACTTGGGTAGTTCACAGGCTCTAGAGTTTTGTGGGCTTAGTAGTTTTGGCACAGTTGTACCATGGCATGTGGGATCTTCCTTCCTGGTCCTAGGATCAAACCCATGTCACCTCCACTGGCAGGTGGATTCTTATCCATTGTACAACCAGGGAAGTCTGATGTTTTTGACAGAGTATTTTTTTGGTTTGTTATAGTCCTCTCTGTTTACAGGAGCTGATTGATATGTTGAACTACATTTTAACCAATCAGAAAGTGGTATATATGCTGCTATTCTATTTTCTAATTAAAATTAAAATATATAACTATAAATGTTAATCATGTGACTTTTTTTATAAAAGAGAAAAGACTAATCCAAGAATATTTTAGCCCTCTTGAAATAAGGCTTGTTTTCTGAAAAATTGTACTTGAAGATGTTGTTGATGGGTCTGGTATAAGGAGCCTGATCTGTGAACAATAATCTTTTCTACCTTGTGTGTATAAAGCCTTAAGTCTTTTATTTGGTTAGCAGTTATTGGCTGAGCCTGGTACTGTTTTGATTGTCTTAAGCTTTTGCTGAAAGCAGGCTTCTCCCTGTTTCATCCTCTACCCTACCCCCACATTCCTGAGGTTTGTCTTTGAGGTAGATATATAGCTACTATTTCCTAGAAGGTCACAACTTTGCTTTACTGTTACGGAGTTTTGCTGGATTTTAAACCATTTCTTCTTGATGCTATAGGCACCATATTCAGTTCAGTTCAGTTCAGTCGCTCAGTCGTGTCCAACTCTTTGCGACCCCATGAATTGCAGCACTCCAGGCCTCCCTGTCCATCACCAACTCCCGGAGTTCACCCAAACTCATGTCCATCGAGTCGGTGATGCCATCCAGCCATCTCATCCTCTGTCGTCCCCTTCTCCTCCTGCCCCCAATCCCTCCCAGCATCAGAGTTTTTTCCAATGAGTCAGCTCTTCGCATGAGGTGGCCAAAGTATTGGAGTTTCAGCTTTCGCATCAGTCCTTCCAAAGAACACCCAGGACTGATCTCCTTTAGAATGGACTGGTTGGATCTCCTTGCAGTCCAAGGGACTCTCAAGAGTCTTCTCCAACACCACAGTTCAAAAGCATCAATACTTCGGCGTTCAGCCTTCTTCACAGTCCAACTCTCACATACATACATGACCACAGGAAAAACCATAGCCTTGACTAGATGAACCTTTGTTGGCAAAGTAATGTCTCTGCTTTTGAATATGCTCTCTAGGTTGGTCATAACTTTCCTTCCAAGGAGTAAGCGTCTTTTAATTTCATGGCTGCAATCACTATCTGCAGTGATTTTGGAGCCCAGAAAAATAAAGTCTGACACTGTTTCCACTGTTTCCTCATCTATTTCCCATGAAGTGATGGGACCGGATGCCATGATCTTTGTTTTCTGAATGTTGAGCTTTAAGCCAACTTTTTCACTCTCCTCTTTCACTTTCATCAAGAGGCTTTTTAGTTCCTGTTCACTTTATGCCATAAGGGTGGTGTCATCTGCATATCTGAGGTTATTAATATTTCTCCCAACAATCTTGATTCCAGCTTGTGCTTCTTCCAGTCCAGCGTTTCTCATGATGTACTCTGCATATAAGTTAAATAATCAGGACATCATATTAGAGTCCGCTATCTCAAACTTGATGCCAAGTTGAAGATACAGTGTTTTTCCTAGCAGATATAGTAGTTACCAGGCTTCCCAGGTGGCCCTTGTGGTAAAGGACCTGCCTGCCAATGCAGGAGGTGTATGAGACATGGGTTTGATTCCTGGGTCGGGAAGATCCCTGGGGGAGAACATGGCACCTCACACCAGTGTTGTTGCCTGGAGAAGCCCATGGACAGAGGAGCCTGGCAGGCTACAGTCCATAGGGTTGCACAGAGTAGTTACCTGGTTTTGGTTAAACATTATTACTCTTAGCGCCATTGATATTTCCTGTGATATGAGGAGTAGAATTCAGTGTGTTGTTCATCTTTATTGGAAGTGAAGTTTCTTCTGCTTAATGATTTTCAGGTTTAGGTTCATGAATTTTTTGTTTTGGAGTGGAGAGGGCTTTTGTCAGTACTAAACTGCTGAATGTGTGGGGTAATTCAAATGACTTACCTTGCTAAGGTCTCATCAGACAGAGACCACCAGGAACAAGCCTGTAGTCTGACAAAATCAAATTTATTGACTCATAGTGAGGGAGTGTACTCCTGAGGGACCATGGAAGGCCTTTGGACAAGAGGGAGGAGGGAAGTGTCTTTTGTGAATTTTGGCTTACCACTGAAGAATTCTGAGGTCAATCTGAAGGAAGCCAGGATTAGTTCTGGATTGGTGGCTGCTTCTGAGGCAAATTGAGAGAAGTGGGGATTAACTAGGGGTTGGGTGCTGTCATGAAACAAGGAAGTATAGGAATTGGGTATCTTTTCCAGTAAGAAATGAAAATAACAAAGTGAGGATGGGGGCATCATTGGTAAGAAAGCAGTCATCACCCAAAGAAGGGGTCATTATGATAGTTTACAACTGCTGCATGACCTTGGGAGGAACAGTGTTTCCTGTTAACTTTGCAGCTGGCTTTATCTGTGTCTGTCTTCACAGCCTGATTAATTGCAGAGCTGCTTTTTTCTTTTTCAGCCCTAGCTGATAGTTTGCTCTTTCAGTCCAAATAGATTTTGATTCTTTCAACATTTGTTCTTATAAGTCTTTTAGAAACAGATGGTCAGCATACAAAAATTTGTTATTTTGTTTAAGGGCTTCTCATAGTGGCTCAGATAGTAAAGAATCTGCTTACAATGCAGGAAACCTGGGTTTGATCCCTGGATTGGGAAGATCCCCTTGAGAAGGGAATGACAACCCACTTCAGTATTCTTGCCTGGAGAATTACATGGACAAGGAGTATGGCAGGGTACAGTCCATGGGGTCGCAAAGAGTTGGACATGACTGAGTGAGCAACAAAGGCTTTTCTGGATGTTCTTGTTTGTTGAATCGACAATCCTTCGTTTAGCCTAGAAATATTTTCTAACACCAGTTCAATATTCCATGCCAATGTAAAATAATTTTAAAACAGATTTTTCTCCAATGTAAATAGAGAATGAGTGGAGTAGAAGAGTGGTCTAACAACTCTGATATGGCCATTTCAGAATACTCTTTGGATCTTGGTAAACTTTCCAGTAAAACCCAATTTAGTAGATACCAGAATCCCTGCTGATTTTTTGTTCAGTGTCTTGCAGGTAGAGGGAATATTGAAGAATATAATAGAGAATTTTTGATGTTGAAGTTATTTTCTATTTCAGGATTATATTAAGTTGTATTTCCTATAATGTCATTAAATAAACAGCATTGAAATGTATGAAGACTATTGAACTAGAATCAAGAGACCTGGATTGAACCAAGGGTCTGCCATGTATTGATGTTAGGCAAGGCACTTAGTTCCTTTGGGCTTTAATTTCCTCATTTACAGATTGAACAAAATGCTTGCCTTCATATCTCACAGAAATACTGTGAACTCAAATGAGATGTCTGTAGAATTACTTTATAAGCTTTAAAATGTTATGCAAATATAACATGTAATTAAGATTTTGGGTCATGTGTGTGTGTTCAGTTGCTTGCTGCTGCTGCTGCTAAGTCGTTTCAGTTGTGTCTGACTCTGTGCGACCCCATAGACAGCAGCCCACCAAGTTCCTTTGTCTCTGGGATTTTCCAGGAAAGAATACTGGAGTGGGTTGCCATTTCCTTCTCCAGGCTCAGTTGCTTAGTTGTGTCCAATCCTTTGTAACCCCATAGACCACAGCCCGCCAGGTTCCTCTGCCTATGGAATTTTGCAGGCAAGGATACTGGAGTGGGTTGCCATTTCTGACTCCATGGGATCTTCCTGACCCAGGAATTGAACCCCTGCATTGGCAGGTGGATTCTTTACCACTGAGCCACTGCGGAAACCCATGATATTGGGTCACAGATGTTGATAACAATGTTGATAATGATAATAATCACTCAAAGATTAAAGATATAGTATTCAGGTTATCATCACAAAAAGAATATCTAGCTCACATGCAGCTGTAGTGTGGTGTTTTTTTAGTATCTAAACTTAAGTTTTAGGATCTGTTGTCTCCAAATCCAGTGCCCTTTCCACAAAAGTCTCAGCAAAGTAAGTAATGTATATTTCCTAGTTGCCATAATAGAACCCCTTGTAAGAGCTTAGGGTTTGTGGAGGGAGGTGAAATGGGAAAGGGAGGCTTATTGTTGTTTAGTCAGTAAATTGTGTTCGACTTTTTTGTGACCCCATGGACTGTAACCTGCCAGTCTCCTCTGTCCCTGGGATTTCCCAGGCAAGAATACTGGAGTGGGTTGTCATTTCCTTCTCCAGACGATCTTTCTGACCCAGGGATTGAACCTACATCTCCTGCTTGACAGGCAGATTCTTTACCATTAAGCCATTTGGTGAGCCAAAGTGAGATTAGGACCCAATTATTCTGAACTGTCCATGTCAGGAATCAGCAAACTTTTTGGATAAAAGGGCCAGATAGTCTAATTTTTTGGCTTTCTGGATCATTTGGTCTCTGTTAAAATTACTCAACTCTGTGGTAGTGTAAAAACAGCTCTAGATAATGTGTAAATGAATGAGCATGGTGGTGGGCTGAATTTGGCCTACTGACTCAGTTTGGCAACCCCTGTTCTAAAATTTTGAATTTAGATTTTATCTTATAGGTACTGAGGAAATATTGGATACTTTTGAATGGGAAAATTATGTGATTGAATTTTTTATTTTGAAAAGATAACTCAGGTGACAGAGGCAGAGTATAGGGTAAATTGGAGAAGAGAGAGACTGGAGGAGGCAGGCTGGAAAATCAAAGAAGGCTGTTAGTGTAGATGTAGACAGAAGATGATGAGTGTGGGGGCAGTAGCAATAGAAATTGACATTAACAAATTGATTCAAGCTAAATTTTTGAGGTGAGATGAATAATACAGTTTGATTGGATATGGGGCATAAAGGAGAAGAGTAAAAAAAAAATCTATCAGTAACAAAATTGAAGAGAAGGAGAATATAGAAAACTTGTGATGAAAGAATAATGAACTTGATTTGGGAACTCTCCATCTGTGGTACACCTCTAGGTAGAGGGGAAGGATGTCTATCAGGTAGAAAATGTGGTCCCAGAGCTAAGGTGAAAGATAATGTTCTAGGTAAAGATTTCACAGTAATTAGTATGTGAGTAGGTAAGATTGCAGGGACAGCATGAAAACAGAGAAGAAAGCCCAGGATAAAATTTGAATGAACTGTAAGCATTTCATCAAGAGTGAGTTGGAGTAGAAAAAAACAATATAAGAAAGTAAAAAGCCAAGGTTTAGAGAGGCAGGTGGAGAATCAGAAATGATATTTTGGAAGTCATAATAAGAGAATTATAAATTTGATCAATATTCCTTATAAAATTTGCTATTAAATTTATATTCTCAATGGTTTAGAAGGTTTAACACTAGAAATAATTTTTATTCAATTCAGCATACACTTGAACACCAAATTGATACAAAACCTTTTCTAAGTGTTCAGGGCAGCACTTGCTTTCAAGGATTTGACTTTTGGGAAAGTTTAGACAGATTCTGGAGTATGATTATAGTACAAGACATTGTCTCAGTCCTTTTAGACTGCTATAACAAAATACTATAGACAAAGTTATTTATAAACAACATTTATTTCTGACTGTTTTGGAGTTTGAGAAGTCTAAAATTAGGCTCTAGCAGATTTAGTGTTTGATGAGGACCAGTTTTCTGGTTCATAAATACCTCACATGGAGGAAGGAGCAATGGAACTTTCTTAGGCCTCTTTTATAAGGCCACTAATTTTCTTCCCTGAAGGTTCCACATCCATTGTTCAGTCACTAAGTCATGTCCGACTCTTTGCGACTCCATGAACTGCCACACACTAGGCTTCTCTGTCCTTCACTGTCTCCTGGAGTTTGCTCAAACTCATGCCCATTGAGTTGGGAGTGCAATCCAACCATCTCATCCTCTGTCACCTCCTTCTCCTCCTGTCCTCAGTCTTTCCTAGCATCAGGCTCTTTTCCATTGAGTTGGCTCTTCACATCAGGTGGCCAAAATATTGGAATTTCAGCTTCAGCATTAGTCCTTCCAGTGAATATTCAGGATCAATTTCCTTTAGGATTGAATGGTTTGATCTCTTTGCTGTCCAAGGGACTGTCATAAAAGTTCAGTCTAAAGCAGACACAGACTAACTGATTTAAGGGAAATACAATAATGAACATTAAGGAAGAAGAGATTGAATTGATTAAGAGAAATAAGGAAAGATATTAAGGAATAAGTGATCTTTGAAATGAACTTTGAAGGATAAATTATAACTGATAGAGGGGACCATTCCAGGTGAGAGTATATCTGCATAGGACAGAAAAAAAGGCTCGTCTGATTTTAAATGGAAAATTTATGCCTTGGAGTAGTGTGAATTATGGTTGGATATTTTGGGAAAGATGGGACTGGATTAATTAAACAAATATTTGAGTATTTTTTGCTTCCAAGGGACTGAGCTGAGTCAGTACATGATTCAGTAGACATTAATCTCTGTCCTTAAAGTGCTGGTAATTAATCTTAGATCAGAGATGTACACAAATAACTAATATTAGGATTACGATAAGTGAAGCTGGAGAGTTTACTTTTGGTTGAAGTGATTGAAAAATATTTCATGGACGAGAATGGTTTTAGGTTGTGCCTCCAAGGATAAGGATCTTGACAAGCTGAGATGGCTGAAGTTTGGCATAAGACTAAGGGAATAGCATAAGCAAAGGTGCTGGGTTGGAAAACTTGGAGAGGTTTAGGTTTGAAGTTGAGGAGAAAGTTAATTTTTTTAAATCAAAAGATGTCTAGTTGTTCCAGTACCACTTATTTAAAATTATAGCTTATTCCATTGCATTTGATTAGTACTTTTTTAAAACATCAGTTAAAAATATTTGTCTGAATTTACTTCTTGGTCTTCTATTCTGTTCCATTGACCTATGTATTTAACTCTTTACCAGTACTGTATTGTTTTGATTACTGTACTTACATAGTAAGCCTTAACATTGGAAAGAGTAATCCCTCCCACTTTATTATTTTTTGAGAGTGTTTTCAGCATGCTAGGGCCTTCTAGGGCTAGCCAGTGCCATTCCATAAATTTTAGGACAAGAATATTAATGTCTGTAAGAGCCTTTGGAAAGGAATTGCAGGACGCCTTTGGAAAGGAATTGCAGTAAGAGCTTACTTAATTGCAGTAAGATCATTTTGAGGGAATTGATGTTTACTTTGTGGAGACTTCCAATTCATGAACATGGTATGTCTCTACTGAGGTCTCCGTTTTAGTGTCTGCCCTCTGAATGCCTTCTTGCAACACCTATCGTCTTACTTGGGTTTCTCTTACCTTGGGCGTGGGGTATCTCTTCATGGCTGTTCCAGCAAAGTGCAGCCGCTGCTCCTTACCTTGGATAAGGGGTATCTCCTCACCGCTGCCCTTCCTGACCTTCAACGTCGGATAGCTCCTCTAGGCCCTCCTGCATCCGCTCAGTCAGGGCTCCTTGGGCGTGGCGTTGGTCCTCCTGGGCGCTGCCCCAGCCTCTGGCGTGGGGTTGGCCTCCTGGCCACTGCCCCTGACCTCGGACGTGGGGTAGCTCCTCTCAGCCTCACCCCCTGACCTCGGACGCAGGGTAGCTCCTCTCAGCCGTTCCTGCGCCTTTGCAGCCTGGCACTCTCGGCCACTGCCCCTGACCTTGGATGTGGGGTAACTCCTCTTGGCTGCCGCCCTTCGGGCATGGGGTCCTCCCGGCTTCTGCCCCTGACCTCGGACATGGGGTAGCTCCTCTCGGCCGTGCTTAGTGCGCCGGTCACAGCCGCCTGCGCTTGATGCGACAGTCGCAGCTGCCTGTGCTTAATCACACTAGGACCACAGCTTTGTCTAACTCAATGAAACTAAGCCATGCCCCTGGGGCAACCCAAGATGTGTGGGTCATGGTGGAGAGATCTGACAGAATGTGGTCCACTGGAGAAGGGAATGGCAAACCACTTCAGTATTCTTGCCTTGAGAACCCCATGAACAGTATGAAAAGGCAAAATGATAGGATACTGAAATAGGAACTCCCCAGGTCAGTAAGTGCCCAATATGCTGCTGGAGATCAGTGGAGAAATAACTCCAGAAAGAATGAAGGGATAGAGCCAAAGCAAAAACAATACCCAGCTGTGGATGTGACTGGTGATAGAAGCAAGATCCGATGCTGCAAAGAGCAATATTGCATAGGAACCTGGAATGTCAGGTCCATGAATCAAGGCAAATTGGAAGTGGTCAAACAAGAGATGGCAAGAGTGAATGTGGACATTTTAGGAATCAGCGAATTAAAATGGACTGGAATGGGTGAATTTAACCCAGATGACCATTATATCTACTACTGCGGGCAGGAATCCCTCAGAAGAAATGGAGTAGCCATCATGGTCAATAAAAGAGTCCAAAATGCAGTACTTGGATGCAATCTCAAAAATGACAGAATGATCTCTGTTCGTTTCCAAGGCAAACCATTCAATATCATAGTAATCCAAGTCTATGCCTCAACCAGTAATGCTGAAGAAGCTGAAGTTGAACGGTTCTATGAAGACCTACAAGACCTTTTAGAACTAACACCCAAAAAGATGTCCTTTTCATTATAGGGGACTGGAATGCAAAAGTAGGAAGTCAAGAAACACCTGGAGTAACAGGCAAATTTGGCCTTGGAATACGGAATGAAGCAGGGCAAAGACTAATAGAGTTTTGCCAAGAAAATGCACTGGTCATAACAAACACCCTCTTCCAACAACACAAGAGAAGACTCTACACATGGACATCACCAGATGGTCAACACCGAAATCAGATTGATTATATTCTTTGCAGCCAAAGATGGAGAAGCTCTATACAATCAGCAAAAACAAGACCAGGAGCTGACTGTGGCTCAGATCATGAACTCCTTATTGCCAAATTCAGACTTAAATTGAAGAAACTAGGGAAAACCTCTAGACCATTCAGGTATGACCTAAATCAAATCCCTTATGATTCTACAGTGGAAGTGAGAAATAGATTTAAGGGCCTAGATCTGATAGATAGAGTGCCTGATGAACTATGGACTGCGGTTCGTGATATTGTACAGGTGACAGGGATCAAGGCTATCCCCATGGAAAAGAAATGCAAAAAAGCAAAATGGCTGTTTGGGGAGGTCTTACAAATAGCTGTGAAAAGAAGAGAAGCGAAAAGCAAAGGAGAAAAGGAAAGATATAAGCATCTGAATGCAGAGTTCCAAAGAATAGCAAGAAGAGATAAGAAGGCCTTCTTCAGCAATCATTGCGAAGAAATAGAGGAAAACAACAGAATGGGAAAGACTAGAGATCTCTTTGAGAAAATTAGAGATATCAAGGGAACCTTTCATGCAAATGATGGGCTCAATAAAGGACAGAAATGGTATGGACCTAAAAGAAGCGGAAGATATTAAGAAGAGGTGGCAAGAATACACAGAAGAACTGTACAAAAAAGATCTTCATGACCCAGATAATCATGATGGTGTGATCACTGACCGAGAGCCAGACATCCTGGAATGTGAAGTCAAGTGGAAGTGGGCCTTAGAAAGTATCACTATGAACAAAGCTAGTGGAGGTGATGGAATTACAAAAGAGCTATTTCAAATCCTGAAAGATGATGCTGTCAAAGTGCTGTACTCAATATGCCAGCAAATTTGGAAAACTCAGCAGTGGCCACAGGACTGGAAAAGGTCAGTTTTCATTCCAATCCCAAAGAAAGGCAATGCCAAAGAATGCTCAAAATTCTCCAAGCCAGGCTTCAGCAGTAAGTCAGCCGTGAACTTCCAGATGTTCAAGCCGGTTTTAGAAAAGGCAGAGGAACCAGAGATCAAATTGCCAACATCTGCTGGATCATCGAAAAAGCAAGAGAGTTCCAGAAAAACATCTCTTTCTGCTTTATTGACTATGCCAAAGCCTTTGACTGTGTGGATCACAATAAACTGTGGAAAATTCTGAAAGAGATGGGAATACCAGACCACCTGATCTGCCTCTTGAGAAATTTGTATGCAGGTCAGGAAGCAACATTTAGTACTGGACATGGAACAACAGACTGGTTCCAAATAGGAAAAGGAGTATGTCAAGGCTGTATATTGTCCCCCTGCTTATTTAACTTATATGCAGAGTATATCATGAGAAACGCTGGAGTGGAAGAAGCACAAGCTGGAATCAAGATTGCTGGGAGAAATATTAATAACCTCAGAAATGCAGATGACACCACCTTTATGGCAGAAAGTGAAGAGAAACTAAGAAGACTCTTGATGAAAGTGAAAGAGGAGAGTGAAATTGTTGACTTAAAGCTCAACATTCAGAAAACGAATATCATTGCATCTGGTCCCATCACTTCATTGGAAATAGATGGGGAAACAGTGGAAATAGTGTCAGACTTTATTTTTCTGGGCTCCAAATCACTGCAAATGGTGACTGCAGCCATGAAATTAAAAGACGCTTTCTCCTTGGAAGGAAAGTTATGACCTACCTAGATAGCATATTCAAAAGCAGAGACATTACTTTGCCAACAAAGGTTCATCTAGTCAAGGCTGTGGTTTTTCCTGTGGTCATGTATGAATGTGAGAGTTGGACTGTGAAGAAGGCTGAGCACTGAAAAATTGATGCTTTTGAACTGTGGTGTTGGAGAAGACTCTTGAGAGTCCCTTGGACTGCAAGGAGATCCAACCAGTCCATTCTGAAGGAGATCAGCCCTGGGATTTCTTTGGAAGGAATGATGCTAAAGCTGAAACTCCAGTACTTTGGCCACCTCATGCGAAGAGTTGACTCATTGGAAAAGACTCTGATGCTGGGAGGGATTGGGGGCAGGAGGAGAAGGGGACGATGGAGGATGAGATGGCTGGATGGGATCACTGACTCGATGCACGTGAGTCTGGGTGAACTCCGGGAGTTGGTGATGGACAGGGAGGCCTGGTGTGCTGCAATTCATGGGGTTGAAAAAAGTCAGACACGACTGAGTGACTGAACTGAACTGTTTGAGTTCTCCTTTGCTTTCTCTCATCAGAATTTTATACTTACAGCATACAGATATCATACATGTTAAGTATATATCTAAGTGTTTTTTGAGTGATCAAAAATAGTATTGTGCTTTTAATTTGGTTTCTGCATATTCATTATTAGTGTGTATAAATGCATTTTATTTGTGTATGTGTATCTTCTTTCCTACAACCTTGCTGAGTCCACCTGTTTCTAGGAGTTTTCAATCTCTTTTTAAACATATTCTATCTTGCTTTCTTATACTATAGTTTTTTGGATTGGGTGATTTGGCAGATATTATTATGTTCTTTACTCTGCGTATAAGTTAAGTAAGCAGGGGGCAATATACAGCCTTGACGTACTCCTTTTCCTATTTGGAACCAGTCTGTTGTTCCATGTCCAGTTCTAACTGTTGCTTCCTGATCTGCATACAAATTTCTCAAGAGGCAGATCAGGTGGTCTGGTATTCCCATCTCTTTCAGAATTTTCCACAGTTTATTGTGATCCACACAGTCAAAGGCTTTGGCATAGTCAATAAAGCAGAAATAGATGTTTTTCTGGAACTCTCTTACTTTTTCGATGATCCAGCAGATGTTGGCAATTTGATCTCTGGTTCCTCTGCTTTTTCTAAAACCAGCTTGAACATCTGGAATTCATGGTTCACGTATTGCTGAAGCCTGGCTTGGAGAATTTTGAGCATTACTTTACTAGTATATGAGATGAGTGCAATTGTGCTGTAGTTTGAGTATTCTTTGGCATTGCCTTTCTTTGGGATTGGAATGAAAACTGTCCTTTTCCAGTCCTGTGGCCACTGCTGAGTTTTCCAAATTTGCTGGCACATTGAGTGCAACACTTTCATAGCATCATCTTTCAGGATTTGAAATAGCTCAACTGGAATTCCATCACCTCCACTAGCTTTGTTCATAGTGATGCTTTCTAAGACCCACTTGACTTCACATTCCAGGATGTCTGGCTCTCGGTCAGTGATCACACCATCATGATTATCTGGGTCATGAAGATCTTTTTTGTACAGTTCTTCTGTGTATTCTTGCCACCTCTTCTTAATATCTTCTGCTTCTGTTATGTCCATACCATTTCTGTCCTTTATCAAGCCCCTACTCAAGGCTATGGTTTTTCCATTGGTCATGATGGATGTGAGAGTTGGACTGTGAGGAAGGCTGAGCACCGAAGAACTGATGCTTTTGACCTGTGGTGTTGGAGAAGACTCTTGAGAGTCCCTTGGACTGCAAGGAGATCCAACCAGTCCATTCTGAAGGAGATCAGCCCTGGGATTTCTTTGGAAGGAATGATGCTAAAGCTGAAACTCCAGTACTTTGGCCACCTCATGCGAAGTGTTGACTCATTGGAAAAGACTCTGATGCTGGGAGGGATTGGGGGCAGGAGGAGAAGGGGATGACGGAGGATGAGATGCCTGGATGGCATCACTGACTCGATGCACGTGAGTCTGAGTGAACTCCGGGAGTTGGTGATGGACAGGGAGGCCTGGCGTGCTGCGATTCATGGGGTCGCAAAGAGTTGGACATGACTGAGCGACTCAACTGAACTGATTATGTTCTGAGTTGGTTTGGGCTGGAAGTTAAGGTTTGTGGTGAGACCTATTATAGTCATTGTAGCATAGTTTACCTATTGGGTCAAATGCTAATTTAAAATTTTTTTTTTCTTTTCTTCAGAAGACCTATTATAGAATATTGGTTAAGAGATCAGCCTCTGAGGTCAGAGTGAATCTTGTTTGTATTGCTTACTAGCTTGGGACCTTGGGGAAATTGTTTAACCCCTTTATGGCTCAGCTTCCATGTCTTAAAAAGGGGGATATTAATAGTAATCATGGGGTTATATAAGTTAAACATATAATGTCGATGTCCTACAAAATTCGCTTCACTTAATTTTCAAGGTAGGTGGTATTATGCTTATAGATTTTATAGGTAAGGAAGAAGAAAGGTCATTTGTTCTTTTCTCAATACTGTGTTACCATTTTACTTCATCATTTTGCCAAAATAGGGGGAATTAGCAGAACCCATTCTGCCATACCTGTTGAGCTACATGCCTAGCTCTTTGATTTTTCCCATAGGATTACTGATGTATATATCCTTACCCCTGCTCTCCTTGCCCGTGAGACACATGTCCTCATTGTTTACCATTTTGTATTGAATAGTGACTTGGTACCCAAAAAAACAAGGAGATGAGTTCACTGCTTTGATCATCAATATCTTTTATTTGGTGGGAGATAAGTATTGCTGATATGTTTAAACATAAAGCACTAACTGAAGAGGCAGCTATCATATAAGAAGAAAGATGTTGGACCCAAGATCAAGCATCCTCCTTCTCTCTTTATTATCACCTGTATGACTTTGGAAAACTTGCTTCACCAACCTGAATCACAGTTTATTTATATGTAAAATGAGTGGTTGGACTAAACTTTCAAGCTCTGGCAAAATTCTATAATGTACACTAGTTCAAAGAGAAAAAGGTAGAGCATGGTTGCTTGTAGATTACTTTCTAGGGCCTCAGAAATGGTGATTAGCCTCACAGAATCTTCACTAGTGTTGGTCTGCATTTTTCTTTTTTATTTTTGACAGATAAATATTGTATACATTTAAGTTGTGCAACGTGGTGTTTTGATCTATGTCTGTGATGTGAAATGATTACCACATTTGTGTGTGTGATGAGAACACCTAAGATCCACTTTCTTACCAAATTTCAAGTATACACTAGATTATTATTGTTAATTATTGTCACTAAGCTATATATTAGCTATATATTAGATCTCCAGAATTTTTTTCATCTTAAACCTGAATGTTTGCACTCCTTGAATAGTATCTCCTTTTCTGTCTCCCCCAAGCCTCTGGAAGCTACCATTCTACTTTATTGTTAGTATGAATTCAATATTTTTAAAAAAGATTCTATGTATGAGTGAACTCATGTAATATTTATCTTTTTCTGGCTTATTTCATTTAGCATAATGTCCACCAGATTCATCCATGTTGTCATAGATGGCAGGTTTGCATTTTCTCATTGCAAAAGGCAGCTGTTTTCCCTCTCTCCTGCATTTCCTATATCGAGAATTAAAGAGCACAAAGGTCAGTTACTTTTTAAATGTAAATCTCAATGAAAAATTTCATAAGACAGAAAATGATTACAAATATTAACTTTCTAATTGTACTTGTGGGCAAATGTTTCTTCACGTGGTTGAATCAGATGCTTATTTGAGCCTATGCTTTTTACAAAAATTGACATTTTTAATGCACATTTTAAAAATTGAAGTAATTTGTTGCACATAAAGTATAAATTTAAGGATTGCAACATGTTGATTTGATACATTTACATATTGTAATATGATGTGCATTGTAATGATAGTTAACACCTCTATCACATTACATAATTATCATTTTATGTTAGCGATTGGAATAGTTAAGTTCTAGTCTTTTAGCAAATTTGATGATTATAAATTAATTCTGTTGTCCGTATTCACTGTACTGTGCATTATGCTGCCCCTAGGACTTATTTACTACTTATTAGAAGTTTATACCCTTAAATATCTTTCTATCCCCCTAGTCCCCAGACCCTGATAACCACTATTTTACTCTCTTTATGAATTTGGTTTTTTTTAGATTCCACTTATAAGTGATATTATATAGTACTTATCTTTCTCTGTCTGAGTTATCACACTTTTATTAAAGTCTTCAAGGTCTACACATGTTGTCACAAATGGCAAGATGTCCTTCTTTATCATGGCTGAATAATATTCCATTGTGTATATATTTATATACTATAACTTCTTTATCCATTTGTCTGTTGATAGGTAGGTACATAGATTGTTTCCATATTATGGCTATTGTGAGTAATAACACAGTAAACATGGGAGTGAATCTCTTCAGTGTCCTGTTTTCATTTCCTTTGAGTATATAGTGAGAAGTGGAACTGCTGGATCATATTGTAGTTCTTGTTTTTTGACTGCACCATGCAGCATGCAGAATCTTAGTTCCCGGACCAGGAGTTGAACTTGTGCCCCTGCAGTGGAAGCGCAGAGTTGTCCCTGGACTGCTGGGGAATTCCCTGGTAGTTGTATTTTTAATCTATTGAGAAACCTACATATTGTTTTCCATAGTGACTGAACCAATTTACATTCTCACCAACAGTGTACAAGGGTTCCCTTTTCTCCTCATCCTTGCCAATTCATGTTACCTCTTGTCTTCTTGATGATAGCCTTTCTAACAGGTGTGAGGTGATATCTCATTGTGGTTTTGCTTTGCATTTCCCTGGTGATTAATGATGTTGAACCTCCTTTCATTTACCTGGTTCACATGTGGGTGTCTTTTTTGGTTTTAGTTCCTCTGCCTATTTTTTTTTTTTTTTCTCTGCCCACTTTTTAATAATATTTTTTTTTTGTTACTGAGTTTGAGTTCTTTATATATATTGGATATTAGCCCCTTATCAGATATATGGCTTGCAAAAAATGTTTTCCATTCTGTAGTTTGTCTTTTCATCTTGTCAATTACTTTGCTGAGCAGGAGCTTTTAAGTTTGAAGTACTAGCTGTTAATTTTTGTTTTTGTTGTTTATACTTTTGGTGTCACATCTGAATAATCATTGCCACAACCAATATCAAGGAGCTTCTTCCCTATATTTTCTTTTTAGAAGTTTTATGGTATCACATTTTTGATACATTTTAATTTTTGTGAGTGATGCAAGATAGGGATCTGGTTTCATTTGTTGTTGTTGTTGTTCACCTGTGTTTATCCAGTTTTCTCAGCACCATTTGTTGAAGAAACTGTCCTTTCCCCATTGAGTGTCCTTGGTTCCATTGACTTTGTTTTTGAACATCAGTTAACTGTAAATGTGAGAGAATTAATTCTAAGATAGGTTGATAAGAAGTTCTGGGTCTCCAAGGAGGAGAAAGTGGAATGGGGCTCTCAAGGAGGAGAAAAGGACATACTTTTTTTTTCTACATTGCTTTGTCTTAGTTACATAAGACATTTTTTTCTTAAACTCTTGAGTTGTTATGGCAACAATTAAGACTAACTTTCTTTAAGCCAAGAGCTAATGATTATACAATAAAACAATGCATTTTTCTCAAGGGTATGTTTTTCCTTAAGCTCTGTATTAATGATTATATAACAACAGTGTATCTTGCTAAAGGACATGTTTCTCCTTAACAAGAACCTTCTGACTAATCTTATTTTCTTTTTTTTTAATATAAATTTATTTATTTTAATTGGAGGCTAATTACTTTACAATATTGTATTGGTTTTGCCATACATCAACATGAATCCACCACGGATGTACACATGTTCCCCATCCTGAAACCCCCTCCGACCTCCCTCCCCATACCATCCCTCTGGGTCATTCCAGTGCACCAGCCCTGAGCATCCTGTATCATGCATCAAACCTGGACTGGTGATTTGTTTCATATATGATATTATACATGTTTCAATGCCATTCTCCCAAATCATCCCACCCTCGCCCTCTCCCACAGACTCCAAAACACTGTTTTATACATCTGTGTCTCTTTTGCTGTCTCGCATACAGGGTTATTGTTACCATCTTTCTAAATTCCATATATACGCATTAGTATACTGTATTGGTGTTTTTCTTTCGGGCTTCCCTGGTGACTTAGAGGTTAAAGCATCCGCCTGGATTGCGGGAGACCTGGGCTTGATCCCTGGGTCAGGAAGATCCCCTGAAGAAGGAAAATGGCAACCCACTCCAGTACTCTTGCCTGGAGAATCCCTTGGAGGGAGAACCGTGGTAGGCTACAGTCCATGGGTTCGCAAAGAGTGGGACACAACTGAGCGACTACACTTTCACTTTTTTTTCTTTCACTTTCTGGCTTACCTCACTGTATAATAGGCTCCAGTTTCATCCACCTCATTAGAACTGATTCAAATGTATTCTTTTTAATGGCTGAGTAATACTCCATTGTGTATATGTACCACAGCTTTCTTATCCATTCGTCTGCTCATGGACATCTAGGTTGCTTCCATGTCCTGGCTATTATAAACAGTGCTGTGATGAACATTGGTGAACACATGTCTCTTTCCCTTCTGGTTTCCTCAGTGTGTATGCCCAGCAGTGGGATTGCTGGATCATAAGGCAGTTCTATTTCCAGTTTTTTAAAGAAATCTCCACACTGTTCTCTGTAGTGGCTGTACTAGTTTGCATTCCCACCAACAGTGTAAGAGGGTTCCCTTTTCTCCACACCCTCTCCAGCTTTTATTGCTTGTAGACTTTTGGATAGCAGCCATTCTGACTGGTATAAAATTGTACCTCATTGTGGTTTTGATTTGCATTTCTCTGATAATGAGTGATGTTGAGCATCTTTTCATGTGTTTGTTAGCCATCTGTATGTCTTCTTTGGAGAAATGTCTGTTTAGTTCTTTGGCCTATTTTTTGACTGGGTCGTTTGTTTTTCTGGAATTGAGCTGCAGGAGTTGCTTGTATATTTTTGAGATTGGTTGTTTGTCAGTTGCTTCATTTGCTCTTATTTTCTCCCATTCTGAAGGCTGTCTTTTCACCTTGCTTAGAGTTTCCTTTATTGTCCAGAAGCTTTTAAGTTTAATTAGGTCCCATTTGTTTATTTTTGCTTTTATTTCTAATATTCTGGAAGGTGGGTCATAGAGGATCCTGCTGTGATTTATGTAGGAGAGTGTTTTGCCTATGTTCTCCTCTAAGAGTTTTATAGTTTCTGGTCTTAGGTTTAGATCTTTAATCCATTTTGAGTTTATTTTTGTGTATGGTGTTAGAAAGTGTTCTAGTTTCATTCTTTTACAAGTGCTTGACCAGTTTTCCCAGCACCACTTGTTAAAGAGATTGTCTTTTCTCCATTGTATATTCTTGCCTCCTTTGTCAAAGATAAGGTGTCCATAGGTGCATGGGTTTATCTCTGGGCTTTCTCTTTTGTTCCACTGATCTATATTTCTGTTTTGTGCCAGTACCATACTGTCTTGATGACTGTGGCTTTGTAGTAGAGCCTGAAGTCAGGTAGGTTGATTCCTCCAGTTCCATTCTTCTTTCTCAAGATTGCTTTGGCTAGTCGAGGTTTTTTGTATTTCCATACAAATTGTGAAATTATTTGTTCTAGCTCTGTGAAAAATACCATTGGTAGTTTGATAGGGATTGCATTGAATCTATAGATTGCTTTTGGTAGTATACTCATTTTCACTCTATTGAATCTTTTGATCCATGAGCACGGTATATTTCTCCAACTATTTGTGTCCTTTTTGATTTCTTTCACGAGTGTTTTATACTTTTCTATATATAAGTCTTGAGTTTCTTTAGGTAGATATATTCCTAAGTATTTTATTCTTTCCGTTGCAATGGTGAATGGAATTGTTTCCTTAATTCTCTGTTTTCTCATTATTAGTATATAGGAATGCAAGGGATTTCTGTGTGTTGATTTTATATCCTGCAACTTTACTATAGTCATTGATTAGCTCTAGTAATTTTCTGGTGGAGTCTTTAGGGTTTTCTATGTAGAGGATCATGTCATCTGCAAACAGTGAGAGTTTTACTTCTTCTTTTCCAATATGGATTCCTTTTATTTCTTTATCTTTTCTGATTGCTGTGGCCAAAACTTCCAAAACTATGTTGAATAGTAGTGGTGAAAGTGGGCACCCTTGTCTTGTTCCTGACTTTAGGGGAAATGCTTTCAATTTTTCCCCATTGAGGATAATGTTTGCTGTGGGTTTCTCATATATACCTTTTATTTTGTTGAGGTATGTTCCTTCTATTCCTGCTTTCTGGAGAGTTTTTTATCATAAGTGGATGTTGAATTTTGTTAAAGGCTTTCTCTGCATCTATTGAGATAATCACATGGCTTTTATTTTTCAATCTGTTAATGTTGTGTATTACATCGATTGGTTTGCAGATATTTAAGAATCCTTGCATCCCTGGGATAAAGCCCACTTGGTCATAGTTTATGATGTTTTTAATTTGTTGTTGGATTCTGATTGCTAGAATTTTGCTAAAGATTTTTGCATCTATGTTCATCGGTGATATTGCCCTGTAGTTTTCTTTTTTTGTGGGATCTTTGTCAGGTTTTGGTATTAGGGTGATGGTAGCCTCATAGAATGAGTTTGGAAGTTTACATTCCTCTGCAATATTCTGGGAGAATTTGAGTGGGATAGGTGTTAGCTCTTCTCTAAATTTTTGGTCGAATTCAGCTGTGAAGCTGTCTGGCCATGGGCTTTTGTTTGCTGGAAGATTTCTGATTACAGTTTCAATTTCTGTGCTTGTGATGGGTCTGTTAAAATTTTCTGTTTCTTCATGGTTCAGTTTTGACAAGTTGTACTTTTCTAAGAATTTGTCCATTTCTTCCAAGTTTTCCATTTTATTGGCATATAATTGCTGATAGTAGTCTCTTATGATCTTTTGTATTTCTGTGTTGTCTGTTGTGATCTCTCCATTTTCATTTCTAATTTTATTGATTTGATTTTTCTCCTTTTGTTTCTTGAGTCTGGCTAATGGTTTGTCAATTTTATTTATCCTCTCAAAGAACCAACTTTTGGCTTTGTTGATTTTTGCTATGATTTCTTTTGTTTCTTTTGCATTTATTCATGCTGTAATTTTTAAGACTTCTTTCCTTCTACTAACCCTGGGGTTCTTCATTTCTAGTTGCTTTAGATGTAGAGTTAGGTTACTTATTTGACGTTTTTCTTGTTTCTCGAGGTATGCCTGTATTGCTATGAACCTTACCCTTAGCACTGCTTTTACAGTGTCTCACAGGTTTTGGGTTGTAATGTTTTCATTTTCAATCGTTTCTATGCATATTTTGATTTCTTTTTTGATTTCTTTTGTAATTTGTTGGTTATTCAGCAGCGTGTTGTTCAGCTTCCATATGTTGGATTTTTTAATAGTTTTTCTCATGTAATTGAGATCTAATCTTACTGCATTGTGGTCAGAAAAGATGCTTGGAATGATTTCTATTTTTTTTTTTTTTTAATTTACCAAGGCTAGCTTTATGGCCCAGGATGTGATCTATCCTGGAGAAAGTTCCATGTGCGCTTGAGAAAAAGGTGAAATTCATTATATTGGGGTGAAATGTCCTATAGATATCAATTAGGTCTAACTAGTCTATTGTATCATTTAAAGTTTGTGTTTCCTTGTTGATTTTCTGTTTAGTTGATCTATCCATAGATGTGAGTGGGGTATTAAAATCTCCCACTATTATTGTGTTATTGTTCATTTCCCCTTGCATACTCATTAGCATTTGTCTTATGCATTGTGGTGCTCCTATGTTGGGTGCATATATATTTATAATTGTTATATCTTCTTCTTGGATTGATCCTTTGATCATTATGTAGTGTCCTTCTTTGTCTCTTTTCACAGCCTTTGCTTTAAAGTCTATTTTATCTGATATGAGCATTGCTACTCCTGCTTTCTTTTGGTCTCTATTTGCATGGAATAACTTTTTCCAGCCCTGCACTTTCAGTCCATTTGTGTCCCTTGTTTTGAGGTGGGTCTCTTGTAGACAACATATATGGGGGTCTTGTTTTTGTATCCATTCAGCCAGTCTTTTTCTTTTGGTTGGGGCATTCAACCCATTTACTTTTAAGGTAATTATTGATGAGTATGATCCCATTGCCATTTACTTTGTTGTTTTGGGTTCAAATTTATACATCCTTTTTTTTGTTTCCTGTCTAGAGAAGATCCTTTAGCATTTGTTGGAGAGCTGGTTTGGTGGTGCTGAATTCTCTCAGCTTTTGCTGGTCTGGAAAGCTTTTGATTTCTCCTTCATATTTGAATGAGATCCTTACTGGGTACAGTAATCTGGGCTGTAGGTTATTTTCTTTCATCACTTTAAGTAAGTCCTGCCATTCCCTCCTGGCCTGAGGAGTTTCTGTTGAAAGATCAGCTGTTATCCTTATGGGAATCCCCTCATGTGTTGTTTGTTGTTTTTCCCTTGCTGCTTTTAATATTTGTTCTTTGTGTTTGATCTTTGTTAATTTGATTAATATGTGTCTTGGGGTGTTTTGCCTTGGGTTTATCCTGTTTGGGACTCTCTGGGTTTCTTGGACTTGGGTGATTATTTCCTTCCCCATTTTAGGGAAGTTTTCAACTATTCTCTCCTCAAGTATTTTCTCATGGCCTTTCTTTTTGTCTTCTTCTGGGATCCTATGATTCAAATGTTGGGGCGTTTAACATTGTCCCAGAGGTCTCTGAGATTGTCCTCGTTTCTTTTTATTCGATTTTCTTTTTTCCTCTCGGATTCATTTATTTCTACCATTCTATGTTCTACCTCACTAATCCTGTCTTCTGCCTCTGTTATTCTACTATTTGTTGCCTCCAGAGTGTTTTTGATCTCATTCATTGCATTATTCATTATATATTCACTCTTTTTTATTTCTTCTAGGTCTTTGTTAAACCTTTCTTTCATCTTCTCAATTCTTGTCTCCAGGCTATTTACCTGTGATTCCATTTTGTTTTCAAGATTTTGGATCATTTTCACTATCATTATTCAGAATTCTTTATCAGGTAGATTCCCTATCTCTTCCTCCTTGGTTTGGTTTGGTGGGCATTTATCCTGTTCCTTTACCTGCTGAGTATTCCTCTATCTCTTCATCTTGTTTATATTGCTGTATTTGGGGTGGTCTTTCTGTATTCTGGCAGTTTGTGGAGTTCTCTTCATTGTGGAGCTTCCTCACTGTCGGTGGGGTTGTACTAGTCGCTTGTCAAGGTTTCTTGCTTAGGGAAGCTTGTGTTGGTGTTGTGGTGGGTGGAGCTGGATTTCTTCTCTCTGGAGTGCAATGAAGTGTCCAGTAATGAGTTATGAGATGTCAATGGTTTTGGAGTGACTTTGAGCACCCTTTATATTGAAACTCAGGGCTGTGTTTCTGTGTTGCTGGAGAATTTGTGTGGTATATCTTGTTCTGGAACTTGTTGGCCCTTGGGTGGTGCTTGGTTTCAGTGTAGGTATGGAGGTGTTTGATGAGCTTCTGTTGATTAATGTTCCCTGGAGTCAGGAGTTCTTTGGTGTTCTCAGGATTAGGACTTAAGCCTCCTCTTTCTGGTTTTCAGTCTTATTTTTACAGTAGTCTCAAGACTTCTCCATCTATACAGCACTGATGATAAAACATCCAGGTTAATGATGAAAGGTTTCTCCATAGTGAGGGATACTTGGAGAGGTTCACAGAGTTACATGGAGAAGAGACGAGGGAGGAGGGAGATAGAGGTGACCAGGATGAGATGAGGTGGAATCAAAAGAGGAGAGAGCAAGCTAGTCAGTAATCACTTCCTTATGTGCACTCCACAGTCTGGACCACTTAGAGATGTTCATGGAGGTGTACAGAGAAGAGAAGAAGGAGGAAGGAGACAGGGGTGGCCAGGAGAATAAAGGATGGAATAAAAAGGAGAGAGACAGATCCAGCCAGTAATCAGTTCCCTAAGTGTTCTTCAGCATCCAGAACACACAAAGAGATTCACAGAGTTGGATAGAGAAGAGAAGGGGGAGGGAGAAGATAGAGGTGACCTGGTGTAGACAAAGGAGAGTCCAAAGGGGGAGAGAGCAGTTCAGCCAGTAATCTTGCTCCCACGTAAAAATGGGTACTGAAGATTGGGTTTTTAATGGTACAAAATTGATAACAAATGCCAAAAAGCAAAGATTAAAAATCTAAAGTAGAATTTGGATTTTCAAAAATACAATATTAAAAGAAAAAGTCACAAAAATTATAATATATATATATATATATACACACACATATATATACACACATATTAAGTTTGCTTTAAAAACTAGGGTCTCTTTTTTTTGCAAAGTAACCGTAGGTTATGAAAATGAAAAATAAAGGAGTAATACAGGACTTAAAAATTTTAAAAAAATTGAAAAAAAAGAAAGCAAAAATAGTAAAAATATATCTTGGACTTTCTCTGGTATTGTTGTGGGCAGTGTGGGATCAGTTCATTTTCGGATAGTTCCTTATTAAGCTTATATTTCTCAAGGTCTATAGGCCCTTCCTATGTAGTCAGTAATAACTACAGGGTTTTAATCTATTACACCTGTCACTTCCAAGGTGGTTCCCTCTGTTTTAGCTTCTTCTGTTTGCTGGTCTCTTCCATTCTAAAGGAGATCAGCCCTGGGTGTTCTTTGGAAAGAATGATGCTAAAGCTGAAACTCCAGTACTTTGGCCACCTCATGCGAAGAGTTGACTCATTGGAAAAGACTCTGAGGCTGGGAGGGATTGGGGGCAGGAGGAGAAGGGGACGACAGAAGATGAGATGGCTGGATGGCATCACCGACTTGATGGACGTGAGTCTGAGTGAACTCCGGGAGTTGGTGATGGACAGGGAGGACTGGCGTGCTGCAGTTCATGGGGTCGCAAAAAGTCAGACACGACTGAGCGACTGAACTGAACTCAGTGTCTAATATCTGCCCTGCCACAAGGGGGCAGTGGTGGACACTTTTTTAGCCTGACTTGTTCAGTTGTTCTGTGGTGAGGGAGGGACCCTGCAAACAAATGACAATGGTGCGTTTTGGCAGTATCTCGGCCACATTGGGTTTGACCCCGCTCATGGTGTGTGTGCTTTCCCTGTCTACACTGCTTAGGCTCTCGGTTGCTCTGCCAGGAACTGTCTGAGACCAGCCCTGTGTTGTATGCACTTTCCAGGTCTAAGCTACTCAGGTTCAGGTACTTGGGTAGTCCTCAGAGGCACAGACTTGGTTGATCCTGCATTTTGTGCCCTTCCCAGGTCCGAGCAGTTCAGGTGATGAGGTGTTTGGCGAGCGCGGTTCCTGCGACTTATCGCCTCACCTGTCACTGCCGCTGTTTTCCTGGGTGTACAACCGGTGCACCTTCTCAGGCGGTTGTTGACCATCCAGAATCCCAGGAAGTCTTAGTTAGCAGGGAAGCCTGCTTGCAGTTTGGTAAATAATGCCTCTCTGGGGCCGCGATTGCCCCCTTCTGGCTCTGGCTGCCTGTCACCAGAGGGGAATGGTCTGCAGCCAGCTAACTGTGCTCAGTCTTTTGTTCTGTGAGCAGGCCTGAGGGTGTCTTAGGTTAGGGCTTTTTTGTAGCTCTAGTCAGTCCTTTGTTTTGTGAGCGGGCCTGGTGGTGTCTTAGGTTAGGGCTTTTCCTGTGGTAGTTATCCCACAGTCTGATTTGCTAGCTGAAGTTAGTTCCCTCAGATTGCCCTCGGGGCATTTGGGCCCAGACCTTACTATAAGCAATGCAGCCCAAACCTCCCTGCCCAGCCCCTTCTTGCTAGTGGAGGATGCAGGCATCTGCGCTGCTTGTCTGCTGGAGGTGTTACCCTTGGGCACATAATCTGGTGGGTTTTAATTATTTATTTATTTTTCCTCCCAGTTATGTTGCCCTCTGTGGTTCTAAGGCTCACCACAGACTTGGCAGTGAGAGTGTTTCCTGGTGTTTGGAAACTTCTCTCTTTTTGAGACTCCCTTCCCGAATGGAGCTCTGTCCCTACCTCTTTTGTCTCTCTTTTTGTCTTTTCTATTTTTTCCTACCTCCTTTCGAAGACAATGGGCTGCTTTCTTGGGTGCCTGATGTCCTCTGCCAGCATTCAGAAGTTGTTTTGTGGAATTTACTCAGGGTTCAAATGTTCTTTTGATGAATTTGTGGAGGAGAAAATGGTCTCCATGTCCTATTCCTCCGCCATCTTAGGACTGCCTCTCTAATCTTATTTTCTTAAGAAATGTTGTGGGACTGGGTCTGGTAAGACCTTTCTATTGTTAGTTCTAATCTTGTTCACTCAAGATGTATGTTGTGGGAGTGGGTCTGGTAAAAGTATATAAGGCCTTGATAAGACTGGCAAGTGGGGCACTCTCCATCCTCCTGATGTCTATGTCAGAAGCTTTCTCTGTCCTTTTTCACTGTAATAAAAATTCTGCCACACAAAAGCTCCGCGTAATCAAGCCTGGTCCCTGATCCCAAAGCTAAATCTTCTTTGGAGGTCATAAATCCAACACCATTCTCCATAAGCTATCACATAGAGGCTTATTTCTGGATTCTCAGTATGTTCCATTTGTATGTGGGTGTGTGTTTATACCAGTGCTATACTGTTTTACTATATCTTAGTAGTATAGTTTGAAATCAGAAAGTGTGGTGCATCTGGCTTTGTTCTTTCTCAGGCTTGCTTTGGTTATTCTTGTGTTTTTGTGGTTCCTGTACAAATTTTAGGATTGTCTTTTCTGTATCTTTGAACTATGCCATTAGTGGTTACATTGAATCTATAGGTAGCTTTTGGTGGCATGGACACTTTAACAATCTTTCCATCCATGAACATGGGATTTCTTTCCACTTGTTCTTCAATTTTTTCCAAAGAAGTCTTATGGTATTTTTTTTTTTTTGCATAGATCTTTTACATTATTAGTTAAATTTATTCCTATTTTGTTGTTTTTGATGCTGTTGTGAATGGAATAAGCTTGTTTACAGATGTTTCATTAATTTTTGTGTTTAGAAGTGAAACTTTTGTCTTTATGTTGATTTTGCATCCTGAAACTTTACTGAATGTGTTGATTCATTCTAACATGTATAAAATCATATCATCTCAAAAAAAAAGAAAAATCCTATTATCTGCTAATAACAACTGTTATACTTCTTTCTTTCCCATTTGTATGTCTTTTATTTCTTTGTCTTAGGTAATTACTTTGTCTAGGACTTCAGTACTAACCTGAATAAAAGTAGTGAGAGTAGGCATCCTTGTCTTGCTCCTAGTCTTAGCAGGAAAATTTTTGATATTTTCCATTGAATATGATGTTAACTATGGATTTGTTGCATATGGCCTTTATTATGTTGGCATGCTGTTTCTATATCCAATGTATTGAAAATTTTTACCATGAAAGGATGTTGGATTTTTCAAATGCTTTTTCTTCATCTTTTGAGATGATTATGTGATGTTTATATTTCATTCTATTATTGTTATACATTATATTTATTGGTTTGCATATGCTGGACCATCCTTGTATCCTAGGGATAAATTCCACTTGATCTATTAATGTTTTCTTTAATTGGGTTTGCTGATATTTTGTTGACAATTTTTTGCATCTGTGTTCATTAAGATATCCATCTTCAGTTTTCCTATAATGTCATTATCTGACTTTAGTATCAGAGTAATCCTGGCCTTGTAGAATGAATTTGGAAGTGTTCACTTCTCTACAATTTGAAAGAGTTTGAGAAGGAATGGCATTAATTCTTCTTGAAAGTTTAGGTGGAACTGGCCTGTGAAATCATCTGTTCTAGGGTTTTCTGTTTTGAGAGCTATTTGATTGCTGATTCAGTCTGTTTACTCGTTATTGATCTGTTCAGATTTTCTGTTTATTCCTGCTTCATTGTTGGTAGGTTATGCATTTTTAGAAATTTATCCATTTCTTCTAGGTTATCTAAGTGTTGGCATGTAATTGTTCATTGTAGTCTCTTATGAACCTCTGTGTTGGCTTGGCCAAAAAGTTCTATCATTTTTTTCCCCAGAGATGGTTCTTAGTTGTCTTTAACTTGACTTGAAATAGTTTTCTTAGGTTGTATTGTGTATAATGACGCTGTCATATCAGTGTGCATTAAAAAAAAACTTACTAAAAGTTGGTGAATTTTTGTGTAGCCATTTTAATATTGAAGATATTTTAATATTGAAGATAAAAAAGCAACATTTTGACATATGATGCTTTATTATTTCAAGAAAGGTAAAAATGCAACTTAAACATACAAAAAAAGATTTCTGCAGTATATTGAGAAGGTGCTGTGACTGATCAAATGTGTCAAAAGTGATTTGTTAAGTTTTGTCCTGGATTTTTTTCTCACTGCATGATGTTCCATGGTTGCAGAGACGAGTCAAAAGTGATAATGATCAAATCGGGACGTTAATTGAGAACAGTCAGTGTTATACCACATAGGAGATAGTTGACATACTCAGAATATCCAAATCAAGTGTTGAAAATCATTTACACCTGCTTGGTAAATTAATCATTTTGATGATGTTTGTGTTCCACATAAATTCAATGAAAAAACTTTCTTGACCATATTTCCGCATGTTATTCTCTTCTGAAACATAACAGAAATGTTCTGTTTTTTAGAACAAATTGTGATAGATGATGAAAAGTGGATAAGGTATAATCATGTAGAATAGAAGAGAGTGTGGGGCTAATGAAATAAACTACCACCAACCAGACCAAAGGCTGGTCTTACCCAAAGAAAATGATGTGCATATAGTGGGATTGGAAGGGAGTCCTCTATCATGAGAACCTTCTGGAAAACCAAATATTAACTCCCACAAGTACTGCTCCCATTTAGACCATGGAAAGCAGCACTTGATGAAAAGCATCTGGAATTAGTCAGCAGAAAATGCATAATCTTTCACCAGGCTAATGCAAGACCACATGTTTCTTTGATGACCAGGCAAAAACTGTTATGGCTTGGCTGAGAAATTCTCACTGATCTGCCATATTGATCAGACACTGAACCTTTGAATTTCCATTTATTTCTATCTTGACAAAATTCTCTTAATGGAGAAAATTTCAGTTCCTTGCAAGACTGTTAAAAGGCACCTGGAATAGTTCTTTGCCTAAAAATATAAAGTTTCGTAAAGATGGAATTATAAAGTTGCCTGAAAAATGGCAGAAGGTAGTGGAACAAAACAGTGATACACTGTGCAATAAAGTTCTCGGTGAAAATGAAAAAAATGTGTCTTTAATCCAAAATCGAAGGAACTTCTTGGCCAACCAAATATTTCTAACCCAAAATCGAAGGAACTTCTTGGCCAACCAAATATTTCTGCAGTATTATTTGAGTCTTCTCTTTTTTTTCTTAGTCTAGCTACAGTTGTCAATTTTGTTTATCTTTTTGAAGAACCAGCTTTTAGTTTTGTTGGACCTTTCTACTGTTTTTCTTGTCTGTTTCACTTATTTTCCCTCTGATCTCTTATTTCTGTCCTTCTGCTGTTGGGTTTTACTTTGTTCTTTCTAGTTTCTTGAAGTGGTGTTGTCTATTCCCAATTGTTCTAATTTTTTGATACATTCTGCAGCATCTCATAGGGTTTGATATGTTTCCATTTTCATTTATTTACATATAGTTTTCTATTTCCTTTTGGTTTTTTCCTTTTACAATTGCTTGTTCAGAAGTGTGTTGTTTAGTTTTCACATGTTTATAAACTTTCCAATTTTGCTCTTTTTGTTGATTTGTAGTTTCATACCATTATGGTCAGAAAAGATAGTCAAAATGATTTTAGTCTTCTTAAATTTGCTAGGACTTGTTTTGTGTCCTGTCATATGATCTTCTAAGGAACAAGCGTCCTTTTTAATAGTCTTTTCCTTTAAACTGTATACTAAAGTTAAGGAGTTAACATACCATTCTAATATGGAATTATAGTTTTCTAACTCTGTCCATTTTTAACCTTTACCAGAGTGTTTCATATGTTATCATCTTGCTTTTTAGTGTTTTTTTTTTTTTTTCCCTCAACTTGAAGAACTCCTTTTAGCATATCTTTTCAAAGCAAGTATACTGGTGTTGAACTCCCTCAGCTTTTGTTTGCCTTAGAAATCCTTTATTTCTCCTTCACTTTTGAAGGATAATGTTGCTGGGTAAAGTATTCTTGGCTGGCAATGTTTATTTTTCAATAATTTGAATGTATCATTCCACACTCTCCTGACCTATAGAGTCTTTCTGAGAAATCTGCTGATAGCCTAATAGAATTTCCTTTGTAGATTATTTTTTTCCTTTTGCTGCCTTTAATATTCCTTCTTTATCATTGATTTCTGAAATTTTCATTATAATATGTTTTACAGAAGGTCTTTTTAAATTGTAGTAATAGGGTTTTCTATTAGCTTCATGTACTTGCATGTCCTTTCCCATGACTGCAGTGTTTTCAGCTATTATTGTCCAATTAGTTTTTCATCAAAGGGGAGAGAAAAAAAAGAAAAAACTCAACTGCTACAATGCTGACATCAATCCCCTAGTGCATTTTAAATTTGGATTCTGCTATTGATAGCTGTATCCTCTCAAGAAATCATGTTTACTATGAGATTTAAAAGAAATATTCATTTTATTTTTAAAGAAATGTTCATTTTAAATCAACATTTTTTATTAAGTATGTAAAATAGAAAACCTTAAATTTAGTATAAGATAAGTATTTTATACTTTATTACTAATTTCCCCAATTTTAAAATTATTTGCTACTTTGTAGTCTTTGTCTGCTGTTATATGATTGTTTCAACATGTTTTAACAGAGGTTTCCTAATCTTTTTATTTTTTTTTTTTTGGTCTAATAATATTCTATTTTTCATGTATGGAGATAATAGAAGGAAATGTACTTTGTGGTTTTTTTTCCCCCCCACAGAATTTGTGAATTTTCAATTGCAATGATCCTTCTCTTTCTTCCTGCTTACTGATCTAGGTGCTTTAATATTATTGACTGGATTTAGGAGAACAGACTGTTTTGTCTTGAACAATTGTAGAAATAAGCTGATGTACTAATGAAAGTTTTCTTGATACAACCACCCTGTAATAAGTCCTTGATTTGGATTTGCTGTCCTTGTTATTGCTTCTTCTAATATTTTTTAGGTCTTTTTTTATTATTTAATATTTGAAGGTCTAGCACTGACCTTTGAAGTCAAGATAACAAATATTACATGTTGTGCTATGCTCAACAAATGTTCTAAAATATGCACACTTTTTTCTAACAGTAGAATTTTACCAGCTATTGATACTTTATAATTTTTTTTTCATATGAAATGATGGATGACCACTTAATGGAGAGGAAAGTGAAGAAAAGAGTAACATAAGAAAAGAAGCACATCCTTATAAAAAATTGAGGATGTCACAGCATGAGGAAGTTCAAGCTATTATTGAACACTAGATAAAAAAAGTCAGTGTGATTCTAACTTTATTAATTTGAAATACAGTGTTCTGTATTGTAATTTTGAAACAAATAGAACTTGATTACATTAAATGGTGCATTAATATCCAATAATACAGTAGAATATTATTTGCTTTGCATTATGAGATTTTGTTTTTTCAAAGGCCATCATTATCCATTTCTCAATGTAACTAAATAGCATTTAAAATGTTAATAGAATAAAATGACAGATTTCAGGAGAACATTTATGTGAATTTTATTCAGTTTTAATTAATTTCTTTAATATATTCTTTGTAAAATTTGAGGCTTCTTAGGGGATTACTGTGTTCTCTCCCTTTTACTCTTCATTACCACTTTTAACTGATGTTGAGAAAGCGCAGTATATTAAGCCAAAATAAGTTTAAGTTACTGTTTTTTAGTGACACTAGTAAAGTTACCTGTAAGAAAATTACCCAATGATGTGATTAAGTATTCCAGGTGTAACATGAGGAAAAGACCTATAAAGCAGAAAGTGACCAGTAATTCACAATAGAAAACATTTAAGTTAGACAGGATATTTTTAAATATTGGATATAATGCAACAGAGTGAACTAGAAATTTTAACATAAAGAGATTCAAAACTTGAAATAGTATTAGTACTTAAAATGTGATGAGTGGCTATATTTGGTCCTAAACAAACATATCTATTGTGAAGGTGAGGCATAGTAGTGCAAGTTAAATGTATTTACAAACCTATGGACCGAAATTTGGCTGTACTACAGTGGGTAGAAATTGAGTGATAAATTTATATAGGATTATATTAAAGACTGGGCAGTATGAATGATGCTTTCCTAGTAGAGAGGTAAAAAAGCAGGTATCTAGATCAAACTAAAAATGAATGTTCCTCATTCCTCCCAAGTCCAATTTAGTTATTATGTTGAGGCATTTAAAACTACTACTTCTGTTTGTAGAAAATGATTGCATATTAACAATTTCATATGGTTAATCCATGTAAGAATACCCTCAAAACACATTTAAAGTTCCAGGTAGCATATGGGGAAGGACTTTATAGATTTATTAAAAAGGAATAGATGGGATAAATTAACTACTAAACTTTTAACTGTTGGGGATAATTATATTTTGCTTTAGTCTTCTCTATCCAAGAGAAAGATTTATAAACTGTAAAGGGTAGAGGGTAGAGCTAGTGTGGTGAAAAAAAATCACAAGATATATGAGTGAGTACCTGGCTACTTTAAGAGTTCCAAATAAATTAAGTCCTGGTATACTGAACTAATTTAGGTATTCTTTGTGCAATCAGAGTAGACAAAAGAAATGGGAATACCCAATGAACAAGTATACAAAAAGGAACAAAGAATAGATCTTGAAATTATTGATGGGTGAATTTAGCTTTAACCCCAGGAAAATTTTAGACAAGCTTATTTAATAACTGTTTGTGTACTTTTATTTTTTTAATTTTAATTTTTCATTGGAGTATAATTGCTTTACCATGTTGTTTTTCTCCTGTACAACAAAGTGAATCAGCTGTATGTATACCTATATCCCCTCCCTTTTGAACCTCCCTCCTACCTCCCCCATCCTATCCATCTAAGTCATCAAAGAGCACTGAGCTGAGCTCCCTGTACTTTATAGCAGGTTCCCACGGTAGTGTATATATGTCAATCTTAATCTCCCAATTTGTCCCACCTTCCCCTTCTGCCTCTGTGTCCCCATGTCCATTCTCAATGTCTGTGTCTCTATTCCTGCCCTGGAAATAGGTTCTGCAGAAGACCTAAATAGACCTCTCTCCAAAGAAGACATACAGATGGCCAAGAGTCACATGAAAAGATGGCTCCACATCACTAATTATTAGAGAAATGCAAATCAAAACTACAATGAGGTATCACCTCACACGGGTCAGAATGACCATCATCAAAAATAACTACAAACAATAAATGCTGGAGAGGATATGGAGAAAAGGGAACCCTCTTGCACTGTTGGTGGGAACGTAAATTATGGAGAACAGTATGAAGGTTCCTTAAAAAAGTAAAAGTAGAACTATATATGACCCAGAAATCCCACTTTTGGGCATATACCCTGAATAAAACATAATTTAAAATGACATATGTACTCCAATGTTCATTGCAGCACTATTTACAATAGCCAGGACATGGAAACCATCAAAATGTCCAATGACAGATGAATGGATAAAGAAGATATACATAAATACAGTGGAATATTACTCAGCCATAAAAAGGAACGAATTTGGGGCTTTTATAGAGATGTGGATGGACCTAGAGTCTGTCATACAGAGTGAAGTAAGTCAGAAAGAGAAAAAGACAAATATCATATATTAATGCATATATGTGAAATCTAGAAAAATGGTTCAGATGTGTACTTTAAGGAGGTTGTCACTGGAACTTAAATATGTATACTAAAAAGGAATGTCAAACTAACTAATCTGGCTAATGTAAGGTAGTATAAGGCAGCTGTTTTAGAAATCGAATGTAGTAGAGCTGTAGCTGGAAATAATCCCCTGTATTCTGTGCTGATTAGACTACCGGGATATTTTGCTCAGTTCTTACTGTTTTAAGAGGCTCAGATATTGATGAACTAGGTATTTCCCAGAAAAAAAAGCAAACACAGTAGTTTTATGGTGAAAGTGTTTTTTCTATAGGGAATGATAGGAAAGAAAGGTGTTTGTAAATTATTGCTGTGAGTAATGTAAAGGGGGACCTCACATGTTGAGGGACAAAATTAAGGTGCAAATGATAGTGATGTTTAAATATTTCATGAATTACCATATAGCAAAGGGATTTGACTTGTCTTTTATGTGTAGCTCTCAAGGGCTAAACTGTTATTCTCTGGAAGTTATGGGGAAAGCAATTGAGTTCAGTTAAAGAGTCTTTCCAAAATTAGAGCAATTTTTGAGAAGTAATCTCTTCTTTATTAGAAGTATATAGGAAGAGTCTGAAAGGCCTTCAAACAGATATGTTATAGAAAGGATACTTTTGTGGGGAGAGAATTTGGAGTAGATCTCTAATTGGGCACAGTATCAGCCTCACTTGCAGAGATTATTAAAAAAAATGTTGAGAGCTATATATATTTCTGTAGATAATTTCATTAAAATATCTTATTCATTCCTATAGTTAAGTAAATGATTAAAGCTTTTGCCCAGTAGAATAATGTAAATTCCACAAGGATAGGGATCTTGTTTGACTTATAAGTTGTATTTCCTGCATCTGTCACAGTGCTTAGCTCATAGTAGGTTGTGAACAAATATGTTTTAAGAAATATAGCAATAACTTTATTTGTAGCTGTTTATTAATTTTGTGACTTAATAAGTTTATAAATACATAGAGTAAGTCTTATCTTGTTATTACTTGAATCTTTAAGCATTTTGGTCTCTTATTGAGTTAGTTCATATATCATTTTTTTAGAGAACAGTTTGGAAGCTTATTCTACAAAAATTTAAAAAAAATTTAGGAGACAAAAATGGATTCTGAATATAATATTTTGTACTTAAATACATTTTATGCATATTTATATTTGACTAATTTGTCAACATTTTATTGTGACATCAAAGATGTTTCTCTCAAAAATTCTTAATGAATTTCAAGATAAAGTTGGCATGTTCACATCACTACTCGAGAAAATACTCTGTGGTTGATTGTTCCAACCTGACTATAACTATCTTAGCTTCCTAGATAGAAAGGTGTCCTAATTAATGTGTGCTATTTTTCAAAGGTTGCCAAATCCTTTACAACAGTGGATGAAGAAGCAGACATTTTGTTCTGACTAAAGTTATGTTGCTTGATTGCCCTGTTCTTACCAGTGTTTTGAATGTTGTAATCTCACTTTTTTAACTTTGAGAGCTAAAGTCCTTAGTAAATAGAGGCTGAGATAACATTTACTCTTATAGTGTTTTTAAAATACTTTAATCAAGGTAATTAATTATATATACTAAAACTGTTACCTGCTTTTGAAATACTGTAGATAGAAGGTTAAATATTGAGAATGTGATAATGAATACTCGATATACTGGTATAGAGTTTGTGGGAATTTTTTATTTGTAGTTGTTTCTCATTAATTTTACTTTGTTAGAGTGAAAGTTTAAATTGCTCATCTCTTATCTTGTGCTTATAATAGAAGAAGAAACAATGTAGTATTTTAATCATAACTGCCAATATCTTTATCTAAAGACCTGTTGCCATTTTTATCTTTTCTGAAATTTTTGTCAGCAACAAAGGCAGGATTACATTTTTTTCCTTCCAGATTGAGTTGGTGTAATGTATTCTTGGTTATCAAAATACTCATAGCTTTGGGACTTTGGAATGGTAAATATTTATGATGTGTGAAACAGCATGATACTTAACTGTAAGATCTTAATTACATAAAAATGGGTGCTTAGTTGTGAAAATGCAAAAATGAGACCTAGAACGCATCAAATGGTAAACTGCTTGTGATTATGAATGATTTTGTTTTTTGCTTCTTGTGTTTTTTGATTTCCTAATATGCACATGTTAACGTTTAAGAAATAAATGTTATTTTAAAAACCTTAACAAAAGAATTAATGTGTTCAAGTAGCGTATTTAATAGACATTTATTTTTAAAGATTTTTAAAAATTTGGCATATACTTTTTATTTTTGACTTTTATTTTTATTTATTTTTAGCTGACATATAATTGATTTACAATATTATTTGCAGGTATATAATTGATTCAAAATTTTTATTGATTATACTGCATTTATAGTTATTATAAAATATTGGTGATATTTCCCTGTGCTGTGCAATATGTATCCTTGTGGCTTGTATACATTGTAGTTTGTATCTCTTAATCTCCTGTCCCTAAGTTGCTCTTACCCGCTTTCCTCTCTTCATTGGTAACCGCTGGTTTGGTTGCTAATGGACTATTCATATTTTCTATTTCCTCCTGGTTTAATCTTAGGCGATTGTACATTCCTAGGAATTTGTCCATTTCTTCTAGGTTGTCCATATTATTGGCATATAGTTTTCCATAGTAATCTTGATAGAGACATTTAAATACAACACAATAATAATTGTGTATGTGTGTCCCTTTATTTTATTGTTACTTTTGAGGAAAGGAACTTCGAGCATTCTTCTCTCCCAAAAGAGCTATATATATTCATGCTAGAAGAATGAGATTCACTTCTTTCTAGTAAAATACTCAAGGATTGGTCAAAAGTTAACTCTTTGTAATTGTATTTTTATAGTCATTTATCAGCCATTACAAATTTCAGAAAATCTTCTTGATAAAATGCTCTTTAAAGATGTGAGAAAAACAAAAAACATCAGTGCTGAAAATAGTGGCTAAATGGAGAATACATGCAGAAGAGTGTTGACAGAACTCCTTATTGAATATAGAACCTAAGGCCTGTTGACATTACCAAATGTCTGAGAAAAATGTACAAACACTATCATTTCATGTGATAATATATATATCATTTTATATATAAAAAAGATTGCTGAGTTAGGAAACAAGGAATATTTGATGATTATGCTGTTGAATATGCAATATACCTTATGTTGGAATTTTTTGAATAGCTGTTAGTGGACTACAGAACCTAATAGAAAACTTGTGTTTGAGATAAAAATGTATGTTTAAAGATTGTTAGTGAAAGTGAAAGTTGCTCAGTTGTGTCCAATTCTTTGCAACCCCATGGACTGTAGCCTGCCAGGCTCCTCTGTCCATAGAATTCTCCAGGCAAGAATACTGGAGTGGGTAGCTGTTCCCTTCTCCAGGGGATCTTCCCAACTTAGGGGTTGAACTGAGGTCTCCTGCAATGCAGTCGTATTCTTACTGTCTGAGCCACCAGGGAAGCCCATAGAAGAGTGTTTAAATGAAACTTTAAAAAAAAAAATCTACACTTTTATCACAAAGTGGTTGGTTTCATTTTTCTTTTCCTTTCTGGTGTTTATGCACATGTATATGTATTTTTATATAATTTAAGACATATGTTTTGAAGTTCATATTTTTTGCTTTGTAGTTCATAGTTGTTCCACACTGAGGTAGTTTCCAATTTTAATTATTAATTTTTATAGAATAGTTTATCATATATTCTATAATTCTGATTCTTTCTCCATCTGATTTTCTGGTTTATTCTTCATGTTGATTATGTTGCTTTTAGTTCTTAAACTTCAAATTGATTTTTAACCAGGGGCAATTTTTCCCCCGAGGAGATGTTTGGCAATGTCTGGGATGTTTTTGCATGTCACAAGTTTTTGGTGATGGGGTGTTAATAGCATCTGTTGGGTAGAGGCCAGGTATGCTGCTAAACATTCTACAATAGACAGATAGCCCCCCTACAACAAAAATTCACCAGTCTCAAAGTTCCTAAGTCCAGTAGTTCCAAGGTTGAGAAATCCTTCCTTAAAGTAATACACCTTTTCCTCTATTTACTTACAAAATATGAATGTAGAAAAGCAAAGCAGAAGTAATGGTTAATTATTTCAAGGAACTCAGAGCAGTAAGAAATATTTGACTAGAGAACGAAGATAACTTCTATAATTTTCAGACTTTAATGCCTGCTCTTCCCAACTTAGAGTTGTGGGTATTTCTAGAGTTTGGGATGGGAAGCAACTGCCAAAAAGGAATCTTCTTACATAGTACTGATGGTTATGGATTTTCTACCATTATTTACTTAGCATCTCGATATAAATCCTCAGATCTCTAATGTGTTCTTATGTTTTGCATTCAAAGTTGGATTTTGCCATTCATCATTCGTTTTTTATCATTTTGTCAATTTAAGGTGACTGTTAAGTTGACCTCTGCCTGAAAAAAGATTGAGATGTTGAAAGGTTTTTTATTTTTATTTGTGGCATGGTTCTAATTGTATTAATCACAGTTCTTGGCTTAATTTTGCCTTGCTTCAACATAAAGGTATTATTTATACTGTTATTTATGCAGTATGGTAAAATTTTGCCTTGCCTCAAGATCAGAAGGTTTCTATGTTTTGATTAAAATACAGTTTATGGGATGTGGAATACTGGAGGAATTTCACCCAGCAAGTAGATGCTTGTATATACTTACATAGGGAACAAGATCTTTGTTTTAGGGAAGTGAGAAGAATCCACATAGTATTTGGAGAATTGTGCAGATTTATGCTTTATTCTAGCTGCTTTTTCAGAAAATTAGATCACAAAACAAAAAAGGAGACAGGATCTAAGATGATCTTATAGGAGATGAAACCTCAAAAGTTCATTGATAACTAGAGGGGTAGTCTATAGTTTCTGAAACCAGAAATGGGGAAAACCTATAGATAAGTCTAGAAAGCATTGCTACTGAAAACCTATGTGGTGTTATAGGCTTCTTCCTCTTTTTACTGTATGAACCTCTTGTAATACTCTTAATATAGGGACAACTGTTTATGGTGTGGATAGGTGTGAGAAGGTAGGACAGGAGTTCATAAAATTTCCTATATAGTTTTTAAGATGTGTTATACTTAACCAAATGCTGTCTTTATTCTAAGGTTCCTTCATGTTAAAGTAAGATTTATTTATATATTTAAATTTACAGTTTCTTTGACTATAGTGAACCAAGGAAGGCAAAATGGGATTGTACTTGAGAAACCATAGGAAGGCAAACAGAAAATCAGACTTCTGGGATTTAAAACAAAGTATTCTTAGGGGCTTTGTGGTAATGAACTTGAGTTTGTAAATCGTGAAATGTATGATGGAATTTAGACTTCTCACAGCATAGAATTGCTGTTGTGTGTGTACCCTCTTTTGTTTCATCATAATATTGGTGATTTAACTTTAAATGTAGGTTTCACTTTTAGGTTTTAAGAAGTGAATCTTCTGTTTTATGTTTTTCAGTGAATATCACCTCAGCCAGGCAATTAACCGGATGTAGTCGTTTCAGCCATATTTTCCCTTCAGCTGCTTACCAGCACATTAAGATGCATAAGAGAATTCTGGGTCACTTGTCATCTGTCTACTGTGTAGCATTTGACAGAAGTGGGAGAAGAATTTTTACAGTGAGTTTAAAATTTATGACACTTGCATATTAGAGATTTACAACAATGGAAGCTAGGCTTCATGGCATTGAATTATGCTATGTAAGCAGCTCTTCCTTTTTAGACACATGAATGCAAGAAAAAAATAAATCGAAATTGAAAATCTTTTCTCTTTTATGTAAGTAAATGGATGAACTATAATGGCTTCTATCATTTGGGAAATCTAATGTTTTTAAAAATTAAATCATCAGAAGGCCTTATATTCTAGAGGTGGTTAATTTATGTGAATGAAGTTTTATCTACTTAATTTGATTTCATTCTATTTTAGCAAACATTAAAATGCATTTTTCATTTGCCATTTAGCATAATTGGTGTCAGTTCTGCTTAATTAATGATTACATCATCCTTATAGTTGAGTAGTTGAACTACACAGTTAGTAACAAAGATTATATATTGTAATATTGTATATATCTCTCTTTGTATTCAGTACTATTTTTAAAATTGGATTTTTATTAACTAGATCATATTGTATGCTTTTTTGTACAAAATTGTAGCACACTAATGTTTCCAAGTTAAGGCTTAGTCTCATTGTTTCAGTACTAAGTTAATGTAAAAGTGTAGGTAACGGCATAATTTTCTTTTTAAATTCCTATGCTAAAACAAAGGAAATGGTTTGTATTTTGAGTAGTTCGACTTCTTGGAGTTCATTACAGATTTTTCCACTGAGGTTTTCATGACTTCAAAATGAATATATGGATGTTGTTGATGATGAGGATGATGATTTTAATTTTTTTATAAACAGATAGCTTATCTACCACATTAGAGTAGAATTGCTTTTTAATATTTTAAAGCTCTTTCGAAATTCTCATGAGGAAGTTCATAATAGTTTCACCAGAGGTTATAACAAAGCCTCATGTTTACTGAGAAATGCATGTAGATTTTAGGTTAAAGTTTTAAGTATTTGTAGAGAAAAAAATATTCAAAATATTCAAGCAATTAAGAAAAAAGACTGTCAGGTGTAAGGAAAGAAATAATGGCAGATATACTTAATGCCACCACACTTAAATGTGAGTTAAAAATGTTTTGAATTGTCAAAATTGGTGGTAGCTTTGAGGAGTTCTTCACATATGCCATTATCGTTTTAGAGTGTCAGTGCTATTATTTGGACATCTTTTATATATGCTATTAGATCCATATTATATGAAGAAAATAGACTAAAAATTAAATGCTTAGAAGCAAACTTAATAAAATCCTCACTTCGTTTTTGCTGTTTTTTTTTTTTTTTTTTTGACCCCTTTGTGAGGGGGCGAATTTCTGTTTCATTGTAAATCTTTTGTCCTTTTGTGTTGCCGTAGGGTTCCGATGACTGTTTGGTGAAAATCTGGGCAACAGATGATGGACGCCTTCTTGCTACACTTCGAGGGCACTCTGCTGAAATTTCTGACATGGCTGTTAACTATGAAAATACTCTCATTGCCGCAGGCAGTTGTGATAAAGTTGTGAGAGTGTGGTGTCTTCGAACTTGTGCGCCAGTTGCAGTCCTTCAGGGACATTCAGCTTCTATCACTTCCATACAGGTAAGAAAAATACAAAGATACCTCTAATATATATAAGAATGAGAATTTTCTTGTTTTTTGTTACATTGTTTGGATAATATAAAGAATGGCAACAGAAAAATTTTCATCTCTTAAGGGCTTTGTCCCTATCTTGCAGACAGGTATGCATTTTAAAGTTCCTTTTTCGTATAAATCTGTTTAGAAACAAGTAAAACGGTTATTTAAAAGGTTTTTTGAGTACAGTGTAAGACATCTTATTTATCTCATTTGTATTTGTGAACAAGGGACAAGACTTGGAATTGCCTTAAGGAACACTGATACCTTTTAGGCAGGGTATGAATAGGTTCTAACTTGAATATTGGCATACTTTGTGTTAATATTTAATGCAAAATGTTTGTCAGTTCAGATTTTGTGTTGTGTGTAGTTTAATATTAGGGAATTTTTTATTCTTATTTTCAGTAATTTCTTATTTCAACTTGATGTTTGACATACATCGGCTTTTTAAATATTTGTCCATATAGTGTTTTTACCAGACATTGGTAGTGAAAGTCCTGGATACTCCTCAAAGAACTTTGTTTTCTTCTTTGTGTTGACAGCAAAACAGAGGAATCCTTTTGACACTGTCTTTTAGTTTGGTCAAGGAGACCACTTTTGTGGATGAGATAATTATTCCCATTGAATTTTCTTTGTTCTTTAGTCACTAAAAAGTATGCCCGGCAATTTTTGTTTTAATATTTAAATAATATCACCTGTTTATGAGGCACTAGCAAGAATTGGGTTCAACGTATATTGGATTTGAAAATTTATACATCAGATTTTTGATTGGTTGAAATTATCTATTGGATTTTGTTTTGGGATATTACTAGTTACTTGTGTTCTCACCATCCTATCTGACAGACTATTTCTGAAATTTGGAGATAGTCTCATACAACATGAAAAATATGAATATTTGTTACTACTGAAAATGTTTATGGAACTGTTTTGCTCCATCATAGTTTCATTTTCTAGTTTCTATCTCATTTCATTTGTGTGTATAAGTGCCCTAGAGATCCATGGACCTCTTTTGTTTTTGTTTTTTCTGTTGCTTTTGTATGGACCTCTTTTCTAGAACATTCTTTCCCTTAGTGATCGCATCAAGTCTCATGGCTTTAAATTTCATCTGTAAGCTGATAACTCCAAATGTGTACTTCCATCTTGGGGCCTATCTTTTAGCTCCATACTTGTACATTCAATTACCTAGTTAGCATCATCACATGAAGGTCTGCAAGGCATCTCAAACTCAACATCTTCAAAATTGAACCCCTGTCTTCCTTCCTCAGATTTGCTCCTCCCAAACCTTTTCCTATATAAACAAATGACAACTTCATCCTTTCAGTTGCTCAGAGTAATCATCTCTGACTTTTTGTTTCTTACATCGCATATCTAACTTGTTAGCAAATCATGTTGACTCTATCCTCAAAATATATCCAGAATCTGAACAAATTCTCATGACCTTTGTCATTGTTACCGTATTTTAAACCACCATCATTTGTGACCTATATTACTGAAACAGACTTCTAACTGATTTTCCTGTTTCTTCCCATCCCTCTTTCCTGCCCATGTCTAGCCTCTGCATAGATGAATAAATGATTTTAAGATGGAGGTTTAAAAAAAGGAAATTAAATCATGTCACTGGTGCTCAGAACCTTTAATAGCCTCCCAATTCAGAGTTAAAGCCAAAGGTTTTACAGTGACCCACAAAACCTTACATTCTCAGCCCCTTGCTCTCTTTGAACATATCTCCTATTGCTTGTTATCATTCTGCTTTAGCTGCTTCTTTAAACCACTCTAGCTACACCCCTGCCCTTGCTTTTGCTGTTCTATATCTCGGAAATGGTCCTCTTTGGATCGTCATATGACTTATTCCCTTACTTTCCAAATGATGGAAATGCCTGTCACTTTTCCCAGGGAAACTTTCTATGATTAACTTACTATTTTAAAATTGTATATATTACCACACCAGCACTCTTTCATTTTTGTTCATAGTCAGTTCAGTTCAGTTCAGTTCAGTCGCTCAGTCATGTCTCTTTGTGACCCCATGAATTGCAGCACACCAGGCCTCCCTGTCCATCACCAACTCCCGGTGCCCAATATGCTACTTCATTCTTTCTTGAGTTATTTCTCCACTGATCTCCAGCAGCATATTGGGCAACTACTGATCTGGGGAGTTCCTCTTTCAGTATCCTATCATTTTGCCTTTTCATACTATTCATTGGGTTCTTAAGGCAAGAATACTGACGTGGTTTACCATTCCCTTCTCCAGTGGACCACGTTCTGTCAGACCTCTCCACTATGATCCGCCCGTCTTGGGTGGCCCCAAGGTCATGGGTTAGTTTCATTGAGTTAGACAAGGCTGCGGTCCTAGTGTGATTAGATTGACTAGTTTTCTGTGATTATGGTTTCAGTGTGTCTGCCCTCTGATGCCCTTTTGCAACAACCTACCATCTTACTTGGGTTTCTCTTACCTTGGACGTGGGGTATCTCTTCACTGGTGCTCCAGCAAAGTGCCGTCACTGCTCCTTACCTTGGATGAGGGGTATCTCCTCACCGCCGCCCCTCCTGCCTTGAATGTGGAATAGCTCCTTTAGGCCCTCCTGCCACCCCCGCAGCCACCACTCCTTGGACGTGAGGTTGCTCCTCCCGGCTGCCACCCCTGACCTCAGTCGTGGGGTAGCTCCTCTCAGCTGCTCCTGGGCTGTCGCAGCCTGGCACTCTCGGCCACCGCCCCTGACCTCGGTCGTAGGGTAGCTCCTCTCGGCTGTGGGGTAGCTCCTCTCGGCTGCCGCCCCTGACCTCAGACGTAGGGTAGCTCCTCTTGGCCATTCCTGCGCCGTCGCAGCCTGGTGCTCTTGGCCACTGCCCCTGACCTCGGACGTGGGGTAACTCCTCTTGGCCACTGTTCCTCGGGCATGGGGTCCTCCTGGCTTCTGCCCCTGACCTCAGATGTGGGGTAGGTCTTCTTGGCCATGCTCTGCGCCTTTGCAGCCGAGCAGTTATTACTATTGTTCATAGTAATAATCATCATTTAGCATGCATTCTATATGTTTTATTCTTTGCTAATTGTCTCTATTAACATTGTAGTACATTATTATTTTTTAAGTTTCTTTCTTCTTTAAATAAAATTGAAGTAACATGGTATGCTGTTAATAGTGGTTGCCTCTGGATAGTGGGATTATGAATAGCTTTTGTTCTGTTTTTCTGTATTTCCTAGCTTTTATTCAATAACTATGTATTAAAATAAAATTGTAATTGTAATGTAATAAAAATTATATTCAGAAATGCACATGTGTTTTTAATTTTATAATCTTAAACATGATTTCTCATTTAAAAACAACCCAAAAATGGGGCTTCCCTGGTAGTCCAGTGGTTGGGAGTCTGCCTGTTAATGCAGGGAACTTGAGTTCAGTCCTTGGTACCAGAAGATCCCACATTCTGCAGGGCAACTAAGCCCACGTGCCATGACTACTGAGTCCATGCTCTAGAGCCAGCAAGCTGCAACTACTAAAACCCACATGTCTAGATCCTATGCTCTACAAGGGAAGCCACTATGATGAGAAGCCTATGCACCATAATGAAGAGTAGTCCCCGCTTGCTGCAACTAGAGAAAGCCCATTCATAGTAATGAAGACCCAGTGCAGCCAAAAATAATTAATTAATTAAAAATACATTAAATACAAAAATAGATACATTTATGGACTGAATTCCCCTTTGTGATTGAAAAAGTTAAAGTATAATGAGGATAATAAAGGTTTTAGTATTTCTTCAAACTTAATCAGTTCAGTTCAGTTCAGTCATTCAGTCGTGTCTGACTCTTTGTGACCCCATGAACCACAGCACGCCAGGCCTCCCTGTCCATTACCAACTCCCAGAGTCCACCCAAACCCATGTCCATCAAGTCGATGATGCCATCCAACCATCTCATCCTCTGTCGTCCCTTTCTCCTCCCACACTCAATCTTTCCCAGCATCAGGGTCTTTTCCAATGAGTCAGCTCTTCACATCAGGTGGCCAAAATATTGGAGTTTCAGCTTCAACATCAGTCCTTCCAATGAACACCCAGGACTGATCTCCTTTAGGATGGACTGGTTGGATCTCCTTGCAGTCCAAGGGACTCTCAAGAGTCTTCTCTAACACCAGAGTTCAAAAGCATCAATTCTTTGGTGCTCAGCTTTCTTTATAGTCCAACTCTCACATCCATACATAACCACTAGAAAAACCATAGCCTTGACTAGACGGACCTTTGTTGGCAAAAGAATGTCTCTGCTTTTTAATATGCTATCTAGGTTGGTCATAACTTTCCTTCCAAGGAGTAAGCATCTTTTAATTTCATGGCTGTAATCATCATCTGCAGTGATTTTGGAGCCCAGAAAAATAAAGTCAGCCACTGTTTCCACTGTTTCCCCATCTATCTGCCATGAAATGATGGGACTGGATGCCACGATCTTAATTTTATGAATGTTGAGCTTTAAGCCAACTTTTTCACTCTCCTCTTTCACTTTCATCAAGAGGCTCTTTAGTTCTTCTTTACTTTGTGCCATAAGGGTGGTGTCATCTGCATAAAATCATACTATTTCATATTTTATTGTCTCATTCCTGTAGATCCTAGATCAGCATATTTACCAGCCAGATAGTAAATATATTAGGCTTTGCAGACCATATGGCCTCTATTTCATACTGAGCAACTTCACTTTCATGCCTTGGAGAAGGAAATGGCAACCCACTCCAGTATTCTTGCCTGGAGAATCCCAGATTCGGGGGAGCCTGGTGGGCTGCCATCTATGGGGTTGCACAGAGTCAGACATGACTGAAGTGTCTTAGCTGCAGCAGCAACTACTTTGCTGTTGCAGTGCAAAGCAACCATAGCCAGTTTAAGGTGACTGTGTACCAATAAAACTTTATTTACATAAACAAGCAGGAAACTGGATTTGGTGTATGGGCTATAATTTGGAGGCTTCTGCTATAGATTGTGGATTAAGCTTTCTGATGCAAGCTTCTGTAGCTCAGAAATGAATATATAAGTGTACTACCTGAGCACTGGTTTCTTTACTATTTATCAGCTCTTAATGGATAATATTAATTTATATTTTTTGTTTGATTTAAGCTTTGTAGTCTTTAGAAGTTCTGTGCTTCCAAACAAGAAAACTAAATAAATGACTTCTAATGCCTATAATGATTTTTTGCTTTTGATTTGAGTTTAAAATTTATTCAAGTCATATTCATCTTGATCCTTAATCTTCATCTCAGTGGAAGGTATTCATTATGTTTATTTGGAATTTTAATTTTTTTAAATTATTTATTTGGCCATGCTGCATGGCTTATAGGATCTTAGTTCCCCAACCAGAAATTGAACCCAGGATACGGCAGTGAAAGCATTGAGTCCTAACCACTGGACTGCCAGGAAATTCCTCATTTGGGATTTTTAAAACTCATGGGCATGCTCGAGACCCTGGTTTGATTTTCGGTCTTCCTGTGTGCCAGACATCAGGAGTGCAGTTAACTTTTCCCTTATTCTCTTCTGAGGATGTCTAAAATATTGAGCGTTAGAGCTTGAGAATCCTATGTGACTAAGACCATCTGTGGTTTATCTAGAATAGTAGTCATACTTCAAATTGGCAACTCAATTTATATTTTTAAATCTTTTTTCCACAATGATACATACAGACATTTGACTTATGTTATCCATGTACATGAAAATGATTTAGATTTAAAAATGCCAAAATTTCCATTGTACTTCATTGAAGTTAAGAGTTTAAAATGTTAAAACCCAAATACTTAGACTTGTACCTTCCTAGTTATTGACTTTTAGATTTTCTTTTGATGCCTTTTTCGGGTAAACTATAAAAGTTTTATGTTGTTGCTATATAAGCATGTATTCAGCAGATTTATAATGGTTTAACTAGTAATGACTTTGTGTTTTCTCCTTTAAAAGCAGTGAAATAATAATCTTTAAGTGTAATATTGAATAATTTTTAAATAAGGGTCTTTAGGACTAAAATATTTCATCCTAAATTAAATGACTGACTTTCTCTACAGTTTTTTGATATTTTAATTTTTAATAAGATGTCCATTAATCTAGGCAATTTAAATAACTAATTTCTTGAAACTGAAATTAAGTTGAAACATGAAAGGTTTCTATTCTTTTTTTTTGTTTTTTAGTTGTCTTTTTTTTTTCTTTTTTTCTTTTTTTTAATTTTATTTTTAAACTTTACATAATTGTATTAGTTTTGCCAAATATCAAAATGAATCCGCCACAGGTATACATGTGTTCCCCATCCTGAACCCTCCTCCCTCCTCCCTCCCCATTCCATCCCTCTGGGTCGTCCCAGTGCACCAGCCCCAAGCATCCAGTATCGTGCATCAAACCTGGACTGGCAACTCGTTTCATACATGATATTTTACATGTTTCAATGCCATTCTCCCAAATCTTCCCACCCTCTCCCTCTCTCTCAGAGTCCATAAGACTGTTCTATACATCAGTGTCTCTTTTGTTGTCTCGTACACAGGGATATTGTTACCATCTTTCTAAATTCCATATATATGCGTTAGTATACTGTATTGGTGTTTTTCTTTCTGGCTTACTTCACTCTGTATAATAGGCTCAAGTTTCATCCACCTCATTAGAACTGATTCAAATGTATTCTTTTTAATGGCTGAGTAATACTCCATTGTGTATATGTACCACAGCTTTCTTATCCATTCATCTGCTGATGGACATCTAGGTTGCTTCCATGTCCTGGCTATTATAAACAGTGCTGCGATGAACATTGGGGTACATGTGTCTCTTTCCCTTCTGGTTTCCTCAGTGTGTATGCCCAGCAGTGGGATTGCTGGATCATAAGGCAGTTGTATTTCCAGTTTTTTAAGGAATCTCCACACTGTTCTCCATAGTGGCTGTACTAGTTTGCATTCCCACCAACAGTGCAAGAGGGTTCCCTTTTCTCCACACCCTCTCCAGCATTTATTGCTTGTAGACTTTTGGATCGCAGCCATTCTGACTGGTGTGAAATGGTACCTCATAGTGGTTTTGATTTGCATTTCTCTGATAATGAGTGATGTTGAGCATCTTTTCATGTGTTTGTTAGCCATCTGTATGTCTTCTTTGGAGAAATGTCTATTTAGTTCTTTGGCCCATTTTTTGATTGGGTCATATATTTTTCTGGAGTTGAGCTGTAGGAGTTGCTTGTATATTCTCGAGATTAGTTGTTTTTCAGTTGCTTCATTTGCTATTATCTTCTCCCATTCTGAAGGCTGTCTTTTCACCTTGCTAATAGTTTCCTTTGATGTGCAGAAGCTTTTAAGGTTAATTAGGTCCCATTTGTTTATTTTTGCTTTTATTTCCAATATTCTTGGAGGTGGGTCATAGAGGATCCTGCTGTGATGTATGTCAGAGAGTGTTTTGCCTATGTTCTCCTCTAGGAGTTTTATAGTTTCTGATCTTACATTTAGGTCTTTAATCCATTTTGAATTTATTTTTGTGTATGGTGTTAGAAAGTGTTCTAGTTTCATTCTTTTACAAGTGGTTGACCAGATTTCCCAGCACCACTTGTTAAAGAGATTGTCTTTAATCCATTGTATATTCTTGCCTCCTTTGTCAAAGATAAGGTGTCCATATGTGCGTGGATTTATCTCTGGGCTTTCTATTTTATTCCATTGATCTATATTTCTGTCTTTGTGCCAGTACCATACTCTCTTGATAACTGTGGCTTTATAGTAGAGCCTGAAGTCAGGTAGGTTGATTCCTCCAGTTCCATTCTTCTTTCTCAAGATAGCTTTGGCTATTCGAGGTTTTTTGTATTTCCATACAAATTGTGAAATTATTTGTTCTAGCTCTGTGAAGAATGCTGTTGGTAGCTTGATAGGGATTGCATTGAATCTATAGATTGCTTTGGGTAGTATACTCATTTTCACTATATTGATTCTTCCAATCCATGAACATGGTATATTTCTCCATCTGTTAGTGTCCTCTTTGATTTCTTTCACCAGTGTTTTATAGTTTTCTATATATAGGTCTTTAGTTTCTTTAGGTAGATATATTCCTAAGTATTTTATTCTTTCCGTTGCAATGGTGAATGGAATTGTTTCCTTAATTTCTCTTTCTGTTTTCTCATTATTAGTGTATAGGAATGCAAGGGATTTCTGTGTGTTGATTTTATATCCTGCAACTTTACTATAGTCATTGATTAGTTCTAGTAATTTTCTGGTGGAGTCTTTAGGGTTTTCTATGTAGAGGATAATGCCATCTGCAAATAGTGAGAGCTTTACTTCTTCTTTTCCAATTTGGATTCCTTTTATTTCTTTTTCTCCTCTGATTGCTGTGGCCAAAACTTCCAAAACTATGTTGAATAGTAATGGTGAAAGTGGGCACCCTTGTCTTGTTCCTGACTTTTTAGGAAATGCTTTCAATTTTTCACCATTGAGGATAATCTTTGCTGTGGGTTTGTCATATATAGCTTTTATTATGTTGAGGTATGTTCCTTCTCTTCCTGCTTTCTGGAGAGTTTTTATCATAAATGGATGTTGAATTTTGTCAAAGGCTTTCTCTGCATCTATTGAGATGATCATATGGCTTTTATTTTTCAATGTGTTAATGTGGTGTATTACATTGATTGATTTGCGGATATTGAAGAATCCTTGCATCCCTGGGATAAAGCCCACTTGGTCATGGTGTATGATCTTTTTAATGTGTTGTTGGATTCTGATTGCTAGAATTTTGTTAAGGATTTTTGCATCTATGTTCATCAGTGATATTGGCCTGTAGTTTTCTTTTTTTGTGGGATCTTTGTCAGGTTTTGGTATTAGGGTGATGGTGGCCTCATAGAATGAGTTTGGAAGTTTACCATCCTCTGCAATTTTCTGGAAGAGTTTGAGCAGGATAGGTGTTAGCTCTTCTCTAAATTTTTGGTAGAATTCAGCTGTGAAACCGTCTGGACCTGGGCTTTTGTTTGCTGGAAGATTTTTGATTACAGTTTCAATTTCCGTGCTTGTGATGGGTCTGTTAAGATTTTCTATTTCTTCCTGATCGAGTTTTGGAAAGTTGTACTTTTCTAAGAATTTGTCCATTTCTTCCACGTTGTCCATTTTATTGGCATATAATTGTTGATAGTAGTCTCTTATGATCCTTTGTATTTCTGTGTTGTCTGTTGTGATCTCTCCATTTTCATTTCTAATTTTATGGATTTGATTTTTCTCCCTTTGTTTCTTGATGAGTCTGGCTAATGGTTTGTCATTTTTATTTATCCTTTCAAAAAACCAGCTTTTGGTTTTGTTGATTTTTGCTATGATCTCTTTTGTTTCTTTTGCATTTATTTCTGCTCTAAGTTTTAAGATTTCTTGCCTTCTACTAACCCTGGGGTTCTTTATTTCTTCCTTTTCTTGTTGCTTTAGGTGTAGAGTTAGGTTATTTATTTGACTTTTTTCTTGTTTCTTGAGGTGTGCCTGTATTGCTATGGACTTTCCCCTTAGGACTGCCTTTACCGTGTCCCACAGGTTTTGGGTTGTTGTGTCTTCATTTTCATTCGTTTCTATGCAAATTTTGATTTCTTTTTTGATTTCTTCTGTGATTTGTTGGTTATGCAGCAGCGTGTTGTTCAGCCTCCATATGTTGGAATTTGTAATAGTTTTTCTCTTGTAATTGAGATCTAATCTTACTGCATTGTGGTCAGAAAAGATGCTTGGAATGATTTCTATTTTTTTGAATTTACCAAGGCTAGCTTTATGGCCCAGGATGTGATCTATCCTGGAGAAGGTTCCATGTGCGCTTGAGAAAAAGGTGAAATTCATTGTTTTGGGATGAAATGTCCTATGTATATCAATTAGTCTAACTGGTCTATTGTATCGTTTAAAGTTTGTGTTTCCTTGTTAATTTTTTGTTTAGTTGATCTATCCATAGGTGTGAGTGGGGTATTAAAGTCTCCCACTATTATTGTGTTATCGTTAATTTCTCCTTTCATACTTGTTAGCATTTGTCTTACATACTGCGGTGCTCCCGTGTTGGGTGCATATATATTTATAATTGTTATATCTTCTTCTTGGATTGATCCTTTGATCATTATGTAGTGACCATCTTTGTCTCTTTTCACTGTTTTTGTTTTAAAGTCTATTTTATCTGATATGAGTATTGCTACTCCTGCTTTCTTTTGGTCCCTATTTGCATGGAAAATCTTTTTCCAGCCCTTCACTTTCAGTCTGTATGTGTCCCCTGTTTTGAGGTGGGTCTCTTGTAAACATCATATGTAGGGGTCTTGTTTTTCTACCCATTCAGCCAGTCTTTGTCTTTTGGTAGGGGCGTTCAACCCATTTACATTTAAAGGTATTATTGATAAGTATGATCCCGTTGCCATTTACTTTGTTGTTTGGGGTTCAAGTTGATACACCCTTTCTGTACTTCCTGTATAAAGAAGATCCTTTAGCATTTGTTGGAGAGCTGGTTTGGTGGTGCTGAATTATCTCAGCTTTTGCTTGTCTATAAAGCTTTTGATTTCTCCTTCATATTTGAATGAGATCCTTGCTAGGTACAGTAATCTGGGCTGTAGGTTTTTCTCTTTCATCAAATTAAGTATGTCCTGCCTTTCCCTTCTGTCCTGAAGAGTTTCTATTGAAAGATCAGCTGTTATCCTTATGGGAATCCCCTCATGTGTTGTTTGTTGTTTTTCCCTTGCTGCTTTTAATATTTGTTCTTTGTGTTTGATCTTTGTTAATTTGATTAATATGTGTCTTGGGGTGTTTCGCCTTGGGTTTATCCTGTTTGGGACTCTCTGGGTTTCTTGGACTTGGGTGATTATTTCCTTCCCCATTTTAGGGAAGTTTTCAACTATTATCTCCTCAAGTATTTTCTCATGGTCTTTCTTTTTGTCTTCTTCTTCTGGGACCCCTATGATTCGAATGTTGTAGCGTTTAATATTGTCCTGGAGGTCTCTGAGATGGTCCTCCTTTCTTTTAATTCGTTTTTCTTTTATCCTCTGATTCATTTATTTCTACCATTCTATCTTCTAATTCACTAATCCTATCTTCTGCCTCTGTTATTCTACTATTTGTTGCCTCCAGAGTGTTTTTAATTTCACTTATTGCATTATTCATTATATATTGACTCTTTTTTATTTCTTCTAAGTCCTTGTTAAACCTTTCTTGCATCTTCTCAATCCTTGCCTCCAGGCTATTTATCTGTGATTCCATTTTAATTTCAAGATTTTGGATAAATTTCACTATCATTATTCGGAATTCTTTATCAGGTAGATTCCCTATCTCTTCCTCTTTGGTTTGGTTTGGTGGGCATTTATCCTGTTCCTTTATCTGCTGGGTATTCCTCTGTCTCTTCATCTTGTTTAAATTGCTGAGTTTGGGGTGTCCTTTCTGTATTCTGGCAGTTTGTGGAGTTCTTTTTATTGTGGCGTTTCCTCACTGTGTGTGGGTTTGTACAGGTGGCTTGTCAAGGTTTCCTGGTTAGGGAAGCTTGTTTCAATGTTCTGGTGGATGGAGCTGTATTTCTTCTCTCTGGAGTGTAATGAAATGTCCAGTAATGAGTTGTGAGATGTCTATTGTTTTGGGGTGACTTTGGGCAGCCTGTATCTTGAAGCTCAGGGCTGTGTTCCTTTGTTCCTGGAGAATGTGCTTGGTATGTCTTGCCCTGGAACTTGTTGGCCCTTGTGTGGTGCTTGGTTTCAGTGTCAGTATGGAGGCATTTGATGAGCTCCTGCCAATTAATGTTCCTTGGAGTCAGGAGTTCCCTGGAGTCAGGGTTTGGACTTAAGCCTCCTACTTCCAGTTATCAGTCTTATTTTTACAGTAGTTTCAAAACTTCTCCTTCTATACAGCACCATTGATAAAACATCTATGTTAAAGATGAAAAGTTTCTCTACTGTGAGGGTCACTCAGAGAGGTTCACAGCGTTACATGGAGAAGAGAAGTGGGAGGAGGGAGTTAGAGGTGACCCAAATGAGATGAGGTGGAATCAATAGTGGAGAGAGTGGGCTAGCCAGTAGTCACTTCCTTGTGTGCACTCCACAACTGGACTGCTCAGAGATGTTCATGGAGTTATACAGAGAAGAGAAGGAGGAGGCAGGAGACAGAGGTGGCCAGAAGGATAAAAGGGGGAAATGAAAAGCAGGGAGACAGATCCAGCCAGTAATCAGTTCCCTAAGTGTTCTCCACCTTCTGGAACACACAGAAATTCACAGAGTTGGGTAGAGTAGAGAGGGTTTAGGGAGGAGATACAGGCGACCTGGTGGAGAAAACGGAGAGTCCAAAGGTAGAGAGAGCAGTCAAGCCAGTAATCTCGTTCCCTAGTGAAAAATGGGTCCTGAGGATTGGGTTCTTAAAGGTACAAAATTGGTAACAAATACATAAAAGCAAAAATTAAAAATCTAGAGTAGAGTTTGGAATTTCAAAAATGCGATGTTAATGAAAAGAAGAAGGAAAAGAAAGAGAGAAAAAACGAACAAAGAGAAACAAACAAGGTTGTGAAAATTATAAAGAAACTACAGGTACAAAATTCATAACTAAAACCAAAAAGCAAAAAGTTAAAAATCTAGAGTAGAGTTTGGAATTTCAAAAATACAATGTTAAAAAAAAAAAAAAAAAAAAGAAGAAGAAAAATAAAGAGAGAAAACAAACAAACCAACCAAAACAATGTCACAAAAATTATAAAGAAAATACAGGTACAAAATTGATATAAAATACCAAAAAGCATAAGTTAAATATCTTGAGTAGAGTTTGGAATTGCAGATATACGATGTTATATAAAAGAAGAAGAGAAAGAAACAGAGCGGAAAAAAAAAAAAAAGTCACAGAAATTATAAAAAAATAAAACTATATGTACAAAATTGATAACATATACCAAAAGGCTAAAATTAAAAATCTAGAGTACAGTTTGGAATTTCAAAAATACAATGTTAAAAAAAAGAAGAAGAAAAATAAAGAGAGAAAACAAACAAACCAACAAAAATAATGTTGTAAAAATTATAAAGAAAATACAGGTACAAAATTGATATCAAATACCAAAAAGCATAAATTGAAAATCTTGAGTAGAGTTTGGAATTGCAGATATACGATGTTATACAAAAGAAGAAGAGAAAGAAACAGGAAAAAAAAAAGTCACAGAAATTATGAAAAAAACTATAGGTACAAAATTGATAACATATACCAAAAGGCTAAAATTAAAAATCTAGAGTAGAGTTTGGAATTTCAAAAATACAATGTTAAAGAAAAGAAGAAAAAGAAAAAAACAAAACAAAACAAAACAAAACACGGTCAAAAAATTATAAAATATATATATGAAGTTTGCTGAAGAAGAAAAAAAAATAGGTTTTTTTTTTTTTTTGCAAAGTAATAGTTATAAAAGTGAAAATTAAAGGACAATAGAGGACTTAAAATTTTTTTACAAAAATTTAAAAAAAAAAGAAAAAAAAAAGAAAGATTGATCGTAAAAATAATAAAAATATATCTAGGTCTTTCTCTGGTTTTGTTGTGAGTATTGTGGGTTCAGTTCATTTTTGGCTAGTTCCTTGGTCTGACTTATATTTCTCAAGATCTATAGGCCCCTTCCTATGCAGTCCGTAGTAACCACAGGGTTTTAATCTATGGCCTGTAGCTTCCAAGGCGTTTCCCTCTGTTATAGCTTCTTCTGTTTGCTGGTCTCTTCAGTGTCTGGTTCCCGCCCTGACACAAAGGGGAAGGTGGAGGACACTATTTTTTTTTTTATTTTATTTAGGCTCACTTGTTCAGCCGCGCTGTGGGGAGGGAGGGAGGGATGCTGCAAACAGATAACACTGGCGTGCGCTCGCAGTGCCTCAGCCACACTGGGTCTGTCCCCGCTCAAGGCACGTGTAGCCTCCCTGCCCACACTGCTCGGGCTCTAGGTTGTTCCGCCGGGAACAATCAGAGGCCGGCCCTGGGCTGAGCTCCCAGGTCCAAGCTGCTCAGGTTCAGGCACTCGGGTAGTCCTCAGAGGCGAAGACTTGGTTGGGCCTGCGTTTTGTGCTCTTCCCAGATCCCGAGCAGCTCAGGTGATGTGTTTGGCAGGCGCCAATGCTGCAACTTATCGCCTCCCCGCCACTCGGTTATCTGGGTGTAAAACCGGCACACCTTCTCAGGCAGATGTTGACCGTCCAGACCCCCAAGAAGTTTTAGTTAGCAAAGAAGCCTGCTTACAGTTTTATAGATAGTGTCTCTCTTGGGCTGCGATTGCCCTCTTCCGGCTCTGGCTGCCTGTCACCGGAGGGGGAAGGTCTGCAACCGGCTATCTCTGTTCAGTCCTTTGTTCTGTGCGTGGGCCTGGCGGTGTCTTAGGTTAGGGCTGGCTTTTCGTGTGGTAGATATCCCACAGTCTGGTTTGCTAGCCCAAATTATTTCTCTCAGATAGCGCTCAGAACATTCGGGCCGATTCTTACTCTAAGGGACACAGCCCGCGCCGCGCTTCCCTGCCCAGACCCAGCTTGCTAATGCCGTGTGCAGGCATCTGCGCTGCTTCTCCGCTGGGGGAGTTACTGTAGGGCTCACAATCTGTGATTTTTAATTGTTTATTTATTTTTTTTCTCCCTTTTATATTGCCCTCTGTGCTTCCAAAGCTCGTCACAGATTCGGCAGTGAGAAGGTTTCCTGGTGATTGGAAACTTCTCTCTTTTTAAGACTCCCTTCCCGGGACGGAACTCCGTCCCTCCCTCTTTTGTCTCTTTTTTTGTCTTTTATATTTTTTCCTACCTCCTTTCGAAGAGTTGGGTTGCTTTTCTGGGTGCCTGATGTTCTCTGCCGGCATTCAGAAGTTGTTTTGTGGAATTTACTCGACATTTAAATGCTCTTTTGATGAATTTGTGGGGGAGAAAGTGTTCTCCCGGTCCTACTCCTCCTCCATCTTGGCTCCTCCTCCGAAAGGTTTCTATTCTAATTAGAATTTTTTTTCCAGTTTTGTCCATCAACTAAAGGCACAACCAGATACCTCACTTCTACTGGTGCTGATGGAACAATCTGTTTCTGGCAATGGCATGTGAAAACAATGAAATTTAAGTAAGTTTAGAATTTTGTTAAAAATTTTATGAAAAGAATGTTCATTTTTCTTTATCATCTTGAGAGATTCTTGATAGTTCATGCATTAAATATGTAAATTATGTGTGCATGGGTGTGTGTGTACACATCCATACTGACTTCAATTGGATGTTAGAGATTTTAGAGTAAATTTTTTATGAAACCAATGTTGAAGAGACTATACACAAAATTTTGATAAGGAGTATTTTTTTCATTTCTTACTGTGGTAAGAACACCTTGAACTTTTTTTCATGATGGTAGTAAGCAACATGGTAACTTATTTGTAAAGCTAAAATAATAATACTGGTAGCATAAAGTATGTTTGTAAGTTTAAATGCATTTTTAACTTCAATAGTGGAAATAGTACCTTTTAACTACTTCAGTTTTGTGCTTTCTATAATATTGATGATAAATCTGTCAATGTCTAGCAGTGTGCTAAAATTTTTGTACATTAAAAGAACATGATGAAAAATAAAAACATCTTACTTTTCTCTTAGAGATCGCCCAGTGAAATTTACTGAGAGATCTAGACCTGGAGTTCAGATATCTTGTTCATCTTTCAGTTCTGGTATGTATAAAAATTGAGTGGTTTTTTTTAGTGCCTAAAATATTGAATAATCCAGTTATAAAAGATTTTTCAATTGTAAAATATTTTTCAGTTTTGTGGAGAAAAATGCATATGTTCGAGAATTAATCGACACATACTAAAAATGTTATAATAGACCTTTGTGGATTCTAATTAACATATAATAGAATTTGAGTTTTTTTCTTATTTATAATTAATGTGTTTTTATGTAACAATGAATTTAGTTGGTAGAAAGTACAGCCTTCCCCCAACACTCTCACACAATTCAACATGAAAATCTTACCTTGACTTTTCAGAAAACATGTACTGTGGCTTCATATAGAAGACCCGTTCTCAGTATGTAAACAGTGTTTTTCTACTGCTGTTAAGAATTGTATGCTAATTAACCTTCTATTTTTTGTTGGTGTAAAATATAGCATTAAATTTTCCATTTTAAGAAACATTTTTAAGTGTACAGTTCTATGGCATTAAGTACATTCACATTGTTCTGCATATATTACCACCATCCATCTCTAGAATTTTTTTCATCATCCCAAAAGCTGCTAGTTTTCACCCTTAACCACTACAGCCACTATACAGAGAATTGTAAATATAGATTATTTTATAAATAATTTTGGAACATTATGTTTTTATAAGATATAAAGAAATGAATTCCTCAAGGCTTTTAGTGTTTATGATCCAAAGGCCTGTATTTGGTGTAAAAGTTGTGTTTTTATTGGGTGAGTGATATAGTTGTTCCTTAAATATTCCTCTTGTTTTTCTTGAATTTTACTTATTTTTCTCTGAGATATTAATATGCCTTAGAAGACAACTTTGTGTTTGTTGAAGACTTTTTTATTAATAAGGTAAAGTATAACTAAGGAAGCAATCAGAGGGTTTTGAAAGTTTCTTGGTATAATTTTCTTAAATGTTTGTTTATTTTTTAATCCTCTAGGTGGTATGTTTATTACAACAGGTAGCACTGACCATGTGATTAGAATATATTATTTGGGTTCTGAGATCCCTGAGAAAATTGCCGAATTAGAGTCACATACGGTAAGAACAAAATGAAAAACTTAAATATCATGCTTTCTTTTTAAACACCCATGGGAAGCCGGTTTTATTTCTTCTTTGCTGATCTCTAATCTAATATAGATTGGTCCTGAGACCTGTATGGTAAGATGTCTCTTTAGTGGTGAAGATTGGTATGAAATTCTGATTTAGTATGCTTATAGTATTTAAGACAATTTCTGACTATATGAGAAGGGAAAAATATATGTTACAGTAATAATTTATTAAAAAAATCATCTTTTAGCCTGCTTTGTTAATCATATAAGTGTTTGTTACTTTGAAGTCTACTTATTAAAAGACATATTAAGGTACATCTTAGGAAGAAAATTCTTTTTACTGAACTTAGCTCATTGGTCTTAGTTTGATTATTTTCAGAATGCCATCAGACTCCTGAAATCTAATCCCATTTAATTGTCAACAACAGCCTTCCATACAGGGAAGTTTTATACTAGGGTGACAGCCATTGGTGCCTGGGAATTTTCTTCTCAAGCTCTCTCCACTGTTGTGTGACATTTACAAGAAATTTTGGAGCCATTATTGTTTATTTATATCCCTGTATACCTTTTACTTCTTCCTCCTCTTTATTTCCTTACCTTCTTCTCCAGACAGTTGTTTACTGTTGAAAATGGGAATATTTGTTTCAACTCACTGTAGATCTTGTGTTCCTCATTGTTAAAGCTATATAGTCTGCATCTGAAAGTACTCAGCTTTACAAGTCTTACTATTCCTGTTCCTACTACTTTTGATGCTTAATTGATTTGGAATAGTAGTAATACATATCAGTAAAACACAAAATTTCCCTGAAAGATAACTTTTTAAAAAAGATACTTTGTGAGTTCCAGAATCATTCATGTTCCCGAAACTTGAGTAAAACAGAGACCCCTGTTAGAAACTTTTCCTTGAACTTTTGGAAACAGCCTCCTTCTTTTGTCTTATCATATGAACATAATTGAATATTCAACTTATGAAGAGTTACTGAACCAAGCTGAGTTCTTAACTTGCTGTAACTTATTCCTAGATACTAAAATCCTGGAATATTATTTAAATTGTGAAATACAAAAACTTAGGAAATATATAATAATCTCAATCTTGAGAGTATCCAGTAGGAAAAATCCAGTTGTGCTAGACCACACAAAGGAGGCATCTTTACAGTTACCACCCAAGCAAGGTGTATATACAGTATGGTCAAATTTATTGAGAGCTGAGAAAAGAGGAAGTAATAAATAAATGGGAAATAATTGAGGGAGAAAAGATGAAGAAAAATTGATTGGTAGAGGGTTTTTGGCAGAGGCCCAGATAAAAAAGGTCAGAAAACTTAAACATTCCCTGTTGAAATTAGTGGCAGCTGTTAGTCATTAAAATAAGATGTCCTTTCATAACATCTAAAACCAGTTATTGGAACTGACAGTGAGTGTCCTGAATCTATCAGATAAAAATACTCAGTGAAATCATGGAACGGTGTGAATCACAGATATGTCTGAACATATGAAGATGGTTTAATGTGTTTTAAAATGAAAAAGCAACTAAATATGAAGACATTTAGTATCTGAGCTTTTTATTAAAATTTAAGTGCAAATAAAAAAAGAAAATTAAAAGAAGTTAAGTTCAAATTTAGTTCAATAATTGTGGTTTGTGAAAATGTTTACCACATTTGAAGGTGCATTACTATAGTATAATCACTACAGTACACATTATGTTTGTAATAAGTGTAGTTTAGTCATAAAGGAAGATTCAAACAACAGTATCTAAGTTAAGATACCTAAAGACTGTGAAATGAATTCATTGTAAAATAATTAAATAAACCATGTGAGAAACAGCAAATGACTGATTTGTTTTCTGAAATTAAAAAAAGGTTAAGTGAAAAATTTAATTCAACTACTATTAAATGAATTATTTTAAAATGGCATTTTAGTGTGTTGTTTTATTATGGGGAATATAATAAACTAATACCTATTCAGAACTATCTTGTCTCTTGAGATTTTGGTTTAGAAACAGATTTGCTTATGTTTAGAAACAAGTTTGTCTCAAATTACTGCTGATAACTATTCCTCCTTAGTTAATAATTTCAGTCTTTATTAATTTTTTTAAAGAAAATTAGAGATTTTTTTAAAAGAAAATTATAACATTAAAAAAATCCACTTAATGATACTTTTGCATGTGAATTTGAGGAAAAGAGTACTTTATTTATTTTAAAAATAAATTAATTCTAATCACAAACCTTTTGTTTTATGTCTTAGGACAAAGTTGTTGCTGTTCAGTTCTGTAACAATGGAGACAGGTAATTATGTAGTGCGTATCTGTATAAACAGATGTTTCACATATTTTACCTCTATGTCTTCAGAAAAAGCTACGTCTACTATAGATGTTTTATTTCTGTCTAGTTAAACTGAAAGTTGTTGTCTCTTTTTGATGACATTCTCATCCCAGATCTTCTAAGCTCCCATCCAAATAGTAGCCATAGTCTATCAATTCTTCCTGTATGAATGATTTCTTTTTTTGTTTATTTTGCTTTTTCCCTTTCTGTTATCATCCACCTTGGTCAAGAATTCCATTATTTGACCCATTACCTTCAATATTCTTCTCCCTTCTAAATGTGTCTTATCCATTTCTGTCAGATTAACTTTGCTCTATTCAGAAATTTTTAGTGTTTCCTCTTTGTCTGTAGGATAGAATTCAGATGTTTTAGCCTGACGTTCAGAATTCTCTACAACTTGACTTAGGCCTACATTCTTTTCTCATCTACTATTCCCTATTTAAATACTCAGATCCAGCCCAATTGATTTAGCCATCATTATTATTATAGTCCATATGCATTCTCTCATCCATTCTTTTGCTTATACTTTACCTCATACCAGGAATAATCATACCCTACTTCCTTTCACTCCTGTTCTATCCCTCCTATGTCTTCCCTTTCCCTTCTGCTCTCCTTCCTTTTATTTCCTTCTCCTTCCTGTCTCTTTTTCTTCTCTAAGTTCTGTCTTTCTTTTAAGGTTCATACCCTACCTGAAGCCTTTCCTGACTCCTCTAGATTTTAGCTCTCGGTCTTCCTCTGAATATCTAGATTGTTTACTGTCTCTACTACTCATATGATACACATTTCCTGTGTCTGTTAACTCAGAAATTATATACAAGTATTCTTGCACCCTCTCAAATGTATCATCCCCAGAAGGTGATAACTTTCTGCCTTGGCCTACAGATTGACCTAGAATAGATTTTAAAATTTATCCACTTGGCATAAATTTGTATCCTTATCTGTCTATAAGGACATTATGTGAGTGACCATGTTTTACTATTAAATACTTTTCAAACACTGGGTGATTACTATGATGAATGTGTTCATCTTCATTCAATGCAAGAGTAAATAATAATGATCCACCAAGAGTGATATATTTATTAGGAATGAAAAAACCTTCAAATAATTTTTAAGGTTGTTTTATTGTACCATACTGAGTATACATGTAAAGGTTTGTATAGCTACTATTCTTTCATACTAGGAGTATCTGAATTTTTAAAATTCTTTACCTTTTTCCTTAAATGCAAAACATTATTTTATCTAAATTATGTGGTCAGTACATATATCAAAAGATGTCTAATTTTACTAATAATCAAGAGAAATGCAATTTAGAATAACAATAACCATTTTTTCTTTCAGAAGGACAAGATATTGAAGAATCATAGCATCCAGTATTGACAAGGGTTTAGAAAAAATAGGCACTGTCCCACAACTTTGATGATAACTGTAAATTGTTTTTTAAAAAAGAACTTTTTAGGGAAATTATTTGGCAGTATGTCAAAAGCTTTCAAAATGTGCCTACCCTGAAGGGGGAATATTACAGAGAAAAGATGCAGAAAAAGTATAAATTCTTCATGAAAGAGTCCATACCATTAAACTAGGAAAATGTCCTTGATTTGACAGCTCCTAGTGTGCACATCTGTGGCCAAATCTGAAGTTGGAACAAGGTTTTTTTTTTTTTTTTTTTTTTTTTTTTTTTTTTTTTTAATGTGCCTGTCCTTTGACTCAGCAAAGATATATATAAGGTTTCACAAAGATGTGTATAGAGATATTCATCACAGCATTATTTATAATGGAAAAGACTGGAAATAGTAAAAATGTTCATTAAGTGGTTGATTAAATAAATTTTGATAGATCCAATTGTTGAATAATTATTGAAAGGGATGATAATTTTTATATTTGTAAACAGAGAAATATATCTACAAAATACAGTTGACCTTTGAAAAACATAGGTTTGAACTGTGCAGGTCCACTTATGAATACTTTTTTTAAATTAATACATTAGAAAACTTTTTGGAGATTTGTGATAATTTGAAAAAACTCAGACAAATCACATAGCTTGGAAATATTGAAAATATTAAGAGAAAGGTATGCCATGAATGCATAGAATATATGTAGATATATGTATAACACATAAGATATGGGGTCTTCCATTTTCATTGGGACATGGGATCTTCCATTTTCGTTGTGGCATGCAAACTCTAGTTGCAGCATCTGGAAAAACACTATAAATCTGTGTGTGTGTGTGTGTGGTAAGTCGCTTCAGTCATGTTCGACTCTTTGTGACCCTATGGACTGTAGCCCGCCAGGCTTTTCTGTCCATGGGATCCTCCAGGCAAGAATACTGGAGTGGATTGCCATGCCCTCCTCCAAGGGATCTTCCTTTGTATTGTAATTCTATTCCCTGTAGTGGGAATATATAAATGTATGTGTATATATGAAGTCTGAAAGAATAGAAACTAAGTTCCAGATAGTGATAGGTTATAGTTATAGGTTAATGAATATATTTTTATTCAGTTTTATTGAGATGCATTCCACATAAAATTCAGTGTTTTAAGTATATCCCCAGGGCTGTGCAGCCTTCACTATGATCACCTTTATTTTATTTTTTAATTAAAATATTTTTGATTTATAAGATTATATTAATTTCAGGTATAAAAGATGGTGATTCAATATTTTTATAGATTATGCTTCATTTAAAGTTATTATAATCAATGTATTTCTCCATGCTTTACTCTTATATCCTTATTGCTTATCTATTTTATACATAATAGTTTGCATCTCTTAATCCCATATCCCTAGAACATTGTCATCGCCCCCAAAAGAATTCCAATATCCATACCCTTTAGCTTTCAATTTCCCATCTTTCTACACCCCTACCCTCAGCTCTGAACAACCATTAATCCACTTTTTATTTTTGCAGATTTGCCTATTCTGGATGTTTCATATAAATGGAATCATATAGTATTTGGTCTTTTGTGACTTTTTTTTACTTAGCATGATGTTTTCAAGATTCATCCATGTTGAAGCATGTATAAGAATTTGATTTCCTTTTATGGCTGTCAAGAATTCAATTGTATGGCTATACAATATGTTTATCCATCTACCAGTTGATCAACATTTAGGTTGTCATCACTTTTGAAATATAATGAATAATACAATGAATATTTGTGTAGATGTTTTTCTGTGAACTTATGTTTTCATTGCTCTTGTATACTTATGGAGGAGTAGAATTGTTGAGTCACGTAGTACTGTTTATCATTTTGAGGAACTGCCAAACTGCTTCCCAAAGTGTACCATTTTCATTATCCACAGAAGTGTATGAGGATGAATGTATTACTTTTATAATTAGAAAAGTAGTGATTTCCATTCTAGAGAAAGGCAATAAGAATATTTTAACTGTTTCTTTGCAGTTTAAGATTTGTTAGTGGAAGTAGAGATGGAACAGCAAGAATTTGGCAATATCAGCAACAAGAATGGAAGAGTATAGTACTAGATATGGCTACTAAAATGACTGGGTAAGATTGGATGTTAGATATTTTAGTAATTCTCATATAGTATAGTATCTTTTACATTATTGTGTTCTATTTAATAATGAAAATAAATATCTTTTTAATTTGGAGTTAATTGGTAGAAATTTGTATCTGTGTTTAGTCTCTAAGAACACTGTCTTTAACCGTTGATTGACAGATTGGATGATAGGAACATATCTGAGTCACTCAAACTTCTGGTCTTTTGTGATCCAAAGATCTCTGTGTTTTACTAATGCCTATAGAATCATTCTCTGCCCTAGTTTTCTATAAGTCATTTTTATATTTTTTTATACTAGACAGCTTTGAGGGTTGTCCATATTAAATGTCACCATATTTTTAGATATTTCCCTGACTTACTGAGAATACCTTTATGTTTCATATTGTTAGTATTCCCGCTGCTGCTGCTGCTGCTAAGTCGCTTCAGTCGTGTCCGACTCTGTGCGACCCCATAGATGGCAGCCCACCAGGCTTCCCCGTCCCTGGGATTCTCCAGGCAAGAACAGTGGAGTGGGTTGCCATTTCCTTCTCCAATGCATGAAAGTGAAAAGTGAAAGTGAAGTCACTCAGTCATGTCCGACTCTAGCGACCCCATGGACTGCAGCCTACCAGGCTCCTCCATCCATGGGATTTTCCAGGCAAAAGTACTGGAGTGGGGTGCTATTGCCTTCTCCGTTAGTATTCCTACTCAACATTATAAATACAGTTAATCAGAATTACATTTCATCATCTTCACTGTTAACTGGAAGATACATAATTACCTACCTCTTTAGGATACAACAGTTTCTTTAGGGTATGATCCTGAAATTAATTATTTTCCCATTAATAACAATATAGAATCAACTTTGTAGTCATAGTCAGCTACTGATAATGTCATTTGATTAAATCAATTAACTGAATTTCTTACTGCTTTTTCGTATACCTATTTTAGTTTCAAAAAATGAATATTTAAAGGAATAAAGTGTCCATTTAATTATGTTTTCCTCATATTTTCTGGTAGCCAACATGGCCTTGTATTTTACTTTTCAAGGTATCTGAAGATTCCTTTCTAACTTCACTTTTTTATTGCTCTCATTTAGCTAACTATAAAATTTTTGTCATTCTGTGTTTTTTTTCCTCCATAAAATAAGCCTATAGATGTTGCCCTATGTGATATTAATATTTTTATTATTTTATTTAGGATTTTTTTATCTAAAAAGTTGCATGCTCCTAGAGAGATTTTTTTCATAATTTGCTATTTAGATGCTCCTTTGTTCAATATCTATTAACCCTGAAATTATTTTGTTTAGGAACAATATGCCATCTGGAGAAGACAAGGTCACTAAACTTAAGGTGACTATGGTGGCTTGGGATCGATATGACACCACAGTTATTACTGCAGTGAACAATTTCCTTTTGAAAGTATGGAATTCTATCACAGGCCAACTTCTTCATACTTTATCCGTAAGTATTCTATTTTTGGAATAATTACAAATGATTGAAAAGGGCATTATTCTAGAAGACAGGAAATATTAAGTTTTCTAGTTTGCTTTCTATGGCTTACTGTTGCTTGGAGAATTATTCAAAGTACCTTTGTTGACATATTTACAAAATAAGGATGGCGTATGGTGTAGCTATTAAAAGCAGGTATGAAAACTTTTCAGGATCTTTTCCCATATTTATTTACCCATTATGTTATCATATGCAGTCAAGGGTATATAAGTTATTTGTTTGTAGCATGAGTTGGGATTTTTTTGTTGTTGGTTTTAAGGATAGATCTGGCTTTATTTAACCCAGTATATACAAAATAGTAGCTTTTCAACATGATATAAGAAATATTAATGAAATTGTTGACATTTTTTCATACTAAATCTTTGAAATCTAGTGTGTATTTTAAGTTTACATACCATCTCATTTTCCACTAGCCACATGTGGCCAGTGGCTACAGGTCTTTATCTCTAAAAATCACAACTTTAAAGGCCATTTTGTAGCCATCATTTTTATAAAATCTGTGTAAAACTCTGTCTTAATTAGTATCTTAATTTACAGTTCTGTTCAATGGTACTCTTCCCATGGGCTGATTCATGGGTCATCTTTCCAGTGGATTTTACTGAAGAAATTTTAAAACAGACTATTTTTAGTCCTTGTAACAGTTAAATCTGCTTAGTTTTGGTATAGAATTTATATTTTATATGTTAAGAATTTGTGTACCAGAGTCTTACTAGGGTGTGAAGTTCTTCAATTCAACAAATACTTATTGAGTATCCATTTTTCCAGCCACTGAAAGGAAAGTGAAAGTGAAAGTGAACTCGCTCAGTCCTGTTCGACTCTTTATGACCCCATGAACTGTAGCCTACCAGGCTCCTCCCTCCATGGGATTCTCCAGGCAAAAGTACTGGAGTGGGTTGCCATTTCCTTCTCCAGGGGATCTTCCCTACCCAGGGATCAAACCTGGGTCTCCTGAATTCCAGGCAGACGCTTTAACCTCTGAGCCATCAGGGAAGCCTGTTCCAGCCACTGAGATAGGTTTAAATAGTAGATTAAAGAGTCCCTATCCTCCTAGAGTTTATAGCCTATTAAATAAAACAAAAAATAAGCATTTAATCAGATAAATGCTAAGAAGAGCACAACACAAGTTTCTAGTAGGATAACCAAACTTGGTCTGGAAGGGTCAGAGAAAGCTTCCTGAGAAGGTGAAGCTTGTGTTAAGATTTGTAAGATAGGTAAAAATTTCCCAGCTCTCATCCTAAATGTCACCTCCTTGACAAGGCCTTCCTTGAGCAAACAATCTTGGGTAGCCTCGCAGTCATCGTCTTGCTTTATTTTCATCATAGTGTTGATCACTACCTAGTATTTTCTTACTGTATTTTTTCTTTGTTTATTTTCTGTCTCAGCATGGTAGAGGATCAATAAATATTTGGTAAAATACATGTGTTGAGGAGGTTGAAAGTTCCTTCCAAGAAGAGGGAAAAACATGTACAAAGGTCTTGAGGTAGAAAGGAGGTGAAAGCCAATTTTTTGGCTATAGCACAGACAGCAGAAAGAGTATCACCTGATAGGAGGAGAAATAGGCAGGGGCCAGACCATGCAAGATCTTGTAGGATCTATCCTGAGACCAATAGGTACCATGAAAAGGTTTAAAAGCAAAGGAATAGCATGTGAATTTTGCTTTTGAAAACTGCCTCCTAATTGTAGCAACAGAGTAGAGAGAATAGATTGGAATGAGATAAGGATGACTCTGAGTATACTGTAGGATTCTATGATAGGATGGGCCTTAATGATAATTTGGATTTGTATGGTAGTGGTGGAAATAGAGGTGTGCTTAATAAATAAAAATAGCGCAGATGATAAATCTTAAGACATTACTTAATCTGACTAGGTTTTGTTTCCCATGACCAAGGACCAAAAATGGAACCCCCTATTTAAAAATCTCTCTTTGCTAATGTACGCTAATGTAGTTGTAACATTATCATTTGACTTTAACAGAGTAATTTTACTGCTAGTAAGCAGGAACCTGAGAAAGTATTTACTATATCAAATTGGATATTCAGTAAGAGATTTTGTTATGACAAAGAAATAATTTTTTTGATAATCACTGGGAAAAAAAAGTTTTTTGTTGGTATTTATCAAAAAGGATTTTACCTCTTTATCTTCCACTTTTCATTTTGAGACATTCTGAAGTTACTTTTTAATAAGCTACATTTTTTAACATAATGGTAGTAGGGCAGGTTACTCTTCTATTTTTATGCAATGATTTGGGGTAAAATGCACTTTTTAGGTTCACAACATGTGATTATTTCTGGAAGCTCCTGATGTGTAATATGCTGATATGTTCCTAAGTGAAATACAATTTCAGGATGTCTCGCATGCTTCTCTAAAACTTGGAGCCTATACTCTCTAGCCAGGAATTAACAAAAATGAACAGTGATCTAAATTAGGTGTTGACAAACTTTTTCTTTAAGAGGCCAGATAGTAAATATTTTAGGCTTTGCAAGCCACATATGGTCTCTGTTGAATATTCTTTCATTTTTTACCACCTTTTAAAAAATGTAAAAATCATTCCTTAAGCTGTCTGTCCAGAAACACTGGGGAGCTAGTTGGCCTAAAGTTCCCAGACTCCTGATCTAAAGTCTGTAGAGATGCTGATATTGATTTATTACTGGGGAAATATAGGAACGTTGGTTTTCAAACTTATTATTTTTTTTAGCAGCATACCTGTTTTTCAGGTAAAATATTAAATGAAACCTTCAACTATAAAGTAGATAAAGTTAAAAAAGACAAACTATACTTTGTTGTTTGAACATATCATAGGTCCTCCCATGATACAATATGAATATCAGTGAGTACTGGACGAAGAATAATGAAGGTTTTTCTGTTATCACTGTGTCAGAATTGGGTGTTAATAAAAGATTTTGTTTGTTACATATTCTGTGACCTTTTAATAGCAAAGTCCTAGAAATATGAATACCATTTCAGAGGCCTGATTTTGGATTGTATTTCAAATACCTTTCAGGTCTTCTGTCTATTGAATATTTTATGAAGTGAAAGTGAAAGTCACTCACTTGTGTCCGACTCTTTGAGCCCCCTTGGACTATATAGTCCCTGGAATTCTTCAGGCCAGAATACTGGAGTAGGGAAGATCTCCAGGGGATCTTCCTAACCCAGGAATTGAACCCAGGTCTCCCACATTGCAGGCAGATTCTTTACCATGTGAGCCACAAGGGAAGCCCAAGAATACTGGAGTGGATTGCTTATCCCTTCTCCAGTGGATCGTCCCAACCCAGGAATTGAACTGGGGTCTCCTGCATTGCAGGGGATTTCTTTACCAACTGAGCTATCAGGGAAGCCATATTTTATGAAATCAGCATTTAAACATATAAGGAAATCTGACAACTATTTCTTGTAGTGTCCATGTTTGTAAATGCTGTTAAATTTGCATACATGAATTCATCTGAACTAGATTGATAGGATATCCTGAGATCTTTTAACCAAATAAGACAGATATTCAATGTTGCTTTTCATTTTTAATATTGATTTTATCACAGGGACATGATGATGAAGTATTTGTTTTGGAAGCACATCCATTTGATCAAAGGATCATACTTTCAGCAGGTCATGATGGGAACATTTTTGTTTGGGACCTTGACCGGGGGACCAAAATTCGGAATTATTTTAACATGGTAAGGGAAATCTATGCTTGTGAAAGTCGCTCAGTCGTGTCCGACTCTTTGCAACCCCATGTTCTATACAGTCCATGGAATTCTCCAGGCCAGAATACTGGAGTGGGTAGCCTTTCCCTTTCTCCAGGGGATCTTCCCAACCTAAGGATCAAACCTGGGTCTCCCGCATTGCAGGCAGATTCTTTACCAGTTAAGCTACAAGGGAAGCCCAATCTATGCTTAGTTAATAAAAAAGCAGACTATGATAATTTGGTAATTAAAGTATAGTTAGTGCCAAGGAACCTCTTGCCCTCTGTTTAAATCCATATAATAATTTAGAGAATGACTCAAGATCTGAGAGTAAGGCCAATTGAGAACTACGCCTTTCAGGGTGTCTCTGTTTTGTGGTGTTAACATTTTCCAAATTCTGTTTCCCAGCTCTTAATTCTAGAAACTCAAATTGAATAAGCATTTGGATTTAACACTAAACAAAATTACAAAAAAGTTAATGTTTAAACTATAATCCTAATGAATGAATCACAACAGTGACTGTATTGTATCTGTCTCTGATAAATCCTGTATAGCTTAGTTAGTAATCAGGAAGTTGTTTGGCACACATGGAATTGGAGATGTGGATACTCCTAAAATATATTTTGTACAAACAATGGAAAAATATGTTGAAGTATCTCTTCTCCCAGTTGAACACCCTCCTCTGGTGATGAGAATACTCATATTTCCCATATTTATTGCTCCTTTCTGAAAAATAGTTCTGACTAAATATTTCTAAATTGTTGGCCTTTGAGCTCCCTTTTATAGGCTTTATACAGATTCAGAATGTTAATAACAACTCTTTGTCTTTTGTCAGTGAGATTAATTTGTGTGCTTTAATTTTAGGATTTTTTTTTTTTAAAGTTTGATTTGCAATTTAAATATGAAGATAATATCTTGACTTTCCTGAAATAGCACCTTTGTCAATTTGGTTGTGTTTAGGTCTTTTTTATTTTCCTCAGTCATTCATGCAGTCCTTCTTCAGTTATGGCATTGCTAGTAATGTTTGATATGATGCATTTCATATTGAATCTCCCTAATTTGTTTCAGAGCTTTACTATTACAGTAGGATTCTGGCTACAGAAGTCAGAGAGTACACTGGAATGTTGATGTATTACAGAATCCACGATATTACCAAGTAGAAGCTATTGACTATTTATTATTTGAAAATTACCTCCTAAGGTGACTTAAAGTGACTTCTAAATTTCAGATTGAAGGCCAAGGCCATGGTGCAGTGTTTGACTGTAAATTCTCACCAGATGGAAATCATTTTGCCTGCACTGATTCACATGGGCATTTGCTGCTTTTTGGATTTGGATGCAGTAAATACTATGAAAAGGTTAGTATACTTAATTGTTGTTAAGATTGTGATTTTTGATAGTATCATTCATACATCTTATTTGAAGCTTTATGGTTAATAAAGGTCAGTATGTTTCAGTAGATATAAAATAACAAAGTCTTTTTTTTTTTTGTAAAATTTTTCATCACTGCTAGAATATAAGGCTTGGCAGTTCAAATTACTATTAAGATATAGAGTGATGTGGATATAAAAATTCATTGGAAAACACTCTTGCTTAGTACATATTCTTTCTCTGTACTACCTTTTAGGTGTAACAAGAGAATAACTTGACCAGGTTACATCCTTTACTTATCCTACATTAGGAATAAACAGCTCGTTGCTGAATGTTTATTTTACCTATTATTGATCTTGTTAAAATACTTTGGAAGCTAATTTAATTGGTTTCTTTTATTTTATTAGCTGTGAGTTTAGGATAGATGATAGAATCTTGGAGTTGGAAAAAAACTAGAATCTTTGAGTTCATCTCAATACTTAATCACCTTTGTCTTTCATGCATTGATATTTACCTGTCTCACCATTTATATTATACTCCGTCTATTCTTGTTTGAATAAAAACAAGCAAGAAAAATAGTTATTAAAGTTTGTATTTTTTTTTCTTTACTTTATAATATTGTATTGGTTTTGCCATACATCAACATGAATTTGCCACGGATGTACATGTGTTCCCTATCCTGAACCCTCCCCCACCTCCATCCCCGTACCATCCCTCTGGGTCATCCCAGTGCACCAGCCCCAAGCATCCAGTATCATGCATCAAACCTGGACTGGTGATTCATTTCATATATGATATTATACATGTTTCAATGCCATTCTCCCAAATCATCCCACTCTCTCCGTCTCCCACAGAGTCCAAAAGACTGTTCTATACATCTGTGTCTCTTTTGCTGTCTCGCATACAGGGTTATTGTTACCATCTTTCTAAATTCCATATATATGTGTTAATATACCGTATTGGTGTTTTTCTTTCTGGCTTACTTCACTCTGTATAATAGGCTCCAGTTTCATCCACCTCATTAGAACTGATTCAAATGTATTCTTTTTAATAGCTGAGTAATACTCTATTGTGTATATGTACCACAGCTTTCTTATCCATTCATCTGTTGTGGACATCTAGGTTGCTTCCATGGTCCTGGCTATTATAAACAGTGCTGCGATGAACATTGGGGGTACACATGTCTCTTTCCCTTCTGGTTTCCTCAGTGTGTATGCAAGGCAGTTCTATTTCCAGTTTTTAAAGGAATCTCCACACTGTTCTCCATAGTGGCTGTACTAGTTTGCATTCCCACCAACAGTGTAAGAGGGTTCCCTTTTCTCCACACCCTCTCCAGCTTTTATTGCTTGTAGACTTTTGGATAAAAGCAGCCATTCTGCCTGGCATGAAATGGTACCTCATTGTGGTTTTGATTTGCATTTCTCTGATAATGAATGATGTTGAACATCTTTTCATGTGTTTGTTAGCCATCTGTATGTCTTTGGAGAAATGTCTGTTTGGTTCTTTGGCCCATTTTTTGATTGGGTCATTTATTTTTCTGGAGTTGAGCTGTAGGAGTTGCTTGTATATTTTTGAGATTAGTTCTTTGTCAGTTTTTTGCAACTTAAAAATACGTAACTTTATCTACTACGTTATTGTTTTGCTTCCTCTTATCCTAATTGGAGAAATATGATAGGGAAGGGCCAGAAAATAATATATATTATAGGGTTTTGTGGAGAAAAATAGGATTATGATCTAGGTGATTCACTTCTACCTAGGGAGAACACATGACAATAGAGGAGTATATAGATAATGCAAAAATTGTCTGATTTGAAAAACAAACATGTTCTAGGAATGAAAATAAATGCTTGTTAATAAATTTCCTGTGCACATTAAATACTAAAAGTCTATCATATAGATTCCAGATCAGATGTTCTTCCATACTGATTATCGACCTCTTATCCGGGATGCCAACAACTATGTATTGGATGAACAAACCCAACAAGCTCCTCATCTCATGCCTCCACCATTCTTGGTGGATGTTGATGGAAATCCTCATCCCACAAAATTTCAAAGACTGGTACCAGGACGGGAAAATTGTAAAGATGAACAACTTATACCACAGCTGGGATATGTGGCTAATGGTATGTTATCAACAAAATTAAATTTAAAATGTTTTGTAAAGTGTTAAACTTACTCTTCTCTCCATAATATATCCCCATGATAAACTATGTAGTAGGTTATAATATATTTTACCTGAAAGTGAAAAGTGTTAGTCGCTCAGTCATGTCCAGCTCTCTGTGACCCCATGGACTATTGCCCACCAGGCTCCGCTGTCTATGGAATTTTCCAGGCAAGAATACTGGAGTGGGTTGCCATTCCCTTCTCCAGGGGATCTTCCCAACCTGGGTTTTGCAGGCAGATTTTTTACATCTGAGCCACCAGGGAAGCCCTATATTTTATCTGATACCTTATTAATTTTCAGTGGCATAGAACTTTTTTATCTTACTAATGTACTTTTTTACATTGTTTATCTCATCTGGACACAGATAAATGGATTAGGGCAAACACTAAGAGTACAATGAAGCAGAGAATGTATTGACCTGCTTCCTTAGAAACCTGAACATGTGTATAATCCTGATGCTTTTAGAATTGACTTCTAGTGATAATTTAAGCTGGTTTAAAACTCAACATTCAAAAAACTAAGATCATGGCATATGGTCCCATCACTTCATGGCAAATAAATGGGGAAACAAAGGAAACAGTGACAGACTTTATTTTCCTGGGCTCCAAAATCACTGCAGACAGGAACTGCAGCTGTGAAATGAAAAGATGCTTGCTCCTTGGAAGGAAAGCTATGACAAACGTAGAAAGCACATTAAAAAGCAGAGACATTACTTTGCCTACAAAGGTCTGTATAGTCAAAGCTATGGTTTTTCCAGTAGTCATGTATGGATGTGAGAGTTGGACCATAAAAGAAGACCAAGTGCTGAAGAATTGATGCTTTTGAACTGTGGTGTTGGAGAAGACTCTTGAGGGTCCCTTGGACTGTAAGGAGATCAAACCATTCAATTCTAAAGGAAATCAGTCCTGAATGTTCATTGGAAGGACTGATGCTGAAGCTCCAATACTTTGGCCATCTGATGTGAAGAACCAACTCATCAGAAAAAAACCCTGATGCTGGGAAAGTTTGAGGGCAGGAGGAGAAGAGGGTGACAGAAGATGAGGTGGTTCGATGGCATCACTGACTCAATCGACATGAATTTGAGCAAACTCCAGGAGATGGTGAAGGACAGGGAAGTCTATGCTTCCTGCAGTCCATGTGGGTGCAATCTATGGGTTTGCAAAGAGTCAGACACGACTGAGTGACTGAACCACGAAAGTGATGATTAAATTTACTAACTTTAATGTGTCAAGCTTTTATAATTGGTGAAATTCTACTGCTCTTACTATTGGTATTTTAATTTGAGAGTACATAGTTAATGGACTGAAGAAGAGGAAATTTAAAGAACTATAAACTGGAAGGTGGCTGTTTACCCACCACCCTCATGTTTGAAATATAAGGAATTATTGAGTGTTCGGGAGGAGAATGCTAAGTGTTTAAATAACAATAGTATTGGAGGATATTGCCGACGCAGTGATGAGTGTGATGCATGATGGGAGCATAGTAGAAAAAGACATTAAAAAACAACTCTTTTGGTTAACATGCTTCCCTTAGGTATACTGCCTCCATCCCACCCTGACACCAGAATATCTTCATATGTTAGTTTGTTACTTGTAGGTTTTCTTCCAAGTATGAGGCAATGAGTTATTTATTTGCAAATGGAATTTTATATCCTTACTTACAAATTAAGATGATCTTTATAGAATGAAATGTTACATATCCTTTTTATATTCTCTCATAAAGATTTGTAGAGCAATGAAATGGTGTTAAACATGATAATAGTTACTTTGTTGATGTCATATTTAATTAAACAAGGGGGAAATGTATGAATATTAAATAGGAGGTAGAGCTGAAAACATATGAATTAAAAAATCTATACTTTATCATATTTTGTTTCCTGTAAGATCTGATCACTTGGCTACTCTTAACAGATACCATTTACTCTGACTAGAAGACAAGATGAAAAACAGGTCTAAGATATAGTTAAGAAAGAAAAAGATGGGGCTGGTGCACTGGGACGACCCAGAGGGATGGAATGGGGAGGGAGGAGGGAGGAGGGTTCAGGATGGGGAACACATGTAAACCTGTGGCGGATTCATTTTGATATTTGGCAAATCTAATACAGTTATGTAAAGTTTAAAAATAAAATAAAATTAAAAAAAAAAAAAAAAAAAAAAAAAAAGAAATAAATAAAATTTTTGTTCGGACGTAATAATTGAATTTCATTATAAGAAATAATTTTTATATTCAAATGTATGAAAAGTGAAAGTGAATGTTGTTTAGTCATGTCTGACTCTTTGCGACCCCATACAGTCCATGGAATTCTCCAGGCCAGAATACTGGAGTGGGTAAGCCTTTTCCTTCTCCAGGGGATCTTCCCAACCCAGGGATGGAACCCGGGTCTCCCGAATTGCAGGCGGATGCTATACCAGTTGAGCCACACGGGAAGCCCAAAAATACTGGAGTGGGTAGCCTATCCCTTCTCCGGGGAATCTTCCCTACCCAGGAATCGAACCGGGGCCTCCTGCATTGCAGGCGGATTCTTTACCAACTGAGCTATCAGGGAAGCCCTCACATCTGTCTATTGAGATGTTATCAAAAGAGACAATATTATAAAGACCGTAATTTTGATTTCTTTCAGAAAGGAAGTTTTCATGAAAGATGCAAAGCATTTTCGGTATTTGCAGTTGAACTTATTAAAACCTTACTCAAATATTTACTCCTAACTTTTAGCTTCAGAGGAGCCTGATGGGCTTCAGTCCATAGGATCACAAAGAGTCAGACATGACTGGGCAAATGAGCACACACACAACTTTTAGCTTTGAATATTCCACAGAGAAAGTTCATTCTTAATAATTTAATCACTTTTTTTTTCTGTAAGATGAGAAGGTCCTCATCAAAATGCCTGACATTGGGGACACTGGTTAAGTTAAACACACAAGATGACGTACTTAAACATTCTTTAAAATATTTTGTTTGCTATATGCTTTATTTTCATCTTAATACTTTAAAAATTATTTGTCTAGCAACTTATAGATTGACCTTGATTTTACTCTACTTATGGTATACAACAATGTAAATAATTTTGTGGCTTTATATCTTTGGTTTGATTTAGGTGACGGTGAAGTAGTAGAACAGGTAATTGGGCAACAAACCAATGATCAAGATGAGAGCATTCTTGATGGAATAATCAGGGAGTTACAAAGAGAACAAGATCTGAGGCTAATTAATGAAGGAGATGCTCCACATTTTCCAATTAATAGATCATATTCTTCTAATGGTGGTAAGTATGTATATATTTGTGAAAGATATGATGAATGTACTTTATTTTATCTGTACCAAATAATTACACATGAGGAACATTTTAGGTTTTTAAATAAAAGCAACATTTTGTTAAAGTTTTGATATCAGATACACCAAAGTGCCATGATCTCATTATCATTTGGGAGTAAAGTAATTTAGCATGTTCTGAAGCAGATCAGCCCTGGGTGTTCTTTGGAAGGAATGATGCTAAAGCTGAAGCTCCAGTACTTTGGCCACCTCATGCGAAGAGCTGACTCATTGGAAAAGACTCAGATGTTGGGAGGGATTGGGGGCAGGAGGAAAAGGGGACGACAGAGGATGAGATGGCTGGATGGCATCACCAACTTGATGGACATGAGTTTGAGTGAACTCCAGAAGTTAGTGATGGACAGGGAGGCCTGGCGTGCTGTGATTCATGGAGTTGCAAAGAGTCGGACACGACTGAGCAATTGAACTGAACTGAACTGAAGGAATACAGACTGTGTATTTTAATATACTATTTTCTTTTAACTTAGTAATATATTTGCAGTCTTGTTCTAATAAGCAAGGTGCTATAACAAATCCAGTCCCTTCTGGGGAACCAACCTATAAAGTTTTAAAAATTAAAATCACTTTAAATTTAAAAATTACTTTCAGAAATATTTGCCCTCATTTATTGAAAAAGTGGGCTTCCCTGGTGGCTCAGACGGTAGAGATCAAAACAGCAACATATTATCTGTCTCTCTTGAGTTTACAAAAACACTGGCAGACAACAAGCCCTCTTCTTAGGGAATACAGTTTCTTAATCAACTCTCACAAGTTTGATCTCATAGTATCACTCTAATCTATTGTAGGTCTTCCTTGACTTTACATGAAATGTGTTTATGCATCTGAGTTTTATATAATCTTAGGCTATGTTAGTTTTACTTTTGTTAAGAACTGTTCAACTTTAAAAATGTATCCTCTTCCCTGGAGAAGGGAAAGGCTACCCACTCCAGTATTCTGGCCTGGAGAATTTCATGGACTGTATAGTCCATGGGATCGCAAAGAGTCCGACATGACTGAGCAACTTTCACTTTCACTTTAAAAAAAAATAAAAAATAAAAATGTATCCTCTTATGGGATTTTGGCACATGTTTCTTTTTATGTTTACATAATTGTGGTCATTGATTTGGGTAGTGTAGCGTTTTGGAGTCCACAGAAATGCGATATAAATTTGAGGTGATTCACAGGGTCTTTTACTCACTTTCTGATTTGTTTAGTATCCCATAAAATTAAAATAAAAATATTATTTGTTCATGTAATTTGGAGCACCTATCTCATATAACTTTCCTTAACCTGGAATAAGATAAGACATGGACTGATGATCCTATATGTCCAAGCCTTTTGTTCCTAAGACATAAAACTTTCTTAGAACCCTGATTTAGAGTTCAGTAACTTCATTACTAGGTTTGCATGAATAGATTTGACTGCTGTTAAGCAAAGAGATTTCATTGTCTTCTCTTTGCAGTGTTCATTTGTTTTGAGTTTTTTGTGATGCATAGTTTAACAGTTTAGTGTTTCAGTTTCCATTTTTGTTTTATTTGCAAATACAACAAAATAATCTGAAACTTTTGTGGAGGATTAAAAAGAAAAGTAACATTTCTATTACTTATTTCCTTTTTCTTTCCTTCCTTATCAATTTTGAAACTGAAATTTTGATAGTTTAAATTTTTTTATAATTTTATTTTTTATTTTATTGTTTTATTTTAAAATCTTTGCCTGCCCTGGATCTTCATTGCTGCATGAGGGCTTTTCTCTAGTTGCAGCAAGCAGGGTCTCCTACTCATTGCAGTGCACGGACTTCTCATTGCAGTGGATTCTCTTTGTTGCAGAACACAGCCTCTAGGTGTGCAGGCTTCAGTAGTTGCCACGTGTGGGCTCAGTAGCGGTTATGGGCTGTAGAGCATAGACTCAGTAGTTGTGCACAGTTTCTCATTTTTCCTTCAGCTATTTTTTTAATAAATGATATTTATGTTATTTATTTATTTATTTTTGGCTGCACTAAGTCTTCATTGCTTTGCTTGAGTTTTCTCTAGTTGCATCGAGTAGGGGCTACTCTTTGTTGCAGTGTTTAGGCTTCTCATTGCTATGGCTTCTCTTGCTGCAGAGCATGGACTTTAGGCACAAGGGTTTCAGTAAAACTGTGGCCCACAGGCTCAGTAGTCATGGCTTATGGGCTTAGTTGTTCCACAGCATATGGAATCTTCTGGTACCAGGGATAGAACCCATGTCCCCTACATTTGCAGGCTAATTCCCAAACACTGGACCACACAGGAAGTCCTATAATTATTTTCTTCTATTTTTGAAAAGTTTATTGGGGTTTTATTCAGAAACCTTTTAATGGACTAAAGGTAGAATTTAGATTAAAAAGCTGCTTTCTGAACTAGTACTAATAACATGTATAAATCTACCAAATACATTAAATACAGTTTTTGTATTTACTGAGCATTTAGTAGATGACAGATGTGAAAGTACTTTGAAAAAAATTAAAAGAGCTATAGAGACAATAAACTTTTTTTTTTTTTTTTTGCCTGTATTCCAGGGAGGGTATGAAAAGAGACAATAAACATTTATTGAGTACCTGCTTTATAAGACTATAAAGACCATAAAGGGGATACAGAAAATATATTAAAGGAACAGCAATATTGTCTAGCAGTATTATCTTTGAATCTCTTATTTTATTTAGAGCTCTGATCTGGAAAAGTTTGGTATTTTTCTTTGCTCAGAGCATGGAGCATTCCTTTGTTTTTGTTTTAGCTCTGAGAAATCCAGATATGGACATATCTGCTCCCCCAAATATTGGACTGCGACGTAGTGGTCAGATTGAAGGTGTCCGACAAATGCATAACAATGCTCCTAGAAGCCAGATGGCCACTGAACGAGATCTCATGGCATGGAGCAGAAGAGTGGTAGTCAATGAACTAAATAATGGGGTTAGTAGGTGAGTCAATATGGTAACATTCATAAGAACATTGAGAGTTTTCTTTTTTAGTAAATAAATTAAAATGTACTATGTTAGGCTAATAACTAAGAATTTTTTTTTTAATTTAGCTGAGTCATGCATTATTTTTTCCACATTATTCCATTCGTTCATTCCATAACAACTATTTAAAGATTATCTTAAATTTTCTTAGCTTGTTACTAAATGGGTTGGGGAATAATGAAAAGTGAAAAACATGATCTCTGTCTTCTTTGAGTTTATAGTCTAGGTTAGAAGATAAGAATAAAATATTATTAAGTAAGAACATGAAGCCATATGTGAGTAATATGTCAATGATACATGGACCCAAAAATTCAACAGTGGTTCTGAGGAAACTCAAAATTGGAACAGTTTGGGAGTGCAGTACAGATATATAGTAGAGCCCAGTGCATAGTGTATTTTTAGAAATATATTTAAGTAGACTTCTTTGGATGAAATGATTTCATTAGGATGAATTTCAAACTTGGAATCCCTATCTTTATCTGTAAACCTTAACATTTACTATAATATTGACTTCAAATAATGCACAACAACTGAAAATATATTTGGAAAAGAGAAAGCACATTGACAGAGGACCTATAAAATCCATTTAAATCATGATATCTTCCCAGTAGACGTTTTCACAAGCTGAGCCAACAAGTAGCAAAATTAATTTGGTTTCACCTTAATATTTCTTTAACAGTAATAAGAAAAAGGGAGACATGGCTAATTTATGAACTGAATGCTACCCCCTGGCAGTACAACAATTTAATGTAATTCTCTGCTCAAAGTGTTAAAAGTAGAATTGAAAGCAGGGACTCAGATATTTGTATGCCAATATTTATTTAGCATTATTCATAATACCTGAATGGTAGAAACGATTCAAATATAAGTCAATAGATGAATAGATAAATAAAATGTGATAGATCTGATACAGTGCCTGAAGTACTATGGTTAGAGGTTTGTAACATTGTACAGGAGGTGGTGATCAAAACCATCCACAAGAAAAAGAAATGCAACAAGGCAAAATGGTTGTCTGAGGAGTCATTAACATACAACTGAGAAAAGAGACCCGAAAGGCAAAGGAGGAAAGGAAAGATATACCCAACTGATTGTAGTTCCAGAAAATAGCAAGGAGAGGTAAGAAAGACTTCCTAAGTGATCAATGCAAAGAAATAGAGAAAAACAATAGAATGGGACAGACTAGAGATCTCTTCAAGAAAATTAGAGATACCAAAGGAACATTTCATGCAAAGATGGCACAATAAAGGACAGAAACAGTATGGACCTAACAGAAGCAGAAGATATTAAGAAGAGGTGGCAAGATTACACAGAAAAACTATACAAAAAGATCTTAATGACCCATATAACCACAATGGTGTGATCACACCTAGAGCCAGACATCTTGGAGTGTGAAGTCAAGTGGGCCTTAGGAAGCATCACTACAGACAAAGCTAGTGGAGGTGATGGAATTCCAGTTGAGCTATTTCAAATCCAAATGTTGTTAAAGTGCTGCACTCAATATGCCAGCAAATTTGGAAAACTCAGCAGTGGCCACGAAAAGTTCAGTTTGCATTCCAATTCCGAAGAAGGGCAGTGCCAAAGAATGTTCACACTACCACACAACTGCACTCATTTCACATGCTAGCAAAGTAATGCTCAAAATTCTCCAAGCTAGGTTTCAACAGTACGTGAACTGAGAACTTCCAGATGTTCAAGCTGGATTTAGAAAAGGCAGAGGAATCAGAGATCAAATTACCAACATCCATTGGATCATAGAAAAAGCAAGAGATTTCCAGAAAAAACACCTACTTCGCTTCTTTGACTACGCCAAAGCCTTGACTGTGTGGATCACAGCAAGCTGTGGAAAATTCTTGAAGAGATGGGAATACCAGACCACCTTACCTGCCTCCTATGAAACCTGTAAGCAGGTCAAGAAGCAACAGTTAGATCCAAATATGAAACAACGGAATGGTTTAAAATTGGCAAAGGAGTATATCAAGGCTATATATTGTCACCTGCTCATTTAACTTATATGCAGAGTACATCATGCGAAATGCTGGGCTGGATGAAGCTCAAACTGGAATCAAGATTGCTAGGAGAAATATCAATAACCTCAGATATGCAGATGACACCACCCTTATGGCTGAAAGTGAAGAGGAACTAAAGATCCTCTTGATGAAAGTGAAAGAGGAGAGTGAAAAAGCTGGCTTAAGCGTTTAAAAAAACTAAGATCGTGTCATTGGGTCCCATCACTTCATGGCAAATAGATGGGGAAACAATGGAAACACTGAGACACTTTATCTTCTTGGGCCCCAAAATCACTGCAGAAGGTGACTGAGCCGTGAAATTAAAAGATGCTCCTTGGAAGAAAAGCTATGATAAACCTAGACAGTGTATTAAAAAGCAGAGACATTACTTGGCTGCCAAAGTCCTTGTAGTCAAAGCTATGGTTTTTCCAGCAGTCCTGTATGGTTTTGAGAGTTGGACCATAAAGAAGGCTGAGTGCCAAAAAATTGATGCTTTTGAATGTGATGTTGGAGAAGACTCTTTGAAAGTCCCTTGGACTCCAAGGAGATCAAAGCAGTCAATCCTAAAGGAAATCAGTCCTGAATATTCACTGGAAGGACTGATGCTGAAACTCAAGCTCCAGTACTTTGGCCACATGATGCAAAGAGCTCACTCATTGGAAAAGACCCTGATGCTGGGAAATATTGAAGGCAGGAGAAGGGGATGACAGAGAATGAGATGATTGGATGGCATCACCTTCCCAACAGACATAAGTTTGAGCAAGCTCCAGGAGTTGGTGAAGGACATGGAAGCCTGTCATGCTGCAGTCCATGGGGTCGCAAAGAGTCAGACACGACTGAGCGATTGAACAACAACAACAATGTACTTCAGTGGAATGAAATTCAGCCGTATAAACTTCTCATACTTGCTACATGCTTGAACATCAAAAATATTATTCTAAATGAAATAAGCGAGACACAAAGGGGCAAATAATGTATAATTCTGTTTATATAAAATATCTAAAGTAGACAAATTGATAGAGGCATAAAGTAGACTGGCAGTTAACAGGCACTGGTAGGAGGAGAGATAGAGTTATTGCTTAATAGTTACAAAGTTTATGTTTGGAGTGATGAAAAAGTTTCAGTTGGTTACACAACTTTGTAAATGTCAACAGTACCACTGAATTATACACCTAGAATGGTTAAGATGTCCAGTTTTACATTTAAAAATGTTTTTATTATTTGATTTTAAACCATTTGGTTTGCTTTTTGATGATCTTCTATTACTTTGACCTTCAATTTATTACTAGGGTTCAGGAAGAATGTCGAACTGTAAAAGGTGACATAGAAATCAGTCTTTATACAGTTGAAAAGAAGAAAAAACCATCTTATACTACCCAAAGGGTAAGTTTAGCTACAAAATACTCTGCAATACACTATTTGCAAATACCAGTGTTTGAAAGGTGGCCATTATGTATTAAATGATTATTTTGATAGGTGTCTATATATAGGGAAACTATTTTTTGAACCCCATATTGAGATATTATTATTAATAAGGATAAAATTGCACAGCATTAAGACTATCCCCTTAAGTCTAGGACGTGGTTATTGTAGGTATAAGATATTTGCATTAAAATAAAAAAAAAATATTTTCATTTGGTTAAAGTAGAACCTGAAAATTATTGCCTGATCACTAATCACAATGTAAAACAAATGCTGAGATACCCTAGGCCAGAGGTTGACCAACTGCTGCCCATGGACTAAATCTGGTCTACTGCCTATTCCTATTAATAAAGTATTATTGGAACACAGCTATACCTATTTATATATTGTCTATGGCTGCTTTCATGCTCTATGGAGTTGAGTAGTTACCACAGAGATCATATCACCTGCAAAGCCGTAACATTTATACTCTGACCCTTTACAGAAAAAGTTTGCTTACCCCTGCTATAGGCTTACTTCTGGCCTACCTAAATAGGTGCAAAATCTGATCTATACATTAGCAAGATTAATATATACCAGTAGAAACTTGTAATCAGGGAGTAAGAGCCTGTACTCCATTAGGTACATAGTAAACCCCTTACCAATTCTCAAGTGGCTCAGTAGGCCAGTCCAGGTTCGATGCACGATATAGGATGCTTGGGGCTGGTGCACTGGGATGACCCAGAGGGTTGGTATGGGGAGCAAGGTGGGAGGGGGGTTCAGGATGAACATGTGTACACCCATGGCGGATTCATGTTGATGTATGGCAAAACCAATGCAATATTGTAAAGTAATTAGCCTCCAATTAAAATAAATAAATTTAAATTAAAAAAAAAAATCCACCTTCCAATGCAGGAGACATGGGTTCCATCCCTGGGTTGGAAATACCCCTGGAGAAGGGCATGGGTATCCACTCCAGTATTCTTGCCTGGGAAGTCCCATGGACAAAGAAACCTGGTGGTCCACAGCCCATGGGGTCACAAAGAGTTGGACACAACTTAACAACTGAACAACAACAATAGGAAAACCCCTTACTAGTTCTTAGAGCTTGAACAAACTAGGCACATAAGAATATATAGTTTTGTTCCCAGATCTAATAAATGTAACTCCTAAAGAGTATGATAAATAGGGAAGTCTAGGTTGATTTTAATTTTATTAAACAAATATAGGGGATGGATGCTGAATTTTAAATGTTTTTCAGTATCAATAAACAGTTTTAGGTAGTATATTACTATCTCTAAATATTCTTAGATCATTTTGATACCCATTTTCTTCATTTCTATTCAGATTTTATTAGTTTATTTGATATTCTCTGATAAGATTATTTTCTTAGAGATTATGAATAGCTCATATCCATGATTTATATTCTTTTTTCCTGCTAAGCTGATTTATCAGACATCAGACTTGTCTAAGACTAATAAACAGGGGAGTTGACTCTGTAAGCATTTTTATTTATACAGAAAATGAGAAACATTTACACATAAGATAAAGACCTGGCCCTTGATACTGATTCATAAGAACTCTAAAATTGTTAACTTCTGATGACATATTAGGGTTATAGGTTTGACATATATCAATAATAATATTTTATACTTGTAAAGTTTAGAATAAAACAGTTTTATGTTTTAGTTGTTAAAAATTACATTTTTATTTTGACTTGTTTACTGAATGTAGTTTTTATAGAACTAAAGAAATACATGTTATATTAAGAATTATATATATATATAGATAGATAGATAGCTTGCTTTATCCTATAATAATTTGTAGATAATATGGTATATGTAAATTCTGGACAAATTCTTCTAGCTTAAAGTTTCAGCACTGTCTAATTTGATCACAATGTTTTCAAAATAGGAAAGTAATCAATATTAATGGAAATGGGTTAAATATATAGAAATGAAATATATTTTATATAAAAATGTAGTGTAAAAGTATATCTTGGGTTTTCTTTTGAGTATTCATTCCTGTCTGTCACCTCCACCCTTACTCTACCCCTGCTCAATTGATTTGCTTTATATATATTCTTTTGTGCATATTCACAGAGCTTTTCATTTTTTTTAATTTGTTTTCCTTCTGTTTTACAGAGTGATTATCAGCCTAGCTATGGGCGGTCTTTACGAAGAACACAACGCAAACGACAACATACTTACCAAACACGATCCAACATAGAACATAATTCACGAGCATCATGTCAAAATTCAGGTGTACAGGAAGATTCAGATAGCTCCTCAGAGGTTAGATATCTGCTATTATTTATTTAGTGTAATTTTTTGTTTCCCAGTTAATATCATCATTTTGGATTTACTTTTTATTGTTTTTGCTTTGTCAATATTGCTTTTTCAATTAAATTTAATAACATGATACCATCAATGAAGTCAGTATCTGAGATCTTGTAAAATCACAAAGAAGTTAATGAATATCTGATACCTAGATTCCTTTTCAAAGTTCTTTTTGTCTATGGAAGGCTGAAGATCTACACATCACAAAAGAAACAGGAATTTGATAAAATCTGGATTTACTTTTAAGGGTCACCTTAATAGAAAATTATTTAAATAACTTTCTTATAAGAGGATTATTCTTTAATAAGGCATTTAGTAGGCAAATTAAGCATTATATCAAATTCCTTTAGGTATCTTCTCTTATTTGTACCTAAGATATTATCTTGGTTGAGGATATCAAACATGCCAGGAAAAATTTGACTTCGGGACAGAAAAGAGAGTGAGAGGAAATCTGCCTAGAAATGAAAAAAAGTAAATATTAACAGAGATAACTAGTTATACAGTCCCAGAACTTGTTCACTGGGTAATCATAATATACATGTTTTCTGTTATTGTTGACTTTACTCGTCATGGAGATTATTGAGTAATGATTTTTCGCAGACCTAACCCTTTTCATGGTAATGGAATAAAGACCATAGCAGTTCTTTTTTTCATGTTCCTCTCTTCTTCAGTCCTTTGCTTTTGTTCTTTTAAACAACTGTCATTGTTAAATGAACAATGAAGGCTTCATTATGTACTGACAATATATGGTACCCCCATTCTTCTCCCAGCATTCACAGTCCTTTAATTCTTATCAATGCTATGCCTCCTTCTCTACCCCTGTTCATGAAAATCCTGATCTGCAAAGAATTATCACTTAATCAGGAATTGATATTGTCTTTTCAGTATAATAATTGTGGTTGTGCTTTAAAAATGTTTCCTGCTGTTAATAAATATTTATAGTAGAAATGCTTTTTTTCCCCAAAAAATAATCCCTGAGATATGAGGCAGTTGGTAAAAGTATATATACAATAAAATAGGCAATGTGATACTGTCTAAACTGGTGATTGTATATAGAAGGGTGTTATCTACTTTCTCTACTTTGGTATGTTTGAGATCTTATGTAATAAAAGGCTTATTAACTTTTTTATAGAAAGTAATTAGGCTAACTTGGTAGAAACATATAAGTATTTTTATCTTTTTTATATAGATTTTTTAAAAAATAATGGCTTTCTATAAGAAAAGAATCTGAACAAGAATATATTTTTATATGTATACAAACATATGTGTATATGTATGAAACGAGTCTCCAGTCCAGGTTCGATGCATGATACTGGATGCTTGGGGCTGGTGCACTGGGACAACCCAGAGGGATGGTATGGGGAGGGAGGAGGGAGGAGGGTTCAGGATGGGGAACACACGTATACCTGTGGCGGATTCATTTTGATATATGGTAAAAACCAATACAATATTGTAAAGTTAAAAAATAAAATAAAATTAAAAAAAAAGAAAACTAAAAAAAAAAAACTGAATCACTGTGTTGTATACCTGAAACTAACACAACCTTGTAAATCAGCTATACTTAAATTGAAAAAAAAAATTTAACAAAATTTAAGAGAGTTATATTTGGGATTCTTAAGGAATCTACTGAACCTTTGAAATAATAATAGATGCCTCATATCAATAAGATAGTAGATGCTAGAAATCTTTAAATACTTGGTAGGCTTAGTTGTGAGTTATATAGAATAATGATTATGTACATTTTAACCAGAACTTTTTTTTTGGAGGGAAGAATACAAAACGTTTTATGAAACAAATGCTAATTAATAATTAATAATGCTAATTAATAATATACTAGTTAATAATAACCGTATATCTCAATTGCTGGCTCTTTCTTCCAGGAAGATGAAACAGTTGGCACAAGTGATGCTTCTATAGAGGATCCTGTTATTGAATGGCAAAGTGAAAGTTCCTCCAGGTAGTTTTAATGGTTTTGATTTGGTCAAAATTATTTGATGGTTTTAATGTGAAATTATGTATGTTCTTATAGAAATTTGGTAAATCCAGTTAAAATAGTATTTATAGTAAAAAGAGTACTAGGTTGGAAGCCCAGAGATCTGTTGTGTTATCCTGGCTCTACCAATATCTTTTTGCACATGGAATTTAGTTCCCTCATCCCTAAAGTAAGATTCTTTGTAAATCCAAGATTCAACATCTTGGCAGGCTATCTGTATTTATTTCAGGGTTAAAACAACTATATTTAAGCATTTCTAGGGATAAGGAACATTTTTATTTAAAGAAGTTTTTGTGGTTTGGACAGGAATTTTGAATTTTAAATACTGTTATGGGAAATTAAGCATTATACTTTATCCAAGAATCATTTCATTAAAATCACTTAGGTAATGGTCAAAATTCTATATTGATTTATTTTGTCTTTGGTCAGAACAAAATCAAACAATGTCATTTATAATACTGTTTGATTACAAAATGATCATCTTTCAATCATGAAGCAAAACTATTCCTTTTCTAAACTTATGTATTCATAATTTTGATTTATGTACAGTGATTCATCAAGTGAATATTCTGATTGGACAGCAGATGCTGGAATAAATTTGCAACCTCCAAAAAGGCAAACAAGACAGGCAACACAGAAAATATGCAGCAGCTCTGAGGAGGAAAATTTGAAGTCACTTGAAGAAAGGCAGAAGAAGCCTAAACAGACTAGAAAGAAGGTTTGTGAGTTTACACATTTTTTGTTTTGTGTTTTTTTTTTTTTTTTTTTTTGGTTGTTGATTTTGTCTCTGATATTTGAATATTTGGGCTTCCCTAGTGGTTCATATAGGCTTCCCTGGTAGCTCAGCTGGTAAAGAGTCCACCTCCAATGCAGGAGACCCCAGTTCAATTCCTGAGTTGGAAAGATCCCCTGGAGAAGGGATAGGCTACCCACTCTAATATTCCTGGGATTCCCTGGTGGCTCAGACGGTCAAGAATCTACCTACACTGCAGGAGACCTGGGTTCAATCCCTGGTTTGGGAAGATCCCCTGAAGGAGGGCATGGCTGCTCACTCCAGTATTCTTGCCTGGAGAATCCTTATAGACAGAGGAGCCTGAGGAACCTGGTGGGCTACAGTCCATGGGGTCACAAAGAGTCAAACTAAGCACACAGCACAGTGGCCCAGATGGTAAAGAATCTGCCTGCAATGCAGGAGACCGGGGTTTGATCCCTGGGTCTGGAAGATACCCTGGCGAAGTGAATGGCTACCCACTCCAGTATTCTTGCCTGGAGAATTCCATGGACAGAGGATCCTGTTGGACCCCCGTCCATGTGGTCACAAAAAGTTGGGCATGACTGAGCAACTAACACTTTGACTTTCTTTCACTTAAATATTTAGCAATAACACTTCATGTTTCTCTAAACATAATATCCCATCTGAGAAACTAAGTAAAATTATATATAATGACTTTGAAATGTAAAGACATTTTTAAATTTTTAAAAGTAGAAGCTAGAATATTTTCATTATTTTAATTATTAAATTAAAACATATTAACAGTTTGTTAAAATGTAGTAGAGTTTTAAATAAGCTACTATAGTATGAAAGGATTATTCTTGTCAGTGTTCCGAGTAATACATTTCTATACATTGTTGACTTGTAAAATGGAGGGATGTTGTAAATCCTGTAGGGCTCTTATATTTCTTTGTGTTTTTATTTCACCCCAGTGATGGATTTTTCTCCACTATAATTTCATTTGAATGATATAAAAACTTAATCCATGTAATTCTTTGAATACTAATTTAAATATGCATATGTGCATGCTCTAACTTCTTGCTTTAGTAGACAGAATTATCTTCTTGATGGTCGCCATTTTCTTGGCAAAAAGTTATTGTGTTACTTGTGTTTGAATTTATATGACATACTAGGGGCATGATGGAGAAGGCAATGGCACCCCACTCCAGTACTCTTGCGTGGAAAATCCCATGGACAGAGGAGCCTGGTAGGCTACAGTCCACGGGGTCACTAAGAGTCGGACACAACTGAGCGACTTCACTTTCACTTTTCACTTTCATGCATTGGAGAAGGAAATGGCAACCTACTCCAGTGTTCTTGCCTGGAGAATCCCAGGGACGAGGGAGCCTGGTGGGTTGCCGTCTATGGGGTCGCACAGAGTTGGACACGACTGAAGCGACTCAGCAGTAACAGCAGCAGCAGGGGCATGAAGAGTGACATTTATGGTTTTTAGATAGTATATAGTGTCATATTATCTGTCAACCAAAATTGAGCAACAGGTTACTCACTTGACTGTTTTATTGGTACAAAAGTTGTCAATAATTAATTGGTAATTAAAATGTTTAAAATGCATATATTTTGTTTTATTATAACCTGATTTTTTTTTTACCATTTTCTACTTGTGATTTTTCCTGTAACTGTTCATATATTAAAGTTTATAAATTTGTGAACTCTATTTTAGAAAGGAGGACTAGTTTCTATGGCAGGAGAGCCCAATGAAGAATGGTTTGCCCCTCAGTGGATCTTGGATACCATACCACGACGTTCACCATTTGTCCCACAGATGGGAGATGAGGTAATTGTTTCCTATTGTAACATTTTTCTCTTGTAATCTCAAGAGCATTCACTTTAATATTCTCAATTCTATCATAGTTATATGTATGCCATCTTAAGTGTGCTGCTCAATTATATATTTCTTGTGTACAGTGACTGAATCTTACTAATTTTTGTGTCCTTTGTAGGACCTGACACAGAGTCTTTAATTTCATGTATGCTCAATGAACATTGAGATAAATTGATTGGCTTGTGATGCCATGAACATAATTTTCTTTGTTTTTATCTTAATTGCCCCATAGTTGAATTGAGTGGTATTTTGAATCCTAATCAAGTCCTAAGTTTTTTTTAATATTTATTTATTTTTTATTGAAGGGTAATTGCTTTACAGAATTATATTGATTTCTGCCAAATGTTAACATGAATCAGCCATAGGTATACATATATCCCCTCCCTCTTGAACCTCCTTCCCATCTCCCTCCCCACCCCACCCTACCCCTCTAGTTTGTTACAGAACCCTGGTTTGAGTTCCCTGAGTCATACAGCAAATTCCCAGTGGGTATCATTTTTACAAATGGTAATAATAAGCTTCCATGTCACTGTCTCCATAGAGTCCACCCTCTCCTTCCCCTACACCATGTCCATAAGTCTCCATTGCTGCCCTGCAAATAATTTCATCAGTACCATCTTTCTAGATTTCATAAATATGTCTTTGTATATGATATTTGCTTTTCTCTTTCTGACTTACTTCACTTTGTATAACAGGTTCATCCTAGGTTCATCCACCTTATTAGAATTGACTCAGATTCTTTCCTTTTTATAGTTGAGTAATATTCCATTATATATATGTACCACAGGTTCTTTATCCATTCATATGTCAATGGACATCTAGGTCGCTGCCAAGTTCTAGCTATTGTAAATAGTGCTACAGTGAACATTGGGGTTTATGTGTCTTTTTTCAATTTTGGTTTCCTCAGGGTATATGCATAGTAGTTGTGTTGCTGCCTCATATGGTACTTTTATTCCTAGATTTTAAAAGAATCTCTATACTGTTCTCCATAGTGGCTGTACCAGTTTGCATTCCCACCAACAGTGTAAGAGGATTCCCTCTTCTCCACACCCTCTCCAGCACTTGTTGTTTGTAGACTTTTTGATGATGGCCATTCTGATCAGTGTGAGGTGATATCCCTTTATAGTTTTGATTTGCATTTCTCTAATAATGAGCAATGTTGAGCATCTTTTTATGTGTTTGTTATCATACACATATATGTGTGCTTTGGAGAAATATCTGTTTAGGTCTTTTGCCCACTTTTTGATTGGATTGTTTGTTTTTCTGGTATTAAGTTGTATGAGCTGCTTATATGTTTTAGAAATTAATTATTTGTCAGTTGTTTCATTTGCTATTATTTTCTCCCATTCTTAGGGTTGCCTTTTCACCTTGTTTATAGTTTCTTTTGCTATGCAAAAGCTTTTAAGTTTAATTAGGTACCACTTGTTTATTTTTGTTTTTTATTTCCATTATTCTGGGGGTGAGTCATAGAGGACCTTGCTGTGATTTATGTCATAGAGGGTTCCACCTATGTTTTCCTCTAAGAGTTTAATCATTTCTGGTCTTACATTTAGGTCTTTAATCCATTTTGAATTTATCTTTGTGTATGGTGTTAAGAAGTGTTCTAATTTCACCCTTTTACAAATAGCTGTCCAGTTTTCCCAGCACCACTCACTGAAGAGGCTATCTTTGTCCCATTGTATATTCATGCCTCCTTTGTCAAAAATAAGGTACACATAGGTGCATGGGCTTATCTCTGGGCTTTCTATCTTTTTCTATTGGTCTGTTTTTCTATTTTTGTGCCAGTACTGTACTGTCTTGATGGCTGTAGCTTTGGGGTAGTGTCTGAAGTAAGAAAGGTTGATTCCTCCAGCTCCATTCTTCTTTTTCAAGATTTCTTTGGCTGTTCAGGATCTTTTGTGTTTCCATATGAATTGTGAATTTTTTTTTGTTCTAGTTCTGTAAAAAATGCCATTGGTAATTTGATAGGGATCACATTGAATCTGTAGATTGCATTTGGTACTACAGTCATTTTCACAATATTGATTCTTCCAGCCCAGAAACATGGAGTATCTCTCCATCTGTTTATGTTGTCTTTGATTTCTTGCATCAGTGTCTTACAGTTTTCAGTATACAGTTCTTTTGTCTCCTTAGGTAGGTTTATTCCTAGATATTTTATTCTTTTGTTCCAGTGCTGAATGGGATTGATTCCTTAATTTTTCTCTCTGATTTTTCATTGTCAGTGTGTTTTAAATCCTAATCAAGTCCTAATATTTTTTTTAAAGAAGCCAGTAGTCAACCTGATAGAAAATATTATAGCGGATAATCACCCCTTTTGGTGCTCAGGAGAATGTCATTTCACAAACAAGGCCTTCCTACTGTACCAGTGATCGAGTAACAGTCATATTTCAGTCAAAAATTGATTTAAATTCTATACAGTGACAAAATTTGATTTTCTTGTAAAAATTATGGTAGCATTATTATATTTTGAGCCCTAGTTGACTTGTATAGTTTCTTGTATAGTCAATTAGATACATTGACTAATCATTCATTTTTGAATCATCAAATGTTTACCCACAGTTTTCAACTTAAGACAGATAATAGGAAAGCGATATTATCATTGTAACAAAGAAGGAGCAAAACCTTGGAAATGGTTCTAAATGTCTTGGGCCATATAACAATTTCACCAAACATTTCTATAATTGTCTTTTATAGGTACTTTGCGAGACAGCTGTGGAGTAGTAACCTTACAATTAAGCTATTACTTGCTGAATATGTTTTGATTTTATTAAAATGTCTCCTTGCCTAAGTGTGTTTTTTTTTTATATGTGTTGGACTTTTGAGCAAATATTTGTGTGGTTATTTTAGTAAAACATGCTCTGAAGGAATGTTGTATGAAAAAAGTTAGAAGAGCTTTATAGGGGCCTATCCAAAATCAAGTTTCTTGTATTTATTGCCTTTTATATGGGAGCATGGAGAAATATTTTTGAATTAATCTTAGAACAGAATAAGAATTTGTATACTCTGTGATCTGAGACTCCTTTCTCTTCTATAGGAATGTATTTACCTTTCCTTCTATTTTATTAAACTTAGCACATGCTTATATGTTTCAAGATTAATGTGTGTTAGGTAATGACAGTTGTTCAGGTAATCGGAAAGGTGTATAAGTAAATCAAACAATGAAATGTGTGAATTAAAGACTGTTTTTAAAGAACTCATAAGGGCAGAAATATACTTTTTATATAATCATTCTCTTAATGACAGCATTACTTTTTAAATGTTAAGTCTTCATTATTTTGCCTGGAATATTCCTACCTACGCATCATTACCTCTCAAAGTGCTCATTTTTCAAGGTTTAACTTAAATACCAACTTCTGCGTGTTATCCCTACTTTCCATTTGCTTCCACTTGTTCTTCATGAACTTTCACATCTAAATTATTTCTCTCATGATACATATTACTTTCTGCCATGCATTGTATATCTACACGTCTGTCCATATCCTTGAGGGAAAAGATTTTATTTTGATTATGTGCCCTGTACGTATGTACATATTTGTTCAATATTTGTTGAGTACAGAAATAAACAATAAAGGATAACTGAATAACATGTTTATCATGTTATTGGTAAGCATGGTAATGAATTTTTTTATTAACCACTGCAGTTGTGTTTATGTGTGCATGTGTTTTAGTCATTAGTTGTGTCTCTCTCTTTGTGACCCCATGGACTATAGCCTGCCAGGCTCTTCTTTCCATGGAATTCTCCAGGCAAGAATATTGAAGTAGGTAGCCATTCCCTTCTCCAGGGCATCTTCCTGACCCAGGGATTGAACCTGAGTTCTGGCACTGTAGGCAGATTCTTTACCATCTGAGCCACCAGGGAAGCCCCTGTGTTTGTATACTAATATTTAAACCTTTAAAAATTTTACCTGTATTTTTAACTATTAGAAATTCTGACTTAGTGTTGATAGATACATGTCAGAGTATTTTAGAAATCTCTATAGTATGGTATTTTTTGTGTTACTTTCTTCTGTTTATCTCTACCACCACTTTAAAATTATTGTATAAACATGTTTGGTTTTTTTTTTTTACTTTTTAAAAATCTTTATTGGAATATAGTTAATTAACAATGTTGTGTTAGCTTCAAGTGTACAGCAAAGTGAATCAGTTATACATATATCCACTTTTCTTATCAGATTCTTTTTACATATAGGATATTACAGAGTAATGAATAGTATTTCCTGTGCTATGTAGTAGGTTCTTATTAGTTATCTATATTATATATAGTATATGTATATGTCAGTTTGATTTCCCAATTTATCCATTTCCTCCTTATCCCTGATAACCATAAGTTTGTTTTCTGTATCTGTGACTTTACTTCTGTTGTGTAAATAAGTTCATTTGTATCTTTTTTAGATTCCACAAATAAGTGATATGATATTTGCCTTTCTGTTTGACTTACTTCACTGAGTATAATCTCTAGGTTCATACATGTTGCTGCGAATGGCGTTATTTCATTCTTTTTTGTAAATGATTAATATTCCATTGCATATATGTACCACATGTTCTTAATCCATTCCACTGTTGATGGGCATTTAGTTTGCTTCCATGTTCTGACTATTGTAAATTGTGCTGCAGTGAACATTGAGGTGCATGAAACAAGATTTTGACCAAATTTTGACTAATTACTTAACCTCTCTGTGCCCTAGTTTCCTCAACTGTACAATGGGGATAAAAGGTATCTACCTTATAGGGTTCTGAGAAGGATTAAATTAATGGATATTTGTAAGGCATTTAGGATAGTACCTGAGGCATGCTTCTCTATCTCTTGTTATTGTTATCAATCTTTAAAACACACCTGGCAACAGAATGTTCTCTTCATTTGATAGGTGAGCATGTGAAAGACCAGAGTCACATGGCCTATAAAGGTAGCACGAACAGCAATCAGGTCTCCTGACTTTTTCCCTGTCCCTAGAGTTGCCTCTGTGTAATGATTGTGAGGTGTTTGTAGTAATAATAAATCAATGAAGTAGAGTGGGAAAAACTTCTCCAAAATGGGTCTGCTATTAGGAAGTAGCTACGTGTACAAGAAGGGTAGACCTACTTACCTGTTTTACATGCAAGCTGTTCTTTAGCTTCTCAGGTACAGAGTGCCCCCAGGGGTATTTGAGGACCAATACTGTGCAAGGCCATTCACTCTGGCATTGTTCTACCCTGGTGGGCACATGCTTGGGACGATAAGCTGTATCCAGAGTGGCACTTACTTGTGAAATGTTTGCTGATTGTTGAGTCAGATCTAGTATTCCTAGCTTTAAAGGAAACTAAGACTTTTGTGGTTGGGAGGTGATTCAAACCTGTCAGTAGTGTGTGAGGTTGAAAAAAGACTTATTGTGGGAAATAAACTTTTTTAATGAATCTATATGATAGTGAATGCTGTCTTAAGGAGGCAAAGGGTTTTACCAAACACTTGGATTAATTTTTCTTTCATACTATGCCACTTCTGATGTTAATTTTTGAAAAAGAACAATTTTAATTGGGAAATTACTGTATTTAGCAGTAGACTGTGGTATACACACACAGACAGGCTTCCCTGGTGGCTCAGATGGTAAAAAAAAATCTGCCTACAGTGCAGGAGACCCTGGTTGAATCCCTGGGTTGGAAAGATCCCCTGGAGAAGGGAATAGCTACCCACACTAGTATTCTTTTTTTTTAAATAATTTTTAGTTGGGGAATAATTACTTTACAATATTATGTCGGTTTTGCCATACAATGACATGAATCAGCCACATGTGCACATGTGTCCCACCATCCTGAACCACCCCCCCTGCTCCCACCTTCCTCCTCACCCTATCCCTCTGGATTGTCCCAGAGCACCAGCTTCTCTGCTTCATGAATCAAACGTGTACTGGTCATTATGGTAATATACATGTTTCAATGCTATTCTATCATATCATCCCACCCTCTCCTTCTCCCACATAGTCCAAAAGTCTGTTCTTTACATCTGTGTCTCTTTTGCTGCCTAGCATATAGGATTGTCGTTACCATTTTTCTAAATTCCATATATATGTGTTAATATACTGTATTGGTATTTCTCTATCTGACTTACTTCACTCTGTGTAATAGGCTCCAGTCTCATCCACCTCATTAGAACTGACTCAAATGTGTTCTTTTTTTATAGCTGAGTAATATTCCATTGTGTATATGTATGTACAACTTCCTTATCCATTTGTCTGCTGATAGACATCTAGGTTGCTTTCCATGTCCTAGCTATTGTAAATAGTGCTGCAATGAACATTGGGGTACACGTGTCTCTTTCAATTCTGGTTTCCTTGATGTGTATGCCGAGCAGTGGGATTGCTGGGTCATATGGCAGTTCTATTTCCAGTTTTTTAAGGAATCTCCATACTGTTCTCTATATTGGCTGTGCCACTTTGCATTCTCACCAACAGTGTAAGAGGGTTCCCTTTTCTCCACACCCTCTCCCATTTATTGTTTGTAGACTTTTTGATGGCGGCCATTCTGACCAGCATGAGATGATACCTCATTGTGGTTTTGATTTACATTTCTCTAATAATGAGTGATGTTGAGCATCTTTTCATGTGTTTATTAGACATCTGTATCTTCTTTGGAGAAATGTCTGTTTAAGTCTTTTGCCCACTTTTTGATTGGGCTGTTTATTTTTCTGGTATTGAGCTGCATGAGCTGCTTGTATATTTTGAAGATTAATTCTTTGTCAGTTGTTTCGTTTACTATTTGTCCCATCCTGAAGGCTGTCTTTTCACCTTGCTTATAGTTTCCTTTGTTGTGAAAAAGCTTTTAAGTTTAATTAGGTCCCATTTGTTTATTTTTGTTTTTATTTCCATTACTCTGGGAGGTGAGTCATAGAGGACCTTGATGTGATTTATGTCAGAGAGTGTTCTGCCTATATTTTCCTCTAGGAGTTTTATAGTTTCTGGCCTTACATTTAGATCTTTACTCAATTTTGAGTTTATCTTTCTGCATGGTGTTAGACAGTGTTCTAGTTTCATTCTTCTACACATGGTTGACCAGTTTTCCCAGCACCGCTTGTTAAAGAGATTGTCTTTTCTCCCTTGTATATTTTCCCTTCCTTTGTCAAAGATAAGGAGTCCATAGGTGCACGGATTTCTCTCTGGGCTTTCTATTTTGTTCCATTGATCTATAGTTCTGCCTTTGTGCCAGTACCATACTGTCTTGATGACTGTATGTTTGTCATATAGTCTGAAGTCAGGAAGCTTGATTCCTCCAGTTCCATTCTTTTTCCTCAAGATTGCTTTGGCTATTCAAGGTTGTTTGTGTTTCCATACAAATTTTGAAATTATTTTTTGTAGTTCTGTGAAAAATACTATTGGTAGCTTGATAGGAATTGCATTTAAACTATAGATTGCTTTGTGTAGTATATTCATTTTCACTATATTGATTCTTCCAATCCACAAACATGGTATATTTCTCCATCTATTTTTGTCATCTTTGATTTCTTTCATTTCTTTCTTCCTTTCATCATCTTTTGTTTCTTTAGGTACCTTTATTCCTAAGTATTTTATTCTTTTTGTTGCAATGGTGAATGGGACTGTTTCCTTTTCTCTGTCTATTTTTTCCACTCTAGTATTCTTGCCTGGAGAATTCCATGGACAGAGGAGCCTGATGGGCTACAGACCATGGGATCGCAAAGAGTTGGACACCTGAATGACTAACACACACACACACACACACACATACTTTTATATATATATATATATATATATATATATATACACACACACACACTTCCTAGGTGGCTCAGTGGTTAAAGAACTCCCCCTGTATCAGTGCAGAAGACAAAAGAGACACAGATTTAATCCCTGAGTTGGGAAGATTCCCTGGAGGAAGAAATGGCAACCTACTCCAGTATTCTTGCCAGGAAGATCACATGGAGAGAGAAGCCTGGTGGGCTACAGTCCATTGGGTGGCAAAAGAATCAGATAAGACTTAGCGACTAAACAGCAACAACAAATGTGTGTGTTCACACACATACATGGGCTCACTATTAATATGTTGATGTTTTAGAATGTCAATTATAGTTTGAAATATATTATTTTAAAAGATGACTGCTTTTGTGTACATTTGTCATTAGTCTGTTTCTTCAGAAATTTATGAAGGAGAATTGTGTTTTGGGGCTTCCCTGAAAGCTCAGTTGGTAAAGAATCCACCTGCAATGCAGGAGACCCCAGTTCAATTCCTGGGTCGGGAAGATCCCCTGGAGAAGGGATAGGCTATCCACTCCAGTATTTTTGGGCTTCTCTGGTGGCTCAGTTGGTAAAGAATCCACCTGAAATGCAGGAGACCTGGGTTCGATCCCTGGGTTGGGAAGATCCCCTGGAGAAGGGAAAGGTTACCCACTCCAGTATTCTGGCCTAGATAATTCCATGGACTGTATAGTCCACAGGGTTTCAAAGAGTTGGGCACCACTGAGCAACTTTCACTTTCTCTCTGTTTTTATTATGCAGTGCTTAGTGCAGGGCTGCATAGGTGTAAGTACTGAATGAACATTATTTGACGCTGACAAGTAACTTTATTGTATTTTTTTTTTCAAAATTAGAATTACATATTTTGTTAGTCGAAGAGGACATTTGTGGGAATATATTGGGATGTATAGAGTGGCTAAATGGGATGCTGCTGTTTAATAACTCATTATTTTTTGTTTTAGCTTATATATTTTAGGCAAGGACATGAAGCTTATGTACGGGCTGTAAGAAAATCAAAAACATACAGCGTTAATTTACAAAAACAGCCATGGAATAAAATGGATCTCAGGGTAAGTTTGCCAAATTAATAAGCTGTGTACTTGAAGTATCTTGGAATTAAGTTACTTTCCTGTATGCTTATTCTCAGTTTCTGGATATTTCAGTGTTGATTGTATGCCCAGGATAAGGTGATGTACCATACTCCTGTACAGCTGAATGTTGTGGGCCGCATTTTGTTTCCTGGAATTTGTATGTCACCTGTTGTCTTTATTTGACCTAATTTCCTTCAGGCTTCAGGTTCTCTGGTGTATACCATGTACTTCGAGCAGTGCAGTAGTTCCATGGTGTGGATATTTTCCTTAGCAGCTTTGTGCTTTCTGAAGGCTCTATAAATTGACTGCATGTGTGGTCCACAGACACCCTCAAGATTCTGGCAGCTTTAGGATATAGTAAATATCATAAATCCTAAGAAACCTATAACTTTGTGGTTATTGTTGTTCTGTCACCCAGTTGTGTCCAACTTTTTGTGACCTCATGGAAGATGGCAGCATGCCAGGGCTCTCTATCCTTCACCATCTCCCAAAGTTTGCCCAAGTTCAAGTCCATTGCATTGGTGATACCATCCAACCATCTCATCCTCTGATGACCTCTTTTCATTCTGCTCTTGATCTTTCCCAGCATCAGGGACTTTTCCAGTGAGACAGCTATTCACATCAGATGACCAAAATAGTGGAATTTCAATTTCAGCGTCAGTCCTTCCAATGAGTATTCAGGGTTGATTTCCCTTAAGATTGACTGGTTTGATCTCCTTGCTGTCCATGGGACTCTCAGGAGTCTTCTCCAGGACTATAGTTCGAAGGCATCAATTTTTTGATGCTCCACCTTCCTTATGGTCCAGCTCTCATAACTGTACATGACCACTGGGAAGATCATAGCCTTGACTGTACGGACCTTTGTCAGCAGAGTAATGTCTCTGCTTTTCAACATACTGTCTAGGTTTGTCATAGCTTTCCTGTCAAGAAGCAAATTTCTTCTGATTTCATGGCTGTAGTCATCATCTGCAATCATTTTAGAGCCCAAGAAGGGGAAATCTGTCACTACTTCCACCTTTCCCTCTATATTTGCCATGAAGTAATGGGGCTAGATTCTATGATCTTAGTTTTTTTTAATATTTAGTTTTAAGCCAGCTCTTTCACTCTCTTCCTTCACCCTCATCAAGAGGTCCATTAGTTTCTCTTCACTTTCTGCCATTAGAGTGGTATCATCTGCATATCTGAAGTTGTTGATGTTTCTCCCGCCCATCTTGATTCCAGCTTGTAACTCATCCAGCCTGGTATTTCTCATGATGTGCTCAGCATATAGATTACACCAACAGGGTAACAGCAGACAGCCCTGTTGTACTCCTTTCTCAATCTTGAACCTATCAGTTGTTCCATACAGGATTCCAACTGTTGCTTCTTGACATGCATACAGGTTTCTCAGAAGACAGGTGAGATGGTTTGGTATTCCCATCTGTTTAAGAGCTTTCCACAGTTTATTATGATCCACACAGTCAAAAGCTTTGACATAGTCATTGAAACAGGGGTAGATGTTTTTTTTTGTAATTCCCTGGCTTTCTCTATAATCCAGTGAATGTTGGCAATTTGGTCTCTGGTTCCTCTTCCTTTTCTAAATCCAGCTTGAACATCTGGAAGTTCTTGGTTCACATAATGCTGAAGCCTAGCGTGCAAGATTTTAAGCATGACCTTACTAGTATGGGAGATGAGTGCAATTATAATGATTAGCACATTCTTTAGTTGTTTTGTAATGATGCTTAACAGGAAGGATAGGAGACAGTATGTGTATTTATTGAAATAAAGATTTAGGCACTTCTAAAAATTGTATTAAGGCTATAAGTTACTAAAATATAAAGTGAGCTTTACATAATCATCTCCTGGGAAATAGGGGTGCTAACATCTATTGTGAATTAGGTGAAAAATAAGATTTTTTTTAGAATTATAGGAATGAATAAACCATATGTTTTCTTTTTTTTGGCTTTTATACATTTATATTTGACACCTGATCACACTTTCTTTTTTTATTATTATTATTTTTTAAATTTATTTATTTTAATTGGAGGCTAATTACTTTACAACTTTCAGTCACCATAATACCTTCTCTCCAGGTTTAAAAAATAGTATGCTGATTCCTGTAACAAAGCTTTTATTCATACAAAAATCAAATAATGGTGAACAAGTCACAACAGTGCAATAGGTAGAAAATAAAACAACCACATTAACAAAGTGCTGAAATAAATACTAATCAGGAGAGAGGACACGCCCTCATGGGGTGTTTCTGTCACCAGGATGTGTGGGGTTTGTCTTCACAGTCCAGAGCCCACAGCCTCATGAAGCCACATCCTCGGACTGGGTGACGTTGGACCCAGTGCCTGCAAGTCAGACGCCTCGGGTCACCAAGGTCGTGGTGGAGTCAGGATCATGCTGACTCCCAAGGAAGGCCATTTCTGAGTGCTCAGCCTGGCCTACTGGGCATCTAGCGGCAGTTCACTGAGCCTGTGTGATTTCTTATTTTAAATTCTAACCCTGTGTTTATAGTAAATTTTAGAAGTCAACTTACTTGTGGTATAAGACCCTGGACTTTGAAATAAGATCTGAATTCCAATCCCAGCTCTGCTATATACAAGTGTGTAACTCTAAAAACATCACTGTACCCATGAGGCTCTGTTTTGTCATCATTAAATGTGATTAATAACAGTGTTTAAGGATGGTATTTAAAATAATATTGTAGCACTCAAAATTGTAAGTCCTTTTCCCAAACATATACATAATATGTCCACCTGCCTAATTACAGACTGTATTTCTGCTAGAGGAATGATTTTTTTAATAGAGTTATCAATAGAATTTAATATTATGACAAGATAGGGCCACAATGGGCAGCTCCATAGAATACAAATTAGACAATCCCAAGAGTTTAAAGTTGTAATAGGTTAATATTTTCTAACCTCATCCTCTGCCTCAGCCTTATGCTCTGCAACCTCCTCATAATCCTCAAAGGCAGCCATATCCTCATGGGCCTCAGAAAACTCTTCTTTCTTCATGTCCTCACCCACATACCAGTGAACAAAGGCAAGCTTGGCATACATCAGGTCAAATTTGTGATCCAGGTGAGCCCAGGCCTCAGCTTGCTCAAAGCTCATTGTGCTTTGGCTTGGTCTCCACCAGGTAGCACAGTGGGAGACTGGTAATTAATGCTAACTTTGAATCCCGTGGGGCGCTGGTCCACAAACTGTATGCTGCACTTGGTCTTGATTGTGGCAGTGGTGGCACTGATATCTTTTGGAATCATATCACCACAGTACAACAGGTAGCAAGCCATGTATTTACCTTGGTGAGGGTTACATTTCACCATCTGGTTTGCTGGCTCAAAGCAAGCATTGGTGATCTCTGCTACAGAAAGCTGTTCATTTTAGGCTTTCTAAATGGCAGAGCATTTAGATGGCAGAGCATATGTGGCCAGAGAGAAGTGGATGCAGGGATAGGGTACTGTACAGAATTACAGGTTGGTCTGTAATTCTATCAGATCTACATTCAGGGCTCCATCAGATCTCAGGGAACTAATGATGGAAGACACTACTTGTTGGCTTATGAGACAATTAAGACTAGTATAGATTGGGCACTCAATATCGGGGTTTCTATGACAGATGTCATAGACAGCCTCATTGTCTATCATGAAGATACAGAGTGCTCCAGGGTGGTGTGGTTGGTGAGGGTGGAGTTGTAGGGTTAGTGAACTATAGCTGTGGAAACCTGGGTGCTGGGTAAATGGAGAACTCCAGCATGGACTTCTTGCCATAATTGACAGAGAGATGTTCCAATGGCAGGAAGGTAAACCTAGAACAAGTTCCCCCACCACAGCTGTGGAAAAGCAAGAAGCCCTAAAGACCTGTGCATTGGTCAGCCAGTTTCTGAATTCAGTCCAAGACGAGGTCAGTGATCTTCTTGCCAATCATGTAGTGACTGCGAACATAATTATTGGCAGCATCTTCCTTGCCCTGATGAGCTTCTTTGTGTGGAGGAACTGGTAATAGGTGCCAGTACCAACTTCATCAGTGATCGTGGGTTCCAGGTCTACAAACACTGCCCTGGGCACATGCTTGCCAGTGTCTGTCTCACTGAACAAGGTGTTGAAGGAGTCTTTTCCTCCTCCAGTGGTCTTATCACTTGACACCTGGCCATCAGGCTAGATGCCATGTTCCAAGCAGTAGAGCTCCCAATAGGCATTGCCAGTCTGTCCACAGCCTGGCCAATGTGGATTAAGATGTACTCACGCATGAATGAAACTTGTAGGGTTCTGTGGGACTTGAGGAGGTGAGGGGAGGGCCACAAAGATTTCACACCAACAGACTACCAAGGAATCCAAGGGAGAAGTAGTGACTAGAGGAGTGATTCTTAACCAGCAGAAAACTTCTTAACTCTCCAGAGCAAAACCTGGGGAATTTGTTCAAAATACATATGACTGAGCTTTACCCTAGATATAGTGAACTCAGTTCCATAGTAGTATGGTTTAGGAACATGAATTTTAAAAAAGATTACCAAGGGGATTCTTCTGCTTATCCTTGGTTTAGAGCCATGCACTAAACTACAAATTGCTGTTAAGAGGTCAAGAGCCATGTCTTATTGCCTTTTACACTTAGTGGAATGCCTCAAATCTGGTGGGTATTCAGATAATTTTAAAATTTAATAATTTTAAAATAAAATTTATCAGATAATTTAAAAAAAATTATGGAGTATAGTTGATTTACAATACGTTTCAGATAATTTTTAAATTGTTCAAATAATAATAAAATAATATGCAAATGTTAGGCAATTATTTATATTGAAATTAATAATTTTTTGGTATTCTCATGAATAGGAACAAGAGTTTGTTAAGATTGTAGGAATCAAATATGAGGTTGGACCACCTACACTATGCTGCTTGAAGCTTGCATTTCTGGACCCCATTTCAGGCAAAATGACTGGAGAATCTTTTTCCATTAAGTGAGTATCTATGCTGGCTCGTGTGTGTGTGTGTGTGTGTGTGTGTGTGTGTATTTTAATTCCTAACATGTATTCTTGATGGTAAAGAAAACATGACAGCACTACGGGCTTTAGAGTTTTAAAGACCATGGTTTAATGTTTAATTCTTGTTTTGTTTTTCCACTTAATAGGGTCACAAAGAGTTGGACACGACTGAAGCGACTTAGCATGCATACTATATATAGATAGATAGATAGATCAACTGAAATAAAAACATACAGCATGAGACCTATAGGTTTCAGTTTTATTTGGGAGCTTGCTGAGGACTATAGTCTAGGAGATAGCCTTAGACAACTCTGACAAGATGTTCTCAAGAGGTAGCAGCGGCAGAGCCAGGGTATATTTGAAATTTTTTTGGCTGTGAAATACATGTAGTCAAGCATACATCTTGCTAGTTATTGGTAGTCACGAGGATCAAATATCTCGGTGATTTTAGTGTTCTATATATGGAAAGATGCAAGAGTCCAGGATCATTGAAATTCTTCCTTACGTATGCATCTTAACTATCTAAGAGTCCATATATCCAAAACATAGAATGCTTCATCTTGAATTCCTTTTAGGGTGAACTGTAGGTCAACAACTACAGTGGCTAATGACTTGATTCTTTTATTGGCATAGCCAGAGTTCTTTTGTTTTTTTTTTTTTGTTTTTTTGTTTTTTCCCATAATATGACTTTCATTGTCTTTAACTTCATTCAGAACGGTTTTGTTAGGTTGTATTGTGACAGCTGTCATATCAGTGAGCATTAAAAAAAAAAAACACACATCAAACTGGTGAATTTTTGTGTAGCCATTTTAATATTGAAGATGGAAGAAAAAGAGGAACATTTTTGGCATATGATACTTTATTGTTTCAAGAAAGGCAAAAAAAATGATTTGTGCAATATATGGAGAAGGTGCTGTGACTGATCAAACATATCAAATGTGGTTTGCGAAGTTTTGTTTTGAAGATTTCTTGTTGGATAATGCTCCGTGGTCAGTTAGACCAGTTGAAGTTGATAGTGGTCAAATTGAGACATTAATTGAGAACAATCAAAGTTATACCATACAGGAAATAGCAGACATTCTCAAAATATCCAAATCAAGTGTTGAAAATTGTTTGCACCAGCTTGGTAATGTTAATCACTCTGATGTTTGGGTTCCACATAAGTGAAAAAAATCTTCTTGACTGTACTTTTGTGTGTGATTCTCTACTGAAACAAGGCAAAAATGCTCCCTTTTTTAAACAAATTGGGACAGATGATGAAAAGTGGATATTGTACAATAATGTGGAATGGAAGAGATCATGGGGCAAGTGAAATGAACTATCACAAAACCATACCAAAGGCTGGTCTTCATTCCAAAGAAGGTTATGTACATATAGTGGAATTGGAAGGGAATTATGAGCTCCTTCCAGAAAACCAACTGATTAATTCCAACAGGTACTACTTCCAGTTAGACCAACTGAAAGCAGCACGTGACAAAAAGCTTCCAGAATTAGTCAGCAGAAAATGCATAATTTTCCATCAGGATAACTCAAGACCACATGTTCCATTGATGACCAGGCAAAAACTGTTACAGCTTGGCTGGAAAGTTCTGATTCATCCACTGTATTCACCAGACATTGCACCTTCAGATGTCCATTTATTTCTGTCTTTATAAAATTACCTGAATGGAAAATATTTCAATTCCCTGGAATACTGTAAAAGGCATCTGAAACATTTTTTTGTTCAAAAAAAATGAAAAGTTTTGGGAAGATGGAATTATCAATTTGCCTGAAAAATGGCAGAAGGTAGTGGAACAAAATGGTGATACACTTAAAGTTCTTGGTGAAAATGAAAAATGGACCTTTAATTTTTACTTTAAAACCGAAGGAAGATTTTGGCCAACACAGTATATGATCAATTGTCTCAAGACATTTAGGCATCATTAGTTTTGTTGGAGATATACTTACACATTGGATAATGTAAGAAATAACAGTCTTACAAGATAGGATAAAAGTAATATAGTTAGTGATTTAAGGTCATAAGTAAATATTTAAGACAAACAGATCAAACACATGGGGTTTAATTTAATTAAAAGCATTTGTAAGGACCTTGAGGTTTGCAACAGTTTGCTCAATAGCTCCGCATTAAACATATATATCCCTGGATATTTAGAAAGTGACATATACTGTTGTATCTGTATACTGAATCACATGTACTTTATTTTCTCTTCAGATATCATGACATGCCAGATGTCATTGACTTCCTTGTGCTACATCAGTTTTACAATGAAGCCAAAGAAAGGAACTGGCAGATAGGTAAATATAGAATTCCCACTTAAATATTGTTTGAAGAAGAGTAACTTTTAAACTGAATTAACATTGAGAAACTTTAGACTGAAAAAGCTGTTAGCCAAATTAGAAAAATTAAATTTTTATTTTCAGTTATGTTTAGGTGATTTTATGTGCTTTGTATGTGTTATAAAACCTTTTCTGTGACTATCTATTCTATTAGAATACAAATCTAAATTAAAATGAAAATCTGAAGTTTCATTGCCTTCACATGGAGTACTTACCACTTGGGCTCTTAACAGACCTTTACTGATTGTGACTTTGTCTCTCTCTCTTGCCTCTTCCACCTCTCTCCCTTTTTCTCCCTTTCTCTGTTTACCCCTCCTGTTGTCTCCCTGTCTATTCCTTCCACCTTCTCTAGCTATTTTATCTTGGGCACAATTTTAACCTCTCTGTGCCTCACTTCCATTATCTATAAAATGGGAATCACATCTGAACATACCTATAAGGTTGATATGAATGATAAATAATATGTAGAAAGAACTTAAAATGTACCAGACACAGAGCAAACACTGTATAGTTATCTGCTATTAGTAGTTTTTTTTTTTTTTCTATTAGTATCTTCTATCTTTTCTAATGTGAAAGAAATATTTTTATCCACATGGTTGATTTTATATTCCTTAGCCATTTAGAGGCACAAAACTAGTATGAAGAGATTTTTAGAAACAAAATGGTAAAACAAAAAAGAAGAGGAAGAAAAAAAATAAGAAACAACTGTGGTATTATATGTGCAGTACAAAAAGCAGACTGTCTAATGATGATTCCAAGTAATTGAAAGAAGTTAAATTATATGTGGTAATCTGTGATTTTATTTCATAATAATTATTAGCACTTGGAAATCAAAATCCTTGAAGAGAGTAATATGGAATACTCAGATTGAAATCTGTAATAATACTGGATACAATGATGCTATTGTATTCATCAAAATGTATAGTTTAGACTGGGAACATAGCAATTATTCTCAAGAGCACTCTTTTAAGAATTTTTTTAAAAACATTGTAGGTGATAGATTCCGCAGTATAATAGATGATGCCTGGTGGTTTGGGACTGTGGAAAGTCAGCAACCTTTTCAACCAGAGTATCCTGATAGTTCTTTCCAGTGTTACAGTGTTCAGTAAGTACAGTTATGGTCTTTTACACCTGATAAAATACTTTAGTGCTATATGGACTTTCTATAAACCCTGCCTTACCTAGTCTTATAAGACCTGTACCTGTAAGGAAGGAATCATAGTACTTTCAAGTAAGGAATTTGATGATAAGCTTTCTGGTGCAATATGCATGCTAAAAAAAAGCAGAAACTGAATACTTATTTCTGCCTCCTTAATTCCTGTGTTTTCTCTTAAATATTTCTACTTTAGATAAGAATTACAACTATTATTTCATAAAGAATACTGAAATTAATTCAGTGTTTAAAGTAATTGTTTCAGCTGGAATATAATAGTGAATATTTATATAGTCTTTTATTTGATGGTATAAGTTCTAGTCAAGGGTGAGTGCATTACTTTTGGATATATTGATACTATTTGTCTACATTTACTTTTGTTCTTCATGAAATACCAGAGTTGTAAGATTCCTAATAAATACAACTTTTTTCTTAAGAATGATAAAACATATGTTTATTCTGTGAAGATTGACTTTTAGTCTTCATATTGTAGATCAAAAGGGAATAGTAAACTTTTGGAGAAGGTGTAATAGTCAACCTGATAGAAAAAAGTAGGTTATCTCACAGAAATAAGTGATATATTAAATTGATTTTTTAACCTAAAAGGAATTTTCCAGTGAGAACTTTTTATTCTGTACCCTGGCTTAACAATGAATGTATGCTTGGTTGGAATTAAAAAAAAAAAAATCAGAATTAAGAATAAGCTTAGGGCTCTCTAACTTTCATATTAGTGGACCATATTTTCTCTATTAGAGGGTTATCGTTATCTTTGTATAAACACAGTTATACTTTAAAGAAATTGTACTGCCCCTTTCCAGATTTCACCCCCAAGAAGTCCTCCAAATTATGCTAGTATGTAAAAGTATCATGTGAATTTGATTTGTATCTTGTTATTTTTTAATAGCTGGGACAATAATGAAAGAGAAAAGATGAGCCCCTGGGATATGGAGCCAATTCCAGAAGGAAGTAAATATGCTTTTAAAAAATGAATTATAATTTTTCTAAAAGAAGAATGGCAATAGCATTATTCTGAAAACTAATTATTTCTGATTTTTCACCTTATGCATAGCTGCCTTTCCAGATGAAGTTGGTGCTGGTGTTCCTGTGTCCCAGGAGGAACTGACTGCTTTGCTATACAAACCTCAGGAAGGAGAGTGGGGGGCTCATTCCAGAGATGAGGAATGTGAACGAGTTATTCAGGGAATCAACCACCTTCTTTCCCTGGGTATGGTGAATGTGAAAGAATATTAAGAAGATGAGAAAAGAATATTAGGAAGATGAGAAGGAATAAGGAAAACCAGCAGAATTTTAAGTTCTGTAAAAGGAAATGCAGTTTTTCACTATATACTTCTAACTCAAAAGGCACAGGGATTCTAGTTTTAATAATATTTTTATATGTTTGGTCAAAGTAATGACTTGCAAACCTTTTCAGTTCTGGGGTTATAATAGTGAAGACATATAAGTGTCTTTTACTTTCGTGAGTCATTTTGGCTCTCTAGCTATTCCCTAAGCCTAACTTTGGATGGATTTTTTTGGTAAAGACTGTGTGTGGAGTAATCAGTTTTACTCCATGACTAGTTATATTTTCTGACGTATATCACATGAGACATTTGGCATTTATCCAGAAAAGACATAAATTTGAAGTTAAAAACAGTTCTCCAATAATTTTGTCTTGTTTTTATCTGATTTGAACCAGTGTATCATGCATGATTCAAAGATAATATGTCCAAATAAAAAGAATAACATTTTAATAGTATTGGTCTAATTTTTGCATAATTTAATCATCTCATTTTAGTAATATAGTTTTATATTGCCCACACTTCCTGTTTATATGTGGTTTTTGTTTGTTAACGTGAGATGTTAGTGTTGTTTATAACTATCTTTTCTGATTTTGTAAATATTGTAGATTTTGCCAGCCCTTTTGCTGTTCCAGTGGATCTCAGTGCCTACCCCTTGTATTGTACTGTAGTTGCTTATCCAACTGACCTCAACACCATCAGGCGGAGACTTGAAAATCGCTTTTACAGGTTTGTTTAGTTTTTACCATTTCCTATAAAGCTTATAGCTTTATGTCTTTTGCTTTCGTTTTTGCATGACGATACACTGAGATCTTTGTTTTCATCGTGTACAATAACCACTCGGAAGACCCATCTCAAAATTTCTTTTGAAAATTTGGAACAATTTATTTCCTTTCCTTCAGGAGATTCTCAGTCTTCCAGGGTAAAAAGGAGTATGGACAGGGATAAAATTATGACTAGTACAAGTCACAAATGAAACAATAATTACAGTTAACTCTTAGTTTATTAAAGGCAGATTAAGTGGTTTGTGGATTCATCATGATTATGGTGCTCCAGAGCTTTGAGCATGTTTTAAATCCCCTGTTGGGAAATTAGGCAGCAGTTAATTAGATTTAATCACCAGCTCCAAAATGTGTAAAGAAAAAAAATCAAGTTATTTTTTTCTTTGGTTTTGCTGGAAGTTATGCGATTATGGGGAGGCGGTGGAGGGCAGCTTTTGTTCTCTCTCTCACCCTCAAGTCTACAGCATCCTAACAACAATTATTCCATGAAATTGTTATAAATAACACCATGTGGGTGTATCTTATAACATTACCTATAATTTCTTTAGTAGTGTATTATCATAACAGCAACTGCATTAAAATATGTGTCCTTTTCTACAACCTGGATTCTTGATTTTTGGTCTTCTCTGAAAACTAAACATTTTTTTGTTGACTTTATCAAAGCACTCTTTGTTTCTGTTTGTTTCTTTGTATTTGGTCAAATCATTATTTACCCATAATGTCATGGGTCAGTTCTCTTTCAGGTTTTAATATCCAAGTTTATAATCCAGTGGTTCTGAATTCTTGCCTGTGCTTCAAATACTGTAACTACATACTTTTATTGGTGCATATTAGTCACACAGATATATTGAATCACAAACATATATTTGAACACCTTTGACGTTTCATGATTAAATGCCTAATTGTTCTATATTGTCTAATTCTAGAATAGACTTTAAATGTATCGACCAAAAGTAACAGGGTATTTTTGCTTTCATAGGAGAATATCAGCATTAATGTGGGAAGTACGCTATATTGAGCATAATGCTAGGACTTTCAATGAGCCAGACAGTCCTATAGTTAAAGCAGCCAAAATAGTAACTGATGTCTTACTTCGATTTATTGGGTAAGAAGCAGTTTTATCTTCTATAGAGGCTGACTTCTGAGTTTTTAAAATTTATTGAAGTGTATTTTAACTTGTTTCTCAGGGATCAGAGCTGTACTGATATACTGGATACTTACAATAAAATTAAAGCAGAAGAACTAAACAGTACTGATGCAGAGGAGGTAAGAATCACAGCATGACCAGTAGGCATTAATTCTTTTTCTGTCATTTAAAGTACATTAGGTATTATACGTAAGTGTTGTAACTGGGTATTAGCAATGAATCTGATTTCTGAAAGCTCGCTGAACACCTGCATCTTTTTGTATTAAGCTCTTTAACCTATATTTAGATAGTGTATACCAAAAATGTAGTGGTGCTGCAGTGTTTGGTCAGAGAGAGGTGGCCATTCACCCCTTGGACACGGTGTTTTCAGTGTTGAGAAATCAATACTTTATTTTCCAGCCCTTGAAAACAGGACAAAGCACTAAACTGTGTTTTAAAAGAATGGTTAGTTGATGGAAATTTTAGTAGGGATTAATTTTCTATACTACATACATATATATACATGTATATATATGTATATATATAATATTAAAGTATTTTATAATTTTAAACTTAAAAGTCTCTATTTTTAGTAGTTTCATGGAATTGCTGTTTGATTTCCTTTGTGGAAATTTATAAACATAAACCAGTTTTTCTTAAAGAAATGAATTAGTATTGTCAGCAGACCCTCATGTATCTTATTTCCCCACCCAGTTATATCCCTAATTTATATTAAGTTATTTTTGACTAAAGGCTATGATAGAAGCAAAAACTAGGTTAAGAGGCTGAAACAATAATGGAAAGTGACAATTCAAAAATATTTTATGGAAAACAATTCATCCCAGGGATAAGTGACTCAAATATGCTGGATTTTATTGCAGTGGGTATGATTATACAGAGGTATTTTACATGTTTATATTTTCTGTACTGTTAATTCTCAGAATGGTAAATCTCTAATAGTTTTTCAATTTCACAAAAATGTGTTTGACTATAAAATATTGTAAGTATTATTGAAGTTAAATGCTATTTACATATTAAAGACAACTCAGATATGCCAATTAGATATTATCCTCCTGAAACTAATAAAAAATTTATCATTCTTATACCTGATATTTTCTCTAACCTTTAATATAAATGCATTTTGACTCAGAATTTGATGTAGCAAGAATTTCTCCTCAAAATAACATAACTTGGATTAGAATAGGAAAGTAAAGTAAAATATAATTCAGCGAGCTTGTTTTTTCTTTTTCTTTCTCTCCCTTCCTTCCAACATTTAAGTTCTACGCTTTAAACAAATTGCAATTATACAATACAGTGTTATCAACTAGAGTCACCATGTTTTACCTTAGATCCTTATATTCTCAGCCTTTATTCAACTTATAGTTAGAAGTTTGTGTCCGTTTACAACCTTCTCCCTGTCCCCTCCCACCATCAGTCCACTACCCAACAACATTTCTGTATTCTGTTTCTGAGTTTGACCTAAAAAAAAAAAAATTACATATACGTGATACCATGCTGTGTTTGTCTTTCTCTATCTGACTTAGTTCACTTAGCAAAATGCCCTCAAGTTCCATCTGCATTGTCACAAATGGCAGAATTACCTTCTTTCTTATGGTTGAATAATATTCCATTGTGTATATGTGTGTGTGTGTGTGTGTGTGTGTGTATGCACCATATTTTCATTGTCCGTTTATCTGTTGACAGACACTTAGATTGTTTCCACATCTTGGCTATTGTGAATAATGCTTCAGTGAATATGGGAGTGCAACTTTATATCTTTGATATCTTGTTATTATTTACAGCAGAGAAGGCAATGGCACCCCACTCCAGTACTCTTGGCTGGAAAATCCCATGGGCGGAGGAGCCTGGTAGGCTGCAGTCCATGGGGTCGCTAAGAGTTGGACATGACTGAGCGACTTCACTTTCACTTTTCACTTTCATGCATTGGAGAAGGAAATGGCAACCCACTCCAGTGTTCTTGCCTGGAGAATCCCAGGGACAGGGGAGCCTGACGGGCTGCCATCTATGGGGTCACACAGAGTCGGACACGACTGAAGTGACTTAGCAGTAGCAGTAGCAGTATTATTTACAGAAGTGAAATTGCTGGATCATATGGTGTTAATAGTTCTATTTTTAATTTTTTGAGGAACTACCGTATTGTTTTCCATAGTGGCTGTACCAATTTATATTCCCACCAACAGTGCACAAAGGCTGTCTTCTCCACATCCTCGTCAACACTTCTTATTTCTTTGTCTTTCTGATGATAACCATTCTAATAGGTGAGAGGTGATATTTCATTGTGGTTTTTATTTGCTTTTCCCTGATGATCAGAGATATTGAGTACCTTTTCAGGTACTTATTGGCCATTTGGATGTCTCCTTTGTAAAAATGTTTATTCAGTTTCTCTGTACATGTTTCATTAGGTTATGTGTTCTCCTGCTATCAAGTTGTTTATATATTTTAGGTATTAACTCCCTGTATATGATTTGCAAATATTTTTATCCCATTTGGTATATTGCCTTCATTTTGTTGATGGTTATTGTTTGCTGTGAAGAGCTTTGTAGTTTGATGTAGTCCCAATTTTTTATTTTTTGCTTTTGTTGACTTTTTGACCTTTGGATTTTGTTAAATCCAAAAAAATCATTGCCAAGGCCAGTGTCAAGCAGCTTACCCCTGTGTTTTCTTTTAGGAGTTTTATGGTTTCATGTCTTATATCCAAGTCTTTAATCCATTTTGAGTTGTGTTTAATGTATGGTGTAAGATGGGGTCCAGTTTCATTCTTTTTCAGGTGGATTTTTTTTTCCAGTTTTTCCAGCACAATTTATTGATGAAATTATCCTTTCTTCATTTTATATTCTTGGTTCCTCTGTTGTAAATTAATCGACCAATATGCATGGTTTATTTCTGTGTACTTTCTGTTCCCTTGATCTATATATTTTATGTTAATACCATACATTTTGATTATAATAACTTTGTAATACAGTTTGGTATCAGGAAGTGTGATGCCTCCAACTTTATTCTTTCTCAAGATGGTTATTAGAATTCTTTTTTGTGGTTCTATATGAGTTTTAAGATTGTTTTTCTATTTATGCAAAAAATACTGTTGGGATTTTGGTAGGGCTTGCATTGAATCTGTATATTGCTTTAAATAGTACAGATGTTTTAACAGCATTAATTTTTCATATCTGTGGCATGTGATATCTTTCCATTTATTTGTATATTCTATTTCATCAATGTCTTATAGTTTTCAGTGTACAGATCTTTCAACTCCTTGGTTAAATTTATTCCTAGTATTTTATTCTTTTTGATGTAAGTATAAATGGCATTGTTTTCTTAATTTTTCTTTCTGATAGTCCACTGTTAGTGTACAGAAACATAACTTATTTTTGTATGATGGTTTTGTATCCTGCAATTTTACTGAATTTGTTGATTAGTTCTAACAGTTTTATGGTGGAGTATTTAGACTTTTCTATATGTAATATCATGTCATCTGCTAATAGAGACACTATCAATTTTTCCTTTTTGATTTAAATTTTTTTGTTTTTCTTGACTAATGTTACAGCTAAGACTTTCAATACTATGTTAAATAAAATAAAAGAGTGAGTATTTGTGTCTTGTTCCTTATCTTAGAGGAAAAGTTTTCAGCTTTTTACAATTGACCATAAATTAGTTGTGAGTTTTTCCTATATGGCCTTTTTTTATGTTGAGATACAGTCCCTCTATACCTATTTTATTGAGAGTTTATATCATGGATGGATATTGCTCTCCTCAGAGTAGCATTCTGGTTTAGAATAGAAAATTAAACTAAAATGTAATTCAGCAACTTCAGAAAGGGAAACTAATGGCCTGTGAGCTACTTCTCTTCTTTTTGAAAAAAAAATTCATTAAGGTATAGTTGATTTACAGTGTTGTATTAGTTTCAGGTATACAACAAAGTAAATCTGTTGTACATATATATAGACCCACTCTTTTTAGATTATTTTCCCATATAGGCCATTTCAGAGTATTGAAGAGAGTTCCCTGTGCTATACAGTAGATCCTTATTAATTATTTATTATATATATAGTAGTATGTATATGTTAATCCCAATCTTCCAATTTATCCCATCCCTTTACCCCTGGACACCATAAGTTTATTTTCTACACCTATAGCTCTATTTCTGTTTTGTAGATAAACATATTTGTAGCATTGTTTTAGATTCTCCTAGGCATTACCTATGGAGAAGGCACTGGCGACCCACTCCAGTACTCTTGCCTGGAAACTCCCATGGATGGAGGAGCCTGGTAGGCTGCAGTCCATGGGGTTGCTAAGAGTCGGACGCAACTGAGCAACTTCACTTTCACTTTTCACTTTCATGCATTGGAGAAGGAAATGGCAACCCACTCCAGTGTTCTTGCCTGGAGAATCCCAGCGACAGGGGAGCCTGGTGGGCTGCTGTCTATGGGGTTGCACAGAGTCAGACACGACTGAAGTGACTTAGCAGCAGCAGGCATTATCTATGTGCTTCACCATCACCAGATTAGTAGTGGTGTGTGGGACTTGTCTCTTTGTATTAAAAAACTATCCCTTGGGGTGATACTTCACTGAATCTTATTTTTTAATACATATTCTTATTTTCCCTATAGAAAAGAGGTTTGTTTCTTGAAGTAGCAAAAGATTATAGCATGCAGCTGAAGTTTAGAGTGAATCTTTCTCCCACCTCTGTTCTGCTGCCTGCTTCAATGAGGGAGTTAATTATGATTGTATTTGCCGTTTCTTTGTAAATGTTTATCTAGTTTATTAGACTAAATATAACAATATCTCTCCCACTCTTCCCTTTTAATTTTAGGATACAGAAATGGTTGATTTAGATTCAGATGGACCTGGTACTTCATCTGGAAGAAGGGTGAGTGGATAAATGAACTGCTAATAAGAAAAAATTCAAGCTTCCTGTATCAAGGATCCCTAAGACCAACTCCACAAATTTGGAGAGTTGCTAGAAAGACTTATAGAACTTAGTATATATACTTGTTGCTGTTGTTTAGTTACCAAGTCGTGTCTGAGTCTTTGCGACCCCATGAACTCTAGCCTGACAGACTCCTCTATCCATGGGATTTCCCAAGCAAGAATACTGGAGTGGGTTGCCATTTCTTTCTCCAGGTGACCTTCTCAACCCAGCAATCAAGCCCGTGTCTCTTCTGTTGGCAGGTGGATTCTTTATCACTGAACCACCAGGGAAGCCCTATGTATATTTGTTAACTCATTGCTAAGGTTTATGACAGTGACAAAGTAAACATACAAAGCTGGGACACAGGGAAAAATATACTGGCAGAGCCTGGAGGAATCTATGTGCAGGTTTCCTTATGCACTCTCTCTCCTCTGAAAGGCCACACAGAGTACGCTCTTTCCCCACAATGAAAATGTAGCAATATGTGAGTGACTAGAGACTCAGTTCCCAAATAATTTATTGGGAACTTGTTATGTCTACCTCATCTGACTAGCCCATGCCAAGATTCCAGACTCTCAGAAAGCAGGAAAGCACCAGAAATTTACAGGAAAGTGGATATTCAGCACAAATAACATTGTTTGTACTAACTTGGGCAGAGTAAACTACTTTTATCATTTAAGAAAGAGTTCAAGTCCCAAGTTCCTAGACATCAATCAAGGGCTAACCTGAGAAGCAAGGCCTGTTAAAGATAGCCTCAGGTCTTTTATGTTAACTCTGTTCTGCACACTTCTACTCTATGATAATTAGACAAACATTTGTTATATATAAGGAAAATATTTCCTTTCAAATACTGAAAGAGAATGTATACAAAAGGCATCAGAATAGTAAAGGCTAGAGTATATTCTGGAGAAGGCAATGGCACCCCACTCCAGTACTCTTGCCTGGAAAATCCCATGGACGGAGAAGCCTGGTAGGCTACAGTCCATGGGGTCGCTGAGTCAGGCACGACTGAGCGACTTCACTTTCACTTTTCACTTTTATGCACTGGAGAAGGAAATGGCAACCGACTCCAGTATTCTTGCCTGGAGAATCCCAGGGACAGAGAAGCCTAGTGGGCTGCTGTCTATGGGGTCGCACAGAGTCAGACATGCCCGAAGCGACTTAGCAGCAGCAGCAGAGTATATTCTGATGACAAAGAATTTACTTTAAAAATATACATATTGTTCAAGTGTTATTTTGAGAAAATTATGGTGCCATTGTCAAATATTCTTAACTACCAGCAAAGATTAAGGTATTAAAATTATTGCTCTTGTACAGGAAAAATTTGTTCCTCTGTGTTTAATTTAAGATTTGGATTTTCTCAAAATGAGACTTCAGAATACTAGTGTTCTTGCTGTTTCTGTGAATATAATAATCTACTTTTGTTTATATTTTTGCAAGGGGGAATGATATTTAATCAAAACTAAGAAACTTTTAAATGGGTGCTATAAGGCGAGTGCAGAAAAAAAGAGACTGAGCCAGGCAGTCAGGCAAGAAAAGGAAATTTATTAGAGGGAAAAGAGAGGGTGACTGGCTCTTAAGGACAACCGGCATTCTCCCTTTCTGATGGAGTCCACCAAAGAAAAATTCTTTGAAGGGATGGTCACATAGCTGGAGGTCTGGAATCTGGTGGTCTCGCAGCTTTAAGAAAATAGACACCAGTGAGATAACAGGATGCCATTTGGGAAATTTGGTCAGTCTCACAGATCACTGTGATTTATTCTTTGTTTGCAAAGTCAACATAATGAGGCATCTTATCAATGAGACCCCATGTGGGCCCTATCAGGTGCTCTATCTTATATAGATATATTAACATTAGGAAGACAGGAGAAAAATCAATAAAGACTTAAGGAAAGAGCTTTTAAATATAATTCTTTAAAAATCTACAGGTCAAATGCCGAGGCAGAAGACAGTCTTTAAGGTTTAATCCTGATGCTTGGAGAAAACAGTGCAAAGAACTATTGGGCCTCATTTATGAACGTGAAGACTCAGAGCCATTTCGACAACCATCTGATCCTCTTTCCTACCCAGTAAGCATAGTTATTTAAATAATTACCAATATGTATTTTAATTTCCCATAAATGACTATGCTAAGGTCTAGTTAAGAGCTCTTCCTCCCCTTTCTTCTTTCCTTCCTTCTTTGTTAGTGCATCTCTGAATTGTGAAAGTGAATAGTGTGATTAGTCCTGACTTTTTAAAACGGCTGCCGTACTTTGTGTATAAATACACAGTTGTAAACCAAATTTTAATCTAAATATCTTTGCATTTCCTTCCTGCTTTTATTTTGGATATTTATTTAATGCTTTTTGCTAACTTCTAATACACTCCTACATACTAGAGTCCATTCATAACATATGTCAGCCTTATTTAATTTGTAAAAAACATGTTACTCAATATGGTCACTTATTGACTAACCAGTATACCATATTACTTTTCATCAAAGATAAAAGTATGAGATCTTTAAATTATAGGATACCTTTTCTAGAAGTTTATCTATTTATATGTCGAATAACCTTTATTACAGATAGCAAATCTGTTTTAAGTTTTTCAGAAAAATGATAACAGCAATATTTCAGAAATACCATCAGACCATCCTCTGAAATTAGCAAGCATCAGTATTTTCTCTGTATACACTGGTTTCTGTTGGGGAAAAATGTCATTCAAATAAGGATCAAAATTATGTTCGACAAAGCTTGATTTGTTTTTTGTAGTGGATTTAGGTAGAATAAATTAGTCCTGTGTTTTTCATAATAGAGAATGGTGAATGTAAAATTCCTCCTTCATCTTAAATTATAGTCAGTAAAAACATTCCAATTTATGGATCTTTGTGCATTAGATCATAATTGTATTATAAATTTTGATATTTTATTGTGGTAGTCTTGAAACACAATGTATCTTTTTTACCCTAATAGGGCCATCAAGAGCATGAGGGTGAATCCTCTGAGTCTGTTATTCCAGGACAACAACAAGATTCATCTCTTTGTGAGGTATGCGTAGTAATCTCTTAAAAGGTATATATGTTCTGATTGTTTTTGTATTATTTTAATTTTTAAAATTTCCATACTGTAAATAAACCTCTTGTAATTTGTAAAACTATTTTCCAACTTTGCTCACTGCCTTTTTACCTTTGCTTAAGCTTTTGGTTGTCGTTACTTTTTTTTTTTTTTAATAGTGCATGTTCTCAAGAGTTCATTGTAGCATCTAGGCAGGTGTTTGTTTCTATAAGTCTAAAGCTACTGTAGCAGAGTAGAAAACATCAATTACAAAACATAACTATGTCTGTAATTGCAGCTGATTATTCTGAGTAGGACTTCATTCAGCCGGCTGAGTGGGTCTTTTGAGTTTTGGCCATCCATGTTATACAAATTACCTATAATTTTTCTCTATGAGAAATCTTTGTTTCATACACCATATTATATTGGAATACACTTTTTTTATTTAAGCCAAAAAATTGAAAATATATTAATGCAATAAGATCAATTGTGTTTTCTTGTACTTAGAAAAATATTTTTCCCCTCTTTTTATAATACCTTTCTTCTGCCCTGTCTTCTGGCCCTTTGGCTTCTCCTTTGAGAGAAATGTGCTTTTATGTCTTAATGATTCTAAATAGGATGAAGGAGTTAATATTGGCTATGGTTTTCACTCCAAAACATGTTTATTACTGGTGGTAGTGGTATATATAAGATATAAATTCCAGATGTAGTACCATATGACAACCCTAGGAACATCTTAAGTAAACTTGAAATATTTAGGCTCAAATAGAGAGAATCTTCTCCCACCTTTAACTATTGGGTTGGCCAAAAAGTTTGTCTGGGTTTTTCATAAGGTGTTACAAAAAACGTGAAGGAACTTTTTAGCCAACCAAATAAAACTCAAACTAATTATGAATCTGAGACTGAAGACTTTAGATGAAGCAAAAGTGTCACATTTATTAAAAAACAAAAAGGAGAAATACACAGACCTGACCAATTTGATTATAACCTTCAACTAATGACAGTTTAGGGAGAATGCCCTCATGCCAACTCCCTGGCAAATTGCTCAATGAAAGTAGAAAATGGGATTGTTTACACAGGATTAAATAATTTGATGTCACAAATTAGCTACCTATTTTCAAGATACTCTAAACTATGTAGTGATGAAGTCAGTGGCTCTGAATTTTCTGCTCTGTCCCTTGAGAGAGTCATAATGGTTTTTCATTGAAGGGTGAGGGCTAAGGCTCTTCCACAGAACCCTACTATTTCCCTGAGCCACCAAAAGACCTCTATTAAACAGATGATTTGGGGGCTAGGAAGAGGTAAGTGGCAGATTAAAGAGCAGTATATTTATTTCATGGCGATGCAAATCTCAGTCCCGTTGTTTTGTGTAGTATTGTTATTTAGCCTTTATGTTTAATAACACATTCTTCTTTGTAGGATTATCATGATGTTATAGACACTCCTATGGACTTCAGCACTGTGAAAGAAACATTGGAAACAGGAAACTATGGTAGTCCTCTGGAATTTTATAAGGATGTTCGCCAAATATTCAGCAACTCCAAAGCTTACACCTCTAATAAAAAGTCACGGGTATGAAGAACCATTAATAGGTGGATTAATTACCTAAGCATTTAGTTATATATCAGGCAGTTTTCTATAACCAGTTTTAAAATTGCTAAACAAGTATGTACTATCATTCTGATGTAGTTTCTGAAGTTTGATTCTCAGTACTTTCTCTGAAACAGTTTATCAAGCAAGCATTAAAGAGAAATTAAGCTGCCCCTCTTGCTTTCTCCTACTTGCCACTTCTTTTCTCTTAAATAACACCTATATTTGCCAAAAAGAAGTCAAAGAAAGGAATAGTAGAAATTTGAGTATTCTTTAATATGTTCAATAAATAATTTAATAAAAATGTTTGGGAGGATTAATTTATATGAATTATTTAGATTAGCTATGAATATTTATGTTCCTTTTATTATAACAAATTAGTGAACTATATTGGGAAATTATAACTTTATTCATACTCACATTTAATGTAATAGTTTTTTATGTTCTATCATAACTTATACATCTTAAGAATAATAAGGTAATTTTCATGTTTTTTTTTTTATCACTAGTATCTGATTAACTTTTAAATCAGTTGCACAGTAGGTATATACATGGTCGGTTCTACTTCATATAAAATAAATTTTTACTGATTTCTGAACATAATTTTTCATATTTTCCCTATATTTTCTGCATATTTCTAAAATGTAGATTTATTTTCTACATTTACATTTGTACTTATAAATGTTTATATATCTTTTAGTAGGTTTTACATTTTGAAGCATTTCTAAAAATACATAATGAACATTTTCCAATTTTATCATTACTTTTTGAAAACAGAGGTTTTAATGTCTCCATTGTATTCCACCATGCAGGTGGTTTTGTGTTGTTTAACCAGCATCCTATTGCTAGAGATACAGGTTGTTTTTAATTTTTCACTTTAAATGGATAATGCTGTGGCTATCTTTAACATCCTTGAATATGATGAGCATGTGTAATTCTCTGATGTTACCATAGGATAAATTCCTAGTGAAGAAATTATTAGCCAAAGGATGTGTATATTTTAAGGGTTTGACATGTATAGCCAATTGTCTTGAAAAAGTTGTTCAGGTTAAAATATCCACTGGCAATGTATAAGAATGTTTTTTCCTACCCTTCCCAACACTGGATATTATCTTTTAAAAATCCTTATTATTTGTAAGTGAAAATGGTTTCTTGTTTTAATTCTTCAGAAAGAATTTTTCAAGTGTAGAAGTAGCACATATATTATGTCTGAAAGGATGATGCTGATATTGTTCAAGCATGTTTATAACCTTTTATTTTTATATAATTAAAATGGTTGGTAAAACAAGACTAATTTCTACCTTTGCAGATCTATAGCATGACACTGCGATTGTCTGCCTTATTTGAAAGTCGTATTAAAAATATCATCTCTGAATATAAGTCAGCAATCCAGAGTCAGAAGAGGAGAAGGCCACGGTACAGAAAACGTCTAAGAAGCAGCAGCAGTTCATTATCTAGTAGCAGAGCTCCTAGGTATATTACATTAATGTAGCAGTTTAGTTTTCAAAACATTTTGTATGTATTACCTTACTTTTTAAAGTTTATTAACTACTTTGAGGGAATCTCAACACCCAAGAGGTTTTTTATTTTTTTTAAGAACTCTTAAACCTGTATAAAGATGGAGCTGGTAACCTAAAGCTTTGTTTATATGAATTTTACTATACCAAAACCTTTTTAAAAAAATTTTTAATGATTGAAATTTAACTTTGTCGTATTACTAGTTTGAAGTATTTCATTTAAATTATATTGCATTTATTCTATGCTTAGTTTAAGCATTTTGTAACATACTATCTATCATAACATATTGCTACTAGAAAAAAACTACTCATTATTATATATTTTTACTTATAGTCCAAAAGGGAAACAGAAGCAAATGAAGCTGCAGCCTAAAAATGACCAGAATACCTCAGTGTCTTATGCCAGGAATAGCACTCCTTTCTCATCTCCTGGTAAATATATCTTTTATTTTTGGTATTCTGTATTTTAGCTAAATACTAAGGATATAGAAGAGGCAGCATGGTTTAAAATGCAAAGGGCAATGGATTTGGATATAGAAAAGTTGCATGTTACCCTTAGTTCTTCTATCTCTGTGGCCCTAGGTAAGATATTAGGTCATAGTTTCTTTATTTTTAAAGTGAGGGTGTTAAGACTAGATGAATTTTAAAATAACAACTTTAAAATTATGTCTTTATGATTTTTAACATCTGAAATATCTCAGACCACACATCGGCTATGTATTTTCCAACATAAAAATTGAAAAGTCATTATGCTGCTGCTGCTAAGTCGCTTCAGTCGTGTCCGACTCTGTGTGACCCCATAGATGGCAGCCCACTAGGCTCCTCTGTCCCTGAGATTCTCCAGGCAAGAATACTAGAGTGGGTTGCCATTTCCTTCTCCTGAAAAGTCATTATGTGAGGAAGTAGTTTTCTTGGAAACATTTTTGACATTCTGTGCTTGAAAGTTTCAGTTTTAGTTCAGCTCAGTTGTGTCCTACTCCTTGTGACCCCATGGACTGCGGCACTCCAGGCCTCCCTGTCCATCACCAACTCCTGGAGTTTACTCAAACTCATGTCCATTGAGTCGGTGATGGCATCCAACCATCTCATCCTCTGTTGGCCTCTTCTCCTCCTGCCTTCAGTCTTTGCCAGCATCAGGGTCTGTTCAAATGAGTCAGCTCTTCGCATCAGGATGCCAAAGTGTTTTAGTTTTAGCTTCAGAATCAGTGCTTCCAATGAATATTCAGGACTGATTTCCTTTAGGATGGACTGGTTGGATCTCCTTGCAGTCCAGGGACGCTCAAGAGTCTTCTCCAGTACCACAGTTCAAAAGCATCGATTCTTCAGTGCTCAGCTTTCTTTATAGTCCAGCTCTCACATCCATACATGACTACTGGAAAAACCATAGCTTTGATTAGATGGACCTTTGTTGGCAGTGATGTCTTTACTTTTTAATATGCTGTCTTGGTTGGTCATAACTTTTCTTCCAAAGAGTGTCTTTGAATTTCATGCTGCAGGCACCATCTGCAGTGATTTTGGAGCTGAAAAAATGAAATCTGTCACTGTTTCAACTGTTTCCCCATCTATTTGCCATGAAGTGATGGGACCAGATGCCATGATCTTAGTTTTCTGAATGTTGAGCTTTAAACCAACTTTTTCACTTTCATCAAGAGGCTTTTTAGTTCCTCTTCACTTTCTGCCATAAGGGTGGTGTCATCTGCACATCTGAGGTTATTGATATTTCTCCCAGCAATCTTGATTCCAGCTTGTGCTTCTTCCAGCCCAGTGTTTCTCATGATGTATTCTGCATATAAATTAAATAAGCAGGGTGACAATATACAGCCTTGATGTACTCCTTTTCCTATTTGGAACCAGTCTGTTGTTCCATATCCGGTTCTAACTATTGCTTCCTGACTTGCATACAGATTTCTCAAGAGGCAGGTCAGGTGGTCTGGTATTCCCATCTCTTGAAGAATTTTCCACAGTTTATTGTTATCCACATAGTCAAAAGCTTTGGCATAGTCAATAAAGCAGAAATAGATGTTTTTCTGGAACTCTTTTGCTTTTTTTGATGATCCAATGGATTTTGGAAATTTGATCTCCGGTTCCTCTGCCTTTTCTAAATCCAGCATGAACATCTGGAAGTACTTCATCAGGAAGTACTGGCTTGGAGAATTTTGAGCATTACTTTACTAGTGTGTGAGATGAGTGCAATTGTGTGGCAGTTTGAGCATTCTTTGACATTGCCTTTCTTTGGGATTGAAATGAAAACTGACCTTTTCCAGTCCTGTGGCCACTGCTGAGTTTTCCAAATTTGCTGTCCTATTGAGTGCAACACTTTGACAGCATCATCTTTCAGGATCTGAAATAGCTCAACTGGAATTCCATCACCTCCACTAGCTTTGATCATAGTGATGCTTCCTAAGGCGCACTTGACTTCGCATTCCACGATGTCTGACTCTAGGTGAGTGATCATACCATCGTGATTATCTGGGTCGTGAAGATCTTTCTTGTATAGTTCTTCTGTGTATTATTGCCACCTCTTCTTAATATCTTCTGCTCCTGTTAGGTCCATTCCATTTCTGTCCTTTATCGAGCCCATCTTTGTATGAAATGTTCCCTTGGTATCTCTAATTTTCTTGAAGCGATCTCTAGTCTTTCCCATTCTGTTGTTTTTCTCTATTTCTTTGCATTGATTGCTGAGGAAGGCTTTCTTATGTCTTCTTGCTGTTCTTTGGAACTCTGCATTCAGATGCTTATATCTTTCCATTTCTCCTTTGCTTTTCACTACTCTTCTTTTCACAGCTACTTGTAAGGCCTCCCCAGACAGCCATTTTGCTTCTTGGGGATGGTCTTGATCCTTGTCTACTCTACAGTGTCACGAACCCCCGTCAGTAGTTCTTCAGGCACTCTGTCTGTCAGATCTAATACATTGAATCTATTTTTCACTTCCACTGTATAATCGTAAGGGATTTGATTTGGGTCATACCTGAATGGCCTAGTGGTTTTCCCTACTTTCTTCAATTTAAGTCTGAAGTTTGCAATAAAGAGTTCATGATCTGAGCCACAGTCAGGTCCCAGTCTTCTTTTTGCTAACTATGTAGAGCTTCTCCATCTTTGGCTGCAAAGAATATAATCAATCTGATTTTGGTGTTGACCATCTGGTGATGTCCATGTGTAGAGTCTTCTCTTGTGTTGTTGGAAGAGGGTGTTTGCTATGACCAGTGCTTTCTCTTGGTATAACTCTATTATCCTTAGACCTGCTTCATTCCATACTCCAAGGCCAAATTTGCCTGTTACTCCAGGTGCTTCTTGACTTCCTACTTTTGTATTCCAGTCCCCTATAATGAAAAGGACATCATTTTGGGGTGTTAGTTCTAGAAGGTCTTGTAGATCTTCATAGAACCATTCAACTTCAGCCTCTTCAGCATTACTGGTCAGGGTATAGACTTGGATTACCATGATATTGAATGGTTTGCCTTGGAAACGAATAGAGATCATTCTGTCATTTTTTAGATTGCATCCAAGTATTGCATTTCATACTCTTTTGTTGACTATGATGGCTACTCCATTTCTTCTAAGGGATTCTTGGCCGCAGTCGTAGATATAATGGTCATCTGAGTTAAATTCACCCATTCTAGTCCATTTTAGTTCTCTGATTCCTAAAATGTTGACGTTCACTCTTGCCATCTCCTGTTTGACCACTTTCAGTTAACCTGATTCATGGACCTAACATTCCAGGTTCCTATGCAATATTGCTGTTTACAGCATCACACTTTGCTTCTATCACCAGTCACATCCACAACTTAGTGCTGTTTTTCCTTTGGCCCTGTCTCTTCATTCTTTCTGGAGTTATTTCTCCACTGATCTGCAGTAGCATACTGGGGACCTGCCAACCTGGGGAGTTCATCTTTCAGTGTCCTTTCTTTTTGCCTTTTCATACTGTTCATGGGTTTCTCAAGGTAAGAATACTGAAGTGGTTTGCCATTCCCTTCTCCAGTGGACCAAATTTTATCATAACTTTCCACTATGACCCGTCCGTCTTGGGTGGCCCTACACGGCATGGCTCATAGTTTGATTGAGTTAAACAAGGCTGTGGTCCATGTGATTAGATTGGTTAATTTTCTGTGATTGTGGTTTTCAGTCTGTCTGCCCTCTGATGGAGAAGGATAAGAGGCTTATGGAAGCTTCCTGCTGGGAGAGACTGACTGAAGGAGAAACTGGGTCTTATTCTGATGTGAGGGGCTATGCTTAGTAAATCTTTAATCCAATTTTGTGTTGATGGGTGGAGCCTGAAAATTTAATGATGTAATAAGCCATTTGTTCTCAATATGTTCATATTTTTTCCTTCAAACAACTTGTAATTTTGATGTTAGAGTGAAATAACTGAGTAAGCTATAGTTTTAAAAGCAGCCTTTTTAGTTTTTATGAAAGCCTAATTATGTTAACATTAATCTTTTTTTAAATGTTAAGTTTCAGATGCTGCTGAAGGGCTTTCACTGTATTTACTTGATGATGAACCAGACGGGCCATTTTCTTCATCGAGCTTCAGTGGATATAACCGAAGTGGAAATAGCCATGACCCAGGGAAAGCCAAATCATTTCGAAATAGAGTTTTGCCGATTAAGCAAGGTAAGAAATAAATATGAACTGGGCATTTATTCTTTGTTCCTTTATCACAAATCCTTTAAAAGCTGATATATTTAGGTAGTAAAATTTAGTATGTCCTTAAAATTAATGAGGATTTCAATATTGTCAAATTTGAGGCAGATAGGATTTCATATGCACATTTCCAAACATATCTTAGTTTTTTAAAATAAAATTTAAAATGAGTAGGGAAGAAAAACTAAATAAAGTTATTTTTCCCTGAGCATATAAAACCCAGACTGTTTGACATATTTAAGATTGTTCATTTTATTAAACCACATTAAGGAAAAAGGAAAAAAAATTCAGTATCATCTTTAAATAGGCCTAATATTTCTAAGGGCTACCCGTATTTTACAAAGGGTTTATGTCAAGAAATGAGCCTTCTTTCAGTCAACACCCACTTTTGAAACTTTCTTTTTGTTTTCCAGTTATATAACTCAAATTATTATCTTTCTCCGGGGCCTGCTGTCTCAATAATTCAGGGGTTTTCAGACTGCTCTACCTATTTCTTGGTAATCCACAGAGGTACTTCAGAAAGTCGCAGAAGAACTTTCTCCATTCAACCAGAACAACTCTTTTTTTTGTTTTTAATTTCATGTGATGAGCTTTGAGCTTTCATATAGCTTTCATTTGAAGAATAATTTTCATTGCTAAAAAGGAAATCACTGACCTAATAATTCATTATCATGTACATCCAGTTTGGACCATGTCTGGCGGCATCGGTTATAAATACTGAACGTTATGCAAACTTTATGTTGTAGACCCTGACCATGTTCAAAGGAAGTTCTGATGTAGTCATCTGTCTGAAGTTTGGAAGAATGATTACTATTCTTTTACAAATATCTTTTTTTGGAATATATACATTCTAATTTATATAAATTTAATGAAAGATTAAGTTGTTTATTATTATTAAATAGCTTAAAATATATATTCTAAAATTATATTTTATGTTATAAGACAAATATTGAAGCATCTGATTACTTTAAAATAATTAGTGGCTTCATTTTTCCCAGTCTATATCTTTACCTTCACCTTTGATCCTGCTATACATTGTATATTCATTGCCACTTCTCTTTTTGTCCTTTCCTCCACTGTCAAGCTTTTAGAAAGTATAGCTTCTACTTTCCACCTCTGTTTTCTTTCAGCCTAAACATCCCTTTATCCTTTGTAGTCTTACCTCTGCTGCCACGACTCCCCAAAAGCTATTCTCCTCAGAATCACCAGTAATCTTCAGTGACCAACCAGTGTCCTTTTCTTAGTACCCCACCTCCTTGATCTCTATATCTTTGCATGCTATTGACTACCTGCTTTAGGAATTGCACTGCTTAGCTTCTATACTCTACTGATTGTGTATCTCTGTTTTGCCTATATTTCTATATTTTTTCTTTTCTTTGGCCCTACATGCCTCCTATTTGCAGTTTCTCACTTTTTTTTTGTCTTTTACAAATAAAGGAATCTAATAACTACATCAGTCATCTTTATGCTGCTGCTAAGTCACTTCAGTTGTATCTGACTCTGTGCGACCCCATAGACGGCAGCCCCCCAGGCTCCCCCATCCCTGGGATTCTCCAGGCAAGAACACCGGAGTGGGTTGCCATTTCCTTCTCCAATGCATGAAAGTGAAAAGTGAAAGTGAAGTCACTCAGTCATGTCTGACTTTTAGCGACCCCACAGTCTGCAGCCTACCAGGCTCCTCCATCCATGGGATTTTCCAGGCAAGAGTACTGGAGTGAGGTGCCATTGCCTTCTCCGGTCTTTATGCTAATAACTCCAAATCCATATATCTAGCCCTAACATCTGTTTGTTCTATTAGTATAATTTATAGTACTTCCTAAAAAAAGGTTCCCTTGTGTGCTTAGCATCCATTTTTCTGTTTCAAGTGTGCTTCTTTCTCTGCACTCGCTATTTTAATGACACCATCATCTTCTGAGTCATCCTGCTTAAAATCTTACAATGTTCTTTAACTCACCTTTTATCCCTCATAAGTGTCACATTCTAAGTTTTGTAAATTCTACAACTTTTAATATCACTTAAATCTCTTGTCTACAGTTCATATTGCTATCCCCATAGTTTTTTGCCTAGTCTAGTAGTCAACGTGGGTGGTCACAATGAGATACTACAGACTGGGTAGCTTAAACAACAGATACTCATTTTTTAGCAGCTTCATTGAGATACCATTTGACATTTAAAAATTGTATGTTTAAAGTGTACCACTTGATATTTTGTTATATATATATATATATATGCACTGAGAAATGGCCACCAGAGTCAAGCTAACATTATCCATCACCTCTACATAGCCACTGTGTGTGTGTGTGTGTGTGTGTGTGTGTGTGTGCACGCATGCATGTGTGGGAGAAGGTTTAAAGTCTAGACTCTTAGTGAATTTCAGGTATACCATACAGTATTAACTGTTGTCACCATGCTGTATATTTGATATCCAGAATTTATTCATCCAGAATAACTGAATCTCTGGACCCTTTTACCAACACCTCCACATTTTTCCTCCCTCTAGCTCCTGGCAGCCACCATCCTACTCTTTGCATCTATGAGTATGACTCTTTTAAATTATACATATAAGTGATATTGTGCAATATTTCTTTTTCTGTATGTTGCTTATTTTGCTTAGCCTAATGTCTTCCAGTTCCATGCATGTTGTAAATGGCAGGATTTCTTTCTTTTATCCATTCATCTGTAGGAAGATTGGCTGTTTCCATGTCTTGCCTCTTATGAATACTGCTATATGGAACATGGAAATACAGACATATCTTCAAGATCCTGATTTCTATTTCTTTGGATATATGCCCAGAAGTAGGATTGCTGAATCAAATGGTAGTTCTGTTTTAGGGAACATGTTTACTGATTTCCATAATGGCTGTACTGATTTACTTTCTCTCCAACAGTGTGCGAGGGTTCCCTTTTCTCTTTATCCTCCCTAACACTTATCTTTTTTCAATTTTGTATTTTATTATTTAGTTTTTAGAAATTTTTGGCTGTGCTGTGCAACATGTGGGTTCTTAGTTCCCCAACCAGGAATTGAACCTACACCCCCTGCATTGGAAGTGTGTAGTCTTAACCACTGCCAGTCTTTATCTTTTCAATATTAGCCATCCTAACAGCTGTGAACTGATACCTGATTGTAGTTTTGATTTTCATTGCCCTGATGATTAGAGATGTTGTGCACCTTTTCATAAATCTGCAATAGACATTATTTTCTCACAGTTCTGAATGCTCAAAATCCAAGATCAAGGTGCCAGCAGGATTGGTGTCTGGTGAGGACTTTTCTTCCTCGCATGCTGATGGCTACCTTCTCTCTGTGTCCACATGTGGCTGTTTCTCTATATACACAGTCAGGGAGAGCCAGAAAGCCTTGGTGTGTCTTTCTCTTCTGAGGATGCCAGTCCTAGTGCATTAGGGCCCATCTACCCTTATGATTTCTTTTAATTTTAATTATTTCTATAAGGGTCTTGTCTCAAAATACAGTCATATTGGGGGCTAGGGCTTCAACATATGTATTTGGCAAAGGTGGGAGGGCACACAAAATTAAGTCCATAACACTTATGCCAATCTTGTAGTTATGATTACCATACAACCCTACTCTTTGTTCTCTCCAGTTTTTCCAGTCCACTCTCCTGTTTTCCTCCTACCCTGCTTATCTTTGCCAATTATTTTTTATCTTTAAATGTTGAAATATATCAAGTCTCAGTCCTCAGTCACCTTCTTGCTCTCTCGGTGAGCTTTCTCAGTTCTCTTCACCCTAAATGTTACTTCTTTACTGAAAATTTCCAAAACTATATCTTCAGCTCTATTCAGGTCTCCCTTGATTTCTAGACTGCGATATCCACCTGATTTTCTTTTTCTTCTTAAAATGCCTTAAGATTTCTGGTAGTATTTAAATCTGGAATCTCTATTTTTTTCAACAGCTTGCCCAAACCTATTCTCCTTCATTGTTCTCTAACCAAGCAAAATATCTCCACCATCCACCAAGTTATTCAGGCCATAAAACTTTGGAGTTGACTTTCCTTTTTACTTAGCATTTCATATCCAGACAGTCAAAAAATCCTGTCAGTTCGAACTATAAATGTTGGTTCTGATAGCTCCTCCAGAAGGAAATATGTAAATACAATCACTTATCATCACCTCAATTGGTATATCTCTCATAATATATTACATATCATGTCTATTACAGTGTACTGTCAATTGATCTCTGCTTCCAATCTTGCCCCTTCTCTGTCTGGTCTCTGAACAGCAACCGTTGGTGTTCAGACACTCAGTCGTGTCCAACCCTTTGCGATCCTATGGACTGCAGAATGCCAGGCTTCCCTGTCCTTCATCATCTCCTGGAGCTTGCTCAAACTCATGTCCATTGACTCAGTGATGATGCCATCCAACCAGCTCGTCCTCTGTCATCCCCTTCTCCTCCAGTCTTCAATCTTTCCCAGCATCAGGCTCTTTTCTAAAGAGCTGGCTCTCTGAAACAGGTGGACACAGTAATGGAATTTCAGTTTCAGCATCAGTCCTTCCAATGAATATTCCAGGGTTGATTGCCTTTAGGATTGACTGGTTTGATCTCCTTGCTGTCTAAGTCTTCTCCAACACTACAGTTCGAAGGCATCAATTCTTAGGCACTCAACCTTCTTTATGATTTAACTCTCATATCCATACATGGCTACTGGAAAAACCATAGGTTTGACTAGATGGACCTTTGTTGGCAAAGTAATGTCTCTGCTTTTGAATATGCTGTCTAGGTTAGTCATAGCTTTCCTTCCAAGGAGCAAGTGTCTTTTAATTTCATGGCTGCAGTCACAACCAGCAGTGATTTTGCAGTCCAAGAAAATAAAGTCTGTCACTTTTTCCATTGTTTCCACAACTATGCCATAGCACAGCAACCCTCAGTTCAGTTCAGTTCAGTTGCTCAGTCGTGTCTGACTCTTTGCGACCCCATGGACTGCAGCATGCCAGGCCTCCCTATCCATCACCAACTCCCGGAATTTACCCAAACTCATGTCCATTGAGTCAGTGATCCCATCCAGCCATCTCATCCTCTGTCGTCTCCTTCTCCTCCCGCCTTCAGTCTTTCCCAGCATCAGGGTCTTTTCAAATGAATCAGCTCTTCACATCAGGTGGCCAAAGTATTGGAGTTTCAGCTTCAACATCCGTCCTTCTAATGAATATTCAGGACTAATTTCCTTTAGGATCTCCTTGCAGTTCAGGGACTCTCAAGAGTCTTCTCCAACAGCATAGTTCAAAAACATCAATTCTTTAACACTCAGCTTTCTTTATAGTCCAACTCTCACATTCATACATGACTACTGGAAAAACCATAGCCTTCACTAGATGAAACTTTGTTTCATAAATAAAAAAGCAGAGACAAAGTAATGTCTCTGCTTTTTAATATGCTGTCCAGGTTGGTCATAATTTTTCTCCCAAGGAGTAAGTGTCTTTTAATTTCATGACTGCAGTCACCATCTGCAGTGATTTTGGAGCCCAAAAAAGTAAAAAAAGTCTGCCACTGTTTCCACTGTTTCCCCATCTATTTGCCATGAAGTGATGGCATCAGATGCCATGATCTTCGTTTTTTGAATGTTGAGCTTTAAGCCAACTTTTTCACTCTCCTCTTTCAATTTCATCAAGAGGCTCTTTAGTTCTTCTTTGCTTTCTGCCATAAGGATGGTGTCATCTGCATATGTGAGGTTACTGATATTTCTCCCCACAATCTTGATTCCAGCTTGTGATTCATCCAACCCTGTGTTTCTCATGATGTACTCTGCATATAAGTTAAATAAGCAGGGTGACAATATACAGCCTTGATGTACTCCTTTTCCTATTAGGAACCAGTCTGTTATTCCATGTCTAATTCTAACTGTTGCTTACTGACCTGCATACCGATTTCTCAAGAGGCAGGTCAGGTGCTCTGGTATTCCCATCTCTTTCAGAATTTTCCATAGTTTCTTGTGATCCACACAGTCACTTTGGCATGGTCAATAAAGCAGAAGATGTTTTTTCTGGAACTCTCTTGCTTTTTAAGTGATCCAGTGGATGTTGGCAATTTGATCTCTGGTTCCTCTGCATTTTGTAAAACAGCTTGAACATTTAGAAATTCACAGTTCACGTATTGTTGAAGCCTGGCTTGGAGAATTTTGAACATTACTTTACTAGCGTGTGAGATGAGTGCAATTGTGCGGTAGTTTGAGCATTTTTTGGCATTGCCTTTCTTTGGGATTGGAATGAAAGCCGACCTTTTCCAGTCCCGTGGCCACTGCTGAGTTTTCCAAATTTGCTGGCATATTCAGTGCAGCACTTTCACAGCATCATCTTTTAGGATTTGAAATAGCTCAACCAGAATTCCATCACCTCTACTAGCTTTCATCATAGTGATGCTTCATAAGGCCCATTTGACTTCACATTCCAGGATGTCTGGCTCTAGGTGAGTGATCACACCATTGTGATTATCTTGTTTATGAAGATCTTTTTTGTATGGTTTTTCTGTGTATTCTTGCCACCTCTTCTTAATATCTTCTGCTTCTGTTAGGTCCATACCTTTTCTGTCCTTTATTAAGTCCATCTTTGTATGAAATTTTCCCTTGGTATCTCTAATTTTCTTGAAGAGATCTCTAGTCTTTCCAGTCTATTGTTTGCCTCTATTTCTTTGCATTGATCGCTGAGGAAGGCTTTCTTATCTCTCCTTGCTATTCTTTGGAACTCTGCATTCAGATGGGTGTATCTTTCCTTTTCTCCTTTGCTTTTTGCTTCTCTTTTTTTCACAGTTATTTTTAAGGCCTTCTCAGACAGCCATTTTGCTTTTTTGCTTTTCATTTTCTTGTGGATGGCCTTGATCCCTCTCTTCTATACTGTGTCATGAACCTCTGTCCATAGTTCATCAGGCAGTCTACCAGATCTAGTCCTGTAAATATATTTCTCACTTCTACTGTATAATTGTTAGGAATTTGATTTAGGTCATACCTGAATGGTCTAGTGGTTTTCTGTACTTTCTTCAATTTAAGTCTGAATTTGGCAATAAGGAATTCATGATCTGAGCCACAGTCAGCTCCCAGTCTTGTTTTTGCTAACTGTATAGAGCTTCACCATCTTTGGCTGCAAAGAATATAATCAATCTGATTTTGGTGTTGACCATCTGGTGATGTCCACATGTAGAATGTTCTCTTGTGTTACTGGAAGAGGATGTTTGCTATAACCAGTGTGTCCTCTTGGTAAAACTCTATTAACCTTTGCCCTGCTTCATTCTGCATTCCAAGGCCAAATTTGCCTGTTACTCCAGGTGTTTCTTGACTTCCTACTTTTGCATTCCAGTCCCCTATAATGAAAAGGACATCTTTTTTGTGTGTTAGTTCTAGAAGGCCTTGTAGGTCTTCATAGAACCATTCAACTTCAGCTTCTTCAGCGTTACTGGTCAGGGCATAGACTTGGATTACCGTGATATTGAATGGTTTGCCTTGGAAACGGAGAGAGATCATTCTGTCGTTTTTGAGATTTCATCCAAGTACTACTGCATTTCGGACTCTTTTGTTGACTATGATGGCTACTCCATTTCTTCTAAGGGTTTCTTGCCTTCAATCACAAAAAATTAACCAATCTAATCAGATGGACCACAGCCTTGTCTAACTCAATGAAACTATGAGCCATGCCATGTAGGGCTACCCAGGACAGATGGGTCATGCTGGAGAGTTTTGACAAAATGTGGTCCACTTCAAAGGGAATGGCAAACCACTTTAGTATTCTTGCCTTGAGAACCCCATGAACAGTATGAAAAGGCAAAAAGATAGGACACTGAAAGATGAACTCTCCAGGTCGGTAGGTCCCCAATATGCTACTGGAGATCAGTGGAGAAATAACTCCAGAAAGAATTAAGAGATGGAGCCAAAGCAAAAACAACACCTAGTTGTGGATGTGACTGGTGATGGAAGCAAAGTTTGATGCTGTAAAGAGCATTACTGCATAGGAACCTGGAATGTTAGGTCCATGAATCAAGGCAAATTGGAAGTGGTCAAACAGGAGATGGCAAGAGTGAACGTCAACATTTTAGGAATCAGATAACTAAAATGAACTGTAATGGCTAATATTAACTCAGATGATAGCAACCATAGCACTCTTTTAATGTAAATTGAATCCTGTCATTCTCTAGCTTTAAAATTCTACATTGGCTGTCATCTCCAACTTATTTCCTATTTTTCTCTTCTACTCTTAATTTTACTGGTTTCTGTTTCCTCCAGTGTTAGTCCAGATATCACCTCATTCAGTTTTTTTTCTCAAATACTGCCTCAGCTGAAAAGTCTTCCCTAGCTATTATACATACATTCACACTCTTTTCTTTACCTACTTTTCCTTTTCTTTATAACCCATTTTAGTACTTGAAATTATTTATTTGTCTGCTTCATTGTCTCTCAGGGTTTCACACTAAAATATAAATTCAAGGAGCAAATACTTTGTCTCATCATTGCCATATTCCATTGTCCATTGCCATATTCCAATGGCATTCCATCAATGCCAATTCCAATGCAATGCCTAATGAATGCATAAGATTATTCTGAATATGTGCCCATGTTCCCTCCTAGAGTTCAAGCCCTTAAATTTTTGCCTAGCTTTTTCATCCCCCGTCATCCCTACATAGTCCCTTCATCCCTGCGAAAATTAGTCAGACAAAAATAAAATCCTTAGTATCTTCCATTTCAGGAGCTTCCCTGGTGGCTTAGTGATAAAGAATCTGCCTACTAATGCAAGAGATGTGGGTTCGATCCCTGGGTTAGGAAGACCCTCTGGAGGAGGAAATTGTAACTCACTCCAGTATTCTTGCTTGAGAAATCCCATGGACAACAGAGCCTGTCAGGCTGCAGTCCACGGGGTTGCAAAAGAGTCAGACATGACTTAGCATCTAAACAACAACATCTTCCATTTCAAACAGATTTAAATTCATATTCCAACACTCTGTATGGTTTTACCCCATCTATATTTGGGCACGAAATATTTTTTGACAGTTTCTTAATTTTTGAACATACATAATCATCAGTGTCAAAGCTTAACTTTAAAAAATTTATTCATCTTGATTTAGATCACTCCATTGATGGACCCCTTACAAATGGTGATGGCAGAGAGCCCCGGACAGGAATCAAGAGAAAACTACTTAGTGCATCAGAAGAAGATGAAATCATGGGAAGAGAAGAGAAAGAAAAAAAAGAAACAAAAGAGAAATCACATTTATCCTCCTCAGAGAGTGGAGAGTTAGAATCCAGTTTAAGTTCTGAAAGTACCTGTGGTTCTGATTCTGACTCTGAATCAACTTCCAGAACAGATCAAGATTATGTAGATGGAGACCACGATTATAGCAAATTCATACAAACTAGGCCTAAAAGAAAACTCAGAAAGCAATATGCCAATGGAAAAAGAAACTGGAAAACGAGAGGCACGGGAGGAAGGGGCAGATGGGGCAGATGGGGTAGATGGAGTAGAGGAGGCAGAGGAAGAGGAGGCAGGGGACGAGGCAGTCGAGGAAGAGGTGGAGGTGGTGGGAGAGGGAGAGGAAGAGGGAGAGGCGGAAGAGGTGCTTCTAGAGGAGCCACCAGAGCCAAACGTGCACGTATCACAGATGATGAATTTGATACTATGTTTTCAGGACGCTTCAGTAGACTGCCTCGAATTAAAACAAGAAACCAAGGCAGGAGGACTGTTTTATATAATGATGATTCTGATAATGACAATTTTGTGTCCACTGAAGATCCTCTGAATCTTGGTACATCCAGATCAGGCAGAGTGCGTAAAATGACAGAAAAAGCCAGGGTTAGCCATCTCATGGGATGGAATTATTAGCAGTTAATAAATTTAGAATAATTTAAAAAATTCAATGGCCTTCTACTGCAGGGAATTTACCAGGAAATCTACAAAGCAAGTTGTGTGGGGACTTCTGCTTCCTTTCACATTGGTGCTTTTCCATTATGCCAGTATACATTTGTTTCAAGACTTTTGATCTCCACACTTCATTTGTTCAAACAAGCCTTACTCATTAGGCCTTAAATTTTAAAAAAAATTCTACACACACACACACACACACACACACAAACCACAGACACACTACAGATTTACTACATTAAGGGAGCATTCAGCTTCTTAAGAGTAGCATGACATTTTTATCTAAATGGAATATCCCTCTTTTGCTTTTGTATCACAGAAGTATAGCACCTTCTTACAGAGTTTTATATAGTTTGTTTTTGCCATTTTGATTCTTGTACCAGTAATAATAACTTTTGCACAATACACCAATCCTAAAGGCAGCTATTAAATGTTTACAGTTTCTATATTGTAAGAACGATCTGGATTATTTTACTCTTCCCAGGCCAAACTTTCATGAATTGTACTGAACTGAAGTATATATTTATACTACAGTTTTTTTTGGGGGGTGGGGGGTTCTTAATATGCTTTTCATTGATTTGCTTAATTCATGTTAAAGGTAAGAAAGGGTTGGTGCCTTGTAAATATGTAGCAGATCTTTGTGGTGTGTCCTGATGTGTGCATTAACTTTATTAAAAAAGAATACTTGAGGTATCAATCTAGACAAGGTGCCAAATGCAAAAGTTTCTTGCATCCATTTTCTTTTTTCTGTTATATTTTATTGCATTAATAGAACTTGTGTAGCTTAAAGAATAACTTAAACATTTGAAAAATCCTCATCCACAAAGAATAACTGAATAGTAGCTCAGCTACCTCTATTAACTACAACTACTGGAAACATTAAGAAAAATAGATGCTGTTATTCATTACTAACTAAGGAGAAATAGAACAAGCATGGTAGGAATGAATACTCATAAGTTATAAGCTGAGAGGTTGTTGATAATTGTATTGGCTCTCAAATGAATAGTTGTAATTAAATTTTCTCAAGTATCATAACCTCTACCTTATTAGGCTTTTCTTAGAGCGTATTTGTGTAAGTAGACTTGATCTACTGCTTATATATCCCTGCTACCACTTGCTATTTAACGGCTGTGAGTGACTGGTATTGAATTTTAAAATGTAGCACAGCACCTAGTTTGAGTTCGAATGTTTTAGCTAGCTAATATTTTGAATCAATGTAGGTTCAGCTCATACCATTCCAAAGGGTTCTTCTGTTAATCTTTCAGAATAGAACCTGGTTGCACTGCACACTGATATTTTGAGTCATTATTTTATAGATTAAAAATAAACCCTATGGTCTTGTTTACAGCAGTAGAGTGCACATTGGTTCCATAAGTGAGCTTGAGTTCCAAGATCAATTTTACTCCTCAAATTTGAGGGATTGCAAATTTGCTAATTCATTAGATAACCTAGATTTTTGAGGTAAGAATAATATTGATCTCTGTTTTTGTAACAACCAGTTTGCCCATAGATCAAACTTATGGAATAAAAGGAACTTCTTAATATATGCTTAGTAATCCCAGGATATTTCTTAAGCTAATGTATTTGTCTCATGTTTTCATTCATTTCATGCATCTGAAAATCCTTAAGTGCAGAGGAAGGAGTACACACATAGAATTGCTTTTTTGGTTGGGTTGGGTGGGGGGTTTTCTTGGACTAACATCTTTAAGCAATTTTCACTTGCAGTAGAAATGATGTTCAGGCTTTAAGAAAGTATTGCAAATTATTAATGGAACTAATTTATATTTCCTGACAGTAGATCAAGTTTATTTTTGGTTGTTGTAGTCTACTTTTCACTAAACCAAAATTACTTCTGGTTGTAACTCAGCTGCCACTTTTAACCCATAATATAGATTTAAAAACATTCATGTTTAAAACTCTACATTTGATTTTTGATAAAATGTACTATTTTAGTTATTCATATCTTGGACATTTAGACTAAATTTGTGCCTGTGTTTTCCTGGAATTGATAACACTTTGGCCTACCCTATTCAAAGTAACATAGTTACTTAAATTCATGGATATATCCAAATGTGTATCATGTATATCGTTGTAGTGTGAAAATTTTTTTTGACATTCTTCTATGAAGAGCTGACCTCTTGAAATGTAGAAGAATTGCCATTTGTGTGGTTTAGCTATCTCAAGCTTTATTTATAATTTATTTTGAAAAATAAAAATGGCACATTTATTTCCCAAATGTCAAGATTTTCTAGGTTTAGATAATTAGAATAAAAAGGGTGAAGACATTTTAAAGAATATTTTATATGTAGTGAGATACTGTGAAAATACTAGTGAACAGCATTTTGCTGTAATGTTGATTTCAGTTACTAGGATGTAAAGAGTTAGTCACCAGGGTATGTTAGATGAGCATAGTTTTCACTTACTACAAAACAGATAATTTTCTGTTTGCATGCAAATTATTTTAATAAGTGTAAAAATAAAAGTTTGGAAGACAGTGTTTTTACCTTTATATCTGGACTCCCACCCCCCAATTTATACTTTGCCTTTTTTTTTTTTTTTGTAATATCACCTCTTGTGAATGTGTTGTAATTTGTATCGCATTGATATTTTATCACTTTAATTTTTTAGAGGTTCTTTAAACCTAAATAAGATCTGGGTTTAGCCATAGCAAAGCAAGTAGGAAATGAGCTAAGAAATTTGAAAAAAAAAAAAAAAAGTCTAAATTTTAAATGAATTTCTAAGAAAAAAGTTACATTTAGGTCCATGAGAGCATATACATGTACAAGCCTATTCCCGTTCTAGATATTAATAGTCAATGAATTGTAATGTTTCTCATGAATGCTAATAATGTTTAAATTCCAAGCTTTAAGATTCTAGCATGTGTATCTGTTTATGAAACAGATTGTGTTGCTTCTATGGCTTGTTGTGTGTATCTCTTCCAGCAACAGGATGCTCTCTAAAACATTTCACTGGCCTCTTGTGTAATGACTAAATTTGTGTGTGTGTGCGTGCACACATGCACTCATGTGTGTGTGTGCACAGATCTATATGTAGATTTTTTCCCCTCAATTTAACATGTTTTATCTCAGACATTTAAAAAAAAAGTTTATATGGAAGACAGCTGTATTCACTGTCTACCAATTCATTGCTTCTGTTGTAAAGCACTTACCCTGTATATATACTGCTTGATTATCCATATCATTATGCCTTCTAGATAAACAATCTACCTTTTGCTGTGTACGTATGCCCTATTTTTAAAATTTAATTTGCCCTTCTTTCATGTGTTTCTTTGTCCGTTTCCTTTCCCAGAGATCAGGCTTGTGCTCAAATTCTTCCATACAGCACTTTGTTTCACCCAGAGGCTAGGAAACTGAGTAAAATTATTAAATCTTATTCTGCACAACTGTGTGCTCAGATATCTAACTCAGCCTTCCAATATTTTAAAGTAAATTTGAGTGATTTATCTTTGTCATTACTTTTGTTGTAATCCTAGATTGTCATCAGATAATAGCAGAATGATTGAAATAGAAAGATGTGTATACCACTTCTAACTTTTGATAAAAGCTTTTTGGAGAATTTTTCAAAATTTGTATCTTGTAGTGATAAAATTAAACATCTATTACTTGCTTATATATCTCGGGAATTATTTTATGCACATTTATCAACTGGTACTTAGGTTTAAAGTTGGCATTTTCTTTTTAAGTTGGAATTTTCACATCCACAGAAGGGAGACTTAACTACATAATTTTCAGTATACTTTGATATCCTGCCTTTTAAACAATAACCAACATTTTGAGTTGGGAAATACATAATTATTTCTGGGGGAAGAAATGGAACTTTTAACATTTAAAGTTCATTGTTTTAAATGTTAATTCCATCCCCAACATTTTTGTGTTACGTGAGGCTTTATGAAAGTTATTGAAAGTAGAATATTCAAAGATCATTTTCCCAAATTTAACAAGTTTTGATTAAATTTTAATTATGAAGTTAAATTATATTTATGGTGCTGTATTTTATATAATATCTATTGTCCTCAAATTTCTTGACATTTATTTCTCATATAGTCTTATCCTTATTTCCTATTCCATCATTTCTCTCTTGCTTGCTCTTACCTTCATTTCTCTTTCTGCAATGAAGACTGTACCTAATTTAGCAAACTTCAACAAAACTGGCAATTTATGATTCATTGATGGGAGAAGTACAGTAGAAAGGCCCTGCAGTTTAGAGTTAAGATGTGTTTGTTTATTTATATGTGTGCCCATTTGTTACTCTTAGACCTATCTTAATTAAATTTAGAATATGATACTTTGACATAAAAACATTGTAAGTATTTTCTAAAAAATAAAACTATTGATACATATTAAAATTGCCATTGGTAATTGACTTTTGAAATCACATACAAGAATATTTAGAAACCCACTTGGGAAATGTGATTTACATGTGTCACCAGATACATATTAGGCAGTACTACAAATGTTAATTCTTTAAACAATACTGTGGTGATGGCAATCAGTAATTTATTTCTTTGTCCTGTAACTTATCATCCTTGTCTTTTGTAATTCCTAACAAAGTATTAACAAAATTGTACCTTATGTTTGTTCTTAGTATCCGTAAATTTTAAGGTGGAAAATCATTCAGTTAATAGTTGATGTGATGTTGTATATGGACAAAATGTCCATTAAACTAAAATTCAGTAAAGAAAGGTAAACTAAACTGGCTTGGTTTATAAAAGATGTTTTGTTTGGCAGTTATTAGTCATTATAAGCAATTATCTTCAAAGAAAAAAAAACTGGACTAATTTGTTGCCATTCTTTATGGGATGTTTACAATAAAATTCCAAGTTGTTTGGAATCAGTTGCACTCTTGCTGCTTTGTGCTTCAACTCAGATACTGGAGATAAATTAACAAGAAGAAAGAAATATGGAGTTACCTTTCCATTATCCAGCTTCAGAGACTATAACATGTAACTCGTAGGCCTTTCCTTTCTTGTTTCTTGTAATATAGTATTTTATTGTTATTATTTTAGTCTAAGAAACTAGGGTGCTTCTTCCTATCAAAGAAAATTAAGGTTTTTTTTTTTTTTTCCTTAGTTTCAGATATTCTTTGGGTCATTTTTAGGTAATAACTATGTTAACATTTCAAATGTGGGCTGCTTGGTGCATTAAAAAACAGCCTGCAAAGCTTTATTTAACATTTTGTTTTATAGAGAGAGCTCTTTGAAATGAATATATTTCTGATGTGTTTAAAACTTCTTACAAGCTGTAGCAGCTGAGCTTATGAATCTCCACCATTCTTATTTGTAGTAAAATTGCCCACAGAGGCTTAACTCTATTATAAATGGTGCTTTGATTCAATGTACGTGAAAGAGGGAGAGAAGTAAGGTTAGAGGTAACTTTTGAGCCAGGAAGTGAAGGGTCATTTAATAAGAATATTCCACTTCTGCAACTAAATGGTTGCTGAGAATTTTCTTCCCAATGGTCAGAACTCCATTTGCTTCAAGGTAAGTAAGCTGGCTAAAGACTGGACTGTATGTTTTATACATACACTGCATTTTGTGCATTTAGAATTAAGAAATAAGGTATTTAGAAAAAATTACTACCTTTGCCTTCCAGCATCATCCTATGGCTATGAGAGTAGTCCACATTTTTGCAATATTTGGAGATTGAAGTGGAGATACATTGTTTGGTATTTATGTGTAGTTGCTTGATTGGTTAAAGATAGCCCTCTTTAAAGATACAGAAGTGTACCTTAAAAATCATTTATTAACAGGCTCTGATGTTTTCTGACTTCACCTGATAGTTTTTTTTTTTTAATTTAAATTTATTTATTTTAATTAGAGGCTAATTACTTTACAACATTGTCTTGGTTTTGCCATACATCAACATGCATTGGCCATGGGTGTGCACATGTTCCCAATCCTGAACCCCCCTCCCACCTCCCTCCCCATACCATCCCTCTGGGTCATCCCAGTGCACCAGCCCCAAGCTTCCTGTATCCTGCATCGAACCTGGACTGGCGATTCATTTCTTATATGATATTATACATGTTTCAATGCCATTCTCCCAAATCATCCCCACCCCTCCCTCTCCCACAGAGTCCAAAAGACTGTTCTATACATCTGTGTCTCTTTTGCTGTCTCGCATACAGGGTTATTGTTGCCATCTTTCTAAATTCCATATATATGCGTTAGTATACTGTATTGGTGTTTTTCTTTCTGGCTTACTTCACTCTGTATAATTGGCTCCAGTTTAATCCACCTCATTAGAACTGATTCAAATGTATTATTTTTAATGGCTGAGTAATATTCCATTGTGCATATGTACCACAGCTTTCTTATCCATTCATCTGCTGATGGATATCTAGGTTGTTTCCATGTCCTTAAGATTGTTGTTATTAAGTCACTAAGTCTTGTCAGACTCTTCTGTGACTCCATGCACTGTAGCCCATCACCTCTGTCCATGGGATTTCCCAGACAAAAATACTGGAGTATGTTACCATTTCCTTCTCCAGGGGATCTTCCTGACCCAGGGATTGAGCCCCTCCTTTCCTGCGTTGCAGGTGAATTCTTTACCTTTGAGCCAACGGGGAAACCCTTTTAAGATAGAAAAAGTAAATAATTTTTTATAACAAAATTTTACAGCAGTATTCAGAGGATCCACTTTTTTCCTAGTTGGGAAGGTCAAGGACAGAGTGCTGTCTACCCTATTCTTGAGTTATATGTCACTGATAATTTAAAACTACTTTCCATAAATGCACAAAATAAATTAAAACCTATGTATTAAGCCTGTGGGTTGGTTCTCTTTGGATACTTAAGCCTGTACACTTACGGTTGCTTTCTTAGGGCTTTTATATAAGTACTTAAAAGAATTTTTTTTAATGCTACTTATTGTCAGTAAACCAAATATATCATTAAATAAAAAAGAACTTTTTATGGTATCAATGTTTTACTGAATTTTGAAGAAAATTTTTTTCCTATTTTTGTAACTTTAGTATTTGCCAGCTATGTCAGTTGCCTTAATAAAGTTACCTCTCACTTATCAATTATAAAAAAGCTAATAAATAATTCTAACTTTTATTAATTATTAACAAATTAAACCTTAATTTGACATTGGAGCATTTTTAAAAACAACTTTTAAACTAGTATCCTTTAATTTGTAAACTTTATATACTGTTAGATTGCCTTCTCAGCATGTTTATGTTCTTCAGAGAATAAGTTTTATAGTAAATATATGAAGAAATAAAAACATTTTAAATTGCTTGATTTAGGTTATTAATATTACTTGGTGGAATTTATTCATTTTTAAGAATGCTTTTGTGGTTGATTTTTGTCATGTTACAGTTCTAAGTAGTATTTGTATTATCACAATGTTACTTTATATTTGGTATTTTGTGTATTCTGTCAAGTAATTTAAGGTATTAAAACTCTGAAGGTGTTTTTTAATTTCATTTTTCTTTGCTTTTTAGAAAAAGTTTAGAATATCATGCTTAAATGAGATATTTCAGCCCAAATTAAACATTAACTCATTTATTAGAAGTTTTTTTTTTTTTTTTTTTTTTTGTAACTGTTGGGTATTGTTCACCTAAAACATTAATGATATACTGGTCGTTCTGAATTTTTTCTGTTTGTTAATATTTTTTTTTTTAATTTGGCTGCTCCAGATCTTAGTTGAGGCATGCGAGATCTAGTTCCCTGACCAGGGATCAAACCCGGGCCCCTGCATTGGGAGCACAGAGTCTTAACCACTGGACCACCAGGGAAGTCCCTATTTGTTAAATTTTAATTTATAAATTAGAGCACACCTTGTATACAAGAACATAAGTGTTAATTTTATCTAGTCTGATGGTATGGAGTAGTAAGTGCTTGATCATAGTCACATTGCCTTTCACTTTTGAAGGATGCTATTCATTTTTATTGTTAATTGTGTTGAGTAGTTACCATAATATAGGAAAATACTTATTAAGTGATATATTTCTATTCTCCAGTCACCTCAAAAATATGACTGGTAAATACGTTTCAACATTGTCAAGATATTCATCTTTTATCACTTTGCTTAATTATTCAGGTAAAAGTTGTTGGAAAAAAATCTGAGATAATGAGTTACATTCTTTTTCCAGATATGTATGAAGATCTCCTTCATAAAAGAAGATACTTACAACCAGGAATTTATAGCCTATATTCTTCATATCAATGATAAGAGGTGGCTAAAAGAAGACTGATTTATCCCTTCTCAGGCTTGTTTATTTGTTTGTTTTATTAATTCAGTCAACATGTATTAATTAATTTACCTTTACTGAGTACTTGTTATGTGCCAAGCATTGTGATTTTTTTAAAAGAACTTTGCGGTTTACAAATTTCATCTTTAAGTATATACTCAAGCACCAGAATGATACTATCAGTAAATTCTGTTTTTCAGATCAAAAAAAGTGAGTTTCAGTGAAATCTAGTAATTTGCTGAAGGTAACATGGCTAATAAATAGAAAAGCCTTGATTAATCCAGACTATCTGCTTCCAGGTTTATAGTCTTAACTTTTGTATCTTATTAATGGGGTAATATTTGGTTCCATTTTCCTCTTTTCCATTGTCCATGAAATGAAGGCTGCAAAGTCATACAGTGTGTACTTTGAAGGTCACATTTCTTTTTGCTTAAGGCTAAGATTTTTTAATAAAGGAGACATTAAGATGTGGATCTTTATGCCTCTTAGTACTTTGGGGAGGTGGTAGTTAGGAGCTAAAAATTTTAAAGATATCAGATTTATAAGTAGGAAAATACATATCTTATGCATACTTACACAAAGGTAATATCCAAGGAAAATCAAAGAATTTACTCATATCTTATTTTAAGGATTAATTCTGCTAATAGTCTATACAAGTATCCTTTTCAGTGCATGATACAAAATTTATTGGTTACTGCTACTTTACACAATGTGGTCTCTTTCCAGCTGCAAAACCTAGACTTTCTTTTTCCTTTGGAGTTTGAATGGGTTTTAAGTACAGTTATCAGAGAATATAGGAAGTTCCTGGTTTAAGCCATGGGTTTAATTTAGTTAAGTGTTTTCATTTGTTTTGCTTTGTTTTTGGTTTTTTTTTTTTTTTTTTTCATTCCTTGAATCACTTCTAAGTTTCATTCATTTAATTTGTCACTCTTCTCTTTTACCCTCATTTAAAAAAAAATTCCTAAATCAAAAATGTCTAGGGAAAATAAGACTGTTTCAGAAAGGAAATATTTTTTAACCCATCTTTCATACCTCTTTTGTACCATTTTAATTTGGATTTTTTTGTAAGACTTTGGATCAGGGATGATTTAGTGGGTTTCAAGTAGCTGTATAAGTATAATAAAACTGATTTGAACCCCTGCTAATTTGAATTTTAGAACAGTTTTTGTATTTTTTTATACATATTTTTTTTTAATTTTATTTTATTTTTAAACTTTACATAACTGTATTAGATTTGCCAAATATCAAAATGAATCCGCCACAGGTATACATGTGTTCCCCATCCTGAACCCTCCTCCCTCCTCCCTCCCCATTCCATCCCTCTGGGTCGTCCCAGTGCACCAGCCCCAAGCATGCAGTATCGTGCATCGAACCTGGACTGGCAACTCGTTTCATACATGATACTTTACATGTTTCAATGCCATTCTCCCAAATCTTCCCACCCTCTCCTTCTCCCACAGAGTCCATAAGACTGTTCTATACATCAGTGTATCTTTTGCTGTCTCGTACACAGGGTTATTGTTACCATCTTTCTAAATTCCATATATATGCGTTAGTATACTGTATTGGTGTTTTTCTTTCTGGCTTACTTCACTCTGTATAATAGGCTCCAGTTTCATCCACCTCATTAGAACTGATTCAAATGTATTCTTTTTAATGGCTGAATAATACTCCATTGTGTATATGTACCACAGCTTTCTTATCCATTCATCTGCTGATGGACATCTAGGTTGCTTCCATGTCCTGGCTATTATAAACAGTGCTGCAATGAACATTGGGGTACTCGTGTCTCTTTCCCTTCTGGTTTTCTCAGTGTGTATGCCCAGCAGTGGGATTGCTGGATCATAAGGCATGTCTATTTCCAGTTTAGCAGTTCTGTTTTTGTGGTTATTGGGGGGAAAGCTTCAAGAACTCAGAGCTAATGTCTTTGTTACATAGTAGATCTCCCCTTGTTATTCTTAAGTAATGGAATTCTTCAGTGGGTTTTGAAAAGCCATTAGGACTGTCTGAGTTGCATTTTGTTATGGCATTTTACATTGGTCTCATTCATATTTCATCATGCCACCTTTTCTAACCACATTCCATTCATTGTCATTCAAGGAACAGAAATGTTGATTTCTAACAGATTGACTATTCAGTTCTTCTGTCAACAAAGATTACTGTAAAAATCAAACAGAAAGAGAGTAAAAAATAGAATATATTAATTTTCTTCGGGCTTGCTGCCTAATTTCTAGTAAGTCAATTCTACTTTATTTTGGGCATCAAAATGAATAATTTATTTTCTAGCTAAATAGAGCAAGTCTGGTTTGGCTAACTTAGTATACCTATGATAATCTTTGCTTGCATTAGGATAATATAACCTAGAAACCTGGGTTGAGGCCTTGTGCTGTGGTTGGACACCATTCTGTGGCCTAGCTTGTATGCTTAACATGTGTTTTGATGGAAACAGTCTGACTCTAGAGTCAGGTACTATGGTTATGGTGGAGGGTAAGGGGAGAAAGGGAAGCTGAGGGGAAACTTAGAAATTTCTAAATCATCTTAACTAGAGGAGAGAAAGGAATGGGATTTGGTGTGTTAATAAGGAACAAAATTCTCTAGTGTTCAGGTTGCCAATGATACCAGATAAGATAGCAACCTAAAATATGCAGATAATACCACTCTAATTGCAGAAAGTGAAGAGTAACTTTAGAAGCTCTTCAGAGCCTCTCGATGGGGTGGAAGAGGACAGTGAAAAAGCTGGCTTGAAACTCAGCATTAAAAAACTAAGATCATGGCATCTGGTCCCATCACTTAATGAAAAATAGAAGGGGGAAAAGTGGAAGCAGTGACAGATTTTATTTTCTTGGGCTCCAACATCACTGTGTATAGTGACTGCAGCCATGAAATTAAAAAGATGCTTACTCCTTGGAAGGAAAGCTATGACAAATCTAGAAAGCATATTAAAAAGCAGAGACATCACTTTGCTATCAAAGGTCTAGCTAGTCAAAATATATTTTTTCTAGTAGTCATGTACAGATGTGAGAGTTGGACCATAAAGAAGGCTAAGCACCCAAGAATTGATGTCTTCAAATTATGGTACTGGAGAAGACTCTTGAGAGTCCCTTGGACTGCAAGGAGATCAAACCAGTCAATCTTAAAGGAAATCAACCCTGAATATTTATTGGAAGGACTGGTGCTGAAGCTCCAATACTTTGACCACCTGATACAAATACCTGACTCATTGGAAAATACCCTGATGCTGGGAAAGATTGAAAGCAAAAGGAGATGGGGGGTAGCAGAGGTGATTTGATAGCATCACTATCTAACTCAATGGACATGAATTTGAGCAAACCCCAGGAGATAGTGAAGGACAGGGGAGCCTGGCGTGCTACAGTCCATAGGTTCACAGAGTCAGACAGACTTCACAACTGCACACCAAGTGTTTAGGATTTAAGTGTCGATACCTTCAAGCACAGCAGCCTCAGAAACAGGTTAGGGGAAGCTCCATCTGAGTTTTATTTTTTTGAAGGGAGTGGGTTGGAAAGGGGTTGTTTGTGATGGGTGAGATTTTAATGTCAGAATTGATACATTAGTGATAGATTTCTTGAGAGCTCAACACTATTGAGAAGGTATTATTGGCCCTATTTTGCAAATGAGGAAACTTGAGGTGTAGAAAAGCAAACAGCTTGCCCAATATCACACAGCTAATAAATGGCAGAGTTTACACTCAGATCTGTTTCCAAAGCCTGTATATATACTTAACTGTTATTACACATGCCACTTCCCATTGGTCTATTTTAACCCTAGATTTGTCAGAGACTGACTAAGTGGCTTTGACCAATTTCCTTTTCTTTCTTGGTTCCAGTTTTCTTTAGCTATACAAGGGTGAAGTTGATCACTAAATGATTTCTAAGGTCTTTGTGAGTTTATTCTCAATTTTTTGCATATTCTTTATGCATTTTCCTAATCTCTAAAATATACTTTCATTGGAGACTTGATTTTCTTAGATTTTTGATAACCCTTATATTGTATGGATTAAAGTTATTCATTTGAAGACAAATATCTGAACTACTTTAGGATATTTCTGTTTTCATAAAGGAAGGCTTATAAAATACAATTTTAAGTGTAAAGAAAGAATTTAAAAGATTAATTTTTAGCATGACCATGGGAGGCTCAAGATGGAGAGAAATATGTATACATATAGCTGATTCACGTTGTTGTACAGCAGAAAATAACACTATATTGTAAAGCAATTATAGTCAAATAAAAAATTAAAATAACAGAACTCAGGTGGAAAAAAAAAAAAAAAAAGGCAGGCCAATACGTAGGCAGGCTAGTTTGCAGGAGAGAGCTGGGGAATGAGAATTCTTCAGGTCAGGGCAAATATCAAACACAAACTTCAAAACCTTTAGTTTGTAGAGCAATTTATGCAAATAGGCTTTGTTGAAAAGAACTGAATCATCTAATTAGTGGAGTTTAACAGCTGAGTGCAGTCAGGAAAAGAGGAAGAGACCCCTTCTCAAATTGCTGTCATCCCAGAGTGATTATAGGCATACTAGAAACAAACTCCCTGAGGCACACATTAGACTCTTAAGCCTGTGGGAGGAGAAATAGACCTCATTAAAATCATCTAATCAGTTACTAAACAAATAAGCAAGTAACATTAACAAGCCCAGAGTTGCTACAATATATTGTTTTAAATGTCCAGTTTCCAACAAAATGGTCATGAGACAAAAAGTGAAAGCAAATGGCAAAAGTAAACTCACCTGTATATGAGACCTTAGAAGTGAAAGGATTAAACAATACAATCAAAAGGTAGATATGCTGGACTAGATTAAAAAAAAAAAAACAAACAAAAAAAAACTATACATTGTATACAGGAGATATTTTAGATTTAAAGATACAAATAGATGAAAAGTAGAAGGATGGCAAAAAGTAGAGAGGGTATAGTAAATATAAGCAAAAGTAGACTTTAAGGCAAAAACGTACTAGCAATAAAAAGGTATATTTTAGAATAATAAAAGGGTCAGTCTTTAAGATCATTATAAATCTTCGTGTACCTAACAACAGCCCCAAACACATGCAGCAAAAAGTGACAGAATTAAAGGATAGTTAAACAGTATTTTGGGACTCAGTTCCCCACCTTCAATAATGAATAGACTAACTAGGAAGAAAATTAAAGATACAAAAGGCTCAAGCAACACTCTACTCCAATTAGACCTAACAGACATATATAGAACACCATCTAGTAACAGCAGAATACACATTATTTTCAAGAACACGTGAGATATTCTCCAGAATATACCATATGCAAAGCCATAAAACAAGTTTTAATAAATTTAAAGGATTAAATCATGCAAAGTATGTCCTCCCACCATAGTGGAATGAAATTGAAAGCAAACAACAGGAGGGAATTGAAAATTTTATGTAGAAGTAAAACAACACTCTTAAATAACCAATAGACCAAAGGAAATTATAGGGGAAATTGGAAAATAACTGATATGAGAAAAAAATGAAACACAAAACCAGCAAGAGGAGTACTCAAAGGAAAATTTATACTTGTAAATACCTATATAAAATGGAAGAGGGACTTTACTGGCAGTTCAGTGGTTAAGACTTCATATTCCCAATGCAAAGGGCATGGATTCAATCCTAGGTTGCAGGACTAAGATCATGCATGCTGCACAGCAGGCCAAAAATAATAAATAATAGATATATATAAAATGGAAGAAAGCTCTCAAGTCAATAACCTAACCTTTCACTTTAAGAAATTAGAAAAAGAACAATCTAAACCCAAAGCAAGGGGGAAAAAGGGTATGGTAAAGGTTAGAGTGGAAATAAATGAAATAGAGAATATAAAAACAATAGAGAATATTAAACAAAAAAGTCAACTCTCTGAGTGGATCAACAAAACTGACAAACCTTTAGCTACACTAAGAAAAAAATGCTGCTGCTGCTAAGTTGCTTCAGTCATGTCCGACTCTGTGTGACCCCATAAGACGGCAGCCCACCAGGCTCCCCCATCCCTGGGATTCTCCAGGCAAGAACACTGGAGTGGGTTGCCATTTCCTTCTCCAATGCATTAAAGTGAAAGTGAAGTCACTCAGTTGTGTCTGACTCTTAGCGACCCCATGGACTGCAGCCTACCAGACTCCTCCATCCATGGGATTTTCCAAGCAAGAATACTGGAGTGGGGTGCCATTGCCTTATCTGAGAAAAAAATGAGATAGACTCAAATTACTAAAATCAAAAGTTTAAGACTTTACCTTCTACCTCAAAGAAATCCAAAGGATTATTGGGGAATAGCTACCCCATGCCTGAGGCCAGGGGTGGCGGCAGAAAGGAGCTACCCCAAGTCCAAGGTAAGGAGCAACAGCTGCACTTTGCTGGAGCAGCCGTGAAGAGATACCCCACATCCAAGGTAAGAGAAACCCAAGTAAGACGGTAGGTACTGAGAAGGCATCAGAGGGCAGACAGACTGAAACCACAATCACAGATAACAGGCCAATCTGATCACATGGACCACAGCCTTGTCTAACTCAATGAAACTATGCCATACCGTGTGGGGCCACCCAAGACAGATGGGTCATGGTGGAGAGGTCTGACAGAATGTGGTCCACTGGAGAAGGGAATGGCAAACCACTTTAGTATCCTTGCCTTGAGAACCCCATGAACAGTATGAAAAGGCAAAATGATAGGACATTGAAAGATGAACTCCCCAGGTCGGTAGGTGCCCAATATGCCATTGGAGAACAGTGGAGAAATAACTCCAGAAAAAATGAAGGGATGGAGCCAAAGCAAAAACAAAACCCAGTTGTGTATGGGACTGGTGATGGAAGCAAGGTTCGATGCTGTAAAGAGCAATATTGCATAGGAACCTGGAATGTTAGGTCCATGAATCAAGGCAAATTGGAAGTGGTCAAACAGGAGATGACAAGAGTGAACATCGACATTCTAGGAGTCAGCGAACTAAGATGGACTGGAATGGGTGAATTTAACTCAGATGACCATTATATCTACTACTGCGGGCAGGAATCCCTCAGAAGAAATGGAGTAGCCATCATGGTCAACAAAAGAGTCTGAAATGCAGTACTTGGATGCAATCTCAAAAACAACAGAATGATCTCCGTTCGTTTCCAAGGCAAGACATTCAATATCAAGATAATCCAAGTCTATGCCCCAACCAGTAATGCTGAAGAAGCTGAAGTTGAACAGTTCTATGAAGATCTACAAGACTTTCTAGAACTAACACCCAAAAAAGATGTCTTTTTCATTATAGGGGACTGGAATGCAAAAGTAGGAAGTCAAGAGAGAAATGTAGTAACAGGCAAATTTGTCATTGGAGTACAGAATGAAGCAGGACAAAGAGTAATAGAGTTCTGCCAAGAGAATGCACTGGTCATAGCAAACACCCTCTTCCAACAACAAAAGAGAAGACTACACATGGACATCACCAAATGGTTGACACCAAAATCAGATTGATTATATTCTTTGCAGCCAAAGATGGACAAGCTCTCTACAGTCAGCAAAAAAAAGACTGGGAGCTGACTGTGGCTCAGATCATGCGCTCCTTATTGTCAAATTCAGACTGAAATTAAAGAAAGTGGAGAAAACCACTAGACCATTCAGGTATGACCTAAATCAAATCCCTTATGACTCTACAGTGGAAGTGAGAAATAGTTTTAAGGGACTAGATCTGATAGACAGAGTGCCTGATGAACTATGGACGGAGGTTCATGACATTGTACAGGAGACAGGAATCAAGACCATCCTCAAGAAGAAGAAATGCAAAAAAGTAAAATGGCTATCTAAAGAGGCCTTACAAATAGCTGTGAAAAGAAGGGAAGCAAAAAGCAAAGGAGAAAAGGAAAGATATACACATTTGAATGAAGAGTTCCAAAGAATAGAAAGGAGAGATAAGAAAGCCTTCCTCAGCGAGCAATGCAAAGAAATAGAGAAAAACAACAGAATGGGAAAGACTAGAGATATGTTCAAGAAAATTAGAGATACCAAGGGAACATTTCATGCAAAGACGGGCTCAATAAAGGACAGAAATTGTATGGACCTAACAGAAGCAGAAGAGATTAAAAAGAGGTGGCAAGAATACACAGAAGAACTGTACAAAAAAAATCTTCACGACCCAGATAATCACGATGGTGTGATCATTCACCTACAGCCAGACATCCTGGAATATGAAGTCAAGTGGGCCTTAGGAAGCATCACTATGAACAAAGCTAGTGGAGGTGATGGAATTTCAGTTGAGCTATTTTAAATCCTGAAAGATGATACTGTGAAAGTGCTGTGCTCAATATGCCAGCAAATTTGGAAAACTCAGCAGTGGCCACAGGCCTGAAAGAGGTCAATTTTCATTTCAGTCCCAAAGAAAGGCAATGCCAAAGAATCCTCAAACTACCACACAATTGCACTCATCCCACATTCTAGTAAAGTGATGCTTAAAATTCTCCAAGCCAGGCTTCAGCAATACGTGAACCATGAACTTCCAGATGTTCAAGCTGGTTTTAGAAAAGGTAGAGGAACCAGAGATCAAATTGCCAACATCTGCTGGATCATGGAAAAAGCAAGAGAGTTCCAGAAAAACATCTATGTTTGCTTTATTGACTATGCCAAAGCCTTTGACTGTGTGGATCATAATAAAGTGTGGAAAATTCTGAAAGAGATGGGAATACCAGACCACCTGACCTGCCTCTTGAGAAACCTATATGCAGGTCAGGAAGCAACAGTTAGCACTGGACATGGAAAAACAGACTGCTTCCAAATAGGAAAAGGAGTATATCAAGGCTGCATATTGTCACCCTGCTTATTTAACTTCTATGCAGAGTATATCATGAGAAATGCTGGGCTGAAAGAAGCACAAGCTGGAATCAAGATTGCCAGGAGAAATATCAATAACCTCAGATATGCAGATGACACCACCCTTATGGCAGAAAGCAAAGAACTAAAGAGCCTCTTGATGAAAATGAAAGAGGAGAGTGAAAAAGTTGGCTTAAAGCTCAACATTGAGAAAAGTAAGATCATGGCATCTGGTCCCATCACTTCATGGCAAATAGATGGGGAAACAGTGGAAACAGTGGCTGACTTTTTTTTTCTGGGCTCCAAAATCACTGCAAATGGTGATTGCAGCCATGGAATTAAAAGATGCTTACTCCTTGGAAGGAAAGTTATGACCAACCTAGACAGTATATTAAAAAGCAGAGACATTACTTTGTCAACACAAGTCCGTCTAGTCAAGACTATGGTTTTTCCAGTGGTCGTGTACGGATGTGAGAATTGGACTATAAAGAAAGCTGATCGCCAAAGAATTGATGCTTTTGAACTGTGGTGTTGGAGAAGACTCTTGAGAGTCTCTTGGACTGCACTGATATCCAACCAGTCCATCCTAAGGGAGATCAGTCCTGGGTATTCATTGAAAGGACTGATGTTGAAGCTGAAACTCCAGTACTTTGGCCGCCTGATGTGAAGAGCTGACTCATTGGAAAAAGACCCTGATGCTGTGAAAGATTGAGGGCAGGAGGAGAAGGGGACGACAGAGGATGAGATGGTTAGATGGCATCACCGACTCAATGGACATGGGTTTGAGTGGACTCCGGGAGTTGGTGACAGACAGGGAGACCTGGCATGCCGGGTTTCATGGGGTCACAAAGAGTCAGACACGACTGAGCGACTGAACTAAATACACCATGAATAATGGTGTATTAGTCTGCTATGTCTGCCATAAGAAAATACCACAGACCATGGGCTTTAAACAATAGAAATTTCACAGCTGTAGAGACTAGAAGACCAAAGTGCTGGCAGATATGTTTTCTTCTGAGGCCTCTCTCTTTGGCTTACAAATGGAAGACTTCTTGCTCTTTCCTCACACTGAGGAGCATGCATCCCTCGTGGCTCTTTCTCATCTTAGGAGGACACCAATCATGCTGTATTAGGGCCCCATCCTTGTGACCTCATTTGACATTAATTGCCTCCTTAAAGACCCTTTCAAAATGCAGTCGTACTAGGGGTTATGTCCTCAACATACAGGGCAGGAGTCCACGATTCAGTCCATAACAACTGCATACCAACAAATTAGATAACACATTAAATGCACAAATTCTTAAAATGACACAAACTGCCCAAACTGACAGAATAAATAGAAAATCCAAATAGAACTTTAGCAAGTGTTATGGACTTAATGTTTCTGATTCCCAGAAATTCACATGTTGAAACCACAACTCCAGCAGGGTGATATTAGGAGGTGATGCTTTTAGGATGTAATTAGGTTTAGGTGAGGTGAATAGGGTGAGGCCCTCATGATAATAATAGGGTCCTTATAAGAGTTGTTTTGGGGGTCTCCAAAATCACTGCAGATGGTGAGTGCAGCCATGAAATAAAAAGACGCTTACTCCTTGGAAGATAAGTTATAACCAACCTAGACAGCATATTAAAAAGCAGAGACATTTGCCAACAAAGGTCCATCTAGTCAAGGCTATGGTTTTTCCAGTAATCATGTATGGATGTGAGATTTGGACTATAAAGAAAGCTAGCACTGAAGAATTGATGCTTTTGAACTGTGGTATTGGAGAAGACTCGAGAGTCCCTTGGACGGCAACCAGTCCATCCTAAAGGAAATCAGTCCTGAATATTCACTGGAAGGACTGATGTTGAAGCTGAAACTCCAATACTTTGGCCACCTGATGCGAAGAGCTGACTCATTTGAGAAGACCCTGATGCTGGGAAAGATTGAAGGCAGTAGGAGAAGGAGATGACAGAGGATGATATGGTTGGATGGCATCACCAGCTCAATGGACATGAGTTTGAGCAAGGTCTGGGAGTTGGTGATGGACAGGGAGGCCTGGCATGCTGCAGTCCATGGGGTTGCAAAGAGTCAGACATGACTGAGCGACTGAACTGAACTGAACTGAAGAGTTATTTGACCTGAGCAGAGCCAGCCCTGGAGTCTACAGGCTCTATAGTAGGTGGTAACTTCCAAGAGGACTTAACCAAGGGGCACCTCCCAGGACTGCTGCTGCCAGTGCCCCTGTCCCTTAAGTGAGTCACTGCCAACCCATGCCGCCACAGGAGACCCTCCAACACTAGCAGTCAGAATCCCAGAATACATTGAAATCTCTTTTCAATTGAGCTATGTTGCTATTCAGTTGCTCAGTCATGTCCGACTCTTTGCGACCCCATAGACTGCAGCACACCAGGCTTCCCTGTCCTTCCCTATCTCTCTCGGAGTTTGCTCAAACTCATATCAATCAAGTCAGTTATGCCATCCAACTATCTCGTCCTCTGTCATCCCCTTCTGCCTTCAATTTTTCCCAGTACCAGGGACTTTTTTAACGAGTCAGCTCTTCAGCTGGCAAAGTATTGGAGGTTCAGCTTCAGCATTAGTCCTTCCAATGAATATTCAGGGTTGATTTCCCTTAGAATTGACTGGTTTGATCTCCTTTCTGTCCAAGGAACTCTCAAGAGTCTTCTCTAGCACCAGTTTGAAAGCATCAGTTCTTTGGTGCTCAGCCTTCTTTATGGTCCAATTCTCACATCGTTACATGACTACTGGAAAAACCATAGCTTTGGCTAGACGAATCTTTGTCAGCAAAGTAGTGTCTGCTTTTTAGTACATTGTCTAGTATCTAATACACTGTCTAATATGCTGTCAATTGAAGCTACTTCAGGTTATTCCTATCTCCTAGATATCTTTTAATTCAAAGAACATCTGACTTGGGTTCGGTTTATTAAATTGAACTTAAAAGTTCTGAGAGAGACTAATTAAACTTTGAGTCAGCCAAAGCAAAAGCAGCAACAGATGGTGGATTTACTTTAAATGATTTTTGTTACCATGCAAGACAAGACTGGCAACAACATGAATGAGCCTGAAGGAGTTCAGAATGAACCTCCCAAAAATATGGCACATTGGAATGTAGACTATTTTGAGCTGAAGGCAATCAAGAACTAGAAGACTTAAAAAATTTTACCTCTCCCTTAGATACCTAAAGTAATTTAGATAGTGGGCCTGCCCTGTGAAATACTTATTTCCAAGAGATCACTTTTTCTATGAATGACTGATTTGTATGGCAGAATAAACATCTAGTTACCAATCATCTTCCCATACAGTACTGTGAATCACCCACCTCCTCTTTGAAGGTCCAGGCCCTAATCCCGTTCCTTAGCTCAACATGGCATATGCTCAGTTGCTCTGTTGAGTCTAACTCTTTGTGATCCCATGGAATGTAGCCCACCAGGCTCCTCTGTCCATGATATATTCCTGTCAATATTATTGGAATGAGTTGCCACTTCCTCTTCCAGGCGATCTTCCTGACCTAGGGATCAAACCTAAGTCTCCTACATCAGCAGGTGAATTATTTACCACTGAGTCACTTTGAAATCCCTCAACATGGCATATAAACCTCAACTGCCCAACTTGTCCTTAGGTCTCATTGTCTTTGTGGAGCCCCTTGTGCATGCTAAGTCACTTCAGTCGTGTCTGACTCTGCGACCCTATGAACTGTAGCCTGCCACGCTCTTCTGTCCATGGGCTTTTTCAGGCAAGAATACTGTGCAATTAAATTTTAATCTGTTGGGACTTCTCTGGTGGCCTAGTAGTTAAGACTCCACCATGCAATGCAGAAGATATGGGTTGAGTCCCTGGTCAAGGAACTAAGATTCCACGTGACTCAGAGAAACTAAGCCTGTGCTTCATAACTACTGAAGCTCAGGCACCACACCTATTGAAACCTATGCATTACAAGTAGAGAGTACATATTGCCACAACAAAATATCCTGCATGATGTGATGAAGATGTCACTTGCCTCAACTGAGACCTGATGTAGCCCAAAAAATAAATAAAATTTTAACCTGCTAAAAAATAGTGTCCTTATAAGATGAGAGACTAGAGCCTTGCTCTATATACATGTAAGGATACAATAAGAGATGGCTGTTGCAAGCCAGGAAGATGACGCTCACCAGCTATTGAATTTTCCATTACATTGATCTTAGACTTTCCAGCCTCCAGAACTGTCAATCCCAAAGAAAGGCAATGCAAAAGAATGTTCAAACTACTGCACAATTGCACTCATCTCACACACTAGCAAATAATGCTCAAAATTCTCTAAGTCAGGCTTCAACAGTATGTGAACTGAGAACTTCCAGATGTTCAAGCTGTATTTAGAACAGGCAGAGGAACCAGAGATCAAATTGCCAATATCCACTGGATCATTGAAAAAGCAAGAGAGTTCCAGAAAAACATCTCCTTCTGCTTTATTGACTATGCCAAAGCCTTTGACTGTGTGGATCACAATAAACTGTGGAAAATTCTGAAAGAGATGGGAATACCAGACGACCTGATCTGCCTCTTGAAAAACCTGTATGTAGGTCAGGAAGCAACAGTTAGAACTGGACATGGAACCCAAATAGGAAAAGGAGTACGTCAAGGCTGTATATTGTCACCCTGCTTATTTAACTAATATGCAGTGTACATCATGAGAAATGCTGGGCTGGAGGAAGCACAGGCTAGAATCAAGATTGCCAAGAGAAATATCAATAACCTCAGATATGCAGATGACACCACCCTTACGGCAGAAAGCAAAGAACTAAAGAGCTTCTTGATTGAAAGAGGAGAGTGAAAAAATTGGCTTAAAGCTCAACATTGAGAAAAGTAAGATCATGGCATCTGGTCCCATCACTTCATGGCAAATAGATGGGGAAACAGTGGAAACAGTTCAGACTTTATTTTTCTGGGCTCCAAAATCACTGCAGATGGTGATTGCGGCCATGAAATTAAAAGATGCTTACTCCTTGGAAGGGAAGTTATGACCAACGTAGACAGCATACTGAAAAGCAGAGACATTATTTTGTCAACAGAGGTCCGTCTAGTCAAGGCTATGGTTTTTCCAGTGGTTATGTATGGAAGTGAGAGTTGGACTATAAAGAAAACTGAGCACCAAAGATTTGATGCTTTTGAACTGTGGTGTTGGAGAAGTCTCTTGAGAGTCCCTTGGACTGTAAGGAGATCCAACCAGTCCATCCTAAAGGAGATCAGTCCTGGGTGTTCATTGGTGGGACTGATGTTGAAGCTGCTACTCCAATACTTTGGCCACCTGATGCGAAGAGCTGACTCATTTGAGAAGACCCTGATGCTGGGAAAGATTGAGGGCTGGAGAAGGGGATGACAGAGAATGAGATTGTTGGATGGCATCACCAACTCAATGGACATGGGTTTGGGTGAACTCCAGGAGTTGGTAATGGACAGGGAGGCCTGGCATGCTGCAGTTCATGGGGTCACAAAGGGTCAGACACGACTGAGCGACTGAACTGAACTGAATGCACCATATTAATAGAATAAAATGAAAACTACATTATCTTGTCATTAGAATTAATAAAATTATTTGATGAAATTCAACACCAATTTTTGACAAAAATGTGCAGCAAACAAAAGGGAACTTCCTCAGCCTGATGAAGGATATCTATGAAAAAACCCAGTTAATATCATACTTAATAGAGAAATACTGAATACATTCCACTTAAGATCAAGAAGAAAGGATTTATTCCTCTTCTACTTCTATTCAACACTGTCTTCTGTGTCCTCCCATGGGTGTTTGAGTAAGGAAACAAAAAAGGCAACCAGAGTGGAAAAGAAGTAAAACTATCTCCATTTGCAAATTACATCATTCTGTATATTAAAAATCCTAATGAATATAAAAAGTATTAGGACGAATGAGTACACCAAGTTTGCATGATACATAAGTATTAAAAAATAGTTATATTTCTGAGGGGCAGTCCTAAGATGGCAGAGGAATAGGATGGGGAGAACAATTTCTCCCCCACAAATTCATCAAAAGGTCATTTGAATGCCTGGCAACTTCCAAAAAATAACTTCTGAACACTGGCAGGGGACACCAAGCACCCAAAAAGGCAGCCCATTCTCTTGGAAAGGAGAGAAGATAAAATATAAAAACCAAAAAGAGAGGCAAAAGAGGGATGGATACCCATCCCAGGGAGGGAGTCATGAAGGAGGAGAGTTTTCCAAACAGCAGGTCTGTGGGGAGTTTTGGAATCTAAGAGGGCAACGTAAGTGGGAGGAAAAAAAGAAAACCCACAGAATACACGCCTAACCACAACTCCCAGCAACAAAGTAGCCCAGATGCTCCTGTCTGCCTCCAGCGAGTGGGAGCTGAACAGGGAGGTATGGGTTGCATGCTTTGGGTAAGGACCAGGCCTGAATGCCCAGAGGACAATCTGAAGGAGCTAACATGAGATAGCAACCCAAACTGTGGGATAGCCAGAGAGAGAGAAAAAAAAGAGAGAGAGAGAGAACTTACCCGTGAAAAGCTCTAACATAAGGCACATCCAGGACCCCTCAGAACAAAGGATTGAGCGAACACCAAAGGCGAGCTAGCTGGCTGCAGACTGGCCCATTCCCTCATCAGAGGCAGACAAGTAGGTGGGTGACAGCAAGAGCTGGAAGGCAAAGGGCAATCTTGGCCCCAGTGATGGCATCCCCCACCAAACTGTGAGCAGGCATCCAGTTGCTAACCAAGTCTTCCTGGGATCGTGGACAGTTGACATCTGCCAGGATTGTTACAGCCAGAGATCAGCTCCCCAGAGGAGACACACAGCACACCTGAGATGGCGCTTTTACGGTGCACCCGGGAAATCAAGCAGCCATGACTGGGGAGATGATTAAGATGCACAGCCCACCTGGGACAGTATGCTCGCTGAGCACCTGGTCACCTGAGCTCCTCGCACCTGGGAAGGGCACAAAATGCATGGCCAACCAAGTCTGTGCCTTTGTGGAGTACCTGAGAACCTGAACCTGAGCAGCTTAGACCTGGGAAGTGGACAAAATCCAGGGCCGGCTTTGGAGAGCTCCCCTGCAGAGCAACCTGGAGCCTGATCAGTGTAGACTGAGAAAGCACATGCACCGTGAGCTGGGGCAAACCCAGTGTGGACCATACACTGTGAGTACTTCCCACATATACCAGTGATATTTGTTTACAGTTTCCCTCCTTTCCCACAGCACAACTGAACAAGTGAGCCTGAATAAGTGACCACCTTTGCCCCCTTGTGTCAGGGTAAAAATAAGACCCTGAAGAGACTTGCAGAGGAAGCCAAAATAAACAAAGAGGAGGGAACCGCTCTGGCAGTGACAGGTGCAACAGATTAAAACCCTGTAGTTAGCATAGACCAAGCATGGGAAGGTGCCTGTAGATCTTGAGAAGAACAAGGAACAAGGAAGTATCTGGAACTGAACTGACCCCACATTGCCCTCAACAGCTCCAGAGAAATTCCTAGATATACTTTATTATTATTATTTTTTAAAAAATTTAAGTTCTTTTTACTCCTTTAATTTTCATTTTTATAACCTATTACCTTGCCAAAAAAGACCCTATTTTTAAAGCAAATTGCATATATATATATATTTATAATTTTTGTGATTGATTTTGATTTGTATTTTTAATATTGTATTTTTGAAAGTCTAAACTCTAGATTTCTAATTTTTGCTTTTTGATATTTGTTATAAATTTTGTACCTTTAAGAATCTAATCTTCAGTACCCATTTTTATTTAGGGGTGTGATTACTGGCTTGATTCCTATCTCCCCATTGACTCTCCCTGTTTGCCCCCAAGCCAGCCTATCTCCTCCCTCCCCATCTCTTCTCTATTTAACTCTGTGACTCTCTCTGGTTGTCCCAGGCTGTGGAGAACACTTAGGGAACATTGCTGGCTAGATTGGTCTCTCCCCTTTTGATTCCCCCTCCTCTCCTCCTGGTTACCTCTATCTCCTTCCTCCCTCTTCTCTTCTCTATGTAACTCTGTGAACCTCTCTGGGTGCCTCTCACTGTGGATAATCTTTTTACCATTAACCTAGATGTTTTATCATCAGTGCTGTATGGATGGAGAAGTCTTGAGGCTACTGTAAGTATAAGACTGAAAACCAGAGACAGGAGGATTAAATCCAAAACTTGAGAACACCAGAAAACTTCAGACTCCAGGGAACATTAATTGACAAGAGTTCATCCAAAAGCCTCCATACCTACACTGAAACTGAGCTCCACCCAAGAGCCAACAAGTTCCAGAGCAAGACATAGCATGTTAATTCTCCTGCAACACAGGAACATAGCCCTGGGCATTAACATACAGGCTGCCCAAAGTCACAACAAACCCATAGACACCTCAAAACTCATTACTGGATACTTCATTGCACTCCAGAGAGAACAGATTCAGCTCCACCAGAACACAGATGCAAGTTTCCCTATCCAGGAAACCTTGACAAGACACTAGTCCAACCCCACCCAAAGTGAGGAACCTTCACAATAAAGAGAAACCACAAACTTCCAGCATAGAGAAAGGCCACCCCAAACACAGCAATCTAAACAAAATGAAATGGCAGAGAAATATTCAGCAGGTAGGGAACATGATAAAGGCCCACAAAATCAAAGAAAAGAGGAGGAGATAGGGAGTGTACCTGAAAAAGAATTCAGAATAATGATAGTAAAGATGACCCAAAATCTTGAAAACAAAATGAAGTTACAGAAAAATAGCTTGGAGACAGGATTGAGAAGATGCAAGAAATGTTTAACAAGTACATAGAAATAAAAAAAGAGTCAATCAATAAAGAATAATGCAATAACTGAGGTCAAAAGCACTCTGGAGGGAACCAACAGTAGAATAACTGAGACAGAAGATAGGATAAGTGAGGTGGAAGATAGAATGGTGGAAATAAATGAAGCAGAGAGGAAAAAAGAAAAAAGAATTAAAATAAATGAGGACAACCTCAGAGACCTCTGGAACAATGTGAAACAACCCAACATTCGAAATATAGGAGTCCCAGAAAAAGAAGACAAAAGAAAGGCTATGAGAAAATACTTGAGGAAATAATAGTTGAAAACTTCCTTAAAATGGGGAAGGATATAGCCACCCAAGTCCAAGAAACCCAGAGAGTCCCAAACAGGATAAACCCAAGGCGAAACACCCCAAGACACATATTAATCAAATTAACAAAGATCAAACACACAAAAAAAATATTAAAAGCAGCAAGAAAAAAACAACAAATAACACACAAGGGGATTCCCATAAGGATAACAGCAGATCTTTCAATAGAAACTCTTCAGGCCAGGAGGGAATGGCAGAACATACTTATAGGGATGAAAGAGAAAAACTTGCAACCCACATTACTATACCCAGCAAGGATCTCATTCAAATGTGAAGGAGAAATCAAAAGCTTTACAGATAAGCAAAAGCTGAGACAATTCAGCACCACCAAACAATTTCTTTAACAAATGCTAAAGGATCTTCTCTAGACAGGAAATGCAGAAAATGTTTATAAAGTCAAACCCCAAACAACAAAGTAAATGGCAACAGAATCATACTTATCAATAATTACCTTAAATGTAAATGGGCGGAATGCTCCAACCAAAAGACAAAGACAGGCTGAATGGATACAAAACAAGATGCCTATATATGCTGTCTACACCTCAAAACAAGGGACACATACAGATTGAAAGTGAAGCACTGGAAAAAGTTATTTCACACAAATGGAGACCAAAAGAAAGGAGGAGTAGCAATACTCATTTCAGATAAAATAGACTGTGAAATAAAGGCCATGAAAAGAGACAAAGTAGGACACTACATAATGATCAAAGGATCAATCCAAGAAGAAGATATAACAATTATAAATATATATGCACCCAATGTTGGAGCACCACAATAAATAAGGCAAATGCTAACAAGTATGAAGGGGGAAATTAACAGTAACATAATAATAGTGGGAAACTTTAATACACCACTCACACCTAAGGATAGATCAAATAAACAGAAAATTAGCAAGGAAACACAAACTCTAAATGATGCAAGGGACCAGTTAGACCTAATTTATATCTGTAGGACATTTCATCCAAAAACAATGAATTTCACATTTTTTCTCAAGTGCACACAGAACATTCTCCAGGATAGGTCACATCCAGGGCCATATGTCTAGCCTTGGTAAATTAAAAAAAAAAAAAAAAAAAAAAAAAACTGAAATCATTTCAAGCATCTTTTCTTAATACAATGAAGTAAGATTAGATGTCAACTACAGGGGGAAAAAACCTATTAAAAATACAAACATATGGAGGCTAAACAACACACTTCTGAATAAACAAGAAAGTCACAGAAGAAATAAAAAAAGAAATCAAAATATGCGTAGAAACAAGTGAAAATGAAAGCAAAACAACACAAAACCTATGGTACACTGTAAAAACAGTTCTAAGGGGAAGGTTCCTGGCAATACAAGCTTACCTCAAGAAACAAGAGAAAAATCAAATAAATAACTTAACTTTACACCTAAAGCAACTAGAAAAAAAAAAAAAAGAAATGAAGAACCCCAGGGTTAGTAGAAGGAAAAAAATCCTAAAAATTAGGGCAGAAAGAATTGCAAAAGAAACAAAGGAGACTATAGCAAAAACTGACAAAAGCAAATCCTGGTTCTTTGAAAAGATAAATAAAATAGCAAACCATTAGTCAGACTCATCACAAAAAAAAGGAAGAATCAAATCAACAAAATTAGAAATGAAAATGGAGAAATCACAACAGAAATACAATGGATCATAAGAGACAACTCTCAGCAACTATATGCCAATAAAATGAACAACTTGGAAGAAATAGACAAATTCTTAGAAAAGTATAACTTTCCAAAACTCAACCAGGAAGTTATAGAGAATCTTAACAGACCCATCACAAGCACAGAAATCAAAACTATAATCAAAAGTCTCCCAACAAACAAAAGCCAAACACCGGATGTCTTCACAGATGAATTTACCAAAAATTTAGAGTAGAGCTAACACCTATCCTACTCAAACTCTTCCAGAAAACTGCAGAGGGAGGTAAACTTCCAAACTCATTGTATGAGGCCACCTTCACCCTAATACCAAAACCAGGCAAAGAGGCAACAAAAAAAGAAAACTACAGGCCAATATCACTGATGAACATAGATGAAAAAATCCTTAACAAAATTCTAGCAAAAAAAATCTAACAGCATTGAAATGATCATACATCATGACCAAGTAGGCGTTATCCCAAGGATGCAAGGATTTTTCAATATTTGCAAATCGATCAATGTGATACACCACATTAACAAATTGAAATATGAAAACCATATTATTATCTCAATAGATGCAGAGAAAGCCTTTGACAAAATTCAACATCCATTTATGATTAAAAAAAAAAAAAACAACCTCCAGAAAGCAGGCATAGAAAGAACATGCCTCAACATGATTAAAGCCATATATGACAAACCCACAGCAAACATTATCTTCAATGGTGAAAAATTGAAATCATTTCCCCTAAAGTCAGGAACAAGACAAGGGTGCCCACTATCACCACTACCATTCAACATAGTTTTGAAAGTTTTAGCCACAGCAATCAGAGAAGAAAAAGAAATGAAAGGAATCCATATTGGAAAAGAAGAAGTAAAAGTCTCCCTGTTTGCAGATGACATGATCTTCTACATCGAAAACCCTAAAAACACCACCAGAAAATTACTAGAGCTAATCAATGAACATAATAAAGTTGCAGGATATAAAATTAAAACACAGAAGTCCCTTGTATTCCTAAACACTAACAATTAAAAAACTGAAAGAGAAATTAAGGAAACAATTCCATTCACCATTGCAACGAAAAGAAAAAATACTTAGAAATAAATCTACCTAAAGAAACAAAAGACCTATATATATAAAACTATAAATCACTGATGAAAGAAACAAAAAATGATACAAATAGATGGAGAGACATACCATGTTCATGGACCAGAAGAATCAATATAGTGAAAATGAGTATACTACCCAAAGCAATCTATAGATTCAATGCAATCCCTATGTATATGAAAAATACCAATGGTATTTTTCAGAGAACTAGAAAAAATGATTTTAATTTGTATGGAAATACAAAACCTCAAATAACCAAGCAATCTTCAGAAAGAAGAATGGAACTGAAGGAATCAACCTTCCTGACTTCAGACTATACTACAAAGCTACAGTCATTAAGACAGTATGGTACTGGCACAAAGACAGAAATATAGATCAATGGAACAAAATAGAAAGCCCAGAGGTAAATCTATGCACATATGGACACCTTATCTTTGACAAAGGAGGCAAGAATACACAATGGAGAAAAGACAATCTCTTTAACAAATGGTGCTGGGAAAACTGGTCAACCATGTGTAAAAGAATGAAACTAGAACACTTGTTAACACCATACACAAAAATAAACTCAAAATGGATTAAAGATCTAAATGTAAGACCAGAAACTATAAAACTTATAGAAGAAAACATAGGTAAAGCACTCTCTGACATAAATCACAGCAGGATCCTCTATGACCCACCTCCCAGAGTAATGGAAATAAAAGCAAAAATAAACAAATGGGACCTAATTAAACTTAAAAGCTTTTGCACAATGAAGGAAACTATAAGCAAGATGAAAAGATGGCTTCAGAATGGGAGAAAATAATAGCAAATGAAGCAACTGACAAATAATTAATCTCAAAAATATACAGGCAACTCATGCAGCTCAATACAAGAGAAATAAACGACCCAATCAAAAATTGGCCAAAGAACCAGTCTTTTCTCCAAAGAAGACATAGAGATGGCTAACAAACACATGAAAAGATGCTCAACATCACTCATTATCAGAGAAATGCAAATCAAAATCACAAGGCGGTACCATCTCACGCTGGTCACAATGGCTGCTATCAAAAAGTTTACAAACAGTAAATGCTGGAGAGGGTGTGGAGAAAAGGGAACCCTCTTACACTGTTGGTGGGAATGCAAACTAGTATAGCCTCTATGGAGAACAGTGTGGAGATTTCTTAAAAAACTGGAAATAGAATGGCCATATGACCCAGCAATCCCACTGCTGGGCATACACACTGAGGAAACCAGAATTAAAAGAGACACGTGTACCCCAATGTACTGGGTACTGTTGGCTATTATAATGTATTGGGTACTGTTGGCTGTTCATTGCAGCACTGTGTATAATAGCCAGGACATGTAAGCAACCTAGATGTCCAGCAGCAGATGAGTGGATAAGAAAGCTGTGGTACATATACACAATGGAATATTACTTAGATATTCAAAAGAATGCATTTGAGTCAGTTCTAATGAGGTGGATGAAACTGTAGCTTATCATACAGAATGAAGTAAGTCAGAGAGAAAAACACCAATATAGTATATTAAGGCATTTATATGGAGTTTAGAAAGATGGTACAATGACCCTATATATGAGACAGCAAAAGTGACACAGATGTAAAGAACAGACTTTTGGACTCTGGGAGAAGGTGAACGTGGGATGATTTGAGAGAATAGCATTGAAACATGCATATTACCATATGTGAAATAGATCGACAGTCCAGGTTTGATGTATGAGACAGGGTGCTCAGGGCTGGTGCACTGGGATGTTCTTGAGGAATGGGATCTGGAGGGCACTAGTAGTGAGGTTCAGGATGGGGAGCACATGTACACCCATGGCTGATTCATGTCAATGTATGGCAAAAACCACTGCAATATTGTAAAGTAATTAGCTTCCAATTAAAACAATTTAAAATTAAAATATTTATATTTATATAGATTATCAGTGAAATATTCAAAAATAAAATAGAGAAAGTAATCCCATTTACAACAGCATCAAAATAAAATGCTTCAGAATAAGTTTAACAAAAGTATAGGAGATGTACACTGAAAACTACAGAATACTGTTGAAGGAAAATTAAAGATCTAAACAATTGGAAAGATTTTGCATTCATGATTTAGAAAACAGAATATTAAAATGGCAATATGCTCAAAATAATCTACTGGTTCAACACAATCTCTAGCAAAATCATAACTGGATTTTGTTCAGAAACTTAAGAAATCCATTTGGAAATGCACAGCACCTAGAATAGCCAAAACAATCTTGAATAGAACAAAGTTATAGGATTCACACTCTTCAGTTTCAAGTCTTACTAAAAATTCAGTTCAGTTCAGTCACTCAATCGTGTCCGACTCTTTGTGACCCCATGAATTTCAGCACGCCAGGCCTCCCTGTCCATCACCAACTCCTGGAGTTCACTCAGACTCACATCCATCAAGTCGGTGCTGCCATCCAGCCATCTCATCCTCTGTAGTCCCCTTCTCCTCCTGCCCCCAACCCCTCCCAGCATCAGAGTCTTTTCCAATGAGTCAACTCTTCTCATGAGGTGGCCAAAGTACTGGAGTTTCAACTTTAGCATTATTCCTTCCAAAGAAATCCCAGGGCTGATCTCCTTCAGAGTGGACTGGTTGGATCTCCTTGCAGTCCAAGGGACTCTCAAGAGTCTTCTCCAACACCACAGTTCAAAAGCATCAATTCTTCGGCACTCAGCTTTCTTCACAGTCCAACTCTCCATCCATATATGACCACAGGAAAAACCATAGCCTCGACTAGATGGACCTTTGTTGGTAAAGTAATGTCTCTGCTTTTGAATATGCTATCTAGGTTGGACACAACTTTCCTTCCAAGGAGTAAGTGTCTTTTAATTTCATGGCTAAAAATTACTATAAAGTAAAACTGTGGTATGGATGCAAAGACAGACATATTAATCAGTGGAATAGAATTCAGGGTCCAGAAATAAACTGTATGTCTATTATCAACTGATTTTTCACAGTGGTTCCAAGGTAATTCAATTGGAATAAGAATAGTGCTGTGACAACGGGATTGTTGTTGTGTTCATTCGCTAAGTGATGTCCAATTCTTTGCAACTCCATGAGCTGAAGCATGTGGGGCTTCCCTGTCCTTCTCTATATCCCCGAGTTTGTTCAAACTCGGGTCCACTGAGTCAATGATGCCATCCAACCATCTCATCCTGTCGCCCTTTTCTCTTGCTCTCAGTCTTTCCCAGTATCAGGTTCTTTACCAATGATTCAGCTATTCGCATCAGGTGACTAAAGTATTGGAGCTTCAGCATCAGTCCTTCCAATGAATATCTAGGGTTGATTTCTTTCAGGATTGATTTGTTTGATCTCCTTGCTGTCCAAGAGAATCTCAAGAATCTTCTCCACCACCACAGTTTGAACTCATCAATTCTTTGGTGCTCAGCCTTTTTATGGTCCAACTCTCACATCTGTACATGACTACTGGAAAACCCATAGCTTTGACTAGATGGACCATCACCAAAGTGATGTCTCTGCTTCTTAATAGGCTGTGTAGGTTTGTCATAGCTTTTCTTCCAAGGAGCCAGCATCTTTTAATTTCATGGCTGCAGTTACCATTCACAGTGATTTTGGAGCCCAAGAAAATGAAATCTGTCACTGTTTCAACATTTTCCCATCTGTTTGCTATGAAGTGATGGGACCAGATGCCATTATCTTCATTTTTCTTTTAATTTAATTTATATATTTTCTTGTTGCACTGGGTCTTCTTTGCTGCATGAGGGATTTCTCTAGTTGTAGTGAGTGGGAGCTAGTCTCTAGTTGCCATGCACAGATTTCTCATTGTGGTGGCTTCTCTTGTTGCAGTGCACTGGCTCTAGGTGCATGGGCTCAACATCCATGGCACAGGGGCTTAGTTGCTCCAAGGCTTGTGGGATCTTCCAGGACCAGATATCAAACCCATGTCCCTTGCATTGGCCGGCTGACTCCCATCCACTGGTCCACCAGGAAAGGCCTGATCTTGGTTTTTTGAATGTTGAGTTTTAAGCTAGCTTTTTCATTCTCCTGTTTCAGCATCATCAAGAGGCTCTGTAGTTCCTCTTCACTTTCTGCCATTAAAGTTGTATCATCTGCATATCTGAGGCTGTTGCTATTTCTCTGGCAATCCTGATTCCAGTTGTGAGTCATCCAGGCCATGACTCAGATTGTAAAGTATCTGCCTGCAATTCAGGAAACCAGGGTTCAATCACTGGAACAGGAAGATCACCTGGAGAAGGGAACAGCAACCCACTCCAGCATCCTTGCCTGGAGAATTACATGGACAGAAGAGCTTGACAGGCTACAGTCCATGGGGTTGCAAAGAGTCAGACATGACTGAGGGACTAATACTTCCACTTTCTACTCTGCATATAATTTAAATAAGCAGGGTGATAATATACAACCTGGACATATTCCTTTCCCAATTTTGAGCCAGTCTGTTGTTCCATGTCCAATTCTAACTGTTGTTTCTTGTCCTGCATACAAATTTCTCAGGAGGCAGGTAAGGTGGTCTTATATTGTTGCAGAAACCAGTACTCGAAAAACCAAGCACCACACTCAGAGAGTTGGAGAACTCGGGTTTATTACACTGGCAGGCCCAGAGGAGTTAACACTCCAAGCTCTGATTCCTGAACAAAGGGATTACAGAGTTTTTATACATGGACAGGCGTGGTTAAGTGGGTTTGTGGGTGTGCAGGGGCTAGGGTGATTGCAAAGAGTAGGACAAGGGTGTGTGAGATAAGCTCCAGTTCCTAGTACTGTTAGTCCCACTTTCTGAGGCCTACATGTTCAGAGCAAGCTGAGTTACAGAGGCAGAAAGAGCAGGAGGTTATGTAAAAATTTTAACTTTTACTCTTCATTTCCCCCTCTTGATGCTTCTATTACTCATTGTAGAAAGCACCATCTAATGTTTTAGTATAACATTTAGAGCTCCCCATTGTTTAGGGGGCTATACTGAGCTATTAACTGTTTGTAATTTTATGGATTCAATCCAAGAGGTTATGAACTGGGTGATTGCATTCAGAATACAAGGGCCAAACAAGAGCACCACAAAGAACATGAAGAGAGGACCGGTTAAAAGGAGAAGCCACGATGTCCAGCTCCAGATATTGTTCCAATTACCCCAGGAATTTGCTAGTTCCTCTCTCCTTTTCATGATTTGTTCCCTCAGCTGTTGGGCCATGTCCCTGACTATTCCTGATTGGTTTACATAAAAGCAGCATTCTTCATTTAAGAGGAGGCAGAGTCCTCCATTTTCAGCTATCAGTAGGTCTAGCCCTCTCCTGTAAAACCCACCTCAGCCAGGGAATCTAGTTGGTCCTGTAAGGCCACTAAAGATTTGGCTACTCGGTCAATGTTGTCTGTGAAGTCTTTGGATAGTGTATGGTAAAAGGTGGTTGATGAAGCAATTCCTCCTATTCCTATATCTATCCCAGCCGTGATTCCTAGACCAATGATTCCTAGACCAAGTGCTGCTGCTGCTGCTAAGTCGCTTCAGTCATGTCCGACTCTGTGCAATCCCATAGACAGCAGCCCACCAGGCTCCCCTGTACCTAGGATCCTCCAGGCAAGAACACTGGAGTAGGTTGCCATTTCCTTCTCCAATGCATGAAAGTGAAAAGTGAAAGTGAAGTCGCTCAGTCGTGTCCGACTCTTAGCGACCCCATGGACTGCTGCCCACCAGGCTCCTCTGTCCATGGGATTTTCCAGGCAAGAGTACTGGAGTGGGGTGCCATTGCCTTCTCTGTCTGATTGCTAGTGACAATATTTATCTGGGGAGTTAGGAAAGCTAAGGTGCAGATACCCATCCAATTGACTGGTAGACATAAGTAAGCATCTGCCCCACAAACAAAAAGGCCTTGGGAGCGGCACCACATTGTGTTTGTGTGAGGATGAGTGGGCCACTCACCTTTTAAAGTTTTATTACATTGGTCCCTGGCTATATTGCCTACAGGTTCAGTTCCTCCATCATTTGTAAAGCATTCTGTAGCCTTTTGATTTAACTCATGTAGCCTTTTGAGTTAACTCAATTGCCCTTAAGACTGGCCCTTGTAAGGATGGATCTATAGGAGTTCCCGTGGCTGTTGTATTAATAGTACTGGTGTAGCTAAGTACAATGAAGCTCCTAAGGATAAGCAAAGCCAGCAATCCTTGGCCAGCTGGGGGTTGGTGTCATTAAGGAGGTGATGAGTTGTATTGAGAACCAGGTACAGACTAAGGTCTAAGGGGGAGTTAACTCTGTAACCTGGGTTATACTGCCAACAGGTAGAGCATGATTTTTTAGGGCAAAGTTGGTCTGTGATTTTGTTTGTATTATTTTCCCTGTCTAGTAGGTGTTTCCATTTATTTGACAGACGCCTTTACTGGGTTGTAACATCTGAGTGGCATTAGGGGTAGACGGAGGCACAGGGGCATGATGGCAATGCCATGGTGTCAGGATACTACCCGGGGTTTGGATCCTCTGGTGGGGGAAAGGTAGCAGCAGTAGGGGGCATGACTGGAAAACATTTTTTGCACCAAGTCCCCTGGATATACATCATATGGTTATGAAGGCAGTAGGTGATAGGATTGGCTATCTATACATTGTTCTAGCTGATGGTTAAGTAAGTGATTTTCCAAGGGTAGACTGTAATGTTGACAGGTACATGATGGATAAGGAATGGCACCATCTGTTACAGCAAGGGACACCAAAAGGCTGCAAAGCAGCCTGCACATAACAGTTAACTGAATACTAGCAAAAGGTTTTTCTCCCCATCTTTGGGTTGTCACGGCTATAGCAACTAAGCCTATCATGAAGAGGGGTCAGCTATACTGTGGAGAAATTTAGTTAGTAGGGAGAATTGATCATAAGTGACATCTAATAAGAATGAGGCTTCCCACTACGGTGAGATAATAGAGAGCTAACCACAGCTTCTGACCCGAACCCCAATCCTCGGGTGTGACTGAAGCTAGTCCTGTAGTGAAGAGCACAGCAGCAATACCAATCAGGGATAGAGTCCAGGGTTGACAATGAAAATCCATTGATATTTTGATAGCGGGATCCTCAAGCTTCCACTGTGCATTGACCAGCCAGCTGCCAGAATGTGGCTGGAGCAAGGCTGAAGAATCCTCAAGCTTCTGCTGTGCATTAAATAGCCAGCTTCTGGAGTGACTAGAGCAGGGCTCAGCATCCTTCGTGGGTGAGGGTCGTTGTTTTTGGAACCAGACCTTGATGGTGTTTGGGGGGTCCTGAACTGTTTTACAGGTGTCCTCATTACAGAAAGCCTCTGCCTTCTTGATGCTGGTGTGGTGGATCCAAGGGATGACACCTGTAACTTTAACAGCAGTAGGGGTTGCCAGGACAACCATGCGAGGGCCCATCAAAACTGGCTGAAATGGTTCTTTTTTCCAATCTTTAACCCATACTTCATCTCCTGGCTGACAGGGATGAACCCAATTGCCCAGAGGAATGGGTGCCCTTTCTAAGGTTTCTCAGGTGATATGGTGGAAGACTTTTCCTAGGGCCTGGAGGTGTCAGGACATCTCCAGGTCAGCTAGTTGTTGGGGGTTTCCTTTGAGTTTTCCTATCACTGGGGGCATTCTTCCATATAAGATCTCAAAGGGAGAATAGCCTGGAGGACCTTGAAGTGCATCAGGCTTGGAGTAAGGCTAGGGGTAAAATGTCGACCCAAGATAACTGGGTCTCCTGACAGAGTTTAGCTAATGTAGTCTTGAGGGTCCAATTCATGCATTCAACTTCCCTGAGCTCTGTGGCCTGTAAGCAGTGTGAAGCTTCCATCTGATTCCCAGTGTACTAGATAGTTTGGATTAGCTCAGACACAAAAGCTGGCCCATTGTCAGACTCTATGGAGAGAGGCAGCCAATATCTTGAGATTATGTCTCTTAATAAGGCCTTGGCCACTTCTCATGTCCATTCAGTGTGTGTGGGGTAGGCTTTACCCCATTCCGAGTAGGTGCATATGACCACAAGTAAATACTTATAGCTCCTATCAGACTTGACTTCAGTAAAGTCCACTTCTAGATCTTCAAAGGGCAGTGTCCCAACTGTCTGCACTTCTGGGTTGGGTCTTGGTCCTTGGCTGGTATTGTTTTGCACACAAGTTATACATCTAGCACTGATCTTTGCACACATGGATGGGAGCTTAGGAATGAAACAGTAGCAGCTCAGTAAACTCTTAAGTGCAGTTTTTCCTAAATGAGTTGTCTCATGATGTTGTTTTACCACCTGGATTGCTATATTGCTGGGGACAAAGAGTCTAGTCTGGGAGCTTCCACCAGCCCTTCTTTTCTTTTATTCCTCCATCAATGATCTCTTCCTTGCCCATTGATCTTCTTCCTCGGTGTATTTCAGGGATGGAGGTAATTCTGGTGCCAAGAGGACCTTAAAGATTGACTTGGGGCCCACTGTGGGGCTCGGTTGGGTTGCCACCTCCTTGGCTGCCTGGTCTGCCAATGGATTTCTTTTGCTGATTGGATCAGTTCCTCGCTGATGGCCTTTACAATGGATGACTTCCACTTGGGAAGGCTACCAGACTGCTTCCAACAGCTGAAGGATTTCTTTTTTTGTTTTTAATCTCCTTCCCCCCTGCTGTCAATAGTCCTCTTTCTTTATAAATGGTTCCATGTACAAGTAAAGTAGTAAAGGCATACCTTGAATCAGTATAGATGTTGACTTGTTTCCCTTTGGCATACTTTAGTGCCTGGGTGAGTGCCCATAGCTTAGCCTGTTGTGGTGAACACCCTTGTGGCAAAGCCTCAGCCTTCACTATCTCATCAGTTGTTGTTATGGCATAGCCTGCTTTGTGTTGCCTGTCTTGGATGAAACTGCTTCCATCAGTGAACAGTTCAAGTTCTGGGTTCTGGAGGGGAATGTCTGTCAGGTCTCACCTGATCGAGCAAATTTCATCTATGACCTCCTCACAGTTATGATCAGGGGTTCCCACTTCTGTAGGTAAAAAAGTGGTGGGGTTCAGCATCTGCACAGTCTCAAGTTGGACCTATGGGTTTTCGCAAAGCAGTCCTTGATAGTGAATCATCCTGAAGTTGGTCAGCCACTTATGCCCCTGGCTGTTCATCAGGGCAGTAAGAGCATGGGGAACCCCTACATTTAAATTTTGTCCTAGAGTAAGCTTATCTGCTTCTGTGACCAAAACCACAGTGGCAGCTAATGCCCAGAGGTATGGCAGCCATCTCACTGCCACTGGATCCAGTTGTTTGGACAGGTATGAGACTGGGTGCTGCCATGGCCCAATTGTTTGTGTGAAGAACCCCCAGGGCAGTGTGATTTTTCTTATGTATAAAGAGGTTAAAGTCCCGAGTCACATTTGTCAGCCCTAATGCTGGAGCGCTGGTCAAGAGTCTCTCTATCTTCTTGAAGGCCTTTTCCTGTTCAGGTTCCCACTCTAGGGGATCCTTATCAGACCTTGCTGTGGCTTTAAACAAAGGCTTGGCAATTTCAGAGAAACCCAGTATCCAGATCTGGCAGAATCTGGCAGCCCTGAGGAACTCACAGACTTGTTTCTTGGTGTTCAGCTTGCTTCCTCTCATATCCAAATGCCTGATGACCTTCTGAGATGACAAACCCCAGGTACTTTACCTCCTGTCTTCAGATCTGAGCCTTTTTCCATGACACCTTGTACCTTGATGTGGTGAGTAGAGCCAATAGGGCTTTGATGCCTCTCCAGCAGTCCCCTTGGGTGGGACTGGCTAGCAACAGGTCATCCACATACTGGAATAGGGTGCAGTTTAAAGTTTCTCTGGGAAAGGGAGCAAGGTCCACAGCCAGGGCTTCACTGAACAGGGTAGGTGAGTTTTTAAAGTCTTGTGGCAGTCGAGTCCAAGTCAGTTGTGTCTGTCTCCTGGTGTCTTCCCATTCCAAGGCAAACAAGGGTTGGCTGGCTGATGACAGCCGGAGGCAGAAAAATGCATCCTTGAGATTAAGGCAGGTGAACCAGCTTGCCTGAGTGGGCAAGAGACTCAGGACAGTGTAGGGATTTGGGACCATTGCATGGATTGTGATCACTGCACTGTTGACTGCGCAGAGGTCCTGGACAGGGCAGTAGTCGTTTCCTCCAGACTTTTTGACTGGTAAGAGTGGAGTGTTCCAAGGAGACTGACATTTGATTAGGATCTCCACATCTGGCCAAACCTGGGGTCCCCTTCCAGAGGAGGAAATGGCAACCCACTCCAGTACGCTTGCCGGGAAACTCCCATGGGCAGAGGAGCCTGATAAGCTGCAGTCCATGAGGTCACTAAGGGTCGGACACTACTGAGCAACTTCACTTTCACTTTTCACGTTAATGCTCTGGAGAAGGAAATGGCAACCCACTGCAGTGTTCTTGCCTGGAGAGTCCCAGGGACGGGGGAGCCTGGTGGGCTGCCATCTATGGGGTCACACAGAGTCAGACACGACTGAAGCCACTTAGCAGCAGCGGCAGCAAGGGTCCCCTTCTCTGCCCAGACTTCGGGGGGGATTTATTTGTTCCCTCCCTGAAGAATAGAGATGCCATTCATCTTCCCTGGGCACAGTCATGGCCATCATCAGACCTGATTGGCTCCCCAAGGTGAGACTCACAGGCTTTCTGGGGTAAAAGGTGATTTGTGCCCCCAGTTTTGTCAGTAAACCTCTACCCAGCAGGAGAATGGGGCATTCTGGTAAGTACAGAAATTTATGAGTCACCAGATGGCCCCCTACCTGACACGAATGGGCCTTGAAAAATGAGTGGGCTGCCATGTCCCCAGTGGCCCCAACAATAGTTGCTGTTCGGCCTGTAAGGGGAGCCACAGGTGTGGTTACCACAGAGTGTTCAGCTCCAGTATCCACCATAAAAGCCATTGATTGGCCCCCTACTTTCATCATGACAGTGGGCTCCCGGGGGCTCAGGATCAGGGAGCCTGGTCTTCCCTAGTCTGATTCTATTCCAGCCAGGCTGATAAGGTTTTGGACAGCCGGCTCAGGCTGGTACCTTTCTTTGTTGGGTAGACTGAACTTCTTTGATCCTTTAGAAGTCCCTCTGTGATGGAGGCACTCATTCCTCCAGTTTCTGGTCTCTTTGCAATAGGTACACTGGTCATAGTGTAGTGGTGGTCTCGTCTTAGTTTCCCCTTTACATTAGATAACAGTCTGTTTCACTGGATCTGAGCTCCCCAATGCTGCTGCTAGCAGGGCTGCTTTCTGTTTCATTTTTTTTTCCCTACTTCTCATTGGACTTCATGGTCTTGGTTCACAAAGACTTTATTTGCTACTTCCAGAAGCTGTGTGGCATTCATCCCAGTGAAGCCTTCCAGCTTTTGGAGCTTTCATTGGATGTCTACACAGGATTGAGCCAGAAAGGCAGCGTTAATCATCTGTTGATTCTTGGCTGTCTCAGGGTTGAATGAGGTGTATGTCCGGAATGCTTCACACAGTCTCATAAAATTTGGTGGGGGGTCTCATCCGCTTTTTGAATTATCCTTGTAATTTTGGACATATTGGTGGGCTTTTTGGCTCCTGCTCGAGGTCCATGTAGAAGGGCATCATGGTATCAACCCAGGGTTTCTTGTCCTTCTCTGGTATTGAAATCCTAATTAGGTTTCATCTCCAGCATTGCTTCTTATGCCCATCCTTCCACATCTAAGACCTCTGTGGAGGCTTGTCCTCGGAGCCATTATTGGGCTTCTGTTGAGCTGCATTGCCTTTCCTCAGTGGTGAAGAGAGACATAAGGAACTGGCGACAGTCGTCCCATGTAGGCTGATGGGTGTGGAAAATGGATTCTAGGAGGTCAATCATAGCCTGTGGTTTATCAGGGTATGCTGGCTTCTAAGGTATTTCCATTTTAGGAGATCAGTAGTGCTGAAGGTCTGGTAATAGAGGATGGAGTGACCAGGATAGACTGAGCCATCCTCATTCACTTGTTGAGGGCCTTGAGTTTCTCGCAGTTGCCGGGGACCAGCCCCGGCTGAGCCAGGGTATTCGAAGGAGAGACGGCTAGGCGAGGGTCAGGGAATAACTGCTTAATTACACTTTAATTAAGGATACAAAGAGTAATAGAATAAGGATAGCTCAGTAGGAAAATTCAGTGGAGAAAAGAAGCTGAGTGGCTTGGTTTACGCGGAAAATCAATATAACCCGTGACACCAGGTTAGCTCTGACCACGGAGGCCGCAGGCGCCCTCTCGAATAGCGGAAGGTGCCCCACCTTAGACACCTTCTCGAGTGGGTCTTAGAAGCCCAGGCAAATAAATGGTCGCAGAGGACATCCGCGCTCCAGATGGACGCTCAGCCGGAAGTTAAAGGGAAGAATGACATGGGGAGACCAAGTTTCAGTGAACAAGGCCCGCACTTTATTTTCCAAAGTAGTTTTTATACCTTAAGGTATGCATAGAGGATAATGGGGGAAGGGGTGGAGTCATGTAAGGACAGCAGTTCCTGGTTCTAATCTAAGCCAGGCTTTCAAACTTATCATATGCAAAAGTTCAGGTGATTGACATCATCTTCTGGCCCGGAGGCCTGTTAACATTTTAAGAAACTTATTTTTCTCTTAAGGTGATTATTCCAAAGTCAGGCACCAGCCTTCCAAAAAGCATTGGACAAAGCTGCATTTTACATTTCTATACACCCATTATATCAATCAATACACTGCCAAGGACACAGTAGGTAAGGAGTATGGAGACTTAGCAGCAAACATTGGCCCAACACGTGAAAAACCCTTCACCAATACAATTTCTAATCAATCTTTTAACTACTCAAAGGAATCTGTGTTTAGGCAGTTTAGAACATCTCCTGCCTCTCACAGTTGGGAGGCTCTGAACAATCACACGTGGCCGGAAAAACCTATTCAGGCAGGCTAGAGGATTTCCAAAGGAGTTTGTAGGTTAAACACTGTCACACCCAGGAATTATTAACTGGAGCCGTAAGCTAACTCTTTTTCCAGAGAGAGGTAGTGGGGGACAGCCCCCCGTAAAGTCAGAGGTGTAGGTGAAAGCACAAAGCAGAAAGTAGGCAGACTCTGGTTTTGGGGGTAGATGCTCGAGAATTTCCAGGGGGACTCCTGAGGCTCGATCCCGCCTTTGCGTATGCCGAGCCTCCTTCCTCATGACCTTTGTCATGGGCGGAGTGCCTCACGCTGGCTCCCGGCAGTGATAGAATTCCAGTTGAGCTATTCCAGATCCTCACTCAATATGCAATATGCCGGCTCCCAGCACGCAGTGGCATCTGATGGACCGTGGCCAGCAGGTTAGATTGTCTGGCCAAGCAGAGCCACTTCCATACTGGCTCGGGGCTAGAGTCTTGCTCGTGAGGTGGTGCAGGGGACACAGAGGGAGATGGACTGCCTGGCTATGAGTCTGATGCTGACTGTGCCTGGGTTTGTGGAATCAGGGGAATGTATGGCCAGGGCAGTAGTGGGTCTTCCACTGGATCTCCCTGAAATATAGGTTTTTTTTCCCCTTCTTCTTCCTTTTTTCTGAGTGGATGGGCCACAAATACCCTACTCTGTCCCTGTCTGTTCATGCAAAATCTTGCCCATGGGGGCAGGGTCTGTGCCATTAGAAGCCAGGAGTCTATGATCTGGATGTCCTGGAGTCCTAGTGACTACCTGGTATACTTCTTGAACAGTGGGCAGGTCGAGAGTGCCCTCCGGCGGCCATCCAATGTCAAAGGATGGCCAATCAAGCTCGCATAAGTTACAAAGCTTCCTGGGGGTCATCTTGACTCCATAATCTCCTACCAAACCCTTCTTACTGCTGCTACTGCTAAGTCACTTCAGTCATGTCTGACTCTGTGTGACCCCATAAACGGCAGCCCACCAGGCTCCCCCGTCCCTGGGATTCTCCAGGCAAGAACACTGGAGTGGGTTGCCATTTCCTTCTCCAATGCATGAAAGTGAAAAGTGAAAGTGAAGTCGCTCAGTCGTGTCCGACTCCTAGCGACCCCATGGACTGCAGCCTACCAGGCTCCTCCATCCATGGGATTTTCTAGGCAAGAGTACTGGAGTAGGGTGCCATTGCCTTCTCCAAAACCCTTCTTAAAGTTCTTTATCATGCAATCTAAAACCATTGGCTTAGAGGAACTTCCCCCCACGTTGACAAATGTAATCTACCTGGCAGGATTTTGAGGAAAACCTAATCTCTTAGATGTCAGCTCAAGGAGTCAGTCAACAGGAGAATAACCGGTGACCAATAATTTCTCCCTCCCTGTGTATCCCTCCCTGAGTTGGTGGTGCAAAGACAAACAAGGGTGGGTGCCCCCTCAAAAGAGGACACCATTCAGGCCACATCCCCAGGGGGAACTTAGGTGCCTCTTAGCATTGGCAGATCAGTATAAAACCCTGATCCAGATATGTCTCACAGGGAGGAACTGGGTCCCCCAAAGACAGACACTGCCTTGAGCCATATGAGGTCACCATGGAACTGCAAGCTAAGGCCCACTTGGACTCCATAGCCACAAAGCCCGTGAAGCCACACAGTCAAGCCTGAAGTGCAAGCGAGTCAGACAACACACTCATTCACATTCATTTTTCTGCTGCCTGGCTGCTCTCCTCAGGGAGATTTAAGATGCCTCTTAGCATTGGCAAGTCAGTATAAACCCCCGACCTGGACCAGCTTCACAGGGAGGGATCAAATCCCCCAGAGACTGGCACCACATTTCAGCTCTATAAGGTCATCATGGAACAGCAGGCTTTGGACCCTCTCAGATTCCGTAGTCCAAGGACTGTGGAGCTCATTTTCACTTCCTTCAATCAGCAATCATGCACACACACTCACTCAGAGGTTGTCACAGTACCTCCCTTTTCCCGAGTCCCCAGGTCTCCCTATCTGTTGCTCCCTTCCTGGGAGCCCAAGGAGGTGATCAGTCCCTTCTTCTACCCATTGGGGTAGGTTCCTGCCTAGGGACCAGCCCCGGGGCCTTACCTTATCCTGTGGACATTATTGGTGAGTTGGTCCATCCCTCAAATGAGTGCAGTCGGGGCTCGACCATCCAGAGAGTTGGAACACCAGTCCAAAAGAGAACCCAGAATACCGTCAGGTGGCACGCCTCCTTGTTTGTCTAAGGGCTCCTCTGCTCTGACCCGGCTGAGCCACCAGTCTGGTGGCTCAAGGGGCCAGCATGGTTGGAACCTCTGGGGCCTCCAGAAATGCTGCAGAAACCAGTTCTTGAGAAACCAAGCACCACACTCAGAGAGTTGGAGAACTCAGGTTTAGTACACTGGCAGAACCCTGAAAAAAGGGCTTACAAAGTGTCTATACATGGACAGGCATGATTAAGTGGGTTTGTGGGTTTGCAGGGGCTAGGGCAAAGAGTAGGACAAAGGTGAGTGAGATAAGCTGCAGTTCCTAGTGAGTCCCCACTTTCTAAGACCTATGTGATCTAGACTTTGTAAGGAGCAAGCTGAGTTACAGAGGCAAAAAGAGCAGGAGGTTATGTAAAAATTTTAACTTTTCCTCCTCAGTATTCCCAACTCTTTAAGAAGTTTCCATAGAGAATTTTGGTTGAAGATGGTGGAGTAGAAGGACATGTGCTCATCTCCTCCTGTGAGAGCACCAAAATCACAACTAGCTGTTGAACAACCATTAACAGGAGGACACTGGAACTGACCAAAAAAAGATACCCCACATCCAAAGACAAAGAAGCAGCAGCACTGAGATGGTAGGAAGGACACAATCATGATAAAATCAAATCCCATACCCACCAAGTGGGTGACCCACAAACTGGAGAGCAATAATACCAAAGAATTTCTCCCATTTTTGTGAAGGTTATGAGCCCCACATCAGGCTTCCCAGCCTGGGGTTCTGACAAACGGACTGGGAATCCCCAGGGAATCTGAACTTGAAGACCAGTGGGATTTGATTGCAAGACTTTCACAGGACCAGGGGTAAAAGAAACTCCAGTCTTGGAGGGCACAAACAAAACATTGCCCGCACCAAGACTCAGAGGGAAAGAACAGTGACTCCATAGGAGACTGAACCAAAAGTACCTGCTAGTATTGGAGGGTCTCCCTGTGGAAGTGTGGGTTGGAAAGGGCTCACCATAGGGATGGGGACACTGACACCAGCAGCCTGGGAAGGTACCCCCTTGGTGTAAACCCTCTTGGAGGTCTCTATAGAGCCATAGGGCTAGGTAACCTCAGGCCAAAAACACTACCAGAGTATGAAACCTACCCATCAGCAGATAATTGGATTTAAAGCTTTACTGAGCAAGGCCCTGCCCACCAGAGCAAGACCCAAGTTTTCCCATCACTATTCCCTTCCATCAGGATGCCTACACAAGTGTCTTAGCCTCCTGCACGAGAGGGGAGAGAGAAGAAGCAAGAAGAACCACAGTCCCAGAGTGACTAAAACAAAAACCACATTACAGAAAGTTAATCAGCACAAAAAAGCAGAAATATATGTCCCAGATGAAGGGACAAGATAAAACCCCAGAAAAACAATTATTGAAGTGAAGATAGGCAACCTTTAAGAAAAAGAATTCAGAATAATAATAGTGAAGATGATTCAGGATCTTGGGAAAAGAACAGAGGCAAACACTGAGAAGACACAAGAAATGTTTACCAAAGACCTACAAGAACTATAGAACAAACAGAGATGAATAACACACTAGAAGGAATCCACAGCAGAATAACTGAAGCAGAAGAATGGATAAATGACCAGGAGGACAGAATGGTGGAAATCACTGCTTCAGAACAGAATATAAAAAAGGAATGAAAAGAAATGAAGGCATCCTAAGAGACCACTGGGACAAAATTAAACATACCAAAAGTCCCAAACAGGAGATGGCAAGAGTGAATGTTGATATTTTAGGAATCAGCGAACTAAAATGGACTGGAATGGGTGAATTTAACTCAGATGATCATTATATCTACTACTGTGGGCAAGAATCCCTTAGAAGAAATGGAGTAGCCACCATAGTCAACAAAAGAGTCCAAAATGCAGTACTTGGATACAATCTAAAAAATGACAGAATGATCTTTGTTCGCTTCCAAGGCAAATGATTCAATATCAGTGGTAATCCAAGTGTATGCCCCAACAAGTGATGATGAAGAAGCTGAAGTTAACCAGCTCTATGAAAACCTACATGACCTTCTAGAACTAACACCCAAAAAAGATGTCCTTTTCATTATAGGGGACTGGAATGCAGAAGTAGGAAGTCAAGAGAGAACAGGAGTAACAGGAAAATTTGGCCTTGGAGTACAAAATGAAGCAAGGCAAAGGCTAATAGAGATTTGCCAAGAGAACACACTGGTCATAGCAAACACCCTCTTCCAATAACACAAGAGAAGACTCTACACATGGACATCACCAGATGGTCAACACCAAAATCAGATTGATTATATTATTTGCAGCCAAAGATGGAGAAGTTCTATACAGTCAGCAAAAAGAAGACTGGGACCTGACTGTGGCTCAGATCATGAACTCCTTATTGACAAATTCAGACTTAACTTGAAGAAAGTAGGGAAAAGCACTAGGCCATTCAGGTATGACCTAAATCAAATCCTTAACGATTATACAGTGGAAGTGAGAAATAGATTTAATGGACTAGATCTGATAGACAGAGTGCCTGAGGAACTATGGACGGAGGTTCATGACATTGTACAGGAAACAGGGATCAAGACCATCCCTAAGAAGAAGAAATGTAAAAAAGCAAAATGGTTGTCTGAGGAGGCCTTACAAATAGCTGTGGAAAGAAGAGAAGTGAAAAGCAAAGGAGAAGAGGAAAGATATACCCATTTGAATGCAGAGTATTCAAGAATAGCAAGGAGAGATAAGAGAGCCTTCTTCAGTGATCAGTGTAAAGAAATAGAGGAAAACAATAGAATGGAAAGACTAGAGATCTCCTCAAGAAAATGAGAGATACCAAGGGAACATTTCATGCAAAGATGGGCTCAATAAAGGACAGAAGTGGTATGGACATAACAGAAACAGAAGATATTCAGAAGAGGTGGAAGAAATACACAGAACTGTACAAAAAAGATCTTCATGACCCAGATAATCATGATGGTGTGATCACTCACCTAGAGCCAAACATCCTGGACTGTGAAATCAAGTGGGCCTTAGGAAGCATCGTTATGAACAAAGCTAGTGGAGGGGATAGAATTCCAGTGGCGGTATCTCAAATCCTGAAAGATGATGCTGTGGAAGTTCTGCACTCAATATGCCAGTAAATGTGGAAAACTCAGCAGTGGCCACAGGCCTGGAAAAGGTAAGTTTTCATTCCAATCCCAAAGAAAGGCAATGCCAAAGAATGCTCAAAGTACCGCGCAATTGCACTCATCTCACAAGCTAGTAAATTAATGCTCAAAAGTTCTCCAAGCCAGGCTTCAGAAATACATGAACCGTGACCATCCATATATTCAAGCTGGTTTTAGAAAAGGCAGAGGAACCAGAGATCAAATTGCCAACATCTGCTGGATCATTGAAAAGGCAAGAGAGTTCCAGAAAAACATCTGTTTCTGCTTTATTGACTATGCCAAAGCCTTTCACTGTGTGGATCACAACAAACTGTGTGTAAAATTCTTCAGGAGATGGAAATACCAGACCATCTGACCTGTCTCTTGAGAAATCTGTATGCAGGTCAGGAAGCAACAAGTCAGAAGGGAATGGCATGATATATTTAAAGTGATAAAAGGGAAGAACCAGCAACTAAGAATAACTTTACCCAGCAGGACTCTCCTTCAGACTTGATGGAAAGATCAAAAGCTTTCCAGACAATCAAAAGTTAAGAGAATTCATCACTGCCAAACCAGTTTCATGTGAATGCTGAAGAACTTCTCTAGGTAGGACACAAGAAAAGGAAAAAACCTACTTACAGAAAATAAACCCAAAGCAATTAAGAAAATGGCAAGAGGATCATCAATAATTAGCTTAAATGTAAATGGATTAAATGCACCAACCAAAATACATAGCTTGGCTGAGCAGATGAAAACATGTGCAAGTATGCACTTCCACTTACCACATCACTCTGCTTGACCCCTCAAATTGCATGTAATTATTTTATATTGTTAGGTTAATCATGTCCCCATTATGGCTTGCAATTGTAATAATCTTTTATTTTTTGTCTGGCTAATGATTGTGAAAACTGATAAATACCTTTCACTGTCGTGATTATGTTACTATTACATGAACCGTGAACTTCCAGATGCTCAAGTTGGATTTGTAAGAGGCAGAGGAACCAGAGATCAAATTGCCAGTATCTGCTGGATCATACAAAAAGCAAGAGAGTTCCAGAAAAACATTTATTTCTGCTTTATTGACTATGCCAAAGCCTTTCACTGTGTGGATCACAACAAACTGTGTGTAGAATTATTGAAGAGATGGGAATACCAGACCACCTGACCTGCCTGTTGAGAAATCTGTATGCAGGTCAAGAAGCAACAGTTAGAACTGGACATGGAAAAACAGACTGGTTCCAAATTGGGAAAGGAGTATGTCAAGGCTGTATATTGTCACCCTGCTTATTTAACTTATATGCAGAGTACATCATGCAAAATTCTAGGCTGAAAGAAGCACAAGCTGGAATCAAGATTGCCAGGAGAAATATCAGTAACCTCAGATACTCAGATGACACCACACTTTTGGCAGAAAGGGAGGAAGAACTTAAAAGCCACTTGATGAAAATGAAAGAGAAGAGTGAAAAAGTTGGCTTAAAACTCAACATTCAAAAAACTAAGATCATGGCACCTGGTCCCTTCACTTCATGGCAAATATGTAGGGAAACGATGGAAACATCGTTCCAAAAATAGGCCAAAAATGATTTTTTGGCTGGTGACTGCAGCCAGGAACTTAAAAGATGCTTGCTCCTTGGAAGAAACGCTATGACTAACCTAGACAGCATATTAAAAAGCAGAGACATTACATTGCCAACAAATGTCTGTCTAGTCAAAGCTATGGTTTTTCCAGTAGTCATGTATGGATGTATGAGTTGAACCATAAAAAAAGCTGAGCACTGAAGAATTGATGCTTTTGAACTGTGGTTTTGGAGAAGACTTTTGAGAGTCCCTTGGTCTGCAAGGAGACCAAAGTAGTCAATCCTAAAGGAAATCAGTCCTGAATATTCGTTGAAAGGACTAATGCTGAAGATGAAACTCAGTACTTTGGCCACCTGATGCAAAGAAATGACTCATTAGAAAAGACCCTAATGCTTGGAAAGACTGAAGGCAGGAGGAGAAGGGGGATGGCAGAGGATGAGATGGTTGGATGGCATCACAAACTCAATGGACATGAGTTTGAGGAAGCTCTGGAAGTTGGTGATGGACAGGGAAGCCTGGTGTGCTGCAGTCCATGGGGTTGCAATAAGTCGGACATGACTGAGCAACTGAACTGAACTGACTGAACTATTATTCACTTAATACCATTGTATTATGATTGATCAACAGAAAAATAATAGAATTCTGTGTCACTAAAACTACCATTTAATACGAAAACCTGTAATCACTTTTAAAAATCCAAATGCATATCAGAATTATCTTGGAATTTGTTGAAAAATACAAATGCTCAAGTATTGCTTTTTTTGGCTACAGCTCCAGATATGTTTCTAGAGAGCAGTCACGTTTAAAAACAACTGGACTCTATGAGGATATTTTACTTTCATTTACTTTGTTTCACTTTTTCTCTTTCATGTCAATGCTCCCATTTCAATTAGTTTATGCTTTCCAATTTCTCCATCTCTTCTTTTTATGTTCTTTCTCAAACCTTTATCAAGCATAGTAGAAAAGCTCTTCTATACATACATATAAATAACATGTATAACATATATATATATGTTAGAAAACATGAATTTTTTCCTAAATAAAAATTTATGACATTTGGATTCTACTTGTTTGACTTAGTGTGGATAGAATGTTAGATTTCTAATTTAAAAAATCGATATGCAACAAGCAACAAAGGCTTACTGTATACCACAGGGAACTATAGTCAATATCTTGTAATAACCTATAATGGAAATAATTTCAAAAATAATATATCTGTATAACTGAATAAAAAAAAAGAATTCTACATTTTGAAATTTAATAGTTTACCTTTTTGCCAGTTTTTCTAAATATCCTATGGAAACCTAATGACATTGCATGAGATACAAAATTTTAAGTGTATATGTGTAGGATATAAGATTAATACAAATTAATATAAGTAGAAATCTACTACAGTTAAATTATTAATGACATTATTCAAGATGCTCCGATTCTTATTTTTTCTACACTTGATAAAATATTCTCAGATTTCACTTTCACATGATTATATATTTTTATTTTCCTTTATATTTCTTCTGATTTTTGCTTTATGTATCATTAGGGATGCATAAAGCAAAAATCAGAAGAAATATAAGGGGCTTCCCTTGTGGCTCAGCTGGTAAAAGAATCTTCATGCAGTGCGGGAGACCTGGGTTTGATCCCTGGGTTGGGAAGATCCCCTGGAGAAGGGAAAGGCTACCCACTCCAGTATTCTGCCCTGGAGAACTCCATAGACTATACAGTCCATGGGGTCACAAATAGCTGGACACAATTGAGTGGATTTCACTTAACTTTCTTCTTCATCATTAATATACTCATCTTTGTTTCATTTAAAAAATAGATAAATAAATTTAATTAAAAAAAATAGGAAGAGCATTGGGGTACACGTTTCTCTTTCCCTTCTGGTTTCCTCAGTGTGTATGCCCAGCAGTGGGATTGCTGGATCATAAGGCAGTTCTATTTCCAGTTTTTTTAAGGAATCTCCACACTGTTCTCCATAGTGGCTGTACTAGTTTGCATTCCCACCAGCAGTGTAAGAGGGTTCCCTTTTCTCCACACCCTCTCCAGCATTTATTGCTTGTAGACTTTTGGATCGCAGCCATTCTGACTAGTGTGAAATGGTACCTCATAGTGGTTTTGATTTGCATTTCTCTGATAATGAGTGATGTTGAGCATCTTTTCATGTGTTTGTTAGCCATCTGTATGTCTTCTTTGGAGAAATGTCTATTTAGTTCTTTGGCCCATTTTTTGATTGGGTCATTTATTTTTCTGGAGTTGAGCTGTAGGTGTTGCTTGTATATTTTTGAGATTAGTTGTTTGTCAGTTGCTTCATTTGTTATTATTTTCTCCCATTCTGAATATCCAGGACATGGAAGCAACCTAGATGTCCATCAGCAGATGAATGGACAAGAAAGCTATGGTACATATACACAATGGAGCATTACTCAGCCATTAAAAAGAATACATTTGAATCAGTTCTAATGAGGTGGACGAAACTGGAACCTATTATACAGAGTGAAGTAAGCCAGAAGGAAAAACACCAATACAGTATACTAATGCATATATATGGAATTTAGAAGGATGGTAACAATAACCCTGTGTACGAGACAGCAAAAGAGTCACTGATGTATAGAACAGTCTTATGGACTCTGTAGGAGAGGGAGAGGGTGGGAAGATTTGAGAGAATGGCATTGAAACATGTATAATGTCATGTATGGAACGAGTTGCCAGTCCAGGTTCGATGCACGATACTGGATACTTGGGGCTGGTGCACTGGGATGACCCAGAGGGGTGGTATGGGGAGGGAGGAGGGAGGAGGGTTCAGGATAGGGAACACATGTCTACCTGTGGCGGATTCATTTTGATATTTGGCAAAACTAATACAATATTGTAAAGTTTAAAAATAAAATAAAATTAAAAAAAATAGGAAGAGGAAATTTGGACACAAAAGAGATACCAAGGACACGATGTTCATAGAGCACTTCAAGGTCCATCATCCCAACTTAGATATTATTATGGTCCCATATTTTAGTTCTACTTAACTATTTAACCTTCAAATTAGACATTATCATGCTACATTATTCAATGTTTATTTTTATTTACTCACATACTTCTCAGTATTTTACTCACAATTTCTTCTTGTATGTCAAACATTCTTTCTAGAATCTTATTCCTTAAGGTGGCAAGCTGTAGGTTTCTGAATCTGAGGATCAGCAACTTTCAACATTTCTGGACAATTATCAACCCTATATTTCTTGAGTGTTATATGTTTCTATTCCCTTCACTATCTCCTCTAATCCTGGTTAGAATTTATTACACCTTCATATTCTGTTCTCCATGTCCCTTAAATTGAATTTCATACTTGTCATCTATTTATCTCTTTAAGCTTCATTCTTTTTTTTAATTTAAATTTATTTATTTTAATTAGAGGCTAATTACTTTACAATATTTTATTTGTTAAGCTTCATTCTTGATCAACTATATGAACATATTTTTCAGTTCACTAAACGTCTGCTGTACCCATTCTATTGTTCAATGCATCTAATGATTATTTCACTATAATTATTATATTTTTATTTCCAGAAAATCTCTGATTGTTTTTATTTTAAAATATGCATAATCATTTTCATAACTTCTTACTATTTGCTAATATTCTCAGTCCCCCTTTACTTCTTAAATATACATATTTTGTATTAAGTATCTAAATCTCCACCATCTGAAGTTTCTGAGTCTAATTCTATTGTCTCTCTCTCTTTCTCCTGCTGGCTTACTTATAGTTGCTTGTTTTGGGCAGAGGTGGGTGTTTGGTGATTTCTGACTGTGGTTGTATATTCTTTGAAACATTTTAGTGGAAACTGTTTGAGGCCTAACTTGAAATTCCATTCCCCAGTGAGAATTTGTCTTTCCTTTTCCCAGTGCCCTCTGGTCACTATCAACCTAGGTCCACATTAAAGAAGAAAGTCTGGCTGTGGTTTGTCTGGACTACAATCCTAGCTGAACGCTCACATGAGGGCCAATTTGCGGTTATTATTTCACAAGGATGATATTTTCCTTTCTCCTATCCAGAACCATAGTTGTATAAGGTAAGTTTTGTTACTGTTCTTTCTGCAGAGAGAGTTGCTTTCTCATGTATCCTAACACCAAGTGTATAGTGTTAAAATGTCTGTAGTACCCCAAACCATCTATAGAGTCAATGCAATTCCTGTCAATATTCCAGGCATTTTTTATAGGAATAGAGCAAACAACCATAAAATTCACATGGAACCACAAAAGATCCCAAAGAGTCCAAGCAACCTCAAGATATAAGAGCAAAGCCAGAAGTATCACACCTCATGATTTCAAACCATGTTACAAATTGATAGTAATTAGAACAGTATGGTACAGGCATGAAAATAGACATGTAGACCAATGGAACAGAACTGAGAGCCCAGAAATGGATCCATACATATACGTCAACTAATATTGACAAGGGAGCCAAGAACACTCAATGGAGAAATGATAGTTTCTTCAATTAATGGCTCCGGGCAAACTGGATTGTCATATGCAAAAGGTTAAAATTGGACCCCTATCTTACATCACTCAGAAAAGTTAACGCAAATGGATTGAATAGTGTGTGTATACATACAATATGGAGATATATATATATATATATAGCCATAAAAAGAAAATATCCTGACAATTGCAACAAATTAGATGCACTTTGAAGGCATTATATTAAATGAAATAAGTCGAACAGAGAAAGAAAAATACTGTATGATTTCTCTTGCACATGGAGACTGAAAAGGTTGAACTCATAGAAACAGAATAGAATGATAGTTATGAAGGGCTGAGGAGTGGAGGAAATCAAGAAATACTGATTAAACTGTACAACTTTCCAGATATAAGATGAATAATTTCTGAGGACTCTAATGTATTGTATGCTTACTATAGTTAATAATACTTTCAAGTTGCTAAGACAATAGATCTTAAATGTATTCACTATGAAATATTGTAATTATGTGAGGTGATGGAAGTGTTCATTAACCTTGTTGTGGTAATTATTTCACAAAGGACACATGTATCAAATCATCACATTATGTACTTTTAACTTACACAATGTTGTATGTCAATTATACCTTAATAAAGCTGGGTAAAAAGAAAAAAAAAAATTTTCCAAGATTGTTGTGATCCATACAGTCAAAGACTTTAGCAGAGTCAATGAAAAAGAAGTGCTTTTTTTTTTTTTTAAATTCCCTTGCTTTTTCTATGGTTCAGCAGATGTTGGCAATTTGGTCTCTGGTTCCTCTGCCTTTTCTAAATCCAGCTTGAACATCTGGAAGTTCTCCATTCACATTCTGCTGAAGCCTAGCTTGAAGGATTTTGAGAATAAATTTTCTAGCATGCTATATGAGTGCAATTGTACAGTAATTTGAACATTCTTTGGCATTGCCTTTCTTTGGGATTGGGATGAAAGCCGACCGTTTCCAGTCCTGTGGCCACTGCTGAGTTTTCCAAATTTGCTGGCGTATTTAGTGCAGAACTTTCACAGCATCGTCTTTTAGGGTTTGAAATAGCTCAGCTGAAATTCCATCGCCTCCATTAGCTTTGTTTGTAGTAATGCTTCCTAAGGCCCACTTGATTTCACAGTCCAGGATGTCTGGCTCTAGGTGAGTGGCAACACCATGTGGTTATCCAGTTCATTAAGATTTTTTGTATAGTTCTTCTGTGTATTCTTGCCACCTCTTCTTAATCTCTTCTGCTTCTGTTAGGTCCTTGCTGTTTCTGTCATTTACTGTGCCCGTCTTTGCATGAAATATTCCCTTGGTGTCTCAATTTTCTTGAGACCTCTAGTCTTTCCCATTCTATTGTTTTCCTCTACTTCTTTGCATGTTCACTTAACAAGGCTTTCTTATCTCTCCTTGCTATTCTTTGGAACTCTACATTCAGTTGGATATATCATTCCCATTCTCCTTTGCCTTTTGCTTCTCTTCTTTTATCAGTTATGTGTAAAGCCTCCCCAGACAACCACTTCACCTTTTTGCATTTCTTTTTCTTGGGGATGGTTTTGGTCACCACCGCCTGTACAATGTTATGAACCTCTATCCAAAGTACTTCAGGTACTCTGTCTACCAGATCTAGTCCCTTGAATGTATTTGTCATCTCCACTGTATAATTATAAGGAATTTGGTTTAGATCATACCTGAATGGCCTAGTGGTTTTCCCTACTTTCTTCAAATTAAGCCTAAATTTTGCACATGATTTGAGCCACAGTCAGCTCCAGGTCTTGTTTTTGCTGACTGTATAGAGTTTCTCCATCTTCATCTGTGAGTAATATATGCAATCTGATTTTGGTATTGACCAAATGAATGGTGATGTTCCTGTGTACAGTCATCTCTTGTCTTCATGCAAGAGCGTGTTTGCTATGACCAGTGTGTTCTCTTGGTGAAACTCTGTTAACCTTTGACCTGCTTTATTTTGTACTCCAAGGCCAAACTTTCCTGCTCCGCTATGTATCTCTTGACTTCCTACTTTTGCAATCCAGTCCCCTATGATGAAAGGGGCATTTTTTTTTTTTTTTGGTGTTAGTTCTAGGACATTTTGTAGGTCTTCATATAATCATTCAACTTCATCTTCTTCAGCATTAATGGTTGGGGCATAGACTTGGATTACTGTGATGTTTAATGTTTTTCCTTGGAAATGAACCGAGATCATTCTGTCACTTTTGAGACTGCAACCAATTACTGCGGTGTTATCCCATTGTATATATGTACCAGAAATTCTTTATCCATTCATTTGTTGATGGACATCTAGATTACTTTTATGTCTTGGCTACTGTATATACTGCCACAATGGACAGTGGGGTACATGTGTCTTTTTGAATTATGATTTTCTCAGGGTATATGCCCCATAGTGGTATTGCTGGGTGATATGATAGTTTTATTTCTAGTTTTTTAAAGGAATCACCATATTGTTTTCCATAGTGGCTGTGTCAGTTTACATTCCTACTAACAGTTCAGGAGGGTTCCCTTTTCTCCACATACTTGCGGCATTTATTATTTGTAGATTTTTTTGAAGATGGCCATTTGGACTTGTGTGAGGTGACACTACATTGTAGTTTTAATTTGCATTTCTCTAACAGTAAGTGATGCTGAGCATCTTTTCATGTGTTTGTTGGCCATCTGTATGTCATCTTTCAGAGAAATGTCTGTTCAGGTCTTTTGTCCATTTTTTTTGGTTGAGTTGTTTACTTTTCTCATTTTGAACAGCACGAACTGCTTGTATATTTTGGAGATTAATCTTTGCCAGTTGCTTCATTTGCAATTATTTTCTCCCATTATAAGGGTTGTCTTTTCATCTTGTTTGTGGTTTCCTTTGATGTGCAAAAGCTTTTAAGTTTAATTAGGTAGGCTGCAGTCCATGGGGTCGCTAAGAGTCAGACATGACTGAGCAACTTCACTTTCACTTTTCACTTTCATGCATTGGAGAAGGAAATGGCAACCCATTCCAGTGTTCTTGCCTGGAGAATCCCAGGGACGGGGGAGCCTGGTGGACTGCCATCTATGGGGTTGCACAGAGTCAGACACGACTGAAGCGACTTAGCAGCATAGCACAGCAGCAGGTCCCATTTGTGTATTTTTGTTTTTATCTCCATTACTCTAGTAGGTAGGTCATAGAAATCTTGCTGCAATTTAAGTCAAAGACTGTTTTACCTGTGTTTTCCTCTAAGAATTTTATAGTTTCTGGTCTTACATCTAGGCCTTAATCAGATGAAGTGGCATTTCTTTAAGGCCTACAGACTTCCATCGTCCTTCTGTAGTTGTTGTTCAATTGCTCAATAGTGTTCAACTCTTTGAGACCCCATGGACTGCACCATGCCAGGCTTCCCTGTCCTTCACCATCACCCAGAGCTTTCTCAAACCCTTGTCCATTGAGTCAGTGATGCCATCCAGCCATCTCATCCTCCGTCATCCCCTTCTCCTCCTGCCTTCAATCTTTCCCAGCATCAGGGTATTTTCCAATGAGTCAGTTCTTCATTTCAAGTGGCCAAAGTATCAGAGCTTCAGCTTCAGAATCAGTCCTTCTAATGAATATTCAAGATTGATTTCCTTTAGGATTGACTAGTTTGATCTCCTTGCAGTCCAAGGGACTCTAGAGTCCAGTTCAGTTCAGTTCAGTCACTCAGTCGTGTCCAACTCTTTGTGACCAGATGAACTGGAGTACGCCAGGCCTCCTGTCCATCACCAGCTCCCAGAGTCTACTCAAAATCATGTCCATTGAGTCGGTGATGCCATCCAACCATCCCATCCTCTGTCGTCTCCTTCTCCTCCTGCTCTCAATCTTTCCCAGCATCAGGGTCTTTTCAAATGAATCAGCTTGTCGCATCAGGTGGCCAAAATATTGGAGTTTAAGCTTCAACAACAGTCCTTCCAATGAACACCCAGGACTGATCTCCTTTAGGATGGAATAGTTGAATCTCCTTGCAGTCCAAGGGACTCTCAAGAGTCTTCTCCAACACCACAGTTCAAAAGCATCAATTCTAGTACCACACCTCAAAAGCATTAATTCTTCAGTGTTTAGCCTTCTTTATGGTCCAACTCTTACATCCATACGTGATTATTGGGAAAACCATAGCTTTAACTACACAGACTGTTGGTAAAGTAATGTGTTTGCTTTTTAATATGCTGTCTATGTTTGTTACAGCTTTTCTTCCAAGGATAAAGCATATTTTAATTTCATGGCTGCAGTTATCATCTGCAGTGATTTTGGAGCCCCCCACAATAAAGTCTCTTAGTGTTCCCATTGTTTTCCCATCTCTTTGCCATGAAGTTATGGGACCAGATGCCATAATCTTCGTTTTTTGAATGCTGGGTTTTAAGCCAACTTTTTTACTCTCCTTTTCCACTTTGATCAAGAGGCTCTTTAGTTCTTCTTCACTTTTTGCCATAAGGGTGATGTCATCTGCATATATGAGGTTATTGATATTTCTCCCAGAAATCTTGATTCCAGATTTTGCTTTATCCAGCCTGGCATTTCGCATGATGTACTCTGCATAGAAGTTAAATAAGCAGGGTGACTATATACAGCCTTGATGTTCTCCTGTCCCATTTTGGAACCAGTCTGTTGTTCTATGTCTGGTTCTAACTGTTGCTGCTTGACCTGCATGCCGGTTTCTCATGAGGCAGATAAGGTGGTCTGGTATTGCCATCTCTTGAAGAATTTTCCACAGTTTGTTGTGATCCACACAGTCAAGGCTTTGGTTCAGTCAATAAAGCAAAAGTAGATATTTTCCTGGAACTCTCTTGCTTTTTCTGTGATCCAATGGATGTTGACAATTTGATCTCTAGTTCTCTTTTTTCTAGATCCAGCTTGAACATCTGGAAATTCACAGTTCACATACTTTTGAAGTCTAGCTTGGAGAATTTTGAGCATTTCTTTGTTAGTATGTGAAGTGAATGTTATTGTGTGGTAGTTTGAGCATTCTTTGGCATTACCCTTCTTTGGGATTGGAATGAAAACTGACGTTTTCAGTCCTGTGGCAACTGATGAGTTTTCCAGATTTGCTGGCATATTCAGTGCAGCACTTACACAGCATCATCTTTTAGAATTTGAAATAGTTCAGCTGGTGTTCCATCACCTCCACTAGCTTCGTTTGTAGTGATGTTTCCTAAGGCCCACTTGACTTCACACTCCAAGATGTCTGGCTCTAGGTGAATGATCACATTATCGTGATTATCTGGGTCATGAAGATCTTTTTCTGTATAGTTCTTCTGTGTATTCTTGCCACTTCTTCTTAATATCTCCTGCCTCTGTTAAGTCCATACCATTTTTGTCCTTTATTGTGCCCATCTTTGCATGAAATTTTCCCTTGGTATCTCTATTTATCTTGAAGTGATCACTAGTCTTTCCCATTCTTTTGTTTCCCTCTATTTCTTTGTATTTTTCACTTAGGAAGGTTTTCTTATTTCTCTCTGGTATTCTTTGGAACTGTGCATTCAGATGGGTATATCTTTCCTTTTCACCTTTGCCTTTCACTTCTCTTTTCAGCTATTTGTAAGATCTCCTCATATAGCCATTTTGCCTCTTCGCATTTCTTTTTTGGGGGGTGGTTTTGATCACTGCCTCCTGTACAATGTCATAAACCTCTGTCCATAGTTCTTCTACCAGATCTGGTAGCATTCTGTCTACCAGTTCTAATCCCTTGAGTCTATTTGTCACTTCTGTTGTATAATCATAGGGGATTTGATTTAGGTCATACCTGAATGGTCTAGTGGATTTCCCTACCTTCTTCAATTTAAGTCTGAATTTTGCAATAAGGAGTTCATGATCTGAGCCACAGTCAGCTCCCAGGCTTGTTTTTGCTGACTGTATAGAGATTCTCCATCTTCAACTGCAAAAAAATCATCCCTCTGGGTGCTAGGAATTCTGGTCCTTTTCTAAGGTAACACTTTTAACTTTTTTCAACTTTTCTCCTGAAGCAGTATAGGAAGTAGGGAGCAGACTTCGGTGGCAAGGTAGGAAAGTGCCATAAAAACAGCAAAACTCCAATGACTGTCCATATTTTCTTTCACCAACTCCAAACCTCATTTGTTCCAAAGAATAAGGATTAGCTGCAAATTTTTTTACCCTTTAGGTTTGCATTGAAAGTCATAATTGGTTTACTATTTCCCCCTGGCCCAAAGTGTCTCAGGCTTGAACCATAAAATCATGTGGCTTTCAAATTCTTCAAAATCAAATCCCCTGTTTTCTCTTATTGCAGCACACTTTACTTGAGAGCATCACAAAAATGCAGCAATACCACTGACCTATTTTCCTACCTTTTCATCAGTAGTATCCAACCATAAATTTGTAGTAATAAAGGTACAAAGTTATGACCACTTTTTGATCTTAGGATTTACTTCTAATGACTTGTCCTCCACCACAGGAATGAGGGAAATTGCAAATTCTCCTGTAAAAGTCTGAATCAAGATTTAGACTCTTTCATAGTAGATTATATACCTGGTGATTCTACTGAATTGATATAAGTTGAACCGAGATCAAAGTTTAAACTCCTTTTGGTGATTTTCAAGATCCTACATGATCTCATAAATATGTACCTTTCCTCTCCTACCTCATGGTCTTTACACTTTCCATTCCCTCTGCCAGGATCATATTTTGCATGGCTGCCTCCTACTTGCCATTCAGGTTTCAGCTCAAATATTTCTTCAGAAAAGTCTTCCCTGGCCATCTTACCTAAAGAATAGCTCTTTCCAGCTAGTACTTGTCACTATTTTAATCTATTTTATACTTATTTGTGCTGTGTCTGTCTCATGGCACTAGACTAGAACCTCCATGAAAACAGGGATCATCCTCTCTTGTTAGCTCAGAAGATTAGTAGCTCTTGGGCAAAAATTTGGTTAATTAATTGCCTGAACCTGTCAGTATGTTGGTAGAGTTATTTCTTAGGAATCAATTTGTCTACTAATACTTCCTTCAAGCAAATTTATTTTTGTCATATTCACTGATATTAGCAATAATGATAGAATTAATCCTGGTCAACTTGATTTCCTATTATGCATCCATTGGAAACTTTTCACATTATGTGCTGGGGTTAAAAGTAAAAAGGACATTTTATTTGTACCATAAAGTTACTTCAGGTAAAGGAGACATTGTGACATAATACTGTAAATTGATCATTCAGTTCATTAATTAACGGATCCAAGTGAAAAAAAAATTTTTTTATTTTTTTAAATTTTATTTTATTTTTAAACTTTACATAATTGTATTAGTTTTGCCAAATATCAAAATGAATCCGCCACAGGTATACATGTGTTCCCCATCCTGAACCCTCCTCCCTCCTCCCTCCCCATTCCATCCCTCTGGGTCGTCCCAGTGCACCAGCCCCAAGCATCCAGTATCGTGCATCGAACCTGGACTGGCAACTCGTTCCATACATGATATTTTACATGTTTCAATGCCATTCCCCCAAATCTTCCCACCCTCTCCCTCTCCCACAGAGTCCATAAGACTGTTCTATACATCAGTGTCTCTTTTGCTGTTTCGTACATAGGGTTATTGTTACCATCTTTCTAAATACCATATATATGCGTTAGTATACTGTATTGGTGTTTTTCTTTCTGGCTTACTTCACTCTGTATAATAGGCTCCAGTTTCATCCACCTCATTAGAACTGATTCAAATGTATTCTTAATGGCTGAGTAATACTCCACTGTGTATATGTACCATAGCTTTCTTGTCCATTCATCTGCTGATGGACATCTAGGTTGCTTCCATGTTCTGGCTATTATAAACAGTGCTGCGATGAACATTGGGGTACATGTGTCTCTTTCCCTTCTGGTTTCCTCAGTGTGTATACTCAGCAGTGGGATTGCTGGATCATAAGGCAGTTCTATTTCCAGTTTTTTAAGGAATCTCCACACTGTTCTCCATAGTGGCTGTACTAGTTTGCATTCCCACCAGCAGTGTAAGAGGGTTCCCTTTTCTCCACACCCTCTCCAGCATTTATTGCTTGTAGACTTTTGGATCGCAGCCATTCTGACTAGTGTGAAATGGTACCTCATAGTGGTTTTGATTTGCATTTCTCTGATAATGAGTGATGTTGAGCATCTTTTCATGTGTTTGTTAGCCATCTGTATGTCTTCTTTGGAGAAATGTCTATTTAGTTCTTTGGCCCATTTTTTGATTGGGTCATTTAATTTTCTGGAGTTGAGCTGTAGGAGTTGCTTGTATATTTTTGAGACTAGTTGTTTTTCATTTGCTTCATTTGCTATTATCTTCTCCCATTCTGAAGGCTGTCTTTTCACCTTGCTAATAGTTTCCTTTGATGTGCAGAAGCTTTTAAGGTTAATTAGGTCCCATTTGTTTATTTTTGCTTTTATTTCCAATATTCTGGGAGGTGGGTCATAGAGGATCCTGCTGTGATGTATGTCAGAGAGTGTTTTGCCTATGTTCTCCTCTAGGAGTTTTATAGTTTCTGGTCTTATGTTTAGATCTTTAATCCATTTTGAGTTTATTTTTGTGTATGGTGTTAGAAAGTGTTCTAATTTCATTCTTTTACAAGTGGTTGACCAGACTTCCCAGCACCACTTGTTAAAGAGATTGTCTTTAATCCATTGTATATTCTTGCCTCCTTTGTCAAAGATAAGGTCTCTGGGCTTTCTATTTTGTTCCATTGATCTATATTTCTGTCTTTGTGCCAGTACCATACTCTCTTGATAACGGTGGCTTTGTAGTAGAGCCTGAAATCAGGTATGTTGATTCCTCCAGTTCCCTTCTTCTTTCTCAAGATAGCTTTGGCTATTCGAGGTTTTTTGTATTTCCATACAAATTGTGAAATTATTTGTTCTAGCTCTGTGAAGAATACTGTTGGTAGCTTGATAGGGATTGCATTGAATCTATAAATTGCTTTGGGTAATATACTCATTTTCACTATATTGATTCTTCCAATCCATGAACATGATATATTTCTCCATCTATTAGTGTCCTCTTTGATTTCTTTCACCAGTGTTTTATAGTTTTCTATATATAGGTCTTTAGTTTCTTTAGGTAGATATATTCCTAAGTATTTTATTCTTTCTGTTGCAATGGTGAATGGAATTGTTTCCTTAATTTCTCTTTCCATTTTCTCATTATTAGTGTATAGGAATGCAAGGGATTTCTGTGTGTTGATTTTACATCCTGCAACTTTACTATAGTCATTTATTAGTTCTAGTAATTTTCTGGCGGATTCTTTAGTGTTTTCTATGTAGAGGATCATGTCATCTGCAAACAGTGAGAGTTTTACTTCTTCTTTTCCAATTTGGATTCCTTTTATTTCTTTTTCTGCTCTGATTGCTGTGGCCAAAACTTGCAAAATTATGTTGAATAGTAATGGTGAAAGTGGGCACCCTTGTCTTGTTCTTGACTTTAGAGGAAATGCTTTCAATTTTTCACCATTGAGGATAATGTTTGCTGTAGGTTTGCCATGTATAGCTTTTATTATGTTGAGGTATGTTCCTTCTCTTCCTGCTTTCTGGAGAGTTTTTATCATAAATGGATGTTGAATTTTGTCAAAGGCTTTCTCTGCATCTATTGAGATAATCATATGGTTTTTATTTTTCAATGTGTTAATGTGGTGTATTACATTGATTGATTTGTGGATATTGAAGAATCCTTGCATCCCTGGGATAAAGCCCACTTGGTCCTGGTGTATGATCTTTTAAATGTGTTGTTGGATTCTGATTGCTAGAATTTTGTTAAGGATTTTTGCATCTATGTTCATCAGTGAATTTGGCCTGTAGTTTTCTTTTTTTGTGGGATCTTTGTCAGTTTTTGGTATTAGGGTGATGGTTGTCTCATAGAATGAGTTTGGAAGTTTACCTTCCTCTGCAATTTTCTGGAAGAGTTTGAGCAGGATAGGTGTTAGCTCTTCTCTAAATTTTTGGTAGAATTCAGCTGTGAAACCGTCTGGACCTGGGCTTTTGTTTGCTGGAAGATTTTTTATTACAGTTTCAATTTCCGTGCTTGTGATGGGTCTGTTAAGATTTTCTATTTCTTCCTGGTCGAGTTTTGGAAAGTTGTACTTTTCTAAGAATTTGTCCATTTCTTCCACGTTGTCCATTTTATTGGCATATAACTGTTGATAGTAGTCTCTTATGATCCTTTGTATTTCTGTGTTGTCTGTTGTGATCTCTCCATTTTCGTTTCTAATTTTATTGATTTGATTTTTCTCCCTTTGTTTCTTGATGAGTCTGGCTAATGGTTTGTCAATTTTATTTATCCTTTCAAAGAACCAGCTTTTGGCTTTGTTGATTTTTGCTATGATCTCTTTTGTTTCTCTTGCATTTGTTTCTGCTCTAATTTTTAAGATTTCTTTCCTTCTACTAATCCTGGGGTTCTTAATTTCTTCCTTTTCTAGTTGCTTTAGGTGTAGAGTTAGGTTATTTATTTGACTTTTTTCTTGTTTCTTGAGATGTGCCTGTATTGCCATGAACTTTCGCCTTAGGACTGCTTTTACCGTGTCCCACAGGTTTTGGGTTGTTGTGTTTTCATTTTCATTCGTTTCTATGCAAATTTTGATTTCTTCTGTGATTTGTTGGTTATTCAGCAGCGTGTTGTTCAGCCTCCATATGTTGGAATTTTTAATAGTTTTTCTCCTGTAATTGAGATCTAATCTTACTGCATTGTGGTCAGAAAAGATGCTTGGAATGATTTCTATTTTTTTGAATTTACCAAGGCTAGCTTTATGGCCCAGGATGTGATCTATCCTGGAGAAGGTTCCATGTGCGCTTGAGAAAAAGGTGAAATTCATTGTTTTGGGATGAAATGTCCTATAGATATCAATTAGGTCTAACTGGTCTATTGTATCGTTTAAAGTTTGTGTTTCCTTGTAAATTTTCTGTTTAGTTGATCTATCCATAGGTGTGAGTGGGGTATTAAAGTCTCCCACTATTATTGTGTTATTGTTAATTTCTCCTTTCATACTTGTTAGCATTTGTCTTACATACTGTGGTGCTCCCATGTTGGGTGCATATATATTTATAATTGTTATATCTTCTTCTTGGATTGATCCTTTGATCATTATGTAGTGACCTTCTTTGTCTCTTTTCACAGCCTTTGTTTTAAAGTCTATTTTATCTGATATGAGTATTGCTACTCCTGCTTTCTTTTGGTCCCTATTAAAAAAAATTATGCTTTAGGAAACCTGAAGACTTAACACTGAGAAAGGGACATTTAACTTATCTGGAGCAATTTCAAAAAAATGGCGTGATATATTTGTCTTATTCTTCCATCTTTTGGAGGCAGATGTGCTTAGATGAATTGTCAGACTTGCTATTAGATTAGGGCCTTGTCAAAATAAGTTAGGGAAGGTTGACAAAAAGGAAGAGGTTGTAAAGAAATGCATATTCATAGACAACATAGGACTTATAACTTCAGCAATAATTATCAACAAAAAATTCAATTCACTGTAACTATATGCAGAGCAAGAGAATCTTCGTGTAAGCAATGATAAAAACCACATAAGGTGTTTTTTTTTTTCTTTTAAATTTCTTTTTATTAAAGAAGTAATTGTGGTAAAATGGACATAACCTAAAATTTACCATTTTAACCATTTTTAAGTGTACAGTTCACTATTAAGTACATTCATGTTGTTGTGTAACCAACCTTGTGAATTCTTTCCATCTTGCAAAACTGAAACACTGTCCCACTAAACAATTCTCATGCCCTAAACCCCAAGAACTATCATTATGCTTTCTGTCCCAAGAATCTGACTCCTCTAGATACCTCACCTGAGTGGACTCACACAATATTTGTCCTCCTGTGTCTGGCTTATTTGACTTATCAAAATGTCCCCAAGGTTTACCCATGTTGTAGATGTGCCAGAACTTCCTTCCTTTTTAAGGCTGAAAAATATTCCACTGTACATGTATACCACTTTTTTTTTATCTGTTCATCTGTCAACACATAAGGTCTTCTTGATTATATACAACAATCTTCTACGAAAAAACAGTTTAACATAAAAGGAAAATCTTTATTGGCAGTGGTAAATAATTATTTGGAAAACATATTGTCTGAATTTATAATCCATTGCTTTTAAAACTACTTCAATATGTATATGTTAATTCTAATCTCCTAATTTATCACTTCTCCTCACCTTTCCCCATAGGTAACCATAAATTTGATTTTGAGAACTGTGAGTCTCTTTTGTAAATAATTTCATTTGTATGATTTTTATTAGATTCTACATATAAGTAATATCATATAAACAGATAATAAAGACCTACTGCATAACACAGGGAAATGAAAAATAATATATATATATATATATATACACACACACACACACACACAGACATATACTGTTGTATTTTCTCAGTTGTGTTCAACTCTTTGTGACCTTATGTACTGTAGCCCATCAGCCTCCTCTGTCCATGGAATTTTCCAGGCAAGAATACTGGAGTGGATGGTTGCCATTTCCTACTGCAGGGGATCTTCCTGACCCAGGAATCAAATATACCCAGGGAAATATATATAAATATATATGAAAGTGAGTGTTTCTCAGTCATGTCCAGCTCTTTGTGACCCCATGGACTACACAGTCCATGGAGTTCTCCAGGCTGGAATACTGGAATGGGTAGCCTTTCCCTTCTCCAGGAGATTTTCCCAACCCAGGGATCGAACCCAGGTCTCCCACATTGCAGATGGATTCTTTACCAGCTGAGCCACAAGGGAAGCCCAAGAATACTGGAGTGGGTAGCTTATCCCTTCTTCAGTGGATCTTCCCAATCCAGGAATCAAACCGGGGTCCCTTGCATGGCAGGTGGATTCTTTACCAACTGAACTATCAGGGGAGCTTTGCTATACACCTGAAACTAACACAACTTTGTATATAAACTATACTACAAAATTTTTTTTTAATGAATAAAAGAAAAAAATGTACTTCAATGTGAAAAGCAATTTGGTAGTTTTGTAAAAAGTTAAATATAGAAATACTGCATGATTTAACAGTTTTTTTTTTTTTCAGGTATAACCAAAGTAAATGAAATCAGGGAGTCACATATATTTGTACACCAATATTCACAGCAGTATTATTGACAACATTTAACAGTAGAGAACAATCCAATATCCATTGATGGATGAATGACTAAACAAAATGTAGTATATAATATACAATGTAATATTACTCAGGCTTAAAAAAGAAGGGAATTCCGACACATGCTACAACATGGATGAACCTTGAAGACATTATGCTAACTGAAATAAGTCAGTCACAGGTGGACAAATATTGTATAATTCCACTTATATGCGGTTCCTAGAGTAGTCCAATTCATAGACACAGTGAATAACTGTTGGTCTCCAGGGACTGGATCAAGAGGAGAATGGGGAGTTATTGATTAATGGGTATGGAGTTTCTTTTTGGGATGACAAAAGAAGTTATGGAAATAGATAGTGGTGAATTCAATGTGGATACACATTGTAAATGTACTTAATGACACTGAATTATAAACTTAAAATAATAATTAAAATGGTAAATTTTATGTTATATATATTTTACCATAGTTTTTAAAGAGTCATCTGTTTGATCTTTCCTTTCCTTTAACAATCTGGATTTAATCTACTTCATTATAAGCAACTGTATAGTCTAGGAAGCCAACTTGGGCCTTGGAATCAGGCATATTTTGCTCTGCTACTTATTAGCTGTGTGATCTTTGACTTATGACTGAAACTCTCTGAGCTTCAGTTTTCTCATCTGTATGAATTATCAATTTTTACTTTTAGGTAGTAGAATCATGTCGGTGGACAAAATCTCATACTGAAAAATAAAATCATATTAGTACCCAGATAGATAAAACATATAAATGAAACTGTGCTATATATAAAGGAGGTATATTTTATGGTGGTAGGAGTGAGGGGAGGACGTCCCATTACCCCTGCCTCTACCCCCAAGTCACTTCCCCAAGACAGAGAGAAACATGACTTGAAAACCACTGGGCTAGCTATATAGGATCATTGAAATTCTGCTTAGAGTAATCTATGATTACACATGTGTGAAAGTATTTTGTAAACTACAGGGACCATCACAAATGAGAGCTACAATTGTTATGATCATGTTCTACTTTATCTTATCCCTGATGTGGTAAAGCAAATGCAAGCAGTATAAGACAGAACACTAGATGGCAGCAGCAGAAAGACTGAAAAGCAGGGTAAAAAAGGACAACATACCCCTGTCCACTCCTCTTCTCCCTCACGGTATTCACTTTCATAACAAAACAATATTCATCAGGCTAATTTTGAAGTTTTAAAAGTTTCATATTTAAACAACTCTAAAATAATAATCTATCTCCATTTCATAATCAGAAGGAACAAATTAAAGTAGAGACTAAAAGACAGAACAATAATCGCTTAAATAAACAGTTGCCAAGATTCGGCTGCTTTTTAGTTGTGATAAAAACTGGATAAGGCCTATAGCACCATACCTTTAATATACTTCACACCCCAGGATGATGTTAATTGAACTTTGTAGCCAAATGAAGAGCAACAGTGGACTAATATTAATATATATCACCTAATACCAAGAAAATTAGAGATTCCAAGGGAACATTTCATGCAAAGATGAGCACAACAAAGGACAGAAATGGCATAGGCCAAACAGAGGCCAAAGATATTAAGAAGAGGTGGCAAGAATACACAGAAGAACTGTACAAAAAAGATCTTAATGACCCAGATGACCACAATGGTATGATCACTCACCTAGAGCCAGACATCCTGGAATGTGAAATTAAGTGGGCCTTAGGAAGCATCACTACAAACAAAGCTAGTGGGGTTGATGGAGTTAATGGAATTCCAGTTGAGCTATTTCAAATCCTAAAAGATGATGCTGTGAAAGTGCTGCACTTATTATGCCAGCAAATCTGGAAAACTCAGCAGTGGCCACAGGACTGGAAAATGTCAGTTTTCATTCCAAACCCAAAGAAAGGCAATGCAAAGAATGCTCAAACTACCGTACAATTGCACTCATCTCACACCTTAGCAAAGTAAGCTCAAAATTCTCCAAACCAGGCTTCAACAGTACGTGAACCATGAACTTCCAGATGTTCAAGCTGGATTTAGACAAAGGAGAAGAACCAGAGATCAAATTGCCAACATCCGTTAGATCATAGAAAAAAGCAAGAGAGTTCCAGAAAAATATCTACTTTTGCTTTATTGACTACACCAAAGCCTTTGACTGTGTGGATCACAGCAAACTGTGGAAAATTCTCAAAGACATGGGAATACTAGACCCCCTGACCTGCCTCCTGAGAAATCTGTATGCAGGTCAAGAAGCAACAGTTAAAAGTATACATGGAACAACAGATTGATTTCAAATCAGGAAAGGAATATGTCAAGGCTGTATATTGTCATCCTGCTTATTTAACTTATATGCAGAGTACATCATGTGGAATGCTGGGCTGGATGAAGCAGAAGCTGAAATCAAGATTGCTGGGAGAAATATCAATAACCTCAGATAAACAGATGACACAACATTTATGGCAGAGAGCAAAGAAGAACTAAAGAGCATCTTGATGAAAGTGAAAGAGGAGAGTGAAAAAGTTGGATTAAAGCTCAACATTCAGAAAACTAAGATCATGGCATCTGGTCCCATCGCTTCATGGCAAATAGATGGGGAAACAGTGGCTGACTTTATTTTTGGGGGGCTCCAAAATCACTGTAGGTGGTGACTGCAGTCATGAAATTAAAAGACACTTGCTCCTTGGAAGGAAGGCTATGACCAAACTAGACAGCATATAAAAAGCAGAAACATTACTTAACCAACAAAGGTCCATCTAGTCAAAGCTATGGTTTTTCCAGCAGTCATGTATAGAGAAAGCTGAGTGCCCAAGTATTGATGCTTTTGAACTGTGGTGTTGGAGAAGACTCTTGAGAGTCCCTTGGACTGCAAGGAGATCCAACCAGTCCATCCTAGAAAAAAATCAGTCCTGAATATTCATTCGAAGGACTGATGCTGAAGCTGAAACTCCAATACTTTGACCACCTGATGCAAAGAACTGACTCATTTGAAAAGACCCTGATGCTGGGAAAGATTGAGGGCAGGAGGAAAAGGGGACGACAGAGGATGAGATTGTTAGATGGCATCACCGACTCGATGGACATGAGTTTGAGCAAACTCTGGGAGTTGGTGATGGATAGGGAGGCCTGTCATGCTGCAGGCCATGGGGTCGCAAAGAGTCGGACACAACTGAGCGACTGAACTGACCTGAACTGAACTGAATACTGCCTTTTCAATGTTTCTTCTGCTGCCATCTAGTGTTATGTCTATACTGTCTGCATTAGCTTTTTAATATTAACTAGTATGGTCCCATCACTTCATAGGAAATAGATGGGGAAACAGTGGAAACAGTGTCAGACTTTATTTTTCTGGGCTCCAAAATCACTGCAGATAGTGATTGCAGCCATGAAATTAAAAGACGCTTACTCCTTGGAAGGAAAGTTATGACCAACCTAGATAGCATATTCAAAAGCAGAGACATTACTTTGCCAACAAAGGTTCATCTAGTCAAGGCTATGGTTTTTCCTGCGGTCATGTACGAATGTGAGAGTTGGACTGTGAAGAAGGCTGAGTGCCGAAGAATTGATGCTTTTGAACTGTGGTGTTGGAGAAGACTCTTGAGAGTCCCTTGGACTGCATGGAGATCCAACCAGCCCATTTTGAAGGAGATCAGCCCTGAGCTTTCTTTGGAAGGAATGATGCTAAAGCTGAAACTCCAGTACTTTGGCCACCTCATGAGAAGAGTTGACTCATTGGAAAAGACTCTGATGCTGGGAAGGATTCAGGGTAGGAGGAGAAGGGGACGACAGAGGATGATATGGCTGGATGGCATCACTGACTCGATGGACGTGAGTCTGAGTGAACTCTGGGAGTTGGTGATGGACAGGGAGGCCTGGCGTGCTGCAATTCATGGGGTCGCAAAGAGTCAGACAGGACTGAGTGACTGATCTGATCTGATCTGAGTATCCCTTTGTATCCCTAAATGCCATTGCAAGAAAGGATCTGGGTATTCTAACCTCTCTGTCCAATGATCTTTTCACTTTAGATAGGAAGTATATTGATAATTGAACAGAGAGTTTCGAACTGCTTGCATAGACCTCCCCCCCCACCCCATTCCATTTCTCAGTACAGTTTGTAATAATATGTTATAAATAAACCTAAAGCTGCAGATTAGCTTTACTCTGCTTTCTTCCTAAAAACATTTGTTGAATGTCTATGTTTAGTATGTTTGGGTGCGAAGACATATACCGTCTTCAAGGAGCTCACACTCTCATGAAGAAGATAGAAGATATGTAGAGTGCAGTAAGATATACACTACTAAAGTGCAGGGTTTTTTAAAATTAATTTGTTTTTTATTGAAGGATAATTGCTTTACAGAATTTTGTTGTTTTCTGTCAAACCTCAACATGAATCCATATTAAAATAGATAGCCCATGGGAATTTGCTGTATGGCTCTGGAAACTCAAACAGGGGCTCTATATCAACCTAGAGGGGTGGGATGGGGAGGGTGATGGGAGGGAGATTCAAAAGGGAGAGGATATGGTCCTTCCCCTTAGCACTGCTTTTACAGTGTCCCACAGGTTTTGGGTTGTGGTGTGTTCATTTTCATTAGTTTCTATGCATATTTTGATTTCTTTTTTGATTTCTCCTGTGATTTGTTGGTTATTCAGCAGCGTGTTGTTCAGCCTCCATATGTTGGAATTTTTAATAGTTTTTCTCCTGTAATTGAGATCTAATCTTACTGCATTGTGGTCAGAAAAGATGCTTCGAATGCTTTCGATTTTTTTGAATTTACCATGGCTAGATTTATGGCCCAGGATGTGATCTATCCTGGAGAAGGTTCCGTGTGCGCTTGAGAAAAAGGTGAAATTCATTGTTTTGGGGTGAAATGTCCTACAGATATCAATTAGGTCTAACTGGTCTATTGTATCATTTAAAGTTTGTGTTTCCTTGTTAATTTTCTATTTAGTTGATCTATCCATAGGTTTGAGTGGGGTACTGAAATCTCCCACTATTATTGTGTTATTGTTAATTTCCCCTATCATACTTGTTAGCATTTGTCTTACATATTGCGGTGCTCCTATGTTGGGTGCATATATATTTATAATTTTTATATCTTCTTCTTGGATTGATCTTTGATCATTATGTAGTGTCCTTATTTGTCTCTTTTCACAGCCTTTGTTTTAAAGTCCATTTTATCTGATATGAGTATTGCTACTCCTGCTTTCTTTTGGTCTCTATTCGCGTGAAATATCTTTTTCCAGCCCTTCACTTTCAGTCTGTATGTGTCCCTTGTTTTGAGGTGGGTCTCTTGTAGACAACATATATAGGGGTCTTATTTTTTGTATCCATTCAGCCAGGTTTTGTCTTTTGGTTGGGGCATTCAACCCATTTACATTTAAGGTAATTATTGATAAGTATGATCCCATTGCCATTTACTTTATTGTTTTGGGCTCAAGTTTATACACCCTTTTTGTGTTTCCTGTTTAGAGAAGATCCTTCAGCATTTGTTGGAGAGCTGGTTTGGTGGTGCTGAATTCTCTCAGCTTTTGCTGGTCTGTAAAGCTTTTGATTTGTCCTTCATATTTGAATGAGATCCTTGCTGGGTACCGTAATCTGGGCTGTAAGTTATTTTCTTTCATCACTTTAAGTATGTCCTGCCATTCTCTCCTGGCCTGAAGAGTTTTTATTGAAAGATCAGCTGTTATCCTTATGGGGATCCCTTTGTGTGTTATTTGTTGTTTTTCCCCTGCTGCTTTTAATATTTGTTCTTTGTGTTTGATCTTTGTTAATTTGATTAATATGTGTCTTGGGGTGTTTTGCCTTGGGTTTATCTTGTTTGGGGCTCTCTGGGTTTCTTGGACTTGGGTGATAATTTCCCTCCCCATTTTAGGGAAGTTTTCAATGATTATCTCCTCAAGTATTTTCTCATGGTTTTTCTTTTTGTCTTCTTCTTCTGGGACTACTATGATTCGAATGTTGGGGTGTTTAACATTGTCCCAGAGGTCTCTGAGATTGCCCTCATTTCTTTTAATTCATTTTTCTTTTTTCCTCTCTGGTTCATTCATTTCTACCATTCTATCTTCTACCTCGCTAATCCTATCTTCTGCCTCTGTTTTTCTACTGTTGGTTCCCTCCAGAGTGTTTTTTATCTCATTTATTGCATTATTAATTATATATTGACTCTTTTTTTTATTTCTTCTAGGTCCTTGTTAAACCTTTCTTGCATCTTCTCAATCTTTGTCTCCAGGCTATTTATCTGTGATTCGAGTTTGTTTTCAAGATTTTGGATCATTTTCAGTATCATTATTAGGAATTCTTTATCAGGTAGATTCCCTATCTCTTCCTGTTTTGCTTGGTTTGGTGGACATTTATCCTGTTCCTTTACCTGCTGGTTATTCCTCTGTCTCTTCATCTTGTTTATATTGCTGTGTTTGGGGTAGCCTTTCTGTATTCTGGCAGTTTATGGAGTTCTCTTTATTGTGGAGTTTCCTCACTGTGGGTGGGGTTGTACAGGTGGCTTGTCAAGGTTTCCTGGTTATGGAAACTTGTGTAGGTGTTCTGGTGGGTGGGGCTGGACTTCTTCTCCCTGGAGTGTAATGAAGTGTCCAGTAATGAGTTATGAGATGTCAATGGGTTTGGAGTGACTTTGGGCAGCCTGTATATTGAAGCTTAGGGCTATGTTCCTGTGTTGCTGGAGAATTTGCATGGTATGTCTTGCTCTGGAACTTGTTGGCTCTTGGGCGGTGCTTGGTTTCAGTGTAGGTATGGAGGCATTTGATGAGCTCTTGTCAATTAATGCTCCCTGCATTCAGGATTTCTCTGGTGTTCTCAGGATTTGGACTTAAGCTTCCTGCTTCTGGTTTTCGGTCTTATTTTTACAGTAGTCTCAAGACTTCTCCATCTACACAGCATTGTTGATAAAACATCTAGGTTAAAGATGAAAAGTTCCTCCACAGTAAGGGACACCCAGAGAGGTTCACAGAGGTATACAGAGAAGAGAAGAGGGAGGAGGGTGATAGAGGTGACCAGGATGAGATGAGGTGGAATCAAAAGAGGAAAGAGCAAGCTAGCCAGTAATCACTTCCTTATGTGCACTCCACAGTCTGGACTGCTCAGAGATGTTCACGGAATTATACAGAGAAGAGAAGAGGGAGGAAGGAGACAGAGGTGGCCGGGAGGATAAAGGGGGGAATCAAAAGGAGAGAGACAGATCTAGCCAGTAATCAGTTCCCTAAGTTTTCTCCACCATCTGGAACATACAAAGAGATTCCCAGAGTTGGGCAGAGAAGAGAAGGGGGAGGGAGGAGATAAAGACGACTTGGTGGAGACAAAGGAGAGTCCAAAGGGGAAGAGAGCAGTCAAGCCAGTAATCTCGCTCTCAAGTAAAAATGGGTACTGAAGATTGGGTTCTTAAAGGTACAAAATCAATAACAAATACCAAAGAGCAAAGATTAAAAATCTAGAGTAAAAGTTGGATTTTCAAAAATACAATAGTAAAGAAAAAGAGAAAAAAAAAAGTCACACAAAAAAATATGGAATGCTTCACGAATTTGCATGTCATACTTGCGCAGGGTCCATGCTAATCTTCTCTGTATCATTCCAATTTTAGTATATGTGCTGCCGAAGCAAGCACTATCATAACATTTTAAATCAACTATATATCTCTCTATAAATAAATCCGTTGCCCAGTTTGTAATTGACTGTTTTTATTGTTGTTCTTGAGGTTAGGAGTTCTTTTTATGTTCTATATACAGTGCCCTTATCAGACACATAATTTGCAAAAAAATTTCCCCAATCTGTGAGCTGTGTTTTAATACTGTTCATGGTATCATTTGAAGCCTACACTTTTAAAAATTTTGATGCAGTACAATTTATTTATTTTTTTCTTTTGTTACTTGTGATTTTGGTATCATATCTGTCACCATTATCCAAGCCAAGGTCATGAAAATTCACACCTGGGTTTTCTTCCAAGAATTTACTAGTTTTAGTTCTCCCTTTAGTTCTTTGTCCCATTTTGAGTTTGTTTTTGTTTACGGTGTGAGGTAGGTCTTGTTTATAGTGAATAAGAGAAATTTATTCTTTCGCATGTGGATATCCAGTTGCCTTAGCACAAATTTTTGAAACATACAAAAAAAAAAAAAAGTTCCTTCCCCATTCAATTGCCTTAGCACCCTTGTTGAAAATCAATTGATTATAAATGTTAAAGTTTATTTCTAGATTCTGATTTCAATATAATTGATCTATATGTTTACCTTTATGCCAATACTACAATTTTCTTCTTCTTTTTTTTTTTTTTTTTTTTTGGTCACTGTTTCTTTGTAGTGAGTTTTAAACTTTGGAAATGTGAGTCTTCTAACTTTCTCCTTTATTTTCAGGATCATTTTTATTATTCTGAGTACATTGAACCACTGTATAAATTTGAGGACTAGTTTTGCAATTAAGAAGACCCTGGATACTTTGATGGGAATTGTGAAGAACCTATAATGAATTTAAGGATGTTGATGTTTTTCATCAACATCGACAGTGCACAAACACGGGTGGCTGCAATGGCATACAAGTGTGGCCGAGAGGAGCTACCCCACGTCCGAGGTCAGGGGCAGAAGCCAGGAGGACCCCATGCCCGAGGGCCGGCGGCCAAGAGGAGCTACCCCACGTCCGAGGTCAGGGGTGGTGGCCGGGAGGAGCAACCCCACATCCAAAAAGTGGTGGCTACACAGGCACAGGAGGACCTAGAGGAGCTATTCCACGTTCAAGGTCAGGAGGGACAGCAGTGAGGAGATACCCCTCGTCCAAGGTAAGGAGAAGTGGCTGTGCTTTGCTGGAGCAGCCATGAAGAGATACCCCACGTCCAAGGTAAAAGAAACCCAAGTAAGATGGTAGGTGTTGTAAGCAGGCATCAGAGGGCAGACACACTGAAACCAAAGTTACAGAAAACTAGTCAATCTAATCACACTAGGACCACAGCCTTGTCTAATTCAATGAAACTAAGCCATGCCCTGTGGGGCCACCCAAGACGGGTGGGTCATGGTGGAGAAGTCTGACAGAATGTGGTCCACTGGAGAAGGGAATGGCAAACCACTTCAGTATTCTTGCCTTGAGAACCCCATGAACAGTATGAAAAGGCAAAATGATAGGATACTGAAAGAGGAACTCCCCAGGTCAGTAGGTGCCCAATATGCTACTGGAGATCAGTGGAGAAATAACTCCAGAAAGAATGAAGGGATGGAGCCAAAGCAAAAACAATACCCAGCTGTGGATGTGACTGGTGATAGAAGCAAGGTCCGATGCTGTAAAGAGCAATATTGCATAGGAACCTGGAATGTCAGGTCCATGAATCAAGGCAAATTGGAAGTGGTCAAACAAGAGATGGCAAGAGTGAACATTGACATTCTAGGAATCAGCGAACTAAAATGGACTGGAATGGGTGAATTTAACTTAGATGACCATTATATCTACTACTGTGGGCAGGAATCCCACATTTTCAGTGTACAGTTTTGTGATATTAAGTAAATGTAGGTTGTTGTGCAACCCCCAAATCATTATTTTTATTATTTTCTAGTTTACTTATTTATTATCATTTTAAAAACTTTTATTATTAGAGTATAATTGCTTTACAATGACGTGTTAGTTTCTGCTGTATAACAAAATGAATAAACTATATGTATACATATATCCCCTACCTCTTGAGCCTCCCTGACACCCCCCATCCTACCCCTCTATGTCATCAGAGAGCACAGAGCTGAGCTCCCTGTGCTATACGGCAGCTTCCCACTAGCTGTCAATTTTACATATGTTAGTGTATGGGCATCCGAGGTGGCGCTAAGTTAAAGAACACAACCACCAATGCAGGAGACATAAGAGAAGTGGGTTTGATCCCTGGGTCAGGAAGTTCCCTTGGAGGAGGGCATGGAAACCCACTCCAGTATTCTTGCCTTTAGACTCCTATGGACATAGGAGCCTGGAGGGCTAAATTCCATGGGACCCTCAAGGAGTTGGACATGACTGAAGCAACTTAGCATGGAGTGTATGTACTCTATCAATTTGTCCTACACTCTCTTCCTTGCTGTGTCAGAAGTCCATTGTCCACATCTGCATCTCTATCCCTGCCCTGAAATAGGTTCATGTAGAATCCTTCTTCTAGATTCCATATACATATGTTACTATACAATATTTGTTTTTCTCTTTCTGATTTCACTCTGTATGACAGACTCTGGGTTCATCCACATCACTATATATGATCCAATTTCATTCCTATTTTGGCTGAGTAATATTCCATAGTGTGTGTGTGTGTGTGTGTATGTATATATATATATATATATATATATATATATATATATACCAAATCTTCTTTATTCATTCATCTGTTGATGGACATTTAGGTTGCTTCCATGTTCTGGCTATTGTAAATAGTGCTGCAATTAACATTCGGGTACATGTGCCTTTTCAAACTATGGTTTTCTCAGGGTATATGCCCTGTAGTGGGATTGCTGGGTTATATGGTAGTTCTATTTCTATTTACACCAGACACAAAAATAAACTCAAAATGGATTAAAGACCTAAATGCAAGGCCAGACACTGTAAAACCCTTAGAGGAAAACATAGACAAAATATTCTTTGACATAAATCACAAAGTATTTGACACACCTCCTAGAGTAATGAAAATAAAAATAAACTAATGGGAACTAATTAAACTGAAACTAGCTTAATTAATTTAATAAACTAATTAAATTTCTTTGCACAGCAAAGAAAATGATAAACAATATGAGTAGGCAATCTTCAGAAAATATTTGCAAGCAATGCAATGGACAAAGGATTAACCTCCAAAATATACAAGCAGCTCACGTAGCTCAGTATCAGCAAACAACCCAACCAAAAACTGGGCAGAAGACCCACATAGACATTTCTCCAAAGAAGATATACAGATGGGCCAACAAATACATGAAAAGATGCTGAATATTACTAATTAGAGAAATCCAAATCAAAACTACAATGAGGTATCACCTCACATGAGTCAGAATGGCCATTATCAAAAAATCTACAAACAATAAATGCTAAAGAGGATGTGCAGAAAAGGGAACACTTTTCAGTGCTGGTAGAAATGTAAACTGATACTACTGCAATGGAGAGCAGTATGGGGATTTCTCCATTCTATTTGTTTAAAGACTTTGTGAGAAGTTAAGTTATTTTTATTTTATTTTATTTATTTATTTCTTTTTTCTTGGGAAATGACAATTAAATTTTATTTTATTTTTAAACTTTACATAACTGTATTAGTTTTGCCAAATATCAAAATGAATCCGCCACAGGTGTACATGTGTTCCCCATCCTGAACCCTCCTCCCTCCTCCCTCCCCATTCCATCCCTCTGGGTCGTCCCAGTGCACCAGCCCCAAGACTTTGTGAGAAGTTAAGTTATTTTTAAACTTTTTTTTTTTTTAGAATTTACCACTGAAGCAAAGCATCTGGGCCAGTGCTTTACTTTGTGGGTAGGTTTTATATTTCTAATACAGTGTCTAGCTGTTATGAAAAAAGTGGGTAGAAAGTGAAAGTGTTAGTTGTTCAATTGTGTCTGACTCTTTGCAAAACCATGGAGTGTAGCCTGCCAGACTCCTCTGTCCACGAGATTCTCCAGACAAGAATACTGGAATGGGTAACCATTCTCTTCTCCAGGGGACCTTCCCAACCCAGGAATCAAACCCCGGTCTCCAGGATTTCAGGCAGATTCTTTGCCATCTGAGTCACCAGGGAAGCTCCCTTGGCCATAATAGATTCATTCATATGTTCTATGTGTCCTTGTAGATATTTATCCACATTATCTAATTTGTTGGCATACAGTTGTTCATAGCATTCTCTTTTAATTCTTATTTTTCTAAGTTTGGTACTAACGTCTCCTCTTTCATTCCTGCTTTTAGTAATTAATGTAATTTCTCATTTTGTTCTTTGTCAGTCTAGAAAGAGATTTTCCAGTTTTGTTGTTCCTCTTAAGATCATTTTCATCCTGTTGATTTTCTCTATTTTATTAACATATTCTCTAATCTTTATTAGGCTTCCCTGGTGGCTCAAACAGTAAAGAATCTGCCTGCCATGCAGGAGATGCAGATTCAGTCCCTGGGAGGGGAAGATCTCCTGGAGAAGAGAATGGCCACCTACTCCAGTGTTCTTGCTTGGAGAATTCCATGGAGAGAGAAGCCTGTTAGAACTAAACATGGAACAATGAACTGGTTCAAAATTGGGAAAGGAGTACATTAAGGCTGTATATTGTCACTTTGCTTATTTGACTTATATGCAGAGTACCTCATGTGAAATGCTGGACTGGAAGAAGCACAAGCTGGAATCAAGATCGTGGGGAGAAATAGCAATAACCTCAGATATGCAGATGACACTGCCCTTGCGGCAGAAAGTGAAGAGAAATTAAAAAGCCTATTGATGAAAGTGAAAGAGAAGAGTGAAACAGCTGGCTTAAAACTCAACATTCATGTATCACTGATCCTGTTCAATTGTCTCAGTGTTCACACTGTCTGCATTATTTACTGAAGAGTAGGCAAGGCATGAGCTAAGAGGATGGAAGGAGAATTGAGGAGCTGTAGAAACTACAGACACACATATTCTCTCCTGACTGACACAGAAGCCATAGAAGCAGCCATAGCATAATCTAACACAACACAACCTCTCTCCTGGCTGGCACAGCAACCATAAAAGTATTCTCTCCTGGCTGATGCAGCAGCTGTAGCAATAGACATGCTATATTCTCTCCTTTCATGGCTGATCCAATGGACACATCAGTAATTGCTGCCACTTTCTAGGTGGAGCTCATAGATCCATACCACACACAACCCATGACCAAGTGAGTACCTCATGATGCTCACACACAGTGCTATGTGATCTTGGCTGCTACATAGTCATTATTTACAAAACATGGGGTGAGAGTGCCTGAACATGCCATCTTGGCTAATTTGCTTTTCCCCTACAATTCAAGAAACGAAGACCATGGCATTTAGTCCCATCATTTCATGGCAAATAGATGAGAAATCAATGGAAACAGTGACAGACTTTATTTTCTTGGGCTCTAAAGTCACTGTGAATGGTGGCTGCAGCCATGAAAATAAAAGACGCTTGCTCCCTGGAAGAAAAGCAATGACAAACCTAGACAGCATATTAAAAAGTAGAGACATCACTTTGCCTATAAAGGTCTGTATAATCAAAGCTATGGCTTTTTTCCTGTAGTCATGTACAGATGTGAAAGCTGGACAATAAAAAAAGGCTGATCACCTAAGAATTGATGCCTTTGAACTGTGGTGCTGGAGAAGACTTGAGAATCCTCCCTTGGGCTGTGAGGAGATCAAACCAGTCAATCCCAAAGGAAATCAGTCCTGAATTTTCACTGGAAGGACTGATGCTGAAGCTGAAGCTCCAATACTTTGCTCACCTGATGTGTAGAGCTGACTCATTGGAAAAGACCCTGATGCTGGGAAAGATTGCAAGAAGAAGAAGAGGGGATGACAAAGAGGAAAAGGTGTTTGGATAGTATCATCAACTCAATGGACATGAGATTGAGCAAACTCCAGGAGATGGTGAAGGACAGGGAAGCCTGGCATGCTACAGTCCATAGGGTTGCAAAGAGTCAGACAAGACTGAAAGACTGAACAACAATTCTTATTATTTTCTCCCTACATTTTGCTTTGGATTTAGTTTGTTCTTATTTTATCAGTGATTTAAGGTAGAAAGTTAGGTTATACTACTTATATTTTATTAATGCAAAATTTACATAACATAAAACTCACAATTTAACATATTTTAAAGCTTATGATTTTCTTGAAGAGATCCCTAGTCTTTCCCATTCTGTTGTTTTCCTCTATTTCTTTGCATTGATCCCTGAAGAAGGCTTTCTTATCTCTTCTTGCTATTCTTTGGAACTCTGCATTCAGATGTTTATATCTTTCCTTTTCTTCTTTGCTTTTCGCTTCTCTTATTTTCACAGCTATTTGTAAGGCCTCCCCAGACAGCCCTTTTACTTTTTTGCATTTCTTTTCTATGGGAATGGTCTTGATCCCTGTCTCCTGTACAATGTCACGAACCTCATTTCATAGTTCATCAGGCACTCTATCTATCAGATCTAGGCCCTTAAATCTATTTTGCACTTCCACTGTATAATCATAAGGGGTTTGATTTAGGTCATACCTGAATGATCTAGTCGTTTTCCCTACTTTCTTCAATCTAAGTCTGAATTTGGTAATAAAGAGTTCATGGTCTGAGCCACAGTCAGCTCCTGGTCTTGTTTTTGCTGACTGTATAGAGCTTCTCCATCTTTGGCTGCAAAGAATATAATCAATCTGATTTTGGTGTTGACCATCTGGTGATGTCCATGTATAGAGTCTTCTCTTGTGTTGTTGAAGAGGGTGTTTGTTATGACCAGTGCATTTTCTTGGCAAAACTCTAGTAGTCTTTGCCCTGCTTCATTCCGTATTCCAAGGCCAAATTTGCCTGTTACTCCAGGTGTTTCTTGACTTCCTACTTTTACATTCCAGGCCCCTATAATGAAAAGGACATCTTTTTTGTGTGTTAGTTCTAAAAGGTCTTGTAGGTCTTCATAGAGCCATTCAACTTCAGCTTCTTCAGCATTACTGGTTGGGGCATAGACTTGGATTACTGTGATATTGAATGGTTTCCCTTGGAAACGAACAAAGATCATTCTGTCGTTTTTGAGATTGCATCCAAGTACTGCATTTCAGACTCTTTTGTTGACCATGATGGCCACTCCATTTCTTCTGAGGGATTCCTGCACGCAGCTGTAGATATAATGGTCATCTGAGTTAAATTCACTCATTCCAGTCCATTTTAGTTCGCTGATTCCTAGAATGTTGACATTCACTCTTGCCATCTCTTGTTTGACCACTTCCAATTTGCCTTGATTCATGGACGTGGCATTCCAGGTTCCTATGCAATATTGCTCTTTACAGCATCGGACTTTGCTTTTACCACCAGTCACATCCACAGCTGGGTATTGTTTTTGCTTTGGCTCCATCCCTTCATTCTTTCTGGAGTTATTTCTCCACTGATCTCCAGTAGCATATTGGGCACCTACTGACCTGGGGAGTTCCTCTTTCAGTATCCTATCATTTTGCCTTTTCATACTGTTCATGGGGTTCTCAAGGCAAGAATACTGAAGTGGTTTGCCATTCCCTTCTCCAGTGGACCACATTCTGTCAGATCTCTCCACCATGACCTGCCCGTCTTGGGTTGCCCCACGGGCATGGCTTAATTTCATTGAGTTAGACAAGGCTGTGGTCCTAGTGTGATGAGATTGACTAGTTTTCTGTGAGTATGGTTTCAGTGTGTTTGCCCTCTGATGCCCTCTTGCAACACCTACCATCTTATTTGTGTTTCTCTTACCTTGGGCGTGGGGTATCTCTTCACGGCTGATCCAGCAAAGCCCAGGCATTGCTCCTTACCTTGGACGAGGGATATCTCCTCACCACCGCCCTTCCTGACCTTCAATGTGGGATAGGTCCTCTAGGCCCTCCTGCACCCGTGCAGATGAGCTTGATAAAGGACAGAAATGGTATGGACATAACAGAAGCAGAAGATATTCAGAAGAGATGGCAAGAATACACAGAAGAACTGTACAAAAAAGATCTTCACGACCCAGATAATCATGAGGGTGTGATCACTGACCTAGAGCCAGACATCCTGGAATGTGAAGTCAAGTGGGCCTTAGAAAGCATCACTACGAACAAAGCTAGTGGAGGTGATGGAATTCCAGTTGAGCTATTCCAAATCCTGAAAGATGATGCTGTGAAAGTGCTGCACTCAATATGCCAGCAAATTTGGAAACCTCAGCAGTGGCCACGGGACTGGAAAAGGTCAGTTTTCATTCCAATCCCAAAGAAAGGCAATGCCAAAGAATGCTAAAACTACCGCACAATTGCACTCATCACACACGCTAGTAAAGTAATGCTCAAAATTCTCCAAGCCAGGCTTCAGCAATACATGAACCGTGAATTTCCTGATGTTCAAGCTGGTTTTAGAAAAGGCAGAGGAACTAGAGATCAAATTGCCAACATCCTCTGGATCATAGAAAAAGCAAGAGAGTTCCAGAAAAATATCTGTTTCTGCTTTATTGACTGCCAAAGCCTTTGACTGTGTGGATCACAATAAACTGTGGAAAATTCTTCAAGAGATGGGAATACCAGACCACCTGATCTGCCTCTTGAGAAATTTGTTTGCAGGTCAGGAAGCAACAGATAGAACTGGACATGGAACAACAGACTGGTTCCAAATAGGAAAAGGAGTTCGTCAAGGCTGTATATTGTCACCCTGTTTATTTAACTTATATGCAGAGTACAGCATGAGAAACACTGGACTGGAAGAAACACAAGCTGGAATCAAGATTGCCGGGAAAAATATCAATAACCTCAGATATGCAGATGACACCACCCTTATGGCAGAAAGTGAAGAGGAACTAAAAAGCCTCTTGATGAAAGTGAAAGAGGGGAGTGAAAAAGTTGGCTTAAAGCTCAACACTCAGAAAACGAAGATCATGGCATCCGGTCCCACCACTTCATGGGAAATAGATGGGGAAACAGTGGAAACAGTGTCTGACTTTATTTTTCTGGCCTCCAAAATCACTACAGATGGTGACTGCAGCCATGAAATTAAAAGACGTTTACTCCTTGAAAGGAAAGTTATGACCAACCTAGGTAGCATATTCAAAAGCAGAGACATTACTTTGCCAATAAAGGCTCGTCTAGTCAAAGCTATGGTTTTTCCTGTGGTCATGTATGGATGTGAGAGTTGGACTGTGAAGAAGGCTGAGTGCCAAAGAATTGATGCTTTTGAACTGTGGTGTTAGAGAAGACTCTTGAGAGTCCCTGGACTGCAAGGAGATCCAACCAGTCCATTCTGAAGGAGATCAGCCCTGGGATTTCTTTGGAAGGAATGATGCTAAAGCTGAAACTCCAGGACTTTTGCCACCTCATGCGAAGAGTTGACTCATTGGAAAAGGCTCTGATGCTGGGAGGGATTGGGGGCAGGCAGAGAAGGGGACGACAGAGGATGAGATGGCTGGATGGCATCACTGACTTGATGGACGTGAGTCTGAGTGAACTCCGGGAGTTGGTGATGGACAGGGAGGTCTGGCGTGCTGCGATTCATGGGGTCGCAAAGAGTCAGACAGGACTGAGCGACTGATCTGATCTGATCTGATCTGAAAGCTTATGATTCAGAGGCTTTCTGACAGACACAATCATCTCCATTAATTGTATAAAATTTTTGTCATTCCCCAAATAAAATCTGTATGAATTAGTCACTTTCCACTCATTTTCCTTCCCCTCAGCATTTGGCAACCACTCACTACTTTGTTTTCTCTATAGATTTAGCTATTCTGGACACTTCATATAATTTGGATCATTTGATTTTTGGTGTCTGATTATTTTACTTAAACATGTTTTCAAAGGTCACCCATTTTACAGGATATATAGTACTTAAATTCTTTTTCTTACCAAAATATTACATTGTATGTATGTAACTGCATTTTACTTAATCATTCATCAGTTGTTGGACATTTGTTTTCTTCCACATTTTGGCTATAGTGAATGAAGCTTCAATAAACAATCATGTCTATAATTTGGTCCAAACACTTGTTTTTTATTCTCCTTGGTAATTATGAGTCATATGGTAATATTTTTAAATCTTTAAACATCCATCAAAAAGAATTTTCACAGTGGTTGCACCACTTTACATTTGAAACAGCAATTTATGAAGGTTTCAATTTGTTCACATCCTTAGCAACCCTTCTTTTCTTTTTATCTTTTTAACATAAATTATTTTTCTAGGTTTGTTGAGATGTAATTGACAGATAGCATTTTGATAGTTTAATGTGTATGACAAGATGATTTGATATTTGTATATACTGCAAAGTGATTACCACAATAAGGTTAGTTAACAAACCCCATGGAAAGAGGAGCCTGGTGGGTTGCAGTCCATGGGGTCGCACAGAGTCGGACACAACTGAGCGACTTCACTTTTACTTTTCACTTTCATGTATTGAAGAAGGAAATGGCAACCCACTCCAGTGTTCTTGCCTGGAGAATCCCAGGGATGAGGGAGCCTGGTGGGCTGCTGTGTATGGGGTCGCACAGAGTCGGACACGACTCAAGTGACTTAGCAGCAGCAGCAGCAACAACACATCCATCACACGGTAAACTTTTTTTGTGAGTGGTGACAAATGTTATGATCTACACATTTAGCGATTTTATGTATACAGTACAATACAATAAATATTCCTAACTATACTCAGCATGCTGTACATTAGACCGTTAGAACTAATTTACCTTATAGCTGGAATTTTGTTCACTTTGTTTATCTTCACCCATTTTCCTCACTGTCCTCCCCCTGGCATCCATCAATCTATTCTCTGTTTCTATGAGGTTTAGTTATTGTTAGATTCTACATATAAGTAAAATGATACAATATATGTTTTTGGCTGACATTTTACTTAGAATAATGTCCCCCAGCTTTATTCATTTTCTTGCACATGGCAATATTTCCTTCTATTTTATGACTGAATAATATACATATATATATATATACATTTTTTTTACATGTATGCTTTATCCATTTACCTGTTGATAGACACTTAGACTGTTCACATGTCTTGGCTGTTGATGATAATGCTGCAACAAACATGAGAGTGCAACTTTGTCTTTTTGATATCTTAACTTTTATTTTTTATTGCTACAAAATTTACATAATGTAAATGATTTATTTATATAAATACCCAGAAGTAGGATTTCTGTATCATATGGCAGTTCTACATTTAATTTTTTGATGAACGATCATGCTGTTTTCTGTAATGGCTATAGAAATTTATATTCCCCCCACAGTGAACAAGGATTCTCTTTTCTCCACTTTCTGACTCACAGTTTTCAATTGTCGTTTAGATGACAACTAGTATGAAAATATATCTCATTGTGGTTTTTATCTTCATTTTCCTGATGGTTAGTGATATTCAGTGTATTTTCATATACCTTCTTTTTAAAAATTAATTAATTTATTTTAATCGGAGGCTATTTACTTTACAACATTGTGGTGGTTTTGCCATACATTGACATGAATCAGCCACAGGTGCACCTGTGTCCCCCATCCTGAACCCCGTTCCCACCTCCCTCTCCATCCCACCCCTATGGGTTGTCCCAGCGCACTGGCTTTGAGTGCCCTGTTTCATGCATTGAACATGGGCTGGTCACCTATTTCACATATCATAATATACATATTTCAATGTTATTCTCTCAAACCATCTCATCCTCACCTTCTCCCACAGAGTCCAAAAGTCTGTTCTTTACATCTGTGTCTTTTGCTGTCTCGCATATAGGGTCATCGTTACCATCTTTCTAAATTCCATATATATGCATTAATATACTGTATTGTTGCTTTTCTTTCTGACTTCATTCTGTATAATAGGCTCCAGTTTCATCCACCTCATTAGAATTGATTCAAATGTGTTCTTTTTAATAGCTGAGTAATGTTCCATTGTGTATAGGTACCATAGATCTCTTATCCATTAATCTGTTGATGGACATCTAGGTTGCTTCCATGTCTTAGCTATTGTAAACAGTGCTGAGACGAACACTGGGGTACATGTGTCTTTTTCAATTCTGGTTTGCTCAGTGTGCATGCCCAGCAGTGGGATTTCTGGGTCTTATGGTAGTTCTATTTCCAGCTTTTTAAGGAACCTCCACACTGTTCTCCATAGTGGTTGTACTAGTTTGTATTCCCACCAACAGTGTAAGAGGGTTCCCTTTTCTCCACATCCTCTCCAGCATTTGTTGTTTGTAGATTTTTTTATAGCAGCCATTCTGACCAGGGTGAGATGGTACCTCACTGTGGGTTTTGATTTGCCTTTCTCTGACAGTGATGTTGAGCATCTTTTCATGTATCTGTTAGCCATCTGTATGTCTTCTTTGGAGAAATGTCTGTTTAGTTCTTTGGCCCATTTTTTGATTGGGTCGTTTATTTTTCTGGAATTGAGGTTCATGAGCTGCTTGTATAATTTTGAGATTAATTCTTTGTCAGTTGCTTCGTTTGCTATTATTTTCTCCCATTCTGAAGGCTGTCTTTTCACCTTGCTTATAGTTTCCTTCATTGTGCAAAATATTTTAAGTTTAATTAGGTCCCATTTGTTTATTTTTGCTTTTATTTCCATTACTTTGGGAGGTGGTTCATAGAGGATCTTGCTGTGATTTATGTCAGAAAGTATTTTGCCTATGTTTTCCTCTAGGAGTTTTATAGTTTCTGTTCTTACATTTAGATCTTTAGTCCATTTTGAGTTTATTTTTGTGTATAATGTTAGAAAGTGTTTTAGTTTAATTCTTTTATGGGTGGTTAACCAATTTTCTGAGCACTATTTGTTAAATAGATTTGGAAAAATGTTTATTCAGGTCCTTTAGCCTTATTAGGGGTTTCCCAGGTGTCTCAGTAGTAAAGAATCTCACTGTCAATGCAGGAGATGTGGGTATAATCCACAAGTCAAGAAGATCCCCTGGAGGAGTAAATGGCAACCCACTCAAGTATTCTGGCCTGGAACATCCCATGTACAGAGAAGCATGATGGACTACACTCCATTGAGTTAAAAAAAGTCAGACAAAACTGAGTGACTGAACAGGCATGCACACAACCATTTTAACTGTATTTTCTAGGAGGGGAGTGGCTACTGAGTTATATGAGTTCCTTATGTATTTTGCATTTTATCCCTTAATCTGATGTATGGTGTACAAATATTTTCTCCCATTTTATAGGTTGCCTTTATATCTTTTGGTCTTTATTTATTTTTTTAGCTGCATAGAAGCTATAGAAAGTGAAAGTGAAGTCACTCAGTTGTGTCCAACTCTTTGCGACCCCATGGACTGTAGCCTACCAAGCTCCTCTGTCCACAGGATTTTCCAGGCAATAGTACTGGAGTGGATTGCCATTTCCTTCTCCAGAGGATCTTCTTGACCCAGGGATGGAACCTGGGTCTCCTGCATTGTAGACAGACGCTTTACCATCTGAGCCATCAGGGAAATTTTTTATAGAAGCTATAATAGTCCAAATTATTTACTTTTTGGTTTTTATTGCTTGTTACATACACAAAAAATTTACTGCCAAGAACAATGTTAAAGAAAATTTCCTTTATACGTTCTTCTAGGAATTGTAATATTTTAGGTCTCACCCTTAAGAGGATAATCAGGTTTGAGTTAATTTCTGTGAATTCTGTAAGATAAGGGGTCCAGTTTCATTTTTTGTGTGATATCTAATTTTCCCAACACCATTTACTGAATACAATACCATTTCTTCATTGACTATTTTTGATTTCTTCAACAATTATTTGTTGACCCTATATGCATGGGTTTATCTGGGCTCTCAATATATTACACTTGTCTATGTGTCTGTTTTTATGTGAGTGACACCATTTTGATTATTGTAGCTTTGTAGTATAGTTTGAAACCAGGTAATGTGGTGCTCCTGGCTTTGTTAATTATGATTAGAAGGTAACTCAAAATTCAAAATAAAATAAAATAATATTTGAACCATTGTTGTTGCTTAGTCACTAAGTAGTGTCCCTGATGCTGGGAAAGATTGAAGGCAGGAAGAGAAGGGATGACAGAGGATGAGATGGTTGGATGACATCACAGACTCAAGGGGCATGATTTTGAGCAAGCTCCAGGAGATGGTGAAGGATAGGGAAGCCTGGTGTGCTGAAGTCCATGGGGTCACAAAGAGTGGGACATTTCTTTTAAGATCAGGAGTATGACAAAAATGTCCACTCTTGCAACTTTTATTGAACAGTATAAGAAATCTTAGCCATATCAATCAGAGAAGAAAAAGAAAGAAAAAGAAACAAAACAATCCCATCTACAGTTGCATCAAAATTAATGAAATACCTAGGTACAAATCTAACTAAAATGGTATTAGATCTACATATGGAAAACTATAAGACAGTGATGAAAAAAATTGAAGATAACACAATTAAAAAATACCATACTCAAAGATTAAAAGAATTAATATTGTTAAAATGACCAAACTCCCCAAGGCAAATCTAGAGACTCGATGCAATGCCTACGCATATATCAAGGACATTTTTCAGATAATTAGAACAATAATTCTAAAATTACATGGAACCACAAAAGACCCTGAATAGCCAAAGCAAACTTGAAAAAGAAGAATAAAGCTAGTTTTAGAGACTTGTTCAAGATGGCAGAATAGCATATGCCCTCAATTCCACCTGAGAGAGCAAAAAAATCACAGCTAATTATTGAACAACCATCAACAGGAAGATGCTGAAACTCACCAAAAAAAAAAAATAAATAAAATAAAATAAAATAAAATAAAATAAAAGTGTGTCCCACCTTCAAAGACAAAGGAGAAGCTGCAATGAGATGGTAGGAGGGGCACAATCATGATAAAATCAAATTTCACATCTGCCAGGTTGGTGACCAACAAACTGGAGAACAATAATACCAAAGAAGTTCTCCCACTGTTGTTAAGACTCTGAGACCCAGGTCAAGCTTTCCAGCCTGAGGAACATCCAAAGGGACTAGGAATCCCTAGGGAATCTGAATTTGAAGGCGAGTGGTATCTGACTGCAGAATTTCCACAGGACTAAGGGAAACAGAGACTTAACTCTTGGAGGGCACACACAAAACCTTGTATGCACCAGGACCCAGGCAAAAAGAACAGTCACTCCACGGGAGACTGAACCACACCAACCTGCTAGTGTAGGAAAGTCTTTTGAGGAAACATGGGTCAACAATGGCTCACTGTGGACAGGGACACTTGCAACAGTAGTCCTGGGAGGTTTCCCTTGGCATAAGCCTTCTTGGAGATTTCCATTAGCCCTAAAATAGATCCTGTAGGCAACAAGGCTGGGAAACATCAGGCCAAACAACTAACAGAGAGGGAGCACAGACCTACCCATCAGAAGGCAACTGGATTAAAGTTTTACTGAGCATTGTCTGCCCAACATAGCAAGAACCAGTTTTTTCCCACTGCCAGTCCAGCACATCAGGAAGCCTGCACAACCCTCAGCCTCATCTACCAGAGGGAAGACAGAAGAAACAAAAAGAACTACAATTCCAAAACCTCCAGAAAAAAAAAAAAATTACAGAAAGTTAATCAAAATGAAAATTTTGAGGATTAGGTGCTAGATGAAGAAACAAGATGAACCCCCCCCCCCAAACAAACTAAATGAAGTGGAGATAGGCAACCTTCCAGAAAAATAATTCAGAATAATGATAATGAAGAAGATGATCCAGGATCTCAGAAAAAGAATGAGAAACAGCAGTAAATGTTCACCAAATACCTAGAAGAACTAAAGATCAAACAGAGATGAATAAAACACTGGAAGGAAACAATAGCAGAATAATTGCAACAGAGGAATGGATAAGGGACCTAATAGACAAAATGATGGAAATCACCTCTGCAGAACAGAATATAGCAAAAAGAGTGAAAAGAAATGAACACAGCCTAAAAGACCTCTGGCTCAGCAACATTCATATGATTGGGGTCCCAGTAGGAGAAAAGAGAGAGAAGGACCCAAGAAAATATTTGAAGAAATAATAACTGAAAAGGTCACTAACATGGGAAAGGAAATAGTCAAACAAGTCCAGGAAGTGCAGAGATTCACAGGCAAGATAGGCCCAAGGATGAACAACCAAAGGCACACAGAAATCTAACAGACAAAATGTAAAGACAGAGATAAAATATCAAAGGCAACAAGAGAAAAATGACAACACACAAAGAAACCCCAAAAGATAATCAGCTAATTTATCAACAGAAACTGAACAAGTCAGAAGAAAATGGCATGACCTATTTGAAGTGATGAAAAGGAAGAAACCACAACCAAGAATACTCTACCAGTAAGACTCATTTAGATTTGTTGGAGAAGTCAAAATCTTTACCAACAAGCAAAAGCTGAGATAATTCAGCATCATCAAGCCAGTTTTACAAGTGCTAAAGGAACTTCTCTAGGCAGGAAACACAAGAAAAGGAAAAGAACTACAAAAAATAGGGTGGAGGGTTCAGGATGGGGAACACGTGTATACCTGTGGCAGATTCATGTTGATATATGGCAAAACCAAAACAATATTGTAAAGTTAAAAAAAGATAAAAAAGACTCAGTCATAAAAAAAATTAAAAAAAAAAAGCACAAAACAAACTTTAAAATGGTATAGGATCATGCACATCAATAATTACCTTAAAGGTAAATGTATTATTAACAAACACACCAAACAAAGGACATAGACTGGCTGGGTGGATACAAAAAAAGACTGGTATATAGTCTTTTTACAAGAGACCCCCTATTTCATGGATTACAGCTTTGTTGTGGCAAAGGGTCTTGTATAACTCAATGAAGCTTCAATTCATGCCATGCAGGGCCACCCAAAATTTACGAGTCATAGTGAAGAGCTCTGACAAAACATGATCCACTGGAGGAGGGAATGGCAAACCATTCCTGTATTCTTGCTACAAGAACAACATGAACAGTATGAAAAGGCAAAACATAACACTGGAAGATGAGATCCCTCCCCCCGCCACCAGGTCAGAAGGTGTCTATTATGCTACTGGGGAAGAGTGGAGGTGCAATCATGAATAGCTCCAAATAGAATGAAGTGGCTGGGGCAAAGCACAAGTGATGCTCAGTTTGGGTGTGTCTTATAGTGAAAATAAAGTCCAATGTTGTAAAGCATAATATTGCATAGGAACATGGACTATTAGGTCCTTGAATTAAGGTAAATTGGATGTGGTCAAGCAGAAGATGGCTAGACTGAACTTGATGTTTTCAGAATTAGTGAACTAAAATAGATGGGAATGGGTAAATTTAATTCAGATGAACATTATATCTACTACTGTGGGCAAGAATCTCTTAGAAGAAATGGAGTAGCCCTCATAGTCAACAAAAGAGCTCAAAGTGCAATACTTGGTACTATTTAACTTATATGCAGAGTACCTCATGTGAAATGTCAGGCTGGCTGAATCACAAGCTGTAATCAGTGTTGCCAGGAGAAATATCAACAACCTCAGATAAGCAGATGAATACCACTCTTATAGCATAAAGTGAAAAGGATCTAAAGACTTTCTTGATGAGGGTGAAAGAAGAGAGTAAGAAATCTGAATTGAAATTCAACATTAAAAAAAAAAAAAAAAACCCTAAGATCATGGTATCTGGTCCTACCATATCATGGCAAATACAAGGGGAAAAATTGGAAAAGGGAAAGATTTTAATTTCTTGTGCTCCAAAATCACTGTAGATAATGACTGCAGTAATGAAATCAAAAGATGTTTGCTCCTTGGAAGGAGAGCTGTGACAAACCTAGAAAGTGTATTTAAAAAGAAGAGACATCACTCTGTCAAAAAAAAGGTCTGTATAGTCAAAGCTATGCTTTTTCCAGTAGTCTTGTATGGATGTGAGTGTTGGTCCATAATGAAGATTAAGTACTGATGAATTCATACTTTTGAATTATGGTACTAGAGAAGACTTGAGAGTCCTTTGGACTGCAAGGAGATTAAACCACTCAATCCTAAAGGAAATCAACCCTGACTATGCATTGGAAGAATGATTACTGAAGCTGAAGCTTCAATACTTTGGCCACCTGATGTGAATAGCCAACATGTTGGAAAAGACCTTGATTCTGGGAAAGATTTAAGGCAAAAGGAGAAAGGGGTGGCAAAGAATGAGATGGTTAGATAGCATCACTGACTCAATGGACATGAATTTGAGCAAACTCCAGGAGACAGTGGAGAACAGAGGAACCTGGTGTGCCACAGTTCATGAGGTAGCAAAGATGAGACATGGCTTAGTGAATGAATAACAAGTGAACTACTTCAGACGTAGGGATGCTTATAAACAAAGTAAAGGGATGGGAGAAGGTATTCCATGTAAGTGGAAATAAAAAGAAAAGCTTGAGTAGCAATACTAACAACAACAAAATACAAAAACAAACAAACAAAAAACTGTTATAAGAGACAAAGAAGGACACCACAGAATAATTAAAGGTTCAATCCAAGAAGAAAATAAAACAATTATAAATATATGTGCACCCAAGATAGCAGCACTTCAATATGTAAGGCAACTACAAACATAAAAGGCGAAATTGACAGCAACACAATAATAGTGGGGGACACTAACATCACACTTTAATCAATGGAGAAATCATCCAGACAGAAAATTAATAAGGAAACACAGGCCTTGAATGACATTTTAGGTCAGATGGACTTTATTGATATTTTTAGAATATTCTGTCCAAAAACACTAGACTAAATATTCTATTCAATCACATATGGAACATTCTTCAGGGTTGACCACATGCTGGGCCATGAGGTGAGCCATAGTAAATTTAAGAAATTTGAAATCACATCAAGAATCTTTTCTGATACAATGATATGACACTAGGAATAAACTACAAGGCAAAAAAACTACAAAATACACAAACAAATGGTAGGTAAACAACACTGAAGAAATGAAAAAGGAAATAAAAAATTCATACAGACAAAACGAAAGCACAGCAGTCCAAAAACCTATGGGATGCAACAAAAACAGTTTAAAATTAATTAATTTATTTTAATTGGAGGATACTTACTTTACAATATTGTGGTGGGTTTTGCCATACATCGACATTTATCAGCATGGGAGAAAATAATAGCAAACAAAAGCAGTTTTAAGAGGGAAGGTTATAGCAATGAAATCTTACTTCAAGAAAAAAGAAGAATCTCTAATAAATGACCTAATCTTACACCTAAAACAACCAGAGAAAGAAGAAAAAACAAAACTTAAAGTTAGTAGAAGGAAAGAAATCATAAAGAACAGAGCAGAAATAAATGATAAGAGACAAAGAAAAGAATAAAAAATATCAATGAAACTAAAAACTGTTCCTTTCAAAAGATAAACAAAATTAATGAACTTATATCCAAACTCATCTAGAAAAAAAAAAAAGGAGAGGACTCAAATCAATAAAATTTGAAATGAAAAAGGAAAAGTTATAAATGACTCCACAGAAACACAGCGGGTCATAGGAGACTACTATGAGAAACTCTATGCCAATAAATAGACAACCTGGAAAAAATGGACAAATTCTTAGATAAGTACAGTCTCCCAAGGCTGAACCAGGAAGAAATAGAAAATATGATGAGCACAGCCCTTAGCAGGTAGCCACTGCAGTGCCTCATTACTCTGCACCCTGTTACTAGGCAACAGGTCTTGCTCAGCCATTGAACAATGCCTCAGTATACCCTGCCCACAAGCAACCAACTGTCAATGAGCAACTGTTAGCTGTCCTGCTCAGCTATTGGTTACCATTGCAGTGGGCCCTGCACACTAGTAACTGTCAATGAGGGGCCACTGGGGAAGTGATTCAGCTAAGGGTCAGAGGTATGGTGGTCATTAGGTGGAGAGTGAGGCAAGAGGCAGATTCAAGCCTTCTCCTGGAGGCCCTCCACCTTACCCAGTCTTGGGCCAGGGGATGAGCTAGAGAGCCCAGGGAATAGACAGGGGACTACATCCTGCAGGGCTCCAGAGTCCTCACTAAGGCTCTCCACTAGCCTTGGCCCAGGCCTTGGGGCAGTGGTGAACTTTTCCCCAATCTCTGTCTTTGTGATCTTATAGCTGTGGCCATCTGTCTGGGTCACAGTCTGTGAGACGTGGTCTCCCCATTTGGGTGGCCTGAGGAGACTGAGGGCCAGTCGGGTTGGATGCCTGGCTCCCTCAGGGATGGCAGCTGGGGAGGATGTGGGAACCCGGCCCTGAAGTAGCTGCCAACTGAGATCTGCCTCCTCTTAGTTAAGACTGGGACCTTAGAGGGTAAAAGTTGTGCCTTGGGACTTTGCCCTTTCTTGTCAGGACAGAGTATAACATTCTTTTGGTAGAGATTTACAGGAACATCATTACCTGACCATGACCTGACCTCAAGAACAAAGGATCTGATACCGAGAATTCTGCAACAACTAACCACGTCCATCCCTCATCTTTTTCTTTTATAGGGACTTGTTGAAAGCTTTCAGTAACTTTGAAATTCTTAGGGCATGAACCACTCATCTCTGTGTATAAATCTGTAATGAAACTTTCTCTGTTCCAAACTCTAATGTTTAGAATCGATGGGCCTCACTGTGTGTCGGGCACATTGACTTGTGATTTCAGTAACACTATGAGAAACTCTAGGCCAGTAAACAGAAAATCTGTGAGAAATGCACATATTCTTAGAAAAGTACAGTCTCCCAAGACTGAACCAGGAAGAAATAGGAAATACGATCAGTCCAACCACAAGCATGGAAGCAGGGCAGCAAAAGAGATATAGACATAAAGAACAGATTTTGGACTCAGTGGGAGAAGGTGAGGGTGGGATGATTTGAGAGAATATAACTGAAACATGTACATTACCATATGTAAAATACATGACTAGTGCAAGTTCGATGCATGAAGCAAGGGACCCAAAGCTGCTGCTCTGGGACAACCCAGAGTGATAGGGTGGGGAGGGAGGTTGGTGGGAGTTCAGGATGGGGGTACACATGTATACCTGTGGTCGATTCATGTTGATGTATGGCAAAAATCATCACAACATTGTAAAGTAATTATCCTCCAATTAAAATAAATTAATTTTAAAAAGAGAGTGTGATTTAAAAACTCCCAGCAAACAAAAGTCCAGGACCTGATGCCTTCACAAGTGAATTCTATCAAACATTTAGAGAAGAGTAAATATCTATCCTTCTGAAAATGTTCCAAAAAATCACAGATCTTGGAAAACCCAAACTCATTCTATGAGGCCTCCATCACCCTGATACTGAAACCAGACAAAGATACCTCAAAAAAAAGAAAAGAAAAGAAAAGAAAATTACAGGACAATTTCCCTGATGAATATGAATGCAAAAATCCTCAACAAAATACTAGCAATCTGAATCCAATGATACATTAAAAAATCATATACCATGATGAAGTGGGATTCATTTGATGGATGCAAAGGTTTTTTTCAGCATCCACAAATCAATCAATGTGACACATCATATTAAAAAAAAAAACAACAACAACTGATGAATAAAACATACAGTCATCTCAATAGATGGAAACAAAAAAAAATTAATAAAATTCAGCACCAAATTATGATAAAAACTCTCCAGAAAGTGGGCATAGAGGGAACATTGTTGTTGTTTAGTCACTAAGTTGTGTCCCACTCTTTTGTGACCCAGTGGACTCTAGCCCACAAGGCTAGAGATTTCCCTTGAGATTTGTCCATGAGATTTCACAGGCAAGAATACTTGCCATTTACTTCTCCAGAGGATCTTTCCAACCCAGAAATTAAACTCACATCTCCTGCTTGGCAAGTGGATTCTTTACCACTGAATCACCTGGGAAGCCACAGAAGGCACATACATCAACATGCGCTTCTCCAGGGGGATCGTCCTGACACAGCGATCAAACCTGTGTCTTTTACATCTCCTGCATTGGCAGGCAGGTTATTTACCACTAGCTCCACCTGGGAATCCCATATATCAACATAATAAAGGTTAAATAAGAAAAATCTGCAACTCAGATCATGCTCAATGGTGAAAAGCTGAAAGCATTTCCTCTAAGATTAGGAATAAGACAAGGATGTCAACTCTCATCACTTTTATTCAACATGATTTTTTAAGTCATAGCTACAGCCACTAGAGAAGAAAGAGCAGTAAGGGCATCTAAATTGGAAAAGAAGTTAAACTGTCATTGTTTGCAGATGACATGATAATATAAAAACAAGATCCTAAAGATGCTACCAGAAAACTACTAGAACTCATCAATGGACTTGGTAAAGTTTCAGGTTACAAAATTAATACAAAGAAATTTGTTGTCTTTCTATACACTAACAATGAAAGATCAGAAAGCGAAATTAAAGAAACATTTCCATTTACTATCTCAACAAAAAGTATAAGATACCCAGGAGTGAGCCTATCTAAGGAGACCTGTACTCTGAAAATTATAAGACAGTGAAGAAAGAAATTGAAGAAGACACAAAGAGAAAGATAATTTATGTTTGTAGATTGGAAGAATAAATACTGTCAAAATGACTATACTGTCCAAGACAATCTATAGATTCAATGTCATCTCTATCAAATTACCAATGGTGTTTTTCAAAGATCTAGAACAAAAAATCTTACAATTTGTTTGGAGACACAAAAGTCCTCGAGTAGCCATAGTGGTATTGAGAGAGAGGAAAAAAAATAAAAACGGAGCTGGAGGAATCAAGATCCCTAACTTTAGACTATATCACAAAGCTACAGTCATCAAAACAGTATGGTACTGGCACAAAAATAGAAATATAGATCAATGGAACAGGATAGAAAACCCAAAAATAAATGCATGCACCTATGTTCAATTAATCTAGACAAAGGAGGCAAAACTACACAATGTTAGAATAAGAGTTTCTTCAACATGTGCTTAGAAATGGGACAACTACATGTAAAAAATGAAATTAGATCATTCTTTATCACCATACAGAAAAATAACTTCAAAATGGATTAAAGACTTAAATGTGAGACTGTACACTATAAAACTCCCAGAAGAAAATATAGGCAGAACACTCTCTGACTTAAATCACAGTAATATTTTCTTTGATCCTTCTCCCAGAATAATGGAAATAGAAACAAAAAAATAAACAAATGTGATCTTCTTAAACTTAAAAGCTTTTGCACAGCAAAGAAAACAATTAAAAAAATGAAATGACAACCCAAAGATTGGGAGAAAGTATTAGCAAATTATGTGACCAACCAGGGATTAGTCTACAAAATTTAGAGACAGCTTATGGTGTTTAATAGCATAAAAAAAAACAACCCAATCAACTAATTGGCAGAAAATCTAAATAGGAATTTCTCCAAGGAAGACATACAGATGGGCACAGGCACATTAAGAGATGCTCAAAATCCCTAATTATTAAAAAAAATTTCAAATTAAAACTACAACAAGATATCATCTCACACCAGCCAGAATGGCTATCATAAAAAATCCACAAACAATAAGTTCTGGAAAGGGTGTAGAGAGAAGAGAGCTTTCTTTCACTTTAATAGGAATGCAAATAGGTACAGTCACTATGGAGTACAGTATGGAGGTTCTTTTAAAAACTAAAAATCGAGCAACCCTTTGACCTTGAAATCCCACTCCAGGGCATATATCTGAATAAAAACATGATCCAAAAGGATACATGCATCTCCATGTTCATTGCAACACTTTACAATATGCAAGATATGGGAACAACCTAGATGACCATTAAAAGAGAAAAGGATAAAGCTGTTGCACATATATACAATGGAATACTTCAGCCATTAAAACAATGAAATAATGTCATTTGCCACAACATGGATGGACCCAGAAATTGTTATTCTGAGTGAAGTAAGTCAAACAGAGAGGGAGAAATATTGTATGACATCCTTTATATGTGGAATCTAAAAATAAATAATACAAATGTACTCACAAAACAGAAAGAGATTAACAGACTTAAAGAATTAACTTATGGTTGCTGGGGGAAAGGATGAGCAGAAAGGATAGTTAGGGAGTTTGGGATGGGCATGTGTGTGTGTTAGTTGCTCAAGCATGTCCAACTATTTGCAACCCCATGGACTTTAGCCCTCTGGGCTCCTCTGTCCATGGAATTCTCCAGACAGAAATACTGGAGTGGGTTGCCATGCCCTTCTCCATGGGTATGTACACACTGTTACATTTAAAATGAATATGTAAAATGGACTTACTGTATAGCACATGGAACTCTGCTGAATGTTTTGTGACATCCTGAATGGGAGGGAATTTGGGGGGAGAATATGTACATGTACTTTTGTGGCTAAGTCCCCTCAGTATTCACCAATAACATCATTGTTAATCAACTATACCCCAATACGAAATAAAAAAATTAAAAATTAAAGAAGAATAAACCTGGAGGTATCATACTTCCTAGCTGCAAAATACTCCAAATCTACAATTATCAAAACAGTATGGTACTGGAAAAATTAGAGAACATAATACAGCACCCCAAAATGAACCCAGATTTCTATGGTTGATTAATCTACAATAAAGGAAGCAAGAATGTACAATGTGGGAAAATACAGCTTCATCAATAGATGCCGTTGAAGAAACTATACACCTACTTTTTAAAGATTCAAACTGATCTACTTTTCACACCATAAACAAAATAAATTCATAATGCATTAAAGGCTGAGACCTGAAACCATTGAACTCCAAGAAGGAAACAAGCAGTATGCTCATTGATATATATATCTATATATATATCTCTATATCTCTATATCTATCTATATCTATATCTATATATCTATCTATATCTATATATATATATATATATATATATATATATATATCCTCAGTAAAGGGAAACAAAAGCAAAAATAAACAAATGAGACTACATCAAACTAAAATGTTTTTCCCACTAAAGAAACTATCAACAACAAAAGACAGTTTTTGTTTGGTTTTTGTTTTCCCTACCAAATGGGAGAAGATATTTGCAAATGATATACTTGAAAAGGAGTTAGTGTACAAAATATACTAAATACAAAATAACTCATACGATTCAACATAAAAACCCCAAACAACAAGATTACAAAATGAATAGGCGCCAAGAATATATATTTTTGCCAAGAAGACATATCAGTGTCCAACAGACACAAGAAAAGATGCTCAGCATCACTAATCATCTGGGAAATGCAAATCAAAACCACAATGAGATATCAACTAATACCTGTCAGGGTAGCTATTACCCAAAATACAACAAGTAACAAGTGTCAGCCAAGATGTGGAGAAAAGGGTATCCTTATGTACCATTGGTGGAATTGTAAACTGTTAGAGCCACCATGGAAAACATTATTTAGGTTCCTCAGGAAAAATAAAAGTAGAACCACTGTAGGACCCACCAGTTCCATTTCTGGGTATTTTTACAAAACAAAACAAAACAAACAAACAAACAAAAAACACCCCAGACTATAATTTGAAAATATTTATCATTTTCAAAATATTTACCATGTTCATTTTAGCATTATTTATTATAACCAAGAAATAGAAACAACCTGTGTTCATTAATAGATAGATAAAGATGATGCAGTAAAAAAATATACAACAGAATGTGTGTGTTTAGTTGCTCAGTCTTGTCTGGCTCTTTGTGAACCCATGGACTGTAGCTCACCAGGCTCCTCTGTCCATGGGATTCTCCAGGCAAGAATACTGGAGTGAGCAGCTATTCCTTTCTCCAGGGGATCTTCCTGACCCAGAGATTAAATCCGGGTCTCCTGCATTGTAGGCAGATTCCATACCAGAGTCTGAGCCACCAGGGAAGCCACATACAATAGAATATTAACCACAAAGAAGAATAAAGCCTTGCCATTTGCAACAACATGGATGGACCTAGAGGGTATTATGCTAAGTGAACTAAGTCAGACAGGGAAAAATAAATACCATATAATTTCACTTATATTGGAAATTAAAAAATAAAAGAAATGAACAAATAAAATCGAAACAGAGTCATCAATATAGAGAACAGACAAGTGGTTGCCAAAGGGGAGGGCAGTGGAGGAATGAGTTAAATAGGTGACAGTGTTCAAGAGGTACACATTTCCAGTTACAGAATAAATAAATCCAGGTTACAAAATGTACAGGATGAGGTATATATTCATTAATACTTTTTATAGTGACAGATGGTAACTAGATTTAACATGGTGATTATTTTGTTATATCTAGAGCAAACCATTCTGTTGTGCACCTGGAACTAACATAGTGTTGTAGGTCAATTATACCTCAATACAAAATAACATTAAGAGGAGAAATGTGTGTTGTGTGTCTTCTCCCACAGTTTGAGAAAAGAATAAACTATCAACCCAAATATTCAAGAGAGATAAATTTATCATTATATTCTTAATTAAACTCATTAGCATTTCATTTGTATTTATTTTTTTCATTAAAATAATCTCCTTCCTTCCTTCCATGGCCATATTTTCCTCTAACATGCTAATTACAAAATTGTTTCTGAACAGCTAATCAGATTTCCAAACAATTATCAAAAAACTCATTTTTGACCATCTTTCTTTACCTTATCAACAATTGGCCATTAGGAATTTATTGGACTAAGATCACAAGCTCTTGGTATTTATCACTATGAACAGATTTCAATGTCTACAGCTCTTACCTCTGCCCCATTAATATGCTCATCCTAAAATGAGAACAAGCTTTTCCATATCATCTCTTTAGCTTACCATCTACTATGTATCCCTTTTATCATGAACAAATCCTGTCTGTATAAACCTCTAAATTGCTAGACTCACATTATATATGCCTGCTCTCTCAGTTTCCACTCCAAATCTGTCTCCTGGGAAAGATTTTTCTCTCCTTTACTCCTTCCTCATTCTCCACCTACTTTTGGTGAAAGAAGGAAGCTAAACCTCTAAGTTCTTTTCAGGTCTTAAACCCTAGGATTTTGATAAAGCCTCCATTAATTATTAGTTCAGCCTATACTGCAATACTTTCTCTGAACTCTGCCAGTATTTATTGTCTCAGGTATTCACTCTGGCATTGAATCAATCACTGCCAAGAGTCACTACTTAGCTACTTGAGGTGCATTCGTTTGATTTTATCAACTAGACTGTAAGGGAGAGAAAGCAAGATTCAAAACACTATCTTTCAGCTCATGGCTAAAGAGAATTAATGTAACACAGTCAAGAGAAAAGTCAGAAGGAATTTTAAAAGGGGGAAATAGATTGGGTATTCCTTCATATAGGCAGGCTGAGATGAGTTTACATTTTAGAATTTCTTCATCAAAGATCAAAGAATATCTCCTTCCCCTTGCAGTAGTGGAAGGTGTAGAACTCTATTATATATAAAGAGATCAGTGTCTTGCATTGTATCTATATCAGTCTTCCCCCTAAAGATGGCAACTGGATTTTCTTAGGTTTTAGGCTCACTTCTGGTCTAATTTCTACATCCATGAAAATAATATACACTGACCAGCCTGGGATAAGTGGTGGGGCACTAGGATAACATGATTGATAGAGACAATAGGATCATATGGAAAAGAATATGGGCGATTTTAAAAGTAATAAGTAAGGAAAATTACAGGTGTTCATTAGACTAAACATCACAGTGGGAGATTCAAAGATAATAAGGAAAGCAATATAAGTGTAGGTTTATGAAAGTTGGAAAGTGAGTCATATACAGAAGTTACCATAGATAAGCTTCTTATTTCCCAGGTTTACTCAGAAAGGATTAGAGGTTCTTTATTATCAATTTTTTTCCCATTTTTTAGGCATGTTTTTATTTTTTAAAGATTTACTTATTTATTTATTTATTTTTAAATTTTATTTTATTTTTTAACTTTACAATGTTGTATTGGTTTTGCCATATATCAAAATGAATCCGCCACAGGTATACCTGTGTTCCCCATCCTGAACCCTCCTCCCTCCTCCCTCCCCATACTATCCCTCTGGGTCATCCTAGTGCACCAGCCCCAAGCATCCAGTATCGTGCATCGAACCTGGACTGGCGACTCGTTTCGTATATGATATTATACATGTTTCAATGCCATTCTCCCAAATTATCCCACCCTCTCCCTCTCTCACAGAGTCCAAAAGACTGTTCTATACATCAGTGACTCTTTTGCTGTCTCGTATACAGGGTTATTGTTACCATCTTTCTAAATTCCATATATATACGTTATTATACTGTATTGGTGTTTTTCTTTCTGGCTTACTTCAGTCTGTATAATTGGCTCCAGTTTCATCCACCTCATTAGAACTGATTCAAATGTATTCTTTTTAATGGCTGAGTAATACTCCACTGTGTCTATGTGCCACAGCTTTCTTATCCATTCATCTGCTGATGGACATCTAGGTTGCTTCCATGTCCTGGCTATTATAAACAGTGCTGCAATGAACATTGGGGTACACGTGTCTCTTTCAATTCTGGTTTCCTCAGTGTGTATGCCCAGCAGTGGGATTGCTGGGTCATAAGGCAGTTCTATTTCCAGTTTTTTTAAGGAATCTACACACTGTTCCCCATAGTGGCTGTACTAGTTTGCATTCCCACCAACAGTGTAAGAGGGTTCCCTTTTCTCCACACCCTCTCCAGCATTTATTGCTTGTAGACTTTTGGATCGCAGCCATTCTGACTGGCGTGAAATGGTACCTCATTGTGGTTTTGATTTGCATTTCTCTGATAATGAGTGATGTTGAGCATCTTTTCATGTGTTTGTTAGCCATCTGTATGTCTTCTTTGGAGAAATGTCTGTGTAGTTCTTTGGCCCATTTTTTGATTGGGTCGCTTATTTTTCTGGAATTGAGATGCAGGAGTTTCTTGTATACTTTTGAGATTGGTTGTTTGTCAGTTGCTTCATTTGCTATTATTTTCTCCCATTCTGAAGGCTGTCTTTTCACCTTGCTTATAGTTTCCTTTGTTGTGCAGAAGCTTTTAAGGTTAATTAGGTCCCATTTGTTTATTTTTGCTTTTATTTCCAGTATTCTGGGAGGTGGGTCATAGAGGATCCTGCTGTGATGTATGTCAGAGAGTGTTTTGCCTATGTTCTCCTTTAGGAGTTTTATATTTTCTGGTCTTACGTTAAGATCTTTAATCCATTTTGAGTTTATTTTTGTATATGGTGTTAGAAAGTGGTCTAGTTTCATTCTTTTACAAGTGGTTGACCAGTTTTCCTAGCACCACTTGTTAAAGAGATTGTCTTTAATCCATTGTATATTCTTGCCTCCTTTGTCAAAGATAAGGTGTCCATATGTGCGTGGATTTATCTCTGGGCTTTCTATTTTGTTCCATTGATCTATATTTCAGTCTTTGTTTCAGTACCATACTGTCTTGATGACTGTGGCTTTGTAGTAGTGCCTGAAGTCAGGCAGGTTGATTCTTCCAGTTCCATTTTTCTTTCTCAAGATTGCTTTGGCTATTCGAAGTTTTTTGTATTTCATATACAAATTGTGAAATTATTTTTTCTAGCTCTGTGAAGAATACCATTGGTAGCTTGATAGGGATTGCATTGAATCTATAAATTGCGTTGGGTAGTATACTCATTTTCACTATATTGATTCTTCCAAGGCATGAACATGGTATATTTCTCCATCTATTAGTGTCCTTTTTGATTTCTTTCACCAGTGTTTTATAGTTTTATATATATAGGTCTTTAGATTCTTTAGGTAGATATATTCCTAAGTATTTTATTCTTTCCATTGCAATGGTGAATGGAATTGTTTCCTTAATTTCTCTTTCCATTTTCTCATTATTAGTGTATAGGAATGCAAGGGATTTCTGTGTGTTGATTTTATACCCTGCAAGTTTACTATAATCATTGATTAGTTCTAGTAATTTTCTGGTGGATTCTTTAGGGTTTTCTATGTAGAGGATCATGTCATCTGCAAACAGTGCGAGTTTTACTTCTTCTTTTCCAATTTGGATTCCTTTTATTTCTTTTTCTGCTCTGATTGCTGTGGCCAAAACTTGCAAAATTATGTTGAATAGTAATGGTGAAGGTGGGCACCTTTGTCTTGTTTCTGACTTTAGAGGAAATGCTTTCAATTTTTCACCATTGAGGATAATGTTTGCTGTGGGTTTGTCATGTATAGCTTTGATTATGTTGAGGTATGTTCCTTCTATTCCTGCTTTCTGGAGTGTTTTTATCATAAATGGATGTTGCCTTTTGTCAAAGGCTTTCTCTGCATCTATTGAGATAATCATATGGTTTTAGTTTTCATTTTGTTAATGTGGTATATTATATTGATTGATCTGCGGATATTGAAGAATCCTTGCATCCCTGGGATAAAGCCCACTTGGTCATGGTGTATGATCTTTTAATGTGTTGTTGGATTCTGATTGCTAGAATTTTGTTAAGGATTTTTGCATCTATGTTCATCAGTGATATTGGCCTGTAGTTTTCTTTTTTTGTGGCATCTTTGTCAGGTTTTGGTATTAGGGTGATGGTGTCATCATAGAATGAGTTTGGAAGTTTACCTTCCTCTGCAATTTTCTGGAAGAGTTTGAGCAGGATAGGTGTTAGCTCTTCTCTAAATTTTTGGTAGAATTCAGCTGTGAAGCCGTCTGGACTTGGGCTTTTGTTTGCTGGAAGATTTTTGATTACAGTTTCAATTTCCATGCTTGTGATGCATCTGCTAAGATTTTCTATTTCTTCCTGGTCCAGTTTTGGAAAGTTGTACTTTTCTAAGAATTTGTCCATTTCTTCCACGTTGTCCATTTTATTGGCACATAATTGTTGATAGTAGTCTCTTATGATCCTTTGTATTTCTGTGTTGTCTGTTGTGATCTCTCCATTTTCATTTCTAATTTTATTGATTTGATTTTTCTCCCTTTGTTTCTTGATGAGTCTGGCTAATGGTTTGTTAATTTTATTTATCCTTTCAAAGAACAAGCTTTTGGCTTTGTTGATTTTTGCTATGGTCTCTTTTGTTTCTTTTGCATTTATTTCTGCCCTAATTTTTAAGATTTCTTTCCTTCTACTAACCCTGGGGTTCTTCATTTCTTCCTTTTCTAGTTGCTTTAGGTGTAGGGTTAGGTTATTTATTTGACTTTTTTCCTGTTTCTTGAGGTGTGCCTGTATTGCTATGAACTTTTCCCTTAGGACTTCTTTTACAGTGTCTCACAGGTTTTGGGTTGTTGTATTTTCATTTTCATTCTTTTCTATGCAAATTAAGGGGCGGTAATAAAATTTAGGGGTTGGTAATGCTATGTAAGAATTTAAAAGTAAGTTAAAACACTGGCACAAATGAAAGGCAGTCTAGTGATCCCTTATTCCAACACTGTGAAGCACTGCATTTTTGTTCTTTGCTCACTCCTAAAATTACACCCCAAATAGCACACTATAAAAAACAAAATTTACTTGCAAGACATTAACAAAATCAAAGCACTCCAAAAATATTTATCCAGTTAATTTAAAAAAAACCTTGCCAGAGTTAATGTTGGAATTACTATGAACTAAAGGCTCACTTAGGGAAAGACTGAAGGCAGGAGGACAAAGGGATGACAGAGAATGAGTTGACTGGATGGCATCACTGACTCAATGGACATGAGTAGTGCAAGCTCTGGGAGATGGTGAAGGACAGGGAAGCCTGGTATGCTGAAGTACATGGAGTAACAAAGAATCATACATGACTGAGTGACTGAATAACAGAAACAAAAAGCTTTTTTTTTTTTCAGATTATTTTTGTACTTTTATCAGTTCAGTTCAGTCACTCAGACGTGTCCGACTCTTTGCGACTCCATGAATCGCAGCATGCCAGGCCTCCCTGTCCATCATCAACTCCCGGAGTTCACTCAGACTCACGTCCATTAAGACAGTGATGCCATCCAGCCACCTCATCTTTTGTCGTCCCCTTCTCCTCCTGCCCCCAATCCCTCCCAGCATCAGAGTCTTTTCCAATGAATCAACTCTTCGCATGAGGTGGCCAAAGTCCTGGATTTGCAGTTTCAGCATCATTCCCTCCAAAGAAATCCCAGGGGCAATCTCCTTCAGAATGGACTGGTTGGATCTCCTTGCAGTCCAAGGGACTCTCAAGAGTCTTCTCCAACACCACAGTTCAAAAGCATCAATTCTTCGGTGCAAAGCCTTCTTCACAGTCCAACTCTCACATCCATACATGATCACAGGAAAAACCATAGCCTTGACTAGACGAACCTTTGTTGGCAAAGTAATGTCTCTGCTTTTGAATATGCTACCTAGGTGGTCATAAATTTCCTTCCAATGAGTAAGCATCTTTTAATATCATGGCTGCAGTCACTATCTGCAGTGATTTTGGAGCCCCCCAAAATAAAGTCTGACACTGTTTCCACTGTTTCCCTATCTATTTCCCATGAAGTGATGGGACCGGATGCCATGATCTTTGTTTTCTGAATGTTGAGCTTTAAGCCAACTTTTTCGCTCTCCTCTTTCACTTTCATCAAGAGGCTTTTGAGTTCCTCTTCACTTTCTGCCATAAGAGTGGTGTCATCTGCATATCTGAGGTTATTGATATTTCTCCCGGAAATCTTGATTCCAGCTTGTGCTTCTTCCAGCCCAGCGTTTCTCATGATATACTCTGCATAGAAGTTAAATAAGCAGGGTGACAATATACAGCCTTGACGTACTTCTTTTCGTATTTGGAATCAGTCTGTTGTTCCATGTCCAGTTCTAAAATTGCTTCCTGACCTGCATACAGATTTCTCAAGAGGCAGATCAGGTGATCAGGTATTCCCATCTCTTTCAGAATTTTCCACAGTTTATTGTGATCCACACAGTCAAAGGCTTTGGCATAGTCAACAAAGCAGAAATAGATGTTTTTCTGGAACTCTTTTGCTTTTTCCATGATCCAGTGGATGTTGGCAATTTGATCTCTGGTTCCTCTGCCTTTTCTAAAACCAGCTTGAACATCAGGAAGTTCACGATTCACGTATTTCTGAAGACTGCCTTGGAGAATTTTGAGCATTACTTTACTAGCGTGTGAGATGAGTGCAATTGCGTGGCAGTTTGAGCATTCTTTGGCATTGCCTTTCTTTGGGATTGGAGTGAAAACTGACCTTTTCCAATCCTGTGGCCACTGCTGAGTTTTCCAAGTTTGCTGGCATATTGAGTGCAGCACTTTCACAGCATCATCTTTCAGTATTTGAAAGAGCTCAACTGGAATTCTATCACCTCCACTAGCTTCGTTCATAGTGATGCTTTCTAAGGCCCACTTGACTTCACATTCCAGGATGTCTGGCTCTAGGTCAGTGATCACACCATCGTGATTATCTGGGTCGTAAAGGTCTTTTTTGTACAGTTCTTCTGTGTATTCTTACCATCTCTTCCTAATATCTTCTGCTTCTGTTAGGTCCATATCATTTCTGTCCTTTATCAAGCCCATCTTTGCATGAAATGTTCCCTTGGTATCTCTAATTTTCTTGAAGAGATCGCTAGTCTTTCCCATTCTGTTGTTTTCCTCTATTTCTTTGCATTGACCACTGAGGAAGGCTTTCTTGTCTCTTCTTGCTATTCTTTGGAACTCTGCATTCAGATGTTTATATCTTTCCTTTTCTCCTTTGCTTTTCACTTCTCTTCTTTTCACAGCTATTTGTAAGGCCTCCCCAGACAGCCATTTTGCTTTTTTGCATTTTTTTTTCCATGGGGATGATCTTGATCCCTGTCTCCTGTACAATGTCACGAACCTCATTCCATAGTTCATCAGGCACTCTATCTATCAGATCTAGGCCCTTAAATCTATTTCTCACTTCCACTGTATAATCATAAGGGATTTGATTTAGGTCATACCTGAATGGTCTAGTGGTTTTCCTTACTCTCTTCAATATAAGTCTGAATTTGGTAATCAGGAGTTCATGATTTGAGCCACAGTCAGCTCCTGGTCTTGTTTTTGCTGACTGTGTAAAGCTTCTCCATCTTTGGCTGCAAAGAATGTAATCAATCTGATTTCGGTGTTGACCATCTGGTGATGTCCATGTGCAGAGTCTTCTCTTGTGTTGTTGGAAAAGGGTGTTTGCTATGACCAGTGCATTTTCTTGGCAAAACTCTAGTAGTCTTTGCCCTGCTTCATTCCGTATTCCAAGGCCAAATTTGCCTGTTACTCCAGGTGTTTCTTGACTTCCTACTTTTGCATTCCAGGCCCCTATAATGAAAAGGGCATCTTTTTTGGGTGTTAGTTCTAAAATGTCTTGTCAGTCTTCATAAAACCGTTCAACTTCAGCTTCTCCAGCATTACTGTTTGTGGCATAGACTTGGATTACTGTGATACTGAATCGTTTGCTTTGGAAATGAACAGAGGTCATTCTGTCGTTTTTGAGATTGCATCCAAGTACTGCATTTTGGACTCTTTTTTTGACCATGATGGCTTCTCCATTTCTTCTGAGGAATTCCTGCTCGCAGTAGTAGATATAATGGTCATCTGAGTTAAATTCACCCATTCCAGTCCATTTCAGTTCGCTGATTCCTAGAATGTTGTCATTCACTCTTGCCATCTCTTGTTTGACCACTTCCAATTTGCCTTGATTCATGGACCTGACATTCCAGGTTCCTATGCAATATTGCTCTTTACAGCATCGGACCTTGCTTCTATCATCAGTCACATCCACATCTGGGTATTGTTTTTGCTTTGGCTCCATCCCTTCATTCTTTCTGGAGTTATTTCTCCACTGATCTCCAGTAGCATATTGGGCACCTACTGACCTGGGGAGTTCCTCTTTCAGTATCCTATCATTTTGCATTTTCATAGTGTTCATGGGGTTCTCAAGGCAAGAATACTGAAGTGGTTTGCCATTCCCTTCTCCAGTGGACCACATTCTGTCAGATCTCTCCACCATGACCTGCCCGTCTTGGGTTGCCCCATGGGCATGGCTTAGTTTCTTTGAGTTAGACAAGGCTGTTGTCCTAGTGTGATTAGATTGACTAGTTGAGGGTGTCATTTCCTAGGCAGGTTGATAGGAAATCTAGGGGTCCCCAAGGAGAGAGGGGTCTCCAAATGGAGGAAATATCCTGCAAGTGTCAGACATTTTTATCTCTCTTAAGCGGCAGGAGGAAACAAACTAGCAATATTTTTTTCCCTTCTCTATACAAATTTAAAGAGAGGTTTCTCTTAAAATACTGTGTTGCCATAATGACACCTGGTTTCGCCTGAAGTTAGCTATTCTTGAGCCTAGAGATAACCAATGCCTTTTTCTTATGGAAATGTTTGTCTTAAGCCATGCTAATGTACTACGCCTTTACCCCAAACTCTGTCTCCAAGTCGGTTCTCCTTTACACTTGAATAAAACTTTATTACACAAAAGCTCTGAGCGATCAAGCCTCGTCTTTCGCCCTGGATTGAATTCTTCTCCTCCAGGGGCCAAGAATCCTGGTATATTCGCGTGATACAACAACAACCTTTCATAGTTTTCTGTGAGTATGGTTTCAGTGTGTCGGCCCTCTGATGCCCTCTTGCAACACCTACCATCTTACTTGGGTTTCTCTTACCTTGGGCATGGGGTGTCTCTTCACGGCTGCTCCAGCAAAGTGCAGCTGCTGCTCCTTACCTTGGACGAGGGGCTATATCCTCACCGCACCCTTCCTGACCTTCAACGTGGGATAGCTTCTCTAGGCCCTCCTGTGCCCTTGCAGCCACCGCTCTTGGAAGTGGGGTTGCTCCTCCCGGCCGCCGCCCCTGGCCTCGGACGTGGGGTAGCTCCTCTTGGCTGCCACCCTTCGGGCATGGGGTCCTCCCGGCTTCTGCCCTTGACCTCGGACATGGGGTAGCTCCTCTTCGGCCATGCTTAGTGCACCGGTCGCAGCCGCCACCGTGCCTAGTGTGCCAGTCACAGCCACCACAGTGCTTACAAATGCTAGGGCTTCCCTGGTGGCTCAGAAATTAAAGCATCTGCCTGCAATGCGGGAATCTCAGGTTCAATCCGTGGGTTGGGAAGATCCCCTGGAGAGGGAAATGGTAACCCACTCCAGTATTCTTGCCTGGAGAATGCCATGGAGAGAGGAGCCTGGTAGGCTACAGTCCACGGGGTCGCAAAGAGTTGGACACGACTGAGCGACTTAATTTTCACTTTCACCTATGCTATAAAGATTAAGCATTCAATTTGAAAAATCCACAGTAATGTTTGTGACTCATGTGTCAGCCTAATACATTTATAATTACTATGCTATAATATTTGTATAACTACTGTGTCACCTTTCTCTTGTTAATAGCAAATAATCTTTCAGTATGTTTAAAAAACAAAAATGCTGCAGTTAAAAGGTTATTTAACTCATCAGGTCCTATTTTGTGGTACATACTAAAAGTAGCATTATTTTTAAGACCGCAAAAACAAAAACCTTTAATTATGATTAGATGGTAACTCAAGATTCACAATCAAATAATATAATAATATTTGAACCATTGTTGTTGCTTAGTCACTAAGTTGTGTTCCACTCTTTTTGACCCCATGGACTGCAGCACATAAGGCTTCCCTGTCCTTCACCATCTCCTGGAGCTTGCTCAAACTCATGCCCATTGAGTCAGTGATGCCATCCAACCATCTGATCCTCTGTCATCCCCTTCTCCTCCTGCCTTCAATCTTTCCCAGCATCAGGGTCTTTTCTAATGAGTCAGCTCTTCACATCAGGTGGCCAAAGTATGGAACTTCAGCTTCAGCATCAGTCCTTCCAGGGAATATTCAGGGTTGATTACCTTTAACATTTACTGGTTTGATCTCTTTGCAGTCCAAGGGACTCTCAAGAGTTTTCTCCAGCAAAAAAACTCAAAAGTAAAAATTCTTTGACAATTCAACCTTCCTAACGGTCCAGCTCTCACATCCATACATGGCTACTGGAAAAACCATAGCTCTGACTATGTGGACCTTTGTCAGCAATGTGATGTCTTTGTTTCTTAATATATTGTCTATGTTTGTCATAGCTTTTCTTCCAAAGAACAAGTGTCTTTTAACTTCATGGCTGCAGTCACCATCCACAGTTTTATTTCTCTTTTGTACATTTATTTATTGATCTCACCACTCTCAAAAATTAATGTTCAAATCTTGAATGGTAACTAGCTAGATGCTTAGTAAGAATTATCCATACTCTTGAATAAGGCTATTCTGTGATCCAATTTGAGGAATTTAGTTGCAACATTTTGATACTAAATTGGACCAATATGGGTAACAATGTATTTAAAAATTTGAGTGATGGACACAGTATTATTACTAAGAACTTGGGAAAATTATTTAGCTTGGAAGTTATATGCTTGAAACCCAGCTCTCAGAGTCTACAAGGGTTGTTTTGCCCAGTATTTGACTAATAAATTCCAGTCGACCTGCACTGCTAACCAATATCAGTGAGAACAGAGGTATTAGCTAGAATGTTTACTCTTTTCTATTACAATTTCCTAAGGAACTGTCCTTGAAACTTTGAAGGAAATTGGGAATTCAACTCTTAGAATCACTGACATTGAAACTTTTTGACAGAGCCACGATTAAAAAAGGATTTGATAACATATGGTGAAAAATTATTAGTCATTGTCATCATCAGCTATGCTAGAGAAAGGTAGATGGATGTTTCCCTAGGACGCAAAAAGTGAAAGAATAAGCGAATTGGACAAAAGGAAATATGTCTTTTCCTTTCCCATCCCCTATGTCACTATCCTTGTAAAGGTCTTTAGTCTTAAACAATTCTAGTAGTCTTTTACCTTGACTCCCTCTACCTAGTCTCTCTACCAAGAATCCATTTTACATACCTTGCCAAGATAATATTTATAAAATCAAATATTGTCATGTTAGAGCAACACAGCTAAGCTACTCATGAATCTCCAGAAACTATGATTGAAATAAATGCTTATTCATTAGGTCAATAAGTTTTGGGTATATTTACACAGAATTGCATTAATCATAGTGTTTTATTCATAACTCATTATTAGTAAAAAATACTTGCTTAATCTTTTAAATTTTTATCATAACAGTTTTAATAAAATAATAAACACCAGAAAAACAACTACACATTTCAAAATCTAAACTATTAACTAAAAGCTGCATCTTTTATGAACTTCTTTCAAATTCTTTCTCCCTCCCTATCCTGGAAGTCCTGGATATTTGAGTTCAGCAGTTCCTAACTTTTGTATAGGAATATAAAGTTCAGGAAGTATATTTCTTAGTTATGCTTGTCTTTTAACTTTATGACAAAAGTATTTTTTATAAAAATATCCTGGGATATACTATTTTTTACTCATTAACCTGTATATTAATTGATTTTTATTTGATAAACACTTTTTAAACTTCATTTACCATCAAAAATTTTTTTACCATCACATATTTACCTACCATCAAATATTTATTGAGATCTTATGCTAGGCTGGTACTATGCTAGGTTCAGGGAATGCCAAGGCTCATTTGACAAGAAGCTTGAAGAATGGTCAGGGGAAGAGATGTTTAAAGAAAAATAGGATGAGGCAACATGTAGTAAGTGTCATAATAGCAAAGTATATGAAGTGCTCCTGGACCCCAGAGAAGCCTGGAAGGGTGTCACAGAGAAGATGCTTTTAAACTGGATCCTGAAGGAACACAACCTAAGGAGCTTGAGATTGGGAACTTTAGGTAATACAAACAGATTTCAAAAGGGAATGAAGTTGTGAAAGAACCGGCTGAAAGCTGTGAAGAATTGGATGTAGGGGGTGTCTGGCTACCCACCTGGAACTTTACCTCAAATTAAAGTTTGACCATCAGTCCACCTGTTGCTCAGCCCTATCTCAGCTTCTAAGACAATCTGATTTCAGCCAGAGAAAGTATAAGTAGCTCATGTAATTCAGCATCTGACCAGCTGTGTTCCAAGTTCTCTTCTGAGCTCCTGATCCATTTTCAGCTGTTAGATGTTCACTTTACTCCTGTCACAGTTTCTAGCTATATTACTAGGTTTTCATCTTGTTTCTGTCTCTATATTCTGTCTCTAAATTTCTCTAAAACTATAATTCTGCTTTTCTTATCAATCCTCCTCAGAGCTTAGGTTCTCATTCCAGGCTGCCTGATTTACTGGTGGTATTTGCCTGTCAGATTCCACCTCATTTCCCACCACAGATGGAATAAAGACTTATGGCCTCTTGTAGGAAGTCTCTGATGACAAACAAATAGATGAACTGCCCCATTACTGCCTAAGCAAAAATTCCTATCTGTAATCTGTATCAATTTCCTGGTAGAATTGCCCACAGGACATTCACATCAATGAACCCAGTTTATTTCACCACTGATTGAAATTTTAAACTCCATTCTGACTACTGGTATAGAAAAATCCACTACTTGTCATAAAAATCCTAGAGGAAAACACAGGAAGAAAGAACTTTGACATAAATTTCAGCCATATTTTTTTTGAATCCATCTTCTAAAACAAAATAAACAAAAACAAAAATACGCAAATGGGACCTAACTAAACTTAAAAGCATTTGCATAGCAAAGGAAATCACCAACAAATGAAAAGGCAACCTACTTAATAGGAGAAAATATTTGCAAACAATATGACTAATAAGGGGTTAATATCCAGCATATATAACATCTCATTCAACTCAACATAAAAAAAAAAAATAAAAATAAGCAATCCAGTTAAAAACTGGGCAGGAGGCACTCCAAAGATGACCGAGGAATGGGACTGAGAGACCAATTTCTCCCTCACGAATCATCAAAAGATCATTTGAATGTGGAACAATTTCCACAAAACAACTTCTGAACACTGTCGGAGCACACCAGACACCCAAAAAGACAGCCCGATCTCTTTGAAACGAGGTAGGACAAAATAGAAAAGACAAAAACAGAGACAAAGGATTTAGGGATGGAGGCCCATTCTGGGGAGGGAGTTGAGAAGGAGGAGAAGTTTCCATACAATAGGAAACTCTCTCACAGGCATGTCAGTGGGGAGCTCTGAAATCTCAGAGAGCAACACAACCGGACAAAAAGTATACACACACAAAATACACATATAACCGCAACTACCAGCAGAGAAGCTGCTCAGACACTCACATCCATGAGCAGCGAGTGGCGGTTGGACAGGGAGGTGTGCACTATTTCGTCAGTCCCTAGGGTAAGGAACAGGCTTGAATGCCCTAAGGAAAATCTGAGGACTAATTTGACAAAGCAACCAAAACCATGGGGTTTCCCGAGAGACCAAAACAAAACAAAACAAAACAACAAAAAACTTTCCCGGGAAAGGCTCTAATGCAGCACAATGACCCTGGAAAGCTCAAAGAACATGCTCACAGAACAAAGGATTGCTCCCTAGAGAATACCAAATGAGAGCAACCTGGCTGCCATTTGGGGCCCTCCCTTCCCAGAGGCAAAGAGGCAGGTGTGTGACAGCTGGAGCAGGAAGGCAATAGGCCATTACAATCTCGGCCCCAGAGATGCATCTTCCACCAAACTGAGCAGGCTCCCAGTTGCTAACTAAGTCTTCCTGGGATCTTGGACGGTTGACATATGTCAGGAGTGTGACAACCTGAGATCAGCTCCCCAGAGGAGACACTTGGTACACCTGGGACTGTGCTGTTGTGGTGCACTGGGAAACCGACCTGCTGGGACCAGGGAAATGAATAAGATGCATGGCCCACCTGGGACAGTGGGCTCGTGAAGCACCTGGTCGCCTGAGCTGCTTGGACCTGGGAAGGGCACAAAACGCACAGCCCATCCGGTTCTGTGCCCATGCAGAGCACACAAAAACCTGAGTGGCTTAGACTTCGAAAGTGCACAAAAATGCAGGGCCACCTGGGACTGTACTATCACAGAGCACCCTGGAGCCTGAGCAGCATGGACCCAGGAAGGACATGCCATCTTGAACTGTGGCAAACCCACTGTGGTCCATCTACTGCAAGCACTCCCCATACTTGCTAGTGGTATTTGCTTGCAGTGTCACTCCCTCTCCATAGCACAATTGAACAAGTGAGCCTGAATAAGAGTCCACCTTCACCCTCTGATATCAGGGCAGAAATAAGACATTGAAGAGATTTGAAAACAAAGGACACCAACATAAAAAAAGGGAGGGGGTGGTGCCCTGAAAGTGACAGGTGCAATAGATTAAAACCCTGCAGTTAATGTTGAGACCGTGCATTTGAGGGGGCAGCTATAGACTTTGAAAACAAGTGCAAGCTGGAACAAGGGACTATCTGACACTGCACTGACCCAACACTGCCCACAACAGCTCCAGAGAAATTCTTTTATATATATATATATATATATATATATATATATATATATATATACCATTATCACTTCTAACTTTTTAAAAATTTCATTTCTTTCATTTTTATAGCCTACCTTTCTAAAGAAAACTATTTTTAGAAAACAAATTCCATATATTTTTTTAATTTTGGGGATCGATTTAATTTTGTATTTTTTATATTGTACTTTTGAGAGTCTAACCTCTATTCTAGGTTTTTAATTTTTGCTTTTTGATATTTGTTATCAATTTTGTACCTTTAAGACTCTCATCTTCAGTGTCCATTTTCACTTAAGGATTTGATTACTGGTTTGATTGCTCTATCCCCTTTTGACTGTCTCTTTTCTCCTCCTGGTCACTGCCATCAGCCTCTACCCTCTTCTCTTCCATATATAACTCTGTGAATATCTGGGTGTTCCTGGATGTTCCTGGCTGTGGAAAGACATTTCACCATTAAAATAGGGGTTTTATCTTCTCTGCTGTATGAATGGAGACATCTAGAGGCTACTGTAAGAGGGGGACCAAATCTCAGAGACAGGAGGCTCAACTCAAGAGCTTTAAAACATCAGAGAACTCCAGACCCTGGGGAACATTAATAGACAAGAGCCCACCCAAAAGTTTCCATACCTACACTGAAAGCAAGCTCCACTCAAGAGCCAAAAAGTTCCAGTGCAAGACACACCATGCTAATTCTCCAGCAAAAGAGGAACACAATCCTGAACATTAAAAGACAGGGATGCCCAAAGCCATACCAGACCAGACACCCCAAAACTCACTAATGGACACTTCATTGCACTCCAGAGAGAAGATTCAGCCCCAACCACCAGAACACAGACACAAGTTCCCCCAACCAGAAAACCTTGACAAGCCACTGGTCCAACTCCACCCACAGGGAGAAGACTTCAGAATTAAGAGGAATCACGACTTTCCCGCCCACAGAAAGGGCACCCCAAACACAGCAATCCAAACAAAATGAAAAGGCAGAAAAATATTCAGCATGTGAAGAAACATGATAAAACAAACAAACAAACAAACAAACAAAAGAGATAGTGAGTCTACCTGAAAAAGAATTCAGAATAATGATAGTACAGATGATCCAAAGTCTTGAAAACAAAATGGAGTTACAGATAAATAGACTAGAAAGAAGGGTTGAGAAGATGCAAGAAATGTTTAGCAAGGACCTAGAAGAAGTAAAAAAAAAGTCAATCAATAATGACCAATGCATTCACTGAGACTAAAAGCACTCTGAAGGGAACCAACAGTAGAATAACTAAGGCAGAAGATAGGATAAGTGAGGTGGAAAATAGAATGGTGGAAATAAATGAAGCAGGTAGGACAAAAGAGAAAAGAATAAAAAGAAATGAGGACAACCTCAGAGACTTCTGGGACAATGTTAAATGCCACAACATGTGAATCATAGGTATCCCTGAAGAAGAAGACAAAAAGAAAGAGCATGAGAAAATACTTGAGGAGATAATAGTTGAAAACTTCCCTAAAATGGGAAAGGAAAGAGCCGCCCAAGTCCAAGGAACCCAGAGAGTCCAAAACAAGATAAACCCAAAGAGAAACATGACAAAACACACATTAATCAAACTAACAAAAATTGAACACAAAGAACAAATATTAAACAGCAAGAGAAAAGCAATAAATAACACACGAGGGGCTATTCATAAGGATAACAACTGATCTTCCTATAGAAACTCTTGAGGCCAGAAGGGAATGTTAGGACATATTTAAAGTGATGAAAAAGAAAAACTTACAACCAAAATTACTCTACCCAGCAAAGATCTCTTTCAGATAAAGGAAAAATCAAGAGTTTTATAGACAAGCAAAAGCTCAGAGAATTTGGTACCACCAAATCAGCTCCTCAACAAGTGCTAAAGAATGTTTTCTAGACAGGAAAAACAGAAAAGGTTTATAAAACTGAACCCAAAACAACAAAGTAAATGGTAATGGATCATACTTATCAATAATTACCTTAAATGAAAATTGGTTAAATGTTCCAACCAAAAGACATAGACTGGCCAAATGGATACAAAAACAAAACCCCTATATATATTTCATCTACAAGATTCCCACCACAAACCTAGGGATACATATAGACTGAAAGTGAAGGGCTGGAAAACAATATTTCATGCTAATGGAGACCAAGCCAGAAAGAAAAATACCAATACAGTATACTAACGCATATATATGGAATTTAGAAATATGGTAACAATAACCCTGTGTACGAGACAGCAAAAGAGACACTGATATATAGAACAGTCTTATGGACTCTGTGGGAGAGGGAGAGGGAGGGAAGATTTGGGAGAATGGCATTGAAACATGTAAAATATCATGTATGAAACGAGTTGCCAGTCCGGGTTCGATGCACGATACTGGATGCTTGGGGCTAGTGCACTGGGACGACCCAGAGGGATGATATGGGGAGGGAGGAGGGAGGAGGGTTCAGGGTAGGGAACACATGTATACCTGTGGCGGATTCATTTTGATATTTGGCAAAACTAATACAATTATGTAAGGTTTAAAAATAAAATAAAATTTTAAAAAATGCAAAAAAAATTAAAAAAATAAAAAGTTAAATAAGAAAAGTTTAAATAAAAAAAAAAAAAAAGAAAGCAGGAGTAGCAACACTCATACCTGATAAAATAGACTTTGAAATGAAGACTGTGATAAGAGACAAAGAAGGACACTACAAAATGATCAAGAGATCAATCCTGAAGAGGATATAACAATTATAAATATATATGCACCCAACATAGGAGCATCTCAATATGTAAGGCAAATGCTAACGAATACAAAAGGGGAAATTAACAGCAACACAGTAACAGTGGGGGACTCTAATATTCAACTCACACCTATGGATAGATCAACGAAACAGAAAATTAGCAAGAAAACACAGCTTTAAATGATACAATGGACCAGTTAGACCTAATTGATATGGGGCATTTCACCCAAAGACAATGGATTTCCCCTTTTTCTTAAGTGCACACGGATCATTCTCCAGGATAGCCATATCCTGGGCCACAAATCTAGCTTTGATAAAGTAAAAAACAAAAGACAAAAAAAAAAAAAAATTGCAATCATTTCAAGCATGTTTTCTGATCACAGTGTGGAAAGATTAGATAACAATTACAGGGAAAAAAAAAAAAACCTACAAAAAACACAAACTTATGGAAGCTAAAGTACACACACCTGAATAAACCAACAGATCATGGAAGGAATCAAAATGTGCATAGAAACAAATGATGATGAAAACACAACAATGAAATGGACAAATTCTTAGAAAAGTATAACATTCCAAAACTAAACAAGGAAGAAATAGAAAATGAACAGATTCATCACAAACATGGAATTCGAAACTGTAATCAAAAACTTTCCAACAAACAAAAGCCCAGGACGAGATGGCTTCACAGGTGAACTCTACCAAATATTTAGAGAAGAACTAACACCTATCCTACTCAAACTCTCGCAGAAAATTGCAGAAGGCAAACTCCCAAGCTCATTCTAAGGGACCACCATCACCCTGATATCAAAACCAGACAAAGATGCCACAAATAAAACTAGAGGCCAATATCACTGATCAACATAAATGCAAATATCCTCAACAAAATTCTAGCAAGCAGAATCGAACAACATATTAAAAAGACCATACATTGTGACTAGTAGGCTTTATTCCAGGGATCAAAGATTCTTCAATATTTCCAAATCAATAAGTGTGATACACCATATTAACAAATTGGAAGATAAAAGCCATATGATTATCTCAATAGATTCAGAGACAGCCTTTGACAAAATTCAACACCCATTTATAGTCAAAACTCTCCAGAAAGCAGGCATAGAAGAAATATACCTCAACATAATAAAAGCTATATATGACAAACCAACAGAAAACACTATATCCTCAATGATGAAAAAGTGAAAGCATTTCCTCTAAAATCAGGAATAAGACGAGGGTTCTCACTCTCACCATGACTATTCAACATAGTTTTGGAAGTCCTAGCCACAGCAATCAGAGAAGAAAAAGAAATAAAATGGAATACAGATTGGAAAAAAACGTGGAAAACTCCCACTGTTTGCAAATGACATGATCCTCTGCAAAGAAAACCCTAAAGATACTACCAGAAAATTACTAGAGCTAATCAATTATATAGAAAATTGAATGATATAAAATTAATACACAGAAGTCCCTTGCATTCTTATATGCTAACAATGAAAAAAAAACAAAAAGAGAAATTAAGGAAACCATCCCATTCAGCATTCAATGAAAAGAATAAAACACTTAGGTATAAATTTACCTAAAGAAAGCTATAAAACACTGATGAAAGAAATCAAAGATGACACAAATAGATGTAGAAATATACCATGTTCATGGATTGGAAAAATCAATATAGTGAAAATGAGTATATTACCCAAAAGAATCTATAGATTCAATGCAATCCCTATTGAGCTACCAATGATTTTTTTCACAGAACTAGAACAAATAATTTCACAATTCATATGGAAACACAGAAAACCTCGAATAGCCAAAGTAATCTCAAGAAGGAAGAATGGAACTGCAGGAATCAACTTTCCTCACTTCGGACTATGCTACAAAGCTACAGTAATCAAAACAGTACGGTAGTGGCACAAAGACAGAAATGTAGATCAATGGAGCAAAATATAAATCCAAGAGATAAATCCACACACCTATCGACACCTTAACTTTGACAAAGGAGGCAAAAATATACAATGGAGAAAAGACAGACTCTTTAACAAGTGGTGCTGGGAAAAATGGTCAAGCACCTGTAAAAAATGAAACTAGAACACTTTTTAACACCATATACAAAAATAAACTCAAAATGGATTAAAGATCTAAATGTAAGACCAGAAAATCTAAAATTCTTAGAGGAAAACATAAAACACTCTCTGCCATAAATCAAAGCAAGATCCTCTATGAGCCACCTCTCAGAATAGTGGAAATTAAAAAAAAAAAAAAATCAGACCTAATTAAACTTAGAAGCTTTTGCACAACAAAGGAAACAATAACCAAGTTGAGAAAAAAGCCCTCAAAATGGGAGAAAATAATAGCAAATGAAAGAACTGACAAGGTATTAATCTGCAAAATATACAAATAGCTCATGCAAATGAATACCATAAAAATGAACAACCCAATAAAAAGTGGGCAGAGGACCTAAACAGACATTTCTCCAAAGAAGACATATAGATGGCTAATAGACACATGAAAAGATATTCAACATCACTCATTATTAGAGAAATGCAAATCAAAACCACAATGAGTTATCTATCATCTCACGCCAGTCAGAATGGCCACCATCAAAAAGTCTACAAACAATAAATACCAGAGAGAGAGTAGAGAAAAGGAAACTCTTTTACACTGTTGATGGGAATATAAATTGTTATAGCCACTATTGATAAGAGTGTGAAGATTCCTTTAAAAACTGGGAATAGACTGCCATATGACCCAGAAATCCCACTGCTGGGCATACACACCGAGGAAACCAGAATTGAAAGAGACACATGTACCCCAATGTTTATTGCAGCACTGTTTACAATTGTTAGGGCATGGAAGTGAAAGGATGTTGCTGAACCATGAAAGATGCCGGGATTCTTGGCCTCCAGAGAAGAATAATTCAATCTGGGGCCAGAGACAAGGCTTGATGTCTCAGAGCTTTTGTGTATTAGAATTTTATTAAAGTATGAAAGGAATAGAGAAAGCTTCCGACATAGACATCAGAAGGGGGCAGAGAGAGTACCCCTCGCTAGTGCTAGCAATGGAGTTATATACTTTTTAATTACCTATTACAGTGAATCAAAAGAATGTCTGGAGGTTGTAAAGACCTCACTAGACCCACTCCCATAATTTACGTTTCAAGACAACAGGATTAGCCAGAAGGATTTTTTTTTTCAGAGACTATTCTCAAGCAGGATACATTATTGTTATATAATCCTTAGGAATGGAGAGAGAGAGAGAAAGAGAGAGAGAGTTTTTCCTTTCTTCCTCCTTGAGAATTCCAGACCCCTCTCTCCATGGGGACCCATGGACTTCTTATCAACCTGCCTAGGAATTGACTCTCTCAGAAGCAACCTAGATGGCCATCAGCAGATGAATGTATAAGGCAATTGTGATACATATACACAATGGAATATTACTTGGCTACATAAAAGATTCCATTTGAGTCAGTTCTAATGAGGTGGATGAACCTGGAGCCTATTATACAGAGTGAAGTAAGTCAGAAAGAGATACACCAATACAGTACATTAAAGTATATATATGGGATTTAGAAAGTCAGTAATGGAGATCCTATATGTAAGGCAGCAAAAGAGACACAGATGTAAAGAACAGACTTTTGGACTCTCTGGGACAAGGTGAACTTGGGATGATTTGAGAAAATAACATTGAAATATGTATATTACCATATGTAAAATAGATGACCAGTGCACGTTTGATGGATGAAGCAGGGCACTCAAATCCAGTGCTCTTGGACAACCCAGAGGGAATGGGGTGGGGAGGGATATGGGAAGGGGTTTCAGGATGGGGCTGCACATGTGCACCTGTGACTGATTCATATCGATGTATTGCAAAAACCATGAAAATATTGTAAACTAATTATTCTCAGTTAAAATAAATGAATTAATTAAAAAAAATTGGGCAGAATTGAATAGACATTTTTCCAAAGAGGACATGCCAATGGGCACAGGAAAAGGTACTCAACATCACTAATCATCAGGGAAATGCAAATAAAAATTACAATGAGGTATCAACTCACACCCATCATAATGGTTATCATCTAAAAGAACAAAAATTACAGATATTAGTGAGAATACAGAGAAATGTGAGCCCTTGTACAATTTTGGTGGGAATTTAAACTGGTAGAGCCACTGTGAAAAACAGTATAGAAGTTTCTCAAAAACTAAAAATAGAACTACCATATAATCCATCAATTCCACTCCTGGGTATATAGCCCCACAAACAAACACTAATGTACAAAGATACACACACTCCAATGTTCACAGCAGCATTATTTACAGTTTTCAAGATACAGAAGCAACCTAAGGGTCCATCAAGAGATGAATGAATAAAGAAGATATGGTAAATATATACAATGAAATATTACCCAGCAATAAAATAGAATGAAATTTTACTATTTGCAGCAACATTTGTGGACCTGGATGGCATTATTTCACTTAAGTGAAATAAGTTAGATAAAGGAATACAAATACTGTGTTGTATATGTGATATCTAAAAAATACAACAAAAGTGAATAAATAAAAAAAAAAAAAAGCAGCCTTACAGATATAGAGAAGAAGCTAGTGGTTACCAGTGAGGAAAGGGAAGGAGGGAAGGGAAATATAAGGGTAGGTGAGTAAAAGGTATACATTTTAGGTATAAAATAAGCTACAAAAATATATTGTACAACACAGGAATATAGCCAATATATTATAATAACTATAAATTGAGTATGTGTGTACCTAGTTGCTTATCTTGTCTGACTCTTTCAAACTCCATTAACAGTAACCCATCATGCTCCTCTGTCCTAAGATCATGGTATCAGATCTCATCACTTCATTGCAAACAGAAGCAGAAAAAGTATAAGCAGTTACAAATTTTATTTTCTTGGGCTCCAAAATCCCTGTGGACAGTGACTGTGGAAGGAAAGCTATGACAAACCTGGACAGCATATTAAAAAGCAGGGTCATCACTGTGCCAGCAAAGTTCCATATAGTCAAAGCTATGGTTTTTCCAGTAGTCATGTACAGATGTGAAAGTTGGATCATAAAGAAGGCAAAGCACTAAAGAATCAATGCTTTGAAAATGTGGTGCTGAAGAAGACTCTTGAGAGCCCTTGAAAAGCAAGGAGATCAAGTCAGTAAATCCTAAAGGAAATAAATCCTGAATATTCACTGGAAGAACTGATGCTGAAGTTCCAATACTTTGGCCACCTGTTGCGAAGAGCCAACTCACTGGAAAAGACCCTGATGTTGGGAAAGATTGAACACCAAAGGAGAAGAGGGTGGAAGGGGATGAGATGATTAGATAGCATCACTGGCTCAATGGACATGAATTTGAGCCAAATCCAGGAGGTAGTGAGGGCAGAGGAGCCTGACATGCTGCAGTCCATGGGGTTGCAAAGAGTCGGACATGACTTAGAAACTGAAGAACAACAAGAAGTATGTTTATAGGGAGAGACACTCCATAGATAGAATGTGGTAGGCCACTTTCTTGATGAAAGTGAAAGAGGAGAGTGAAAAAGTTTCCTCTAAGAGTCTTGTAGTGCAAGTACCATACTGTTTTGATGACTACAGCTTTGTAGTACATTCTGAAGACAGAGAGTCTGATTACTCCAGCTCTATTTTTCTTTTTCAAAATTGCTTTGACTATCTGTGGTCTTGTTTCTTCATAAAATTTTAAGATTTTTTTGTTCTATTTCTTTAAAAAATTCCATTAGTAATTTGATAGGGATTGCACTGAATCTGTAGATTTCCTTATATACTATGGTCATTTTGACAGTAATGATTCTTCCAGTACAAGAACATGGTATATCTTTCCATCTGTTTTTATCTTCAATTTATTTCATCAGTATTGTATAGTTTTTGAAGTATAGGCTTTTATCTCCTTCAGTAGGTTTATTCCTAGGAATTTTATTCTTTTTGATGTGATGGTATATGGCATTGTGTTGTTAATTTCTTTCTGATCTTTCATTGCTAGTGTAGAGAAGTGCAACAAATTTCTGTGTATTGTGTATCCTGCAACTTTTTCAAATTCATTGATGAAAACTAATAGTTTTCTGCTAGCATGTTTAGGATTTTCTATCTATATTATCTTGTCATCTGCATAAAAAAGTAGTTTTACTCTTTTCCAATTTGAATTCCGTTTATTTCTTTATTGACTATGCTAAAGCCTTTGACTGTGTGGATCACAATAAACTGTGGAAAATTCTGAAAGGGATGGGAATACCAGACCACCTGACCTGCCTCTTGAGAAAAATGTATGCAGGTCAGGAAACAGTTTCTCATGATGTATTCTGCATATAAGTTAAATAAGCAGGGTGACAATATACAGCCTTGACGTACTCCTTTTCTATTTGGAACCAGTCTGTTGTTCCATGTCCAGTTCTAACTGTTGCTTCTGACCTGCATACAGGTTTCTCAAGAGGCAGGTCAGGTGGTCTGGTATGCCCATCTCTTTCAGAATTTTTCACAGTGTATTGTGATCCACACAGTCAAAGGCTTTGGCATAGTCAATAAAGCAGAAATAGATGTTTTTCTGGAACTCTCTTGCTTTTTCGATGATCCAGTGGATGTTGGCAATTTGATCTCTGGTTCCTCTGCCTTTTCTAAAACCAGCTTGAACATCTGGAAGTTCACAGTTCATGTATTGCTGAAGCCTGGCTTGGGGAATTTTAAGCATTACTTTACTAGTGTGTGAGATGAGTGCAATTGTGTGGTAGTTTGACCATATTATTACATAATCATAATAAATTACTAGGAATATTTATATGCCAGGTAATTGAATAAACAAGAAGAAATGCATAAATTATTAGAAACATAAAATCTTCAAGACTCAATCAGTAGGAAATAGTCTGAGCTGACATTGTTAGTATTGAAATTAAATCAGTTATCAAAAAACTTTTTGTAAACAAAAGGCCAGGACTGTGTGGCTTCACTGTAGAATTCTACCAAACATTCATATAAGAAATTTTATCTATTTTTCTGAAACTTTTCAAAAGAATGAAGAGGAAAGAACACTCCCAGATTCAGGTTTTTTCTCCTCCACTCATGATACTGTTATCATTCCACATTTTACATATGTAGTGTATCTCTTAACTTCTTGTTGTGAAATTAGTGGTCTTACTACTCTTGTGTTTTAACCTTCTTACTAGCTTTGTGCCTTGATGATTTCCTACCTTTACTATATGTATGCCTTTACTGATGAGTTTTTCCTTTTGTGATTTTCATGTTTCTCCTTGTGTGTGTGTGTGTGTGTTTTCCACTTAGAGAGGTTCCTTTAAGATTTTTTGCAAAACTGGTTTGATGATAATGAGCTCCTTTAGATTTTGGTTATCTGTAAAGATTTCTATATCTCTATCAAATCTGAATGAGGTTTTTGCCAGGTAGAGTATTCTTGGTTTTATTTTTTCCCTTTTATCACTTTAACTGTATTGTGCCACTCCCTTCTGACATGCAGAGTCTGCTGATGAGTCAGCTAATAATCTTATGACAGTTCCCTTGTATGTAATATATTACTTTTCTCTTGGTGCTTTTAATATTTTCTCTTTATCTTTAATTTTTTCCATTTTAATTACTATGTGCCTTGATATGTTCTTCTTTGTGTTAATTCTGCATAGGACTCTCTGTGCTTCCTGGATTTGTATGTCTCTTTCCTTTTCCAGATTATGAAAGTTTTAGGCTATTATCCCTTCAAATATATTTTATGCCCCGCCCCCCCCCCCCCCCCCCCCGCCTTCTACTTCTGCTGCTGCTGCTGCTAAGTCGCTTCAGTCGTGTCCGACTCTGTGCAACGCCATGGACTGCAGCCTACCAGGCTCCTCCGTCCATGGGATTTTCCAGGCAAGAGTACTGGAGTGGGGTGCCACTTCCTTCTCCGTCTTCTACTTCTGGGACCCTTATAATGCCAATAGTATTCTTGGTGTTGTCCAAGAAATATCTTAACCTGTTCTCTCTCTCTCTCTCTTTTTTTTTTCCATTATTTTTTTCTTTTTTTCTGTCAACATCTGTGATTTCCACTACTCTGCCATCCAGTTTGCAGATCCATTCCTCTGTATCATTTGGTCTAAAGTTGATTCCTTCTAGAGTTTTTTTTTTTAATTGTTGTATTACTCATCTCTTGTGGTTCTTTATATTTTTTAACTCTGTTAAAAACATCTAATTTTGTATATCCATTCTTTTCTCGATTTTTTTGATCACCTTTATGATCAGTACCCTGAACTCTTTTTGGGTACATTGCCTATCTTCACTACACTTGGTACTTCTTCTGGACTTTTTGTATTGTTTTTATATTTGTAACATGTTCCTCTGTTACCCTATTTTGCCTAACTTAATGTTTTTGCTTTTATGTATCTTGAAAGTTAGTTGTATTTGCCAACCTTGAAGAAGTGGCCTTTTTTAGGAGATGTCCTGTTCATCCAGGAACATACTTTGCTCTCATAACCAGAGCTATATGCTTTAGGTTTTCCCCCATGAGGGTTGTGTGAGTCTTTCTATTGTGGTGGGCTGACTATGTAGGTGACTTTGTAGGCTTATTTGACCCAGTTCTATTTTGTTGCTAGATTCTGCCTTGTGTAGAGGATGCTGTATCCTGTTTGGCTGAGCAGGTCAGGAAGTGGATGATTGTCAAACCCTGGGTGGCCCTGGGGATAGTGCTGGGTTACTAGTGGGAAGAGCCAAGTACTAGGGTCTGGTTGTGCATTCCAGGGGCTCGAGAGAAGATGTTGGGTCACCTGTGGGTGGATCTGGGCTTGAGGTTAGAGCAGACTCACTTGTGGGTTGGATTGAGGCCCAGCTGGTCCCAGGGGAGGTTCTTGACTGCCAACAGGCAGGTTGTGTATGCAGACCATGGGACATATAGTTTTTTATGACAGGTGTCTACACATTGAGTGGAGCTGAACCTGAAGCTAGAGCAGGCTTACTGGTGGGAGGAACTTGGACTCCAAGGATTCTGGCGCTGGTGCCTTTTCACTGGTGGGTGGGTCTGTGTCTCAAGATCTCTGCCACAGGAGTTGGGGGCTTGTGCACTGGTGTGTAGGACCATGTTTTGGGCCCTCTGGTGGGCATATCCATGTCCAGAGGAAGTTGTGGGGTCTCCAGCGGTCTTAAGGGTGCTTATCCACCAGTGAGTTGGCTGTGTTCATGCCTAGTTATATCCTTGACCTGAGGTGTACAGCATTGGCATCTGTAGATTGTTGGGCCAGGGTAGGGCTTAGTCTTGAGACTACAAAGCTAGAGGGAAAAGTCCAAAATGGTGGTTACCAGCACAAGCATCCATGTAGTAAAAGGAGCTACCAAAATGGCTGTCACTGGTGTGGATATCCCCAGAGAGAGCTTCAGTTGCCTCCTGCCTCTCCCCAGGATCATAAGGCAGGTCTAACCCAGGTTTCTATCAAATTACTGTTTCTGCCCTGGGTTCTAGAGTATGTAATATTTTAAGATTGAAATCTCTTACTTCTCTTAGCCCTCTGGAATTCCTGATATAAGCCCCACCTGACTTCAAAAATCATATTCTCTGAGGACTTATCATCCTAGTTCAGGACCCTAGTGCTGGGGAGTCCAGTGTGGGGCTCAGACATATCACTCCTTTGAGAGAGTCTCTGCAGTTGAATTATTCCCCTGTTTGTGGGTTGCCCACCCAGGAGTATATAATTTGGATGTATGATGACTCTATCCCTCCCACTTATCTCATTGTGGTACATTGCTAATATCTTCAGTTTTGGAAGATCATTTTTGATCAGCTCTATTCTTTTTCACTGTTTATTATTTAGTAAATAATTTTGATTTTTGTATGCCTGTGAGAGGAGGTATAGTCAGTGTCTTTCTACTTCATCATGTAGCCCCAGTTTTGTATTTTGATTTTTATTTGAGATTTTTCTTATTTCTTAAATTAGGCTTGTTTCACTATAAACCTTCATCTTAGAAATGCTTTTTCTGTATCACATAGGTTTTGGAAATGTGTGTTTCTATTATCATTTTCCGGTGGTATTTACTGATTTCATCTTTCATTTCATCAGCATTGTTGCTGTTGTTCAGTTGCTAAGTCATGTCTGACTCTGTGACCCCGTGGACTGCAGCATGCCAGGCTTCCCCATCCTTCACTATCTCCTGGAGTTTTCTGAAACTCCTTTCCATTGAGTCAGTGATACCATCCAACCAACTAACTCTCTGTTGCACCCTTTTCCTCCTGCCCTCAGTCTTTCCCAGCATCAGGGTCTTTTCCATCATTTGGCTCTTTGCACCAGGTGGCCAAAGTATTGGAGCTTCAGCTTCAGCATCAGTCCTTCCAATGAAAATTCAGGACTGATTTCTTTTAGGATTGACTGGTTTGATCTCCTTGCAGTCCAGGGACACTCAGGAGTCTTCTCCAGCACCACACTTTGAAAACATCAATTTTTCAGTGCATAGCCTTCTTTATGGAAACTCTCACATTCATACATGACTACTGGAAAAAAAAAAACAAAAACGTAGCTTTGACTATACTGACCTTTGTTGGCAAAGTGATGTCTCTGGTTTTTAATGCATGTCTAGGAGATCCTAAAGATGCTACTAGAAAACTACTGGAACTCATCAATGAATTTGATATAGTTGCAGGTCATATAATTAATACACATAAATCAGTTGCATTTCTATACACTAACAGTGAAAACTCGGAAAGAGAAATTCAAGAAACAATTTCATTTACCATCACATCGGTGGTGGTTTAGTCACTAAGTCATGCCCAACTCTTGAGATCCCATGGACTGTAGCCTGCCAGGCTCCTCTCTCCAGGCAAGAATACTGGAGTGGGTTGCCATTTCCTTCTCCACAGGATCTTCCTGACTCAGGGATCAAACCCAGGTCTCCTGCTTTGATGGCAGATTCTTTACCAACTGAGCTACAAGGGAAGACCAACCATCACATTAAAAATAATAAAATATCCAGGAATAAAAATATATAGGGAGATAAAAGACCTATACCCTGAAATATAAAATGCTAATGAAGGAAAGTGAAGAAAACATAAACTGAAGGAAAGACATACCATGTTGGTGGATTGGAAGAATCAGTGTTATCAAAATTATTATACTACCCAAGGCAATTTACAGATCGATTCAATGCAGCCCCTATCAAATTACCAATCACATTTTTTCACAGAACTAGAACAAAAAAATCTTAAAACTTATATGGACACACAGAAGACCCCAAATAGTCAAAACAATCTTGTGAAAGAGAAACAGAGTTGGAGGAGTCAGTCTCCCTGATCTCAGATTATATTACAAAGCTACAGTCATCAAAACCATATGATACTGGCACAAAAACAGAAATATTGGTCAATGGAACATGATAGAAAACCCAGAATAAACTCATGCACCTATGGCCAATTAACCTATGACAAAGGACTTAAAACTACACAATGTTGGAAAGACAATATTTTCAACAAATAGTGCTGGGAAAATTGGACAGCTACATGTAAAAAAAAATGAAATTAGACCATTCTTTAACCTCATTCACTAAAAAAAGGACAAAATGGATTAAAGACCTAAATGTGAGACCAGACACTATAAAACTCAAAGAGGGAAACATTGGCAGAACACTCTCTGGCATAGATCATTTCAATATCTTTTTCAGTCTATCTCCCAGAGTAATGGAAATAAAAGCAAAAGTGAACAAATGGGACCTACATAAACTCAAAAGTTTTTCAGAGCAAAGGAAACAACAAAATGAAATGACAACCCACAGATTGGGAGGAAATATCTGCAAATTATGTGATCAATAAGGAATTAGTCTCCAAAATTTAGAAACAGCTCATGATGCTTAACAGCATCAAAACAAACAACCCAATAAATACTGGCAAAAATACTAAATAGACAAACAGATGGCAAAACAGATGCACATGAAAAGATGTTTAACATTGCTAAATATTAGAGAAATGCAATTCAATACTACAACGAGCTATCAGCTTATACCATCCTGAATGGCTATAATAAAAAATCTAAAAACAATAAATGCTGGAGAGGGTATGGAGAAAATGAACCCTCCTATACTGTTGTTGAGAAAATTTGTACAGCCACTATGGAGAACAGTATGAAGGTTTTTTTATAAAACTTAAAAATAGAGCTATCGTATGACCCTGCAGTCCCACTCCTGCGCATATATCTGGATAAAAACATGGTTTAAAAGGATACATGTTCCCCAATGTTCATTGCTGCACTGTTTACAATAGCCAAAGCATGGAAACAACCTAAATGTCCACTGACATAGGAATGGATAAAGAAGATGCAGTGTGTGTGTGTGTGTATATATATATATATATATATATATACACATACACACACATATATACATACTCACATGTATACATACGATGGAATATTACTTAGCTGTCAAAAAGAATGAAATGATGGCATTTGCTTCAACATGGATGGATCTAGTGATAATTAATCACTGAGCCAATTAAGTCAGATAGAGAAGCAGAAACATCATATTATACCCTTTATATGCAGAATCTAAAAGATATGATACAGATGAAGTTATTTGCAAACCAAAATAGACACAAAGACTAAGAGAACAAATTTATGGTTGCCAGCAGGAAGAATAGGAAAAGGCAATGGCACCCCACTCCAGTACTCTTGCCTGGAAAATCCCATGGATGGAGGAGCCTGGTGGGCTGCAGTCCATGGGGTCGCGAAGAGTTGGACACGACTGAGCGACTTCACTTCCACTTTTCACTTTCATGCATTGGAGGAGGAAATGGCAACCCACTCCAGCATTCTTGCCTGGAGAATCCCAGGGACGGCAGAGCTTGGTGGGCTGCCGTCTATAGGGTTGCACAGAGCCGGACACGACTGAAGTGACTTAGCAGCAGCAGCAGCAGCAGCAGGAAGAATGCTAGGAAGGAATTGTAGACAGTTTGGGATGGACATGTATACACTGCTATATTTAAAATCGATAACCAATAATGACCTACTGTACAGCACACTGAACTCTGCTCAATTTTATGTGACAACCTGGGTGGGAAGGGAATATGGGGAGAATGGATACATGCATATGCATGGCTGAGTCTCTTTGCTGTCCATTGAAATTATCATGACACTGGTAATCAGCTATACCCTAATGCAAAATAAAAAGTTAAAAAAAATTAAATATAATAAAAAATTTAAAAAATAAAAATTTCTATTTGAGGAATGCAAAGAAAAAAGAAGGAAGAAAATTAACAGTTTCAAAGACCTGTAGGACACCATTAAGTGTAATAAATATGCATAAAGGAAGTGCCAGAGAAGACAAAAAAGGAATCAGAAAGAATACTTGCATAAATAATATTTGGAAACTTCCAAAATTTGATGATAAACATTAATCTACACATACAAGAAACTCAGTGTAGTACAAATAATAACTCAAGTAATGCAACCTTAGGTAGACACATCAACATCAAAATGAAAGTGATTTGAAAGTGATTACTTTCAAAATCACTGTTGAAAGTAAAAAAAAGAATCTTGAGAGCATAAAGAGATAAGTGATTCATCACATATAAGGGATCTTCAATAATATTAACAGTTGATTTCTAATTAGAAATAATGGAGGCCAGATAACATTCAAAGTACTGACAGGAAAAAAAGTGTCAATAAATAATTCCTTACTAAAATTCTTCTGAAGGAAAAAAAAAGAATTCTCAGATGACAAAAAAAAAAAAAAAAAAAAAAAAAAAGAAAAAAAAAAAAGCTGGGAGAATTCATTGTTACCAAATATGTCATGTAAGAAATACTAAGGAGAGTCTTCAAAGTTGAAATCAAAGGACACTAAACAATAAATCAAAGGATTCTTAAACAGAAAATATTGAAAACACTGACACAATTGAGACTAGCCATGCAAGTATTACAAAAATAAATAAAATCTTAGAAACATCAATTTTTAAGAAAAAATTATCCTACATTGTCAAAAAAAAAATACTTCTCTCTATCAAGAGAAAAACACCATGACTCAAAAAGAATGAAAGTAATAATAATAGCTGACATTTAGTATGGGCTGATTGTGTTTAAGGATGGTAAAGAATCTACCTACAATGCAGGAGTCTCAGGTTTGATCCCTAGGTAGAGAAGATCCCCTAGAGAAGGGGATGGCTATCTACTCCTGTATTCTTGCCTGGAGAATTCCATGAACAGAGTAGTCCGGTGGGCTACAGTCCATGGGGTTGCAAAGAGTCAAACACGACTGAGTGACTAAGCACAGCACACATTGTGTGGCAGACGCTCTTCATAAATGCTATGAATGAATTACTATAAATCTCATAGCATCTCTATGAGATTGGTACAATTACTATACCATGTAACAAATCAGAACTGAGGAAATGAAAAGATAAGAAAATTTCCTTAGTCCTTGAGACTATCAAAATTTTAATCCAGTTAAACTGATTGCAAAACATGCTCTTAATCACTGTGTTCTATAGTTTCTCAAAGTAAAAATATAAAAATTATATGATACAAAAAACCCAGAAATAATCATATTAACTTTGGAAAACTGATTTTGAAGGATAACACACTACATGGGTCTACAGGTAAATCCATAACTATGAAGTTGCAACTATAATGAACATATTGAGAAAATAATGGAATTAAAGTATACAAAATAAATACAAGTGATTATATAAGAATAAATTATTTAAAATTAATGTGATCTTTATTGTTTTTATATATTTTTAATTATTTAGATTTGTAGTGGCCCAATACAGAGCCAAATATATAAATATTCTAATGATAAGTAAAAAAGGTGCATTTTCTTGTGTCAGGCAGCAGGGTTTCATATAGATCTATTAGACCAACTTTATTCATTTGATTTGGATTCTCTCCATCCTTGCTAAATTTTGTCAATTGTGTTTCTAAATTTTTAGTTTTCTGCTTACTCAATTTTTGTTTATATATTTTAATGCTGTGTTATTTTATATACAATATCATAATCAGTAGAGATTCTTTTTGAATTATATTTTTAATGATATATTTCTCCTGTGTTGTTTAAAATGTGTATGTAGAGTCAATTCTGGTTGACATCAATATTATAACTACAACTTTCTTCACGTTGAATCCTATCCTTTTACTTTCATCTTTTTAAGTCAATGTTTTAGATCCCTTTTGTAACTTGGATTTAGGATTCTTTTCCTACATTATCTCTTCAGAAAAGCCTTAATTAACAGTCATCTATCTTCTCAACTGGCTCTATATTCTTTGACAGCACATTTCACCATCTGAAGTTATATTATATATTGATTTATTTACTTGATTATTTTAATCTCATTCAGTAGAATATGAGCCCCAGGGGGACAGAGACTTTATCTGTACTATTCACTACTGTATCCCTGATGCTTCAAACACTCTTCTGTTGATTTTAATAAATGAATTTATACCATTAAAATTTGCTGGTATGAAATTATCTTTTTTAAATTCTAATTCTTTGTTATTATTGTTCTTCATACTTTAGCTTTTTTAGCTTTTGCTATATCATTTATGATTTGTTTTAAATATCTGTTTATATTCCTTATGATAATGAAGGACGTAATTTTTTTGTACCTGTATTTTCCTCTTAGAATTTTTCATCCTATTCCATAACTTTAAACACCATTTACACACTAACAACTACAAATGCTCATTTGCAGGCCCAAACTTTCCTCAGAACACCTGACTGCTTATTGCTTACACTGTATTTCCATATCCTCTGTCACAAACTTGTTCTTCCTCTCCAAAATACACCTTGAATGAAATCACTTCTCACTATGTCTACCACTAATACAGTTCTGATACATCTTTTGCATGGATGCATTTATAAATTCTTCAAATCTCACCTTATACCATTTCCTAGCCACAGGGCCTCTTGCAGGGTCTCATTCAGGACATTTTAGTTCATGCCTCAGAGTATTTGCATGTGCTTTTATCTCTGGGTGATAATCTGTGAATATCATATGGTAGCATTTTAAAAACATTGCAGAGTAAATGAGTTATTATAGTTATAATTTTATATTTTATTTGAACTTCTATCTCTAGATTTAGGTATCTATTGGATTTTTGCTATAAAAAATGAAAACAATAACATAATCACAGCTCTTAAACTTTTGTAGTTTATCTCCCAATTTTTATTTCTTTACAGTACTGAATGTATATTTTCAAGTTTATAATACTAATACTTTGTTCTGGAGCCATGATGTCACAGTTTTGCAGTTTGGGGTGGTTGGCCAAGGCCCTGTTAGCCCACAGCTGTAGAGATAGACTTACACTCATACTTTCTTTGTGCCTTTTCCCAAATGGCTACCCACTTTTTTTTGCAGTTATCTGTAGTGTATATTCATATTAAATCTTTTATTGTTACAACCAATTAGCTCTGATTATTTAAGACATTCTGCTTTCTCTTTCCCATATTTCTCCCAGCTAGAGAGTCTGGGAAAGTTTTTTTTTTTTTTTTTTTTAAACTCTTGTGTCAGTGTGGAAGTATGGAGGAGAGAGAGATACCTTGTACCTTTCACCCAGGAAACTCATTTGCTTTTTTCAACCCTTTCCCTATAGATTGGAATTATGAGTGACACTTTTCCCAATGCTTACCAACTTCTTCCAGTCAATACCAGACTTAACCCCATCATCAAGACACTCCTTAAGCAATGTGAATAGAAGTTGTGTACGAGTTCCTAAAATCCCTGGTCTCCATGTCTTTGGACATCAATTTTCCTAGTAGGGGATTATGCCCCTTATTTTTTTTTTTATGGTGCTGAAGCATTTACTTTTTCATTTTAAAATTCATTTTTGTTCATATAATTTATTTTTTGAGGATGAGGTTTTTTTTTTTTTTTTTTTTTTTTTTTTTTGTCATTTAGCTATACCCTACCATCTTACCTTTTGGAGAAGGCAATGGCACCCCACTCCAGTACTCTTGCCTGGAAAATCCCACGGACAGAGGAGCCTGGTAGGCTGCAGTCCATGGGGTCGCTGGGAGTCGGACACGACTGAGTGACTTCACTTTCACTTTTCACTTTCATGCATTGGAGAAGAAAATGGCAACCCACTCCAGTGTTCTTGCCTGGAGAATCCAGGGACGGGGGAGTCTGGTGGGCTGCAGTCTATGGGGTCACACAGAGTCAGACATGACTGAAGCGACTTAGCAGCAGCAACCATCTTACCTAGAGGTCTTTATAAATGGAATATTTTAAAATCTTACTTTGATAGATGATGAATGAAAGGATGCACAGACATATGGATGAAGGAGGAAGGAGAATAGATTGGAAGAGGGAAAGAGAAGAACAGGAACACTATTTAGAAGGCGGCTCTGATCATTCTGATCAAAGATGGTGAGAAATTTACTAGTGGTAAGGTAGGTGGAGAGAAGTGGATACATTGGGGCATATAATTCGAGATAGAACTAACCATATTATAGACTAGATATGGAAATAAGAGAAAATCAAGGATAAAGTGAATCACCAAGTTTTGGACATGAGTAACTGGATTGATGGACTTGTGGTATTCAAAAATAAGAGATGCAGGGAGGAGACATAGGTGTGGGTAGAATAAGAGAACAACTACAAGTTGATATCCAAGTGGATCTCAGAACAAATATTTCAAGTGTAAGATAATTTTTTTGGAATCAGATGAGAGACAAATGCTATTTAAAGTCAGTGAAGTATGTTGGTGGTCACATGGGATAATATGGTCTCATATCTAGGGCCATATTTTGAGAAACATTAAATGAGAGGTTAGGTGATAACCCTGTCTGTTCCTCTCCAGCTGGTCTCTATCTTTGTGAAACTAGTTCCAGAGAGAGTGGGCCAGAGGTGCGTGGCAATGATTTGAAGGCATTATTCTCTCACTGCTTGCACAATATTAAGATTCTGACACAGGAGTTGGTTGCCAGGTTGCTACTGGTCAAAAACTAGAGGCAGGAGCTTTTATTCTCGCATACAAGCAGTGTCTGCCAATTGCTGGATGTTGCTGGCAGAATTCAAAACCCTGTAAAGCTTGGAGTGAGTCTGAATAGAGTTGTGGATGCTCAAAAGAGGTGAGACAGGTGAGCCCTGGAAACTTTTCCTAGTAAACTAATGTGATTCTGAAATGTCGTTAAATGAAGAAAAAGATGAAGGGCCCTCAAATTAATCAGCAGGGCCCAGAAAAATTAGAGAGGAGTTAGTTTATGTAACCCTGATGTCTTTAAACAATATAGCTAGACAAGTAAATGATCTAATAAATATACTGAATACATATTTGGGGAACTAACCAAAGAGGTCGATAGGCTCTGTTTCAAACTTAAGACTTTACAACAGAGTGTAATCCAGTTAACTGATGGTATTACCCAAGATGATCCAAATGAAGGCGTGTCCTTGCAAGTTAGAAAAAGAGGATGTTTCAAAATACAGCTTTTCAATCACAGCAAGTATACGCTTCCAAATCTGTTAAAAGGTACGGAAAACATGATTCCTGTGTACAGACATCATCTCTTACTATGCCTGCTCGTTACTGCCAAGATGGTAGAGAAAGTTTAAAGATTTGTCCTGTTTCATATTCTGAGGGTGAAGAACAAAAGGGAGGGAAGGTCAAGCAAAAGAAGAAGCACCTAGATTATCCATATGAGCCAAAATGTGTGCCTCATGGTCAAGCGATAGAAGATATTACAGTGGACCATATCATAGATGCCTGTGGTGAGACCTCTCATTCATATGTAGATCAACCAGCTGAAAATTCATTTTGCACTTTCCCATTTAGTTAAATCAGTAAACTTCTAACAAGAACTGTAGGAAAGGTGTTATCCAGCCCTCTACAACAGCCAATACATGGAGCTGGCGATGTGAAAAATTCACATATCTATGTCAATTATGAAACTGGAATGGGAGAAGACTTGCAACCCCAACCTCGAACTTGTTTTAAAACAAAGGTGTTTGTGAGTCCCACATGACCCAATTCACCACCTCCACTACCACCTGATTGGTTAGCTGTATTAAAAGCTTCAAAGAGGACAAGTATTTCCTCAGTAATGCATTCCCTGACTCAACTTACACCAACTGTTTTCAGTGATCCAGCAGCATCACCACCTCCTGATTGCGTGCAGACCACTCTTGATACAGCTCTTCTAATTACACCACCTGAAACAGATTTCTCTCCTTCAACACCTGAACCTTTCCAATATTATGAACTGATACCAGATGATTTAGTCCCACAAAGTGAAGATCAGGAAATGCCTCCACCTTATCTCCTCCAGTAACTTCACCTAGAATTCAATCCAGGGCTGCAGTTACAGATCTAAATGACTCTGCATCAGATGTGCAATCATCAAGATCTTCAGTTCCATCAAGACTAATATCATCACTTCCACCACCACCAAGATATGTGGTTCCACCAACATCAAGATCTTCAATTGCACCATTACCAAGATCTTCAACTCCACAAACACTACAAAGTTCAATTACATTGTCATCAGTATCTTCATATCCACAAACATCAGTATCTTTGATTCCATCATCAAAACCTTCAGTTGCCCAGTTGCCAAGACGCTCAGTTGCCCAACCATCAGGATGTTTAGATACACAGTCATCAAGATCTTCGGTTGCACAACCAACAGGACATTTGACTACACCACACCCAAGATCATCAAGTTTGAAGTCAACAAAATTGTCCACTCTACAATCACTCTTTTCCTTTGTACAGTCACTATCTTCCATATCAAGCCGTTGGGCTCAATCAGTGTCTCAATCTTCATCAACTCCAGTTTGTCCTGGCTTTAAGCAATCTCTTCTATCAACTCTTCCAATGATCAATAAAGCAAGGATGGCCTTGATGGAAGCAACAAGAAAAGGTGTTCTGCTATGCAAAACTAAAGATCAATGTGTACCCAAAGTCAAAATGGAGATTCCTAAAAATGAAGCAAGTCACATCCTTATCCATCGTAAAGCTATGGGATATAGTTCTGGTATATCAGACAGTGAGACTGATTGGATGGAGGAAGAATAAAAAATAAATGCAACTAAAGTAAAAATAAACGTCTATTGGCCTATTCTGTTTAAGTAATTTCTAATGTTTTACTTTTTAGAATTAAACAGTATTCCTATTTTTTCCAAGAAAACTGTCAGCATATACTCCAACATAAATATTTTACAGTTTTCTTAGTATGCTCAAGTAAACTAAAACTACTGAGTATTAAACATAGATAGTCTTTATGTTTGGCCTTCCTTGATGGCTCCGCAGGTAAAGAATCCACCTGCGATGCAGAAGACACAGGAGATGAGAGTTTGATTCCTGGGTCAGGAAGATCCCCTGGAGGAGGGCATGGCAACCCACTCCGGTACTTTACCTGGAAAAACCCATAGACAGAGGATCCTGATGGGCTACAGTCCAAAGGGTTGCAAAGATTTGGACATGATTGAACTACTAAACATACATGCACACAGTCCTTATGTTAGTTTTTTAGAAATATTTTTGAGGACAAATATTAAAATTCTGCATTTATCCAAGGATATATATTCTACTTCAAGTAATTATTTTCCTAAGTTTTAACAGTCTCTATCTCAGTCACATGAATGTATTCAGTAAAGATATATAATTTATAGTTCTAAATATACCTCAAAGACCAGGAACAATCAACATTTCCTTTCTTAGGTGACTTTATTATCTAGAAAAATTCACCTATACCAAGAGTTGAAGGTTTTCAAAATGGAATACTCAGAATTAATAACTTTGATCAAATAATATTAGAGTATGTTTTAGTAAATTATTTCAGAAAGTCAATAGAATTCATGGGTCTGGGTGAGTTTACTTAAGGAAGGAATATGAAAGAGAGAGCCAAGGTCTGGGCTCTAAGAAATTCTAAAACTGAAAGGTATGGGAAAGGTGAAGAGTCCAGAGACAAGACTGAAGCTAAATGATCATACATATAGGAGATGAATAAATAATCTGGGAAGTAGGACAATGTCAAGTAATCCAGAGAATGAATATGTCATTAAAGGAAAATTCAGTTATATAAATGCTGCAGAAAGTTAAGATAATATGAGGACTGAAAAATACCCACTGGCTTTAAATCACCTTACTGTACACCAAAAACTAATACAACATTGTAAATTGATTATACTTTAATAAGAAAAAAAAAAACAGTGGATAGTCAAAGCAATCTTTAAAAACTTTTATCAGGTTGGAGACATCACATTTTCTGATTTAAAGCCATATTACAAAGCTATCAAAATGGCTTCTCTGGTAGCTTAGATGATAAAGAACCTGCCTGTAATGCAGGAGATTTGGGTTCAGTCCCTGGGCTGAGAAGATCCCCTGGAGAAGGGAATGGCTATCCACTCCAGTATTCTTGCTGGGAGAATCCCATGGATAGAGGGGCTTGGTGGGCTATAGTCCATAGGGTCGCAAAGAGTAGGACACGACAGAGTGACTCATGCTTTCAGATTCTTTCATAGTAATCAAAACAGTGTTGTAAATATCCAGAAATTTTATGCCTGGACATATATGTGGAAAAAAATGAAAACTCTAATTTTAAAAGATACATGCAATCCAGTGTTCATAGAAGCACTATATACAATAGCAAATACATGGGAGCACCCTAAATGTCCATGGAAAGATGAGTGGATAAAGAAGATGTGGCATATATATACATGAGAGAATATTACTTATCCATAAAAAGGGATGAAATGTTGCCATTTGTGGCAACATGTGTGACCTAGAGAATATCATACCAATGAAGTAAGTCAAAGAAAATATTATATGACATCGCTTACATGTGGAATCTAAAAAATAACACAAAAGAACCTATTTAAAAACAGAAACAGACCCATAGACATAGGAAACAAACTTATGGCTACCAAAGGGGAAAGTGAGGGGATAACTTAAGAGTATGAGATTAACAGATACACATTATTATATATAAAATACATAAGCAACAAGGATTTACCATATAATTCAGGGTAAAATATTCAATATCTTGTAATAACTTACAATAGCAAATAATCTGAAAAATTATATGCATAATCACTTTACTGTACACCTGAACCTAATGCAATAGTGTAAATCAACTATGCATCAAAAATGATATGGTATTGGCATAAAAACAGACACATAGAACAATGGAATATAATGGAAAGCCTAAAAATAAGCCCATGCACAGCATATATGGTCAATTAATTTACTGCAAAGGTGCCAAGACTGTATAATGGGTAAAGGTCAGTTTCTTCAGTAAATGTTGGTGGGAAAGCTGTATAGTCACAGAAATAAGACTAAAACAAGTCTCCTATCCTAAGCTGTAAACAAAATAAAATTAAAATGGATTAAAAGTGATGTCAGTAATTTGGCATAAGAAATTCCTCCTTTATGAACTACTTTTTAATCAATAAAGTAGGCATCTATATGTGAACAAAGGCAACTTTGTGGGGATTTCCAGACTTTGCACTTAGCTCCAAAGGAACCAAGAAGAATCTTATCCATCAGTGCAGCTGATAGGAGACAGACAAACCTCCATACATTATGCAGAACCGACAGGATCAACAGGACTGTCTGGACTCTTCTTGGTCCTGTTTGGCAAGGATTGGGTAAATGTTGAGCACTTACTCATGAAAGAGAACTTGCAGAACAACAACCCTCCTGAAGGGAGACTCCAACGCATCATTGGAGAAAAAAATAAACAAGAAAAATACACACTTTGCCACAACAAAGATAAGTTTGATTCCAGAAGAAGTGGTAACAGAAAATTTCTCTACACCTCCCCACCCTTAAAAAGGCCCTGATTGGAGCTGATTCATTTAGTAGAGACTAACCTGCTGTGAAAGAATGGGACAATAAAAGAAGGTCTGACTATTTCAGCTGGATGGGATGCAGCTGGAGAAATACATTTTTCTCCACCAGCATCTAAAATACTAAGGTGGGAGCACAGTGACTGGGGCGGGGAGTGGGGGGGGGGGCGGTGAGGGAGGATAATGAAGAAGAGACAGATAAGAATTTCAAATGACCTTGAAAGAACTGTGCTCAGTAGAGAGTCCACTCATATGTCTCTGGGTGTGTCATCACTGGGGAATTTCTTACCATGTCTGCAATAGCCAAATACACTTAATGCTAGACTCACATCTCTTCCCATACTGCTAGCTGCTTCTTGGGTGTGCTCTGAGGTGCATCTGCAAGAGAAAAAGCTGGCTTATAACTCAACATTAAAAAACGCTAAGATTAAGGCATCCAGTCCCATCACTTCATGGCAAATAGATGGGGAAAACGTGGAAACATTGACAGATATTAGTTTATTGGGCTCCAAAATCACTGAAGAGGGTGACTACAGTCACGAAATTAAAAGACACTTGCTTCAAGGAATAAAAGCTATGAACAAACCTAGACAAAGAGACATCACTTTGCCGACAAAGGTCAATATAGTCAAAGCTATGTTTTTTCCAGCAGTCATGTATGGATGTGAGAGTTGGACCATAAAGAAAGGTGAGTGCCTAAGAATTGATTCTTTCAAATTGTGGTGCTGCAGAAGACTCTGAGAGTCCCTTGGACAGCAAAGAGATCAAACTAGTCAATCCTAAAGGAAATCAACCCTGAGTATTCATTGGAAGGACTGATGCTGAAGCCAAAGCACCAATAGTTTGGAAATCTGATGCAAAGAGACAACTCATGGAAAAGACCTTGATGCCAGGAGAGATTGAAGGCAGGAGGAGAAGCGGGTGACAGAGGATCAGATAGTTAGATGGCGTCACTGACTCAATGGACATGAGCTTGAGCAAACTCTGGGAAGATAGTGAAGGACAGGGAAGTCTGGCATGTTGCAGTCCATGGGGGTAGGAAAGTCTGACCTGACTTAGTGGCCAAACAACAACAAAAGAGGTATCTGATACTTCAAATGCAGAAGCAAAATGCATAACTAGGAGCTATAGGAAAAAAAAATCAAGAAAATGTGGCATCATAAGATGATAATTATTAATATAATTTCCAACTAAACCCCAAGTCATAGACTATTGTGATCTAACTGATAAACAATTGAAAATAGCTGTTGAAAAGAAAGTCAGTGAGCTACAAGAAAATTCTGAAATAGAATTCAATGAAATTAGGAATAAATGTAGTTAACAGGGAGATTTCTTAACCAGAGACTAAAATAAAAAAAATATAGGAATTGAAATTTTGGAGCTGAAGGATTCAATGAATGAAATGAATGCAATAGAGAGCATCTATAGTAATGAAGATAGGGTGGAAGTACCAATACATTACTTGGAGGATAGGAATGGATAAATAAGTTAGAAATTAGATGAGAAGAGGAAATTAATATTTTAAAAGAGTAAAGAAAGCCTATGAGAGCTATCTGACTTTATCAGAAAGTCAAATATTTAAATAATAGAAGTCCAGAAGGAGAAGAGAGGGAGAAGGGGGACAGAGAGTTTATTTAAAGAAGTAATAGCTGAGAACTTCTCAAACCTTGGGAAAGACTTAGACATACAAGCCCATTAAGCTGATAGGATACCTTATTATCTCTGTGCAAAAAGACCTTCTCTATGGCCATTATAATAAATGTCACAATCAACAAAGAAAGAATCATAAAAGCAGCCAGGGATGAAAAGAAAGTGACCCACAAAGAAACTCCCATTAGGCTAAGAGTGGTTTTCTCAGAAAAAAAAAAAAAATTCTGCAGGCCAGGAGAGAGTGTCATGACACATTTAAAGTGTTGAAAAATAAAAATTGCCATCCAAGAGTACCTTATCTGTTCAAGTTAACCTTCAGATATGAGAAACAAGAGTTTCCTAGATAAACAAAAGATGAGAAAGTTCACCCTCACTAGACCTGTCTTGCAAGAAATGCTGAAAGGATTTATTCAAGCTGAAATGAAAGCACGCTAATCAATGGCATAATAACATACAAAAGTATACACACCAGTGAAGGTGAAAAATAGATTTAGAAAGCAGTAACTGGGAGAAGGCAATGGCACCCCACTCCAGTACTGTTGCCCGGAAAATCCCATGGATGGAGGAGCCTGGTAGGCTGCAGTCCATGGGGTTGCTAAGAGTCAGACACGACTGGGCGACTTCTTTCATTTTCCACTTTCATGCATTGGAGAAGGAAATGACAACCCACTCCAGTGTTCTTGCCTGGAGAATCCCATGGACGGAGAAGCCTGGTAGGCTGCAGTCCATGGGGTCACACAGAGTTGGACACGACTGAAGCGACTTAGCAGCAACTAGACATTATTAATAGTTGATGTGTTTACCACTTAATTATATTATAAAAAGTAAAGACTAGTAAAAATAAGTGTAGCTACTACTAGTTGTTAACAAATACACAACATATAAAGAGACAAATTATAGCACCAATAATATTAAAAGAAGGAGTAAAATGGCAGAGATTTTTTAAGCACCTGAAGATGACTTGCTACCAGCCTAAAAAGGACTTTTTATCTATTACATGTTTTGGATGATTCACAAGGTAACCACAGGGAAAAAAAAAAAAAAACAAAACAAAAAAAAACAAAAAACAAAAAAAAACAAACCTAGAGTACACCCACAAATAAAAGAGGAAAGGAGAAACAGAGTGTACTACTACAAAAATTAACCAATTTATGAGAGCAGGCAGAGACAAAGGGAGAAGGAAACAAAACAACCAGAAAGAAATTAATAAGATGGCTTTACTATACACTTACATACCAATATTACAATAAGTGTAAAAGGATTGAATTCACCAACAAAAAGCCACAAAGTGGCAGAATTGTTGGAAAAAACCACTCTATGCTGCCTTTGAAACACCCATATCGATTTCATAACAGACTTTGACAAAAAGAAGTGATGGAAAAAGATATTCCATACAAGTGAAAACAAAAAGAAAACATGGTAGCTATACTTATATCAGAGAGAATAGACTTTAAGCCAAAATCAGTAATGAGATAAGGAAGGTCACTATATAGTGATAAAAGATCAACCTATCAAGGAGATATAAATCATAAATATATACCCACCCATCATTGGAGCATCTAAACATATTAAGCAAATACTAACAGATCTTAAGGGAGAAATAGAGAATACTAGAATAATAATAGAAGATTTCAATACCCAACTTTCAACAATGAAAAGATTATTCAGGCAGAAAATCAACAAGAAAATTATGGACTTGAAAAATAGAGCAGACCAAATGGACCTAACAGTCCTTCCATTCAACAAAAGCAGAATACATATTCTTTTCAATTACACACAGAACATTCCTGAGGATATATCATATGATGCAGCACAAAACAAGTCAGCAAATTTAAGAAAATTAAAATCATGTCAAATATCTTTTCAGACCACAATATATGAAACTAGAAATCAACAAGAAGAGGAAGGTTAGAAAATCTACAATATGTGGAAACTAAGCAACACATTCCTGAACAATTAATGAGTCACAAAAGAAATCAAAAGGGAAATAAAAAAATATCTTGAAACAAATTAAAAAAGAAGCCAACCTATGAAAAACCTGTGGAACACTGTTAAGACATACAAATTGCCATCAGATACATCAAAGGTGCTCAAAATCACTAATCATCAGGAAAATGCAATTAAACCATAATGATATATCATCTCATACATGTTAGAATGACCATTATAAAAAAGACAAGACATCATATATTGGTGAAGATGTGAGGCAAAGGGAACTTTTGTGCACTGTTGGAAGCATTGTATGTGGGTACTGCCACTATGGAAAACAGTGTGAAGATTCCTCAAAAAATTAATAATACAATTCCTGTATAATCTAGCAATTCCAATTCTGGGTAAATAGCTAGGTGAAATGAAATAATTATCTCAAAGTGGTACCTGTATTGCTAAGTTCGTAACAGTGTTATTCACAATAGTCAAGGTACAGAAACAACCTAGTGTGTCTGTCAGTGGGTGAATAGGTATATACAATGGAATATTATTCAAACTTAAAAGGAGGGCAATCCTGTCATTTGCAATCGGAGCACATTGTGCTAAGTGAAATAAGCCAGACAGGGAAAAACAAATACTGCATGATATCACCTATATGTGGAATCTAAAATCAAAATTTGAATTTATAGATACAACGAGTAGAAAAGTGGTTGCTAGGATCTCAGGAGTGGAAGAAATAGAGATAAGTTGATCAATGGAATGAAATTCTCATTTATAAGATGAATGAGGTATGAGGATCTAACGTATAATCTGATGACTATAACTGATAACACTATATTGTATAGTTGAAATTTGCTAAGAGAGTGGAATCTAAATGTCACAGAAATTGAAACAAATAAGTTAATAAATGTGTTAATTAGCGTGATAGGAAGAATCCTTTCACCATATATATGTATATCAAACCATCATTCTGCATGCTTTAAATATCTTAAAATTTGATTTAATTTCAGTAAAGCTGGGGAAAAAATAAAGAATTTTAAAAAATACAAAAGGAACACTTATACTGTTGGTAAGAATGTAAATTAGTACAGCTATTATGGAAAACAATATGGAGGGTTCTCAAAAAATGAAATAAATAAAACTACCGTGTGATACAGGATCTCCAATTCTCAGTATATATCCAAAGGAAATAAAATCTGTATCTTTAAGAGATATCTGCATTCTTCTGTTGATTACAGCATTATTCACAATAGCTAACTTAAGGAATCAACCTAAGTCTCCATGGACAAATGAATGCATAAAGAAAATGCGATATCTATATGGATCACATTGTGTCCTAGTATATAAGTTTCTTCTAACTATGTATCTATCTATCTATCTATATATATATATAGAAATGTTATTCAGTCTTTAAAATAAGGAAATTCTGCTATTGCAACAATCTGAATGAACCTGGAAGACATTATTAGAAGTTAAACAAGGCACACTCAGAAAGAAAAGTTCTGCATAATCTTATTTATGTACAGAATCTAAAAAAATCAAGCTTATAAAACCAGGAAATAAAATAGTGGTTACCAGGTACTGAAGGGTTGGGAAATGGGGGAATATTATTCTCAGGGTACATTCAGTTATGCCAATTGAGTAAGTTCTAGAGATCTAAAGTACAGCATCTAAAGTACAGTATAGGTAACTATAGTTAATACACTGTATTGTATACTTGAAATTTGCTTACCGAATAGATCTTATGTGTTCTTGCCACACACACAAGGAAGTTTGTGAGATGATGGATATATAATTAGCTTGATTGTGGTAATCAATCACAATATATACATATATAAAACTATCACATTATACATCTTAAATATATACACTTTTTATTTGTTAATTATACTTCAATAAGGTTGGAAAAATTTTAAAGCACACACCAAGAAAACAGAAAAAAATAAGAATTAAGTATTTAATTACTTATGGCAATATATTGGGTTGGCCAAAAGTTCATTTGGGTTTTCAGTAGGCTAGTACAGAAATATCTGAATGAATTTTTTGGCCAACCAAATATAAGCATAAAGCTAAAGTTGGAGGAAGTGCCAACTACCCATTTTCCATTTTACCCATCGAATAGCCCACTGGTAAGTGTCAGTGGTATCAGCACAGATGTGGAGATTGTGTCACAATTGAGGGAGACCCAAACAGAAGACCTCCACACTTATATTGACCTTGAAGATGGAGGCAAGGGCAAGGATGAGAGCATAAGGATAGGAGTGGAGTGAATCAGAGTGGATAAAAGTAACATCAAGGTTTCCCTGATAAGGAGGTCTCAGCAGAAGATCTGAACAGCATGTGATCCCATGAACTCAGATAAAAGTGATAGGAATGAGGTTGCCCAAGGTAGGCATGTAAATCTGTGAAGGAGCAAGACAAGTCAGAGGGCCTGAAACCTTGACTGCAATACTCCTCAGACAGTGCAAAACACTGTTTCTACACCAAGTCTGGCATAAAGAAGGCAACTTTTCTCATGAAACTTTTCAGGAAAAGCCTTTATAAAGGGAATTATAATTCCCTGTAGGTAAGCCTGAAAATCACAAATAATTTTTTATCTGTAATATTTATGTTTATTTTATTTTATTGTGGAAAACATGAGATCTACCTTTTAACAAATTTTAAATGTACATTATTGATTTTTAAAAATTTTTATTGGAATATAGTTGATCTAAAATGTGCTACTTTCAGGTGTACAACAAAGTGAATCAGTTATACATACATATTTACTCTTTTTAAAATTCTTTTCCTATATAGACCATTACAGAGTACTCAGTAGAGTTCCCTGCACTATACAGCATGTCCTTATTAGTTCTCTATTCTATATACGATACTGTGTATATGTCAATCCACATCTCCCAATTTATCCCTCCCCTGCTTATGCCTTGGTAACCATAAGTATGTTTTCCACATCTGGGATTCTATTTCTGTTTTGTAAATAAGTTCATTTGTACCTTTTTAAAGATTTCATATATAAGTGATATGTTTGTCTTTCTCTGTCTGACTTACTTCACTCAGTATGACAATCTCTAGGTCCATCCACGTTGTTGCAAATAGCATTATTTCATTCTTTTTATACAGTGATATTACACTGTATATATGTGCCATATCTTCTTTATATGTTCCTCTGTTGATGGATATTTAGGTTGCTTCCATATCGTAGCTATTGTAAATAGTGCTGCAATGAACACTATGGGGTGCATGTATCTTTTGGAATCATGGCTTTCTTCTTGTATATGGCAAGGACTGGGGTTGCTGGGTCATATCAGAGTTTTAGTTTTAGTTTAAGTAACCTCCATACTGTTCTCAATAGTAGCTGTACTAATTTACATTCTCACCAACAGTGAAGAAGTGTTCGCCTTTCTCCACATCCTCTGCAGCACTTACGGTTTGTAGACTTTTTGATGATGGCCATTCTGACCATGAGGTGTTAGCTCACTGTAGTTTTTGTTTGAATTTCTTTAATAATTAGTTGGATGACATCACTGACTCTATAAACATAAATTTGAGAAAGCTCTGGGAGATGGTGAAGGATGGGGAATCCTGACCTGCTGCAGTCCATGGGGTCACAAACAGATGGACATGACTGAGAAACAAAAATAATTAGTGATGTTAAGCATTTATTTATGTGCTTTTGGGCCATCTGTGTGTCTTCTTTGGAGAAATGTTTATTTATATCTTCTGCTCATTTTTTGATTTTTTTTTTTTAATATTGAGCTGCCTGAGCTGTCTACGTATTTTGGAGATAATTCCCTTGCTGGTTGCTTCATTTGCAAATAATTTCTCCCATTCTGGGGGTTGCCTTTTTGTTTTGTTTATAGGCTTTTTATTTTTATTTTTTGATGTAAAAGCCCTTTTAGGTTTAATTAGATTCCATTTGTTTATTTTTGTATTATATATTTTATTAATTTTTATTGTAGCATAGTTGCTTTGCAATGTTGTGTTTCTGCTGTACAGCAAAGTAAATCAGTTATATGTATACATAATATCTCCTCTTTTTTAGGTTTAGGCTTCCCATTTAGGTCAACACAGAGCATTGAGTAGAGTTCCCTGTATTATAGTAGGCTCTCATTAATTAATTATCAATTTTTTACATAGTAGTGCATATTTTCATTCGAAGAAGGCAATGGCACCCCACTCCAGTACTCTTGCCTGGAAAATCCCATGGATGGAGGAGCCTGGTAGGCTGTAGTCCGTGGGGTCGCTAAGAGTCAGACACGACTGAGTGACTTCGCTTTCACTTTTCACTTTCATGCATTGGAGAAGGAAATGGCAACCCACTCCAGTGTTCTTGCCTGGAGAATCCCAGGGACGATGGAGCCTGATGGGATGCCATCTATGGGGTCGCACAGAGTCGGACACGACTGAAGTGACTTAGCAGAAGCAGCAGCAGAAGCAGCATGTTTTCATTACTCTAGGAGGTGGAACAAAAAGGATGGTGTAGCAATTTATGTCAAAGTGTGTTATGCCTATATTTTCCTCTAAGATCTTTTATAGTATCTGGCTTTACATTTAGGTCTTTAATCTTTTTTTTTTTTTTTTTTTTGGAGTTTATTTTAAAAATTCTTTATTTTTTTAAAAACTATTTTTTGGTTGTGCTGGGTCTTTGTTGCTGTACATAGGCTTTCTCTTGTTGAGGTGAGCAGGGGATACTCTCTAGTTGCAGTGCATGGGATTCTCATTGTAGTGGCTCTCTTGTGCAGAGCATGTGTTCTAAGGTGCATGGAATTCAGTATTTGCAACATGCTAGCTTAGTTGACAGAGAAGGCAATGGCACCCCACTCCAGTACTCTTGCCTGGAAAAATCCCATGGACAGAGGAGCCTGGTGGGCTGTGGTCCATGGGGTCACTAAGAGTCAGACACGACTGAACGACTTCACTTTCCCTTTTCACTCTCATGCATTGGAGAAGGCAATGGCGACCCACTCCAGAATTCTTGCCTGGAGAATCCCACGGATGGGGGAACCTGGTGGGCTGCCGTCTATGGGGTCGCACAGAGTCGGCCACGACTGAAACGACTTAGCAGCAGCAGCAGCAGCTTAGTTGAATCTTAGCTTAGTAGAATCTTCTCGGATCAGGGGTGGATCCCCATGTTCCTTGCGTTGGCAGATGGACTCCTAGCAACTAGCTGCAAGGGAAGTCTGAGTTAATTTGTGTTATAGAGTGTTTCAATTTCATTTTTTATATGTAGCTGTCAGCTATCTCAGAACCACTTATTGAAGTGATTGTCTTTTCCCCATTGCCTATTCTTGCCTCCTTTGTCATAGATTAGGCAACCATAGATGCATAAGTCTATCTCTGGACTTTCTATCCTTTTCCATTAATCTATATTTCTGTTTTTTTGTGTGACATCACACTTTTTTGATGACTGTAGCTTTGCAATATAGTCTGAAGTTTATATAGTCTGATTTCTCCAGCTTCATTTTTCTTCCCCAAGATTTCTCTGACTATTTGGGGTCTTTTTGTTTCCATACAATTGTAAAATATTTCACTTTAATTCTGTGAAAATGGCCTAGGTAATTTGATAGAGATTGCACTGAATCAGTAGATTGCTTTGAGTAATATAGTCATTTTGACAGTATTGATTCTTTGAATCCAAGATTATGGTATATCTTTCCATCCATTTGTGTTGTCTTTGATTGCATTCATCAGTATCTTATAGTTTTCTGGGTACAGGCCTTTTGCCTCCTTAGGTACTTTTATTCCTAGGTTGTTTTTTTTTTTTAATTTTTTTAATTTTTAAAAATTTATTTATTTTAATTGGAGGCTAATTACTTTATAATATTGTAGTGGTTTTTGCCATACATTGACATGAATCAGCCATGGGCGTACATGTGTTCCCCATACTGAACCCCCCCTCCCACCTCCCTCCCCTTCCCATCCCTCAGGTTTGTCCCAGTGCACCAGCCCTGAGCTCCCTGTCTTATGCATTGAACCTGGACTGGCGATCTATTTCACATATGGTAATATACATGTTTCAATGCTATTCTCTCAAATCATCCCACCCTCGCCTTCTCCCACAGAGTCCAAAAGTCTGTTCTTTACATCTGTGTCTCTTTTGCTGTCTCTCATATAGGGTCATCATTATCATCTTTCCAAATTCTATATATATGTGTTAATATACTGTATTGGTGTTTTTCTTTCTGACTTACTTCACTCTGTATAATAGATGTTTTATTCTTTTTATTTTAATGGCAAATGAGATTTTTTCTTAATTTCTCTTTCTGAACTTTCACTGTTATTATATAAGAATGCAGTATATTTTTGTGTATCAATTTTTTATCCTGCAATTTTATTTCCAATTGTCATATCTTCTTTTTGATCTTTTTGTCATTATGTAGTGTCCTTTGTCTCTTGCAGTGGTCTCTATTTTAAAGCCTATTTTGTCTGATATGAACATTCCAAGTCCAGCTTTCTGTTGATTACCTTTTCTGTGTAATATATATTTTCATCCTCTCACTTTCAGTCTCTATGAGTCCTAGATTTAAAATGGATTTTTTCTTGCCTTAGACTGAGGGACACATACAGACTGAAAGTAAGGGGATGGGAGAAGCTATTCCATGGAAAACAAAAGAAAGCTGGGAGAACAATGTTCACATCAGACAAAATAGACTTTGAAATATAGACTGTTATAAGAGAGAAAGAAGGACAGCAGATAATGATCAAGGGTTCAAACTAAGAAGAAAGTATAACAATTATAAATATATATGCACTCAACATAGTAGCACCTCAATATGTAAGGCAAATATGAACAACCAAAAAGGAGAAATCTACAGTAGCACAATAATAGTGAGGGACATTAATACCACACTTTAATTAATGGACAGATCATCTGGGTGAAAATTAATAAGGAACACAGGCCCTAAGTGACACTTTAGATAGTAGGACTTAGTTGATATTTATAGAGCATTACATCCAAAAACAGCAGATTACATATTCTTCTCAAGTGCACATGGAACATTCTCCTGGATTAAGCACATGCTGGGCAACAAGGTGAGCCTTGGTAAATTTAAGAAAACTGAAATAATATCAAGTATCTTTTCTGATTACAACTCTATGAGATTAGAAATAAACTTCAAGAAAAAAAAAATCTAAAAGACAGAAACACATGGTGGCTTGACAATATGCTACTAAACAAACAATACATCACTGAAGAAATCAAACAGGAAATTTAAAAAAAAATCTAGAAATAATGAAAATGAAAGCACAATCGTCCAAAATGTATGGGATGCAGCAAAAACAATTTTAAGAGGGACTTTTATAACAGTACAATCTTATATCAAGAAAAAAGAAAAATCTCAAATAAACAACCTAACTTTACATGTAAAACAACTAGAAAAAGAGGAACAAATGAAGCACAAAATTAGTAGAAGGAAAAAATCATAAATATCAGAGGAGAAATAAATGAAATAAAGACAAAGAAAACAATTACAAAGATTAATGAAACTAAAAGCTAGTTCTTTGAAAAGATAAACAGAATTGATAAACCCTTAGCCAGATACATCAAGAAAAAAGTGAGAATTCTCAAATCAATAGAAATGAAAAAGAAGTTACAACTGATATCACAGAAATAACAAGGATCATAAAATACTACTATGAGCAACTGTATGCAAGTAAAATGGATAACTTGGAAAAAAATTACAAATTCTTAGAAAGGTACAGTCTCCCTAGACTGAACCAGAAAAAAAAAAAAAAAAGATAATATGAGCAGGCTAATCAAAAGCACTGAAATGGAAACTGTGATTCAAAATGAAAAAAGTCCAGGACCTGAATGAAAAGCAACGTCCAAGACCTGATGACTTTACATGAAAATTTTATCAAACATTTAGAGAAGAGTTGCCAGTTATCATTCTGAAACTATTCCAAAAATTGAAGAAGAAAGAAAACTTCCAAACTCATTGTATGAGCCCACCATCACCCTGATACTAAAAGCACATGAAGATACCTCAAAAAAAGAAAATCACGGGCCAATATAACTGATCAACATAAATGCAAAACTCCTCAACAAAACACCAGCAGTCCATATACAACAATACATTTAAAATATCATATGCATGACACCATCCTTATGGCAGAAAGGGAAGAGGAACTAAAAAGCCTCTTGATGAAAGTGAAAGTGGAGAGTGAAAAAGTTGGCTTAAAGCTCAACATTCAGAAAACGAAGATCATGGCATCTGGTCCCATCACTTCATGGGAAATAGATGGGGAAACAGTGGAAACAGTGTCAGACTTTATTTTTGGGCTCCAAAATCATTGCAGATGGTGACTGCAGCCATGAGATTAAAAGACACTTACTCCTTGGAAGGAAAGCTATGACCAACCTAGATAGCATATTCAAAAGCAGAGACATTACTTTGCCAACAAAGGTCCGTCTAGTCAAGGCTATGGTTTTTCCTGTGGTCATATATGGATGTGTGAGTTGGACTGTGAAGAAGGCTGAGTGCCAAAGAATTGGTGCTTTTTTTTTTTCTTGTTACTATTTTATTTTATTTATTTATTATTATTTTTTTAATACAGGCAGCATGTTTTATTAATGTCATTGCCAAGAATTGGTGCTTTTGAACTGTGGTGTTGGAGCAGACTCTTGAGAGTCCCTTGGACTGCAAGGAGATCCAACCAGTCCATTCTGAAGGAGATCAGCCCTGGGATTTCTTTGGAAGGAATGATGCTAAAGCTGAAACTCCAGTACTTTGGCCACCTCATGCGAAGAGTTGACTCATTGGAAAAGACTCTGATGCTGGGAGGGATTGGGGGCAGGAGGAGAAGGGGACGACAGAGGATAAGATGACTGGATGGCATCACCGACTCGATGGACGTGAGTCTCAGTGAACTCTGGGAGTTGCTGATGGACAGGGAGGCCTGGCGTGCTGTGATTCATGGGGTCGCAAAGAGTCGGATATGACTGAACGACTGAACTGAACTGAACTGATATCATGATCAAGTGGAATTCAAGGGTTGCAGCTTAGGGATGCAAGGGTTTTTCAACATCTGCAAATCAATCAATGTAATACACCACATCAACAAATTTAAAATAAAAACCATATGATCATTTCAATACATCCCAAATTTTTTTTAACCAAATTCAGCACCCATTCATGATAAAAAGTCTTCAGAAAGTGGGCATAGAGGGAATATACCTCAACATAATAAAGGACATATATGACAAACCTACAGCTAACATCAAACTCAGTGATAAAAATTTGAAAGCTTTCCCTCTAAGGTCAGAAACAAGACAAGGATATCCATGCTAGCCACTTTTATGCAACATAACTTTGGAAGTCCTAGCTACAGCAATCACAGAAGTAAAGGAAATTCAAATTGGAAAAGAAGAATTTTTCACTGTTTGCCACTGTTTGTAGATGACATGATCCTATACATAGAAAATGCTAAAGATGCTACTGGGAAACTACTAGGACTCATCAATGAATTTGATTAAAAAAAAGTTGTTGGTGGTCAGTCTTTAAGTCATGCCTGACACTTTGTGACCCCATGAACTGCAACACTCTGGGCTTCCCTGTCCTTGACCATCTCCCAGAATTTGCTCAAACTCATGTCCATTGAGTCAGTGATCCCACCCAACCATGTAATTCTCTGTTAACCCATTCTCCTCCTGCCCTCAATCTTTCCCAGCATCAGGGTCTTTTCCAATGAGTCGGCTCTTCACATCAGGTGACCTAACTATTAGAGCTTCAGCTTTAGCATCAGTCCTTCCAATGAATATTCAGGGTTGATTTCCTTTAGGATTTACTGGTTTGATCTTGCTGTCCAAGGAACTCTCAAGGGTCTTCTCCAGCACCACAGTTCGAAAGTTGCAGGCCACAAAATTAATACACATAAGTTTGTTGCATTTCTATACACTAACAGCAAAATATCAGAAAGAAATATTCAAGAAATAATTTATCACTGCATCAAAAAAATAAAATACCTATGAATATACCTACATAAAGAAACAAAGGACTTGTAGTCTGAAAAGTATAAGATGTTAATGAAATAAATCAAAGAAGCCATAAGCAGATGGAAAGATATACCATGTTCATGGATTGGAAGAATCAATATTGTCAAAATTACTATATCACCCAAGGTAATCTACAGATTCAATTCAATCCCTATCAAATTACAAATGGCATGGAATTAGGACACAGAATCTCAAAATTTGTATGGAGACACAAAAGACCCTGAATATCCAAGGCACTCTTGAGAAAAAATGGAGCTGGAGTTATCAGGATCCTCAACTTCAGAATATACTACAAAGCTATAATCATCAAAACAGTATGGTACTGGCACAAAAATAGAAATATAGGTTACTGGAACAGGATAGAAAACCCAGAAATAAACCCATGCGCCTATGGTCAATTAATCCATGACAAAGGGGCAAAAGTACACAATGTTGGAAATATAGTCTTTTCAACAAATAGTGCTGGGAAAACTGGACAGCTATATGTTAAAAATGAAGTTGTTTTGTTTATGGAGTTGAGAGACCAAACACTATAAAAGTCCTAGAGGAAAACATAGGCAGAACACCCTATGACATAAATTGCATCAATATCTTTTTCAATTGATCTCCAAGAGTAATAAAAATAAAAACAAAAATAGGCAAATGAGACTTACTTAAACTCAAAAGCTTTTGCACAGTTTTTTGGAAGGAAATGATATACAAAGAAAAAGAAAACCCACAGATTGAGAGAAAATATTTTCAAATATTGTGACTGTAAGGGATTAGTCTCCAAAATTTACAAATAGTGCATGATGCTTAACAGCATCAAAACAAAACAAAACAAAAAATAAAAAAATGGGCAGAAGACATAAATACACATTTCTCCAAAGACATATAGATGATGAATAGGCACATGAAAAGATGTTCAATATTCTAATTATTAGAGAAATGTAAATAAAAAATCAGCATCACTGACTTGATGGACATGAGTTTGAGCAATCTCTGGGAGTTGCTGATGGACAGGGAAGCCTGGCATGCTGTAGTCCATGGGGTCGCAAAGATTAAGACAAAACTGAGCAACTGAACTGAATGAACTGAAATAAAAACTACAATGAAATATCACCTCACACCAGCCAGAATGACTATTAACAAAAAATCCAAAGATAATAAATGCTGGAGAGAAGGGAGCCCTCCTACACTGTTGCTGGGAATGTAAACTGGTACAGCTACTATGGAGAACAGTATGAAAGTTCCTTAAAGAAAACAAAAGTAGAGCTACCATATGACTTTTCAATCCCACTCTTGAGCATATACCCAGAGAAAAACATGATCCAAAAGGATAAATGCACCCCAATGTTTACTGTACCACTGTGCACAATAGTCAAAACAAGGAAGCAATCTAAATGTCTATAAACATAGGAATTGGATAAAGAAGATGTGGGACATATAAACAATGAAATATTACTCAGCTGTTAAAAAGAATGAAATATTGCCACTTGCTGAAACATTGATGGACCTAGGTAGAGTCAAGTGCTTCTCAGGTGCCCTAGTAGTAAAAAGAAAAAAACCCTCCTGCAGGAGACAAGAGATGTGGATTCAATCCCTGGGTCAAGAAGATCCACTGAAGGAGGGCATGGCAACCCACTCCAGTATTTTTGCCTGGAAAATCCCTTGGAAAGAGGAGCCTGGCAGGCTATGGTCCATAAGGTCACAAAGAGTTAGACATGACTGAAGTGACTCAGCGTGCACACACACAGAGAGTATCATATTGAGTGAAGTCAGACAGAGAAGGAGGAATATGATATAACATCCCTTATATGTGCAATCTAAAAATAAATGATACAGATGAACTTACTTATAAGATAGAAACAGGTTCATAGAGAATGAGTTTATGGTTGCCATGTGAAGGATGTGGGAAATGGATAATTAGGGAGTTTGGGGTGGACATGTACACATTGTTATATTTAAAATGTATAACCAATGAGGACCTACCTACTGTATAGCACATGGAATTCTGTTCAATGTTATGTGTTAGTCTGAATGGGAAGAGATTTTGCAAGAGAATGGATAAATGGATATGTATGGCTGAGTCCCTTCACTGTTTGCCTGCAATTATCACAACATTTTTAATTAATCAGGTATACCCAAATACAAAATAATAAAACGTTTTAAAAAACAAAATGGATCTCTTATAGAGATCATATATATGGATCTTATTTTTGTATCCATACACCCAGTCAATGTCTTTTGGTTGGAGATTTTAATCCAGCTTCATTTAAGTAATTATTAATATAATTAATTATATTATAATATAATTATTAATATGTATGTTTCTATTGCTATTTTCTTTATAGTTTTGTTTGCTTTTATAAGTCTTTTTTCTTCCCTTCTTATTTTGTTCTCTTGTCTTTTGGTTTCATGACCACATTTAATGTTGTGTTTGGGTTGCTTTTTGTTTTTATTGTGTATCTATTGTGGTTTTTTGGCTTGCATTTCCCATGAGGTTTTGATAAATATTGGCATATATTTATGTTAATATAAATGGGAGCTGCACTTAAGCTGATCTCTTAATCTCAAATGTAATTTCTATTCCCTGCCATTGTACTCTCCTCTTCTCCCAGTTGCTGATTTTTTTTTTTTGTCCTTTATAGGTCTTTATTTCTAGTTTATATTTACACAGGAGGTGGGTAAAGTACAAATACAGACCTCCATATGCAAACCTGGGCTTCCCCACAGTTTTATTATTATTTTTTAATTTAAATTTATTTATTTTAATTGGAGGCCAATTACTTTACAATACTGTATTGGTTTTGCCATACATCAACATGAATCCACCACGGGTGTACACGTGCTCCCCATTTTTCAATGCTATTCTCTCAAATCATCCCACCTTCGCCTTCCCCCACAGACTACAAAAGACGGTTCTACACATCTGTGTCTCTTTTGTTGTCTCACATATAGGGTCATCATTACCATCTTTCTAAATTCTACATATATGTGTTAGTATACTGTATTGGTGTTTTTCTTTTTGACTTACTTCACTCTGTATAATAGGCTCCAGTTTCATCCACCTCATTAGAACTGACTCAAATGCATTCTTTTTAATGACTAATATTCCATTGTGTATATGTACCACAGCTTCCTTATCCATTCGTCTGCTGATGGACATCTAGGTTGCTTCCATGTCCTGGCTATTGTAAACAGTGCTGTGATGAGGATTGGGGTACATGTCTCTTTCAATTCTGGTTTCCTCAGTGTGTATGCCCAGCAGTGGGATTGCTGGGTCGTACAGCAGTTCTTTTTCCAATTTTTTAAGGAATCTCCACACTGTTCTCCATAGTGGCTGTACTAGTTTGCATTTCCACCAACAGTGTAAGAGGGTTCCTTTTTCTCCACACCCTCCCCAACATTTATTGTTTGTATACTTTTTGATAGCAGCTATTCTGACCAGTGTGAGATGATACCTCATTGTGGTTTTGATTTGCATTTCTCTGATAATGAGTGATGTTGAGCATCTTTTCATGTGCTTGTTAGCCATCTGTATGTCTTCTTTGGAGAAATGTCTGTGTAGTTCTTTGGCCCATTTTTTGATTGGGTCGCTTATTTTTCTGGAGTTGAGATGCAGGAGTTGCTTGTCTATTTTTGAGATTAATTCTTTGTCAGTTGCTTCATTTGCTATTATTTTCTCCCATTCTGAAGGCTATCTTTTCACCTTGCTTATAGTTTCCTTCATTGTGCAAAAGCTTTCAAGTTTAATTAGGTCCCATTTGTTTATTTTTGCTTTTATTTTCATTACTATGGGAGGTGGGTCATAGAGGATCCTGCTATGATTTATGTCAGAGAGTGTTTTGCCTATGTTTTGTTCTAGGAGTTTTATGGTTTCTTGTCTTACATTTAGATCTTTAATCCATTTTGAGTTTATTTTTTCTGTATGGTTTTAGAAAGTGTTCTAGTTTCATTCTTTTATAAGTGGTTGACCAGTGTTCCTAGCACCATTTGTTAAAGAGATTGTCTTTTCTCCTGTGTATATTCTTGCCTCCTTTGTCAAAGATAAGTTGTCTGTAGGTGCATGGATTTATCTCTGGGCTTTCCATTTTGTTCCATTGATCAATGTTTCTGTCTTTGTGCCAGTACCATACTGTCTTGATGACTGTTGCTTTGTAGTATAGCTTGAAGTCAGGCACATTGATTCCTCCCATTCCATTCTTTCTCAAGATTGCTTTGGATATTCGAGGTTTTTTTGTATTTCCATACAAATTATGAAATTATTTGTTCTAGTTCTCTGAGAAATACCTTTGGTAGCTTGATAAGGATTGCACTGAATTTATAGATTGCTTTGGGTAGTATACTTATTTTCACTCAGTTGATTCTTCCAATCCATGAACATGATATGATCTCCATCTATTTGTGTCATCTTTGATTTCTTTCATCAGTGTTTTATAGTTTTCTATATATAGGTCTTTTGTTTCTTTCAGTTCAGTCGCTTAGTCATGTCCAACTCTTTGCAACCCCATGAATCGCAGCACACCAGGTTTGTTTCTTTAAGTAGATATATTCCTAAGTATTTTATTCTTACCGTTGCAATGGTGAATGGAATTGTTTCCTTAATTTCTCTTTCTGTATTCTCATTGTTAGTGTTTAGGAATGCAAGGTATTTCTGTGTTAATTTTATATCCTGCAACTTTAATATATTCATTGATCAGCTTTAGTAATTTTCTGGTGGAGTCTTTAGGGTTTTCTATGTAGAGGATCATGTTATCTGAGGCGGGTGACAGCCAGAGCCGGAAGGGAAGGGGCAAACTCGGCCCCAGAGATGGCATCCTGTGCCAAACTGCGATCAGGTTATCAGTTGCTAACCAAGTCTTCCTGGGATCCTGGACAGTTGACATCCATCCACCAGAAGGGTCGCAGCCAGAGATCAGCTCTCCAGAGGAGACACGTGGCACACCTGAGATGGCACTCCCTCTGCGAACCCAGGAAACCAAGTGGCTGGGACAGGGGAGGTGATAATATGCACTTCCCCACCTGGGGAGTGTGCACTTGCCAAGCACCTGGTTGCCTGAGCTGCTCGGACCTGGGAAGGGCACAAAACTCAGGCCCAACCAAGTCTGTGCCTTTGTGGAGTACCTGAGAACCTGAACCCGAGAGGCTTACACCTGGGAAGTGCACGCAACCCAGGGCCCACTTTAGACAGTTACCCTGCAAAGCAACCTGGAGCCTGAGCAGTGTGGACCGGGAAAGCACACACTTTGTGAGTGAGGGCAAACCCAGTGTGGCCCAGACACTGTGAGCACTCCCCACACATGCCAGTGATATTTGTTGCAGTGTTCCTCCCTCTCCGTAGCATAACTGAACAATCGCACCTAAACAAATGACCACCTTTGCCCCCTTGTGTCAGGGAAGAAGTTAAATAATGAAGAGACTTGAAAACAGAGGAAGCCAAAATAAACAAAGAAGAGGGAACCACTTTGGAAGTGACAGGTGCAACAGATTAAAACCCTATAGTTCACATTGGCTACACTGGAAGGGACCTATAGACCTTGAGAAGAAGTATAAGCTGGAACAAGGAACTATCTGAAACTGAACTGACCCCACACTGCCCTCAACAGCTCCAGAGAAATTCCTAGATATATTTTACTATTATCTTTTTTTAATTAAAAAAATTAAGTTATTTATTACTCCTTTAATATTCATTTTTAAAACCTACTATTACTTTTGCAAGAAAAAAGACCATAGTTTAAAAGGAAATTATATATATATATATATATATATATAATAATTTTTTCAATTTTTTTTTAAATATTGTATATTTGAGAGTCTAACTTCTACTCTAGATTTTTAATATTTGCTTTTTGGTATTTCTTATCAATTCTGTACCTTTAAGACTCCAATCTTCAGTACCCATTTTTACTTAGGAGTGTGATTACTGGCTTGATTTCTCTCTTCCCTTTCGACTCTCCTTTTTCTCCCCCAGGTCAACTCTATCTCGTCCCTTCCCCTTCTCTTCTCTACTTAACTCTGTGAATCTCTTTGGGTGTTCTGGGCTGTGGAGACACTTAGGGAACTGATCACAGGCTAAATTGGTCTCTTTCCTTTTGATACACTCTCTTCTCTTCCTGGTCACTTCTATCTCCTTCCTCCCTCTTCCCTTCTCTATGGAACTCCTTGAACATCTCTGAGTGATCCAGACTGTGGAGAGCACATAGGGAATTGATTACTGGCTAGATTTCTCTCTCCGCTTTTGATCCCCCCTCTTCTCCACCTGGTCACCTCTATATCCCTCCTCCCTTTTCTCTTCTCCATGTAACTCTATGAACATCTCTGGGTGTCCCCTACTGTGGAGAATCTTTTCACCATTAACCTAGATGTTTTTATCATCAGTGCTGTATGGATGGAGAAGTCTTGAGGCTACTGTAAGAATAAGACTGAAAGCTTTATTTAAGCAGGAGGCTTAAATCCAAAACTTGAGAACACCAGAAAACTCCTGACTCCAGGAACATTAACTGACAAGAGCTCATCAAAAAGCCTCCATACCTACACTGAAACCAAGCTCCACCCAAGAGCCAACAAGTTTCAGAGCAAGACATACCAAGCTAATTCTCCAACAACGCAGGAACATAACAAAAATACAGGTGGCCTAAAGTCACATAAAACCCATACTATTACTACTGCTACTAAGTCACTTCAGTTGTGTCCGACTCTGTGTGACCCCATAGACAGCAGCCCACCAGGCTCCCCCGTCCCTGGGATTCTCCAGGCAAGAACACTGGAGTGGGTTGCCATTTTCTTCTCCAATGCATGAAAGTGAAAAGTGAAAGTGAAGTCGCTCAGTCGTGTCCGACCCTCAGCGACCCCATGGACTGCAGCATTCCAGGCTCCTCCGTCCATGGGATTTTCCAGGCAAGAGTACTGGAGTGGGGTGCCATTGCCTTAGACACCTCAAAACTCACTATTGGACACTTCATTGCACTCCAGAGAGAAGAGATCCATCTCCACTCACCAGAACACCCACATAAGCTTCCCTAACCAGGAAACATTAAGAAGCCACTCATCCAATCCCACCCACAGTGAGGAACTTCCACAATAAAGAGGGACCACAAACTTTCAGCATACAGAAAGACCACACCAAACACAGCAATCTAAACAAAATGTAAAGTCAGAGAACCATTCAGCAGGTAAAGGAACATAATAAAAGCCCACCAAACCAGACCAAAGAGGAGGAGATATGCAGTCTACCTGAAAAAGAATTCAGAATGATGATAGTAAAAATGATCCAAAACCTTGAAAACAAAATGGAGTTACAGATAAATAGCCTGGACAAGGATTGAGAAGATGCAAGGAAAGTTTAACAAGCACCTAGAAGAAATAAAGAAGAGTCAAGCAATAATGAATAATGTAATAACTCAGATCAAAAGCACTCTGGAGGGAACCAACAGTAGAATAACTGAGGCAGAAGACAGGATAAGTGAGGTGGAAGATAGAATGGTGGAAACAAATGAAGCAGAGAAGAAAAAAGAGAAAAGAATTAAAAGAAATGAGGACAACCTCAGAGACCTCTGGGACAATGTCAAATGCCCCAACATTCGAATCATAGGAGTCCCAGAATAAAAAGACAAAAACAAATGCCATGAGAAAATACTTGAGGAGAGAATAGTTGAAAACTTCCCTAAAATAGGGAAGGAAATAGCCACCCAAGTCCAAGAAACCCAGAGAGTCCCAAACAGGATAAACCCAAGGTGAAACACCCCAAAACACATATTAATCAAATTAACAAAGATCAAGCTCAAAGAACAAATATTAAAAGCAGCAAGGGAAAAACAACAAATAACTCACAAGGGGATCCCCATAAGGATAACAGCTGATCTTTCAATAGAAACTCTTCAAGCCAGAAGAGAATGGCAGGACATATTTAAAGTGATGAAAGACAAAAACCTACAACCCAAATTACTGTACCCAGCAAGGATCTCATTGAAATATGAAGGAGACATCAAAACCTTTACATACAAGCAAAAGCTCAGAGAATTTGGCACCACCAATCAGCTCTTCAACAAATGCTAAAGGATCTTCTCTAGACAGGAAACACAGAAAAGTTTTATAAACTCGAAACCAAAACAACAAAGTAAATGGCAATGGGATCATACTTATCAATCATTACCTTAAATGTAAATGGGTTGAATGCCCCAACCAAAAGACAAAGATTGGTTGAATGGATACAAAAACAAGACCCCTATATATATTTTCTACAAGAGACCCACCTCAAACCCCAGATATTTAACTGACTGTTGACAAAGCTGAGCTTTATCCTTTGATGCCTTGTAACCACAGCAAGCCAGAAAATTTAGGAAGTCTTCTGAGGCTTGAAAACAAGCTTGCTCTGTCTCAGCACAGAGGAGAATATCATCCACATATTGTTGCCCTATTGCCTCAGGGCTATTAAAATTCTGTAAGTGCTGTGACAAACTGCTTGAATAAGTGAGGGCTGTCACAAAGCACTTGAGGCAGGACTGTCCACAGTAACTGATAAGCTGGCCGGGTAGGAGCTTCAAAGGCAAATAAAAATGGGCTTTCCTCTTCCAATGGTATGGCAAAGAAGGTATCCTTCAAATAAATAACAAAAATATTTGGCTTGTTTGAGAATTTCAGACAATAGAGTATAATGGTTAGGCACCATGAGATGTAAAGGAACTACAGCCTCATTTATTATTCATAAATCTTGAACTAGTCTCTATTTATCATTTTACCTCTTTACACCCAAAATAGGAGTGTTGCATGGATTGTTACAAGGAATTAATAACCCTTGCTCCTTTACATTCTCAATAATAGTCTTTAGCCCTTCCTTAATCTTGGGTTTTAGTGGATATTGTTTCTGATGTGGGAATAAGTGGGGGACTTTGAGTTTAATAATGACAGGACCAGCATTCTGTGCTTGACCCACAATGTTTCCATTAGCCCACACTCTAGGATTTATGTTTTGTTCAATCAGTGGGAAAGAGAGGGCTCCATATTCATAAAAACAGAGACTTGGATTTTGCTCAGTATATCACTCCCCAGAAGGGGTGAGGGAGACTCCAGCACAATCAGAAACTCATGTGCAAACAGCACAAGGGTCCCAGCTGCAGCTTAAAGAATGACTGAAATAAAAGCATTTGGCTCATCCCGACAGCCCCATCATGGAAGTGGATTGGGAAGAAAGTGGGTCAGGGATTTCCGTAAGCACAGAGTAAGTTGCCTCCATGTCCAAAAGGAAATTGACTGATTGACCACTCCCCCCTACCCACGGTAATTAATACCCGGGGTTTCTAAGGTGTTATTAGGACTGGAACTTGTGTGGGCACCCAAAGCATCATCAGTCTTGATTGTCCTGGGAGTCTGACCACAGGGGCCTATGCCTATTGGGGCAGTCTCTTCTCCAGTGTGGTCCTTTGCAGACCAGAAAAGGAGCCAGAGGGGTTGGACTTCGATGCTCAAGGACAATCTTGCTTGAGATGCTCCTCCTTTCCACAATAATAGCAAGTCCATTCCTTTTCACTTGGGTTCCTCTGGGCACTTTTTCTCTTTGGGCTCTTTCAGAGCAGATCTAACAGCCATCGCTAGGCCCTCAGCCTGTTCCTTGTTTTTTTGCTGTTTTCACTTTTCCTCCTCGTATTCTCTATCATAATAAACTGTCTGAGCCAGTTGCAACAGTTTATCTAAAGACTTATTTGGTTGATATGCCTGTTTTTGTAGCTTACGGAGGATATCTGGAGCCGACTGAGTGAGAAATCTGTCTTTTAAGATTACCTATCCCTTTGTGCTTTTGGGAGCAACATCAGTGCAGTTGCAAAGGGCCTCCTGTAGTCCATCTAGGAATTAGCTAGGAGTTTCCTTCTCTCCCTGTTCTATGTCTGCCAATTTAGCATAACGTCTTAGTGCAGACTCACCTGTGTCCTTCAAGAACACATGGGACAAAATGACTCTGTTCCCATCTTCCCTTAGCCATGTTATAGTTCCAGTCTGGCTCTGTAATGGGGACTGCCTGATTCCCAGTAGGGAGGGCGGCTATCTGTTCTTCCCTCTTTATCAAGCCACTCATCTCCATAGGCAACAGCTTTCCTCAAAACTCGAATTTTTGAGTCAGGAGTCAGTGTCTTTCCCAGGATATACATCACATCCTTCCAAGTAAGGTCATAAAACAGAGTAACACACTTAAAACTCTAATATATTTCTCTGGATCCTCCTAATAGTCTCTCAGATCTTCCTTAACTTTTTGGGCTTTTTGATAAGAAAAGGGCTTATTAGCTCTCATAGATTTCGTTATTTCTCCAAGTAGGTGCCTCCTGAAGAGGCAACAGCTTGTGTGGCTGCTCTTCAGCCTCTCTGGCTGACCTTTGCACATGGTTCCAGGGATAGATTGGAGAAACCTGCTTTTTCTTATCTTGTTTCTCATCCTCCATCTCATCCTCCTCCTCATCCTGTATTTTACCCTTAGTTTTAGTTGTCTGAGATTTCTTTATTTGACTGAGTGATGAACAGTGTGTTCTGCTAACTACTGAGAATAGATAAAAGAACACCTCAAGGCTGTGAAAACTTTACCAGGCTCTTCTCCTACAAAATCCTGAGTTAACATCAGTACCAGGGGAGCCATCTCTGGACGAGATGTCTCTGGGGAAGATATATTGTATCCATAAAACAACTGACATACGTTTTTTAAAAAACAAAACAAAACAGGTTCCCAAGCAAGATATATTGTTTCGTTAACAGAGCTTAAGAAAAACATTTCCATGAGCAAGACACACTCTTGCTCATGGAAATTAGCAGCTCAGGGTTTGAAAATGTTTGTTTCAGACAGTTGCCATAACAACACAGGATTTAAAATAAAACCCTGCAGAGCAAAGGAATGTAGGGGAAAAAAAGTTTGCCACTTCCCTTTTGCCTTTTTCCCTTTGCTTTCTCCTCCTTCTTAGGGATCCTAGCCTCCCTATTGAGACCTGCCTGACAATTAACTCTCTCAAACTAAGCCCCTGTGCCACAACTACTGAGCCGGTTCTCTGCAACAAAAGAAGCCAGCACAATGAGAAGCCCACACACAGCAATGTGTAGTGGTAAGTACTCATCACAGCTAGAGAAAGCACACTCAGCAACTAAGCCCCAGCACAGCCAAAACCAAAAACAACTAAAAAATAAATAAATAAATAAATAAATAAAAAGAATGTTCAAACTACCGCACAACTGTGCTCATTTCACATGCTGATAAGGTAAGCTAGACTTCAAAAGTACATTAAATGAGACCTTCCAGGTGTACAAGTTGGATTTAGATAAAGAGGAACCAGAGATCAAATTGCCAACATTCACTGGATCAAAGAAAAAGCAAGGGAATTCCAGAAAATCATCTACTTCTGTTTCATGGGTTATGCTAAATCCTTTGACTGTGTGAATCACAATAAACTGTGGAAAATTCTTCAAGAGATGGGAATACAGACCACCTTACTTATAACCTTCTGGGAAAACTGTATGCAGGTCAAGAAAAAAGAGTTAGAACCAGACATGGAACAACAGACTGGTTCCAAATTGGGAAAGGAGCACGTCAAGGCTGTATATTGTCACCCTGCTTATTTAACTCATATGCAGAGTGCATCATGCAAAATGCCAGGCTGAATGAAGCACAAGATGGAATCAAGGTTGCTGGGAGAAATAGCAGTCACCTCAGATAAGCAGATGACAACACCCTAATGGCAGAAAGCAAAGATTAACTAAAGAGCCTCTCGATGAATTTGAAAATGAGTGATAAAGCTGGCCTAAAATTCAACATTCAAAAAATCCACACACCTATGGACACCTTATCTTTGACAAAGGAGGCAAGAATATACAATGGATTAAAGACAATCTCTTTAACAAGTGGTGCTGGGAAATCTGGTCAACCACTTGTAAAAGAATGAAACTAGAGCACTTTCTAACACCCTACACAAAAATAAACTCAAAATGGATTAAAGATCTAAACGTAAGACCAGAAACTATAAAACTCCTAGAGGAGAACATAGGTAAAACACTCTCCAACATACATCACAGCAGAATCCTCTATGACCCACCTCCCAGAATATTGGAAATAAAAGCAAAAATAAACAAATGGGACCTAATTAAACTTAAAAGCTTCTGCACAACAAAGGAAACTATAAATAAGGTGAAAAGAAATTGAAAGAGACATGTGTACCCCAATATTCATCACAGCACTGTTTATAATAGCCAGGACATGGAAGAAATCTAAATGTCCAGCAGCAGATGAATGGATAAGAAAGCTGTGGTACATATACACAATGGAGTATTGCTGCTGCTGCTAAGTTGCTTCAGTCATGTCTGACTCTGTGCGACCCCATAGACGGCAGCCCACCAGGCTCCCCCATCCCTGGGATTCTCCAGGCAAGAACACTGGAGTGGGTTGCCATTTCCTTCTCCAATGCATGAAAGTGAAAAGTGAAAGCAAAGTCACTCTGTCGTGCCTGACTCTTAGCAACCCCATGGACTGCAGCCTTCCAGGCTCCTCCATCCATGGGATTTTCCAGGCAAGAGTACTGGAGCCGGGTGCCATTGCCTTCTCCAATGGAGTATTACTCAGCCATTAAAAAGAATACATTTGAATCAGTTCTAATGAGGTGGATGAAACTGGAGCCTATTATACAGAATGAAGTAAGCCAGAAAGAAAAACACCAATACAGTATACTAACGCATATATATGGAATTTAGAAAGATGGTAACAATAACCCTGTATACGAGACAGCAAAAGAGACTCTGACGTATAGAACAGTCTTTTGGACTCTGTGGGAGAGGGAGAGGGTGGGATGATTTGGGAGAATGGCATTGAAATATGTATAATATCATATATGAAACGAGTCACCAGTCCAGGTTCGATGCACAATACTGGATGCTTGGGGCTGGTGCACTGGGACCACCCAGAGGGATGGTACGGGGAGGGAGGAGGCAGGAGGGTTCAGGATGGGGAACACGTGTATACCTGTGGTGGATTCATGTTGATATATGGCAAAACCAATACAATACTGTAAAATTAAAAAATAAAATAAATTAAAAAAAAAAAAAGAAAGAAAACCAAGATCATGACATCCAGCCCCATCACTTCATGGCAAATAGATGGGAAAATAATGGAACGAGTGACAGATTTTATTTTCTTGGGCTCTAAAATCACTGCAGACTGTGATTGCAGGCATGAAATTAAAAGACGCTTGCTCATTGGAAGAAAAGCTATGACAAACCTAGTTGTGCTATACTATGCTTAGCCACTCAGTCGTGTCCTACTCTCTGTGACTCCATGGACTGTAACCTTCCAGGCTCCTCTGTCCATGGGGATTCTCCAGGCAAGAATACTGGAGTGTGTTGCCATTCCCTCCTCCAGGGGATCTTTACAACACAGGGAGTGAACCCGTTTCCCACATTGCAGGCAGTTTCTTTACCTCCTGAATCACTAGGGAAGCCCATGAATACTGGAGTGGGTAACTTATCCCTCCTCCAGGGGAAATTCCCAACATAGGAATCAAACCAGAGTCTCCTGTATTGCAAGTGGATTCTTTACCTGCTGAGTTAACAGGGAAGCCCAACAAACCGACAGCCTATTAAAAAGCAGAGCCATCAATTTGCCCACAAAATCCATAGAATCTAAACTATGGTTTTTCCAGTAGTCATGTACAGCTGCGAGAGTTGGACCATAAAGAAGGCTGTTGTTCAGTCGCTGACCTTCTTCCTTTGATCTATATTTCTGTTTTTCTGCCAGTGCCATACTTTTTTGATGATTGTAGTTCTGTAGTATAATCTGAAGTCATGAAGCCCGATTCCTCCAGATCTATTTTTTTTTTAATTTTATTTTATTTTTAAACTTTACATAATTGTATTAGTTTTGCCAAATATCAACATGAATCCACCACAGGTATACATGTGTTCCCCATCCTGAACCCTCCTCCCTCCCCATTCCATCCCTCTGGGTCGTCCCAGTGCACCAGCCCCAAGCATCCAGTATCGTGCATCAAACCTGGACTGTACACAATGGAGTATTACTCAGCCATTAAAAAGAATACATTTGAATCAGTTCTAATGAGGTGGATGAAACTGGAGCCTATTATACAGAGTGAAGTAAGCCAGATCTATTTTTCTTTCTCAGTATTATTTTGGCTATTCGGGATCTATTGTGTCACCCTACAATTTACAAGATATTTTGTCCTAGTTTTGTAGAAAATTCCAATCCTAGCTTGGTAAACATTGCATGAATCTGTAGATTGCCCTCTGTAGTATAGGTATTTTAACAAAATTTATTCTTCCAATCCAAGAGCATGGTTTATATTTCCATCTGTTTGTGTTGTCTTTGATTTCTTTTATCATTGTCTCATAATTTTCAGAGTATTTTATTTTGTTTCCTTTGGTAGGTTTATTCCTAGATATTTTATTATTTTTATGTGATGATAAATGGGATTGTTTCTTGAATTTCTTTTGCTGATGTTTTGTATTTAGTTTATATAAATGCAACAGATTTCTGTGTATTTATTTTCTATCCTGCAACTTTACCAAATTAATTGATGAGCTCTATTATAATAGTTTTCTGATAATACCTTTAGCATTTTCTATGTATTGGATCATAACATCTACAAACAGTGACAATTTTAACTATTTCCCAATTTGGACTCCTTTTTATTTTCTTATTCTCTGATTGCTGTTGCTAGGACTTTCAACGGAGAAAGCAATGGCACCCCACTCCAGTACTCTTGCCTGGAAAATCCCATGGGTGGAGGAGCCTGGTAGGCTTCAGTTCATGGGGTTGCTAGGAGTCAGACACAACTGAGCGACTTCACTTTCACTTTTCACTCTCATGCATTGGAGAAGGAAATGGCAACCCACTCCAGTGTTCTTGCCTGGAGAACCCCAGGGATGGGGGAGCCTGATGGGCTGCTGTCTATGGGGTAGCACAGAGTTGGACACGACTGAAGTGACTTAGCAGTAGCAGCAGTAGCAGGACTTTCAAAACTATGTTGGACAGAGGAGGGTGTGGATATCCTTGTCTTGTTCTTGATCTTAGTGGAAAGGCTTTCAGCCTTTTACTACTGAGTATGTTGTTATCTGTAGGTTTGCTGTATGTGGCCTTTATCTTATTGAGGTAGGTTCCTTCTTTGTCCACTTTCTGAAGTGTTTTTTTTTTTTTTTTCATAAATGGATTTTGGACTTTTTGCAAAAGGTTTTTATCCATCTTTTGAGATAGATGATCATATACTTTTTAATTCTTTAATTTGTTATGTTGTATCATAATGATAGGTTTACATATATTAAAAAATCTTGCATCCCTAGGATAAATCCTACTTGATCCTGGTGTGTAGCTTTTTTAATGTATTGTTGGATTCAGTTTGCTAGTGTTTTGTTTAGGATTTTTGTGTCTATATTCATCAGTGATATTGCATTCTAATTTTGTTTCTTTGTGGTATCTTTGGTTTTGGTATCAGGCTGATGGTGGCCTCATTGAATGGGTTTAAGAGTACTTCTCTGCAAAGTTTTGGAATAGTTTCTGAAGTATATGTGTTAACCCCTTTTTAAATGTTTTATAGAATTTGCCTATGAAGACATTAGTCTGGATGATATGTCTATTGATAGAAGTGAGGTGCTAAAGTCCCGCACTATTAATATGCTGCTGTCAAATTCCCCTTTTATGGCTGTTGGCATTTTTCTTCCATGTTAGGGTGCTCTGATTACTGTGGCTAGGACTTCCAAACTGATGTTGAGTAATAGTGGTGAGAGTGGGCACCCTTGTCTTATTCCTGGTTTTAGAGGAAATGCTTTCAGGTTTTCACCATCAAGGATCATTTTCTACTGTGGGTTTGTCACATATGGCCTTTATTATGTTGAAGTATGTTCCCTCTATGCCTATTTTCTGGAAAGTTTTTTTTTTAATCATAAATGGGCGCTGAATTTTTGTGAAGGCTTTCTCTTCATATATTTAGATGATCATAAGTTTTTATCTTTCAGTTTGTTAATATGGTATATCACATTGTTTTGCATATATTGAAGAGTCCTTGCATCCCTGAGATAAATCCAATTTGATAATGATGTATGATCTTTTTAATGTGTTTTTGGATTGTTTGCTAGAATTTTGTTGAGGTTTTTTGCATCTGTGTTCATCAGTGATATTGGCCTGTATTTTTTATTCATTTTTTGTGATATCTTTGGTTTTGGCATGAGGTGATGGTTGCCTCATAGAATGAGTTTTGGAGTTTTGCTTCCTCTGCAATTTTCTGAAAGGTTTTGAGCAGGATAGGTGTTAGCTCGTCTCTAAACTTTTGGTAGAATTCACCTGTGAAGCCATCTGGTCCTGGGCTTTTGTTTGTTGAAATATTTCTGATTACAGTTTCAATTTCCATGGTTGGGATTGATCTATTCATATTTTCTATTTCTTCCTGATTCAGTAGTGAAGGTCACACTTTTCTAAGAATTTGTCCATTTCTTCCAAGTTGTACATTTTGTTAGTACATAGTTGCTCATAGTAGTCTCTTATGATCCTTTGTATTTCTTTGTTGTCATTTCTAAATTCTTTTTCATTTCTGGTTTTTTGATTTGAATCTTATCCCTTTTTTCTTGATGAATCTGGCTAATGGTTGGTCAATTTTATCTTCTCAAAGAACCAGCTTTTAGTTTTATTGATCTTTGCTATAGTCTCCTTCATTCCTTTTTTCATTTATTTCTGCTCTGATCTTTATGATTTCTTTCCTTCTACCAACTTTTGGGGTTATATATTTTTTGCTTTTCTAATTGCTTTATGTGTAAGGTTAGGTTGTGATTTGATGTTTCTCTTATTTCTTGATATAGGCTTGAATTGCTATGAAATTCCATCTTAGCACTGCTTTTACTACATCCATTAGGTTTTGAGGTGTAGTGTTCCATTGTCATTTGTTTCTAGGAATATTTTGATTTCCTTTTTGATTTCTTCAATCATCTGTTGGTTATTCAAAAGCGTGTTGTTTAGCCTCCATGTGTTTGTCCTTCTTCTAATAGTTTTTCCCCTCTGTAATTGATATCTAATCTTAAAGCACTGTGATCAGAAAAGATGCTCGAATTGATTTCTATTAAAAAAAAATTACCAAGGCTATATTTGTGGCCCAGGATGTGATCTATTCTGGACAAAGTTGCAAGTGCACTTGAGAAAAAGTGACATCTACAGTTTTGGGATGAAATGCCCTGTAGATATCAACTAGGTCCAAAAGGTCCAATGTATCATTTAAAGCTTGTATTTCCTTGTTAACTTTCTGTCTGGATGATCTGTCCATTGGTGTGAGTGGGGTATTAAAGTTCCCCACTCTTATTTTGTTAAAATCAATTTTCCCTTTAGTAGTTATTAGCAGTTGCTTTATGTATTGAGGTATTCCTATATTGTGTATATATATTTATAATTGTTATATATTCTTCTGGGATTGATACCTTCATCATTACTTAGTGTCCTTCTTTTACTCTTATAATGGTCTTTATATTGAAGTCTATTTTATCCAGTATGAATATTGCTACTTCTGCTTTCTTTTGGCCTCTGATTGCATGGAATGATGTTTTCCAACCTTCACTTTCAGTCTATATGCCCTTAGATTTGAGTTGGGTCTCTTGTAGATAGCATATATAGGGGGTCTTGTTTTTGTATTTATTCAGCCAATATATGTCTTTTGGATGGAACATTTAGCCAATTTATGTTTAATGTAATTATTGATAAGTATGATCCTGTTACCATTTATTTTATTGTTTTGGGTTTATTTATATAAGCCCTTCTTGCCTTGAGAACCCCATGAACAGTATGAAAAGGCAAAATGATAGGATACTGAAAGAGGAACTCCCCAGGTCAGTAGGTGCCCAATATGCTACTGAAGATCAGTGGAGAAATAATTAAGTCCAGAAAGAATGAAGGGTTGGAGCCAAAGCAAAAAGAATACCCAGCTGTGAATGTGACTGGTAATAGAAGCAAGGTCCGATGCTGTAAAGAGCAATATTACATAGGAACCTGGAATGTTAGGTCCATGAATCAAGGCAAATTGGAAGTGGTCAAACAAGAGATGGCAAGAGTGAACGTCGACATTCTAGGAATCAGCGAACTAAAATGGACTGGAATGGGTGAATTTAACTCAGATGACCATTATATCTACTACTGTGGGCAGGAATCCCTCAGAAGAAATGGAGTAGCCATCATGGTAACAAAGGAGTCCGAAATGCAGTACTTGGATGCAATCTCAAAAATGACAGAATGATCTCTGCTCCTTTCCAGGGCAAACCATTCAATATCACAGTAATCCAAGTCTATGCCCCAACCAGTAAAGCTGAAGAAGCTGAAGTTGAATGGTTCTATGAAGACCTCCAAGACCTTTTAGAACTAACACCCCCAAAGGATGTCTTTTCATTATAGGGGACTGGAATGCAAAAGTAGGAAGTCAAGAAACACCTGGAGTAACAGGCAAATTTGGCCTTGGAATACAGAATGAAGCAGGGAAAAGACTAATAGAGTTTTGACAAGAAAATGCACTGGTCATAACAAACACCCTCTTCCAACAACACAAGAGAAGACTCTACACATGGACATCACCAGATGGTCAACACCGAAATCAGACTGATTAAATTCTTTGCAGCCAAAGATGGAGAAGCTCTATACAGTCAACAAAAACAAGACCAGGAGCAGACTGTGGCTCAGATCATGAACTCCTTATTGCCAAATTCAGACTTAAATTAAAGAAAGTAGGGAAAACCACTAGACCATTCAGGTATGACCTAAATCAAATCCCTTATGATTATACAGTGGAAGTGAGAAATAGATTTAAGGGCCTAGATCTGATAGATAGAGTGCCTGAGGAACTATGAAATGAGGTTCGTGACATTGAACAGGAGACAGGGATCAGGACATCCCCATGGAAAAGAAATGCAAAAAAGCAAAATGGTTGTCTGGGGAGGCCTTACAAATAGCTGTGAAAAGAAGAGAAGCGAAAAGCAAAGGAGAAAAGGAAAGATATAAGATCTGAATGCAGAGTTCCAAAGAATAGCAAGAAGAGATAAGAAAGCCTTCCTCAGTGATCAATGCAAAGAAATAGAGGAAAAAAAACAGAATGGGAAAGACTAGAGATCTCTTCAAGAAAATTAGAGATACCAAGGGAACATTTTATGCAAAGATGGGCTCGATAAAGGACAGAAATGGTATGGACCTAACAGAAGCAGAAGATATTAAGAAGAGATGGCAAGAATACGCAGAAGAACTGTACAAAAAAGATCTTCATGACCCAGACAATCACAATGGTGTGATCACTAACCTAGAGCCAGACATCCTGGAATGTGAAGTCAAGTGGACCTTAGAAAGCATGACTACGAACAAAGCTAGTGGAGGTGATGGAATTCCAGTGGAGTTATTTCAAATCCTTAAAGATGATTCTGTGAAAGTGCTGCACTCAATATGCAGCAAATTTGGAAAACTCAGCAGTGGCCACAGGACTGGAAAAGGTCAGTTTTCATTCCAATCCCAAAGAAAGGCAATGTCAAAGAATGCTCAAACTGCCACACAATTGCACTCATCTCATATGCTAGTAAAGTAATGCTCAAAATTCTCCAAGCCAGGCTTCAGCAGTATGTGAACCATGCACTTCCAGATGTTCAAGCTGGTTTTAGAAAAGGCAGAGGAACCAGAGATCAAATTGCCAACATCCGCTGGATCATGGAAAAAGCAAGAGAGTTCCAGAAAAAAAACATCTATTTCTGCTTTGTTGACTATGTCAAAGCCTTTGACTGTGTGGATCACAAGAAACTGTGGAAAATTCTTCAAGAGATGGGAATACCAGACCACCTGACCTGCCTCTTGAGAAATATGCATGCAGGTCAGGAAGCAACGGTTAGAAGTGGACATGGAACAACAGACTGGTTCCAAATACGAAAAGGAGTACGTCAAAGCTGTATATTGTCACCCTGCTTATTTAACTTATATGCAGAGTACATCATGAGAAACGCTGGACTGGAAGAAACACAAGCTGGAATCAAGATTGCCAGGAGAAATATCAATAACCTCAGATATGCAGATGACACCACCCTTATGGCAGAAAGTGAAGAGAAACTAAAATGCCTCTCGATGTAAGTGAAAGTGGACAGTGAAAAAGTTGGCTTAAAGCTCAACATTCAGAAAAAGAAGATCATGGCAACTGGTCCCATCACTTCATGGGAAATAGATGGGGAAACAGTGGAAACAGTGTCAGACTATTTTTTTCGGCTCCCAAATCACTGCAGATGGTGACTGCAGCCATGAAATTTAAATACGCTTACTCCTTGGAAGGAAAGTTATGACCAACCTAGATAGCATATTCAAAAGCAGAGACATTACTTTGCCAACAAAGGCTCGTCTAGTCAGGGCTATGGTTTTTCCTGTGGTCATGTATGGATGTGAGTTGGACTATGAAGAAGGCTCAGCGAAGAAGAATTGATGCTTTTGAGCTGTGGTGTTGGAGCAGACTCTTGAGAGTCCCTTGGACTGCAAGGAGATCCAACCAGTCCATTCTGAAGGAGATCAGCCCTGGGATTTCTTTGGAAGGAATGATGCTAAAGCTGAATCTCCAGTACTTTGGCCACCTCATGCGAAGAGTTGATTCATTGGAAAAGACTCTGATGCTGGGAGGGATTGGGGGCAGGAGGAGAAGGGGACAACGGAGGATGAGATGGCTGGATGGCATCACTGACTCGATGGACGTGAGTCTGGGTGAACTCCGGGAGTTGGTGATGGTCAGGGAGGCCTGGCGTGCTGCGATTAATGGGGTCGCAAAGAGTCGGACACGACTGAGCGGCTGAGCTGAACTGAACTGATATAAGCCCGTTCTCTGTTTCCTATCCAGAGAATTTCCTTTAGCATTTGTTAAAAGCTGATTTGGTGGTGATGAATTATTTAAGATTTTGCTTGTCTAGAAAGCTTTTAATTTTTTAACCTACACATCTGAATGAGTTTGTTGTTGAATAGAGTAATCTTGGTTGTGGGTGTTTTCACTTTCATCCCCTTATGCATATGCTGCCATTCCTTCTGGCTTGCAGAGTTTCCATTGAAAGATCAGCTATTAGCCTTGTAGGGATCCCCTCATATATTATTATTATTTTATTTTAATTGGAGAACAATTAATTTACAATATTGTGATGGTTTTTGCCATACATCAACATGAATCAGCTGTGGGTGCAAATGTGTTCCCCCATCCTGGACCCCACTCCCTCCTCCCTCCCCACCTCATCCTTCTGGGTTGTACCAGAGCACTGACTTTGAGTGTCCTGCTTCATGCATCAAACTTGCACTGGTCATCTATTTTACATATGGTAATATACATGTTTCAATGCTATTCTCTCAAATCATCCCACCCCCACCTTCTTCAACATAGTCCAAAAGTCTGTTCTTTATATCTGTGTCTCTTTTCCTGCCTTGCATATAGGATCATCATTCCCATCTTTCTAAATTCTGTATATATGTGTTAATATACTGTATTAATGTTTCTCCTTCTGAGTTCAATCTGTAAAATAGGCTTGAGTTTCATCCACCTCATTATGACTGACTCAAATGACATATAATAACCAAGCTAACAGACATTAAACACAAATATTAAAAGTAACAAAGAAAATCAACAAGTAACATACAAGAGAAAAATCCATATTATTAATAGCTGATCTTTCAGCAGAAACTCTGCAGGCCAGAAGGGAATGACAGAATATCTGTAAACTATGATAGGAAAAAATCTATAAGCAAGATTAATCTACCTGGAAAGGATCTCATTCAAAATTGATGGAGAAATCAAAAGCTTTTCAGACAAGTAAAAGTTAAGAAACTTTAACACCACCAAAGCAGCTTTACAACAAATGTTAAAGAGACTTATATAGGTAGGAAATACAAGATAAGGGAAAGACCTACCAAAACAAACTCAAAACAATTAAGAAAATGCCAATAGGTATATATATATATAATGTAAATAGATTAGATGCTCCAACCAAAAGACAGAGACTGACTGAATGGATACAAAACCAAGACCCATATATAAATAAGAGATTCACTTCAGACCTAGAGACACATACAGACTGAAATTAAAAGGATGGAAAGATATCTATGCACATGGAAATCAAAAGAAAGCTGCAGTGACAATTCTCATTTCAGACAAAATGGAGTTTAAAATAAAGAATGTTACAAAAGATAAAGAAGGACACTACATAATTATCAAGGGAATAATCCAAGAAAAAGACATGACAACTGTAAATATTTATGTGCCCACCATAGGAGCACCTCAATATATAAGGCAAACACTGCTGCTGCTAAGTCGCTTCAGTCATGTCTGACTCTGTGCAACCCATAGATGGCAGCCCACCAGGTTCCCCCATCTCTGGGATTCTCCAGGCAAGAACACTGGAGTGGGTTGCCATTTCCTTCTCCAATGCATGAAAGTGAAAAGTGAAAGTGAAGTCCCTCAGTTGTGTCTAACTCTTTGCAACCCCATGGACTGCAGCCCATCAGGCTCCTCCATCCATGGGATTTTCCAGGCAAGAGTACTGGAGTGGGGTGCCATTGCCTTATCCGAAGGCAAACACTAACAGATATAAAAGTAGAAATTGACAGTAACACAATAATAGTAGGGGAATTTAACACCCCACTTAGACCAATGAATAGATCATCAAAAGAGAAAATCAATAAGGAAATACAAAGCTTAAATGAAACATTAGACAAAATGGATCTAATTGATTTCTTCAAGACTTTCCATCCAGACACAGAACAATACACTTTCTTCTCAAGTGCATATGGAACATTCTCCAGAATAGGCCACATCCTGGGTCACAAATCAAGCCTCAGTAAATATAATAAAATTGAAATCGTGTCTTGTTGAGGTCCTTTAATGGACCGGAACCTGGTGGTCCAGAGTTGATGATAAGAAAGTAAAGGAGAGACAAAGAGGCTGATATTCCTTGGTTTACACAGAAAACCAATAAAGTCCCTGACACGGGGCTTGCTCTGTTCCCGAAGCCCTCAGACGCCCTCTTGAAGTGGTGAAGATGCAGAGCGCCTTCTTGAGAGGGTCTTGGAAGCCCAGGCAGGAAAGTGAACTCAGAGGGCCTCATGGAGCTTGCTCTGTTCACGAAGGCCTCAGGCGCCTTCTTGAGGTGGTGAAGGCACAGAGCGCCTTCTCCAGAGGGTCTTAGAAGCCCAGGCAGGAGTGAAAAGTAAGCCAGAAAGAAAAACACCAATACAGTATACTAACGCATATATATGGAATTTAGAAAGATGGTAACAATAACCCTGTGTATGAGACAGCAAAAGAGACACTGATGTATAGAACAGTCTTATGGACTCTGTGGGAGAGGGAGAGGGTGGGAAGATTTGTGAGAATGGCATTGAAACATGTAAAATATCATGTATGAAACGAGTTGCCAGTCCAGGTTCAATGCACGATACTGGATGCTTGGGGCTAGCACACTGGGACGACCCAGAGGGATGGTATGGGGAGGGAGGAGGGAGGAGGGTTCAGGATGGGGAACACATGTATACCTGTGGCGGATTCATTTTGATATTTGGCAAAACTAATACAATTTTGTAAAGTTTAAAAATAAAATAAAATTAAAAAAAAAAAAAAAAAGAAGAAGCAGCCCAGGCAGGAAAGTGAACTCAGAGGGCCTCTGAGCTCCAAAGAAATAGCCCGAGAGAGAGATAGAGAGAGAGAAAGAGAAAGAAAGACACAGAGACCAAAGCTCTGGTGGAGCAAAGGTGTTTTAATCAACATGGTGTGGGCATATATACTGTAGTTATTCTCAGCAAAGATAAAGATTAAAATTCCAGACTTACAAAACATAGGTGATCCATATTAAAGAGAGAGAGAGAGAGTTGTAAACAATCACTTTTACTGTATGGTTCACAAGAAGGAAGAGGGTACTTATCACCTTACTGAAAAACTAATGAAGGAAATGCCTGGATCCCTCAGCCCCGGGAGAGGCTTGCCTCTATTCTTAAGGAAGAGAGGATTCCTGACAGATCCAAAACAGCACACAGGAAGCCTCCTGTTAAATGCTTCCTGACAATTTCAAGCATCTTTTTTGACCACAACACTATGGTACTAGATATCAATTACAGGAAAAAATAATAAGAAAACAAAAACATATGGAGATTAAACAATACAGTTCTATGTAATGAACAAATAACTGAAGAAAAAAGGGAAGTAAAAAACATCCTAGAAACAAATGACAATAAAAACACAATGACCCAAAACTTATGGGATGCAGAAAAACAGTTCTAAGAGGGAAATTCAAAGCAGTAAAATTTTACCTCAAGAAACAAGAAAAACATCAAATAGAAAATCCAACTCTACACCTAAAACAGTTGGAAAAAGAATAAAAGAATGCCAAAGTTAGTAAAAGGAAAGAAATAATAAATACCAGAGCAGAAATATATTAAAAACAAATAAAGGAAATAAGTAAAGATTAATAAAACTAACAGCTGGTTTATTTGAGGAGATAAGCAAAACTGACAAATCATTAGCCAGATTCATCAAGAACAAAAGTGAGAAAAATCAATCAACAAAATTGGGAATGAAAAAGGAGAGTTTACAAGAGACAATGCAGAAATACAAAGGGTCATGAGAGACTATTATGAGCATCTATATGCTAATAAAGTGGACAATCTAGAGGAAATGGACAGATTTTTAGGAAAGTTCAACCCTCCCAAACTGAACGAGGAAGAAATAGAAGTTATGAACAAATAAATTACAAACACTGAAATCAAAGCTGTGATAAAAAATCTCCCCCCCAACCCTCAAAGAAAAGACCAGGGCCAGATGGCTTCACAGGTGAATTCTATCAAATATTTATAAAAGAGCCAATGCCTATCCTTCTGTAACTCTGCCAAAAATTCAGAGGAAAGAAAACTTCCAAACTCTCTCTGAGGCCACCATCACCCTGGTACCAAAACCAGACAAAGATATCACAAACAAGAGAATATTACAGGCCAATATCACTGATCAACATAAATGTAAAAATCCTCTACAAAATTTTAGCAAAGAGAATTGAAAAACACATTAAGGTCATCCACCATGATCAAGTCAGGTTTATCCCAGGGATGCAAGGATTCTTCAATATACATAAATCAATCATTATGGTACAACATATTAGCAAATTGAAAGATAAAAACCATATGATCATCTCAATATATGGAGACAAAACTTATGACAAAATTCAGCACCATTTGTGAAAAAACTCTTTAAAAAATGGGCATAGGAGGAACCTAATTTAATACAATAAAGGCCACAGACAACACACTCACAGCAAACATTATTCTCAGTGGTGAAAAACTGAAAGCATTCCCTCTACAATCAAGAACAAGATAAGTGTTCCCACTCTCACCAGTATTACTCAACATAGTTTTGGAAGTTATAGCAATCAGAAAAGAAGAAAAAGAAAATGAATCCAGATTGAAACGCAGTAAAACTCTCACTGTTTGCAGACTCCATAATACTGTGCATAAAAACCCTAAAGATAGTATTAGAAAATAGTATATAATAATATATACTAGAAAATAGTATATAATAGTATAGTAACAGTATATTTGTTGCAGGATACAAAGTCAATACACAGAAATCACTTGCATGCCTATATACTAACAATGAAAAATCAGAAATATAAATTAGGGAATCAATCCCATTTACCATTGCAACAAAAGGAATAAAATAAAAAATAGACCCTTGTGGTGCAGGGGGTGGGCCTGGGTGCCAAAAGAAAACACAAGCCCTGCAGCTGGCCAGTGAGATGAAACAAATGTGCAGAAGCACCACGACATAGACGGTAGGACCAGGGAGCTGAGACAAGTGCACACAAGCCCTGCAACATAGAGGGTCTGCCAAGTGAGATGAAACAAATGCACGCAAACCCCACAACACAGAGGGAAGGTCCGGGGAGCTGAGACAAGTGCACACAAGCGCTGTGACACAGAAAGTGAGCTCAAGGGCCTGAGGGAAGCCCACACAGTCTCTGTGACAGAGGGCATGGTCAGGGAGCTGAGAAAAGATCCACACACGCCTCTGCATAGCAAGCTTCAGCCAGCAGTGCAGGGCGGGACCAGGGAACAAAAGCATGGACAATGATTCCAGGGACCAGTAGGGGGCTAGTGGCAGGGATATGCTGAGAGGGCCACTTTGAAGCGGCTGCTGAAATAGACGTGTCTAACACTGCTAAGGGGCTTCCCTGTGGCTCAGCTGGTAAAGAATCTGCCTGCAGTGTGGGAGACCTGCACTGGTCATAGCAAACACCCTCTTCCAACAACACAAGAGAAGACTCTACACATGGACATCACCAGATGGTCAACACTGAAATCAGATCGATTATATTCTTTGCAGCCAAGATGGAGAAGCTCTATACAATCAACAAAAACAAGACCAGGAGCTTACTGTGGCTCAGATCATGAACTCCTTATTGCCAAATTTAGACTTAAATTGAAGAAAGTAGGGAAAACCACTAGACCATTTAGGTATGACCTAAATCAAATCCCTTATGATTATACAGTGGAAGTAAGAAATAGATTTAAGGGGCTAGATCTGATAGATAGAATGCCTGATGAACTATGGACAGAGGTTCGTGACATTGTACAGGAGACAGGGATCAAGACCATCTCATAGAAAAGAAATGCAAAAAAGCAAAATGTCTGTCTGAGGAGGCCTTACAAATAGCTGTGAAAAGAAGAGAAGCGAAAAGTAAAGGAGAAAAGGAAAGATATAAGCATCTGAATGCAGAGTTCCAAAGAATAGCAAGAAGAGATAAGAAAGCCTTCCTCAGTGATCAATGCAAAGAAATAGAGGAAAAAAAAACAGAATGGGAAAGACTAGAGATCTCTTCAAGAAAATTAGAGATACCAAGGGAACATTTCATGCAAAGATGGGCTTGATAAAGGACAGAAATGGTATGGACCTAACAGACGCAGAAGATATTAAGAAGAGATGGCAAGAATACGCAGAAGAACTGTACAAAAAAGATCTTCACGACCAAGATAATCATGATGGTGTGATCACTGACCTAGAGCCAGATATCCTGGAATGTGAAGTCAAGTGGGCCTTATAAAGCATCACTATGAACAAAGCTAGTGGAGGTGATGGAATTCCAGTGGAGCTATTTCAAATCCTTAAAGATGATGCTGTGAAAGTGCTGCACTCAATATGCCAGCAAATTTGGAAAACTCAGCAGTGGCCACAGGACTGGAAAAGGTCAGTTTTCATTCCAATCCCAAAGAAAGGCAATGCCAAAGAATGCTCAAACTGCCACGCAATTGCACTCATCTCACAAGCTAATAAAGTAATGCTCAAAATTCTCCAAGCCAGGCTTCAGCAATATGTGAACCTTGAACTTCCAGATGTTCAAGCTGGTTTTAGAAAAGGTAGAGGAACCAGAGATCAAATTGCCAACATCTGCTGGATCATGGAAAAAGCAAGAGAGTTACAGAAAAACATCTATGTCTGCTTTATTGACTATGCCAAAGCTTTTGACTCTGTGGATCACAATAATCTGTGGAAAATTCTTCAAGAGATAGGAATACCAGACCACCTGACCTGCCTCTTGAGAAATATGTATGCAGGTCAGGAAGCAACAGTTAGAACTGGACAGGGAAAAACAGACTGGTTCCAAATAGGAAAAGGAGTACGTCAAGGCTGTATATTGTCACCCTGCTTATTTAACTTATATGCAGAGTACATCATGAGAAATGCTGGGCTGGAAGAAGCACAAGCTGGAATCAAGATTGCCAGGAGAAATATCAATAACCTCAGATATGCAGATGACACCACCCTTATGGCAGAAAGTGAAGAGGAACTAAAAAGCCTCTTGATGAAAGTGAAAGTGGAGAGTGAAAAAGTTGGCTTAAAGCTCAACATTCAGAAAAAGAAGATCATGGCATCCGGTCCCATCACTTCATGGGAAATAGATGGTGAAACAGTGGAAACCATGTCAGACTTTATTTTTTTGGCTCCAAAATCACTGCAGATGGTGACTGCAGCCATGCAATTAAAATACGCTTACTCCTTAGAAGAAAAGTTACGACCAACCTAGATAGCATATTGAAAAGCAGAGACATTACTTTGCCAACAAAGATCCATCTAGTCAAGGCTATGGGTTTTCCAGTGGTCATGTATGGATATGAGAGTTGGACTTGTGAAGAAAGCTGCGTGATGAAGAATTGATGCTTTTGGACTATGTTGTTGGAGAAGACTCTTGAGAGTGCCTTGGACTGCAAGGAGATCCAACCAGTCCATTCTGAAGTAGATCAGCCCTGGGATTTCTTTGGAAGGACTGATGCTAAAGCCGAAACTCCAGTACTTTGGCCACCTCATGCGAAGAGTTGACTCATTGGAAAAGACTCTGATGCTGGGAGGGATTGGGGGCAGAAGGAGTAGGGGGCAATGGAGGATGAGATGGCTGGATGGCATCACTGACTCGATGGATGTGAGTCTGGGTGAACTCCGGGAGTTGTTGTTGGACAGGGAGGCCTGGAGTGCTGCGATTGATGGGGTCCCAAAGAGTTGGACATGACTGAGCAACTGAACTGAACTGAACTGAAGGAGACAAAGAACTGTATACAGAAAATTACAAGACAATGATGAAAGAAATCACAGATGACATAAACATATGGAGACATATTCTATGTTCCTGGGTAGGAAGAATCAATATTGTGAAGATGACTATACTACCAAATGTAATCTACAGATTAAATGTAATTCCTGTCAAATTACCAAAGGCATTTTTCACATAAGTAGAACAAAAAATCTCACAATTTATTTGGAGTCACAAGATACCCTCAGTAGCCAAAGCAGTCTTGAGAAAGCAGAATGAATCTGGAAGAATCAACTTACCTAACTTCATACTATACTACAAAGCTATAGTCATCAAGACAATATGGTACTGGCACAAAAGGAGAAATATAAACCAGTGGAACAAGATAGAAAGCTCAGAAATAAACCCACACACCTATGGGTACCTTATCTTTGATAAAGGATGCAAGAACATGTAATGGGAAAAGATAGTCTTTTAAATAAGTGGTGCAGGGAGAACTGAAAGACTCCAGGTAAAAGAATAAAATTAAAACACTTCCCAACATCATACACAAAGATGAACTCAAAATGGATTAAAGACCTAACCATACAATGAGAAAGTATAAAACTCTTAGAAGAAAACAAGCAGAACACTGTATGACATAAATCATAGCAAGACCCTCCATGGCCTACCTCCTAGGATATTGGAAATAAAAACAAAAGCAAGCAAGTGGGACCTAATTAAACTTAAAAGCTTGTGCACCGCAAAGCAAATTATAAAAAAGGTGAAAAGACAACCAACAGAAAGGCAAAAAAAATAATAGCAAATCAAACAGACAAAAGATTAATTTCAAAAATATATAAGCAGTGTATACAAATCAATACCAGAAAAACAAACAACCCAAACAAAAAGTGGACAAAAAATCTAAACAGACATTTCTCCAAAGAAGACATCAGTTTGTTCAGTTCAGCCATTCAGTCATGTCTCACTCTTTGTGACCCCATGGACTGCAGCACACCAGGCTTCCCTGTCCATCACCAACTCCTGGAGCTTTCTCAAACTCATGTTCATCAAGTTGATGATGCCATCCAACCATCTCATCCTATGTTGTCCCCTTCTCCTCCCACCTTCAATCTTTCCCAGCATTAGGGTCTTCTCAAATGAGTATGTTCTTCTCATCAGATGGCCTAAGTATTGGAGTTTCAGCTTCAGCCTCAGTCCTTCCATGAATATTCAGGACTGATTTCCTTTAGGATAGACTGGTTGGATCTCCTTGTGGTTCAAGGGACTCTCAAGTGTCTCCTCCAACACTACAGTACAAAAGCATCAATTTTTTGGCACTCAGCTTTCTTTATAGTGCAAATCTCACATCCATATATGACTACTGGAAAAACCATAGCTTTGACTAGATGGACCTTTGTGGGCAAAGTAATGTCTCTGCTTTGTAATATGCTGCCTAGTTTGGTCATAACTTTTCTTCCAAGGAGCAACAGTCTTTTAATTTCATGGCTACCATCACCATTTGCAGTAATTTTGGAGCTCCACAAAATAAAGTCTCTCACTGTTTCCATTCCCCCCCTCCATTTACTTGCCATGAAGTGATGGGACCAGATGTCATGATATTAGTTTATAATGGTCACTTCAGATGACCATTATATCAACTACTGTGGGCAAGAATCCCTTAGAAGAAATGGAGTAGCCATAATAGTCAACAAAAGAGTCCAAAATGCAGTACTTGGGTGGAATCTCAAAGAAGACATAATAAACACATGAAAAGATTATAGAAGTGCAAGTCAAATCTACAATCAGATATCACCTCACACCGGTCAGAATGGTGATCACCAAAAGATCCACAAACAACAAGTGCTGGAGAGGGTGTGGAGCCTAGGGAACTCTCTTGTACTGCTAGTGGGAATGCAAATTGATACAGCCACTATGGAAGACAATGTGGAGTTTCCTTTAAACACTAGGAATAAAACCACCATATGATCCAGCAATACCACTTCTAGGTATATACCCTGAATAAACCCAAACTGAAAAAGATCCGTGCACATACCCCAACGTTCACTATTTATCCCAATGGCACTATTTACAATAACTACAACATGTAAGCTACCTAGATGTTCATCGACAGATGAATGGATAAGGAAGCTGTGGTACATATATACAATTGAATACTACTCAGCCATAAAAATGGAATGCATTTGAGTATTTTCCCATGAGGTGGATGAACCTGGAGCCTATTATACATAGTGAAGTAAGTCAGAAAGAGAAAGACAAATATTGTATATTAGCACATATATATGGAATTTAGAAAGATGGTGCTGAGGTACCTGCATGCAAGGCAGCAAAGGAGATGCAGATGAAAGAACAGACTTTTGAACTCAGTAGGAGAAGGAAAGGGTGGGATGATTTGAGAGAATAGCATTGAAACATGAATATTACCATATGGCAAATAGATGGCCAGTGTGAGTTTGATACAAGAAGCAGGGCACACAAAGCTAGTGCTCTGGGACAACCTAGAGTGATAGGGTGGGGAAGGAGGTGTGAGGGGGGCTCAGGATAGGGGGACACATGTACACCTATGGCTGATTCATTTGAATGTATGGCAAAACCGTCACAATATTGTAAAGCAATTATCCTCCAATTAAAATAAATTATTTAAAAAACGATTTAGCCTTTTTTTCTCTCTCTGTTGCTTTAAGCCTCTGGATAATTTCAAGAGTTCTGAGAAAGTTAATCCTGACAATCTTTGCATTTTTCATTGCTTTTATCAATAATTGAATTTTTGGTAATCCTTACTCTACAATTTTTACTGAATACACCCTGGACATTTTGTGTAAGCAAAGAGAAGTTAAAAGAATGAACTTGGGAGGAGATGATACCATGGTGAATTTTCATTTTGATGGAGGGATCTATTAAGTACAGCCTATGGAGGTGGAGTCACATCAGGATATACACATATATGAGCTGAGTGATGTGTGGAGGGGAGTTCTATGGTGCAGTTTCAAATATTTATGGGCTTGAGTCTTTGGAAGATAGTGATAAAACCATGCTTAACAATTGCCCTGAGGACTTCTCCAGTGGGGACATTTAACGTTATTTTATTTATGCACTGGGGTTCATGAAGGAAGTCACTTTAGAGATGGTGATATTTGAATGAGTTTTCAAAGAAGATACCCAGACATGCTCAATAAAGGTTGTTCAAGTGATTTTAAATCTCCCTTAGAATCTATGAAGGCATAGAAACCTGTAAGACTATGATAATTAATTTCCCATAGAAATACTCAAATGATTTCCCTGCCTTTTTTTTTTTTTTTAACTTTCTATAACATTAGTTGGTAATGCCTCTCAGTTCAGTCACTATCTTATCCCTATATCTTGTGTGCCTAGAAAAAAATGATCAGTTTCAACGAAATATTTTAACTATAACCTAAAACCATTCTTGGGCTTCCCAGGTGGCACTGTGCTGTGCTTAGTCTCTTAGTCCTGTCCAACTCTTTGTGACTTCATGGACTGTAGCATGACAGGTTCCTCTGTCCATGGGGATCCTTCTGGCAATAATACTGGAGTGGGTTGCCATGCTCTCCTTCAGGGGATCTTTCCAATCCAGGGATCAAACCCAGGTCTCCTGCACTGCAGACAGATTCTTTACCATCTGAGCCACCAGGGAAGCCACCTCCACCCCAGGTGGCACTAGATGTGGAAAAAGAAAAAAAGCCTGCCATTGCAGGAGATGGTAGAGATGCGGGTTCAATTCCTGGGTCAGGAAGACTCCCGTGGAAGAGGGCATGGCAATACACTCCAATATTCTTGCCTGGAGAATCCCAAGGACAGAGGAGCCTGGCAGGCTATAGTCCATAGGGTCTCACAGAGTCAGACATGACTAAAGTGACTTAGCATAAGCAAGCAAGACCATTCTCACATATACCAGTTTTCAGTCTCCCTTTGAAAGTGAAGAGGTGATTTTCCTCCATGACATGTATATCAAAAAGACCTGTTACTTTTGCATATCCTACTATGTGTGTATGTGGGGGGAAGGAGTTGATTATGGAGCTAAAAGAAATGTGGAGTCCATTTCACAGTTAGATGTATACTCTACTGGGAAACTCCATCGGTTGTTTGACCACATTATTCAAATTATATTTTAATGTTCCAATTCTTCCCATTCAACTAATTATGATTTTAGAAATGAAGATTCTGTAATAACACAGAATATGAGAGATGAATAGGGAAGCACCTGGGATGGATTATATATAATATCAGCAGTTATGGGAAGTATAATATGACTCATCACCTTTCTATATCTTTACAATATATTTTATTTTAAAATATATTTTATTTTATTTTAAAATATATGACAATATTGTTAATGTTTTCAGAAAAATGAACAAAGTATACCTTTTTAAAAAAATTTTTACTCTTTATTTTTTAAAATTTTATTTTATTTTTAAACTTTACAATATTGAATTGGTTCTGACATATATCGAAATGAATCCGCCACAGGCATACACATGTTCCCCATCCTGAAACCTCCTCCCTCCTCCTTCCCCATACCATCCCTCTGGGTTGTCCCAGTGCACCAGCCCCAAGCATGCAGTATCATGCATCGAACCTGGACTGGCGACTCATTTCATATATGATATTATACATGTTTCAATGCCATTCTCCCAAATCATCTCACCCTCTCCCTCTCCCACAGAGTCCAAAAGACACATCAGTGTCTCTTTTGCTGTCTCGTATAGAGGGTTATTGTTATCATCTTTCTAAATTCCATATATATGCGTTATTATACTGTATTGGTGTTTTTCTTTCTGGCTTACTTCACTCTGTATAATAGGCTCCAGTTTCATCCACCTCATTAGAACTGATTCAAATGTATTCTTTTTAATGGCTGAGTAATACTCCACTGTGTCTATGTACCACAGCTTTCTTATCCATTCATCTGCTGATGGACATCTAGGTTGCTTCCATGTCCTGGCTTTTATAAACAGTGCTGTGATGAACATTGGGGTACACATGTCTCTTTCAATTCTGGTTTCCTCAGTGTGTATGCCCAGCAGTGGGATTGCTGGATCATAAGGCAGTTCAATTTCCAGTTTTTTAAGGAATCTCCACACTGTTCTCCATAGTGGCTGTACTAGTTTGCATTCCCACCAACAGTGTAAGAGGGTTTCCTTTTCTCCGCACCCTCTCCAGCATTTATTGCTTGTAGACTTTTGGATTGCAGCCATTCTGACTGGCGTGAAATGATACCTCATAGTGGTTTTGATTTGCATTTCTCTGATAATGAGTGATGTTGAGCATCTTTTCATGTGTTTGTTAGCCATCTGTATGTCTTCTTTGGAGAAATGTCTATTTAGTTCTTTGGCCCATTTTTTGATTGGGTCATTTATTTTTCTGGAATTGAGCTGTAGGAGTTGCTTGTATATTTTTGAGATTAGCTGTCAGTTGCTTCATTTGCTATTATCTTCTCCCATTTTGAAGGCTGTCTTTTCACCTTGCTTATAGTTTCCTTTGTTGTGCAGAAGCTTTTAAGTTTAATTAGGTCCCATTTGTTTATTTTTGCTTTTATTTCCAATATTCTGGGAGGTGGGTCATAGAGGATCCTGCTGTGATGTATGTCAGAGAGTGTTTTGCCTATGTTCTCCTCTAGGAGTTTTATATTTTCTGGTCTTACTTTTAGATCTTTAATCCATTTTGAGTTTATTTTTGTGTAGGGTGTTAGAAAGTGTTCTAGTTTCATTCTTTTACAAGTGGTTGACCAGATTTCCCAGCACCACTTGTTAAAGAGATTGTCTTTAATCCATTGTATATTCTTGCCTCCTTTGTCAAAGATAAGGTGTCCATATGTGCGTGGATTTATCTCTGGGCTTTCTATTTTGTTCCATTGATCTATATTTCTGTCTTTGTGCCAGTACCATACTGTCTGGATGACTGTGGCTTTGTAGTAGAGCCTGAAGTCAGGCAGGTTGATTCCTCCGGTTCCATTCTTCTTTCTCAAGTTAGCTTTGGCTATTCGAGGTTTTTTGTATTTCCATACAAATTGTGAAATTATTTGTTCTAGCTCTGTGAAGAATACCATTGGTAGCTTGATAGGGATTGCATTGAATCTATAAATTGCTTTGGGTAATATACTCATTTTCACTATATTGATTCTTCCAATCCATGAACATGGTATATTTCTCCATTTTTAGTGTCCTCTTTGATTTCTTTCACCAGTGTTTTATAGTTTTCTATATATAGGTTTTTAGTTTCTTCAGGTAGATATACTCCTAAGTATTTTATTCTTTTCGTTGCAATGGTGAATGGAATTGTTTCCTTAATTTCTCTTTCTGTTTTCTCATTATTAGTGTATAGGAATGCAAGGGATTTCTGTGTGTTGATTTTATATCCTGCAACTTTACTATAGTCATTGATTAGTTCTAGTAATTTTCTGGTGGAGTCTTTAGGGTTTTCTATGTAGAGGATCATGTCATCTGCAAACAGTCAAAGTATGCCTTTGAAGAAATTATGCAAGTAGATAATTTTAGATATTCCTACTAAAGACAAGGACTGATTTAGGCAGGTATCAGAGCAGATAGACTAATTACATGTCTCCATTTTGTTTTACTATTGGAAAATAATGTTCAGAGAAGACAAGTACAGAAATCACCATGTTCAATGAGAAATTTTGTAATATACATGTACTTTAATGGTATCATTTGCAGGGATCTCAAAGTAAATGAATCTCACTTCTACCAATCTCATTTCTATACTTAATAATGGAATAGTGTTACAATCCTTGATGAAATACACTATGTTAATATAATGGTGGCTTTTATTTCCTATGATTTAACTGGCACATTTACAAGCAAAACATGGTGGGACACAAAAATAAGAATATTTTTGTCTTGCATTTTTTTTAACCACCATTTGTTGCTAAATTTAAAGTTGACTACTGTTATATGTGGATAGTATCTATGCTTTCTGGTAAAGTTTGAAGTACCAGACAAGGCACAACTTATCCTTGCATATTAAATGATCAAAAAGCTATCTTGGTTGTGTCAGTAAGTCATTTTGTTCATTTCTTGTAATTACCTATTTTAGGTTAAGGTTTAGCCATCTGATATGTAGAGAAAAAAATGCAGATTTTAGCACAAGGTTATTTACTGATATATTACTTTATGTTTCACTTAGGATACTTAATCCTGCAGAGATGCTAGGCTGTTGCTAAGGCTGTAGAAACTTAGCAAACCATATCAAGTGTTACTTCATCTCTCTGATCACTTTTACCATAGTTCTTTATTCTTCTAATACTTGTATTCTAATCTGTCACTCCATAGACTAATAACTAAGATCATTGTTTAGATATGTGGTCAGCATACAGATCTGAACTGAGACACCATCTAGCTCTGCTAACTGTATAATGCTGATATGTATGTGTGTGTGTGTAGGGGGGTATATTCAATACAATGCTATATCATTTGACTAATTTCCTTGAGTGATACTGTGATTTTATTCATTTCTCCACCAGTTATATTCTTATTCAATATACTGTAGATACCATCTATCTGAGAGAGAGGAGAAGGTAGTACATTTTACCAATATAAACTCAAATGAAATTTTGGAAATTAATGAATATACACTTTTTATTTTTATATAATTAGGCTACACAAATGGGATTATTTGTTGGTTAATCTATTATAAATGTTAAAATCAATTATATAGAGACATAATTACTGAAGGTCAGTTCATTCCCATTATAAATGGGGATTATGTACAAATTCCAGGGCAAAGTTAATTTCTAAGCATATTTTGTAAACACACTGCAAACAATTGATTTGGTGGTAATGAAATAATAAACATTTACCAATTATTGTAGTTGGTACATTGCTGCAAGTTTCACAGTGATTTTATTTTCAAATGCCATCTAATAATCTCTACAGTGCTTTTTTTTTTCACAAAATGTACAAAAGCACAAGACAAAGCAAAGGAAACAGATTTAAGAGCTATTAGGTAAATAAAACGATAAAATTATCATGGTATAATTCAAGCTGGACTTAGAAAAGGCAGAGGAACCAGATATCGATTTGCCAGCATCCACTGGATCATCAAAAAAGCAAGAGAATTCCAGAAAAAATCTACTTTTGCTTCTCCACTATAACAAAGTCTTTGACTCTGTGGATCACAACAAACTTTGGAAAATTCTTAGAGATATGGGAATACCAGACCACCTTACCTGTCTCCTGAGAAATCTGTATGCAGGTCAAGAAGCAACAGTTAGAACTGGACATGGAACAAAAGAATGGTTCCAAATTGGGAAAGGAGTACACCAAGGCTATATATTGTCACCCTGCTAATTTAAATTATATACAGAGTACATTATGAGAAATGATGGGCTGGATGAAGCTCAAGCTGGAATCAAAATTCCTGGGAGAAATATCAATAACCTCAAATACGCAGATGACACTACCCTTATGGCAGAAAGCAAAGAGGAACTAAAGAACCTCTTGATGAAAGTGAAAGAGGAGAATGAAAAAAACTGGCTTAAAACTCAACATTCAGAAAACTAAGATCATGGCATCTAGTCCCACCACTTCATGGCAAATAGATGGGGAAACAATGGAAACAGTGACAGACCTTATTTTCTTAGGCTCCAAAATCACTGCAGATGGTGACTACACCCATGAAATTAAAAGATGCTTGCTCCTTGGATGAAAACCTAGACAGCATATTAAACAGCAGAGACATTATTTTGTCAACAAAGGTCCGTCTAGTCAGAGCTATAGTTTTTCCAGTAGTCAGGTATGAATGTGAGAGTTGGACCATAAAGAAGGCTGAGCTCCAAAGGATTGATGCTTTTTAACTGTGGTGTTGGAGAAAACTCTTGAGAGTCCTTGGACAGCAAGATCAAACCAGTCAATCCTAAAGGAAATAAGTCCTGAATAGTCATTGGGAAAGACTGAGGGCAGGAGGAGAAGGGGACGATGGAGGATGAGATGGTTGGATGGCATTATTGATTCGATGGACATGGGTTTGGGTGGACTCCGGGAGTTGGTGATGGACAGGGAGGCCTGACGTGCTCTGGTTCATGGGGTCACAAAGAGTCAGATGCGACTGAGTGACTGGACTGAATTCATTGGAAGGACTGATAATGTAGCTGAAACTCCAATACTTTGGCCACTTGATGCGAAGAACTGACTCATTAGAAAAAACCCAGATGCTGGGAAAGATTGAAGGCAGGAGGAGAAGGGGATGTCAGAGGATGAGATGGTTGGATGGCATCACCGACTCAATGGACATGAGTTTGAGCAAGCTCTGGGAGTTGGTGATGGACAGGAAAGCCTGGTGCGCTGAAGTCTATGGGGTCGCAAAAAGTCAGACAGGACTGAGCGACTGAACTGAATTGATATGAAAATAGTTTCTACCAAAAACCCCTGCGCTGTTCATATAACATTAAATATTTTGTCAACAGTAAAATACATTTTCCAAGATAGAATATACATGTCTCAGAACTATATAATGAGCACTAACATGGTTAACTAATCTGAGTGAGTGAGTGAGTGAAGTCACTCAGTTGTGTCTGAATCTTTGCAACCCTGTGGACTATAGCCCACCAGGCTCCTCCATCCATGGGATTCTCCAGGCAAGAATACCAGAGTGGGTTCCCATTTTCATCAACATGAAAGCAAAGGTGCATATTTCACTCAATTCTAGACATTTCAGTTATCCCTTAGACACTCCACTGATACCCTTGAAATGTTCACATACACAGAGTAAATTCTTAAGAAAACTTCAAAATTTTTGTAGTAAAAGATTAAAATTAGTGACATGAACTAAAATGCTAGAAAGGCACCCAAAACGTTTGTATTTATAAAGCTATATTTATATTTACTGCTTTTATAAAATGTTGAATTATTTAATGTTAAAATGTAGGTCTGTTTTGAAGTAGTGTAGGAAATCATATCAATAATTTTCCTAGGTGCTGGGTACTTACATTTAGAAGTTTCTGTTTCCCACTCAGTGATTACAGTTCCTTTCATTGATATTTTCTTTAATGCTGAAGTTGGATTTGAAATAATTGAAACTTGAAACATGTCTTTAATGTAGATATTTTTTGGATCAGTTTGTTTGCTAAGCTGTCAAAGTTTTCTTCTGATTTATTTTATTTTATTTATATGTTAAAGGTTTATTTTATTTTTTAAATTTAAATTTATTTATTTTAATTGGAGGCTAATCACTTTACAATACTGTATCGGTTCTGCCACACATCAACATGAATCCATCACGGGCATACATGTGTTCCCCATCCTGAACCACCCTCCCACCTCCCTCCACATACCATCCCTCCGGGTCATCCCAGTGCATAGGTCCCAAGCATCCTGTATCGAACCTGGACTGGCTATTCATTTTTTATATGATATTATACATGTTTCAGTGCCATTCCCCCAAATCGTCTTACACTTTCCCTCTCCCGCAGAGTCCAAAAGACTGTTCTATAAATTTGTGTCTCTTTTGCTGTCTCACATACAGGGTTATCGTTACCATCTTTCTAAATTCCATATATAGCTAGTATACTATATTGGTGTTTTTCTTTCTGGCTTACTTCACTCTGTATAATAGGCTCCAGTTTCATCCACCTCATTAGAACTGATTCAAATGTATTCTTTTTAATGGCTGAGTAATACTCCATTGTGTATATGTACCACAGCTTTCTTATCCATTCATCTGCTGATGGACATCTAGGTTGCTTCCATGTCCTGGCTATTATAAACAATGTTGTGGTGAACATTGGGGCACACGTGTCTCTTTCAATTCTGGTTTCCTCAGTGTGTATGCCCAGCAGTCGGATTGCTGGGTCCTATGTCGCTAAGAGTTGGATATGACTGAGCGGCTTCACTTTCACTTTCATGCATTGGAGAAGGAAATGGCAACCCACTCCAGTGTTCTTGCCTGGAGAATCCCAGGGACGGGGGAGCCTGGTGGGCTGCCATCTACGGGGTTGCACAGAGTAGGACACGACTGAAGTGACTTAGCATATGGCAGTTCTATTTCCAGTTTTTTAAGGAATCTCCACACTGTTCTCCATAGTGGCTGTACTAGTTTGCATTCCCACCAACAGTGTAAGAGGGTTCCCTTTTCTCCACACCCTCTCCAGCCTTTATTGCTTGTAGACTTTTGGATCGCAGCCATTCTGACTGGTGTGAAATGGTACCTCATAGTGGTTTTGATTTGCATTTCTCTGATAATGAGTGATGTTGAGCATGCTTTCATGTGTTTGTTAGCCATCTGTATGTCTTCTTTGGAGAAATGTTTGTTTAGTTCTTTGGCCCAATTTTTGATTGGGTCATTTATTTTTCTGGAATTGAGATTCAGGTGTTGCTTGTATATTTTTGAGATTAGTTGTTTTTCAGTTGCTTCATTTACTGTTATTTTCTCCCATCCTGAAGGCTGTCTTTTCACCTTGCTTATAGTATCCTTTGTTGTGCAGAAGTTTTTACTTTTAATTAGATCCTATTTGTTTATTTTTCCTTTTATTTCCAATATTCTGGAAGGTGGGTCATAGAGGATTATGCTGTGATTTATGTAGGAGAGTATTTTGCCTATGTTCTCCTCTAAAAGTTTTATAGTTTCTGGTCTTTTAGATCTTTAATCCATTTTGAGTTTATTTTTGTGTATGGTGTTAGAAAGTGTTCTGCTACTGCTGCTGCTAAGTCACTTCAGTCTTGTCTGACTCTGAGTGACCCCGTAGATGACAGCTCACCAGGCTCCCCTGTCCCTGGGATTCTCCAGGCAAGAACACTGGAGCGGGTTGCCATTTCCTTCTCCAATGCATGAAAGTGGAAAGTGAAAGTGAAGTCGCTCAGTCATGTCCAAACCCTCAGCGACCCCATGGACTTCAGCCTACCAGGCTCCTCTGTCCATGGGATTTTCCAGGCAGGAGTACTGGAGTGGGATGCGATTGCCTTCTCCAAGAAGGTGTTCTAGTTTCATTCTTTTACAAGTGGTTGACCAGTTTTCTCAACACCACTTGCTAAAGAGATTGTCTTTTTGCCATTGTATATTCTTGCCTCCTTTGTCAAAGATAAGGTGTCCATATGTACGTGGATTTATCTCTGGGCTTTCTATTTTGTTCCATTGATCTGTATTTCTGTCTTTGTGCCAGTACCATACTGTCTGGATGACTGGCTTTGTAGCAGAGCCTGAAGTCAGGCAGGTTTATTCCTCCAGTTCCATTCTTCTTTGTCAAGATTGCTTTGGCTATTCGAGGTTTTTTGTATTTCCATACAAATTGTGAAATTATTTGTCCTAGCTCTGTGAAAAATACTGTTGGTACCTTGATAGGGATTGCATTGAGTCTGTAGATTGCTTTGGGTAGTATACTCTTTTTCACTATATTGATTCTTCAGATCCATGAACACGGTATATTTCTCCATCTATTAGTGTTGTCTTTGATTTCTTTCACCATTGTTTTATAGTTTTCTATATATAGGTCTTTTGTTTCTTTAGGTAGATATATTCCTAAGTATTTTATTCTTTTCGTTGCAATGGTGAATGGAATTGTTTCCTTAATTTTTCTTTCTGTTTTCTCATTGTTACTGTATATCTGTTTTCTCATTGTTAGTGTATAGGAATGCAAGGGATTTCTGTGTGTTGATTTTATATCCTGCAAATTTACTATATTCATTGATTAGCTGTAGTAATATCCTGGTTGAGTCTTTAGGGTTTTCTATGTAGAGGATCATGTCATCTGCAAACAGTGAGAGTTTTACTTCTTCTTTTCCAATTTGGATTACTTTTCTTTCATTTTTTGCTCTGATTGCTGTGGCCAAAACTTCCAAAACTATGTTGAATAGTCGTGGTGAAAGTGGGTATCCTTGTCTTTTTCCTGACTTTGGGGAAATGCTTTCAATTTTTCACCATTGAGGACAATGTTTGCTGTGGGTTTGTCATATATAGCTTTTATTATGTTGAGGTATGTTCCTTCTATTCCTGCTTTCTGGAGAGTTTTTATCATAAATGGATGCTGCCTTTTGTTAAAGGCTTTCTCTGCATCTATTGAGATAATCATATGGCTTTTATTTTTCAATGTGTTAATGTGGTGTATTACATTGATTGATTTGCGGATATTGAAGAATCCTTGCATCCCTGGGATAAAGCCCACTTAGTCATGATGTATGATCTTTTTAATGTGTTGTTGGATTCTGATTGCTAGAATTTTGTTAAGGAGTTTTGCATCTCTGTTCATCAGTGATATTGGATTGTAGTTTTCTTTTATTGTGGCATCTTTGTCAGGTTTTGGTATTAGGGTGATGGTGGCCTCATAGAATGAGTTTGGAAGTTTACCATCCTCTGCAATTTTCTGGAAGAGTTTGAGTAGGATGGGTGTTAGCTCCTCTCTAAATTTTTGGTCGAATTCAGCTGTGAAGCCAACCTGGACCTGGGCTTTTGTTCGCTGGAAGATTTCTGATTACAGTTTCAGGTTCCATGCTTGTGATGGGTCTGTTAAGATTTTCTATTTCTTCCTGGTCCAGTTTTGGAAAGTTGTATTTTTCTAAGAATTTGTCCATATCTTCCAAGTTTTCATTTTATTGGCATGTAATTGTTGATAGTAATCTCTTATGATCCTTTGTGTTTCTGTGTTGTCTGTTGTGATCTCTCCATTTTCATTTCTAATTTTATTGATTTGATTTTTCTCCCTTTGTTTCTTGATGAGTCTGGCTAATGGTTTGTCAGTTTTATTTATCCTTTCAAAGAACCAGCTTTTGGCTTTGTTGATTTTTGCTATGGTCTCTGTTTTTTTCTTTTGCATTTATTTCTGCCCTAATTTTTAAGATTTCTTTCCTTCTACCAACCCTGGGGTTCTTCATTTCTTCCTTTTCTAGTTGCTTTAGGTGTAGAGTTAGGTTATTTATTTGAATTTTTTCTTGTTTCTTGAGGTATGCCTGTATTGCTATGAACTTTCCCCTTAGGACTGTTTTACAGTATCCCACAGGTTTTGGGTTGTTGTGTTTTCATTTTATTCGTTTCTATGCATATTTTGATTTCTATTTTGATTTCTTCTGTGATTTGTTGGTTATTCAGCAGCGTGTTGTTCAGCCTCCATATGTTGGAATTTTTAATAGTTTTTCTCCTGTAATTGAGATCTAATCTTACTGCATTGTGGTCAGAAAAGATGCTTGGAATGATTTCAATTTTTTTTTTTGAATTTACCAGGGCTAGATTTATGGCCCAGGATGTGCGCTTGAGAAAAAGGTGAAGTTCTTTGTTTTGGGGTGAAATGTCGTATAGATATCAATTAGGTCTAACTGGTCTTTTGTATCATTCAAAGTTTGTGTTTCCTTGTTAATTTTCTGTTTAGTTGATCTATCCATAGGTGTGAGTGGGGTATTAAAGTCTCCCACTATTATTGTGCTATTGTTAATTTCCCTTTTCATACTTGTTAGCATTTGTCTTACATATTGTGGTGGTCCTATGTTGGGTGCATGTATATTTACAATTTTTATATCTTCTTCTTGGATTGATCCTTTGATCATTATGCAGTGTCCTTCTTTGTCTCTTTTCACAGCCTTTCTTTTAAAGTCTATTTTCTCTGATATGAGTATTGCTACTCCTGCTTTCTTTTGGTCTCTACTTGTGTGGAGTATCTGTTTCTATCTCTTCACTTTCAGTCTGTATGTGTCCCCTGTTTTGAGGTGGGTCTTTTGTTTTTGTATCCATTCAGCCAGTCTTTGTCTTTTGGTTGAGGCATTCAACTCATTTAAATGTAAGGTAATTATTGATAAAGTATGATCCTGTTGCCATTTACTTTTTTGTTTTGGATTGGAGTTTATAGACCCTTTTTGTGTTTCTTGTCTAGAGAAGATCCTTTAGCATTTGTTGGAGAGCTGGTTTGGTGGTGCTGAATTCTCTCAGCTTTTGCTGGTCTGGAAAGCTTTTGATTTCTCCTTCATATTTGAATGAGATCCTTGCTGGGTACATTAATCTGGGCTGTAGGTTATTTTCTTTCATCACTTTAAGCATGTCCTGCCATTCCCTCCTGGTCTGAAGAATTTCTATTGAAAGATCAGCTGTTATCCTTATAGGAATCCCCTTGTGTGTTATTTCTTGTTTTTCCCCCGCTGCTTTTAATATTTGTTCTTTGTGTTTGATCTTTGTTAATTTGATTAATATGCATCTTGGGGTGTTTCGCCTTGGGTTTATCCTGTTTGGGACTCTCTGGGTTTCTTGGACTTGGGTGGTTATTTCCTTCCCCATTTTAGGGAAGTTTTCAACTATTATCTCCTCAAGTATTTTCTCATGGTCTTTCTTTTTGTCTTCTTCTTTTGGGACTCCAATGATTTGAATGTTGGGGCGTTTAACATTGTTCTGGAGGTCTCTGAGTTGTCCTCATTTCTTTTAATTCTTTTTTCTTTTATCCTCTCTGATTCATTTATTTCTACCATTCTATCTTCTACTTCACTAATCCTATCTTCTGCCTCCATTATTCTACTATTTGTTGCCACCAGAGTGTTTTTTTTATCTCATTTATTGCATCATTCATTATATATTGACTCTTTTTTATTTCTTCTAGGTCCTTGTTAAACCTTTCATGCATCTTCTCAATCCTTGTCTCCAGTCTATTCATCTGTGATTCCGTTTTTATTTCAAGACTTTGGATTATTTTCACTATCATTTTTCAGAATTCTTTATCGGGTAGATTCCTTATCTCTTCCTGTTTTGTTTGGTTTGGTGGGCAATAATACTGTGCCTTTACCTGCTGGTTATTCCTCTGTCTCTTCGTCTTGTTTATATTGCTGCGTTTGGGGTGGCCTTTCTGTATTCTGGCAGTTTGTGGAGTTCTCTTTATTGTGGAGTTTCCTCGCTATGGGTGGGGTTGTATGGGTGGCTTGTCAAGGTTTCCTGGTTAGGGAAGCTTGTGTCGGTGTTCTGGTGTGTGGAGCTGGATTTTTTCTCTCTGGAGTGCAATGAAGTGTCCAGTAATGAGTTATGAGATGTCAATGGGTTTGGAGTGACTTTGGGCAGCCTGTATATTGAAGTTCAGGGCTGTGTTCCTGTGTTGCTGGAGAATTTGCATGGTATGTCTTGCTCTGGAACTTGTTGGCCCTTGGGTGGTGCTTGGTTTCAGTGTAGGTATGGAGGCATTTGACGAACTCCTGTTGATTAATGTTCCCTGGAGTCAGGAGATCTCTGGTGTTCTCAGGATTTGGACTTAAGCCTCCTGCTTCTGGTTTTCAGTCTTATTTTTACAGTAGTCTCAAGACTTCTCCATCTATACAGCACCATTGATAAAACATCTAGGTTAAAGATGAAAAGTTTCTCCACAGTGAGGGACACCCAGAGAGGCTCACAGAGTTACATGGAGAAGAGAAAAGGGAGGAAGGAGTTACAGGTGATTCGAATGAGATGAGGTGGAATTAAAAGAGAGAGAAAGCTAGCCAGTAATCACTTCCTTATGTGTGCTTCACAGTCTGGACCACTCAGAGATGTTCATGGAGTTATACAGAGAAGAGAAGAGGGAGGAAGGAGACAGAGGTGGCCAGGAGGAAAAAGGGGGGAATCAAAAGGAGAGAGACAGATCCAGCCAGTAATCAGTTCCCTAATTGTTCTCCACCATCCAGAACACACAAAGATATTCACATAGTTGGGTAGAGAAGAGAAGGGGGAGGGAGGAGATAGAGGCGACCTGGTGGAGAAAAAGGAGAGTCCAAAGGGGGAGACAGCAGTCAAGCCAGTAATCTCACTCCCAAGTAAAAATGGGTACTGAAGATTGGGTTCTTAAAGGTACAAAATTGATAATAAATACCAAAAAGCAAAGATTAAAAATCTAGAGTAGAGGTTGGATTTTCAAAAATACAATATTAAAGAAAAGAAAAAAAAAAACAAAGTCACAAAAATTATTAAAAAATATACATATATGAAGTTTGCTTTAAAAAATAGGGTCTCTTTTTTTTTTTTTTGCAAAGTAATAGGTTATAAAAATGAAAATTAAAGGAGTAATAAAGGACTTAAAATTTAAAAGAAATTTAAAAAAAGAATGATAGTAAAAATAGTAAAAATATGTCTAGGACTTTATCTGGTATTGTTGTGGGCAGTGTGGTTTCAGTTCATTTTCAGATAGTTCCTTGGTCTGGTTTATATTTCTCAAGATCTATAGGCCCCTTCCTATGTAGTTGGTACTAACTACAGGGTTTTAATTGATTGGTCCTGTCGCTTTCAAGGAGGTTCCCTCTGTTTTAGCTTCTTCTCTTTCCTGGTCTCTTCAGTGTCTGATTTCCGCCCTGACACAAGGGGGTGGTGGTGGGCACTTTTTTAGGCTCACTTGTTCAGCCATGCTGTGGGGAGGGAGGGATGCTGCAAACAAATAACACTGTCGTGTGTTTGCAGTGTCTCAGCCACACTGGGCCTGTCCCTGCTCACGGCACATGTGCCTTCCCTGCCCACACTGCTCAGGCTCTAGGTTGCTCTGCTGGGAACCGTCCGAGGCCGGCCCTGGGCTGCATGCACCTCCCAGGTCTAAGCCGCTCAGGTTCAGGCACTCAGGTAGTCCTCAGAGGCACAGACTCATTTGGGCCTGCATTTTGTGCCCTTCCCAGGTCCGAGTACCTCAGGCAATGAGGTGTTTGGTGAGCACAGCCGCTGAGATTTATCAGCTCCCTGGTCTCTGCCACTCGGTTTTCTGGGTGTACAACCAGCGCACCTTCTCAGGCGGATGTTGACTGTCCAGAACCACAAGAAGTCTTAGTTAGCAAAGAAGCCTGCTTGCAGTTTGGTAGATAATGTCTCTCTGGGGCTGCAATTGCCCCTTTCTGGCTCTGGCTGCCTGTCACCATAGGGGGATGGTCTGCAGTGGGCTAGCTGAACAGCCCTTTGTTCTGTGAGCGAGCCTGGAGGTGTCTTAGGTTAGGGCTTTTCGCGTGGTAGCTGTCCCACAGCCTGGTTTGCTTGCCCAAGTTAGTTCCCTCAGATTGCCCTCAGGGCATTCAGGCCTGGTCTTTACTCTAAGCAATGCAGCCTGCACCTCCCTGCCCGGCCCCTGCTTGCTAGAGGCTGGTGCAGGCATCTGCATTGCTTCTCCATTGGGGGAGTTACTGTTGGGCTTGTAATCTGTGGGTTTTAATTATTTATTTTTCCTCCCAGTTATGTTGCCCTCTGTGGTTCCAAGGCTCACCACAGATTCGGCAGTGAGAGTGTTTCCTGGTGTTTGGAAACTTCTCTCTTTTTAAGACTCCCTTCCCAGGATGGAGCTCCATCCCTATCTCTTTTGTCTCTTTGTCTTTTCTATTTTTTCCTACCTCCTTTCAAAGACACTGGGCTGCTTTTCTGTGTGCCTGATGTCCTCTGACATCATTCAGAAGTTGTTTTGCGGAATTTACTCAGCATTTAAATGTTCTTTTGATGAACTTGTGGGGGAGAAAGTGGTCTCCCAGTCCTATTCCTCTGCCATCTTAGGACTGCCCCCCTTCTTCTGATTTTAATATGTTCTTTGTTGCATGAATTGTTTTACACCAGGTAATAGATTTCAGGATTTTTTTCATATCCAATAGTTACTTTTCATCTGGTCTATATGAGACAAATGCAGTTATTAATAACTTGGATCAAAAATAATTTAGGTTCATTCTTCCCTGTTTATTACTTAATTACATGTTTCTTATCTTAATTACCTGGGTGATTACTTAATTTTTTGTATTGTAGGTTGACACACTCATTTAATATCCAGAAGAATGTTATAGAAAAAGTTTTCTATTTTCTCATGCCTTTCAAACTAGAAGAAAGTTACTAATAACAGTTTTACTCAGTCTAAATAGGAACGATGTGAGATGAAACAATTAGCCACAAACTGTCAAAGGGAATTCTACTTTTCAATTAAATCTAGTAGCACTGTATGGATTAAATTAGATTTATATAATAAAGTAGATATACGGGATTTGTTTTAAAATGGCAGGATACATTTATTTAAAGAGTAAGTAAGAATTTGCTATGTTTTAGCATATCATTCAGACAAGGCAATGGCACCCCATTCCAGTACTCTTGCCTGGAAAATCCCATGGACAGAGGAGCCTGGAAGGCTGCAGTCCATGGGGTTGCTGAGGGTCAGACATGACTGAGTGACTTCACTTTCACTTTTCTTTTTCATGCATTGGAGAAGGAAATGGCAACCCACTCCAGTGTTCTTGCCTGGAGAATCCCAGGGATGGGGGAGCCTGTTGGGCTGCCATCTATGGGGTCACACAGAGTTGGACAGGATTGAAGTGACCTAGCAGCAGATCATTTGTAAACTGGGAATGTAAAGATAAATTGGAAAAGATAGTCATAGGACAATATTATCAAATTATAATGGGTTGAGATCTGGGAGATTAAGATAATCCAACATTATTTCCAATATTTATTGGAAAATGGTTAAGATTTCTGAGTGAAATACATGAAATATATTAATTTTTTAAAGAAACATGATACTGCATTATAATTAATGAAGTTCCAACATAGCATTAATTCTATAGGTTTTAAAAAATTTGTATACTTTAAAATATAATTTTATGCATTAAATCTAAATTGATGTGTGGATTTTGATTTTAAAAGTTTGGTTTGACAAAATTTTTATATGTACTAATTACAATGCAACTTATCTAACTTTAAAAAATTCCCAGTAATTATACAGGAGCACATAACAATTTTTAAAATAATATTGACTATTATTGACTAAAATAATATTGACTATTACTAAAAAAAGTTTATAATTTATTCCAGTCTCAACTCTGAATGATATAGTAAGCCAGGTAAGTGATTTCTCCATACACAGTTGCTTGGAAATCCTGGATTCTTAAAGAACTGAAAAGTCAATGTTTATCTCTAGAATCATGGCCTTTGAGTCAAAATATTGTTAATATATTCTAGTTAAGAGACATCTTGAAGAATGAGAAATCTTAAAATTGGATTCCCCATAAAGCACTTATGAAAATCTTATTCTCTAGAATGTGACCATCTACCATCACAATCATATCTGAGTCAACAGAGCTAAACTTGAAGTTGTGTCATTTTATCTTTTGGTAATGTAAACAGTAATAAATTCCCCCTAGACTTAATTTTTTTTGCATCTTATTACTATGAGTTCAGAAGGGTGCCGTTTTAGTAAACGAGGAAAAGGTAGAAGAAAAACTTCAGGAATTAAAAATTTGCTCATCAGGAAATGAGCCCCCTTTTTAAAAACTGTCAGGACTACTATTTGCATATCCCTTACACAGAGAGAAATACTCTTCTTGACTGAACAGTTACTGAATTTCATATGTCTATTACAACATATTAAATATAGTTTTGTACATTTCTAAAGCAGATAACCTCCCTGGCATGGTTTCTATTTCAGTATATATATTATTTGCCTAGAATAAGATGATGTCTTTTATTTTTAAAATGTATTTAGGTGCTTTTAAAAGCAGCAGATTTTTCACCTTAAAAACTATTTACACTTTTACCTGCTGACACTGACCAAAAGCATTTTACTTGATAATAAATCTGGAGGAGCTGCAATGAGACATTAATTATTTGGTGTTCATTGCCTGAGCAATCATTGCTTTTTGAAGGCATGTAATTAATAAGTTCCCCAAAGCTACCCTAGAAAGGAAACCATAAAGAAAATAACTTTTTTAGAAATTATTTTGTTCGAGGAGGTCACGTGTAAGGTGTAAAAATCATTATTTTCAATCTTTTTTATTCAAATATCCATAATATGTTTGGGTTGACTACCGAATTTTATTGGAGGAAGGTGAACACTGGTAACATTTTTTTAAAACAAATTTTAAATGTCAATGGCTATCTAATACCAGTTTTTATTTTAAAGAATCATTTTAGAAGTGACTACTACCCCTGGTGGTTAAGCCAGTAAAGAATCTGCCTGCAATGCAGGAGACCCAGGTTCAATTCTTGGGTTGGGAAGATCCCCTGGAAAAGGGAATGACAATCCACTCCAGTATTCTTGCTTGAGAAATCCTGTGGACAGAGGAGCTTCACGGACTACAATCCATGGGGGTCACAAAGAGTCTGACACAACTGAGTGATTCACACACACACACACACACTACATATGTATAGAATTCTTTTTTTATAGCTGAAGATGTTATAATATCTTTATTATTTTTTAATTTGGGATTGAAGTCACATTCTATACAGAGACGTGCTTTTTAAAAATATTGTCCTATGATAAAATGAAAGACGCTTACTCCTTGGAAGGAAAGTTAGGACCAACCTAGATAGCATATTCAAAAGCAGAGACATTACTTTGCCAACAAAGGTTCATCTAGTCAAGGCTATGGTTTTTCCTGTGGTCATATATGGATGTGAGAGTTGGACTGTGAAGAAAGCTGAGTGCCAAAGAATTGGTGCTTTTGAATCGTGGTGTTGGAGAAGACTCTTGAGAGTCCCTTGGACTGCAAGAAGATCCAACCAGTCCATTCTGAAGGAGATCAGCCCTGGGATTTCTTTGGAAGGAATGATGCTAAAGCTGAAACTCCAGTACTTTGGCCACCTCATGCGAAGAGTTGACTCATTGGAAAAGACTCTGATGCTGGGAGGGATTGGGGGCAGGAGGAGAAGGGGACAACAGAGGATGAGATGGCTGGATGGCATCACTGTCTCGATGGACGTGAGTCTGAGTGAACTCCAGGAGTTGGTGATGGACAGGGAGGCCTGGCATGCTGCGATTAATGGGGTCGCAAAGAGTCGGACACGACTGAGTGACTGAACTGGACTGAACTGAACTGATGATAAAATGAAATTGCTGAATAAGATAGTAGTGTGAACCATCATATCTGGAGGAGGGCATGGCAATCTACTCCAGTATTCTTGCCTGGAGAATCCCATGGAGAGAGGAGCCTGGCAGGCTGCAGGCCATAGGGTCACAAAGAGTCAGTCATGACTGAAGCAACTTAGCACACATGCACTTGAACCACATACCACTCTCTACTGTCATTTTCATGGTGACTCATCTACCCCACTGATATCTCCAAAGCTGCACCAATGCTAAAACAAGATTCTATTTTAGGTTCTCGTGTTGAGCTGAAGGACCAGTGTGACTTGTTATACTTTATAAGGAAAATGGACTACTTTTTAGAATTTTGAAGAATGGGTCAAATTCTATTACCAGTCTAGAATGTATAAAATGTAAAATTTCATAAATCATCATGAAAGTATTTGAATTTGATTTAACAGGGTTAATCAATCCATCACTTTTGACTTGGAGTCATAAGATAATTTTGTCAAGAGGGCCCTCTCAAGACATTTTTCTCTTGGAAAAGTCACTTATGCATTTACAGGGGTTAACATCTTGGCCATAAAGCACTGAGAGGTATATCAATATGGTATTCATTTTCTAGAATAGAAAGTTTGTTTTATTTTTTTTTGAAAGGTAATAACATGTACAACAAAATAATATATAAATTTTCAGTTGCTCTTTAAGGGCTAAATCTAAATAAATAGGGGTTTCTGTTGCTGTTTCAAACATTAATATAATCAATGCAGACACAACAATTGTGTGAAAAATAGCCTTGCATTTCTCCATATTAAAGCAAAACAAAACAAAAAGTACAATGTATAGAGTTTAAAGATCACCTGATGCATTGTTAAGTTGGTTTCCAGAGAGCATATATTCAAAATAGTATATTTCTGCTCAAAGTTAAAAAATTCAAGTAAAACTGTTCCCTTAAGTACTTAGCTGCCATTACAACAAACTACACTTGCTGAAAATATGTTAATAAATGAAGCAGTGGATTGGAAATACAATTTCCAATATTTATTACCTAAATTCTATCATTATAACATATAAAATATAACTCCTAAAATGACAGCAGAACTCAAAACATTATTTCTTCTATAATGGTGAAGAAATTGAATTGCCAAGCAGGTTAAAATGTTGGGTTTTATGCCTTGCCACAATTCATATGCCTTGCCAATATTCATAAGAATATTTACCAAATTGTAGTCCCACATATCTTCCAATCCTATTTTACTGTTAATTTACAGTTAATTATTTTTAAAAAATCCTCAATAAATGGAATTGCTATATGCATATATTGATATAATTTTGAAAAGAATTATAAATTTTAAACTTAAAAAATCTTCTCATTATATATCATAACTTGGATGAATATTTTCAGTTAATAGATCCATGGAATGAAAGGAATTTTAATTAGATCTCAGGCATTTTGCATATTGATATCTTTATCAATGGCTAAAACTAAAATGTGGCTAAAGACAAATTTTAAAATCTCTTTAGTTTGGATGCACTTTAACAGAGCCTTTCTGAGATAATATTAAAAAATCGTATTTGGGTCCAGGAGTTTCCCCAATTTCTTAAAGAAATTCACAACTTTTCTAGCTCTGATATTCTTTTACTTTGCTGGGCTCTCATAATTAATCTTTCTTTAAGTTTTCTTCGACTAAACTGGACATCAGTCACCATTAGAATATCTCTGAATTTAAAAAGTTACAAATACTAGTAGAGCTTCATGAGAATATTTGTGAAATGCAAGAATATTTTAGTTTCAAAAATATGTACCAATAACTGACACCAAATGTGTCCCACTGATATGGATACTGGAAGTATATCAGAAAGCTTTCTTTTTTTGGTTCTGGTTAGTATTCTGAAGGGGAAAAAAAAACCAAAACAATACAAAACTTCTGAGCCAAGACTCAGCCTTGAATTTGTGTAAAATTAAATAGGAAAAGACAACACCATTTCTCTCTTGTAATGGGATGACATGCTATAGAGTTATATTTAAAATAACTTCTATTAATTCCTTTAGGCCAAGAAGCTGGTATTAATTTCTTTATAAAAAGCTTTTCCATTTATTATCCTAATAAACAGAATGAGATAAAACTGCTTTTCAAGGCAACTAGCCTTATCTTGGAGAGATGCTCATATGCTAATTAAAATATATATATTTTCTGCTCAGTTGGGAGCAAAGAACACAACATAGCTTGATGATGGTATCTATAAAGAAAACCATGAGAGATAAAGCTGTAGCTTTCTCTTTAGTGATACCATTTCCTTCAACAAATATGGGTTCCCTCTCAAGAAAAAATTTGAGCTTTAAAAATGCCAATTCTGAAGCTTTTCTGCTATAATGGAAATGCATGCTTGACACATTAGGAGGAAACATGCAGCTCTCAGGTCATTCTTCCAGCAGTATTTAAAGCTTTAGGAGAATATCACAGGGAATTCACTTTTTAGGGAAGGAGTTTAAACTCAGTAGGACCAAAGGAAGTTAAGGAAGCACATGGGTGATAAGATGTGCTTCCAAATAGCTTCAAAATTCTGTTATTCATCATAAAATGTTACTCTGGAATATACTGAACCTTTACCCGTGACTCATCACTATCATAGTTATTTTATTCTTAAATACTTTTCCTATACATCTTGTTGGAGAAGGCAATGGCACCCCACTCCAGTACTCTTGCCTGGAAAATCCCATGGAGAGAGAAGCCTGGTAGGCTGCAGTCCATGGGGTCGCTAGGAGTCGGAGACGACTGAGCGGCTTCACTTTCACTTTTCACTTTCCTGCATTGGAGAAGGAAATGACAACCCACTCCCGTGTTCTCGCCTGGAGAACCCCAGGGACAGGTGAGCCTAGTGGGCTGCTGTCTATGGGGTTGCATAGAGTCGGACACGACTGAAGTGACTTAGCAGCAGCATACATCTTGTAATTTTTTTGGGGGGGGTACTGTTAATATAGCATATAATTCGTCAGTTTTACACACAAGCACTCTCATTAACTGAAAACTAAAGTGTATATTAAGACAGAAAGATCAGTCATTTTTAGCCAATACATTATGCCGCCAATAGACTACTGAATTTTCTTTTTAATATAGCATTTGTAAATTCTTTATTTGTCCCAAGCAAGGAATTGAATACATACAATGTTTTAAAGCTTCATGCTTGTGAGATACATATATAGTATTTATATATATTCATATTCATATATATGAATAATATAACTCTTTAAAAATATACTAATAGCCAAAGGTACTGTGGTAAAAAAAAAATCTCATAAATATTGGTCATTTGAAAATGCCATCTTAGGTGTACTTCTTGAGTCCGGTAATGTAATACAGAGAAGATGGATTGAGGACAGTCATTTAAGTGACAAATTCTCAGACTATGCCTGTTGGATCATGCTGTGATGGAAAAACTTGTAATGGCCAATGAAAACTGAGATGGAAACTAATAAAAATTCAGAAGCAAGTAAAAATAGTGAAGTTATCTGAGGGCCTTATTCATATTCATTCAGGATAGGTCCTCCTGTCATCCCAGGTAATATTGGTCATGGATCCTTTTCTTCATTATAGGAAGAAAATATTGCTTTATTCCCATAGGCATATTGCTAGCAGAATATGTGATATAGTGAGTAGATATTCAGATACTTGATGAACATATAAAATTGTTAAATAAATTCCAGCACTATGCAAAATTTCACATGAGGAGGCACTTGAGTGTCATGCGAGAAACATCTTTGGTAAGGGCAAGATGGAAAAAAGCTTTGGTGAGTAATAATGAAAATATATTCACTTACTTATTAACATTAAAATCTCCACATATTAAGACATTGGTCATATAGGTCATAAAAATGGTAAATGCCATGGATAAAATCCTCTGTCAGCTTTTTGCTTTTTGACATTTAGAGTCTTTTTTTTTTTTTTTTTTAACCAGAGGATAATAGAAAACTTCCCACATTCAGAGTTGGTCATTTTCATTCTTTTCAACTGTTTGGGGGAAAAAAATGAAGAAATCTGTATAAATGGTCACAGTATTGGCTGTCCAGCTTGGTGTATTATTCTTCAGATCCACAAATCAACTTGTTAGTTGATAAATTACTAATGTCCAGTGTTTTCCAGAATCATTTTTTTCAGTGTTCCTTAAAACTGTATTAAGAGTTTGTATCTAAATCAATTAGGAAACAAAATATATGCTTGCAAAGTCTAGGATTTTAATGTCTTCTGAATCTGTTGTCTTTGAAATTAGGCATTTTTGTTAGGCATTGAAAATTCACTGATGGTACTATTCACTAGAAAAAGAAATGAAGTAAAGGTAGCAAAGGAACTGACTGAATACAGAATTGTTGGCACTGGCCTTTTCTGTACCTCTGGATTTCAAAACATGAGCCTGTTCTTTTATATTTTAATCAAATATTCAGTCATCTCTAATGTATTTGTCATAGTAAATTTGAGTTATAAGTAGTCAGTCAGATTTGAAAATCATTTTAAGTGGTCCACAATATTTGAAAGTTGTTATAGCTAATCAGTAACATTTGAAGATCATTTAAAAAGGTCAGTTCATAGATGATACTGTATTTACTATGATGGTTTAAGCTATGAATTATAAAATAGTTGGTAACTGCATAAATTTGGAAACTTGCTTTTAGAAGGTGTTTAATTAAAGCAAAGTTTCTATTGTGTGTGTGTGTGTTTAAATCATACCATTTGGCACATGAAAGTGCAGTGGGTGGTATGGCTGAAAGAATATAGGTGGTGGCCCAGATGTTACATAATAAGTAGGATACCCTCCTTCAGCAACCAAGTATGGAGCAGGCTGATAAAAGCAAGTTACGTTGTCTGTATTAGGTAGGATATTCTGTTCTCCAAGTACTTTTAAAGCCATAAGGGCAATCATATTGAGGGTCTGCCTTCTTTCAAGTCCCATGAGGCAAACCGTGCTCTCATTCACGACTCCATGCAAGGTCATGAGGTAGTCATACTTGTTCTTTTCTTCACCTATGAAATGGTTGCGGAGGTATGATTCAATCTTCTTTTGCTGTTCTTCTACATCAGGAAAATCAATGAAGAATCTAGAACACATATAACGTTGCAGGGTCTTGATTTCTGCTTCACAAGCTGGTTTAAAGTCACGAACCAGCAAGTTGCTGTATTTCAGAAGGCCACCACCTCTAATTTCTTCAGGTTTTCTGGTAGATATAAGCTTGTACTGTAAATGTGTCATTGCTTCTTGGAAATCTCCATACATGCTTTCAGCTACCACAACAGGATAGCATTCATTGGTTAGGTTACCATTTTTGTCACTATAGAAATCTAACATGGGATCCAAGACAATTTGAAAGGAATCTACACTAAATTCAAATTGTCGTCTGAGTGAATTAACAAATTTTAGCTCGACATTCTTCCCAGTGTTATTTGACAGAGAGATGAGACTCCAACGATCATGCTTATTGCAAACTTTAACCATCTTCTGCACATAAGCCTCTTTCATGGTATTCAGGGTGATCTTATCCTTTTTTACACCTTTTGGTAAAAAGTCGAATAGACAACCTAGAACTACATCCTTAACAACCTGAAATTCTTGATCACTTGGTAGTTCAACACCAAAAATGACATCCAGATCCTTATAGCTGATTCCATTGTGGCTTGCAAGTATGTAACTTGCTGTGGAACCATTCAATCGAGTATCTTTAACAATAATTCCTTGCTCTATCAGTTGATCTTTCACAACATGAATAATATCTTTTGGTTTTACTGCCAATGTGGGGAAATTTCCCCTTCCATGAACTGGAATTACTTCATCTAACACTTTATCCAGTGTTATAACTTGATCCCAAGTGAGATTGCTGAATCTGATTTCAGACATTATGAGGTCAGTAGATCAACTAGAAAGTAAACAAAATATTGAGAAGAAATTTAGCATCTTGAAATCAGCGTTTAGCTAAAGCATATGAAAAGTCAAGTATAGACTTACCTTAAACATAAATAAAACTAATACTAGACAGTAAATTATCAGTGCATCTAACTGTGTTCAAATATATAAGTGAAATAAAGACCACTATGATTGTGTCAAAATTGTTAGATTGATTGGTTCATGTAAACAAACATTCTCACGGATGTGTTAGAGTTGTAATTATTTTTGATGTGAAATTGTGGGCTTTCTCAATCTTTCTTTATAAACACTATAATGAGTATCTTTGGTGGTATAAATGTTGTTCACAAGACAACCATGGTATATAATAGAGGTTAACTGTCATGAATTTAAAGTGAGATCAGATAGCATGTCTGTGTATGTTAGACACAACTGATTGAACAGCATACTATTTAAAAGCAATATATAGCATCTTTAATCCAAAAGCATCATTCTATTATTGTTTCATATATATATTGTTACTCTCATTTTTAAGAAAATTACTGAAGTCCATTATTACAGTATGAACTCCTTGAATTGCTTGAGGGTAAGGAGAGTACCTAATGCAAAACCTCTTCTATGTTCCTGGTAGTTGTTAAAGAAATGCTGGTTGAAGAAAATAAAGAATGTCATTAAAAAAGAAATTCTACTACTACATTTGTCCCCAAAATGAGAACAATTATATACAAAAGCATAAGATTCCTAATTTTGATTTCTGCAGATTTATAATATGACATGCTTAGAAAATTTTATACTTGGGGAAATATTAGGAAGTTAAAATTATAGACATTATAAATATAACTAAATTTAATTATATTATGATCTAATTGGGTACATTTATAGTTATTACATGGATCTTCAAATACTTTCTTAAAGCTATTTAAACAATAAACCTAGTAAATGAAGTTCATTAGAGACATAGATTTGGGTTTAGGCATTCTTTCCAGAATTCCAGAAATAAAAATTATACAGAGCTTAAGACAGATTTATATAGACAGTATTCATACTTGGCTTAACTAGGGAGCTGTTAGAACAGAGTTTAAATATTTAGCCTTTTATGTTGTGCATTTCCCCAGTAGAACTATAGCAAATAGAATCATCTTATTTCAAATCTACTGAATCATTGACTACACTAAAGCCTTTGACTGTATGGATCACAATAAACTGTGGATAATTCTTAAAGAGATGGGAATACCAGACCACCTTACCTGTCTCCTGAGAAACCTGTATGCAGGTCAAGAAGCACCAGTTAGAACTGTATATGTAAAATGGACTGGTTCAAAATTGGGAAAGGAATATGTCAAAGTTATATATTGTCACCCTGCTTATTTAACTATATCCAGAGTACATCATGCAAAATGCTGGGCTGTTTGAATCACAAGCTGGAGTCAAGACTGCCAGGAGAAATATCAACAACCTCAGATATGCAGATGACACCACTTTAATGGCAGAAATTGAAGAGGAACTTAAGAGCCTCTTGATGAGAGTGAAAGAGGAAAGTGAAAAAGCAGGCTTAAAAGTCAACATTCAAAAAACTAAGATGATGGCATCTGGTCCCATTACTTCATGGCAAATAGAGGGAGGAAAAATGGAAACAGGGGCAGACTTTATTTTCTTGGGCTCCAAAATCATTGTGGATGGTGACTGCAGCCATGAAATTAAAAGATGCTTGCTCCTTGGAAGAAAAGCTATGGCAAACCTAGACAGTATATTAAAAAGCAGAGACATTACTTTGCCAGCAAAGGTCCACATAGTCAAAGCTATGTTTTTTCCAGTAGTCATGGACGGATGTGAGAGTTGGACCATAAAGAAGGCTGAGCACCAAAGAAATGATGCTTTCAAATTGTGGTGCTGGAGAAGACTCTTGAGCGTCCCTGTGGACTGTAAGGAGATCAAACCAGTTAATCCTAAAGGAAATCAACCCTGAATATTCATTGGAAGTACTGATGCTGAAGCTGAAGCTACAATACTTGGGCTAATTGATTTGAAGAAATGACTCACTGGTGCTGGGAAAGATTGAGGGCAGGATTAGAAGGAGGTGACAGAGGATGAGATGGTTGGATGGCATCACCAACTCAATGGACATGAGTTTGAGAAAACTTCAAGATAGTGAAGGACAGGGAACCCTTGTGTGCTATACGTTCCCCAAATCCTTTTTTAAATGCAAATTTATTTTGCAAATGGAAAATTTTCTTTATGGAATGGCAAATTTCCTGTTAAATATTAGGTAAAAGTTAAAAAACTCAATGTCCGAGGGAACTGCCTGGCGACCCACTGGTTATGATTACGTACTCTCACTGCTTAAGGCCTGGGTTCAGTCCTTGGTCAGGGACCTAAGATCCCACAAGCCATGTAATGTGTCAAAAAGGAAAAATAAATCAATGGCCTAACCCCACACTTACAATCTTCATTTAATCCCTACTTCTAATCACTAACAATCTGAAAATAAAGATCATTTACATTGCTATACTGACATTACTGAAGTTATCAAATTTGTTTCCATAAAAAAGTTTCCAGGACCTTTATATGTAAATAAAACCAACCAAAAATAAACAATGTGTTACAGCCCAGACAGGAAACCAGTGCTCTTTTACTGTAAAACCTCCAGTTTAGTAACACTAAGGTGTCCTGTTTGTGTGAATGCCCTGAGCCTGAGATGTACAACCAAGCACAGAGTGATAGCTGTGTCTGGCTCTGCGGTTCCATGGATGTGCCTCATATTGCTTAAGGCAGCCCCGAAGGGGGATTCTGACATGGGGTTTATACAATCCTGCCAATGTCAAGAGGTGTCCTTTGTCCCCATGAGGGGAGCAGCAAAAAATGGATGAGCGTATCGTCTGAACTTTCCTTTCCTGGTCAACTTTTCCTGGGCTCTTTGACCATTTCATAACTGCTTAGCGAATTGAAGCTACTAACCTTGAGGGAATTGAAGCTACTAACCTTGTATGCCAGATTGTAGATTTTTGGAGAATTTTTCAATCCATGCTGTTGTGTTCTTCTAGCTAGACCCCCATCTCAAGTTTTGCTAGTACTATAGTACCTAACCTTATTAGAGATCAAAAGTTACATCTCAGCTGTTTTCTTATAAACTGCAGGCAGGAACACATTAGGGAGCTAGGTGGAGCTCTAGCTCTAGGAACATCTCCTTGGCAAGAAATCACTCTCCCGGCAGCCTGCATGAGATCCCAGAAACCCAGAGATGAGTCCTTGTCATGCTCATGCCTCTGGACTATATGGATAGAGGCAATGCTAGCAAACATGAGATTTCTGAGAATACAAATCATGGAATCCAAGATTTGGGTACATGGAAAGCACACCAAAAGGCTACTCTGTAACACCCCAGGTGGCATCAGGGGAAATCAAATAAAGATCTTGATGATAAAGGACTGGACATCAATTTGGGGTGCTCCCAGGTCCACCCCTGGTGCATCTCCACCCATCCTTGCTTGTGAGACGAGGAAGGTGGACAACTAAGACAGTTTGGGATGCCACCAGGTCCACCCCTGGGTGCATCTCCACCCACCCCCCCCCCCAATTTGTGGAAAGAGTAAGGGTGGACATAAACATACATTTTGGGATGCTGCAGGGTCTACCCCTGGCACATCTCCACCCCTGCTCAGTGGTAGAACGAGGAGGGCCAGATGAAACAAACAATGCACCTGTCAGTAAGGTAGATGAAGTCCAACCAGATGGTCAGAAAGAGGAAGCTTTTGGTGGAGAGTCTACCTCTTCCCCATCTAGAGCAGGGAAGGATGCCTCTGGTAGAGAAACAAAAGTGCTGGATGCTGATTTTTCTCTCTTATAGATGGGAGCTTCATATAGTTCCAGTACTACCCCTTTAGACTGCATCTTCAAAAACTGGGATAAGTTTGATCCCCAGAGCCTAAAAAGTCCCTTATATACAGGCATTCTTTGATTTAAGAGAAGACCTCATCTCCCCAGAGAGACAATCCCTGCTGGAACAACATCTTATCAGTCAGTCTGCCCCTGTCATCAGAGCCAATTTGGTTTAAATTTTAGCTATGAAGGAGAGATGACATTTTTGACACTGGATGGCCATGATATTCTTTAGAATCCAGTGAAAATTGATTAAAATAAAATCTTTTTAAAACTGCAAAACTGGTTCCTTTTACATGTACAATTAGGAAAAAACTAGCTTGTTAAAATACATTTTTTTTTTTTTTTTTGTGGAACTATGATCCTGTCTGAGAAGCAAAAACGTGCCTAGAAAAATCCTGAAGTTAACTTTCCATGTCCTTGAGAGATTCAGGCCACCCTGTCTGAAACTTCAGCTGTGAGCAAATTAGCAGAACTTCAAGCCAAGGGGAAAAAAAGGACAAAGAGACATTTTAAATCTCAAGTGAAAAACTGAGATCTCTGTTGGTCCAGATTTATATATGTCTCAGTGGTCTTCGTCTTTGGATAATACTGCTGAGGTTAATTTGTCATAGTTGCTGAAGGAAAATAAGATGTATGTTTTTAATAAACAGACATAAGGGATGGAATTACATTCTATTAAAGGAAAAGGAAGTTAAGTCTGACTTATAGGTGATTGTTCTCTGAATGGGAAAATAAAATGATGAATTCAGAAAGTGTAAAAAAGGTTTGTAGCAAGTATACAAAAAGTATGTGACAAGTGGAAGAAAGTTTTGTGCATGGCATAAGTACTTTAAGACATTAAACTGCCTTTGAAATATTTTATTATTACTTGGGCTAAGTATAACTATTGTTTCACCTTGAATATAAGCCAGTGCCAAACTAGAAGTTGGTTTCCTCTCCCTATTAAAAGAACAAAGTTTTCTTAGAATATGGCTTTTGATATGTTATATTGCCAAGAGGTTTACTTAAGTTATTAAAAAGACACTCTCAGTTTAAAGCTTATCTCAGTAACCAATCTGTAAATAAAGATCAGATGCTCCAAAATCTACAACCAGGAGATTAACAACAGGCTATAGTCATTTAACAAACTAAATCAGATAACCTGGAGATATCACTGGGTTATACCTAATGGAAGTTCTTGACTTAAGTTCTTACTTAGAATGTTGCCTGTTTCGAAAGTGTTGTCCCTTACATTATCAAGTGTGTGACAACGATTGTAATAGAGTGACTCTATATATGAGAAGAAGCAACAAGACAGACTATTTTCCTAGACCAAGAGGCTAGTAAGACAGGTGTGGTCCAGAAACTTTTGCTACTCAAAGGGCCTAGTACAGTAACAGCACACTGAGTGGCCTATCAGTGAAATCTTCAACAGACCTGGAAATGAACCTTCCTACAAGATGGTAATAAAATGTCCCCAAACCATGGTCAAACTCATAGCCACGATGGGGTTCTGTGATTGAAAACTGGCACTTGCTATCTGCCTCTGCTGCTGCTGCTATTAGCTTCAGATGAGTCCGACTCTGTGCGACCTCATAGACTGCAGCCCATCAGGCTCCACCATCCCTGGGATTTTCCAGGCAAGAACACTAGAGTGGGCTGCCATTTCCTTCTCCAATGCATGAAAGTGAAAAGTGAAAATGAAGGCGCTCAGTCGTGTCCGACTCTCAGAGACCCCATAAACTGCAGCCTACCAGGCTCCTCCGTCCATGGGATTTTCCAGGCAAGAGTACTGGAGTGGGGTGCCATTGCCTTCTCTGCTATCTGCCTTTACAAAGATTAAAACATGGAAACATCCCCTGAGAGGAATTCAGGTAGAAATCAGAAATTAGGCACTCACTCTGTACTCTGGGAAAAACAGACAAAACAGACCTTTAGACAGTCAGATATTTTCAGGAAAACAATTTTTCTTGAGCACAAGTTCTTACATCTTCTCATACCTCAAAAAAACACTAACATTGTTAACAAGATTTGTCTGTTAAAGTTCAGGTTGTCACCGTTTGAACTACTTCTAACTGGATTTGTTCCATTCTTATAAACAGGGCAACCCAAGTGTTGACTCTATCTAGACCAGGATCAAAATTACTACCAAATGTAACCTGATTCTTATTCTTGTTTGGACCACTGATTACAATAATTCTTTTACTGATTTTTGGTGTCTGCCTTTTTACTTTCTAAAGGATACAACAACTTCCTAGACAAAATAACGGTGATACAGAGATTCTGGTCATTCTTCAAAATGGACTCCCCTGATGTTCCACTCTGGTCACATATGTAATCTTCGTTTACAAGCTCTCCTTGGTGAAAAACTATCTTGACTATAATAATTATAATCATATTATTCTTGCTGTTTGCTCCTTACATTTGTATCTGTATGATGGGATTTGTTTCTAACCGTTTGAAAGCTTTTAAATTACAAATGATCGTTCATCCCCCTGCAGTTTCTACTACCTCCTCTAGTTATTACTTGGGGCTCTTAGATCAGAGACCCTAAATCAAAGGGTAAGGAGAAAATGTTGCTTCAACAATTTAGGGTCAGTACCACTCACCAGCAGGAAGCAGTTATAGACAGATTTCTTTGCCCCTCTCCCTTCAGCAGCAATATTCTCCTAAAAGAAAAAGCAGGGAGAGAGAGAGCAGGTTGACAGGGAGTCTCAGAGTGTCTAGGACCCCCAAGAAGGAGGAGGCAGCAAACATTTTTTTAAATTCATACATGCTTTTGCCTTATTCACATAGGACATGTTTTGCTTAAGCTCTGTGTTACTATGACAACAATCTATCTTGCCTAAAAACTAGCTTTCTTTAGGCCAAGAGCTAATGGTTGCAAACAATATTTCTCACATAGGGACATGCTGCTCAGATCAAGCTCTCCCTGGCTAGTCTTGAACCAATGTTATTTCAAAATGTATGTTATGAAAAAAGGTCTGGGTAAAACTTCCACAGCCTTGAGCTCTGGGTTAACCCATTCCTTCTGGCTAATCTCATGCTGATGTCATCTCAGAATGTATGTTACAGGAAAGGGTCTGGGGAAAATTTTCACAACCTTGAGGCATTCCTTTTACCTATTCTCAACAGCTAACATAGAAGTATATAATGCTCTGCTTAAACTAGTGAGGCAGGTACTTTTTCTACCCCCTTCTGATATCTATGTCAAAAGCCTTTTCTATCACTTTCACTTTAATAAAAGCCCTGCTACACAAAGGCTCTTGAGTGATTGAGACTGCATCTTTTGTCCCAGAATTAAATCTTCCTTGGAGACCACAAATCTGGCACCGACCACCATTCACCATATGCTAAACTATCATCTTGGGGGCTCATCCAGGATATGAACCCGGGACCTCTCATGACTGAAGTGAAAACCATGCCCCTAGCCCAACTAGCCAGTTGTGTCTGTGACACAAAAGCTCTGAGTGATTGAGACCATGTCTTTGGTCCCAGAGTTAAATCTTCTTCAGAGACCATCAATCTGGCAGCACCATTCACTAAACACTGTAAGCTATCAGTATCTTAACAGGCTTTTTTTTTTTTTTTTTTTTTAATTTGGAGATTTGGATTGACACATATACACCATTGATAAATAGATAACTAATAAGAACATACTGTATAGTACAGGGGACTCTAATGCACTATGGTGACCTGAATGGGAAGGAAGTCCAAAAGGGAGGGGATATTTGTATATGCATAGCTGATTCATTTTGCTAAACAGTAGAAATTAATACAACATTATAAGAGAACTATACTCCAATAGAAATTAATTTTTTAAAAATTCCCAGCAGAGAACATTTTTTTTTTGCTTGATTATTGTGCTAACCCATAGCATGTGATACCAGTTAGAGATAATAAAATATCTGAGTCAGTTCTAATGAGGTGGATGAAACTGGAGCCTATTATACAGAGTGAAGTAAGTCAGAAAGAGAAACAAAACTACTATATATTAACACATGCATATGGAATTTAGAAAGATGGTAACAATGATCCTACATGAAAGGGAAGCAAAAGAGACACAGATATAAAGAACAGACTTTTGGACTCTGTGGGAGGAGGTGAGGGTGAGATGATTTGAGAAAAAGGCATTGAGACATGTATATTACCATATGTAAAACAGATGACCAGCACAAGTTTGATGCATGAAGCAGGGCACCCAAAGACTGTGCTCTGGGACAACCCAGAGGGACAGGGTGGGGAATGAGATGGGATGGGGGTTCACGATGGGAGGACACATATATACCTGTGGCCAATTCATGTCTATGCATGGCAAAAATCACCACAATATTGTAATTATCCTCCAATTAAAAAATAAAATAATTTAAGAAATAAAAGTAGTGAAAGGCAAAGTAAATGAGTTGCTTTAAATGGGATAAAAGTGATTTCTGTGACAGTAGAGAGCTTCAGTGATTTAGTTGCCTGATTACAGTAAGTCTGTTTCTAATATGCATAATATTGATAGGACTGAGATTGAAGATTAATGCACTTTTAACTCACTTTGCCTTGAAAGACATGAGTATTTTGCAGTTATCACTACATATCAACAATTATCTATGTATCTCAACTACCTTGAGTCCACAGTAATCATGCATATTTCTTTTTATAAATTCCTACAATATCCACCTATATCATCTTAAGGCAATGCTTAGAATGGTCACCAAATCAGAACAAATATTCCTTTATAGAGATAGGGATGATTCCATAGAATATTTCAGATTACAGGCATACTTCAAAGATATTTTGAGTTTGGTTCCAGACAACCACAATGAAGCAAATATAGGGAATTAACTGGCAGTCCCATGGTTAGGGCTCTGGGTTCTCAACATCAAGGGCCCAGGTTCAATCCCTGGTCAGGGAACTAAGATCCCACAAGCCTTGTAGTGTGGGGCATGTTGGAGCCACTCCTCCTTCATTATGAACTCTTGGAGCTAGAAAAAATATAGACAGCCATGTAGGGTGAGATTAATAAAGACCCTAGGTTAAATGAGAAGCTAGATCTGTCTTACTAAATAAGCAAATATTGCAATAAAGCAAGTCATATATGTTTTGGTTTTCAGTACATATGAAATTTGTATTTACACTGGTCTGTAGTTTATTAATGGAGTAGGAAATGGCAACCCATTCCAGTATTCTTGCCTGGAGAATCTCATAGACTAAGGAGCCTGACAGGCTACAGTCCATAGGGTCGCAAAGAGTCAGACAAGACTGTAGCGATTTAGCATGCATGCATGTAGTTTATTAAAGTGTGCAATGGCATTGTCTAAAAAAATGTGCATACAGTAATTAAAAATACTTTACTGCTAAAAAACACTAACCATCACCTGAGCCTTCAGTGAATCATAATCTTTTGCTGGTGGAGGATTTTTCCCCAATGTTGATGGCTGCTGATTGATAAGGGTGGTGACTGCTGAAGATTGGGGTGCCTATTGATGCTTTTGAACTGTGGTGTTGAAGACGCTTGAGAGTCCCTTGGACTGCAAGGAGATCCAACCAGTCCATTCTGAAGGAGATCAGCCCTGGGATATTTTTGGAAGGAATGATGCTAAAGCTGAAACTCCAGTACTTTGGCCACCTCATGCGAAGAGTTGACTCATTGGAAAAGACTGATGATGGGAGGGATTGGGGGCAAGAGGAGAAGGGGACGACAGAGGATGAGATGGCTGGATGGAATCACTGACTCTATGGATATGAGTCTGAGTGAACTCCGGGAGTTGGTGATGGACAGGGAGGCCTGGCGTACTGCAGTTCATGGGGTCGCAAAGAGTCGGACACGACTGAGCGACTGATCTGATCTGATCTGATCTGATGGCAATTTCCTAAGACAATGAAGTTTTGGCACATCAACTGACTTTTCCTTTCATGAATGATTTCTCTGTAGCATGCAATTCTGATTGATAGAATTTTCTCACTATAGAACTTCTTTCAAAATTGGAGTCAATCCTCTGACCCTTTATCAACTTAGTTTATGTAATATTCTAAAATCCTTTGCTGTCATTGCAACAATCGTCACAGTATCTTCCTCAGGGATAGCTTTCATCTCAGGAAATCACCTTCTTTGATCATCCATAGAATTATCTCTTCATCCACTAAAGTTTTATCATGAGACTGCAGCAATTCAGTCACATCTCTAGCACCCACTTCTAATTCAAAGTCTATTGCTATTTCTACCATATCTGAAGTTACTTCCTTCACTGAAATCGTGAACCCTTCAAAGTCACCCATGAGGGTTGGTTATTTCAAACTCCTATTAAATGTTAATATCGTGACTTCTTCCCATGAATCACTAATGTCCTTAATAGCACCTAGAATGGTGAATCCTTTCCAGAAGGTTTTATATTTACTTTGCCAAGATCCATCAGAAGAACCACTATGATGGCTACAGTCTTAAAAAATACATTTCTTAAATAAAAAAACATGAAATAAAAATAAGTCTATGGGCTACAGGATGGATATTGTGTTCAGTTCAGTTGCTCAGTCGTGTCTGACTCTTTGTGACCCTATGAATTGCAGTACGCCAGGCCTCCCTGTCCATCACTAGCTCCCAGAGTTCACTCAGACTCATGTCCATCAAGTCGGTGATGTCATCCAGCCATCACATCTCTGTTGTCCCCTTCTCCTGCCCCTAATCCCTCCCAGTATCAGGGCCTTGTCCAATGAGTCAACTCTTCACATCAGGTGGCCAAAGTACTGGAGTTTCAGCTCAGCATCAGTCCCAGGACTGATCTCCTTTAGGATGGACTGGCTGGATCTCCTTGCAGTCCAAGGGACTCTCAAGAGTCTTCTCCAACACCACAGTCCAAAAGCATCAATTCTTCGGTGCTCAGCTTTCTTCACAGTTCAACTCTCACATCCATACATGACCACTGGAAGAACCATAGCCTTGACAGGCATGAAAACAGTATTAATCTTGTATATCTCCATCAGAGCTCTTTGGTGATCATGAACATTGCAAATGAATAGTAATATTTTGAAAGGAAACTTTTTTTCTGAATGGTAAGTTTCAACAATGGGCTTAAGATACTCAGCAAACCGTTCTGTAAACAGGTGTACTGTCATCCAGGCTTTGTTGTTCCATTTATAGATGCAAGCAGAATAGATTTAGCATAATTCTTAAGGGTCCTAGGATTTTCAGAATGGTAAATCAGCATTGGCTTCAGGTTAAAGTCACCATATCCACTAGCCCCTAAACAAGAGAGTCAATTTTGCCCTTTGAACTTTTGAAGTCAAGCACTGATTCTCTCCAGCTATGAAAGACCTTTATGGCATTTTTTTACTAATACAAAAACTGCTTCATCTACATTGAAAATCAGTTGTTTAATACATTCAGACTAAACATTTCTCCATATCAGCAACAAGGCTGTTTTGCTTTATTATAATCTATTTCTTCACTGGAGCTGCATTTTAAATTTCAAGAACTTTACCTTTGCATTCATGAATTGGTTGTTTGGTGTAAGAAGTCTAACTTTCAATTAATCTGGACTTTCTACCTGCCTTCCTCACTAAGCTTACTCATTTCTAGCTTTTGATTTAAAGTGAGAGATGTGTGACTTTTTCAAGTGAACACTTAGAGAAGTCATTGTAGGGTTATTAATTGGCCTAATTTCAACATTGTTATGTCTCAGGGAATAGGAAGGTCTGAGGAGGGGAAAGATATGGGGAAAAGTCTGTTCAGTGGAGCACTCAGAACACACACAACATTTATCAATTAAGTTCATAGCCTTGTAAGGTCACTGTTCTTGGTGCTCCAAGACAATTATAACAGTAACATCAAAGATCACCAATCACAGTATACCATATATAATAACAATGAAAAGTCTGAAATATTACAAGAATTGACAAAATGTGACAGGTACAGAAAGTGAGAAACTGCTGTTGGAAAAATGATGCCAATATACTCATTTAAAGCGTGGTTACATAGGCAGGACACTAGAAGACATAAATCAAAGCAAGATCCTCTATGACCCACCTCATAAGGTAATGGAAATAAAAACAAAAGTAAACAAGTGGGGCCTTATTAGACTTAAAAGCTTTTGCACAGAAAAGGAAACTATAAGCAAGGTGAAAAGACAACCCTCAGAATGGGAGAAAATAATAGCAAATGAAACAACTGACAAAGGATTAATTTCAAAAATATACAAGTAGCTCATACAACTCAATACCAGAAAAATAAACAACCCAATCAAAAAGTGGGAAAAAAGACCTAAACAGAGATTTCTCCAAAGAAGACATACAGATGGCTAACAAACACATGAAAAAATGCTCAACATGGCTCATTATTAGAGAAATGCAAATCAAAACTACAATGAGATATCACTTCACACTGGTCAGAATGGCCACCTTCAAAAAGTCTACAGACAATAAATGCTGGAGATGGTGTGTAGAAAAGGAATCCTCTTGCACCATTGGTGGGAATGTAAATTGACACAGCCACTATGGAAGACAGTATGGAGATTCCTTAAAAAAAAACTAGGAATAAAACCACCATATGACCCTGCAATATATGGGTCCTAGGCATATACCCTGAGGAACCAACATTCAAAAAGACACATGTACCCCATTGTTCATTGAAACACTACTTACAATAGCTAGAATGTGGAAGCAACCTAGATGTCCATTGACAGATGAATGGATAAAGAAGTTCTGGTACATATACACAATGGAACGTCACTCAACAATAAAAAGGAACACATTTGAGTCATTTCTAATGAGGTTGATGAACCTAGAGCCTATTATACAGAGCGAAGAAAGTCAGAAAGAGAAAGATAAACATTGTATCAGTTCAGCTCAGTTCAGTCGCTCAGTCGTGTCTGACTCTTTGCGACCCCTGACCCCATGAATTGCAGCATGCCAGGCCTCCCTGTCCATGACCCCAGGCCTCCCTGTCCATCACCAACTCCCTGAGTTCACTCAGACTCAGTCCATCGAGTCAGTGATGCCATCCAGCCATCTCATCCTCTGTCGTCCCCTTTTCCTCCTGCCCCCAATCCCTCCCAGCATCAGAGTCTTTTCCAATGAGTCAACTCTTCGCATGAGGTGGCCAAAGTACTGGAGTTTCAGCTTTAGCATCATTCCTTCCAAAGAAAACATTGTATACTAATGCATATATACTAACGAATCTAGAAAGATGGTACTGAGTAACTTATTTGCAGGGCAGCAATGGAGACACAGACATAGAGAACAGATTTATGGACATAGGGAGAGGGGAGGAGAGGGTGAAATGTATAGAGAGAGTAACATGGAAACTTACATCACCATATGTAAAATAGATAGCCAATGGGAATTTGTTGTACCTCTCAGGGAACTCAAATAGAAGCTCTGTGTCAACCTTAGAGGGGTGGGATGGGGAGGGAGATGAGAGGGAGATTCAAGAGAGAGGGGACATATGTATATTTATGGCTGATTCATGTTGGCTTGACAGAAATCAACAAAATTCTGTAAAGCAATTATCCTTCAATTAAAAAATAAATTTTAAAAAAGAATGGTTGCCACAAACCTTCAATTTGTAATAAAACAAATATGGTATTTCTAAAGTACAATAAAGCAATGAATGATAAAATGAGATAGGCCTGTACATGACAGATGCAACTAGTTGCAGTATGTAAGAAAATAAAGATATATGTACTTAAGGTTGACCTCACGCAGTCTAATGCATCTTTAAATACAAATTCTTAGTTGCAACACCTTGAGGTAGACTCTTTCTCTTTGGCTGTCATACTAATTTTTATGCCTGTGATAACTGAAGTTTTTAAAATGTGATGGCTGAAGTGATTTTTTTTTCATTTAAATTTATTTATTTTAATTGGAGGCTAATTACTTTACAGTCCTGAAGGATGCTTGGGGATGGCTGAAGTTTTAAAAGTGTGTATAAAGTAAAACTGAAGTTAGACAATTCCAAAGAACTTGTTTTTCCTAGACATACAGATGGCTAACAAACATATGAAAAGATGCTCAACATCACTCATTATCAGAGAAATGCAAATCAAAACCACTATGAGGTACCATTTCACACCAGTCAGAATGGCTGTGATCCAAAAGTCTACAAGTAATAAATGCTGGAGAGGGTGTGGAGAAAAGGCAACCCTCTTACACTGTTGGTGGGAATGCAAACTAGTACAGCCACTATGGAGAACAGTGTGGAGATTCCTTAAAAAACTGGAAATAGAACTGCCTTATGACCCAGCAATCCCACTGCTGGGCACACACTGAGGAAACCAGAAGGGAAAGAGACACGTGTACCCCAATGTTCATCACAGCACTGTTTATAATAGCCAGGGCATGGAAGCAACCTAGATGTCTATCAGCAGATGAATGGATAAGAAAGCTGTGGTACATAGACACAATGGAGTATTACTCAGCCATTAAAAGAATACATTTGAATCAGTTCTAATGAGGTGGATGGAACTGGAGCCGATTATACAGAGTGAAGTAAGCCAGAAAGAAAAACACCAATACAGTATACTAATGTATATATATGGAATTTAGAAAGATGGTAACAATAACCCTGTATACGAGACAGCAAAAGAGACACTGATGTATAGAACAGTCTTTTGGACTCTGTGGGAGAGGGAGAGGGTGGGATAATTTGGGAGAATGGCATTGAAACATGTATAATACCATATATGAAACAAGTCGCCAGTGCAGGTTCGATGCACAATACTGGATGCTTGGGGCTGGTGCACTGGGATGACCCAGAGGGATGGTATGGGGAGGGAGGAGGGAGGAGGGTTCAGGATGGGGAACACATGTATACCTGTGGCGGATTCATTTTGATATATGGCAAAACCAATACAATATTGTAAAGTTAATAAATAAAATAAAATTAACAAAAAAAATGAGATTCATTACTTACTTGTTCCAGTAAAATTGGAGCATGTTTTACATATAAGGATAGAAATAAACCTGTGTTTTGAGTCAAATTGTAGACAAATGACATTTTCTATAAAAACTAGTACTAACATTAAGCTCTGTGGGAAATCTATGAAATTTTTTATAAACACCATAATCATAATGTGTTTATCAGTTGCTCTAATAGACAGTTATTTTAAAATCTGAAGAATGAGTCACATTATTCCTAATACTAAAACAGTTGCAGTTTAGGCCAACTCACAAAACTATTGCATTTGCAAAGATTCACTTTCATTTTCCAAATTTATAACTTCTTACAAATGTACCTCAGATGATTATGAAGCTTTAGAAAAAGTTTTTATTTTTTAATTTTCATAATTTTTAAAATGACATTTTAAGCCAATTTTAAAATGTATTTAATAAAAATTTTCAACTACTAGAAGTGATAAAATGCTAAGAGATGTTGCTGTGCTTATTTTAATTAGGCTTGACTCATGGAGGGAAAGAAAAGAGAACATCCATTTCTCTTGTACCAGAAAATAGTGGAAGTGTGCAAGCTTTCATTCAGACCTAGAACAAGGCACAGTTTCTATTTCAGTGTTATTCATATCCTGATCTGTCATTCTCTCCATTTTATGACCATCTCTCTTCAAATACTATGCTTAACTCCATTTGACATTCTAAAATTCAGTGTTCTTACTGACTGAAAATTTACATGAATTCTCAGTTTTTGCCACTGATGAAAGGGAAATAACTTGTTCATGAAATTCTTATATATGGGTGACACCATGCTACAAGACGGTCTTTTGAGTGGAAAAGCTCAGGTGGAAAGTACATTGGGACAGTAAAGTTAAACATGGCAGTCACCTAGAGGAAAGAACACAAAGGTCCCAAAGAGAAGCAGTTGTGAATTTAAAGGCAGGATTTATAGAAGCTGAAAATGAATTGCCTTTTCCCAGGTTAAACTTCTGCCCCTGATCCCTGAGAAATCTTATCACTTTCTTCCCATTCTGTCCCAACCCACATACATACACTGTTGTATTCATTTTTATTTTTATTTTTGTGTTGTTATGGATACTGTTTATTGCTTTTCAGTTTTAAAAGCATGCATTATTCTAAAGAAATTGCCTCCCAACCCCTTTCAGTTTTAGTGCCAATCCTTTACAGTGGGAAGTACGAGAGCTGGAGGCACTGCCTCCTCCTTCTTTCCTATATTTCCTTACTTGGTTGACAGAGGTTGATAGCTATGCAAATTCAATGGGCCACCAAATCAGGCCTATTTTACTTCTGACATACCTAATGAAAAGACTTGCTGACTCTCCAAACTGCCATCAATCTCAGTGAAGGGAGCTGGCCAGAGAGAACTCTAGTTTCCTTTGGAGGGAGTGACTAGGTGGGGATATCACTGAGACGACTCTAAAGTGCAATGGGTTTCTGGGCAAGCTGTAGGCTAAAGCTACCTGCTGCTGCTACTGCTGCTAAGTCGCCCCAGTCGTGTCCAACTCTGTGCGACCCCATAGACGGCAGCCCACCAGGCTTCCTGTCCCTGGGATTCTCCAGGCAAGAACACTGGAGTGGGTTGCCATTTCCTTCTCCAATGCATGAAAGTGAAAAGTGAAAGTGAAGTCACTCAGTCGTGTCTGACTCTAGCGACCCCATGGACTGCAGCCTACCAGGCTCCTCTGTTCATGGGATTTTCTTGGCAAAAGTACTGGAGTGGGGTGCCATTGCCTTCAGCCATCCTTTCTACACTGGACCCTGTTCAGCTCCTCATGATAAAAAATAATAAATTTATTATCATAATAAATCCAGTAACCAGGTAAGCATTCCCTTCATCATTCCAGATCTCTTATCCCTTTGTGGATAACACTGCCAACACTGAAGGGATCAAGGATTCTCCAGAGAGTGAAGGGGGCATCAGCATTATAGTCAATGACATATACACCTTCCACATGACTCAGGAACACTATCTGAAGAAGCAGGATAGTAGGAACTCACCAGAATGCTCAAGGAAAAAGCCACAGCTTAGAAGAAAAAAAAATCTCTTTGTTTGCATCTCTCCCACCTCTCCCCTCACTGAACCCTCTGGCAGGCTGCAAGAACTCACTTCAAACAACTGCTACTCTCTTCAGTTTCTTTCAGGCAAGGAGCAGCTGAAGCAGGCAGGGATGTGGCACTAGAGTGAGGCTCTGGAGGGGGTCTGCTGGTAATCACACAGGAGAATGGGATGTGTGTCAAATAGAGAGAGATAAAAATGAAGAAATTAAAACAAAAATAAATAAATAAGGGGAGAAGGAAAGAAAAAGAAAAGAAATTAAGGAAGGAAGGAAGGAAGAACAAAGCGAGCAAGCACTTGCAGCAACTGCCAGGGCTGCTAAACCGCTGCTGTTCAAAGGCAAATGGGTGCTGAAATTACTTCCCCCAATACACTACTCTAGTCCCATTCACTCACTCCACAGATTCCCCTTCCTGCCAGGCTTAACTTGCTCTGTAAAGTAAAACCATTTCCATGGTAATCCGTAGTCACACAAAAGGTCATCTGTAATATTGAGTCATGAGTACCTCCTATACCAGGCTGGTGATCGCTCCACTACTTTCCTTTTTTCTTTAGTGATAAACTTTCTCCAGTGGAGTAATACTCCTTTTCTTCCTTCCCCTAAAGAGAAGGGGGATTTCTTCTCATTCCCATAAATAGTGTATTGCTTTTGTCATTCCTACCTTTCACTCATCCAACTCCTCCTATCACACACAAATGAGTAACTCACCCACTTCAATCTTTGTCAACACAAACACAAACTTAAATTCAGAAGGCAATATTTCTGAAAAAAAGTGGGTTTTTAAACTCTCTTTATCATGAGTTTGCTCCCTTACTTTAACACCATCTGTTCTTTGTTTTGCTAGAAATATTTTAGGTCCTTATGTTTTTCTCTATATCTTGAGCCACTTCTCATAAGTGAAAACAGGTGGATGGCATTCCTTAAAGACACAATTTCAAAATTCTATCTTTGACAGTTTAAAGTATAACTACTTTAATGAATGGTTAAAGTAGAATTACTTTAATGGGTATCTGAGGAGGCCTTACAAGTAGCTGTGAAAGGAAGAGAAGTGAAAGGCAATGGAGAAAAGGAAAAGATTTACCCATTTGAATGCAGAATTCCAAAGAATAGCAAGGAGAGATAAGAAAGCATTCCTCAGTGTTCAATGCAAAGAAATAGAGGAAAGCAATAGAATGGGAAAGACTAGAGATCTCTTCAAGAAAATTAGAGATACCAAGGGAATATTTCATGCAAAGATGGGCTCAATAAAGGACAGAAATGGTATGGACCTAACAAAAGCAGAAGATATTAAGAAGAAGTGGCAAGACTACACAGAGGAACTATACAAAAAAGATCCTCATGACCCAGATAACCACGATGGTGGGATGAGTCACCTAGAGCCAGACATCCTGGAATATGAAGTCAAGTCGGCCTTAGGAAGCATCACTATGAACAAAGCTAGTGGAGGTGATGGAATCCCAGTTGAGCTATTTCAAATCCTAAAAGATGATGCTGTGAAAGTGCTGCACTCAATATGCCAGCAAATTTGGAAAACTCAGCAGTGGCCACAGGACTGGGAAAGGTCAGTTTTCATTCCAATCCCAAAGAAAGGCAATCCCAAGGAATGCTCAAACTGCTGCATAATTGCACTCATCTCACATGCTAGTAAGGTCCAAAATTCCCCAAGTAAGGCTTCAACAATATATGAACTGTGAACTTCCAGATGTTCAAACTGGATTTAGAAAAAGGCAGCAGACCCAGAGATCAAATTGCCAACATCCACTGGATCATATAAAAAGCTAAAGAATTCAAGAAATGCATCTATTTCTGCTTCATTAACTATGCTAAAGCATTTGACTGTGTGGATCACAACAAACTGTGGAAAATTCTTGAATAGACGGGAATACCAGACCACCTGAACTGCCTCCTGAGAAATCTGTATGCAGGTCAAGAAGCAACAGTTAGAACCAGACATGGAACAACAAACTGGTTCCTAAATTGGGAAAGGAGTACATCAGAGCTGTATATGTTACCCTGCTATTTAACTTATATACAGAGTACATCATGAGAAATGCTGGACTGGATGAAGCACAAGCTGGAATCAAGATTGCTGGGAGAAATATCAATAATCTTAGATATGCAGATGACACCACCCTTATGGTAGAAAGTGAAGAAGAACTAAAGAGCCCCTTGATGAAAGTGAAAGAGGAGAGTGAAAAAGTTGGCTTAAAACTCAACATTCAGAAAACAAAGATCATGGCATCTGGTCCCATCACTGCATGGCAAATAGATGGGGAACCAATGGAAACAGTGACAGACTTTATTTTGGGGGGCTCCAAAATCACTGCAGATGGTGATTGCAGCCATGAAATTTAAAGACTATTGCTCCTTGAAAGAAAAGTTATGACCAACCTAGACAGCATATTAAAAAGCAGAGACATTACTTTGCCAACAAAGGTCCATCTAGTCAAAGCTATGGTTTTTCCAGTAGTAATGTATGGATGTGAGAGTTGGACTATAAAGAAAGCTGAGTGCTGAAGAATTGATACTTTTGTATTGTGGTATTGGAGAAGACTCTTGATTGTCCCTTGGACTGCAAGGAGATCCAACCAGTCTATCCTAAAGGAAGTCAGTCCTGAATATTCATTGGAAGGACTGATGCTGAAGCTGAAACTCCAATACTTTGGCCATCTGATGCGAAGAACTGACTCATTTGCAAAGACCCTGATGCTGGGAAAGATTGAAGGCAGAAGACTGGGACGACAGACAATGAGATGGTTGCATAGCATCACCAACTCAATGGACATGAGTTTGAGTAAGCTCTGAGAGTTGGTGATGGACAGGGAAGCCTGATGTGCTGCAATCCATGGCTCCACAAAGAGTCAGACATGACTGAGCAACTGAACTGAACACTACTGAAATATACTAAGCTATGATTAGTAATATTAAATGCATTAATCTGACTATTTCTAACCTTTGTTTGTAATAAAGGTTATTAACAATTATTTAACAAATTATTTAATTGTTCTACTAGCACAAAAATAAGACTTCACTTTCAAGGTACTGAAAGACTGTGCAAAAGAGATAACGAATGAGTGCTTTATAGGAAGAAAAATGAGTGTTCCCTAGTGGCTCAGGCAATAAAGAGTGCAATGTGTGAGACCCGGCTTCTATCCCTGCCTTGGGAAGATATCCTGGAGAAGGGAATGGCAACCTACTCCAGTATTCTTGCCTGGGAAATCCTATGGACAAAGGAGCTTGGCAGGCCCCAATCCATGGAGTTGCAAAGAGTCAGATATGGTTGAGCGATTAACTCACACACACACACACACACACACACGTAAACATACTTGATTCTTGATCACCTTAGTTTTAACTTTCATTCACTGATATGTAGTACTTAAACATACTTGATATCTAAAGAAAAAATTAAGTACAGAACTTTAATACTTCATTTTAGAAATCTATGAAGTTAAATTTTGAAAAAACATTCACTATCAGGTTATTGAGATGTCAATGTGTTAGTCAATTAATCTGGGGTTTTTTTATTTCCTTTGCCTTAGCTTTGTAAATAAACATAATTATTGATACTGCATGAACATGTGTTATATCTGCCATTTATTACTGTTGACTTAGCACAGAAACTGAAACCTTAAAATAATCACTGATGCTTTTTTCAGCACATTAACTGTGCTCAATTTTACCAGAGCCATATTGACACAATTATTAATAAAAGAGCTAATTTTCTAAGACATTCAGTATACATACTTTAGTTAAATAAAATAAGTTTTTGAATAAAACATAATTTCAATGTTTACACACAGCTGAAACTAAAAGTAATAACATTCCCTTTCTATGAGATTTCCTACCAGGTCTTTTGTTAGCACACTTTGTTGAATTTAACACCACCTTCTCTGAAGACTAACTTTCTTCTCCAGAGTTCCCCATAAACTGATCTCCTCACATTCTCTGTACCTCACTTGCAACAATCACATGGATACTGTTGCCAGGAGACCAGGAATATTACTGTTGCATCATTACCACTATTATAGTTAAGAGTATTTTCAAATGAGCATTTTATATGAGACAATTATGATTTCCAAGTCTCAAATAAAACAATGCTACATTGGACATATTAAGGATTAAAAACATTTCTCAAGTTATTTTGACTTCAATAAAAAATAGTAAAAAAATAACATATACAGATGAATTTGTTGTTGTTGTTCAGTTGCAAAGTTGTGTGTGACTGTTTGCAACCCCATGAACTGCAGCACACCAGGCTTCCCTGTACTTCATTATCTCCATTAGTTTGCTCAAACTCATATCTATTGAGTCAGTGATGCCATCCAACCATCTCATTCTCTGTTACCCCCTTCTCCTCTTGTCCTCAATCTTTGCCAGTATCAGGGTCTTTTCCAATGAGTTGGCTCTTTGCATCAGGTTGCCAAAGTATTGGAGCTTGTTTTAGTGTCAGTCCTTCCAATGCACATTCAGGGCTGGTTTCTTTTTTAGACTGATTGGTGTGATCTCCTTGCCCTCCAAGAGACTCTCAAGAGTCAACTATAGCACCACAATTTGAAAGCATCTATTCTTTGGTGCTCAGCCTTCCTTATGGTCCAACCCTCACATCCATACATGACTACTGGAAAAAACAAAGTATATGTACCTTTGTTGGCAAAGTGATATCTCTGCTTTTAATACACTCTTGTCATAGCTTTTCTTCCAATGAGCTAGTGTCTTTTAATTTCATGACTGTAGTCAATTTCTGCAGTGATTTTGGAGACCATGAAAATGAAATCTGTCACTGTTTCTGCTTTTTCCCCATGTATTTGCCATGAAGTGATGGGACTGGATGACATGTTCTTAGTTATTTGAATGTTGAATTTTAAACCAGCTTTTCCACCCTCCTCTTTCACCCTCATCAAGAGGCACTTTAGTTCCTCTTCAATTTCTACCATTAAAGTGGTATCATCTGCATATCTTAGGTTGTTGATATTTCTCCTGGCAATCTTGATTCCACCTTCTGATTCATCCAGCCTGGCATTTTGCATGCTGTACTCTGCATACTAGTTAGATAATCAGGGTGACAATATACAGCCTTGATGTACTCCTTTCCCAAATGTGAAAGGAGTCTGGTTCTATCTGTTACTTCTTGACCTGCATACAGGTTACTCTGGAGGCAGATAAGGTGGGCTGGTACTCTCAACTCTTTAAGAAATTTTTAGTTTGTTGTGATCCACACAGTCAAAGGTTTTGGTGTAGTCAATGAATGAGAAGTCAATGTTTTTTCTAGAATTCCTTTGCTTTTTCTATGATCCAATAGATGCTGGCAATTTGATCTCTGGGTCCTCTGCTTCTTCTAAATACAGCTTGTACATCTCTAAGTTGTCAGTTCACATACTGTTGAAGCATAGCTTTAAGGATTTTGAACATTACCTTGCTAGCATGTGAGATGAGCAAAATTGTGCACTAGTTTGAACATTCTTTGGCATTAGAATGTAAACTGATGTTTTTCAGTCCTGTGGCCACTGCTGAATTTTCCAAATTTGCTGGCATATTGAGTACAGCACTTTCACAGCATCATCTTTCAGGATTTGAAAGAGCTCGGATGGAATTCCATCACCTCCACTAGTTTTGTTTATAGTGATGCTTCCTAAAGCCCACTTGATTTCTCACTCCAGGATGTCTGGCTCTTGGTGAGTGATCACACCATCGTAGTTATCTGTTTCATTAAGATCTTTTTTTGTACAGCTTTTCTGTGTGTTCTTGCCATCTCTTCTTAATATCTTCTGTTTCTGTAATGTCCATACTCTTTCTGTTCTTCATTGTGCCCATCTCTTCATGAAATATTCCCTTGGTATCTCTAAGGTAGTTAATGCAGTGGACCAGCAATACTCAAAGCATTTTGGCTTCAGGATGTTTATGCACTCTAAAGAATTGAGGAACTGAAAAGCTTTTGTTTACATGGATTATATTTATCCAGATTTACCCACTAGAGATGAAAACTGAGTTCCACACAAAGACTTGGAACTAATTAATTTAGCAAGATGGCAAAATACGAGATTAATATACAGAAATCTGCTGCATTTCTTTACACTAACAATGAAATACCAGAGGGAACCCTCTTACACTGTTGGTGGGAATGCAAACTAGTACAGCCACTATGGAGAACAGTGTGGAGATTCCTTAAAAAACTGGAAATAGAACTGCCTTATGATCCAGCAATCCCACTTCTGGGCATACACACTGAGGAAACCAGAAGGGAAAGAGACACGTGTATCCCAATGTTCATCACAGCACTGTTTATAATAGCCAGGGCATGGAAGCAACCTAGATGTCCATCAGCAGATGAATGGATAAGAAAGCTGTGGTACATAGACACAATGGAGTATTACTCAGCCATTAAAAAGAATACATTTGAATCAGTTCTAATGAGGTGGATGGAACTGGAGCCGATTATACAGAGTGAAGTAAGCCAGAAAGAAAAACACCAATTCAGTAAACTAATACATATATATGGAATTTAGAAAGATGGTAACAATAACACTGTATACGAGACAGCAAAAGAGACACTGATGTATAGAACAGTCTTTTGGACTCTGTGGGAGAGGGAGAGGGTGGGATGATTTGGGAGAATGGCATTGAAATATGTATAATATCATATATGAAACGAGTCACCAGTCCAGGTTCGATGCACGATACTGGATGCTTGGGGCTGGTGCACTGGGATGACCCAGAGGGATGGTATGGGGAGGGAGGAGGGAGGAGGGTTCAGGATGGGGAACACATGTATACCTGTGGCGGATTCATTTTGATATATGGCAAAACCAATACAATATTGTAAAATTAAAAAATAAAATTAAATTAAAAAAAAAACCAGAAAGAGAAAATAAAAAGCAATCCCATTTAAAATCACTTTAAAGTATATCTAGGAGTAAACTTAACCATGGAGATGAAATATCTATATGCTGAAAATTATGAGCCATTGATCAAGGAAATTGAAGATAATTCAAAGAAATGGAAATGTATCCCATGCTCTTGAATTGGAAGAATTCGTAATGTCAAAATGGCCATATTATCATAAGCAATCTACAGATTTAGCATAACTTCTATAAAGTATTCATGACACTTTCCCACAGAACTAGAACAAAAAATCCAAAAATTTGTATGGAATCACAAACGACCCAGAATTGTGAAATTAATCAAAAGGGAAAAATAATAAAGCTGGAGGCACAACCCTTCTGGACTTCAGACTATACTACAAAGCTGCAGTAATAAAAGCAGCATAATGCTGGCATAAAAAAACATACATGTAGATCAATGGAACAGAATAGAAAGCCCAGAAATAAACCTACATAACTATGGCTAATAAATCTACAACAAAGAAGGCAAGAACATACAGTGGAGAAAAGAGTCTCCTCAAAAAGCTATGTTAGAAAGCCAGACAGCTACATGTAATTCAATGAAATTAGAACATTTCCTCACACCATATACAAAAATAAAATGGTTTAAAGGCCTAAATATGATACATGAAATAGGCAAAACATTCTCCAGTATAAATTGTAGCAATATAATTAGATTAGATCAATATCCTAAGGCAAAATAAATAGAAGGAAAAATAAACATGTGGGACCTGATCAAACTTAAAAGCTTTTGCACAGCCAAGGAAGCTATCAATGAAACAAAAAGACGACCCTTAGAATGGGAGAAAATACTTGAAAATGATGCAACTAACAAGAAGTTAATATCCAAAATATACAAAGAGCTCATATAACTCAATATAAAAAAAAAAAAAACCCAATCAAAAAATGGGCAGAATACTTTAATAGACATTTCTCCAAAGAATACATACAGATGGCCAACAAACACATAAAAAGATGCTTAACACTGGTAATTCTTAGAGAAATGCAAATCAAAACCACAACGAGGTATCACCTCACACTGTTCACAATCAGTTCAGTTCAGGTGCTCAGTCGTGTCCAACTCTTTGTGATCTCATGGACTGCAGCACAGCAAGCCTCCCTGTCCATCACTGATTCCTGGAGTTTACTCAAACTCATGTCCATTGAGTTGGTGACACCATCCAACCATCTCATCCTCTGTCATCCCCTTCTCCTCCCGCCTTCAATCTTTCCCAGCCTCAGGGTCTTTTGAAATGAGTCAGCCCCTTGCATCAGGTGGCCAAAGTATTGGAGTTTCAGCTTCGACATCAGTCCTTCCAATGAATATTCAGGACTGATTTCCTTTAGGATGGACTGGTTGGATATCCTTGCAGGCCAAGGGACTCTCAAGAGTCTTCTCCAGCACAACAGTTCAAAAGCATCAATTCTTCAGTGCTCAGCTTTCTTTATAGTCCAACTCTCACATCCATACATGACTATTGGAAAAACCGTAGGTCTGACTAGATGGACCTTTGTTGGTAAAGTAATGTCTTTGCTTTTTAATATGCTGTCTAGATTGATCATAACTTTTTTCCAAGGAGTAAGCATCTTTTGTCCACATGGCTATCATCAAAATGTCTATAAACAATAAATGTTGAGCAGGTTGTGGAGAAAAGGGAACCCTTGTGTACTGTTGGTGAGAATGTAAACTGGTGTAGCCACCATGGAAAGCAGTATTGAGGCTCATTAAAAAAGATAACGAAAAAAAAAAAAAACTAAACTAAAATAGAGTTACTATGTGGTTTAGCCATCCCAATCCTGGGCATTTATCTGAAAAAGAGAAAAACTCTAATTCGAAAAGAGACATGCACTTCAATGTTCATAGCATCACTATTTACAATAGCCAAGAGATGTAAACAACTCAAGTGCTCATCAACAGAACATTGGTTTAAGAAGATATGGTATATATGCACAACGAAATATTATTTGGCCATGAAAATAATGAAATATTGCCATTTTGAAGCAGCATGGATAGACCATGATATCATAGTAAGTGAGGAAAATTGGACAAAGATGAATATTATGTGGTATTACTTACATGTAGAATCTAAAAAAATAATGCAAATGAATGTATAAATTATACATAACAGACTCATAGACATAGAAACCAAAGTTACAGTTATCAAAGGGGAAAAAGAGGAGAAGGGATAAATTAGTATAGACTTAACAAGCCACTATACATAAAATAGATAAGCAACAAGGATTAATCACATAGCACAAGGTATTATATTTAATAGTTTGCAATAACCTATAATAAAAAAGTAACTTGAAAATATTTATGTATAACTGAGTCATTTCCTGTATATCTTGAAACTAATGTAATATTGTAAACCTGAAAACTGAGAAATTGTTTAAAAATTCCAAAATTCCAATTTTTGCTTAAAGGGTTACATTTTGTTATCAGCAATGAACATCATCAGCTGTCTTTCTTGAAATGAAAAATTCAAATCATTCATTTTTGAAAAACAGAAATCTGTCAAACAACCAAATCAGAATGACCATTGTTTGTCACCAGTTCTTCCAAGTAAAAATGGTGTTCCACGAAAAAGGCAGTGAGGAAAGTTTCACAATTCAAACAATCTTATAACTGTTTTTTTCTGGAGATAACCACCATATCCCTGGTAAGTGAAAGAAGTGGTTTCTGCCTACTTTCCATCCTGTTGTACCAATTATTAGAGAGATGTATACTCAAGGGTCTAAATCTAATAAAATTAATATTTTTACTGCTTAATGAAAGGCATTAAGCAAAACTGGCTTTTCTTCCTCCTCTGAGTGCATTGTGATGAATAATACAAATTACTACTACAGTTTAGTATTAGTGCTTTGATTCATGCTAAGGCACTAGTAGTTTTACTTATTGTTCTTGCATCATTGTGCAAATGCCAACATAGTACATAATGCAAATAGTGTTTTAGTATTATGAAAACAGTTTGATTTCAGGGATCTCCAGAAGTATCTTTGGGCCTCTTAGGCGTCCTTGGCCTACACTTTGAAAGCGACTCAAAAGCACTATAACTAAAAGCATGAGTTTGTCACTGGCTTTTATTTGCACCCAAAGCTTAGTTTAGGTTCCTGTATGCTTTATTTAACGACATTTTAAATACTTTTGTTGAACAGAAATATTTTTGCTGTTTTTCCTATGGGAAAAGGGGAACTACAATTTAATAGCTATTTTCTATTTCCAAATTAGTCTATACACCAGAGCTGTGTTATTCTCTACTGCCACTTGGATGAACAAATTCACATTAAATGTGAGAGAAAAATGAACAGAGAATATTTAGTAAACAAAATCATGGTTCACTGTGTATATTAATAATTTTAAATTAAATAGAGAAATACACAGAAAGAAAAACTATATAAAACTCATAATGGATGATTTTAAATAACTTTTTAAAACATTAGATAAAAGGTAAAGCTGCATGAGAACCCCTTTGCTTTAATATTATTCCAAAAGTTCACTATACTAATAAAACTTCTAGCAAATTAATACAAATTCTTTACATAAAACATCATGATCTCTTCGATGGCAGAAAGTTTTATGTTTGGCAGAAAAAAAAAAAAAAAAAAAAAGAACATGACTTTAACCAAGCAAGATCTAATGGCATTTACATCATCACTTTTTGCTATTTCCAAAACCTACTTTTAAAAGCTTTTTTATCTCCAATAATTTGTTCCTTACTCCTCAACACTTCCCTTAAACTATGCCTATAAAAGCTCTTCTCTACTCTCTAGTCTCCTTAAACCATTAGGCGCCATCCTTTAGGTGCATTTCAAGACCATTTCATCCTTGAAGCCTTTCCTGATCTATTTTACCTTTGACATTTGCTTGTATCTTTTTTATGGCTTTCAGCATATTTTCCTTTCTATTAGTTTTTAACATATTTATTTTACTTCTGATACTAATATATTTTATGAAGGAATAGTCTTTCCCATATATGTATACTCTTCAAGGCCTGAAAGTGAACGTGAAAGTCACTCAGTAGTGTCCAACTCTTTGGGACCCCATGGACTGTAGCCTGCCAGGCTTCTCTGTCCATGGAATTCTCAGGACTAACATGATGCTTTTCTCAATAAGAATATGTTGATCTGAACCTATAAACATTTGGTGAAGTTATATAATGTGTAAGGTAAAAAAGCTAAGTTATGTATATATGAAGCAGATGACCATTCTTAACTTCTGAGCTTTTATAATCTATTGGGGGGTCAGAATTAAGCATGAAAATAGCAAGATATATGATGGTAAATTGAAAGTATAATGTGATATAATATGATCATATAATAATGTTAGAGGAAGGTTTGGGGCAAGAATTTATTGACGTTCTCCCTCAGTTACGGCTAATGATAGAGTCAGAGAGATAAAATACCATAACTTTTCTTCAATTATTAAAACCATGGAAAAATAAATAGTTCCTCCAAAGTGCTATTATCACAGTGGTCCTTTTCAATAAAGAATAATTTCCCCCACCCCCAGAGTATATCTGGCAATTTCTGGAGATTTATTTGGTTGTCACAATTGTGGACAGGGAATTATTACTGGTACCTAGTGGGTAGAGGCTAGGAATCTAAATATCTTACAAAGCACAAGGCAGCTTCCAACAAAAATGAATTATCCAGCCTAAATATCAATAGTGCCAAGGTTGAGAAACTCTTTGCTATTAGGAAGCACACAGACATTTACTTAGATTCAATGAATTCAATGAGAAGTATTGCTAGTAAAGGATACCAAGGTCTCTAAAACTTAAGATTCCACTTCGTAAAACACTCAGAAATTTCTGGTTTAAGAAAGGAAAATAATAGCATGTTAGTAATTAAGAGTCTATTAAAGGTATTTCACATTGTTCTCATACTGATTTTTGTGGTAGATTCAACTTTTTTAAGTCTAAGAAAGAATCAGTTTAAAATGCATTTAATTGATTTTTTAGCACAGTGATTTCACATTAGTAAAAGTGACATGTGTTCACTTAAATATTTAAGCAACAGTAAAAAATACAACTAAGATAAAAAAAAAAATTACCTTGAATCCTACTAGTGCTAAAATTTGAAGAAACACACCCTGGAATACTTTGTTCCCTCTGTGCATATATCATATGGAAGGTTAAAAATAAATGATTTTACTACAAAAGGATCATATATTACTTTAAATAAAATATTATATCAATTTTACTTAATTTATAGACAAACTAAAGTTAAACGGAAGAAATGTTTGAATATCAGATAAATGACTCTTTACAACAAAGGAGATTAGCTTTTAAAAGATTAACATAAAACAAATCCACTATACTGATATTAAAGTATTTTTCTATTTTTAATCACCTATTTAAAATTAATATTTATTGGAATATAGAAGCTTTACAATGTTGTGTTAGTTTCTACTGTTCAGTTCAGTTCAGTCACTCAGTCATGTCCGACTCTTTGTGACCCCATGAACCGCAGCATGCCATGCCTCCCTGTCCATCACCAACTCCCAGAGTTCACCCAAACTCATGTCCATTGAGTCAGTGATGCCATCCAACCATCTCATCCTCTGTTGTCCCCTTTTCCTGCCTTCAATCTTTCCCAACATCAGGGTCTTTTCAAATGAGTCAGCTCTTTGCATCAGGTGGCCAAAATATTGGAGTTTCAGCTTCAATATCAGTCCTTCCAATGAACACCCAGGACTGATTTCCTTTAGGATGGACTGGTTGGATCTCTTTGCAGTCCAAGAGACTCTCAAGAGTCTTCTCCAACACCACAGTTCAAAAGCATCGATTCTTTGATGCTCAGTTTTCTTTATAGTCCAACTCTCACATCCATACATGACCACTGGAAAAACCATAGCCATGACTAGACGGACCTTTGCTGGCAAAGTAATGTCTCTGCTTCTTAAAATACTGTCTAGGTTGGTCATAACTTTCTTTCCAAGGAGTAAGCGTCTTCTAATTTCATGGCTGCAATCACCATCTGCAGTGATTTTGGAGCCCCCAAAAATAAAGTCAGCCACTGTTTCCACTGTTTCCCCATCTATTTGCCATGAAGTGATGGGACTGGATGCCATGATCTTAGTTTTCTGAATGTTGAGCTTTAACCCAACTTTTTCACTCTCTTCTTTCACTTTCATCAAGAGGTTTTAGTTTAGTTCCTCTTCACTTTCTGCCATAAGGGTGGTGTCATCTGCGTATCTGAGGTTATTGATATTTCTCCTGGCAATCTTGATTCCAGCTTGTGCTTCTTCCAGTCCAGAGTTTCTCATGATGTGCTCTGCATATAAGTTAAATAAGCAGGGTGACTATATACAGCCTTCACATATTCCTTTTCCTATCTGGAACCAGTCTGTTGTTCCATGTCCAGTTCTAACTGTTGCTTCCTGACCTGCATATAGGTTGTTCAAGAGGCAGGTCAGGTGGTCTGGTATTCCCATCTCTTTCAGAATTTTCCACAGTTTATTCTGATCCACACAGTCAAAGACTTTAGCATAGTCAATAAAGCAGAAACAGATATTTTTCTGGAACTCTCTTGCTTTTTCGATGATCCAGTAGATGTTGGCAATTTGATCTCTGGTTCCTCTGCCTTTTCTAAAACTAGCTTGAACATCTGGAAGTTCAAAGTTCACATATTGCTGAAGCCTGGCTTGGAGAATTTTGAGTTTTTCTTTACTAGCGTGTGAGATGAGTGCAATTGTGTGGTAGTTTGAGCATTCTTTGGCAGTGCCTTTCTTTGGGATTGGAATGAAAACTGACCTTTTCCAGTCCTGTATCCTCTGCTGAGTTTTCCAAATTTGCTGGCATATTGAGTGCAGCAGTTTCACTGCATCATCTTTTAGGATTTGAAATAGCTCAACTGGAATTCCATCACCTCCACTAGCTTTGTTGGTAGTGATACTTCCTAAGGCCCACTTGACTTCACATTCCAGGATGTCTGGCCCTAGTCCCAATAATTTAAATTGAATTGATTGTTGAATGATTCACAAAGAATTAACAATATTTCTCTATGTTATATATGCCCCCAATATTGCTGCTTAATTTCACACACAGGTAGTTGTAGCCTCTTGAATCAGTAATAGGTAATATTTACAAAGACTTTTAAAGAGAAGCATATGACTACAATAAATATAGCACAAATGGTTTTGAGGAAGTATAAAGCAAAGGGAAGGGCTTCCCCAATGTTTCAGCAGCAAAGAATCCACCTGCAATGCAGGAGATGCAAGTTTAATTCCTGTGTCAGGAAGATCCCTTGGAGAAGGAAATGGCAAACCACTCCAGTATTCTTGCCTGGAAAATCTGATGGATGGAGAAGCCTGGTAGCCTACAGTCCATGGGATTGCAAAGAGTCAGACACCACTTGAGCGACTTCACTTTTCACTTTCTATTTTGTAACACATCAAAATAATGTGATCACAGCATTGTGACAAAACCAAACTCATTTTAAACATGAAGTAAACATCTATGCATTAAGAGGAAGCTAGTATTGAACAATTAATATTCACAGGCACGGTTCTCAATGTTTTACACATACTGTCCCAATTATCTCACAGCAACCCCACTCGATATATACTATTTCTAGTTTACAATATGCAAACCAAGATGCAGAAGAGTAACTTGACTAAAATAAGTTAGTTAATGGGCTACCAGGGATTTAATGAAGGTACATGGGAACACAAATCCTCTTCAGCATAATTATCTATTCTTTTATTCATTATAATTATCTATTCTTTTTAAAATTAATTAATTTATTTTAATTGGAGGCTAATTACAATATAATTATCTATTCTCTAAAAAAATTATTTAATTGGAGGATGATTACTTCACAATATTTTTTTGCTTTTGCCATACATCAGCATGAATCAGCCACAGGCATACATGTGCTTCCTCCCTCCTGAACCACTCTCCCACATCCCTCCCCACCTCATCCTTCCAGATTATCAAAAAGCATTGGCTTTGGGTTCCCTGCATCATATTTTATCTTTTTTAGAAGCCTTCACTGAGCACCTGCTGCAACAAGCACCTTCAGAGTTTAAAATGCACTGATGCTTGGGTCCACTAGGAAAGATTCTGATAGAATTGGCCTGGTCACTGAGAATACTACAGGCTCCCAGATGATTCTCATGTGCAGCAAAGAGTGAGGACCACTACTCTATATGCTCATTGCATTTTCTAGGTTAGATGGTTTGTGAGAAATAGAGACCATTTTTTTGTCCTAAAAAGAACATATGAAGTGTAAATCAACTTCAATTGTAATGTTTAAAAATAAAATAAAATTAAAAAAATAAAAATAAAAAATAAAAAAAGATGAAATATATGAGATTCAACTAAAAACACAACCTTTATTACATACTAAAATTTTTCCATTGATTAATGACAATTTTTGTTTATATATCTGTTTGTACAAAATATGGTGCAAACAAATATACAGTTTGGTTTTTCCATAAGCAAACAAAACATTTACAAAATAGATGAAAGCTAACCTAAGCTAAGTCACTTCAGTCGTGTCTGACTCTTTGCGACCCCATGGACTGCAGCCTACCAGGCTCCTCCATCCATGGGATTTTCCAGGTAAGAGTACTAGAGTGGGGTGCCATTGCCTTCTCCGACAAAAGAGATGAACTACTGGGTAATTATATTAGAAAATATTTCCTCGTGTGTTTCTTTAGTGAGTTCGCCCATGAATTTAAGTTGTAATTCTACTAAAGGTTTTTTTTTTTTTTTCACATTTGTGAAAATAAAGTGCATAAACTGCAGATGAGACAAAACTATACCTGGCAATGATGGAAATCCAATTAAAAACAAGCAAACAGAAATGAACCAAGTAATGCAGTACTAAAACATTGTATAGGACTTCCCTGGTGGTTCAGAGGTTAAGAATCCCCCTTGCATTGACAGGAACATGGGTTTAATCCCTGGTCCAGGTTCCTGCTCTAGAGCCTGTGAGCTGTAACAAGAGAAGCCCTGCAATGAGAAGTCAGAGCACAGCAACAAAGAGTAGCCCCTGCTCACCCTAGACCCGATGCAGCCATAAATAAATAAACAAATAAGAGAATAACACTTAAAATAATTATATATTTGGCAAAACTAATACAATTATGTAAAATTTAAAAATAAAATAAAATTAAAAAAAAAATAAAAAGAGTAAAAAATAAATAAATAAATAATTATATAAATGTCCATAAAGGAATGTTTAGAATATGGTGGTGTTTACCAAGAAACACATCCTTGAAAATGAGAATTTTGAACCAGTGTTGTATGGAATCAGAAACCCAAATGAAAGAAGAAAGGGGACAACATTACAGAGATAAGACAAAATCAAGACCTGAGGAGGAAAGAAAATAAGGAAAGAGGAGAAGGGGGAAGAGTGGAGGCGGATGGGGGGAGAAATGCATAGAAAATGGAAAGCCAAAAATGTAGAGTTAATAAACTTTGAAGAGGTAGTATAACACAACAGTAAAAGTGGGTGTGAGATTCTGAAGTCTATCTGGATTTACTTCCAGGTTCTAGCACGTACTAGCTGTTTTGCCTTAAGGTAGTTGTTTTCTAACCCTCTGAATAAGATTCAATATCTGTAAAATGAGAATAATATTTATACTTCATAGGGTATTTTGAAGATTATATAAATTATATGGGCTTCCCAGGTGGCACTAGTGGGAAATAACCTGCCGGCCAATGCAGGGGACATAAGAGACGTGGGTTTTATTCCTACGTTGGGAAGATCCCCTGGAGTAGGAAATTGCACCACAGTTCAGTATTCTGGCCTGGAGAATCCCATAAACTGAGGAGCCTGGCAGGCTACAGTCCATAGGGTCACAAAGACTCAGACATGATTGAAGTGACTTAGCAGACACACACATAAGGTATATATAAAGTACTTAGGACAGTACCTTGAATACTGGGTATTCAGTATTTAGTAACAGACCAAATGTTAGGTCTCTGTGTGTGTGTGTGTCTGTGTGTGTGTGTGTGTGTAAAGCAAGCAAGTATAGATGTACAAAAATATGCAATCTTTTCAATTTATATCAGGAAAAAATGAGTTTCAAAAAGGGTAAATGACTTCTTTAAGGCCAAACAGTAGGTATGGACTGTAATGAGGGTGTTGAGACTAACTTTCAGAATTTGATATAAATGTGAATATTTGTGCTTGGAGAAAAAGAAGCTAAAGAGGAAAACATTTTACGCTATGTAGAGACATGAGTGATAAGATTGAAGAGAAAGTCAGGCTCTCTACTAAAATAGATAGTGGAATAAACTGAATTGACAAGAAACAATTTCTTAGTTATGATGGATAAGATAGTTCATTTATTCAGTATCTTAGTAGATCTACCACAGAGATCTTCTACTTTGTGGGGAAAAAAATAAATAAATAAATAAACAAATGGAACCTAATCAAACTTATGAGGTTTTGCATAGCAAAGGAAACCACACGAAATGAAAAGACAATCTATGGAATGGAAGAAAATATTTGCAAATGATGTTACAGACAAGGGCTTAATTTACAAAATATACAAACAAATCAACAACAAAAAACCAAATAACTTAACTGGATGACAAATCAAAACCTATGGGATTCAGTAAAAACAGTGCTAAAGGGAAGGTTCATAGCAATACAAGCTTACCTCAAGAAACAAGAGAAAAATCAAATAAATAACCTAACTTTACACCAAAAGCAACTAGAAAAAGAAGAAATAAAGAATCCCAGGGTTAGTAGAAGGAAAGAAATCTAAAAAAAATTATGGCAGAAACAAATGATAAAGAAACAAAGGGGACTATAGCAAAAATTAACAAAACTAAAAGCTGGTTCTTTGCGAAGATAAATAAAATAGACAAACCATTAGCTAGACTCATGAAGCAAAAAAGGGAGAAGAATCAAATCAACAAAATTAGAAACAAAAATGGAGAAATTGCAATAGACAACACAGAAATACAAACGATCATAAGAGACTATTATATATACAGCAACCAAATGACAATAAAATGGACAACGTGGAAGTAATGGATGAATTTTTAGAAAAGTATAACTTTCCAAAACTTAACCAGGAAGAAATAGAAAATCTTAACAGACCCATCACAAGCATGGAAATCAAAAGTGTAAAAAAAAAAAAAAAGAAAAGAAAAAACTTTCAACAAACCAAAGCCCAGGACCAGATGGCTTCACAGGTGAATTCTACCAAAAATTAAGAGAAGAGCTAACACCTTTTGTACTCAAACTCTTCCAGAAAATTGCAGAGGAAGGTAAACTGCCAAACTCATTCTATGAGGCCACCATTACCCTAATACCCAAACCAGACAAAGACACCACAAACAAACAAACAAACAAAAAAAAAACGACAGGCCAATATCACTGATGAACATAGATGCAAAAATCCTCAAGAAAATTCTAGCAAACAGAATCCAAGAACATATTGACATGATCATACACCACGAAAAAGTGGGCTTTATCCCAGGGATGCAAAGATTCTTCAATATTTGCAAATCAATCAACATGATATACCTCATTAACAAATTGAAAGATAAAAACCATATGATTATCTCAATAGATACAGAGAAAGCCTTTGACAAAATTCAACATCCATTTATGATAAAAAACCTCCAGAAATCAGGCATAGAAAGAACATACCTCAACATAATAAAAACCATATATGATAAACCCACAGCAAACATTATCCTAAATGGTGAAAAATTGAAAGCATTTCCCCTAAAGTCAGGAACAAGACAAGGGTGTCCACTCTCACCACTATTATTCAACATAGTTTTGGAAGTTTTGGCCACAGCAATCAGAGCAGAAAAAGAAATAAAAGGAATCCTGATTGGAAAGGAAGAAATAGAACACTCACTATTTGCAGATGGGAAGATTCTCTACATAGAAAACCCCAAAACACAACTAGAAAATAACTAGAGCTAATCAATGAATATAGTAATGTTGTAGGATATAAAATTAACACACAGAAATCCCTTACATTCCTATACACTAACAATGAGAAAACAGAAAAAGAAATTAAGGAAATAATTCCATTCACCAATGGAATTGCATTTCATTGCAATGAAAAAATAAAATACTTAGGAATAAATCTACATAAACAAATGAAAGACCAATATATAGAAAAGTATAAAACATTGATGAAAGAAATCAAAGAGGACACAAATAGATGAAGAAATATACCATTTTCATGGGTTGGAAGAATCAATATAGTGAAAATGAGTATACTACCCAAAACAATCTATAGATTCTGTGCAATCCCTATCAAGCTACCAACAGTATTTTTCACAGAACTAGAACAAATAATTTCACAATTTGTATGGAAATACAAAAAACCTCAAATAGCCAAAGCTATCTTGAGAAAGAAGAATGGAACTGGAGGAATCAACCTGCCTGACTTCAGGCTCTACTACAAAGCCACAGTCATCAAGACAGTATGGTACTGGCACAAAGACAGAAATATAGATCAGTGGAACAAAATAGAAAGCCCAAAGATAAATCCACACACCTATGGACCCCTTATCTTTGACAAAGGAGGCAAGAATATACAATGGAGTAAAGACAATCTCTTTAACAAATGGTGCTGGGAAAACTGGTCAACCACTTGTAAAAGAATGAAACTAGCATACTTTCTAACATCATACACAAAAATAAACTCAAAGTTGATTAAAGATCTAAACATAAGACCAGAAACTATAAACCTCATAGAGGAAAACATAGGCAAAACACTTTCTGACATAAATCACAGGAAGATCCTCTATGACCCTCCTCCCAGTGTAATGGAAATATAAGCAAAAATAAACAAATGGGACCTAATTAAACTTAAAAGCTTTCACACAACGAAGAAAACTATAGCAAGGTGAAAAGACAGCCTTCAGAATAGGAGAAAATAATAGCAAGTGAAGCAACTGACAAAGATTCTCAAAAAAATACAAGCAGCGCATGCAGCTCATTACCAGAAAAATAAATGACCCAGTCAAAAAATGGGCCAAAGAACTAAACAGACGTTTCTCCAAAGAAAACATACAGATGGCTAACAAACACATGATAAGATGCTCAACCTTACTCATTATCAGATAAATGCAAAGCAAAACCACAATGAGGTACCATTTCAGGCCAGTCAGAATGGCTGCTATCAAAAAGTCTACAAAAAAATGCTGGAGAGGATGCGCAGAAAAGTGAACCCGCTTAGACTGTTGGTGGGAATGCAAACTAGTACAGCCACCATGGAGAACAGTGTGGAGACTCCTTAAAAAATGGGAGATACAACTGCCATACGACCCAGCAATCCCACTGCTGGGCATACACACCGAGGAAACCAAAATTGAAAGAGACACATGTACCCCAATATTCATCGCAGTACTGTTTACAATAGCTGGGACATGGAAAACACCTAGATGTCCACTGGCAGAGGAATAGATATGAAAGCTGTGGTACATACACACAATCGACTATTACTCTAATGAGGTGGATGAAACTGGAGCCTATTATACAGAGTGAAGTAAGAAAGAAAAACACCAATACAGTATTTTAAAACATATATATGGAATTTAGAAAGATGGTAATGATGACCCTATATGGGAGACAGCAAAAGAGACACAAATGTAAAGAACAGACTTTTGGACTCTGTGGGAGAAGACGAGCATAGTATTATTTGAGAGAATAGCTTTGAAACATGTATATTACCATATGTGAAATAGATCGCCAGTCCAGGTCTGATGCATGAGATAGGGCACTCAGGGCCAGTGCATTGGGATGATCCTGAGGGATGAGATGGGGAGGGAAGTTGGAGGGTGTTTCAGGATGGGGGACACATGTACACCCATGGCTGAGTCATGTCAATGTATGGCAAAAACCACTACAATATTGTAAAGTAATTAGCCTCCAATTAAAATTAATTAATTAAAAATAATTCTGTCTTTGTGCCAGTACCATACTGTCTTGATAACTGTGGCTTTGTAGTAGAGCCTGAAGTCAATAAATAAACTAGGAATAATGACATTAAAAGAAAAAAAAAAAAGAAAACTGAAAATAAAAGCACAATGATCCAAAACCTAGGTAATACAGCAAAAGCAGTTCTAAGAGGGAAGTTTATAGCAATTCAATCTTACCTCAAGAAACAAGAAAAATCTCAAATAAACCCTGTAATCTTACACTTAAACCAACTAGAGAAAAAAGAAAAACAAAACTTTAAGATAGTAGAAAGAAAGAAATGATAAAAATCAGAGGAGAAATAAATAGGGACAAAGAAAACAATATTGAAGTTCAATGAAACTAAAAGCAAGTTCTTTGAAAAGATAAACAAAATTGATAAACCTTTAGCAAGACTTACCAAGAATAAAAGGGAGTGGTCTTAAATCAATAAAATTAATAATGAAAAAGAATTTAGAGTTGACACCCCAGAAATACAAAAGGATCATGAGACTACTACAAGCGACTGTATGCCAAATGGACAAACTGGAAGAAATGGAAAATTTCTTGGAAAGGTACAATCTCCCAAGACTGAAACAAGGAGAAATATACAATATGAACAGACCAATCACAGGCATCAAAATTGAAACTGTGATTTAAAAAGTCTCAACGAACAGAAGTCCAGGACCTGATGGCTTCACAGGCAAATTCTATCAAACATTTAGAGGACAGCTAACACCTATTCTTAAACTCTTTCAAAAAATGCAGAGGAAAGAACACTGCCAAACTCATTCTACAAGCCCACCATCAATCTGATACCAAAACCAGAGAAAGATACCATACAAAAAGAAAATTAAAAGTCAATATCACTGATTAACATAGATGCAAAAATCCTCAACAAAATACTAGCAATCAGAAGCTGACAATACATTAAAAGGATCATACACCACGATCAAGAAGGATTTTCCCTACAGATGCAAAGATTGTTCATTATCCACAAATAAATCAGTGTCATGCACCACATCAACAAATTGAAGGGTAAAAATCATATGATCATTTTAATCCAGAAAAATGTTTCGACAAAATTTAGCACCCATTTATGATAAAAACTCTCCCAAAAGTAGGCATAGAGGGAATATACCTTAACATAATAAAGGCCATATATGACAAACCTAAGCTAACATCATATTCAATGGTGAAAAGCTGAAAGCATTTCCTCTAAAATCAGGAACATGACAAGGATGTCCACTCTTGCCACTTTTATTCAACATAGTTTTGGAAGTCCTAGCTACAGAAATCAGAGAAGAAAAATAACGGGAATCAAATTGGAGAAGAAGAAGTAAAACCATCACTGTTTGCAGATGACATGATACTACACACAGAAGATCCTAAAGAAGCTGATAGAAAACTACTAGAGCTCTTTGATGAATTTGGTAAATTTTTGCAAGTTAATAACACACAAAAATATGTTGCATTTCTGTACAGCCATAACAAAAGAGAAAAATTCAGGAAACAATTCCATTTACCACTGCATCAAAAAGAATTAAAATACCTAGGAATAAATCTATCTAAGGAAACAAAAGACCTGTACTCCAAAAAACCGTAAGACGCTGATGAAAGAAATCAAAGACGACACAAACTGATGGAAAGATATACCATGTTTGCAGACTGGAAGAATAAATATCATCAAAATAATATTTATTGAATCTACAGAATCAGTCCAATCCTTATCAAATTACCAATGGCATTTTTCACAGAACTAGAACAAAAATTTCTATAATCTGTATTGAGACACAAAAGACCTCCAATAGTGAAAGCAATCTTGAGAAAGAAAAATGGAACTGGAGGAATCAGATTCCCTGATATAAGTCTAGACTACAAAACAATATGATACTGGCACAAAAATGAAATATAGATCAATAGAACAGGATACAAATAATAGAAATAAACCCATGTATCTATGGTCAATTAATTTACAACAAAGGAGGTAAGAGAACACAATGTTGGAAAGACCTTCTCTTCAACAAATGGTCCTGTGTTTTTTACAAAAACATGTAAAAATAAAATTAGATCCTTCTTTAACATTATACACAAAAATAAGCTCAAAATAGATCAAAGACCTAAATGTGAGACCAGACACTATAACTCCTAGAGGAAAACATAGGCAGAACACTTTGTCACATAAATTGCAGCAATGATTCATCTCCCAGAATGATGGAAATAAAAACAAAAATAAATGGGATGTACTTAAACTCAAAAGCTTTTGCACAGCAAAGGCAGAAATAAACAAAACAAAAAGCAATCAGCAGACTGGGAGAAAATGATGTGACCAACAAGGAATTAGTCTCCAAAATCTACAAACAGCTCATGAAGCACAACATCATCAAAACAAACTAACCAGTCAAAAATGAGCAGAAGATCTAAATTGACATTTCTCCAGAGAAGACATCCAGGTGATCAACAGGCACATGAAAAGATGTTCCACATCGTCAATTAATAGAGAAATATAAATGAAAACTACACTGAAATATCACCTCACACTGGTAAAAATGGTCATCATTGAAAAATCTAGAAACAATAAATTCTAGAGAGGGTGTGGAGGGAAGGGAACCTTCTATACCGTTGGAGGGGAATTAATTGGTACGGTCACTATGGAGAATATGAAAGTTCCTTACAAAAACTAAAAATAGAGCTAACATATGACCTTACAATCCCACTCCTGGGCATATATTTGGAGACACACAAGGTATATGCACTCCAGTGTTCACTGCAGCACTGTTTACAATAGCCAAGATATGGAAGCAATCTAAATGTCCAATGGCAGAGGAATGGATAAAGAAGATGTAGTACTTATATATAACAGAATATTACTCAGCCATCAAAAGGAGTGAAATAATGCTATTTGCTGCAACATGCAAAGATCTAGAGATTGTCATACTGAGTGAAGTAAGTTAGACAGAGAAGGAGAAACATCATACAACATCCCTTTTATGTGAAATCTAAAAAGACGTGATACAAATGAACTTATTTGCAAAACAGACTCAAAGACTCAGCGAACCTATGGTTGTTTTGGGGGAAGGAAGAGGGGAAGGGATAGTTAGGGAGTTTAGGATGGACAGGCACACATGCTATATTTTAAATGGATTAGCAACAAGGTAATTATGTTGTATATAACAGGGAATTTTGCTCAGTGTTATGTGACAGCCTGAGTGTGAGGGGAATTGGGGGGAAATTGATACATATATATTTATGCTAAGTCCCTTTGCTTTCCACCAGAAACTATCACAATATTGTTAATCAGCTATCAGTTCAGTTCAGTTCAGTTCAGTAGCTCAGTCATGTCTGACTCTTTGGGACCCCATGAATAGCAGCAGGCCAGGCCTCCTTGTCGAACATCAACTCCCGGAGTTCACTCAGACTCACGTCCATCGAGTCAGTGATGCCATTCAGCCATCTCATCCTCTGTCATCCCCCTATCCTCCTGCTCCCAATCCCTCCGAGCATCAGAGTCTTTTCCAACGAGTCAACTCTTTGCATGAGGTGGCCAAAGTACTGGAGTTTCAGCTTTAGCATCATTCCTTCCAAAGAACACCCAGGGCTGATCTCCTTTAGAATGGACTGGTTGGATCTCCTTGCAGTCCAAGGGATTCTCAAGAGTCTTCTCCAACACCACAGTTTAAAAGCATCAATTCTTCAGTGCTCAGCTTTCTTCACAGTCCAACTCTCACATCCATACATGACCACGGGAAAAACCATAGCCTTGACTAGACGGACCTTTGTTGGCAAAGTAATGTCTCTGCTTTTCAATATGCTATCTAGGTTGGTCATAACTTTTCTTGCAAGGAGTGTCTTTTAATTTCATAGCTACAGTCACCATCTGCAGTGATTTTGGAGCCCAAAAAAATAAAGTTTGACACTGTTTCCACTGTTTCCCCATCTATTTCCCATGATATGACGGGACCAGATGCCATGATCTTTGTTTTCTGAATGTTGAGTTTTAAGCCAACTTTTTCACTCTCCTCTTTCACCTTCATCAAGAGGCTTTTTAGTTCCTCTTCACTTTCTGTCATGGGTGGTGTAATCTGCATATCTGAGGTTATTGATATTTCTCCTGGCAATCTTGATTCCAGCTTGTGCTTCTTCCAGCCCAGCATTTCTCACAATGTACTCTGCATGTAAGTTAAATAAGCAGGGTGACAATATACAGCCTTGACGTACTCCTTTTCCTATTTGGAACCAGTCTGTTGTTCCATGTCCACTTCTAACTGTTGCTTCCTGACCTGCATACAAATTTCTCAAGAGGTAGGTCAGGTGCTCTGTTATTCCCATCTGTTTCAGAATTTTCCACAGTTTATTGTGATCCACACAATCAAAGGCTTTGGCATAGTCAATAAAGCAGAAATAGATGTTTCTCTGGAACTCTCTTGCTTTTTCCATGATCCAGTGGATGTTGGCAATTTGGTCTCTGATTCCTCTGCCTTTTCTAAAACCAGCTTGAACAACTGGAAGTTCACAATTCATGTATTGCTGAAGCCTGGTTTGGAGAATTTTTTTTTTAATTTATTTTATTTTTAAACTGGCTTGGAGAATTTTGAGCATTACTTTACTAGCGTGTGAGTTGAGTGCAATTGTGCAGTAGTTTGAGCATTCTTTGGCATTGCCTTTCTTTGGGATTGGAATGAAAACTGACCTTTTTGCAGTCCTGTGGCCACTGCTGAGTTTTCCAAATTTGCTGGCATATTAAGTGCAGCACTTTCACAGCATCATCTTTCAGGATTTGAAATAGCTCAACTGGAATTCCATCACCTCCACTAGCTTTGTTCATAGTGATACTCCAATACAAAATGAAAAGTTTAAAACAAAAACAGAACACATCTTGATGCAGAATAAGTGCTTCAAAACTAGTGCCAGATGATGAAGAAAACATACTAAAAGCAGTGGCAACAAACACACAGATTATGACAATCTGGTAGAGGGTTTAGAGTATTCAAGACTGTTTTTGACTTCATTTACAATACTTTTATGATACAGACATTGAAACTAAAGCAAATCATGGAAGAAGTATTGGTACCAAATATAAACAATTTAAATAAATGGAAAAGGAAAAATGTCAGAAATTATATTTTCATAGTTACACTACCAAGTGTGCCTTTCTCTCCTGCCTCCACTTCCACTTTCTCTACCTCTTTCTCTTCTGCCATCTGTGAGACAGTAAAACCAATTCTCAGCCTTTATTGTGCCCATCTTTGCATCTATTCATGGAAAATAGATGGGGAAACAGTGACAGACTTCATCTTTTTGGGCTCCAAAATCACTGCAGATAGTGACTGCAGCCATGAAATTAAAAGACGCTTACCTCTTGGAAGAAAAGTTATGACCAATCTAGACAGGTAAAGCAGAGACATTACTTTGCCAACAAAGGTCCATCTAGTCAAAGCTATGGTTTTGTCCAGTAGTCATTTAAGGATGTGAGAGTTGGACTACAAAGAAAGCTGAGTACCGAAGAATTGATGCTTTTGAACTGTGGTGTTTGAGCAGACTCTTGAGAGTTCCTTGGACTGCAAGTAGATCCAACCAGTCCATCCTAAAGGAAATCAGCCCTGAATATGCATTGGAAAGACTGATCCTGGAGCTGAAACTCCAATACTCTGGCCACTTGATGCGAATAACTGACTCATCTGAAAAGACCCTGATGCTGGGAAAGGTTGAAGGTGGGAGGAGAAGGGGATGACAGAGGATGAGATGGTTGGATGGCATCACCAACTCAATGGACATGAGTTTGAGTAAGTCCCAGGAGTTGGTGATGGACAGGGAAGTCTGGTGTGATACAGTCCATGGGGTCGCAAAGAGTCGAACATGACTGAGCAACCAAACTGACTGAACTGAACTCCTTCTCAGCCTACTCAACATGAAGAGAATGAAGATCTTTATGATGATTCATTTCCACTTAATGAATAGTAAATAATTATCATTCCATATAGATAATACATTTATCTGTTGTGTATGTGTGTCTTTGTGTGAAAATCTAATCACTGTATGGCAAGAACTGTATGAGACATTTTCCTGTCATCATCATCATCCTTGCCTAAGCATTCATCATGAAGAACATCATGTGCAAGGTCTATATTGAAGTAGACAGTCCTATCATCACATAGGTATAATAAAGCAATATTTAATATAAAATTAATAATGTGTTAGTTTTGTTAATGATTTTAACATAGCTTTCAAACAATTACCTTACTGTACCATATGCTTTTTCTCTCTTAATTGCAGAAACTGCATATCAGTCTATAATCACAAGTAAGTGGTTCTAAAAAAAAAAAAAGTATAACCATGTTCCCAATATTTTATTATGAATATGTCTGTAATATTATGTGCCATAAAATTTTTATAATGATTCATATATTAGTGTACAGACTAGGCTACTGTAAGGCAATTATATTGTTTGCATTAGGCTAACCACAAATTAGGGCTTCCCTGGTGGCTCAGAGGGTAAAGCATCTGCCTGCAATGCAGGAGACCTGGGTTTGATCCCTGAGTCAGGAAGATCCCCTGGAGAAGGAAATGGCAACCCACTCCAGTACTCTTGCCTGGAAAATCCCATGGACAGAGAAGCCTGGTAGACCACAGTTCATGGGATCACAAAGAGTCAGACACGACTGAGCAATTTCACTTTCAACCACAAATTAATCATATTGCTGCTTATTAATTATTAATGCATGAATCTTTATACCTATAAATAAATACGGATTTCTTTTCACATTATCTTTTCACTTTTGATGCTGAGTGTTAGTATTATGTATAACATCTATAGTGTTTTCTATCATATAAGACAATATTGATTGGGTACTGACAGATGATTCACTTTGTAAATAGTTTAAACTTTTACAAACTGTAAACTGTTAAACTGTATTGATACAGTAGTATAAGTGCATTTTCTTTATGAATTTCTTAATATTCCTTTTCTCTAGTTTAGGAATAGAGTACATAATACATATGTTAATAACATACAAAATATGTGTTAATGGGCTGTTTATCTTATAGGTAAATCTTCGGGTCAAGAGTAGGCTATTAGTAACTGAGTTCAGGGGGAGTAAAAAATTAAATGCAGATTTTCAACTGCATAGAGGTTTGGAACCTCTAACCCCCACATTATTCAAATGCCTACTGTGCTTTTAGGGTCCCTTCAAATTTAGAGACTCTGAGTACTCTTTCTGCTTTTATTCTGAACGCCATGTATTCGATAATGTGTAATTTGAAATGGTGCTTGTTCAACTAAAAGCGTGTCCTACAGCAGCTACATGCATGAGCTGATTCCTACAAAGATGACTTTCCAAAGCTGTATGAGATCATACAATGAGTTAGAAAATAATCAGATATTGATTCATGTATCTTTAGTTTTACATGACATCAGTAATTCTATATCTAATTTCTCTGGTTATGAGATGAACCAAACTGCATAGTTACGGCTATTACTGTGCACAGCTTTTTTGTGCTCAGACTTCAACATGAAGTTTCATCATTTACTGACCAGTTAATCCATATAATTCTAGCAACTGTCAAGGCATTATTTCATGTTTTTATCTGTTTTATTGCTTCCTCAATTTGGAAATGTTCTTTCCTGAGTCCATCTAGGAAATCAAGCCTCAGGTTCAGCATATCATATGCATCTCTATCCCTTTTGGACTTTCTCACCAAGAACCTGAGTTTTCCATTATTTTTTCTAAATTTAAGATTTTTCATATTTTCCCATCTTATTTTTGTTTTTCAGTCTGCTGCTGCTAAGTCGCTTCAGTCGTGTCTGACTCTGTGCGACCCCGTAGATGGCAGCCCACCAGGCTCCCCGGTCCCTGGGATTCTCCAGGCAAGAACACTGGAGTGGGTTGCCATTTCCTCTTCTCCAATGCATGGAAGTGAAAAGTGAAAGCGAACTCGCTCAGTCATGTCCCATGTCCGACTCTTCATGACCCCATGGACTGCAGCCTACCAGGCTCCTCTGTCCATGGGGGTTTCCAGGCAAGAGTACTGGAGTGGGGTGCTATTGACTTCTCCAGTTTTTCAGTCTAGGTGCTTATAACTTGCAGTCTAATTTAATTACTATCCTGCTCTTAATGCTTTAGTTGAGTTCAGTTCAGTCACTCAGTCGTGTCTGACTCTTTGTGACCCAAAGAATGGCAGCATGCCAGGCCTCCCTGTCCATCACAATCTCCCAGAGTTCACTCAAACTCACGTCCATCGAGTCAGTGATGCCATCCAGCCATCTCATCCTCTGTCGTCCCCTTTTCCTCCTGCCCCCAATCCCTCCCAGAATCAGAGTCTTTTCCAATGAGTCAACACTTCGCATGAGGTGGCCAAAGTACTGGAGTTTCAGCTTTAGCATCATTCCTTCCAAAGAACACCCAGGGCTGATCTCCTTTAGAATGGATTGGCTGGATCTCCTTGCAGTCCAAGGGATTCTCAAGAGTCTTCTCCAACACCACAGTTAAAAGCATCAATTCTTCTGTGCTCAGCTTTCTTCACAGTCTAACTCTCACATTCATACATGACCACAGGAAAAACCATAGCCTGGACTCGACGGACCTTTGTTGGTAAACTAATGTCTCTGCTTTTGAATATGCTATCTAGGTTTGTCATAACTTTCCTTCCAAGGAGTAAGCGTCTTTTAATTTCATGGCTGCGATCACCATCTGCAGTGATTTTGGAGCCCAGAAAATAAAGTCTGACACTGTTTCCCCATCTATTTCCCATGAAGTGATGGGACCTGATGCCATGATCTTTGTTTTCTGAATGTTGAGCTTTAAGCCAACTTTCTCACTCTCCACTTTCACTTTCATCAAGAGGCTTTTTAGTTTCTCTTCACTTTCTGCCATAAGGGTGGTGTCATCTGCATATCTGAGGTTATTGATATTTCTCCTAGCAATCTTGATGCCAGCTTGTGCTTCTTCCAGTCCAGCGTTTCTCATGATGTACTCTGCATATAAGTTAAATAAGCAGGGTGACTATATACAGCCTTCACGTATTCCTTTTCCTATCTGGAACCAGTCTGTTGTTCCATGTCCAGTTCTAACTATTGCTTCCTGACCTGCATACGGGTTTCTCAAGAGGCAGGTCAGGTGGTCTGGCATTCCCATCTCTTTCAGAATTTTCCACAGTTTACTGTGATCCACACAGTCAAAGGCTTTGGCATAGTCAATAAAGCAGAAATAGATGTTTTTCTGGAACTCTCTTTCTTTTTCCACGATCCAGCAGACGTTGGCAATTTGATCTCTGGTTCCTCTGCCTTTTCTAAAACCAGTTTGCACATCTGGAAGTTCATGTATTGCTGAAGCCTGGCTTGGAGAATTTTGCGCATTACTTTACTAGCATGTGAGATGAGTGCAATTGCGCGGCAGTTTGAGCATTCTTTGGCATTGCCTTTCTTTGGGATTGGAATGAAAACTGACCTTTTCCAGTCCTGTGGCCACTGCTGAGTTTTCCAAATTTGCTGGCATATTGAGTGCAGCAGTTTCACACCATCATCTTCCAGGATTTGAAATAGCTCAACTGGAATTCCATCACCTCCACTAGCTTTGTTCGTAGTGATGCTTTCTAAGGTCCACTTGACTTCACATTCCAGGATGTCTGGCTCTAGGTGAGTGATCACATGGTGATTATCTTGGTCATGAAGATCTTTTTTGTACAGTTCTTCTATGTATTCTTGCCACCTTTTCTTAATATCTTCTGCTTCTGTTAGGTCCATACCATTTCTGTCCTTTATTGAGCCCATCTTTGCATGAAATGTTCCCTTGATATCTCTAATTTTCTTAATGGGTAAATTTGGCTAAAATCTCATAGCTACTTCTGAATACTTTGTTTTCCTGTTGATTTTTGTTGCTCAGTCATTAAGTCATATCTGATTCTTTGTGACCCCATGGACTGCAACATGCCAGGCTTCTCTGTCCTTCATTATCTCCCAGAGTTTGCTCAAATTCATGTTTGCTGAGTCAGTAATGCTATCTAACCATCTCATCCTCTGTCACCTTCTTCTCCTTTTGCTTTCAATCTTTCCCATGATTTCTATTAATACCGTATCTTTTTTTTATTCTAGTACCAAGTGGATTCTCTGATATCAGTTTGAAATTTTAAAATCTTTTGAGCTCTCTAGACACTATCAATCTTTCCACTATTATTTACCACTTTGAAAATACTGTTAGGTGACTGTACTTTTCACAAAATACAAATAAAATACCCCTCTCCTACTGAAGCACCCACTCCCTAGAGCCTGTGCTCTTCAACAAGACAAGGCCCCCATAGGGAGAAGCCTGAACACTGCAACTAGTTAGCTTCTGCTCTCCACAAGGACAAAAGGCTGACGTGCAGCAACAAAGATCCAACACAAGCATAAATAAATTAATATTTTTAAAATATTATTCCTTCTTTAAGGATAGTCTTATTTTAGCAAGTGTAGTCTTCAAATCCTTTGTATCCTCAGTCTTTCACTGTCACTCTTTATGAGAAATCCATAGTAAATGATAACTATAACCAACACAAATACAGCTCTAGAAGCTTAAATTTAGTCTGAGAATCCGTTTTTAGGTATTATTATTAGCTGTTATAATCATGTTTGTAATTGTGTACATTGTACTATCAAGCAGAATAATTTTCCTTAATCAGAAAATGAGAGTATCAGAAAATTAGCATATACCTCAATGACTATCTGACCTTGAAAAATCTTTTTATATGTCAAAATTAAATTACTGGGTAGGGAAATGTCATGTGACAAAATAATAACAAATATATCAGAAAGTGTGACAAACTAATTGTATACCAGTGCACCAGATATATTTTAGCATTTAGATAGACTGTCTAGAAAATTCTATTGACTCTTAAAATCCACAGTAATAAAAAGAAAAAAAAAAGAGTTTATGGGGGGGGGTTATATTTTTAGCCTTTTTTACTTTGTGATTCCAAATTTCAAGGCCAGGAAAGAAAAAGCATATTAGGAATTCATTCATTCATTCTCTCTCCCCTATATTTTTTGGACTTTTTTGTACTTTTATAGTGGATTTACTTAATGGGTATTTCATCATTGTGCATAAAGTCATTTTGACTACAATATATAACACATTTAACAACACTGGAAATTACTGAATGACTTTTAAAATAATAAAACCATTTTATAAGACAAAAGAACCTCTTGATATATTTGAGAATTGTCCTGAAACCATTTTTTTCTTAAGGTATTATTAATCTCTGTACTGTGTTAAATGAACTAAGAAATATAAAATCAGAATTCTAACCAGATTTGAACCGCTAATGTGAGAGACATTATAAAATTTGCAATAAAAGGGTCATGTTACATTATGATTAGCAACACAAAGATTACTGGATTGTGATGATTTCTTATTCGCTATCTGGGTAGAAACATGATAGATTTTAGGCTCTGGAATTGCTAAACTGATATAAATTCAAATTCTAGGTCTGCTACTTAATAGCTATGGAATCATGAGTATATTACTTCAATTCTTTAATAAATGTTTTTAAAACATGTATTTATTTTTTATTGAAGGATAATTGCTTTACAGAATGTTGCTGTTTTCTGTCAAACCTCAACATGAATCAGCCATAGGTATACATTTACCCTCTCCCTTTTGGAATCATGAGTAAATTACATAATTCTTAAGTCTCTCGTCTATAAAACATATAACCCTTATCTCCACATGGATGCTATGAAAATTAAGATGAGAGAATGCACTATGAAAATGCCCAGCATGGTACTTCAAAAATTATAGATTTTTCAGTAAATAACAAAACCAGCATGATATAGTAGAAAAAGAATATGACAGTCTCAGAATCCTAACATGCCAGGGCTTAAATTGGTATCTATAACTTATAAACTACATTACGATAAATAAGTTACTTGATATTTATACTTTAGTTCTCTTACCTATGAAATGGGAGTAATGATGATAATAAGCTTCATATATTTATTTGATGATAAAATGAGAAAATACACAGTGAGCATTCAATAAAATATCCATTTTCTTAACCTTACCTAAAAATCAAATGGAATCTATAGGTTCTAGAAAAGTGTATATCTGGTATGACACTATAAAAATAATTAGTTCTTATGTCTTATATAAGACAAAAGATAACTGAAAAAGTCCTTATTCAAAAAAATAAAATCATAAACTACAGCCCACAATACCATGTTTTACTTTTTTGTGAAAATATTACTACTTTAAGTACACTGTAATAAAAGAGCAAGATCTTAAAGTTAGTTTATAAAGTAAACAACATAAGATCTATGTTAAAGATTAAGTGCCAGAAAAACAAAACAGTTGTGTTATTTTCTCAAAAATGACACTTTTTCATTATTAAAGTTGTGGAATAAGTTCCATAAAAAATACACACACACACTCTCTCCCTCTCACATGTCATTAGAGCAACCTATTTAGTTTTATAAATAATGAAAATCAAAATACTTTCAACTTTTCTTAAAATACCATGATAAACTATCAAACAGCACAGACCTAAGAATTAATTTTCAGGCATGGATTAATCAGTGAACTAAATGTGCACATTTGCTATGATACAACATACTGCTATGACAAAAGGCAGTATAGCAACAAGAACAACAATTACTACTGTTAAAATTATTCTACTGCTGCTGCTCTTGACAATAAAATGTTAGATTTTTATTAAATTTTTAACTGTTTCCTGTGGTCTGTTAAATGTTATAAAGTATACTATCTCATTTAATCTTTACAACTATAAGAAGAAAATATAACTATCTTCATTTTATAGATGAGGAAATTAACTTTCCAAAAGTCACAGGTGCCAGAGTCAGGGTATAAAAAACAGGTCTAAAAAGATCATACACCATGACCAAGTGGGCTTTATCCAGGGATGCAGGGATTCTTCAATATCTGCAAATCAATCAATGTAATGCACCATATCAAAAAATTGAAAAATAAAAGACATATGATTATCTCAATAGATGCAGAGAAAGCCTTTGACAAAATTCAACATCCATTTAGGATAAGAACTCTCCAGAAAGCAGGAATAGAAGGAACATACCTCAACAAAATAAAAGCTATATATGACAAACCCACAGCAAGCATTATCCTCAATGGTGATAAATTGAAAGCATTTCCCCTAAAGTCAGGAACAAGACAAGGGTGCCCACTCTCACCACTACTATTCAATATAGTTTTGGAAATTTTGGCCACAGCAATCAGAGCAGAAAAAGAAATAAAAGGAATCCAAATTGGAAAAGAAGAAGTAAAACTCTCACTGTTTGCAGATGACATGATCCTCTACATAGAAAACCCTAAAGACTCCACCAGAAAATTACCAGAGCTAATCAATGAATATAGTAAAGTTGCAGGATATAAAATCAACACACAGAATTGCCTTGTAGTCTTATACACTAACAATGAGAAAATAGAAAGAGAAATTAAGGAAACAATCCCACTCACCATTGCAACGAAAAGAATAAAATACTTAGGAATATATCTACCTAAAGAAACTAAAGACCTATATATAGAAAACAATAAAACACTGGTGAAATAAATCAAAGATGACACTAATAGATGGAGAAATATACCATGTTCATGGATCAGAGGAATCAATAGAGTGAAAATGGGTATACTACCCAAAGCAATCTATAGATTCAATGCAATCCCTATCAAGCTACCAACAGTATTCTTCACAGAGCTAGAACAAATAATTTCACAATTTGTATGGAAATACAAAAACCTCGAATAGCCAAAGCTATCTTGAGAAAGAAGAATGGAACTGGAGGAATCAACCTGCCTGACTTCAGGCTCTACTACAAAGCCACAGTCATCCAGACAGTATGGTACTGGCACAAAGACAGAAATATAGATCAATGAAAAAAAAAATAGAAAGCCAAGAGATAAATCCATGCACATATGGACACCTTATCTTTGACAAAGGAGGCAAGAATATACAATGGAGAAAGGACAATCTCTTTAACAAGTGGTGCTGGGAAAACTGGTCAACCACTTGTAAAAGAATGAAACTGGAACACTTTCTAACACCATACACAAAAATAAACTCAAAATGGATTAAAGATCTAAACATAAGACCAGAAACTCTAAAACTCTTAGAGGAGAACATAGGCAAAACACTCTCCGACATACATCACAGCAGGATCCTCTGTGACCCACCTCCCAGAATATTGGAAATAAAAGTAAAAATAAACAAATGGGATCTAATTAAAATTAAAAGCTTCTGCACAACAAAAGAAACTATAAGCAAGGTGAAAAGACAGCCTTCAGAATGGGAGAAAATAAGAGCAAATGAAGCAACTGACAAAGAAATAATCTCAAAAATATACAAGCAACTCCTGCAGCTCAATTCCAGAAAAATAAATGACCCAATCAAAAAATGGGCCAAATTACTAAATAGACATTTCTCCAAAGAAGACACACAGATGGCTAACAAACACATGAAAATATGCTCAACATCACTCATTATCAGAGAAATGCAAATCAAAACCACAATGAGGTACCATTTCACGCCAGGCAGAGTGGCTGTGATCCAAAAGCAATAAATGCTGGAGAGGATGTGGAGAAAAGGGAACCCTCTTACACTGTTGGTGGGAATGCAAACTAGTACAGCCACTATGGACAACAATGTGGAGATTCCTTAAAAAACTGGAAATAGAACTGCCTTATGACCCAGCAATCCCACTGCTGGACATACACACAGAGGACACCAGAATTGAAAGAGACATGTGTACCCCAATGTTCATCGCAGCACTATTTATAATAGCCACGACATGGAAGCAACCTAGATGTCCATCAGCAGATGAATGGATAGGAAAGCTGTGGTACATATACACAATGGAGTATTACTCAGCCATTTAAAGAATACATTTGAATCAATTCTAATGAGGTGGTTGAAACTGGAGCCAATTATACAGAGTGAAGTAAGCCAGAAAGAAAAACACCAATACAGTATACTAATGTGTATATATAGCATTTAGAAAGATGGTAACAATAACCCTGTATGTGAGTCAGCAAAAGAGACACAGATGTATAGAACAGTCTTTTGGACTCTGTGTGTGGGGGGGATGATTTGGGAGAATGGCATTGAAACATGTATAATATCATATAAGAAATGAATCGCCAGTCCAGGTTTGATGCAGGATACAGCATGCTTTGGGCTGGTGCACTGGGATGACCCAGAGGGATGGAATGGGGAGGGAGGTGGGAGGGAGTTTCAGTATTGGGAACACATGTACACCCGTGGTGGATTCATGTTGATGTATGGCAAAACCAATACAATATTGCAAAGTAATTAGCCTCTAATTAAAATAAATAAATAAAAAACAGATCTAACCCTGGAAATTTTGGAACAATATCAGAAATAAACTTTGAGGAATTTTTGTTTGATATGGTAAATGAGGCCAGGCTGAAGGAAGACACCAAAGACTTCCTAATAAAGAAAAGTAGCCACAAGAAGTGAGGAACTTGCCATGAATTCCACACACAGGTTTTCTTTCTTGACAAAAACAGGAAGCAAACAAACTCTGGCCATTATGCTCCATTTTGTGTTCAGGATATTAATACAACAAGAAACTTAACTTTATATTCAAGGCATTAAAAGTTAATGCTGGAAGTTAGGAATACACAGCACCATGAAGTTAATAATTATGTATTAAAATGTCATGGCATTTTAAAATATTTAATTAACAAAGTACCTATTCTGTCAAGAACAGAAAAGCAATGCTAAAGCTGGTTAAACAATAAATATGATCCAGTAATCCCACTCCTGGGCATATATCTAGAGCAAATCATAATTGATAAGATACATGCACACCCAATGTTGAATGAAGCACTATTTGCAATAATCAAGACATGGAACCAATCTAAATGTCAACTGACAAAAGGATAAAATGGGGTACAAATATACAATGGAATATTACTCAGCCATTAAAAAGAATGTTACTCAGCCATTAAAAAGAATGAAATAATGCTATTTGCAGCAATATGGAGAAGGAAATGGCAATCCACTCCAGTATTCTTGCCTAGAGAATCCCAGGGACAGGGGAGCCTGGTGGGCTGCCATCTATGAGGTTGCTATTGAAAATAGCATAACTGAGTGACTAAGCATACAAGTGTAATGATGCCATAAATATCAACTGACAAGAAAGGGACAACGGATTTCTCAGTCTCACCCATCTGGTTCTGAAACCTGTAAAACTATTTTAATATACAGCTCTGAGCTATATTTTAAAGATTTCCATCTTTAATCTCTACTACTTAGAACAGAATTAACTGGGAAAATGTTATTAAGATATTATACAAAACTTAGAGTTTCATAGTCTCCCAGTTAGGATATAAGGTGGAGTTACTGACCAAACCAACACAGGCATACCCCTGGAGTGGAAACAGGTATTAATTCTTACTCTCTGTTTTCATTATTGTCATTCTACCAATCTGGAATTACTTTCCTTTTTCCCTTGGTGTATCCTAATCCTTTAAGCATAAGGTCTTGCATAAAGCCTTGATCATTCTAATCAACATTGATCTCTTCTATGCCAGAGCTGTGAAGTTGACATTTGATACTATCTAATTATGTAATATATGCTGGCTTGATTCCTACAACTGAGTTGTAACTTCCCTGAGGACATAATTCATGTCTTACATTTCTTTTTCACACAGAGTGTGGGGAAATAGAAGGTATCCATCAATGTGTACTAATTGATTAATTAGATTCAGCAAAGATATTCCCTATTATGTCATTAGTATAAAGACTTTATAGGGTAAGCCTATCCACAAAGAAAAAAATTCCTAAAAGTAATTAAAACCATAGTCTGCTTCATGGAGAAAACTATTGGTTGTGATAAAATTGGTGTGTTCTCTGTGAAGTCTGTGATCTCAATTTTTCTTATGATTACAAGCTGGAAGACAGCTCTTTATCTATTCCATTTTAGAGAGGGACAGTATTTAAAAGTTCTTACCACATTTCTTTCTAGTAAATATCAGTAAAATGTTTCATATACAGTTTAAGATAATAATAAAATAGGACTTGCTGGCTTCCTTGCTGTAACATGTAACTGCATGGTATTTTGACAGGGTCTTCTTTTTTAGCTACTCATAATGAATATTGTTTTTTTGTGGTTGGGGAGGACACATTTCTCTTGAAAGGAACTGTAACCAGAAGGACACTTTAATATATGATATTTAATAACTATAATGGTTTTGGAATATGGTTTATGGAATATGGTTTTTGCAGTAGTCATGTATGGATGTGAGAGTTGGACTATAAAGAAAGCTGAGTGCTGAAGAATTGATGCTTTTGAACTGTGGTGTTGGATAAGACTCTTGAGAGCCCCTTGGACTGCAAGGAGATCCAACCAGTCCATCCTAAAGGAAATCAGTCCTGAATATTCATTGGAAGGACTGATGTTGAAGCTAAAACTCCAATACTTTGGCCACCTGATGCGAAGAGCTGACTCATTTGAAAAAAAAAAAAAAAAAAAAACCCTAATGCTGGGAAAGATTGAAGGAGGGAGGAAAAGGGGGCGACAGAGGATGAGATGGTTGGATGGCATCACTGACTCAATGGACATAATTTTGGGTGAACTCCGGGAGTTGGTGATGGACAGGGAGGCCTGGCGTGCTGCAGCCCATGGGGTTGCAAAGAATTGGACACAACTGAGTGACTGAACTCAATAACTATAAAGTTGCAGGATCATCAGTCAATTAAGTTATAATTATATCATTCATAAAATCATGATCAGCTTTGCTAGTACCAAAATTATGTTGTTTTATCACCATCAGCCCAAAGACATCCAAGGTTCATTAAGAGAGTATTTTCCACTGCTAATTCTGTGGGAAGTTGATTCATGCTCAGGTACTGACTGGTATCAAAAGTAACTAATATGTTAAGATATAAAGCATCTGCTATTTGTATTAAACAAGCAGTTCTCAACTTTAGATATACTGTTCACTTAAGGAGAAAGATGATTTTAACAGACATTTTTGGCTATTGAAAATTGCCTAAGAGTTTCTCTTTTCTTTTCAGCAATTATCTGTTATAAATAACTAATTTCTCAAACATTTGCATATTTCTTTCAATAAAAGAAATGTAACAGGATATGAAGATAGCTCTCTGAATAAAACAATTCTATTTTTAAAAGTAATAATAAAACCTCATCAACATTAAAAGTGTACTAAATAAATTTCAACTATGTGCAAGTAAATCAGTTGGTTCCAGTGGTCAAAGTCACATAAGGAATAAAATGACCTGGTCCTAAGGAAGATTATAAATTAATTGAAGAGTTAATGCACACATAGGTATTCCCAAGTGGTTCAGTGGTAAAGAATCTGCCTAATGCAAGAGATGCATGTTTGATCCCTGGGTTGGGAAGATTCCCTGGAGAAGGAAATGGCAACCCACTCCAGTATTCTTGTCTGGAAAATTCCATGGACAGAAGAGCCTGGAAGGCTACAATCCATGGGTTTGCAAAAGAGTCGCACATAACTTGGTGACAAAAATAAAAAAAATAAAAAGGCACACACACAAACAATAATATTAATAATAATAAATTAGGTAGTAACCCAACTTGTTTACCAGTGTGATTACCACAGTGATTATATCACTCTGAATGCATGTGTGCTAAGTCACTTCAATCGTGTCCTACTCTTTGCAACCCTATGGACTGTAGCCTGCCAGGCTCCTCTGTCCATGGAGATTCTCCAGGCAAGAATACTTATGTAGGTTGCCATGTCCTCCTCCAGGGGGTCTTCTCGACCTAGGGATTGAACTGTGTTTCTTTTGTCTTCTGCAATGGCAGGCACATTCTTTATCACTAGCACCAAATGGAAAACCCACATCACTCTGAATGTTTGATATTAAATTTTAATGGCATCTTTTCAGAAGTTGATAGGCTTCTAGGACACTTATACACTCATGCACTTGGCATAACACTATGAACTAAAACTTCATTTTAAGTGCACTGCATCCTACGAGTTCCAGTAAATTCCTTCGGGTTTAAAGTATAAAAAGCTAGGTTGAGCTTGAGATTCCTTGGTCAAGCATAATTTTTGAATTATCCAAAAGACTTGTACTGTGGATGAATATGAAAATTTAAAAAAATAGATAAAGTTAATAACAAAGGAGAAAGGGATACTAATAGAGAAATATAAGTTTAAACAAAAAAGATATGCAAAAGAATAATATAATGGAGCATATGCTTGTCAAGTGTATATCTATAATCTTTCTTCTATCCAAAGTTGAAAAACTATTTATGAAAATCATACTTTATTTATTATTATTATCAAAGGGAATTTTCAAGATGATCCTCTACCCTGTTCATAAAAGCATCTTAAATGATGTGTGATCTGAAGGGCAAAATAAAGAATGAAATGCTTAATTCATACCAAACTGATATACAGTATTTATCAAGTTATATAACCGCTCTTTTTCCCTCTAATTTGTAAACTTGCATCTCTCTAAACTTTCTATCTTACCTTCAGTTAGTCAAACTTCAGTTAGATAGATGTCAAATATCAGATGATCTCTTTTTCACAAAGAATTAAATCTGAAAAACATAAACAGACAGTAATTAATTTTTGTGCAATCTGGACAATTGCCAGTTCTGATTAAGCTTTGGCATAGGACCTGACTTGGAAGTTGGTCAGACGAATTTGGTTGCCATTGAAAGTCACTGTTTTGTTTTCAGGCAACTGAGATACTCAAAGTCTGGAATAATAAGAGTTTTTTTTTTTTTTTTTTTTTTTTTGGGTTTTCTTCTTTTTTAACCAAATACAAAATTTGAGACATATTGTAGTCAGAGTGGTTATCTCAATGAAAAGTTCTATGAAAAGCCTGTTTAATACCATTTGAACAAGTTACTGTCTTGAGTGTCCATAGGATTGGCTTTTTATACTTTGACTTTTTTTTTCATAAATTCTTATTTTTCTTTATATTCTTATAAGAATTTTTTTAAACTGGCTGCCTCTTTTATTCTAGTTTTATTGTGAATCAAGTGATATATATTTTCCTATATATCTTCACATGCCTTACCCAATACCCCATTTTAGGAAGGAGTTATTAATATATACATGGAAATATTAATTTTTAGTATAGCTCAGCTACAACTAACAATAGTCTTTAAAATTGTGAAGTTCAGAGAGGATGGAAGTGCCTGACAAACATTCTACACCAGAGCTATGCAAATCAAATATGCAATTAACCTGATATATTTAGTCTTTGTAGACTTTTGCCTGATACATTGATCTTGTTCTGTAGATAATGTTTCCTTCTAATTGAATAAAGCATAATAAAGGCCATTCTGGATCAGATTCAGAGTCCATCCAGCTCAGTAATCTGTTATTGATAACGTCAGTTTTATAATACTGAGCACACAGTAGGCAATCTTATTTCACTGTACTGTTCTTGAAATAAGCAGGCATGTGTGATTTCTAAGGCACCAATTCCCAAAGAAAAGCTAGCTCTTCCATAAAATGCATTCAAAGTTAATTCCTTTCTGAATCTTCATTTTTTCAGTATATAAAACCTTTTAACATATAAAATGGTACTTCTCTTATTCATTTCAAAATAGCTATTTCTACCCTAATGTCCCAGTAGTTCCAATTCCAGTATAGACCTTAGAGAACTCTTGCAAACGTGTACAGTGAGACACAATGAGTCAGAGTAGTACTGCCTATAGCTGAAAAAAAAATGAAAGCAGTTTATAAATATGCATCAAGATTGGAATAGATAAATAAAATGTGGCATATTAATACGGTGGGTTATTATATATACAAATGTAGATACATCAGCACAGATAGGTCTCAAAAACAAAGCTGAGGAAAAAGAATAGAATTTGGACATATACTAGGTGCAATATTTATATAAATTAAGAATGCATACAAAATATTGTATACTACCCATGACTGTATATTTATGCATGTAAAAGGATACACAGTACCTCATGAAGGTAGTTGTTTTCAGGAGGGAGTATAAAGAATAAGATTAATGTGGTCAAGGGAGACCTCAACTTCTTATATATTCTCTACATAAAAAACCCTAAAGATGCCACTGGAAAATTACTAGAGCTAATCAATGAATATAGTAAAACTGCAAGATATAAAATCAATACACATAATAAATCCCTTGCATTTATATACACTGACAAAGAAAAATAAGAAAGAGAAATTAAGCAAACAATCCCATTTACCATTGCCACAAAAAGAATAAAATATTTAGGAACAAATTTACCTAAAGAAAAAAGATTTGTATACAGAAAACTATAAAACACTGATGAAAGAAATCAGAGATGACACAAATAGATGGAAAAATACACCATGTTCTTGTATTGGAATAATCAATATAGGGAAAATGAGTATACTACCCAAAGTAGTCTATATGCAATGCAATCCCTATCAAACTACTTATGGTATTTTTCACAGAACTAGAAGAAATAATTTCACAATTTCTGTGGAAACACAGAAGACCTGAATGGCCAAAGCAATCTTGAGAAAGAAGAATGGAACTGGAGTAATTAATCTTTTTGACTTCAGACTATGTCACAAAGATAAAGTCATCAAGACAGTATGGTAGTGGCACAAATGCAGAAACATAGATCAATGAAACAAAGTAGAAAGCCCAGAGATAAATCAATGCAACTATCAACAATTTATTTCGACAAAAGAAGCAAAAATATACAATGGAGAAATGACAGTCTCCACAAGTGCTGGGAAAACTGGTCAACTACGTGTAAGAGAATGAAACTAGAATAACTTTCTAACACCACACACTAAAATAAACTCAAAATGGATTAAAGACCTAAATGTAAGATGAGAAACTATAAAACTCTTAGAGGAAAACATAGGCAGAGCACTCTATGACATAAATCACAGCAAGATCCTCTATGACCCACCTTCCAGAGTAATGGAAATAAAGACAAAAATAAACAAATGGGACCTAATTAAACTTAAAAGTTTTGTGCAATGAAGGAAACTATAAGCAATGTGAAAATAAAGCCCTTAGAATGGGAAAAAATAATAGCAAACAAAACAAATCACAAAGAATTAATCTCCAAAATAAACAAGCAGCTCATGAAGCTCAATACCAGAAAAATGAACAGCCCAATCACAAAATGGGCAAAAGACCTAAACAGATATTTCTCCAAAGAAGACATACAGATGTCTAATAAACATATGAAAAGATACTCAATATCACTCATTATTAGATAAATGGAAATCAAAATCACAATGAGGTATCTTCTGACACTGCTATATGACCCAGAAATCCTACTGCTGGGTGTACACCCTGCAGAAACCAGAACTGAAACAGACACATGTACCCTAATGTTCATTGGAGAACTATTTACAACAGCTAGGACATGGAAGCAACCTAGATTTCCATGAGCAGATGAATGGGATAAGAAGTTGTGGTACATATGCACAATGGAATATTACTCAGCTATAAAAAGGAACCCATTTGAATCAGTTTTAATGAGGTGGATGAACCTGGAACCTATTACACAGAGTGAAGTAAGTCAGAAAGAGAAAGACAAATACTGTATATTAATGCATATATATATATATATATATATATATATATGTAATTTAGAAAGACAGTACCAATGATCATACATGCAGGGCAACAAAGGAGACATAAATGTAAAGAACAGGCATTTGGACTAACCAGGAGAAGGTGAGGGTGGGATGATTTGAGAAAATAGCATTGAAGCATGTATATTACCATAAGTAAAACAGATGACCAGTGCAAGTTTGATGCATGAATCAGGGCATCCAAAATCCAATGCTCTGGGACAACCCAGAAGAATAGTGTGGGAGGGAGGAGGGAGGGTTTAGGATGGGGGGACACGAATATCTGTGGCTGATTCATGTTGATGTATAGCCAAAACTATCACAATATTGTAAATTATTCTCCAATTAAAAAAAAATAAAAAATGATTCTAGAAGCAAATTTACATTTACTCTATGTGTGTGTGTGTGCGCACGCACGTGCTCAAACATGTCCAAATGTCTATAGTCCTGTGGAATGTAGCCTGCTAGGCTCCTCTGTCTATGGAATTTTTCAGGCAAGAATACTGGATTAGGATGCCATTTTCTACTCTAGGGGATCTTCCCAACCCAGGGATCAAACACATATCTTTTGTATCTCCTGCATTGGCAGGTGGATTCTTTACCACTAGTGCCACCTGGGAAGCCCTACTCTACCTATACACTCTGTGATTTTACAAACAGGTAGCTCAGCTTGTAAAGAATCCACTTGCAATGCAGGGGACTCTGGTTCAATTCCTGGGTTAGGAAGATTCCCTGGAGAAGGGATAGGCTACCCATTCCAGTATTCTTGGTCTTCCCTGGTGGCTCAGATGGTAAAGAATCCACCTGCAATGTGGAAGACCTCGGTTCAACCCCTGGGTTGAGAAGATTCCCCCGGAGGAGGGCATGGCAACCTACTTCAGTATTCTTGACCCTGGAGAATCCCCATGGAGAGGAGCCTGGTGGGCTATAGCCCAAGGGGTCACAAAGAGTCAGACAGAACTGAGCGACTAAGCACAGCACAGCACCACCTTGGAAGCCCTACTCTATCTATACGCTCCTTGATTTTACAAACTGATTAAATCAACATTTACCCATTCTTTCTATACAGAAGAATATTAAACAGTATATTCTTATAAAAGTCCCTCTGGTATTTGTAACTGTCTCCTCTAACCTCTCTTTTGACATTAATTCTTTCTCAAGGAGTGGTTATCATAAATGCCCCAATTTTTCCAAGTACCAAGGCCATGTTTTTACCTCAACACTGTAGTTTTCTCTTTTGTTTCAAGTACTTTTCTAGATGATATTTACCTCTTTGTTGAGGTATTTTTTGTTTGTGTTGTTTTCATTTTTGTCTTTGGGTTTTTTGGGGGGGTATCTTTTTTCTTTTTTTGGCTAGAGAAGACATTACTTAACTACTATGTCTGATTGTCTGAGTGCCTCTATTTTAACTCTTATAACTTTCAAGATAATCTTACAATAAACTTAGAAAATCAATGCTATTATCTGTTTTTGCAAATGAGGAAATTGACATGTAAAGATGTTAAATAACTTGTCCAAGAAAAGCAGCCATTCAGTATAAGAATCAGAAAGTTGAACCTAGTTCTGAATGATTCCAAATGCCTTGCTCTTTCCACTGCCTACAAAGTGAAAATGTTGCAATAATTTAAAAATCCTTGACTGGGCATTAATTTTACTAATTATATTAAGAATAAAATGGTTCAAAATTTAGAGATATTGTTGTTTTTATCTTGCTATGGTTGTTCCTGAAAAAGAGTAAGCTTATTTTTGTTGCTACTGCTGTGTGTTTATCAGTTTAATATAAAGGTAGTGTTAGATAATTCTAGAGCTACAGTGATAGCTTATAACTGGAGGTGATCTTAGCCTCTATAGGATATATAGCAATCTCTGGAGATATTTTTGGTTATCACAAGTTGCAGGGGATTTACAGGTATCTAGAGTACAGAGGTCAAGGATACCACTAAACATCCTATAACATATAGAACAGTGTCCAATTCAAATAATTGAGCAATCCAAAATGTCTACAATGCTGGTTGAGAAACTTTGATTTACAGGTAAGAAATGTGTACCACAATTATAGCTGAATTTGAAGAAAACAATATTAAAAAATCAAATAATATATGTATTAAAATATAGAGGATATTACAAAGCATGCTAACTCAGCTTTAACCAATCACTACAGTTCTAAACTTTACATTCAAACTCAACGTTCAAAAAACTAAGATCATGGCATCCAGTCCCAACACTTCATGGCAAATAGATGGGGAAACAATGGAAACAGTGACAGAATTTATTTTTTGGGGGGCTCCAAAATCACTGAAGATCATGACTGTAGCCATGAAATTAAAAAATGTTTGCCCTTTGGAAGAAAAGCTATGACAAACCTAGACAGCATATTAAAAAGCAGAGATATTACTTTGCCAACAAAGGTGTGTCTAGTCAAAGCTATGGTTTTTCCAGTAGTTACGTATGGATGTGAGAGTTGAACCATAAAGAAAGCTGACAAATCGATGCTTTTGAACTGTGATGTTGGAGAAGATTCTTGAGAGTCCCTTGGACTGCAAGGAGAGCCAACCAGTCCATCTTAAAGGAAATCAGTCTTGAATATTCATTGGAAGGACTGGTACTGAAGCTGAAACTCCAATACTTTGGCCACCTGATGTGAAAAACTGACTTATTGGAAAAGACCCTGATGCTGGGAAAGACTGAAGGTAGTAGGAGAAGGGGATAACAGAGGTTGAGATGGTTGGATGGCATCATCGACTTGATGGACACAAGCTTGAGCAAGCTCCAGGAGTTGGTGATGGACAGGGGGGGCCTGGCGTGCTGCAGTCCAAGGGGTCACAAAGAGTTGGACACGACTGAGCAACTGAACTGACTGAAAGTTCTAAAACCAGTGAAGGATTTTGATAGAATTTTGACTTGAGATCCCAAAATTGATGTGGGATGAAGAGTAGTAAGAAAGTAATACTAAATAAGCAGTATCTGGAGCTAAGTGTATAGGTTCTGTGGCCAGTAAAATAGGGTACATGAGTAGAGGAGAGTTGTTGTTGTTGTTAAGAGAGCAGGTATTTGGTTTGTTTGCTTTTTGCCTTGCATTCATCTGTTTTTATGATAAAAGTCTCTTATTTTTTGCTTTTTCTTCTTTTAAGGGTTTGTTCAAATAGCTCCTACATGCTAAAATAAGAGAGATAAGGAAAAGGTTTATTTAAAATGAGCTTCTTAGGTTTTCCTCTAAAATCAGGAATAAGACAAGGATGTCCACTCTCAACATATCTATTTAACATAGTACTGGAAGTCCTAGTTATAGCAATCAGAAAAGAAAAATAAAGGACATCCAAAATGGAAGGAAATAAGTAAAACTGTCACTTTTTGTAGATGACATAATATTATACACAGAAAAACTGAAGTCTCCAAAAATATACTAGAACTAATAAATTCATTCAGTAAAGTTGCAGGATACATGATTTTTACACAGAAATCCATTGCTTTTATGTACAATAATAATGAACTATCAGAAAGAGAAAGCAAGAAAAGAACCCCATCTAAAATTGCATTAGAAAAAAAAAAAATATATATATATATATACCTAGGAATAAACTTAACCAAGAAGATGAGAGACCTACACTCTAAAAACTATAAAACACTGAAAGAAATTGAAGATGATACAAAGAAATGGAAAGATATCCTGTGTTCATGATTGGAAGAATTGTTATTATTAAAATGTCCATATTACTCAAAGCAATCTACAGATTTAAGCAATTCCTATCAAAACACCCATGGTATTTTTCACAGAACTAGAACAGGTAATCCTAAAATTCATAAAGAACCACAAAGAACCTGAACTGCCGAAGCAATCTTGAGGAAAAAAAAAGAATAAAGCTAGAAGGATAATGCTCTTGAATTCACTCTATATAACAAAACTACAGTAGTCAAAACAGCATGGAACTAGCACAAAAGCAAACATATAGATCAATGAAACAAAATAGAATGCCTAGAAGTAAACTCATGCATTTTGGTCAATTATCAACAACTGAGGAGGCAAGATTATATTGGAGAACATACTGGAGAAAAGACAATCTCTTCAATAAGTGGTGCTGGGAGAACTAGATAGCTGTATGTAAAATAATAGAATTAGAAATTTTTCTCATATCATATAAAAATAAACTCAAAATAGATTTATAGTCTAAATGTAAGGCTGGAAACCATAAAACTCCTAGAAGAAATCAGGCAGTACACTCTTTGACAAAAATCTTAGCAATCTGTCTCCTAAAGCAAGGGACACAGAAACAAAAAGAAACAAATAAGACCTAATCAAACTTAAAAGCTTTTACACAACAAAGGAAACCATCAACAAAATGAAAATACAACTTACTGAATGGGAGAAAATACTTGTAAATGATAATGTCTAATAAAGGATTTATATCCAAAATATATAAACAGCTCATACAAGTTAATATCAAAAATTAAAGAGAGAACACCTAAATAGACATTTAAAAAAACTCATATAAATGTCCAATAGCCACAAGAAAAGACATTCCACATCTCTAATCATCAGAGAACTGCAAATAAAAGTAACAATGAAATATGACCTCACATCTGTCAGAATGACTATCATCAAAAAGACAACAAATAACAAATGTCCAAGAGGATATAAAGAAAAGGGACCACTGATATACTGTTGATAGGAATATAAATTGCTTACAGCCACTATCGAAAATAATATGAAGGCTGCACAAAAAACTAAAAATAGAACTACCATATGATCCATCTATCCCGGCCCAGAGTAAATATTTGAAAAAAAGGAACACCAATTCAAAAAAGACATTATGTACACCAATGTTCATAAGGGCATTATTTACAACAGCCATGATATGGAGGCAGACTAAATGTCCATCAATGAATGAATGGAATCTTCAAAACATAAAAAGTCTCACAAATATGCAGAACAAAGCATTGGTTATCACTGGGGAGAGGGATGGGGTAGCGGATTAAGAAGTAAAACTACTATGTATAAAATAACCTACAAGGGTGTAATGTATGGAACAGGGAATATAGCCAATATTTTATAACATTAAATGAAGTACAATATGTAAAGATGTTGAATCACTTATGTTGTACTTCTGAAACTATCACCTAAACTTCAATAAAAAAGAAAACTAAAAAGTTTCTATATGAACACTTACACTTATATTAAAGAATTTCTGACTCATACAACTCTCAAAACTGTTTCAATATCATCTGAAGTGGAAAATATCTCTAACAGTAGCAAATGCTTTGTTCTTTCTCACAATGTTATCCTTTAAGACTTAATCAACTCAACTAATTATTCAAGTTTTAAAAAGGTTTCCTGGCAAAGATAAATTTTAAAGTGTTGAGTGCTCTGTCATAGTAAAGGTTTCTAGAGAAATGGTCTTTTGGATAATTATATATTTTAATCACCAAATATTATCACTTCTTATTAAAGTAATAATGAAATATTAGAAATTTCACATATAGAAATGGTAAATATGTAGATGTATTTTTCCTAACTATTCAAGACTTTTTTCATTATTTTCTGGTTCACTTAAATCTTGCATCCAGATTCTCATCTTGTCTCATTTTACTCATCTCTCACTTTCTAATTATCAGTGTAAATTGGATACATTTTTAAGTCACCTATAGCAGCCACTTAAACCCACTTTTTGTCTTTAAACTTCTAATCCCACTTAATCTTCTATTTGCCTCAGCTAAAAGAGCTTTACCTCATCTGTAGCCCTAATCTCTTTCACCTGTCACTTGTACAAATTTTTGAAAATCAAACAAAAAATAGCAGAACAATGAAACCAGCAAGGTGTTCTCTGTCTGCCTAGGGAAAATATTTTTCCATTATAAACAGGAAAGACCCTCATTTATACCACACTACAATTTCCAGGAAACCAAACATTCTTCTTATAGAAATTAGAAAGACTGTGTGCAAGCTGGAATAATTCTTCATTTTAACCTGATAAATGGGTAACTGAACTACAGAAACAAGAAGCAGAAGTGGTCTTATTTATGATTCCTCCTTGCCATTCAGCTATGTGAATTTGAAAGTAGTGAATGAGGAATCAGAATCCTGAATTGAATCAGAGTCCTCCATTTGCTTAAAACTTGCTTGAGCAAATCATATAATCTTTCTGAAATTGTTTGTCTTTATTTTTAATTGGTAAGAAGAGGATAATGATACCTGCCAGTTTGCCTCAGACTCAGTTCAGTTCAGTCACTCAGTCGTGTCCGACTCTTTGCAACCCAAAGAATCGCAGCACGCCAGGCCTCCCTGTCCATCACCAACTCCCGGAGTGCACTCAAACTCATGTCCATCGAGTCGGTGATGTCATCCAGCCATCTCATCCTCCGTCGTCCCCTTCTCCTCCTGCCCTCAATCCCACCCAACATCAGAGTATTTTCCAATGAGTCCACTCTTCACATGAGGTGGCCAAAGTATTGGAGTTTCAGCTATAGCACCAGTCCTTTCAATGAACACCCAGGACTGATCTTTAGAATGCACTGGTTGGATCTCCTTGTAGTCTAAGGGACTCTCAAGAGTCTTCTCCAACACCACAGTTCAAAAGCATCAACTCTTTGGCACTCAGCTTTCTTCACACTCCAACTCTCACATCCATACATGACCACTGGAAAAACCATAGCCTTGACTAGATGGACCTTTGTTGGCAAAGTAATGTTTCTGCTTTTGAATATGCTATCTAGGTTGGTCATAACTTTCCTTCCGAGGAGTAAGGGTCTTTTAATTCCATGGCTGCAGTCACCACCTGCAGTGATTTTGGAGCCCAAAAAATAAAGTGTGACATGGTTTCCACTGTTTCCCCATCTATTTCCCATGAACTGATGAGACCAGATGCCATGATCTTAGTTTGCTGAATGTTGAGCTTTAAACCAACCTTTTCACTCTCCTCTTTCACTTTCATCAAGAGGCTTTTTAGTTTCTCTTCACTTTCTGCCATAAGGGTGGTGTCATCTGCATATCTGAGGTTATTGATATTTCTCCTGGCAATCTTGATTCCAGCTTGTGTTTCTTCAAGTTCAGCATTTCTCATGATGTACTCTGCATATAAGTTAAATAAGCAGGGTGACAATATACAGCCTTGAAGTACTCCTTTTGCTGCTTGGAACCAGGCTGTTGTTCCATGTCCACTTCTAACTGCTGCTTCCTGACCTGCATACAAATTTCTCAAGAGGCAGGTCAGGTGGTCTGGTATTCCCATCTCTTTCAGAATTTTCCACAGTTTATTGTGATCCACACAGTCAAAGGCTTTGGCATAGTCAATAAAGCAGAAATAGATGTTTTTCTGGAACTCTCTTGCTTTTTCCATAATCCAGCGGATGTTGGCAATTTGATCTCTGGTTCCTCTGCCTTTTCTAAAACCAGCTTGAACATCTGGAAGTTCACGGTTCATGTACTGCTGAAGCCTGGCTTGGAGAATTTTGAGCATTACTTTACTAGCATGTGAGATGACTGCAATTGTGCGGTAGTTTGTGCATTCTTTGGCATTGCCTTTCTTTGGGATTGGAATGAAAACTGACCTTTTCCAGTCCTGTGGCAACTGCTGAGTTTTCCAAATTTGCTGGCAAATTGAGTGCAACACTTTCACAGCATCATCTTTCAGGATTTGAAATAGCTCAACTCGAATTCCATCACCTCCACTAGGTCTGTTCATAGTGATGCATTCTAAGGCCCACTTGACTTCACATTCCAGGATGTCTGGCTCTAGGTGAGTGATCACACCATGGTGATTATCTTGGTCATGAAGATCTTTTTTGTAGAGTTCTTCTGTGTATTCTTGCCACCTCTTCTTAATATCTTCTGCCTCTCTTAGGTCCATACCATTTCTGTCCTTTATCGAGCCCATCTTTGCATGAAATGCTCCCTTGGTATCTTTAATTTTCTTGAAGAGATCTCTAGGCTTTCCCATTCTGTTGTTTTACTCTATTTCTTTTCGTTGATTGCTGAGGAAGGCTTTCTTACCTCTCATTGCTATTCTTTGGAACTCTGCACTCAGATGCTTATATCTTTCCTTTTCTCCTTTGCTTTTCGCTTCTCTTCTTTTCACAGCTATCTGTAAGGCCTCCCCAGACAGCCATTTTGCTTTTTTGCATTTATTTTCCATAGGGATGGTCTTGATTCCTGTCTCCTGTACAATGTCATGAAGCTCTGTCCATAGTTCATCAGGCACTCTATCAGATCTAATCCCTTAAATCTATTTCTCAGATTACTAAGTATCAAACAAAATGATATACAAGCAGTACTTTTTAAACTTACAGTTCCATCCAAATTAAGTTATTTTAGGCAGTATAATGAGATTTTTATTCCTCTATATTAGAACTTTCATTTCCATTACACACCAGAGGCAAAATACAGACTTCTGGAGCCTGCTCCAAACTTTTTCTATCAGAATCTATAGAGGCAAATCCCAACCATCTGTATTTTTAGCAAGAACACTAAAGTTTGACAGGTACTACCCATTCCAGTATTCTTGCCTGGCAAATCACATGGACAGAGGAGCCTGGCCAGCTACAGAAAATGAGGTTGCAAGGAGTCAGACATGTCTGAGCTGCTGCTGCTGCTAAGTCACTTCAGTCGTGTCCGACTCTGTGTGACCCCATAGACAGCAGCCCACCAGGCTCCCCCATCCCTGGGATTCGAGTACTGGAGTGGGGTGCCTTTGCCTTCTCCATGACTGAGCTACTAACTCACATATAATAGTACATCATTATCTTTTCTGGCATATTCTTTTTTTTCTGCATCAAGGAAAGTTTAACTGTTTTATACCATTGAATTTTCTTATCATCTTTAAGTTGTTTGCTAAAATACAACTAAAATGCTGTTGTGTTGTCACAAAACAATCTCAATTAAATTTTAAAAATTAATTTAGATTTCAACTGAAATTGTCTGATAAATGCTTTTAACTTTAAAAAGGAAAGCTTGTCCTTTGTATTACAATGGATTGAAAAATAGAGAACTTAAAAATGAAGAATTATGAAAACAACTCAATATCCTGGGGGAATTATAATTACCATATTAGCTTTATTCATGCCAGAGCTTAACACATTCAATAGTTCCTGAGTTAAGAGACTATATTGGTTCTTTATATCTCAATTATTCCAGTAAAAATTCAAGATCTCAGAACACATCTCTCTAAGTTTCATAGGTGAAATTTACCATATCTGAGTTTATCAATATGTGACTTACATTGTTTCAGTTAAACCTTGTTATTTAAAATCCCAAAAGAACAGTTTGGGAGGCCTTATACTTATCACCTTTATCACTTTAGCCATGTTTTAAGGATGAAAAAAGAAAAACACAGTTGCCTATTTAGGTCAGACAGGGTAGGAGGTATTACTAAATCTGGTAGAGTGGAAGAAACAAAACCAATATCTGAGATAACCCAAAACAAAAAGAAATATTACTAAATACAATGAACAATGAATGAATAATTGTGCCTAAGGTGTGCCTAGAGTGTAAAACTATATTTTTGAAGATTACGTCTAGCTTTTAAAACCACTAACATTGATTAACTAAACATTTCCAGATTTTATACTAACATGTTTATGAGAATGCAATAAGTCCAGTGATCTTAAGTGTTTAATTGGATTATGTGTTAATATAACATTAATATATTAATTTGGAAAGAACCCAAATAACCATTCTCAGGACAGTACATGAATAAATCCTGATATATTTATACAGCAGAAAACTCTATTGCAGTGAAAATGAATGAACTATGGTTACATGTAGTAATATAAATAAGGAACACTATAATGAGTTACAAAAGCCAGTCAAAGAAGAAGGAAAGTAGTTATGATTTCATCAACACAAAGTTCAAAAACACATAATACTAAAGAACATACTGTTTGCCAGTCAAAGAAGAAGGAAAGTAGTTATGATTTCATCAACACAAAGTTCAAAAACACATAATACTAAAGAACATACTGTTTAGGAATGCAAATACTATGGAAAAACTATTAAAAAAAAAAAAAACAGGGATACTATATATACAGTTGAGACAATAGTTGCCTCTAAAGAGGGAAGGAAAGGAATGTGATTAGGAAAGGATTACACAAGAGAATTTATGGGAAATGGTAATTTTCTTTTCTCATAATGGATACTCAGTCACAGGAGTTTGTTGTTCTGTACTCATGTTTTACAATATTATTTTACAGGTACTCAATGTTTAAAACAAATTAAAATTTCATGTATTTCTTTTCTCTGTAATATATTTGCTCTGCCATAAAACAAGTATATGATTAACAGATTTCAGTTCTTTGTTCTCAACAGCAGCAGTTATAACTGAATATGCTGGTGGCTCAGATGGTAAAGAATCTGCCATCAATGCAGGAGACCTGGGTCCAATCACTTGGTCAGGAAGATCCCCTGAAGAAGGGAATGGCTACACACTCCAGTATTCTTGCCTGGAGAATCCCATGGATAAAGGAGCTTGGCAAGTTACAATTCATGGAGTCACAGAGTCAGACATGACTGAGTGACTAACACATGTATTTATAGTTCTATTACTGTGCCTAAGATTTAAAAAAAATACTAAATCTAACTTTAAGGAAAAAATAAATTCAAGGATAATACAAGGGCAATTTTTGGAATCAAAATTAGTTTAGAACTTTTTTTTTTTTTTTTTAACTTAAGATGGACAACAGTAACAAACTTACTAACTGGACAAATATCTTCAGATCTTATTTTTACCAAAAACCTGATCCTATCCTAATATCCTTCTCTTAAGAAGATCCACAATATGCAAAAACACTTTTAAAATACTTTTTTAAAAAAAGATTTGCTCCTTTTTAGAAGAACATAAGAAAAGTGAAAGTGAAAGTCACTCAGTCGTGTCCAACTCTGCAACTCCACAGACTATACAGTCCATGGAATTCTCCAAGCCAAAATAAGGGAGTGGGTAGCCCTTCCCTTATCCAGGGGATCATCCCAACCCAGGGATTGAACCCAGGTCTCCTGCATTGCAGGCGGTTTCTTTACTAGCTGAGCCTCAAAGGAAGCCCCATAACTAAAGTACTTTACATAAAACTTAGAAATGCTTAAGCGTTGGTGCATTGTTCTGGTCTACATGTGGATTTACTGAAAGAACTGTATAAGTACATATTAAAAACACATGTGGATTTACTGAAAGAACTGTATACGTACATATTAAAAACATAGCGAAGAATTTTTAGAAACATTCTTTTTTACTTTTTCACCAAGAAAATCCTCAAATTGTGAAATACAATTGTTTATCTAGCAAGTAAAGTGATAAAATAATAATGAAATCTGCCAAGTTTTGTCTCCAGAGAAGTAAATCTTGCATCCCAAATACATACATGTGGAGAGATATAAATAAAAATCTTTGTACAGTGTCACCTATGGAAGTGGTTTACAGATTATTCTTCCTCAGAACTATACACAAAAAGGACTGTTTTTCCAGCATTGTGGGTTTAGAATTAGTTAACAGTCTGAAGCCTAATAATCATCAACACAAAAGAATAAACAGTATCGTTTTGAACCATTTTCGTTCAGTAGGAAATGATCCTTAAGATAAAAAGAGGCTTATCAAATTATTTGTTCATTATTTTCCCACATAGTTAAATATTAAAGATAAGAAAAACGTTAACATCACACATAAAATTTCCCACTAAAAATATAATTATTATGGCTATTTTTTCCCCTGAAGTAATATATATTAGCGCTTTCCTGGAATTTCTAAGAGTTCTGAATTGAAACGACGCCAATGCCCAAGATCCTTCCCATAAATCTAGAGATTTAGCGTCTAGTAAATTACCTTTGGGCATATTAATAAATCACATATAAATGCTAATCACTATTTAGCATTTCTATCAACCTCCCGCTCACTATAGATTTCATAGTAGCTTTCCTATTATAAAAAACAATCTATTACTAAGATATATTTCACAGTAACTTCATCTCTTAAACTCCTAGGCTTACTTTTTTGTCCTCCCCGTCTAACCTAACAAATCAAAATCACCAGCCCCGAATCCCTCAGGTCCTTATTTCATACAAGTATAATTTTTTTAAAGTACTTTAAAATCCCTATACCTTTTTCCTTCGTCCGTAAGACTTAAGCTCTGAAAACAGAAGTGAGGCATCAAGGATAGTATGAAATCTGAGGAAAGAAGCGTGGCAGAAGGTTCAACAGAGTATGGAGTACGACGAGAGGAAGAACTATGTCTGCTGAGTGAGGAAAACCGTTAGGCGCTGGGCACGCTAAAGACACGAAGGGGAGGGGCGTGACCGATTGCCCTCGAGCCCCCTAACGCCCCCAAGCGACTGCCGCTTCTCAGAACGGCAGCCATTTTGACTTTGCCCCAGCCACGCCCCTCCGACGCAGACAGCTCCTCCCCCAACCTGTGCAGAAAAAGGAAGCTGAATTGCGAACCTTGGAGCAGGGCGAGTAGCAATTGTGGACTGGAACCACGCTCTGAGCGCCTTCAAATCCTTGCTGCTGCCAATGGCTGTCGCAGTCCACGAAAGTCATGGGGCCATATCGAATATAGAGAGTATTCTTTCCTGTTTGAAAAGCTGCTGCTATGGCTTAAGGAAGCGGGGAATGGGAGGGCTGGGAGCCCTGAAAGTGGCTAGTGGAGACCTTTACAGGTCTAGTTGAGGAGGTGTGAGGGCTCGGACAGCGCTGGCAGCTTGTTTTGTTTGTTATTGTTTCCCTGTTAGCTGCATCCATCCTAGAATGAGGAGACATGGGACTGCTTTGGCAAGAGTCAGGAGTCGCGGGACTGGTTTGAGAAGCTTCCTGAACGTGAACCCTTGCTTGTTGAGGACTACTGTTACCTGTTTTTTTCTGTGAATTTATCCACTCCTGAGAAATCGAAGTAGGGTGGTGTGGAAACAGGTGACAGAAGTTTGCCAGAGGTTTGGGGCAGAGGTATAGGTTTTGAATAGATAATGAGGGCAAATAGTTTTTGTGGACAGTGTAGCCTGGCGTGTTGCAGCCCATGGGGTCACAAAGAGTCAGACATGATTGAGTGAACTGAACTTAGTTTTTGTGGTACTTCTTCCTTTTTCTGGATGGAGGTGACTGGTAATGAGTTACGGTTCTTAATAGCAGTCCTCTGAACTAAATTGAGTGCTTGCTTTTTAATAATCTGATTTAACACGTGAGGAAACTCACAGTTCCTAAAGCTACGAAAATTCATCAGTGCCACCTGTGTTGCCCCTTAAGCAATGAGGTTGAGGTTAGGAACGAACCTGTGGGAAGCCCTGAATTGAAGAAGGATGAGATTGGTTTTCACAACTGAAATGCCATCACAGAATTTCCATGTGGATGTTTTTCTTCCAGAAATTGTTATCACAGAAATAGAGTAGTTTGGCATCTTGCTATTGAATGAAACTTTGCAAAATAACAAAATGTGGGTCAGAGTAATTCTTTGATAGCTCATATTAAAACTATTTTACCTTTATTAATTTGTAAATCTGAAATATAGAAAGATATTTGGTGAGAGGATTAAATAATGTAAACCATACTAAGAATATTGGTAACATTTTGTGCTGAACTGGCCAAGATAAACCAAGAACAAAATGTGAACCTTTGTGGAGATGCAGAAATAGATCATTTCATGAACAGAGCAGGTAACTGAAAGGCTCAATTTAAAGGATATAATTTACAGAAGTGTAGTTGTGTTAGATTTTTTTTTTTTAAGAACCATCATAAAAGAAAGAGCACTGGACTATGAGTCAGAAAGTCAATTTCCAATCTCATTTCTGCCTTTTAAGAAACATGTGTTGAGACATGTCATATAGTCTTTGTCATGTAATGTTTACTCCTCTGTAAACATTTTGACCTGCCAACCTTTTAAAGCTTTTGTGAAGATAAAATGAAAGGTAAGGGCTCACCAAATTGTAAAGTTTTGAAACATGTTAAGCATTAAGAAGTTGAGTACAAATTGCTGTCTCTTTCCCCACATCTTTTGGAAGACTTTGAGGTAATAGCTCTAACACTGCTTTTATTTTCTACTTTAATAATACAGGTTACTTTTGCTCTACCTAAAAGCCTTTGCTATGTGATTTCCATTAATAAGATAGTTACTAATTTTCTTTCACTGTGAAGTATGTATGCCTGCCTATAATTTAAATTAATGATACTATTATCAGTAGTTTAGTACCTAACAAAAATGAACTACTAACAACTCTTCAGTCCATCAAAGGAAGTGAAGAGGTTTAACTTGAATCATACCATCTGGCAGTGATTAGTTCTCTTGATTTTTTTTTTTTTTTTTAGAAATGGACTTTTTCCTTTGAGTAGAGGAAGAAGAAAATGACATGGACTCAGACCTATCTTTCATAAATAAATAACTCGAACTGAAACTTGAGTAACATTTATTTGTCACCTATATAAAATGCAGAAATCTCATTGTTGCAGTATGCAAAAAGAATAAATGTGCTACCACAATCGAATTAGCATGGTAATTGTGAATTCTGTCTTCAGGCAGTTAAATACACTGAAGTAATCATGTTAGATTAGATCCAGTTTCATTTTAAATAGTTTGATGGAGTAGCCAGATTTATCTTTTGTAATGTGTTCATGTAGATGTTTTACAAGTATACAGTTAATAGCAATATGTGTGCAATATGAACATTGTTTCAAGAGTAGTACTTGATGAAACAAGGAAAGAATTGAAGGATATTTCCATACCCCATGTTCTTTTTTTTTTCCTTTTTTGCTTCTCTAAGTTTCTACCACTCTACTGTGTTATCCCTTAAGCAATGAGGTTGAGGTTAGGAAAATGTTGTGACATTTTTTTGTTTTTTTTGTTGTTGTTATTGGACTTAGTTAAAACATATTCATTTCCAGGAAGCCTTCCAGGTCATCTACCTAATCTCCTAACCCATCATCACAACAAACCAAATATGAAAGCACTGCTGCTGCTGCTAAGTCGCTTCAGTCATGTCCAACTCTGTGCGACCCCATCCCTGCGATTCTCCAGGCAAGAATACTGGAGTGGGTTGCCATTTCCTTCTCCAATGCATGAAAGTGAAAAGTTAAAGTGAAGTCACTCGGTCGTGTCCGACTCTTAGTGACCCCATGGACCACAGCCTACCAGGCTTCTCCATCCATGGGATTTTCCAGGCAAGAGTACTGGAATGGGGTGCCATTGCCTTCTCTGTCTGAAAGCACAATTTCCCACAAATCCCTATTCTTTCCTGCTTTACCCATCAGTTTCCTTTCCATTTTAGAACCCCCCCTTTTTTTTTACCTTTATAATCATATATTTACTTATCTCTTTCATTAGACTGAGTTCCTTGAGGATGGGGTTCTTATCTTTTTTCTTTGAATCCTCATTTTCTCACACAGCACTTGGCCCATAGTGAGCAAAAAAAAAGAGCAGATGACCTGCTAAGAATTAACACTTATTAAGTCTCTACTGTGGGCTGAGCAGTGCATCTAGGATGTCAGTACAGAGATTTATAGAACCCATTCCCGATTTCAAGCAACTTTTGATTTAATTGAACCAGGACACATAAGAAAATGAATGCTAAAACAGCAATTCTTAATCCCATGTGTGGACTTACTAAGCTTGAAATTGTATGTAAAATTTTGTATATTACTATGTGCCTTTTCCTGGGGAAAATGTCTATTGTTGACATTTGTTTCTGCAAGGGACTCTAACCTGGGAAAGGTTGAGAATCAATGAAGTAGATGATAAGTACTGTAGACATAAGAGTAAAGAAAGGGATGTTGTGAACTGGACTGGTATCATTGTCTCCTTTTGTAGTCACCTAAAAAGCTGAGACTGTATTATAGGCAAAAGTTGCCAGCTACCTTACAAATGCTCTCCATTGTGAATGACTTTACATGCTAAAGCAGAATTACATGTCAGAGTCTCTGAGGCTTTGCTATTATTCACAAATACATTTTTAACCACAATATTATTAATATTTCAAATTTTGTTTTTCAATACCACCTGAAAGTAGTCTTATGATTTATGTCCTAGCTAACTAGTAGAAGATGTATCTTATAAGAAGTATTGCATGTAAAGATTGTTTATGGTTCATCATTTGATGAACTTGTCAAATTCTTTCATTTTACAGATGTGAAAACTGAAGCCTAGAGATGGATAATTAACTGCTGAATAGAAGAACAAGGAGGAAGGAGGAATTCAATGCCAGCTCAACTCAAAGTCACTATGAAATTTAGAATGCAAGAGAGAAATAATAGTTGAGCTGGCTTTGAATTCTTTCTTCCTCCTGTTCTTCTATTCATCAGTTACTCAATTATCCATCTCTGAGCTTCAGTTTTCACATTTGTAAAATGAGGGAAGTTGGCAAGTGATCTCTAAGTTTTCTTTCAATTTTGAAGATCTTGAGTTTCTGTGTTTCCAAACTCTACAATCCATACATATACAAAGGATGATTAAGATGCTGGGAGCTACTGCAGAGGCACATGCTAACCCACACTGACAGCCAGTCGGACACAGAGGCCTCATTGGCTAGCAGCTAAGTGCTGGACCTCATCGCCTGGGAGCAAGAGCTGCCAAGCCCAGCCTGGTCCCCATCCTGGTTCTGGAGGAGCCCCAGTGGCAGTGCAGGGCATGGTGAAGCAAGTGGTGGCTGAGGAAGAGGAGGGCCACACTGGGGAGTAGTGGGATAAGGATGCTTACGGCTCTGAGGAGGGCATGGTCAGCAACAAGAGCCTGGACCTCAACCTTGCCAACAAGGTAATGAGCTTCAAGCTGGCCAAGGAGAAGATAGGAGCAGGTGCACAGGACCACAAGCATGCCTACCACATGTGTGGGAAGAGCTTCAAGTTCCTTGGGACCCTCAGCCACCTCTGTAAGGCACAGGGCCCCGAGGAGCCTGGGGCAAGAGCACTGTCTCCTGGGAGCCCAAGGGACCACCACTGAGCCACTTCCCAGGCAAGCTGAGCCCCAGACCCTGGAGCCCCTGGCCAAGGTGGAGGCCAGACCTGAAGCCCCGGAAGATAAGCAGAACGAGGAGGTCAAGGGGCCCTCTGACCATGTAGGGGGAGGAATAGGGTGGGGGGCTGCAGAGAAGAAGTCCCTGGAGAAGAGTGACAACAACAAGAAGCCAAAGACAGGCTCCCCCAGGAGCACAGCCAGCAAGGCAGACAAGAGGAAAAAGATGTTCAACATGTGTTGCAAGAGGTTCTGTTCCTTGCAGGACCTGATGTAGCACATGAGGTTGCACACAGAAGAGAGGCTGTACAAGTCCAAGACCTGTGAGTGGACCTTTTCCTTGAAACACAGCCTGGTGCGCCACCAGGGGTCCACCAGAAGGCCCGGCATACTGAGCACCACAACAAGGACAGTGAAAGGGAGGCCAGGGAGGATGACAAGAATGAGTTTACCCACAGTGGCATCATCCACATGTCAGAGAATGAGGCGGACTTGGGCCTGCTTGCCAGCAACCACATGGCAGTCACCCAGAGCCAGGAGAGCATGGCCACCATGAGGAGAGGGCAGCGGGTTGGACCACCATCACTGGCCAGGCCAAGGCTGGCAGGAGTGCTCCCAGGGCCACCACTGTGGGCAGCCCCGAGGAGCTGGCATGTCAGGGCGACCCTGGCCAGAAGAGCCCAGCTCCCCTTATGCAGGACGTGCTAAAGCTGTCCAGCCAGAGGCCCGCCCACCCTTTCCTGGCTGCTGCATATGGTGCCTTTCTTCTGTGCCTGGAATGATTGCCTGGCCTGCCCCCAAGCCCACAGATGAAAGCCAGCAGAGCAAAGTGTCCTGAATCTATGTTTTCTGAGGTATCCTTAGTATCCTTCAGCAATCTGGGGGACAGAAAGAGAGAGAGAGAGAGAAGGGCAGCTGCCTCCTCTGTGCCATAGCCTTACTGACCGTGCGGAGATGCAGCACATGCTATTCGAGTGCCTTAACTACTTACCAGCGCGTTGGAGTTGTCCTGGGTGTTGTGTGTTCCCAAAATGAGTTTTTGAAAAACAAAGGATATATTTTAATAAATTATTTGGAGAGGACCTTTTAAGAATTAACCTTACATTCTATCTCGGTGTGTGTGAGCTTGCTTTTGTGAATCTGTGATAGTAACGTTTGTTCTGTGAGCTGGAAACAAGAGGGAAAAAAAATGCCCTTGGATACCTGTGGCCAATAACTGGAAGAAAGTGATGTGAATTTCATGTAAATTCCCAGAGGATATGTGGAAAAGATGATCATGTCTCAAATACGCTTTTTTTTGTTTGTTTGTTTGTTTTATTCTGTTTGCTACATGGTGGATCTGTAATTTGGTCCTCAGTGTATTGCAGAATGTGGTTGATGAAGGTTTCCAATTTGGTTCAAGCCAAAACCAGGAAAGATTCTAGCTTCAATCTCGTACATGTTTCTACTCTCTCAGCATTAGACATGCCATTACTGTTGCAGTTTCCAGACAAAGAAGAATCCCCTGGCAACTGAACTGACGGAAAACATGCATAGATGTCATATATCTGATCCCATACTCTTTTTGGTTTATGTATTATTATTATTTGTAGGTCATCAATTTAATGGTCTACAAATTGATGGTCATCAATTTGTCCTGGGAGATCTGAGCCAAAGGCACAGGTCTCCTTTTGAGTGTCTGCCCACAGTCTTTCCTTGTCTCCCTCAGATGGCAGCTCTTCTACTCTACTTAGACAAGCCTCTCTTGTGTGACTGAAGAACCCAGCAAGGGTTGTGTGGTCCTTCACCCACTCAGGGTCCTGGGGGCAGCTGGGAGGGAAGAGGAGGCTAGGTGGGTGCCGGGGTTTCTGAGAAAGCCAGGCAGCAATACCTGTCGCTCACCAAGTTTTCCTGCCAAACCCAGCCCAGGCCTCACCCGCCTGCACTCCTGTCCTTTGCAGAGTGAGGAAATTCTACTACTGGTAATGTGAGACTGAAGAGGAAAAATAGGTGTGTGTTTACCCTCCTGTAATCTGGATTTGGTGCTTGAAAATAAACACCTTGTCTCTAGTTTCTGAATTGCCTGAGCCCCTGGGCATGCAAACCAAGCTATGATTCACCCAGAGTTTAAACAAATCACAAATTTCATAGTTTAATATTGGGGGAAGGGACAGAACAAACAAATGATACATCTCTCAACCTCACTAATAAAATGTGGCAAAACCTTATTGACTATGAGGGTACAGATGAAGCCTAAATAAAGCTTTAAATCAACAGTGATTATTGCTAGTGGCAGCCTCGGGTGCATTGCTGGGCTGGTTCCTGCTACATCTCACCCTAGCATAGAGTTGGGGTGGACACACAGAAGTGGATTTTCTTTCCTGAGCATTGTATGTGGTCAGTAGACCCCCTCACTTTAGCTGCTAGCAGTGACTAGAAACTGATCGTACTCAGCAGCCTGTTCTCCAGTCAGACCCCAGGACCCCACAACCTCGGTGCCTCAGACCTCCTGGGACTCAGGACTCCTCTGTCCATAGATTTGTGCTCACCACATGGACCCCCTACCCCCTCCAATTCCTCACCAACTTCTGGTGGCCAAAATCCACCTGCCCACTCTTCAAAGGAAGCTATGTGTTCTTGATGAAAAGCAGTAACTTTACATATGAAAGGAGAAATGTTGAGGTATATAAGACTTTTAACTATATTAGGGATGTGTGAAACAGTTTCAAAATGAGGTTTTATTTTCTCTAGGTGAAGATGAATCAGAACCAATGATCCTCCCACCCCATATCACTTCATACCATGTGTGGTGTGCTTACTTAAAACCAGTTCATTCATCCTTTAATTTTTTATGACAATTGTTGTTGTTATATTTGTTATTATTATTATTATTATTTGGGTGTCTTGTTTTTCTTCCCAGCTCTCCACACTAAAACTCAGAACGTGGGGAAAAACCATGAGTAACTCTTTGCTGGGGACTATTACTCAGCCATAAAAAGGAGCTAATGTGAGTCAGTTGAACTGAGATGGATGAACCTAGAGCCTATTATACAGAGTGAAGTAAGTCAGAAAGAGAAAAATATAGTGTGTTAATGCATATATATGAAAGGTAGAAAAATGTTACTGATTAACTTATTTGCAGGGAAGGCATAAAAACACAGACATAGAGGGGGGATTTGTGGACATAGCAGGGGAAGGAGAAGGTAGGACAAATTGAGAGTAGCATTGAAACACATACATTATCATGTGTAAAACTTAGCTAGAGAAAAAGGTGAAATTCATTGTTTTGGGGAGAAGTGGAAGATTCATGTTGATATATGGCAAAACCAATACAATATTGTAAAGTTAAAAAATAAAATTAAAAAAAAATAATAATAATAAAAAAACTGTTAGCTAATGGGAAATTGTTATATAACACAGGGAGCTCAGCCTGGTGCTTTGTGATGACCTAGAGGGATGGGATGCAGTGAGAGGTGGAAGAGAGGTTCAAAGGGAGAGGAAATGTGTATGCTGCTACTGCTGCTGCTAAGTCGCTTCAGTCATGTCTGACTCTGTGTGACCCCATAGATGGCAGCCTGCCAGGCTCCCCCATCCCTGGGATTCTCCAGGCAAGAACACTGGAGTGGGGTGCCATTGCCTTCTCCAGGAAATATGTATACCTATGACTAATTCATGTTGATATGTGGCAAAAACCAACACAACATTGTAAAGCAATTATCCTCCAGTTAAATATAAGTTCAAAAAAGATACAATTTATGTTGTATATTTTACAATTTTATATGCATGGTATCATGTTGCTTTCTTTTTTATTCAAGATGATTCTTCTGATTCATTATGTCATTTTCACTTTCACCTCAGTATAGTTTTTTATTGTAGAAATATCACACAATTTATCCATTCTATTTACTGATGTACATTTAGGCTGTTTCCATAGTTTTCTGTCATTACAAACAATAGTTCTATGGTCATTCTTGTACATATTTCCTATGTCAGCTGACAACAGTTTCTCTAGGGAATATACCTGAGTGGGGTTGCTGGGTTAGCGACTATAGATATTTTCAAGTAATGATTCTTTGTTGATTTCCATTGTAATGTATATACCTTTTATTTTTCTTATGTTTACTAGGAATACAGAACAATGCTTAATTTAATATCTATTTATCTATCTATATCTGTGAATATGCAAATCTTTCAATTGATCCTCAGTTTTCATGGATGTTTTGTTTTCCCATCCTAGTTTACTAGATGTTAGGTCATGAACCATTCATCTGAAAGTTGGTTTGTTGAATACATCAAGTGTTGGATTTTATCTAATGTTTTTTCTCTTTATGTTCAGGTTATCATTTTTGTTTTTTTCTTTAACCTCATAATATGGTTAAAATATATAGATCCATTTTTCAAATATTAAACTATGCTTACATTTCTAGGCTAAACCCATCATGAAGTATTTTTAATACATTGCTTGAATAGTTTTTTTCTCAGTCCCCATACTTTGATTCTGAATGATGAAAAAAACTGTTTTTAAAGCATTGTTCCATGATGTTTTTAGGGTCTTGGCAGCTACTGGAGTAATTAATTGAAGTGATCAGACTTATGTTCATTCATTAAAAGTGCATGAAAAAATTCCACAGGGCATGAGGAGAAATATTGCTTCATTGATAATCTTTTGTACAGTATTTTTGCCTCTCTGTTTTCAAGTGAGTTTAGTCTATAATTGTCCATTCATTTATAGTAGTATCCATTTTTTGTTTTGGGTATCAAAAGTTTGGAGTGTTCTTTATATTTTCTATTCTTTGGAAGAGTTTGTTTAAGATAGGAATTGCTCTTTTCTCAAATGATTGATGTAATGTACCAGTAATGTACCAGTAAATGTAATGTATGTAATGTACCAGTAATGTACCAGTAAAACCATTTGGTACTGTGTCTGTTGTTAATTAATTTGTTTATATGTTTTAACATATTTAATCAAAATTTAGAATACTATTTAATTGTTTTTAGTTTATTTCAGAAATATTGCCCTACGATATGTCCATTTTTTCTAATTCCAATTTATTGGCATACTTTTCATAATTTATCATTTTAAAGTAACTTCATCTGCAGCTACTTTTCTGTTTTTATTTCTGTACTTTGTTTATGCCTTGTCTTTTATGCCTTATCACTTTCTGTAGAGGTATATTATTAGTCTTTACAGAGAACTCAACTTTAAACTTTTTGATCCTTTCTATTATATTTCTATTTTTTTACCTCTGAGATTATTTTCTTATACTTCCTTCAGATTTATTCTCTGTTTTTGCTGACTTTGTGAGATGAATGCTTATTGAGTTGATTTTTAGCTTCCCTTCCTTTCTAAAGTGAGTTTTTAAGTATAGAAAATTCTAAGTATGACATTAGCTTTACATCCCACAAGCCACATTTCACTTATTTCTTTGTCTTTCAATTGTAACTCTTTTAAAATTTAAATGTATGGAAAACCAATACAATATTGTAAAAAAAAAAAAAAACTAGGAAAAAAAAAGAAAAAAAATTTTTTTAAAGTTTATTAAATTCATACATATAGTCTTTTCCAAATATATGTATGCCTATATATGTATTTTTAATAAACTTTAACTCTTAGAACAGTTTTAGAGTCTTACAAAAAAAATTCTGAAGCAAATTCTCATAGTAATTCATCATTGAACTGTGGTTAGGCAGTAGGTTTGTCTGATATGTGTTATATCTGCTTTATGTCACAGTGTATGATCAGTTTCAAGTGTTGTATGCTTATAAATGGTGTGTATTCACAAATTAATGGGCACAGGTTTCATTATAATTGTCTATATGTTAATTTTTAAATTAAGATACTTAATCAGGTCTTTTGTAATTTCTTTAGTCTTAGTTTTGTCAGGTACTAAGAGAATTTTATGAAATTCCACCAAGGTTAATAATTTCCTCTGTCAGTTTTATATATATCCATACAAACACACTTTGAGGCTATATGGAGGAACATGAGTGCTTCCCTGGTAGCTCAGCTGGTAAGGAATCACCTGCAATGCAGGAGACCCTCGGTTTGATTCCTGGGTTGGGAAGATCCCCTAGAGGAGGGCATGGCAACCCACTCCAGTATTCTTGCCTGGAGAATCCCCATGGACAGAGGAGCCTGGCAGGTTACAGTCCATGGGGTCGCAAAGAGTCATATATGACTGAGTGACTAAGTACAGCACAGAGGAACATGAAAGTTTAGAATTATTTCAGTTAGTAAGTTTACTTTCTATCATTTTATAGTGACCCACATTGTTGAAAAATTTTTAATGCTTTTAGATAGTATGCTTTGATTGATAAAGCTACAACTGTTTTCTTAGGTTAGTTTTTATGAACAGAGAAGCCTGGCAGGCTACAGCCCATGGGTTCACAATTTTTCCTGACTTTTAACATCCAACCAGTTGTTACAATTTAAAATCCTGTCTAAAGTACATATTTTTAATTTGTTTCATTATTTTTCTGGGGATGTTTCTTTTTATTTTATGATTTCTGTTTATTCTGTTTTCTCAATGATTCAATTTTGCTACCTTCTTTTGGATTTATTAAGTGGTTTACCCCATTTTTTCCTCTCTTATTTTAGAAGATACATGCTATTTCCTTAGTAGTACCCTTCACATTTTTACATGCATACTTAATTTAATGTCTAAATAGAAACTCTTTTCTTCGATTTTTAAACATATAACTTGTCACCCCATCCTCTATCTTATATGATGTTTCTTGTCTAATTTTTACTTGTTCTCCCTTTTTCACCTCCAGAATTAGACCTTATGATAATCTTGTACTCAGCACTTCTCTGAATTTACCTGTGTTCACCAGTCTCTGTGCTCACTAAGCCTTTCATTATGTCAGACCTAATTTTGTTTCTTGCAAGGTACATTTGGTCATCATTATTCACAGACTAGGAGAAGGCAATGGCACCCCACTCCAGTACTCTTGCCTGAAGAATCCCATGGACGGAGGGGCCTGGTAGGCTGCAGTCCATGGGGTTGCTAAGAGTCGGACATGACTGAGTGACTTCACTTTGACTTTTCACTTTCATGCATTGGAGAAGGCAATGGCAACCCATTCCAGTGTTTGCCGGGAGCCGGCATGTTGCATATTGCATATTGAGTGCAGCACTTTCCACAGCATCATCTTTCAGGATCTGGAATAGCTCAACTGGAATTCTATCACTGCCGGGAGCCAGCGTGAGGAGCTCCACCCATGACAAAGGTCATGAGGAAGGAGGCTCGGCATACGCAAAGGCGGGATCGAGCCTCAGGAGTCCCCCTGGAAATTCTCGAGCATCTACCCCCAAAACCAGAGTCTGCCTACTTTCGGCTTTGTGCTTTCACCTACACCTCTGACTTTACAGGGGCTGTCCCCCACTACCTCTCTCTGAAAAAAGAGTTAGCTTACAGCTCCAGTTAACAATTCCTGGGTGTGACAGTGTTTCAACTTACAAACTCCTTTGGAAATCCTTTAGCCTGCCTGAATAGGTTTTTCCGGCCACCTGTGATTGCTCAGAACCTCCCAACTGTGAGAGGCATGAGATGTTCTAAACTGTCTAAACACAGATTCCTTTGAGCAGTTAAAAGATTGATTAGAAATTGTATTGGTGAAGGGATTTTCACTTGTTGGGCCAATGTTTGCTGCTAAGTCTCCATATCCCTTACCTGCTGTGTCCCTGGCAGTGTATTGATTAATATAATTGGTGTAAGTAGTAGCTTTAATGTTTGTAACCTGGGACCCTTGAGTTAACTATTTTTCTTGTTATAGCCCACCACACCTTTGCTCTGTAGGAATGCAACTTTATCTAATGTTTTGGAGGGTGGCTCCTGACCAATCACCTTTAGAGAAAAATAAGCTTTCTGAAGAAAGGGTCTTAAAATGTTAACAGGCCTCCGGGCCAGAAGATGATGCAAATCACCTAAGCTTTTGCATATGATAAGTTTGCAGGAAGAAAGCCTGGCTTGCTGCATGACTCTACCCCTTCCTTCCCCCATTATCCTCTATGCATAACTTAAGGTATAAAAACTACTTTGGAAAATAAAGTGCGGGCCTTGTTCACCAAAACTTGGTCTCCCCATGTCGTTCTTTCTCTCACCTTCTGGCTGAATTATTCAGCCTCTTTTCTCCCCTGAATTTCCTCACTGAGCTATCATTATTCTATTACTCTTTATACCCTTAATTAAAGTTTAATTAAGCAGTTGTTTCCTGATCCTCGCTGACGCTGTCCCCGCTTCGAATTCCCTGGATCCACCGGGGCTGGACCCCGGCAAGTGTTCTTGCCTGGAGAGTCCCAGGGATGTGGGAGCCTAGTGGGCTGCTGTCTCTGGGGTCACACAGAGTCAGACACGACTGAAGTGACTTAGCAGCAGCAGCAGCATTCACAGACTATGTATTTGCAAATTCACTCACTAAAATCTGTTTTTAGCCTTAAATTAGTCCTTGCTGTGTTTTCAATGTTATTCATGGACATGCTCTGGCAGTGAAAAATTTGAATGGTCAAAGGAGCATGTTCACAATTGAGGGTAAACAGTGTGATGTTCTTCCTTCTTATTTTAGCTCTCATAATATAAACAAACATTATTTTCACTTCATCAAGTGCAACATTTTTTTTGCATTTTTTTGTGCTTTTTGTTGGTGATTTCACTAATCTCCAATAAAGTAATCAGATTGATTATATTCTTTGCAGCTGAAGATGGGGAAGCTCTATACAGTCAGCAAAAACAAGACTGGGTGCTGACTGTAGCTCAGATCATGAACTCCTTATTACAAAATTAAAATTTAAATTGAAGAAAGTAGGGAATACCTCTAGGCCATTAAAATATGGCCTAACTCAAATCCCTTATGATTATATGGTGAAAGTGACAAGTAGATTTAAGGGATTAGATCTGATAGAGGGCCTGAAGAACTATGGACAGAGGTTTGTAATTTACAGGAGGCAGTGATCAAAACCATCCCCAAGAAATATAACTGCACAAAAGCAAAATGGTAGTCTGAGAATGCCTTACAAATAACTAAGAAAAGAAGAAAAGCAAAAAAGATATACCCATCTGAATGCAGAGTTCCAAAAATAGAAAGGAGAGATAAGGAAGCTGTCTTAAGTGAACAATGCAAAGAAACAGGAAAGCAATAGAATGGGAAATACTAGTTCTCTTGAAGAAAATTGGAGATACCAAGGGAACATTTCATTCAATGATGGGCATAACAAAGGACAGAAATGGTATGGACCTAACAGTAACAGAAGATATTAAGAGAAGGCAAGAATGCACAGAAGAACTATATGAAAAAGGTCTTAATGACCCAAACAACAGCCATAGCATGATCACTCAGCTAGAGCCAGACATCCTGGAGTGTGAAGTCAAGTGGGCCTTAGGAAGCACTACTACAAACAAAGCTAGTGGAGGTGATGGAATTCTAGCTGAACTATTTCAAATCCTAAAGAAGATGCTGTTAAAGTGCTTCCCTCAATATGCCAACAAATTTGGAAAACTCAGCAGTGGCCACAGGACTAGAAAAGGTCAGTTTTCATTCCAATCACAAAGAAGGGCAATGAAAAAGAATGTTCAAACTACTGCACAATTGTACTCATTTCACCTGCTAGCAAGGTAATGCTCAAAATCCTTCAAGCTAGTCTTGAATAGTACATGGACTGAGACTTCTAGATGTTCAAGCTGGATTTAGAAAAGACAGAGGAAGCAGAGATCAAATTGCCAAAATCTGCTGGATCATAGAAAAAGCCAGGGAATTAAAAATCTACTTCACTGACTATGCCAAAGCCTCTAACTGTGTGGATCATAACAAACTGTGGAATATTCTTAAAGTGATGGGAATTCCAGACCACCTTAACTGCCTCCTGAGAAACCTGTATGCAGGTTTCTATACAGCTGACTGTATAGAGCTTCCCCATCTTCAGCTGCAAAGAATATAATCAATCTGATTACTTTATTGGAGATTAGTGAAATCACCAACAAAAAGCACAAAAAAATGCAAAAAAAATGTTGCACTTGATGAAGTGAAAATAATGTTTGTTTATATTATGAGAGTATGCAGGTCAAGAAACAACATTTAGAACCAGACATGGAACAACGGACTGGTTCACATTTGGGAAAGGAGTATGTCAAGGCTGTATATTGTCACCCTGATTATTTAACTTATGTGCAGTGTACATCATGTGAAATGCCAGGTTGGATCATGCACAAGCTGGAATCAAGTTTGCAGGGAGAAATATCAATAACCTCAGATATGCAGATGACACCACCCGTATGGCAGAAAGCAAAGAGGAACTAAAGAGCCTCATGATAAAAGTGAAATAGGAGAGAGAAAGCTGGCTTAAAACTCAACATTCAAAAAGGAAGATCATAACATCTTGTCCCATCATTTCATGGAAAATAGATGGGAAAAGAATGCCAGCAGTGACAGGCTTTATTTTGGGGAGCTCCTAAATCACTGTGGACAGTAACTGCAGTCATTAAATTAAAAGACGTTTGCTCCTTGGAAGAAAAACTATGGCAAACATAGACAGATTATTAAAAAGCAGAGACAACACTTTGTTGACAAAGATCCGCTGAGTTAAAGCTATGGTTTTTCCAGTAGTCATGGGTGGCTGTGAGAGTTGGACCTTAAAGAAGGCTGAACACTGAAGAATTGATGCTTTCAAACTGTGATGCTGGAGAAGACTCTTGAGAGTCCTATTGGACAGCAAGGAAATCATACCAGTCAATCTTAAAGGAAATCAATCCTGAATATTCATTGGAAGGACTGATACTGAAGCTGAAACTCCAATACTCTGGCCACCTGATGGGGAGAAATGACTCATTGGAAAAGACCCTGATGCTTAGAAAGATTGAAGGCAGGAGGTGGGGACAACAGAGGATGCAATGGTTGGATGGCATCACCGACTCAATGTACATGAGTTTGAGCAAACTTAGAGAGATAGTGAAGGGCAAGGGAGCCTGGTGTATTTCAGTCCATGGGGTCACAAAGAGTCAAACACAGCTGAATGACTGAACAATAACGAATCTACACGTGTAATGTTGAAGTGCTGTGTAATGTTCCAAAGTGCAGGCCTATGATGTGCCTAATGGATTAGATATACTTCTTTCATGCATGAGTTACAATGCTGTTTGCCATGAATTCAATGTTAATGGCTCAGCAATATATATTATGTAAGATGTGTTAAAAGAAAAATACACAGAAAACAAAGTTATGTATTCATAGGTTGACAAGTGTTTTGACCAGAGACTCACAGGAACTTAACCCCGTATTTTCCTTAGGAGCAGTGCTTCTGTACTCATTAATTCCCTGTTTGCAGTGATTTTATGAAGCATAACTACTATGAATATTGTGAATCTACTGTACATCCTTTGGAAGTTACATTAGCATTTCATTTGAAATTCTGCTCAGTCTGATCTTTAATTCTTATAAATAATCTGAATTTTCATTATGGCTGTCTTAAATATTTAGTATTTGATATTCTGAGGTGTACTGTGATGTATCTAAGTATAGGTTTAATTTTATATTTCCTGCTTGAGATTGTTTTTTGTTTGTTTGTTTGTTTGTGCTTTGTCAACTACAAGTTGGCACTTGCCATTGGCACTTGCCATCTATCTCTATAAGGTTTAAATCATGAACTGCTGCAGCTGCTGCCCTTCCAATAGCCCCTGAAAGGAGTTTAGGGTGGAGATCAGAAATGAGGCCTTCTATGCTCAGAAAAAAACTGGCAGAACAGGTCTTCAGGTGGCTAGTTATCTTCAGTAGATGATTTTATAAACCTGATTCTTGTATCTTCTTCTATCTAAAAAAACACTAAACTCCTTCATGGTGACATCTGTTCCTCGTGACTGGAAGTAACCTTCATGAAACTAGCATAAATCTTCTGCAAAAAAATGTGTGCATGATTGCATGTACTCCCCCTTTACCAAAATGACATACATACCGACCTTTCACCCTACCTCTTTGGAGCAGTTTCTCAAGAGTACCGAGATTCTGTTTCCTGGACTATAGTCTTCACTTTGTCCCAAATAAAACTTAACTCACAACTCTCATGTTGTGCGGATTTTTAAGTTGGCAGCTTCTTGAATCTAAAGATTTCCTTCCTCTCATCAGTTATGGCAGACTCTCAAGTATTATCTCTTTGAATATATCATTTTACACATTCTCTTATTATGTCTGTGGTATTCCAGACATTCTTCCCAGGTGGCTCAGATAGTAAGGAATCTGCCTGCAATGCAGGAGACCTGGGTTCAGTCCCTGAGTCAGGAAGACTCCCTGGAGTAGGAAATGACAACCCACTCCAGTATTCTTGCCTGGAGAATTTCATGGACAGAAGAGCCTGTTGGCCTATCATGGAATCGCAAAGAGTCAGACACAGCTGAGCAACTAACACACAATTTCCAGACATTAGACCTTTTTATTATATTTTCATTTTTTTCTTATCTTCTCTTCCATATTAACCTGTTTCCACTCTAATCTTTATGCACATGTATAGTCAGTTTGCTGATTTTCTCATCAGCTTTGTCTAATTTTCTTTTTATTTAGTTTGCTCCACCTCTAGCTGTGAGCCAAGGCCCATAATGACAGTTAACCATGCCAACTCATCTTTCTTTATCAGCTGACAAGACTTTTTTATGTTGTATCCTTATGTTAATATTGTAGCCTTCACAGGTTCTAGCTTTATTAAGACAATTCAGTTCCAGCATCTCATCTTGTTTGTGTTCCATAGGGGCTTTGTCTTCAGTGTTTACCTACTACTCATATTTACTTTTCTTCTTTCTTTTTATCTCCTGAGGATTTTCCTTTCACTTTTGCAATCTAAGCTCTGTGTTTAAAAAGGAATTTGTTGTAGTTTATTCAATATTTCAATGTGTTTTTATAAATGTCTGGGCCTCCATTATAATGGAAGTGGTTCAAGTCTTTTTAGGATAAAGGGAGGGAAAGCTTGATGGTATTAAATGGACTTTTGTAATGGATCTCCTATTAATTTTTTTGGCTAATATTTTATATCATGATCAATCTCAACTATTAATATTAGATTAGAGTTGGCTATGATAAATGGAATATTGCCTGCCATATCAGTAAACAAAGGATGTCACAGTCATCAGCAATTACAGCCATTGCAATAGTAAGCTGATAAGCCCTAAGAGAACTCAGGAAGAAAAGAATATCTGACATCTGGCAGCCATCAGGCTATATCCATTCCCAAGGTGAGCTGTGAGGAAACTCAAGATGTAAAAACATGAGATACTGGCCACCGATAATTGAGGTGCATATCAAAGAAATGATTTCACTGAGCCAGACTCTTGCATCTTCCAATATATAGAAAAGTGCCAAATTCCTTATCTTCGGATATCTGGTTTTCTTTAGTTAACAGCAATGTTTTAATGTTCTGACTACCTGCCCTTTGTTGTAAAACTTCTATATATCCTGGATCCCCCCTCACTTCCTTGGAATGGTTCTCTCATGGTTACTTGAGGTGCTGTCCCCTAGGCTTTAAGTCCTAAAAATTCATGCCAAATAAAACAGCTCAACTATTAGGTTGTGAATATTTTTTTTTCTTAGTTGACAGCTGTAATATGCATTCAGTAGTCAGTCCTTCTCCTTCATGGATCACAGCCTTGTTGTGCAGAAGGGGCTTGTGTAACTCAGTGAAGCTATGCACCATGGCATGGGTGATTCATAGTGAAGTGTTCTGACAAATCATTGTCCACTGGAGGAGGGACTGGCAAACCACTCCAACATTCTTGCTGCAAGAACCTGATGAACAATATGTAAAGACAAAAAGGTATGACACCAGAAATGAGCCCCCCCCTCTCCGATAGGAAGGTGTCCAATATGTTACTGGGAAAGAGCATTACTAATAGCTCCAAAAAGACTGAAATGGCTGGGCCAAAGTGGAAACAACACTTAAGGATGGACACAATAAAGGATAGAAACAATAAGAACCTAACAGAAACAGAAGAGACTAAGAAGAGGTAGCAAGAACATAGAGAAGAACTATACAAAAAAGATCTTAATCACCTGGCTAACAATGGTATGGTCATTCACCTAGAGCCAGACATTCTGGAGTGTGAAAACAAGTGAGCCTCAGGAAGCATTATTGCAAGCAAAACTAGCAGAGGTGATGGAATTCTAGCTGAGCTATTTCAAACCCTAAAAGATGATGCTGTTAAAGTGTTGCGCTCAATATGTTAGCAAATTTGGAAAATTCAGCAGTGGCCACAGGACTGGAAAAGGTCAGTTTTCATTCCAATCCCAAAGAAAGGTAATGCCAAAGAATGTTCAGAGTACTGTACAATTGTGTTCATTTCACACACTAAGAAGGTTATGCTCAAAACCCTTCATGCCATGCTTTAGCAGTACATGAACTGAGAACTTCCAGATATATGAGCTGGATTTAGAAAAGTCAGAGGAACCAGAGATCAAATTTCCAACATGTGTTGAATCATAGAGAAAGCAAGGGAATTCCAGAGATACATCTACTTCTGCTACATTGACTACACTAAAGCTTTTGATTTCTTGGATCACAACAAACTGTAGAAAATTCTTAAAAGACATGGGAATACCAGACTATCTTACCTGTCTCCTAATAAACCTCTATGTGGATCAAGAATAAACAGTTAGAACCTTACATGGAACAACTGACTTGTTTAAAATTGGGACAGGAGTAGGTCAAGGCTGTATATTGTCACCCTTAACTTTATGCAGAGCACATCATGTGAAATGCTGGGCTGGATGAATTACAGGCTGTAATCAAGATTACTGGCAGAAATATCAGCAACCTCACATATGCAGATGATACCACTCTAATGGCAGAATATGAAGAAAAACTAAAGAGCCTCTTCAGGGGGGTGAAAGAGGAGAGTGAAAAAGCTGGCTTAAAACTCAATGTTCAAAAAACTATGATCGTGGCATCCTGTCCCATCATTTCATAGCAAATAGATGGTCAAAAAGTGGAAACAGTGAGATTTTATTTTCCTGAACTCCAAAATCACTGTGGATGTGACTGTTAAAGGTTGCAGCTGTGAGCCATGTGCTATGCCAGGATTCGTGACTTCCGGAGGAGAGGATTTTGATCCAGGGCCAGAGATGAGACTTGACCATGTGGACCTTTTTGTGTATGAGACTTTTATTAAATTATAAAAAAGAGAAAGCTTCTGATATAGACATCAGAAGGGCACAGAAAGAATGCCCCCTTGCTAGTTTTTAGGAAGGCATTTTATGTCTGTTCAGTTGAGTCCCTTAGTCATGTCTTGACTCTTTTTGACCCCACGGACTGCAGCATGCCAGACTTCCCTGTCCATCACCAACTCCCGGAGCTTGCTTAAACTCATGTCCATTGAGTCGCTGATGTCATCCAACCATCTCATCTTCTATTGTCCCCTTCTCCTCCCACCTTCAATCTGTCCCAGCATCAGTGTCTTTTCCAATGAGTCAGCTGTTCGCATCAGGTGGCCAGAGTATTGGAGTTTCAGCTTCAGCATCAGTCCTTCTAATGAAGATTCAGGACTGACTTCCTTTAGGAGGGACTGGTTGGATCTCCTTGCAGTTCAAGGGACTCTCAAGAGTCTTCTCCAACAACACAGTTCAAAACCATCAATTCTTTGGTGCTCAGCTTTCTTTATGGTCCAACTCTCACATCCATACATGACTACTGGAAAAGCCATAGCTTTGACTAGACGTACCTTTTCAGTAAAGTAATATCTCTGCTTTTTTATATGCTGTCTCGGTTGGTCATAGCTTTTCTTCCAAGGAGCAAGCAAGCTGCTAATCAAATACGAGAGACACCTCAAGGCTGAGGGAGTTTCACCAGGTCCTTTCCCCCATAATATGCATTTTTGAGATAGAATTGCACAAGATGTGTGCCTGGGTCATAAAACAATTGGCATGAATACTGATTTGTTGAGTGATTATCAGCCCAAGGCTTGAGAAAAGAAAAAAAAAAATAGTCTTAGGCAGAACAAATTTGAAGAAAGGCAGATTCCAAAACAAATAAATAGTTTCATTAACATAGCTTAAGAAAACATGTCCAACCAGGAGCCAAGATGGCAGAGGAGTAGGACGGGGAGAACACTTTCTCCCCCACAAATTCATCAAAAGAGCATTTAAACGTCGAGTAAATTCCACAAAACAACTTCTGAATGCCAGCAGAGGACATGAGGCACCCAGAAAAGCAACCCAACTCTTCGAAAGGAGGTAGGAAAAAATATAAAAGACAAAAAAAGAGACAAAAGAGGGAGGGATGGAGTTCCGTCCCGGGAAGGGAGTCTTAAAAAGAGAGAAGTTTCCAAACACCAGGAAACCTTCTCACTGCAGAATCTGTGCTGAGCTTTGGAAGCACAGAGGGCAACATAAAAGGAGAAAAAAAATAAATAAACAATTAAAAATCGCAGATTGTGAGCCCTACGGTAACTCCCCCAGCGGAGAAGCACCGCAGACGCCTGCACACGGCATTAGCAAGCGGGGGCTGGGCAGGGAAGCGGGGCACGGGCTGTGTCCCTTAGAGTAAGAATCAGCCCGAATGTCCTGAGCGCTATCTGAGTGAAATAATTTGGGCTAGCAAACCAGACTGTGGGATATCTACCACGCGAAAAGCCAGCCCTAACCTAAGACACCGCCAGGCCCGCGCAGAGAACAAAGGACTGAACAGAGATAGCCGGTTGCAGACCTTCCCCCTCCGGTGACAGGCAGCCAGAGCTGTAAAGGGGCAATCGCAGCGCAAGAGAGACACTATCTATAAAACAGTAAGCAGGCTTCTTTGCTAACTAAAACTTCTTGGGGGTCTGGACGGTCAACATCTGCCTGAGAAGGTGCGCCGGTTTTACACCCAGATAACCAAGTGGCAGGGAGGCGATAAGTCGCAGCATTGGCACCCACCAAACACATCACCTGAGCTGCTCGGATCTGGGAAGAGCACAAAACGCAGGCCCAACCGAGTCTGCGCCTCTGAGGACTACCTGAGTGCCTGAACCTGAGCGGCTTGGACCAGGGAGCTCAGCCCAGGGCCGGCCTCTGATTGTTCCCGCGGAACAACCTAGAGCCCGAGCAGTGTGGGCAGGGAGGCTACACGTGCCATGAGCGGGGGCAGACCCAGTGTGGCTGAGGCACTGCGAGCGCACGCCAGTGTTATCTGTTTGCAGCATCCCTCCCTCCCTCCCCACAGCGCGGCTGAACAAGTGAGCCTAAATAAAATAAAAAAAAATAGTGTCCTCCACCGTCCCCTTTGTGTCAGGGTGGGAACCAGACACTGAAGAGACCAGCAAACGGAAGAAGCTATAACAGAGGGAAACGACTTGGAAGCTACAGGCCATAGATTAAAACCCTGTGGTTACTACGGACTACATAGGAAGGGGCCTATAGATCTTGAGAAATATAAGTCAGACCAAGGAACTAGCCAAAAATGAACTGAACCCACAATACTCACAACAAAACCAGAGAAAGACCTAGATATATTTTTACTATTTGACGATCAATCTTTCTTTCTTTTTTTTTTTTAATTTTTTAAAAAAATTTTAAGTCCTCTATTGTCCTTTAATTTTCACTTTTATAACTATTACTTTGCAAAAAAAAAAAAAAAAAGACCCTATTTTTTTTTCTTCTTCAGCAAACTTCATATATATATTTTATAATTTTTTGACGGTGTTTTGTTTTGTTTTGTTTTTCTTTTTCTTCTTTTCTTTAACATTGTATTTTTGAAATTCCAAACTCTACTCTAGATTTTTAATTTTAGCCTTTTGGTATATGTTATCAATTTTGTACCTATAGTTTTTTTCATAATTTCTGTGACTTTTTTTTTTCCTCTGTTTCTTTCTCTTCTTCTTTTGTATAACATCATATATCTGCAATTCCAAACTCTACTCAAGATTTTTAATTTATGCTTTTTGGTATTTGATATCAATTTTGTACCTGTATTTTCTTTATAATTTTTGTGACATTGTTTTTGTTGGTTTGTTTGTTTTCTCTCTTTATTTTTTCTTCTTCTTCTTTTTTTTTTAACATTGTATTTTTGAAATTCCAAACTCTACTCTAGATTTTTAATTTTTGCTTTTTGGTATTAGTTATCAATTTTGTACCTGTAGTTTCTTTATAATTTTCGCAACCTTGTTTGCTTTTCTTTGTTCGTTTTTTCTCTCTTTCTTTTCCTTCTTCTTTTCATTAACATCACATTTTTGAAATTCCAAACTCTACTCTAGATTTTTAATTTTTGCTTTTATGTATTTGTTACCAATTTTGTACCTTTAAGAACCCAATCTTCAGGACCCAGTTTTCACTAGGGAACGAGATTACTGGCTTGACTGCTCTCTCTCCCTTTGGACTCTCCGTTTTCTCCACCAGGTCGCCTGTATCTCCTCCCTAACCCCTCTCTACTCTACCCAACTCTGTGAATTTCTGTGTGTTCCAGACGGTGGAGAACACTTAGGGAACTGATTACTGGCTGGATCTGTCTCCCTCCTTTTCATTTCCCCCTTTTATCCTTCTGGCCACCTCTGTCTCCTGCCTCCTTCTTCTCTTCTCTGTATAACTCTGTGAACATCTCTGAGCGGTCCAGTTGTGGAGTGCACATAAGGAAGTGACTACTGGCTAGCCCACTCTCTCCACTATTGATTCCACCTCATCTCATTTGGGTCACCTCTAACTCCCTCCTCCCACTTCTCTTCTCCATGTAATGCTGTGAACCTCTCTGAGTGACCCTCACAGTAGAGAAACTTTTCATCTTTAACGTAGATGTTTTATCAATGGTGCTGTATAGAAGGAGAAATTTTGAAACTACTGTAAAAATAAGACCGATAACTTGAAGTAGGAGGCTTAAGTCCAAACCCTGACTCCAGGGAACTCCTGACTCCAAGGAACATTAATTGACAGGAGCTCATCAAACGCCTCCATACCGACACTGAAACCAAGCACCACACAAGGGCCAACAAGTTCCAGGGCAAGACATACCAAGCAAACTCTCCAGCAACAAAGGAACACAGCCCTGAGCTTCAAGATACAGGCTGCCCAAAGTCACCCCAAAACCATAGACATCTCATAACACATTACTGGACATTTCATTACACTTCAGAGAGAAGAAATACAGCTCCATCCACCAGAACATCGACACAAGCTTCCCTAACCAGGAAACCATGACAAGCCACCTGTACAAACCCACACACAGTGAGGAAACACCACAATAAAGAGAACTCCATCTCTCACAGAGTGCATAAGACTGTTCTATACATCAGTGTCTCTTTTGCTGTCTCGTACACAGGGTTATTGTTGAGAGGGAGGGGGTGGGAAGATTTGGGAGAATGGAACTGAAACATGTAAAATATCATGTATGAAACGAGTTGCCAGTCCAGGTTCGATGCACGATACTGGATGCTTGGGGCTGGTGCACTGGGATGACCCAGAGGGATGGAATGGGGAGGGAGGAGGGAGGAGGGTTCAGGATAGGGAACACATGTATACCTGTGGCGGATTCATTTTGATATTTGGCAAAACTAATACAGTTATGTAAAGTTTAAAAATAAAATAAAATTAAAAAAAAAAGAGAACTCCACAAACTGCCAGAATACAGAAAGGATACCCCAAACTCAGCAATTTAAACAAGTTGAAGAGACAGAGGAATAGCCAGCAGATAAAGGAACAGGATAAATGCCCACCAAACCAAACAAAAGAGGAAGAGATAGGGAATCTACCTGATAAAGAATTCGAAATAATGATAGTGAAATTGATCCAAAATCTTGAAATTAAAATGGAATCACAGATAAATAGCCTGGAGGCAAGGATTGAGAAGATGCAAGAAAGGTTTAACAAGGAATTAGAAGAAATAAAAAAGAGTCAATATATAATGAATAATGCAATAAGTGAAATTAAAAACACTCTGGAGGCAACAAATAGTAGAATAACAGAGGCAGAAGATAGGATTAGTGAGTTAGAAGATAGAATGGTAGAAATAAATGAATCAGAGAGGATAAAAGAAAAACGAATTAAAAGAAATGAGGACAATCTCAGAGACCTCCAGGACAATATTAAACGCTACAACATTCAAATCATAGGGGTCCCAGAAGAAGAAGACAAAAAGAAATACCATGAGAAAATACTTGAGGAGATAATAGTTGAAAACTTCCCTAAAATGGGGAAGGAAATAATCACCCAAGTCCAAGTAACCCAGAGAGTCCCAGACAGGATAAACCCAAGGTGAAACACCCCAGGACACATATTAATCAAATTAACAAAGATCAAACACAAAGAACAAATATTAAAAGCAGCAAGGGAAAAACAACAAATAGCACACAAGGGAATACCCATAAGGATAACAGCTGATCTTTCAATTGAAACTCTTCAAGCCAGGAGGGAATGGCAAGACATACTTAAAATGATGAAAGAAAATAACCTACAGCCCAGATTATTGTACCCAGCAAGGATCTCATTCAAGTATGAAGGAGAAATCAAAAGCTTTTCAGACAAGCAAAAGCTGAGAGAATTCTGCACCACCAAACCAGCTCTCCAACAAATACAAAAGGATATTCTCTAGACAGGAAACACAGAAGCAGTGTATAAATTCGAACCCAAAACAATAAAGTAAATGGAAAGGGGAATCATACTTATCAGTAATTGCCTTAAACGTAAATGGGTTGAATGCCCCAACCAAAAGACAAAGACTGGCTGAATGGATACAAAAACAAGACCCCTGCATATGTTGTCTACAAGAGACCCACCTCAAAACAGGGGACACATACAGACTGAAAGTGAAGGGCTGGAAAAAGATTTTCCATGCAAATAGGGACCAAAAGAAAGCAGGAGTAGCAATACTCATATCAGATAAAATAGACTTTAAAACAAAAACAGTGAAAAGAGACAAAGATGGTCACTACATAATGATCAAAGGATCAATCCAAGAAGAAGATATAACAATTATAAATATATATGCACCCAACACGGGAGCACAGCAGTATGTAAGACAAATGCTAACAAGTATGAAAGGAGAAATTAACAATAACACAATAATAGTGGGAGACTTTAATACCCCACTCACACCTATGGATAGATCAACTAAACAGAAAATTAACAAGGAAACACAAACTTTAAATGATACAATAGACCAGCTAGAGCTAATTGATATCTATAGGACATTTCATCCCAAAACAATGAATTTCACCTTTTTCTCAAGCACACATGGAACCTTCTCCAGGATAGATCACATCCTGGGCCATAAAGCTAGCCTTGGTAAATTCAAAAAAATAGAAATCATTCCAAGCATCTTTTCTGACCACAATGCAGTAAGATTAGATCTCAATTACAAGAGAAAAACTATTAAAAATTCCAACATATGGAGGCTGGACAACACGCTGCTGAATAACCAATAAATCACAGAAGAAATCAAAAAAGAAATCAAAATTTGCATAGAAACGAATGAAAATGAAAACACAACAACCCAAACCCTGTGGGACACGGTAAAAGCAGTCCTAAGGGGAAAGTTCATAGCAATACAGGCACACCTCAAAAAACAAGAAAAAAGTCAAATAAATAACTTAACTCTACACTAAAGCAACTAGAAAAGGAAGAAATGAAGAACCCCAGGGTTAGTAGAAGGAAAGAAATCTTAAAACATAGAGCAGAAATAAATGCAAAAGAAACAAAAGAGATCATAGCAAAAATCAACAAAACCAAAAGCTGGTTTTTTGAAAGGATAAATAAAATTGACAAACCATTAGCCAGACTCATCAAGAAACAAAGGGAGAAAAATCAAATCCATAAAATTAGAAATGAAAATGGAGAGATCACAACAGACAACACAGAAATACAAAGGATCATAAGAGAGTACTATCAACAATGCCAATAAAATGGACAACGTGGAAGAAATGGACAAATTCTTAGAAAAGTACCACTTTCCAAAACTCGATCAGGAAGAAATAGAAAATCTTAACAGACCCATCACAAGCACCGAAATTGAAACTGTAATCAAAATCTTCCAGCAAACAAAAGCCCAGGTCCAGACGGCTTCACAGCTGAATTCTACCAAAAATTTAGAGAAGAGCTAACACCTATCCTGCCCAAACTCTTCCAGAAAATTGCAGAGGATGGTAAACTTCCAAACTCATTCTATGAGGCCACCATCACCCTAATACCAAAACCTGACAAAGATCCCACAAAAAAAGAAAACTACAGGCCAATATCACTGATGAACATAGATGCAAAAATCCTTAACAAAATTCTAGCAATCAGAATCCAACAACACATTAAAAAGATCATACACCATGACCAAGTGGGCTTTATCCCAGGGATGCAAGGATTCTTCAATATCCGCAAATCAATCAATGTAATACACCACATTAACACATTGAAAAATAAAAACCATATGATTATCTCAATAGATGCAGAGAAAGCCTTTGACAAAATTCAACATCCATTTATGATAAAAACTCTCCAGAAAGCAGGAAGAGAAGGAACATACCTCAACATAATAAAAGCTATATATGACAAACCCGCAGCAAACTTTATCCTCAATGGTGAAAAATTGGCAAAACTAATACAATTATGTAAAGTTTAAAAAATAAAATAAAATTAAAATAAATTAAAAAAAAAATTGAAAGCATTTCCTCTAAAGTCAGGAACAAGACAAGGGTGCCCACTTTCACCATTACTATTCAACATAGTTTTGGAAGTTTTGGCCACAGCAATCAGAGCAGAAAAAGAAATAAAAAAATCCAAATTGGAAAAGAAGAAGTAAAGCTATCACTGTTTGCAGATGACATGATCCTCTACATAGAAAACCCTAAAGAATCCACCAGAAAATTACTAGAACTAATCAATGACTATAGTAAAGTTGCAGGATATAAAATGAACACCCAGAAATCCCTTGCATTCCTATACACTAATAATGAGAAAACAGAAAGAGAAATTAAGGAAACAATTCCATTCACCATTGCAATGGAAAGAATAAAATACTTAGCAATATATCTACCTAAAGAAATTAAAGACCTATATATAGAAAACTATAAAACACTGGTGAAAGAAATCAAAGAGGACACTAACAGATGGAGAAATATACCATGTTCATGGATTTGAAGAATCAATATAGTGAAAATGAGTATACTACCCAAAGCAATCTATAGATTCAATGCAATCCCTATCAAGCTACCAACAGCATTCTTCACAGAGCTAGAACAAATAATTTCACAATTTGTATGGAAATACAAAAAACCTCGAATAGCCAAAGCTATCTTGAGAAAGAAGAATGGAACTGGAGGAATCAACCTGCCTGACTTCAGGCTCTACTACAAAGCCACAGTTATCAAGGCAGTATGGTACTGGCACAAAGACAGAAATATAGATCAATGGAACAAAATAGAAAGCCCAGAGATAAATCCACGCACATATGGACACCTTATCTTTGACAAAGGAGGCAAGAATATACAATGGATTAAAGACAATCTCTTTAACAAGTGGTGCTGGGAAAACTGGTCATCCACTTGTAAAAGAATGAAACTAGAACACTTTCTAACACCATACACAAAAATAAACTCAAAATGGATTAAAGATCTAAACGTAAGACCAGAAACTATAAAACTCCTAGAGGAGAACATAGGCAAAACACTCTCTGACATACATCACAGCAGGATCCTCTATGACCCACCTCCCAGAATATTGGAAATAAAAGCAAAAATAAACAAATGGGACCTAATTAACCTTAAAAGCTTCTGCACATCAAAGGAAACTATTAGCAAGGTGAAAAGACAGCCTTCAGAATGGGAGAAGATAATAGCAAATGAAGCAACTGACAAACAACTAATCTCGAGAATATACAAGCAACTCCTACAGCTCAACTCCAGAAAAATAAATGACCCAATCAAAAATGGGCCAAAGAACTAAATAGACATTTCTCCAAAGAAGACATACAGATGGCTCACAAACACATGAAGAGATGCTCAACATCACTCATTATCAGAGAAATGCAAATCAAAACCACTATGAGGTACCATTTCACACCAGTCAGAATGGCTGCGATCCAAAAGTCTACAAGTCATAAATGCTGGAGAGGGTGTGGAGAAAAGGGAACCCTCTTACACTGTTGGTAGGAATGCAAACTAGTACAGCCACTATGGAGAACAGTGTGGAGATTCCTTCAAAAACTGGAAATAGACCTGCCTTATGATCCAGCAATCCCACTGCTGGGCATACACACTGAGGAAACCAGAAGGGAAAGAGACACATGTACCCCAATGTTCATCGCAGCACTGTTTATAATAGCCAGGACATGGAAGCAACCTAGATGTCCATCGGCAGATGAATGGATAAGAAAGCTGTGGTACATATACACAATGGAGTATTACTCAGCCATTAAAAAGTATACATTTGAATCAGTTCTAATGAGGTGGATGAAACTGGAGCCTATTATACAGAGTGAAGTAAGCCAGAAAGAAAAACACCAATACAGTATACTAACGCATATATATGGAATTTAGAAAGATGGTAACAATAACCCTGTGTACGAGACAGCAAAAGAGACACTGATGTATAGAACAGTCTTATGGACTCTGAGAGAGAGGTAGAGGGTGGGAAGATTTGGGAGAATGGCATTGAAACATGTAAAATATTATGTATGAAACGAGTTGCCAGTCCAGGTTTGATGCACGATACTGGATGCTTGGGGCTGGTGCACTGGGACGACCCAGAGGGATGGAATGGGAAGGGAGGAGGGAGGAGGGTTCAGGATGGGGAACACATGTATACCTGTGGTGGATTCATCTTGATATTTGGCAAAACTAATACAATTATGTAAAGTTTAAAAATAAAATAAAATTAAAAAAAAATAGTTCAAGGAGAAACTAAAAAAAAAAAAAAGAAAGAAAACATGTCCATAAGAAAAACACATTGATTAGCCCAAGGTCTGAGAAAAGTTTAGGCTGAACCAGGCTTCCTCAACACAGAACTAAAAGAAGCAAGCCTCTTTTAATTTTGTGTAGAAAAGGAACAACAAAATCTGACACTTGCAATTTATTTCCTCTTGCAACCTGGGGACCTCTGGCCTTCCTACCTGTTAACCCTCTCAACTGCAGCCACAAAATTAAAAGACACTTCCTCCTTGGAAGTAAAGCTATAACAAACCTAGACAGCATATTAAAAAGCAGAGACATCATTTTGCCCACAAAGTCCATACAGTCAAAGCTATGGTTTATCCAGTAGTTGTGCATGGATGTGAGAGTTGGCCCATAAAGAAGGCTGAGTAGAACAGAAATAATGCTTTTGAATTGTGGTGTTGCAGAAGACTCTTGTGAGTCCCTTGGACTTCCTAGAGATCACACCAGTCAATCCAAAAGGAAATCAACTCTGAGTATAAATTGGAATGACTGATGCTGAAGCTGAAGCTCTAATACTTTGTCTACCTAATGCCAAAAGCCAACTCACTGGAAAAGACCTTGATGCTGGGAAAGATTAAGGGAAAGAGAAGAGTGCAGCAGAGGATGGTATGGTTAGATTAGCATCACTGACTCAATGGACATGAGTTTGAGCAAACTCCTGGAGATAGTGAAGGACAGGGAAGCCTGGTGTGCTGCAGTACATGGTGTAGCAAAGAGTCAGACATGACTTAGTGACTGAATAACAGCAACACAGTCAGTCCTCAGTATTTGCAGTTTATAGTAAATTTCAGTTTTAAGGGAAAATTAAATCATTCTTTAGAAACAGCAATGAATATATGAATTATGTGGATTCATCTAAAATATTTGGCTTCTTAATCCAGCTTTTAACTATAGTGACTTTTTCTACAGAGACAGCGATTCTATTTGGGAGATGATTTGAGAAATGAGAAACTCATTTCATTTTCTTTCTTTATTTTCATCTATATCAGTGATTCAGATTCTCATCAGGGTTTGATTTTGCCTCTCCCCCACCTCAGGTGACATTTGACAATGTCTGAATACATTTTTATTTGTTGCAATTCAAGGGATGGAGAGGGGATTGCTTGTGTTCTCTAGTGCGTAAAGGCAGAGAATGCTGATAAACTTCCTGGAATACATGGGACATCCCCCACAAAGAAGTATGACCTAGCCCCAAATATCAATAGTGCTTAGGCTGAAAAACCCTATTCATAAAGGAAGCTATAATTTTCCCAGTCATCTAGCTAAATTTGATAATTCTTATTTTAAAACATAAAGTACAGAAAGAAAAACACCAATACAGTATACTAACACATATATATGGAATTTAGAAAGATGGTAATGACAACCCTGTATGAGAGACAGCAAAAGAGACACAGATGTATAGAACAGTCTTTTGGACTCTGTGGGAGAGGTGGGGGGGATGATTTGGGAGAACGGCATTGAAACATGTATAATATCATATAAATAACGAATCGCCAGTCCAGGTTTGATGCAGGATACAGGAAGCTTGGGGCTGGTGCACTGGGATGACCCAGAGGGATGGTATGGGGAGGAAAGTGGGAGGGGGATTCAGGATTGGGAACACGTGTACACCCGTGGCGGATTCATGTTGATGTATGGCAAAACCAATACAATATTGTAAAGTAATTAGCCTCTAATTAAAATAAACACATTTAAATTAAAAAAACATAAAATATATGATACATTGAAACTACCGAGATTTCATTCACATATACTTATTTTGTTAGCAATTCTAGGTACATCTGTTGTTGCAAAAAATACTCAATGTAACAAAGCCATTCCTCTTATTATCTATAAATGTAAGGTGTTAAAATCCTGAAGTTACTGAGAGATGAACAAGATTAAATTTATGGTTTAGCTTTGGTAAATAATCAAAAATAATTCTTATTTTCTGATAATAATATAATCAAACCAAAAATCAGCCCTTTAAACTATATAGTATATGTTTATTTTTCTAAAAAAAAAAAAAAAAAACCTATGTATTTTATTATACAGAGTGAAGTAAGCCAGAAAGAAAAACACCAATACAGTATACTAACCATATATATGGAATTTAGAAAGATGGTAACGACAACCCTGTATGCGAGACAGCAAAAGAGACACAGATATATAGAACAGTCTTTTGGATTCTGTGTGTGTGTGTGGGGGGGTGATTTGGGAGAATGGCACTAAAACATGTATAATATCATATAAGAAACGAATCGCCAGTCCAGGTTCGATGCAGGATACAGGAATCTTGGATCTGGTGCACTGCCCCAACCCAGAGGGATGGTATGGGGAGGGAGGTGGGAGGGGGGTTCATGATTGGGAACATGTGTACACCCGTGGTGGATGCATGTTGATGTATGGCAAAACCAATACAATATTGTAAAGTAAAAATAATAATAATAATAATAAAATTAAAATAAAAAAAACAAAAAAATTAAAAAATAATTTTATTTATTTTTGGCTTTTCTGAATCTTCATTGATACATAGGCTTTTCTCAAGTTATAGTGAGTGGAGTCTATTCTCTAGTTGCAGTGCATGGACTTCTCTTTGCAGTGACTTCTCTTAGTGTGTGGCACTGGCACTAGGGCATGAGGCTCTCAGTGGCTGTGCCTTTCAGGCTCTAGAGCACAGGCTCAATAGTCACACCTCACAAACTTAGTTGCTCCTTGGTATGTGGGATGTCTCTGGACCAGGAATTGTACCCATGTCTCCTGCACTGGCGGGTGGATTCTTTACCACTGAGACACTAAGGAAGCCCCCACTCTCCCACCCACTGCAAACACACACAAACACACCCTTTTTTAAAATATATATATATATATATATATATATATAAATTTAAAATCGAGGGTCTTTTTCTTACAGTATATTTTACCTTTTACTAAAGGGTAAAACACAAGAGATGGAGAAGGAAATGGCAACCTACTCCAGTGCTCTTGCCTGGAGAATCCCATGGACGGAGGAGGCTGGTGGGCTGCAGTGCATGGGGTCGCAAAGAGTCGGACACGACTGAACGACTTCCCTTTCACTTTTCACTTTAATGCATTGGAGAAGGAAATGGCAACCAACTCCAGTGTTCTTGCCTGGAGAATCCCAGGGACGGGGGAGCCTGGTGGGCTGCTGTCTCTGGGGTTGCACAGAGTCGGACACGACTGAAGCGACTTAGCAGCAGCAGCAGCAGAACACAAGAGAAAACTCTACACATGGACATCACCAGATGGTCAATACTGAAATCAGATTGATGATATTCTTTGCAGCTGAAAATGGAGAAGCTCTATACAATCAACAAAAACAAGACCTGGAGCTGATTGTGGCTAATATCATGAACTCCTTATTGCAAAATTCAGGCTTAAATTGAAGAAAGTAGAGAAAACCACTAGACCATTCAGATATGACCTAAATCAAATCCCTTACGATTATACAGTGGAAGTGACAAATACATTCAAGAGATTAGACCTGATAGACAGAGTGCCTGAAGAACTATGGGTGGAGGTTCATGACAGGAGGCAGTGATCAAAAGCATCCCCAAGAAAAATATATACAAAAAGGTAAAATGGTTGTCTGAGGAAGGTTTAGGTCTTTAGCTAAGAAAAGAAGAGAAGCTAAAGGCAAAGGAGAAAGGAAAAATATACCCACTTGAATGCAGAATTCCAAAGGACAGCAAGGAAAGATAAGAAAGCCTTCCCAAGTGAATAATGCAAAGAAATAGAGGAAAACAATAGAATGGGAAAGACTAGAGACCTCTTCAAGAAAATTAGAGATACCAAGGGAACATTCCATGCAAAGATGGGCATGATAAAGGACAGAAACAGTATGGACCTAACAGAAACAGAGGCTATTAAGAAGAGGTAGCAAGAATAAACACAAAAGAACTATACAAAAAAGATCTTAATGACCCAGATAACCATGATGGTGTGATCACTCACGTAGATCCAGACATCTTGGAGTGGGACGTCAAGTGGATCTTAGGAAGCATCACTACGAACAATGCTAGTGGAGGTGATGGAATTCCAGCTGAGCTATTTCAAATCCTAAAATATGATGGTATTAAAGAGTTGCACTCAATATGCCAGCAAATTTGAAAAAACTCAGCAGTGGTCACAGAACTGGAAAAGGTCACTTTTCATTCCAATCCCAAAGAAGGGCACTGCCAAAAAATATTCAAACTATTTCACAATTGCACTCATTTCACATGCTAGAAAAGTGATGCTCAAAATTCTCCAAGCCAGGCTTAAACACTAAGTGAACCCAGAACTTCCAGATGTTCAGGCTGGATTTAGAAAAGGCAGAGGAAGCAGAGATCAAACTGCCGAATCCGTTTTATCATAGAAAAAGCAAGGGAAATTCAGAAAAAAAACATCTATTGCTTCACTGAATACAATAAAGCCTTTGACTGTGTGAATCACAACGAAGTACGGAAAATTCTTAAAGAGATAGGAATACCAGACTACCTTACCTGCCCCATGAGGAACCTGTATGCAGGTCAAGAAGCAATAGTTAGAATTGAACATTGAACAACGGGCTGGCTCCAAATTGGGAAAGGAGTACATCAAGGCCATATATTGTCATACTGCTTATTTTTTAACTAATTAATTTATTTTAGTTGAAGGCTAATTACTTTACAATATTGTGGTAGTTTATTGCCGTACATTCAGAGAAGGCAATGGCGCCCAACTCTAGTACTCTTGCCTGGAAAATCCCCTGGACAAAGGAGCCTGATAGGCTGCGGTCCATGGGGTCTCTAGGAGTCGGACACGACTGAGTGACTTCACTTTCAATTTTCACTTTCATGCATCGGAGAAGGAAATGGCAACCCACTCCAGTGTTCTTGCCAGGAGAATCCCAGGGATGGGGAAGCCTGGTGGGCTGCCGTCTATGGGGTCGCACAGAGTCGGACACGACTGAAGCGACTTAGCAGCAGCAGCATTGCTGTATATTAACAAGAATCAGCCAAAGGTGCTTATTTAACTTGTATGCAGAGTACATAGTGTCAAATACCAGGGTGGATGAAGCATAAGCTGGAATCAAGATCACTTGGAGAAATATCAGTAACCTTAGACATGCAGATGATGACACCATAATTGCAGAAAGCATAGAGTAAAGAAAGAGCCTCTTGATGAAGATGAAAGAGGAGAGTGAAAAAGCTGGCTTAAAACTCAACATTCAGAAAACTAAGATCATGGCATCTGATCCTATCACTTCATGTCAAATAGATGCAGAAACAATGGAAACCATGACGGACTGTTTTCTTGGGCTCCAAAATCACTGCAGATGTTGACTGCAGCTATAAAAGTAAAAGACGTTTGCTCCTTGGAAGAAAAGCTAGGACAAACCTAGACAGCATATTAAAAAGCACTGCTATTCCAAGAAAGGTCTGTGTAAACTAAATTATGGTTTTCCAGTAGTCATGTATGGATATGAAAATTGCACTATCAATTCAGTTCGGTTCAATCGCTTAGTTATGCCTGACTCTTTGCCACCCCATGGACTGCAGCATTCCAGGCCTCCCTGTTCATCACCAACTCCTGTGTTTACTCAAACTCATTTCCATTGAGTCGCTGATGGCATCCAACCATCTCATCCTCTGTTGTCCCCTTCTTCTCCTGCCTTCATTCTTTCTCAGCATCAGGGTCTTTTCCAATGAGTCAGCTCTTCGCATCCAGTGGCTAAAGTATTGGAGTTTCAGCTTCAACATCAGTCCTTCCAGTGCATATTCAGGAGTGACTTCCTTTAGGATGGACTGGTTGGATCTCCTTGCAGTCCAAGGGACTCTCAAGAGTCTTCTCCAACACCACACTTCAAAAGCATCAGTTCTTTGCCACTCAGCTTTCTTTATAGTCCAGCTCTCACATCCATACGTGACTACAGGGAAAACCATGGCCTTGACTAGACTGACTTTTGTTGACAAAATAATGTCTCTGCTTTTTAACATGCTGTCTAGATTGGTCATAAAATTTCTTCCTAGGAGTAAGCGTCTTTTAATTCATGACTGCAGTCACCATGTGCATCGATTTTGGAGTGCAAAAAAATAAAGTCTGCCACTGTTTCCACTGTTTCTTGATCTATTTACCATGAAGTGCTGGGACCGGATGTCTTGATCTTTGTTTTCTGAATGTTGAGCTTTAAGCCAACTTTTTCGCTCTCTTCTTTCACTTTCATCAAGAGGCTCTTTAGTTCTTCAATTTCTGCCATAAGGGTGGTGTTATCTGCATATCTGAGGTTATTGATATTTCTCCTGGCAATCTTGATTCCAGCTTGTGTTTCATCCAGCACAGTGTTTCTCATGATGTACTCTGCATATAAGTTAAATAAGCAGGGTGACAATATACAGCCTTGAGGTACTCATTTTCCTATTTGGAACCAGTCTGTTGTTCCATATACAGTTCTAACTGTTGATTCCTGACCTGCTTACAGGTTTCTCAAGAGGCAGGTCAAGTGGTCTGATATTCCCATCTCTTTAAGAATGTTCCACAGTTTGCTGTTATCCACAGAGTCAAAACCTTTATCATAGTCAATAAAGCAGAAATAGATGTTTTGTTTTTGCTTTTCTGGAACTCTCTTGCTTTTTTGATGATTCACTGGATGTTGGCGATTTGATCTCCAGTTCCTCTGCTTTTTCTAAAATCAGCTTGAACTTCTGGAAGTTCACAGTTCACGTGCTGTTGAAGCCTGGCTTGGAGAAATTTGAGAATTACTTTACTATCATGTGAGATGAGTGCAATTGTGAGGTAGTTTGAACATTTTTGTCACTATCTTTCTTTGGGACTGGAATTAAAACCAACATTTTCCAGTCCCGTGACCACTACTGAGTTTTCCAAATTTGCTGGCATATTGAGTGCAGCACTTTCACAGCATCATCTTTTAAAATTTGAAATAGCTCAACTGGAATTCCATCACCTCCACTACTTTTGTTCATAGTGGTGCTTCCTAATTTCCACTTGACTTTGAATCCCAGGATGTCTGGCTCTAGGTGAGTGATCACACTATCATGATTATCTGGGTCATGAAAATCATTTTTGTACACTTTTTCTGTGTATTCTTGCCACCTGTTCTTAATGTCTTCTGCTTCTGTTAGGTCCCTACCATCTCTGCCCTTTATTGAACCCATCTTTGCATGAAATGTTCCCTTGGTATCTCTAATTTTCTTGAAGAGATCTCTAGTCTTTCCCATTCTATTGTTTTCCTCTATTTCTTTGCATTGATCACTGAGGAATGCTTTCTTATCTCTCCTTGCTATTCTTTGGAACTCTGCATTCAAATGGATATATCTTTCCTTTTTTCCTTTGCTTTTTCATTTCCCTTCTTTTCACAGCTATTTGTAAGGTCTCCCCAAACAGCCATTTTGCTTTTTTGCATTTGTTTTTCTTGGGGATGGTCCTGATCCCTGTCTCCTGTACAATGTCATAAACCTCCATCCATAGTTCATCAGGCACTCTGTCTATCAGATCTAGTCCCTTAAATCTGTTTCTCACTTCCACTGTATAATCATAAGGGATTTGATTTAGGTCATACCTGAATGGTCTAGTGGTTTTCCTACTTTCTTCAATTTCAGTCTGAATTTGGCAATAAGGAGTTCATGATCTGAGCCACAGTCAGCTCCTGGTCTTGTTTTTGTTGACTGTATAGAGCTTCTCCATCTTTGGCTGCAAAGAATATAATCAATCTGATTTCGGTTTTGACCATCTGGTGATGTCCATGTGTAGAGTCTTCTCTTGTGTCGTTGGAAAAGTGTGTTTGCTATGACCAGTGTGTTCTTTTGGCAGAACTCTATTAGTCTTTGTCCTGCTTCATTCCATATTTCAAGGCCAAATTTTGCTGTTACTCCAGGTGTTTCTTGACTTCCTACTTGCATTCAAGTCCCCTATAGTGAAAGGACATGTTTTTTGGGTGTTCATTCTAGAAGGTTTTCTAGGTCTTCATAGACTTGTTCAACTTCAGCTTCTTCAGCATTACTAGTTGGCATAGACTTGGATTACTGTGATATTGAATGGTCTGCCTTGGAAACGAACAGAGATCTTTTTGTCATTTTTAAGATTGCATCCAAATACTGTATTTCAGACTCCTTTGTTGAATATGATGGCTACTCCATTTCTTCTAAGGGATTCCTGTCCACAGTAGTAGATATAATGGTCATTTTAGTTAAATTCACCCATTCCAGTCCATTTTAGTTCACTGATTCCTAGAATGTCGTTGTTCACTCTTATCATCTCCTGTTTGACCACTTCCAATTTGTCTTGATTCATGGACCTAACATTCCAGGTTCCTATGCAATATTGCTCTTTACAGCACAAACCCTGCTTCCATCACCAATCCCATTCACAACTGGGTGTTGTTTTTGCGTTGTCTCCACCCCTTCATTCTTTCTGGCATTGTTTCTCCACTGATCTCCAGTAGCATATTGGGCACCTACAGACTTGGGGAGTTCATCTTTCAGTGTCCTATCACTGCCTTTTCATTATTCACTCTTAAAAAGTAAGAACATTCTGCAATTTGCAGCAACATGGATGGATCTTGAGCATCTTCTAGGTGAAATAAATCACACAGAGATAGGCAAATGACATGCAATCTAAATTATGTGAAATCTTAAAAAAAATCATGGAAAAAGAAGATAGATTTGTAGTTGCCAGAGGAAGAGGGTTGGGGTGTGAAATGGAGGAAGATGGCCGAAAGGAACAAACTTTCAGTTATGAAATGAGGCCTGGGGATATAATGCACAGAATTGTGACTATAGTTAATACTGTATTGCGTATTTGAAAGTGGCACTGCCCTGGTGGCTCAAACGGTAAAGCATTTGCCTACAATGTGGGAGACCTGGGTTCAATCCCTGGGTCAGGAAGATCTTCTGGAGAAGGAAATGGCAACCCACTCCAGTATTCTTGCCTGGAGAATCCCACTGATGGAGGAACCTGGTAGGCTACAGTCCATGGGGTTGCAAAGAGTCGAACAGGACTAAGGAACTTCACTTTCACTTTTAAGAGTTAGATCTTAAAAGTTCTCATCACAGGAAAAAAATTTGTAACTGTGTGGTTATGGATGTTATCTAGAAAAAACCTTGGAAAGTGAGCTTGAATGTACTAATATATTGATCACATTGCTGTTTATATTATTGAAGAACTGGAAACAAACTGCATACCCATCAATCAGGGATCTTAATTGATTCATGTTCTCTAATTTCAGTCACTTATGTACCCTTTGATTCTGGTATATTTAATATTTTTCTTTAAATTGATTTTTAACTTTACCTCTGGTCATAGCTATTTCAGTGTAGTAAGAAGCATATGTCTGTACTAGTTACATCCATTTCAATATAAAATTAAATAAATACATACTTAAAATGAATATGCTTATGTCTGTGTAATATCTATAATAATTTTATGTACTATACCATTAGTTTTACCACACAATAAAAGCCCTGGTTAATGGTATATCCTTATAAGACAGCTGCTAGAAATGATGATGTTGTCATATACTTATTGACTTAAAAAGTTTTTAATTAGGTGAGAAAACAGTATGCTCTTATGCATGTACTTTTGTAATTTATAGGTTTATGTACTTGGAATACTTTACACTAAAATATTAATAAGTGGTAGTGGCTGAGATATTATCAGAAAAATTAAAACATTTGAACTTTATCTTCTAATTTCTTAAAATGTTAACAAGCATATAACTTTTAATCATAAATAAAAATAAAGAACTATAAATTCTCCTATTTTAGGCAAAATTAAGTATATATATAGTCTTTTTAAAATTTAAATTTATTACTTTAATTGGAGGCTAATTACTTTACAATATTGTGGTGGTTTTTGCCATATATTAACATGAATCAGCCATGGATGCACATATGTTCCCCAATCCTGAACCCCCTTCTCACCTCTGTCCCCACCCCATCCCTCTGGGTTGTCCCAGAACACCAGCTTTGAATGCTCTGTTTCATGCATCAAACTTGCACTGGTCATCTATTTTACAAATGGTAATATACATGTTTCAATGTTATTCTCTCAAATCATCCCAACCTCACCTGCTCCCATATAGTCCAAAAATCTTTTTTTACATATGTGCCTCTTTTGCTGTCTTGGATATAGGATCACTGTTACCATTTTTCTAAATTCCATGTATATGTGTTAATATACTATATTGGTGTTTCTCTTTCTGATTTACTACACTGTATATAATAGGCTCCAATTTTATTCACCTTATTGGGCTTCCCTTGTGGCTCATCTGGTAAAGAATCCACCTGCAGTGCGGGAGACCTGGGTTCGATCCCTGGGTTGGGAAGATACCCTGGAGAAGGGAAAGGCTACCCACTCTAGTATTCTGGCCTAGAGAATACCATGGGCTGTATAGTCCATAGGGTCACAAAGAGTCAGACACGACTGAGCAACTTTCATTTCACTTCACTTCACTTCACTTCACTCACCTCATTAGAAATGACTAAATGAGTTATTTTCTATAGCTGAGTAATATTCCATTGTGTATATGTACCACAACTTCCTGATCCATTCGTCTGACAATGGACGTCTAAGTTGCTTCTGTGTCCTCACTACTGTAAACAGTGTTGAAATGAACATTGGGGTACATGTGTCTCTTTCAATTCTGGTTTCCTCGGTGTGTATGCCCAGCAGTGAGATTGATGGGTTGTATGGCAGTTCTATTTCCAGTTTTATAAGGAATCTCCACAAAGTTCTCCATAGTGGCTATACTAGTTTTAATGCCCACCAACAGTGTAAGAGGGTTCCCTTTTCTCCACATCCTCTCCAGCATTTACTTGTGGATTTTTTCAGTTCACTTCAGTTCAGTTGAGTTGCTCAGTGGTATCCAACTCTTTGTGACCCCATGGATTGCAGCACGCCAGGCCTTCCTGTCCATCACCAACTCCTGGAGTTTACTCAAACCATGTCCATTGAGTCGGTGATGCCATCTAACCATCTCATCCTCTGTTATCCCCTTCTGCTCCCACCTTCAATCTTTCCCAGCATCAGGGTCTTTTCAAATGAGTCATTTCGTCGCATCAGGTGGCCAAAATATGGGAGTTTCAGCTTCAGTGTCAGTCCTTCCAGTGAATACTCAGGACTGATTTCCTTTAGGATGGAATGGTTGGATCTCCTTGTAGTTCAAAGGACTCTCATAAGTCTTTTGCAACACCACAGTTCAAAGGCATCAATTCTTCGGTACTCAGCTTGATGGCAGCCATTCTGACTGCTGTGAGATGGTACCTCGTTGTGGTTTTGATTTGCATTTCTCTGATGTTAAGCATCTTTTTGTGTGTTTATTAGCCACCTGTATGTCTTCTTTGGGGAACTGTCTGTTTAGTTCTTCAGCCCACTTTTTGATCAGGCCGTTAGTTTTTCTGGTATTGAACTTCATGAGTTACTTTTATATTTTGTAGATTAATTCATTGTCAGTTGTTACATTTGCTACTATTTTCTCCCATTCTGAAGGCTGCCTTTTCACCTTGTTTAGCATTTCCTTCATTGTGCAGAAGCTTTTAAGTTTAATTAGGTCTCATGTGTTTATTTTTGTTTTTATTTCCATTACTCAGGGAGGTGGGTCAGAGAGGATCTTGCTGTGATTTATGTCAGAGAATGCTCTGCCTATGTTTTCCTCTAAGACGTTTATAGTTTCTGGTCTTACATTTAGATCTTTAATCCATTTTGGGTTTATTTTTGTGTATGGTGTTAGAAAGTGTTCTAGTGTCACTCTTTTACAGGTGGTTGATCAGTTTTCCCAGCACCACTTGTTAAAGAGATTGTCTTTTATCCATTGTATATTCTTGCCTCCTTTGTCAAAGATAAATTGTCCATAGGTGCGTGGATTTATCTCTGGGCTTTCTATTTGTTCCATTGATCTATATTTCTCTCTTCATACCAGTACTATGCTGTCTTGATGACTGTAGATTTGTAGTATATTCTGAAGTTAGGCAGGTTGATTTCTCCAGTTCCATTCTTCTTTCTGAAGATTGTTATGTCTATTTGAGGTTTTTTATGTTTCCATATGAATTGTGAAATTATTTGTTCTAGTTCTGTGAAAAATATGTTTGGTTTGTTCATGATTGAGTTGAATCTATAGATTGCTTTGGGTTGTATACTCATTTTCACTATGTTGATCCTTCCAATCCATAAACATGGTATATTCCTCCATCTATTTGTGTCATCTTTGATTTCTTTCATCAGTGTTTTATAGTTTTCTATATATAGGTCTTTTGTTTCTTTAGGTGAATTTATTCCTAACTACTGTATTCTTTGTGTTGCACTGATGAATGGGATTGTTTCCTTAATTTCTCTTTCTGTTTTTCATTGTTAGTATAGGAATACAAGGGATTTCTGTGCATTAATTTTGATATCCTTAAAGTTTGCTATGTTCATTGATTTGCTCTAGTAATTTTATGGTGGTATCTTTGGGGTTTTCTATGTAGAGGATAATGTTATCTACAAACAGTGAGAGTTTTACTGTTTCTTTTTTAATCTGAATTCCTTTTATTTCTTTTTATTCTCTGCTGTGGCTAGGACTTCCACAACTATGTTGAATATTAGTGGTAAGAGTGGGCATCATTGTCTTATTCCTGACTTTAGAGTAAATGCTTTCAATTTCTCACCACTGAGGATAATGTTTGCTGTGGGTTTGTCATATATGGCTTTTATTATGTTGAGCTATGTTCCTTCTATGCCTGCTTTCTGGAGAGTTTTGAAGATAATGAGTGTTGAATTTTGTTGAAGGCTTTCTTTTCATCTATTGAGATAATAATATGGTTTTTATCTTTCAGTTTGTTAATATGGTATATCATATTTATTGTTTTGTAAATATTGGAAGAATCCTTGCATCCCTGGGATAAAGCCCACTTGATCAGATGAATAATCCTTTAATATGTACTTGAATTGTTTTTGTTAGAATTTTGTTGAGGATTTTTGCATCTATGTTCATCAGTGATATTGGTCTGTAGTCTTTTTTTTTTTTTTTTTTTGTAGCAACTTTTTGTTTGGTGCTTGACTGATGGTGGACTCATAGAATGAGTTTGGGAGTTTACTTTCCTCTGCAGATTTCAGAAAGAATTTGAGTAGGATAGTTTTTAGCTCTTCTCTAAATTTGTGGTAGATTTCACCTGTGAAGCCAACTGGTCCTGGAATTTTGTTGGAAGGCATTTTATTAAAGTTTTGATTTCTGTTCTTGTGATGGATCTGTTAAGATTTTCTATTTCTTCCTGATTCAATTTTGGAAGGTTATAACACAACAGGCTGTTTCCAAATAGGAAAAGGAGTATGTCAAGGCTGTATATTGTCACCCTGCTTATTTAACTTCTATGCAGAGTACATCATGAGAAACGCTGGGCTGGAAGAAACACAAGCTGGAATCAATATTGCTGGGAGAAATATCAATAACCTCAGATATACAGATGACACCACCCTTATGGTAGAAAGTGAAGAGGAACTAAAAAGCCTCCTGATGAAAGTGAAAGAGGATAGTGAAAAAGTTGGCTTAAACCTCAACATTCAGAAAACTAAGATCACAGCCTCTGGTCCCATCACTTCATGGCAAATAGATGGGGAAACAGTGGCTGAATTTGTGGGGGGGGGGGGCTCCAAAATCACTGCAGATGGTGATTGCAGCCATGAAATTAAAAGACACTTACTCTTTGGAAGAAAAGTATGACCAACCTAAATAGCATATTCAAAAACAGAGACATTACGTTGCCAACAAAGGTCCGTCTAGTCAAGGCTATGGTTTTTCCTGTGGTCATGTATGGATGTGAGAGTTGGACTGTGAAGAGGGCTGAGCACCGAAGAATTGATGCTTTTGAACTGTGGTGTTGGAGAAGACTCTTGAGAGTCCCTTGGACTGCAAGGAGATCCAACCAGTCCATCCTAAAGGAGATCAGTCCTGGGATTTCTTTGGAAGGAATGATGCTAAAGCTGAAACTCCAATACTTTTGCCACCTCATGCGAAGAGTTGACTCCTTGGAGAAGACTCTGATGCTGGGAGGGATTGGGGGCAGGAGGAGAAGGGGATGACAGAGGATGAGATTGTTGGATGGCATCACCAACTCAATGTACGTGAGTTTGTGTGAACTCCGAGAGTTGGTGATGGACAGGGAGGCCTGGTGTGCTGCAATTCATGGGGTCGCAAAGAGTTGGACACGACTGAGCAACTGAAGTGAACTGAACTGAACTGATACGTTTCTAAGAATTTGTCCTTTTCTTCCTAGCTGTCCATTTTATTGGTATATAATTGCACATAGTAGTCTCATGATATTTTTTTTTATTTCTGTGTTGTCTGTTGTGATTTCTTCACTTTCATTTCTAATTTTTTATTGATTTGATTACTCTCCCTTTTTTTCTTCATGAGTCTGGCTAATGCTTTGTCTATTTTATCTTTTCAAACAATGAGCTTTTAGTTTTGTTGATATGTGCTATACTCTCCTTCATTTTTTCCAATTATTTCTGCTCTGATATTTATAATTTCTTTACTTCTACTAACTATGGGGTTAATCATTTCTGCTTTTTCTAGTTGCTTTAGGTGTGAAGTTAGGTTGTTTATTTGATGTTTCTCTTGTTTCTTGAGATAGACTTGTATTGCTATGAACTTCCCTTTTAGCACAGCTTTTACTGAGTTTCATAGGTTTTTGATTGTCATGTTTTCATTTTCAGTTGTTTCTATGTATATTTTGACTTACTTTTTGATTTTTGCCGTGATCTGTTGGTTATTCAGAAGAATGTATTTTAGCTTCTGTATGTTTGTGTTTTTAACAGTTTTTTTTTTTTTTTTCCTGTAGTTAACATCTAATTTTACTTCATTGTGATCGGAAAAGATGCTTAAAAGTATTTCAGTTTTTTTTTTTTTTTTTTAATTTACCATTGCTAGATTTATGGCCCAGAATGTGATCTATCCTGGAGAATGTTCCATGTGCACACGAGAAAAAGTTGAAATTCATTGTTTTGGATGAAATACCATGTAGATATTAGTTAGGTCTTACTGGGCCATTGTATCATTTAGAGTTTGTGTTTCCTTGCTAATTTTCTTTTGGTTAATCTATTCCTTAGGTGTAGGTGGGGTATTAAAGTCCCCCAGTATTATTGTGTTACTCTTAATTTCCCCTTTTATACTTGTTAGCTTTTACCTTATATATTGAGGTGTGCCTATATTGGACACATATATATTTATTATTTTTACATCTTCTTGGATTGATTCTTTGATCATTATGTAGTGTCCTTCATTTTCTCTTCTCACAACTTGATTTCAGTCTATTTTATCTGAGTATTGCTACTCTGCTTTCTTTTAGTCTCCATTTACATGAAATATTGTTTTCCAACCTCTCACTTTCAGTCTGCATGTGCCCTAGGTTTGTTGTGCGTCTATTGTAGACAGCTTATGTATGGGTCTTGTTTTGTATCCGTTCAGCCAGTCTTTGTCTTTTGGTCGGAGCATTTAACCCATTTATATTTAAGGTAATTATTGATAAGTATGTTTCCATTACCATTTACATTGTTGTTTTGAGCTCTATTTTTATAAACTTTTTCTGTGTTTCCTGTCTAGATAACATCCCTTAGCATTTATTGAAGAGCTGTTGTGGTGGTGTTGAATTCTCTCAGCTTTTGCTTGTCTGTAAAGCTTTTGGTTTCTCCTTCATATCTGAATGAGATACTTGCTCAGCAGAGTAATGTTGGTTGAGGTTTCTCTCTTTCATCACTTTAAGTATGTCCTGCCATTCCCTTCTGGTCTGAAGAGTTTCTATTAAAAGATCAGCTGTTATCCATATGGGGATCCCCTTGTCTATTATTTGTTGCTTTTCCCTTGCTGCTTTTAATATTTGCTCTTTGTGTTTAATTTTTGTTATTTTGATTAAAATGTGTCTTGCAGTGTTTTGCCTTGCATTTATCCTATTTGGGACTCTCTGGGTTTCTTGGACTTGGATGACTATTTCCTTCCCCATTTTAGGGACTTTATGATTATTATCTCCTCAAGTATTTTCTCATGCCCTTTATTTTTGTCTCCTTCTTATGGGACACCTATCACTCGAATGTTGGTGTGCTTAACATTGTCCCAGAGGTCTCTGAGGTTGTCCTCATTTCTTTTAATTCTTTTTTCCTCTCAGCTTCATTTATTTCCACAATTCTATCTTTCAACTCACTTATCCTCTCTTCTGCCTGAGTTGTTCCATGGTTGGTTCCCTCCAGAGTGCTTTTAATCTCAGTTATTGCATTGTTCATTATTGATTGACCCTCCTTTATTTCTTCTGTGTGTTAGTCGCACAGTCGTGTCTGACTCTTCGTGACCCCATGGACTGTATCCCACCAGGTTCCTCTGTCCATGGGACTCTCCAGGCAAAAATACTGGAGTGGGTTTCCCATTTATTCTAGGTCCTTGTTAAACATTTCTTGCATCTTCTCAATCCTTGTCTCTAGTCTATGTATCTGTAACTCCATTTTGTTTTCAAGTTTTGGATCATCTTTACTATCATTATTCTGAATTTTTTTTCAGGTAGACTCCCTATCTCTTCCTCTTTGTTTTGGTTTGGTGGGTTTTTATCATGTTCCTTCACCTGCTGAATATTTCTATGCCTTGTCAGTTTTTTTTTTTTTTTTTAAGGTTTCTGTGTTTGGGGTGCCCTTTCTGCAGGCTGGAAGATCATGGTTCCTCTTAATTGTAGAGTGTGCTCTATGTGGGTGCAGTTGGACTAGTGCCTTGTCAAGGATTCCTGTTTGGGGAAGCTTTCATCTGTGTTCTGGTGGGTAGAACTGGATCTATTCTTTCTGGAGTGCAATGTAGTGACTTTTGAGGTGTCCATGGGTTTGGCATGGCTTTGGGCAGCCTGTCTTTTAATGTTCAGTGTTGTGCTCCAGTTTTTCTGGAGAATAAGCATGGTGTGTCTTACACTGGAATTTGCTGGCTCTTGGGTGAAGCTTGGTTTCAGTGTAGGTATGGAGAATTTGGGGTGAGCTCTTATCTATTAATGTTCCCTGCCATCAGGTGTTCTCTGATGTTCTAAAGTTCTGGAGCTAAGTTTCCTGCCTCTTGCTTTTGGTCCATCTATTACAGTAGCCTCAAGACTTCTCAACCATACAGCACAGAAGATAAAACCCATAGGTTAATGGTGAAACAATTTTCTACAACCAGGGACATCCAGAGATTCATAGAGTTATATAGAGAAGAGAGGAGGGAGGAGGGAGACAGAGGTACCAGGAGGAGAAAAGTTAGAATCAAAAGGGGGAAGGAACAATCAAGTCAGTAATCAAATCCCTAAGTGCTCTCCATAGGCCATAACACCCAGAGAGTTTCACAGAGTTATGTAGAGAAGAGAAGAGGGAGGAAGGAGATAGAGGTGACCTGGAGGAGAAAGGGGAGAATAAAAGGGGAGTAAGCAATCAAGCCAGTAATCAAATCTCTAAGTGAAAATGGATACTGAAAATGGATACTTCAATCAGGTACAAAACTGATTAAAAAATATGGGGAAGCAAAGATTAAGAACCTAGACTAGAGGTTAGACTCTTAAAAATACAATATAAAAATACAAAATAAAATCGATCACAAAAATTAAAAAATATATATATATATGGAATTTGTTTTTTAAAATAGGGGTTTTTTTAAAGGTAATAGTAGGTTATAAAATGAAAGTTAAAGGCATAATAAAGAACTAATGTTTTAAAAACGTTAAGAAGTGATAATAATAAAAATATATCTAGGAAATTCTGTGGAGCATTTGAGACAGTGTTGGGTCAATTCAGTGTCAGATAGCCCCTTGTTCTAGCTTATACTTGTTCTCAAGGTCTCCAGTTGCTCCTTACATGCACAGTCTCAGCATTAACTGCAGGGTCTTAGTCTGTTGCACCTATTACTTCCAGAGCAGTTCCCCCTTGTTTGTTTATTTTGGCTTTTTCTGTTTGCAAGTCTCTTCAGTATCTAATTTCCACCTTGACACAAGGGGTGAATGTGGCCACTTATCTAGACTCAGCTGTTCAGTTGTGCAGAGAAAGCAATGGCAATCCACTCCAGTACTCTTGCCTGGAAAATCCCATGGACGGAGGAGCCTGGAAGGCTGCAGTCCATGGGTCACTAAGAGTCGGGCATGACTGAGCGACTTCACTTTCACTTTTCACTTTCATGCATTGGGGAAGTAAATGGCAACCCACTCCAGTGTTCTTGCCTAAAGAATCCCAGGGACGTGGGAGCCTGGTGGGTTGCCATCTATGGGGTCGTACAGAGTCGGACATGACTGAAGCTACTTAGCAGCAGCAGTTCAGTTGTGCTGTGGGGAAGAAGGGACATTGCACACAAATACCACTGTCATGTGTGAGGAGTGCTTACAGTGGATGGACCACACTGGTTTTGACACAGCCCAAGCTGGTGTGTACTTCCAAGGTCCACACTGCTCAGGCTTCAGGTTGCTCTGCAGTGGCACTGTCCCAAGTGTGCCCTGCATTTTGTGCCCTTCCCTGGTCTAAGCTGCTCAGGTGCTTTGGTACTCTGCAAGGGCACAGACCCCAATGGGCTGTTCATTTTTTGCCCTTCCCAGGTCCAAGCAACTCAGGTGACCAGGTACTTGGCAAGTGCACTGACTCAGATGGGCTATGTGTGTTATGCACTTACCCAGTCCCAGCCACTTGGTTTCCCTGCTGTGCCCAGAGGGCAGTCTCAGGTGTGTTGTGTGTCTCCTCTGGGAAGCTGATCTCAGGCTGTGACACTCCTGGCAGATGTGAAGCATCCAGGATCCCAGGAAGATGTGGTTAGAAACTGGCATCCTGCTCATAGTTGGGAGGAAGATGCAGTATCTGGGGCCAAGATGGCAGCAGCCCCTTGCCTTCCGACTCTGGCTGTCATACATCTCCCTCTCTGCCTCTGGAGAGGGAGGACCGTATATGGCATCTGGGTTGCTCTCTTTTGGTATTCGTTCAATACTTTGTTCTGTGAGAGCACCAGGGGTCACTGTGAGGAGTTAGGGCCTTTTGTCTCTAGTGATCCAACAGCTTGTGTTACTATCTCACATTAGCTCCCTCAGATTGTCCTCAGGGCATTTAGGCCCAGTCCTTACCCTAAGGACCAACTATGCAGCCTGTGCCTCCCTACCCAGCCCTCACTCGCTGCTGTACCACCTCTCTGCTAGTACTTGCAGTTTGGCATGTATTCTGTGGGTTTTTTTTTCCTCCAATTTATTTTGCCCTCTGAGATTCCAAAGCTTCCCACAGACATGCCTGTGAGATGGTTTCCTACTGTGTGGAAATGTCTCCTCCTTCATGACACCCTCTCCAGGACAGTCTCCATCCCTAAATCTTTTGTCTCTGTTTCCATCTTTTATATTTTATCTTACCTCCTTTCAAAGAGATTAGGCTGCCTTTCTGGGTACCTGGTGTCCTCTGCCAGCATTCAAAAATTTTTTTGTGAAAGTTCACAACATTCAAATTATCTTTTGATGAATTTTTTGTGGAGAAATTGGTCTCCCCATTCTATTCTTCCACCATCTCTGGATGGCTCCCAAATTCTATTTTTATTTGCTAAAAAAACTAATTGTAAAAGCTCTTAAATATTTAAAAAAAATTGGTTAGTTGAGCATTGTTTTCCCATTTCTAAAATATCTGTACTTTCACTCCCAGTATTTCTTTTTGGTGTTTTACATCACTATTTACATTTTCTCTGTTAAAAACAGGCTATTGAGAAGGGAAATACAGAAGTTGCATGAATACACACCGAAAATGCAATCTGTCAGAAGAAGCAAGCAATTAAGTTCTTGAGAATGAGTGCTAGGGTTGATGATGTGGCAGCTCGAGTTGAAACTGCAGTAACAATGGGCAAAGTAAACCTTAGTAATTTGATTTAAGTTGTTGAAGATATTAAGAATTGTCAGAAGTCTAAAGTTACCTTGTTGCAAGGTGCTACAAGGGTACTTACTGGTAAAGTCCTTCATGGGAAGGAGAGATATAGTCAAAATGCTTAGTGAGGAAAATGATTTTTGTAGTGGCTTTTCAACTAAGGTCTAATTAGTTGTCTTGAAATGAATGAAGATAAAAGATAGTCAGTGCCTAGACCAGAAATACATACTGCACTTTTACTGTTAATAAAGTGGTAGATAATTTTGTAAGATGATCTACAAGTAAAATAAGAAACTATAAAAATTTTGAGATTGTTTATATTACAGGATTCTAAGTCATTTTTAAATACTCTCTATAGGTAACCAAGTCCATGGCAGGTGTATTTAAGACTATGGATGCTAAACTGAGAAGTATGAACCTTGAAAAGGTAAAAGTAAATAAATAAATAAATAAATTGATATTCCGATTGTATTTTTTCAGAGTAAGTTTTTCCTTATGACCATATGAATTTTTGCCAGATTTCTGCCCTGAAGAGGATCAATTTGATACTGCAGTTTGAAGCACTGAATGTTCAAACACAACAAATGGAAGACACTATGAGCAGTACTACAACCTTAACAACTCCACAAGTAAGAATACTTTCTCTACTTAGACTAACTTTTTAAAAAATTTATTTATTTTAATTGGAGGCTAATTACTTTACAATAATGTATTAGTTTTGCCATACATCAACATGAATCCACCACAGGTGCACATGTCTTTCCCATCCTGAACCCCCCTCCCACCTCACTCCCCATACCATCCCTCTGGGTCATGTTATCCAATTTCAAAATACAATGGCTTTGTGAAGCTAACTCTTCTCTAGAATGTGAAGTAAACTTGCTATATCCCCAAAATGCAAGTAGGAAGTTATGCTCTGACTTTGGATTCCTGGGAACATATTAGAAGACATTTCCTATCTTATTTTGAAGTTCTGAGAATTATTACAGGTCACAAGTCTAGGAAGTCTGGAACTTGGTTCTCCCTTGGTGCCAGTGGTCCTTACTGAGCACTAGAGGCTCACAGAGACCAGTGGGTATTAGGTATTATCCTAACCCCAGTTAATTCATCTCATTGCATGAATTTTGCTTCCTCCCTACTCTGTAAGTATGTTATTTATAGACAAATAATTAATAAACAATAAATTAAAATATCAATTATTTTTCAGAAAAGTAAGGTGATGTTTTTGAATCTGCAATTTAGAGAGAGATGTGCTACAGATAAAATTAAATTTGAAACTAGTTTGGATGTCACATGAGCCAGAAATAAAAATTTTGTTAACTTGAATACTAAGATACAAAATGTATTTCATTATCACTCTTTTTGTTCCTAGAACCAATCACATGGTTAATCCAATTTACAAAAATGTGTCATCACCTCTTCAGATGATAATATGCAAAGCATATAATTTACAAAATAGGTTAAGAGAAAATTCAATAACCATCCATCAAAATTTGCTGCAGGTGATGACTTTCACTGAGAGGTAACTAATAAGAAAACAGGCTTATACTTAAGTTTTACATTTAAGAATAAAGAAGGTATTCATGTGTATGTCTTATAGAGAGGATATATGTAGCTATTTTTTTAACTTATTTATTTTAATTGGAGGCTAATTACTTTACAATACTGTAGTGTTTTTGCCATACATTGACATGAACCAGGCATGGTGTATATGTCTTCCCCATCCTGAACTCCCCTCCCACCTCCCTCCCCATCCTATCCCTCTGGGTCATCCCAGTGCACCAGCCCCGAGCAACCTGTCTCATGCATCAAACCTGGACTGGCAATCTGTTTCACATATGATAATATACATGTTTCAATGCCATTCTCCCAAATCATCCCACCCTCGCCTTCTCCAAAAGAGTTCAAAAGACTGGTCTATAATCTGTGTCTCTTTTGCTGTCTCACATACAGGGTTATTGTTACCATCTTTCTAAATTCCATGTTTATGCATTAGTATACTCTATTGGTGTTTTTCTTTCTGGCTTACTTCACGCTGTATAATAGGCTCCAGTTTCATCCACCTCATTAGAACTGATTCAAATGTATTCTTTTTAATGGCTGAGTAATATTCCATTTTGTGTATGCACCATAGCTTTTGTATCCATTCACCTGCTGATGGACATCTAGGTTGCTTCCGTGTCCTGTCTATTATAAACTGTGCTGTGATGAACATTGGGGTACATATGTCTCTTTCAATTCTGGTTTCCTTGATGTGTATGCCCAGCAGTGGGATTGTTGGGTCATATGGAAGTTCTATTTCCAGTTTTTTTAAGATATCTCCACACTATTCTCCATAGTGGCTGTACTAGTTTGAATTCCTACCAACAGTGTAAGAGGGTTCCCTTTTCTCCACATCCTCTCCAGCATTTATTGTTTGTAGACTTTTGGATAGCAGCCATTCTGACTGGCATGAAATAGTACCTCATAGTGGTTTTGATTTGCATTTCTCTGATAATGAGTGATGTTGAGCATCTTTTAATGTGTTTGTTAGCCATCTTTATGTTTTCTTTGGAGAAATGTCTCTTTAGTTATTTGGCCCATTTTTGACTGGGTTGTTTATTTTTCTGGAGTTGAGCTGTAGGAGTTGCTTGTATATTTTTGAGATTAATTCTTTGTCAGTTGCTTCGTTTGCTATTATTTTCTCCCATTCTGAAGGCTCCCTTTTCACCCTGCTTATAGTGTCCTTCGTTGTGCAAAAGCTTTTAAGTTTAATTAGGTCCCATTTGCTTATTTTTGCTTTTATTTCCATTACTCTGGGAAGTAGGTCAGAGATGATCCTGCTGTGATTTACGTCGGACAGTGTTTTGCCTATGTTTTTCTCTAGAAGTTTTATAGTTTCTGGTCTTACATTTAGATCTTTAATCCATTCTGAGTTTATTTTTGTGTATGGTGTTAGAAAGTGTTGTAGTTTCATTCTTTTACCGGTGGTTGACAAGTTTTCCCAGCACCACTTGTTAAAGAAATTGTCTTTTCTCCATTGTATATTCTTGCCTTCTTTGTCAAATATAAGGTGTCCATAGGTGTGTGGATTTGTCTCTGGGCTTTCCATTTTGTTCCATTGATCTATATTTCTGTCTTTGTGCCAGTACCATACTGTCTTCATGACTATAGCTTTGTAGTATACCCTGAAGTCAGGCAGATTGATTCCTCCAGTTCAATTCTTCTTTCTCAAGACTGCTTTGGCTATTAGAGGATTTTTGTATTTACATACAAATTGTGAAATTATTTGTTCTAGTTCTGTGAAAAATACCATTGGTAGCTTGATAGGGATTGCATTGAAATCTATAGATTGCTTTGGGAGGTATTCTCATTTTCACTTTATTGATTATTGCGATCCATGAACACGGTATATTTCTCCATCTATTTGTCTCCTCTTTGATTTATTTCATCAGTGTTTTATACTTTTCTATGGCATCACTATGAACAAAGCTAGTGGAGGTGATGGAATTCCAGTTGAGCTATTCCAAATCCTGAAAGATGATGCTGTGAAAGTGCTGCACTCAATATGCCAGCAAATTTGGAAAACTCAGCAGTGGCCACAGGACTGGAAAAGGTCAGTTTTCATTCCAATCCCAAAGAAAGGCAATGCCAAAGAATGCTCAACCTACTGCACAATTGCCGTCATCTCACATGCTAGTAAAGTAATGCTCAAAATTCTCCAAGCCAGGCTTCAGCAATATGTGAACTGTGAACTTCCTGATGTTCAAGCTGGTTTTAGAAAAGGCAGAGGAACCAGAGATCAAATTGTCAACATCCGCTGGATCATAGAAAAAGCAAGAGAGTTCCAGAAAAATATCTATTTCTGTTTTATTGACTATGCCAAAGCCTTTGACTGTGTGGATCACAATAAACTGTGGAAAATTCTTCAAGAGATGGGGATACCAGACCACCTGATCTGCCTCTTGAGAAATTTGTATGCAGGTCATGAAGCAACAGATAGAACTGGACATGGAACATCAGACTGGTTCCAAATAGGAAAAGGAGTTTGTCAAGGCTGTATATTGTCACCTTGTTTATTTAACTTATATGCAGAGTACATCATGAGAAACGCTGGACTGGAAGAAACACATCTGGAATCAAGATTGCCAGGAGAAATATCAATAACCTGAGATATACAGATGACACCACCCTTATGGTAGAAAGTGAAGAGGAACTAAAAAGCCTCTTGATGAAAGTGAAAGTGGAGAGTGAAAAATTTGGCTTAAAGCTCAACATTCAGAAAACGAAGATCATGGCATCCGGTCCCACCACTTCATGGGAAATAGATGGGGAAACAGTGGAAACAGTGTCAGACTTTATTTTTCTGGGCTCCAAAATCACTGCAGAATGTGACTGCAGCCATGAAATTAAAAGACGCTTACTCCTTGGAGGGAAAGTTATGATCAACCTAGACAGCATATTCAAAAGCAGAGACATTACTTTGCCAACAAAGGTTCGTCTAGCCAAGGCTATGGTTTTTCCTGTGGTCATGTATGTATGTGAGCGTTGGACTGTGAAGAAGGCTGAGCACCGAAGAATTAATGCTTTTGAACTGTGGTGTTGGAGCAGACTCTTGAGAGTCCTTTGGACTGCAAGGAAATCCAACCAGTCCATTCTGATGGAGATCAGCCCTGGGATTTCTTTGGAAGGAATGATGCTAAAGCTGAAACTCCAGTACTTTGGCCACCTCATGAGAAGAGTTGACTCATTGGAAAAGACTCTGATGCTGGGAGGGATTGGGGGCAGGAGGAGAAGGGGACAACAGAGGATGACATGGCTGGATGGCATCACTGACTCGATGGACGTGAGTCTGAGTGAACTCCGGTAGTTGGTGATGGACAGGGAGGCCTGGTGTGCTGCGATTCATGGCGTCACAAATAGTCAGACACGACTGAGCGACTGATCTGATCTGATCTGATATACAGGTATTTTGTTTCTTTTGATAGATATATTCCTAAGTATTTTATTCTTTTCATTGCAATGCTGAATGGAATTGTTTCCTTAATTTCTCTTTCCGTTTTCTCATTGTTAGTGTGTAGGAATGCAAGCGATTTCTTTTTGTTGATTTTATATCCTGCAAATTTACTGTATTTACTGATTAGCTGTAGTAATTTTCAGGTGGAGTCTTTAGGGTTTTCTGTGTAGAGCATCATGTCATCTGCAATCAGTGATTGTTTTACTTCTTCTTTTCCAATCTGGATTCCTTTTATTTCTTTTTCTGCTCTGATTGCTGTGGCCAAAACTTCCAAACTATGTTGAATAGTAATGGTGAGAGTGGGCATCCTTGTCTTGTTCCTGACTTTAGGGGTAATGCTTTCAATTTTTCACCATTGAAGATAGCGTTTGCTGTGGGTTTGTCACATATGGCTTTTATTATGTTGAGGTCCTCTATGGGGTCGCACAGAATCGGACACAACTGAAGCGACTTAGCAGCAGCAGCAGCAGCAGCAGCATGTTCCTTCTATGCCTGTTTTCTGGAGTGTTTTTTATCATAAATGGATGTTGAATTTTGTCAAAGGCTTTCTCTGTATCTATTGAGATAATCATATGGTTTTTATCTTTCAATTTGTTAATGTAGTGTATTGCATTGATTGATTTATGGATAATGAAGAATCCTTGCATCCCTGGGATAAAGCCCACTTTGTCATGATATATGATCTTTTTAATATGTTGTTGGATTCTGTTTACTAGAATTTTGTTAAGGATTTTTGCATCTATGTTCATCAGTGATATTAGCCTGTAGTTTTCTTTTTTGTGTGGCATCTTTGTCTTGTTTTGGTATTAGGATTATGGTGTCCTCAGAGAATGAGTTTGGAAGTTTACCTCCCTCTGCAATTTTCTGGAAGAGTTTGAGTAGGATAGGTGTTAGCTCTTCTCTAAATTTTTGGTACAGTTCAGGTGTGAAGCCGTCTGGTCCTGGGCTTTTGTTTTGGGTTGTTGCGTTTTCAATTTCATTCATTTCTATGCATATTTTTATTTCTTTTTTTTAATTTTTTTCTGTGATTTCTTGGTTATTCAGCAGCGTGTTGCTCAGCTTCCATATGTTGGAATTTTTTAAATAGTTTTTCTCCTATAATTGACATCTACTCTTACTGCATTGTGGTCAGAAAAGATGCTTGGAATTATTTCAATTTTTCTGAATTTACCAAGCATAGGTTTATGGCCCAGGATGTGATCTACCCTGGAGAAGGTTCCATGTGCACTTGAGAAAAAGGTGAAATTCATCGTTTTGGGGTGAAATATCTTATAGATATTAGTTAGGTCTAATTGGTCCATTGTATAATTTAAAGTCTGTGTTTCCTTGTTAATTTTCTGTTTAGTTGATCTATCCATAGGTGCAAATGGGGTATTAAAGTCTCCCAGTATTATTGTGTTATTGTTAATGTCCCCTTTCATACTTGTTATCATTTGTCTTACATATTGTGTTGCTCCTATGTTGGGTGGATATCTATGTATAATTGTTAAATCTTCTTCTTGGATTGATCCTTTGATCATTATGTAGTGTCCCTATTTGTCTCTTTTCACAGCCTTTATTTTAAAGTCTATTTTATCTGATATGATTATTGCTACTCCTGCTTTCTTTTGGTCTCTATTTGCATGGAATATTTTTTCCAGCTCTTCACGTTCAGTCTGTATGTGTCCCTTGTTTTGAGATGGGTCTCTTGTAGACAACATATATAGGGGTATTGTTTTTGTATCCATTCAGCCAGTCTTTGTCTTTTGTTTGGGGCATTCAACCCATTTACATTTAAGGTAATTATTGATAAGTACGATCCCATTGCCATTTACTTTGTTGTTTTGGGTTCAAGTTTATACACCCTTTCTGTTTTTCCTGTCTAGAGAAGATCCTTTAGCATTTGCTAAAAGCTTGTTTTGTGATGCTGAATTCTCTCAGTTTTTGCTTGTGTATAATGTAGCTATTACTTTTATACATCTTCTACTTTTATACATCTTCCATAGCCTTGCTCCCTAAAGTATTGTGAAAAACTCAGGAATATCTGTATCATCCGGGAGCTCATTAAGACTGCAGACATTCAGACACTAGCCACAGATATATTGAATCTGAATCATTTTAATAAGGTTTACAGGTGATATTTAGGCACTGATTTTGAGAAGTACTGTCTCAGAGTTTCTGATTCTTATTCAGGCATGTGAGGTGATTTCCAGGTGATTTTATGGTCAAGTTTAGGAAAACACATAGGGACTGGAAAATTGACTCAAAGTCAGGACACTTGGATGTCTAATCTCCACTCTGGCAAAATTAAATTTGGGACCTTAAGATACTCACTACCTTGGGTCTCAGTATCTTACAGCTGTGAATATAAGGTTGGATTTGATGATATCTGAATGTCTTTTGGCTCTGAAAAGTCTTGAGATTCATTCGTGTATCATCAGCAATTCCCCGTTTCAGGAATTGTGCTAGGTGCTGCTGATATTCAGGTATATGCACAACATTCTTGATAAAGAGTCAACCAAATCTTATAACAGAAATGGAGAGGGATCTGTTGAACATGCTTAGATGCCCAAATCCTCATGCCCTGCTAATGAGTAATTAGAATTTAAATTGGCGTATTCACTTTGGAAAAGCAACGTGGTAATATCTAAAATCCACTCTTAATGTAGTAACCAGAGAAGTCCTATTAAAACAAGTCAGGTAAAATCATTCTTCTGCTAAGAATCCTTAAATGGCTCCAGATCTCACTCAAAATAAAATCTAAATTATTTATAGTGGCCTCTAGGGTCTTCCTCATTTGTCTTCTCTGACCTTATCTCCGGTTATTGTCCATCACTCTACTAGGATATTGGTCTCCTTTTTATTTCTCAAACATACAGCCTACATTTCTTCCTCAAAGACATTACACTTGCAGGTTCCTCTCCCTGAATCTCTTCCTTCTACCTTGCATGCATCCTCATTTTACATTCCCCCATCTCCTTCATTTCTTTGTTCAAATGGCATTTTCTCAGTGAGGTCTTTTATGACCATGCTACTTAGAAGTATATCAGTAACACACTTACCATGTGCTATACTCCTTATCTTCCATCCCTGTTTTATTTTTCTCCATTGTAAAATCATCTTCATAATTAAAAAAATTATATACTCCCCTTGAACATTATTATCTGCACATAATAGAATTTAAGCTTAATGATATACCCATCTGAATGCAGAGTTCCAAAGAATAGCAAGGAGAGATAAGAAAGCCTTGGTAAGTGAACAAAACAAAGAAGTAGATGAAAACAATAGAATGGGAGAGATCTCTTCAAGAAAATTGGAGATACCAAGGGAATATTTCATGCAAAGATGGACACAATAAAGACAGAAACTGTTTAGACCCAAGAGAAGCAGAAGATATTAAGAAGAGATGACAAGAATACACAGAAGAACTGTACAAAAAAGGTCTTAATGACCTGAATAAACATGATGGTGTGATCACTCACCTACAGACAAACATCCTGGAGTATGAAGTCAAGTGGGTCTTAGGAAGCATTACTATGAATGAAGCTAGTGGAGGTGAGGGGATTCTAGCTGAGCTACTTCAAATCCTAAAAGATGATGCTGTTACAAAGTTGTGCTCAATACACCAGCAAATTTGTAAAGCTCAGCAGTAGCCACAGGACTGGAAAAGGTCAGTTTTCATTCCAATTCAAAAATGGGCAATGACAATGAGTGCTCAAACCACTGAACAACTGTGATCATTTCACCTGCTAGCAAGGTAATGCTCAAAATCCTTCAAGCTGAACTTCAATAGTACATGAACTGAGAACTTCCAGATGTACAAGCTGAATTTAGCAAAGACAGAGGAACCAGAGATCAAATTGCCAACATCCATTGGATCACAGAAAAAGCTAGAAAAGTCAACAAATGTACCTACTTCTGCTTCATTAACTGTGCTTAAGCATTTTACTGTGTGGATCACAACAAACTGTGGAAAATTCTTAAAGATATTGGAATACCTGAGAAACCTGTATGCAGGTCAAGAAGCAACAGTTAGAACTGGACATGGAAAAAAACGGACTGTTTCAAACTTGGGAAAGGAGTGCATCAAGGCTATATATTGTCACCCTGCTTTTTAAGCCTATGTTGTTTTGGTTTTTTTAAAATTTTATTTTATTTTTAAATTTTACATAATTGTTAGCCTATGTTTAGCCATAATGCAAAAGGCCAGGCTGGATGAAGCACAAAATTAAATCAAGATGGCTAGGAAGAATATCAATAACATCAGATATGCAGATGATACCATCCAAATGGCATAAAGTGAAGAGAAATCAAACAGCCTGTTGAAGTTGAAAGAGGAGAGTGAAAAAGCTGGCTTAAAACTCAACATTCAAAAAAACCAAGATCACGGCATCTGGTCCCATTGCTTCATGGCAAATAGATGGGGAAAAAATGGAAAGTGATAGGTTTTGTTTTCTTGGGCTCCAAAATCACTAGGGACAATGACTGCAGCCATGACATTAAAAGATGCTTGCTCCTTTGGAGAAAAGCTATGACAAACCTAGACAACATATTAAACACAGAGACATCACTTTGACAACAAATGTCCATCTATACAAAGCTATGGTTTCTCCATGTATGGATGTGAGAGTTGACCCATAAAAGAGGCTGAGCACTGAAGAATTGATGCTTTTGAACTGTGGTGCTTGAGAAGACTCTTGAGGATCCCTTGGACAGCAAGGACATCAGACAAATCAATCCTAAAGGACATCAGCCCTGAATATTCATTGGAAGGAATGATGCTGAAGCTCCAATACTTTGGCCACCTGATGCAAGCAGCTGACTCATTGGAAAAGACCCTGATGCTGGGAAAGATTGAGGGCAGGAGGAGATGGGGGACACTGAGGATGAGATGCTTGGATGCCATCACCAGCTCAATGGACAGGAGTTTAAGCAAACTATGGGAGAAGGTGAAGGATAGGGAAGGATGACATTCTTCAGTCCATGGGGTTGAAAGAATTTGGACACAACTGAGCAACTTAACAACAATGACAAGCTCTATGAAAACAGAAGTTTGTTTGTTTTTAATAATTTTATTTATTGTTCTGTCCCTAGCATTTAAAATGGTATCTGACATAAAGTCGATGTTCAGTTAATATTTTTGAGGTGATCAGAGTATATGAAAATGCATATAACTTATGAGCTAGCTAATACCTCTACTTTTAAATTTACACCAAAAAAAAAAAAATCCCTGCATGTATGTACAAATATTACTGTTAGTCACTCAGTCATGTCTGACTCTTTGTGACCCCTTGTACTGTAGCCTGCCAGTCTCCTCTGTCCATGGAATTCTCCAGGCAAGAATACTGGAGTGGGTTGCCATTCCCTTCTCCAGGGGATGTTCCTGATACTGGGATTGAGCCTGGGTCTCCTGCACTGCAGGCAGATTCTTTACTGTCTGAGCCACCCATCAAATCATATGTACAAATAGACTCTTCCCGACTCAGTGACTGAACTGAGGTCTCATGTCTCCTGCACTGGCAGGCAGGTTCTTCACCACTGAGCAACCTGGGAAGCCCTTATACAACGTATACTATATACTGTTCTGCAACTGGCTTTTTTCATTCAACCTTATAAGATCTAGTTGTATTGCGATCTACAATTCTAGTTCTTCAAATTTCACTACTGTATAATAGTGCAGTATTGAAATGCTCTAGATTTTATTCATTTTGATTCTAGACATTTTCCCCTAATTCCTCCTGATTATAAATAGTAGTACATTTTATTTTAATAAAAAAATTAAAAAAATAACAGTAGTACAATGAACATTTTTATGTAGAAGTATTGAACATTTTTTGTGGATATACAAATATACTTCTACATAAAAATGTTCATTGTATCAGTTTATAATCAGGAGAGATTAGGGGAAAATGTGTAAATGTCCAGAATCAAAATGAATAAAATCTAGAGTATTTCTATACTGCACAATTATACAGGATTGAAAGTTAATTAACTAGATTTGTAGATCTCGATACAATTAGATCTTATAAGGTTGAATGAAAAAAGCAAGTTGCAGAATAGTATACATTGTATAAGGGCTTCCCAGGTGGCTCAGTGGTAAAAAACCTGCCTGCCAGTGCAGGAGACATAAACGACTTCGGTTAAATACCTGGGTCAGGAAGAATCCCTAGAGGAGGGCATGGAAACCCACTCCAGTATGCTTTCCTGGAAAATCCCATGGGCAGAGGACCTGGTGGACTACAATCTATGGGGTCACAAAAAGTTGGATGTGACTGAGTGATTTAGCATGCACACATACATAGTATGATACCATTTAAGTAAATTTTAAAACTACAAATAATGCTATTTTAGAAGAGAGTTCCAGAAAAACATCTATTTCTGCTTTATTGACTATACCAAAACCTTTGATTGTGTGGATCACAATAAACTGCAGAAAATTCTGAAAGAGATGGGAGTACCAGACCACCTGACCTGCTTCTTGAGAAACCTGTATGCAGGTCAGGAAGCAACAGTTAAAACTGGACATGGAACAACAGACTGGTTCCAAATAGGAAAAGGAGTACGTCAAGGCTTTATATTGTCAGCCTGTTTATTTAACTTATATGCAGAGTACATCATGAGAAACGCTGGACTGGAAGAAACACATCTGGAATCAAGATTGCCGGGAGAAATATCAATAACCTCAGATATGCAGATGACACCACCCTTATGGCAGAAAGTGAAGAGGAACTAAAAAGCCTCTTGATGAAAGTGAAAGTGAAGAGTGAAAAAATTGGCTTAAAGCTCAACATTCAGAAAACGAAGATCATGGCATCCAGTCCCATCACTTCATGGGATATAGATGGGGAAACAGTGGAAACAGTGTCAGACTTTATTTCTTTGGGCTCCAAAATCAGTGCAGAATGTGACTGCAGCCATGAAATTAAAAGACGCTTACTCCTTGGAAGGAAAGTTATGACCAACCTAGATAGCATATTCAAAAGCAGAGACATTACTTTACCAACAAAGGTCCGTCTAGTCAAGGCTATGGTTTTTCCAGTGATCATGTATGGATGTGAGAGTTGGACTGTGAAGAAGGCTGAGTGCCGAAGAATTGATGCTTTTGAACTGTGGTGTTGGAGAAGACTCTTGAGAGTCCCTTGGACTGCAAGGAGATCCAACCAGTCCATTCTGAAAGAGATCAGCCCTGGGATTTCTTTGGAAGGAATGATGCTAAAGCTGAAAGTCCAGTACTTTGGCCACCTCATGCGAAGAGTTGACTCATTGGAAAAGACTCTGATGCTGGCAGGGATTGGGGGCAGGAGGATAAGGGGACGACAGAAGATGAGATGGCTGGATGGCATCACTGACTCTATGGACGTGAGTCTGAGTGAACTCCAGGAGTTGGTGATGGACAGGGAGGCCTGGCGTGCTGCGATTCACAGGGTCACAAAGAGTCGGACACAACTGAGCAACTGAACTGAACTGAAACACAATGCCATCTAAATTTACATTAATATTTGATATATTATTTTCTGAATTCTGTATATTTTGAAGATAAATGGAAGACAAGGGAGATTAAATCCCAATGGCTTTATTAGAGATTTGCTTAAAATAATGTATCTTGTTAGTGGTAGCTTCTACTGCTGCTGCTAAGTCGCTTCAGTTGTGTCTAACTCTGTGTGACCCCAGAGACAGCAGCCCACCAGGCTCCCTTGTCCCTGGGATTCTCCAAGCAAGAACACTGGAGTGGGTTGCCATTTCCTTCTCCATAGTGGTAGAGCTATAACTATATCTTAGCATTCCCATCTGTATGCTCAAAATATTTTAACTGAGTTAAAAATTTTTTTTAATTAATTGTACTCTATTCCTTGAGATCTCCCTTACTGTTGTAACTATCTAGGTATTTATATTTTATTCATCTTTAGATATTTTTAAAAGAGTAATCTTTAATATCAAATTTGCATCAACTAGCAGAAAGGACAGTTATAATTAACTTATAATTTAAATGTATTGCATTTTAAATACAAGCAAAGTGAGTAATAACAGAGCTTTATAAATTGGTTCATTCTGAATATATATATTATATTCAAATTTTATATGAATATAACTGCAAATATTTTTCACATAACCTCATAGTTTAAGGCTATGTAATTTCACATTATTCAGAAATAAATCATTTTATAATTCAGCTCCCCATGGTGGAAAAAATTTTTTAATTTCTTTTAAAAATTGTTGATCAGTTTTCCTTTTTTAAAGCTAGATCAGAAAAAAAAAAAAAAAACTATTCAAAACCCAAATAAAATTTAAATATAAATTCTCATTAAAAAAAAAATTCTGGAATCAAGTGGATATGCTGCTTCAAGAAATGACAGATGAAGCTGGGTAAGAATTCATTCAGACCTTTTGGATAATCTTGATTTAATATCGATAAGTCCTACAATTATGTAATGCAAATGAAAATATTTGTCTTTACCACCACAATTAGGGTTTTGATCCTAGAATTTAATGCTTCAAGCACCTTTAGAACATCCAGCTCTGTCATGCTCATACAAATGTGAATATGTTCAAATCATTCTAGTATTTTCTTAAAAACCTTTGTAGATAGATTCAGCTAGTTTGTGATAAGAAAGAAAGGAAATGGAAATCAAAACCACAATCAGGTACCATTTCACGCCAGTCAGAATGGCTGCTATCTAAAAGTCTACAAGCAATAAATCCTGGAGAGGGTGTGGAGAAAAGGGAACACTCTTACACTGTTGGTGGGAATACAAACTAGTACAGCCACTATGGAGAACAGTGTGGAGATTCCTTAAAAAAAACTGTAAATAAAACTGCCATATGACCCAGCAATCCCACTGCTGGGCATACACACCAAGTAAACCAGAATTGAAAGAGACACGTGTACTCCAGTGTTCATTGTAGCACTGTTTATAATAGCCACTGTTTATAATGTCCATCAGCAGATGAATGGATAAGAAAGCTGTGGTACGTATACACAATGAAACATTACCCAGCCATTAAAAAGAATACATTTGAATCAGTTCTAATGAGGTGGATGAAACTGGAGCCTATTATACAGAGTGAAGTAAGCCAGAAAGAAAAACACCAATACAGTGTACTAACACATATATATATATATATATATATATATATATATATGAAATTTAGAAAGATAGTAATAATAACCCTATATGTGAGCCAGCAAAAGAGACACAGATGTATAGAACAGTCCTTTGGACTCTGTGGGAGAGGGCGAGGGTGGGATGATTTGGGAGAATGGCATTGAAACATGTATAATATCATATGTGAAACGGATCGCCAGTCTAGGTTTGATGAATGAGACAGGTTGCTCAGGACTGGTGCACTGGGATGACCCAGAGGGATAAGGTGGGGAGGGAGGTGGGAGGGGAGGTTCAGGATGGGGAACATATGTATACCCATGGCGGATTCATGTCAATGTATGGCAAAACCACTACAATATTGTAAAGTAATTAACCTCCAATTAAAATAAATACATTTATATTAAAAACAACAACAACAACAACAAAAGAAATGAAGGAAAGTGATTGAGAAAGGCAGGAGTATTTTAAAAATTTCCTCAATACCGTTTGTGTTCAGTGTATATCAAATCTTTCATTTTTAATAGGACCTTCCAAAAGAATTCTACAATGATAAGGCCATTAAGTATTAAGCCCAGTTTGAGTCCTGCAAATGGAGCAATATGTGCAAAATGTCCAAGGAGTTCACAACATGGCAACATTTTATAATTTCAGATGGTTATTTTTTTTTTTAAGTTCCCTTTGTGGTACAGCTGTTAGACAATCTTTTAATGGGCTACTTATTTTAGGCCCTTAATGTCTGAAGGGGATGACTTGACCATAATATTATCTTTGATACAGCAAATGAAAGTCTTTCAGTTGTATCCAACTCTTTGTGACCCCATGGATTATACAGTCCATGGAATTCTCCAGGCCAGAATACTGAAATGGGTAGCCATTCCCTTCTCCAGTGATACAGAAGTTATATCAATATTCTCTCATATATTGCCTATTTCAAGAGAACGTTGTAGTAAACAATAAAAATATTTTTTGAAAGGTAAAGGTTACAACTGGGCAATACTGAAATTTTATGTTTTATCTTCAAAGGTAAAGTAAAAGATTGAAAGAGAGTTCTTGAAGACACCTGGAAAATAGAATTGATGAATATTATTCTAGTGTCGAAGAATGAACTTAAAGCTTATCAGCTCTTTAAATTCACTGATGCAGCTCTCATTAGTGAATTAAAACCTAGGTTAATAAATCAGGTTTGCAATATTTGAGAACAGGGCTGGAGAATAGGTAGTATACTATTTGGCTTTGCTACTATTCTAATATGGCCCATATACCAACAGGGAGTTTTTAAGAAGGGTGATTTTTAAGTATTCTAGAAGAGACCAAGCTATAAATAAAAAGACTACTTGAATAATATGAAGCTAAGAATTTGTTTCTATTTACACCAAAAGTGGAATAAAATTGGGCTTGAAAACATACCAGGGGAGGTCTTGAAAAACAAATACTGCCATATTATAGCCTTACTGACTCTCAGTGGAAATGGAGTTCAGTAGATAATTTTTTAAATTTGATATTAGAGTAGGATTTCTCAACCTTAACAACATTGATATTTTGGCTTAATAATCCTATTGTATATAAATATACAATATATACATATATACACAACTATATATATATATATGTATGTATATACAGTATATAATGGCAATAATATATAAATAATAATATATATATATACTATATATATAATCCACAATAATCCTGTTTTGTGTGTATGTATGTGTATATATATGTGTGTGTGTGTGTGTGTGTGTGTGTATATATATATATATATATATATATATATATATATATATGAAGTTAAGTAGGCTTCCCTGGTAGCTCAACTGGTAAAGAATCCAGCTGCAATGCAGGAGACCTAAATTCAATTCTTGGGTCAGGAAGATACCCTGGAGAAGGGATAGGCCACCCATTCCAGTATTCTTGGGTTTCCCTGAAGGCTCAGACATTAAAGAATCTGCCTGCAATGTGTGAGAACCCGTTCGATCCCTGGGTTGGAAAGATCCCCTGGAGGAGGGCATGGCAACCAACTTCAGTATTCATGCCTGGAGAATCACCATGGACAGAGGAGCAAAACAGGCTGCAGTCCATGGGGTCTCAAAGAGTCTGAAATGACTGAGCAACTAAGCACAGCACAGCACACAGGAAGCTTAGTAGCATCTCTGGTGTATACCCAAAAGTAATATCAGCTTTCCCCCCAAGGTGTGACACCCAAAAATGCTTACAGACACTGCCAATTGTTCCTTGGGAGTAGGGAGCCAAAATCGAGAGATTATTACTTCTGTCAATAATGGATGGTGATTTGTCATTCAGTTTGACTGTTTGCAACCCCATGGACTGCAGCATGCCAGGATTCCCTATCCTTCACCTTCTCCCAGAGTTTGCTGAAATGCATGTCCATTGAGTCGGTGATGCCATCCAACCATCTCATCCTCTGTTGCCCCCTTCTCCTCCTGCCCTCAATCCATCCCAGCATCAGCGTCTTTTCCAATGAGTTGGCTCTTTGAATCAGGTGGCCAAAGAATTGGAGCTTCAGCTTCAGTATCAGTCCTTCCAATGAATATTCAGGGCTTATTTCTTTAGGATAACTTATTTGAACTCCTTGCTGTCTAAGGGACTCTCAAGAGTATTCTTCAGCACCACAGAAAGCATCATTTCTTCAGTGCTCAGCATTCTTTATGGTCCAACTGTCACATTTCTGGAGAAGGCAGTGGCACCCCCACTCCAGTACTGTTGCCTTGAAAATTCCATGGATGGAGGAGCCTGGTAGGCTGCAGTCCATGGGGTTGCTCAGAGTCAGACACGACTGAGCGACTTGACTTTCACTTTCCACTTTCATGCATTGGAGGAGGAAATGGCAACTCACTCCAGTGTTCTTGCCTGGAGAATCCCATGGATGGAGAAGCCTGGTAGGCTGCAGTCCATGGGGTCACACAGAGTCAGACACGACTGAAGCGACTTAGCAGCAGCAGCAGTCACATTTCTATGGGACTACTGGAAAAACCATAGCTTTGCTTAGATGGACCTTTGTCGGCAAAATGATGTCTCTGTGTTTAATACACTGTCTAGTTTTGTCATGGCTTTTCTTTCATGGAGGTAGTGTCTTTTAATTTCATGACTGCAGTCATTGTCCCCACTGATTGTGGAGCACAAGAAAGTAAAATCTGTCACTGTTCACAGTCTTTCACCATTTATTTGCCATGAAGTGATGGGGCTGGATGCCATGATCTTCATCTTTTGAATGTTGAATTTTAAGCCAGCTTTTTCACTCTCCTCTTTTATTTTCTTTAAGAGGCTCTTCAGTTCCTCTTTGCTTCCTGCCATTAGGATGGTTTCATCTGCATATCTGATGTTATTGATATTTCTCCCAGAAATCTTGATTCCAGCTTGTGCTTCATCCAGCCTGTCATTTTGCATGATGTACTCAGCATACAGGTTAAATAAGCTGGGTGACAATATACAGCCTTGAGACACTCCTTTCCCAAGATTAAATCAGTCTGTTGTTTTATGTTAGCTTCTGAATGTTGCTTTCTGACCTTCATACATGTTTCTCAGGAGGCAGGCAAGGTGTTCTGGTATTCCAATTTCTTTAAGAATTTTCCACAGTTGTGATCCACACAGTCACGGGGTTTAGGGTAGTCAATGAAGCAGAGGTACATATTTTTCTAGAATTTTCTTGCTTTTTCTATGATCCAATGGATGTTGGCAATTTGAACTCTGGTTCCTCTGCCTTTTCTAAAACCAGCTTGCACATCTGGAATTTCTTGGTTAGCATACTGCTGAAGTGTAGATTGAAGGATTTTAAGCCTTTTGTTGCTAACATTTGAAATGAGCACAACTGTGCATTAATTTGAACATTTTTTGCATTACCCTCCTTTGCGATTGGAATGAAAACTGACCTTTTCCAGTCCTGTGGCCACTGCTGAGTTTTCCAAATCTGCTGCCATATTGAGTGCAGCTCTTTAACAGCACCATCTTTTAGGATTTTAAATAGCTGAGCTAGAATTCCATAAGTTCCACTAGCTTTGTTCATAGTAATCTTTCCTAAGGCCCATTTGAGTTCACACTCCAGGATGTCTGCCTTTAGGTGTGTGATCACACCACCGTGCTTATTCAGATCATTAACACCTTTTTTTTGTACAATTCTTCTCTGTATTATTGTCAGCCCCTCTTAGTATCTTCTGCTTCTGTTAGGTCCATACCATTTCTGTCCTTTATTGTGCCCATCTTTGCATGAAATGTTCCCTTGGTATCTCAAATTTTCTTGAAGAGATCTTTAGTATTTCCTATTGTACTGTTTTCCTCTGTTTCTTTTCATTGATCACTTAGGAAGGCTTTCTTATCTCTCCTTGCTATTCTTTAGAACTCTGTGTTCAAATGGGTATATTTTTCCTTTCCTCCTTTACCTTTCAATTCTCTTCTTTTCTCATCCATTAGTAAGGCATCCTCAGACAATCATTTTGCCTTTTTGCATTTCTATTTCTTGGGGATGGCTTTGGTCACCACCTCCCATACAATGTTACCAACCTCCATCCATAGTTCTTCAGGCCCTCAGTCTATCAGATCTAACCCCTCAAATCTATTTGTCCCTTTCACTGTATAATCATAAGGGATTTGATTTGGGTCATACCTGAATGGTCTAGTTGTTTTCCCTACTTTCTTCAATTTTAGTATGAATTTTTCAATAAGGAGTTCATGATCTGAGCCACAGTCAGTTCCAAGTGTTTTGTGTGTGTGTGTGTGTGTGTGTGTGTGTGTGTGTGTGTGTGTTTTTGGTGCCTGTATACAGCTTCTCCATTTTCAGCTGCAAAGAATATGATCAATCTGATTTCAATATTGAGCATCTGGTGACATCCATATGTAGTCTCATCTCTTGTGTTGTTGGAAGAGTGTTTGCTATGACCAGTGCATTCTCTTGGCAAAACTCTGTTAGCCTACTCTGTTGGCCTTTGCCCTGCTTTATTTTGTACTCCAAGGCCAAACTTACCTGTTTCTCCAGGTATCTCTTGACTTCCTAATCCAACATCCTATGATGAAAAGGACATCTTTTTTGGTGTTAGTTCTACAAGGTCATGTAGGTCTTTATTGAACCATTCAACTTCATTTTTTTCCACATCAGTGATTGTGCATAGATTGAATTACTGTGATATTGAATGATTTGCCTTAGAAGCAAGCAGAGGTCATTCTGTCATTTTTGAGATTGAACCAAGTACTGCATTTCAGACTTTTGTTGACTATCAGGGCTACTCCATTTCTTCTAAGGGATTCTTGCTCACAGTAGAAGATATAATGGTCACCTGAATTAAATTTACCCATTCCTGATCATTTTAGTTCACTTATTCCTAAAATGTCAATGTTCACTCTTGCCATCTCCTATTTGACCACTTCCAATTTACCTTGATTCATGGACCTAACATTCCAGGTTCCTATGTAATATTGTCCTTTACAGCATCAGACTTTACTTTCACCATCAGACACATCCAGAACTGGTCATTGTTTGCACTTTGCCTCACCCTCTTTATTCTCTCTGGATCTATTTCTCCACTCTTCTCTAGTAGCATGCTGGATACTTACTGACCTGGGGAGTTCATCATTCAGTGTCATAACATTTTGCCTTTTCATGCTGTTCTCCAGGCAAGTATGCTGAGGTGGTTTGCCATTCCCTTCTCCACTGGGCTGCATTTTGTCACTGAACAGTAGAAATAGGTAGCAGCACTGATGTAAAAATTCCCATTCTTAAAGGTGTTTAATATAATAAAATTCTGTTTTAGCATAGTAAAAAATTTGTATTGCATATATTTTTTGACTTATAAATAACAAATCTGTATATAGACTCTCCTAATGACAAAATTACTTATTTACTCTAGTGCTTTCAAACTGGAGTTGTCATACGCTCATCCAGAGACAGGCAGAAAAACTGGTTTGTATTCTAGAGGAATATTTATGATGGAGATTTAAATTGTGGCTTTAGAGGGAGACAGACCTGGATTGAACTCTGTCACTAGAATGTCCTTGGGCAAATGTACTTATTTTTTTCTAAACTTCAGTTATATGGGTAGATGCAAGTAATTATTTCTACCAAGGGTAAATCACGAGCTAGCCACTGAACCTGAAGTTAGCTCAAATCTTAGATATGGATATTGATCCTGAGGCTACTTATATCTAGCCTTTTTTTTTTTTTTTTTTGCACATTAATTTTATTTGCAGTAGGTGTCATATAGTAATCTTTAGGAAATTCAGTACGTTGGATAACCATTGTTTAGGTCTTTTGTTTTTGTTCAGATGACCAGAGCATTTCCTATATTTTATTCACGTTTCTACCATAAGATTATCATCCACATGTGCCACCACTAGGTCTCAACAAAAACTCTTTAAAATTAGTAAGTCACTTATCCTAAGGTGGACATTCAGAAGATGTTTAAGTTTTATTTACATTTTTAAAACTAAATCAGTATTATTTTTATTTAAATTACAATAAATGCTATGTAGAATATTCAAACCTGCAATTAGTTCAGTTCAGTCGCTCAGTCGTGTCCAACTCTTTGCGACCCCATGGACTGCAGCATGACAGGCTTCCCTGAAATTTGCAATAAGCATATTTTGTTGGTTATTATAAATAGATAAGGAGAAAATGCCTATATTAACATTCATTTATGTAATTATTTTAAAACTGTAGCCTTGATCTCAATATGGAGCTTCCAAAAGGTCAGACAGGTACTGTTGGCACAAGTGTTACATCCACGAAACAGGTAAAAGTTAGTTTTTATCTTGATTTGTATGAACTTGATGAATGAATTAAAAATATGTATATGTATATACAAGTAAATATTTTCTCCTTTTATCTTTTATGTTCTCCTTTTATCTTTTACAGTCTCCTTTTTTTCTTTAATGATATGACATTATCATAAATTAGCAAGATATGATTAGCCTTTAACTCCTTGTGTGTTTGTATACTCAGTTGTGTCCAACTCTTTGCAACCCCATGGACTGTAGCTCATCAGGCTCTTCTGTCCATGGAATTTTCCAGGCAAGAATACTGGAGTGGGTTGCCATTTCTTGCTCCAGGGGATCTTCCTGACCCAGGGATCGAACCCATGTCTCCTGTGTCACCTGTATTGGCAGGCAGATTCTTTACCACTGTGCCACCAGGGAAGCCCCTTAAACCCCATAATGATTGCTGTTTTTCTATTTGCATGCATATTTAATTTAGAAATTGAATTCATTCTCCTTCATAGCCTTCTGCTCTATTAAGTTCTCCATTTTTTTTTATGAAAAGTTTAGAACAGTAAATTCTTAGTGTGTTTTTTAGTGAATTCTTGAGACAGTATTTTAAATATTACTTAAATATGAGCTATTTAAAATATTAGTGATTTATGCTTTTCACAGCCCTGTGACTTTTAATATTTGCTTTTTTCAGGATGAATTATCACAGACTTGCTCATCTATGTGATCAAGTGTAATATAAATAAATGGTGCTTTTTATTTATTTCACTTGCTTATGAAATATTTTGCATATACATATGGAAAAGGCAATAGCACCCCACTCCAGTACTCTTGCCTGGAAAATCCCATGGACGGAGGAGCCTGGTGGGCTGCTGTCTATGGGGTCACACAGAGTCGGACACGACTGAGGGACTTCACTTTCACTTTTCACTTTCATGCATTGGAGGAGGAAATGGCAACCCACTCCAGTGTTCTTGCCTGGAGAATCCCAGGGACGGGGGAGCCTGGTGGGCTGCCTTCTATGGGGTTGCACAGAGTCGGACATGACTGAAGTGACTTAGCAGCACATTATTTATATATATATATATATATATATATATATATATATAGAGAGAGAGAGAGAGAGAGAGAGAGAGAGAGAGAGAGAGATAAGTTTCACTCCAATTACACTACGAATGCCATCTATTACATTACAGAACACTTAATCACTATTTGTGTATAATGCTTTCTTTTGCCTTATACTTTCCAGTACTTTAAGAAAGCCCAAGAGTGTTTCCCCATTGACAGGCTCTACAGTTTTGAGTATGTTGAAAAGCATGATACATTTTTTTTGTATGTATTTTTGAGTGAGCTAGCATTAATTTGTCATACTGGGTAGGCCAAAAACTTCATTTGGGTTTTTTCACAAGATGTTATAGAAACTTTCTGGCCAATCCAGTATATGAAACATCTGTTTCAAAATTTACATTTAATAAATCTAGCACCAAAGTACTACAGAATAAAGTACTTTATACAGAATAAAACAGTCTTATGGACTCTGTGAGAGAGGGAGAGGGTGGGAAGATTTGGGAGAATGGCATTGAAACATGTAAAATATCATGTATGAAACGAGTTGCCAGTCCAGGTTCAATGCACGATACTGGATGCTTGGGGCTAGTGCACTGGGATGATCCAGAGGGATGGAATGGGGAGGGAGGAGGGAGGAGGGTTCAGGATGGGGAACACATGTATACCTGTGGCGGATTCATTTTGATATTTGGCAAAACTAATACAATTATGTAAAGTTTAAAAATAAAATAAAATTAAAAAAAAAGAATAAAAGTTTTGGTTTCTTTTTAATTCAAAGTAGTTTTAAATCTGTCTCCACTCACATGTGATACATAAAAGCAAAACAGGGAAAACATGCTTACATAATATGTTTACATAACCAAAAACACTTCATTTAGTGTTATAAAAAGCACAGTGCTATATTTTTGTGTTTTATGTTTGTGTTTGTTTTTGCTATTCAAGCAGAAATTCAGTTGACTTCTAATCTGTGTTCATCATTTTTAAATTTAGATTACTATACGAATTTTTACCTAATAATTTAATGACTATTAATTGAATTCCTTAAAACAAAGAACTGTTCATTGATTAAAAAAAAAAAAAAACCTGCAAAATTAATCGAAGAAATTAAAAGTTGTTCTAAAATTTTTGATTTTGGTAAATATTAAATTCACACTTTCTTGCTTCCAAGTGAAACTGAAACACATTTTTAATGATTCTACAGTTTGCAATCAACCTTTGGTTGTATTTTTAAAACAGATTAATTCACATGGCCTTAGTATCATTTACATTTCTCACAGAATTGTTGATTGGTGTTTTAAATTCTTGGTCTCTGCTTTTAAATCTACTGAAAACAACAACAACAAAAAAAGAAAATAGCAAAAAATATTGAACAAACTCAAGTTACAACTCTAGCTGATCTTTGAACAACACAGAAGTTTTGGGTTTCAAGCCTTCTATGCAACTGAAAATCCACATGTAACTTTATGGGTTCAGTTCAGTTCAGTTGCTCAGTCATGTCCGACTCTTTGTGACCCCATGAACCACAGCACGCCAGGCCTCCCTGTCCATCACCAACTCCCAGACTTCACCCAAACCCATGTCCATTGAGTCGGTGATGTGATCCAACCATCTCATCCTCTCTCGTCCCGTTCTCTATCTGCCCTCAATCTTTCCCAGAATCAGGGTCTTTTCAAATGAGTCAGCTCTTCTCATCAGGTGGCCAAAGTACTGGAGTTTCAACTTCAATATCAGTCCTTCCAAAGAACACCCAGGACTGATCTCCTTTAGGATTAACTGGTTGGATCTCCTTGCAGTCCAAGGGACTCTCAAGAGACTTCTCCAACACCACAGTTCAAAAGAAATCAATTTTTCGGTGCTCAGCTTTCTTTATAGTTAACTCTCACATCCATACATGACCACTCTAAAAACCATAGCCTTGACTAGATGGACCTTTGTTGACAAAGTAATGTCTCTGCTTTTCAATATGCTGTCTAGATTGGTCATAACTTTCTTTCAAGGAGTAAGCATCTTTTAATTTAATGACTGCAATCACCATCTGCAGTGATTTTGGATCCCAGAAAAATAAAGTCAGCCACTGTTTCCTCTGTTTCCCCATTAATTCGCCATGAAGTGATGGGACCGGATGCCATGATTTTCATTTTCTGAATGTTGAGCATTAAGCCAAAATTTTCACTCTCCTCTTTCACTTTCATCAAGAGGCTTTTTAGTTCTTCTTCACTTTCTGCCATAAGTGTGGTGTCATCTGCATATCTGAGGTTATTAATATTTCTCCCAGCAACTTGATTCCAGCCTGTACTTCCTCCAGCCCAGCGTTTCTCATGATGTACTCTGCATAGAAGTTAAATAAGCAGGGTGACAATATACAGCCTTGACGTACTCCTTTTCCTATTTGGAACCAGTCTGTTCTTCCCATGTCCAGGTCTAACTGTTGCTTCCTGACCTGCATACAGGTTTTTCCAAAAGGCAGGTCAGGTGGTCTGGTATTCCCATCTCTTTCAGAAGTTTCCACAGTTTATTGTGATCTACACAGTCAAAGGCTTTGACATAATCAATAAAGCAGAAATAGATGTTTTTCTGGAACTCTCTTGCTTTTTCCATGATCCAGTGGATGTTGGAAATTTGATCTGGTTCCTCTGCCTTTTCTAAAACCAGCTTGAACATCTGGAAGTTAATGGTTCATGTATTGCTGAAGACTGGCTTGCAGAATTTTAAGCATCGCTTTACTAGCGTGTGAGATGAGTGCAATTGTGTGGTAGTTTGAGCAATCTTTGGCACTGCCTTTCTTCAGTATTGGAATGAAAACTGACCTTTTCCAGTCCTGTGGCCACTGCTGAGTATTCCAAATTTGCTGACATATTAAGTGCAGCACTTTCACAGCATCATCTTTCAGGATTTGAAATAGCTCCACTGGAATTCCATCATCTCCACTAGCTTTGTTCGTAGTGATGTTTCCTAAGGCCCACTTGACTTCACATTCCAGGATGTCTGGTTCTAAGTGAGTGATCACACCATCGTGATTATCTGGGTTATGAAGCTCTTTTTTGTACAGTTCTTCTGTGTATTCTTGCCATCTCTTCTTAATATCTTCTGCTTCTGTTAGGTCCCTACAATTTCTGTCCTTTATTGATCCCATTTTTGCATGAAATGTTCCCTTGGTATCTCTAATTTCCTTGAAGAGATCTCTAGTATTTCCCATTCTATTGTTTTCCTCTATTTCTTTACATTGATTGCTGAGGAAGGCTTTCTTATCTTTCCTTGCTATTCTTTGGAACTCTGCATTCAAATGGGCATGTATTTCCTTTTCTCCTTTGCTTTTCATGTCCCTTCTTTTCACGTCTGTTTGTAAAGCCTCCTCAGACAGCCATTTTGCTTTTTTGCATTTCTTTTTCTTGGGGATGGTCTTGATTCCTGTCAATGTCAATGTCACGAACCTCCATCCATAGTTCATCATGCACTCTATCAGATCTAGTCCCTTAAATCTATGTCTCACTTCCACTGTATAATATAAAGCATTTGATGGTGGCAGCACAGAAGCATGGCAGCTGCAATGGCGGCACAGAAGCGCAGCCAAGAAGAGTTACCCCACGTCCAAAGTTAGGGGCGGTGGCTGAGAGGAGCTACCATACATCCAAGGTAAGGAGCAGTGGCTGTGCTTTGCTGGAGTAGCCCTGAAGACATACCCCATATCCAAGATAAGATAAACCCAAGTACGACTGCAGACAGTGAGACAGTGCATCAGAGGAAAGACAGACTGAAACCACAATCACAGACAACTAGCCAGTCTAATCACATGGGCCACAGCCTTGTCTAACTCAATGAAACTAAGCCATGCCATTTGGGGCCACCCAAGATGGACGGGTCATGGTGGAGAGGTCTGACAGAATGTGGTCCACTGGAGAAGGGAATGGCAAACCACTTCAGTATTCTTGCCTTGAGAACCCCATGAACAACATGAAAAGGCAAAATGATAGGACACTGAAAGATGAACTCCCCAGGTCGGTAGGTGCCCAATATGTTACTGGAGATCAGTGGAGAAATAATTCCAGAAAGAATGAAGATATGGAGCCAAAGCAAAAACAACACCCAGTTGTGGATGGGACTGGTGATAGAAGCAAGGTTTGATGCTGTAAAGAGCAATATTGCATAGGAACCTGGAATGTTAGGTCTATGAATCAAGGCAAATTGGAAGTGGTCAAACAGGAGATGACAAGAGTGAACATCGACATTCTAGGAATCAGCAAACTAAGATGGACTGGAATGGGTGAATTTAACTCAGATGACCATTATATCTACTACTGTGGGCAGGAATCCCTTAGAAGAAATGGAGTAGCCATCAAAGTCAACAAAAGAGTTCAAAATGCAGTACTTGGATGCAATCTCAAAAATGACAGAATGATCTCTGTTCATTTCCAAGGCAAACCATTCAATATCACAGTAATCCAAGTCTATGCCCCAACCAGTAACACTGAAGAAGCGGAAGTTGAACGGTTCTATGAAGACCTACAAGACCTTTTAGAACTAAAACCCAAAAAAGATGTCCTTTGCATTATAGGGGACTGGAATGCAAAAGTAGAAAGTCAAGAAACACCTGGAGTAACAGGCAAATTTGGCCTTGGAGTACAGAATGAAGCAGGGCAAAGGCTAATAGAGTTCTGGCAAAAGAATGCACTGATTATAGCAAACACCCTCTTCGAACAACACAAGAGAAGACTCTACACATGGACATCACCAGATGGTCGACACCAAAATCAGATTGATTATATTCTTTGCAGCCAAAGATGGAGAAGCTTTACACAGTAAACAAAAACAAGACCAGGAGCTGACTATGGCTTGGGTCATGAACTCCGTATTCCCAAATTCAGACTGGAATTGAAGAAAGTAGGGAAAACCACTAGACCATTCAGGTATGACCTAAATAAAATACCAGCATCAGGGTCTTTTCAAATCAGTCAGTTCTTTTCATCAGGTGGCCACATTGGATCTTTAGCTTTGGTATCAGTCCTTCCAACGAATATTCAGGACTAATTTTCTTTAGGATTGACTGGTTGGATCTCTTTGCAGTCCAAGTTACTCTCAAGAGTCTTCTCCAACACCACAGTTCAAACTTTATGGGTGACCCTCTGTATTTGCAGTTCCACATTCACATATTCAACCAAATGGATTGTATATTACTGCAATATTTATTGAAAAATATCTCTATAATTGTACCCACACAGTTCAAAACTGTGTTGTTCAGAGGTCAACAGTACTGTAAGTCTTGGTTGAATGTGTTCATTGTTTTGTCTTAAACAACTCGTGTAACTGGAAGAAATGAAGTGGAAAATAAACACATTAGAATAAAATGTTTTGCCCAGCCATGCAAATAACTTTTAGCCCAGTGGAGTTTAGGATCATAACATGGGGTGGGAAGACATCAGTGTCATAAGTCTGTAAAGAAGACTCCACTCTGGAAGGCCATCTGTACTACTTGTCTTGACAGTGTATTTAAAAGCAAAGATATCATTTTGCCAACAAAGGTCCGTATTGTCAAAGCTATGGTTTTTTCCAGTAGTCATGTATGGATGTGAAAGTTGGACCACAAAGAAGGCTGAGCACCAAAGAATTGATGTCTCCAATTGTGGTGCTGAAGAAGAATCTTGAGGGTCCCTTGAACAGCAAGGAGATCAAACCAGCCAATCCTAAAGGAAATCAACCCTGAATATTCATTGGAAGGATTGATGCTGAAGCTGAAGCTCCAACACTTTGACCTCCTGATGTGAACATCTAACTCATTGGAAAAGACTCTGATGCTGGGAAAGATTGAAGGCAAAAGGAGAAGAGGGTGGCAGAGGATGAGATGGATATGGATTTGAGAAAACTCTGGGAGATAGTGAAGGACAGAGAAGCCTGGTGTGCTACACTCCATGGGGTCTCAAAGAGTAAGACATGACTTAGGGACTGAACAACAACAACAGTATGTTTAACTTTTGCTTTATTAAAATAACTGAAATCATTGGGAGAAAAAGATGAACAATTTTGGAATATATTGCACAGTGATTTTTTTTTAAATTTCCATAAAAGGATTTGAGTTTGAAGTAATAATAATTATATAGAATTTTGTTAATTCTTTAGATTAAATCATTAAGCCGTCCTGAGGTTAAATGAAATATATAATGGAGGATAATTTTCCAAATAAAGAGAAGAAAAGAAAAATTTTCAATTACCAAAATCTATAGAGATTTACTAGCTCAATATGCCTTTTTGAGGCCCTCCAGGTGGAATTGCCTATTTACTGCAGAAAGAAAATTGAATTCAAAGTCAAATTTATGATTCCCATTTGTGTTACACCCTTTGTAAGCTTCATAAAGAGGAGGCATTATTAGCTCAGGTGAAGACAGCAACACCACTCCACGTGTAAAGGACTTGAAATTATCTTGCTTCTTTTTAACTGGACAAGAAGGCCTGGACCCTATGGAAAAGCCTTCCTATTGCTATAAATCTCCAAGTAGAACCATATCTGAGACACCACAATTCTTCTTTTGTGGTGTGATAGGTTAAAGATTAAGGTTCAAAATGGCAACACTCAATGAAATAGGAAAATTTCACAGCAAATAACTTTTTTTCAGCACTGACTCTGCAAAAGGGTCAAACCTGTCCTCACTTATACTGCACAGACAGATGTTTGATGATGCAAAATATTTAGAGATTTTGTTTTTGAGGGGAGGGAGATGATAACCAATATATATTAATTTCCAGGTATATAACTATTATCATTTTACTGTTACTTCTTTTAATCCCCTAAACATCCTCATGAGGTGAATGTAATCCAATTTTACAGATAAGAAAACAAATTTAGTTCTTATCCGAAGTAATGAGATAGTAATTACTATATTTTGAACATTTGCTATTATAAATGTTTGTGTGACAAGTTTTAATCGTCACTTCCATTTTATGGATGAAGAAATTAGTAAGTGGCAGATCTGGAATTGATACCAAAATATTTAAAGTCTTTTAGTTTGCAAGGAACTGATAGCTTATGGTAAACAGTGCCGGATTCGTGATCTCTGAAGAAGAGAATTTAGCTTCTGGAACAGAGATGAGACTTCAGACACTCGGAGCTTCCTGTGGCGAAGTTTTATTACAGTGAAAAAGGGATAGAGAAAGCTTCTGAAATAGACATCAGAAGAGGGTAGAGAGTGCCCCTCTCACTAGTCTTATCAAGTCCTTATATGCTTTTACAATTGGTTGCTAACAATAGAAAGGTCTTATCAGACCCACTCCTACAACATACATCTTACAATAACAAGATTAGTCAGAAGGTTCCTATTAAGAAGGAGAAACATGTCCTCAAACAAGATACATTGTATTTATATAATAATTTGTACAGAGCTTAAGAAAAATACCCTGGAGCAAGATGACTTATTTTGTTGTGTAATCATTAGTCCTGGTCTTGAAAAAGTTTAGTCTTAAGCAAAATAGATTGTTACTACAACAACTCAGAGTTTAAGAAAAAAAAAAATGTGGTATGTAACTAAGGCAAAGAAATGTCGGAAAAAAAAAAAAAAAAAAAAAAACAACTCAAAACGTTGTCCCTTTATCTTCCTCAAGGGCCTCAGACCCATTTCTCTTCCTCAAAGACCTCAGACTCCTTATAAACCTACCTAAGAATGAACTCTCTCAGAATCTAGATGAGCTTAGATCATGACTGCTAAAGAGGATTTATTTTAAAAATATGTAGAGAGATAGAGGTCAGTACATGATTTTAATGACCATGAACCAGGCCTCATAGATAACTGGACATAGATAACATCTTATCTTGAATATAACATAGATAACATCTTCAAGATAGCTCTAGCAATTTAACAAGAAAGATGGATTATCAATGCCTCTAATAAAAGTTCCCCTCAGAACTGTTTTGTTTCTCCTCCCCCTAATGATGATCACCATTATCAGCTTACTCAGTGTGTTTCTACTGCTTCAGTCACCATCCATTATTGCCATAACCAACCTTCTTTATATTTTCCATGTCCCTAATCCTCCTCCTAGACTTCCATGGTGGCTCAGGGGTAAACAATTAGCCTGCTAATTCAGGAGATGCCATTTGATCATGGGGTTGAAAGATCCCCTGGAAAAGGAAATAGCAACCACCTCCAGTATTCTTGCCTGGGAAATTGCATGGACAGAGGAGCCAGCTACAGTCCTTGGGGTCACAAAGAGTCGGACACGACTTAGTGACTAGAAAACAACAAATCCTCCTCCATCACTACCAAATTTAAGAGAAGATATGATGGACTCAGACAGTTATCATTTCACTAGGCACCCTAACAAATGAAGTTCTCATGCAAATTAAGAATCCCTTTATATGCTGCTGAATGGAATGGTCACCAAAGGATAAGGAAGTCCTGAGAAACATACAGTGAGAATTTTGTTATTCAGTTGCTCAGTAGTGTCCGACTCTTTGTCACCCCATGGACAGCAGTATGACAGGCTTCCCTGTCCTTCACCATCTCCCAGAGCTTGCTCAAAATCATGTCCATTGAGTTGGTGATGTCATCCAACCATATCAAGCTCTGTCACCCCTTTTCCACCAGCATGCAAAATTTCCCAGCATCAGGGTCTTTGCTAATGAGTTGGCTCTTCACATCAGTTGGCCAAATATTGGAGCTTCAGCCTCAGCATCTGTCCCTCCATTGAATATTCAGGATTGATTTCCTTTAGGGTTTACTGGCTTGATCTGCAGTCCAAGGAACACTCACAAGTCTTCTACAGTACCACAGTTCAAAGTATCAACTCTTCGGTGCTCAGCCTTCTTATGGTCCAACTCTCACATCCATAAATGACTACTGGAAAAATCATAGTTTTGACTATATGGACATTTGTTGGCAAAGTAATGACTATGTTTTTTAATATGCTGCCTAGTTTTGCCATATTTTTTTCATCCAAGGAGCAAGTGTCTTTTAATTTCATGGCTGCAGTCACCATCTTCAGTGATTTTGGAGCCCAAGAAAATAAAATTTGTCACTGTTTCCATTGTTTCCCCATCTATGTGCCATAAAGTGATGTAACCAGATGCCATGATCTTAGTTTTTTGAATGTTGAATTTTAAGGCAGCTTTTTCACTCTCCTCTTTCACCTTCATCAAGAGTCTCTTTAATTCCCCTTACTTTCTGTCATAAGGGTGGTATCACCTGCATATTTGACGTTATTGATATTTCTCACAGCAATCTTGATTTCAGTTTGTGCTTCATCCAGGTGGGCATTTCTCATGATGTATTTTGCATATAAATTAAATAAGCGAGGAGACAATATACAGCCTTGATGTACTCCTTTCCCAATTTTAAACCAGTCCTTTGTTCCATATTAGGTTCTAACTGTTGCTTCTTGATTTGCATACAGGTTTCTCAGGAGGCTGGTCAGGTGGTCTGGTATTCCCATCTCTTTAAGAATTTTTGACAGTTTGTTGTGATCCACACAGTCAAAGGCTTTGCATAGTCAATGAAGCAGAAGTAGATGTATTTCTGGAATTCTCTTGCTTTTTCTATGAGAGAACAGATATTGGCAATTTGATCTCTGGTTCTCTGCCTTTTCTAAATTCAGCTTGAATATCTATAAGTTCTCTGTTCATGCACTGTTAAGGCCTGGCTTGGAGAACTTTGAGCATTGCTTTGCTAGCATGTGAGATAAGTGCAATTATGCAGTAGTTTGAATATTCTTTTCATTGCCTTCCTTTGGGATTTGAATGAAAACTGACTTTTTCCAGTCCTGTGGTCACTGCTGAGTTTTCCAAGTCTGCTGGCATATCAAATGCAGCACTTTCACATCTACATCTTTTAGGATTTGAAATAGCTCAGATGGGATTCCATAACCTCCACTAGCTTTGTTTGTATTGATACATCTTAAGGCTCACTTGTCTTCATACTCTAGGATGTTTGGCTCTAGGTGAGTGATCACACCGTAGTGGTTATCTTGGTCATTAAAACCCTTTTTTGTATAGTTCTTCTGTGCATTCTTGTCACCTCTTCTTAATATCTTCTGCTTCTGTTAGGTCCACACCATTTCTGTCCTTTATTGTGCCCATCTTCCCATGAATTGTTCACTTGATATGTCTAATTTTCCTGAAGAGATCTCTAGTCTTTCACATTCTATTGTTGTCCTCTATTTCTTTACAATGATCACTTAAGAAGGCTTTTTTATCTCTCCTTGCTGTTCTTTGGAACTCTGCATTCATAGGGATATATCTTTCCTTTCCTCCTTTTCCTTCTCTTCTTTCCTCAGCTATTTGTAAGGCTTCCTCAGAGAACCATTTTGCCTTTTACATTTCTGTTTCTTGGGGATGGTTTTGATCACTGTCTCCTGTACAATGTTATAAATCTCTGTCCATAGTTGTTCAGGCCCTCAGTCTGTCAGATCTAATCCCTTGAATCTATTCATCACCTCCACTGTGTAATCATAAGGGATTTGATTCAGGTCATACCTGAATGGCCTAGTGGTTTTGCCTATTTTCTTCAATTTAAATATGAATATGGTAATAAGGAGTTCATGATCTGAGCCACAGTCAGTTTCCAGCCTTTTTTTTTTTTTTTTTTTTTTTTTGCTGACTATATAGAGCTTCTCCATATTTGTCTATAAAGAACATAAACAATCTCATTTTGGTATTAACCATTTGTTGATGTCCATGTGTAGAGTCTTTTGTTGTTGGAAGAAGGTTTTTTGCTGTGACCATTGTATTTTCTTGGCAAAACTTTTACCTTTTTCCCTGTTTAATTTTTTACTCCAAGGCCATCATTTCCTGTTATTCCAGGTATCTCTTGATTTCCTACTGTTGCATTCCAGTCCCCTATGATGAAAAGGACTATTTTTTTTTTTTTTTGGTGTTAGTTCTAGAAGGTCTTAGAGGTCTTCATAGAGCCTTTCAACTTTACCTTCTTTGGCATTATTGGTTGGGGCATAGACTTGGGTTACTTTGGTATTGAATGGTTTGCTTTGGAAATGAACAGAGATCATTCTGTTGTTTTTGAGATTGCACCCAAGTAATGCATTTTGGATTCTTTTGTTGATTATGAGTTCTACTCCATTTCTTCTAAGAGATTCTTGCCCATAGTAGTAGATATAATGATTATATGCATAAAATTTATCCATTCCGGTCCATTTTAGCTTGCTGATTTTTAAAATGTCAATATTCATTCTTGCCATCCCCTGTTTGATCACTTCCAATTTACCTTGATTCATGGACCTAACACTCTGTGTTCCTATACAGCATCTGATTTTACTTTCACCATCAGACACATCCAGAACTCGTCATTGTTTCCACTTTGGCTCATCCTCTTCAGTCCTTTTGGAGCTATTTCTCCACTCTTCTCCAGTAGCATATTTGGCACCTACCGATCTGGGAAATTCATCTTTCAGTGTCATATCTTTTTGCCTTTTCATACTGTTCATGGGGCTTTTAAGACAAGAATGATGAAATGAGAATGGGAAGCACTTTAAATGCCCTATCCTGTACAATGATCCTTAAACTCATTTATAGATATACCATGTATATCATGTAACTATCTTTTTTTATTATTATTATAGTGTACTAACATTTTTATGTCACTGTGTCCTTAAACCTTTTGCATTACCTTGATAGTAGAGTGCTAAAATCTCAGGTCAGACCCAGAAGGCATACGTTTGTCTCCAGTTTCCTGCCTTTCATTTTAACACCTATTGCCCTACTTTCAGAACACTTCCTCTCATCATGTGTCAGAGACCATTACTTTCCTGAGAAGGGATTAATATTTTAAGTACTTACTGTTTACCAGGCATGTCACACATATCTTTTGATTCTCACAACAGTCCCATAAAATGAGATGTTAATTCCCACTTTACAATAGGCTGGACCTGAGGTTCAGACAGGTAAAGTAATTTAGTAGGAGCTTCAGAGCTGGAACTAGAGAGCCCAGATTTAGCCCCATATATGAATCCAAAGTTTACACTCTACTAAATTGTCTCTGAAAAAAGGCATCAGCCAAACTCACTCATGAAGACTTTGGGAAATATCCTTCAAGAGATTTTGGATTTTAGGTAATAATAACAGCTGCCATTAAAAACAAACAAACAAATAAAAAACTTTATAAGTTCTAAGAAATGTACTAAGCACTTAAGAGTGTTATCTCTTGTGGGAGGGAGATGCAAGAGGGATGGTACATAGGTATACTTATGGCTCATTCATGTTGATATTTGGCAGAAACCAGCTGGCAACCCACTCCAGTATTCTTGCCTGGAAAATCCCATGGACGGAGGAGCCTGGTAGGCTACAGTCCATGGGGTCGTGAAGAGTCGGACACAACTGAGCGACTTCACTTTCACTTTTATGTATTGGAGAAGGAAATGGCAACCCACTCCAGCATTCTTGCCTGGAGAATCCCAGGGATGGCGGAGCCTGGTGGGCTGCCGTCTATGGGGTCGCACAGAGTCGGACACGACTGAAGCGACTTAGCAGCAGCAGCAGCAGCATAATATTGTAAGGCAATCATCCTTCAATTAAAAATAAATTAAAATTTTAAAAACAGAGTGGAAAAATAATATTATCCTTGAATCATCATAACAACCCTTCGAGGGAGGTACTATTCTTTACTCTTTCTTAAGATGAGGAAACTGAACTTTAGAGAAATTAAGCAACTTTGTAAATAGCTGAGTTCCAATTAGAAACTTAACTGTTAATCACTGCTTTCCATTTTAAGACTTGCTAAGTTGCCTCAGTCATGTCTGACTCTTTGTGACCCTATGGACTGTAGCCTGCCAGGCTCCTCTGTCCATGCGATCTTCCAGGCAAGAACACTTGAGTGGCTTGCCATTTCCTTCTCCTTTACAGACTTAGGAAGAGGGAAATGCTTAACACAAGTACTGCCAATTGAATTTGTGGTATGATTTCAAGGCTAACAAGAAGATATTTTTAAGTGGGAGACATAATCAATCTATTTTTAAAGGTATCACTGTCTGAATTATCCCTCCTCTTACTTAGGTGGAGATAAACATTTTAGAAACAGGTTCTCTGTTACAGGCTTCCCAGGTGGCTCAGTGGTAAAATAATATGTCTGCCAATACAGAAGATGCTAGTTCAATCCCTGGGTGGAGAAGATCCCCTAGAGGAGGAAACAGCAACCCACTCCAGTATTCTTGCCTTGAGAATCCTAGGGACTGAGGAGCCTGGTAGGCTACAGTCCATGGGATCGCAGAGAATCAGGAGTGACTGAGCACACATGCACTTGTTCTCTGTTACTCACTTGCCCAGTCTCATTCCCTAAATTAGCCTCTGTTTCAACAGTGGAACTACTCTTGATGCCCACCTTATGCAGATATGATCATCTATTCTTTGCAGCACTTTGTTTTTTTCACCTGGAGCAATTTGTGCTAAATAACCATGGAAACTGACCAGCTAGGAGTCACTGCTTTTCTGACGATGGTAGGCTATAAGGGCCTTTGAGGTTGAACACAGAGTTTTGTTTTCTTATGTTTTGTATAAACAGTCTTTACTCAGTTAATTCAGTACTAGGACATGGAGGATGAGGGCTGTAGATACCAGGGCAATACAGCAGGGCTCTCCTATAAATGAGCTGCTTCTTTTACCCAGTGGATGATTCAAAGAGAAGTGATTCTGGATCATTTCAACTCCAAGAATAACAGCAAATTAATTTGCTGTTAATTGAGAAATCATTTCATACTTACTGCCTGGAGTTGTGAACCAGTGTGGGCCATTGTTTCACTGCCCTGGAATGTCTTTAGAACTTGTGAGTCTTCCACTGAAAGCAGCTCACTGGGAGAAGGCAACAGTGAGCCACCCAGGGTTCTCCATATGGCCTCTCTCCAGAGTACAGGCCCCTACAAAGGGTCACTATTTCCTCTATGGCCCTCAGGCTATCCTTTCTGGACAGGAAGGGAGGCTGTGTTGGCAGCCTTCTTCACCTAAGGTTTCTTTCCTCCCTATGAATACCCAGAAAACTGTGCTATCTATGAATGTCTGGACCTCTTACCCCTTCAAGGAACAGATGGGGACTTTGAGGCCCAGAGGACATGCTTGGTAAATGTTCTGTAAAGTAATTATCAAGTCAGTGGGCATACTTGGGTAATTTTTAAAAGCTCTAAATGATTTCAAAGTCAGATTCTCTGGGAAATCCAAGTATCTTCGCCAGATCCCCAGGTTGGGGAGTCTGATGTGGGGCCTAGAAACTTCACAACTGTGTGAGAACTTCTTTGGTATTATTGTTCTCCAGTTTGTAGGTCATGCACCTGGCAGTATGGGATATGATTTTAATGTGATTGCACCCCTCCTACCATCTCATCATGACTTTTCCTTTGTCCTTGAATGTGGGTTGTTCAGCAGCTAGTTATGATTTTGGTGTTCTTGCAGAAGAAGATGAGCACACGTCTTTCTTCTCTGCTATCTTGGAATCACTGAATCTGACTTTGAAGGTCAGCAGGATTTGATTACAGAACTCCCAAGGACTGAGGGAAACAGAAGCTCTTGGAGGGCACAAACAAAACCTTGTGTGCAACAGGATCCAGGAGGAAGGAGCAGAGACCCCACAGGAGACAGAGCCAGACCTGCTTGTGAGTGTTTGAGTGTCTCCTGTGGAGGCATGGGATGACAGTGGCCCATCTCAGGGACAGGGGCACTGGCAGAAGCAGTCCTGGGAGGCATGTGTTGCCATAAATCCTTTTGGAGGTCACCTTTAGCCCTACCATAGAGCCTGCAGACTCCAGGACTGGGCTGCCTCAGGCCAAACTACAGGAAGGGAGAAGGGACCCACTCATCAGCAGACAACTGGATTGAGGATTAATGAGAATGACACTGCCCACCAACAAGACACAGGTTTCCAGAGTCAGTCCCTCCCATCAGAAAGCTTGAACAAGCTTCTTATCCTCACTCATCAGGGTACAGAAAGAAAAAGCAAGATCTAAAATCCTACAGCCTCCAGAATGAAAGTCATAATACAGAAAGCTAACCAAGGTGATAACATGGGTCATAGATGACAGCCTTGTATAACTCAGTGAAACTATGAACCATGCCATGCAAGGCCACTCAAGATGGATGGGTCATAGTGGAGAGTTCTGAGAAAACATGGTCCACTGGAGAATGGAATGGCAAGCCATTTTAGCATTCTTGCCTTGAGAACCCCATGAATAGTATGAAAAGACAAAAAGATATGACACTGGAAGATGGGACCACAGGTCGATATGCTCCAATATGCTACTGGAGAAGAGTGGAAAAATAGCTCCAGAAAGAATGAAGAGGCTGAGCCAAAGCAAAAACAATGCTCAGTTGTGGATGTGTCTGGTGGTGAAAGTAAAGTCCGATACTGTAAAGAACAGTATTGCATAGGAACCTGGAATATTAGGTCCATGAATCAGGGTGAACTGGACGTGGTCAAGTAGGACATGGCAAGAGTGAATATCAACATTTTAGAAATCAGTGAACTAAAATGGATGGGACTGGGTGAATTTAATTCAGATGACCATTATATCTACTTCTGTGGGCAATAATCTTTTGGAGTAACCCTCACAATCAACAAAAGAGTCTGAAATGCAGCACTTGGGTGCAAACTCAAAAATGACAGAATGGGAACCCTCTTGCACTCTTGGTGGGAATGTAAACTAATACAGACACTATGGAGAACAGTATGGAGATTACTTTGAAAACTAGGAATGAAACCACATATGACCCAGAAATCCCACTACTAGGCATATACCCTGAGAAAACCAAAATTGAAAAAGACACTTGTACCCCAATGTTCACTGCAACTCTATTTACAATAACTAGGACATGGAAGCAACCTAGATGTCCATCAGCAGATGAATGGATAAAGAAACTGTGGTACATATGTACAATGGAATATTATTCAGCCATAAAAGTGAACTCATTTGAATCAGTCCTGAGGTAGATGAACATACAGCCTATTATACAGAATGAAGTAAGTAAGAAAGAGAGAAACAAATACTGCATACTAATGCATATATATGAAATCTAGAAAGATAGTACTGATGAACTTATTTGCAGAGCAGCAATGGAGACACAGACATTGAGAACAGACTTATGGACACAGCTGGTATGGGCAGGAAGGAGAGGGTGGGATGTATGGAGAGAATAACATGGAGACATACATTACCATATCTAAATTAGATAGCCAATGGACATTTTCTGTATGGCTCAGGGAACTCAAACTGGGGCTTGGTAACAACCTGGAGGGGTGGGATAGGGAGGGAAGTGGGAAGGATGTTCAAGTGGGAGCAGACATAGGAAACCTATGAATGATTCATGTTGATGCTTGGTAGAAACCAACACAATACTGTAAAGCAATTATCCTTCAATTTAAAATTAATAAAATTTTTAAAAATGACAGAATAACCTTTGTTCTTTTCCAAAGCAAGCCATTCAGTATTACGGTAATCCAAGTCTATGCCCTGACCACTAATGCCAAAGAAAATGAAGTCAAAAGGTTCTATGATGACATACAAGACCTCTTAGAACTAACACCAAAAAAGATGTCCCTTTCATCATAGGGGGATTCTCTGGTGGCTCAGACTGTAAAGCTTCTGCCTGCAATGTGGGAGACCTGGGTTCAATCCCTGGGTAGGGATGATCTCCTGGAGAAGGAAATGGCAACCCACTCTAGTATTCTTTCCTGGAAAATTTTATGGACTGAGGAGCCTGGTAGGCTACAGTCCATGGGGTCGCAACTTCACAATCACTTTTCATCATAGGGGACTGGAATGCAAAAGTAGGAAGTCAAGAGATACCTGGAGTAACAGGCAAGCTTGGCCATGGAGAAGGGATAGGCTACCCACTCCTTCATTCTTGTCTTCCCTTGTGGCTCAGCTGGTAAAGAATCCACCTGTAATGTGGGAGTCTTGGGTTCGATCCCTGGGTTGGGAAGATCCCCTGGAGAAGGGAAAGGCTACCCAATCCAGTATTCTAGCCTGGAGAATTCCATGGACTGTACAGTCCATGGAGTTGCAAAGAGTCGGACACAACTGAGTGATTTTCACTTTCACTTGGGCTTAGAGTACAAAATTATGCAGGACAAAAGGTTAACAGTTTTGCTAACAGAACATACCGGTCATAGAAAACTCCCTTTTCCAACAACACAAGAGAGAACTTTACACATGGACATCATGAGATGGTCAATACTGAAATCAGATTGATTATATTCTGTGCAGCCAAAGATGGAGAAGCTCTATTAAGTCAGCCAAAACAAGACCTAGAGATGACTGTGGCTCAGATCATGAGCTCCTTACAGCAAAATTTAGGCTTAAATTGAAGAAAGTAGGGAAAACCTCTAGGCAATTCAGGTATGAGCTGAATCAAATCTCTTATGATGATGCAGTGATTAGATCTGACAGACAGAGTACCTGAAGAACTATGCACAGAGGTTCAGAACACAATGCAGGAGGCGGTGACCAAAACCATCTCAAAAACAAACAAACAAAACAAAGGCAAGTAGCAAAGTAGTTGTCTCTGGAGGCCTTACAAATAGCTGAGAAAAAAAGTGAAAGAAAAAAGAGAAAGGGAAAGATATATGCAACTGAATGCAGTGTTCCAGAGAATAGGAAGGAGAGATACAAAAACCTTTTTAAGTGAATAATGCAAAGATATAGAGGAAAAAATACAATGGGAAAGACTAGATATCTCTTCAAGAAAATTGGATATATCATGACAAAATTTCATGCAAGGATGGGCTTAATAAAGGACAGAAACTGTAATGACCTAAAGGAAGCAAAAGTAATTAAGAAGAGGTGGCAAGAATACACAGAAAAAATAACTCTACAAAAAGTTTTAATGACTGGGATAACCACTATGATGTGATCACTCACCTAGAGCCAGACATCCTGGAGTGTGAAGTCAAACGGGCCTTAGGAAGCATTACTATGAACAAAGCTAGTGGAGGTGATGGAATTCCAGCTGAGCTATTTCAAATACTAAAAGATGATGCTATGAAAGTGTTGCACTCAATATATCATCAAATATGGAAAACTCAGCAGTGGTCACTGGACTGGAAAATGTTAGTTTTCATCCCAATCCGAAAGAAAGGCAATGCCAAAGAATGTTCAAACTGCTGCACAATTGCACTCATTTCACATGCTAGCAAGGTAGTGCTCAAAATCCTTCAAATTAGACCTCAGCAGTATGTGAATCAAGAATTTCTAGATGTAGGAGCTGGATTTAGAAGCAGAGGGACAAGAGATTAAATTTCCAACATCTGCTGTATTATAGAAAAAGCTAGGGAATTCTAGAAAACATCTACTTCTGCTTCATTGACAATGCTAAGGCCATTAACTGTGTGGATCATAACAAACTGTGGAAAATTCTTAAAGAGATGGGAATACCAGACCATCTTCCTCTCTCCTGAGAAACCCATGTGCAGGTCAAGAAGCAACAATTAGAACTGGATATGAAACAATGAATTGGTTCAAAATTGGGAAAGGATTCCATCAAGGCTGTATACTGTCTTCCTGCTTTATTTAAGTTATGCAGAGTACATCATGTGAAATGCTGGACTGGATGATTCACAAGCTGGAATCAAGATTGTCTTGAGGAATAATAAGCTCAGATATGCAGATGGTACCACTCTAGTTGCACAAAGTGAAGAGGAACTAAAAACCCTCTTGAAGCGAGTGAAAAAGCTGAACTAAAACTCAGTGTTCAAAAAACTTAGATTATGGCATTCAGTCCCATCACTTCACAGCAAATGTGTTGTTATTCAGTAGCTGATTCGTGTCTGACTCTTTTCATACCCATGGACTGCTGTATGCCACATTCCCTGTCCTTACGTTCTCCCAAATTTTGCTCAAACTCATGTCCATTGAGTTGGTGATGCCAACCAACAATCTCATCCTTTGCTGCCCTATTCTCTTCCTGCCTTCAATCTCTCCCAGCATCAGGCACTATTCCAATGAATTGATTCTTCGCATCAGATGGCCAAAGTCTTTGAGCTTCAGTTTCAGCATCAGTCTTTACAGTGAATATTCAGGGTTGATTTCCTTTAGGGTTGACTGGTTTGATCTTCTTGCTGTCCAAGGGACCCTCCAGAGTCATCTCCAGCACCACAGTTTGAAAGCTTTCTTCCATGCTCAGCTTTCTTTATGGTCGAACTCTCACTTTCATATATGACTATTGGAAAAACCATAGCTTAGACTAAACAGATCTTTGTTGGTAAAGTGATGTCTCTGCTTTTTAATAGCCTGTCTAGTTTTGTCATAGCTTTTCTTACAAGAGCAAACATCTTTTACTTTCATGGCTGCACTCACCATCTGATGTGATTTTGAAGTCCAAGAAAATAATACCTGTCACTGTTTCCACTTTCTCTCCATCTATTTGCCATGAAGTGATGGGACCTGATGCCATAATCTTAGTTTGTTGATTCTTGTTTTAAGCCAGCTTTTTCACTCTCCTCTTTAACCTTCATCAGGAGGCTCTTTAGTTCCTCTTTGCTTTATGCCATTAGGGTGGTATCTTCATGGAAAAAGTGGAAACAATAAGATTTTATTTTATTTTATTGGACTTTAAAATCACTGCAGACTGTGAGGTGGGTGCAGCCATGAAATTAAAAGATGCTTGCTCCTTGGAAGAAAAGCTATGGTAAGGCTAGACAGTGTATTAAAAAGCAGAGACTTCACTTTGCTGACCACAGTCCATATAGTCAAAGCTGTAGTTTTTTCATCAGTCATGTATGGGTGTGAGAGTTGTACCATAAAGAAGGCTGAGCACTGAAGAATTGATGTTTTTGAATTGTGTTGCTGGAGAAGACTCTGAAAAGTCCCTTAGACACCAAGGAGATCAAACAAGTTAATCCTTAAGGAAATCAACCTTAAATATTCATTAGGAGGACTAATGCTGAAGCTGAAGCTCCAATATTCTGTCCACCTGATGTGAAGAGCCAACTCATTGGAAAATACCCTGATGCTAAGAAAGACTGAGGGTAAGAGGATAAAGGGTCATCAGAGGATGAGATGGTTGAATGGCATCACCAGTTTGATGGGCATGAGTTTGAGCAAACTCTGCAAGATAGTGAAATACAGGGAAGCCTAGTGTGCTGCAGCCCATGATGCAGCAGAGTCAAACAGTACTCAGCAACTGAACAACAACAGCAAGATTGTTTCAATGTGCACCCAAGACTGAACATTTGTTCTGAGCCTTGAGTGCACATTAGAATCACCTTGAAAGCTTAAAAATTGAATCTAAATTTCCCCAATTTAATGTAATGTTTAAAGAATCCCACTTAACCAATGAGGATTGAAAACCCCTGTTGTACAAACCATTTTACCACCTCCTTCAGCTTTAGAGAGTAGGGCCTATGGAAATTGGTCTTAATAGGTGTTGGAGCCTCTTGAGGAGGGACATATCAGGTGGCAACAAATAAAAGCTGTATTTAGAATTTTGCCAAGAGTCAGCTTGCCCAATACAGGTTTATAACCCACCCATCTGTTCTCTATTTCTTGGTTTCTTCTCCAATTCTTATCTCCTATTCTCAAAGGCAAGACTCCATTTGTGCTCTTATGAGAGAGACAATTACTATATGTGGTAATTGTTTAAGTGCAAGTCTTACAAATCAGACTGGCACTTGATACCAGGTGACCATGGGCAAATTATTGAAGTTTTTGGTACAACAATGTCTTTATCTGTAAAATGTGAATAATTGTATTACCTACTATAAAGGTCTTCAAAAGGTCATTGAAAGGACTAATTGAGATGATCCATATAACATGCTTAACACACTGACAAAAACCAAGTGGTCAATAAGTATTATATAGTCTCTGAGCCTCAGTTTCTTTGTCTGTCAACTGAGGGTGAACATACCCACTCTACCTATTTCAGAAGGCTGTTGCTAAGATCAAAACACATTGCAGTTAAAGAGAGCACTTTGTGAGCTGAACTAGACCATGTAGCTTGAAGACGTTGTGAGTTCTTTCACTTTCCTTAATGTAAAGTCAGAGGTGTTAAAGGAGTCCACCAAATCATTGAATATTGGGGCTAGAAAGGCCTTTAGAAACCACTAGTCCAACATTTTCATTGTTCAGGTGATATAAATATAAGGCAGAGAGGAAAAAAGACTTCTCCAGAAGTTAGTGTTAGGGTTAAGAGGAAATCCCAGGCATACTGATTCTGGCTCCTAGACTTTTTGCTACAGTTTTGCCTAGAATTTTTGCCACAATTGTTTCCCTGCCTTCCCCACCACCTCCAGGGCTCAAGCCTTGCTCTTCATGTCCTGAACCATAAGCATGGAGGCTAAGCTGCCACACACCATTAAACAGCAGGAGTGCTGCTTTTTAGAAGCCATAGAACTAATGTGATAAACTATGATTCCCCCTTATAGACTGTTTACAGCACAACCTGGGTGAGTCAGGAACTTAGGGGGTCCTTCTGAACTGAGAAGTGAAGGTGTATGCTAAATCGCTTCAGTAGTGTCTGACTTTTTACAACCCCATGGGCTGTAATCTGCCAAGCTCCTCTGTCTATGGGATTCTCTAGTCGAGAATGCTGGAGTGGGTTGCTATATCCTGCCCCAAGCCAGCATGGTAGAATACACTAAAGTTCAGCTCTGTGTAACAAGAGACCTGGGTTTTAGTTCTGACTCTACCCTGTATGACCAGGGAGCTCCTTCCCTTTTCTGGGCCCCCTCCTTGAAATGAAACAAACTTACACAGTCCTTCCTGTTCTCAAGAGCCTGGCCTTTCTGGCTATGCATCCCTATGGCAGATCTAGGGCTACAGTTCTGGACCCCCGGGCTACACTTGTGGACCACCAGAGACCACCTCTGGTGGAAGCAGCAGCCACCTCGAGGCAGGGGAAAGACTTCTCCACCGTGCAGAAGATGGTGCTGAGAAGTGTGAGGAGCTGATGTGAGAAGTGAAGGTGGCATTTGGGGAACACGTGTATACCTGTGGCGGATTCATGTTGATGTATGGCAAAACCAATACAATGCTGTAAAGAAATTAACCCCCAACTAAAATAAATAAATTTATATTTTAAAAAATTAAAAAAGAAAAAAATATAGTCTGTACTTTGGAACTTTACTCAGCTAGAACACTCTGGTCTCAGCTTCCTAAACATGCTAAATATAAAACTTGCATACTCAGAACAGGCCATCTCTCCTCTCTTATGAAGTTTACAGATGAGACATGATAGTTATTGTTTCTGGTCAGGTGAGATGATAGTTTTAAAAATTCACTGTTTGAAGTTTAGAGGTGGTTTGAAGGCAGGGTGGTGTGTCAAATCCTAAAGTTAAGGCTGGTTTTATGCCAGATAAGGCAGAAGAATTGGCTGAAAATGCAGGGTTATGTGTGGTTACTTAAAAGTCACATTTATGAGAATTTATCTTCCTGACTTTTAAGGAATAGTGCCTGGAGTCACACAGTTATCTATTATCACTATCCCACTTCATATATGAGATTGTATTTGTGAAAGCACCTAGTACCTGTGTAAGAATAATTTGATAGTAGCAAATAAAATAAAATAAATCTAGGGTGCAGTCCCAAGATGGAGGAGAAATAGGACAGGGAAACCACTTTATCCCCAACAAATTCATCAAAAGATCATCTGAATGATGAGAAACTTCCACAAAACAACTTCTGAACACTGGTGGAGGACACCAGGCACCCAGAAAGGCAGCCCATTCTTTTTGAAAGGAGGTAGGACAAAATATAAAAGACAAAAAGAGAGTCAAAAGAGTTAGGGATGGAGACCCATACTGGGGAGGGAGTCGTGAAGGAGGAGAGGTTTCCAAACAGCAGGGAACCCTCTCACTGGCAGGTCCCTGGGGAATTTTGAAATCTCAAAAGTCAACAAAACCAGGTGAAAAAAAAGAGAGAGAGAGAATACGTGCCTAACTACAACTCCCAGCAGAGAAGTAGCCCAGATGATTGCGTCCGCCACTAGCAAGCTGGGACTGGACAGGGAGACTCGGGTTGCATGCTTAGGGTAAGGACCAGATCTGAATGCCCTGAAGACAATCTGAGGGAGCTAATGTGAGATAGCAACCCAAACTGGGATAGCCAGAGAGAGAGGAAAAAAAAAAAAAAAGAGAGAGAGAGAGAGAGAACTTTCCCATAAAAATTTCTCTAACTTAATGCACAGCCTGGCCAGCTCACAGAGCAAAGGATTGAGCAAACACCAAAGGAGAGCTAGCAAGCTGCGTACAGGCCCCTCCCTCCCCACTCCCAGCCAGAAGCAGAGAGGTAGGAGTGCGACAACCACAGCCGGAAGGCAAGGTGCAATCTCAGTCCCAGAAACCAGCAACTTCCACCAAACTGTGAGCAGGCTCCCAATTACTAACCAAGTCTTCCTGGGATCCTGAACAATAGACATCTGCCAAGAGGGTTGCAGCCTGAGATCAGCTCCCCAGAGGAGACACATAGCACACCTGAGACAGTGCTCTTGCAGCATACACAGGAAAGTGAGTGGCCAGGACCAGGGAGGTGATTAAGACACACTGATCACCTGGGACAATGTGCTTGCCAAGCAACTGGTCTCCTGGCTGCTCAGAACTGGGAAGGGCAAAAAACGTATGCCCAACTGATTCTGCCCTTGCAGAGTACCCATGAACCTGAACCTGAGCAGCTTAGACCTGGGAAGTTCATGAAACACAGGGACTGCTTTGGACAGCACCCCTGTGAGGAACCCTGGAGCCTAAACGTGTAGACCTGGAAAGCACACACTGTCATGAGCTGGGGCAAACCCAGTGTGGTCCATACATGTGAGGACTCTTCAAACACGCCACTGATATTCCTTTGCAGTGTTCTTCCTTCCTCACTACACGACTGAACAAGTGAGCCTAAATAAGTGACCACCTTCACCCCCTTGTGTCAGGTAGAAATGAGACACTGAAGAAACTTGCAAACAGAAAAAGCCAAAATAAACAAAGAAGAGGGAACTGATCTGGAAGTGACAGATGCAACAGATTAAAACCCTGTAGTTAGAATTGACTGAGCTTTGGGCCTAGAGGAGCTATCCCACGTGGAAGGTCAAGGAAGGGTGGCAGTGAAGAGATACCCCTCGTCCAAGGTAAGGAGCAATGGCTGAGCTTTGCTGGAGCAGCCGTGAAGAGATACCCTATGCCCAAGGTAAGAGAAACTGAAGTAAGACAGTAGGTGTTGCAAGAGGGCATCAGAGGGCAAAAACACTGAAACTATACTCATAGAAAACTAGTCAATCTAATCACACTAGGACCACAGCCTTGTCTAACTCAATGAAACTAAGCCATGCCTGTGGGGCAACCCAAGACAGGTGGGTCATGGTGGAGATATCTGACAGAATGTGGTCCACTGGAGAAGGGAATGGAAAACCATTTCAGTATTCTTGCCTTGAGAACCCCATGAACAGTATGAAAAGGCAAAATGATAGGATACTGAAAGAGAAACTCCCCAGGTCAGTAGGTGCCCAATATGCTACTGGAGATCAGTGGAGAAATAACTCCAGAAAGAATGAAGGGATGGAGCCAAAGCAAAAAGAATACCCAGCTGTGGATGTGACTGGTGATAGAAGCAAGGTCCGATGCTGTAAAGAGCAATGTTGCATAGGAACTTGGAATGTCAGGTCCATGAATCAACGCAAATTGGAAGTGGTCAAACAAGAGATGGCAAGAGTGAATGTCGACATTCTAGGAATCAGCGAACTGAAATGGACTGGAATGGGTGAATTTAACTCAGATGACCATTATATCTACTACTGCGGGCAGGAATACCTCAGAAGAAATGGAATAGCCATCATGGTCAACAAGAGAGTCCAAAATGCAGTACTTGGATGCAATTTCAAAAACGACAGAATGATCTCTGCTCGTTTCCAAGGCAAACCATTCAATATCACAGTAATGCAAGTCTATGCCCGAAGCAGTAACGCTGAAGAAGCTGATGTTGGACGGTTCTATGCAGACCTACAAGACCTTTTGGAACTAACACCCAAAAAAGATGTCCTTTTCATTATAGGGGACTGGAATGCAAAAGTAGGAAGTCAAGAAACACCTGGAGTAACAGGCAAATTTGGCCTTGGAATACGGAATGAAGCAGGGCAAAGACTAATAGAGTTTTTCAAAGAAAATGCACTGGTCATAACAAACACCCTCTTCCAACAACACAAGAGAAGACTCTATACATGGACATCACCAGATGGTCAACACTGAAATCAGATTGATTATATTCTTTGCAGCCAAAGATGGAGAAGCTCTATACAGTCAGCAAAAACAAGACCAGGAGCTGACTGTGGCTCAGACCATGAACTCCTTATTGCCAAATTCAGACTTAAATTGAAAAAAGTAGGGAAAATCACTATACCATTCAGGTATGACCTAAATCAAAGCCCTTATGATTATACAGTGGAAGTGAGAAATAGATTTAAGGGCCTAGATCTGATAGATAGAGTGCCTGATGAACTATGGAATGAGGTTCGTGACATTGTACAGGAGACAGGGATCAAGACCATCCCCATGGAAAAGAAATGCAGAAAAGCAAAATGGCTGTTTGGGGAGGACTTACAAATAGCTGTGAAAAGAAAAGTGAAAAGCAAAGGAGAAAAGGAAAGATATAAGCATCTGAATGCAGAGTTACAAAGAATAGCAAGAAGAGATAAGAAAGGCTTCTTCAGTGATCGATGCAAAGAAATAGAGGAAAACAACAGAATGGGAAATACTAGGGATCTCTTCAAGAAAATTAGAGATAGCAAAGAAACATTTCATGCAAAGGTGGGCTCGATAAAGGACAGAAATGGTATGGACCTAACAGAAGCAGAAGATATCAAGAAGAGGTGGCAAGAATACACAGAAGAACTGTACAAATAAAATCTTCATGACCCAGATAATCACAATGGTGTGATCACTTACCTAGAGCCAGACATCCTGGAATGTGAAGTCAAGTGGGCCTTAGAAAGCATCACTATGAACAAAGGAAGTGGAGGTGATGGAATTCCAGTTGAGCTATTCCAAATCCTGAAAGATGATGCTGTGAAAGTGCTGCACTCAATATGCCAGCAAATGTGGATAACTCAGCAGTGGCCACAGGACTGGAAAAGGTCAGTTTTCATTCCAATCCCAAAGAAAGGCAATGCCAAAGAATGCTCAACCTACTGCACAATTGCCGTCATCTCACACGCTAGTAAAGTAATGCTCAAAATTCTCCAAGCCAGGCTTCAGCAATATGTGAACCGTGAACTTCCTGATGTTCAAGCTGGTTTTAGAAAAGGCAGAGGAACCAGAGATCAAATTGCCAACATCCTCTGGATCATGGAAAAAGCAAGAGAGTTCCAGAAAAGCATCTATTTCTGCTTTATTGACTATGCCAAAGCCTTTGACTGTGTGGATCACAAGAAACTGTGGAAAATTTTGAAAGAGATGAGAATACCAGACCACCTGATCTGCCTCTTGAGAAATCTGTATGCAGGTCAGGAATCAACAGCTAGAACTGGACATGGAACAACAGACTGGCTCCAAATAGGAAAAGGAGTCTGTCAAGGCTGTATATTGTCACCCTGCTTATTTAACTTATATGCAGAGTACATCATGAGAAATGCTGGACTGGAAGAAACACAAGCTGGAATCAAGATTGCCAGGAAAAATATCAATAACCTCAGATATGCAGATGACACCACCCTTATGGCAGAAAGTGAAGAGGAACTAAAAAGCCTCTTGATGAAAGTGAAAGAGGAGAGTGAAAAAGTTGGCTTAAAGCTCAACATTCAGAAAACGAAGATCATGGCATCCGGTCCCACCACTTCCTAGGAAATAGATAGGGAAACAGTGGAAACAGTGTCAGACTTTATTTTTCTGGGCTCCAAAATCACTACAGATGGTGACTGCAGCCATGAAATTAAAAGATATTTATTCCTTGGAAGGAAAGTTATGACCAACCTAGATAGCATATTCAAAAGCAGAGACATTACTTTGCCAACAAAGTTTCGTCTAGTCAAGGCTATGGTTTTCCCTGTGGTCATGTATGGATGTGAGAGTTGGACAGTGAAGAAGGCTGAATGCCGAAGAATTGATGCTTTTGAACTGTGGTGTTGGAGAAGACTCTTGAGAGTTCCTTGGACTGCAAGGAGATCCAACCAGTCCATTCTGATGGAGATCAGCCCTGGGATTTCTTTGGAAGGACTGATGCCAAAGCTGAAACTCCAGTACTTTGGCCACCTCATGCGAAGAGTTGACTCACTTGAAAAGACTCTGATGCTGGGAGGGATTGGGGGCAGAAGGAGAAGGGGACGACAGAGGATGAGATGGCTGGATGGCATCACTGACTCGATGGACATGAGTCTCAGTGAACTCCGGGTGTTGGTGATGGACAGGGAGGCCTGGCGTGCTGCAATTCATGAGGTCAAAAAGAGTCGGACATGACTGAGCGACTGATCTTATCTCATCTGATCAGAGCTTTGGAAGGGGCCTACAGACCTTGAGAAGAAGTATAAGCTGGAACAAGGAACTTCCTGAAACTGAATTGACACCGCACTGCCCACAACAGCTCCAGAGAAATTCCTAGATATATTTTTACTATTATAATTTTTAATTTTTTAAACATTTTAAGTTTTTTTATTACTTCTCTAATTTTCATTTTCATAACCTACTATTACATTGCAAAAAATACCCTATTTTTAAAGCAAATTTCACATATATAATTTTTATACTTTTTGTGATTGTGTTTTGTATTTTTAATGTTGTAATTTTGAGAGTCTAACCTCTACTCTAGATTTTTAATCTTTGTTTTTTGGTTCAGTTCAGTTCAGTTCAGTCACTCAATCGAGTCTGACTCTTTGCGACCTCATGAATTGCAGCACGCCAGGCCTCCCTGTTCATTACCAACTCCCGGAGTTCACTCAGACTCATGTCCATTGAGTCAGTGATGCCACCCAGCCATCTTATCCTCTGTCGTCCCCTTCTCCTCCTGCCCTCAATCCCTGCCAACATCAGAGTCTTTTCCAATGAGTAAACTCTTCGCATGAGGTGGCCAAGGTACTGGAGTTTCAGCTTCAGCATCATTCCTTCCAAAGAACACCCAGGACTGATCTTTAGAATGGACGCATTGGATCTCCTTGCAGTCCAAGGGACTTTCAGAAGTCTTCTTTAACACCACAATTCAAAAGCATCAATTCTTCCTGGCTCAGCCTTCTTCACAGTCCAACTTTCACATCCATACATGACTACTGGAAAAAACATAGCCTTGACTAGATGGACCTTTGTTGGTATTTGTTTTCAAATTTGTACCTTTAAAAATCTAATCTTCAGAATCTGTTTTCACTTAGGGGTGTGATTACTGGCTTGATTGCTCTCTCCCCTTTTAACTCTCCCTTCCCCTACTCCAGGTCATGTCTATCTCCTCCCTCCTCATCTCTTCTCTACTTAATTCTGTGAATCTCTCTGGGTGTTCCAGAATGTGGAGAACACATAGGGAACTGATTAGTGGCTAGATTGCTCTCTACCCTTTTGACCCCCCCCCACCTCTCCTCCTTGTCACCTCTATCTCCCTCCTCCCTCTGCTGTTCTTCTTGTAACTCTGTGAACTTCTCTGGGTGTCCCTCACTGTGGAGAACTGATTCACCATTAACCTAGATGTTTTATCATCTGTGTTGTATGGATGGAGAAATCTTGAGACTACTAAAAAAACAAAACTGAAAGCCAGAGGCAGGAGACTTTAATCCAAAACTTGAGAACACCAGAAAACTCCTGACTAGGGAACATTAATTGACAAGAGTTCATCCAAAACCTCCATGCCTACATTGAAACCAAGTTCCACTCAAGAGCCAACAAGTTCCAGAGCAGGACATACCACACTAATTCTCCAGCAACGAAGGAACAGATTTGAGCATTAAAATACAGCCTGCCCAAAGTCAAGCCAAACCAATAGACACCCCAAAACTCACTACTGGACACTTCATTTCACTCCAGAGAGAATAGACCTAGCTCCACCCACCAGAACACAGATGCAAGCTTTTCTAACTAGGAAACCTTGACAAGAAACTAGTCCAACCCCATCCACAGGGAGCAACCTCCACAATAAAGAAGAACCACAAACTTGAGGCCTACAGAAAGGCCACCCCCAAAACAGCAATCTAAACAAAATGATAAAGGAGATAAGTATTCTGCAGGTAAAGGAACATGATAAAACCCACCGAACCAAACCAAAGAGGAGTAGATGGGAGTCTACCTGAAAAATAATTCAGAATAATGAGAGTAAAGATGATCCAAAATCTTGAAAACAAAATGGAGTTACAGGTAAATAGACTAGAAACAAGCATTGAGAAGATACAAAAAATGTTTAACAAGGACCTAGGAGAAAAAAAAAAAAAAAAGCATCAATCAATAATGAATAATGCAATAACTGAGATCAAAAACACTTTGTAGGGAACCAACAGTAGAATAACTGAGGTAGAAGAGAGGATAAGTGTGGTGGAAGATAGAATGGTGGAAATAAATGAAGCAGGGAGGAAAAAAGAAAAAAAAATAAAAGAAATGAGGACAACCTCAGAGATCTCTTGGACAGTGTTAAATGCCCCAACATTCAAATCATAGGAGTCCCAGGAGAAGACAACAAGAAAGGGCATGAGAAAATAAGTGAAGAAATAATAGTTGAAAACTTCCCTAAAATGGGGAAGGAAATAGCCACCCAAATCTAAGAAATCTAGAGAGTCCAAAACAGGATAAACCCAAGCTGAAACACCTCAAGACACATACTAATCAAGATAACGAGATGAAACACAAAGAGCAAACATTAAAAGCAGCAAAGGAAAAGCAACAAATACCACATAGGGGGATTCCCGTAAGTATAAGAGCTGACCTCTCAATAGAAACTCTTCAGACAAGAAATGAATGGTAGGACATACTTAGAAAGTGATGGAAGAGAAAAACCTAAAACCCAGATTACTATGCCCAGCAAGGGTCTCATTTAAATATGAAAGGGAAATCAAAAGCTTTACATACAAGCAAAAGCAGAGACAATTCAGCACCACCAAACCAGCTCTTCTATACATTCTAAAGGATCTTCTCTAGACAGGAAACACAGAAAAGGTTTATAAACTCAAACCAAAAACAACAAAGTAAATGGCTATGGGATCATACTTATCAATAATTAGCTTAAATGTAAATGGGTTGAATGCCTCAACCAAAAGATGCACTGGCTGAATGCATAAAAACAAGACCCTTATATATGCTGTCTACAAGAGACCCACATCAAAACAAGGGACATTTACAGACTGAAAGTGAAAAGCTGGAAAATTTTACTTCATGCAAATGGAGACGAACAGAAAGCAGGACTAGCAATATTCATATCAGATAAAATAGACTTTGAAATAAAGGCCATAAAAAGAGACAAAGAAGGATACTATATAATGATCAAAGGATCAATCCAAGAAGAAGAAATAACAATTATAAATATATATGCACCCAACATAGGAGCACTGCAATATGGAAGGCAAGTGCTAACATGTATGAAAGGGGAAATTAACAGTAACACAATAATAGTGGAAGACTTTAATACCCCACTCAAACCTATGGATAGATCAACCAAACAGAAAATTAGCAAGGAAACACAATCTTTACATGATACAATGGACCTGTTAGACCTAATATTGTATATAGGACATTTCACCTCAAAACAATACATTTTAATTTTTTCTCATGTGCACACGGAGCATGCTCCAGGATAGACCACATTCTGGGTCATAAATGTAGCCTTAGTAAGTTCATAAAAATTGAAATCATTTCAAGCCTCTTTTCTTATCACAATGCAGTAAGATTAGATGTCAACTATAGGAAAAAAAAAAAAACTATGAAAAATGCACACATATGGAGGCTAAACAACACGCTTCTGAATAACCAAAAAATCACAGAAGAAAAAAAAAAAAAAAAAAAGAAATCCAAATATGCATAGAAAAAAATGAAAATGAAAATGTATGGGGTTCAGCAAAAGCAGTGCTAAGGGGAAGGTTCATAGCAATAGAGGCTTAACTCAAGAAACAAGAGAAAAATCAAATAAATAACCTAACTTTACACCTAAAGCAACTAGAAAAAAAGAAATGAAGACCCCTAGGGATAGTAGAAGGAAAGAAATCCTAAAAATTAGGGCAGAAATAAATGCAAAAGAAACAAAGCAGACCATAGCAAAAATTAACAAAGCTAAATGCTGGTTCTTTGAGAAGATTAAAAAAAAAAATGACAAACCATTAGCCAGACTCATCAAAGGATCATAAGAGATTACTATCAGCAATTATATGCCAATAAAATGGACAACTTGGAAGAAATGGACAAATTCTTAGCAAAGTATAACCTTCCAAAACTGAACTGCAGGCCAATATCACTGATAAACATAGATGCAAAAATTCTCAACCAAATTCTAGCAAACATAATCCAACAACATATTAAAAAGATCATACATCATGACCAAGTGGGCTTTATCCCTGGGATGCAAGGATTCATCAATATTCACAAATCAATGAATATGATACACCATATTAACAAATTGAAAGGCAAAAACCATATGATTATCTCAAAAGATGCACAGAAACCCTTTGTTAATATTCAACATCCATTTATGATAAAAATCCTCCAGAAAGCAGGCATAGAAGGAACATACCTCAACATAATAAAAGACATATATGATAAACCCACAGCAAACTTTATCCTCAATGGTGAAAAATTGAAAGCATTTCTCCTAAAGTCAGGAACAAGACAACAGTGCCCACTCTCACCACTACTATTCAACATAGTTTTGGAAGTTTTGGCCACAGCAATCAGAGCAGAAAAATAAACAAAAGGAATACAGATTGGAAAAGAATATTTAAAACTCTCACTGTTTGCAGTTGACATGATCCTCTACATAGAAAACACCAAAGATTTTTGGATCACAGCCATTCTGACTGGCGTGAAATGGTACCTCACTGTGGTTTTGATTTGCATTTCTCTGATAATGAGTGATATTGAGCATCTTTTCATGTGTTTGTTAGCCATCTGTATGTCTTCTTTGGAGAAATATCTGTTTAATTCTTTGGCCCATTTTTTGATTGGGTCGTTTATGTTTCTGGAATTGTGCTGCAGGAGTTGCTTGTATATTTTTGAGATTAGTTATTTGTCAGATGCTTCATTTACTATTATTTTCTCCCATTCTGAAGGCTGTCTTTTCACCTTGTTTATAGTTTCCTTTGTTGTGCAGAAGCTTTTAAGTTTAATTAGGTCCCATTTGTTTATTTTTGCTTTTATTTCCAATATTCTGGGAGGTGGGTCATAGAGGATCCTGCTATGATTTATGTCGGAGAGTGTTTTGCCTATGTTCTCCTCTAGGAGTTTTATAGTTTCTGGTCTTGGACTCTGTGGGAGAGGGAGAGGGTGGGATGATTTCGGAGAATGGCATTGAAACATGTATAATATCATATAAGACACAAATTGCCAGTCCACATTCAATAGAGGATATAGGATGCTTGGGGCTGGCGCACTGGGATGACCCAGAGGGATGGTACGGTGAGGGAGGTGGGAGGGGGGTTCAGGATGGGGAACACATGTACACTTGTGGTGGATTCATGTTGGTGTATGGCAAAGCCAATACAATAGAGTAAAGCAATTAGCCTCCAATTTAAATAAATAAATTTAAATAAAAAAAAATAAAAATTAAAAAAAGAACATGTAAAATGTTGAAAAACTAAAAAAACTGAAAAAAGAAAACACCAAAGACAGCACCAGAAAATTACTAGAGTTAATCAATTAATATAGTAAAGTTGAAGGATATAAAATTAACACATATAAATCCCTTGCATTCCTATACACTAACAATAAGAAAACTGAAAGAGAAATTAAGGAAACAATTCCGTTCACCATTGCAATGAAAATAATAAAATACTTAGGAATATATATACCTAAAGAAACAAAAGACCTATATATAGAAAAGTATGAAACACTGATGAAAGAAATCAAAGAGGACAGAAATAGATGGAGAAACATGCCATGTTCATGGATTGGAACAATCAATATAGTGAAAATGAATATACTACTCAAAGCAATCTATAGATTCAATGCAATCCCTATCAAGCTGCCAACAGTATTTTTCAAATAACTAGAAGGCAATGACACCCCACTCAAGTACTCTTGCCTGGAAAATCCCACGGACAGAGGAGCCTGGTGGGCTGCAGTCCATGGGGTCGTGAAGAGTCGGACACGACTGAGCGACTTCACTTTCACTTTTCACTTTCATGCACTGGAGAAGGAAATGGCAACCCACTCCAGTATTCTTGCCTGGAGAATCCCAGGGACGGGGGAGCCTGGTGGGCTGCCGTCTGTGGGGTCGCACAGAGTCGGACACGACTGAAGTGACTTAGCAGCAGCAGCAGAACAAATAATTTCTCAATTTGTATGGAAATACAAAAAATCTCAAAGAGCCAAAGCATCTTGAGAAAGAAGAATGAAACTGGAGGAATCAACCTGCCTGACTTCAGACTATACTGCAAAGCTAGTCATCAAGACAGTATGGTCCTGGCACAAATACAGAAATACAGATCAGTGGAACAAAATAGAAGCCCAGAGATAAATTCAAATAGGCAATAATATACAGTGGAGAAAAGACAATCTCTAACAAATCGTGCTTGGAAAACTGATCAACCACCTGTAAAAGAATGAAACTACAACACTTTCTAAAACTATACACAAAAATAAACTCAAAATAGATTAAAGATTTGAATGTAAGACCAGAAACTATAAAACTCCTAGAGGAAAACATGGGCAAAAACACTCTCTGACATAAATCACAGCAGGATCCTCTATGACCCACCTCCCAGAGTAATGGAAATAAAAGTTAAAATAAACAAATGGGACCTAATTAAACTTAAAAGCCTTTGCACAATGAAGAAAACTATAATCAAGGTGAAAAGAGAGCCTTCAGAATGGGAGAAAATAATAACAATGAAACAACTGAAGAAGTAATCACAATAATATACAAGCGGCTCATGCAGCTCAATACCAGAAAAATAAATGACCCAATAAAAAAATGGGCCAAAGAAGTAAACAGATATTTCTCCAAAGAAGACATACAGATGGCTAACAAACCATGACAAGATGCTCAACACCACTCATTATCAGATAAATACAAATCAAAACCACCTGGTCAGAATGGCTGCTATCAAAAAGTCTGCAAACAATAAATTGCTGGAAAGGGTGTGGAGCAAAGCGAACCTTCTTACACTGTTGGTGGGAATGCAAACTACTACACCAGTATCGAGAACAGTGTGGAATTTCCTTAAAAAACTGGAAATAGAACTGCCATACGACCCAGCAATCCGACTGTTGGGCATACACACTGAAGAAACCAGAATTGATAGAGACACGTGTACCTCAATGTTCATCACAGCACTGTTTATAATAGCTAGGACATGGAAGCAACCTAAATGTCTATTGGCAGATGAGTGGATAAGAAAGTTGTAGTACGCATACACAATGGAATATTACTCAGCTATTAAAAAGAATGCATTTGAATCGGTTCTAATGGGGTGGATGAAATTGGAGCCTATTATACAGAGTGATGGAGAAGGCAATGGCACCCCATTCCAGTACTCTTGCTTGGAGAATCACATGGACGGAGGAGCCTGGTAGGCTGCAGTCCATGGGGTCGCTAAGAGTCGAACATGACTGAGCGACTTCACTTTCACTTTTCACTTTCATGCATTGGGGAAGGAAATGGCGGCCTACTCCGGTGTTCTTGCCTGGAGAATCCCAGGGACGGGGGAGCCTGGTGGGCTGCCGTCTATGGGGTCGCACAGAGTCGGACACGACTGAAGTGACTTGGCATTGGCATACAGAGCGAAGTAAGTCAGAAAGAGAAACACCAATACAGTATATTAACACATATATATGGAATTTAGAAAGATAGTAATGATGACCCTATATGTGAGACAGCAAAAGAGATACAGATATAAAGAACAACTTTTTGGACTCTGTGGGAGAAGGTGAGGTTGGGATGATTTGAGAGAATAGTATTGAAACATGTATATTACCATATGTGAAATAGATCACCAGTCCAGGTTCCATGCATGAAACAGAGCACTCAAAGCCAGTGCAGTGGGAAAACCCTGAGTGATGGGATGGGGAGAGAGGTGGGAGGGGTGTTCAAGATGTGGACACATGTACACCCATGGCTGATTCTTGTCAATGTATGGCAAAAACCACTACAATCTTGTAAAGTAATTAGCCTCAATTAAAATTAAATTTAATTAATTAATTAAAAATTTTTATCCAAAGAAATCTAATTCCCACTCTATTTCCCTGACACATGCAGTAAAAAAATTAAGTAAATAATGAGTTAGTTAAAAATAAATGTATATGAATATTTCCTTTAAAAGTCATCATGAGAAACCTTAATTTGCCCTCTAACAGTGTTACACATTAGTTCCAGTCTGTTAGAAAGAGCTGAGATGAATTGCTAACCCGGAAGTTGATAAAATCTATAGTACTTTGGCCACCTCATGCGAAGAGTTGACTCATTGGAAAAGACTCTGATGCTGGGAGGGATTGGGGGCAGGAGGAGAAGGGGACGGCAGAGGATGAGATGGCTGGATGGCATCACTGACTCGATGGACGTGAGTCTGAGTGAACTCCGGGAGTTGGTGATGGACAGGGAGGCCTGGAGTGCTGGGATTCATGGGGTCACAAAGAGTCAGACACGACTGAGCGACTGATCTGATCTGATTACAATTATACTAGATTTTCTTTCAAGAAATTTAACATGTAGTCACTTCAGGCATTCCAAAAAGCCTGGCCTCTCATCTTTTGCAAACATACTCAATTTCTATGGTGAAATTTTAATGTCCTACCAGATTTCTTTTGATTTGGGCAGCAGGTGCTTAGATTTATTAAGGCCAAAAGAAAGACTAAATTATTTAATAAGCAAGAAGGAAAGTGAAATGTTACTGGAAATCCCATCTCAAAGTTATAGCATGTTCATGCATGTTCATTTATAGCCCCTAGTTCATATGTGTGCCCTATAATTTTTCAGAGTTTGAATTTTTTTTTTTAAAGAAAGCTGTTCTAAATATGTTTGTTTCAAAATACAACTATTTGGCAGGAATAGATAACTATATATTCATACTTTGATAAGATGGAATCAGTGGTATGCTGAAGCTGGCTGGGATGGGTTCATGAGAGCTTATTATTAAATTTTTAGGAAATTAGCTTTAAATTAGTCATGATGGGAACACATATACCAAGACAAATCAGGACGTTTTCATTTTATTTGTCTTCAGAGAGCTTGTTGTTAAAATTTTATTTGCTTGTACTATTGCATTGAATCAAAATGACCACTTTTCTTACTGACTTGTAAAAGCACACATTGTGAAAACAGCAACTTTTCTGTTTCCCCTCACAACAAAACTTGTATGATATTAACAACCTAAGCACTTTTCGGCCATTATTTCTTCAAATATTTTTCTGCCTCCACTTCCTGATATTCAATTTTTCAAACTCTAATTTCTGTTTGTGTTTAATTTTGAATAGTTTGTATTGCAGTGTCTTCAAATCCACTTTTTCTTCTGAAATGTGTAATTTTGTAATTTGCTACTAATCACAGACAGTGAATTTTAAATCTCAAGAATTGTAATTTTCATCTTTAGAAGCTTAACGGGTATTTTTTTTTTTATATCATTCATGTTTCCACTTAACTTTTTAAACATATGAAATGTAGTTGCAATAACTATGTTAATACCTTTTCTGATAATTCTAGTATCTGTGCCAGTTCTGAATCATTTTTGATTGATTAATATTTCTCATTTATGGCATGCATTTTCTTGCTTTTTTCATGCCTCATAGTTTTTGATTGGATATCAAATGTGAATTTTACCTTTTAGAATGTTGGATATTTTTGTATTCTTATAAATATTCTTGAGCCTTACTCTAGGCTACCATTAAGTTACTTGGAAAGAGTCTGTATCATTCCAGGTCTTTACTGTAAAATTTGTTAGGCAAGACAAGAGCAGCATTTCATCTGGCATAGACTCAATACTCATTATTTGTCACCACTGAGGCAAATGCCTTCTGAGTACTTATTTGACTATAAATTATGTTTGCTAATATCACTGGCAGTAATAGGCACTAATTCTAGCCCTTTGTGAGCACTCGTCTTTCTAATCCTATTAGATAGTTATTTCTCCAGTAGTTTACTTATATTCCTTCACTGATGTGAATTCTGCTAAACACCCTCTGCAACTCTCCAGAGTCCTTTATCTGTAGGTCTTTCCCCTCTGGCACTTTGTTTTGTGAACTCTAGCCCACTTGATTTTGATATCCCTGGACTTTGAACTCCATTTCCTCAACACAGGGAGTTTTCTTTGCCTGTGTTCCCTCCCTTTGTTCTATGGCTTGGTGGTGGTGGTGGTCTAGTCGCTTAGTTGTGTGTGACTCTTTTCAACACCATGGACTGTAGCCTACCAGGCTCCTCAGTCCATGGGATTTTTCCAGGCAAGAATACTGGAGTGGGTTGCCAGTTCCTTCTCCAAAGAACTTGACCCAGAGATTAAATCCACGTCTCCTGCTGGGCAGGCCGATTCTTTACCACTGAGCAACCTGGGAAGCTGTGGCCTGGAAACTCTCTCAAATAATAACCTAGGGGCAACTTGTTAACTTTTTTTTCACATCTCAGAATTCACTATCTTTTGTTGCCTGATGTACAGTATCTTAAAAGCTGTATTTTTTTAAATAATTTGTCTTTCTTGGGTCTTTCAAGCAGGAGAGTAAACCTTGTCCCAGTTACTGTACTTTGACTAGAAGTGGAAGCTGATGGAATCCAATGTGATCTGATATCCAAGATAGATGCTTTAAGATATTTACCTTTATAGTTATGCAGTATGTTGTTTTTAGTGTATATATGGACTTGAAGGCCACGTAGAATGAGACTGATTGCAGGAGACTAAGGATATTTGCTATGAGGCCTTCAACATTTATAAGAGAGTGTGTAGTTTACATGTCAGTATTATTTTTATTTTTTTATCATCCAGTTCTTATTTTTATAGTCACACATACTAATTTTCATCTGAGGAAATATCTCTTTCTTACTCTCAGTGTGTGTGAGTCCAGTATGGCTGACATCACTCTGTAGCAAGTAGGGTTGTCATATGACCCAGATCTGGCCAATCAGAATTACTGCCCTATAAACCCTAGATATTTGGTTTAGGAAAGGAGTACAACAGGGCTGTCTGCTGTCACCCTGCTTGTTTAACCTATATGCTGAGCACATATGAGAAATGCTGGGCTGGATGAGTTACAAGCTGGAATTATGATAGGCAGGAGAAACATCAACAACCTTAGATATGTGGAGGATACCACTCTACTGACAGAAAACAAAGAGAAACTAAAGAGCCTCTTGATGAGGGTGAAGGAAGAGAGTGAAAGAGCTAACTTAAGACTAAATATTACAAAAAAACAAAAAACTAAGATCATTGCATCAGGCCCCATTACTGCCTGGCAAATCAAAGGGGAGAAGGTGGAAGAAGTGACAAATTTCTTCTTCTTAGGCTCTAAAATAACTGCAGATAGTGACTACAGCCAGGAAGTCAGAAGACAATTGCTTCTTGACAGGAAAGTGATGACAAACCTAGACAGTGTGTTTGAAAAGCAAAGCCATTACTTTGCCAACAAAAGTCCATATAGTCAAGGCTATGGTCTTCACAGTGGTCATCTACAGTTGTGATAGATGAACTGTAAAGGAGGCAGAACACCAAAAAATATATGCCTTTGAACTGTGGTGGTGGAGAAGACTGCTGAAAGTCCCTTGGATAGTAAGGAGATCAAACCAGTCAACCTTAAGGGAGATCAAACCCTGAATATTCACTGGAAGGACTGATGCTGAATCTGAAGCACCAGTATTTTGATCATCTGATGAGAACAGATGACCCACTGGAAAAGTCCCTGATACTGGGAAAGATTGAGGGCAGAAGAAGAAGAGGGCATCAGAGGATGAGACGGCTGGATGGCATCACCAATGCAATGAACATGAACTTGGGCAAACTCTGGGAGATAGTAAGGAACAGAGAGGCCTGGCATGTTGCAGTCCATGGGATGACAAAGAGTCAGACATGACTGGATGACTGAATAACAACCACAAATGTCCGTATAGTCAAAGATGTAGCTTTTCCAGTAGTCATGTGTGGATGTGAAAGTTGTACCATAAAGAAGGCTGAGTGATGAAGAATTGATGCTTTTGAACTGTGATGCTGGAGAAGACTCTTGAGAGTCCCTTGGACTGCAAGGAGATCAAATCAGTCAATCTTAAAGGAAATCAACCCTGAATATTCATTGGAAGGACTGATGCTGAAGCTCCGATACTTTGGCCACCTGATGTGAAGGGATGACTCATTGGAAAAGACCCTGATGCTGGGAAAGATTGAGGGCAGGAGGAGAAGGGGATGACAGAGGATGAGATGGTTGGATGGAATCACCAACTCAATGGACATGAGTTTGACCAAGCCCTGGGAATTAGTGATGGACAGGGAAGCCTGGTGTGCTGCATTCCATTGTGTCACAGAGTTGGACACCACTGAGTGAATGAACTGAACTGACACTGCAGTTGTGACTCTGAGGAAGCTGAGAAGCTGAGAGAGATTTGTGAAGAAAATGGACCTTTCAGAATGAGAGCTGGATGAAAAGGAGGGTATTTCAAGTAGCAAGGGAGCTAGAGCAAAGGGACAGAATAGATTTGAGAATGTCTGGCTCTCCAGGAGAGAAGTAGGAAATGATGAGTTAACCTGCCTGGTGCTCTTGAACTTCCTGATAACATCTCCAGACACTCCTTTTCCATCATAGTCGCTCCTCAGGAGCTTTGTTTCATGATCACTGTATCCTGTTTTTTTTTTTTTTTTCTTTTTTTTTGCCATCATCCAGCTTGAGGCATAGGCAAGAATGAGAGTGAGGCAAAGCCCACATCACTGATTGGTGAATAAGCTAACACACAAAACATGCCACTTTTACTAACTTCTTTACATGCCTCATACTCTTACTTTTACTTGGCATTCTCCAATATATTTTTTTTATCATATTTCTGATAACTGTCACATTAACATTTACTTTAAAAAATCTGTTTCTACAAAGTGCAAAGTTATTTAATTAGGAAGCACTTTTATAGTTCTTTCAATGTCAGCACTGATCATTTAAAAATATTAGCCTATTTAATTTTCATAGTGACTTTATGAGATAAAAATATGTCATTATTCCCATTTTGTGGACAAGAAAACTGAGACACAGTGATAGTAAATGCTCAACATTAAAAAGATGCAGTGTAGAGCTGGAATTTGTACCAGCTTGGGTTCACAATTCACATATTTAGCCACTACATTGCAGAAGGTAAAAGAGATGATGATTCCTGTAAAGACACATGCATCCAGACTATAATTTTATTTCTCTGTTTTGGCCTACAGGTATTCCTAGAGACCTTCCTGAGACCCTCACAGGACGACTAGGCCCTAAATAAGTGTTTGGTTGGTAGTCCCTCATCAACATAATTCCATTTCTCCTAGCCCTTAGGGTAGAATCCAGATATTATTGACCCTTGAAGACTTTGGGTATTTTAGGAGACATAATTAATGTGTAGATAGTCTTCTGACCCATTTTCCCCTCTAGTCAGTTACATTTATAGGATGTCTGAGGCAGCCCCTTTTGGCACTAATCAGTGCATTCTGCAAACACAATGGGGCATCTGCCAGCATTGTTTGGGGTCCTACCCTAGCTAAGGACATGATTTCATTTGTGCATCTCCTTAAATATTGGATAAAAACATGGAAGTGTTTTAAAAGGCAATGGTGCACTTTGGAGTTGAAACATTCAGTCTTTGTTGCTGATCCAAGAAGGAATCTTCATTCTTCATTTTTTTCATATTATCTAAAATAGTTCTGTTTCAGTGAATTCTTAATACCAATGTAGTTAACTTTAAAGTTAGTTTTCAAAGTCTAGAGGGATAATCACATCATGGTAAGTCTGCTGATATGTGATTCTGAAAGGTTGTTGCTGAACCACGAAAAGACGCCAGGATTCTTGGCCTCCGGAGGAGAAGGATTCAATCCGGGGTCAGAGACGAGGCTTGATTGCTCAGAGCTTTTGTGTAATAAAGTCTTATTAAAGTATAAAGGAGATAGAGAAAGCTTCTGACATAGGCATCAGAAGGGGGCAGAAAGAGTACACCCCCTGCTAGTCTTCAGCTGGATGTTATAGAGTCACTAGCAGTTTGTTATCTTGCCTGGAGAATCCCAGGGATGGGGAAGCCTGGTGGGCTGCCATCTATGGGGTAGCACAGAGCCAGACACAACTGAAGCGACTTAGCTGCAGCAGCAGCAGCAGTTTGTTACTGAAAGAAAGGAATGTCTTAAATCTCAGAATGGCACCAGACCCCTCATCCATAAGATGTATTTTTGGATAATCTTGGCACCAGATGAATCATCCCGGGCCATAAAACTATTGGTTTGAATCTTGTAGAAGGTCAGATTACCATACAAATAGTTTCATTTACATAGATTAGGGGAACAATGTCTGAGTTTAATATAATGGTTTGTCAAGTAGGTTCTGAGCCATTAGACAGAACTGACTTGAAGACAGAGTCTGGGGTAAATGTATAGTATATTAACATAGCTTAAGACAAACATTTCCATAAGAAAAATGCATTGGTTAACTCAAGGTTTGAGAATAGTTAGCTTCAGGTGAAACCAGGTGTTATTATAGCAACACAGTATTTTAAGAGAAACCTCCTTTTAAATTTGTATAGAGAAGGGGAAAACAAAATATCGCTAGTTTCCTCCTGCCTCTTAAGAGAAATAAAAAATGTCTGACACTTGCAGCCTATTTCCTCCATTTGGAGACCCCTTGCCTTCCTGCCTGTTACCCTCTCAATTCTATCTACAATTAATTTTTTTTAAAATAAATAAAATTCAATAAAAATAAGTAAATAAAATTAAGATTTCAGCAGTAATGACTTTATCTGATATCTTTACTTCACTAGCAGTTTCCCCTTTCCTTGCTACAGAATCTCTCTTTAGCTTATGGGGAATGGAAAGAAGGAGAGAGCAAAAGGGAAAGAGAAACAGATGTCCAAAATATACTATGAAGAGCATTTTAAGTGAGGGTAAACTGAGACAAACTGAAACTTCTCAGATTCACACAATCCTTACAATAATATTACGTCCTCCTCTGACCTAATGATGCTATTCCTTCCTTCTAATAGGTTCATTTAAAAAGTAACTTTTTTCTATAATTAGCAATATTTGAATATGGTCTGTACATAGGTTACTAGAATTGTGTCAATGTTACTTGCCATGTATTTAATAATTGCACTATTTTATATAAGATATTTTGTTTATTCTTCAGAAATACACACTGAAATAGGGTGAAGTGTGAAGTGTCATCATTTTTGCAAATTACTCTCAAATATTACAGTAAAAAATAGAAAGAAGTAAATTAAAAAATACATTTTATCTGAAAGAAAAAAAAAATAAGGCTGTCTTCTTTTTTCAACTGAAGCATTTGGCTATGGGAACAGCTCACGTTTCCTTGCCTTGGGGCCATACAGCTGGAAACTGACAGCACTGGGACAAAAACCTATGTATGGCTTCTGCTTCTAATTCTATTGTTTAAAAATGGGTATGAAGGCATCTAATCTTAAGAAATTTCTTTGACTTGTGACCTATGGAAAACAAATTCTAATCTAATTTAGGTAAAATATAATCAAGGTAAAATGTTGCTGGTATCTTTTTTTTAAAACTCAAATTTTGTTGACAAATTAATTCAGCCGAAGACTTTGCTAAAAATCTTAAGTCAATGAAGCAAATACAATTTTCTCCTGAAGCCAATTCACAATACATCTTCCTACTCTCTAGTATAAGTGTGATATCAGAAGTTTCCAGACACAAACTGTCAAACTATGGCGTGTCTACTTTAGGGAACTCAGTGAGTCACCACTTATTTGCTTAATCTTTGTTTTCTTTTTTCATTTTAAAAGATGTTATTATATTCACGCTCATGTAGAAGGCACAGACTATTGTTTGAACAAAATCCAATAAGGAAGCATTAAGAATCTCAGAAAGGGATAGACAGAGTATAATATTTAATTTGGGAATGTATTCCAAATATTATTTTAAAATCCAGCTGGGCACATTATAAATGTATACCACCTTTGTTCTTTATAGAGAGCCATGGAAATTAGGAAAAGCTACAGATTTATGAAATTCTTTGGCAACATATAGGACACATGAAATATGTTGACCAATGCTCAGACACACTCTGTTTAGCTTACAATTCAGTAATAATATTGTGTTCATTAAATTGTTTTCAGAGTTTACTTTTGCTTTTAATAGGGAATTCAATTTTTCCCCCTTTAATCATATTAATGTATGGCTCTCAGATGCATAAATTGGACCATTTCCCATTAAGCTGGTAAAAAAGGAAATTTAGAGAAAGAGAAGGAGAAAAATAAAAAAAAAAAAAAATATTTGAAGAGTTCTTCCATTATTCTTGGATCTCCCTGGGTAGCCAAAAACTAGATGGTCCAGAAACTTCAAAACCACTGGTAACAATATTGAACACTGAAGACTGTCACACTTATGGTGTATTAACTGAATTCCCTTTGACATTGAACAGCAAACTTGGTAGGTGACCTCCTAAATGGAACTGAAGAATGGGCTCCTACAAATCAATTATCATCTCAGTGTTGATGAGTGGGAACATTTCTTGCAAGTCTGTGAAGAGAGTCATAAGGATGGACTAATACCAACAAATGAAGCTGGAGGGACTACTCAGAACTCCTAGGGTTATTGACCTCTGCTATTCTATATGAAAGCCAAACAAAAGAAAAACAGGAGCTGAAAGAATCATACAGTAAATCATAGACCTGTGTTATTCAGCACTGCTATTAGAAGCTTCCAAATATTTGATTAATATTAAGTAATAGATTAAAGTGAGACACAGTAAACAGACAGTCATGAAAACCATCTGGCATGGACTTGTGAAGGCCAGCATCTACTTGCTTTAATTACATTGATGCATTACTAGTGAGGAAAAGAAATGTTAGCATAGCATATGCCCCCTCTACCCTTTCCTTTGGATAATTGATCATTTGAAAATTATCTCTATTTGGCTAGCTATTTCCTATGTTAATTACTTATCAAAAAACTTTTTTAAAAAGAAAGGAAGAAAAACATTGTACTATGACTTGTGTCAAATTGCAATATGATTTCATGTGCCAAAAAGGAAAGCTATGTAACAAGTCCCAGATGTTAGTAATGGGACAATTGAACACCCTGTATAAGGTCTAGATAATGTTTAAGGAATGTAATATTGTGCTTCAAATGACAAAAGTCAGGGAAATCAATATTTGGGGTGACTTTCTTATTCCTCTGATGTTTGGAGAGTAAAAAGAACAAAGGAAAGAATGAAAACAGTTGAAAGAGAAAAAAGAAAAGCACCAACAAGACAAAGGAAAACCTTTATTTCTTAGTCAATTTCTGCTACTCAATTTTATTTACTGAAAGTCATGGGACATTTTTGTCCTGGTAGTCTTCCTGTTTCCACACTGCTGAGAAATACTTTTGAATACATGGTATGCATGCTCTTTCACAGGATTTGAAACTTATCAAGAAATGGATCTGTGATTGTACACTCTATTGAACATAAAAAAAAGAAAGTGACTATCAAAATTTAGGTCTCTCACAGTTTTCCTTGAAATGGAAAAGATGAGATGATTTTGTTAAGAAAATAAAAAAGAAGGGCAACTGACAGAGTATGTAAAAGCGTTCATACATGAGAGGCAAAGCCAGCAAGTTAAGGAACTAAACTTTGAGGTTCCATCCTGGTCCTTTAGAGATAATTTGATTAAAATGAGGAAGTACCAACCAAAAGATCTTAGTCTCATCTTCTCTGTTGCTCAGTAAACCTGTAACCTTGAGTAAGTCACTAAACGTTTTCAAAGGGCCTCAATTTCTTCACATGTAAAGTGAGGATAATAATATATTTGTCTCTCTCAACTTTGCAGGGTCCCAAGATATTTACAAGTACTTCATTGAAAGCTTAAAGGTATCCAAATATTAGGGTTATGCATATAATTATTATTATTTTTAACCCTACTTGAATAGATGATAAAGCTCCTTTTGTAGAGGACACAAGGCTATGGGCTTGCCCTGCCCTGGAGCCAACAGAAGTTAGAATAAAACAACTAATGTTATTTAAGCATTTTCCATGTGCCAAGAACTGCACTAAGCCTTTATGTGCATCAAGTCATTTAATATCTACAACTTTCTAAAGTAGAGGGCTTCCCAGATAGCTCAGTTGGTAAAGAATCCACCTGCAATGCAAGATATCCTGGTTTGATTCCTGGGTCAGAAAGACCGCTGGAGAAGGGATAGGCTACCCACTCCAGTATTCTTTGGCTTCCCTTGTGGCTCAGCTGGTAAAGAATCTGCCTGCAATGAGGGAGGCTCTGGGTTCGATCCCTGGGTTGGGAATATTCCCTGGAGAAGAGAAAGGCTACCCACTCCAGTATTTTGGCCTGGAGAATTCCACGGACTGTAAAGCCAATGGGGTCACAAAGAGTCAGACAGGACTGAGTGACTTTCACTTCACTTCAAAAGTAGAAATGTGTTTGCTCATGCTCAATCGTGTCTGACTCTTTGCGGTCCCATAACTATTGCCTGCCAGGATGCTCTGTCCTTGGGATTTCCTAGGCAAGAACATTGCAGTGGTTGCCATTTCCTCCTCTAGGGAGTCTTCCCAACCAAGGAATCATACCCAAGTCTCCTGTGTCTCCTGCATTGCAGGTGGATTCTTTACCACTGAGCCACCTGGGAAGCCCCATTTGACAGATAAGGAAACACGGTCTGTGATTTGCCCAAGGTCAGACAGCTAAGATGTAGCAAAGCTGGGATTTGAATCTAGGGCCTGTTACCCCACACTTGCTGTTTCCAAAGTTATATGGCGAACCCAAGTTAAATCAGGTTCTCTGACTATGGTACACTATATCAAAATTGGCCTAAAAAATGGTTCACCTTTGGGGATTCCTGATTTTAAGCAATTCTCTTCCCTGGTGGCTCAGAGGTTAAACGTCTGCCTGCAATGCAGGAGACCAGGGTTCGATCCCTGGGTAGGGAAGATTCCCCTGGAGAAGGAAATGGCAACCCACTCCAGTATTCTTGCCTGGAGAATCCCATGGATGGAGGAGCCTGGTGGGCTACAGTTCACAGGGTCGCAAGGAGTCGGACATGACTGAGCGACTTCACTTTCACTTTCACTTTGGGGATTCCTGATTTTAAGCAATTCTATCAGTATTAATGAGGGTGATAAACTCGTTCATTCAGTTCAGTTCAGTCACTCAGTCATGTCTGAGTCTTTGCGACCCCATGGACTGCAGCACGCCAGGCTTCCCCATCCATCACCAACTCCCAGACTTGACTCAAACTCATGTCCATAGAGTCCGTGATGCTATACAACCATCTCATCCTCTGTCATCCCCTTCTCCTCCCGCTTTCAATCCTCCCCAGCATCAGGGTCTTTTCAAATGAGTCAGTTCTTTGCATCAGGTGGCCAAAGTATTGGAGTTTCAGCTTCAGCATTAGTCCTTTCAATGTTGGTACCAAGGTGCTTTCTTTCAAGTCTAGAGAGGACAATGCCTAAACCATAGTATAAAGTTTTAACAATTGTTTTAAAGACCTTGTAGTACTGAAGTAAGGGGAGGAATTTCATGGGAGGGCTCCCTTCAAATCATACTTTCCAGATAAGTGTCTCCTTTTTCTACATTTACAAATGTTCTTAATTCTTCAGAACATTGATAACAGTGCTTCCTTAACTTTCTAGGGTGCAGCAAACACACCTGGTTTTGAATCCTGCTCTGACTTTTACTATGTATGAAGACTTCAAAAAATATTTAACTTTCTTGAGTTTAAGTCTTTTCATCTGTAAAACAGAAAAAATAATTATTACCTCACAGTATTGTTCTGAAAAATAAATGAGACAATGTAAGTCAAAGTGGCTGTTTCATAATATTGCTCCAAAATAATAATAATAACAATAAAACATTTATATATCATTTACTAGGGTGCATATATTGTTATAAGCACTTATTTATATTAACTTATATAATCATAATGACCCCATGAATTAGATACCATTATTATCTTTATTTTATAGATGAAGAAATTGAAGCCAAGGGGGATTGACTTGCCTCAGGTCACGTAACTATAAAGTGGCAAATCTTGGGGACAAACAAAGATGGTGGTTCTCTGATTGTTGTCTGTCAGGATTTTCAAAAGAAGACAATTCCATAAAAGAAAAAAAAAATTTTTTTGGATGATGAAAGGCACTACTGGATTGCCTATGACTTATGAAGGTGAGTATTTTTGGAAGAGCAATGGAAATTTTCTTTAAAAATGAGCTGCTGCTGCTGCTGCTGCTCCTAAGTCGTTTCAGTCGTGTCCAACTCTGTGCGACCCCATAGATGGCAGCCCACCAGGCTCCCCTGTCCCTGGGATTCTCTAGGCAAGAAAACTGGAGTGGGTTGCCATTTCCTTCTCCAATGCATAAAAGTGAGAAAATAAAGTGAAGTCGCTCAGTCATGTTTGACTCTTAGTGACCCCATGGACTGCAGCCCACCAGGCCCCTCTGCCCATGGGATTTTCTGGGCAAGAGTACTGGAGTGGGTTGTCATTGCCTTCTCCATAAAAATGAGATACAACAATAAAATTCATGATAGCTAACACTTGCAGAAGATATTAAGAAGAGGTGGCAAGATTACACAGAAGAACTGTACAAAAAAGATCTTCATGACAAAGATAATCATGATGGTATGATCACTCACCTAGAGCCAGACATCCTGTAATGTGAAGTCAAGTGGGCCTTAGGAAGCATCACTACGAACAAAGCTAGTGGGGGTGATGAAATTCCAGTTGAGCTATTTCAAATCCTGAAAGATGATGCTGTGAAAGTGCTGCACTCAATATGCCAGCAAATTTGGAAAACTCAGCAGTGGCCACAGGACTGGAAAAGGTCAGTTTTCATACCAATCCCAAAGAAAGGCAATGCCAAAGAATGCTCAAACTACTGCACAATTGCACACTCATCTCACACGCTGATAAAGTAATGTTCAAAATTCTCCAAGCCAGGCTTCAGCTTCCAGATGTTCAAACTGGTTTTAGAAAAGGCAGAGGAACCAGAGATCAAATTGCCAACATCTGCTGGATCATCGAAAAAGCAAGAGAGTTCCAGAAAAACATCTATATCTGCTTTATAGACTACGCCAAAGCCTTTGACTGTGTGGATCACAATAAACTGTGGAAAATTCTGAAAGAGATGGGAATACCAGACCACCTGACCTGCCTCTTGAGAAACCTATATGCAGGTCAGGAAGCATCAGTTAGAATTGGACATGGAACAACACACTGGTTCCAAATAGGAAAAGGAGTACCTCAAGGCTGTATATTGTCATTCTGCTTGTTTAACTTATATGCAGAATACATCATGAGGAACGCTGGGCTAGAAGAAGCACAAGCTGGAATCAAGATTGCTGGAAGAAATATCAATAACCTCAGATATGCTGATGACACCACCCTTATGGCAGAAAGTGAAGAGGAACTGAAAAGCCTCTTGATGAAAGTGAAAGTGGAGAGAAAAAGTTGGCTTAAAGCTCAACATTCAGAAAATGAAGATCATGGCATCCCGTCCCATCACTTCATGGGAAATCGATGGGGAAACAGTGGAAACAGTGTCAAACTTTATTTTTGGGGGCTCCAAAATCACTGTGGATGGTGACTGCAGCCATGCAATTAAAAGACGCTTAATCCTTGGAATGAAAGTTACGACCAACCTAGATAGCATATTCAAAAGCAGAGATATTACTTTGCCAACAAAGGTCCGTCTAGTCAAGGTTATGGTTTTTCCAGTGGTCATGTATGGATATGAGAGTTGGACTGTAAAGAAAGCTGAGCACCAGATAATTGATTCTTTTGAACTGTGGTATTGGAGAAGACTCTTAAGAGTCCCTTGGACTGCAAGGAGATCCAACCAGTCCATTCTAAATGAGATCAGCCCTGGGTGTTCTTTTCGAAGGAATGATGCTAAAGCTGAAACTCCAGTACTTTGGCCACCTCATGCAAAGAGTTGACTCATTGGAAAAGACTCTGATGCTGGGAGGGATTGGGGGCAGGAGGAGAAGGGGATAACAGAGTATGAGATGGTTGGATGTCATCACTGACTCGATGGACGTGAGTTTGAGTGAACTCCGGGAGTTGGTGATAGACAGGGAGGCCTGGCGTGCTGTGATTCATGGGGTTGCAAAGAGTCAGACACGACTGAGCTGAACTGAACACTTATTTGGCCTTTACTACATATTAGGTCCTATATTACCTCTCAGTAATCCTGACCTATAAGTGTTCCATAAGCATGAATAATATTAATAATATCTATTTTGATTGTGATGTTCGCAATCAGTAAAGGGAATACAACATGTACACAGATAATTAGAATACAAAGTAGAAAGTTAAAAGTGACCAGAAACAATAAGATGAAGTAAATGGGGACTTCAGAAGAAAGAGAGCACTTCTGCTGTGGCAACATATATGCCACTGATAATGAAAGAAGGTTTAAAAGAGATAGCCACTTATGCATAAGGGAAACTTGAAGAGAAGGTAAATGTTGCAAAATGTGGATGTGCATGCTAAGTTGCATCTGACTCTCTGTGAACATATGGACTGTAGCCCACCAGGATTCTCTGTTCATGGGATTCTCCAGGTAAGAATACCAGAGTGGGTTGCCATTCCTTTTTCCAGGAGGATCTTCCTGACCTAGGGATCAAACTGGCATCTTTTACATCTCCTGCATTGGCAGGCAGGTTCTTTACCACTAGTACCACTTGGGAAACCCTGTGAAATGTGGAGCAGAAAGGGAAATCACAATCTAAAAGAAGGTACAGAGACAGTGAAATGCATAGTCTGTTTTGCAAGTGACAGTTAATTCATTTTTGTTGTTGTTGTTGTTGTTGTGAAGGGGACTATAGGAAATTAACTCAGCAAATTAAGATTAACTCAGATTTGAAGAATGAAAGATTTGGATGTCAGGCCAATGACTTTGAATCTGATTCTGTGGGAAATGGAAAGTCATTGCCAACGTATAAAATTTTTTTTTAATGAATAGACAGCACAACTTCAGGAAAACTAACTTATCAACAAATGTAGAATGGATTAGAGAGGAATGGAATAAAGGCAAGGGATCTAGTTAGGCTGCAACTACAATAGCCAGTTGACATGGACAACACCCCCCCCCCACCAACAGACTGTTTCTGTGTCAAGGGACCAATTCAACTAATATTCATTCAAAAAATACCCACAAAATTCTTACTATGGACCAGGCACTTGGAAAGTCCCTATCTGCAGGGTCTTAGTAAATTATAATTTAATAATTATAATGTTAAAGTCTCTTAGAAACACATTCTCTGAAAAAGTAAGACATGATAAATGTTTACCTTTGTCAAGAAATAATTTTACACTGTGCAATCAAAAATGAAAATTATAGCCTTAGTGAAAGTGTTAGTCACTCAGTCGTGTCCAACTCTTCACAACCCCATGGTCTATACATGAGTTTCTCCAGGCAGGAATACTGTAGTGGGCTGACAGTCCCTTCTCCAGGTGATCTTCCCAATCCAGGGATCTAACCTAGATCTCATGCACTGCAGGCAAGTTCTTTGCCTCTTTCTATAACCTTAGAGAGACAGACAATAGTCAAACATGCAAATATTCATGAATACACAGCCACAACCTGTACTTACATCCTACAATCAGTAGATGGCGATTACAAGCTTTCATCCAGTGACTTTCAACTCAAAGGATAGAAGAAAGTAAGTGAAAGAGGAGAGAGGAGAGAAGAACAAAGGAGGGAAGAGGAAACGAAGGAATAATGAGAGGATGCTTGAAGGGAAGAGAAAGATTAAGTGGAGAGAGTGGGAAATGGGAAGGGGAGAGAAGCTATGCTTGCAGTTCAAATGTCTCTCTGAGATATACTTAGTTTAGAGCTCTTTCCAAAGGTTAAATTTGCAGCTAGCCCTGCTGGTAGGGAAGAAATTTGAATTGGATTCCAGGCAGATATTGAAGAAGATAATTTTCTTATTCCATAATCCCACCAACTGAGTTTAGTAAAGAGAGGGCACAGATGTGTTTGAAAGGTGCCCCCACAGGCCTTTTGACCCTGTGGAGCAAAGAAATATAACTTTAAAAACCTCATAACTGTTCTGCTGCCTGGGTGTCTCTTTCTTTCTTGTTAAGCTGAAAATCCTAGCAGAGGAAGAGAAAAGTTGGGACAAGTTCCCAATATATTATTAGGGGCATTTATGAAGTCAAAACAAAGAGGAAAATTCTATTAATAGTAAAATTGACCTTTTGAGATCTAGGTGGAGATCATCACCAAAGGAATAATTAGGCATGAAAACGCTCTAAGTTGGATGCTGGCTATGGTTCAGTAATGGATTGAGAGTTATAGGAATAAAGATGAACAAGGAAAGAAAGGAGAAGGTGTAAGACCATATTGCCTCTTTATTTGAGAATAGAAGTCTAGTCTACTTCCTCTTGGTGTAGTCATTGTATCTTGAGGCAAACATTAGATTTATTTTCTGGATGGGTATGAGAAGAGAGGTTAAGAGCAATTTTTGCCCAAATATTCTGTCTTTGCAACTGCAAATTTCTGTAGGTCAAAAGTCAGACATGAGTCTCACTAAGCTAAAACAAGGGATTTTCACCATTTTTTTTAGCTTTTCAAGTTTGAAGCTAAAGTGGGCTGTAGGGGAAATTCGATTTCCTTACCATCTCTATTTTCTGGAGGCCACCTGGATTCTTTGGCTTAGGGCCACTTCCTCCTACCTTCAAAGCCAGCAATACTACATATTTCTGACCATCATTCCTCAATTACATTTCCTTCTGACCCCAGCCCATGAAGGTTGTCCCAATGTTAAGAACACATGTAATTAGATTTTATCCACTCAAGTAATTGACAATAAGTACATAATTTCAAACTCTATGTCCTTAATCATACCTGCAACAAAAAGTCCGATTTGCCATGCAAGGTAACATATTCATAGGTTCCTGGGATTAGAGGAGAGAGAGAAAAATCTAAATTTACATAATAAATGACAAAAAAAATGACTTTTGGATTAGGAATGCTCAACAGAACTGCTTAGAAATGGGTACAGTACATCAATCAGTACATCAGATCAGACAGGTACTTTGAATGCCTCTAATAAAAAGGGATCTTTTTTCTTTAAAAAATCATTTATTTTTTACTTGAAGGATAATAGCTTTACAGAATTTTGTTGTTTGCTGTCAAACTTCAACATGAACCAGCCATAGGTATACATATATACCCTCCCTTAAAAAGGGGATTTATTTTTGATGGTAAGAAGTTGGATGAGTTGAACAGTTCTATGAAGACCTACAAGACCTTCTAGAACTAACACCCCCCAAAAGATGTCCTTTTCATTATAGGGAACTGGAATGCAAAAGTAGGAAATAAAGAAATACCTGGAGTAACAGGCACATTTGGCCTTGGAGTACAGAATGAAGCAGGGCAAAGGCTAATAGAATTCTGCCAAGAGAACACACTGTTCATAGCAAACACCCTCTTCCAACAACACAAGAGAAGACTCTACACATGGACATCACCAGATGGTCGACACAGAAATCAGATTGATTATATTCTTTCCAGCCAAAGATGGAGAAGCTCTATACAGTCAACAAAAACAAGACCAAGAGCTGACTGTGGCTCAGATCATGAACTCCCTCTTGCCAAATTCAGACTTATATTGAAGAAAGTAGGGAAAATCACTAGACCATTCAGGTATGACATAAATTAAATCCCTTAGATCTGATAGACAGAGTGCCTGAAGAACTATGGGCAGAGGTTTGTGACATTGTACAACAGGCAGGGATCAAGACCATCCCCAAGAAAAATAAATGAAAAGAGGCAAAATGGTTGTCTGAGGAGACCTTATAAAGAGCTGTGAAAAGAAGAGAAGCAAAAGGCAAAGGAGAAAAGAAAAATATATACCCATTTGAATGCAGAGTTCCGAAGAATATCAAGGAAAGATAAGAAAGCCCTCCTCACTGATCAATGCAAAGAAATAGAAGAAAACAACAGAATGGGAAAGACTAGAGATATCGTCAAGAAAATTAGACATACCAAAGGAACGTTTCATGCAGAAATGGGCACAATAAAGGACAGAAATTGTATGGACCTAACAGAAGCAGAAGATATTAAGAAGAGGTGGCAAGAATACACAGAAGAACTATGCAAAAAAGATCTTAATGACCCAGATAACCATGATGGTGTGATCACTCACCTAGAGCCAGACATCCTGGAATGCGAAGTCAAGGGGGCCTTAGAAAGCATCACTACACACAAAGGTAGTGGAGGTGATGAAATTCCAGTTGAGCTATTTCAAATCCTAAAAGATGATGCTGTGAAAGTGCTGAACTCAATATGCCAGCAACTTTGGAAAACTCAGCAGTGGCCACAGGAATGGAAATTCCAATCCCAAAGAAAGGCAGTGCCAAAGAATGCTCAAACTACTGCACAGGTGCACTCATCTCACACGCTGGCAAAGTAATGCTCAAAATTTTCCAAGCCAGGCTTCAACAGTATGTGAACCATGAAATTCCAGATGTTCAAACTGGTTTTAGAAAAGGCAGAGGAACCAGAGATCAAATTGCCAACATCCGTTGGATCATCGAAAAATCAGAAGAGTTCCAGAAAAACATCTACTTCTGCTTTATTGACTATGCCAAAGCCTTTGACTGTGTGGATCACAACAAACTGGAAAATTTTTAAAGAGATCGGAATACCAGACCACCTGAACTGCTTCTTGAGAGACCTCTATGCAGGTCAGGAAGCAACAGAACTGGACATGAACAACAAACTGGTTCCAAATTGGGAAAGGAGTACCTCAAGGCTGTATATTGTCATCCTGCTTATTTAACTTATATGCAGAAAACATTATGAGAAATGCTGGGCTGGATGAAGCACAAGCTGGAATCAAGATTGCCAGGAGAAATATAAATAACCTCAGATATTCAGATGACACCACCCTTATGACAGAAAGCAAAGAAGAACTAAAGAGCCTTTTGATGAAAGTGAAAGAGGAGAGTGAAAAAGTTTGCTTCAAACTCAACATTCAGAAAACTGAGATCAAGGCATCTGGTCCCATTACTTCATGGCAAATAGATGGGAAAACAGTGGAAATGGTGACAGACTTTATTTATTTATTTTTGAGGGGGACTGGGGACTCCAAAATCACTGCAGATGGTGACTGCAGCCATGAAATTAAAGGACACTTGCTCCTTGGAAGAAAAGTTATGACCAAACTAGACATATTAAAAAGCAGACATTACTTTGCCAACAAAGTTCCATCTAGTCAAAGCTATTGTTTTTCCAGTAGTCATGTATGGATGTGAGAGTTGGCCTATAAAGAAAGCTGAGTGCAGAAAAATTGATGCTTTTGAACTGTGGTGTTGGAGAAGACTCTTGAGAGTCCCTTGAATAAAAAGGAGATCCAACCAGTCCATTCTAAAGGAGATCAGTCCTGAATATTCATTGGCAGGAGATGCTGAAGCTGAAACTCCAATACTTTGATCACCTGATGCAAAGAACTGACTCATTTGAAATGGCCCTGATGCTGGGAAAGATTGAAGGTGGGAGGAGAAGGGGACAAGAGAGGACAGGATGGTTGGATGGAATTACCAACTCAATGGACATGAGCTTGAGTAAACTCCGGGAGTAGGTGAAGGACAGGTTGGCCTGGCATGCTGCAGCCCATGGAATCGCAAAGAGTTGGACATGACTGAGTAACTGAACTGAACTAATATGAATAATTTGACAGTGGCAGAGGAATGTTAAAACTAAATTTTGTAAAAGAAGATATTTGTCTTTCTCTGTCTGACATTTTCACTGAACATAAAATCTCAAGGTCCATCTATGTTGTCACAAATGGCAACATTTTACCTTTTCTTCTAGCTGAATAGTGTTCATTTATACATACCATATCTTATTTATCCATTCATCTGTTGATGGGCACTTAGGTAGTTTCCATATTTTGGATATTGTAAGCAAGGGCACAATGAACATAGGGGAGCATATATCTTTTCAAATTTAGTGTTTTTGTATATTTTAGATAAATATCCAGAAGTGGAATAGCTGGATCATACAGCAGTTTAATTTTTAGTTATTTTTGGAGGAATCTCCATAGTGTTGTCTACCTTGTTGTTGTTCAGTTGCTCAATTGTGTCTGACTCTTTTCAACTCCTTGAACTGCAGCATAACAGACTCCTCTGTATTCAACTATCTTCTGGAGTTTGCTCAAATTCATGCCTGTTGAGTTGGTGATGCTATCTAACCATTTCATCTTCTGCTGTTCTCTTCTCCTTTTGCCTTCAATATTTCCCAGCATCAAGGCCTTTTCCAATGAGTCAGTTCTTTGCATCAGGTGGCCAAAGTATTGGAGGATCCACTTCATCATCAATCCTTCCAGAAAATATTCAGAGTTAATTTCCTTTAGGATTAACTGGTTTGATCTCCTTGCAGTCCAAGGGGCTCTTAAGAGTTTTCTCCAGCACCAGAATTCAAAAACATCAATTCTTTGGTTCTCAGCCTTCTTTATGGTCCAACTAACACATCTGTACATGATGACTGGGTAAACCATAGCTTTGATTATACAGACCTTTGTCAGCAAAGTGATGTATATGTTTTTTTTTTAAACATGGTGTCTAGGTTTATCATAACTTTGATGCCAAGGAGCAAGAGTCTTTTAATTTCATGGCTATAGCCACTGTCTACAGTGATTTTGGAGCCCAGAAAAGAAAATCTGTCACTGCTTCCACTTTCCCCCCCTTCTATTTGCCATGAAGTGATGGAACCAGATGCCATACACTTAGTTTTTTTTTTTTTTTTTAATGTTAAGTTTCAAGCCAGCTTTTTTACTTTCCTCATACACCTTCATCAAGACGTGCTTTAGTTCTTCTTCACTTGCTGCTATTCAAGTAGCATCATCTGTATATTTGAAATTGTTGATAATTCTCCCAAAAATCTTGATTCCAGCTTGTGATTCATCAAGCCTGGTATTTCGCTTGATGTACTGTGCATAGAAGTTAAATAAGCAGGTGAGAGTGTACAGCCTGTTGTACTCCTTTCCCAATTTTGAGCTAGTCAGTTATTCCACGTCTGGTTCTAACTATTGCTTCTTGACCTGCATACAAGTTTCTCAGAAGACAGTTAAGGTGTTCTGGTATTCCCATCTCTTTAAGAATTTCCCACAGTTTGTTGTAATCTGCACAGTCAAAGGCTTTAGGGTAGTCAATGAAGCAGAAGTAAATATTTTTTATGGAATTCCCTTACTTTCTCCATGATCCAATGGATGTTGACATTTTGACTTCTGATTCCTCTGCCTCTTTGAAATTCAGCTTAGGATGGCGGAAAAATAGGATGGGGAGACCACTTCCTCCCCCACAAATTCATTGAAAGAACATTGAACGCTGAACAAATTTCACAAAACAACCTCGGAACCCTGGCAGAGGACATTAGGCAGCCCGTTGTTTTGAAAAGAGGTAGGACAAAATATAAAAGATAAAAAGAGAGACAAAAGAGGTAGGGATGGAGACTCATCCTGAGAAGGGAGTCTTTAAAGAGAAGTTTCCAAACACCAGGAAACCCTCTCACTGATGGGTCTATGGGGAGTTTTGGAATCTCAGAGGGCAACAAAACCGGGAGGAAAAATAAATAAATAAAACCCATAAATTACATCCCTAATGGCAATTCCCAGCAAAGAAGTAACCCAAACACTCACATTGGCCACCAGCAAGCAGGGGCTGAACAGGGAGGAGCGGGCTGCATTGTTTAGGGTAAGGACTGGGCTGGAATGTCATGAGGGCAATCTGAGGAAGCTAACTGAGATAGCAACATAAACTGTGGAATAGCCAGAGAGAGAGAGAGAGGAAAATAAGAGAAAGAGAGAGAGAGAGAGAGAGAGAGAGAGAACACTATCCCATGAAAAGCCCTAGCCTAAGGCACTGCCTGGCCTGCTCACAGAACAAAGGACTGAGGGAATACCAGAGGAGAGCTAGCTGGCTGCACACTAGCCCATCCCCCACTGGAAGCATGGAGGGCAGGCACGCAGCAGCCAGAGTCAGAAAGGAACAAACTTGGCTCCAGAGATGGCATCCCCTACCAAACTGTGATCAGGCTTCCAGTTGCTAACCAAGACTTCCTGGGATGCTGGACAGTTGACATCCACCTGGAGGGTTGCAGCCAAAGATAAGCTTCCCAGAAGAGGCACACAGCACACCTGAGATGGAGTGCACTCTGCCACCCAGGAAACTGAGTGGCTGGGAATGGGGAGGTGATAAGACTCACTTCCCACCTGGGGAGAGTGCACTCACCAAGCACCTGGTCGCCTGAGCTGCTTGGACCTGGGAAGGGCACAAAACACTGGCCCAACCAAGTCTAAGCCTTTGGGGAGTACCTGAGAACCTGAACCTGAGCAGCTTAGACCTGGAAAGTACATACAACCCAGGGCCCGCTTTAGACACTTCCCCTGCAGAACAACCTGGAGCCTAAACAGTGTAGACTGGGAAAGCACACACGCTGTAAGCAGGGGAAAACCCAGTGTGGCCAAGACACTGCAAGCACTCCCCATGCACACCAGTGATATTTATTTGCAGTGTTCCTCCCTCCCCACAGCACGACTGAGCAAGTGAGCATAAATTAGTGACCACCTTTGCCCCCTTGTGTCAGGGTGGAAATTAGACACTGAAGAGACCTGCAAAAAGAAGAAATCAAAATAAACAGAGGGAACCACTTTGGAAGTGACAGGTACAACAGATTAAAACCCTGTAGTCAGCACCGACTACATTGGAAGGGACCTATAGATCTTGAAATGTATAAGCTGGAACAAGGAACTATCTGAAACTGAACTGACCCCACACTGCCTGCCACAGCTCCAGAGAAATTCCTAGATATATTTTAACTATTACCATTTTTTGATTTAATTTTTTAAAATTCTTAAGTCTTCTATTACTCCTTTAATTTTCATTTTTATAGCCTACTATTACCTTGCAAAAAAAGACCCTATTTTTAAAGCAAACTTCATATATATTTTTATAATTTTTGTTATTTTGCTTTGTTTTTTTTTTTAATATTGTATTTTTGAGAGTCTACCCTCTAGATTTTTAATCTTTGCTTTTTGATTGTTATCAATTTTTTACCCTTAAGAATCCAATTGTCAGTATCCATTTTTAATTAGGAATGTGATTACTCGCTTGATTACTCTCTCCCCCTTTTGACTCTCTTTCTCCCCAAGGTCACCTCTATCTCCTCCCGCCCCCCCCCCACCCCCGCCGCCTCTTCTCTTCTCTATACAACTCTGTAAATCTCTGTGTGTGTTCTGGGCTATGGAGAACACTTAGGGAACTGATTACTGCCTAGATCTGTCTCTCTCCTTTTGATTCCCCCTTTTATCCTCCTGGTCACCTCTATCTCCTTCCTTCCTCTTCTCTTCTCTATGTCACTCCATGACCCTCACTGAGGGTTCCAGACTGTGGAGAGCACATAGGGAATTGATTACTGGCTATATTGCTCTCGCCCCTTTTGATTACCCCTCTTCTCCTCTTGGTCACCTCTATCTCCCTCTTCCCTCGTCTCTTCTCCATGTAACTCTGTGAACCTCTCTGGGTGTCCCTCACTGTGGAGAATCTTTTCACCATTAACCTAGATGTTTAATCATCAGTGCTGTATGGATGGAGAAGTCTTGAGGTTACTGTAACAATAAGACTGAAAACCAGAGGCAGGAGGTAGGCCCAAAACCTGAGAATACCAAAGAACTCCTGACTCCAGGGAACATTAATCGATAAGAGCTCATCCAAAAGCCTCCATATCTACACTGAAACCAAGCACCACCCCAGGGACAACAAGTTCCAGAGCAAGACATACTACACAAATTCTCCAGCAACACAGGAACATAGTTCTGAGCTTCAATATACAGGCTGCCCAAAGTCACACCAAACCAATAGACATCTCAAAACTCACTACTGGACACTTCATTGCACTCCAGAGGGAAGAAATCCGGCACCACCCACCAAAATACCGATGCAAGCTTGCCTAACCAGGAAACCTTGAAAAGCCACTCGTCCAAACCCACCCACAGTGAGGAACCTCCACAATAAAGAGGAACCACAAACTACCAGAATACAGAAAGGCCACCCCAAACACAGCAATATAAACAAGATACAAAAACAGAGAAATACTCAGCAGGTAAAGGAGCATGATAAAAGCCCACCAAACCAAACAAAAGAAGAGAGGATATGGAGTCTACCTGAAAAAGAATTCAGAATAATGATAGTAAAAATAATCCAAAATGTTGAAAACAAAATGGAGTTACAGATAAATAGCCTGGAGACAAGGATTGAGAAGATGCAAGAGACGTTTAACAAGCACCTAGAATAAATTTAAAAAGTCAGTCAATAATGAATAATGCAACAAATGAGGTAAAAAACACTCTGGAGGGAAGCAACAGTAGAATAACGGAAGCAGAAGATAGGCTAATTGAGGTAGAAGATAGAATGGTAGAAATAAATGAAGCAGAGAGAAAAAAAAAAAAAAAACTTAAAAGAAATGAGGACAACCTCAGGGACTTCTAGGACAATCTTAAATGCTCCAACATTAGAATCATAGGAGTCCCAGAAGAAGAAGACAAAAAGGCCATGAGAAAATACCTGAGATGATAATAGTTAAAAAGTTCCCTAAAATGGGGAAGGAAATAATCACCAAAGTCCAAGAAACCCAGAGAGTCCAAAACAGGATAAATCCAAGGTGAAACACCCCAAGACACATATTGATCAAATTAACAAAGATCAAACACAAATAATACATAATAAAAACAGCAAGGGAAAAACAACAAACAGCATCCAAGGGGATTCCCACATGGATAACAGCTGATCTTTCCATAGAAACTCTTTAGGCCAGAAAGGAATGGAAGGACATACTTAGAGTGATGAAAGAGAAAAAACCTACAACCCAGATTACTCTACCCATCAAGGATCTCATTCATATATGAAGGAGAAATCAAAAGCTTTACAGACAAGCAAAAGCAGAGATAATTCAGCACCACCATACCAGCTCTCCAACAAATTTTAAAGGATCTTTTCTAGACAGAAAACACAGAAAGGGTGTATAGACTCGAACCCAAAACAACTAAGTAAATGGCAATGGGATCACATTTATTAATAATTACCTTAAATGTAAATGGGTTGAATTCCCCAACCAAAATACAAAGATTGGCCGAATGGATACAAAAACAAGACTCATATATATGCTGTCTACAAGAGACCCACATCGAAACAAGGGGGCACATACAGACTGAAAGTGAAAAGCTGGAAAAATTTACTTCATGCAAATAGAGACCAAAAGAAAGCAGGAGTAGCAATACTCATAGACTTTAAAATAAAGGCTGTGAAAAGAGACAAAGAAGGACACTACATACGATCAAAGGGTCAATCCAAGAAGAAGATATAACAATTATAAATATATATGCACCCAGCATAGGAGAACCACAATATGTAAGGCAAATGATAACAAGTATGAAAGGGGATGTTACAAACAACAAAATAATAGTAGCAAACTTTAATATACCACTCACACCTATGGATAGATCAACTAAACAGAATCAATGGACCAGTTAGACCTAACTGATATCTATAGAACATTTCACCCCAAAACAATGAATCTCACCTTTTTCTCAAGTGCACATGAAACCTTCTCCAGGATAGATCACATCCTGGACCATTAATCTAGGCTTGGTAAATTAAAAAAAAAATTGAAATTATTCCAAGCATCTTTTCTGACCACAATGCAGCAAGATTAGATGTAATTAAATGTAGTTAGATGTCAATTACAGGAGAAAATTACAGGAGGCTGAACAACACACTGCTGAATAACCAACAAATCACAGAAGAAATCAAAAAAGAAATCAAAATATGCATAGAAATTAATGAAAATGAAAACACAACAACCCAAAACCTGTGGGACACTGTAAAAGCAGTGCTAAGGGGAAGGTTCATAGCAATATAGTCTTTCCTCAAGAAACAAGAAAAAGTCAAATAACCTAACTCTACACCAAAAGTAACTAGAAAAGGAAGAAGTGAAGAAATCCAGGGTTAGTAGAAGGAAAGAAATCTTAAAAATTAGGGCAGAAATAAATGAAAAATAAACAAAAGAGATCATAGCAAAAATCAGCAAATCTAAAAGATGGTTCTTTGAGAAGATAAATAATATTGAAAAATCATTAGCCAGACTCATCAAGAAACAAAAGAAGAATCAAGTCAACAACCTGTAGTTTCCTTTCTTCTTCTTCTTCTTCTTCTTTTTTGTGGCATCTTTGCCTGGTTTTGGTATTAGGGTGATATTGGGCTCATATAATGAGTTTGGAAGTTTATCTTCCTCTGCAGTTTTCTGGAAGAGTTTGAGTAAGGCAGCTGTTAGCTCTTTTCTAAATTTTTTGTAGAATTCAGCTGTGAAGCCATCTGGTCCTGGGCTTTTGTTTGCTGGAAGATTTCTGATTATAGTTTCCATTTCTGTGATTGTGATGGGTCTGTTAAGATTTTCTATTTCTAAATAGAAACTACAGTTAGAAATGAAAATGGAGAAATCACAACAGACAACACAGATTTACAAAGGGTCATAAGAGACTATGATCAGCAACCATATGCTAATAAAATGGACAACTTGGAACAAATGGACAAATTCCTAGAAAAGTACAACTTTCCAAAACTGAACCAGGAAGAAATAGAAAATCTTAACAGACCCATCACAATCACAGAAATGGAAACTATAATCAGAAATCTTCCAGCAAACAAAAGCCCAGGACCAGATGGCTTCACAGCTGAATTTTACAAAAAAAAATTAGAAAAGAGCTAACAGCTGCCTTACTCAAACTCTTCCAGAAAACTGCAGAGGAAGATAAACTTCCAAACTCATTCTATGAGCCCAATATCACCCTAATACCAAAACCAGGCAAAGATGCCACACACACACACACACACACACACACACACACAAGAAGAAGGAAGGAAACTACAGGTCAATATCACTGATGAACATGGATGCAAAAACTTTAACAAAATAGCAAACGGAATCCAACAACGTATTAAAAATATCATACATCATGACCAAGTGGGCTTTATCTCAGGAATGCAAGGATTCTTTAATATCCACAAATCAATCAATGTAATACAACACATTAACAAATTGAATGATTAAAAAACATATGATTATCTCAACAGATGCAGAGAAAGCCTTTGACAAAAGGCAACATCCATTTATGATAAAAACCTTCCAAATAGCAGGAATGGAAGGAACCTACCTCAACATAATGAATGCAATATACGACAAAGCCACAGGAAACATTACCTGCAATGGTGAAAAATTGAAAGCATTTCCCCTAAATTCAGGAACCAGACAAGGGTGCCCACTCTCACCACTACTATTCAACATAGTTTTAGAAGTTTTGACCATAGCAGTCAGAGAAGAAAAAGAAATAAAAGGAATCCAGAATGGAAAAGAAATAAAACTCTGTTTGTGGATGACATGATCCTCTACATACAAAACCCTAAAGACTCCACCAGAAAAATTACTAGAGCTAATGAATGAATATAGTAAAGTTGCAGGATATAAAATCAACACACAGAAATCCCATGCATTGCTATACACTAACAATGAGAAAACAAGAAGAGAAATTAAGGAAACAATTCCATTCACCATTGCAACAAAAATAATAAAATACTTAGGAATATATCTACCTAAAGAAACAAAAGACATACATATAGAAAACCATAAACACTGATGAAAAAAATCAAAGAGGAGACAAATAGGTGGATAAATGCATGATGTTCATAGATCAGAAAAATCAATATTGTCAAAATGAGTGCACTCCCCAAAACAATCTATAGATTCAATGCAATCTGTATCAAGCTACCAATGGTATTTTTCACAGAATTAGAACAAATAATTTCACAATTTGTATGGAAATACAAAAATCCTCAGATAGCCAAAACAATCTTGAGAAAGAAGAAAAGAACTGGAGGAATAAATCTGCCTGACTTCAGGGTCTACTACAAAGCCACAGTTATCCAGACAGTATGGTACTGGCACAAAGACAGAACTACCAATCAATGGAACAAAATAGAAAGCCCAGAGATAAATCCACGCACCTATGGACCCCTTAACTTTGACAAAGGAGACAAGAATATACAATGGAGAAAAGACAATCTCTTTAAGAAATGGTGCTGGGAAAACTGGTCAACCACTTGTAAAAGAATGAAACTGGAACACTTTCTAACACCATACACAAAAATAAAGCCAATGAAAATATGGAAAAAAAAGATAAGCAAACAAAAGCAACAGCCATGACTGGGGAATGACCAGGGCCCATCGCACCTGACCTCTATCCAGTTGCACAGAAGAGTTCATTGCAAATTTAAAGGATTAAAACATTAGGAAAAAAAAAAAAAAAACTCAAAATGGATTAAAGATCTAAACATAAGACCAGAAACTATAAAACTCCTAGAGGAAGACATGGGCAAAACACTCTCTGACATTAACCACAGCAGGATCCTCTACGAACTACATCCCAGGGTAATGGAAATAAAAGCAAAAATAAACAAATGGGACCTAATTAAACTTAAAAGCTTTTGCACATTGAAGACTCCTGCAGCTCAATTCCAGAAAGATAAGCGACCCAATCAAAAAATAGGACAAAGATCTACACAGACATTTCTCCAAAGAAGACATACAGATGGCTAACAAACACATGAAAAGATGCTCAATATAACTCATTCTCAGAGAAATGGAAATCAATACCACAATGATGTACCATCTCATGCTGGTCAGAATGGCTGCTATCTAAACATCTACAAGCAATAAATGCTGGAGAGGGTGTGGAAAAAAGGGAACCCTCTTACACTCTTGGTGGGAATTCAAACTAGTACAGACACTCTGGAGAACAGTGTGGAGATTCCTTAAAAAAATGGAAATAGAACTGCCACACGACCCAACAATCCCACTGCTGGGCATACACATCAAGGAAACCAGAATTGAAAGAGACATGTGTACCCCAATGCTCATCACAGCACTGTTTATAAAAGCCAGGACATGGAAGCAACTTAGATGTCCATCAGCAGACAATGGATAAGAAAGCCATGGTACATATACATAATGGAATATTACTCAGCCGTTAAAAAGAATACATTTAAGCCAGTTCTAATGAGTTGGATGACACTGGAGCCTTTTATACAGAGTGAAGCAAGTCAGAAAGTAAAACACCAATAGAGTATACTAACGTATATATATGGAATTTAGAAAGATGGTAATTATAACCCTATATGTGAGGCAGCAAAAGAGCCACAGATATATACAATAGTCTTTTGGACTCAGTGGGAGAAGGTGAGGGTGGGATGATCTGAGAGAATAGCATTGAAATATGTATATCATCATATGTGAAACAGATCGCTAGTCCAGGTTCAATGCATGAGACAGGTTGCTCAGGGCTGGTGCACTGGGATGACCCAGTGGGACGGGATGGGGAGGGAGGTGGGAGTGGGTTTCAGGATCGGGAACACATGTACACCCATGGCTGACTCATGTCAGTGTATGGCAAAAAACACTACAATATTGTAATTAGCCTCAAATTAAAATAACTAAAATAAAAAAAAAAAAATAGAAAGATACCCAGCTTATACATCTGGAAGTTCTTGGTTCAGGTACTGCTGAAACCCAGCTTGAAGGATTTTGAGCATAACCTTGCTAGAATGTAAAAAAGTGCAATTGTGTGGTAGTTTGAATATTCTTTGACATTTCCCTTCTTTTGGATTGGAATGAAAACTGACCTTTTCCAGTCCTATAGCAACTGCTGAATTTTCCAAATTTGGTGACATACTGAGTGCAGCACGCTAACAGCATCCTCTTTTAGAATTTTAAATAGCTCAGCTGGAATTCCATCACTACCACTAGCTTTGAGGTAATGCTCCCTACATCCACTTGACTTCACACTCCAAGGTGTTCATCTCTAGGTGAGTGACCACATCATCATGGTTATCTGGGTCATTAAGACCTTTTTTGTAGAGTTCTGTGCTTTCTTGCCACCTCTCCTTAACCTCTTCTTCTGTTTTCTATAGTGGCTACACAAGTTAATATTCTCTCCAGAAGTGCATGAGTATTCACTTTTCTCCACATTCTTACCAGCACTTGTTATTTCTTGCCTTTTTGATAACAGCCATTCTGTCAACTGTGATATGATATCTCATTATGGTTTTGATTTTCATTTCCTTAATTCTTAGTGGTGCTGAACATCTTTTTGTGTCCCTGATGGTCACCTGTATGTCTTCTTTGGAAAAAGTCTATTTGGTTCATCTGCTTATTTCTTAATTGAGTTGTTTGTTTCTGTTTGTTGTTAATGATTTTTATGAGATTTTATGAAAAATAATAGATACATGTACATGTATAACTGAATCATTTTGCTTTACACCTGAAACTAACACAATATTATTAATCAACTATTATCAAATATAAAATAAAGCTTTAAAAAGAAAACTTGCTACAATTTATGTTGATGAATGCTTTGTCTATGCTGTCTTCTACTGGTTTTATGGTGTCATGGTTTATCTTAGGTCTTTAAGCCATTTAGAGTTTATTTTTGTGTATGGTATGATGGTGTGTTCCAACTACTTTGATTTACATGTTGCTATCCCAGGAGAAGATGATGGCACCCCACTCCAATACTCTTGCCTGGAAAATCCCTCCCCTGGACGGAGGACCCTGGTCGGCTGCAGTCCATGGGGTCGCTAGGAGTTGGACACGACTGAGCGACTTAACTTTCACTTTTCACTTTCATGCATTGGAGAAGGAAATGGCAACCCACTCCAGTGCTCTTGCCTGGAGAATCCCAGGGACGGGGGAGCCTGGTGGGCTGCCATCTATGGGGTTGCAGAGAGTTGGACATGACTGAAATGACTTAGCAGCAGCAATAGCATCCCAGCTTCCCAGTGCCCCTTGCTGAACAGTCTTTTTCTCATTTTAAATTCTTGCCTACTTTGTCAAAGTTTAATTGACTATAGATATGTGGGTTTATTTGTGGACTTTCTATTCTGTTCCATTGATCCATATGTCTGTTTTTGCACCAATCCCACACTGTTGTGATTAAAGTAGCTTTGTAATGATGTCTGAAGTCTGAGGAAGTTATACCTCCTGCTTCATCCTAGTTTCCTCTCAGGATTTCTTTGGCAATGCTGGTTTTTTATGGTTCTATATAGATTGTTGGAATTTGTTCTAGTTCTATGAAAAATTTCATGAGTAATTTGATAAGAATCACATGAAATCCAGAGCTTGCTTTGGGTTGTATTGCCATTTTAACAATATTAATTCTTCCAAGCATGAGCATGGAATGTATTTCTATTCCTTTGAATCCTCTTTAATTTTCTTTAATAGTGTTTTATAGTTCTCAGTGTAAAAGTCTTTCACTTTCTTGATCAAGTTTATTCCTAGGTATTTTTTAGTGCAATTGTTATGATTTTTTTTTTTAACATTCTATCAGTCTCCCAGGGGCTTTCCTGTTAGCTCAGTTGGTAAACAATCTGCCTGCAATGCAGGAGACCCTGGTTTGATTCCTGGGTCAGGAAGATCTTCTGGAGAAGGGATAGGCTCTGCACTCCAGTATTCTTGGGCTTCCCTTGTGCCTCAGCTAGTAAAGAATCCACCTGCAATGCGGGAGATCTGGGTTCAATCCCTGGGTTGGGAAGATGCCCTGGAGAAGAGAAAGGCTACCCACTCCAGCATTATGGCCTTGAGAACTTCATGGGCTGTGTAGTCCATGGGATAACTAAAGAGTCAGACATGACTGAGCAACTTTCATTTCACAGTCTTCCAAGGCTACAGACATAAAATCAAAAATAAACTACTGGAACTTAATTCAAGCTTACAAGATTTTGCATAGCAAAGGAAACCAATAAATAAATAAATAAATAAAACAAACACAGAGAATGGGAGAAAATATTTGTAAATAGTGCTACCAACCAAAGTTTAATCTCCAAAATATACAAATAGATTATACAAGTGAACAATGAAAAACAACTAACCTAATCAAAAAAATGGGCAGAAAATCTTAATAGACATTTTCCAAAGAAGATATACAGGCAGCCAGTAGGCACATGAAAAGATGCTCAGCATCAGTAATTTGTTAGAGAAATGCAAATCAGAAGTACAATGAGACACCATCTCACACTGGTCACAATGGCCATCACTAAAAAGTCTACAAATAGCAAATGCTGGAGAGATTGTGGAGAAAAGGAAACTCTCCTCCACTGTTAGTGGGAGTGTAAATTGGCACAGCAACTATGGAGAACGGAGTGGATGTACCTCAGAAAACTAAAAATAGAGTTACCATATGATCCAGCAATTCCACTCCTGGGCATTTACCCAAAAAATTATAATTCAAAAAGATATATTCACCTTTATGTTCATAGCAGCACACTATTCATAATAGCCAAAGAATATTATCAATGAAATGCCCATTGATGGATGAATGGATAAAAAAGATGTGGTACATATATACAATGGAATACTACTCAGCCATGAAAAGAATGAATGTTAGCATTTGAAGCAACATGGATGCAACTAGAGATTATCATATTAAATGAAGCAAGTCAGCAAGAGAAAGAAAAATGCCATGTTATATCACTTATATATGGAATATAAAATATGGCATGAACTAACCTATCTACAAAGCAGAAATAGACTCATAGACATAGAGATCAGACTTGTGATTACTAAGGGTGAGAGGGAAGGGAGGATGGACTGGGAGTTTGAAATTGGTAGATTCAAACTATTCCATTTAGAATGGATAAAAAATAAGGTCTTATGTACAGCACAGGGAACTATATCCAATTTCCTTTGATAAGACATAATGGAAAAGAATATATAAAAGAATATATATATATGCATAACTGAGTCACCTTGCCATTCAGCAGAGATCGGCATGTTACAAATTGACTATATTTCAATTTTTTAATTGAAGGATAATTGCTTTACAGAATTTTTAAAATTAATTTATTTTTATTGAAGGATAATTGCTTTACAGAATTTTGCTGTTTTCTGTCAAATCTCAATATGAATCAGCCATAGGTATATGTATGTCCCCTCCCTCCTTCCCATCTCCTTCCCCATCCCACCCCTCTAGGTTGATACAGAGCCTCTGTTTGAATTATCTGAGACTTACAGAAAATTTCCATTGGCTATCTATTTTACATATGGTGATGTAAGTCTCCATGTTACTCTCTCCATACATCTCACTCTCTTCTCGCCTCTCATCGTGTCCATAAGTCTGTTTTCTATGTCTGTGTCTTCATTGCTGCCCTGCATATAAAGTCTTCAGTATCACCTTTCTAGATTCCATATATATGCGTTGCTGCTGCTGCTGCTGCTAAGTCACTTCAGTCGTGTCTGAATCTGTGTGACCCCATAGACGGCAACCCACCAGGCTCCCCCGTCCCTGGGATTCTCCAGGCAAGAACACTGGAGTGGGTTGCCATTTCCTTTTCCAATGCATGAAAGTGAAAAGTGAAAGTGAAGTCGCTCAGTCATGTCTGACCCTCAGCGACTCCATGGACTGCAGCCTTCCAGGCTCCTCCATCCATGGGATTTTCCATGCAGGAGTACTGGAGTGGGGTGCCATTGCCTTCTCCCATATATGTGTTAGTATATGATATTTATCTTTCTCTTTCTGACTTACTTCACTCTGTATAATAGGGTCTAGGTTAATCCACCTCATTAGAACTAACTCAAATGTGCTCCTTTTTATTGCTGAGTAATATACCATTGTGTATATGTACCAGAACTTCTTTAGCCATTCATTTGTTGATGGACATTTAGGTTGCTTCCACATTCTAGCTATTGTAAATAGTGCTGCAATGAACATTGGGGCACATGTGTCTTTTTAAATTTATATTTCCTCAGGATGGAGAAAAGGGAACCCTGTTTTACTGTTTGTGGGAATGGAAATAGATACAGCCACTATAGAAGATGGTATGGAGATTCCTTTAAAAAATGGATATTCCATTTCTTAAAATGGAAAATTTATTCCATATGGTGGAATAAAACCACCATATCACCCAGAAATTCCACTCCTGGCCTAAATTTAAATTAAAAAAAAAAAATAGAGTTAACCAAAGGAAAAAAAAAAATAGAAGAATGAGGCCACCAAAATTTGAGAATTTTCGGTATCAAATGATAATATCAGGAAAGTGAAAAGACAACCTACTGAATGGGAGAAAATACGTACAATCAAATATCTGAAAAGATGCTTGTGTCTAGAATATATAAAGAACTATAGAAAGTCAATAATAAAAAAGAAACATTGAAGTTAATACTGGAAAAAGTAATATGCATATCTGATTCACTTTGCTGTACACCTGAAAATAACTCAACATTGTAAATCAACTATACTCTAATATTTTTTTAATGGACAAATTATATGAGTAAGCATATCTCCAAAAGAGGCTTACCAATGGCCAACATGCACACAAAGGATGCTTAAACTTTAGGTCATCAGGGAAATCCAAATGAAAGCAGTGAGAAAACACTTTATGCATTTTAGGATAGATATAATTTTAAAAATAGATAATAAGTAGTGTTGGAGAGAATGAGGATGGATTGAAACCTGCATACACTGCTGGTAAGAATATAAAATGGTATAGCTACTTTGGAAAATAGACTGATCACCCTCAACAGGTTAAACAAAGTATTATATGAGTCAACAGTTCTAGCTTAGGTATATACCAAAGAGAACTGAAAGAATATACCAGCACAAAAACTTGTAGAGGATGTAATATTCATAATAGCATTATTCTTAATATACAAATGTGTGAGAAAATATAAAAATATAAACCCCATAAACTGATAAATGAAACAAATGCATATCCATACAATGAAGTAATATCCAGCAATAATAGCAGTGAAGTACTTCTACAACATGGATGAACTTTGAAAACTATGTTAAGTGAAAGAAACCAGTAATAATAGCCAATGCATTGCATTATCCCATTCATGTAAATTTTCTGAAACAGGAAAATTTATGCATACATAACATAGTGGCTAGCTAAAGTGGGGAAATGTGGGAGAGTTCATGGGTGACAGCTAAAGGGTAGAAGCTTTCTGTTAGGGGTGATGGAAATTTAAAAAAAAATGATTTTGTTGATGGTTGCACAATTCTCTATATACTACACAGAATTTGCTGATATGCTTTAAAAGGAATAAGTGTAACCAGTTAGAATATCTCTCAATAAATATGTGTTAAAAATATTATAAAGAGATCTTGTTAGCCATTCACTTTGTTTTCCTTAATAACACTATCTTACAAGTTATATAATTGTGGCTTAGCTGGTAAAGAATCCACCTGTAATGTGGAAGACCTGGGTTCGATCACTAAGTTGGTAAGATCCCCTGGAGAAGGAAACAGCTACCCACTGCAATATTCTGGCCTGGAGATTTCCATGGAATGTATAGTCCATGGGGTCACAAAGAGTTGGACATGACTGAGCGACTTTCACTTTCACATGTTATATATTGTAAGATATACACAATATACATACCTTGGAAGAAAAGCTATGACAAACTTAGACAGCATATTAAAAAGCAGAGACATTACTCTGCCAAGAAAGGTCCATATAGTCAAAACTATGATTTTTCCAGTAGTCATGTATGGAAGTGAGAGTTGAACCATAAAGAAGTCTGAATGCTAAAGAGTTGATGTTTTTGAGCTGTGTTGTTGGAGAAGAATCTTGAGAGTTCCTTGGACTGCAAGGAGATCAAACCAGTCAATCCTAAAGGAAATCAATCCTGAATATTCATTGGAAGGACTGATGCTGTGGCTGAAGCTCCAATACTTTGGCCACCTGATGCAAAGAGCTGACTCATTGGAAAAGACCCTGATGCTGGGAAAGATTGAGAGCAGGAAGAGAAGGGGGCGACAGAGGATGAGATGGTTGGATGGCATCATTGTCTCAATGGACATGAGTTTGAGCAAGCCCCGGGAGATGGTGAAGGACAGAGAAGCCTGGCACGCGCAGTCCATGGGGTCACAAAGAGCTGGACACGACTGAACGACTGAACAACAACAACAACATATTATATATGTCTTATGTATAATATACATGCAATTATATAATATATATAATACATAAAATATTTTTGATACAGTACAACATCAAAAGCAGAACATTTATATTGGCGGGATCAACAAACTTTAAGTAGAATCTACCAGTTTTTATGGGCATTCATTAGTGTATATATTCATAGCTCTGTATAATTTTGTCTTCCATATTGATTTATGTGATCACTCCCACAATCAAAATATGTAACTGTTCCATCACTACAAAGGAACTCCCTGTGTTATCCCCTATCAACTTCCTTTCCCTAACGGTATTTACTTTTGTCGCATCAGATGCAGAAAACGTTGCTTTGCAAAGAAATTACATAATCAAAATAATGGGACACAATCTAATGTTGAAAACATATTTATCTCAAGTGCATTTACTACTGCTGTGTTTCCCTCAAAAATGTAAAATAACCTATGACACCCCTGTTGGTTTGCTGAGATGTCACAGAGTGTCTCATTGCACAGTTTGGGAACCACAATTAGAAGTAAATTACGAATTGCATACAACAGGTAGGACATCTTCATTCTGTTGCAAGGCACATCCTCTAGGGACTGCCCTTTATTTATCCAATATTTAGCCTTGAAGAATAATTCCTTATATATGAACCCAAATATTCATTATACTCTCTCTTTATAGCTCATCTAACATGCAAGATGTCAGAAGGCAAAATCCTCTCCATTCTAGCTGTTCTTCTAAATACTACAGTAGTCTCCCTGCAAATAGCAGAAGAAGGTACTATTTGTGTTTGTGAAAATTAATGTAAATTGATGGTTTAAACCATAGAATATTGTTACATGTTACTGTGCCATATGTGACACCCAACTTTGGCAATTTTATATAAATAACCTATTACTTCTGATTATTTTGTGATGACTAGAGCTTTTTTGTTGTTGATGTTTGTTTGCTAATTCATGTCTGACTCTTTTGCAACCCCATGGACCAAGCTAACCCCATGTAGCAAGCGAAACTCCTCTGTCCATGGAATTCTCCAGGCAAGAATACTGGAGTGGGTTGTCATCTCCTTCTCCAGGGGATCTTCCCAACCTAGGGACTGAAATCGTGTCTCCTGCATTGGCAGGTGGATTCATTACCACTGAGCCACCAGGAAAGCCCTTAGAGCTTCTTAAATCATTGTATTCTCCCTTTCTCTTGAGGCAAGCTTTAAGTACATAGGAGTTGAATTTTCCATATCAGTTTTGAAACATTTTTCAGACTGATTATCTTTAATATTCATGTTGATATTGTGTCCTAAAATAGTACAGAACAAATTCCTTTATTTCTCTCTTTTCCCTTTTCTTCCTCCCACACACTTTTGCTTACCATGTTGTCATGGAAATAGCACTAGTGTAGGAGTCTGAAGTTCTGAGTTATAGCTCCAGCTTTGTCATGATGAGTTGAGGTTAAGCTGTGTAAAGTTAAACAACTCACCTTCCCTAACTCTCAAATTCCTTCTCTATAAACTGTGGGAAGAAGTAATTTTTAAAATCCCTTCCATCTCTTTATGTCATGAGGTTCTATGATTGAATTTCTGCTTTGAGTAGGCTTTTGTATGCAAATACATTTCTTTGTGCTTTTCATTCAGCCGTATACTGACAATAACAATCCCCTAAATTCATGAGGTTATATCTGGAAAATGTTTGGAAAGTTTTGAAGAAGAAAATGCTATATAAATAAATTTTGTAGTATAAAGATCAACGAAAAATGTCAAGACTACCAGGGGTAATATGAAAACATACTTTACTATGGGAGCACAGCTACATACAGAAGCAATTGGAATATTTAGAATAATTCCCTATAATTTCCCAATCCTCTAGACTATTATCTCAAGGAACAAGTCTCTTTGTAAAATGAATGTAGGAAGTCTTCATCTTTCTTCAAAATTGAAAACAGCATGGACCTTGGAGATTTAAAGCAAAACCCATTTTAAGGGGATGAGAAAAATAATTTGGCTAGAGAGTTGAATTGAGAACATGTCCAGTGCTAGGCACATTGCTTCTTCATGGATGACAGCCTTGTTATCACTAATGGGTTTGCATAACTCAATGAAGGTATGAGCTATGCCTCACAGGGCTACCCAAGATGGACGGGTCATAGTGAAGAGTTCTGACTAAATATGGTTCACTAGAGAAGGAAATGGCAACTCACTCTGGTATACTTGCTGCAAGAACCCCATGAACAGTATGAAAAGGCAAAAATATACGACCCTGGAAGATGAGTCCCCAAGGTTGGAAGGGTCCAATATGCTAATGGGGAAGAGCAGAGGGCAATTAATAATAGCTCCAGAAAGAATGAAGCAGCTGGGCCAAAGTGGAAATGAAACACAGTTGTGGATATATCTGGTGGTAAAAGTAAAGTGAAAGTGAAGTCGTTCAGTCGTGTCCGACTCTTTGCAACCCCGTGGATTGTAGCCCACCAGGCTCCTCCGTCCATGGGATTCTCCAGGCAAGAATACTGGAGTGGGTTTCCATTTCCTTCTCCCCTGGAATCTTCCCGACCCAGAGATCGAACCCTGGTCTCCCACATTGCAGGCAGATGCTTTAATCTCTGAGCCACCAGGGAAGCTCTGGTAAAAGTAAAGTCTGATGCTATAAAGAACAATATTGCATAGGAACTGGGAAGATTAGATCCATGAATCAAGGTAAATTGGTCCTAGTCAAGCAGAAGAAGGCAAGATTGAACATCAACATCTTAAGAATCAGTACACTAAAATGAAGGGGTATGGGCCAATTTAATTCAGATGACCATTATATCTACTACTGTGAGCAAAAATCCCTTAGAAGAAATGAAGTAGCACTCACAGTCAACAAAAAGTCCAAAATGCAGTCCTTGGGTACTACCTCAAAAAATGCAGGATGATCTTGGTTCATTTTCAAGGTCAACCATTCAACATCACACTAGTCCAAGTCTATGCCCAAACCACAGATGCCAAAGAAGCTGAAGTTGACCAGTTCTATGAAAACCGACAACACATTTTAGAACTAACACCAAAGAAATGATGTCCTTTTCATCACATATGACTGGAATACAAAAGAAAGAAGCCAAGAGATATCCCAAAGAAAAGGAAAGTATGGCCTTGGAGTACAAAATGAAGCAAAGCAAAGGCTAAAACAGTTTTATTAAGAGAATGTGCAGGTCATAGCAAACACCAATTTCCAATAACTCAAGAGATTACTCTTTACATGGACATAACCAGATGGTCAATGCCAAAATCAGATTGATTATATTCTTTGCAACTGAAGATGGAGAAGCTTTATACAGTCAGTAAAAACAAAAACTGGAACTGACTGTGATTCAGAGCATGAACTCCTCATTGGAAAATTCAGACTTAAATTGAAGAAGGTAGGGAAAACCACTGGATCATTCAGGTATGACCTAAATCAAGGCATTTATCAATATATAGTGGAGGTAATGAACAGATTCAAGGAATTCTATCTGGTAAGCAGAGTTCCTGAAGAACTATGAATGGACGGTTATAACATTGTGCAATGTAGTCCACTGGAGAAGGGAATGGGAAACCACTTCAGCATTCTTGCTTTGAGAATGTCATGACTAGTATGAAAAGGCAAAAATATATGACACTGAAAGATGAACTCCCAAGGTAAACAAGTGCCCAATATGCTACTGGAGAAAAGCAGAGAAATAGCTCTAGAAGGAATGAAAAGGCTAAATCAAAGTAGAAACAATACCCAGTTATGGATGTGTCTGGTGGTGAATATGCTCCTAGAGAAGGGTGGAGAAATGGTTTCAAAAGAATGAAGAGATGGAGTCAAAGCAAAAACAACACACAGTTGTGGATGTGACTGATGATGGAAGTAAAGTTCGATGCTGTAAAGAACAATACTGCATAGCAACCTGGAATGTTAGGTCCATGAATCAAGGTAAATTGGAAGTGGTCAAACGGGACAGCAAAGGTGAATATCAAAATTTTAGGAGTCAGTGAACTGAAATGGACAGAAATGGGTGAATTTAATTCCGATGGCCATTACATATACTGCTGTGGACAAGAATCCCTTAGAAGAAATGGAGCAGTGCTCACAGCCAACAAAAGAGTATAAAATGCAGTATGTGTGTGCAATCTAAAAAATTACAGAATGATCTATGTTTGTTTTCAAGGAAAACCAGCATATCACAGTAGTCCAAGTCTATGCCCAACCACTAATGCCAAAGAAGCTGACATTGAACAATTCTATGAAGAAATACAAGAACTTCTACAATGAATACCAAAAAATGATGTCCATTTCATCGTAGGGGACTGGAATGCAAAAGTAGGAAGTCAAGAGGCACCTGGAGTAAACAGGCACGATTGGCCTTGGAGTACAAAATGAAGCAGGGCAAAGACTAACAGAGTTTTGCCAAGAGAACACACTGGTCATAGGAAACACCGTCTTCCAACAGCACAAGAGATGACTCTGCAATGGACATCAAAAGATGATCAATGCCAAATACCAGATCAGATTGATTATATTCTTGGCAGCTGAAGATGGAGAAACCCTATACAGCCAGAAAAGCAAGACTGAGAGCTGACTGTGGCTCAGAACATGAACTCCTCATTGCAAAATTCAGACTTAAATTGAAGAAAGTAGGGAAAACCACTGCATCATTCAGGTATGTCCTAAATCAAATCCCTTATAATTATACAGTCTAAGTGACAAATAGATGCAAGGGATTAGATCTGATAGAGTGCCTGAAGAACTATAGACATTGTTTGTGACATTGTACAGGAGGTGGCAATAAAAACCATCCCCAAGAAAAAGAAATGAAAAAGGCAAAATGGTTGTCTGAGGAGGCCTTATAAATAGCTGAGGAAAGAATAGAAGCAAAAAACAAAGGAGAAAAGGAAAGATATATCCATCTGAATGCAGAGTTTCAGAAAATAGCAAGGAGAGATAAGAAAGCCTTCTTAAGTGAACAATGCAAAGAAACAGATGAAAACAATACAATGGGAAAGACAATAAATATCTTCAAGAAAATTGGAGATACCAAGGGAACATTTCATGCAAAGATGGGCACAATAAAAGACAGAAATGGGATGATACTAACAGAAGCAGAAGATATTAAGAGGAGGTGGCAAGAATACACAGAAGAACTATACAAAAAAGATCTTAATGACCCAGATAACCATGATTGTGTGATCACTCACCTAGAGTCAGACATCCTGGAGTCCAAAGTCAAATGAACCTTTGGAAACATGACTATGAACAAAGGTAGGAGAGGTGATGGAATTCCAGTTGAGCTATTTCAAATACTGAAATATGATGCTGTGAAAGTGCTGCACCCAATATGCCAGCAAATTTGGAAAACTCAACAGTAACCACAGGACTGGAAGAGGTCAGGTTTCACTCCAATCCCGAAGAAAGGCAATGGCAAAGAATGTTCAAACTACTGCATAATTGCACTCATCTCACATGCCCCCAAAGTAATGTTCTAAATTCTCCATACTAGGCTTCAACTTTACATGAACTGAGAACTTCCAGATGTTCAAGCTAGATTTAGAAAGGGCAGAGGAACCAGAGATCAAATTGCCAACATCTGTTGGATCATAGAAAAGGCAAGAGAATTCAAGAAAAACATCTACTTCTGCTTTATTGACTATGCCAAAGCCTTTGACTGTATGGATCACAACAAACTGTGGAACATTCTTAAAGAGATGGGAATACCAGACCACCTGACCTGCCTCCTGAGAAATCTGTATGCAGGTCAAGAAGCAAACATGTAGCAACATACTGGTTCCAAATTGGGAAGGGAGTATGTCAAAGCTGTATATTGTCACCCTGTTTATTTAACTTACATGCAGAATATATCATGTGAAATGCCGAGCTGGATGAAGCATAAGCTGGAATCAAGTTTGCCAAAAGAAACATCAATAATCTCATATATGCAGATGACACAACCCTTATGTCAGAAATCGAAGAGGAAATAAAGAGCCCCCTGATGAAAGTGCAAGAGGAGCATGAAAAAGCTGGCTTAAAACCCAACATTCAAAAAACTTAGATCATGGCATCCAGTCCCATCACCTCATGGCAGAGACGTGGAAACAATAGAAATAGGGAGAAACTTTATTTCCTTGGGCACCAAAATCACTGCAGATGGTCACTGAAGCCATGAAATTAAAAGACACTTGGTCCTTGGATGCAAATCTATGGCAAACCTAGACAGCATATTAAAAAGTGGAGACATTACTTTGCTGACAAAGGTCCATCTAGTCAAAGCTATGGTTTTTCTTGTAGCAATGTATGGATGTGAGAGCTGGACTGTAAAGAAGGCTGGGAGCTGAAGAATTGATGCTTCTGAACTTTAGTATTGGAGAAGACTCTTTAGTGTCCCTTGGACTGCAAGGATATCCAACCAGTCAATCCTAAAAGAAACCCATCCTGAATATTTATTGGGAGGACTAATGCCAAAGCTGAAGCTCCAATATTTTGGCCACCAGATGTGAAGTGTCAACTCAGTGGAAAAGACTCTTACGCTGGATAAGATTGAACGCAGGAGCAGAAGGGGACAACAAAGGATGAGATGGTTGGATGACATCACCAACGCAATGGACATGAGTCTGAACAAGCTCCAGACATTGGTGATGGACAGGGAAGCCTGACATGCTATAGTCCATGGGGTTGCAAAACCTAGACATGACTGTGTGACTGAACTGAACTGAACTGGTTGTGAAAGCAAAGTCCAAGGCTGTACAATCAGACATACCAAAGAATGCCATACAATAGGACAATATTGCATAGGAATCTGGAATGTTAGGTGTGTGAATCAAGATAAACTGGAAATGGTCAAACAGGAGATGGCAAGAGTGAACATCAACATTTTTGGAATCAGTGAATTAAACTGGACTGAAACAGGCGAATTCAATTCAGATAGTCATTATATCTACTACTGTGGGCAGACATAAACATTAGTACTCCATTTCTTCTAATGGAGTAGCCCTTAGAAGAAATGGAGTCACCCTCATACTCAACAAAATAGTCGGAAATGCAGTACTTCTGTGCAATCTCGAAAACAACAATTTTATCTTGGCTCGTATCCAAGGCAAACTATTCAATCCAAGTATATGCCTCAACAGTAATTGTGAAGAAGCTGAACTTGAACCATTATGTGAAGACCTACAAGATTTTGTAGAACTAACACCCAAAGGAGATGACGTTTTCAGCATAGGGGACTGAAATTCAAAAGTAGGAATTCAAGAGATACCTGGAGTAACATGCAAGTTTGGCCTTTCAGTACAAAATTAAGCAGGGAAAAGGCTAACAAATTGTTGCCAAGAGGACACACTGGTCATAGCAGAAGTGCTTTTCTAACAACACAAGAGAATACTCTACACATGGACATCCCCAGATGGTCAACACTGAAATCAGTTTGATTATATTCTTTGCAGCTGAGGATGGAGAAGCTCTGCTGCTGCTGCTGCTGCTAAGTCGCTTGAGTCGTGTCCAACTCTGTGCGACCCCATAGACGGCAGCCCACCAGGCTCCCCCGTCAGTGGGATTCTCCAGGCAAGAGTACTGGAGTGGGTTACCATTTCCTTCTCCAATGCATGAAAGTAAAAAGTGAAAGTGAAGTCACTCAGTCGTGTCTGACTCTTAGCAACCCCATGGACTGCAGCCTACCAGGCTCCTTGTCTATGGATTTTCCAGGCAAGAGTACTGGAGTGGGATGCCATTGTCTTCTCTAGGAGAAGCTCTATAAGTCAGCAAAAACAAGACCAGGAGCTGACTGAGACTCAGATCATGAACTTCTTATTGTAAAATTCAGACTTAAATTGAAAGTACAGAACACCACTAAGCCATTAAGGTATGATCTAAATAAAATCCCTATGATTATAAAGTGGATGTGACAAATAGATTCAAGGGATTAGATCTGATCGAGTGCCTGAAGAGCTATCGATGGATGTTCATAACATTGTACAGGAGGCAGTGATAAAAATCATCCCCAAGGAAAAGAAACATAACAAGACAAAATGTTTGAGGAGGCCTTACAAATAGCTGAGAAAAGAAGAGAAGTGAAAGGCAAATGAGAAAAGGAAATATATACCCCTCTGAATGCAGACTTCCAAGGAATGGCAAGAAGAGAAAGAAAGCCTTCCTAAGTGAACAATGCAAAAAAATAGAGGAAAATAATACAATGTGTAAGACCTGAGATCTCTTTAATAACAGGAGATACAAAGAGAACATTTCCTGCAAAGATAGGCACGATAAAGGAAAGAAACAGTATGGACCTAACAGAAATAGAAATTATCCTATATTTAAGGCAGCAAGAGAGACACATATGCAAAGAACAGACTCTTGGGCTCTGTGCGAGAAAGCAAGGGTGGGATGATTTGAGAGAATAGCATTGAAACATGTATATTACCATATATAAAATAGAGGACCTGTGCAAATTTGATGCATGAAGCAGGGTACTCAAAGCTGGTGTTCTGATACAACCAAAAGGATGGGGTGGGTAGGGATATGGGAGGGGTTTAAGGATGGGTGGCAAATGTGCATCTGTGGCTGCTTCATATTGATGTATGGCAAACACATCAAATAGTGTAAACCAATTATCCTACAATTAAAATTAATTATTTTTTAATAAAAGAAAAGGTGGCAAGAATAACCAGAAGAACTATACAAAAAAGATCTGAATGACCCAGATAACCAAGACAACCTGACCTGCCTCTTGAGAAACCTGTATGAAGATCAGGAAACAGCAGTTAGAACTGGACATGGAACAACAGACTGGTTCCAAATAGGAAAAGGAGTACGTCAAGGCTGTATATTGTCACTTCTTATTTAACTGCTTACTTAACTTATATGCAGAGTACATCATGAGAAACGCTGGGATGAAGGAAGTACTAGCTGGAATCAAGATTGCCGGGAGAAATATCGATAACCTCAGATATGCAGATAACACCACCCTTATGGCAGAAAGTGAGGAAGAACTAAAGAGTCTCTTGATGAAAGTGAAAGAGGAGAGTGAAAATGTTGACTTAAAGCTCAACATTCAGAAAACTAAGATCATGGCATCTGATCCCATCACTTCATGGCAAATAGATGTGGAAACAGTGGCTGACTTTATTTTTTGGGCTCTAAAATCACTGCAGATGGTGATTGCAGCCATGACATTAAAAGACGCTTACTCCTTGGTAGGAAAGTTATGACCAACCTAGACAGCATATTAAAAAGCTGAGGCATTACTTTGTCAACAAAAGTCCATCTAGTCAAGCCTATGGTGTTTCCAGTAGTCATGTATGGATGTGAGAGTTGGACTATAAAGAAAGCTGAGTGCAGAAAAATTGATGCTTTTGAACTGTGGTGTTGGAGAAGACTCTTGAGAGTCCCTTGGACTGCAAGGAGATCCAACCAGTCCATCATAAAGGAAATCAATCCTGGGGGTTCATTAGAAGGACTGATGTTGAAGCTGAACCTCCAGTACCTTGGCTACCTGATGCAAAGAGCTGACTCATTTGAAAAGACCCTGATGCTGGGAAAGATTGAAGGCAGGAGGAGAAGGAGATGACAGAGGATGAGATGGTTGGATAGCATCACCGACTCAATAGACATGAGTTTGGGTAAACTCCGGGAGTTGGTGATGGACAGGGAGGCCTGGCGTGCTGCAGTTCATAGGTTCACAAAGATTCAGACACGACTGTGTGACTGAACTGATACTGATACTAACCACGATGGTGTGATCACTCACCTAAAGCCAGACATCCTGGAGTGTGAAGTCAAAGAGGCCTTAGGAAGCATCACTACAAATAAAGCTAGTGGTTGTTTTGGAATTCCACGTGAGCTCTTTCAAATCCTAAAACATGATGCTGTTAAAGTGCTTCACTCAGTATGTCAGCCAATTTGGAAAACTCAGCAGTGGCCACAGGAATGGAAAAGGTCTGTTTTCATTCCAATCACAAAGAAGGGTAATGCCAAAGAATCTTCAAAGTACTGCACTGTTGCACTCATATCACATGCTAGCAAGGTAATGCTCAAAATCCTTCAAGCTAGGCTTTAACAGTATGTGAACCAAGAACTTCCAGATGTTCAAGCTGGATTTAGAAAAGGCAGAGGAACCAGAGATCAAATTTCCCATATCCATTGGATCATAGAAAAAGCAAGGTATTTCCAGAAAACCACCTACTTCCACTTCATTAAATATGGTAAAACTTTTACCCCTGTGGATCACAATAAACTGTGGAAAATTCTTAAAGAGATGGCCGTACCAGACCACCTTACCTACCTCCTGCAAAACCTGTATGCAAATAAAGAAGCAACAGGTAGAACCGAACATGGAGAAACAGACTGGTTCAAAATTTGGAAAGGAGTGCATCAAAGCTGTATATTGTCACCCTGCTTATTTAACTTATAATCAGATTACATCATGTAATGCCAGGCTGGATGAAACACACGCTGTAATCAAGATTGCTGGGAGAAATATGAATAACTTAGATATGCAAATGACACCACTTTTATGGCAGGAAGCAAAGAGAAACTAAGGAGTCTCTTGATGAAGGTGAAAGAGGAGAGTGAAAAAGCTGACGTAAATCTCAACATTCAAAAAATTAAGATTATGGCATCCAGTCTCATCACTTCATGGCATATAGATGGGGAAACAATGTAAACAGTGACAGGCTTTATTTTCTTGGGCTCCAAAATCATTTCAGACCGTGACTGCAGCCATGAAATTAAAAGACACTTGCTCCTTGGATGAAAAGCTCTGACAAACCTAGCAGCTTATTAAAAAGCAGAGACATTACTTTTCTGACAAAGGTCCATCTAGTCAAGGCTATGGTTTTTCCAGGAGTCATGTACAGATGTAAGTGTTGGACCATAAAGAAAGCTGAGTGCTGAAGAATTGATGCTTTTGAATTGTGGTTCTGGAGAAGACTCTTGAGAGTCCCTTAGACAGCAAGGAGATCAAACCAGCCAATCATAAAGGAAAGTAATCCTGAATAAACACTGGAAGTACTGATGCTGAAGCTGAAGCTCCAATACCTTAGCCACCTGATGCAAATAGTCGACTCACTGAAAAAGATCCTGGAAAAGATCGAAAGCAGAAGGAGAAGTGGATGAGAGGAGGAGATGGTTAGATGGTATCACCAACTTAATGGACATGAGTTTGAGCAAGTTCCAGGAGATGGTGATGGACAGGGAAGCCTGGTGTGCTGCAGTTTGTGGGGTCTCAAAGAATCAGACAGAACTTAGCGACTGAATAGCAACAACCCACTCCAAATTATGCTTTATATTTATTCCCAAATAATGATAAATTACCGGAGAGGGCAATGGCACCCCACTCCAGTACTCTTGCCTGGAAAATCCCATGGACGGAGGAGCCTGGAAGGCTGCAGTCCATGGGGTCGCTGAAGGTAGGACACGACTGAGTGACTTCACTTTCACTTTTCACTTTCATGCATTGGAGAAGGAAATGGCAACCCACTCCAGTGTTCTTGCCTGGAGAATCCCAGGGACAGGAGAGCCTGGTGGGCTGCTGTCTATGGGGCTGCACAGAGTTGGACATGACTGAAGTGACTTAGCAGCAGCGATGATAAATTATAGTCCACAAAAATTATATCCAAAAGTTTATATCTTGGCACAGATGACAATTTAATAAAAAGAATGAGCTTTTGGTGAATGGTGATTGACAGCAGAGATCAGAATACGTGGAGTATTTGTTCCAGTTCCAGTTCAATTGTTCAGTCTTGTGCAACTCTTTGTGAGCCCATAGACTGTAGCAGCCAGGCTTCCCTGTCTACCACCAAATCCTGGAGCTTGCTCAAATCCATGTCCATAGACTTGATGATGCCATCCAACCATCTCATCCTCTGTCATCCACTTCTCCTCCCGCCTTCAATCTTTCCCAGCATCAGGATCTTTTCAAATGAGTCGGTTCTTCACATCAGGTGGCCAAAGTATTGGAGTTTCAGCTTCAGCATCAGTCCTTCCAATTAATATTCAGGACTGATTTCCTTTAGGATGGACTGGTTGGATCTCTTTGCAGTCTAAGGGATTCTCAAGAGTCTTCTCCAACACCACAGTTCAAAAGCATCATTTTTCAGCTCTCAGGTTTCTTTATAGTCCAAATGTCACATCCATATGTGACTACTGGAAAAACCATAGCCTTGACTAGATGGACCTTTGTCAGAAAAGTAATGTATCAGTTTTTAATATGCTGTCTAGGTTGGCCAAGGAGCAAGTGTCTTTTAATTTCATGGTTGCAGTTACCATCTGTAGTGATTTTGGAGCCCAAGAAGATGACATCTGTCACTGTTTCCATTGTTTCCCCAAGTGCCATGTGTCATGAATTGATGAGACCAAATGCCATGATCTTAGTCTTTTGAAAGCTTTTGTTGGGCTCCTTCAATTTCTAGCGAGTTGCTGACAGCTCACTCTGACGTTCACGTCCTTCTCACCCTAGCAGCTATTTGGATGGATGCTGATTTTTTTTTTCTACTTGAATCCCCATTGAAAACTTGTTTTTTCCACTAATGTAAGACTTTTCTAGGAAATATGGAGCATGACTGCAACTTTGTGAAAGAGGGCTTGAATGGTAACTCAATAAATTTTATTTTAAAATATTGCATTTAATTGGTAAACCTATCCAGCTCTGCGAGATTTGTGTGTAATTACAATTGGAAAGGCAGACCAAATGCCCTATGGAATAAACTATTAGGCCACATTATTTAAACTCTTAAAAATTCTTTGTTTGGAGGACAATAGAGCAAGGCAAAAATATACCAAAATTTTGCTGCAATGTGATTTTCCCATAATAATCACTCAATAGATATAATGAAGCAATATTTGAAAACTTAAGTATAAAATAACAGAATATATTTTCCTTGTCAAAAGTTTAATATATTACATGTAAGTCTACCATCCCCTGCTGTGTCTACCATTTTGAATATATATCTTTTCAGAGCTTTTTCTATTAATTTAGACACATATTGTTGTTGCTCCTTCTCTCAGTCATGTCCAACTCTGCGACTGCAGGCATTTACATGTGTCTATGTCTACATAGACATATATGTGCTGTGCTGTGCTTAATTGCTCAGTCGTGTCTGACTCTTTGTGACCCCATGGACTGTAGCCCATCAGGCTCATTTGTCCATGGGGATTCTCCGGGAAAAAGTACTGGAGTGGATCGCCATGCCCTCCTCCATGGGATCTGCCCAACCCAGGGATCGAATCCAGGTCTCCTGCATTGCAGGTGGATTCTTTACCATTTGAGCCATCAGGGAAACACATAGACACATATATGTACCCATAAAGCTATATAATAATTAGATTGAATTATATAAAATTGCTATATTTAGTAATCAAAATACTGAGCATTTCACATGGTTTCACCTCAGATTAAATGTATAGGTAATTTAAAATAATTGTTATCATAAACATATTGTTTTTCTTGCTGTTCAGTCCCCAAGTTGTGTTCAACTATTTATGACCCCATGAACTGCAGTATGTCAGGTTTCCTTATCCTTCACCATCTCCTGGAGTTTGCTCAAATTTAAGTCCATTGAGTCAGTATTGTTACCCAACCACTCATCCTCTGTTACACTCTGGTCCTATTGCCCTCATTCTTTCCCAGCATTATGATCTTTTCCAGTGAGTTGGCTCTTTGAATCAAGTGGCCAAATATTGGAGCTTCAGCTTCAGTCATTCCAATCAATACCCAGTGTTGAATATTTCCTTTAGGATTGACTGGTTTGATATCCTTGCAGTCCAAGGGACTCTTAAGAGTCTTCAACACCACAGTTCAAAACCGTCAATTCTTTGGGGCTCATCCTTCTTTATGGTCTAACTCTCACATCTGTACATGACTACTAGGAAAATCATAGCTTTGACTATACAGAACTTTGTCGACAAAATGATGTCTCTACTTTCTAATATGCTGTCTAGGTTTGTCATAGCTTTCCTTTCAAGAAGAAATAGTCTTTTTATTTCATGGTTGTAGCCAACATCTGTAGTGATTTGGAGCCCAAGAAAATAAAATATATTTCACTGCTTCCACTTTTTTCACTTCTATTTGCCATGAAGTTTTAGGACCAGATGCCATGATCATAGTATTTTTTAATGTTGAATTTCAAGCCATCTTTTACACTCTTCTCTTTCACCCTCATCGAGAGGCTGTATAGTTCCTCTTCAATTCCTGCCATTAGCATGATATCATCTGCATATCTGAAATTGTTGCTATTTCTCCTGGAAATATTGACTCCAGCTTGTGATTCAACCAGCCTGGCATTTCGCAAGATATACTCTGCATATAAATTAATTAAGCAGTGTGACAATATACAGCCTTGATGTACTCCTTTCCCAATTTTGAATCATTCCATCATTCCAGTTCTAACTGTTGCTTCTTGAACTGCATATAGATTTCTCAGAAGGCAGGTAAGGTGATATGATACTCCCATCTCTTTAAGAATTTTTTTCTATTTGTTGTGATCCACACAGTCAAATAATTTAGCATAGTCAATAAAGCAGAAGTAGATTTTGTTTTCCTTAAATTACCTTTCTTTATCTATGATCTGACAGATGTTGGCAGTTGGATCTCTGGTTCCGCTGCCTTTTCTAAATTTCACTTGCATATCTGAAAATTTTGGGTTCACATACTGCTAAAGCCTAGCTTGAAAGATTTTGAGCATAACTTTGCTAGCATGTGAAGTAAGTGCAGTTGTGTAGTAGTTTGAAGATTCTTTGCATTGCCCTTCTTTGTGATTGGAAGGAAAACTGACATTTTCCAGTCCTATGGCCACTGCTGTTTTCCAGATTTGCTGGCATATTGAGTGCAGCACTTTAACAGCATCATCTTTTAGGGTTTTAAATCACTCAGCTGGAATTCCCTCACCTCCACTAGGTTTGTTCATAGTTATATTTCCTAAGGGCTCTTCGACTTCACACTCCAGGATATCTGGCTCTAGGTGAGTGATCACACCATCATTTTTATCCAGGTCATTAAGACGTTTTTTGTAGAGTTCTATGTATTCTTGCCATCTCTTTATCTCTTCTGCTTCTTTTAGGTCCCTACTGTTTCTGTCCTTTATCCTGCCCATCCTTGTATGAAAATTTCCCTTGATATCCCCAATTTTCTTGAAGATATCTGTAGTCTTTCCCATTCTATCGTTTTCCTCTATTTCTTTGCACTGTTCACTTAGGAAGTTTCCTTATCTGTCTTTTCTATTCTCTTGAACTCTGCATTCAGTTGGGTGTACCTTTCCCTTTTTCTCTTGTATTTTGGTTCTCTTCTTTTCTCACCTAACTGTAAAGTCTCTTCATACAACAGCTTTGACTCCTTGCATTTCTTTTTCTTGGGGTTGGTTTTGGTCACTGCCTCCTGTACATTGTTATAAACCTTTATCCATAGTTCTTCAGGCACTTTGCCTACCAGATCTAATCCCTTGAATCTGTTTGCCACCTTCACTGTATAGTCATAAGTGCTTTGATTTATGTCCTACCTGAATGGCCTAGTGGTTTTACCTGTTTTTTTCATTTAAGCCTGAGGTTGCAATAAGAAATTCATGATCTGAACCATGGTCATTTCCAGGTCTTGTTTTTGCTGACTGTATAGAGCTTCTCTATCTTCAGCTGCAAAGAATATAATCAATTTGATTTTGATATTGACCATCTTGTGATGTCCATGTGTAGAGTCATCTCTTGAATTATTGGAAATCGGTGTTTCCTATGACCAGAATGTTCTCTTGATAAAACCGTTAGCATTTGCCCTGCTTCATTTTGTATTCCAAGGTCATCCTTTACTGTTACTCTAGGTATCTCTTGACTTCCTACTTTTGTATTCCAATTCTGTATGATGAAAAGGATGGGTTCTAGTTCTAGAAATTGTTGTAGGTCTTCATAGAACCAGTGAACTTTAGGTTCTTCAGCAACAGTGTTTGGGGCATAGACTTTGATTACTGTGATGTTGTATGGTTTGCCTTGAAAATGAACTGAGATTATTCTGTTGTTTTTGAGATTGCACCCAATTGCTGCATTTCAGGCTTTTTTTTTTTTTTTTTTTTTTAATATCATGAGGGCTACTCCCTTTCTTCTAAGGGATTGTTGTCCACAGTAGTAGATGTACTGATGAACCCAATCAAATTAGCCCATTCCCATTCACTTTAAATTACCAATTCTTAAGATGTTTATGTTCACTCTTGCCATCTCCTGGTTGATCATGTCCCATTTATCTTGATTCATGGGCCTAACACTCCAGGATCCTATGCAATATTGTTCTTTATAGAACTGAGCTTTACTTTCACCACCAAACAAATTCACAACTGGGCATCGTTTCTCCTTTGGCTCAGTCACTTCATTCCTTCTGGAGCTATTTCTCCACTCTTGTATCATATTTGACACCTTCCAACCTGGGGACCGCCTTCATGCATCACAGCATTGTCATGATTAAGGGGCTTGCATAAGTCAATGAAGCCTGGGCCATGCCATGTAGGGCCACCAAGACAGATGTGTCATAGTGAGAGTTCTGACAAAACATGGCCCACTTGAGGAGGGAATGGTAAACCATTCCATTATTCTTGAGAACCCCATGAACAGTAACATAATAAACATCACTCTAAAACTTTCTTTTAATCTCCCCTTTGATGAAATTTCCAGTTTAATGCCTATTGCCTATTAAACTTCAGTTAAAGTGTTAACCAGAATTCCCTTACATGATTTATCACAGCTTATTTAGTTATTCCTTTGTTAACATTCATTTTCAAGTTTTGTTTTAAATAACACTGTTGTGAATAATTTTTCACTTTCCTATTTTTAATTATAATTAACATACAATATTATATTAGTTCTAGGTGTTCAAACTAGTGATTCAACATTTATATACATTGTGAAATGATCACCATAGTAGGTCTAGTTTTCATCTGTCACCATACAAAGTTAATGCTCTATTATTTACTATACTCGCCATGCTGAACATTACATTTCCATGACATATTTATATTTTATAAGTGGTAGTTTGTTCCTTTTGATCCCTTTCACCAATTTTGCCCACCCTCAATGTCCCTGGGCTTCCCAGGTGGTGCTAGAGGTAAAGAATCTGCCTGCCAGTGCAGGAGATGTAAGAGACACAAGTTCGATCCCGGGTCAGGAAGATCCCCCTGGAGAAGGGCATGGAAACCCACTCCAGTATTCTTGCCTGGAGAATCCCATGGACAGAGGAGCCTGGTTGGGCTACAGTTCATCGGACATGACTGAAATGACTTAGCATGCACAATGCCCCTGCGCTCTGGTAACCACCAATCTGCTCTCTGTATTTATGAATCTGGTTTTGTTTACTTGTTTGTTTCATTTTTCAGGTTCCATATATAAATGAAATCATATAGTATTTGTATTTCTCTGTCTTATTACACTTAGCATAATATCCTCAAGGTTCATCCATGGTGTCAAAGCAATTCAACATTTTCTTTTTTCTTGCATGGAATCCATATGTCTCACTTTATATAAAATCTGTAATAACATTAGTGATCCTACTCTCGTGTATTACATTGTATTTTCTTTATATATAAATTTTGTTTAGTTATATTTAATGTGACTACTGATATATTTTGACTTATTTCTGCCATCTCACTCTGTTTTCTCTTTGTTTTTTTTTTTTTTTTTTTTTTTTGTTTTTGTTTTTCTCCTTTCCTGTCTTCCATTGGATTCATTATTTTCTTTATTACATTCTTTTTATCCTCTGCTGGTTTGAAATTTATATATTAAACTTAAATCTTTCAAGTGATTAAACTTTTACAAATCAATTAATATCTGTAATATTATCCTGAAAAAAAGCTGAAAGGCCTTTTAAAAAATTGACATTATTTTTTCACCCTCCCATCTTCAATTTTATTTTACATGTCTAGTGTTTCAATTCCACTTTATGACCTCCCATAGTCATTATGATAATTTTAGTTTTGTGAAATGTTCATTATTATTTAGATTTACCCACATACTTCTAGTTTATTTGTTCCTTATTGATCTTGTTTCCACTCCCTCCTTCTGAATTTCAATGTCTTTCTTAATGAAGTATAGCCTTCAATATCTCTTTCAGGAAAGGTCAGTAAATGTTAAACTCTGTAAACTTTTTCCATCTGAAATTCTAGTTAACTATTACTCTTGAATGACAAACTGGCTGGTATATAATTCTAAGATGGTAATTGTTTTCCTTTAAGGCCTTGACAATATTATTATATTGTCTGCTGGAATAAATAATGTTAATAATTTACTATCAGTCTAATTGTTCCTTTTAGATAAACTGTTTCTTGAAAGCTCTCAATATTTTCTTAGTTATTGTTGTTCTATATTGGATATACCACAATATGTCTAGTTTAATATGTATTTATATTTATTATAGTCGGTAATCAATACCCTTATTCAATTTGAGGACACCGGTATTTCTTTAGTTTTAGAAAATCTTCTTTCTCTGATTGTTTCTGTTCTCTCTAAATTTCTTTTAGATATACTATCAGTCTGCTTGGGCTGCAGGATAGATTGTGTCACTTAAACAATAGACAGTCTTTTTCTAACATTTCTTGAGGCTAAAAGCTCCTGATTAGGATGGCAACATAGTCAAGTTTCAGTGAGAGCCCTTTTCATACCTTGAAGATGGTTATCTTTTTACTGTGTGTGCACATGACATTTCTCAGTACATACACATGGGGAGGGATGGAGGGAGAAAGGGACAGAGAGAGAAATATTTCTTCCTCTTATTCTAAGGGCACTTATCCCTTTATGAGGGTCCCAATTTAAATCCAATGATCTAATCTAAATCTAACTACTTCCCAAAGGCCCTACCTCCAAATGCCATCACAATGGAAGTTAGGGCTTCTATATATTAATTTTTGATGGGGCACATTTAGTCTACATGGATATTTGACTTGCTTATTGTATTTTCCAGATTTCAAACTCTTTCCTGTTTTCCACTTTTTACTTCCTGGGTTGCACTCTGTAACTTCACATATTTTCAAATTACTAATTTTCTTCCTGACTATATAAAACTTCTACTTACGTTTATTGAATTTAATGTTTTTAAATTTATTCTTTTATTGAAAGATAATTGCTTTACAGAATTTTGTTGTCTGTCATTAGATTTTAATTTTTTTTTCTTTTACAAATATGCATTTTGCATAGTATTATTCTTTTCCATTATGGCTTACATTTCCTCTTGAATTCCATTGTAATTTTAACTATACTTCAGAATTCTTCTTAGAGTATTCTATTATTTCAAATTATTGTCCTTATTTTTTCTGTGTACATGTGTATGTATGTAATCTCGTGGATAGTTTATATCTGAAAATTTATTTGATGTTTTAATTCCAATTTTTCTGAAATGGAATTGACACACAGCACTGTACAAATTTAAGGTGTACAGTGATTTGGCTTCATACATCATGAAATGATGTACACAGAAGAACTATATGAAAGAGATCTTAACGATGCAGATAACCACAATGAAGTGATCACTCACCTAGAGCCAGACATCCTGCAGTCCAAAGTCAAGTGGGCCTTAGGAAGTATCGCTATGAACAAAGCTAGTGGGGATGATGGAATTCCAGCTGAGATATTTTAAATCCTAAAAGATGATGCTGTTAAGGTGCTGCATTCAATATGCCAGCAAAATTGAAAAACTCAGCAATGGCCGCAGGACTGAAAAGGTCAGTTTTATTTTCAATCACAAAGAAAGGCAATGCCAAAGAATGTTCAAAATATGGCAAAATTGCCACATGCTAGCAAAGTAATGCTCAAAATTCTTCAAGCTAATCTTCAATAGTACATGAACCGAGAACTTCCAGATGTTCAAGCTAGATAACAAAAAAGCAGAGAAACCAGTGATCAAATTGCCAGCATCCTTTGAATCAGAAAAAGCAAGAGAATTCCAGAGAAACTTCTGTTTCTGCTTCACTGACTATGCTAAAGTCTTTGACTGTGTGGATCACAACAAACTGTGGAACATTCTTACAGAGATGGGGATACCAGACCACCTTACCTGCCTCCTGAGAAACATGTATACAGGTCAAGAAGCAACAGTTAAGAGCAGACATGGAACGATGGACTTGTTCAAAGTTGGGAATGGAGTGTGTCAAAGCTCTATATTGTCACTCTGCTTATTTAACTTATATGCAGAATACATCATGAGAAATGCTGGGCTGAATGAAGCACAGGCAGGAATGAAGATTTCCAGGAGAAATATCAATAATCTCAGTTATGCAGATGACACCACTTTTATGGCAGAAAGCAAAGAGGAACTAAAGATTCTCTTGATGAAAGTGAAAGAGGAGAGTGAAAAGGCTGGGTTAAAACTCAACATTCAAAAAGCTAAGATCACGGCAGCCAGTCCTAAAATTTCATGGCAAATAGATTGTGAAACAATGGAAACAGTGACAGACTTTATTTTCTTGAGCTCGAAAATAACTGCAGATGGCAACTGCAGCCATAAAATTGAAAGACACTTGCTCCTTGGAAGAAAAGCTATGACAAACCTAGATAATGTATTAAAAACCAGAGACATTATTTTCCCAACAAAGATTCATCTAGTCAAAGCTATGCTTTTTCCAGTAGTCATGTATGTATGTGAGAGTTGGACCATAAAGAAGGCTGAGCACCAAAGAATTGATGATTTTGAACTGTGGTGTTGGAGAAGACTCCTGAGAGTCCCTCAGACAACAAGGGTATCAAACCAGTCAATCTTAAAGGAAATAAATCCTGAATATTCATTGGGAGTACTGATGCTGAAGTTGAAGCTCCAATACTTCGGCCAACACTCTGATGCTGAGAAAGATTGAAAGCAGTAGAAGGGGACAACAGAGGATGAGATGGTTGGATGGCATGACTGACTCAATGGACATGAGTTTGAGCAAGCTCCAGGCATTAGTGAAGTAAAGGGAAGCCTGGCGTGCTGCAGTCCATAGGGTCGCAAAGAGTCGGATACCACTGAATGACTGAACAACAACAACAATCATGAAATTATCACCACAATATATTTAGTGAACTTCCATCATCTTATAGAGGAACAAAATAAAAGAAAAAGAAAATAATTTTTCCTTGATTTAATAATTGTTAGAATTTATCTTAACATATGCATATATATGTATACATATATATATATATATATATATATATATATATATAACAGAGCAGTGTTAATTATACTAATTATGTTTTATATTATATCCTTAGTATTTAGCTTATACCTGAAAATTTGTACCTATTGAGCTCCTTCATCACCATTAAATATATTATTTTATTATTGAATATATTCCCCACAATGTACATTTAATCCCTGTGACTCATTTGTTTCTTGAACTTTATCTCTCTTAACCTTATCCATTTATTTCACTCAACCCCTCACCCACCTCCTTCTTAGAAGAACTTTTTTGTTTCTCTGTATCTATGACTCTGTCTCTGTTTTGCTATGTTTGTTTCATTTTTCAGATTTCACATATAAGTGAAATCATACTATTTTTCTTCCTTTGTCCAACTTATTATACTTGGCATAACAGCTATTAGGTCCATCCATATTCCTACAAGTGGTAAAATTTCATTCTTTTTTATAGCTTTTCCAGTGGTCATATATGGATGTGAGAGTTGGACTGTGAAGAAAGCTGAGCACCAAAGAATTGATGCTTTTGAACTGTGGTGTTGGAGAAGACTCTTCATTGTCCCTTGGACTGCAAGGAGATCCAACCAGTCCATTCTGAAGGAGATCAGCCCTGGGATTTCTTTGGAAGAAATGATGCTAAAGCTGAAACTCCAGTAATTTGGCCACCTCATGCGAAGAGTTGACTCATTGGAAAAGACTCTGATGCTTGGAGGGATTGGGGGCAGGAGGAGAAGGGGACGGCAGAGGATGAGATGGCTGGATGGCAACACTGACTTGATGGACGTTAGTCTGAGTGAACTCCAGGAGTTGGTGATGGACAAGGAGGCCTGTCGTTCTGCGATTCATGGGGTCACAAAGAGTCGGACACGACTGAGCAACTGAATTGAACTGAACTGAAGATTCCATTGTGTGTGTAATTTATATAGATATATAATATATATTAATATATATATTACATATATGTGTGCACTTATATATGTGTGAGTGTGTACCTTCTCTAATGAGGACACTTAGGTTTCTTCATAGCTTGGATATTGTGAAGAATGCTGCATATATCTTTTTGAAGTAGTGTTTTTGTTTTTGTCTGATAAAAACTTAGAAGTGGAATTTCTAAACCTGAAACACTGTATTAGTTTTGCCAAACATCAAAACAAATCCGCCACAGCTATACCTGTGCCTCTATTTTTTAATTTTTTAAGGAAATTCCAGTGTTTTCCAGAGCAACTACACCAAATAACAGTGCACAAAAGTTCACCAACATTTATTGCTGTGTTTTTGATATCAGTCATTATGACAGGTATGAAGTGATATCTCATGGTGGTTTTGATTTGCATTTTTCTGATAATGAGTGATGTTGAGCATCTTTTTATTTGTCTGTTGGCCATCTATATGTATTTCTTGAAAAAGTGTCTATTCAGGTTCTTTGCCATTTTGAATAGGGTTGTTTATTTTCCTAATGTTGAGTGGTGTTCTTTGTATATTTTGGATATTAACCTCTTATTAGAGATATCATTTGCAAATACCTTATTGCATTCAATAGACTGCCTTTTTGTGTTGATGATAGTTTCCTTTGCCATGCAAAAACTTTTGAGTTTGACGTAGTCCCACTTGCTTATTTTTGCTTTTTTTTTTTTTCTCTCTTTCCTGAGGAGATATAACCCCCAAAAATATGCTAAGACCAATATCAAAAGTGTACTACATTTTCTTCTAAAAGTTTTACACTTTCAAGCCTTGTGCTTATGTTTTGTAAATGGTATGAGAAAGTAGTCCAATTTAATCATTTTGCATGTAATTGACCAGTTTTCCCAACATAATTTGTTGAGGAGTGTATCTTTTCCCCATTGTATATGCTTGCCTCTTTTGTCAAAGATTATTTGACCACTTAAGTGTCAGCTCATTTCTGAGTGATCTATTCTGTTCCATTGATAATATTTGTCTTTTTTGTACCACTACAATACTGTTTGGGTTACTATTAATATATCTTTGTAACATAGTTTGAAACCAGGAAATGTGATACCTTCAGCTTTGTTTTTCTTTGTTATGATTGTTTTGAGTATTTGTGGGTTTTATTCCTATACAAATCGTAGAATCATTTGTTATAGTTCTGTGAAAATGCCATTGGTATTTGGATACAGATTGCATTGAATATGTAGATTGCTTTGTGTGGTATGGTCATTTTGACAGTATTGATACTTCTAATTCATAAACACAGTATATCTTTCTATTTGCCTGTTTTACTTTTAATTTATTTCATTAACAACTTATAATTTTCCAAATATAGGTTTTTCACATCTTTGGTTAGATTTATTCCCAGGTATTTTATTCATTTTCATGCAATTGAGCACAGGATTGTTCTCAAAATTTTTCTGATAGTTTGTAATTTGTGTATAGAAATGCAGTAAACTTCTGTATATTATTAATAATTTTATACATCCTGCATGTTTACTAAATTTATTTATCAGTTCTGATATATTTTTAGTGAATTCTTTAGATTTCCTATATGTATTATCATACCATCTGCAAACAGTGACAGTTTTAATTCATCTTTTCCAATTTGGAATCCTTTCTTTCTTTTTTTTTTTTTTCTTGTCTGTTTGCTGTGGCTAGGACTTCCAAGACTATGTTGAATAAAAGTGGTGAGAGTGGCCACCCTTTTTTTTCTGATGTTAAAAAAACTGCTTCCAGCTTTTCACACTAAGTATGATGCTGCTTATAGGTTTGCTATATGAGGCCTTGTTATGATGAGTTATGTCCCCTTTATACACATTTTGTTGAGTCCTTTTTATCATAAATGAATGTTGAATTTGGTTAGAAGTTTCTTGTGTATCTCTTGAGATGATTGTATGGTTTTTATTTTTCATTTATTAATGTGGTGTATCATATTGACTGATTTTTGGATATTGAACCATACTTGCAATATTTTGGATAAATCTTGCTTGATCATGTTGTGTGATTCTCCTAATATATTGTTGATTTAATTTTGCTAATATGTTGTTGAAGATTTTTGCATTTATACTCATCAGTGGTATTAATCTGTTATTTTCTTTTTCATAGTATTGTTTTTTAGAACAACTTTGTAAGCATTCCTTCCTCTGCAGTTTTTTTGGAATAATCTGAGGTACATAGGTGGTAATTCTTTTCGAAATGTTTGGTAGAATTCAGCTGTGAAGCCATTTGATCTTGAACTTTTGTATGTTGGGAATTTCTTTTTATTACTGACTCAATTTCATTATGGGTAATCACTGTGTTCATTTTTATGTTTATTTTTTTAATTCAATCTTGGGAAAATAGACATTTCAAGATATTTATGCATTTTTTCTAGGTTGTCCATTTAATTGGCATATACTTTTTCTTAGTAATCTCTTATGATCCTTTATGTTTCTGTTATGTTGTTTGTAATAACTTCTTTTTCATTCTGATTTTATTTATTTTGGTCCCTTTATTTTTCTCCTGAAGAGTCATGCTTAGTTTAAAAATGTAAGCTCCTGTTATTTGTGCTTACTTATTTGTTATGCATGTCAGAAATCCCTGGATTTTTAAAGAGTCCCAACAGAACACTGCTATGTTTGCTTCTGCCATTGTCCCAGTGGTTTCACTGGTTTTAGGTCAGTTTTTGTACTAGTTTCTTGCTTTCAGTTTCCAAAATCATAAAGGTAATTTAAATATGAATCCTATACCCAATCACGGCACAGTTTGGTAGCTTTTATTTCTTATAGAAACCTTTTATTTTCCCCCTTTCATAATAGTGACCATATGATAACTGCCTAATTCCCTCACATGTGAGGATGGGATTTTCTGATCTGCTTTTCATGAAGTTAGCAGTCCTTCAGTGTTTCAGCGTTTATACAAATGATTCCAGTTTTTTATACAAATCCAAGGCCACTTGAAAACTCTAGACTTTATTTTGCTAGATTATTAAAACATCAACTGGTATTATGTATTCAGCACTCTGGTTTTGACATTCACATTTATGTTCTGATATTTGAGCATTTCTTTACTTTTGAGCTCATCTATGTCTTAACTTTTTTGATAAAATTGAAAATTTTATTGAACATTTCTATGTTTGGGGAGTGAAAAGTGAACGACTAATAGGCAGTTAGCATCTGCATAGAACAATCTGATGCCAGTTGACGACTTAACTCATTTCCCACAATCAGTGTAATATTTTTAAAATATAAAAAAGATTTCATTACTCCTCAGCTGAACATCATCTATTGGCTCCCCATGATATCTAGAATAAAATTTAAACCAATTACTTTGGCATATATGGCCTTAAGTAATCTGGACTAGGCTTATCTCTCTTTCTTCATTTTCTGCCACTGTCTTCATAACTCTGTTCTGTCCAAAATGACCATACCTTTTTACTAATAGCATATCAAACTTATTCTCACCTAACATTTTTTACACATTTTTACTTCTATCTGAAATATTCTGCAATCAGTTATTCACAATACTTGCTCTTCTTTTTAGTCAGGTCTCAGTTTAAATGTACCATTAATTAGGACTTATCTGGGCACTCGGTCTCAATTAGTGTTTACCCCTGGTCACTTTCTAATAAAAATCACTGCTCTCATGGATCTACATTCTACTGGGAAAAAGATAATAAGCTATCAAACAATAACCAATAATATATAAGGTAACAATAAATTTAATAAGGAAAATAGACTGAAATATTATTATAAATTTATTATTTATTATAAAATAAGCTACCTTATATCTTATTAGTTATTGTTTGTTAGTTCATTATCTTTTTCCCAATTAGAATATAAATCTATGAGAGTCGAGCTTTTTCTCTTGTATTCATTGTTCATTTCCCTTGTTTCTACAATAGTGTCTGACATAAAGCAAGCCCTCAGTAAATATTTGATGAATGAATTGATGTAATTTCAGTAGTCTTCAGATAATTTATTTTAACATATAATAAAATTTCAGCTCAAAACTTTATTGAATTGACATGATAATTATTGATAGAATGAATCTTTGATGCCTCATGATTCCAAGCTTGATGTTCCTTTCATCTTAATACACAGATCCCAACTTATTTGATGTTAAAAAGTTTTGTCATTTAATAGTTTACTAGTAATATTACTCAGACAAATAGACTGACATAAGAAAATATTTACTTTCTGGATGTAGAGATATAGAGATAAAAAGAAGTTCTCAAGGTTAAACTACAGAGCATATTTATCGCATAAATATGCCTCTACAATGATAACCAAAATAGAATATTGCTTTCATGTTCCTGTAATACTGATGAACTACAGAGAAATCTTCGAAATCTAGAGTGTTTTGGAGCCTGAGTTTAATAATGAAGGCAACCATGTCATCTAGATATTTTGTTAAATCTCAATTCAACAAACTTATTTATCAAAAATCTCTTTGTATAGAACTCAGTATGAGGTAATCTGTGTTGTGAAGGATACACACAGTATCCTATGCTCAAATAACTATGTAGTAAAGGAAGAATAAAACATATCAATGAAATAATACCATGTTTTTAAGACAAAATAAAATATTTAATAAAAATAAAATAGTCATGATAAATATATAGACATTCATAGGAGGTAATACTTCCAAGTATGTATGCATTTGGTTAAGGAAGGCTTCATGATGGGGAACATGGAGATAAATCTTGAAGGATAGGTAAATTTGCTTGAATGAGTAGGAATGAGAGAAGAGTCCTCCTTACAGTCTGGAAGAATTGTGAGAGTGTGGCCTGAAGGCAGTAATGCATAGTCAATGTTTGATTAACAATATGTAGTACAGTTTGGTTAATGGGTGGAAAATTGTATGGACCTTCCACAGCAATACAAGCAATCATTAAGAAAGGTACATTAGGACTATGGCCTCCTGATAAAACTTCACTTTACTGTGAACATTCAAGAAAGGTAGTCTAGAAATTGTTCTGATATAATTTTCGTTATTATTTTACCCATAGTAATACTGATGAAAATACTTTTGCCTTGTAGTATTTCTAGTGGGGCTACACTTTATGGGTAATCTGAAAATAAATTTGGTCTCAAGGTAAATCAAAGACTGTTTTATGGGATCATGAAACAAGTTTAGTGTTACTTAAAACCTGTTCCTTTTAGGTAGGGTTGGATAGGCCCCTTGATACTCTGTTATTAATAGAAGAAATGTTTACAAGATCTGCTTTATAATAAAAACTGATTATGTTGATCTAACTTCCCTTTAAAGTACCACTTTTGATTCACTATTTTCTGTGAAAAACTAGAGGAAAAGTAGTCTTTTATCATGTGACTATAACAATAGAATGAAAATTTTAAATAAAAAAAACGGCAATTTTAGAGAAGTCAAGATAGTGGAGTAGTAAGAGGGTGTGGAGATCATCTGTTCCTACAAATTCATCAAGAATATATCTACAAATAGAACCATTCTCACAGATAACAAGCTGAGCACTAGCAGAAGAACTTGGACACCGAAAAGGACAAGAACAATCCCTACATAATAGAGTAAGATGAAAGAAAAGAGAAGGCTGAAGGAGAAGAATGGTTCTGCATGCAGAGAAACTCCCTCAAAAGTAGGGAGACCAGATGGGACAGAAGGGGAACTCTGGGGACTGTCAAAGGAGACTGCAGCAACTGGTATGTGGTAAGCAAGAAGACAGAGTGAGACATACACAGATGGTGCATGCCACAGCCCTGTGTGACCTAGCCTGAGATATGTGTTTGTCAGTGCTAATGGGGATTGGGTGCTGGAACGTGGGATTTAGAGGGCAAACATGGAGAGAAGACTGCTGTTGGTTGCAATGAGACAGCCTGAGGGGATGGGAGTGGGGAAATCTCCAATGAGGAATGCTTATGGAGGAAACCCAGACCACAGTAACAATGAAGATCCATTGTTGAGTGACAGACAAAGAGTGGGAGCACTACTGCAGCCTCTGTCTCCATGAGCTGATCCCTGCTTCCCTGGGTACTAAGAAGAGCTTCTGCCAGGGCCAGCTTTCTCAGATCCATGGCCACTGTCTCCCTTGCATACCCCATCCCTGCAAGGGATGGGTCTCCTGTGCATGCATTCATCAGCTTCCCCATGATAGCTGTTCCCACCAGGGCTCCTGCAACCCCAGAGGCTGCTGGCTCTGCACCTCTTCCTTGCTGGACAGAACTCTTGTGCTCTGTAGCAGAATCAGGAGCAGAACTCTATGGGTGACCCACACACAGAGGTGGGGCTGAAAACACAACTGAGCCCCAGAGGCTATGCAACTAAGGAAGAAAACCTGACATCTCTGCATGTGAAAACTGCAAATTTACACACTGACTGGCTTTGTAAGTTCAGTGCCTACAGAACATTTTAATGGACAACAAGTGCTCCTGTAGACAAGACAGGCCTAGCTTTAGTAGCTGTAGATGTTGTGGGCACATATCCATGGGAATTGAGCTCACTAGAGTTTGAGCTGCCCCCTAGCATCCACAGTGGGTCTAGATTCATGATTAATGCAATCCTGGGACCTGACTCCAATGGATCTATGCTGATGGCCTGGTTAAAAAACAAAAACAAAACACAACAACAACAAAAAACATGTGACTTATATCAGGGCAACTGCCAGCATACCCATGTTTTAGGTGGGGCTGAGGGCAGTACCAATAACAATGTAATCTGAGAGCTCGCACAACAGGTGAAAGGTGACAGAACAGAGCATACCCAGAGGTGAACAACTCCAGAAAAAGGATACTCTGGCTTCTCTCCCAGTGGAAATGCTCCAGTCCCACCTACCTAGCACCACAGATCAAAAACAGTTGGGCACTTCTGTTCCAACAACTAGAGAGCAGATTCCACTTCTAACAGGGCAGTGACAATCACAGAGCAAAGAAAACCACTGATCAGGGAGGCCCTGCTCAATACCGAGTGCAGGCTCTGGTCACCACAATATCAGTCACACCTCCTATCAAGAGGATAACAGTCTTCATTAACACACACACAAAAGAAGTGGCAGAAAAAACAGCCCTTTCATCAAAAATATTAAACACCTACAGGCTACACAGGGATGTTTCCACATAAAAATAGTGCTTCAAGATAAAAGTTTTGGCATCAGGAGAAAAAAAAAAACAAAAAAAAAAAAACAAAACTCAGCATTTAGCTTTGAAGGCAAGGGGGGCTTGCATGCAGGAGCTCCACATGGCTGAGGAACATGGAGGATCCACTCTTAGAGGGCACACACAATGTTTTAAGTACACTGGGATGCAGCACAAATAAGTATCTCCATAGAAACCTGGACTACACTTACCAAGGAGTCTTGAAGGATCTCCTGTGGAAGCAAAGGTCAAATATAGCTCTCTTTGGGGGAAAAGGACACTGGTGGTGGAAACCCCAGGGGATAATTATCTGAGTGAATTTTCTCAGAGGTCCATATTGTTGTAACAAGACTTCAGTTCAGTTCAGTCGTTCAGTCGTGTCCAACTCTTTGCGACCCCATGAATCACAGCACGCCAGGCCTCCTTGTCCATCACCAACACCTGGAGTTCACTCAAACTCATGTCCATCGAGTTGGTGATGCCATCCAGCCATCTTATCCTCTGTCGTCCCCTTCTCCTGCCGCCGATCCCTCCCAGTACCAGGGTCTTGTCCAATGAGTCAACTTTTCACATGAGTTGGCCAAAGTATTGGAGTTTCAGCTTCAGCATCAGTCCTTCCAATGAACACCCAGGACTGATCTCCCTTAGGATGGACTGGTTGGATCTCCTTGCAGTCCGAGGGACTCACAAGAGTCTTCTCCAATACCACAGTTCAAAACCATCAATTCTTCAGCACTCACCTTTCTTCACAGTCCAACTCTCACATCCATACATGACCACAGGAAAAACCATAGCCTTGACTTGATGGACCTTTTTTGGCAATGTAATATCTCTGCTTTTCAATATGCTATCTAGGTTGGTCATAGCTTTCCTTCCAAGGAGCAAGCGTCTTTTAACTTCATGGCTGCAATCACCATCTGCAGTGATTTTGGAGCCCAAAAATATAAAGTCTGACACTGTTTCCACTGTTTTGCCATCTATTTCCCATGAAGTGATGGGACTAGATGCCATGATCTTAGTTTTCTGAATATACCAAGACTTGGCCCCACACAAAAACCTTCAGGTTGCAGTGCTGGAAATCCGTATGTCAAATAACCAAAACCATAGAAATACACCTCTACCCTTCAGAATACAGGCTGCCTATAGTCAAACTGAGTTCATAGCCGCCTCAAAACATATGACTTGACACAGTGCTGCCCATCAGAGGGACAAGACCCAGGTCTACCAACCAGAGGGAAGACATCAGTTTTTTCCAACAGGAAGCCTGCACAAGCCCCTGAACCAACCTAACCCACCAGGGGGCAGACACCGGAAGCAAGAGAAACTATGATCCTGAAACGTGTGGAAAGGAGACCACAAACACAGAAAATTAGACAAAATGAGATAACAAAGAAATATTTGCAAATGAGGGAATGAGATAAAAACTCACAAGAACAACTAAATGAAGAAAAGATAAGGAATCTTATCTAAAAAAGAATTCAGAATAATGATACTAAGGATGATTCAAAATCTCAAAACAATGGAAGCAAAGATTGATAAAATAAAAGAAATGCTTAACAAGCAGATAGAAGATTAAGAAAACAGATAGAGATGAACAATACAATGACTGAAATGAAAGGTATGCTAGAAGGAATCAATAGCAGAATAAATGAGGCAGAATAATGAATAAGTGAGCTGGAAGTTGTATGAAAAACACTGCCATAAACAGAAACAAACAAAAACTCTCAGAGTCTTCTGAGAAAACATTAAATACACTAAGACTTACAACATAGGGGCTCCAGGAGGAGAAAATAAAGATATTGAAGATATTATATACAAAAGCTTCCCAAACAATAGAAAGGAAAAGCTCAAGCCCAGGAAGTGCAGAGCATCTCATGCAGAATGAACCCAAGGGGGGAAATGCTGAGACACACATAAATCAAATACATGATAATTAAAGGCAAAGAGAAAATATTAAGAGCAACAAGGGAAAAGCAACAAATAATGTACAAGGTAATCCTTATAAGGTTATCTTCTTATTTTTTAGCAGAAACTCTGCAGGACAGCAGGAAGTGTAACAATATATTTCATATGATGGAAGGGAAAAACCTACAATTAAGAATTATCTACTCAACAAGGCTCTAATTAAGATTGTTGTTGTTAAGTCACTAAGTCTTGCCTGACTTTTGTGACATCCTAGCCACAGCAATCAGATAGAAAAACAAAAAAAAAGGAGTTTAGGTTGGAAACTCTGCATTCAGATGCTTATATCTTTCCTTTTCTCCTTTGCTTTTTGCCTCTCTTCTTTTCACAGCTATTGTGAAATAGCTTCTTTTCACAGCTATTTGTAAGGACTCCTCAGACAGCCATTTTGCTTTTTGCATTTCTTTTCCATGGGGATAGTCTTGATCTCTGTTTCCTGTACAATGTCATGAATCTTCATCCATAGTTCATCAGGCACTCTGTCTATCAGATCTAGTCCCTTAAATCTATTTCTCACTTCAATTGTATAATCATAAGGGATTTGATTTAGGTCATACATGAATGGTCTAGTGGTTTTCCCTACTTTCTTCAATTTAAGTCTGAATTTGGCAATAAGGAGCTCATGATCTGAGCCACAGCCAGATCCTAGTCTTGTTTTTGCTGACTGTATAGAGCTTCTCCATCTTTGGCTGCGAAGAATATAATCAATCTGATTTTGGTGTTGACCATCTGGTGATGTCCATGTGTAGAGTCTTCTCTTGTGTTGTTGGAAGAGGGTGTTTGCTAGTTCTCTTGGCAAAACTCTATTAGCCTTTTCCTTGCTTCATTCCATATTCCAAGGTCAAATTTGCCTGTTACTCCAGGTGTTTCTTGAATTCCTATTTTTGCATTCCAGTCCCCTATAATGAAAAGGACATATTTTGGGGTGTTAGTTCTAAAAGGTCTTGTAGGTCTTCATAGAACCATTCAACTTCAGCTTCTTCAGCATTACTGGTTGGGGCATAGGCTTGGATTACCGTGATATTAAATGGTTTGCCTTGGAAATGAACAGAAATCATTCTGTCATTTTTGAGATTGCATCCAAGTACTGCATTTCAGCAGAAAATGAAGAGGAATTAAAAAGCCTCTTGATGAAAATGAAAAAGTTAAGTGAAAAAGTTGGCTTAAAGCTCAACATTCATAAAACTAAGATCATGATATCTGATCCCAACACTTCATGGGAAATATATGGGGGAACAGTGGAAACAGTGTCAGACTTTGTTTTGGGGGGCTCCAAAATCACTGCAGATGGTGATTGCAGCCATGAAATTAAAAGATGCTTGCTCCTTGGAAGGAAAGTTATGACTGACCTAGATAACATATTAAAAAGCAGAGACATTACTTTGCCAACACGTCTAGTCAAGGCTATGGTTTTTCCGGTGGTCATGTATGGTTGTGAGAGTTGGACTGTGAAGAAAGCTGAGTGCCAAAGAATCGATGCTATTGAATTGTGGTGTTGGAGAAGACACTTGTGAGTCCCTCGGACTGCAAGGAGATCCAACCAGTCCATCCAAAGGAGACCAGTCCTGGGTGTTCATTGGAAGGACTGATGCTAAAGCTGAAACTCCAATACTTTGGCCATGTCATGCGAAGAATTGACTCATTGGACAAGACCCTGATGCTGGGAGCGATTGGGGGCTGGAGGAGAAGTGGATGACAGAGGATGAGATGGCTGGATGGCATCACTGACTCGATGGACATGAGTTTGGTTAAACTCCGGGAGTTGGTGATGGACAGGGAGGCCTGGCGTGCTGTGATTCATGGGGTCGCAAAGAGCCAGACACGACTGAGCGACTGAACTGAACTGAACTGAGGTTGGAAACGAAGAAGTAAAACTCTCACTGTTTGCAGATGACGTGATTCTTTTCACAGAAAACCCTAAAGATGCCACCAGAAAATTATAACAGCTAATCAACAAATATGGTAAAGTTACACGATATAAAATTAATTCACAGAAATTCCTGCATTCCTATACACTAACAATGAAAAATCCAAAAGAAAAATTAAGGAAACAATCCCATTCACCACTGCAACAAAAAGAATAAAATATGTAGGAATAAATTTGCATAGAGACAAAAGAACTATATGCCAAAAACTATAAAGCACTGATGAAAGAAATCAAAGATAACATAAATAGATGGAGAAATATACCACGTTTTTGGGTTGGAAGATTCAATATAATGAAAATTTCTATACTACCCAAAGCAATCTATCATTCAATGTAATCCCTTTGAAACAACTAATAGTTTTCACACAATTAGAACAAATAATTTTATAATTTGTATGGAAACACAAAAGACCATGAATAGCCAAAGAAATCTTGAGAAAGAAGAATGGAACTGGAGGAATCAATGGTCCTGGCCTCAGACTATATGATAAAGCTACAGTCATCAAAACAGTATGGTAATGGCACAAAAGCAGAAATATAGATCAAAGGAATAAAATAGAAAGCCCAGAGAGAAATCCATGAACCTATGGACACCTTATCTTTTATACAATGGAGGAAAGATGGTCTCTTCAACAAGTGGTGCTGGGAAAACTGATCAATTACATGTAAAAAATGGAATTATAACACTTTCTAACACCTTACACAAAAGTAAGCTGAAAATGGATTAAAGACCAAAATATAAGACAAGAAACTATAAAACTCTTAGAGGAAAATATAGGCAGAACACAGTCTGGCATAAATCACAGCAAGATCCTTGGTGACTCACCTCTCAGTTAAAAAAAAAAAAAAAAAAAAAAAAAAAAAGACCTAATTAAACTTAAAAGCTTTTGCACAGCAAAAGAAAATATAAGCAAGGTGAAAAGGCAGCCCTAAGAATGGCACAAAATAATACAAATGAAACAACTGACAATTAATCTCCAACCTATACAAAGAGCTCAGGCAGCTCAAAAACAGAAACATGAACAGCCCAGTCAAAAAGTAAGCAGAAGACCTAAACAGACATTTCTCCAAAGAAGACATATGGATGGCCAATAAACACATAAAAAGATGATAAACAGTGCTCATTATTAGAGAAATGCAAATTGAAACCACAATGAGGTATCATCTCACACTGGTCAGAAGGGCCATCATCAGATAGTCCACAAACAATAAATTCTGGAGAGGGTGTGGAGAAAAGGGAACCCCCTTACATTGATGGTAGGAATGAAAACTGATACAACCACTATGGAGAACATTATGGAGATTCCTTTAAAAACTAGGATTAAAACTACCATATGACCTAGCAATCCCACTACTAGGCATATACCTTGAGGAAACCAGAATTGAAAAAGACATTATGTACTTCAGTGTTCATTGCAGCACTCTTTACAATAGCTAGGACATGGAAACAACCTAGGTGTCTATAGACCTGGATGGATAAGGAAGTTGTGGTACATAAACATAATGGAATATTACTCAGGTATAAAAAGGAACACATTTGAGTCAGTTCTAATGAGGTGGAATACCCCAGAGTCTATTATGCAGAGTGAAATAATTCAGAAAGAGAAGGACAAATGCCATATGTTAATGTATATATATGGAATCTAGAAAGAAGGTACCAACAATCCTATGTATAGGGCAGCAAAGGAGACACAGACATAAGGAACAGATTTTTGGACTTGGTTGGACAAGTAGAGGGCAGGATTATTTGAGAGAATAGCATTGAGACATAATCTACATGTAAAATAGATAACCAGTGTGAGTTTGATGTATAAAGCCAGGCACCCAAAGCTGATGCTCTGTGACAACCTGAAAGCATAGGGTGGGGAAGGAAGAGAGATGGGGTTTCAGGGTGGAGGGGACACATGTATACCTATGGCCAATTCATACTGATGTATAGTAAAATCCATCACAATATTGTAAAGTAATTATCCTCCAATTAAAATAAATAAATTTTTAACAAAGAAATTGAAAAATACCATTTGCAAAGAAATGTGAAAGAAATGTACCAAATATACCCCCAAAATGACAGAATATTAAATAAATGAAGAGAAAAGAAGAAAAAATAATAATTATCTACCCAACAAGGCTCTAATTAAGATTGTTGTTGTTTAGTCACTAAGTTGTGTCCAACTCTTTGTGACCCCATGGACTGTAGCCCATCAGGCTACTGTGTCCATGGGATTTCCCAGGCAAGTATACTGGAGTGGGTTGCCATTTCCTCCTCCAGGAGACCTTTCCTACCCAGGGATCAAACCTGAGTATCCTGTATCTCCTGCATTGCAGGTAGATTATTTACCACTGAGCCACCTGTGAAAACCAATTAAGATTACATGAAGAAATTAAAATATTCACAGACAAACAAAAGCCAAGAAAATTCAGGACCAATAAGCCACAATATACCAAATTCTAAAGGAACTTCTCTAGGTGAGAAAGAGACTAGCAACTTAAAAGAAGCCTATACATATATAGACTGCTATGTCAAAACCTCATTAGAAGAGCAAACTCAAAAGTACAAAAGATACACACACACAAGAAAAAACAACCCAAACACAACACTAAAAATTATCATCAAACTGTAAAAGACCAAAGTAGCAAGGGAAAAAAAAAAAAAAAAGAAACCCACAACAATTAGGAAAATGGCAATAGGAACATACTTATTGATAATTACCTTAATTGTAAGTGGATTAGACGTTTCAACAAAAAGACAGAGACTGAGTGAATATATAAAAACAAGAACCTTATGTATGCTGTCTATAAGTTCCCTTCAGACCTAGGGACACAAATAGACTGAAAGTGAGGGGATGCAAAGAGATACTCCATGTAAATGAAAAACAAATAAAGCTGGAGTAACACTACTTATTTGACACAAAATAAAATTTACAATAAAGACTGTTAAAAGAGACAAGGAAACTACAAACTGATAGAGGTATCAATCCAAGAAGAAGATAAAACAATAAGTAAATATGTATGCTCCCAACATAGGAGTATCTCAATTTACAAAGCAAGTTTAACATCTATAAGAGGAGAAATCAACTGTAACAAAATGATAGTGGGAGACTTAAGCACCCTACTTTAATCAACAGACAGATCATCCAGACAGAAATTTACTAAGGAAACAAAAGCCTTAAATGACACATTAGATCAGATATACTTAGTTGATACATACAGGACATTCCACCAAAAAGCAGCAGAAGACACTTTCTTTTCAAATTCACATGGAACAACCTCCAGGATAGATCATATCTTGGGCTACAAATAAACACTGATCAATGTAAGAAAACTGAAATTATAGCATGTGTCTTTTCCAACCATAACAGTATGAGATTAGAAATCAATTACAGAAAAAAATGTAAAAAACACAAACACTTGGAGGGTAAACAACATGTTACAAAACAAATAATAACCAAAGAAATCAAAGAGGAAAAAAGACATTACCTAGAGACAAATGAAAATGAAAACACAATGATCCAAAACCTATGAGATACAGAAAAATAGTTCTAGGAGGGAAGTTTATAGCAATATAATCTTACATCAGAAAAAAAAATAAACTCAAGCAACTTAATATTGCACCTAAAGTAACTAGAGAAAGAAGAACAAACAAAACTCAAAGTTTGTAAAAGAAAAATAAATTATAAAGATCAGAGCAGAAATAAATGAAAAAGAAATGAAGAAACAATAGCAAAGATCAATGAAACTAAAAGATAATTCTTTGAGAAGACAAACACAAAACTTTTTCCACAGTAATCAAGAAAAAAGAGAGAAAACTCAAATCAGTAAATTTAGAAATGAAACAGAAATTACAATGGACACCAGAGTAATACAAAGGATCATGAGACTACTACAAGCAACTGTATGCAATTAAAATGGAAAGTCAAGAATAAATGGGCAAATTCTTAGAAAGATAAGTCCTAGGGCTGAAGCAGAAAGAAATAGAAATTATGAACAGACCAATCACTAGTACTTAAAATGAAATTGTGATGTAAAAACTTTAAACAAACAAAAGTCTGAGACCAGGTGATTTCAAAGGTGAATTCTATCAAACATTTAGAGAAGAGTTCCCCCTATACTTTTCAAATGACTGCAAAATATTGCAGAGGAAGGAACACTCCCAAGCTCATTGTATAAGATCACAGTTACCATGATATCAAAAGCAGAAAATCATATCACAGACAAAAAAAAATTACAGGCCAATATCAGATGAACATAAAAGTAAAATTCCTCAACAAAATACTAGCAAAAAAAAAAAAAATCCAACAGCATATTAAAAGCATATAACATGATTAGCTGGATTTATCCCAGGGATGCAAGGACACTTCAATATATGTAAATCAATCAATGTGACACATCACATTAACAAACGGAATAATAAAAACTATATGATCATCTCAATAGATGCAGAAAAAGCTTTTGATAAAATTCAATACACAATTATGATTAAAAAAAAAAAAAAAACTATCCAGAAAATGGACATAAAGGGAATATGGCGGTTTAGTTGCTAAGTCGTGTCCGAGTCTTGTGACCCCATGGATTGTAGCCTGCCAGGCTCCTCTGTCCATGGGATTCTCCAGGCAAGAATACTGGAGTGGGCTGCCATTTCCTTCTCCAGGGGATCTTTCCATCCCAGGGATTGAACCCAGATCCCCTGCATTGCAGGAAGATTATTTACAAACTGAGCTACAGTCCATGGAATTCTCCAGGTCAGAATATTACAGTGGATAATCTTTCCCTTCTGCAGGAGATCTTCCCAACCCAGGGATCAAACCCATGTCTCCTGCATTGTAGGCGGATTCTTTACTAGCTGAGCCACAAGGGAAGCCCCTTAAGGGAACATACCTCAGCATAATGAAGGACACTTATGTAAAACTTACAGTCAACATCATTCTCACTGGTGAAAAACTAAAAGTGTTTCCTCCATGATTAGGGACAAGAATGTCTACTCTGCATTTTCATTCAACATAGGTTTGGAAGCCTAGACATCACAAAGAAGAAAAATAAAGAAGAAATTTAAATTGGAAAAGAAGTAAAACTGACACTGTTTGTAAATGATGTGATACTATGCACACAAAATCCTAAGGAGGCTGCCAGAAAACTACTAGAGCTCATCAATGAATTTGGTAAAGTGGCAGGATACAAAATTAATATACAAAAATCTCTTGCATTTTTATATACTAAAAACAATGGATCAGAAAGGGAACTTAGGGAAAGAATTCAATTTACCACCACATAAAAAAGAATAAAACACCTAGAAATAAAACTACCTAAGGAGGCAAAAAATCTGTACTTTGAAAACTATAAGATTGTTGTTTCTCAGTTGCTCAGTCATTTCCAACTCTTCACGACCCCATCCCCTGCAGCATGCCAGGCTTCCCTGACCACTATCTCCCAGATTTTGCTCAAACTCATGCCTATTGAGTTGATGATGCCATCCAACCATCTCATCCTCTGTCAGCCCCTTCTCCTCCTGCCCTCAATCTTTCCCCATATCAGGGTCTTTTCCAATGAGTCAGCTCTTCACATCAGATGACCAATGTATTGGAACTCAGCTTCAGCATCAGTCTTTCCAATGAATATTCAGGGTTGATTTCCTTTAAAAGTGACTGGTTTGATTGCTTTACTGTCCAAGGAACTCTCAAGAGTCTTCTCTAGCACCATAGTTTGAAAGCATCAATTCTTTGGCACTCAGCCTTCTTTATGGCCCAACTCTCACATTTGTCCATGACTATGGAAAAAGCATAGCAAAATATAAGATGCTGATGGAGAAAATCAAAGATGGCACAAATAGATGAAAAGATATACCATGTTTTTGCATTGTCAGAATTGGTATTGTGAAAATGACTATACTACTGAAAGAATCTACAGATTTAATGGAATCGTTATGAAATCATCAAGGATATTTTTCACAGAACTATACCGAATTTTTTTTTACAATTTATATGGAAAAACAAAAGACCCCAAATAGCTGAAGCAATCTTGAGAAAGAAAAACAGAGCTGAAGGAATCTGACTCTCTGACTTCACCCAAACTACAAAGCTAGAGTCATCAAAACTGTAGGGTTTTGGCACAAAACTGGCACAAAAAAGGAAGGTAGCTCAGTGGAACAGAATGGAAAGTCCAGAGAATAACCAGCACACCTATGATCACCTAATGTATTTCAAATGAGGCAAGAATATACAATAGAGAAAAGACAGTTTCTTCAATAAGTGGTAATGGTAAAACTGAACAGCTACATGGTAAAGAATTAAATTAGATAACTCCATAACATCATGCACAAAAATACATTCAAAATGAATTAAAGATGTAAATGTAACACTGAATACTTATAAAACTCTTAGAGGAAAACATAGACAACACACTCTCTGATATAAATTGTAGCAAGATATTTTTTGACCCACCTACTAGAATAATGAAAATAAAAACAAAATTAAACAAATGGGACCTAATGAAACATAAAAGCTTTTGCATAGCAAAGGAGACTATAGTTAAAAGAAAAAGGTGATCCATAGAATGGGATAAAATATTTGAAAAAGTAGCAAATGACAAGAGATTAATATTCAAAATGTACAAACAGCATATGCAGCTCAATATAAAAAATGAACAAACAACCCTATTGAAACTGGGCAGAAGACACAGGTAAACTTTTCTCCAAAGAAGACATTCAGATGGCCAAGAGGCACAAGAAAATATGTTCAACATTTTTAATAAAGATAAAAATGCAAATTAAAATTACAATGAGATATCACCTCACACCATTTAGAATGGTCATCATCAAAATCTACAAAGTCTGCTGCTGCTGCTGCTGCTAAGTCACTTCAGTCGTGTCCAACTCTGTGTGACCCCATAGACGGCAGCCCACCAGGCTCCCCTATCCCTGGGATTCTCCAGGCAAGAACACTGGAGTGGGTTGCCATTTCCTTCTCCAAAGCATGAAAGTGAAAAGTAAAAGTGAAGTCGCTCAGTCGTGTCCGACTCTTAGCGACCCCATGGACTGCAGCCTACCAGGCCCCTCCATCCATGGGATTTTCCAGGCAAAAGTACTGGAGTGGGGTGCCATTGCCTTCTCCCTACAAAGTCTACAAACAATAAATGCTGGAGAGGGTTTGAGGAAAAGGGAACTGTCATACACTGTTGGTGGAAATGCAAGTTAATAGTGCTACTATGGAGAAGATTATGGATTTTCTTTTAAAAAGCTAAAAAGAGTGTTACAATATGACCCTGCAATCCAACTCCTAGGCATATATACAGAGGAATCCATAATTTGAAATAGTATATGCACCCCAGTGTTCATTGTAACACTATTTACAATAGCTATTAAATGGAAGTAACCTAAATGTCCATCAATGAATGAATGGATAAAGATGTGGTACATATATAAGGTGGAGTATTAGCCATAAAAAGAATGAAATAATGCCATTTGCAGCAATGTGGTTTGACATAGATTGTCATACTGAATGAAGTGAGACAGAGAAAAGCTAATTTTACATATTGCTTATTTGTAGAATTTTTAAAAATGATATAAATATTTCAAAAAAGAGTCAGAGTTGTAGGAAAAACAAAACAAAACAAAACAAAAAACTATGGTTACCAAGGGGGATGGGGCCAGAGGGATAAATTTGGAGATTAGGACTGACATATAAAACACTAGTATATATGAAATTCATAACTAACAAAGACCTTCTGTATAGCCCAGGGGACTCTACTTGATACTCTGAATTGACGTATAGGGGAAAATAATCTAAAGAAGAGTGGGTATATGTATATGTATAATTAATTCACTTTGTTTTACAGCAGAAAGCATAATAACATTGTAAATCAGCTATGCTGTTGCTGTTGTTCAGTTGTTAAGTAGTGTCCAACTCTGTGACCTCATGGGCTGTAGCATGCCAGGCTTCTCTGTTCTCAACGTTTTCCCAGAGTTTGCTCAGATTCATGCCTATTGTGCCGGGGATGCTATCTAAGCATCTCATCTTCTGCCACCCTCTTCTGCTTTTGACTTTAATCATTACCAGCACCATGGTCTTTTCCAATAAGTCAGCTGTTCCCACCAGGTGGCCAAAGTATTGGAGCTTCAGCTTTAACAACAGTTGTTCTGATGAGTATTCAGGGTTGATTTTCTTTAGGATTTACTGGTTGGATATTCTTGTAGTTCAAGGGACTCCCAGGAGTCTTCTCTAGTACTACAACTTGAAAGCATCAATTCTTCAACACTAAGTCTTCTTTATGGTCCAACTCTCACATCCATACATGACTACAGGAAAAAATATAGCTTTGACTATACAGACCTTAGTGGGCAAAGTGGTGTCTCTGCTTTCTACTGTTCTGTCTAGGTTTGTCATAGCTTTCCTTCCAAGGAAAAAGCTTCTTTTTATTTCATGACTGTAGCCATCATCTGCATTTATTTTGGGTCCCAAGAAAATAAAACCTGTCACTGCTTGCACTTTTTCCCCTCCTATTTTCCATGAAGTGATGGGCCCGGATGCCATGATCTTAGTTTTTTTTTTTTTTTTTTTTTTTTTTTAATGTTGAGATTTAAGCCACGTTTTTCACTCTCTTCTTTCACCCTCATCAAGAGACTCTTTAGTTCCTATTCACTTTCGGGAATTATAGTGGTATCATCTGCATATCTGAGGTTGTTGATATTTCTCCCAGAAATCTTAATTCCAGTTTGTGATGCATCCAGCCTGGTATTTTTCATGATGTACTCTGCATAGAAGTTAAATAAGTAGAGTGACAGTATACAGCCTTGTCATACTCCTCTTCAATTTTGAACTAGTCAGTTGTTCTACCTTCAGTTCTGTTACTTCTTGACCGACATACAAGTTTCTTAGGAAATAGGTCCTCTGGCACCTGCATCTCATTAAGTTTTCCAAAGTTTGTTGTCTCGACACAGTCAAAGGCTTTAGCATAGTCAATGAAGCAGAAGTAGACATTTTTCTGGAATCCCCTTGTTTTCTTGTGAGCCAAAGACTGTTGTCAATTTGATGTATTTTTCCACTCCCTCATCAAAACACAGTTTATACATCTGGAAGTTCTTGGCTCATGTACAACGAAGCCTAACTTGAAGGATTTTGAGCATAACCTTGCTAGCATGTGAAATGAGTGCAAATGTACAATAGTTTGAACATTCTTTGGTATAATCATTAATACTTTGGGACTGGAATGAAAACTGACCTTTTCCAGTTCAGTGACCACTGCTGAGTTTTCCAAATTTGCTGACATATTGAGTGCAGGACTTTAACAGCATTGCTTTTTAGAATTTTAAATAACTCACCTGGAATTCCATCACTTCCACTAGCTTTGTTCATATTAGTGCTCCCTCAGGTCCACTTGACTTCACATTCCAGGATGTTCAGCTTTAGGTGAGTGACCACACCATTATGTTTATCTAGGTCATTAAGATTCTTTTGTATAGTTCGTCTGTGTATTCTTGACACCATCTGTTAATCTCATCTGCTTCTGTTAGGTGCTTAGCGTTTCTGTCCTTTATCGTGCTCATCCTTGGACAAAATGTTCCCTTGATATCACCAACTTTCTTGAAGAGATCTCTGGTCTTTATGATTCTATTTTTTCTTCTATTTCTTTTCATTGTTCATTTAAGAAGGACTTTATATCTCTCTTTGCTATCTCTGGAACTCTACATTCAGTTGGGTTTATGTTTCCCTTTCTCGCTTCTATTTCACTTCTCTACTCCCTTTAGCTATTTGTAAGGCCTCCTCAAATAATCACTTTGCCTTCTCGCATAACTTTTTCTTTGGTATAGCTTTGGTCACTGCCACCTGTACAGTGTTTTGAACCTCCATCCATAGCTCTTCAGGCGCTCTTTCTATCAGATCTATTCCCTTGAATCAATTCATCACCTTCCCTGTATATTCATAAGGGATTTTATTTAAGTCAACCCTGAATAGCCTAGTGATTTTCCTTTTCTTCAATTTAAGCCTGACATTTGCAATAAGGATCTAATAATCTGACCCACGGGCTTCTCAGGTGGCACTAGTGATAATGAACCTGCCTGTCAATGCAGGTAGATGCCAGAGACAAGTGTTTGATCCCTGGGTCAGGTAGATCCCCTGGAGGAGAGCATGGCAACCCACTCCTCTTCTTGCCTGGAGAATCCAATAGAAAGAGAAGCCTGGCGGGCTACTGTCCATAGGGTCATGAAGAGTCAGACATGATTGAAGCAACTTTCCCCACATGCATGATCTGAGCCACAATCAGCTCCATGTCTTGTATTTACTGAGTGTATAGAGCTTCTCCATCTTTGGCTGCAAAAAATATAATCAACTATAATCCAATAAAAATTACTTTAAAATGAAAAACATAATATTACCATTTTAAAATGTTTTAAAAATAGTTATTACAAAATATTTATTATTAGTTGAACAAAATATTCTTAATTAAAAATAATTCTACAAGCTGCATTAAATAATTGTTAAAAAGCCATCTCTGGTCTCTCTATTTCATGTTCAGGAAAGTGTGAGTCCACATGACCTATAAAGTTCAATATTAATGTCTTCCATCTTATCAAATATTAAAAAGAAAATACTCTAACTTGGTAGGAGTGTAAAGTTCTATTGTCCTGAGCAAAAATCTTTCCTAATACAAAGTATGTTGTGAGGTAGGGAAAAGGCCCTAGGCACAGAGTCAGAACTCCTAGATTCCAATTATGGCCCTATCTCTTACTTAAGACACTTAATTCTCTAAGCTACTGCTTTCCAAGCTTTAAAAGAAAAATATCATGGACACAGTGACAGATGATGACATCTGTTCAGCACATCTGTGAAAAGTACAGGGAAATTCACATCACAGTGATGACAGCTGTTTAGATGTTTGGAGACTTCTCTTTTCATTACTATCTTGATCACCCCCAAAATTTGAGGGACTGTGTTTTTAAACATAAGAAAGTTGCATCTAAATTTTTGTGGAATCTATGCTTTGAAGAAACTCAACTTCTACTAATAAAGGAAGAGTAATGATCCTTATTGCACTGACTTATCTTTTTTTTTTTTTCATATTCCAGAGATGACCCTACCTGAAGATATTTTTATTTTTTATTTTTTTAAATTTTATTTTATTTTTAAACTTTACAATATTGTATTGGTTTTGCCAAATATTGAAATGAATCTGCCACAGGTATACATGTGTTCCCCATCCTGAACCCTCCTCCCTCCTCCCTCCCCATACCATCCCTCTGGGTCATCCCAGTGCATCAGCCCCAAGCATCCAGTATCGTGCATCGAACCTGGACTGGCGACTTGTTTCATATATGATATTATACATGTTTCAATGCCATTCTCCCAAATCATCCCACCCTCTCCCTCTCTCACAGAGTCCAAAAGACTGTTCTATACATCAGTGTCTCTTTTGCTGTCTCGTATACAGGGTTATTGTTACCATCTTTTTAAATTCCATATATATGAGTTAGTATACTATATTGGTGTTTTTTTTCTGGCTTACTTCACTCTGTATAATAGGCTCCAGGTTCATCCACCTCATTAGAACTGATTCAAATGTATTCTTTTTAATGGCTGAGTAATACTCCATTGTGTATATGTACCATAGCTTTCTTATCCATTCATCTGCTGATGGACATCTAGGTTGCTTCCATGTCCTGGCTACTATAAACAGTGCTGCTATGAACATTGGGGTACACATGTCTCTTTCCCTTCTGGTTTCCTCAGTATGTATGCCCAGCAGTGGGATTCCTGGGTCATATGGCAGTTCTATTTCCACTTTTTAAAGGAATCTCCACACTGTTCTCCATAGTGGCTATACTAGTTTGCATTCCCACCAACAGTGTAAGAGGGTTCCATTTTATCCACACCCTCTCCAGCGTTTATTGCTGGTAGACTTTTGGATCACAGCCATTCTGACTGGCGTGAAATGGCACTTCATAGTGATTTTGATTTGCATTTCTCTGATAATGAGTGATGCAGAGCATCTTTTCATGTGTTTCTTAGCCATCTGTATGTCTTCTTTGGAGAAATGTCTATTTAGTTCTTTGGCCCATTTTTTGATTGGGTCATTTATTTTTCTGGAATTGAGCTGTAGGAGTTGCTTGTATATTTTTGAGATTAACTGTTTGTCAGTTGCTTCATTTCCTATTATTTTCTCCCATTCTGAAGGCTGTCTTTTCACCTTGCTTATAGTTTGCTTTTTTGTGCAGAAGCTTTTAAGTTTAATTAGGTCCCATTTGTTTATTTTTGCTTTTATTTCCAATATTCTGGGAGGTGAGTCATAGAGGATCCTGCTGTGATGTATGTCGGAGAGTGTTTTGCCTTACGTTTAGATCTTTAATCCATTTTGAGTTTATTTTTGTGTATGGTGTTAGAAAGTGTTCTAGTTTCATTCTTTTACAAGTGGTTGACCAGATTTCCCAGCACCACTTGTTAAAGAGATTGTCTTTAATCCATTGTATATTCTTGTCTCCTTTGTCAAAGATAAGGTGTCCATATGTGCGTGGATTAATCTCTGGGCTTTCTATTTTGTTCCATTGATCTGTATTTCTGTCTTTGTGCCAGTACCATACTGTCTTGATGACTGTGGCTTTGTAGTAGAGCCTGAAGTCAGGTAGGTTGATTCCTCCAGTTCCACTCTTCTTTCTCAAGATAGCTTTGGCTATTCGAGGTTTTTTGTATTTCCATACAAATTGTGAAATTATTTATTCTAGCTCTGTGAAGAATACTGTTGGTAGCTTGATAGGGATTGCATTGAATCTATAAATTGCTTTGGGTAGTATACTCATTTTCACTATATTGATTCTTCCAATCCATGAACATGGTATATTTCTCCATCTGTTAGTGTCCTCTTTGATTTCTTTCACCAGTGTTTTATAGTTTTCTATATATAGGTCTTTAGTTTATTTAGGTAGATATATTCCTAAATATTTTATTCTTTCCGTTGCAATGGTGAATGGAATTGTTTCCTTAATTTCTCTTTCAGTTTTCTCATTATTAGTGTATAGGAATGCAAGGGATTTCTGTGTGTTGATTTTATATCCTGCAACTTTACTATAGTCATTGATTAGTTCTAGTAATTTTCTGGTGGAGTCTTTACGGTTTTCTATGTAGAGGATCATGTCATGTGCAAACAGTGAAAGTTTTACTTCTTCTTTTCCAATTTGGATTCCTTTTATTTCTTTTTCTGCTCTGATTGCTGTGGCCAAAACTTCCAAAACTATGTTGAATAGTAATGGTGAAAGTGGGCACCCTTGTCCTGTTCCTGACTTTTTAGGAAATGCTTTCAATTTTTCACCATTGAGGATAATGTTTCCTGGGGTTTGTCATATATAGCTTTTATTATGTTGAGGTATGTTCCTTCTATTCCTGCATTCTGGAGAGTTTTTTTCATAAATAGATGTTGAATTTTGTCAAAGGCTTTCTCTGCATCTGTTGAGATAATCATTTGGCTTTTATTTTTCAATTTGTTAATGTGGTGTATTACATTGATTGATTTGCGGATATTGAAGAATCCCTGCCTCCTTGGGATAAAGCCCACTTGGTCATGGTGTATGATCTTTTTAATGTGTTTTTGGATTCTGATTGCTAGAATTTTGTTAAGGATTTTTGCATCTATGTTCATCAGTGATATTGGCCTGTAGTTTTCTTTTTTGTGGGATCTTTGTCAGGTTTTGGTATTAGGGTGATGGTGGCTTCTTAGAATGAGTTTGGAAGTTTACCTTCCTCTGCAGTTTTCTGGAAGAGTTTAAGTAGGATAGGTGTTAGTTCTTCTCTCAATTTTTGGTAGAATTCAGCTGTGAAGCCGTCTGGACCTGGGCTTTTGTTTGCTGGAAGATTTCTAATTAGAGTTTCAATTTCCATGCTTGTGATTGGTATGTTAAGATTTTCTATTTCTTCCTGGTCCAGTTTTGGAAAGTTATACTTTTCTAAGAATTTGTCCATTTCTTCCATGTTGTCCATTTTATTGGCATATAATTGCTGATAGTAGTCTCTTATGATTCTTTGTATTTCTGTGTTGTCTGTTGTGATCTCTCCGTTTCCATTTCTAATTTTATTGATTTGATTTTTCTCGTTTTGTTTCTTGATGAGTCTGGCTAATGGTTTGTCAATTTTATTTATCCTTTCAAAGAACAAGCTTTTGGCTTTGTTGATTTTTGCTATGGTCCCTTTTGTTTCTTTTGCATTTATTTCTTTTCTTTTTTTTTTAATTTTATTTTGTTTTTAAACTTTACATAATTGTATTAGTTTTGCCAGATATCAAAATGAATCCACCACAGGTATACATGCTTTCCCCTTCCTGAACCCTCCTCCCTCCTCCCTCCCCATACCATCCCTCTGGGTCGCCCCAGTGCACTAGCCCCAATCATCCAGTATCGTGCATCGAACCTGGACTGGCAACTCGTTTCATACATGATATTAAGATTTCTTTCCTTCTACTAACCCTGGGGTTCTTCATTTCTTCCTTTTCTAGTTGCTTTAAGTGTAGAGTTAAGTTATTTATTTGACTTTTTTCTTGTTTCTTCAGATATGCCTGTATTGCTATGAACTTTCCCCTTAGGACTGCTTTTACAGTGTCCCACAGGTTCTGAGTTGTTGTGTTTTCATTTTCATTCATTTCTATGCAAATTTTGATTTCTTTTTTGATTTCTTCTGTGATTTGTTGGTTATTCATCAGCGTGTTTTTCAGCCTCCATATGTTGAAATTTTTAATAGTTTTTCTCCTGTAATTGATATTTAATCTTACTGCATTGTGGTCAGAGAAGATGCTTGGAATGATTTCAATTTTTTTTGAATTTACCAAGGTTAGATTTATGGCCCAGGATGTGATCTACCCTGGAGAAGGTTCCATGTGCACTTGAGAAAAAGGTGAAATTCATTGTTTTGGGATGAAATGTCCTATAGATATCAATTAGGTCTAACTGGTCTATTGTATCATTTAAAGTTTGTGTTTCCTTGTTAATTTTCTGTTTAGTTGATCAATCCACAGGTGTGAGTGGGGTATTAAAGTCTCCCGCTCTTATTGTGTTATTGTTAATTTCTCCTTTCATACTTGTTAGCATTTGTCTTACATATTGTGGTGCTCCCGTGTTGAGTGCATATATATTTATAATTGTTATATCTTCTTCTTGGATTGATCCTTTGATCATTATGTAGTGACCATCTTTGTCTCTTTTCACAGCCTTTGTTTTAAAGTCTATTTTATCTGATATGAGTATTGCTACTCCTGCTTTCTTTTGGTCCCTATTTGCATGGAAAATCTTTTTCCAGCCCTTCACTTTCAGCCTGTATGTGTCCCCTGTTTTGAGGTGGGTCTCTTGTAGACACCATATGTAGGGGTCTTGTTTTTATATCCATTCAGCCAGTCTTTTTCTTTTGGTTAGGACATTCAACCCATTTACGTTTAAGGTAATTACTGATAAGTATGATCCCGTTGCCATTTACTTTATTGTTTTGGGTTCGAATTTATACACTGCTTCTGTGTTTCCTGTCTAGAGAATATCCTTTAGTATTTGTTGGAGAGCTGGTTTGGTGGTGCAGAATTCTCTCAGCTTTTGCTTGTCTGTAAAGCTTTTGATTTCTCCTTCATATTTGAAGGAGATCCTTGCTGCGTACAATAATCTGGGCTGTAGGTTATTTTCTTTCATCATTTTAAGTATGTCTTGCCATTCCCTCCTGGCTTGAAGAGTTTCTATTGAAAGATCAGCTGTTATCCTTATGGGAATTCCCTTGTGTGTTATTTGTTGTTTTTTCCCTTGCTGCTGTTAATATTTGTTCTTTGTGTTTGATCTTTGTTAATTTGATTAATATGTGTCTTGGGGTGTTTCGCCTTGGGTTTATCCTATTTGGGACTCTCTGGGTTTCTTGGACTTGAGTGATTATTTCCTTCCCCATTTTAGGGAAGTTTTCAACTATTATCTCCTCAAGTATTTTCTCATGGTCTTTCTTTTTGTCTTCTTCTTCTGGGATCCCTATGATTCGAATGTTGTAGCATTTAATATTGTCCTGAAGGTCTCTGAGATTGTCCTCATTTCTTTTTTTTAATTTTATTTTATTTTTAAACTTTACAAAATTGTATTAGTTTTGCCAAATATCAAAATGAATCCACCACAGGTATACATGTGTTCCCTATCCTGAACCCTCCTCCCTGCTCCTCATTTCTTTTAATTCATTTTTCTTTTTTCCTCTCTGATTCATTTATTTCTACCATTCTATCTTCTAATTCACTAATCCTATCTTCTGCCTCTGTTATTCTACTATTTGTTGCCTCCAGAGTGTGTTTAATTTCATTTATTGCATTATTCATTATATATTGACTCTTTTTTATTTCTTCTAGGTCCTTGTTAAACCTTTCTTGCATCTTCTCAATCCTTGTCTCCAGGCTATTTATCTGTGATTCCATTTTGATTTCAAGATTTTGGATCAATTTCACTATCATTATTTGGAATTCTTTATCAGGTAGATTCCCTATCTCTTCCTCTTTTGTTTGGTTTGGTGGGCATTTATCCTGTTCCTTTATCTGCTGCGTATTCCTCTGTCTCTTCATCTTGTTTAAATTTCTGAGTTTGGGGTGTCCTTTCTGTATTCTGGCTGTTTGTGGAGTTCTGTTTATAGTGGTGTTTCCTCACTGTTTGTGGGTTTGTACAGGTGGCTTGTCAAGGTTTCTTAGTTAGGGAAGCTCGTGTCGGTGTTCTGGTGGGTGGAACTGTATCTCTTCTCTCTGGAGTGCAATGAAGTGTCCAGTAATGAGTTATGAGATGTCTATGGTTTTGGGGTGACTTTGGGAAGCCTGTATCTTGGAGCTCAGGGCTGTGTTCCTTTGTTGCTGGAGAATTTGCTTGGTATGTCTTGCCCTGGAACTTGTTGGCCCTTGTGTGGTGCTTGGTTTCAGTGTAGGTATGGAGGCGTTTGATGAGCTCCTGTCAATTAATGTTCCCTGGAGTCAGGAGTTCCCTGGAGTCAGGGTTTGGACTTAAGCCTCCTGCTTCCAGTTATCGGTCCTATTTTTACAGTTGTTTCAAAACTTATCCTTCTATACAGCACCATTGAGAAAACATCTCCTTTCAAAGACTTGGGTTGCTTTTCTGGGTGTCTGATGTCCTCTGCCGGCATTCAGAAGTTGTTTTGTGGAATTCACTCGGCGTTTAAATGTTCTTTTGATGAATTTGTGGGGGAGAAAGTGTTCTCCCCGTCCTACTCCTCCACCATCTTAGCTCCTCCCCTGCACTGACTTATCAATAAAAGTTAAATAAAACTTATGCCTTGAAAAAGTCTTATGATCTCTTTCATCACACTATCTCTACATAAGCTGTTCCCTTTCTCCTTCCTGGAATGCTTGACTTTCTTGCTCACCTGGCTTTCAATAACCAAGGTATAACCTTCTCCAGGAAATTAGATGCCCTTTCAAAAGTAGAATGAAAAATTCAGTAGACTAGTTGGCCATGATGAGCATAGAAAGTGAAAGTGAAGTTGCTCAGTCATGTCCGACTCTTTGCGACCCCATGGACTGTAGCCTACCAGGCTCCTCCCTCCATGGGATTCTCCAGGCAAGAGTACTGGAGTGGGTTACCATTTCCTTCTCCAGGGGATCTTTCCAACCCAGGGATCGAACCTGGGTCTCCCGCATTCCAGGCAGACACTTTAACCTCTGAGCCACCAGGGAAGCCCCTGATGAGAATAGAGGAGGTCCTTTTTTGCTAGAGTCTAGTTCAGAAAAAAAAAACTGAGTCTGAATCATCTGTTGCTCCATTACATTTGATCAGATGAAGGTATTAAGTTCTAGGCTTGACTCAGTAATTCTATAACTTCATAAGTTTCTTCTGACACTAGTACATGGAAGACTGTGTCATTAGACATAGGGCAAGAACTATGAGAGAAATAAGTGTCACTAAGAAAAAGTCTTGCTAACTTAGATGATGAAAAAAAACTAAAGAGTGCAAAGAGAATCTTTATAACTCAGTGCTTATTTAATGCATAACAAAGTGCTTAATTTATGTAAATCATAGCTTTTGGAATCCCAACAACTAGTTTCCAGTTATGATAAACTAAATAGGACCCAAACACACATGGAAAATTAGATCTAGAATCCTCAACATGGCAGAAGAGTAGGAAGACAGGCAGTTAATCTATTCTCAAAAGTGCATCTACAAACGGGGCAATTCTCACAAAGTACCTGCTGGACACTAGCAGAAGACCTCAGATCACAAAAGGATGAGAAAGATTCTCATATAGCTGGGAAGGATGAAAGAAGGAAAAAAGGAAAAGGAAGAGGAGAGGAAGCAGGACAGGACCTGTGCCCCTGGCAGGGAGCTGAAGATGATGAGAAGGTCCTGCATCTGGGGAAGCACCTTCATTGATGAGGAAATCAGCTTCGACAGGAAGGGAGATTTGGAGGCTAAAAGGTGAGCCCAGCAGCCAGTGTGTGGCAGGCAGGATAGAGTGAGACATACATAGTTGGTCTATGCCACAGTCCTGCATGCCTTGGCCTGAGACTGGTGTCCACCAGTGAACAAGGACTGAGCACTGGAACATGGGGTCTGGAGAGCAGATCTGGGGAGGCAACTGCTATTGGCTATCAGCAGACAACCTGAGGGGATGGAAGTAAGGAACTTGACAACCCAGAATGCTCGTGGAGGAAACCTGGACTGCCATAGAATCCAAGCACCATTGTTGAGTGACATGCAAAGGACTGGGCCCCCTTTGCAGCTTCTCTCCTCCTGTGCCATCCCCTAAGGAGGGCTCCCTCTGGAGCTGAAACCAGATTGTATACCCCCACCATCACCTCTTCTGTCTCCCACACCTGATGGGTTGCATTCCAACCACTAACCCAGCACCCTTCCCATGTAGGCAGCCCATTAGCTCTGATCTCACCTTAACCCCCTCTTGCCTGATGAGCTCCTGTGCTCTAGCAACCAATGAAGAAGGCTCCAGTGGGAGAAACACGCAAATATGTGGGGGTGAAACCACAGCTGAGCCCCAGGTGTCATATGAGTAAGGAAGAAGAGCTGAAGTCTCTCCTTGTGGTTGCACAAACCTTGGGGTTACACATCTGCTGACAGATTCCTAAATCCAATGATTGCAGAACATAAAAAATTAAAACAATTGTACCTATAGCTGAGACAGGTCTTGCTTTAGTAGCTGTGGGCACTGTGGGCATGTACACATGGGAGTTGGTTCAGACCAGAGGCTGAACTGTCTCTATAGTTCCCATAGCTAGTCCAGGTGCATGAATCTTGCAGTCCTGGGACCTGACCTCAGTGGATCTGCTCCATTGGCCTGGTGAAAACTATGCCTGAGTGTCACCAGGGTGAACTGCTGGCATATCTATAGTAAATGTGGGACCGAGAGCACTGCAAACAATGGTATATTCTGTGAACCCACACAGTGGGTGAAAGGGGACACAATAGAGAAGATTCAGAACTGAAAAGCTCCAGAGAAGGAATAGTTGGTGGCTTCTTCTGACACGGGAGTGCTCTACTCCCACCTACTTTGCATCAGAGATAAGAAACACAGCTAAGAAGAAGACCAGTGGGCCTCTACTCCAACAGACTAGTAAGCAGACCTTTCCCCTGACAGGACAGTGACAACCACAGAACAACATCCAGGGAAGTCCCTAGTCACCACAACACATGTCAAGCCCCCTATTTAGGAAATAATCGCACAAGTCTCTGAACCAATCTAACTTACACAGGGGGAGACACCAAAAGCAAGATTAACTATGATCTTGCAGCCTGCAAACAGGAGAGCACAAATGCAGTAAGTTAGACAAAATGAGACAACACAGAAATCTGTTGCAGACAAAGGAACAAGATTAACATCAACACGATTAACTAAAGGAAGAGATCACCAATCGACCTGAAAAAGAATTCAGAGCAATGATAATAAAGAAGATCTGATATCTTGGAAAGTGAAAGAGGAACAGATACAGAAAATACAAGAAATATTTAAGGCAGGGTGGGATGATTTGAGAGTATAGCATTGAAACATGTACATTACCATATGTAAAACAGATGACCAATGTAAGTTCAATTCATGAGACAGGGCATCCAAAGCTGGTGCTCTGGGACAACACAAAGGGACAGGGTGGGGAGGGAGGTGAGGGGGATTCAAGATGGGGACAACAGGTGGGGGGAACCTGTTATTGATGTATGGCAAAAACAATCACAATATTTTAAAGTATATATGGAATTTAGAAAGAGGATAACAATAACCCTGTATACGAGACAGCAAAAGAGACACTGATGTATAGAACAGTCTTTTGGAGTCTGTGGGAGAGGGAGAGGGTGGGATGATTTGGGAGAATGGCATTGAAACGTGTATAATATCATATATGAAACGAGTCGCCAGTCCAGGTTCGATGCACGATACTGGATGCTTGGGGCTGGTCCACTGGGACAACCCAGAGGGATGGTATGGGGAGAGAGGAGGGAGGAGGGTTCAGGATGGGGAACACATGTATACCTGTGACAGATTCATTTTTATATATGGCAAAACCAATATAATATTCTAAAGTTAAAAAATTAAATTAAATTAAATAAAAAAATGTATTTTAAAGTAATTATTCTTCAATTAAAATAATTGATTAAAAAATAAATGTTTAACAAAGGCTTAGAAGAGCTAAAGAACAAACAATAGATGAGTAATTCAATAACAGAAATGAAAAATACACTAGAAGGAATCATTAACAGAAGAACTAAGGCAGAAGAACAGATGTGAGATGAAAGACAAAATGGTGGAAATCAGTGACACAGAACAGAATAAAGAATGAAAAGAAATGAGGAAATTCTCAGAGACCTCTGGGAAAACATTAACTGCATTAATATTCACATTATAGGGGTCCCAGAAGAACCATGGCAAAGGCTAACAGAGTTTTGCCAAGAGAACACATTAGTCATAGCAAACGACCTCTTCCAACAACACAAGACAACTCTACACATAGATATCACCAGATGGTCAATACTGAAATCAGATTGATTATATTCTTTGCAGCCAAAGATGGAGAAGCTCTATACAGTCAGCAAAAGCAAGACCTGGAGCTGACTGTGGCTCAGATCATCAGCTCCTTATTGCAAAATTCAGGCTCAAATTGAAGAAAGCAAGGAAAACCACTAGGCCATTCAGGTATGACCTAAATGAAATCCCTTATGATCATACAGTGAAGGTGATGAATAGATTCAAGATGCTAGATCTGGTAGACATACTGCCTGAAGAACTATGAATGGAGGTTCATAACATTGTACAGGAGGTGGTGACCAAAAGCACCCCTAAGAAAAGGAAATGCAAGAAGGCAAAGTGGTTGGCTGAGGCCTTACAAATAGCCGAGAAAAGAAGAAAAGTGGAAGGCAAAGGAGAAAGCGAAAGATACACCCACTTGAATGCAGAGTTCTAGAGAATAGCAAGTAGAGATAAGAAAGCCTTAAGCGAACAAGGCGAAGAAATAGAGGAAAATAATAGAATGGGAAAGACTAGAGTTCTCTTCAAGAAAATTGGAGACACCAAGGGAATATTTCATGCAAAGTTAGGTAGAATAAAGGACAAAAATAGTGAGGACCTAACAGGAGAAGAGATTAAAAGAGGTGGCAAGAATACACAGAAGCACTATACAAAAAGTTCTTAATGATCCAGAAACTATGATGGCGTTGTCACTCACCTAGAACCAGACAACCTGGGGTGTGAACTAAGTGGGCCTTAAGAAGCGTTACTATGAAAAAAGCTCATGAGGTCATGGAATTCCAGGTGAGCTATTCAAAGTCCTAAGGTTATGCCATCAAAGTGCTACACTCAATATGCCAGCAAATTTGGAAAACTCAGTAGTGCCACAGTACTGGAAAAGGTCAGCTTTTCTCCTCCCAATCTTGCAGAAAGGCAATGCCAAATGTTTAAACTACAGTACAATTGCACTCATGTCACATGCTAGCAAGGTTATGCTAAAAAAATCCTTCAAGCTAGGCTTCAGCAGAATGTGAACTGAGAACTTCCAAATGTACAAGCTGGACTTAGAAAAGGCAGAGGAACATGAGATCAAATTGCCAACATCTGCTGGATCACAGAAAAAGCAATGGAATTGCAAAAAATTCTACTTCTGCTTCACTGACTACACTAAAGCCTTTGACTGTGTGGATCATAACAAATTGTGGAATATGTTTGATAAGATGGGAATACCATGCCACTTTACCTGCCTCCTGAGAAACCTGTATGCATGACAAGAAGCAATAGTTGGAACTGGACACAGAACAATGGACTGGTTCCAAATTGGGAAAGGAGTATTTCAAAGCTGTTTACTGTTGCCCTGCTTATACTGAGTGCATCACAGGAAATGCTGGGCTGGATCATGCACAAGCTGGAATCAAGATTGCCAGAAATATCAACAACCTCAGATATACAAATGACACCATCCTAATGGCAGAAAGTAAAGAGGAACTAAAGAGATTCTTGATGAAGGTAAAATAGGAGAGTGAAAAAAACTGGCTTAAAACTTAACATTCAAAAGATGAAGCTCATGGAATCTGGTTGCATCACTTCACGGGCAAATAGAAGGGGAAAAAGTGCAAGCAATGACAGATTTCCTCCTCCCTCCAACCACTTCGCTGAGATCCAAAATCACCGTGGATGGTAACTGCAGCCATGAAATTAAAAGGCACTTGCTCCTTGGCAGAAAAGCTATGACAATCATAGACAACATAATAAAAAGCAGAGACACCACTTTGCTGACAAAGGTCCATATAGTCAAAGCTATGGTTTTCCCAGTAGTCATGTATGGATTTAAGAGCTGGACCATAAAGAAGACTGAGCACTGAAGAACAGATGCTTTCAAATTGTGGTGCTGGAGAAAACTCTTTGAAAGTTCTTTGGACTGCAAGATCAGACCCGTCAATCCTGAAGGAAATCAACCCTGAGTATTTATTGGATGGACCGTTGGTGAAGCTAAAGATCCAATACTTTGGCCCCCCGTTTCAAAGAGCTGACTCATTGGAAAAAAAAAAAAAAAAACCTGATTCTGGGAAAGATTGAAGGCGAAAGAAGAAGGGGGGCAGAGGATGAGATGTTTAGAGAGCATCACTGATTCAATGAACATGAAAATGAGTCTGGGAGATAGTGGAGAACAGAGGAGCCTGACGTTCTACTGTCCATGATGTTGCAAATATTCAGACACTACTTTATAACTAACAGCAATTACAAAAGGCTAACATACTATAAAAGTAGGATACTACCTATACAAAAATACAATATTAATACCAGCAACCATGATAAGAAGAGAGTAAAGATGTAGCAAAGGAATTGCATTTCAAATTGAGGGGCCAAAAACTTAAAATAACTTGAATATATACAGATTGCTCTATCAAATCCTATTGGGAAATGTTAACCAAAATAAAACAATAGATACACACACAGAAAAGAAACAGAAACCCAAAAATGACACAAGATGGTTATCAAACCACAAGAAAAAAGAACAAAATAGCAAGTGAGAAAACACACCTATAAAAACAAATGTAAAACAAACTGGCAATAGAAAAATATATATTAATAATCATCTTAAATGTAAGTGGATTAAATGTTTCAAACAAAAGACACAGACTGGTTGAATAGATACAAAAACAAGACCCTAATGTTTTTGTTCAGTCGCAGAGTCATGAATGACTCTTCGTGAACCCATGGACTAAAGTGTACCAGGCTTCCTCACCCATCACAATATCCCAGAGTTTGCTCAAATTAATATCCGCTGAGTCAGTGATACTATCTAACCATTTCTTCCTCTACCACCCTCTTCTCCATTTGCCTTCAATCTTTCCCAGCGTCAGGGTCTTTTCCAGTGACTCAGCTCTTCGTATCAGGTGGCCAGAGTATTAGAGATTCATCAATGGCATCAGTCCTTCCAATGAATATTCAGTGTTGAGTTCCTTTAGGATTGACTGTTTTGATCTCCTTACTGTCCAAGGGACTCTCAAGAGTCTTCTCCAGCAGCACACTTCAAAAGCATCAATCTTTCAGCACGCTGCTTACTTTATGGTCCAGCTCTCACATCCATACACGACTACTGGAAAAAACAAATTAAACTATATAGACTTTTGTTGGCAATTTATGCCTCTGCTTTTTAAAACACTGTCTAGGTTTGTCTACGAAAGTTGGCATAGCAACACTCATATTTTACAAAAAAGACTTGAAAATAAATACTGCTACAAAAGATAACAAAGGATACTATACAATGATCAAGGGATCATTCCAAGAAAAATTTGCAACAATTATAAATATATATGAACCCAACATAGCAGCACCTCAATTTTTAAGACAAATGACAGTAACAAAATAATTATGGGTGGACTTTAACACCCCACATTAAACAACAGACAGATCATCCAGACAGAAAATTAACAAGGAAACAAAAACCATAAATGATACATTATACCAGATAGACTTAACTGATATATATAGGATGTTCCAACAAAAAGCAGTAGAATAGATTTTTTTTTAAAACTCACGTGGAACATTTTCCAGAACAGATCACACCTTGGGCAACAAATCAAGCCTTGGTAATGTTAAGAAAATTAAACTCATATCAAGCATCTTTTCCTAACACCACAATGTGAGCTTAGAAATCAGTTATAAGAGAAAAATGTTAAAAACTCAGGCACATGGAGACTGAACTCTATGTTCAGTTCATTTCAATTCAGTTCAGTCGCTCAGTCATGTCCAACTCTTTGCGACCCCATGAATCGCAGCACGACAGGTCTCCCTGTCCATCACCAACTCCCGGAGTTCACTCAGACTCATGTCCATCGAGTCAGTGATGCCATCCAGCCATCTCATCCTCTGTCCTCCCCTTCTCCTCCTGTCCCCAATCCCTCCCAGCATCAGAGTCTTTTCCAATGAGTCAAGTCTTCGCATGAGGTGGCCAAAGTACTGGAGTTTCAGCTTAAGCATTATTCCCTCCAAAGAAATCCCAGGGTTGATCTTCTTCAGAATGGACTGGTTGGATCTCCTTGCAGTCCAAGGGACTCTCAAGAGTCTTCTCCAACACCACAGTTCAAAAGCATCAATTCTTCGGTGCTCAGCTTTCTTCACAGTCCAACTCTCACATCCATACATACTAAACAAACAATAAGTCACTGATGAAATAAAAAAGGAAAATAAAAACTGCCTAGGAGCAAATGAAAATGAAAGCATAATGATCCAAAACCTATGGGAAGGAACAACAGCAAGTCAAATAGGGAAGTTTTTAACAATATAATATTACTTCAGGGAATAAGAAAAAACCTCACACAACCTAAATTTTCACCTAAAGCAACTATAGAGAGAAGAACAAATAAAACTCAAAGGTAGTAGAAGAAAATAAATCATAAATATCAAGCAGATAAAATGAAATAGAGACAAAGGAAATAATGAAAAATATCAATGAAATTTAAACCTAATTCTTTGAGCATGCAGACAAAATTGATAAACCCTTTTAGTCAGTCTAATCAAGAAAGAAAGGAGAGGACTTAAATCACTAAAATTAGAAATGAAAAAGAAGTTGCAACATACATCGAAGAAATACAATGAATCGAGACTACTACAAGTGACTATATGGCAATACAAAGGACAACCTAGGAAAACTTATAGAGGACAAAGGAGGCAAGACTCTGCAATGAGATATGACTATCTAATCAATAAGTGATTATGGGAATACTGGACAACTACAAGTAAGTGAATGAAATTAGAACAATCAAAAAACCACTCAGGGGGGAAGGTCAAACATGGCAGAGGAATAGGATGGGGATACCACTTTCTCACCCATGGAAAGATCATCTGAACACTGAGCAAATACCACAAAACAACTTCTGAATGCTGACAGAGGACACAGGCACCCAGAAAGGCAGCCCATTATCTTTGAAAGGAGGTAGGACAAAATATAAAATATAAACAGAGAGACAAAAGAGTTAGGGATGGAGACCTGTCCTGGGGAGAGAGTCCTAAAAGAGGAGAAGTTCACAAACACCAGGAAACCCTCTCACGGGTGGGTCTGTGGGGAGTTTTGAATCTCAGAGAGCAACATAACTGGAAGGAAAAAATAAATAAAACCCATAGATTACGTGCCTACCTGCAATTCCCAGTGGAGTAGCCCAGACACTTGCGACTGCAGTGGGGGCTGAACAGGGAGGCGTGGGCTGCATTGCTTAGGGTAAGGACAGGGCCTGAATGCCCTGAGGACAATCTGAGGGAGCTAACATGAGATAGCAACCCAAACGGTGGGATAGCCAGAGAGAGAGGGAAAAAAAAAAAAAAAAAGAGGAGAGAGAGAAATTTACCACTAAAATAAATTTACCGCACGTGGCCGACAGCGAGAGGTGGAAGGCGAGGGGACAAACTAAGCCCCAGAGATGGAATCCTCAACCAAACTGGGAGCAGGCTTCCAGTTGCTAATCAAGTCTTCCTAGGATCCTGGACAGGTGACTTCTGCCAGGATTGTTACAGCCAGAAATCGGCACCCCAGAGGAGACACACAGCACACCTGAGACGGCACTCCCACTGTGCACCCGGGAAACTGAGCAGCTGGGATGGGGGAGGTGATAAGACGCACCTCCCACCTGGGGAGAGTGTGTTCATAAGTACCTGGTCGCCTGAGCTTCTCGGACCTGGGAAGGGCACAAAACGCAGGCCCAACCGAGTCTGCGCCTTTATGGAGTACCCGAGAACCTGAACCTGAGTGGCTTAGACCTGGGAAGTACATGCAACCCAGGGCCTACCTTAGACAGTTCCCCTGCAAAGCAACCTGGAGCCTGAGCAGTGTAGACCAGGAAAGAACACATGCTGTTAGCGGGGGCAAACCCATTGTGGCCCAGATACTGCCAGCACTCCCCACACACGCCAGTGATATTGGTTTGCAGTGTTTCTCCTTCCCCGCAGCACAATTGAACAAGTGAGCCTAAATAAATGACCATCTTCAGCCCCTTGTATCAAGGCAGAAGTTAGATGCAGAAGAGACTTGCAAACAGAGGAAGCCAAAATAAACAAAGAGGGAACCTCTTTGGAAGTGACAGGTGCAATAGATTAAAACCCTGTAGTTAGCACTGCTACATTGGAAGGGAACTATAGACCTTGAGAAGAAGTATAAGCTGGAATAAGGAATTATCTGAAACTGAACTGACCCTACACTGCCCTCAACAGCTCCAGAGAAAATCCTAAATATATTTTACTATTACCATTTTTAATTTTTCTTTAAATTTTAAGTTCTTTATTATTTATTTTTCATTATCTTGCAAAAAAAAAAAAAAGACCCTATCTTTAAAGCAAATTTTATAGTTTTTAATAACTTTCATGGTTTTGTTTTTTCTTTTTAATATTGTATTTTTGAAAGTCTAAGTTCTACTATAGATTTTTAATCATTGCTTTTTGGTATTTGTTATCAATTCTGAACCTTTAAGAATCCAATCTTCAGTACCAATTTTTGCTTAGGAGCATGATTACTGGCTTGATTGCTCTCTTCCCTTTTGACACTCCTTTTTCTCCCTGAGGTCACCTCTATCTCCTCCCTCTCCCCTCTCTTCTCTACTTAACTCTGTGAATCTCTTTGGGTATTCCAGGCTGTGGAGAACACTTAGGGAATTGATCACAGGCTAGATTGGTCACTCTCATTTGGACTCCCCCTCCTCTCCTCCTAGTCACCTCTATCTCCCTCTTCTCTTCTCTATGGAACTCCGTGAACCTCTCTGAGTGTTCCAGACTGTGGAGAACAATAGGGGATTGATTACTGGCTAGATTCCTCTCTCCCCTTTTGACTCCCCCTCTTCTCCTGGTCACCTCTATCTCCCTCCTCCCACTTCTCTTCTCCATGTAACTCTGTGAACCTCTCTAGGTGTCCCTCACTGTGGAGAATCTTTTCACCATTAAACTAGATGTTTTATCACTAGTGCTGTATGGATGGAGAAGTCTTGAGGATACTGTAGGAATAAGACTAAAAGCTAGAGACAGGGGCTTAAATCCCAAACTTGACAACATGAGAAAAATCCTGACTCCAGGGAACATTAATCAACAAGAGCTCCTCCAAAAGCCTCCATACCTACACAGAAACCAAGCTCCACCCAAGAGCCAACAAGTTTCAGAGTAAGGCATACCAAGCTAATTCTCCAACAAAGCAGGAACATAACCCTGAGCACAAAATACAGGGAGCCAAAAGTCACACCAAACACACTTACATCCCAAAAGTCACTACTGGACACTTCATTGCACTCCAGAGATAAGATATCCAGCTCTACCCACCAGAACACAGACACAAGCTTTCCTAACCAGGAAATCTTGACAAGCCATTCGTCCAACACCACTCACAGGGAGAAACCTCCACAATAAAGAGGAACCACAAACTTTCACTTCAAACACAGCAACCAAAACAAGATAAAAAGGCAGAGACATATTCAGCAGCTAAGGGACCATGATGAAAGCCCAAAAAAGCCAACAAAAGAGGAGGATATAGGGAGTCCAGCTGGAAAATAATTCAGAATAATGACAGTAAAAATGATCCAAAATTTTGAAAACAAAGTGGAGTTACAGATAAATAGTCTAGAGATAAGGATTGTGAAGATGCAAGAAAAGTTTAACAAGGACCTAGAAGAAATAAAAAAGAGTCAGTCAGTAATGAATAATGCAATAACTGAGATCAAAAGCACTCTGGAGTGAACCAACAGTAGAATAACTGAGGTAGAAGATAGGATAAGTGAGGTGGAAGACAAAATGGTGGAAATAAATGAAACAGAGAGGAAAAAAGAATTAAAAGAAATAACAACAACCTCAGAGACCTCTGGGACAATGTTAAACACCCCAACAATCGAATCATAGGAGTCCCAGAAGAAGACAAAAAGAAAGGCCATGAGAAAATACTTGAGGAGTTAATAGTTGAAAACTTCTCTAAAATGGGGAAGGAAATAGCCACCCAAGTCCAAGAAACACAGAGAGTCCTAAACAGGACAAACCTAAGGTGAAACACCCCAAGACACATAATCAATTTAATGAAAATCAAAAACAAAGAATAAATATTAAAAGCAGAAAGGGAAAAACAAATAACTTGGATTCCCATCAGGATAACAGTGGACCTTTCAATAGAAACTCTTCAGGCCAGAAAAGAATGGAAGGACACATTTAAAGTGATGAAAGAGAAAAACCTACAACGCAGATTACTGTACCCAGCAAGGATCTCATTCAAATATGAAGGAGAAATCCAAAGCTTTAGAGACAAGCAAAAGCTGACAGAATTCAGCACCACCAAACCAGCTCTTCAACAAATGCTAATGGATCTTCTCTAGACAGGAAAAACAGAAAAGGTTTATAAACTTTAACCCAAAACAACAAAGTAAATGTCAACAGGATCATACTTATCAATAATTCATTAAATGTAAATGGGTTGAATGCCCCAAACAAAAGACAAAGACTGGCTGAATGGATACAAAAACAAGACCCCTATATATGCTGTCTATAAGAGAACAGAGACATTATTTTTCCAACAAAGGTCCATCTAATCAAGGCTATGGTTTTTCCAGTAGTCATGTATGGATGTGAGAGTTGGACTATAAAGAAAGCTGAGCACTGAGGAATTGATGCTTTTGAACTGAGGTGTTGGAGAAGATTCTTGAGAGTCACTTGGACTGCAAGGAGATCCAACCAGTCCATCCTAAAGGAGATCAGTCCTGGGTGTTCATTGGAGGGACTGGTATAGAAGCTAAAACTGCAATACTTTGGCTGCCTGATGCGGAAAGCTGACTCATTTGAAAAGATCTGGATGCTGGGAAAAACTGAGGGCAGGAGGAGAAGGGGATGACAGAGGATGAGATGGTTGGATGGCATTATCAACACAATGGACATAGGTTTTGTGGACTCTAGGAGTTGGTGATGGACAGGGAGGCCTGGCATGCTGCGGTTCATGGGGTCACAAATAGTCAGATATGACTAAGCGACTGAACTGAACTGAATAAAAACACACCTCAAACCTAGGGATACATACAGACTGAAAATGAAGGGCTAGAAAAATATATTTTCCAGAAATGGAGACCAAAAGTTAGCAGGAGTAGCAATACTCATATCATATAAAAGAGACAAAGAAGGACACTACAACATGATCAAAGGATCAATCCAAGAATAAGATGTAACAATTATAAATATATATGTACACAACTAGGAGCACCACAATATATAAGGCAAATGTTAAGAAGTATGAAAGGGGAAATTAACAATAACAAAATAATAGTGGGAGACTTTAATACCCTACTCACTCCTATAGATAGATCAACAAAACAGAAAATTAACAAGGAAACACAAACTTTAAATGATACAATGGACCACTTATACCTAATTGATATCTATAGGACATTTCACCCTAAAGCAATGAATTTCACCTTTTTCTCAAGTGCACACGGAATCTTCTCCTGGATAGATCACATCCTGGGCCATAAATCTAGCCTTGGTAAATTCAAAGAAATTGAAATCATTCCAAGCAACTTTTCTGACCAAAATGCGGTATGATTAGATGTCAACTACAGGGAAAAAACTATAAAAAATACAAACATATGGAGGCTAAATAAAAAACTTCTAAATAACCAACAAATCACAGAAGAAATCAAAAAAGATATTAAAATATGCATATAAATGAATGACAAAGAAGACATAACAACCCCAAAACTATGGGATTCAGTGAAAGCAGTGCTATGGGGAAGGTTCATAGCAATACAAGCCTAACTCAAGAAACAGGAGAGAAATCAAATAAATAACCTAATCCTACACCTAAAGCAACTAGAAAAAGAAGAAATGAAGCACCCCAGTGTTAGCAGAAGGAAAGAAATGATAAAAATTAGGGCAGAAATAAATGCAAAAGAAACAAAGGAGACCATAGCCAAATCAACAAAGCTAAAAGCTGGTTTTTTTAGAAGATTAAAAAAAAAAAAATAGACAAACCATTAGCCAGACACATCAGGATACAAAGGGAGAAGAATCAAATCGCAAAAGTAGAAATGAAAATGGAGACATCACAAGAGACAACACACAAATACAAAGGATCATAAGAGACTACGATCAGCAACAATATGCCAATAAAGGGACAACTTGGAAGAAATGGATAAATTCTTAGAAAAGTATAACTTTGCAAAACTGAACGAGGAAGAAATAGAAAATCTTAACAGAACCATCACAAGCACGGAAATTGAAACTGTAATCAGAAATCTTCCAACAAAAGCCAAGGACAAGATGCTTCACAGCTGAATTCTACAAAAAATTTAGAGAAAAGCTAACACCTAACCTACTCAAACTTCCAGAAAACTGCAGAGGAAGGTAAACTTTCAAACTCATTATATGAGGCCACCATCACCCCAATACCAAAACCAAACAAAGATGCCACACAAAAAAGAAAATTACAGGCCAATATCACTGATGAACATAGATGCAAAAATCCTTAACAAAATTCTAACAAACAGAATCCAACAACATATTAAAAAGATCATACATCATGACCAAGTGGGCTTTATCCCAGGGATGCAAAGATTCTTCAGTATTCACAAATCAATCAATATGATACATCATATTAACAAATTGGAAAAATAAAAACCATATCATTTTCCCAATAGATGCAGAGAAAGCTTTGGAAAAAATTCAACATCCATTTATGATAAAAAAAAAAAAAAAAAAAAAAAAACAACAACTCTCCAGAAAGCAGGCATAGAAGGAACATACCTCATCATAATAGAAGCCATATATGATAAATCCACAGCAAACATTATCCTCAATGGTGAAAAATTGAAAGCATTTCCCCTAAAGTCAGGAAGAAGACAAGGGAGCCCACTCTCACCACCACTATTCAACACAGTTTTGGAAGTTTTAGCCACAGCAATCAGAGAAGAAAAACAAAAGTAATACAGATTGGAAAAGAATAAAACTCTCAGTTTGCAGATGACACGATCCTCTACATAGAAAACCCTAAAGACTCCACCAGAAAATTACTAGAACTAATCAATGAATATAGTAAAGTTGCAGGATATAAAATCAACACACAGAAACCCCTTGCATTCACATACACTAATAATGAGAAAACAGAAAGAGAAATTAAGGAAACAATTGGATTCACCATTGCAACAAAAATAATAAAATACTTAGGAATAAATGTACCTAAAGATACAAAAGACCTACATATAGAAAACTATAAAACACTGGTGAAAGAAATCAAAGAGGACCCAAATAGATGGAGAAATATACCATGCTCATGGATCAGAAGAATCAATTAAGTGAAAATGAGTATACTACCCAACGCAATTATACTATTCAATGCAATCCATATCAAGGTACCAATGGTATTTTTCAGAGAATTAGAACTAATAATTTCACAATTTGTATGTAAATACAAAAAACCTGCAAGAGCCCTTGAGATAAAAGAATGGAACTGGAGGAATCAACCTGCCTGACTTCAGGTTCTACTACAAAGCAACAGTCATAAAGACAGTATGGTGCTGGCACAAAGACAGAAACATAGATCAGTGGAACAAAACAGAAAGCCCAGAGATACATCCATGCACCTATGGACACCTTACCTTTGACAAAGGATGCAAGAATATACAATGGAGAAAAGGCAATCTCTTTAACAAGTGGTTCTGGGAAAACTGGTCAACCACTTGTAAAAGAATGAAACTAGAACACTTTTTAACACCATACACAAATATTAACTCAAAATGGATTAAAGATCTAAATGTAAGACCAGAAACTATAAAACTCCTAGAGGAAAACATAGGCAAAACACTCTCTGATGTAAATCATAGCAGGATCCTCTATGACCCACCTCCCAGAGTAATGGAAACAACAGCAAAAATAAACATATGGGACCTAATTAAACTTAAAAGCTCTTGTACAACAAAGGAAACTATAAGCAAGGTGAAAACCTTCAGAATGGGAGAAAAGAATAGCAAATGAAGCAACTGACAAAGAATTAATCTCAAAAATATACAAGCAACTCCTGCAGCTCAATTCCAGAAAAATAAGCGACCCAATCAAAAAATGGACTGAAGAACTAAACAGACATTTCTCCAAGGAAGACATACAAATGGCTAACAAACACATGAAAAGATGTTCAACATCACTCATTATCAGAGAAATGCAACTCAAAACCACAGTGAGATACCATCTCACACTAGTCAGAATGGCTGCTATCAAAAAGTCTACAAGTAATAAATTCTGGAGAGGGTGCAGAGAAAAAGAACCCTCTTACACTGTTGCTGAGAATAAAAAAATAGTACAGCCACTATGGAGAACAGTGTGGAGATTCCTTAAGAAACTGGAAACCGAACTGCCATATGACCCAGCAATCCCACTGCTGGGCATACACACCCAGGAAACCAGAATTGAAAAAGACACATGTACCCCAATATTCATCACAGCACTGTTTACAATAGCCAGGACATGGAAGCAACCTAGATGGTCATTGACAGACGAATGAATAAAAAGCTGTGGTACATATATACAATGGAATATTACTCAGCTATTAAAAAGAATGCATTTGAATCAGTTTTAATGAGGTGGAGGAAACTGGAGCCTATTATATTGTGTCAAGTAAGTCAGAAAGAAAAACACCAATACAGTATATTAATGCATATATATGGAATTTAGAAAGATGGTGATGATGACCCTAGATGTAAGACAGCAAAAGAGACAAAGATGTAAAGAACAGACTTTTGGACTCTATGGGAGAAGTCGAGGTTGGGAAGATTTGAGACAATGGCACTGAAACATGTATATTATCATATGTGAAATCGATCACGAGTCCAGGTTCATTGTACGAGACAGGTTACTCAGGGCTGGTGCACTAGGATGACCCTGAGGGATGGGATGGGGAGGGAGGTGGGAGGCAATGTCAGGATGGGGAACACATGTAAACCCATGGCTGATTCATGTGAATGTAGGACAAAAAAACCACCAGAATTTTGTAAAGGAATTTGCCTCCAATTAAAATAAATTTAAAAATGCACAAAATATATTGGAAATTGTTTAAATATCAAATATAAGGCCAAATACTATAAAAAATCTTAGTGGAAAACATAGGCAGAACACCCTTATAGATAAATCATAATAAGATCTTTTTAAATTTACCTTTTAGAGTATGAAAATAAACACAATGATAAACCAGTGGGACTTAATTAAACTTAAAAGCTTTTACAAAGCAAAGAAAACAATAAACAAAATGAAAAGATAACTGCTGTTGTGAAGGAGACTTTCTGAATTACAAAGGCCTCCACATCCCCACAGTGGAGTGTGATAAGCTGGGATACAGTGTTACATTCAGTCTTTATGTCTCTGTTGGTGCCTCTTGGCTGTGACAATTTCTCATACTTTCCTCATTTTTTATGACCTTAACAATGTTGAGGAGTACTTCCCTGTTCTAAACACTGAGTCTTCTGCTTCAGTAGGCTAAAATGGAAAGAGATAGTAGGGGAGCCACTTCAGGTTCATAAAAAAAAAAAAAATCAGTTTAGAGGAATATTATATATCTTAATCCATTTTGGCCAATAATGAAGATAAAATAAAAAGAAGAGGAAGTCTTGGGGCACTACCCAGGAGATGGGCCTGAAGATCTAAAGTGGTAGAACCGAGTTTAATAAACTGAAACAATAGAGAACTCCCGACTCTACAGAATATTAATTGGTTTAATATTTCCCAAAGGTCTGCATCTCAACAACTAAGATCTGGTCCCTCCCAAAGGCCAGCAAGCTGCAGTGCCAGATTATGCATGCCAAACAGCTAACAAAACAGGAACTGGATCTTACCCATTAGCAGACAGGGTGAGTATATGTGTGTTCAGTCACTTCAGTCATGTCCAACTCTGTGAGCCTGCTAGGCTCCTCTGACCATGGGATTCTCCAGGAAAGAATACTGGAGTGGGTTGCCATGCCATGGGATGGTCCTGACCCAGGGATTGAACCTGCGTGTCCTGCATTGTAGGCCAATTCTTTATTGCTGAGCCACCAGGGAAGCCCAGCAGACAGGCTGGCCAAAGCAATAACAGACCTACATACACCTCAAAACATATCACTAGATGTGGCACTGCCCTTCAGAGAGACAAGATCCAGCTCAACTCACCAGGATACAAGTGCCAGCCTCCCAAATCAGGAAGCCATCATAAGACACTGGTCCAACCCCACCAACTGGGAACAGACTCCACAAGTAAGAGGAACTATAACCTGGAAGCCTGTGGAAAGGAGACCCAAAACACAGTAGATTAAAATGAAGGGACAGAGAAACATCCCACAGTGAAGGAATATGCTAAAACCTCACAAGACCAAACAAATGAAGAGGAAATAGACAATCTAGCTGAAAAATAATCAAGAGTAATGATAGTAAAGATGATCCAAGACCTCAGAAATATAGTGGAAGTACAGATAAACAGAACAGAGGCACATATTGAGAAAGCACAAGAAAGTCTTAAAAAGGAACTAGAAGAGATAAAGAACGGACAATCATCAATGAAAAACACAATAACTGAAATTAAAAAAAAAATACACTACAGGAAACCAATAGCAGAATAACTAAGAAATAAGAGTGTATAAGTGAGCTGGAAGATGCAATGGTGGAAATAATTGAAGCAGAACAGAATAAAGAAATAAGAAAAGAAATGAGGACAGGCTTAGTGACTTCTGGGACAACATTAAGCACAACATTCAAATTATGGGGGTCTCAGAAGAAGAAGAGAAAAGTTAGGGTATGAGAAAATATTTGAGGAGATTACAGTCAAAAACCTTACCTAACATGAGAGAGGAAATAGCCACCCAAGTCTCAGGAGCCCAAAGTGTCCCATACAGGATAAACCCAAAGGAAAACACCCCAAGACACATATTAATCAAAGTAACAAAAATTAAGCAAAAAGAAAAAAAAAATATTAAAGTTGGCAAGGGTAAAGCACCATATAACATATATAGGTATCCCCAAAAGTTAACAGCTGATCTTTCAGCAGAAACTCTTCAGGCCAGACGGGAGTGGCAGGATATATATATTAAAAAAAAAAAAAATGATGAAAGGGAAAAAACTACAACAAAGATTACTCTATCCAGCAAGGATTTCATTCAGATTCAACAGAGAAATCAAAAGCTTTACAGATAAGCAAAAGTTAGAAGAATTCAGAACCATCAAACCAGCTTTAAAACCAATGGTAAGGGAACTTCCTTAGACAGGAAACACAAGGAAAGAAAAGACCTACAAAAACAAACCCAAAACAAAAAAGTAAATGGTAATAGGATTGTGCATAACAATAGTTACCTTAAATGTAAATGGATTAAATGTTCCTACCAAAAGACACAGACTGGCTGAATGGATAGAAAAACAAGAACTGTATGCATGCTGTTTACAAGAGACCTACTTCAGACCTCGGGACACATACAGACTGAAAGTGAGGGGCTGGAAAAAGATATTCCATGGAAATAAAAATCAAAAGAAAGCTGGAGTAGCAATACTCATATCAGATAAAATAGACTTTAAGATTAAAAACTTAAGGAAAGATAGTACATAATAATGAAGATATCAATCTAAGAAGAAGATATGACAATTATAAATATATATGCACCAAACATGGGAACACAATACATAAGGCAAATGCTAACCATATAAAAAGGGAATTGACAGTAACACAATAATAGTGGAGGACTTAACACCTTACTCAAACCAAATGACAGATCATCCAAACATAAAATTAAGAAGGAAACACACATCTTAAATAACAGCTTGTAACAGTAGAACCTAATTGATATCTATGGGACATTGCAATCCCAAACAGTAGAATACATTTTTTTTCTCAAGCACACATGGAACATTTTCCAGGATAGCTCACTTCTTGGGACACAAATCAAGCCTTGGTAAATTTAAGAAAACTGAAATTGTATCAAGCATTTTTTCTGACCACAACACTATAAGATTAGATATCAAGTACAGAAAATAATATAAAAACACACAGAGGCTAAACAGCATATGTCTAAATAATCAAGAGATCATAGAAGAAATCAACCAGGAAATAATAAAAAAAAAAATCTAGAAAGAAACAAAAATGAAAAGATGACAAGCCAAAGTCTATGGCATGCAGCAAAAATGGTGATAAGATGGAAATTTATAAAAATAAAAGTTTACCTCAAGAAATGAGAAAAAAAATCAATAATAAAATGTAATCTTACAACTAAAGCAAAAAGAAGAACAATAATAATAATAATAAAACCCTGGAGTTATCAGAATGAAATAAATCATAAAGATCAGAGCTGAAGTAAATGAAAAAAATATGAAGGAAACAATAGGAAAGATCAATAAAATTAAAAACTGGTTCTTTGAAAGATAATATTGACAAACCATTAGTCAGAGTCATCAAGAGAAAAAGGGAGAAAACTTAAGTCAATAAAGTTAGAAATAAAAAATGAAAAGTTAGAACAAATAACACAGAAATACAAAGGATCATAAGAGACTACTTTGAGCAACTATATCCAATAAAATGGAAAACCTGGAAGAAATGAACAAATATTTAGAAAAGTGTAACCTTCCAAGACTGAACCAGGAAGAAATAGGAAGTATGAACAGAAAAATCACAAGCAATGAAATTAAAACTGTAACAAAAAAACTTCTACAAACAAAACCCCAGGACTTGATGACTTCATAGCTGAATTCTGTCAAACTTTTAGAGAAAGTTTATGCAGGTCAGGAAGCAACAGTTAGAACTGGACGTGGAACAATGGACTGGTTCCAAATAGGAAAAGGAGTATGTCAAGGCTGTATATTGTCACCCTGCTTATTTAATTTATATGCAGAGTACATCATGAGAAATGCTGGACTGGAAGAAGCACAAGCTGGAATCAAGATTGCCGGGAGAAATATCAATAACCTCAGATATGCAGATGACACCACCCTTATGCCAGAAAGTGAAGAGGAACTCAAAAGCCTCTTGATGAAAGTGAAAGTGGAGAGTGAAAAAGTTGGCTTAAAGCTCAACATTCAGAAAAAGAGGATCATGGCATCCGGTCCCATCACTTCATGGGAAATGGATGGGGAAACAGCGTAAACAGTGTCAGACTTTATTTTTTTGGGCTCCAAAATCACTGCAGATGGTGATTGCAGCCATGAAATTAAAAGATGCTTACTCCTTGGAAGGAAAGTTATGACCAACCTAGATAGCATATTCAAAAGCAGAGACATTACTTTGCCAACAAAGGTCTGTCTATTCAAGGCTATGGTTTTTCCTGTGGTCTTGTATGGATGTGAGAGTTGGACTGTGAAGAAGGCTGAGCGTCGAAGAATTGATTCTTTTGAACTGTGGTGTTGTAGCAGACTCTTGCGAGTTCCTTGGACTGCAAGGAGATCCAACCAGTCCATTCTGAAGGAGATCAGCCCTGGGTTTTCTTTGGAAGGAATGATGCTAAAGCTGAAACTCCAATACTTTGGCCACCTCATGTGAAGAGCTGACTCATTGGAAAAGACTCTGATGTTGGGAGGGATTGGGGGCAGGAGGAGAAGGGGAGGACAGAGGATGAGATGGCTGGATGTCATCACTGACTCGATGGACGTGAGTCTGAGTTAACTCTGGGAGTTGGTGATGGACAGGGAAGCCTGGCGTGCTGTGATTCATGGGGTTGCAAAGAATCAGACACGACTGAGCGACTGAACTGAACTGAACTGAACACATATCCTGCTCAAACTCATTTAAAAAAATTGCAGAGGTGGGAGAGGGTGGGATGATTTCGGAGAATGTCATTGAAACATGTATAATATCATATAAGAAATGAATCACCAGTCCAGGTTTGATGCAGGATACAGGATGCTCGGGACAGGTGCACTGGGATGACCCAGAGGGATGGTATGGGGAGGGAGGTGGGAGGAGGGTTCAGGATGGGGAACACGTGTACACCTGTGGCAGATTCATGTTGATGTATGGCAAAACCAATACAATATTGTAAAGTAATTAGCCTCCAATTACAATAAATAAATCAAAAAAAATTCCTAGGCTTTCAAATGTGTATTCTCAACACTTGACCTTTAATGAACTTTTCTTCCTTTTTAGATAAGCTAAGAACAGCTGTGCACTCTAGCATGAGTCACCCAGGTCACAATTCCCTGTTGATTTTGTAATAAAATGCTGCTGAACAAAAAGAAAAAATTGCAGAGGGAGGAACACAGACCAAGTAATTCAATAAGGCTGAAAGCTTATGGTGAATGATGTTGGACTCATGATCTCTGAAGATTTAGCTTCAGGATCAGGGACCAGGCTTGATCACTCAAGAGCTTTTGTGTAGCAGAGTTTTATTGAAGTGAAAAGGGACAGAGAAAGCTTCATCAGAAGGGGGACAGAGAGTCCCCCCCTCACTAGTCTAAGCAAGGGAGCTATATACTTTTTGAAATTGGTTATTACAATAAATCAAAAGAATGTCCCAGGGTTGTAAATATCTTACCAGACCCACTCCCATAATATACATTTTAAGATAACAGGATTAGTCAGAAGGTTCTCAAAAAGGAGAAAACTTGTCCTCAAGCATGATACATTGTTGTTATATAATCCTTACTAAGACTAAGGAATGTAGAAAAAAAAAAAAAGTTTTTTCTTTTCTCCTCCTTGAGAATTCCAGACCCTTATCTCCTCCTTGAGAGCCCCAGACTCCTTTCTCCTCCTCCTTGAGGAACCCGGACTTCTTATGAACCTGCCTATTGACTCTCTCAGCCCCTACTTTTCTTTTAGGAGAATTATGTTGCCAACTGAAAGGGGCATTGTTTTCATTCCATAACTACTTCCTGCTCTGAGGGCCATTGTCTCTAAATTGTTGAGACAACATATTCTCCTAAACCTCATATTGAGGGTCTCTAATCCAGGGGCCCCAAGTAATAGTTGGAGGAGGCTGTGACACTCGTAGGAGCCTGGGCAACCATTTGTAACGTAAAAGCTTTCAGATGGTTAGAAACATCCAGTTATACATTTACAGATGCAGGGATCAAACAGTAAAAACAGAACATTAGAATTATTATGATTAAGATAGTTTTCCACCATGGGAAGCTAGTTAATGTTTCTCAAAGTGAGGTGACTGAGGCTTCAGGAGAATCCATAGCTTGAATAATTTTGTTCATGTGTTTAGTAAACTGAGTAACATTAGTATTCATATCTGGTATATATGTACAGCATTGGGTATGAATAATAGCACAAGTTTCTCCTTGTGCAGCCAATAGAATATCTCAGGCCAATCTGTTTTGTAAAACCAGCTTTCTAATTTGTATTTGTTCTGTGTTAAGGGCTGAAATAGCTTTTTGAGAATCTTGTTAAGCCTGTTGAGTAAAGTTAGAGCATGAACTCATAGCATAACACCTGTAGTTCTCAGAGAAAGAACAAATATTGCAGCCAGATAATCATACCAGTGAAACACAGACTTTGCCCAATTAGTTTTAAGGTATGGAAGATTAGCAGGCTTCTCTGGAAACTCTGAAAATATGAAGCCATGAGTAAAAGCTAGACCTAGGGTTCATATCCCTATCCAGCCAGGGGGAAGCCACACCCATAGATAAGAGCCACATATCCAGTAGGTCCCGTTTGGAGCAAACCAGCATGACTGAGGGGTCCAGTCCCAATCAGTGTCTGGCCAGGCAAAAGGATGACCTGAACTAGGACTGAAAAACACAGGAATGATTACATTGCATATTTATTGAGGCCAAAAAGTCCTAATTGTTTCCAGTCATTATAATTAAGTTGTCAGCTAACTTCCATGGATGGCTCTGTTAGTTCCCAGCATATAGGAGCGTTAGATTGTAGGTGTCCCTTTTCAGGAGTTAGCTATATGGCCTCATCCCATATTTGATAAGCATCAGGTAGAAAACCACCAGATCTAGACCCATTCACTTTCTTATGTACAGCAAAATAGTCATTAAGCCAAGTTAAAACATAATCAGAATTAAAAGTTACATTATGTGCATAGTTACATCAGTCCATCTTAAGATTGCTAGATGTCATTGGATCAAGAAGAGGCATCACATATGATTGCTGTTGGGGAACGTATGCACAGAGTTGAAGAAAGTCCTTTCCTTGAAATGGAGAAGCCCACCATGGGAATCCTTCAGTAGATGAGGAGGAGGATCGGTCCACAGACCCAGAAATTAGACAGATAATGGAGGCTGGGTCAGGGCTCACCTCCCAGAGTTCTCATAATGTCTGTTGAAAGCTGAAAGCTCACATAATTAATTCTAAGGCTTTAGGATCTACGACAATATCTGTGTGCAAAAACAGTCTGTCATAGAGACAGTCCCTTCTTTTTAGGGGCAGTTCAAGACATCATTAAAGCTATGGGTGTAACTTTAAACCAACTTTCTTGTGTTTCTTTCTATGCACATTTCTCTTAATAATGTCATTAGCATTTTCTACCTTTCCTGAAGATTGGGGTCTCCAGGAACAGTGGAAGTGATATTCTATTTCTAGAGCTGTTGACATCCCTTGAGTTACAGCAGCTTTAAAGGCATAGCCATTGTTTCTCTGGAGGCTCTGTGGCAGCCCAAATCCGGGAATAATTTCATGGATTAAATTTTTTATAACTTCCTTAGCCTGTTCATTACAGCAGGGATAGGCCTCAATCCATCCAGTAAGTGTCCACCCAGACCTGTAAGCAAGAAAATCCATTTGTTTTTGGCATTAGAGTAAAAGGAACCACAGCCTCATTTATTATTCATAAACCTTGAACTAGTCTCTATTTATCATTTTACTTTTTCACACCCAAAATAGGAGTGGTGTATGGACTATTACAGGAAGTTAATAGCCTCTGTTCCTTTAAATTTTCAATGATGAGTTTTAACCCTTAGCCTCAGGCTTTAGTGGGTACTGCTTTTGATGTGGAACTATGTGGGAGTCTTTGAGCTTGATAATGACAGCAACAGCATTTTGTACTCGAGCCACAGTTTTTCCATCAGCCCACACTTTAGGATTTACATTTTGTTCAATTAATGGGAGAGAAAGAGTAGGCTCCATATTCATGAAAACAGAGGCCACACCCAGCTTGGACCTTTCTCAGTATATCCCTCTCTGAAATGGGTGAGGGAGACTCTGGCACAATTAGAAACTCATGAGAAAACAGCATAAGAGTCCTTGTTGCAGCTTAAAGGACAACTGAAACAATAACATTTGGCTCATCCAGACAGCCGCATTAAGGTAGTCGATCAGGAGGAAAGCAGACCAGGGGCTTCAGTGAGCACAGAGAAAGTTGCCCCAGTGTCCAAAATAAAATCAACTGATTGGCCCCCACAGTTATTAATACTTGGGGTTCCTCAGGTGTAATTAGGATGGGAGCTTGTGTGGGGACCCCTAGGCACCTTCAGTCCCAATTGCCTTGAGAGTCCAACCACTGGGCCTATGTCTTGGAGGGCAGTCTATCCTCATGTATGGTTCTTTACAGACCAGACATGGAGCAGGGTTAGCTTAGGAGGGTTAGCCCCTCCTTTCCACAGTAATAACAAGTCCATCCCTTATCACCTGGGTCCCTCTGGGCATTTTTCCTCAGGCTGTTTCAGAGTGTATCTAACAGCCGTGCTGGGGCTTCAATCTTTGCCTGGTTCTTTTTTGCCTTTTATTTTCCTCCTCATATTCTCTATCATAATATACTGTCTGAGCCAGCTGCAACAGTTTTTCTAAAGACTGATTCAGTCCAAACGCCTGTTTTAGTAGCTTACAGTAGATGGCTGGAGACAACTGAGTGATAAATCTATCTTTGAAGATTATTTCTCCCTCTGAGTTTTCCGAATCAATGACAGTAAACTTGTGGAGAGCCTCCAGTCTATCCAGGAATTTACTAGGAGTTTATCCCTGTTCTATGTCAGCCAACTTAGCATAATTTTAAAGTCTTAGTGTGCACTCACTTGAGTCCTTTAAGAATACATCTGACAAAGTGGCTCTGTTATGAAAACTGCTTTACTCCCAGTAGGAAGGAGGGCTATTTCGTGTTCCCTCTTTCCCCTTGCCTCACATTCAAGCCTTTCATCTCCAAAAGTAGTAACTTTCCCCAGAACTCAAGCTCTCCAGTCAGGAGTCAGCAGCACCTGTCCCAAGACATACTTTACATATCTCCAAGTAAGGTCAGGTCATAAAGTCAGTCTTGTAGAGGCTTCTATGTACTTTTTGGATCCTCTAAATAGTCTCGGCCACAATTGGGACTGCTTGAATTTCTACTGAGACTGAGGAAACCTCTTCTGGAAGGGTGCCCTGATTCTCAGCCTGTTCAGTTGGGAACCCTGGATACTGGGGCCAAGTAAGAGGACAGGAGTCAGCTGTAGGTTTCACACCCAAATCTGCACCCTTAAGACACAAGTCTGGCATGTTCTGCAGAGAGATAAAGAGCAACATATATGGCACTTATAACTATTTCTCTTGTTTTCTACAGAATTGGTATAATTGTAAAACAGTATTATAATTAAGAGACCCTTCAACTAGCCAGTGTTCCTCATCTTCCAAAGGATACTGTGGCCATTAAGTATCACAGAAGAAGATCAGGTGTGCCTTTTTTTAAAATTTGGGGATCAAACTTGTCTTAGTTTTATTTTATTTTATTTTTTTGGAATACATTTTAAAGGAGTGGTTCTGGAACTATTAGCTCCCATCCGTAAGAGGGAAAAAAACAACATCTACAGCTGTGGTTTTCTTTCCACAGGAGGCATCCCTCCCTGCTCTAGATGGGGGCATATACAGACTTTCCACCTAAGTTTTCCTTTCCTGGTTGGACTTAGTCTGTCCCTTACTGACACAAGTGCCTTACTTGTCCCTCCCAGTTCTATCACTGAGGTGGGGTGGAGATGCATCAGAGGTAGACCTAATGGTATCCCAGATTGATTTTCAGTTCCTTACCACCAAGACCTTTGATTTGCCCTTTTCCTCTGATGCCACCCGGGGTGGAGCAGAGTAGCTCTCTGGAATGTTTCCCAAGCTAGGACTACTATAGGAAGCATCCATGTTCTGTATGCCTACACACATTCCTGAGTACAGTCCTGATCACAGTAGAAGCAGTGAGTCATAAAGGGATAAACAACAACCAAGACGTCCCTTCTGAGTGTCACCACACCAGTATATGTGATAGCAAAAGAGATTGGCCAGTGAGCAAAAAGTGATTTTTGCCCTCAAGATACTAAGGCTAATATTTCCAGTTCATTTCCACAGCTTCCACAAAAGAAATATCTAAGGAGTTGAGACAGAAGCCAAGAGCTTTCTCTGGTCTGCCGAGAGCTAGCACTACCAAAGGAAGAAGCCCACTACACTTCCAATCTGACCAGATCCTGCAATGCCCGATCTGTGTCCTTAAAAACCTAATGGTCAACAGCAATGCTTGTATCCACACAGATCAGAAGCACAGCCATGACAAAGATTCACTTTCAGGTTGGGGGCCCTTGAGGCAGACAGCCAAGAGAGTGGCCTCTAGCTTAAGAGACGGTCCTGAAGCTAGAGCTCCGCTTCACTCCCAAACATGCTCTTGCAACTTTCAGCTCCTAGCAAGGCTAGGTGCTTCCATACAGGGGGTCTAAGTAAAAGTACACATTAACGGCATGGATCACCAATCCCTAGAGAGTCTATGAACCGACAGAGTAGGTTAGTAGTTCTAATTCCCCCCACAGTTATGAAATGGTCAAAGAGACCAGTAAAAGGAGACTGAGAAAAGGAAGTTCAGTCCACATGCTTTGCCCATTTCTGGCCTCTCCCTTCAAAGGGATATTGGGTGTCTCTTGGCATTGGCAGGTCGGTATAAAGCCCCTGACAAGGATCCCCTTTCTGGGACTGCCTTCAGTCATCACAAAGCACCATGAAACCAGAGAGAAGGGCTCATTTCTTGCTTTGAGCACGGCATGTCATTCATTCACACAAACACACTATAGAGTTAGTAAAGCAAAGCAGAAAACGTGTATAGTGAGAAAGCAGAGAGGCTAGAGCTCTGAGTGTTCTTACCTTGTGCTGAAGATCCTGGATGAGCCCCCAAGATGATAGCTTATGGTGAAGGATATTGGATTTGTGATCTCCAAAGAAGAAGATTTAGCTTTGGAACCAGGGACCAGGCTTGATCGGTCAAGAGCTTTTGTATACCGGAGTTTTATTAAAGTGAAAGGGGACAGAGAAAGCTTCTGGCATAGACATCAGAAGGGGGATGGAGAGTGCCCCCCTCGCTAGTTTTAGCAAGGGAGTGATATACTTTTTTTTACTGGTTATTACAATAAATCAAAAGAATGTCTCAAAGTTGTAAAGATCTTACTAGACCCACTGCCATAGTATACATTTTAAGATAACAGGATTAATCAGAAGGTTCTCAAGGAGAAACTTGTCCTCAAGCAGGATACATTGTTGTTATATAATCTTTACTAAGACTAAGGAATGTAGAAAAAAAAAAAAAAAAAAAAACTTTGTCCTTTCCTCCTCCTTGAGAATTCCAGACATGTATTTCCTCTTCAAGAGCCCCAGACCCCTTTCTCCTCATCCATAGGGACCCCGGACTTCTTATCAACGTGCCTAGGAATTGACTCTCTCAAGGCCACCATCACCCTGATATCAAAACCAGACAAATATATCACATTGGGGCCGTCCTAAGATGGCAGAGGAATAGGACGGGGAGACCACTTTCTCCCCCACAAATTCATTGAAAGAACATTTGAACACTGAGAAAATTCCACAAAACAACTTCTGAATTCTGGCAGAGGGCACCAGGCACCCAGAAAGGCAGCCCATTGTCTTCGAAATGAGGTAGGACAAACTATAAACGATAAAAAGAGAAACAAAAGTGTTAGGGATGGAGACCCATCCCGGGAGGGAGTTGTAAAAGAAGAGAAGTTTCCAAACACCAGAAAACCCTTTCACCGGTGGGTCTGTGGGGAGCTTTGGAATCTCAGAGGGCAACATAACTGGGAGGAAAAATAAATGAATAAATAAAACCCACAGATTACATGCCTAATGGCAACTCCCAGCACTAGTATCCACACCAGCAACCGGGGGCTGAACAGGGAGGCACAGGCTGCACTTCTTAGGGTAAGGACCAGGCCTGAATGCCCTGAGGGCATTCTGAGGGAGCTAATGTGAGATAGCAAGCTAAACTGTGGGATAGCCAGAAAGAGAGAGAAAAAAAGAGAGAGAGAGAGAAATTTCCCACAAAAAGCCCTAACCTAAGGCATTGCTGGCCCTGCTCACAGAACAAAGGACTGAGTGAATACCAGAAGAGAGTTAGCCGGCAGCAAAGCAGCCCATCTCCTGCCAGAGGCAGGAAGGCAGGCGGGCAACAGCCAGCTGGAAAGGTGAAATCTAGGCCCCAGAGATGGCATTCTCTAACCAAACTGTGAGCAGGCTCCCAGTTGCTAACCAAATCTTCCTGGGATCCTGGACTGTTCACATCCACCAGGAGGGTTGCAGCCAGAGATCAGCTCCCCAGAAGAGACACACAGTGCACCTGAGATGGCACTCCCACTGCTCACTCAGGAAACTGAGCAGCTGGGGCTGGGGAGGCCATTAGATGCACCACACCTGGGGAGTGTGCGCTCAGCAAGCACCTGGTAGCCTGAGTTACTCGGACTTGGGAAGGACATAAAACACAGGCTCAACCAAGTCTGCACATTTGTGGAGTACCCAAGAACCTGAACCTTAGCAGCTAAAACCTGGGAAGTGAGTTCAAACCAGGGCCTGCTTTACACAGTTCCCCTGCAGAGCAACCTGGAGCCTGAGAAGTGTAGACTGGGAATGTACACACACCATGAGTGGGGGCAAACCCAGTGTGGCTGAGACACTACGTGCGCTCCCCACACACGACAATGATATTTGTTTGCAGTGTTTCTCCCTCCCTACAGCATGATTGAACGAGTCAGCCTAAATAAGTGACCACCTTCACCCCCTTGTGTCAGGGCAGAAATTAGAAAATGAAGAGACATGCAAAAAGAAGACGCCAAAATAAACAGAGGGAACCTCTTTGGAAGTAACAGGTGCAACAGATTAAAATCCTGTAGTTAGCACCAACTACATAGGAAGGGGCCTATAGATCTTGAGAAGTATAAGCTGGAACAAGGAGCTCTCTGAAACTGAACAGAATCCACACTGCCCACAGCAGCTCCAGAGAAATTCCTAGATATATTTTTCAGTTCAGTTCAGTCGCTCAGTCATGTCCGACTCTATGTAACCCCGTGAACCGCAGAACGCCAGGCTTCCTTGTCCATCACCAAATCCCAGAGTTCACCCAAACACATGTCCAGTGAATCTGTGATAACATCCAGCCATCTCATCCTCTGTCGTCCCCCTCTCTTCCTGCCCTCAATATTTCCCAGCACCAGGGTCTTTTCAAATGAGTCAGCTCTTCACATCAGGTAGCCAAAGTATTGGAGTTACAGCTTCAACGTAAGTCCTTCAAATGAAAACCCAAGACTGATTTCCTTTATGATGGACTGGTTGGAACTCCTTGCAGTCCAAGTGTCTCTCAAGAATCTTCTACAACACCACAGCTCAAAAGCATAAATTCTTCGGTGCTCAGCTTTCCTTATTGTCCAACTCTCACATCCATACATGACCACTGAAAAACCATAGCCTTGACTAGATGGCCCTTTGTTGACAAAGTAATCTCTCTGCTTTTTAATATGCTGTCTAGGTTGGTCATAACTTTCCTTCCAAGGAGTAAGCGTCTTTTAATTTCATGGCTGCAGTAACCATCTGCAGTGATTTTGGAACCCAGAAAAATAAAGTTAACCACTGTTTCCACTGTTTCCCCATCTATTTTTCATGAATTGATGGCACTGGATGCTACAATCTTAGTTTTCTGAAAGTTGAACATTAAGCCAAACTTTTCACTCTCCTCTTTCACTTTCATCAAGAGGCTCTTTAGTTCTTCTTCACTTTCTGCCATAGTTCAGTTCAGTTCAGTCACTCAGTCATGTCTGACTCTTTGCAACCCCATGGGTTGCAGCATGCCAGGCATCCCTGTCCATCACCACTCCTGGAGATCACTCAAACTCACGTCCATCGAGTCAGTGATGCCATCCAGCCATCTCATCCTCTGTCGTCCCCTTCTCCTGCCAACTTTTCTGCCATAAGGGTGGTGTCATCTGCATATCTGAGGTTATTGATATTTCTCCCGGCAATCTTGATTCCAGCTTGTGCTTCTTCCAGTCCAGCATTTCTCATGATGTACTCTGCATAGAAGTTAAATAAGCAGGGTGACAATATACAGCCTTGACAGACTCCTTTTCCTATTTGGAACCAGTCTGTTGTTTCATGTCCAGTTCTAACTGTTGCTTCCTGACCTGAATATAGGTTTCTCAAGAGGCAGGTCAGGTGGTCTGGTATTCCCATCTTTTTCAGAATTTCCCACAGTTTATTGTGATCCACACAGTCAAAGGCTTTTGCATAGTCAATAAAGGAGAAATAGATGTTTTTCTGGAACTCTCTTTCTTTTTCCGTGTTCCAGCGGATGTTGGCAATTTGCTCTCTGGTTCCTCTGCCTTTTCTAAAACCAGCTTGGACATCTGGATATTCACAGTTCATTTAATGCTGAAGCGTGGCTTGGAGAATTTTAAGAATTACTTTACTAGCATGTGAGATGAGTGTGATTGTGCATTTGAGCGTTCTTTGGCATTCCCTTTCTGTGGGACTGCAATAAAAACTGAACTTTTCCAGTCCTGTGGCCACTGCTGAGTTTTCCAAATTTGCTGGCATACTGAGTGCAGCACTTTCACAGCATCATCTTTCAGGATTTGAAATAGGTCAACTGGAATTTCATCACCTCCACTAGCTTTGCTCGTAGTGATGCTTCATAAGGCCCACTTGACTTCACATTCCAGGATGTCTGGCTCTAGGTGAGTGACCACATAATCGTGATTATCTGTGTCATGAAGATCTTTTCTGTACAGTTCTTTGGTGTATTATATTTTTACTATTATAATTTTTAATTTTTTTTTAAATTTTAAGTCCTCTATTATTCCTTTAATTTTTATTTCCAAAATCTACTATTACCTTGTAAAAAAAGACCCTATTTCTAAAGCAAACTCCATATATATTTCTTATAATTTTTGTGATTTTTTTTTTAATATTGTATTTTTTAAAGTCTAACGTCTAGTCTAGATTTTTAATCTTTGCCTTTTGGATTTTTTTTTTTTTTCAAATTTTTACCTTTAATTTTTTACCTATAATCCAAACTCCAGTACCCATTTTTACTTAGGAGTGTGAATACTGGCTTGGTTGCCCTTTCCCCCTTTTGACTCTCCTTTATCTCTCCTAGGTTACCTCTATCTCCTCCCTCCACCTTCTCTTCTCTACCCAACTCTGAATCTCTTTGGGTATTCCAGGCTGTGGAAAACACTTAGGGAACTGATTACTGGCTAGATCTGTCTCTCTTCTATTGACTGCCCCTTTTCTCCTCCTGGTCACCTCTATCTCCTTCCTCCCTCTTCTCTTCTCTGTGTAACTCCGTAGCCCTCTCTGGGTGTTCTAGGCTGCGGAGAACACATAAGGATTTGATTAATGGCTAGATGGCTCTCTCCTCTTTTGATTTCTCCTCTTGTCCTCCTGTTCACCTCTGTCTCCCACCTCCCTCTTCTCTTCTCTGTGTAACAGTGAAGCTTTCTGGGTGTCCCTCATTGCAGAGAATATTTTCTCATTAACCTATATGTTTTATCATTGGTGCTGTATGGATGGAGAATTCTTGAGGCTACTGTAAGAATAAGACTGAAAACTATAGGCAGGAAGCTTTTGTCCAAAACCTGAGAACAATTCAGCACCACCAAACCAGCGTTTCAACAAATTTTAAAGGATCTTCCTTAGACAGGAAACAGAAAAGGTGTATAAACTCGAACCGAGAACAACAAAGTAAATGGCAACAGGATAATACTTATCAATCATTACCTTAAATGCAAATTGGTTGAATGCCCCAACCAAAAGACAAAGACTGGCTGAACGGATACAAAAATAAGACCCCTGTATATGCTGTCTTCAAGAGACCCACCTCAAAGCAAGGGAAACATACAGACTAAAAGTGAAGGGCTGTAAAAAGTTATTTCACAGAAATGGAAAACAAAAGAAAGCAGGAGTAGCAATACTCATATCAGATAAAATAGACTTTGAAATAAAGGCTGGGAAACGAGACAAAAAAGGACACTAAATAATGATCAAAAGAGACACTGATGTATAGAACAGTCTTATGGACTCTGTGGGAGAGGGAGAGGGTGGAAAGATTTGGGAGAATGTCATTGAAACATGTAAAATATCATGTATGAAACGAGTCACCAGTCCAGGTTCGATGCACGATACTGGATGCTTGGGGCTGGTGCACTGGGACGACCCAGAGGGATGGAATGGGGAGGGAGGAGGGAGGAGGGTTCAGGATGGGGAACACATGTATACCTGTGGCGGATTCATTTTGATATTTGGCAAAACTAATACAGTTATGTAAAGTTTAAAAATAAAATAAAATTAAAAAAATAAATAAATAATGATCAAAGGATCAATCCAAGAAGAAGATATAGCAATTATAAATATATATGCACCCAACATAGGAGCACCACAATATGTAAGGCAAATGATAGCAAGTATGAAAGGATAAATTAACAGTAACACAATAATAGTAGAAGACTTTAATACCCCACTCACACCTATGGATAGATCAACAAAACAGAACATTAGCAAGGAAATACAAACTTTAAATGATACAATGGACCACTTAGACCTAATTGATATCTATAGGATATTTCACCCAAAAACAATGAATTTCACCTTTTTCTCAAGTGTACATGGAACCTTCTCTAGGATAGATCACATCCTGGGCCATAAATCTAGCTTTGGTAAATTCAAAAAAATTGAAATCATTCCAAGCATTTTTCTGACCACAAGACAGTAAGATTAGATGTCAATTACAGGAAAATAAACTATTAAAAATTCCAACATATGGAGGCTAAACAACACGATTCTGAATAACTAACAAATCTCAGAAGAAATAAAAAATGAAATTAAAATATGGATAGTAACAAATGAAAAGGAAAACACAACAACCCAAAAGCTATGGGACACTGTAAAAACAGTGTTAAGGGAAAGGCTCATAGCAATACAGGCTTACCTCAAGGAACAAGAAAAAAGTCCAATAAATAACCTAACTCTACACCTAAAACAACTAGAAAATGAAGAAATGAAGAACCCTAGCATTACTAAAAGGAAATAAATCATAAAAATAGGTTAGAAATAAATGCAAAAGAAAGAAAAGAGACCATAGTAAAGAAACCTAAGTCAAAGACCATAGTCAAAAAACCTAAAAGCTGGTTCTTTGAGAAGATAAATAAAATTGAAAAACCATTAGCTAGACTCATCAAGAAACAAAGGGAAAAGAATCAAATCAACAAAATTAGAAGTGAAAATGGAGAAATCACAACAGACAACACAGAAATACAAAGGATCATGAGACTACTATCAGCAACTATATAACAATAACATGGACAACTTGGAAGAAATGGACAAATTCTTAGAAAAGTATACCTTTCCAAAACTGAACATGGAACAAATAGAAAATCTTAACAGACTCATCACAAGTGCAGAAATCGAAACTGTAGTCATAAATCTTCCAACAAACAAAAGCCCAGGTCCAGATGGCTTCACAGCCGAATTCCACCAAAAATTTAGAGAAGAGCTAACACCCATCCTACTCAAACTCTTCCAGAAAATTGCAAAGGAAGGTAAACTTCCAAACTCATTCTATGAGGTCAAGAACACCCTAACACCAAAACCAGACATAGATGACACAAAAAAAGAAAACTACAGGCCAATACCACTGATAAACATAGATGCAACAATGCTTAACAAAATCCTATCAAATGAAATCCAAAAACATATGAAAAAGATCACACATCATGACCAAGTGGGGTTTATCCCAGGGAGGCAAGGAGTTTTTAATATCATCAAATCAATCAATATCATACACCACATTAACAAATTGAAAGACAAAAAACATATGATTATCACAATAGATACAGAGAAAGCTTTTGACAAAATTCAACAACCATTTATGATAAAAAAAAAACAACCTTCAGAAACAAGGAATAGTAGAAACATACCTCAACATAATATAAGCTATATATGACAAACCCACAGTGAACGTTATCCTCAATAGTGAATACTTGAAAGCATTTCCTGTAAAGTCAGGAGCAAGACAAGGGTGACCACTCTCATCACTACTATTCAACATAGTTTGGAAGTTTTGGCCATAGCAATCATATCAGAAAAGGAAATAGAAGGAATCCAGATTGGAAAAGAATAAGTAAAACTCTCACTATTTGCAGATGACATGATCCTCTACATAGAAAACCCTAAAGACTCCACTGGAAAATTACTAGAGCTAATCAATGAATATAGTAAAGTTGCAGGATATAAAATCAAAACACAGTAAGCCCTTGCATTCCTATACACTAACAATGAGAAAACAGAAAGATAAATTAAGAAATCAAGTCAATTCACTGATGCAAAGAAAAGAATAAAATACTTAGGAATAAATCTACCTAAAGAAACAAAATACCTATATATAGAAAACTATAAAACACTGGTGAAAGAAATCAAAGAGCACACTAATAGATGGAGAAATATACCATGTTCATGGATCAGAAGAATCAATAGAGTGAAAATGAGTATACTACCCAAAGCAATTCATAGATTCAATTCAATTCCTATCAAGCTACCAATGGTATTTTTCACAGAGCTAGAACAAATAATTTCACAACTTGAAATACAAAATCCATTGAATAGCCAAAGCAATCTTGAGAAAAAAGAATGGAACTGGAAGAATCAACCTGCCTGACTTCAGGCTCTACTACAAAGCTACACTCATCAAGACAGTATGGTACTGGCACAAAGACAGAAATATAGATCAATGGAACAAAATAGAAAGCCCAAAGATACATCTACACACCTACGGACACCTTATCTTTAACAAAGGAGGCAAGAATATACAGTGGAGAAAAGACAATCTCTTTAACAAGTGGCGCTGGGAAAACTGGTCAACCACTTGTAAAAGAATAAAACTAGAACATTTTCTAATACCATACACAAAAATAAACTCAAAATGAATTAGAGATCTATATGTAAGACCAGAAACTCTAAAACTCCTAGTGGAAAACATAGGCAAAACTCTCTCCGACATAAATCACAGCAGGATCCTCTATGACCCACCTCCCATAGTAATGGAAATGAAAGCAAAAATAAACAAATAGGACCTAATTAAACTTAAAAGCTTTTACATAATGAAGGAAGCTATAAGCAAGGTGAAAAGACAGCCTTCAGAATGGGAGAATGTAATAGCAAACGAAGCAACAGCCAAAGAATTATTCTCAAAAATATACAAGCAACTCCTGCAGCTCAATTTCAGAAAAATAAATGACCCAATCAAAAAATAGGCCAAAGTACTAAACAGAGTTTCTCCAAAGAAGACATACAGATAGCTAACAAACACTTGAAAAGAGTGCTCAACATCACTCATTATCAAAGAAATGAAAATCAAAACCACAATGAGGTACCATCTCACGCCAGTCAGAATGGATGCTATCCAACAGTCTACAAACAATTAATGCTGGAGAGGGTGTGGAGAAAAGGGAATCGTCTTACACTCTTGGTGGGCATGCAATCTAGTACAGCCACTATGGAGAACAGTATGGAGATTTCTAAAAAAAAAAAAAAAAAAAAAAAAAAACAAACAAACAAAAAAAAACTGGAAATAGAACTGGCATATGACCCAACAATCCCCCCACTGCTAGGCATATACACAGAGGAAACCAAAATTGAAAGAGACATATGTACCCCAATGTTCATTACAGCACTGTTTAAAATAGCCAGGACATGGAAACAACCTAGATGTCCATTAGCAGATAAATGCATAAGAAAGCTGTGGTACATATACACAATGGAATATTACTCAGCCATTAAAAAGAATACATTTGAATCAGTTCTAATGAGGTGGATGAAATTGGAGCCTATTATACAGAGTGATGTAAACCAGAAAGAAAAACACCAATACAGTATAAAAAATTCATATATCTGGAATTTAGAAAGATGGGACGATGACCCTATATGCGAGACAGCAAAAGAGACCCAGATGTATAGAACAGTCTTTTGGACTCTGTGGGAGAAATCAAGGGTGCAATGATTTGAGAGAATAGCATTGAAACACGTATATTATCATATGTGAAACAGTTCGCCAGTCCAGATCTGATGAATGAAACAGAGTGCTCAGGGTTCATGCACTGGGATGACCCTGAGGGATGGGATGGGGAGGGAGGTGGGAGAGGCATTCAGGATGGGGAACACATGTACATCTAGTGCTGATTCATGTCAATGTATGGAAAAAATAACTACAATATTGTAAAGTAATTAGTCTCCAATTAAAAAAAAATATATATCACATTAAAAAAAATTACATGCAAATATCACTGATGAGCATAGATGTAAAATTCCTCAACAAAATTCTAGCAAACAAAATCCAATAACACATTAAAAGGATTATAGACCATGATCAAGTAGGGTTTATCGTAAGGGTGCAAGAATTCTTCAATGTATGTAAATCAAACAATGAGATACATCATATTAACAAATGGCAAGGTGAAAACAATATGATCATCTCAGCAGATGCAAAGAAAGCTTTCAACAAAATTCAACACCTATTTGTGATTAAAAAAAAAAAAACACCCCAGAAAATCAGCATAGAATGAAACTACCTCAATATAATAAAGTCCATATACAACAAAGCCACAGGGAGCATTATTCCCAACAGTGAAAACCTGAAAGGCATTTCCTCTAAGATCATTAGCAAGGCAAATGTGGCCAGTCTTACCACTATTATTCAATATGGTTTTGGAATTCTTAGCCAAAGCAATCAGAGAAGAAAAAGAAAAGGAGTCAAAACGGAAAAAGAATTTAAATCTCTCACTGCTTGCAGGTGACAGAATACTATGCATAGAAAACTCTGAAGATAACAGTAGACAATTGCTAGAGCTAATCAATTAAGTTGCAGGATACAAAAGTCATACAGAGAAATCTCTTTCATTCCTATACACAAACAATGCAATATCAGGAAAAAAGGAAGCAATCCCATTCACTATTGCAACAGCAACAAAAAATAAAATAATTAGAAATAGACCTACCTAGAGACAACAGACATACCTGCAGAAAACTATAAGACAGCAATGAGAGAAATCAAAGATCGCACAAACTGACAGAGTGATATACCATGTTATTGGATTGGAAGAATCAATATTGTAAAATAACCATACAAGCCAAAGTAATCTACAGATTCAGTGCAATCCCCAGCAAATTACCAACAGTACTTTTCACAGAACAAATAATTTCACAGTTTGTATGGAAACACAAATGAACCTGACTAGCCAAAGCAACCTTAAGACAGAAAAATGGAGCTGAAGGATTTAACATTTCTGACTTCAGACTATACTACAAAGCTACAGTCATCAAAACAACATGATACTGGCACAGAATGGAAATATAGATCAATGGAACCAGATTGAAAGCCCAGAAATTAATCCATGCTTGTCTGGACACCTTATCTTTGACATAAGAGGCAAGAAAATACATTGTAGAAAAGATAGCTTCTTCAATAAATGGTGCTGGGAAAACTGGAGAGTTACATGTAAAAGAATGAAATTAGGACATGGATTATAGACGTAAATGCTAAATGTAAGACCATGTGTAAGAAACTAGAAAACTCTTAGAGTAGAACATAGACAGAACACAATTTGATGCAAATTGAAGCATGATCCTCTCTTATCCACCTCCTAGAGTAACAGAAATAAAAAAATAAACAAATGGTGTCTAATTAAACTTAAAAGTATTTACACAGCAAAGGAAACTATAAACAAGATGATAGACAAACTTCAGAATAGAAGAAAATAATTGCAAACCAAACAAATGACAAAGGATTAATCTCCAAAGTATATAAGTAGTTCATGCAGGATTATCAGAAAAACAAATAACCCAATCAAAAAAATTGGCAGAAGGTATTTTTTTTTCCAGTAGTCATGTATGGATGTGAGAGTTGGATTATACAGAAAGCTGAGCTCCAAAGAAATGATGCTTTGAACTGTGGTGCTGGAGAAGACTCTTGAGAGTCCCTTGGACTGCAAGGAGATACAACCCATCAATCCTAAAGGAAATCAGTCCTGAATATTCATTGACAGGATTGACGCTGAAGCTGAAGCTCCAATAATTTGACCAACTTATACAAAGAATTGATTCATTGGAAAAGACCTTGATGCTGGGAAAGATTCAAGGCCGGAGGAGAAGGGGACAACAGAGGATGAGATGGTTGGATGGCATCACTGACTCAATGGACATGAATTTGAGCAAGTTCTGGGAGTTGGTGATGGACAGAGAAGCCTGGCATGCTACAGTCCATGGGGTTGCAAAGAGTCAGATATGACTGACTGACTGAACTGAACTGAACTGAAGACCTAAACAGACACTTTTCTAAGGAAGACATACTGATGGCCAAAAAACACATGCCCAACATCATTCATTGTTCAGTTCAGTTCAATTCAGTCGCTCAGTCGTGTCTGACTCTTTGCAACCCCATGGATTGTAGCATGCAAGGCTTCCCTATCCATCATCAACTCCCAGAACTTGCTCAAATTCATCTCCATCAAATCAGTGATGCCATCCAACCATCTCATCCTCTGTCGTCCCCTTTTCCTCCTGCCTCCAATCCGTCCCAGCATCAGAGTCTTTTCCAATGAGTCAAATCTTTGCATGAGGTGGCCAAAGTACTGGAGCTTCAGCTTTAGCATCATTCCTTCCAAAAAAATCCCAGGACTGATCTCCTTCAGAATGGACTGGTTGGATGTCCTTGCAGTCCAAGTGACTCTCAAGAGTCTTTTCCAAAACCACAGTCAAAAGCATCAATTCTTTGGCACTCAACTTTCTTCACAGTTCAACTCTCACATCCATACATGACCACTGGAAGAACCATAGCCTTGACTAGACAGACATTTGTTGGCAAAGTAATGTCTCTGCTTTTGAATATGCTATCTAGGTTGGTCATAACTTTCCTTCCAAGGAGTAAGCATTTTTTAATTTCATGGCTGCAGTCACCATCTGCAGTGATTTTGGAGCCCAAAAAAATAAAGTCTGACACTGTTTCCCCATCTATTTGCCATGAAGTGATAGGACCAGATTCCATGATCTTCGTTTTCTGAATGTTGAGCTTTAAGCCAACTTTTTCACTCTCCACTTTCACTCTCATCAAGAGGCTTCTTAGTTCCTCTTCACTTTCTTCCATAAGGGTGGTGTCATCTGCATAACTGAGGTTATTGATATTTCTCCCGGCAATCTTGATTCGAGCTTGTCCTTCTTCCCGTCCAGCGTTTCTCATAATGTCCTCTGCATAGAAGTTAAATGAGCAAGGTGACAATATACACCCTTGATGTACTCCTTTTCTATTTGGAACCAGTCTGTTGTTCCATGTCCAGTTCTAACTGTTGCTTCCTGACCTGCATACAGGTTTCTCAAGAGGCAGGTCAGGTGGTCTGGTATTCCCATCTCTTTCAGAATTTTCCACAGTTTATTGTGATCCACACGGTCAAAGGCTTTGGCATAGTCAATAAAGGAGAAATAGATATTTTTTCTGGAACTCTCTTGCTTTTTCCATGATCCAGCTGATGTTGGCAATTTGATCTCCGGTTCCTCTGTCTTTTCTAAAACCAGCTTGAACATCTGGAAGCTTACAGTTCACGTACTGCTGAAGCCTTGCTTGGAGAATTTTGAGCATTACTTTACTAGCATGTGAGATGAGTGCAATTGTGCGGTAGTTTGAGCATTCTTTGGCACTGCCTTTCTTTGGGATTGTAATGCAACCTGACATTTTCCAGTCCTGTGGCCACTGCTGAGTTTTCCAAATTTGCTGGCATATTGAGTGCAGCACTTTCACAGCATCATCTTTCAGGATTTGAAATAGCTCAACTGGAATTCCATCACCTCCACTAGCTTTGTTCTTGGTGATGCTTTCTAAGGCCCACGTGACTTCACATTCCAGGATGTCTGGCTCTAGGTGAGTGATCACACCATCGTGATTATCTGTGTCATGAAGATCTTTTTTGTACCTTTCTTCTGTGTATTCCTGCCACCTCTTATTAGTATCTTCTGCTTCTGTTAGGTCCATACCATGTCTGTCCTTTATCAAGCCCATCTTGCATGAAATGTTCCTTTGATATCTGTGATTTTCTTGAAGAGATCTCTAGTCTTTCCCATTCTGTTTTTTTTCCTCTATTTCTTTGCCTTGATCACTGAGGAAGCTTTCTTATCTCTTCTTGCTATTTTTTCTGCATTCAGATGCTTATATCTTTCCTTTTCTCCTTTGCTTTTCACTTCTATTCTTTTCACAGCTATTTGTAAGTTCTCCCCAGACAGCCATTTTACTTTTTTGCATTTATTTTTCTTGGGGATGGTCTGGATCCCTGTCTCCTGTACAATGTCATGAACCTCCATCCATATTTAATCAGGCACTCTGTATATCAGATCTAGTCCCTTAAATCTATTTCTCACTTCCACTGTATAATCATAAGGGATTTTATTTACATCATACCTGAATGGTCTAGTGGTTTTCCCTACTTTCTTCTATTTAAGTCTGAGTTTGGCAATAAGGGGTTCATGATCTGAGCCACAGTCAGCTACTGGTCTTTTGTTGTTGTTGTTGACTGTATAGAGCTTCTCCACCTTTGGCTTCAAAGAATATAATCAATCTGATTTTGGTGTTGATCATCTGGTGATGTCCATGTGTAAAGGCTTCTCTTGTCTTCTTGGAAGAGGGTGCTTGCTATGACCATTGCATTTTCTTGGCAAAACTCTATTAGCCTTTTCCCTGCATTATTCCATATTCCAAGGCCAAATTTGCCTATTATTCCAGGTGTTTCTTGACTTCCTACTTTTGCATTCCAGTCCCCTATAATGAAAAGAACAACTTTTTTGGGTGTTATTTGTAAAAGGTCTTGTGGGTCTTCATCAGATCAGATCAGATCAGTCACTCAGTCCAGTCTGACTCTTTGTGACCCCATGAATCGCAGCATGCCAGGCCTCCAAGTCCATCACCAACTCCTGGAGTTCACTCAGACTCACATCCATCGAGTCAGTGATGCCATCCAGCCATCTCATCCTCTGTCGTCCCCTTCTCCTCTTGCCCCCAATCCCTCCCAGCATCAGAGTCTTTTACAATGAGTCAACTCTTCACATGAGGTGGCCAAAGTACTGGAGTTTCAGCTTTAGCATCATTCCTTCCAAAGAAATCCCAGGGCTGATCTCCTTCAGAATGGACTGGTTGCATCTCCTTGCAGTCTAAGGGACTCTCAAGCGTCTTCTCCAACACCGCAGTTCAAAAGCATCAATTCTTCAGTGCTCAGCCTTCTTCATAGTCCAACTCTCACATCCATACATGACCACTGGAAAAACCATAGCCTTGGCTAGACGAACCTTTGTTGGCAAAGTAATGTCTCTGCTTTTGAATATGCTATCTAGGTTGGTCATAACTTTCCTTCCAAGGAGTAAGCGTCATTTAATTTAATGGCTGCAATCACCATCTGCAGTGATTTTTGAGCACAAAAAAATAAAGTCTAACACTGTTTCCAGTTTCCCCATCTATTTGCCATGAAGTGATGGGACCGTATGCCATGATCTTCACTTTATGAATGTTGAGCTTTAAGCCAACTTTTTCACTCTCCACTTGCACTTTCATCAAGAGGCTTTTTAGTTCCTCTTCACTTTCTGCCATAAGGGTGGTGTCATCTGCATATCTGAGGTGATTGATATTTCTCCTGGCAATCTTGATTCCAGCTTGTGTTTCTTCCAGTCCATCATTTCTCATAATGTATTCTGCATATAAGTTAAATAAACAGGGTGACAATATACAGCCTTGACGAACTCCTTTTCCTATTTGGAACCAGTCTGTCGTTCCATAGAACCATTCAACTTTATCTTCTTCATCATTACTGGTTGGGGCATAGAGTTGGATTACTGTTATATTGAATGGTTTGCTTTGGAAACAAACAGAGATCATTCTGTTGTTTTTGAGATTGTATCCAGGTACTGCGTTTCTGACTCTTTTGTTGACCATGATGGCTACTCCATTTCCTCTAAGGGATTCCTGCCCACAGTAGTAGATATAATGGTCATCTGAGTTAAATTCACCCATTCAAGTCCATTTTAGTTCGCTGATTCCCCTAGAATGTCAATGTTCACTCTTGCCATCTCTTGTTTGACCTCTTCCAATTTGCTTTGATTCATGGACCTGACATTCCAGGTTCCAATGAAATATTGCTCTTTACAGCATTGAACATTGCTTCTTTCACCAGTCACATCCACAACTGGGTATTGTTTTTGCTTTGGCCCCATCCCTTCATTCTTTCTGGAGTTATTTCTCCACTGATCTGCAGTAGCATATTGGGTACCTACTGACTGGGGGAGTTCCTCTTTCAGTGTCGTATCATTTTGCCTTTTCATACTGTTCATTGGGTTCTCAAGGCAAGAATACTGAAGTGGGTTGCCATTCCCTTCTCCAGTGGACCATATTCTGTCAGTCCTTTCCACCATGACCCATCCATCTTGGGTGGCCCCACGGGCATGGCTTAGTTTCATTGAGTTAGACAAGGCTATGGTCCTAGTGTGATTAGATTGACTCGTTTTCTGTGATTATGGTTTTAGTGTGTCTGCCCTCTGATGCCCTCTTGCAACACCTCTTGAAACCCACTCATTATTAGAGAAGTGCAAATCAAAACTATAATGAGTTACTAGATCATACCAGTCATATTGGCCATCATTTTAAAAAAATTTACAAACAGTAACTGCTGTCTGTCTATTCCCTGATACATATGTGGTTGAGTCTTTTTAGGTCCCTTTGTGCATGTGTTGTATCTCACAAGTCCTACTGAGGCAGTTTGTTTGTAAATGAGTGACAAATACTTGTTTTGTGGTGGATTTGATTGTGGACCTTGCAGTAGACTGTGAATTTGTTCCAGCTCCTCTTAACCATTTCTGGAAGCACATGAAGAACATTGATTTGGGCAGTTACCCATGGATGAATGATCCTTGTATAAAATCATGATGAAAAGTTCCAGCCCAAAGCTAGAGCAAGAAATACAAATTTGGACTAAATGGGGTGGATAAGATAAAGAATTTAACTATGCAGCATCGCCCCTCCACCAAATTGCACAGTTAAGGCTAAATGAAATCTTAAAAGACTAAGATGTTTCCCACAGGAGGAAGGGAGTTCAGGATAGTGAGTGTCTGGCTTCCATTGCTGGCAGGACACTATCAAAAGGACTAAATTCTCTATGTCAGTCTCTACAATAAATCTGAAGCTTCCTGACTGGGAACAGACAAGAGAGAGGCAGATAATATTGCAGAAAGCATTAAAAGGATGCAGTCTCTTCTTACTGCCCTGTGGAATTTATCAGAAAGCCTGCCCATGAAATACAAGGAAAGCCTAACCCTCAGATCTCTCCAACTGGCCTTGGGAAAACCCAGTATCCCATGTGCTTCGCCTATACACCCACTCTGCAACTGCCCCCTGTGAAGACTCCTGAAGGTAGTGGCAAGAGTAAGTTTTAGTAGACAGTTCAGGAGAACACACAAAAACCAGACCAGGGTCCACAGACCAGTAGAAACCATAAACTGCAGCTGTAGTACCACGTTTGGGAATAGAGATGGTCTCAGAAGTTGGCCTGGTGTGTTGTAAGTCTGAGAGAAATTATATAAGCCTAAGAATTCTGCCACAAGAAGGAACAAGTAGTGTGGAGTAGATGTATCCATACAAGTTCTGAGAAAGCCTATGAATCTCTGGGCTCTCTGGTAGCTCAGCTGGTAAAGAATCCACCTGCTATGAAAGAGACCCTGGTTCAATTACTGGGTCAGGAAGACCTCCTGCAGAAGGGATAGGCTACCTGCTCCTATATTCTTGGGCTTCCTTGGTGACTCACCTGGTAAAGAATCTGCCTGCAATGTGGCACAGGTGGGTTCGATCCCTGGGTTGGGAAGATCCCCTGGAGAAAGGCACAGCTACCCACTCTAGTATTATGGCCTGCATAATTCCATGGGCTGTATAAGTAGACTGAGAGAAGTTGTTTCTTCTATGAAAATAGTTAGTAAAGATAAGAGGAAGTGACAGCTTTTTCAAATGCAGACGGGTTTTCAAGTGCAAAGACAGTAACATAAATCTCTAAGAAACATGAGAAAATAAACATGACATAAACAAAGGTTCACAATAATTTTTAGTAAACCAATCCCAAAACATGGGATTTATAATTTACAATAGAAAGTATTCAAAGTAGCCATTTTGAGGAAAATCAATAAGCTAAAAAAAAGACACACAGAAAATTCAATGAAATTAGTAAAATGCTATATGAATAAAATTATAAATTTAACAGAGAAGTTATCAAAATAAGAAACAAACATAAGAGGCGGTCTTAAGGTGGCAGAGGAATAGGATGGGGAGACCACTTTCTCCCCCACAAATTCATCAAAAGAACATTTAAAGGCTGTGTAAATTCCACAAAACAACTTCTGAATGCTGGCAGAGGACATCAGGCACCCAGAAAAACAGCCCATTGTCTTAGAAAGGAGGTAGGGAAAAATATAGAAGACAAAAAGAGAGACAAAAGAGGTAGGGATGGAGCTCCGTCCAGGGAAGAGAGTCTTAAAAAAGAGAGAAGTTTCCAAACACTAGGAAACACTCTCACTGCCGAGTCTGTGGTGAGCCTTGGAACCACAGAGGGCAATATAACTGGGAGGAAAAATAAATAAATAATTAAAACCCACAGATTACGTGCCCAACGGTAACTCCCCCAGTGGAGAAGCAGCACAGATGCCTGTATCTGCCACTAGCAAGCCAGGGCTGGGCAGGGAGGTGCGGGCTGCATTGCTTAGAGCAAGGACTGGGCCTGAATGCCCCAAGGGCAATCTGAGGGAATTAGCTTGGGCTAGCAAACCAGACTGTGGGATAGCTACCACGCAAAAAGCCCTAACCTAAGGCACTGCCAGGCCCGCTCACAGAACAAAGGACTAAGCAGAGCTAGCCGGCTGCAGACCGTCCCGCTCCAGTGACAGGGAGCCAGAGCCAGAAGGGGAAAATCGCAGCCCCAGAGAGGCATTACCTACCAAACTGCAAGCAGGCTTCATTGCTAGCTAAGACTTCTTGGGATTCTGGACAGTCAACATCTGCCTGAGAAGGTGCCCTGGTTGTACACACAGAAAACTGAGCGGCAAGGACGGGATAAGCGGTAAGTTGCAGCGACCACACTCACCAAACACCTGATCACCTGAGCTGCTTGGACCCGAGAAGGGCACAAAACGGAGGCCCAACCAAGTCTGCGCCTTTGAGGACTACCCGAGTATCTGAACCTGAGTGGCTTAGACCTGGGAAGTGCACACAACCCAGGGCTGGCCTCACACAGTTCCCGGCAGAGCAAATAGAGCCTAAGCAATGTAGACAGGGAAAGCACACAAGCCGTGAGCAGGGGCAAACCCAGTGTGGCCAAGACACTGCGAGCACATGCCAGTCTTATTTGTTTGCAGCGCCCCTACCTCCCCACAGCACGACTGAACAAGTGAGCCTAAAAAAGTGTCCACCACCGCCCCCTTGTGTCAGGGCAGAAATTAGACACTGAAGAGACCAGCAAACAGAAGAAGCTAAAACAGAGGGAATCACCTTGGAAGTGACAGGTGCAATAGTTTAAAAACCTGTGGTTAGTACCGACTACATAGGAAAGGGCCTATAGGTCTTGAGAAATATAAGCCGGATGAAGGAACTATCTGACAATGAACTGACCCCACACAGCCCACAACACCACCAGAGAAAGTCCTAGATATATTTTTACTATCATTCTTTATTTTTTTTTTAATTTTTAAGTCCTCTATTACTCCTTTATTATTTTTTTTATAACCTACTATTACCTTGCCAAAAAAAGAGACCCTATTTTTCTAAAGCAAACTTCATGTATATATATTTTATAATTTTTGTGACTTTTTTTCTTTCTTTTCCTTAATATTGTATTTTTGAAAATCCAAACTCTACTCTAGATTTTTAATCTTTGCTTTCTGGTATTTGTTATCAATTTTGTACCCTTAAGAATCCAATCTTCAGTACTCATTTTTACTTGGGAGTGAGATTACTGGCTTGACTGCTCTCTCCCACTTTGGACTCTCCTTTTTCTCCACCAGGTCGCCTCTATCTCCTCCCTCCCTCTTCTCTTCTCTGCCCAGCTCTGTAAATCTCTTTGTGTGTTCCAGATGGTGGAGAACACTTAGGGAACTTGTTACTGGCTGGATCCATCTCTCTCCTTTTGATTCCCCTCTTTATCCTCCTGGCCACCTCTGTCTCCTTCCTCCCTCTTCTCTTCTCTGTATAACTCTGTGAACATCTCTGAGTGGTCCAGACTGTGGAGTGCACATAAGGAAGTGATTACTGGCTAGTTTTCTCTCTCCTCTTTTGACTCCACCTCATCTCACCCTGGTCACCTCTATAACCTCCTCCCTCTTCTCTTCTCCATGTAACTCTGTGAATGTCTCTGGGTGTCCCTCACTGTGGAGAAACTTTGCATCTTCAATCTAGATGTTTTATCAATGGCACTGCATAGATGGAGAAGTCTTGAGGCTACCATAAAAATAAGACTGGAAACCAGAAGCAGGAGGCTTAAGTCCAAATCCTGAGAACACCAGAGATCTCCTGACTCCAGGGAACATTAATCAATAGGAGCTCATCAAACACCTCCATACTTAAACCGAAACCAAGCACCACCCAAGGGCCAACAAGTTCCAGAGCAAGACATACCGGGCAAGTTCTCCAGCATCACAGGAACACAGCCCTGAGCTTCAATATACAGGCTGCCCAAAGTCACTCCAAACCCACTGACATCTCATAATTCATTACTGGACACTTCATTGCACTCCAGAGAAAAGAAACCCAGCTCCATCCACCAGAACACCGACACAAGCTTCGCTAACCAGGAAACCTTGACAAGCCACATGTACAACCCCACACACAGTGAGGAAACTCCACAATAAAGAGAACTCCACAAACTACCAGAATACAGAAAGGTAACCCTGGATAGAGCAATATAAACAAGATGAAGAGACAGAGGAATAATCAGCAGGTAAAGGGACAGGATAAATGCCCACCAAACCAAACAAAAGAGGAAGAGATAAGGGATCTACCTGATAAAGAACTCCGAATAATGATAGTGAAAATGATTCAAAATCGTGAAAACAAAATGGAATCACAGATAAATAGCCCGGAGACAAGGATATGAAGATGCAAGAAAGGTTTAACAAGGACCTATAAGAAATAAAAAAGAGTCAATATATAATGAATAATGCAGTAAATGAGATCAAAAACACTTTGGAGGGAACAAAAATGGGAATAATGGAAGCAGAATATAGGATTAGTGAGGTAGAAGATAGAATTGTAGAAATAAATGAATCAGAGGAAAAAAGAAAAACAAATTAAAAGAAATGAGGACAATCTCAGAGACCTCCAGGACAGTGTTAAAGGCCCCAGCATTCGAATCATGGAGTCCCAGAAGAAGAAGACAGAAAGAAAGACCGTGAGAAAATACTTGAGGAGATAATAGTCGAAAACTTCCCTAATGTGGGGAAGGAAACAGCCACCCACGTCCAAGAAACCCAGAGAGTCCCAAACAGGATAAGCCCAAGGCAAAACACCCCAAGACACAAATTAATCAAATTAACAAAGATCAAGCACAAAGAACAAATATTAAAAGCAGCAAGGGAAAAACAACAAATATCACACAACGGAATTCTCATAAGGATAACAGCTGATCTTTCAATAGAAACTCTTCAGGCCATGAGGGAATGGCAGGACATACTTAAAGTGATGAAAGGAAATAACCTACCGCCCAGATTACTGTACCCAACAAGGATCTCATTCAAATATGAAGGAGAAATCAAAACTTTACAGACAAGCAAAAGCTAAGAGAATTCAGTACCACCAAACCAGCTCTCCAACAAATGCTAAAGGATCTTCTTTAGACAGGAAGCACAAAAAGGGTGTATAAACTTGAACCCAAAACAACAAAGTAAATGGCAACAGGGTCATACTTATCAATAATTATCTTAAATGTAAATGGGTTGAACACCCCAACCAAAAGACAAAGACTGGCTGAATGGATACAAAAACAAGACCCCATTATATGTTGTCTACAAGAGACCCACCTCAAACAAGGGACACATACAGACTGAAAGTCTTCACTTTCACTTCCAGTGAAAGGCTGGAAAAAGGTATTCCACACAAATAGAGACCAAAATAAAGCAGGACTAGCAATACTCATATCAGATAAAATAGACTTTAAAACACAGGCTGTGAAAAGAGTCAAAGAAGGGCACTACATAATGATCAAAGGATCAATGCAAGAAGAAGAGATAATAATTATAAATATGTTTGCACCCAACATAGGAGCACCACAATATGTAAGACAAATGCTAACATGTCTGAAAGGGGAAATTAAGAATAACACAATAATAGTGGGAGACTTTAATACCCCACTCACACATATGGATAGATCAACTAAACAGAAAATTAACAAGGAAGCACAAATTTTAAATGACACAATAGACCAGTTGGACCTAATTGGTATTTATAGGACATTTCACCCCAAAACAATGAATTTCACCTTTTTATTAAGCACACATGGAACCTTCTCCAGGATAGATCACATCCTGGGCCATAAATCTAGCCTTGGTAAATTCAAAAAAAAATGAAATCATTCCAAGCATCTTTTCTGACCACAGTGCAGTAAGATTAGATCTCAATTACAGGAGTAAAACGATTAAAAATTGCAACACATGGAGGCTGAACAACACGTTGCTGAATAACCAACAAATCACAGAAGAAATAAAAAAGAAATCAAAATATGCATAGAAAAGAATTAAGATGAAAACACAAAAACCCAAAACCTGTGGGACACTGTAAAAGCAGTGCTAAGTGGAAGGTTCATAGCAATACAGGTATACCTCAAGAAACAAGTCAAATAGATAACCTAATGCCATACCTAAAGCAACTAGAAAAGGAAGAAATGAAGAACCCCAGGGTTAGTAGAAGGAAAGAAATCTTAAATATTAGGGCAGAAATAAATGCAAAAGAAAGAAAAGAGACCATACCAAAATTCAACAAAGCCAAAAGCTGGTTCTATGAGAGGATAAATAAAATGGACAAACCATTAGCCAGACTCATCCAGAAACAAAGGGAGAAAAATCAAATGAATAAAATTAGAAATGAAAATGAAGAGATCACTACAGACAACATAGAAATACAAAGGATCATAAAAGACTACTATCAGCAATTATATGCCAATAAAATGGACAACTTGGAAGAAATGGACAAATTCTTAGAAAAGTACAACTTTCCAAAACTGAACCAGGAAGAAATAGAAAATCTTAACAGACCCAACATAAGCACACAAATTGCAACTGTAATCAGAAATCTTCCAGCAAACAAAAGCCCAGGTACAGATGGCTTCACAGCTGAATTCTACCAAAAACTTAGGGAAGAGCTAACACCTATCCTACTCAAACTCCTTCAGAAAATTGCAGAGCTAGGTAAAATTCCAAACTCATTCTATGAGGCCACCATCACTATAATACCGAAACCTGACAAAGATGCCACACAGAAAAAGAAAACTACAGGCCAATATCACTGATGAACATAGATGCAAAAACCCTTAACAAAATTCTAGCAATCAGAATCCAAAAACACATTTAAAAGACTATACACCATGATCAAGTGGGCTTTATCCCAGGGATGCAAGGATTCTTCAATATCCGCTAATCAATCAATGTAATACACCACATTAACAAATTGAAAAGTAAAAGCCATATGATTATCTCAATAGATGCAGAGAATACTTTTGACAAAATTCAACATCCTTTTATGATAAAAACTCTCCAGAAAGCAGGAATAGAAAGAACATACCTCAACATAATAAAAGCTATATATGACAAACCCACAGCAAACATATCCTCAATGGTGAAAAATAGAAAGCATTTCCCCAAAAGTCAGGAACAAGACAATAGTGTCGACTTTCACTACCAGTATTCAACATAGTTTTGGAAGTTTTGGCCACAGCAATCAAAGCAGAAAAAGAAATAAAGGAATCCAAATTGGAAAAGAAGAAGTAAAACTTTCACTGTTTGCAGATGACATGATCCTCTACATAGAAAACCCTAAAGATTCCACCAGAAAATTACTAGAGCTAATCAATGATTATAGTAAAAACTTTCACTGTTTGCAGATGACATGATCCTCTACATAGAAAACCCTAAAGATCCCACCAGAAAATTACTAGAGCTAATCAATGATTATAGTAAAGTTGCAGGATATAAAATCAACACACAGAAATACCTTGCATTCCTATATGGTAATAACAAGAAAATAGAAAGAGAAATTAAAGAAACAAGTCCATTCACCATTGTAAAGAAAATAATAAAATATTTAGGAGTGTATCTACCTAAAGAAATAAAAGACCTGTATATAGAAAACTATAAAACTCTGGTGAATGAAATCAAAGAGGACACTAATAGATGGATAAATATATCTTGTTCATGGATCAGAAGAATCAATATAGTGATAATGAGTATACTACCCAAAGCAATCTATAAACTCAATGCTGCTGCTGCTAAGTCACTTCAGTCGTGCCTGACTCTGTGTGACCCCATAGACGGCAGCCCACCAGGCTCCCCCATCCCTTGGATTCTCCAGGCAAGAACACTGGAGCGGGTTGCCATTTCCTTCTCCAATGGATGAAAGTGAAAAGTGAAAGGGAAGTCACTCAGTCGTGTCCGACTCTTTGCGACCCCATGGACTGAAGCCTACCAGGATCCTCCGCCCATGGGATTTTCCAGGCAAGAGTACTGGATTGGGGTGCCATTGCCTTTTCTGAGATTCAATGCAATCCCTATCAAACTACCAACGGTATTTTTCACAGAGCTAGAACAAATAATTTCAGAAATTGTATGGAAATCCAAAAAACCTCGAATAGCCAAAGCAATCTTGACAAAGAAGAATGGAACTGGAGGAACAAACCTGCCTGACTTCAGGCTCTACTACAAAGCCACAGTCTTCCAGAAAGTATGGTACTGGCATAAAGACAGAAATATAGATCAATGGAACAAAATAGAAAGCCCAGAGATAAATCCACGCACCTATGGACCCCTTAACTTTGACAGAGAAAGCAAGAATATACAATGGAGAAAGACAATCTCTTTAACAAGTGGTGCTGGGAAAACTGGTGAACCACTTGTAAAAGAATGAAATTAGAACACTTTATAACACCATACACAAAAATAAACTCAAAATGGATTAAAGATCTAAATGTAATAGAAGAAACTATAAAACTCCTAGAGGAGAACATAGGCAAAACACTCTTCAACATACATCACAGCAGGATCCTCTATGACTCACCTCCCAGAATATTGGAAATAAAAGCAAAAATAAACAAATGGGATCTAATTAAATTCAAACCTTCTGCACAACAAAGGAAACTATAAGCAATGTGAAAAGACAGCCTTTAGAATGGGAGAAAATAATAGAAAATGAAGCAACTGACAAACAACTAATCTCATTAATATACAAGCAACTCCTGCAGCTCAATTCCAGAAAAATAAATGACCCAATCAAAAAATGGGCGAAAGAACTAAACAAACATTTCTCCAAAGAAGACATACATATGGCTAAAAAACACATGAAAAGATGCTCAACATCACCCATTATCAGAGAAATGCAAATCAAATCCACAATGAGGTGCTATTTCACGCCAGTCAGAGTGGCTGCTATCCAAAAATCTACAAGCAATAAATGCTGGAGAGCGCATGGAGAAAAGGTAACCCTCTTACACCTTTGATGGGAATGCAAACTAGTACAGCCACTATGGAGAACAGTGTGGAGATTCCTTAAAAGCTGGAAATAGAACTGCCATATGACCTAGCAATCCCACTGCTGGTCATACACACTGAGGAAACCAGAATCGAAAGAGACACGTGTACCTCTATGTTCATTGCAGCAGTGTTTATATTAGCCAGGACATGGAAGCAACCTAGATGTCCATCAGCCGATGAATGGATAAGAAAGCTGTGGTACATATGCAGAATGGAGTATTACCCAGCCATTAAAAATAATACATTTGAATCAGTTCTAATGAGGTGGATGAACCTGGAGCCTATTATACAGAGTGAAGTAAGCCAGAAAGAAAAACACCAATACAGTATACTAACACATATATATGGAATTTAGAAAAACGGTAACAATAACCCTGTATGTGAGAGAGCAAAAGAGACACAGATGTATAGAACAGTCTTTTGGAATCTGTTGGAGAGGGCGAGGGTGGGATGATTTGGGAGAATGGCATTGAAACATGTATAATATCATATATGAAACAAATCGCCAGTCCAGTTTCAATGCATGATACAGGATGCTTGGAGCTGGTGTACTGGGATGACCCAGAGGGATGGTATGGGGAGGGAGGTGGGAGGGGGGGTTCAGGATGGGAAACACGTGTACACCCGTGGCAGATTCATGTTGATGTTTTGCAAAACCAATAGAACATTGTAAAGTAATTAGCTTCCAATTACAATAAATAAATTTATATTTAAATAAAGAAAGAAACAAAAAATGTAAAATTTTTGAGTTAAAGAATCCAATGATTGAAATAAAAGAAAAAAATGCAAGAAAGAGCATCAAGAATACAATAGACCAGACAGATGAAAGAATATGTGAGACAGAAGATACTTTTAAGTTACACAGAGGAAAAAGAATAAGTATTTTTAAAAAGTGAAAGGAATATTGTATGATCCATGGCATATCATAAAAAGAACTACTGTATTCAGTTATTATTTATTTAGTAAAGAGTTAATGTATATTTAGTTACAGCCTACAAAGTACCCCCATAGTCAGTATCATCCAAACATAAAATTAATAAAGAAACATAAGCCTTAAATGATACATTGGACCAGTTGGCCCTAATTGATACCTGTAGGACATTTCATCCAATAATTGTTGGTATTGAATGGGGAGAAAGACTCAAGAGGGAGGTGATAAGACAAAACACCAAGATTAATAGTGAAAGTAACATTCACCAACCAAGAACATCCAAAGCAATTCACAAACTTACAAAAAGAAAAAGGCATATAAACAAGAATAAAAAAAGAGGAGAGCAATCAAGCCAATAAACTCATAAATAAGAACAGTAAAAACTAGATTAGCAAAAATATAAAATCATAAATATGGAGAAAATACAATATAACTGAATAGTATGGTAAAAATAGGAAAAACATAAACTAAAACAAGTTTATTTAAAAATTAGATTTTTTAAAATGTATTTATTTGAATTGGGGGTTAATTACTTTACAATATTGCATTGGTTTTGCCATACATCAACAGGAATCCGCCACAGGTGTAGATTTTTTAAAAAAGAAAAATGTAAGGTAAAAATTAAAGGAATAATAATTAAAAATATTAGAATAGTATGAAAAAGAAGAAATAAAAGAAAAAAAAAAAACCAGTTATATTGGAGTGGTTGTACCGATGGTGTGATCACTCACCTAGAGCCAAGACATCCTGGAATGCGAAGCCAAGTGGACCTTAGGAAGCATCACTATGAACAAAGCTAGTGGAGATGATGGAATTCCAGTTGAGCTATTTCAAACCCTAAAATATGAAGCTTTAAAAGTGCTGCACTCAATATGCCAGCAAAATTGGAAAACTCAGTAGTAGCCACAGGACTGGAAAAGGTAAGTTTTAATTCCAATCCCAAAGAAAGGCAATGCCAAAGAATGCTCAAACTACTGCACAATTGCACTCATCTCACACGCTAGTAAAGTAATGCTCAAAATTCTCCAGGCCAGGCTTCAGCAATACATGAACCATGAAATTCCATATATTCAAGTTGGTTTTAGAAAAGGCAGAGGAACCAGAGATCAAATTGCCAACATCCGCTGGATCGTAGGAAAAGCAAGAGAGTTCCAGAAAAACATCTATTTCTGCTTCTTTATTGACTATGACAAAGCCTTTGACTGTGGACCACAATAAACTGAAAGAGATAGGAATACCAGACCACCTGACCTTCCTCTTGAGAAACCTATATGCAGGTCAGGAAGCAACAGTTAGAACTGGACATGGAATAACAGACTGGTTCCAAATAGGAAAAGGGGTACGTCAAGGCTGTGTATTGGCACCCTGCTTATTTAACTTCTATGCAGAGGACATCATGAGAAACACTGGGCTGAAAGAAGCACAAGCTGGAATCAAGATTGCAAGGAGAAATGTCAGTAACCTCAGATATGCAGATGACACCACCCTTAGGGCAGAAAGTGAAGAGGAACTAAAAAGCCTCTTGATGAAAGTGAAAGAGGAGAGTGAAGAGTTTGGCTTAAGGTTCAACATTCAGAAAACTAAGATCGTGGCATCTGGTCTCATCACTTCATGGCAAACAAATGGGAAACAGTGGAAACAGTGTCAGATTTTATTTTTCTGGGCTCCAAAAGCACTGCAGATGGTGACTGCAGCCATGAAATTAAAAGATGCTTAGTCCTTGGAAGGAAAGTTATGACCAACCTAGATAGCATACTGAAAAGCAGAGACATTACTTTGCCAACAAAGGTCCGTCTAGTCAAGGCTATGGTTTTTCTAGTGTTCATGTATGGATGTGAGAGTTGAACTGTGAAGAAAGCTGAGCACCAAAGAACTGATGCTTTTGTCTGTGGTGTTGGAGCAGACTCTTGAAAGTCCCTTGGACTGCAAGGAGATCCAACCAGTCCACTCTGGAGAAGATCAGCCCTGGGATTTCTTTGGAAGGAATGATGCTAAAGCTGAAACTCCAGTACTTTGGTCACCTCATGGGAAGAGTTGACTCATTGGAAAAGCCTCTGATGCTGGGAAAGATTGATGGCAGGAAGAGATGGGGACAAAAGAGTATGAGATGGTTGGATGGCATCTCCGACTCGATGAACATGGGTTTGCATGAACTCTGGGAGTTCGTGATGGACAGGGAGGCCTTGAGTCACAAAGAGTTGGACACGACTGGGAGACTGAACTGATCTGAAGAAGAATGTCCTCCTTACTCCTCCATTGACCTCTTCATGCAGTGAGTGCCAGCCAATCTACATGTTTGTGAAGTTCTCCAATAATTCTAGGAAGGTGTCTGGACATGCTGAGGGCACTATGGGGTCTGCTCAGCCTCAGATCTGCCCTTAGCCAGCTTTTACTTGCTCTCAAAGTTCACAATTACCCCTAAAGTCTACACTCTCGAGCTAATTGTGGGGATTTAATCTGCTGAACTTGTGGCTTCAAGTGCTAATTCCCTACCTCTTGTTTTGTCACGCAGCCCATGGTGCTCCACTTTAGTTCTGGGACTGCCTCTGCTTGTAGGCCACCCGCCGGTGTCTGTTCCCTGCCCAGACAAAAGGGGATGAAGGCCGAAGTTTATTAAAGCTCACTAGCTCAGTCGGGCTGGGGAGAGGACCGGGTATGGCAGCCACAATTGGAATGTACCAGGGAATGCCTGCAGTGGCAGAGACCTGATTGATGTTGTTATAGTCTGAGGCAGGTCATGAGATCTCCCAGAGGAATTGGTCCCAGATCATGGGTCCATAGAAAGAGCCTAGCTGCCTTGGCTCCCAGGAATGTGTGGGCTATAGCTTGTGCCTGCCCACGGCTTGGTGGTCGCTGCTACTTCCAGAGCTGGAACCACAGCAGTAGTATTTTGTCCACTGTCTCAGGCATTCTCCCTGGCTTTGGTAGTAGTCACTCAGTTTGAGTTCCTCACTCTGGGACTGTAAACTTCAGTTGCATCTAGTTCCACCTCTGCCTCTCACGCCAGCTTTTCTGAACATCTCTATGTTCTCTATGGGAAATTCATAGCTGTTGTTCCTACCACCTATGGCATTTATGAAGGCAGGTTCCTGAGATCTGCAAGAAATTAGAGGAATTCCTGAGATCTGTGAGGAATTAGAGGGTCCCTGTGCCAACAATCTCTTGCCTCTCTGACAAGCCCAGGCTTTTCCCTGGATTCCCTCAGCTGTGTTCTAGCTCTCTCAGAGTATTTTCATGGCAGCCAACACTTGACCTCTCCCTGGAGTCTGACCCCCACAGCGTGAATCTCAGCACCAAGGCCCCTCTTGTTGTGGGCAATGTAAACCGCTTTTTGGCTGGGAAGTGCTTTTCCTTAAAGATCTCTGTGATGAATTCTCTCTGTTTTCCCTTCCTGGCACCTGTTGCTGAGTTCCCTTCTGAGGTTCTGCAGCTCCCTACTCCCTTAACCCCATCCCTGACTGTGAAGGGATGCCAAGATGTGGAAACTTTTCTCCTTCAGTACTCCCTCCCCAGGGCACAGGCCCCCATCCTGAAATCCTTTGCCTCTTTTTTATCTTTTTCTTTTGGTCTACCTCATTCTGAGGAAATTGACTTCTCTTTTTGGAAAACTGGAATTTTCTGTCTGCATTTAGCAAGTGTTATGCAGGAGTTATTCCACATGCAGATTTATTTTTGATGTATTTGTGGGAAGAAAAGTGATCTCCCCATCTTATTCCTCCACCATCTTCTCCAGATCCTTTACATATCCTTTATGTATGATTAATCCAATACCTCTACTATATTATTTACTTTTTCAGTGAGATATATTCTTTCAAATGTTTTCTTGTTACTAGTCACACCTTTAATTTTCAACTTAAAGAAGTCCCTTTAACATTTTTGTAAGGCCAATTAGTGGTGGTAAACTTCTTTAGCTTTTGTTTGTCTAGAAAACTCTTTATCTTTCAATCAATTTTTTAACAATAACTTTGGTAGACAGAGTATTCTTGGTTGAAGTTTTTTTTTTTCTTTCATAATTTGAATAAATCATGCCACTCCCTTCCAGACTGCAAAGAGTCTACTGAAAAAGCTTCTTATAGTCCTATGGAGGTACCCTTGTGTATAGAAAAATAAGAAAATATTAAGTAAATAAAGCAGATATTAACAGACATAAAAAGAGAAATTGACAAAAATATACTAATAGTAGGGAATTTTAATATCCCACTTAAATTAATGGATGTGTCATCTAGACTGAACATCAATAAGTAAACAATGGCCTTAAATGACACATTGGACCAGTTAGACTTAACAGATATCTACAGGAGATTCCATCCAGTACCAGTCAGAATACACATTTTTTTTCAAGTGTACATGGTACATTCTCCATAATAGATCACATGATATTACCAGAATAGAGGGCAGTCTCAACAAATTTAAAACAATAGAAATTACATCTTTTCTAACCACAAATGCTAGCAAGATAATGCTCAAAATTGTTCAAGCTAAGCTTCAACAGTACGTGAACCAAGAACTTCCAGTTGTAAAAGGTGTATTTAGAAAGGACAGAGGAACTAGAGATCCAATTGCCAACATCTGTGGGATCATAAAAAATGCAAGGGAGTTACAGAAAAAAAAAATATTTCTGCTTCATTGACTATGCTAAAGCCTTTGACTCTCTGGAACACACAAGCTGCGAAAAATTCTTAAAGAGATGGGAATATCAGACCACCTTACCTGCCTCCTGATAAACCTGTATGCAGGCCAAGAAGCAACAGTTAGAACTGGATATGGAACAACGAACTGGTTCCAAATTATGAAAGGAGTATGTCAAGGCTGTATATTGTCACTCTGCTTATTTAACCTATATGCAGAGGACATCATGTGAACTGCTAGGCTGGAATCAAGAATCATGAAGCACAAGCTGGAATCAAGATTCCCCGGAGAAATATCAATAACCTCAGATATACAGGTGACACCACCCTAATGGCAGAAAGCAAAGAAGAACTAAAGAGCCTCTTGATGAAAGTGAAAGAGGAGAGTGAAAAAGCTGGCTTAAAACTCAATATTCAAAACAATGAAGATCATGCCATCTGGTCCCATTCCATCATGGCAAATAGATAGGGAAAAATGGAACCAGTGACAATTTTTTTTTGGGGGGGGGGGGCTCCAAAATCACTGTGGATGTCGACTGTAGCCTTGAAATGAAAAGATGCTTGCTCCTTGGAAGAAAATCTATGACAAACCTAGATGACATATTGAAAAGCAGAGACATCATTTGCCTACAAAGGTCTGTCTAGTCAAAAATATGGGTTTTCCAATAGTCATGTATGGATGTGAGAATTGAACCACAAAAAGTGCCTTTGAACTGTTGTGCTGGAGAAGACTGTTGAGATTCCCTTGAACAGCAAGGAGATCAAACCCGTCAATCCTAAAGGAAATCAATCCTGAATATTCATTGGAAGGACTAATGATGAAGCTGAAGCTCCATTATTTTGGCCACCTAAAGGGAAGAGCTGATTCATTGGAAAATATACTGATGCTGGGAAAAATTGAGGGCAGGAGGAGAAGGGGGTGACACAGGATAAAATGGATGGATGGCATCATCGACTCAATGAACATGAGTTTCAGAAAAATCCAGGAGAAGGTGAAGAACAGGGAAACCTAGCATGCTGCAGTCCATGGGTTTGCAAAGAGTTGGACACGACTGAGTGACTGAAAAACAATTGATTTTTAGCTTCATACCACTGTTTCCTGGGTGGCTAAGTAATAAAAAATACACCTGCTAAGGCAGGAAGCACAAGAGACATGGGTTCGATCTCTGGGTTGGGAAACTGCTTTGGGGGAAGAAATGGCAACCCACTCCAATATTCCTACCTGGAAAATCCAATGGATAGAGGAGCCTAGTGGGCTACAGTCCATAGGGTCATAAAGAGTCGGACACGACTGAGCACACATGCATATATACATATATATTTTGTTGTTCAGTCACTTAGTCATGTCCCCATGGGGGGGACCCCAATGGACTGGAGTATGCCAGGCTTCCTTGTCCTTCGCTATCTCTTGGAATTTGCTCAAACTCATATCCATTGAGTCAATGACGCCATCTAATCATCTCATCCTCTGTCATCCCCTTATCCTCCCACCCTTAATGTTTCCCAGCTTCAGAGTCTTTTCCAATGAGTTGGCTCTTTGCATCAGGTGGCCAAAAAGTTTGAGCTTCCCCTTCAGCCTTAGTCCTTTCAATGACTGCTTAGTGCTAATTTTCTTTAGGATTGACTGGTTATCTTCTTGCTGTCCAAGGGACCCTCAAGAGTCTTCTCTAGCACCATAGCTCAAAGGCATCAATTTTTAGGCATTCAGGCTTCTTTGTGGTCCAGCTCTCACATCCATACATGGCTACTGGAAAACCCATGGCTTTGACTAAGATGGACCTTTGTTGGCAAAGTGACATCTTTGCCTTTTAACACTGTCCAGACTTGTCAGAGCTTTTCTTCCAAGGAGAAAACATCTTTTAATTTCATGGCTGCAGTCACCATCCACAGTGATTTTGCAGCCCAAGAAAATAAATCCTGTCACTGTTTCCTTATTTTCCCCATCTATTTGCCATGAAGTGTTGGAACTGGATACCATGATCTTAGTTTTTTTGAATGTTGAGTTTTAAGCCAGCTTTTTTGCTCTCCTCTTTTACCTTCATTGAGAGGCTCTTTAATTTCTTTTCACTTTTTGCCATTATAACCAAGAGATGAATTCAACCTAAATGTCCATCAACAGATGAATGGATATAGAAGCTGTGGTGTGTGTGTGTGTGTGTGTGTGTACACATGATTTAATATTTAATAGCCATAAGACAGATGAAATTTTGTCATTTGTGACAAAATGGATGGATATGGAGTGTATTATGCTTAGTGAATTAGTCAAAGAAATAAAGACAAATAGTATTTATTGTTACTTGTATGAGGAATTAAAAAAATGAACATAACAAACAGAAACAGACTCACAGATGCAGAGAAGAAACTAGTGGTTACCCATAGGGAGACCAGTGAGGAGATGGGCAAGACAGGTGAAAGGGATTAAGAGGCATAGTCTACTAAGTGCAAAATATATAAGATAAAAAGTATTGTACAGCACAGGGAAAATAGCTGATATTTTATAATAACTGTAAATGGAGTATAATCTACAAAAATGTTCAATAACACTTTAGTAAACCCAAAAAAATGAAATTCTGCCATTTGCAATAACATGGATGAATCTGGATGGTATTATGCAAAAAGAAATGTCAGTCATAGAAGAATACATACAGCATGACTTCACTAACATGAGGGGTGTGTGTGTGTGTGTGTGTGTGTGTGTGAGTTTCTCAGTCATGTCTGATTCTTTGTGAACCTATGAACTGTAGATGGCCAGGCTCCTCTCGCCATGAAATTCTCCAGGCAAGAATACCGGAGTGGGTTGCCATTCCTTTCTCCAAGGGATCTTCCCAACCCAGGGATTGAACCCGAGTCTCTTGCATTGCAGGCAGATTCTTTACCATCTAAGCCACTAGGGAAGCAACATGAGGTACCTGATTAAGCTTCAATTATGAAAGATGAATTTGTTCTAGGGATCTGTTGTATAATTTAGTGATACAGTCAATAGTATTGTGTATGCACATAACATTTCATTAAGAGTGTTGATCTCATGTTAAGTATTCTCACTACAAACACACACACACAATAGACACAAGTAAACTTTTAAATGTAATAAATATATCTTATTGCATTGATTGTGAAGATGGTTTAACAGGTGTATGCATATATCCAAACTCATCAAGTTGCATATATTAAACGTGTACAGTTTTTAAAAATATATCAAATATACCTCAATAATTCTGCTTTTCAAGAAAAGAAAACCTTGCATAAATAAGTCAAATTCAAAATACTAAAACACAAATATAAATAGAAAATGTTGAAAGGTTGTTGCTGAATCAAGAAAGACGCTGGGATTCTTGGCCTCTAGAGGAGAAGAATTCAATCTGGGGCCAGAGATGAAGGAAATGGCAAACCACTCCAGTATTCTTGCCTGGAGAATCCCAGGGACAGGGAAGCCTGGTAGGCTTCCGTCTACGGGGTCGCACAGAGCTGACACTACTGAAGCGACTTAGTAGCAGCAATAGCAGCAGCAGAGGAGAATTCAATCTGGGGCCAGAGATGAGGCTTCATTACTCAGAGCTTTTGTGTAATAAAGTTTTATAAAAGTATAAAAAGGATAGAGAAAGCTTCTGACATAGACATCAGAAGGGGGCAGAAAAGGACCCCCTTGCTAGTGTTAGCAATGGAGTTACATACCTTTTAATTAGTTATTACAGTGAATCAAAAGAGTATCTGGAGGTTGTAAAGACCTTACTAGACCCACTCCCATAATTTACATTTTAAAATAACAGGGTTAGCCAGAAGGTTTTTTTCTAGAAACGGTCCTCAAGCAGGATACACTATTGTTATATAATCCTAAGGAATGTAGAGGAAAAAAAAAAATGTCCTTTCCTCCTCCTTGAGAATTCCAGACCCTTCTTTCCTTGGGGACCCCCAGACTTCTTATCAACTTGCCTAGGAATTGACTCTCTCACCTCCCCCCTTTTCTTTTAGGAGAATTATATTTTCAAGGAAAATGGGAGTCATTTTTGTTCCATAACTGCTTCCGAGCTGACAAGGGGCATTGTCCCTAAATTGGTGAGGCAACATATTCTCCTAACCCTCATATTGAGGGTCTCTGATCCAGAGGCCCCCATAAGTAATAGTTGGATGAGGCTGTGGCACTCGTAGGAGCTTGGACAACCATTTGTGACTTAAAAGCTTTCAGATGGCTAGAAACAAACCCCATTATACAGTTACAGATGTAAGGCAAAATAATCATTAAACCAAGTTAAAATCAAAATTACAAGTCACATTATGTCCATATTTACATCAGTCCATCTGAGGATTGTTAGATGTCATCACAGAGTTGAAGACAGTCCTTTCTTTGATGTGGAGAATCACACCATGGGAAGTCTTCAATTGATGAGGAGGGGAGTGCTCTGCAGACCTAGCAATTAAACCGATTGTGGAATGTGGCATAGGCCTGAGTGCAGGACAGGAAGGCATTGTCTTGACGGTCAAATGGCAGACTCAGGACTTTTGAAGTCAGCAGAATTAGGCTCATATAGATTATCAGGCCCATCTGAAAAGTACGAAGTCAGAGCATATAAAGTAAATATATAAAATAATATCACTTAGTTCTGGTCATGGTGCCACCTCTTAACTTGAGTGTGATGCACACACGAATCAATTCCTGGCATTTTGACAGATATGGGAGAAGAAAGAATAACCTGGCAAGGGCCTTCCCAGAGGGGCTTGAGGGATTGGCCCCCAGATCCCAATGTTTTTACCAGGACTTCGGTTCCTGGCTCAAATAGAGGCTTCCTTGACTCAGAGGCTGGGTCAGGAGTCACCTGCTGGAGTTCAATTAAAGCCTGTTGAAAAGCTGAGAGCTGAATTACATAATTAGTTAATCTAAGGCTTTAGGATAACTGTTCCATTGGGCATTTTCAGGAATTATTAATCATCCATCCAAGGACTGTAACCATCCTTTATCAGTAATCTTTGCTGCTCTTTTCTCATATCTTTCCTCAGTATATTGTGGTTTTTCCTGTTCCACAAGACCTGTCCAGATCAAAGGTGTCTGCAGTGAAGGGGTTTCATAAAATGCAGCTTTTCTGGCTTTACAGTCAGCCAGCTGATTACCTTTGGCTACTTTACTCCCATCCCTGCTGTGCCCTTTACAATGCATAACAGCTACTTCTTTAGTACAATATATAGCAGTTAAAAGTCTCCATTTGCCATTTGATTTATTTATACCCAAAATCGGAGTGTTGCATCTACTGTTACAGGCAATTAATAGGTCCTGCTCCTTTAAATTCTCAATTATGGGTTTTAACCCATCCTTAACCTCAGGTTTCAGTGGATACTGCTTCTTATGTGGAAATAAGTGCAGGTCTTTGATCTTGACAACTACAGGAATAGCATTTTGTGCTGAACCCACAGATTTTCCATCAGCCCACACTCTAGGATTTACATTTTGTTCAATTAAAGGGAGAAAAAAGGAGGGCTTCATATTCATGAAAACAGAGGCATGGACTTTTCTCAGTATATCCCTCCCTAAAAGGGGTGAGAGAGACTCTGACACGATCAGAAACTCATGTGAGCATATCAGTGTCCCAGTTACAACTTAAAGAACAACTGAAATAATACCTTTTGGCTAGTCCAGACAGTCCCACTATGGAAGCGGATGAGGAAGAAAGTGGGCCAGGGGCTTCAGTAAGCACAGAGAAAGTCGCCCCAGTGTCTAAAAGGAAATCTATGGATTGGCCTCCCATAGTTATTAATACCCGGGGTCCCTCAGGTGTAATTAGGATGGGAGCTTATGTAGGGACCCCTGGGCACCTTCAGTCCTGATTGTCTTGAGAGTCCAACCCCTGAAATCTACACCTCTGAGGGAAGTCTCTCCTCCAGTGCAGTCCCTTGCAGACCAGACATGGAGCTGGGGGCAGCTTAGATGCCTGAGGGAAATCCTGCTTGAGGTGCCCCTCCTTTCCACAGTAATAGCAAACTCACCCCTTTTACCTCGTTCCCTCTGGGCATTTTTCTCAGGCTGTTTAAGAATGGTTCTGACAGCCATTACAATGGCTTCCACCTGTTCCTTTGTCTTTTTCTGCCTTTCTTTCTTTTCTTCATATTCCCTACCACAATAGACTGTTTGAGCCAGTTGCAACAGATTATCTAAAAACTGCTTTGGTCCATACGCCTGTTTTGATAGCTTATGGTGGATATCTGGAGCTGACTGAGTGAGAAATCTATCTTTTAAGATCACTCTCCCCTCTTCTCTTTCGGGATCAATCTCAGTGCATCTGTGAAGGGCTTCTCTCAGTCTATCTAGGAATTTACCAGGAGCTTTCTTCTCCTCCTGTTCTATGTTTGCCAATTTGGCATAGTTTAAAGTCTTAGCAAGCACTTGCCTGAATCCCTCAAGAATACATCTGACAAAATAACTCTGACCCCATCTTCCTTTAGCAGTGTTATAGTCCCAGTCTGGTTCTACGGTCAGGACTGCCTGATTCCCAATGGGTAGGGTGGCTATTTTCGTCCTCCCTCTTCTCTACTGATTCATCACCAAGCTATTCATCTCCATAAGCAACCGCTTTTCCCAAATCTCAAGTTTTTGAGTCAGGAGTCAGTGTTTGTCCCAAGATATACATCACATCTTTTGAAGTAAGGTCATAAAGCAGAGTAACACCTTTAAAAGCTCTAATATATTTTTCTGGGTCCTCTAAATAATCTCTCAGATCATCCTTGATTCTTTGTATTTCTTGTTAAGAAAAGGGCTTGTTAACTCTCATAGACTGATTATTTCTCCTGGTGGGTGCTTCATGAAGATGCAACAGCTTGTGTGGCTGTTCCTAAGTCTCTCTGGCTGCTCTGTGCATACGATCCCAGGGATAGGTTGAAGAAACCTGCTTTTCTTGATCTCTCTGTTTCGTGTCCTCCATCTTGTCCTGTATTTCACCCTTAATTTTTGCTGTCTGAGCTTATCTTACTTCGATTGTCTGAGTTTCTATTGAAACCAGAGGAGTCTGAGGTCATACTGAGACAGGAGTTGTTTGGACTTCTACTTGGACCGTTTGAATCTTAGCTTGGGTTTCTACTGAGATGAAGGCAACCCTTCTTGGTGTGTGGGGGGGTGGTTCTCTGACTTTCAGTTTGCTCAGTTTTGAGCCCCAGATATGGGGGCAAAGTAGGAGGACAAGAGGGGGCTGAAGGTTTCACACCCAAATCTATACCCTTAGAACATAAATATGGCATACCCTGCAGAGAGAAAAAGGGCAACATGTATGCTACTTCTAACCATTTCCTTTGTTTTCTACAGAACCAGTCTAATTGTAGAACAGTAATAATTGAGATCCTTCAACAGGTCAGTGTTCCCCATCTTCTAAAGAATACTGTGTCCATTCAGTATCACAGAAAAAGATCAGGAGTGCCTTCTTTAAGCTCTGAGGATCAAATCTATCCCAGTTTTTCAGGATACAGTTCAAAGGAGTGAGGCTGGAATTGTTAGCTCCCATCTGTAAGAAAGAAAGAAAGGGACAACAGCCATCTTTCTACTGGAGGCATCCCTCCCTGCTATAGATGGGGGTATAGACAGACTTTACACTGAAACTTTGCTTCCCTGGTTGGACTTAGTCTGTCCATTACTTGCCATACTTGCCCCTCCCATTGAAATGGGGTGGAGATGCACCAGGGGTAGACCTGATGGCATCCCAGACTGATGTCCAGTTCCTCACCATTAAAACCTTGCTTGCCTCTGATGCCACCCGGGGTGCAATCAAAGTAACCTTCTTGAATGCCTCCAAATCTAAGACTGCTTGGGGAAACATTTGTCACCTGAGTGCCTGTGCACAACCCTGAGTATATTTCTGACCACAATAAGACTGGTACGAAAATAAAACAGATGTTCCTTCCATGTGTCACCACACCAGTATAAGCGATAGCAAAAAAGATGGTGAAGGGCTGGACAGTGAGGAAAAAGTGGTTTTTGTCCTCGAGTTATTAGGGCCTGTCCTTCCATTTCATTCCCACAGATTCCACAGAAAGAATATCTAAGGAGTTGGGACAAAAGCCACTGGAAAGCCTCCTCTGGTCTACTAAGAGCTAGCGTTACCAAAGGAAGAAACTCACCGTACTTCCAATCTGAGTAATCTTTAACCTCAGAGATGCTCTTGAAGCTAGAGCTCCATCTAGCTTCTGAACTTTCAATCCCTAATGAGGCTAGGTGCTTCCTGACTACTAGTCCAAGTTTGGGACCTACATAACAGTACACAGTAACAGAATAGATCACAAGTCCCTTGAAAGTCTATGATCTGACAGATAGGTTAGTAGTTCTAATTCCCAAGAAGTTATGAAATGGTCAAAGACACCGGAAAGTTTGGCTGAGAAAGGAGAGTTTGGTCCACACGCTTTGCCCATTTCTGGTCAGTCCCTGAAGGAGACATTTGGTGCCTCTTGGCATTGGCAGGTCGGTATAGTCCCCCAACAGGTTTCTGCCATAAACTGTATGAGGTCACTGCAGAACCACAGAGCAGGGCTCCTCACTTGCTTTGCACAGGGCATGCCATTCATTCACACAAGCAAACTGTAGGGTTAGTAAAATACAGCAGAAAATGTGTTTGCTAGGAGAACAAAGAACTAGAGCTCCAAGCATCTTTACCTTGTCCTGAAGAATCCCAGACAAGCCCCCAAGATGAAAGGTTGTTGCTGAACCATGAAAGATGCTGGGATTCTTGGCCTCTGGAGGAGAATTCAATCCAGGGCCAGAGATGAGGCTTGATTGCTCAGAGCTTTTGTGTAATAAAGTTTTATTAAAGTATAAAAGGGATAGATAAAGCTTCTGACATAAACATCAGAAGAGAGCAGAAAGAGGACTCCCTTGCTAGTGTTAGCATTGGAATTATACATCTTTTAATTAGTTATTACAGTGAATCAAAGAATGTTTGGAGGTTGTAAAGACCTTACTAAACCCACTCCCATAATTTACATTTTAAGATAACTGGATTAGTCCGAGGTTTTTTTGTTTTTTTTTTTGTTTTTTTTTTTTGTTTTTCTAGAAACTGTCCTCAAGCAGGATACATTATTGTTATATAATCCTAAGGAATGTAGAGGAGAACAAATTTGTCCTGTCCTCCTCCTTGAGAATTCCAGACCCCTCTCTCCATGGGGACCCCCGGACTTCTTATCAACCTGCCTAGGAATTGACTCTCTCAATATTAGGCAGAGAAAATTAAGTCATTACATTCAGGATTTAATTGATTTACATCCATATGTCTTCCAATCAGAAAATATAAAGCAAGAGGACTCAAAAATTTTATAGTGGCCAAAATATTGTAAGAAAACCTACCACCCAAGTATTCTATATCAAACAATAATATCTTATAAGAGAGAAGGAAAAATTATTCTGAAATTAAAGGACAAATAAGAAAATTCAACACCAGCAGAATGTCAATACAATGACTGCTGTCTATATGTGATTTTATGAACATAGAGAAAAATAAGAGAATATATACTAGGTCGTGACTATAGTTATGAAAAAGTAGAGAAAAAAATTGGGTGGGAGGAGGCAAGAAAAAATATACATTTTAATAAGAGATACACTTAAAGTCATATATTAAATAATTCACACATGCCATGCAGTAATTTATTTATATGTATAAACTCATTTCTTATTGACAATATGATATACATCATTATACAGAGGGTGAAACTGAGAAATAAAGAAATTTTATGACTTTACCAAGGTCTCATAAATGGTAAATAATGCAGATAGGATATGAATCCAGGTTCTCTGCCCTCAGAGCAAAATATGATTTAAGTCACATTTGTGAATTTATATAAAATTAAATGTGTTTATATGTGCATATATTTTAAATAAAAATTAAATACAAATAAAGAGCATAACTATAACTTAACTGACTTAGTGTACAACATGATAAATGACATAAAGAATAACCTGAAAGTCATTTGAGAGCATCAGGGATAAAGAAACAGCTGTAAAAACTTTTAAGAATTTCAAAAATAAGCATGTCACTTATAAAGGATTTAAAATAACATCATATTTCTGAGAAGCATAATTGGAAGTTATAATGATATGTAGCAATTTTTTAAAAACTCTGATGTAAAATTATTTTTCAATCTAAAAGTTAATATCCAGGCAAACTAAATTAAGCAAAACTATGATAAATATATATTCAAATGCACAAGGGCTCAACATTTATCATCATTGCACAATTCCTTATCAAGATCATACAGGATGTGCTTCAGCAAAAAGGAGGAGTAAAGCAAGACAGCGGAAAATATAGTATGGAGGGAATTAGGAGAAAGGTAAAGAAATTGCCAGGATTACAATTCTGCAGTAGGCTTGAAGAGCAAATAGTCCAGACTACAGGAAAATGGAGGTATCTAGATGCAAGTATTATCAAAACAAAAATGGAAACAAAATTAAAAAAAAGTAATTAATAATCAGATACTATTGACTATGTGGAAAAGTGTATTGAGATGCTATTGAAGATGGATGGAAGAGTAACAATAGATACAAAGGAAAATAAAAAATGAAAATCTTTATCGGGGCAATTATCAATTCCAGAATATTACTGTGGTAAATACAAACACCATTTTAAACACTGGGAAAAGCAAAAATTACATAAAAAGAAATATAATTATTGTATGCTCTTTGGCTCAGTCATGAACAGCACTTGCACAGTCATAATGATATTGTAAATTACTACTAAGTCAATTACAAATTGTATTTTAACTATGCTTGGAGGATGGAATAAGATGAAGTCAGTACTGGGTTGTTGTCAATTAATAGTGTACTATAAATAAAGTCCATTCTGAAGGAGATCAGCCCTGGGATTTTTTTGGAAGGAATGATGCTAAAGCTGAAACTCCAGTACTTTGGCCACCTCATGCGAAGAGTTGACTCATTGGAAAAGAGTCTGATGCTGGGAGGGGTTGGGGGCAGGAGGATAAGGGGACGACAGAGGATAAGATGGCTGTATGGCATCACTGACTCGATGGATTGAGTCTGAGTGAACTCTGGGAGTTGGTGATGGACAGGGAGGCCTGGCATGCTGCAATTCATGGGGTCGCAAAGAATTGGACACGACTGAGCGACTGAACTGAACTGATAAATAAAGTATAAAACAATAAGGAATGACTATTTGAAATATAGAGTTATGTGCCAGAAATTCAGTTCAGTTCAGTCGCTCAGTCATGTCTGACTCTTTGTGACCCCATGAATCACGGCACGCCAGGCCTCCCTGTCCATCACCAACTCCCAGAGTTCACTCAAACTCATGTCCATTGAGTCAGTGATGCCATCCAGCCATCTCATCCTCTGTCGTCCCCTTCTCCTCCTGCCCCCAATCCCTCCCAGCATCAGGGTCTTTTCCAATGAGTCAACTCTTCGCATGAGGTGGCCAAAGTAGGAGTTTCATCTTTAGCATCAGTCCTTCCAAAGAACACCCAGGACTGATCTCCTTTAGAATGGACTGGTTGGATCTTCTTGCAGTCCAAGGGACTTTCAAGAGTCTGCTCCAACACCACAGTTCAAAAGCATCAATTCTTCAGCGCTCAACTTTCTTCACAGTCCAACTCTCACATCCATACGTGACCACTGGAAAAACAATAGCCTTGAGTAGATGGACCTTTGTTGGCAAAGTAACATATCTGCTTTTGAATATGCTATCTAGGTTGGTCATAACTTTCCTTCCAAGGAGTAAGCGTCTTTTAATTTCATGGCTGCAATCACTATCTGCAGTGTTTTTTGAGCCCCCAAAAATAAAGTCTGACACTGTTTCCATTCTTTCCCCATCTATTTCCCATGAGGTGATGGGACCAGATGCCATGATCTTAGTTTTTTCTAATATTGAATTTTAAGCCAGCTTTTTCACTCTCCTCCTTCACCTCTTAAATAAACTCTTTAGTTCCTCTTCTCTGTCTTCCATTAGTGTGGTATTACATGCATTATCTGAGGTTGTTGATATTTCTCCAGGCAATCTTGATTCCAGTTTGTGATTCGTCCAGCCTAGAATTTCAGATGATATTCTTGGCATGCAAGTTAAATAAGCAAGGTGACAATATATATAGCCTTGGCATACTCCTTTCCCGATTTTGAACCAATCCATTGTTCCACATCTGGTTCTAACTGTTGCTTCTTGATCAGGTTTCTCAGGAGGCAGTTAAGTTGGTCTGGTATTCAATGGCTTTAAGAGTTTTCCACAGTTTGCTGTGATCCACACAGTCAAAGGCTTTAGTGTAGTCAATGAAGTAGAAGTAGATTTTTTTTTCTGGAATTCTCTTGCATCTTCTTTATCCATTTGTCCATTGACTGATGGATATGTTCGTTACCATAATCAGTGTATATGATACAGTTGTTACCATATCTTAACTATTGTGACTAATGGTGTGATAAGCGTGGGAATGTAGATTTTTTTTTTTTTTGATAGCCTGTTTTCATTTACTTTGGATATACACAGAGAAGTGTGATTGGTGGATCATATGGTAGTTCTATTGTTATTTTTTTAAGAAATTTTCATAGTGGTTGAGTCAATTAATTTACGTTCTCACCAGTGTGCACAACAGTTTCTTTTGTTCACATTCTCATCAATATTTGTTATCTCTTGTCTTTTTGACACTAGTCATTCTAATGAGTATTAACTGATACCTCCTTGTAGTTTTAATTTGCATTTCCATGATGATTAATGCTATCACATATGTTTTAATTTACTTGTTTACCATTTATATGTCTTCTTTGAGGCAATGTCTATTATTAATTGGATTGTTGAGGCTTTCTTTTTATTGACTTTATTAGTTCTTTATATATTTCAGATATTAACTTATTTCCAGATGTACAGGCTGGGTTTAGAAAAGGTAGAGGAACCAGACATCAAATTGCCAACATCTGTTGGATCATAGAAAAAGCAAGGGAATTCTAGATTGAAGGCAGGAGAAAAAAGGGGATGACGGAGGATGAGATGGTTGGATGGCATCACCAACTCAATGGACATGAGTTTGAACAAACTCCAGGGAATGGTGATGGACAGGGAAGCCTGGCATGCATGCATCCATAGGGTTGCAGAGTCTGACAGGAATTCGTGACTGAGCAGTGATATCTATCTATCTACATACCTACCTACTAGTCAATTGAGAGAGAAAGAAAAAGTCCTGCCATTTGCAACACCATGTATGGATCTTGAGGGAATTATGCTAAGTGAATTAAGACAGAGAAAGACAATATCATTTCTACATAAAGGCTAAAAAAGCTAAACTCTTAGAATCAGAGAGTAGATTTGTGGCTATCAGGGGTTGAGGGATGGGGAAAATGGGGAGATGTTGATAAAAGTAAACAAACTTGCAGTTTGGATATGAATAATCTCTGGAGATCTAATATATAGCATTGTGATTATAGTTAATGATACTATATTACACATTGACTAGCTAAGGGATAGATCTTAAATGCTTATCTCAGTTTTAAAAAATAAACAGTTTGCCAGCAGTTTCTATGCAATCCAGTTGGTTTTCCCACAATGGATTTGTTGAGCATATCAAGGCTTTGTTGTTGGATCATCTAGATGCATTGATTCTCTTCCAGGGTTGTTCACAAATATATAAATGACCACAAAGATTGCAGGGGCAGATTTTGCTGAGGAAAGAATCTCAGGAATCAATTGGACAAGAAGAGTGAGAGTGGCTTGGACATTTTATTTTGTTTTTCTTCTTGAAATTGAAATAGAAGTTGCTGACCCTGTTGTCTGTCGTATTGCCCAAGGATAGTTTCTCTACCAAAAGTCCTAACATGTAGTTTCACAGAATGGTACATTCATTTGCAAACATTTCCAATTTAATCTAACTAATAATATTTTCCAGTTGACAAAGCTTAAGCTTTTGAATTGGTTTGTCTTGTTCTATTTTGTTGTTGTTTATTTGCTCTATTTTGTTTTCTATTCCATTTGAATTATTTACTTTCTTTTGTCCATGGAAATAATCAGCATGCAGTTCATAATAAGAATAGAAGAAGAGAGTTTTATTTGAGCAAAAGTGAAAGCTAAAGGCTGGGACACACAGATTTCAGAAGCACTTGAATTGTCTTCCACTGGACTACAAAGTGGGGATGAGGTAGCCTTATAAAGGCAAAATCTGAAGTGTTACACTTAGTTCCATGAGTTCTTTCAAATGAAATATCACTGGAGCTGCAAGAAGTAAGGTTGATGAAAACATATTAGTTGGGGTTTGAAATCCTTGTCTTGTATATTCCCAGAGAAGACTTTGAGACTATAAGCTTGCAGCTGGAAGCTGCTAGCAGATGTTCCTTTGAGAAGGGCTGGTGTTGTCCTGGAGTTTGATACAATTCAGGAAATTCAAGAACCCAGAGATGCAGGAATGTGCTTGAGAAAATGCCAACACTGGTCTTCTAGCTCTGTTTTGAATGTGTGAAACAAACACACTTCTATTCCTTTCATCGCAAAGACCAAACATCAGATATGACAGGACTGCATCACTTCAAGTTTTTAAAAGAGAAAGAATAGCACTTACACACACTTTTTCAGCATGACCCTGGTGCCCAGAAAAGGAAGATTAAAAAAATAATAATAATAAGTAAAACATGCCATACTACCTCAAGTCAAAACAAGTTAGAGGTCTAGCAAATATGCTCATAGACCCAATTTCAAAGTTTACACTGTCTATGTAGTTTCAGAAAGCAACACCCAGAACAGTTAGAATACACAATGTCCACTTAGTCTTTTTCCCTTTTCCCTTTCACATTTATGTGTCTCACAGCCTCAAACACCATAGGTTAACCCTAACCCTAATTCCATTTGTTGTCAATAGTATTTATTGTCAATAATGTTAGTCATTTGTTGATTAGAAATAAGCATTAAACAAATGTATCCTACTGAATAACATAGGGAACTATATTCAATATCTTGTAGCAAATTAGAAAAGAATCTGAAAAGTAATTTACATATATATGAATTATTTTGCTGTACACCTAAAAACTGACACATTGTAAGTCAATAAAATAAATGTATTGTTTTATATATTTTGTACCTTGGATAACACTCAAAATAGCTGAAAGCAATCTTGCAAGTTTATTAGTTCTTTTCCCTTTAAGCCTTTTACAAAAAACAAACAAACAAAAAAACTTGACTCAAATCAGATGGAGCTGCCAAGGATCACTCACACAGGTGAGCTGAATTCAACTGATTAGCTGTTAAGTGTTTACAGCTGTTAGGTTAGACTGAGGAAATTGTAGATAATCAGGGCTTCCCCTTACCAAAGAAGATTTGGAGCACGCATCATAGAAAAATAGAATTGTTTTGAGAATTGGATTTCTTGGATTTACAAAGTAAAATAAAGGAAAAATGAAAAGCAAAAGCAGCAAAAAACTTCTTAACATATACAGCAGATTTTGAACAGTTTAAAAGCAGGTTTATAGTGAGAAGTAATTCAACATTTTAATGTAGAGTTAATGAAATGTAAAGTTTCTCTGTGAAATTCCTAAAATTTTCCCTTTAAATTTTGGTGATAGCCTAAAATAAATCATTGAAAATTGAAATCTTAGGGAAAACAAGATGGTGTAAAAGTAGGTGGATGTGGAGTACATCTATCTCCACAGATACATCAAGAATATGCTTCCAGGTACAGAGGATCTTGCAGAACACCAGCTGAGAGCAGGAAGGAGTACCTTACCAATGGAAAAGAATACATAGAATCATGCAAAACTTGGCAGGATGGAAGAAGTGGGTGGGGTGGGGGGAAGGAGAGTCAGCAGGATTGGTCCTGCCTTGATGGGTGGGTAAACTGAAGCAGGGGTCCGATCCCCACATTGGGGCAATTGTTTGGGACAGAGGAGAAACATTCGAGGCTGTGAGTGAAGCACCTGATCTATGACAGTCTAAATGGAATTAGAATCACACAGACAACCCCTGCCACAGCCTGAAGAGGGACAGAAGTCACCTAGAAAGCACAGCAGCTGGGAGCTGGAGCATAGGGATTGTGGGGCAATCCCAGGGCAAGTGCTGCTGTTGACTGCTGGGAGATAGCCCTAAGGAACATGAAAGAGGAGATTGTGGTAGGAAATACCTGTGGAGGAAAGCCAGGCAATCATGGAGGCAAGGTGATACTGCTGAGTCATGCATAGGTGGTTGAGTCATCACTGTAGCCTCTCTCTCCCCACCACCAGCACCATCAGCTAAACAATAGAAAGGCTGGCCCGTCAAGTGCCTGGTGCACCAAACAACAGAGTAGGAGCCCAGCCTGGGGTGGGGGGAAGAGAGGGCTTTAAGTGCCTGAAGAGCCTAGAAATATTAAAGGATCCTATTCAGGGTGGGCATTTAAGTGACTCAAGTGCTCAGAAACAGAGAAGGACACTAGCCAGGGGGCGATTTAAGTGCCTGAATGGGCGGCACAACAGAGAAGGACCAGCCAAATGGGCCCTCTGATTGCCAGCTGCCAGAGGCTAGAAAAAGACGCTGATAGAGCCATAGCTCCTGTGGCTGAGGCAGTCAGTATCCCTGCACACTTGGCGCTCCCAGGGTACCTGTGACCCAGGAATTTTGACCACCTTCATGCTCAGTCCTCACTGGGGCAGAGCTGCCAAGACTAATTCAGTTCAGTTCAGTCACTCAGTCGTGTCCGACTCTTTGCGAACCCATGAATTGCAGCATGCCAGACCTCCCTATCCATCACCAACTCCCAGAGTTCACTCAGACTAGCGTCCATCGAGTCGGTGATGCCATCCAGCAATCTGATCCTCTGTTGTCCCCTTCTCCTCCTGCCCCCAATCCCTCCCAGCATTAGGGCCTTTTCCAATGAGTCAACTGTTCACATGAGGTGGCCAAAGTATTGGAGTTTCAGCTTTAGCATCAGCCCTTCCAAAGAACACCCAGAACTGAACTCTTTAGAATGGACTGGTTGGATCTCCTTGCAGTCCAAGGGACTTTCAAGAGTCTTCTCAAACACCACAGTTCCAAAGCATCAATTCTTCGGCACTCAGCTTTGTTCACAGTCGAATTCTCACATCCATACATGACTAATGGAAAAACCATAGCCTTGATTAGACGGACCTTTTTGACAAAGTAATGTCTCTGCTTTTGAATATGCTATCTAGGTCGGTCATAACTTTCCTTCCAAGGAGTAAGCATCTTTTAATTCTATGGCCACAGTCACCATCTGCAGTGATTTTGGAGCCCTTAAAAATGAAGTCTGACACTGTTTCCACTGTTTCCCCATCTATTTCCCATTAAGTGATGGGACCAGATGCCATGATCTTCGTTTTCTGAATGTTGAGCTTTAAGCGAACATTTTCATTCTCCTCTTTCACTTTCATCAAGAGGCTTTTTAATTCCTCTTCACATTCTGCCATAAGGGTGGTGTTATCTGCATATCTGAGGTTATTGATATTTCTCCCGGCAATCTTGATTCCCGCTTGTGCTTCTTCCAGCCCAGCGTTTCTCATGATGTACTCTGCATATAAGTTAAATAAGCAGGGTGACAATATACAGCCTTGACGGACTCCTTTTCCTATTTGGAACCAGTCTGTTGTTGCATGTCAAGTTCTAACTGTTGTTTCCTGACCTGCATATAGGTTTCTCAAGAGGCAGGTCAGGTGGTCTGGTATTCCCATCTCTTGAAGAATTTTCCACAGTTTATCATGATCAACACAGTCAAAAGCTTTGGCATAGTCAATAAAGCAGACAAAGATTTTTTTTTGGAACTCTCTTTTTTGATGATCCAGCAGATGTTGGCAATTTGCTCTCTGGTTCCTCTGCCTTTTCTAAAACCAGCTTGAACATTTGGAAGTTCACACATTGCTGAAGCCTGGCTTGGATAATTTTGAGCATTACTTTACTAGAGTGTGAGATGAGTGCAATTGCACGGTAGCTTGAGCATTCTTTGGCATTGCCTTTCTTTAGGATTGGAATGCAAATTGACCTTTTCCAGTCCTGTGGCCGTTGTTGAGTTCTCCAAATTTGCTGGCATATTGGGTGCAGCACTTTCACAGCATCATCTTTCAGGATTTGGAATAGCTCAACTGGAATTCCATCACATCCACTAGCTTTGTTCATAGTGATGCTTTCTAAGGCCCACTTGACTTCACATTCCAGGATGTCTGGCTCTAGGTGTGTGATCACACCATCGTGATTATCTTGGTCTTGAAGATCTTTTTTGTACACTTCTTCTGTGTATTCTTGCCACCTCCTCTTAATATCTTCTGCTTCTGTTAGGTCCATATCATTTCTGTCCTTTATCGAGCCCATCTTTACATGAAATGTTCCCTTGGTATTTCTAATTTTCTTGAAGAGATCTCTAGTCTTTCCCATTCTGTTGTTTTCCTCTATTTCTTTGCATTGATCGCTGAGGAACCTTTCTTATCTCTTCTTGCTGTTCTTTGGAACTCTGCATTCAGATGTTTATATCTTTCCTTTTCTCCTTTGCTTTTCACTTCTCTTCTTTTCAAAGCTATTTGTAAGTTCCCCCCCAGACAGCCATTTTGCTTTTTTGCATTTCTTTTCCATGGGGATGGTCTTGATCCCTCTCTCCTGTACAATGTCACGAACCTCCTTCCATAGTTTATCAGGCACTCTGTCTATCAGATCTAGGCCCTTAAATCTATTTCTCACTTCCACTGTATAATCATAAGGGATTTAATTTAGGTCATGCCTGAATGGTCTGGTGGTTGTCCCTACTTTCTTCAATTTAAGTCTGAATTTGGCAATAAGGAGTTCATGATTTGAGCCACAGTCAGCTCCTGGTCTTGTTTTTGTTGACTGTATAGAGTTTCTCCATCTTTGGCTCCAAAAAATATAATCAATCTGATTTCAGTGTTGACCATCTCGTGATGTCCATCCATGTTTAGAGTCTTGTGTTGTTCAAAGAGGGTGTTTGTTATGACCAGTGCATTCTCTTGGGCAAAACTCTATTAGCCTTTTCCCTGCCTCATTCCGTATTCCAAGGCCAAATTTGCCTGTTACCCCAGGTGTTTCTTGACTTCCTACTTTTGCATTCCAGTCCCCTATAATGAAAAGGACATCTTTTTTGTGTGTTTTAGTTCTAAAAGGTCTTGTAGGTCTCCATAGAACCATTCAACTTCAGCTTCTTCAGCATTACTGGTTGGTTCATAGACTTGGGGTTACTCTGATATGGAACGGTTTACCTTGGAAATGAACAGAGATCATTCTGTCGTTTTTGAGACATTCCAGTTCATTTTAGTTCGCTGATTCCTAGAATGTCAATGTTCACTCTTGCCATCTCTTGTTTAACCACTTCCAATTTTTCTTGATTCATGGACCTAACATTCCAGGTTCCTATGCAATATTGCTCTTTACAGCATCAGACCTTGCTTCTATCACCAGTTACATCCACAACTGGGTATTGTTTTTGCTTTGGCTCCATCCCTTCATTCTTTCTGGGGTTATTTCTCCAGTGATCTTCCCAGTGATCTTCAACAGCTGCTGCTCCTTACCTTGGAAGCAGGGTATCTCTTTTATATTATGTTTCCTTTGGGCCTAGATGCTGACTCCCCTGAGTATCTGGTGCTACCAGGGTCCCTGTGACCCAACCTGCTTCACTACTTCCACATCTGGTCCTTCCTGGTGCAGAACCAAGTCCTCCAGGGCAGCCTCAGGAGCAAGCCCCTGTGGACGACCCACTCGTAGAGATGGAGATAAAACTACATTTGAAACCCAGGGAGAGTGAGGCTAAGGAAGAGGATCCAAAACCTTCCCAACAGCTGTACAAGCTGTAGATTAAAACCAAGTGATCAACTAGGCAGTCTCTGTGCCTATGGAATATGTAAAAGGACAATGAGAGCCCACAAAAGAAAACACACTAATTCTGATAGCTCTGGACCTTGGAGGCAAGAACAAACAGGAGTAGAACCAGAATAGAGTTTGAGCTACCCCCATAACAGGTCCAGAAACTATCCCAGTATTGGAGGGCATCCTAGAGAGGGGAGGTGGACTGTGATTGCCAATGAGGGAAAGGACACTGACAACAGAGACTCAATAAAAACACTCATTATTCTTATATTTTGACTTATTCTGTAGTTGCTTCTGGATTTTTTTCCTTTGCTTTTTTTTTCCCATTCCCACCTCCTGTTGTGGTAGTTGTTGATTTTGTTAAATCTATTTAAGCATTTGAAACTTTTTAAAATCACACTTTTTGTTTCTTTTATGTACTTCTGCCTCTAGGTTGGCCTTTTGCAGTTCTGTGGGGTTTTCCTGTTTTTGTTTTTTTTTTTTTTTTTTTTTCTTCTCTCTCTCTTTTTAAATTTATACATTTTTTTCCCTGTATTTATTACTCTGTTTGCTTTTCCAACCGTTCTTTTCCCATTATAGTTATTATTTAATATATGCATAAATCTTCATTATCAATCTCTATTTAACCTTGTAATTCTATTATTTCATTCTTTTCTTCTTTTTCTTTATTTTTTTTCCACCATGTTTGTTAGTTTGTTTTATTTTTCTTGCTTTATTCCCCAGGTAGCACCTTGCTTTAGTTTTATTTTCCAGTTTGTGATTTAGTTAGTTTTGTTTTTAACTGGTTGATATTATTTTTCATTCCCTTTGTTTGCTGGGTCAATCTATTGTACTTTTTTTTTTTTTTTTTACTGTTTTGGTTTTGTTTATAGGTGTGTGTGTGTGTGTGTGTGTGTGTGAAAGAAGGAAATGGAAACCCACTCCAGTATTCTTGACTAGAGAATCCTGTGAACAGAGAAGCCTGGTGGGCTGCTGTCTATGGAGTCTCACAGAGTTGGACATGACTGAAGCAACTTAGCAGCAGCAAATATGTGTACATATATAAGTGTGTGTGTGTGTGTACACATACACATACATAAACCTTTGCCAACAATGGTCCATCTAGTCAAGGCTATTGTGTTTCCAGCAGTCATGTATGGATGTAAGAGATGGACTATAAAGCTGAACACCAAAGAATTGATGCTTTTGAACTGTCATGTTGGAGAAGACTCTTGAGAGTCCCTTGGACTGTAAGAAGATCAAACCAGTCCATCCTAAAGGAGATCAGTCTTGAGTGTTCATTGGAAGGACTGATGTTGATACTGAAACTCCAATACTTTGGCCACCTGATGCAAAAAGCTGACTTATTTGAAAAGACCCTGATGCTGGGAGAGATTGGGGGCAGGAGTAGAAGGGGACAACAGAGGATGAGATGGTTGGATGGCATCACCAACTCAATGGACATGAGTTTGAGTAAACTCCTGGAGTTGGTGATGGACAGGGAGGCCTGGCATGCTGCAGTCCATGGGGTCACAAAGAGTCAGACATGACTGAGTGACTGATCTGAACTGAGTTGATAGGTGTATATTTATTTGTGTATATTCCATTATTTGCCTGATTTTGTAATTTTGTTTCTTTCTGTTTTTTGTTTGTTCTAATCCTATTTAATGCCATAACAAACCACTTGTGGATTCTCAGTTCCCCAGCCAAAGATCAATCCCTGAGCCTTTTGGAATGGGACTCCAAGACTCTAAGACAGTAGACTACAAGAGATCTCCTAACCCTAAGAAGTGTTAATTAGTGATGACTCCCACAAAGGCAACCACCTGTACATAAGACCTGTCATCAACAATTGCCAGCAGCATCCTGTGCAGGACGCCTTATCCAAACAACAAACAAGACAAAAATACAAACCCAATCACCACCAGACAGGGTTACAACCCTAGCCCTGCCAATCAAAGGGGAAAAAAAATCTCCTGTTCACACCATAAAGTCACATCCTACATGAAGATTACACAAACCACTGGATAATCTTTACCCACCAGGGGCAGAAACCAAAAGGGAGAAAGAATTCAACCTTGAAGACTGGGAAAAGGGGACCTCAAACACATAAGCTAAAATAAATAATGAAAAGGCAGAGAAATGCTGTGTGAATGAAGGAACAACCTAGAAACACACAATTCCAAATAAATGAATAGAATGTAGGAAAACAACCTAAAAAAGAATTCAGAGTAATGATAGTAAATATGATCCAATCCTCAAAAACAGAATCGAGAAAATAGAAAAATAAATTAAAACATGTAACAAAGACCTAGAAAAAAAAATAAAGAATAAACAGATGACAGAAATACTGAAATTAAAAATAATCTTTGTCAGTTCAGTCACTCAGTCCTGTCTAACACTTTGTGACCCCATGGAATGTAGCATGCCAGGCTTCCCTGTCCATCAACAAATCCTGAGGCTTGCTCAAACTCATGTGCATTGAGTCAGTGATGCCATCGAACCATTTCATTCTCTTTCGTCCCTTTCTCCTCCTGCCTTAAATATTTCCCAGCATCAAGGTCTTTTCTAATGCATCAGTTCTTCACATCCGGTGGCTGAAGATTCAGCTTCAGCATCAGTTCTTCCAATGAATATTCAGGGTTGATTTCCTTTAGGATTGACTAGTTGGATCTCCTTGCTGTCCAAGGGACTCTCAAGAGTCTTATCCAACACCACAGTTCAAAAAGCATCAGTTCTTTGGTCTTGAGCTTTCTTTACAGTCCAACTCTCATATCCACACATGGCTATTGGAAAAATCACAGCTTTGACTAGATGGACCTTTGTGGGTAAAGCAATGTCTCTGCTTTATAATATGCTGTCTAGATTGGTCATAGCTTTTATTCCAAGGAGTAAACATCTTTAAATTTCATGGCTGCAGTCACCATCCTCAGTGATTTTGGAGCCCAAGAAAATAAATTCTGTCACTGTTTCCATTGCTTCTCCAACTATTTGTCATGAAGTGATGGGACCTAAAGCCATGATCTTGATTTTTTTGATAGCAACTTTTTCACTATCTTTTTTCACTTTCATCAAGGGACTCTGTAGTTCCTCTTCATTTTCTGTCATAAGGGTGGTGTCATCTGCATATCTGAGGTTATTGATATTTCTTCTGGCAATCTTGATTCCAGCTTGTACTTCATCCAGCCTTGCATTTCACATGATGAAACCTGCATATAAGTTAAATAAGCAGGGTGAAAATATACAACCTTGAGGTACTCCTTTCCTAATTTGGAACCAGTCCATTGTTCCATGTCTGGTTCTAACCATTGCTTTTGACCTTCATACAGATTTCCAGGAGGCAAGTCAGGGGTTCTGGTATTCCCATTTCTTTAAGAACTTTCCAAAGTTTGTTGTCATTCACACAGTCAAATACTTTTCATCCACACAGTCAAAGACTTTAGACTAATCAATGAAGCAGGAGTTGTTTTTCTGGAATTCTCTTGCTTTTTCTATGATACAATGCATTTTAACAATTTGATCTCTTGTCCGTCTGCCTTTTCAAAATCCAGTTTGAATATCTGGAAGTTATTGGTTCAGGTACGGTTGAAACCTAGCTTTGAGAACTTTAAGAATTGCTTTGCAAGTGTGTAAAATGAATGCAATTTTGCAGTAGTTTGAAAATCCTTTGGCATTTCTCTTCTGTGTGACTGGAATAAAAACTGATCTTTTCCGCTCCTGTGGCCACTGCTGAGTTTTCAAATTTGCTGGCATATTGAGTGCAGCTCTTTAAAAGCATCATCTTTTTAGGATTTGACATAGCTCAGCTGGAATTCCATCACCTGTACTAGGTTTGTTCATAATGATGCTTTCCAAGGCCCACTCGACTTCGCACTCCAGAATGTCTCCCTCTAAGTGAGTGATTACACCATTGTGGTTATCTGTATTATGGAGATCTTTTTGCATAGTTCTGTGTATTCTTGCCACCTCTTCTTAATATCTTGTGCTTCTCTTAACTCCATACCATTCTTATCCTTTAATGTGCACTTCTTTGCATTAAAGGTTCCTTTGGTCAACAAATGTTCCCTCTTTGTCAACAAAAGACTTTGAAGTGCAGTATTGGGTCCAATCTCAAAAATGACTGAATACTCTCTTTTCATTTCCAAGGCAATCCTTTTAATATCACAGTAATCCAAGTCTATGCCCCAACCACTAATGCCAAAGAAGATGAAGTTGAGTGGTTCTATGGTAACCTACAAGACCTTCTAGAACTAACAGGAAAAAAAAAAAATATGTCCTTTTCATCATAGGGAACTAGAATGAAAAAGTAGGAAGTCAAGAGATACCTGAAGTAACAGGCAAGTTTGGCCTTGAGGTACAAAATGAAACAGGGCAAAAGATAACAGAGTTTTGTCAAGAGAATGTACTGGTCATAGCACAGAACCTCTTCCAACTACACAAGACATGACTCTACACTTGGACATCACCAGATGGTCAACATGGAAATCAGATTGATTATATTCTTTGCAGCCAAAGAAGGAGAAGCTCTATACAGTCAGCAAAAAGAAGACCAGGAGCTGACTGTGGTTCAGATAATGAACTCCTTATTGCCAAATTCAGACTTAACTTGAGGAAAGTAGGGATAACCACTGGAACACTCAGGTATGACCTGAATAAAATCCCTTATGATTATACATTGGAAGTGGCTAATAGATTCCAGGGATTAGATATGATAGAGTGTCTGAAGAACCAAGGATGGAGTTTCATAACACTATACAAGAGGCAGTGATGAAAACCATCCCCAAGAAAAAGAAATGCAAAAATGCAAAATGGTTGTCTGAGGATGCCTTACAAATAGTTGAGTAAAGAAAAGAAGCAAAAGGCAAAGAAGAAAAAGAAAGATATTTCCGACTGAATGCTGAGTTCCAGAGAATAGCAAGAAGAGATAAGAGACTTCCTAAGTGATCAATGCAAAAAAATAGACTAAAACAATAGAATAGGAAAGACTGGATATCTCTTCAAGAAAAATACTCTATAATAATCAATAGCAAAATATCTGAAGTGGAAGAACATATATGTAAGCTGGAGGATTGAATGATGGTAATAGCTACTGAAGAACAGAATAAAGTAAAAAGAATGAAAAGAACTGAGGATAATCTCAGAGACCACTGGGGCTATGCTAAATTCACCAGCATTCCACATACAATAGTCCCAGAAGAAGAAGAGCAAAAGAAAGGGTATGAGAAACATTTTGAGGTGATTATAGTCGAAAGTTTTCCCAACATAGAAAAGGAAATAGTCAATTAAATCCAAGAAGCACAGAGTCCCATACAGGATAAACCAAAGAAGAAACATCCCAAGACACATATTAATGAAATTAACAAAGATTAAACACAAAGAAAGAATATTAAAAGCAGCAAGGGAAAAGCCACAATAACATACCAGGGAAACCCTTTACAATTAACAGCTGATCTTTCAGCAGAAACTCTACCATTAGAAGGGAATGGTGGAATATATTTAAATTACAGAAAGGGGTAAATCTAAAACCAAGATTACTCTATGTGGCAAGTATCTCATTCAAAATTGATGGAGAAATCAAAAGCTTTACAGACAAGCAAAATTTAAGAGAATTTTGCACCACCAACCCAGCTTTACAACAATGTTAAAGGGACTTATATGAACAGGAAACACAAGAGAAGAAAAAGACCTCCAAAAACAAAACCCAAACAATTGAGAAACAGCTAATAGAAACATATATATCAATAATTACTTTAAATGTAAATGGATCAAATGCTCCAACCAAAAGACATAGACTGGCTGAGTGAGTACAAAAATAAGACTCATAGATTGCTGTCTACCAGAGACCCACTTCAATATAGAGAAATCACTTGCATTCCTGTATATTAAAAATGAAAAATAAGAAAGAGAATTTAAGGAATCAATCCCATACATCAAAAAAGAATAAAATATCTAGGAAAAAGCCTACCTAAAGATAAAAAAGAGCTGTATGCAGAAAACTATAAGACACTGATGAAAGAAATCAAAGATGACATAAACAGTTTGAGAAATATTCCATATTTCTGTGTTGGAAGAATAAATATTGTGGAAATAACTATACTATTAATTTGCAATCCACAGATTCGATGTGATCCCTATCAAATTACAAATGGCATTTTTTCACAGAACTGACAAAAAATGTTACAATTCATAAGGAAACACAAAAGACCCTGAAGAGCCAAAGCAATCTTGAGAAAGAAGAATGGGGCTGGAGGAACATACCTTCCTGACTTCAGACTATATTATAAAGCTTCAGTCATCAAGACAGTATGGTACTGGCACAAAACCATAAATATAGACCAATGGAACAAGTTAGAAACATCAGAGATAAACCCACACACTTATGGGTACCTTATATTTGACAAAGGAGACAAGAATATACAGTAGGGCAAAGATCACCTCTTCAATAAGTGGTGCTGGGAAAACTGAACTGCTAACATGTAAAACATGAATTTAGAACACTTCCTAACAACAAACACAAAGATAAACTCAAAATGGATTAAAGACATAAATTTAAGACCATAAACTATAAAACTGTTAAAAGAAAACATAGGCAGAACATTGTATTCCATAAATGACAGTAAGACCCTCCATGACCCACCTCCTGGATTAATGGAAATAAAGACACAAATAAATAAGTGGGACCTAATTTACCTTACAAAAATTTTGCACAGCAAAGGAAACTACAAATAAGGTGTAAAGACAACCCTCGGAAATGGAGAAAATAAGGTCAAATGAAACAACTGACAAATAATTAATTTCCAAAATATACAAGGAGCTAATACAAGTCAACACTAGAAAAGAAAAACAACAACAACAACAACAACAATCAAAAAGTGGGCAAAAAACATAAACTGACAATTCTCCAAAGAAGGCATATGCATGGCTAACAAACACATGAAAAGATGCTCAACATTGGTCATTATTAGAGAAATGCAAATCAAAACTATGAGATATCACCTCACAACAGTCAAGATAGCCATCATCAAAAAGTCTACAAAGAATAAATGCTGGAGAGGGTGTGGAAAAAAGGGTGTGGAAAAAAAAAAAAAAAAAAACAAAACCTCTTGCACTGTTGGTGGGAATGTAAATTGATACAGCCACTATGGAATACAGTACAGAAATTCCTTTAAAAAAAACTAGGAATTAAAGGACCATATGACCCAGCAATCCCACTACTAGGCATATACCATGAGGAAATCAAAATTGAAAAAGACACATGTATCCCAAAGTTCATTGCAGTGCTATTTAAAGTAGCTAGAATATGGAAGCAACCTTGATGTTCATTGACAGATGAATGGATAAAAAAGCTGTGGTGCATATTTACACTGGAACATTACTCAGCCATAAAAAGGAACACAACTGAGTCAGTTCTAATGAGGTGGATGAACCTAGAGCCTATTATACAGTGAAGTAAGTCAGAAAGAGAAAGATAAATATTGTATACTAACACATATATGTGGAATCTAGTAAGATGGTACTGAAGAATTTATTTGCAGGGTAGCAATAGAGACACAGACATAGAGAAGAGACTTATGGACACAGGGAGAAGGGAGGAGTGAGATGCATGGAGAGAGTAACATGAAAACTTCCATTACTGTATGTAAAATAGATAACCAGTGGGAATTTGTTGTATGACTCAGGGAACTCAAACTGGGGCTCTGTGACAATCTAGAGGGGTGGGATACAGAGGCAGATGGGAGGGAGTTTCAAGAGGGAGGAGACATATGTATACCTATGGCTGATTCATTTTGATATTGGGCAGAAACCAACACAATTCTGTAAAGCAATTATCCTTCAATGATAAAATAAATAAATTCAAAATTTAAAAACAAAAAAGTTGAAATCTTGCATGTTTTGTACATATTCTTTTTATATTGAAGCCTCCAAAATGTCAAAAACAAACAGATTTCTACATATGTCAGATAGTTGAGCAAATATTCTCAGTTTAATGTTAAGTCTGTAAACCATGTGGATAGGTAAACTGAAAAGTAAAAAGAAACAAACAAAAAAAAGATTAATTAAAAAAAAAAGATTAATTAGCTTAGTATTTTTTTTTTTTATCATACCATTTTACTGCCTAAATGGAGGGAGAAAAAAGTCCTAGAAAAATGAATTCTGTACAGTTTCTCATTTCTGGAAACTGATCAACTCACCCTGCACATGACTGCCAGATAAAATACCAGTATTACTTCAGTGTTCTCTTATCAATCACTTCCAATTGCTCCCCATTATCAGACAGATTAAAGCTCTAAGGCTTGATCCCAAAGGCAAGACTCTCAAAGAACCTATCTTAACTCACCTAATGAAAATTAAGGAATTTGTCTGACACCATAGTTTACACATTTAATGTGTCTTTAATTTTTATCAGTTTGATTTCTATGTGTCTCAATGTATTCCTCTTTGGGTTTATCCTGCCTGGGACTCTCTATGCTTCCTGGATTTGGTTGAGTATTTCCTTTCCCATGTTAAGGACATTTTTGTCTATTATATCTTCAAATATTTTCTCAGGTCCTTTCTTGCTCTCTTCTCCTTCTGGGACCCCTAAAATGTGAATGCTGGTGCATTTCATGTTGTCCCGGAGGTCTCTTAGGATGTCTTAATTTTTTTTTTTTATTCTTTTTTTCCCCCTATTTTCTGTTATGTGTCAGTGATTTCCACCATTCTTTTTGCCAGGTCATTTATTGGTTCTCCTGCCTCAGTTACTCCACTATTGATTCCTTCTAGTGTAGTACTCATCTCTGTTTGTTTGTTCTTTAGTTCTCCTAGGTCTTTGGTAAACATTTCTTGCATCTTCTCCATTTTTTTTTCTCCTGAGACACTGGATCATTTTCATTATCATTATTCTGAATTATTTTTCTGGAAGGTTGCCTATCTCCACTTCATTTAGTTGTTTTTCTGGAGTTTTATCTTGTCCCTTCATCTGGGACAGATGTTATTTTCTGCTTTTTCATCCTGATTAACTTTCTGTTATGTGGTTTTTGTTTTAGCCACTGTGGGATTGTGGTTATTCCTGTTGCTTCTGTCTGTCCTCTGATGGAAGATGCTAAAAGGCTTGAGGAAGCTTCCTGATGGAAGAGACTGGTGGTGGGAAAAATTGGGTCTTGCTCTCATGGGCAGGGCCTTGCTCAGTAAGGCTTTAAACCAATTATCTGCTCATGGTTGGGGTTTGTGCTCCCTTCCTGTTAGTTTTGTTGCCTGAGGTTACCCAGTCCTGGGGTCTATTGGCTGTGTGGTAGGGTTAATGACAACCTCCAAGAGACCTTTCACCAAGGGGGAACTTCCTAAACTGCTGCTGACAGTGCCTCCATCCCTGTCATGAGCCTCTACTGAGCCACACCTTCGCAGGAGACCCTCCAACATTAGCTAGTAGTTTTGCTTCAGTTTTCTGTGGGGTCACTTCTGTATCCTCTGGGTCTTGGTGCATGCAAGATTTTGTTTGTGCCCTCCAAGACTGGGGTCTCTGTTACCCCTAGTCCTGCAGAAGTCCTATGATCAAATTCTACTGGCCTTCATGGCCAGATTCCTGGGGATTCCCAGTCCCTTTTGTTAGATCCCCAGGCTGAGAAGCCTGACATGGGGTTCAGAACCTTCACAACAGTGGGAGAACGTTTTTGTTATTATTGTTCTCCAGTTTGTGGGTCACCTCCCCAGTGGGTATGGAATTTGATTTTATCATGATTGCCCCCTTCTACCATCTCAGCTTCTTCTGTCTTTGGATGTGGGGTATCTTTTTCTGGTGGGTTTCAGCATTCTCCTGTCAATGGTTGTTCAACAACTAGTAGCTATTTGGGTGCTCACAGGAGGATATGAGCCCAGGCCATTCTACTCTATCTTGAACTAGAAGTCATAAGCATTTAAGTTGTAAAGCCAAAGTTACTGATAGAGAAAGTCAAATACTACATGTCTAAACAACTCATTTTTAAACCTAAGAAATTACAGAGTTAGTAAAAACAAGTAACTGACAAGTAGGGTTGATAAGCTTTGGTCTTTTGGGTTCTTGTGAAGGATTGGCAATACTGGGCCATAAGCATTAATCATAATTAGATGGGTTGAAGAGCCCTAACATCAAAAGAAGCAGGGACAGAGTCAAAAGAAACATATCACCTTTGTTATCAGTCTCAACCCCTTCTTTACTAATTGATCTTAGTACCCCCTACTGTGTCTTTGTTCAATTACTTCTCAAGTTCTAGTATATCTACAAGAGATAATACAGTATAGTGGTAAAAACATAGAACGCCCATGGTTTATTCTCACACCGACTAGCTGTATTACCTTAGGCAAGTCACCAAAGCTCTCTGTTCCTTAACTTTTTGCATTTAGTGGTGACTCATGCTCAGTCATGTCTGACTCTGCAACCCTTTGGACTATAGCCCACCAGGCTCCTCTGTCCATGGAATTCTCCAGGTAAGAATACCGGAGTAGGTTGCCATTTCCTTCTTCAGGGCATCTTCCTGACCCAGGGATCAAACCCGTGTCTCCTTCATTGCACGCAGATTCCTTACCAGTGAGACGTCAGGGAAGCCCTGTAACTCTCTGTATTGCTGCTGCTGTTAAGTAGCTTCAGTTGTGTCCGACTCTGTGCGACCCCATAGACGGCAGACCACCAGGCTCCCCCATCCCTGGGATTCTCCAGGCAAGAACACTGGAGGGGGTTGCCATTTCCTTCTCCAATGCATGAAAGTGAAAAGTGAAAGTGAAGTCACTCAGAGTCTTAGCGACTCCATGGACTGCAGCCCACCAGGCTCCTCCGTCCATGGGATTTTCCAGGCAAGAGTACTGGAGTGGGGTGCCATTAAATTAAGCAGTATATGACTGAAAAAGTTGCCTGGCACAGAGTAGTTGCTATGTGAATGTTTGCTATTACTATTTTTCTTCCTCCTTTCTTCAAAGCCCAGTTTAGCTCCCATCATCTCCAGGAAGTCACATAACACCCTTGTGCTCCTTTGAACCCCTATATTACCTATAATCATTATGAGTCCTTTGACATTTCATTTTATGTCACCATGGGAAATAGTTTATATTTTTGTAACATTATTTTAAACTCTTTTTAATGTGTTCATGTTTTGCCTCTCCTAACAGAATATGCACTCCTTGGGAGTAAGAACCGTGCCTTACCCTTCTCTTTTTCTCCTTCTCAATTTATCATTTCACAAAAGATCCTTAAGAAATATTTGCCAAATGAGTGAATCAATAACAGGTTATCACAGGTGGCAAATTTCATAGGTTTCAATTTAGAGACAAACATTTTCACCACAAGAAAGAAATATTTTTTCTTCTTTGAAGTATATGCTGGGTGGTTATGCTTTTTTCTCTAAAAAATAGGGTGAGCATATACTTAATTACAGATCCTTGGCCTGTTTTAGTACAGATTTATTCCATTTTGTGGAGAAGGAAATGGCAACCCACTCCAGTATTCTTCCCTGGAGAATCCCATGGACAGAGGAGCCTGGTAGGCCACAGTCCATGGGGTCTCAAAGAGTCAGACACAACTGAGTGACTTCACTTTCACTTTCACTTGTTTCATTTTAGACAGATAAAGTGTTTCCTAATAGGAGAGTAACTATTAAATTGTCATGGATTCACTAAGATTATAAGACAGAGTGGCACATTTGATTAAATACAAAAATATAGATAAAACAGCAAAGATGAATTTTCTAGGAAAAGTCCCTAAAATATTTAAAAATTATATGTAAACTCTCAATAGCAGCTAGGGAGCAACAAAACAAGTCTTGGGTGAATATTATACATTAAAATATTTACAGGGGGTACTCAAGATTATGGTGTGTCTGGAATTTACAAACCACTTCACATCATGGCACATGTGGACTTTGAAAATGTTTATATAGTATACTAAAATAAGCATAAAGGGGTTCCTAAACCATGAGTAACTTGCACTGGGACTTTGGTAACTTCATCTGTAGAACTCTGGCCACTTCAGATGCTGGCCAACTACTCTGAGGGATAAGAGAGCACAAAGCTCAGCACACCTGTAACCTATCCACAACACATCAGTTGGAGAACTCTGTTGCTTTTGTAATATTAAGTGTTTCAATCTGTACTGTTCAACACAGAACAAGGAAGACCTATGATATGAACATATAAACCCAGATGAAGCATGCATTTTTGTTGCATTCCTATATGCAAAAGTCTCTGAACATTGCTCAGTTCAATAGTTGTATGTCTTATTCTGTTAACATCAGAGACTGGGTTCAATGCAAATCATACTATATGCTTTTTCCTTTATTCTCATTCACTAATATATTCAATGATGATTGATTGAACACCAACTATGTAATATATTATGTGCTTGTTACAGATTAAAAACAATACCATTGAGTTCTGGCAGGTACTGCAATGGCACATGGAGCACACTTTGTACCCCCTGAGCCATACTTGCCCCAAGTCAATAAATAAGCTAGATGGTCTAAGTTGAGTGGGGACCCTATCATATGAAGCCTCACCTCAACAGTTCAACAGATCAGCCCAGGACCAAAAATAATAAGGACTCTTTACCATGAGCAAACAAAAGACACCTCTGGCATCTCAAGTCTCATCTTATTCTTGCTTGCTGGATGACAGATGGGATAGGGAAATAATGGTGGCCTCTGGCCACCAAGTCTTACAACTCAGTTAACTGAAATGAACAATGTGTCTCAATTGCATGAGACACCACTCTATCTCTATAACAACAGACAAAAGCTTTGCCAGCTGGAAGGTGAGAAGAATTTCTGAGGATGACAAGTGGAGCAGATAGCTTCCATTAGCTATTTGACTGTTGTTCTTCATTGTATGAGACCTTGATATTTTAAGAGAGAAATGGTAGAATAGTGTACCACAATTTATCAGTGTGAAGTGTACATTAAAATTTGGAAAGCTTTACAAGTTTTTTATAATTCTATATATGCAACATGAACAAAAGTTGTTCTTAAATTTTGGGGTGGCATGATAAAGTAATTAGCCTCCAATTAAAATAAATAAATTTACGTTTAAAAAAAGTAAATCATGTGTCTTAAAAAAGAACTATTGTAAAAAAATCATAGAAATGTCTGATGGAAATGACTATATTTTTTGAAAACATAATAATGCATTATTTTAAATGGCATTGCATTTAGATTCCTCATTTCAAGTTAATCTTAAACTGTTAACATCACTTGAGTTGATCAAAGTCCAACTACACTGTACATGCTTCTCCTATTCACATCCATTTCTCAAAATTGTGCTCATTTTGAATGCCTGAATACCTAGTCAAGTGCTATATTTCTTAGTAATTCCTAGTAATGTCCTTGATAACTGGCTGCCAAATAGGACGTGATCAATTGCCTGTTTAATTTTTAGAGAACATTGAGCCTATGACGGTCATTATAGTTTGAACTTGCCGTATATTTTAATGTTTTCCTGTGTATTTTATTTTATTCTTAATTAACTTTTATTGAAGTATAATCCTTTTACAATGTTTTGTTAGTTTCTGCTGTATAGCCAAGTAAATCATCTGTATGTACACATATATCCCCTCTCTTTTGGATTTCCTTCCCACTAAGGTGTCACATAGCACTGAATAGAGTTCCCTGTGCTATATAGTAGGTTTTCGTTAGTTCTCTATTATATACAGTAGTGTATATATGTCAATCTTATTTCACCCCTCTTATCCCCAGTATCCGTGTCTGTTCTCTGTGTCTGTGTCTCTATTTCTGTTTTGCAAATAAGTTCATCTGTATCATCTTTCTATATTACAAACATAAGGGATATCATTTGATATTTATTTTTCTCATTCTGACTTATTTCACTCTGTATGACAGTCTCTTGGTCCATTCATGTCTCTGCAAAAGGCACAATTTCATTCCTTTTTATAGCTGAGTAATATTCCATTGTATATATGTACCATATTTTCTTTATGCATTTCTTTGTTGATGGACATTTAGCTTGCTTCCATGCCCTGGCTATTGTAAATGGTGCTGCAGTGAACATTGGGGGTATATATATCTTTTCTTTTTATTTTTTTCCTTTTATTTATTTATTTTTTATTTTTTAACCATTTATCATTTATTTATGATTATTTTTATTATTGCTTTGCAATATTAAATTGGTTTTGCCATACATCAACATGAATCTGCCACAGATGTACACGTGTTCCCCATCCTTCACCCCCTCCCACCTCTCTCCCCATACCATCCCTCTGGGTCATCCCAGTGCACCAGCCCTGAGCATCCTGTATCCTGCATCGAACCTGGACTGGCAATTCATTACATATATGATATTGTACATGTTTCAAGGCCATTCTCCCAAATCATCCCACCCTCGCCCCCTCCCACAGAGTCCAAAAGACTGTTCTATACATCGGTGTCTCTTTTGCTGTCTTGCATACAGGTTATACAGGTTGGGCTTCCCAGGTGGCTTAGAGGTTAAAGCATCCCCCTGGAATGCAGGAGACCTGGGTTTGATCCCTGGGTCGGGAAGATCCCCTGGAGAAGGAAAATGGCAACCTACTCCAGTACTCTTGCCTGGAGAATCCCATGGAGGGAGGAGCCTGGTAGGCTACAGTCCATGGGGTCGCAAAGAGTCAGGCACGACTGAGCGACTTCACTTTCACTTTCACTTCACTTTCATACAGGGTTATTGTTATCATCTTTCTATATTCCATATATATGCGTTAGTACACTGTATTGGTGTTTTTCTTTCTGGCTTAGTTCACTCTGTATAGTAGGCTCCAGTTTCATCCACCTCACTAGAACTGATTCAAATGCATTCTTTTTAATGGACGAGTAAAACTCCATTGTGTATATGTACCACCGCTTTCTTATCCATTAATTTGCTGATGGACATCTAGGTTTCTTCCATGTTCTGGCTATTATAAACAGTGCTGCAATGAACATTGGGGTACAAGTGTCTCTTTCAATTCTGGTTCCCTAAGTGTGTGTGCCCAGCAGTGGGATTGCTGGGTCATATGGCAGTTCTATTTCCAATTTTTTAAGGAATCTCCACACTGTTCTCCATTGTGGCTGTCCTAGTTTGCATTCCCACCAACAGTGTAAGAATGATCCTTTTCTCCACACCACCTCCAGAATTTATTGCTTGTAGACTTTTGGATAGCAGCCATTCTGACTGGCATGAGATGGTACCTCATTGTGGTTTTGATTTGCATTTCTCTGATAATGAGTGATGTTGAGCATCTTTTTATGTGTTTGTTAGCCATCTGTATGTCTTCTTTGGAGAAATGTCTGTTTAGTTCTTTGGCCCATTTTTTGATTGGGTAGTTTATTTTTCTGGAATTGAGCTGCAGGAGTTACTTGTATATTTATGAGATTAATTCTTTGTCAGTTGCTTCATCTTCTATTATTTTCTCCCGTTCTGAAGCCTATCTTTTCACCTTGCTTATAGTTTCCTTTGTTGTGCAGAAGCTTTTAATTTTAATTAGGTTGCATTTGTTTGTTTTTGCTTTTATTTCCAATATTCTGGGAGGTAGGTCATAGAGGATCCTGCTGTGATTTATGTCAGAGAGAGTTTTGCCTATGTTCTCCTCTAGGAGTTTTATAATTTCTGGTCTTACATTTAGATCTTTAATCCATTTTGAGTTTATTTTTGTGAATGGTGTTAGAAAGTGTTCTAGTTTCATTCTTTTACAAGTGGTTGTCCAGTTTTCCCAGCACCACTTCTTAAACAGCTTGTATTTTCTCCATTGTATATTTTTGCTTCCTTTGTCAAAGATAAGATGCCCATAGGTGCAGGGATTTATCTCTGGGCTTTCTATTTTGTTCCATTGATCTATATTTCTGTCTTTGTGCCAGTACCGTACAGTCTTGATGACTGTGGCTTTGTAGTATAGCCTGAAGTCAGGCAGGTTGATTCCTCCAGTTCCATTCTTCTTTCTCAAGATTGCTTTGGCTATTCAAGGTTTTTTGTATTTCTGTACAACATGTGAAATTATTTGTTCTAGTGCTGGAAAAAATAGCTTGATAGGGATTGCATTGAATCTATAGATTGCTTTGGGTAGTATACCCATTTTCACTATATTGATTTTTCCGATCCTGAACAAGGTATATTTCTCCATCTATTAGTGTCCTCTTTGATTTAATTCACCAGTGTTTTATAGTTTTCTGTATACAGGTCTTTTGTTTTTTTATGTAGATATATTCCTAAGTATTTTATTCTTTTCATTACCATGGGGAATGGAATTGTTTCCTTAATTTCTCTTTTTGTTTTCTCATTATTAGTGCAAAGGAATGCAAGGGATTTCTGTGTGTTGATTTTATATCCTGCCACTTTACTATATTCATTGATTAGCTCTAGTAATTTTCTGGTGCAGTCTTTAGGGTTTTCTATGTAGTTGATCATGTCATCTGCAAACAGTGAGAGTTTTACTTCTTCTTTTCCAATTTGGATTCCTTTAATTTCTTTTTCTGCTCTGATTGCTCTGGCCAAAACTATGTTCAATACTAGTGGCGAGAGGGCACCCTTGTCTTGTTCCTGACTTTAGGCGAAATGCTTTCAATTTTTTCACCATTGAGGATAATGTTTGCTGTGGGTTTGTCATATATAGCTTTTATTATGTTGAGGTATGTTCCTTCTACTCCTGCTCTGGAGAGTTTTTTCTTTTTCATTTTTTTTTTATCATAAATGGATGTTGAATTTTGTCAAAGGCTTTCTCTGCATCTATTGAGATAATCATATGGCCTTTATTTTTCAATTTGTTAATGTGGTGTATTACATTGATTGATTTGCGGATATTGAAGAATCCTTGCATCCCTGGAATAAAGCCCACTTGATCATGGTGTATGATCTTTTAAATGTGTTTTTGGATTCTGATTGCTAGAATTTTGTTAAGGGTTTTTGCATCTATGTTCATCAGTGATATTGGCCTGTGGTTTTCTTTTTTTGTGTGGCATCTTTGTCAGATTTTGGTAATAGGGTGATGATGGCCTCATAGAATGAGTTTGTAAGTTTACCTTCCCCTGCAATTTTCTGGAAGAGTTTGGGTAGGATAGGTGTTAGCTCTTCTCTCAATTTTTGGTAGAATTCAGCTGTGAAGCCATCTGGACCTGGGCTTTTGTTTGCTGGAAGATTTCTGATTACAGTTTCAATTTCCATGCTTGTGATGGGTCTGTTAAGATTTTCTATTTCTTCCTGGTTCAGTTTTGGCAAGTTGTACTTCTCTAAGAATTTGTCCATTTCTTCCAAGTTGTCCATTTTATTGGCATATAATTGCTGATAGTAGTCTTTTATGATCTTTTACATTTCTGTGTTGTCTGTAGTGATCTCTCCATTTTCTTTTCTAATTTTATTGATTTGATTTTTCTCCCTTTGTTTCTGGATGAGTCTGGCTAATGCTTTGTCAATTTTATTTATCCTCTCAATGAACCAGCTTTTGGCTTTGTTGATTTTTGCTACGGTCTCTTTTGTTTCTTTTGCATTTCTTTCTGCCTTAATTTTTAAGATTTCTTTCCTTCTACTAACCCTGGGGTTCTTCATTTCTTCCTTTTCTAGTTGCTTTAGGTGTAGCGTTAGGTTATGTACTTGACTTTTTTTTTGTTTCTTGAGATATGCCTGTATTGCTATGAACCTTCCCCTTAGCACTGCTTCTACAGTGTCCCATAGGTTTTGGATTGTTGTGTTTTCATTTTCATTCCTTACTATGCATATTTTGATTTCTTTTTTATTTATTCTGTGATTTGTTGGTTATTCAGCAGCATCTTGCTCAGCCTCCCATATGTTGGAATTTTTAATAGTTTTTCTCCTGTAATTGAGATCTAATCTTACTGCATTGTGGTCAGAAATTATGCTTGGTATTATTTCAATTTTTTTTTTTTTTTTATTTACCAAGGCTAGACTTATGGCCCAGGATGTGCTCTATCCTGGAGAAAGTTCCATGTGTGCTTGAGAAAAAGGTGAAATTCATTATTTTGAGGTAAAATGTCCTATAGATTCCAATTAGGTCTAAGTGGTCTATTGTATCATTTAATTTTTTTAATTTAAATTTATGTATTTTAATTAGAGGCTAATTACTTTACAATATTGTATTGGTTTTGCCATACATCAACATGAATCTGCCACGGGTGTACACGTGTTCCAAATCCTGAACCCCCCTCCCACCTCCCTCACCATACCATCCCTCTAGGTTATTCCAGTGCACCAGCCCCAAGCTTCCTGTGTTCTCCATCGAACCTGGACAGGTGAATCGTTTCTTATATGATATTATACCTGTTTCAATGCCATTCCAGTTTGCGTTTCCTTGTTAATTTTCTATTTAGTTGATCTACCCATAGGTGTGAGTGGGGTATTAAAGTCTCCCACTATTATTGTGTTATTGTTAATTTCCCCTTTCAGACATGTTAGCATTTGTCTTACATATTGCAGTGCTCCTATGTTGGGTGTATATATATTTATAATTGTTATATCTTCTTCTTGAATTGATCCTTTGATCATTATGTAGTGTCCTTTTTTGTCTCTTTTCACAGCCTTTGTTTTAAAGTCTGTTTTATCTGATATGAGTATTGCTACTCCTCCTTTCTTTTGGTCTCTATTTGTGTGGAATACCTTTTTCCAGCCCTTCACTTTCAGTCTGTGTGTCCCTTGTTCTGATGTGGGTCTCTTGTAGACAACATATAAAGGGGTCTTGTTTTTGTATCCATTCAGCCAGTCTTTGTCTTTTGGTTGGGGCATTCAACTTATTTATGTTTAAGGTAATTATTGATAAGTATGATCCTGTGCTTTACTTTATTGTTTTGGATTTGAGTTTATACACCGTTTTTGTGTTTCCTGTCTAGAGAAGATCCTTTAGCATTTGTTGGAGAGCTGGCTTGGTGGTGCTGAATTCTCTCAGCTTTTGCTTGTCTGTAAAGCTTTTAATTTCTCCTTCATATTTGAATCAGATCCTTGCTGGGTACAGTAATCTGCTGCTGCTGCTGCTTCTGCTGCTAACTCACTTCAGTCATGTTTGACTCTGTGTGACCCTACAGACAGCAGCCCACCAGGCTCCCTTGTCTCTGGAATTCTCCAGGCAAGAACACTGGAGTGAGTTGCCATTTCCTTCTCCAATGCATGAAAGTGAAAAGTGAAAGTGAAGTCGCTCAGTCATGTCAGACTCTTAGCGACCCCATGGACTGCAGCCTACCAGGTTTCTCCATCCATGCAGTTTTCCAGGCAAGAATACTTGAGTGGGGTGCCATTGCCTTCTCCAACAACAATCTGGGCTCTAGGTTGTTTCCTTTCATCACTTTAAGTATGTTCTTCCATTCCCTCCTGGCCTGAAGAGTTTCTATTGAAAGATCAGCTGTTATACTTATGGGAATCCCCTTGTGTGTTATTTCTTGTTTTTCCCTTTCTGCTTTTAATATTTGTTCTTTGTGCTTGATCTTTGTTAATTTGATTAATATGTGTCTTGGGGTGTTTTGCCTTGGGCTTATCCTGTTTGGGACTCTCTGGGTTTCTTCGACTTGGGTGATTATTTCCTCCCCCATTTTACGAAAGTTTTCAACTATTATCTCAAGTATTTTCTCATGCTCTTTCTTTTTGTCTTCTTCTTCTGGGACTCCTATGATTCGAATGTTGGGGTGTTTAACATTGTCCCTGAGGTCTCTGATATTGTCCTCATTTCTTTTAATTTGTTTCTCTTTTATCCTCTCTGATTCATTTATTTCTACCATTCTATCTTCTCCCTCACTAATCCTATCTTCTGCCTCCATTATTCTACTATTTGTTCCCTCCAGAGTGTTTTTGATCTCATTTATTGCATTATTCATTATATATTGATTCCTTTTTATTTATTCTAGGTCCTTGTTAAACCTTTCTTGCATCTTCTCAATCCTTGTCTCCAGGCTATTTATCTGTGATTCCATTTTGTTTTCAAGATTTTGGATCATTGTCACTATCATTATTCAGAATTCTTTATCAAGTAGATTCCCTTTCACTTCCTCTTTTGTTTGGTTTGGTGGGCATTTATCCTGTTCCTTTACCTGATGGGTATTCCTCTGTCTCTTCATCTTGTTTATATTGCTGTATTTGGGGAAGCATTTCTGTATTCTGGCAGTTTGTGGAGTTTCCTCACTGTGTGGGGTTGTACAGGTGGCTTCTCAAAGTTTCCTGGTTATGGAAGCTTGTGTTGGTGTTCTGGTGGGTGAAGTTGGATTTATTTTCTCTGAACTGCAATGAATTGTCCAGTAATGAGTTATTAGATGTCAGTGGGTTTTGAATGACCTTGGCAGCCTGTATATTGAAGCTCAGGTCTGTGTTCCTGTGTTGCTGGATAATTTGCGTGGTCTGAATTGCTCTGGAATTTGTTGGCCCTTGGGTGGTGCTTGGTTTCAGTGTAGGTATGGAGGCGTTTGATGAGTTCCTGTCGATTAATGTTCCCTGGAGTCAGGAGTTCTCTGGTGTTCTCAGGACTTGGACTTAAGCCTCCTGCTTATGGTTTCAGTCTTGTTTTTTACAGTAGCCTCAAGACTTCTCCATCTATACAGTACCATTGATAAAACACCTAGGTTAAAGATGAAAAGTTTCTCCACAGTGAGGGACACCCAGAGAGGTTCACAAAGTTACATGGAGAAGAGAAGAGGGAGGAGGGTGATAGAGGTGACCAGGATGAGATGAGGTGGAATCAAAAGTGGAGAGAGTAAGCTAGCCAGTAATCACTTTCTTATGTGCCCTCCACAGTCTGGACTGCTCAGAGATGTTCACGGAGTTACACAGAGAAGAGAAGAGGGAGGAAGGAGATAGAGGTGGCCAGGAGGATAAAGGGGGGAATCAAAAGGAGAGAGACAGATCAGGCCAGTAATCAGTTTCCTAAGTGTTCTCCACCGTCCGGAACACAGAGATTCACAGAGTTGAGTAGAGAAGAGAAGGGAGAGGGGAGGAGATAGAGGCGACCTGGTGGAGAAAAAGTAGAGTCCAAAGGGGGAGAGAACAGTCAAGCCAGTGATCTCACTCCCAAGTAAAAAATAGGTACTGGAGATTGGATTCTTAAAGGTACAAAATTGATAACAAATACCCAAAAGCAAAGATTAAAAATCTAAAATAGAGGTTGGATTTTCAAAAATACTCTATTAAAGAAAAAAAGTCACAAAAATTATAATATATATATATATATATATATATATGTGTGTATATATATGTGTGTGTGTGTGTATATTATATATATATATATATATATATGAAGTTTGCTATAAAAAATAGGGTCTCTCTTTTTTTTTTTTTTTTGCAAAGTAGTAGTAGGTTATAAGAATGGAAATTAAAGGAGTAATAGAGGACTTAAAAATAGAAAAAAAATTCAAAAAAATTAAAGAATTATAGTAAAAATAGTAAAAATATATCTAGGACTTTCTCTGGTGTTGTGGGCAGTGTGGGGTCAGTTCATTTTTAGATAATTCCTTGATCTGACTTATATTTCTCAAGATCTATAGGCCCCTTCCCGTGTAGTCCAAACTAACTACAAGGTTTTAATCTATTGTTCCTGTCACTTCCAAGGAGGTTCCCTTTGGTTTAGCTTCTTCTGTTTGCTGGTCTCTTCAATGTCTAATTTCCATCCTGACACTAGGGGGCGGTGGTGGACACTTTTTTAGGCTCACTTGTTCAGTCCTGCTGTGGGGAGGGAGGGACACTGCAAAGGAGTAACACTGGCTCATGCTCACAGTGTCTCAGCCACCCTGGGTTTGCCCCCGTTCATGGCGTGTGTGCTTTCCCTGTCTACACTGCTTAGGCTCTATTTGCTCTGCTGGGAACTGTCTGAGGCTGTCCCTGGGTTGCATGCTCTTCACAGGTCTAAGCTGCTCAGGTTCAGGTACTCGAGTACTCATCAGAGGCGCAGACTTGGTTGGACCTGCGTTTTGTGTGTTTCCCAGGTTCCAGCATCCCAGGTGACCAGGTGTCTGGCAAGCCTGGTCGCTGTGATTTATTGCCTCCCCCATCCTTGCTGCTCAGTTTTCTGGGTGTACAACTGGCACACCTTCTCAGGTGGATGTTGACCATCTAGAATTCCAAGAAGTCTCGGTTAGCAACAAAGCCTGCTTGCAGTTTGGTAGATGATGCTTCTCTGGGGCCGCAATTGCCCCCTTCCAGCTCTGGCTGCCTTCACCTGCCTGTTGCTAGGTGGCAGGGCGTGGGGGGTTGGTGAGGGGGAAGGGCCGGTCTGTAGCCGGCTAGCTCTGCTCAGTTCTTTGTTCTGTGAGCAGGCCTAATGGTGTCTTAGGTTAGGGCTTTTCTCCTGGCACCTATCCCACAGTCTGGCTTGCTATCCCAAGTTAGCTCCCTCAGATTGCCCTCGGGTCATTCAGGCCAGTCCTTACTCTAAGCAATGCAGTCCGTGCCTCCCTGCCCAGGTCCCGCTTGCTGGTGGTGGATGCAGGCACCTGCACTGCTTCTCCACTGGGGGAGTTACCATTGAGCATGTAATCTGTGGGTTTTAATTATTTATTTATTTTTCCTCCCTGTTATGTTGCCCTCTGTGGTTCCAAGGCTCGCCACAGACTCGGCAGTGAGAGTGTTGCCTGGTGTTTGGAAACGTCTCTGTTTTTTAAGACTCCCTTCCCCGGACGGAGCTCCGTCCCTACCTCTTTTGTCTCTCTTTTTATCTTTTATATTTTTTCCTACCTCCTTTTGAAGACAATGGGCTGCTTTTCTGGGTGCCTGATGACCTCTGCTGGCATTCAGAAGTTGTTTTGTGGAATTTACTCAGTGTTCAAGTGTTCTTTTGATGAATTTGTGAGGGAGAAAGTGGTCTCCCCATCCTATTCCTCTGCCATCTTCTGAAAAATCAGTATCTTACAATTTTCTTTTCTTTTTTTTAATTTAATTTTATTTTATTTTTAAACTTTACATAATTGTATTAGTTTTGCCAAATATCAAAATGAATCCACCACAGGTATACATGTGTTCCCCATCCTGAACCCTCCTCCCTCCTCCCTCCCCATTCCATCCCTCTGGGTCGTCCCAGTGCACCAGCCCCAAGCATCCAGTATCATGCATCGAACCTGGACTGGCAACTCATTTCATACATGATATTTTACATGTTTCAATGCCATTCTAAGTATAGATCATTTGCCTCCTTCAGTAGGTTTATTTCTAGGTATTTTATTCTTTTTGATGTGATGGTAAAATGAATTATTTCCTTCATTTATCTTTCTGATATTTCATTGTTACTGTATAGGAATGCAAGAGATTTCTGTCTATTAATTTTTTATCCTGTAATTTTGCCATATTAATTGAGCAGCTTTAGTAGTTTTCCAGTAACTTCTTTAGGGTTTTTTCTTTCTATTCTTGATAGACTTTTTCCTGAAAGTTTTTGGGTTCTCTGAAAGTAAACTTGGAAAATTGTAAGTAGGTGGGAAAAGGAATGTTGTTTGGCCAGATAAATAAATAAGCTGTTCCAGGTTAGTGAGTTCTGTTCTTCTTTCTACCTGTTCTATTGTGTAACCCTGTGAACAAAGTCTAACCTCATTTTTTCACATATAATATTTATTCATTTAGGGCTTTCTATATATATTATTGTGTCATCTGAAAATAATGACAGTATTACTTCTCTTTCAAATTTGATTATTTCATCTCTTTTCCTTTTCTGGTTGCCATGGCAAGAACTTCCAAGATTATGTTGAATAAAAGTGGTGAGATTGGACATCCTTATCTTGTTCCTGATCTTAAAGGAAAATCTTTCAAATTTTCACCATTGAGAATGATATTTACTCTTGGTTTATCATATATAGCCTCTATTATATTAAGTTAGGTTCATGCTATGCCCATTTTCTGGAGACTTTCTATTGTAAATTGGTGTTGAAGTCTGTCAAAAGCTTTTTCTGCATCTATTGAGATGATCATATGGTTTTTGTTCTTCAATTTGTTAATGTGGTGTATCATATTGATGGACATATTAAATAATCCTTGCTTCCTTGAGATAAATTCCACTTGGTCATGGTATATTATTATTTTAATGTGTTGTTGGATTCTATTTGCTAGTATTTTGTTGAAGATTTCTACATTTATGCTCATCAGTGATATTGGCTTGTAGATTTCTTCTTTTTTTTTTGGAATATCTTTGTCTGATGTGGGTGTCAGGATGATGATGGCCTCAAAGAATGAGGTGGGGAGTGTTCCTCATTCGGCAAATTTGTAAGAGTTGGAGAGGGATTGGTGTTAACTTTTCTCTATATGATTTTCCTGTGAAGCCATCTGGTCCTGGACATTGTTGGAAGTTTTAAAATCACAGTTTCCATTTTCAGCACTTGTGATTGGTATATTCACATTTCCTAATTCTTCCTGGTTCAGTATTGGAAGATTGTATCTTTCTAGGTTGCCCAAATTATTAGCATATAATTACTTGTAAATTCTCCTATGCTCATTTGAATTTCTTTGGTGTCCATTGTAACTTCTCCATTTTCATTTCTAAATTTATTGATTTGGGTCCTCTTTTTCATGGGTCTGGCTAAAGTTTTATCATGGCTTAGTCTTTGCAGTGAAGCAGTTTCTTGTTTTACTGATGTATTTTTATCCCTATTTCATTTATTTCTTCTCTGACTTTTTAAATTATTTCCTTTTCTACTAACTTCCTGTATTATTTGTTCTTTCTCTAGTTGCTCTTTGTGTAAATTTAGATTGTTTAATTGAGAATTTACTTTTTCCTTGAGGTACATTCAGTTCAGTTGAGTTCAGTCACTCAGTCGTGTCTGACTTTTTGTGACCCCATGGATTGAAGGACGCCAGACTTCTCTGTCCATCTCCAACTCCCAGAGCTTATGCAAACTCAGGTCCAATGAGTCAGTGATGCCATCTAACCATCTCATTCTCTGTCATCCTCTTCTCCTCCAACCTTCAAACTGTCCCAGCATCTGAGTTTTTTCTATTGTGTCAGTTCTTCTCATAAGGTGGCCAAAGTATTAGAGTTTCAGCTTCAGCATCAGTCCTTCCAATGAATATTCAGGGCTGATTTCCTTTAAGATGGACTGGTTGAATCTCCTTGCAGTCCAAGGGACTCTCAAGAGTCTCTCCAACAGCACACCAAAGTTCAACAGCATCAATTCTTTGGTCCTCAGCTTTCTTTATAGTCCAACTCTCACATCCATACATGACTACTGGAAAAATCATAGCTTTGACTAGACGGACCTTCACTGACAAAGCAATGTTTCTGCTTTTTAATACGCTGTCTAATTTGGTCATAGCTTTCCTTCCAAGGAGCAAGAATCTTTTAATTTCATGGCTGCAGTCACCATCTGCAGTGATTTTTGAGCCCCCCAAAATAAAGTCTGACACTGTTTCCATTGTTTTCCAATCTATTTGTCATGAAGTGATGTGACTGGATGCCATGATCTTAGTATTCTGAATGTTGAGCTTTAAGCCAACTTTTAACCCTCCTCCTTCACTTTCATCAAGAGGCTCTTTATATCTTTGCTTTCTGCCATAAGGGTGGTGTCATCTTCATATCTGAGGTTATTGATATTTCTCCTGGCAATCTTGATTCCAGCTTGTGCTTCATCCAGCCTGGCATTTCTCATGATGTACTCTGCATATAAGTTAAATAAGCTGGGTGACAATATACAACCTTGACGTTCTCCTTTCCCTATTTGGAACTTGTCTGTTGTTCCATGTCCAGTTCTAACTGTTGCTTCTTGACCTGCATACAGATTTTTCAGGAGGCAGGTCAGGTGTTCTGGTATTCCCATTTCATTACGAATTTTCCAAGAAATAAGTTTGTTGTGATTCACACAGTCAAAGACTTTGGCATAGTCAATAAAGCAGAAGTAGATGTTTTTCTGAAACTCTTGCTTTTTTGATGATCCAATGGATGTTGGCAATTTGATCTATGGTTACTTATGTGTATGTGTGTGTGTGTGTATAAACTTTTCTATTGTTCTTGATAAAGACTTGAGAAAGAATATTCCCTCAAAAAAAGAAAGATAAATTGGAAAATATAAACTAATGAAATCAGAGCACTGAATATGAAATAGAAAATGTGAAGCAAACTAGATAAAAGTAAAAGTTCATCATATAGCCCAGTTGTTTTTAAACATGATTGCCCATTAGAAATATATCTGGTGGTTTGAAGGAAAAAAAAAGAAATACCTGGGCAAAAAATTCCAAAATAATTCTGATATGCATCTTGATTTTAAAGTGATTACAGGTTTTTCTATTAAATGATAGTTTTAGTCGTTTATAAAGCTATTATTTTTCTGTTGACCTATCATGATACAATGGTATTAAGTGAATAATAGTTACATAATCACAATAGTAAGATATGTTAATCAGTTTTTGACATCAATAGCCAGACAATAAAATATAATTACAATTGCAAGCCATGATGAGAACATGATTAACCTAACAATATAAAATAATTGCATACAATTTGAAGGGTTAAGCAGAGTGACACAGTAAGTGGAAGTGCATATATGCACGTGTTTTCATCTGCCCAGCCAGCCTATGTCTTTTGGTTTGTGCATTTAATCCATTTACATTTAAGGTAATTATCAATATGTATAACCTCAGATATGCAGATGACACCACCCTTATGGCAGAAAGTGAAGAGGAACTAAAAAGCCTCTCGATGAAAGTGAAAGAGGAGAGTGAAAAAGTTGGCTTAAAGCTCAACATTCAGAAAACGAAGATCATGGCATCCAGTCCCATCACTTCATGAGAAATAGATGGGGAAACAGTGGAAACAGTGTCAAACTTTATTGTTTTGGGCTTCAAAATCACTGCAGATGGTGACTGAAGCCATGAAATTAAAAGACGCTTACTCCTTGGAAGGAAAGTTATGACCAACCTAGCTAGCATATTCAAAAGCAGAGACATTACTTTGCCAACAAAGGTCCGTCTAGTCAAGGCTATGGTTTTTCCTGTGGTCATGTATGGATGTGAGAGTTGGACTGTGAAGAAGGCTGAGCGCCGAAGAATTGATGCTTTTGAACTGTGGTGTTGGAGAAGACTCTTGAGATCCCTTCGGCTGCAAGGAGATCCAACCAGTCCATTCTGAAGGAGATGAGCCCTGGGATTTCTTTGGAAGGAATGATGCTAAAGCTGAAACTCCAGTACTTTGGCCACCTCATGCGAAGAGTTGCCTCATTGGAAAAGACTCTGATGCTGGGAGGGACTTGGGGCAGGAGGAGAAGGGGACAACAGAGGATGAGATGGCTGGATGGCATCACTGACTCGATGGACATGAGTCTGAGTGAACTCCGGGAGTTGGTGATGTACAGGGAGGCCTGGCGTGCTGCGATTCATGGGGTCGCAAAGAGTTGGACACGACTGAGTGACTGAACTCAACTGAACTGATGATCACCTGGAGAAGGACATGGAAACCCACTCCAGCATTCTTGTCCTGACAGAGGAGCCTGACAGGCTACAGTCCATGGGGTTGCAAAGAGTCAGACGTGACTGAAGCAACAGCATGCATGCACATGATCCTATTACCAGTTTATTAATTGTTTTAGATTTATTTTGTGTAGGTCTTTTACTTCTCTTCTTTCCTACCTAGAGAAGTTCCTTTAGCATTTGTTCTAAAGCTGGTTTGGTGATGCTGAGTTCACTTAACTTTTGCTTGTTGGGAAACCTTTTCATTTCTCCATCAAATCTGAAGGAGAGTCTTGCTATGTAGAGTATTCTTGATTGTAGGTTCTTCCCTGTTTATCACTTCAAATATGCATTTCCCTGATTGTATAGTTTCTGTTGAGAAATCAGTTGATAACCTGATAGATTCCTTGTATGTTATTTGTCATTTTTCCCTTGTTGCCTTTGATATTTTATCTGTGTCTTTAATTTTTTCCAGTTTGATTACTATGTGTCTCAGTGTATTCCTCCTTAGTTTATCCTGCCTTGGGCTCTCTATGCTTTCTGTATTTTGTTGATTATTTGATTTCCCATATTAGGGAAGTTTTCAGTTATTATCTCTTGAAATATTTTCTTGGGTCCTTTCTCTCTTCTTCTCTGGGGACTCCTATAATGCAAATGTTAGTGCATTTAATGTTGTCCCAGCAATCTCTTAAGATGTCTCCATTTTTTTTTCATACATTTTTTTATATGCTGCTCTGTGGCACTGATTTCCATCATTCTTTATTCCAGGTTACTTATCTGTTCTTCTGCCTCAGTTATTCTGCTATTGATTCCTGCTGGTGTATTATTCATCTCTGTTTGGTCTTTAGTTTTTCTAGGTTTTTGGTAGACATTTCTTGCATCTTCTCCATTCTGTTTCTGAGGCCCTGGGTCATCTTCATTATCATTATTCTGAATTCTATTTCTGGAATATTGCCTCTATCCACTTCATTTATTTATTTATTTTTCCTGTAGTTTAATCTGGTCCCTTTCTTTGGGATATAACTCTTTGTTTTTTTCATACTGATTGACTTTCTCTAGTGTGGTTTTTGTTCCCACTGTGGGATGCAGTTCTTGCTGCTTCTGTCTGCCCTCTGGTGGATGAGGATAAGAGGCTTCTGTCAGCTTCCTGATAGGAGGAACACAGGTGGGGAAATATGGGTATTTCTCTAGTGGGCAGGCCCTGCTCAGTAAAGCTTTAATCCAATTACCTGCTGATGAGTTCTCCCTCCCTGTTAGTTGTTTGGCCTCAGGCAACCCAGCCCTGGGGTCTATGGGTTCTATGACAAGGTTAATGGCAACCTCCAAGAGAGCTTATGCCAAAGAGGATCTTCCTGGACTACTGCTGCTGGTGCCACCAATCCTGTGGTGAGCCCCTTATGACCCATGCATCCACATGAGACCCTCCAACACTAGCAGGTATTTGTGGTTTAGTCTCCTATGGGGTCATTGCTCTTGGGTCTTGATGCAAGCCAGATTTCATTTGTGCTCTCCAAGACTGGAGTCTCTGTTTCCCCCAGTCCTGTGGAAGTCCCATAATCAAATCCTGCTGGCCTTCAAAGTCAGATTCCCTGAGCGTTCCCATTCTTTTTGTTATATCCCAAGTTTGTGAAGCCTGACGTGGGGCTCAGAACCATGACAACAATGGGAAAACTTTGGAATTATTGTTCTCCAGTTTGTGAGTCTCCCACCAGTGAGTATGGGATTTGATTTTATAGTGATTGCACCCCTCCTGCTTTCTCAATGCAGCTTATTCTTTGTCTTTGGATGTTGGATATCTTTTCTTGGTGGCCTGCAGCATTGTTGTGTCAGTGGTTGTTCAATAGTTTGTTGTGATTTTGGTGCTCTTGCAGGAGGAGATGAAGGTGTATCCTTCTACACTGCCATCTTGGCATTATGTCGATGTCTCTACTTTTTAATATGCCATCAAGGCTAGTCATAGCTTTCCTTCCAAAGAGTAAGTGTCTTATTTTTCTGACTGTAGTCACCATCTGCAGTGGTTTTGGAGCCCAAGAAAATAAAATCTGTGACTGCTTCTACTTTTTCTCCTTCTATTTGCCATGAATTGATGGGAAGTGGTGTTACAATCTAAGTTTTATTCATGTTGAGTTTCAGGCCAGCTATTTCACTCTCCTCTTTCACTTTCCTCAAGGGTCTCTTTAGTTCCTCTTCACTTACTGCCATTTGAGTTATACCATCTGCATATTTGAGTTTGCTAGTGCTTTTCCTGGTGATCTTGATTTCAGCTTGTGCCTCATCCAGCCTGACATTTCACATGATGTATACTGCATGTAAGTTAAATAAGCAGGGTGACTTTATATAGCCTCAACTTACTCTTATCCCAATTTTGAACCAGTCTGTTGTTCCATGTATGGTTCTACCTGTTGCTCTTGACCTGCATACAAGTTTCTCAGGACACAGGTAGGGTGTACTAGTAGTCCCACTTCTTTAAGAATTTACACAATTTGCTGTCAAAGGCTTTAGGATAGTCAATGAAGCAGGTGTAGATATTTTTTCTTGATGTCCATTACTTTCTCCGTGATCCAACAAATGTTGCCAATTTGAACCCTGGCCCCTCTGCCTCTTTGATACCCAAGTTGTACATGTGAAAATTATCAGTTCATGTACTGCTGAAGTCTACCATGTAGGGTTTTGAACATAATCTTGCTAGCATGTGAAATGAGTGTATATGCACGGTTGTTTAAACATTCTTTGGCATTGCCCTTCTTTGGGATTGAAATGAAAACTGATCTTTTTCCAGTCCAATGACCACTGCTGAGTTTTCCAAATTTGCTGGCATATTGAGTGCAGCACTTTAACAGTACCATCATTTAGGGTCTTAAATGGCTCAGCTGGAATTTCATCACTTCCACTAGCTTTTTTATAGTAATGCTTAACTTGACTCTCTAGGATGTCTTGCTCTAGGCTAGTGACCACACCCTTGTGATTATCTGGGTCATTAAGATTTTTTTTTTTAAGTCTTCTTCTGTGTATTCCTGTTATCTATTCTTAATCTCTTCTGCTTCTGTTAGTTCCTTACTATTTTTGTGTTTTATTGTGACCATCCTTGCATGAAATATTCCCTTGATATCTCCAATTTTCTTTAGAAATCTCTGGTCTTTCCCATTATGTTTTCTTCCTCTATTTCTTTGGGTTGTCCATTTTGGAAAGGCTTCTTATCTCTCCTTGCTGTCTCTGGAACTCTCCATTCAGTTGGCTATATCTTTCCTTTTCTCCCTTGCCTTTTGCATCTCTTTTTCCAGGGCTATTTGTAAAACTGCCTCAGACAATCCATTTGCCTTCTTGTTTTACTTTTTCTTTGGGATGGTTTTGGTCACTGCCTCCTGTACAGTGTTATGAACCTCTACCCATAGTTCTTCAGGCACTCTATCAGATGTATTTGTCACATCCATGGTATAATCATAAGTGATTTGATTTAGATCATACCTGAAAGGCCTACTGGTTTTCCCTACTTTCTTCAATTTAAGGCTGAAATTTGCAATAAGGAGCTCATGATATGATCCACAGTTAGCTCCAGACCTTGTTTTTGAGGACTCTATAACGCTTCTCCATCTTCAGTTGCAAATATAATCAATCTGATTCTGATATTGTCCATTTGATGATGCCCATGTGTAGAAGCATCTCTTGGGTTGTTGGAAAAGTATGTCTGCTATGAACAGCATATTCTCTTTTTGAAACTCTGTTAGACTTTGCCCTGCTTCATTTTGTACTCCTAGGCCAAACTTGCCTGTTATTTCAGGTATCTCTTGACTTCCTACTTTTGTATTCCAATCCTGTGTGATGAAAAGGACCTCTTTTTTCAGTTTTAATTTTAGAAAGTGTTGTAAGGCTTCATTGCACCAATCAACTTCAGCTTCAGCATCAGTGGTTGGGACATAGACTTGGATTACTGTGATACTGAATGGTTTGCCTTGGAATTGTAACAAGATCATTTTGTCACTTTGAGGTTCTCCCAAGTACTACATTTCGGACCCTTTTATTGACTGTGAGGGCTACTCCATTTCTTCTAAAGTATTCTTGCCCACAGCAGTGGATATAATGGTAATCAGAATTAAAGTCACCCATTCCTATCCACTTTAGTTCATTTATTTCTAAAATGTTGAAGTTCAGTCTCCTATCTCCTGCTTGACCACATCCAATTTACCTTGATTCAATGGTTCATACTTCAGCTTCCTATTTTGAACTGGAGTGCCCAAGACTTCAGGTGGAGGAGCCTTTGGTAATGACTTTCAGAAGTGGATTTATTATACCATCTTCAAAAGTAACAAATGTATTTAGAACCAGCATGTATTTATGTTTGTTCAATTCATGAGTCAAAGAGGGACTCTCAAAGCAAATGAAAATTATATAGAAATCAATGAAAATACAGAATATTAAAATTGTGGGATGAAGCTAAGCCAGTCTTCTAAAATAAATTTATAGCACTAAATGCTTACATTAGAAATGAGGAAAGATCTTAAATGAATAGTGTAAGTTCCAGCATTAAGAAACTAGAAAAAGAATAACAAAATAAATCCAAATCATACAAATAAAGGGAATAATAACCATAAGAATTAACATTACTAAATATAAAATTTTATAACTGAGAAAACAGCAAAACCAAAAGTTGGTTCTTTGAAAAAAAATTAAAAATTGGACAAATTGTACCAAGACTAACAAAGATAGAAAGAAATAATACATGAATCAGCAATGTTAAAAATAAAAAAGTAGATATAAGTACATATTCTACATCCACTAATATGATAGCAATGGAGTTTTATTAGCAATTTTATGCTCATAAAGTCAACAATTTAAAATAAATGGACTAATACCTCAGATGACACAAAATATGAGAATTGACCCAAGATGAAATAAATAGCTGGAATAACCATATACCTATAATGAAAATTTGAATATGTAGTTTAAAAGATACCAATCAGAAGCACTTCTGAGGTGGCAGAGTAAGAACTTCCAAAAATCTACTTCTACATAAAACCAAAGTCAGTTTTTACAAAATCAACTTTTTTCAGTACTCTGGAAAATAAGCAAAGACTTGCAACAATTAAAGCAATATTATTGCAGACACATAGTTAAACCTTGGTAAGGACAATAATATTTTGAGTATTATTTACCTTAATTTATCCCCAACTCTCCCCCCCACCCTGACTAAGAGGTAGTACTTAAAACAAAAAGCCTCTGAACTATTGTTACCTAAGAAAATTAGCAGTTAACAGATTATTGTAAAAGGCAGAACAGGTTGGGAGTGCTTTAGGAGCATAAACCACAGATAATCATTAGTTTTGAAACATCAGGCACCTCTCTAAAACAGTGTACTGCTGTCCTCTCAGGAATTACTCTCAGAATTCATTCTATGAGAAAAGCCGATTCCATAGAGCATTTTCTTAAAAAAAGAGAGCATCAATTATTTATATATATATTTACCTATTACTGAGATAGCAGTTGGGACTGACAACACACTGATGAAATATATATATATATATATATATATATATATATATATATAGGTAAAATTACATATATATATATATGCCTGCCATATATATATATATATATATATATATATATACATAACATATTTATATGTATAAATATGTTATATATATATATATATTCCTGGGACTTTATCAAGAGAGGTTCACACACATGCTCAGTATTGTGCTCATGCCTAGGAAAGACCTGAGAATGTCCTAACTTCTCTCATCTGGCTGAAATTGATGCTCTGTGCTCTCTGTAAATGAAAAGTGAGGTTTAATGCAGATATATGCCTGCTTGAACATTGAAGTCACGTGCCAACACACACAGAAAGCCGTTGTCAAAGTCTTGGAAGCGAAATGTTTCAAAAAACTGAAGGAAAACACCTTCAATCACTAATTAACCACTAAACTGAGGATAAATGACAGTAGCAGTACATAACAAAGAAAAAAAAATTCCAAAATTAGTACAGAAAAGTCACTAAAAAATAAGCAGGAGTAGTAATAATAAAAACTAATAGAACTAACAACAAACCCTGTGGAGAGGAAAGGAATCTGATCATCAGATCCACCACATTATATCATTTAAAATATCTAGTTATCAACAAAATATATGACACTTGAAAACAAACAAAAAAGTATGACCCACACACGAGTGAAAAGGCAATTGGCAGAAATTGTCCCTGAGATGGCACACATGTTGGATTTACTAGACAAGACTTTACACCATCTACCATAATTATGACCCACACACGAGTGAAAAGGCAATTGACAGAAATTGTCCCTGAGATGGCACACATGTTGGATTTACTAGACAAGACTTTACACCATCTACCATAATTATAAAAGAGAATTTATAGAGTTGAAAAATAAATAAATAAATTTATTCATTATAAAAAATAATAGCTAAAATAAGTAATTTATTATAGAAGCCCAATAGGAGATATGAGTTTGCAAAAGAAAGAATAAGCAAAATTGAGGGCAACCTGATTAATATTTTACAGCCTGAGAAATAGAAAGTAGAAAAATAAATAGCCTCAGAGGCCTATGGAGCACTATCAAATGTATCAACATAGGCATTAAAAAAAGTCTCAGAAATAAAGAAGACAAAGAAAGGGGCAAAAAGAATATTTTAGAAAGTCATTGCCAAATCTTCTCAAATTAGAAAAACAATCTATATATCCAAGAAGCTCAGGAAATTCCAGGTACAATCATCATGAAGAAGTGCCCACACATGAAGAAGTGCCCACATGTATACTTTATAGTCAGACTTTTCAAAGGCAAAGCAAAAGAGCAAGAGAAACAACTCATCACATACAAATCATGCTTAATATTATTAAAGATGACATACCAAAAGAATCCATGGTTGTCTGAGGAGGCTTTACAAATAGCTGAAGAAAAAGAAGTGAAAGACAAGGGAGAAAGGAAAAGCTATACCCAAGTGAATGCAGAGTTCTAGAGAATAGCAAGGAAAGGTAAGGAGTCTTAAAAGAACACTGCAAAGAAATAGAGGAAAACAATAGAATGGGAAAGACCAAGGATCTCTTCAAGAAAACTGTAGATGTCAAGGGAACATTTCATGTAAGGTTGTACACAATAAAGGACAAATACAGTGAGGACATAAATAAGCAGATGAGATGTACAAGCTGGATTTAGAAAAGGTAGAGATCAAATTGCCAACATTTGTTGCAACATAGAGAAAAGGAGGGAATTCCAGAAAAAAAAAAAAAAATCTGAGAAACCTGTATGTGAATCAAAAAGCAACAGTTCAGACCTTAAATGAAATAACTGACTGGTTCAAAATTGGGAAAATAATAAGGTAATGCTGTATATTGTCACTCTGCTTATTTAAATTCTATGCAGAATACATCCTGCGAAATGCTGGGCTGGATGAATAACAAGCTGGAATAAAGATTGCCAAGAGAAACATCAAAAACCTCAGATATACAGACAATACCACTCTAATGGCAAAAAGTGATGATGAACTAAAGAGCCTCTTGATGAGTGTGAAAGAGGAGAGAGAAAGACCTGACTTGAAACTCAACTTTCAGAAAACTAAGATCATGGCATTCAGTTCCATCACTTCATGGCAAATAGAAGGGGAAGCAGTGACAGAGTTATTTTCTTGGGGTGCAAAATCACCATGAATGGTGATAGCAGCCACAAAATTAAAAGACACTTGATCCTTGGAAGGAAAGCTATGATGAACGTAGTTCAATTTAATTCATTTCAGGCACTTAGTCGTGTCCGACTCTTTGCGACCCCGTGAACAGCAGCATGCCAGGCCTCCCTGTCCATCACCAACTCCCAGAGCCTACCCAAACCCATGTCCATCGAATCAGTGATGCCATCCAACCATCTCATCCTTTGTCGTCCCCTTCTACTCCTGCCCTCAATCTTTCCCAACATCAGCATCTTTTCCAATGAGTCAGCTCTTCGCATCAGGTGGCCAAAGTCCTGGAGTTTCAGTTTCAGCATCAGTCCTTCCAACGAACATCCAGGACTGATCTCCTTTAGGATGGACTGGTTGGATCTCCTTCCAGTCGATGGGACTCTCAAGAGCCTTCTCCAACACCACAGTTCAAAAACATCAATTCTTTGGCACTCAGCTTTCTTTATAGTCCAACTCTCACATCCATACATGACCACTGGAAAAACCATAGCCTTGAATAGATGGACCCTTGTTGACAAAGTAATCTCTCTGCTTTTTAATATGCTGTCTAGGTTGGTCATAACTTTCCTTCCAAGGAGTAAGTGTCTTTTGATTTCATGGCTGCAATCACCATCTGTAGTCATTTTGGAGCCCCCCCCCCCAATAAAGGCAGTCACTATTTCCACTGTTTCCCCATCTATTTGCCATGAAGTGATGGGACCAGATGCCATGATCTTAGTTTTCTGAATGTTGAGCTTTAAGCCAACTTTTTCACTCTCCTCTTTCACTTGCATCAAGAGGCTCTTTAGTTCCTCTCCACTTTCTGCCATAAGGGTGGTATCATCTGCATATCTGAGGTTATTGATATTTCTCCTGGCAATCTTGATTTCAGCTTGTGCTTCTTCCTACCCAGCGTTTCTCATGATGTACTCTGCATAGAATTTAAATAAGCAGGGTGACAATATACAGCCCTGATGTACTCCTTTTCCTATTTGGAACCAGTCTGTTGTTCCATGTCCAGTTCTAACTGTTGCTTCCTGACCTGCATATAGGCTTCTCAAGAGGCAGGTCAGGTGGTCTGGTATTCCCATATCTTTCAGAATTTTCCACAGTTTATTGTGATCCACACAGTCAAAGATTTTGGCATAGTCAATAAAGCAGACATATATGTTTTTCTGGAACTCTCTTGCTTCATCGATGATCCAGCAGATGTTGGCAATTTGATCTCTGGTTCCTCTGCCTTTTCTAAAACCAGCTTGAACATCTGGAAGTTCACGGTTCACGTATTGCTGAAGCCTGGCTTGGAGAATTTTAAGCATTACTTTACTAGCGTGAACCTAGACAGCATATTAAAAAGCAGAAGCATCACCTTGGTGACAAAGGTCATTATGGTGATGACCTTTTGTGGTGATGGTTTTTCTAATAGTCATGAATGGATATAAGAGTTGGATCATAAAGAAGACTGACCATTAATGAATTGATACTTTCTAATTGTGCTGCTGGAGAATACCTTTCAGAGTCCTTTGGACAGCAAGGAGATCAAACCAGTCAGTCCTATAAGGCATCAACCCTGAATACTCAACCAAAGGAGTGATGCTGAAGTTCCAATATGTTAGCTACCTGATGTAAAGAGCTGAGTCATTGGAAAAGACTCTGATCCTGGGATAGATTGGAGGCTAAACGAAAAGGGGGTGGCAGAAGATGAGATGGTTACACAACATCACTTACTCAATGGACATGAATTTGAGCAAACTCAGGGAGATAGTGAAGGACAGGAAAGCCAGGCATGGTGCAGTTCATGGAGCAAAAAAAAGAGTCAGACATGACTAGTGACTAAATAGCAACAACAACATAACAAAAATAAAAATGTTGGATAGTAGCGAGTGTTTCCCAGAATGTGGAGACTGTAACCTCTATATACTGCTGATGGAAATGCAAAATGTTATAACCACTTTAGAATATAATCTATCAGTTCATTAAAATGGCTAAACATAGAGTTATTACATGACCCAGCAATCCCAGTTTTAGGTATATACCCAAGAAAGTTGAAAACCTAAGTTCACACAAAAGTTATAGAATATACATAGCAGTATTATACATAATAGCTGAAAAATAGAAACAACCCAAATATTCACTACTGATATACGAATAAACAGATGTGATAGCTCAGGAAAGGGAACGAGATGTTAGAGTATGAGAATATGGATCTCCTCCTCCAAAGCCCATCACAAATACAACTATATGTGGAATGGTTCTCACAGAAAACTATAAATGGGAAGAGCTCCTATACAACCAATGCTGCAAAAAGATTCCATGTGACTGGGGAGGATGGGACAAAGGTATTGAGTCAGGATCTGAAACCATGGGAAAGATCTGTAAAGAAGCAAGATTCATCTTGACAGACCCTCACCCTGGGGAATAAGCCACAATCTGGGCATGCCAGTCCTGGGGAACTGTATAGAGGAGACAAGCCCCCTTGCTTGCTGGGAAATCTCTTGAGATAGATAGAAGGTCTAGAGAAACACAGTCTCTACTTGTGGGGAATTTGCACATGATAACTTGCTAAAAATAATAGCAGAGAGTGCTTTGAGGCAGTGGTAGCAGCCTTGCAACCCTTCCCAATCCACAACATGGTCTTGCATGGACCTGGGCAAAGATTCAGTAGAGCTCCACAAAGACTGACCAGGGTGCCTAGGGTATGATCTAGGCATAGATGTGGAGCCCATTGTCAGAACATTTAGGGGGCAATGGATGGGGTGTCAGCAGACATTGCCAGTGTGTGTGCATGGTGCACCACAGTAGCACACCATGGTTAAGCACTGAATCTCAGAAAGACAGCCCCTGGGCAGGAGTATGCAACAGTTTGTTTCTCAAAGAGAGTGTCCCAGCTTCACATACTCAACAACACAGCTTACTGCTAGATCTAGGTCAGAGTAAAACTTACAATATGCTGCTTACAGGAGACTGTTTTCAGGGAAAAATAAATACACAGACTGAAAGTAAAATGAAGGAAATAATATTTTATGCAAATGGAAACAACAAGAAAGCAAGTGTAGCAATACTCATATCAGGCAAAATAGACTTTTAAAAAATCCACAAAGAAAGACAACAAGTCAGCATTATATAATGATAAAGGGATCAATAGAAGAAGAGGTTACGGCACTCCTTAACATATGCACACCCAATATTTATATACCTTATGGTGAACTGTGTCAGATTCGTGATCTCGGAAGAAAAGAATTTAGCTTCAGGACCAGAGACAAGGCTTGTTCACTCAGAGATTTTGTGTAGCAGAATTTTCTAACAGTGAAAATAGGACAGAGAAAGCTTCCAGCACAGACATTAGAAGAGGGCAGAGAGTGCTTCACTCGCTAGTCTTATCAAGGCCTTATATAATTTTTCAGTTGGTTACTAACAATAGACAGGTCTTACTAGGCCCACTCCCACGACATACCTCTTAAGATAACAAGATTAGCCAGAAGGTTTCTATTAAGAAGGAGAAACATGTCCTCAAAGAAAGATACATTGTTGTTATATAATCATTAGCACAGATCTTAAGGAAAAACATATCCTTGATCAAGATGCATTGTTTTGTTCTATAATCATTAGTTCTGGGCTTAAAGAAAGTTATTCTTAAAGAGTGTTGTCATAATAACTCAGAGTTTAAGAAAAGAACATCTAATTTGATTAAGACAAAAGAATGTAGAAAAAAAAAGTTTGTCCTTTTATCCTCTTCAAGCAGAAAGTGAAGAACTATAAAGCCTCTTGATGATGTGAAATAGGAGAGTGAAAAAGTTGGCTTAAAATTCATCATTCAGAAAACTAAGATTATGGCATCAGGTCCCATCACTTCATGGCAAATAGATAGGGAAACAATGGAAATGATGAGAGACTTCATTTTTGGGGGATCCAAAATCACTGCAGATGGTAACTGCAGGCATGAAATTAAAAGACCCTTGCTCCTTGGAAGAAAAGCTATGACCACATATACAGCATATAAAAAGGAGACATAACTTGACCAACAAAGGTCCATCTAATGAAAACTATGGTTTTTCCAGTATTCATGTATGGATGTGAGAGTTGGACTATAAAGAAAGCTGAGCACCGGAGAACTAATACTTTTGAACTGTGGTGTTGGAGAAGACTCTTGAGAGTCCCTTGGGCTGCAAGGAGATCCAACCAGTCCATCCTAAAGGAAATCAGTCCTGGGTATTCATTTGAAGGACTGATGCTAAAGCTGAAACTCCAATACTTTGGCCATCGGATGTGAAGAACTGGTTCATGTGAAAAAACTCTGATGCTGGGAAATATTCAAGGGGGAAGGAGAAGTGGACGACAGAGGATGAGATGGTTGGATGGCATCACTGGTATAATGGACATGAGTTTGAGGAGGCTCTGTGAGTTGGTGATGGACAGGGAAGCCTAACATGCTGCAGTCCATGGGCTCACCAAGAGTTGGACACCACTGAAGGACTGAACTGAAACTCTTCAAGGACCTCAGACCCCTTTTTCTTCCTCGAGTGTCCCAGACCCCTTTCTCCTCCTCGAAGAGCCCTGGATTCCTTATGAACCTACCTAAGAATTAACTCTTTCAATTGGAGCATCAAAGTATATGAAACAGATACTAAAACACCTAAAGAGAGAAACTGATAATGATATAAGAAGAGTAGGATACTTTAACACCTCATTGATATCAATGGACAGATAATCCAGAGAGAAAAATCAATAAGGCAACAGAAGTTCTAGATGACACAGAGTATCAGTTGGACTAAATTTACATCCACAGGAAATTATATCCAAAAGAACCCAAGAATACATGTATTTTTCAAGCATGCATGGAATGTTCTCTATGGTAGACCACACAGTAGGTCATAAAGTAAACCTCGGCAAATTTAAGAAGATAGAAATTATTTCAAACACTTTTTTTCTGACCATAGTAGTGTGAAACTTGAAATGATCACAGAAAGAAAAAGAGGAAAAGAATGAACATATGGGAATTAAAAACATGTTATTATAAACTAACTCTTTAATGATGAAATCAAAGAATGAATCCAAAAATACATTGAAACAAAGTAAAATGAAAACGGAACCTTATACAATCTATGGGATTCAGCAAAAATTCTAAGACTGAAGTGAATAGCAGTATAGGCCTTTTTCAACAGACAAGAAAATATCTTGAGCCTATTATACAGAGTGAAGTAAGCCAGAAAGAAAAACACCAATACAATATACTAACGCATATATATGGAATTCAGAAAGATGGTAACAATAACCCTGTATATGAGACAGCAAAAAGACACTGATGTATAGAACAGTCTTTTGGACTCTGTGGGAGAGGGAGAGGGTGGGATGATTTGGGAGAATGGCATTGAAACATGTATAATATCTTATATGAAATGAGTCGCCAGTCCAGGTTCGATGCACGATACTGGATGCTTGGGGCTGGTGCACTGGGACGACCCAGAGGGATGGTACAGGGAGGGAGGAGGGAGGAGGGTTCAGGATGGGGAACATGTGTATACCTGTGGAGGATTCATGTTGATATATGGCAAAACCAATACAATATTGTGAAGTTAAAAAATAAAATAAAATAATTTTTTTTAAAAAAGAAAATATCTTGAAAAACAACCCAAACTGCCAACTAAAAGGGGTTTCCCTGGTGGCTCAGATGGTAAAGAATCTGCCTATAATGAGGGCGACTTGGGTTCCATCCCTGGGTTGGGAAGATCCCTTGGAGGAAGGCATGGCAGTACACTCCAGTATTCTTGCCTAGAGAATCCCCACGGAGACAGGAGCCTGACAGGCTACAGTCCATGGGGTCGCAAAGAGTCAGACACAACTGAGCGACTAAGCACAGCACACCAACTAAAAGAATCAGAAAAAGAAAACAAAATCTAAAGTCAGCAGAAGGAAGGAAAATAAATATCAGAGAGGATATAAAATATAAACAGTAAAAAGATCAATAAAACCAAGAGCTGGGCCTTTTTATTTATTTATTTGGAAGAGATAGACAAAACTGACAAACCTTTCCTCAGACTCACCAATAAGAAAAGATAGAGAACTCAATTAAACAAAATAAGAAATGAAAGAGACGAAATCTCAACTGATACCAAAGAAATGCAAAATAGCAATAATAATAATAATAATAAAAAAGAAATCCTAAGAGAACACCATGAGCAGTTAATTGACAGCAAATTGGATAATTTGGAAGAAGTGTGCCTCCCCAGGTGGCTCAGTGGTAAAGAATCTGCATGCAGTGTAGAAGACACAAGAGTTGTGAGGTCAATCCCTGAGTTGGCAAGATCCCCTGGAGTAGGAAATGGCTATCCACTCCAGAATTGTTGCCTGGAAAATTCCATGGACAGAGGAACCTGGCAGACTACAGCCTATGGCATCGCAAAGAGTTGGACACTGAGCACATGAGCCACACAAGAAATGCATAATTTTCTAGAAACATACAGTGTGTCAAAACTGAACCAAGAAGAAATGGATAATTTGAACACACTGATCACTGAAGTGAAATACAATCTGTTATTTAAAAAATTAAAACTCTGTGAACAAAAGTCTAGGATCATATGGCTTCTCTATGGAATTCTACCAAACATAAAAAGAAAAAATTATACCTATCCTTCCCAAACTACTTCAAAAAATTGAAGAGGAGAGAACCCTCCTAAATTCTTTCTATGAAGCCATCATCATCCTGATATCAAAACCAAGGACACTAAAGAAGATTAAATTACAGGCCAATATCTTTGATGAAAATAGATGCACATATCCTCAACAAAATATTAGCAAACAATTCCAATATATAAAGAGAATTACAGACTACGATCAAATTTGATTTGTTCCAGAGTAGCAAGGATATTTCAATGTATGTAAATCAACCAATATGATACACCACAATAACAAATCAAAGAACTACATGATCATCTCAATAGACATGGAAAAAATCTTTTGATGAAATTCAACATCGATTCATGATAAGAAAAAAAAGTCTCATTAAAATGGATATATAGGTAATATATGTCCACATAATAAAAGTCATTTATGATAAACCTGTAATCAAAATAATACTCAGTGGTGAAAAGCTGAAAGCCTTTCCAGTAAATTTGGAAACAAAACTAGCATATTCGCTGTCACTGTTCTTATTGAACATGGTATTGGAAGTCAGAGCCACAGCAATTATACAAGAGAAACCAATACAATATTGTAAAGTAATTAACCTCCAATTAAAATAAATAAATTTATATTAAAAAAAAGAAATTGAAAGGGATGTGGTAAAAAAAAAGTCATTTGCAGACGACATGATACTTTATGTAGAGAATCCTAAAGACTCTACACACACACACACACACACAAAACTGTTAGAGCAAATAAACTGCAAATTAGCATGATTCAAGGTTCAGTTCAGTTCAGTCGCTCAGTCATGTCCGACTCTTTGCGACCCCTTGGACTGAAGCATGCCAGGCCTCCTTGTCCATCACCAACTCCCGGATTTACTCAAACTCTTGTCAATTGACACGGTGATGCCATCCAACCACCTCATCCCCTGTTGTCCCCTGCCCCCACCTTCAATCTTTCCTAGCATCAGGGTCTTTTCAAATGAGTCAGTTCTTTGTATCAAGTGGCAAAAATACTGCAGTTTCAGCTTCAGCATCAGTCCTTCCAATGAATATTCAGGACTGGTTTCCTTTAGCATGGACTGGTTGGATCTCCTTGCAGCCCAAGGGACTCTCAAGAGTCTTCTCCAACACCACAGTTCAAAAGTATCAGTTTTTAAGAGCTCAGCTTTCTTTAGTCCAACTCTCACATCCATATATGACTACTGGAAAAACCAGTTTTCACTAGACAGACTTATGTTGGCAAAGTAAAGTCTCTGCTTTTCAATATGCTGTCTAGGATGGTCACAACTTTTTTTCAAAGGAGTAAGGGTCTTTTACTTTCATGGCTGCAGTCACCATCTGCACTAACTTTGGAGGCCCCCAAAATAAAGTCTCTCACTGTTCCACTGATTTCCCCATCTATTTGCCATGAAGTGACATGACCAGATGTCATGATCTTAATTTTCTGAATGTTGAGTTTTAAGCCAACTTTTAACTCTCCTTTTCACTTTCATCAAGAGGCTCTTTATATCTTCTTCACTTTCTGCCATAAGGATGGTGTCATCTGCATATCTGAGGTTATTGATATTTCCCCCAGGAATCTTGATTCCAGCTTGTGCTTCTTCCAGCCCAGCATTTCTCATGATGTACTCTGCACATAATTTAAATAAACAGGTTGTCAATATACAGCCTTGACTTACTCCTTTCCCTATTTGGAACCAATCTGTTGTTCCATGTCCAGTTCTAACTGTTGCTTCCTGACCTGCATATAGGTTTCTCAAGAGGCAGGTCAGGCGGTCTGGTTTTCCCATCTCTTGAAGACTTTTCCACAGTTTATTGTGATCCACACAGTCAAAGGCTTTGACATAGTCAATAAAGTAGAATATATATATTTTTCTGGACCACTCTTGCCTTTTTGATGATCCAACGGATATTTGCAATTTGATCTCTGGTTCCTGTGCCTGTTTAAAATCTAACTTGAACATCTGGAAGTTCACGGTTCATGTGAGATGAGTGCAATCATGTGGTAGTTTGAGCATTCTTTGGCATTGCCTTTTTTGGGATTGGAATGAAAACTGACCTTTTCAAGTCCTGTGGCCACTGCTGAGTTTTCCAAATTTGCTGGCATATTGAATGGTGCACTTTCACAGAATCATCTTTTAGGATTTGAAATAGCTCACCTGGAATTCCATCACCTCCACTTGTTTTGTTAGTAGTGATGCTTCCTAAAGCCCACTTGACTTCACATTCCAGGATGCCTGGCTCTAGGTCAGTGATCTAGATTGTGATTATTTTGGTCATGAAGATCTTTTTTTTTGTATAGTTCTTCTATGCCTTCTTGCCAACTCTTCTTATATTTTCTGCTTCTGTTAGGTCCCAAAGAACCATTTCTGTCCTTTATTTTGCCCATCTTTGTATGAAAATTTCCCTCAGTATCTCTTATTTTCTTGAAGAGATTTCTAGTTTTTCCCATTCTATTGTTTTCCTCTATTTCTTTGCATTGTTCACTAAGGAGAGCTTTCTTGTCTCTCCTTGCTATTCTTTGGAACTCTGCATTCAAATGGGTATATCTTTCCTTTTCGCCTTTGCTTCTCACTTCCCTTCATTTCACAGCTGTTTGTAATCCCTCCTCAGACAGCCATTTCATTTTATTTTGCATTTCTTTTTCTTTGGGATGGTTTGGCTCTCTGTCTCCTGTACAATGTCATGAAACTCTGTCCATGGTTCTTCAGGCACTCTATCAGATCTAATCCCTTGAATCTATTATTCACTTTCACTGTATAATCATAAGGGATTTGATTTAGGTCATACCTGAATGGTCTAGTGGTTTTCCCTACTTTCTTCAATTTAAGTCTGAATTTAACAGTAAGGAGCTCATGATCTGAGCCACAGCCAGATGCTAGTCTTGTTTTTACTGACTGTATAGAGCTTCTCCATTTTTGGCTGCAAAGAATATAACCAATCTGATTTCAGTATTGACCATTTGGTGATGTCCATGTATAAAATTTTCTCTTGTGTTTTTGGAACAGTGTGTTTGTAATCACCAGTGTGTTCTCTTTTTATTGTTATTTTTTAACTTTACAATATTGTATCAGTTTTGCCATATATCAACATGAATCTGCCACAGGTATACACGTGTTCCCCATCCTGAACCCTCCTCCCTCCTCCCTCCCCATACCATCCCTCTGGGTCGTTCCAGTGCACCAGCACCAGACATCCAGTATCGTGCATCGAACCTGGAGTGATGACTTGTTTCATATATGATATTATACATGTTTCAATGCCATTCTCACAAATCATCCCACCCTCTCCCTCTACCACAGAGTCCAAAAGACTGTTCTATACATCAGTGTCTCTTTTGCTGTCTCGCATACAGGGTTATTGTTACCATCTTTCTAAATTCCATATATATGCATTAGTATATTGTATTGGTGTTTTTCTTTCTGGCTTACTTCACTCTGTATAATAGGCTCCAGTTTCATCCACCTCATTAGAACTGATTCAAATGTATTCTTTTTAATGACTGAGTAATACTCCATTGTGTATATGTACCATAGCTTTCTTATCCATTTATCTGCTGATGGACATCTAGGTTGCTTCCATGTCCTGGCTATTATAAACAGTGTGGTGATGAACATTGGGGTACACGTGTCTCTTTCCCTTCTGGTTTCCTCAGTGTGTATGCCCAGCAGTGGGATTGCTGGATCATAAGGCAGTTCTATTTCCAGTTTTTTAAGGAATCTCCACACTGTTCTCCATAGTGGCTGTACTAGTTTGCATTCCCACCAGCAGTTTAAGAGGGTTACTTTTTCTCCACACCCTCTCCAGCATTTATTACTTGTAGACTTTTGGATTGCAGCCATTCTGACTGACGTGAAATGGTACCTCATAGTGGTTTTGATTTGCATTTCTCTGATAATGAGTGATGTTGAGCATCTTTTCATGTGTTTGTGAGCCATCTGTATGTCTTCTTTGGAGAAATATCTAGTTCTTTGGCCCATTTTTTGATTGGGTCATTTATTTTTCTGGAGTTGAGCTGTAGGAGTTGCTTGTATATTTTTGAGATTAGTTGTTTGTCCGTTGCTTCATTTGTTATTATTTTCTCCCATTCTGAAGGGTGTCTTTTCACTTTGCTTATAGTTTCTTTTGTTGTGCATAAGCTTTTAATTTTAATTAGGTCCCATTTGTTTATTTTTGCTTTTATTTCCAATATTCTGAGTGGTGGGTCATGGAGGTCCTGCTGTGATGTATGTCGGAGTGTGTTTTGCCTATGTTCTCCTCCAGGAGGTTTATAGTTTCTGGTCTAAAATTTAGATCTATAAGCCATTTTGAGTTTATTTTTGTGTATGGTGTTAGAAAGTGTTCTAGTTTCATTATTTTACAAGTGGTTGACCAGTTTTCCCAGCACCACTTGTTAAAGAGATTGTCTTTAATCCATTGTATATTCTTGCCTCCTTTGTCAAAGATAAGGTGTCCATAGGTGCATGGATTTATCTTTTGGATTTCTATTTTGTTCCATTGATCTATATTTCTGTCTTTGTGTCAGTACCATACTGTCTTGATGACTGTGACTTTGTAATAGAGCCTGAAGTCAGGCAGGTTGATTCCTCCAGTTCCATTCTTCTTTCTCAAGATTGCTTTGGCTATTCGAAGTTTTTTGATTTTCCATACAAATTGTGAGATTATTTGTTCTAGCTCTGTGAAGAAAACCATTGGTAGCTTGATAGGGATTGCACTGAATCTATAAATTGCTTTGGGTAGTATACTCATTTTCACTATATTGATTCTTCCAATCCATGAACATGATATATTTCTCCATCTATTAGTGTCCTCTTTGATTTCTTTGACCAGTGTTTTATAGTTTTCTATATATAGGCCTTTAGTTTCTTTAGGTAGATATATTCCTAAGAATTTTATTCTTTTCGTTGAAATGGTGAATGGAATTTTTTCCTTAGTTTTTCTATTTTCTCATTATTAGTGTATAGGAATGCAAGGGGTTTCTGTGTGTTGATTTTATATCCTGCAACTTTACTATACTCATTGATCAGTTCTAGTAAATTTCTGGTGGAATCTTTAGGGTTTTCTATGTAGAGGATCCAAAATCACTGCAGATGGTGACTGCAGCCATGAAATTAAAAGGTGTTTACTCTTTGGAAGGAAAGTTATGACCAACCTATATAGCATATTCAAAAGCAGAGACATTATATGGCCAACAAAGGTCCGTCTATTCAAGGCTATGGTTTTTCCTGTGGTCATGTATGGATGTGAAAGTTGGACTGTGAAGAAAACTGATCACCGAAGAATTGATGCTTTTAAACTGTGGTGTTGGAGAAGACTCGTGAGAGTCCCTAGGACTGCAAGGAGATCCAACCAGTCCATTCTGAAGGAGATCAACCCTGGGATTTCTTTGGAGGGAATGATGCTGAAGCTGAAACTCCAGTACTTTGGCCACCTCATGTGAAGAGTTGACTCATTGGAAAAGACTATGATACTGGGAGGGATTGGGGGCAGGAAGAGAAGGGGACGACAGAGGATGAAATGGCTGGATGGCATCACTGACTCGATGGACGTGAGTCTGAGTGAAATCCTTGAGTTGGTGATGGACAAGGAGGCCTGGCGTGCTGCGATTCATGAGGTTACAAAGAGTCGGACACGGCTGAGTGACTGAACTGATCTGAACTGAACTGATGTAGAGGATCATGTCATCTGCAAACAGTGAGAGATTTACGTCTTCTTTTCTAGTTTGGAGTCCTTTTATTTCTTTTTCTGCTCTGATTGCTCTGGCCATAACTTCCAAAACTATTGAATAGTAATGGTCAAAGTGGGCACCCTTGTCTTGTTCCTGACTTTAGGGGAAATGCTTTCAATTTTTCATTCTTGAGGATTATATTTGCTGTGGGTTTGTCATATATAGCTTTTGTTATGTTGAGGTATGTTCCTTCTATTCCTGCTTTCTGGAGAGTTTTGACCATAAATGGATGTTGACTTTTGTCAAAGGCTTTCTCTGCATCTACTGAGATGATCATATGACTTTTATTTTTCAATTTGTTAATGTAGTGTATTACATTGATTGATTTGCAGATATTGAAGAATCCTTGCATCCCTGGGATAAAGCCCACTTGGTCATGGTGTATGATCTTTTTAATATGTTGTTGGATTCTGATTGCTAGAATTTTGTTAAGGATTTTTGCATCTATGTTCCTCAGTGATATTGGCCTGTAGTTTTCTTTTTGTGTGGCGTCTTTGTCAGGTTTTGGTATTAGGGTGATGGTGGCCTCATAGAATGAGTTTCGAAGCTTACCTTCCTCTGCAATTTTCTGGAAGAGTTTGAGTAGGATAGGTGTTAGCTCTTCTCTAAATTTTTGGTAGAATTCAGCTGTGAAGAAATCTGGACCTGGGCTTTTGTTTGCTGGAAGATTTCTGATTACAGTTTCAATCTCCATGCTTATGATGGGTCTGTTAAGATTTTCTGTTTCTTCCTGGTCCAGTTTTGGAAGTTGTTCTTTTCTAAGAATTTGCCCATTTCTTCCACGTTGTCCATTTTATTGGCATATAATTGCTGATAGTCTCTCATGATCCTTTGTATTTCTGTGTTGTCTGTTGTGATCTCTCCATTTTCATTTCTAATTTTATTGATTTGAGTTTTCTCCCTTTGTTTCTTGATGAGTCTGGAAAATAATCTGTCAATTTTATTTATCCTTTCAAAGAACCAGCTTTTGGCTTTGATGATTTTTGCTATGGTCTCTTTTGTGTGTGTGTGTGTGTGTGTGTGTGTGTGTGTGTGTTGCATTTATTTCTGCCCTAATTTTTAAGATTTCTTTCCTTCTACTAACCCTGGGGTTCTTCATGTCTTCCTTTTCTAGTTGCTTTAGGTGTATAGTTAGGTTATTTATTTGACTTTCTTTTTGTTGTTGTTTCTTGTGTTATGCTTGTATTGCTATGAACTTTCCCCTTAGGACTGCTTTTACAGTGTCCCACAGGTTTGGGGTTGTTGTGTTTTCATTTTCATTCATTTCTATGCACATTTTGATTTCTTTTTTTATTTCTCCTGTGATTTATTGGTTATTCAGCAGCGTGTTGTTCAGCCTCCATATGTTGGAATTTTTAATAGTTTTCCTCCTGTAATTGAGATATAATGTTACTGCATTGTGGTCAGAAAAGATGCTTGAAATGATTTCAAATTTTTGAATTTACCAAGGCTAGATTTATGGCCCAGGATGTGCTCTATCCTGGAGAAGGTTCCCTGTGTGCTTGAGAAGAAGATGAAATTCATTTTTTGATGGTGAAATGTCCTATAGATATCAATTAGGTCTAACTGGTCTATTGTATCATTTGAAGTTTGTGTTTCCTTGTTAATTTTCTGTTTAGTTGATCTATTCACAGATGTGAGTAGGGTATTAAAGTCTCCCACTATTATTGTGCTACTGTTAATTTTCCCTTTCATACTTGTTAGCATTTGTCTTATATATTGCAGTGTTCCTATTTTGGGTGCATATATATTCATAATTTTTATATCTTCTTCTTGGAATGATCCTTTGATCATTATGTATTCTTCTTGGAATGATCCTTTGATCATTATGTAGTGTCCTTCTTTGTCTCTTTTCACAGCCTTTGTTTTAAAGCCTATTTTATCTGATATGAGTATTGCTACACCTGCTTTCTTTTTGTCTCTATTTGCATGGAAAATCTTTTTCCAGACCTTTACTTTCAGTCTGTATGTGTCCCCTGTTTTGAGGTGGGTCTCTTGTATACAACATATATAGGGGTCTTGTTTTTGTATCCATTCAGGCAGTCTTTGTCTTTTGGTTGGGGCATTCAACCCATTTACGTTTAAGGTAATTATTGATATGTATGATCCCATTGTCATTTACTTTATTGTTTTGGGTTCGAGTTTATACACCCTTTTTGTGTTTCCTGTCTAGAGAATATCCTTTAGTATTTGTTGGAGAGCTGGTTTGGTGGTGCTGAATTCTCTCAGCTTTTGTTTGTCTATAAAGCTTTTGATTTGTCCTTCATATTTGAATGAGATCCTTGCTGGGTACAGTAATCTGGACTGTAGGTTATTTTCTTTCATCATTTTAAGTATGTCTTGCCATTCCCTCCTGGCTTGAAGAGTTTCTATTGAAAGATCAGCTGTTATCCTTCTGGGAATTCCCTTGTGTGATATTTGTTGTTTTTCCCTTGCTGATTTTAATATTTGTTCTTTGTGTTTGATCTTTGTTAATTTGATTAATATGTGTCTTTGGGGTGTTTCACCTTGGGTTTATCCTCTTTGGAACTCTATGGGTTTCTTGGACTTGGGTGATTATTTCCTTCCCCATTTTAGGGAAGTTTTCAACAATTATCTCCTCAAGTATTTTCTCATGGTCTTTCTTTTTGTCTTGTTCTTCTGGGACTCCTATGATTCGAATGTTGTAGTGTTTAATATTGTTGTGGAGGTCCCTGAGATTGTCCTCATTTCTTTTAATTCGTTTCTCTTGTTTCCTCTCTGATTCATTTATTTCTACCATTCTATCTTCTAATTCACTAATCCTATCTTCTGCCTCTGTTATTCTACTATTTGTTCCCTCAAGAGTGTTTTTTTATCTCATATTGCATTATTCATTTTATATTGACTCTATTTTATTTCTTCTAGGTCCTTGTTAAACCTTTCTTGCATCTTCTCAATCCTTGTCTCCAGGCTATTTATATGTGATTCCATTTTAATTTCAAGATTTTGGATCATTTTCACTATCATTATTTGGAATTCTTTATCAGGTAGATTCCCTATCTCTTCCTCTTTTTTTGGTTTGTTAGGCATTTATCCTGTTCTTTTACCTGCTGGGTATTTCTCTGTCTCTTCATCTTGTTTATATTGCTGAGTTTGTGGTGTCCTTTATGTATTCTGGCAGTTTGTGGAGTTCTCTTTAATGTAGAGTTTCCTTGCTGTGGGTGGGTTTGTACACGTGGCTTGTCAAGGTTTCTTGGTTAGGGAAGCTTGTGTCGGTGTTCTGGTGGGTGGAGCTGTAGTTCTTCTCTCTGGAGTACAATGAAGTATCCAGTAATGAGTTATGAGATGTCTATGGTTTTGTAGTAACTTGGGGAAGCCTGTATATTGGATCTCAGAGCTGTGTTCCTGTGTTGCTGGAGAATTTGCATGGTATGTCTTGCTCTGGACTTGTTGGCCCTTGGGTGGTGCTTGGTTTCAGTGTAGGTATGGAGGCGTTAGATGAGCTCCTGTCAATTAATATTCCCTGGATTCAGGAGTTCCCTGGAATCAGGGTTTGGACTTAAGCCTTCTACTTCCTGTTTTCAGTCTTATTTTTACAGTAGTCTCAAAACTTCTCCTTCTATACAGCACCATTGATAAAACATCTAAGTTAAAGATGAAAAGTTTCTCCACAGTGAGGGACACCCAGAGAGGTTCACAGAGTTACATGGAGAGGAGAAGAGGGAGGAGGGAGTTAGAGGTGACCCGAATGAGATGAGGTGGAATCAACAGAGGAGAGAGCAGGCTAGCCAGTAATCACTTCCTTATGTGCACTCCACAACTGGACCACTCAGAGATGTTCACAGAGATATACAGAGAAGAGAAGAGGGATGAAGCAGACAGAGGTGGTCAAGAGGATAAAAGGGAGGGGGATGAAAAGGAGAGAGACAGATCCAGGCAGTAATCGGTTCCCTAAGTGTTCTCCTCCGTCTGAAACACACAAATTCACAGAGTTGGGTAGAGCAGAGAGGGGTTAGGGAGGAGACACAGGCGACCTGGTGGAGAAAAAGGAGAGTCCAAAGGGGACGAGAGCAGTCAAGCCAGTAATCTCGCTCCCAAGTAAAAATGGGTACTCAAGATGGGTTTCTTAAAGGTACAAAATTGGTAACAAATACCAAAAAGAAAAAATTAAAAATCTAGAGTAGAGTTTGGAATTTCAAAAATACAATGTTAAAGAAAAGGGAAAAAAAGTCACAAAAATTATAAAACATATATATATGAAGTTTGCTTTTAAAAAATAGGGTATTTTTTTTTTTGCAAAGTAATGGTAGGTTATAAAAGTGAAAATTAAGGGAGTAATAGAGGACTTAAATTTTTTTTAATTAAAGAAAAAAGAAAGAAAGAATGATAGTAAAAATAGTAAATATATATCTAGGACTTTCTCTGGTGTTGTTGTGGGTATGTGAGGTCAGTTCAATTTTGGCTAGTTCCTTGATCCGGCTTATATTTCTCAAGATCTATAGGCCCCTTCCTATGTAGTCGGGACTAATGACAGGGTTTTAATCTATTGCACCTGTCGCTTTCAAGGCGGTTCCCTCTGTTTTAGCTTCTTCTGTTTGCTGGTCTCTTCAGTGTCTGATTTCTGCCCTGACACAAAGGGGGCGGTAGTGGACACTTTTTTTTTTTTTTTTTTTTTTTAGGCTCACTTGTTCAGTCGCGCTGTGGGGAGGGAGGGTCGCTGCAAACAAATAACACTGGCATGTGCTCGCAGTGCCTCAGCCACACTGGGCCTGCCCCCGCTCATGGCACATGTAGCCTCCTTGCCCACACTGCTCAGGCTCTAGGTTGCTCTGCCAGGAACCATCCTAGACCGGCCCTGGGCTGCATGCACCCCCCAGCTCTAAGCCGCTCAGGTTCAGGCACTTGGGTAGTCCTCAGAGGCACAGACTCGGTTGGGCCTGCGTTTTGTGCCCTTCCCAGGTCCAAGCAGCTCAGGTGATGAGGTGTTTGGCGAGCATGATTGCAGCGAGTTATCGCCTCCCTGCCGCTTATCTAGGTGTACAACCGGCGCACTTTCTCAGGCGGATGTTGACCGTCCAGACCCCCAAGAAGTTTTAGTTAGCAAAAAAGCCTGCTTACAGTTTTATAGATAATGTCTCTCTGGGGCTGCAATTGCCCCCTTCTGGCTCTGGCTGCCTGTCAGCGGAGGGGGATGGTCTGCAGCTGGCTATCTCTGTTCAGTCCTTTGTTCCGTGCGCGGGCCTGGTGGCGTCTTAGGTTAGGGCTGGCTTTTTGCGTGGTAGATATCCCACAGTCTGGTTTGCTAGCCCAAATTATTTTGCTCAGATAGCACTCAGAGTATTCAGGCCAGATCCTTACTCTAAGCGATGCAGCCCGCGCTGCGCCTCCCTGCCCAGCCCCCACTTGCTAGTGGCGTGTGCAGGCATCTGCGCTGCTTCTCTGCTGGGGGAGTTACAGTAGGGCTTGCAACCTGCAGGTTTTAATTATTTATTTTTCCTCCCTTTTATGTTGCCCTCTGTGCTTCCAAGGCTCGGCACAGATTCGGCAATGAGGTTTCCTGGTGTTTGGAAACTTCTCTCTTTTGAAGACTCCCTTCCCAGGATGGAGCTCCATCCCTCCCTCTTTTGTCTCTGTTTTTCTGTCTTTTATATTTTTTCCTACCTCCTTTCGAAGAAAATGTGCTGCTTTTCTGGGTGCCTGATGTCCTCTGCCGGCATTCAGAAGTTGTTTTGTGAAATTTACTCGGTGTTCAAATGTTCTTTTTATGAATTTGTGGGGGAGAAAGTGATCTCCCCATCCTATTCCTCCACCATCTTATCTCCCCCCCCCCAGTGTGTCCTCTTGGCAAAACTCTACTAGCCTTTGCCTTGCTTCATTCTGTACTCCAAGGCCCAATTTGCCTGTTACTCCAAGTGTTTCTTGACTTCCTACTTTTGCATTCCAGTCCCCTATAACAAAAAGGACATGTTTTCAGGGTGTTAGCTCTAGAAGGTCTGGTAGGTCTTCACAGAATCATTCAACTTCAGCTTCTTCAGTATTACTGGTCAGAGGGTAGACTTTGATTACTGTGATATTCAATGATTTGCCTTGGAAATGAACAGAGATCATTCTGTCATTTTTCAGCTTGCATCCAAGTACTGCATTTCTTACTCATGTTGACTATGATGACTACTTCATTCTTCTAAGGGATTCTTGCCCACAGTAGTAGATATAATGGTCATCTGAGTTAAATTCACCCATTCCAGTCCATTTTATTTCTCTGATTCTTAAGATATGAACGTTCACTCATGCATTTCCTGTTTGACCACTTCCAATTTGCCTTGATTCATTGACCTAACATTCTAGGTGCCTATGCAATATTGCTCTTTACAGCATTGGACTTTGCTTCTATCACCAGTCACATCCACAACTGGGTGTTATTTTTGCTTTGGCTCCGTCTCTTTATTCTTTCTGGAGTTATTATTCCACTGATCTCCAGTAGCATATTGGGCACATACCAATCTGGAGAGTTGATCTTTCAGCGTACCATCTTTTAGCCTTTTCATATTGTTCATGGGGTTCTCAAGTCAAGAATACTGATGTGGTTTGCCATTCCCTTCTCTAGTGAACCACATTTTGTCAGAACTCTCCACTATGATTCTTCCATCTTGGGTGGCCCTACATGGCATGGCTCATAGTTTCACTGAGTTGGAGAAGGCTGTGGTCCATGTCATCAGATTGTTTAGTTTTCTGTTATTGTGGTTTTCAGTCTTTGTGCCCTCTGATGTAGAAGGAAGAGAGGCTTATAGAAGCTCCATGATGTGACAGACTGACTGAGGGGGAAACTGGGTCTTGTTCTGATCAGTGGGGCCAACCTCAGTAAATCTTTTGTCCAATTTTCTGTTGATGGGTGGAGCTGTGTTCCCTCCCTGTTATTTACCTGGGACCAAACTATGGTGCAGGAAATAAAGACAATGGCTACCTCCTTCAAAAGGTCCCATGCATGTACTGCTAAACTCTGTGACCCCGACACTGAAGCAGGCCAACACCAACCCATGCCTCCACTACAGACTCTTGGACACTCCCAGGCAAGTCTGGGTCAGTCTTTTGTGGGGTCACTGCTCATTTCTCCTGGGTCCTTGTGTGCACACAGCTCTGTTTGTGCCTTCCAAGAGTCTATTTCCCAGTCCTGTGTAAGTTCTGGCAGCTCTATGGTGGGGTTAATGGCGACCTCCTCCAAGAGGGCTTATGCCATACCCAAGTATGCTGTACCCAGCCATACCCATGTCTGGTGCACCCTGAGTGTGTACCCCTGTGGCAATCCACTGCTGAACCATATCTCCACAGGAAACACTCAAACAGTTCAGCCTCAGTCTCTGTGGAGTCTCTGGGTCCTGGTGCACACAAGGTTTGTTTGAGCCCTCTGAGCAGCTCTGGCAGGAATGGGGTTTCATTCTAAATTTGAATTGCCCCCCCCCAACCATCTTGTTGGGGCTTCTCCTTTGCCTTTGGATGTGGGGTATCTCCTCAAAGTCGCTCCAGCACTGTGCAGCTGCTGCTCTAGCATCTACTGTCTTGCTGGGCCTTCTCCTTTGCCCTTGGATCTGGGTTATCTCCCCACAGCCACTCCAGTTCCACATAGTCACTGCTCCAGTGCCCACCATCTGGTGATCCAGTGGTTAAGACTTCATGTTTTCACTGCAGGAGGTACACGTTTCGTCCTCAGTCTGGGAAAGAAGATCTCACATGCTCTGGTAAGGAGAAAAACTTAGTATTCATCCCTCAAAGCTCTGAAGTCTTAGTCTCATTGTCCACTCAGGTGAGATACAAGATTAGTAAACATAAATCTTTTTAAAATTTCCTTTAATGAATATGAATTATCAGAAAAAGAAAGTTTAAAAACCTCATTTAAATTCACATCATAACAATAAAAGACTTAGGAATAAACTTAATCAAGGAGGTGAAAGATGTATACACTGAAAACTATACAACTTGATAAAAGAAACTGAAGATGTTTCAAAGAAATGGAACTATATCCTGTGGTCTTGAATTGAAAGAATTAATATTGTTAAAATGGCCATGTCCCTTAAAGCAAGCTACAAACTTATTGAAATTCTTTACAAAATATCCATCATATTTTCCACATAACTAGAAGACATACTCCTAAAATTTATATGAAACTACCAAAAGCCCAGTATTGTCAAAGAAACCTCAGGAAAAAGAATAAAACTGAAATGAATAACTATTACAGACTTAAGACTATACTACAAAGATATATTAATTAAAACAGTGTGGCATTTGCACAAAAACAGGAATATAGTTCAGTAGAACAGAATAGAGAGCCCAGAAATAAAGTGACACACCTATGGTCAAATAATCTATGACAAAGGAGGCAGAAATATACAGTGGTGAAGACAGTCTTTTTCAAAAAAATCTGGAAAGCTACATATAAATCAATAAAATTAGAATGCTCCTGAACATAATATATGAAAATAAACACATACAGATTTAAAGACTTAAATATAAAATGGACACCATAAAACTCCTAGAAGAGAACATATGCAAAAAAACTTCCTTTTACAATAGTATTATTTTCTTAGATCAGTCACCCAAGGCTAAATGAATAAAAGCAAACATAAGCAAAATTTTCCTAATCAAAGTTTTAAAACTTTTTGCAAAGCAAAGAAAAGCATGAACAGAATGAAAAAAACAACCTATAGAATGGGAGAAAATATTTGCCAATGGTGTGACTGACAAGGGTTCAATATCTAAAATATAAAAACCTCATACTACTCAATATAAAAGAGTAGTTATACTCTTTTATCTTATTAGGGCTTCCCTGGTAGCTCAGCTGGTAAATAATCTGCCTGCAATGCAGGAGATCCCAGTTTGATTCCTGGGTTGGGAAGATTCACTGGAGAAGGGAAAGGTTACTTTTTCCAGTATTCTGGCCTGGAGAATTCCATGGATTGTAGAGACTCAGATCAAAACTGCAATAAGTTATCATCTCCCACAGGTCAGAATGGCCATTATTAGTAAGTCTACAAACAATAAATGCTGGAGAGGATGTGGAGAAAAAGGAACCCTTCTGCTGTATTTGTGTGAATGTAAATTTGTACAGACACTATGGAGAATAATATGATGGTTCCTTAAGAAATTTAAAAATAGAGTTACTTTATTATCCAGCACTCCCACTCTTAGTCATATATATGGAAAAAATGAAAACTTTAATTTAAAAAGATAAATGCAACCCAATTTGTTCATATTAGAATTTTTATAATAGCTAAGACAATGGGAAGAACCAAAGAATATCTTAAAAATGTGTTGTATGTATGTATGTGTGTATATATATATATATATATATATATATATGTTTTAAAGGAGTGTATTATATATGTATAATGGAAAGTTAGTTGTAAAAAAGAATAAGATAGTCAGTTACATTGATGGACCTAGAAATTATGCTTAGTGGTGTACATCAGGCAAAGAAAGAAAAATACTGTATGATATCACTTACATGTTGAATTTAAAAAAAAATGGTAAAAAAATACACCTACATACAAAACAGAAACAGACACACAGATGCAAAATACAAACTTACTGTCATCAAAGGGGAGAAGGAGGAAATAAGGGACAAATTAGGATTATGAGTGTAACAGATATCAACTACTGTACATAAAATCGATAAATAAAGAGGATTTTCTGTATAGCACAAGGAATTATATTTAATAGTTTATAATAAACTGTAATGGAATACACTCTGAAAAATATAACTGAATCACTTTGCTGTGCATATGTCACTAACATGATATTGTAAATATTGTAAATCAACTATACTTCATATAACATGAATGGACAGAGAAAAGATTATGCTAATTCAAAGAAACTGATGACAAAACCCACATATTATACTTTTCCTTTTATAGATATGACCAGAATGAGCTATTTCTTAGACACAGAAAGATTAGTTTTTGCCATGGGTTGTGAGAGTGAGAGAAGAAAGATTAAAGGGGTTAATTAGTAATTGGTATGGCATTTCTATTTGGGGTGACAAAAATGTCCTAAAATTATAGAATGGTGATGGTTGCACAACTCTGTCTATATAATAATAGCCTATGAAGTATATATTTTAGATGGTGAATTTTAAGACATATCAATTACATTTCAATAAAACTGCTATTGGGGAAAAAATCTCCGGAAAAGAATATATATGTCTCCACAATTTCTTCCAGAAAATAGAAAATTAATACTTCCTAACTCATTTTATGAGACTAGTGTTACACTAATATTATAACCAAATACAACATAATAAAATAAATCTATAGACCAATATACCTCTTGAAATAGATCTTAAAATCTGCAAAAAAAATATTGTAGATCAAACACATCAATATGTAAAATTAATTGTGACTCTGACTATGTGGGATTTACTTCATTTACACAGGACTTGTTCAATATTGCAAAGTCAACTGATGTAATCCTTCCTATAAACAAGCTAAGAAGAAAAATCATATGGTAATATCAACTGACACAGAAAAATACCCTAACCCCTAATTATAATTTTTTTTTAAACTCTCAGAAATATAGACGTTGTGAAGAACTTCTACAACTTAATAGCATCTGTAAAAAGCCCATAGATTTTGGCGAGAATATCTAAAATTATGAAGAAGGCAAAGATGCTCACTCTTATCACTTAAAATTGAAATAAAAGTCTGATCAAGCTATGGTTTTTCCATTAACCATGTATGGATGTGAAAGATGGACTATAAAGAAAGATGAGCACTGAAGAACTGATGCTTTTGAACTGTGGTGTTGGAGGAGACTCTTGAGAGTCCCTTGGACTGCAAGGAGATCCAACCACTCTATCCTAAAGGAAATCAGTCCTGAATATTCATTGGATAGACTGAAGCTGAAGCTGAAACTCCAATATTTTGGCCACCTGATGAGCAGAACTGACTCATTGGAAAAGACCCAGATGTTGGAAAAGACCCTGATGCTGGGAAAGATTGAAGGCAGTAGAAGGGAGCAAAGGATGAGATGGTTGGATGGCAGCACTGAGTCGATGGACATGAGTTTGAGCAAGCTCCAGGAGTTGGTGATGGACAGGGAAGCCTGGCATGCTGCAGTCGCAGCACAGGGTCGCAAAGAGTTGGATATGACTGAGCGACTGACCTGATAACATTGTTTAAGGTATACAATATGTTGATGTGATGCATTTATATATTGCAATATAATTACCAGTGTAGCCTCAGCTAATACCTCCATTGCAACATATAATTGTCATTTCTTTTTCTGGTAAGAACATTTACAATCCAGTCTCTTAGTAACTTTAAATTGTATAATACAGACTATAATCCCAATGCTATGCATTAGCTCTCCAGAAATTATTCATCTTCTAAATGTAAGTTTGGATACTTTGACCAACATCTCCCCAATACTCCCACCTCTAGCCCCTTGTAAGCAGCAATACACACTGCTTTGATGAGTCTGGCATTTCTTTATTCCACATGTAAATTATATCATACAGTATCTCTCTCTGTCTGTGTCTGAAATGTCCACATGTAAGTGATATCATACAGTATCTCTCTCTCTCTCTGTGTCTTAAATGTCCATATAATGCCCTGAACATCCATCTATGTTGTTTCAAATCACAAGATTTGCCTTCTTTCTCATGGCTAAATAATATCTTATTGCATATATACATATATATATATATATATATTTTTTTTTTTTATGCATTCATCCATTGACAGATGCTTAGGTTATCTTATCTTGGTTTCCTTATCTTGGCTATTGAGAATAATGCTAAAATAAACATGGGGGGGGAGGAGCCAAGATGGTGGAGGAGTAGGACAGGGAGAACACTTTCTCCCCCACAAATTCATCAAAAGAGCATTTAAACGTCGAGTAAATTCCACAAAACAACTTCTGAATGCCGGCAGAGGACATCAGGCACCCAGAAAAGCAACCCAACTCTTCGAAAGGAGGTAGGAAAAAATATAAAAGACAAAAAAAGAGACAAAAGAGGGAGGGACGGAATTCCATCCCGGGAAGGGAGTCTTAAAAAGAGAGAAGTTTCCAAACACCAGGAAACCTTCTCACTGCCGAATCTGTGCCGAGCTTTGGAAGCACAGAGGGCAACATAAAAGGGAGAAAAAAAATAAATAAACAATTAAAAATCACAGATTGTGAGCCTTATGGTAACTCCCCCAGCGGAGAAGCAGTGCAGATGCCTGCACACGGAATTAGCAAGCGGGGGCTGGGCAGGGAAGAGCGGCGCGGGCTGTGTCCCTTAGAGTAAGTAAGAATCAGGCCCGAATGTCCTGAGCGCTATCTGAGTGAAATAATTTGGGCTAGCAAACCAGACTGTGGGATATCTACCACGCGAAAAGCCAGCCCTAACCTAAGATACCACCAGGCCCGCGCACGGAACAAAAGACTGAACAGAGATAGCCGGCTGCAGAACTTCCTCCTCCGGTGACAGGCAGCCAGAGCCGGAAGGGGGCAATCGCAGCCCCAGAGAGACACTATCTATAAAACTGTAAGCAGGCTTCTTTGCTAACTAAAACATCTTGGGGGTCTGGACGGTCAACCTCTGCCTGAGAAGGTGCGCCGGTTTTACACCCAGATAACCGAGTGGCGGGGAGGCGATAAGTCGCAGCCTTGGCGCCCGCCAAACACATCACCTGAGCTGCTCGGATCTGGGAAGAGCACAAAACGCAGGCCCAACCAAGTCTGCGCCTCTGAGGACTACCCAAGTGCCTGAACCTGAGCGGCTTGGACCTGGGAGGTCAGCCCAGGGCCGGCCTCTGATTGTTCCCGGCGGAACAAACTAGAGCCCGAGCAGTGTGGGCAGGGAGGCTACACGCGCCGTGAGCTGGGACAGACCCTGTGTGGCTAAGGCACTGTGAGTGCACACCAGTGTTATCTGTTTGCAGCATCCCTCCCTCCCTCCCCACAGCGCGGCTGAACAAGTGAGCCTGAAAAAAAAAAAAAAAAAATAGTGTCCTCCACCGTCCCCTTTGTGTCAGGGTGGGAACCAGACACTGAAGAGACCAGCAAACAGAAGAAGCTATAACAGAGGGAAATGCCTTGGAAGCTACAGGCCATAGATTAAAACCCTGTGGTTACTACGGACTACATAGGAAGGGGCCTATAGATCTTGAGAAATATAAGTCAGACCAAGGAACTAGCCAAAAATGAACTGAACCCACAATACTCACAACAAAACCAGAGAAAGACCTAGATATATTTTTACTATTTTTACGATAAATCTTTCTTTCTTTTTTTTATTTTTATTTTTTTAAATTTTAAGTCCTCTATTGTCCTTTAATTTTCACTTTTATAACTATTACTTTGCAAAAAAAAAAAAGACCCTATTTTTCTTTCTTCTTCAGCAAACTTCATATATATATTTTATAATTTTTTGACCGTGTTTTTTTTTTTTTTCTTTTTCTTCTTTTCTTTAACATTGTATTTTTGAAATTCCAAACTCTACTCTAGATTTTTAATTTTAGCCTTTTGGTATATGTTATCAATTTTGTACCTATAGTTTTTTTCATAATTTCTGTGACTTTTTTTTTTTCCTCTGTTTCTTTCTCTTCTTCTTTTGTATAACATCATATATCTGCAATTCCAAACTCTACTCAAGATTTTTAATTTATGCTTTTTGGTATTTGATACCAATTTTGTACCTGTATTTTCTTTATAATTTTGTGACATTGTTTTTGTTGGTTTGTTTGTTTTCTCTCTTTCTTTTCCTTCTTCTTTGCTTTAACATTGTATTTTTGAAATTCCAAACTCTACTCTAGATTTTTAACTTTTGCTTTTTGGTATTAGTTACCAATTTTGTACCTGTAGTTTCTTTATAATTTTCGTGACCTAGTTTGTTTTTCTTTGTTCATTTTTTCTCTCTTTCTTTTCCTTCTTCTTTGCTTTAACATTGTATTTTTGAAATTCCAAACTCTACTCTAGATTTTTAACTTTTGCTTTTTGATACTAGTTATCAATTTTGTACCTGTAGTTTCTTTATAATTTTCGCGACCTTGTTTGTTTTTCTTTGTTCGTTTTTCTCTCTTTCTTTTCCTTCTTCTTTTCATTAACATCACATTTTTGAATTTCCAAACACTACTCTAGATTTTTAATGTTTGCATTTATGTATTTGTTACCAATTTTGTACCTTTAAGAACCCAATCTTCAGGACCCATTTTTCACTAGGGAATGAGATTACTGGCTTGACTGCTCTCTCTCCCTTTGGACTCTCCGTTTTATCCACCAGGTCGCCTGTATCTCCTCCCTAACCCTTCTCTACTCTACCCAACTCTGTGAATTTCTGTGTTCCAGACGGTGGAGAACACTTAGGAAACTAATTACTGGCTGGATCTGTCTCCCTGCTTTTCATTTCCCCCTTTTATCCTTCTGGCCAACTCTGTCTCCTGCCTCCTTCTTCTCTTCTCTGTATAACTCCGTGAACATCTCTGAGCGGTCCAGTTGTGGAGTGCACATAAGGAAGTGACTACTGGCTAGCCCACTCTCTTCACTATTGATTCCACCTCATCTCATTTGGGTCACCTCTAACTCCCTCCTCCCTCTTCTCTTCTCCATGTAATGCTGTGAACCTCTCTGAGTGACCCTCACAGTAGAGAAACTTTTCATCTTTAACATACATGTTTTATCAATGGTGCTGTATAGAAGGAGAAGTTTTGAAACTACTGTAAAAATAAGACCGATAATTTGAAGTAGGAGGCTTAAGTCCAAACCCTGACTCCAGAGAACTCCTGACTCCAAGGAACATTAATTGACAGGAGCTCATCAAACGCCTCCATAACGACACTGAAACCAAGCACCACACAAGGGCCAACAAGTTCCAGGGCAAGACATACCAAGCAAACTCTCCAGCAACAAAGGAACACAGCCCTGAGCTTCAAGATACAGGCTGCCCAAAGTCACCCCAAAACCATAGACATCTCATAACTCAGTACTGGACATTTCATTACACTCCAGAGAGAAGAAATACAGCTCCATCCACCAGAATATCGACACAAGCTTCCCTAACCAGGAAACCTTGACAAGCCACCTTTACAAACCCACACACAGTGAGGAAACGCCACAATAAAGAGAACTGCACAAACTGCCAGAATACAGAAAGGACACCCCAAACTCAGCAATTTAAACAAGATGAAGAGACAGAGGAATACCCAGCAGATAAAGGAACAGGATAAATGCCCACCAAACCAAACAAAAGAGGAAGAGATAGGGAATCTACCTGATAAAGAATTCCGAATAATGATAGTGAAATTGATCCCAAATCTTGAAATTAAAATGGAATCACAGGTAAATAGCCTGGAGACAATGACTGAGAAGATGCAAGAAATGTTTAACAAGGACTTAGAAGAAATAAAAAAAGAGTCAATATATAATGAATAATGCAATAAGTGAAATTAAAAACACTCTGGAGGCAACAAATAGTAGAATAACAGAGGCAGAAGATAGGATTAGTGAATTAGAAGATAGAATGGTAGAAATAAATGAATCAGAGAGGATAAAAGAAAAACGAATTAAAAGAAATGAGGACAATCTCAGAGACCTCCACAACAATATTAAACACTACAACATTCAAATCATAGGAGTCCCAGAAGAAGAAGACAAAAAGAAAGACCATGAGAAAATACTTGAGGGGATAATAGTTGAAAACTTCCCTAAAATGGGGAAGGAAATAATCACCCAAGTCCAAGAAACCCAGAGAGTCCCAAATAGGATAAACCCAAGGGGAAACACCCCAAGACATATATTAATCAAATTAACAAAGATCAAACACAAAGAACAAATATTAAAAGCAGCAAGGGAAAAACAACAAATAACACACAAGGGAATACCCATAAGGATAACAGCTGATCTTTCAATTGAAACTCTTCAAGCCAGGAGGGAATGGCAAGACATACTTAAAATGATGAAAGAAAATAACCTACAGCCCAGATTATTGTACCCAGCAAGGATCTCATTCAAGTATGAAGGAGAAATCAAAAGCTTTTCAGACAAGCAAAAGCTGAGAGAATTCTGCACCACCAAACCAGCTCTCCAACAAATACTAAAGGATATTCTCTAGACAGGACACACTAAAATGGTGTATAAATTCGAACCCAAAACAATAAAGTAAATGGCAACGGGATCATACTTATCAGTAATTACCTTAAACGTAAATGGGTTGAATGCCCCAACCAAAAGACAAAGACTGGCTGAATGGATACAAAAACAAGACCCCTACATATGATGTCTACAAGAGACCCGCCTCCAAACAGGGGACACATACAGACTGAAAGTGAAGGGCTGGAAAAAGATTTTCCATGCAAATAGGGACCAAAAGAAAGCAGGAGTAGCAATACTCATATCAGATAGAATAGACTTTAAAACAAAGGCTGTGAAAAGAGACAAAGAAGGTCACTACATAATGATCAAAGGATCAATCCAAGAAGAAGATATAACAATTATAAATATATATGCACCCAACACGGGAGCACCGCAGTATGTAAGACAAATGCTAACAAGTATGAAAGGAGAAATTAACGATAACACAATAATAGTGGGAGACTTTAATACCCCACTCACACCTATGGATAGATCAACAAAACAGAAAATTAACAAGGAAACACAAACTTTAAATGATACAATAGACCAGTTAGACTTAATTGATATCTATAGGACTTTTCATCCCAAAACAATGAATTTCACCTTTTTCTCAAGCGCACATGGAACCTTCTCCAGGATAGATCACATCCTGGGCCATAAAGCTAGACTTGGTAAATTCAAAAAAATAGAAATTATTCCAAGCATCTTTTCTGACCACAATGCAGTAAGATTAAATCTCAATTACAAGAGAAAAACTATTAAAAATTCCAACATATGGAGGCTGAACAACACGCTGCTGAATAACCAACAAATCACAGAAGAAATCAAAAAAGAAATCAAAATTTGCATAGAAACGAATGAAAATGAAAACACAACAACCCAAACCCTGTGGGACACGGTAAAAGCAGTCCTAAGGGGAAAGTTCATAGCAATACAGGCACACCTCAAGAAACAAGAAAAAAGTCAAATAAATAACCTAACTGTACACCTAAAGCAACTAGAAAAGGAAGACATGAAGAACCCCAGGGTTAGTAGAAGGAAAGAAATCTTTAAACTTAGAGCAGAAATAAATGCAAGAGAAACAAAAGAGACCATAGCAAAAATCAACAAAACCAAAAGCTGGTTTTTTGAAAGGATAAATAAAATTGACAAACCATTAGCCAGACTCATCAAGAAACAAAGGGAGAAAAATCAATTCAATAAAATTAGAAATGAAAATGGAGAGATCACAACAGACAACACAGAAATACAAAGGATCATAAGAGAGTACTATCAACAATTATATGCCAATAAAATGGACAACGTGGAAGAAATGGACAAATTCTTAGAAAAGTACAACTTTCCAAAACTCGATCAGGAAGAAATAGAAAATCTTAACAGACCCATCACAAGCACGGAAATTGCAACTGTAATAAAAAATCTTCCAGCAAACAAAAGCCCAAGTCCAGACGGCTTCACAGCTGAATTCTACCAAAAATTTAGAGAAGAGCTAACACCTATCCTGCTCAAACTCTTCCAGAAAATTGCAGAGGATGGTAAACTTCCAAACTCATTCTATGAGGCCACCATCACCCTAATACCAAAACCTGACAAAGATCCCACAAAAAAAAAGGAAAACTACAGGCCAATATCACTGATAAATATAGATGCAAAAATCCTTAACAAAATTCTAGCAATCAGAATCCAAGAACACATTAAAAAGATCATACACCATGACCAAGTGGGCTTTATCCCAGGGATGCAAGGATTCTTCAATATCCGCAAATCAATCAATGTAATACACCACATTAACAAATTGAAAAATAAAAACCATATGATTATCTCAATAGATGCCGAGAAAGCCTTTGACAAAATTCAACATCTATTTATGATAAAAACTCTCCAGAAAGCAGGAATAGAAGGAACATACCTCAACATAATAAAACCTATATTTGACAAACCCACAGCAAACATTATCCTCAATGGTGAAAAATTAAAAGCATTTCCTCTAAAGTCAGGAACAAGACAAGGGTGCCCACTTTCACCACTACTATTCAACATAGTTTTGGAAGTTTTGGCCACAGCAATCAGAGCAGAAAAAGAAATAAAAGCAATCCAAATTGGAAAAGAAGAAGTAAAGCGCTCACTGTTTGCAGATGGCATGATCCTCTACATAGAAAACCCTAAAGACTCTACCAGAAAATTACTAGAACTAATCAATGACTATAGTAAAGTTGCAGGATATAAAATCAACACACAGAAATCACTTGCATTCCTATACACTAATAATGAGAAAACAGAAAGAGAAATTAAGGAAACAATTCCATTCACCATTGCAACGGAAAGAATAAAATACTTAGGAATATATCTACCTAAAGAAACTAAAGACCTATATATAGAAAACTATAAAACACTGGTGAAAGAAATCAAAGAGGACACTAACAGATGGAGAAATATACGATGTTCATGGGTTGGAAGAATCAATATAGTGAAAATGAGCATACTACCCAAAGCAATCTATGGATTCAATGCAATCCCTATCAAGCTACCAACAGCATTCTTCACAGAGCTAGAACAAATAATTTCACAATTTGTATGGAAATACAAAAAAACCTCGAATAGCCAAAGTGATCTTGAGAAAGAAGAAGGGAACTGGAGGAATCAACCTACCTGACTTCAGGCTCTGCTACAAAGCCACAGTTATCAAGGCAGTATGGTACTGGCACAAAGACAGAAATATCGATCAATGGAACAAAATAGAAAGCCCAGAGATAAATCCACGCACATATGGACACCTTATCTTTGACAAAGGAGGCAAGAATATACAATGGATTAAAGACAATCTCTTTAACAAGTGATGCTGGGAAATCTGGTCAACCACTTGTAAAAGAATGAAACTAGAACACTTTCTAACACCATACACAAAAATAAACTCAAAATGTATTAAAGATCTAAACGTAAGACCAGAAACTATAAAACTCCTAGAGAACATAGGCAAAACACTCTCTGACATACATCACAGCAGGATCCTCTATGACCCACCTCCCAGAATATTGGAAATAAAAGCAAAAATAAACAAATGACGCCTAATTAACCTTAAAAGCTTCTGCACATCAAAGGAAATATTAGCAAGGTGAAAAGACAGCCTTCAGAATGGGAGAAGATAATAGCAAATGAAGCAACTGACAAACAACTAATCTCGAGAAGTACAAGCAACTCCTACAGCTCAACTCCAGAAAAATAAATGACCCAATCAAAAAATGGGCCAGAGAACTAAATAGACATTTCTCCAAAGAAGACATACAGATGGCTAACAAACACATGAAAAGATGCTCAACATCACTCATTATCAGAGAAATGCAAATCAAAACCACTATGAGGTACCATTTCACACCAGTCAGAATGGCTGCGATCCAAAAGTCTACAAGTCATAAATGCTGGAGAGGGTGTGGAGAAAAGGGAACCCTCTTGCACTGTTGGTGGGAATGCAAACTAGTACAGCCACTATGGAGAACAGTGTGGAGATTCCTTAAAATACTGGAAATAGAACTGACTTATGACCCAGCAATCCCACTGCTGGGCATACACACTGAGGAAACCAGAAGGGAAAGAGACACGTGTACCCCAATGTTCATCGCAGCACTGTTTATAATAGCCAGGACATGGAAGCAACCTAGATGTCCATCAGCAGACGAATGGATAAGAAAGCTATGGTACATATACACAATGGAGTATTACTCAGCCATTAAAAAGAATACATTTGAATCAGTTCTAATGAGGTGGATGAACCTGGAGCCTATTATACAGAGTGAAGTAAGCCAGAAAGAAAAACACCAATACAGTATACTAACGCGCATATATATGGAATCTAGAAAGATGGTAACAATAACCCTGTGTACGAGACAGCAAAAGAGACACTGATGTATAGAACAGTCTTAGGGACTCTGAGCGAGAGGGAGAGGGTGGGAAGATTTGGGAGAATGGCATTGAAACATGTAAAATATCATGTATGAAATGAGTTGCCAGTCCAGGTTCGATGCATGATACTGGATGCTTGGGGCTGGTGCACGGGGACGACCCAGAGGGATGGAATGGGGAGGGAGGAGGGACGAGGGTTCAGGATGGGGAACACATGTATACCTGTGGCGGATTCATTTGATATTTGGCAAAACTAATACAATTATGTAAAGTTTAAAAATAAAATTAAAAAAAATAAATAAAATAAACATGGGAGTGCAGGTATATATTTATTTTCTTCAGATTTACACCCAGAATAGAATTGCTGGATTATATGGCAGTTCCGTTCTTAGTTTTTCAACATAGTACTTAAAGTCCTAGCCAAAGTAATGAGTGAAGAAAAGGAAACAAAAGATATAAATGTTATAAAGGAAGAAATAAGGCCATCCATAATTGCAGATGACAAGATAAGGTGGTCTACCTAGAATACCTAGATACCAAGGTATCTATAAAATAATAATAATGGTAAAAACACCAAAACTTATGGAACTGAGTTCAGTAAGTTTGCAGGATACCATATGAACAGACAAAAAGCAATCACATTTCTATGTACTAACAATGAATATACAAAACCCCAAACAAACAAAAAACCTAAAATGCTATTTACAACTGCTCCAAAGAAAATGAAATACTTAGATAAAATTCTAACAAGACATGTACAAGATGTATGTTGAAAGTTACAAAATGCTGATAAAACATTTTTAAAAATAGGCATAATGTGTTTATGGATTGGAAGACTCAATTTATTAAAACGCCTATTCTCTCCAAACAGATCTATAGGTTTTAATGCAATTTCTAACAAAACCTCAGCAAAGTTTTCATAGACATAGTCAACAAATTCTAAAAGTTATATAGACATGTAGAAAGGCACTAGTGTAGGTAAAATCATTTTGAAAAAGGAGAATAAAGTGGAAGGAATTATTCTACCTGATATTATGAATTACTATATAGCTACCATAATCAAGATAGTGTGTTATTAATAGAGAGCTAGAAACACAGATCAATGAAATAGAATAGAGAATCCAGAAATAGACCCACAAAAATATGCCCAAATAATTTTCACACTGTTTCAAAATCAAATCACTGTTCAATGGATGAATGGGCAAAGAATTTCAGTAAATTGTGCTGAAACAACTGAATACCTATAGGTCAAAAATATTGAAAAACATAAAACAACTTTGACCTAAACCTCATATTCTACATAAAATCCAAAACAAAGTGGATCACGAACTTAGATATAAAATATAAAATCATAAAATTTAAAAAAAAGAAACCCTGGAGAAATTATTTGAAATCTAGGGCTAAGCAAACATTTCTTAGACTTTATAATAACAAAATCATAATCCATAAAAAGACAAAAATTGATAAATTGATATATATATATGTGTGTGAATATACACACAAGCATATGTATACATATTTATATGTATATTTGAGAATCCCAGGGACAGGGGAGCCTGGTGGACTGCCGTCTATGGGGTCACACAGAATCAGACACGACTGAAGCGACTTTGCAGCAGCAGCAGCAGCATGCATATATATAGGACTTTCCTAGTGGCTCAGACAGTAAAGCATCTGCCTGAAATGCCGCAGAGACGGACACAACTAAATGACCTCACTTTCTTTCACTTTCACAATGCTGGAGACTTGGGTTCAATCCCTGGGTTGGCAAGATCCTCTGGAGAAGGAAATGGCAACCCACTCCAGTACTCTTGCTTGGAAAATCCCATGGATGGAGAAGCCTGTTAGGCTACAGTCCATGGGGTTGCAAAGTCGGACATGACTGAGTGACTTCACTCACTTCTGTGTGTATATATATATATATATATAGTTATATATATAGTTATATATACATAACTATATATAGTTATATATACTTTGAACATATATATATATATATACACACACACACACACATATACATGTATTGGACACTTGAAATGGGACAGTTTAAACAGAAATATTAATAATACATTAAAAAATTGGCAAAAGACACAGCAGACATTTTATGAAAAAGGACAAGCAAGTGGCTAATTATCATGTGAAAGATGTTCTTTAACATTAACGATTAGGGAAATGCAAAGTACAATCACAAGTCACCACTACAAGCTTGTTGCAATAAAACAACAACAAACAATAGCACCACTAAATTTTGGTCAAGAAATGGATAAACTGGATCATTAGTAAATTTTTCTGGGAATGTAAAATTGTACAATCATTTTGCAAAACAATCCAACAGTTTCCTCAAAAACTAGGCATGCAGTACCATAAAACCCAGCAATTGAAAACTTGGACATTTACCCAGAGAAATGAAAATGGACTTTCACATAAAATCCTGTATGTAAATGATCATAATAGCCATAATTTTATTTTATTTTTGGAGTATAGTTAATTAACTATGTTGTGTTAGTTTCCTGTGGACAGCAAAGTGATACAGTTATACATATTGATTTGTAATGCATATATCTATTCTTTTTCAAACTGTTTTCTCATTTATTTATTACACAGTACTGAGTAGAGTTCACTGTGCTTTACAGTAGACCCTTTTAAATTATCTATTTTAAATATAACAGTGTATACATACCAATCCAAAACTCCCAATTTATGAACCTCCCCTCTTCCCACCTGACAACCATAAATTCTTTCTCTAAGTTTGTGAGTCTGTTTCCATTTTGTAAATAAGTTTATTTGTATCATTTTTTAGATTCTGCATATAAACAATATTATGTAATATTTGTCTTTCTCTGACTTACTTGGCTTAATATGATATACTCCATGTCCATCCATGTTGCTGCAAATGTCATTATTTCATTTTTAATGTTTGATTAATAATACATTGAACATATTATATAAGCATTTTAATTTTTATGAAATAAATCAAGTGCCCCATACTGAAAAATGTATGTTACTCATAAATATCTTTATTGATACCATTTCCTAGTTAGATGCCTCTTCAAGGTAAGCATTTTTTAAATTTAATTTTTATTTTATATTGGGGTTTAATTGATTTACAATGTTGTGTTAGTTTCAGTTGTATAGCAAAATGGTTCAGTTATACATAATATGTATATATGCTTTTCCAAATTATTTTCTCATACAGGTTATTACAGACTAGTAAGCAGAATTCCTTGTGCTATACAAGATGTCCTTCTTGTTATCTATTTTACATATAGTAATCTGTATTTGTTAATCCCCAATTCCCGATTTATTCTTCTTCCCCTTTGCTAGTCTCTGGTAACAATCAGTTTATTTTTGAGGTCTCTGAGTCTGTTTCTGTTTTGTAAATAAGTTCACATGTTTCATCATTTTAGATTCCATGCATAAGTGATATGATATGATATTTGTCTTTCTCTTCTCACTTGGCTTTTGTAGGATAATCTCTACATCCATCCATCTTGCTACAAAAGGTATTATTTTATTCTTTTTAAAACCTGAGTAATAATCCATGTATATATATACTATATGCTTTTACCAATTCATTCTGGTTACTTTGCTGTCTTGATTGTTGTAAACAGTGCTGCAGTGAACACTGAGGAGCATGCGTCATTTTGAATCATGATTTTATCCAGATATATGCCCAAGAGTGGGATTACTGGATCATACAGCAGCTCTATTTTCAGTTACTTAAGGAATCTCCATATTATTCTCTGTAGTGACTGTACCAAATAACATTCCCATCAACAGTGTAGGGGGTACTTTTCTCAATACCCTCATCAGCATGTATTGTTTGTAGACTTTTCAATGATGGCCATTGTGTTATAGTTTCAATATAATCCCTATCAAATTAACAATGGAATTTTCCACAGAAGTAAAGCAAAGAAACAAAAACTTTAAAATATGTAGAGAGACACAAAAGACCATGAATAGCCAAAACAACCTTGAGAAAGAAAAACAGAGCTAGAGGATTCCAGCTCCTTGGCTTCAGAATATATTACAAAGCTACAATCATCAAATTAGTATGGAAATGGCTCAAAAACAGAAATATGGATCAATGGAAAAGAATAGAAAGCCCAGAAGTAAACCCACACACCTGTAAATAATTAATCTATGACAAAGGAGACAGGAATATAAAATGGAGAAAAGACAGATTGTTAAAAAAAATGGTGCTTGGAACACTGGACAGCTACATGTAAAAAAATGAAATTTGAACATTCTTTAATACCATACACAAAAATAAACTAAAAATGGAGCTTTTGAAAGATGTTAGAGTAGCACAACGTAGAGTTCATTTCACCTCACAAACAGATCAAGAATATAACTACAAGTGGAAGAGTTCCTACAGTTCAGTTCAGTTCAGTCACTCAGTCATGTCCGACTCTTTGCGACCCCATGAATTGCAGCATGCCAGGCTTCCCTGTCCATCACCAACTCCCAGAGGTCACTCAGACTCACATCCATCAAGTCAGTGATGCCATCACCATCTCATCTTCTGTCATCCCCTTCTCCTCCTGCCCCCAAACCCTCCCAGCATCAGAGTCTTTTCCAAATGAGTCAACTCTTCTCATGAGGTGGCCAAAGTACTGGAGTTTCAGTTTCAGCATCATTCCTTCCAAAGAAATCCCAGGGTTGATGTCCTTCAGAATGGACTGGTTGGATGTCCTTGCAGCCCAAGGGACTCTCAAGAGTCTTCTCCAAAACAATAGTTCAAAAGCATCAATTCTTTGGCACTCAGCTTTCTTCACAGTCCAACTCTCACATCCATGCATGACCACTGGAAAAACCATAGCCTTGACTAGACAGACCTTTGTTGGTAAAGTAATATCTCTGCTTTTGAATATGCTAGCTAGGTTGGTCATAACCTTTCTTCCAAAGAGTAAACGTCTTTTAATTTCATGGCTGCAGTCACCATCTGCAGTGATTTTGGAGCCCATAAAAAATAAAGTCTGACACTGTTTCCACTGTTTCCCCATCTATTTCCCATGAAGTGATGGGATGGGATGCCAGGATCTTCGTTTTCTGAATGCTGAGCTTTAAGCCAAGTCGTTCACTCTCCACTTTCACTTTCATCAAGAGACTTTTTAGATCCTCTTCACTTTCTGCCATAAGGGTGGTGTCATCTGCATATCTGAGGTTTGCTATTTCTCCTGGCAATCTTGATTCCAGCTTGTGCTTCTTCCAGCACAGCATTTCTCATGATGTACTCTGCATATAAGTTAAATAAGCAGGGTGACAATATACAGCCTTGATGTACTCCTTTTCCTATTTGGAACCAGTCTGTTGTTCCATGTCCAGTTCTAACTGTTGCTTCCTGACCTGCATATAAGTTTCTCAAGAGGCAGGTCAGGTGGTCTGGTATTCCCATCTCTTTCAGAATTTTCCACAGTTTATTTTGATCCACGCAGTCAAAGGCTTTGGCATAGTCAATAAAGCAGAAACAGATGTTCTTCTGAAACTTTTGCTTTTTTGATGATCCAGCAGATGTTGGCAATTTGATCTCTGGTTCCTCTGCCTTTTCTAAAACCAGCTAGGACATCAGGAAGTTCATGGTTCACGTACTGCTGAAGCCTGGCTTGGAGAATTTTGAGCATTCCTTTAGTAGCATGTGAGATGAGTGCAACTGTGTAGTAGTTTGAGCATTCTTTAGCATTGCCTTTCTTTGGGATTGGAATGAAAACTGACCTTTTCCAGTCCTGTGGCCACTGCTGAGTTTTCCAAATTTACAGAGTACCTGGTAAACACTAGCAGAGGACCTTTGACACCTAAAAGGACAAGAAACATCCCAACATAACTGAGTGAGATGAAAAAAGGAGGGAAAAGTAAAAGGAATGGAAGATGGACCGGACCAGTGTAACTGGCTATTGGTTGAATGTGAAGAGAGGTTCTTGTCTGGGAAAAATCCCTTAATACGTGAGGGATCAGCTGAACAGAAAAGGAACTTGGAGGGGCTGGAGGATAGCGTAGGAAATGGTCGTGGCATGCAGGATAGAGTGAGACCTGCATAGATGATCTGTGCCATAGCCCTGCATGCCCCAGCCTGACACAGGTGTCAAGCTGGTGCAAACAGGGACTAGGTGCTGGAACACAGGATTGGAGAGCAGACCCAGGAAGGGGAGTGACATTGCCTGTGAGGAGACGGCCTGAGAGGATGAGAATGAGGAGCTCCAAAATAAAGAATGCTCATTGAGGAAGCTCAGACCACCAGAGAGCCAAAGCACCATTGCCGAGTAATGTGTCAAGGGCAGGCCTGCCATTGCAGCCTCTCTCCTCATGTCATGGCCACAGCCCCCCTGGACACTAGCAAGGGGATTTGCTGGAACTGGCTCCCAAACCCATGTCATCACCTCCCCAAAACCCCAAACTGGGTGGCGTACTTGCACAATATTGTACAAAAAAATAAGATATAACTTTAAAAAAAAGAGAGAAAATAAAAAAAAAAATACCTAGAATCAAATAACAATGAAAACATAATAACAAAAACCTATGGAATGCAGAAAAATGTTGTTCTAAAAGGGGCATTTAAAGCAATATAATCTTATCTCAGGAAACAAGAAATGTTACAAATCTTGCACCTAATCTTGCACCTAAAGCAACTAGAGAAAGAAGAACCTAAAATTAGTAGAAGGAAACAAATCATAAAGATCAGAGCGGAAATAAATGAAGAAAACAATAGCAAAGATCAATGAAATCAATGAAATTTATTCTATCAATAAAAATATTGATAGAAATGAAAAAGAACTTACAACCAATATCACAGAAAAACAAAGGATATGAGATCAATACAAGTAACTACATGCCAATAAAATTGACAACCTACAAGAAATGGACAGCTTCTTAGAAACAACTTTCTAAGACTAAGCCAGAAAGAAAGAAAAAATGTCAACAAATCAATCACAAGTACTGAAATTGAAACTGTGATTAAAACTATCTAACAAGGAGAGGGAGGTGGGAGGGCAGTTCAGGATGGGGGAACACATGTTTACCCATGGATGATTCATGTTAATGTATGGCAAAAAGCCATCATAATATTGTAAAGTAAGTGAAAGTGAAGTCGCTCAGTCGTGTCCAACTCTTAGCGACCCCATGGCCTGCAGCCTACCAGGCTCCTCCGTCCATGGGATTTTCCAGGCAAGAGTACTGGAGTGGGTTGCCACTGCCTTCTTCATCTCAATCATGAAGCTGTCATAATTACTGGGTGAGGGAAATTTTGATGACACATTTAGGGGCACATTAAAAGATAAAATTGGTATCACTGTGAGAACATGTGAAGATGATCTTTCCCAGGAACTGAAATTAAAAATTTTACAAGAAGCCAAAATCCTCAAGCAGTATAATCATACCAATATTGTAAAACTCATAAAAGTTAGCACACAAATACAGCCTATCTACAAAATTAAGGGACTTGTTCCAGGACGTGATTTCCTCTCCTTTCTGAGAAAGAAGGATGAACTAAAACAATTAGTGAAATTTTTATTAGATGCTGCTTCTCGATGGCAAATCTCAGGTAAAAATTATATGCACAGGGACCTTGCTCCAAGAAACTGCCTGGAGGTGAAAATAATGTTCTGAAAACTAGTGACTTTGGAATGTCTCATCAAGAGGATGGTGGTGTGTATTCATCTTCTGATTTAAAGCAGATTCCCATTAAATGGACAGCACTAGAAGCTCTCAGTTATGGGAGATATCATTCTGAGAGTGACGCATGGAGCTTTGGCATCCTCCTCTGGGAGACCTTCAGCTTAGGCGTCTGTCCATACCCTTCATTGAAAGTCTTCATTATCTGTGCTTGTCCGAGGACTTACGATGTTTCTTCTCTTCCTTTCCTCTGGAACTGTCTCGTTTCTCTTTCTTTTCTATGTTTTCTTTATCATGCCTGGACTCCTTTTTGCCACCAGAGGAGATTTTATCCATCTTTTCAGATTTAAATGAGTCGCCATCTTTTTTTTTTTTTTTTTGCCTGGAGATTTTGATTTATTTTTTTCCTTGTCTTTCTAATTTGGATAAGGATACTCACACAGACTTTCACTTTTGTATTTTGAAACCCCCATTGTTTCACTTTCCTCTTTCTGCCTCTTTGTTAAGTCTGGTGGTACTTCTCAGTCATTGTTTGAGTGATCCCTTTTCCACTCTTTCCTGTCCTTTTCATCTCCGCCCCTGGATCTTTCCCTTGACTTGTCCAAATCTTTCTTGTCCATTTATCTCTCCTTACTCTTGGACACTGGTGGAGGAGTATGATTAATGTAGAATTTTGCTGAAGACTCCTTGAGTTCGATGAGACTCTCCTTTACTGTTGAAGAATGTGATGGAGAAGAATGGGTATCAATTTTGCGACATTTCTGTTCCCTTTCAGGCTTTGCAATATCTGATGGGGGAACAGGTGACTTCAAGGACCCAGAAACTGGTGGTTTTTCTCCTCCTTTAACATTTTCCTTTGATTTCATTTCCTTTGCTATATCTCATTCTCTGGATGACTCCTTCTCTCTTTCCTTTTCTTGTGTTGACTTTGATTCTACATTTGGGACAGTGGTCTTGAATTTCTCATCTTTAGCTTTTCCATCCTTCTTGAATTTTTCTTTCTCTTTGTCAGATTTAGGTGTTCTTTCCTTTGTCTCTCTTGCTTTTTATCTTTATTTGGCCGTTCTTCCTTTGTTTTTTCTTTCCCATCTTTACCAAGTACTCGGGCCTCGAGTAGTAGCTGGAGTCTTTTCTTTTTTCTCTTTTTCTGTCTCTTTTCATTTTTCTTTGTCATTTTCTTTAGCTTTGCTGCTGTTAGAGCCACTATTTCCATCACTTGAATTCCCTTTTGGTGTGAAACTAGAAGCTTTATCAACAGCTTTCACACCACATTGAGATCTCTCCCTTGATTTATCAGTGTCCACAGTACTGCTTTTGTCCGACTTAGATACACTTCTTTTTTTTTTTTTTTTTTTAATTATTATTTTTTTTTAATTTTATTTTATTTTTAAACTTTACATAACTGTATTACTGCTTTTGTCCGACTTAGATACACTTCTTTTTTTTTATCTTTTTTTTATTATTATTATTTTTTTAATTTTATTTTATTTTTAAACTTTACATAACTGTATTACTGCTTTTGTCCGACTTAGATACACTTCTGATTGACGATGAAGAAGGCCTGCCACCAGGCCCATTTTGTACACTGGCAACTGAATTCCTCAAAGGGGGGGTCTTTGTGATGAAACTCATTTTCAGGTATCATGTATGACTTTCTACTTTTCAACTGCCCAGAGTAGCCCATAGCCAATGCATATAGATCTGACCTCTTCTTTTTCCTCTTGGAAGATTTTATGCTCTCTTCTTTCCAAAGCCTGACCCAGATTCAAAAGTTTTGTGTACCAAGGAAGTATTTTTTGTTAGCACAATCAAGATATTCCTGATGAGAGTATAGTCGCCTCTTTCAAGGCAATGTACTGATGCCTTGGTTAGTTTGTAATGCCATTTGTGTACAACATGTCAAAAATTTTCATAGTCTAACTGATCAGCTTTGTTTCCACCATCAAATCCAGTTGCTCGTATAGTAAGGAATCCTGGATAATTTCCACATTCCTTTTTATATGTGGCTCTATCACTGTGCCACCTGGTCACAGTCTCTAACATGCAGCAAGGGAATCTCCCATATTGACTAGCTCATTTTCAGTACAGCTTGTGACTGTGTAAATTATATCAGAGAAAACTCAAACATAGCAAAGAAGTGTGGAAAAATTTGGAGTTTTCTGTTGATGTACCCATTCAACAAAATGAGTAAACAGCATCAATTGCTGAAAAAATACATCGAGGAAATATACACAGCTGTAGAAATTTTGTGATGGTCTCATTTTTGGTAGATTTTGCTAAAAGCCAGTTGTCCTTTTCCAGTTTCAGTCTCTGCAGAATTCACTGTACATGTTCCATCTGTTTCTTTTCTTCCTCGAGAAGCTCGCCCTGAAGGGCAGTACATCACTCCTTCTCTTTTTTATTTTTATTTGGAGGCATTTCCTGATTGTCATCAATTGCTTTCATCTGGATTTTAAGTTTATTGACTTCCTGTTCATAGCTGGTATGTGGAACTGCAAGGTTATACATTGTCAATGACCAGAATGTGGCATAGAATTGAGGACTGATGTCATCCCAGACTTTGGAAACGTGTAAGGAAACCACTGCTTCATGAACAAGAGCCATCACCATTTCATATGATGTGATGTACTTATGAACTTTATGCTACTGTTTACTTGCCTTCCTTGATTTTTTTAAGTTCATCATACTTTGATGAAATATGGTGTGTGTACATTGGCCTAGATAGGAAAAGTGCTGCATCATGAGGTGTGTGAAATTCATTACAGAGCACATCAATTGAAGGCACTTGCTTTATATAATCTTCTGTGCTTAGATTAGATGCTAAAGCCCACCAAATTGTACCAGGGTATCATGACACTGATCATAATTTTTCCACAAGTTTCAAATGTTTAATAAATAAATTTAAATTAGTCAGTAATGTCCGTGTCTGACTGTTTGTGACCGCATGAACTATACAGCTCATGGAATTCTCCAGGCCAGAATACTGGACTAGCCTTTCCCTTATTCAGGGGATCTTCCAAATCCAGGGATCAAACCCAGGTCTCCCACATTGCAGACGGATTCTTTACCAGCTGAGCCACAAGGGAAGCCCATACTGGAGTGGGTAGCCTATTCATTCTCCAGCAGATCTTCCTAACTCAGGAATCAAACTGGGGTCTTCTGCATTACAGGTGGATTCTTTACCTACTGAGCTATTGGGGAAGCCCAATTGTTCTCCAATTAAAATAAATAAATTTAAAAAAAATTTCCAACAAGCAAAAGCATACGGCCAAATGTCTTCACAGGCTAATTCTATCAAATACTTAAGATGACTTAACACCTATTCTGATAAAAATCTTCCCAAAAATGCAGAGGAAGGGACACTTTAATCTCATTATATGAGGCCACCACTACCTTGACACCAAAATCAGACAAAGATCACAAATATCACTGAAGAACATAAATGCAAAAGTCCTCAACAAAACACTAGCAAATAGAATCCAATACCACATTAAAAGAATCATAAACATTGAGCAACTGGGATTTATCCTAGGGATGTAAGCATTATTCAATATATGAAACTCAATCAGTGTGATCAGTTCAGTTCAGTCACTCAGTCGTGTCCGACTCTGTGACCCCATGAATTAGAGCATGCCAGGCTTCCCTGTCCATCACCAACTCCTAGAGTTCACTCAGACTCACATCCATTGAGTCAGTGATGCCATCCAGCCATCTCATCCTCTGTCGTCCCCTTCTACTCCTGCCCCCAATACCTCCCAGCATCAGAGACTTTTCCAATGAGTCAAATCTTTGCACGAGGTGGCCAAAGTACTGGAGTTTCAGCTTTAGCATCATTCCTTCCAAAGAAATCCCAGGGCTAATCTCCTTCAGAATGGACTGGTTGGATCTCGTTGCAGTCCAAGGGACTCTCAAGAGTCTTCTCCAACACCCAGTTCCAAAGCATTAATTCTTTGGCGCTCAGCATTCTTCACAGTCCAACTCTCACATCCATACATGACTACTGGAAAAACCATAGCCTTGACTAGACGGACCTTTGTTGGCAAAGTAATGTCTCTGCTTTTGAATATGCTAGCTAGGTTGGTCATAACTTTCCTTACAAGGAGTAAGCTTCTTTTAATTTCATGGCTGCAATCACCATCTGCAGTGATTTTGGAGCCCAGAAAAAATAAAGTCTGACACTGTTTCCACTGTTTCCCCATCTATTTCCAATGAAGTGATGGGACCAGATGCCATGATCTTCGTTTTCTGAATGTTGAGCTTTAAGCCAACTTTTTCACTCTCCTCTTTCACTTTCATCAAGAGGCTTTTGAGTTCCTCTTCACTTTCTGTCATAAGGGTGGTGTCATCTGCATATCTGAGGTTATTGAATTTTTCCTGGCAATCGTGATTCCAGCTTGTGCTTCTTCAAGCCCAGCTTTTCTCATGATGTACTCTGCATATAAGTTAAATAAGCAGGGTGATAATATACAGCTTTGATGTACTCCTTTTCCTATTTGGAACCAGTCTGTTGTTCCATGTCCAGTTCTAACTGTTGCTTACTGACCTGCATACAGGTTTCTCAGGAGACAGGTCAGGTCGTCTGGTATTCCCATCTCTTGAAGAATATTCCACAGTTTATTGTGATCCACACAAAGACTTTGGCATAGTCAATAAAGCAGAAATAGATGCTTTTCTGGAACTGTCTTTCTTTTTCGATGATCCAGCAGATGTTCACAATTTGATCTCTGGTTCCTCTACCTTTTCTAAAGCCATCTTGAACATATGGAAGTTCACGGTTCACGTATTGCTGAAGCCTAGCTTGGATAATTTTCAGCATTACTTCATTAGCATGTGAGATGAGTGCAATTGTGTGGTAGTTTGAGCATTCTTTGGCATTGCCTTTCTTTGGGATTGGAATGAAAACAGCTTTTCCAGTCCTGTGGCCTCCGCTGAGTTTTCCAAATTTGCTGGCATATTGAGTGCAGCACTTTCACAGCATCATCTTTCAGGATTTGAAGTAGCTCAACTGGAATTCCATCACCTCCACTAGCTTTGTTCATAGTGATGCTCTCTAAGGCCAACTTGACTTCACATTCCAGGATGTCTGCCTCTAGGTCAGTGATCACACCATTGTGATTATCTTTTCATGAAGATGTTTTTTGTATAGTTCTGTGTATTCTTGCCACCTCTTCTTGATAGCTTCTGCTTCTGTTAGGTCCATGCCATTTCTGTCCTTTATTGAGCCCATCTTTGCATGAAATTTTCCCTTGTTGTCTCTAATTTTCTTGAAGAGATCTCTAGTCTTTCCCACTCTGTTGGTTTCCTCTATTTCTTTGCATTGATCGCTGTGGAAGGCTTTCTTATCTGTCTTTTCTATTCTTTGGAACTCTGCATTCAAGTGAGAATATTTTTCCTTTTCTCCTTTTCTCATCGCTTCTCTTCTTTTCACAGCGATTTGTATCTCTTCATGGCTGCTCCAGCAAAGCGCAGCCACTGCTCCTTACCTTGGACGAGGGGTATCTCCTCACCACCACCCCTCCTGACCTTGAACATGGAGTAGCTCCTCTCAGCCCTCCTGTGCCCGCTCAGCCACAGCTCCTTGGATGTGGGGAGTCAGTGTGATACAGCACATTAAGAAAATTAAGAATGAATCACATGATCATGTCAGTACATGAAGAAAAAACTTTTAACACTATTCAACACACATTTATGATAAAAAGTCTACAAGTGGGCTTAGAGGAAACCTACCTCAACATAATAAAGGCCATATATGACAAACCCACAGAGAACATAATTCTTAATGATGAAAATCTGAAAAGATCTCCTGTAAGATCAGGAACAATACAAAGATGTCCACTCTTGCCACTTTCATTCAACATAGTTTTATAAGTTCTAGCCATGGCAATCAGAGGGGGAAAAAAAGAAAGAAAATGAATTAAATTTGGAAAAGAAAAAGTAAAATTATTACTGTTTGCAGATGACATGATACTATATATAAAAAATTCTAAATATGTCACTAGAAGACTACTAGAGTTCATCAATAAATTTGGTAAAGTCGCAGGATAGAAAATTAATATACAGATATCTATTAAATTCCTATCCACTAGCAATGAATGATCAGAAAAAGAGTTTACAGAGACAATCTCATTTACCATTGATTTAAAAGAATCATATACCTAGGAATAAACCTACTTAAGGTGGGGAAATAACTGTACTCAGAAAAAATAGAATATTGATGAAAGAAATAAAAGATGAGACAAACAGATGGAGAGATATACCATGTACTTGGACTGGATGAATGAATGTTGAGAAAATGACTACACAACCCAAAACAATTTATAGACATAAAGGAATCCCAAATTACCAAGGGCATTTTTCATAGAACTAGAACAGTAAGCTTTGCAATTTGTATGGAAATAGTAAAAACTCCAAATAGTGAAAGAAATAATGAGAAAGAAGAATGGAACAGGGGAATCAGGTTCCCTGACTTCAGATTATACTAGAAAACTACATAGTATGGTATTTGTGCAAAAACAGAAATTTAGGTAAATGGAACACGATAGAAAGTCCAGACATAAACACATGCACCTCTGGCTGCCTAACCTATGATAAAGAAGGCAAGAATATATAATGAAGAAAAGACCATCTCTTTAATAAGTGGGACAGGTAAAACCAGACAGAGACATGTAAAAGAATGAATTTAGAACACTCCCTAATACTGTATACAAAAAATAAAGTAAAAATTAAATAAAGACCTAAATGTAATATAAAACAATTAGAGACACAGGCAGAAGACTCTTTGATATAAATCATAGCAATATCTTCCCCCCCCCATTGGCTATTCATTTTATCTATGGTATTCCATGTTACTCTCACCAGACAGCCCATCCTCTCCTTCCTCCCCCCACTCCATGTTCATAAGTATGTAATCTATATCTGTGTCTCCATTGCTGCCTTGAAAATAATTTTATCAGTACCATCTTTCTAGATTCTATATATATATGCATTTGTATATGATATTTCCTTTTCTCTTTCTGAATTATTTTACTCTGTATAATAGGCTCTAGGTTCATCAATCTCATTAGAACTGACACAACTGCTTTCTTTTTTATGGCTGAATAATATTCCATTTAACTTATATGCAGAGTACATTATGAGAAACGCTGGACTGGAAAAAACACAAGCTGGAATCAAGATTGCTGGGAGAAATATCAATAACCTCAGATATGCAGATGACACCACCCTTATGGCAGAAAGAGAAGAGGAACTCAAAAGCCTCTTGATGAAAGTGAAAGAGGAGAGTGAAAAAGTTGGCTTAAAGCTCAACATTCAGAAAATGAAGATCATGGCATCCCGTCCCATCACTTCATGGGAAATAGATGGGGAAACAGTGGAAACGGTGTCAGACTTTATTTTTCTGGGCTCCAAAATCACTACAGATGGTGACTGCAGCCATGAAATTAAAAGATGCTTACTCCTTGGAAGGAAAGTTATGACTAACCTAGATAAAATATTCAAAAGCAGAGACATTACTTTACCAACAAAGGTTCGTCTAGTCAAGGCTATGGTTTTTCCTGTGGTCATGTATGGATGTGAGAGTTGGACTGTGAAGAAGGCTGAGAACCGAAGAATTGATGCTTTTGAACTGTGGTGTTGGGTAAGACTCTTGAGAGTCCCTTGGACTGCAAGGAGATCCAACCAGTCCATTCTGAAGGAGATGAGCCCTGGGATTTCTTTGGAAGGAATGATGCTAAAGCTGAAACTCCAGTACTTTGGCCACCTCATGCGAAGAGTTGACTCATTGGAAAAGACTCTGATGCTGGGAGGGTTTGGGGGCAGGAGGAGAAGGGGACGACAGAGGATGAGATGGCTGGATGGCATCACTGACTCGATGGACGTGAGTCTGAGTGAATTCTGGGGGTTGGTGATAGACAGGGAGGCCTGGCGTGCTGTGATTCATGGGGTCGCAAAGAGTCGAACACGACTGAGCGACTGATCTGATCTGATCTGATCTGTATGTACCACTGTTTCTTATCCATTCATCTATCAATGGACATGTAGGTTGCTTCCACGTACCAGCTATTGTAAATAGTGTTTCAATGAACATTGGAGTACATCTGTCTTTTTCAGTTTTGGTTTCCTCAGGGTATATGGCTAGAAATTGAATATACAGTCTTTCAGTGGTTTTATTTCTTGTGTGTGTGTGTGTGTGTGTGTGTGTGTGTTTTTAAGGAATCTCCATACTGTCTTCCATAGTGGCTGTATCAATTTACATTCCCACCAACAGTGCAAGAGGATTCCCTTTTCTCTATACCCTCTCTAGCTTTTATTGTTTCTAGACATTTTGATGATGACCATTTTGACTGGTGTGATGATATCTCTTTGTAGTTTTGATTTGCATTTCTATAATAATGAGATATATTGAACATCTTTTCATGTGTTCATTAGTCATTTGTATATCTTCTTTGGAGAAATGTCTGTTTATATTCTTATCTTACTTTTTGACTGGGTTGTTTGTTTTCCTGGTATTGACTTCTATGAGCTGCTTGTATATTTTGGAAATTAATCCTTTGTCAGTTGTTTCATTTCCTATTATTTTCTTCCATTCTGAGGGTTGTATTTTCACCTTGTTTATAGTTTCCTTTGCTATACAAAAGTGTTTAAGTTTAATTAGGTCCCACTTTTTTATTTTTGTTTTAAATCCCATTACTCTAGGAGGTGGGTCATGGAAGATCTTGCTGTGAATTATCATACTCTGTTCAGCCAATGTTTTACTCTTAGAGTTTTACAGTTTCTGGTCTAACATTTAGGTCTTTAATCCATTTTGATTTTATCTTTGTGTATGTTTTTAGGAAGTATTCTAATTTCATTTTTTTTTTACATGTAGCTGTCCAGTTTTCCCAGCACCCCTTATTGAACAGACTATCTTTTCCCCATTTTATATTCGTGCCTCCTTTGACAAAGATGATTTGCCCATAGGTTTGTGGGCTTATGTCTGGGTTTTCTATTTTGTTCCATTGTTCTATATTTATGTTTTTGTACCAGTACCATACTGTATTGATAACTGTAGCTTTGTAATGCTGTCTGAAGTCAGGAAGGTTGACTCCTCCAGCACCATTCTTCTTTCTCAAGATTGCTTTGGCTATTTGTGGTCTTTTGTGTTCCCATATGTATTGTGAAATTGTTTGTTCTAGTTCTGTGAAAAATGCCATTTGTAATTTGATATGGATCATATTGAATGTGTAGATTGCATTTGGTAGTATAGTCATTTTCACAATGTTGATTCTTCCAATCCAGTAACATGGCATATCTCTCCATCAGTTTATATGGCCTTTGATTTCCTTCCTCAGTGTCTTATAGTTTTCTGTATACAGATTGTTTGTCTCCTTAGGTATGTTTATTGCTAGACATTTTATTCTTTCTGTTGCAGTGGTAAATGGGATTGATTCTTTAATTTCTCTGATTTTTCATTGTTAGTATAAAGGAGATTCTCTTGGAATGCAAGGGGATGAAACCAGTCAATCCTAAAGGAAATCAGTCCTAAATATTCATTGGAAGGATGATGCTGAAACTGAAGCTCCAATACTTTGGCCACCTTATGAGAATAACTGACTCATTGGAAAAGACCCTGATGCTGGGAAATATTGAAGGCAGGAGAAGAAGGTAATGACAGAAGATGAGATGGTTGGAGGGCATCACTGACTTTATGGATATGAGTTTGAGCAAGCTCTGGGAGTTGGTGATAGACAGGGAAGCCTGGCATGCTGCATTCCATGGGCTCACAAATATTCGAGCACCAATGAGTGACTGAACTGAAAACTGACAAAGGAATGCAAGTAAATTCTCTATATTGATTTTGTATCCTGCAACTTCGCTAAATTCATTGATTAGCTCTAGTAATTTACTGATAGTATCTTTAGGGTTTTTTTTTTATGTATAGTATCATGTCATTTGCAAACAGTGAGAGTTTTATTTCTTCTTTTCTATTCTGAATTCCTTTTTATTTCTTTTCCTTCTCTGATTGCCATAGCTGGGACTTCCAAAACTATGTTGAATAATAGTGGTGAGAGTGGCACCCTTGTCTTGTTCCTGATCTTACAGGAAATGCTTTCAATTTTTTACCATTGAGAAAAATGTTTGCTGTGGGTTTGCCATATACAGCCTTTATGTCAATATCAAGCAAGTCAATCCTAAAGGAAATCCACCATGAATATTCGCTGGAAGGATTGATACTGAAGCTGAACCTACAATTGGTCCTCTGATGGAAAGAGCTGACTTGTTGAAAAAGACCCTGATGATGGGAAAGATTGAAGGCAGGAGGAGAAGGTGATGACAGAGGATGAGATGGTTGAATGGCATCACCAACTCAATGGACATGAGTTTGAGCAACTTCTGGGAGGTAGTGAAGGGAAACCTGGCATGATTCAGCCCATGGGGTCTCAGAGAGCTGGACTTGACTGTGTGACTAAACAACAACAGTGCTCCTATTGCCATTTTCTTAATTTCTTGGGATTTGTTTCTATAGGACTTTTTCTTCTTTTATGTTTCCTGTCTATCTAACTCCTTTATCATTTATTGTAAAACTGGTTTGGAGATACTAAATTCATTTAATTTTTGCTTGTCTGTAAATCTCTTGATTTCTCCATCAGTTTTCAAAGGGGTCCTTGTTGGGTGGAGTAATCTTGGTTGTAGATTTTTCCCTTTTAGTACTTTAAATATATCCTGAAATTCCCTTCTGGCCTGCAGAGCTTCTGCTGAAAAATCAGCTGTTAAGCATATGGGATTTCCCTTGTATCTTACTTGCTGCTTTTCCCTTGCTACTTTTAATATTCTTTATTTGTGTTAAATTGTTTAAAATTTGATTAGTATGTTTCTTGTCATGTTTCTCCTTGGTTTACCCTGTATTGGACTCTCTGTGCTTCTTGGACTTAATTGACTATTTCCTTTCCCAGTTTGAGAAAATTTTTGACTATCATCTCTTCAAAAAATTTTTCATACTCTTTCTCTTCCTATTCTTCTTGAAGTACCCCTATAATATGAATGTTGGTGCATTTAATATTGTCCCAGAGGTCTCTGAGACTATCCTCAATTCTTTTCATTCTTTTCCTATATTCTGCTGTTCAGCAGTTATTTCTACCATTCTGTCTTTCAGCTCACTTTTCCATTCTGCCTCAGATATTCTGCAATTGATTCCTTATAGAGTATTTTTAATTTCAGTAATTACATTGTTTGTCTCTGTTTATTCTTTATTTCTTCTAGGTGTTTGTTAAATGTGTTAATTGATTCTTGCATTTTCTCCATTGCATTTTCAAGGTTTTGGATCATCTTTACTCTTAATTCTTTTTCAGAGAGTTTGCCTATTTTCTCTTTGTTTATTTGGACTTGTGTTTTTTCTAGGTTGCTCCTTAATTTTTGCAATATTTATCTGCTTTTTCATTTTTTTTTAATTGTGTTTAAGGCTTCCTTTTCTCAAGCTTTTAGGTCAAATACCTTTTTCCTTTTGGTTTCTTCGCTAAGTAGGTATGGTTGCTCCAGTTGTTTGTGTAACCTTCATATTGGGTGTGATTTGTGCTTGCTTGCTGGTGGAAGGAGATAAGTTTTTTTCTCCCTCGGATGGGCAGGGCTGTGAGGTAGCAGTCATGTCTACTGATGATTTGGTTAGTATTTTTGTCTTTGTCGTTTGTGAAAGGTTGTTGCTGAACCATGGAAAGATGTCTGGATTCTTGGCCTCTGGAGGAGAAGAATTCAATACGGGGCCAGAGACGAGGCTTGATCACTAAGAGCTTTTGTGCAATAGAGTTTTATTAAAATATAAAAGGGATAAAGAAAGCTTCTGACATAGACATCAGAAAGCGGCAGAAAGAGTATCCCCTTGCTAGTGTTATCAATGGAGTTATATACTCTCTAATTAGTTATTACAGTGAAGTTGAGTTCAGTCACTCAGTCGTGTCCGACTCTTTGTGACCCCATGAATCACAGCACGCCAGGCCTCCCTGTCTATCACAAATTCCCGGAGTTCACACAAACTTACGTCCATCGATTCAGTGATGCCATCTAGCCATCTCATCTTCTGTCGTCCCTTTCTCCTCCTGCCCCAAATCCCTCCCAGCATCAGAGTCTGTTCCAATTAGTCAACACTTCAAATGAGGTGGCCAAAGTACTGGAGTTTCAGCTTTAGCATCATTCCTTCCAAAGAAATCCCAGGGCTGATCTCTTTCAGAATGGACTTGTTGGATGTCCTTGCAGTCCAAGAGACAATCAAGAGTCTTCACCAACAACACAGTTCAAAAGCATCAATTCTTCGGCGCTCAGCTTTCTTCACAGTCCAACTCTCACATTCATACATGACCACTGGAAAAACCATAGCCTTGACTAGATGGACCTTTGTTGGCAAAGTAATGTCTCTGCTTTTCAATATGCTATCTAGGTTGGTCATAACTTTTCTTCCAAGGAGTAAGTGTCTTTTAATTTCATGGCTGCAGTCACCATCTGCAGTGATTTTGGAGCCCAAAAAATAAAGTCTGACACTATTTCCACTGTTTCCCCATCTATTTCCCATGAAGTGATGGGACCAGATGCAATGATCTTAGTTTTCTGAATGCTGAGCTTTAAGCCAACTTTTTCACTCTCCTCTTTCACCTTCATCAAGAGGCTTTTGAGTTCCTCTTCACTTTCTGCCATAAGGGTGGTATCATCTGCACATCTGAGGTTATTAATATTTCTCCCAGCAATCTTGATTCCAGCTTGTGCTTCTTCCAGCCCAGCGTTTCTCATGATGTACTCTGCATATAAGTTAAATAAGCAGGGTAACAATATGTAGCCTCCACGTTCTCCTTTTCCTATTTGGAATCAGTCTGTTGTCCCATGTCCAGTTCTAACTGTTGCTTCCTGACCTTCATACAAATTTCTCAAGAGGCAGGTCAGGTGTTCTGGTATTCCAATCTCTTTCAGAATTTTCCACAGTTTATTGTGATCTACACAGTCAGAGGTTTTGGCATAGTCAATAAAGCAGAAATAGATGTTTTTTCTGGAACTCTCTTGCTTTTTCCATGATCCAGCAGATGTTAGCAATTTGGCCTCTGGTTCATCTGCCTTTTAAACCAGCTTGAACATCAGGAAGTTCACGGTTCACATACTGCTGAAGCCTGGCTTGGAGAATTTTGAGCATTACTTTACTAATGTGTGAGATGAGTGCAATTGTGCGGTAGTTTGAGCATTCTTTGGCATTGCCTTTCTTTGGGATTGGAATGAAAACTGAGGTTTTCCAGTCCTGTGGCCTCTGCTGAGTTTTGTAAATTTGCTGGCATATTGAGTGCAACACTTTCACAGCATCATCTTTCAGGATTTGAAATAGCTGAACTGGAAATCCATCACCTCCACTAGCTTTGTTCATAGTGGTGCTTTCTAAGGCCCACTTGACTTCACATTCCAGGATGTCTGGCTCTAGGTGAGTGATCACACCATTGTGATTATCTGGGTCGTGAAGATCTTTTTTGTACAGTTCTTCTGTGTATTCTTGCCACCTCTTCTTGATATCTTCTGCTTCTGTTAGGTCCATACCATTTCTGTCCTTTATCGAGCCCATCTTTGCATGAAATGTCCCCTTGTTGTCTCTAATTTTCTTGAAGAGATCTCTAGTCTTTCCCATTCTGTTGTTTTCCTCTATTTCTTTGCATTGATCGCTGAGGATGTCTTTCTTATCTCTTCTTGCTATTCTTTGGAATTCTGCATTCAGATGCTTATATCTTTCCTTTTCTCCTTTGCTTCTCACTTTTCTTCTTTTCACAGCTGTTTGTAAGGCCTCCCCCAACTGTCATTTTCCTTTTTTGCATTTCTTTGCCATTGGGATGGTCTTGATCCCTGTCCATGTAAAATGTCATGAACCTCAATCCATAGTACATCAGGCACTCTATCTATCAGATCTAGTCCCTTAAAAACATTTCTCCCTTCCACTGTATAATCATAAGGGATTTGATTTAGGTCATACCTGAATGGTCTAGTGGTTTTCCCTACTTTCTTCAATTTAAGTCTGAATTTGGCAATAAGGAGTTCATGATCTGAGCCACAGTCAGCTCCTGGTCTTTTTGTTGTTATTGTTGTTGACTGTATAGAGCTTCTCCACCTTTGGTTTCAAGGAATGTAATCAATCTGATTTTGGTGTTGACCATCTGGTGATGTCCGTGTGTAGAATCTTCTCTTGTGTTGTTGGAAGAGGGTGTTTGCTATGATCAGTGCATTTTCTTTGCAAAACTCTATTAGTCTTTTCTCTGCTTCATTCCGTACTCCAAGGCCAAATATGCCTGTTACTCCAGGTGTTTCTTGACTTCCTACTTTTGCATTCCAGTCGCCTATAATGAAAAGGACATCTTTTTTGGGTGTTAGTTCTAAAAGGTCTTGGAGGTCTTCATAGAACTGTTCAAATTCAGCTTCTTCAGCATTACTGGTTGCGTCATTGACTTGGATTACTGTGATATTGAATGGTTTGCCTTGGAAACGAACAGAGATCATTCTGTCGTTTTTGAGATTGCATCCAAGTACTGCATTTCGAACTCTTTTGTTGACCGTGATGGCTACTCCATTTCTTCTGAGGGATTCATGCCCGCAGTAATAGATATAATGGTCATCTGAGTTAAATTCACCCATTCCAGTCCATTTTAGTTCCCTGATTCCTAGAATGTTGATATTCCCTCTTGCTATCTCTTGTTTGACCACTTCCAATTTGCCTTGATTTATGGACCTGACATTCCAGGTTCCTATGCAATATTACTCTTTACACCATCAGACTTTGCTTCTCTCACCAGTCACATCCACAACTGGGTATCATTTTTGCTCTAGCTCCATCCCTTCCTTCTTTCTGGAGTTATTTCTCCACTGATCTCCAGTAGCATATTGGGCACCTACTGACCTGGAGAGTTCCTCTTTCAGTATCCTATCATTTTGCCTTTTCATACTGTTTATGGGGTTCTCAAGGCAAGAATACTGAAGTGGTTTGCCATTCCCTTCTCATGTGGACCACATTCTGTCAGACCTCTCCACCATTACCCACCCCTCTTACGTGACCGCACTGGCATGGCTTAGTTTCACTGAGTTAGACAAGGCTGTGGTCCTAGTGTGATTAGATTGACTAGTTTTCTGTGAGTATGGTTTCAGTGTGTCTGCCTTCTGATGCCACTTGCAAGACCTACTGTCTTACTTGGGTTTCTCTTACCTTGGGCGAGGGATATCTCTTCACAGCTGCTCCAGCAAAGCGCAGCTGCTGCTTCTTACATTGGACGAGGGGTATCTCCTCACCACTGCCCCTTCTGACCTTGAATGTGGAATAGCTCCTCTAGGCCCTCCTGTGCCCATGCAGCCACTGCTCCTTGGAGGTGGGGTTGTGCCTCCCGGCTGCTGCCCTTGGCCTTGGACATGGGGTAGCTCCTCTCGGCTGCTGCCCTTGACCTCCGATGTGGGGTAACTCCTCTTGCCCGCCTCCCCTCGGGCATGGGGTCCTCCCGGCTTCTGCCCCTGACCTCGGACGTGGGGTTACTCCTCTCGGCCACAGTCACAGCCGCCCGCACTAAATGTGTAGGTCACAGCTGCCTGGGCTATAAAACACTGATGAAAGAAATCAAAGATACACTCTCCAATTAGTTTTGACAATGAATCAAAAGAATGTCTGGAGGTTGTAAAGACCTCACCAGACCTACTCCCATAATTTACATTTTAAGATAACAGGATTAACTGGAAGATTTTTTCCAGAGACTGTCTTCAAGCAGGATACATTATTGTTATATAATCCTAAGGAAGGTAGGGGGGAGTTTGCCTTTTCTTCCTCCTTGAGAATTCCACACCCCTCTCTCCTTGGGGACCCCTGGACTTCTTATCAATCTGCCTAGGAATTGACTCTCTCATTTGGATGAGGCATCATGAACTGGGTGCTGCCAGTAGTTGTGTCTTAATAGAGGTTGATGCCTTTGTGGGAGTTCTCACTAACTGATACTCCTTAGAGTCAGGGGTTTTCTAGCAGCCTAGGACCTTGGAGTCAACATTACCACTCCAAAGGCACAGGGCCTGATCTCTGGCCAGCAACCGAAGATTCCATAGGTGTTTTTTTATGGTGTTAAATGGGGTTAAAAAAAAAAAAAACACACTTAAAAACAAGAAACAAAAGATGTACCCAAGACAAATTGCAAATACAAAATCAGACAAATAATAGCAAAAATAATAAAATATGCACACATACATATACACCCATAAACAAAACTAAAACAGTCAAAAATAAAATAAAATAGGTTGCTGCAGCTGCAAAGGAAATCAAATATGATATCAACTGGTTAAAAACATAACTAAATAAAGCACAAACTGGAACATAAATCCAAAGCAAGGTACCAATGGAGAATAAAACACAAATACAAAACAACCTAATAAACAAGGTGAGAAAAAGAAAGAAAGGTAAGAAAAGAAAGAATAGAAAGGCAAAGTTAAATAGAGGGAGATAAAGAAGATTTACATATATTAAATAATAGCTACAATAGGAAAAGTACATTAGGAAAAGCAAATGAAAGGATAAGTGTAGAAAAATAACAATAAATTTTAAAAAATTTAAAAAAGGAAAACCCCCACAGAGCTGTAAAAGGCCAGTGTAGAGTCAGGAATATATAAAATAAATTAAAAGTGTGATTAAAAAAGATTCTTTAATGTTTAAATAGATTTAATAGTGCTACTAAAATCAACAACTACAACAACAAAGGGAAACAAATGAAAAAATCCAGAAACAACTACAGAACAAGTCAAAATATAAGAATAATGAATGTTTTTCTTGAATGTCAGCTGTCAGCATTGTTTCCCTTGCTGTGAGTCACAGTCTACTTCATCTCCCTAGGTTGCTCTCCAATACTGGTCTGGTCTCTGGACTTCCTGTGGGGGCAGCTCAGATGCTAATCTCATCCTACTCTTATGTTTTCTTGTCTCCAATGTCCACAGCTGTCAGAACTAGTGCATTTTCTTTTGTGGGAAGTCTTATTGTCCTTTTATATATTCCACAGACACAGAAACTGCCTAGTTTATCATGTGGATTTAATCTGCAGCTTGTACAGTTTGTGGGGAAGTTTTGTGTCCTCTTCTTTAGCTGTACCACCTCTGGGTTTCAGTTATGGTTTTATCTCCATCTCTGCATGTGACTCATCCACAGGGTTTTGCTCCTGGGGCTGCCCTGGAGGAATGTGGGTCTGACTCAGTGAGGACAAGTTGTGAAGGTGATGTAACTGATTGGGTCACGGGAACCCTGGCAGCACCAGGTACTCAGGGGAGCCACACACTAAGGCAGCAGGTAATGTGATGCTCTTAAGTTTTTTCTAGACTTTGGCAGTTCTGTCCCGGTGGGGGATGTGTCAAGGTGGTGTAGTTGTTTGGATTATGGAGACCCGGGAAGTGCTGGCTACCCAGGGATGTTGGCAACTATTGTCGCAGGAGATACAGTGCTATTTAGACCTTTTTCTAGCCTATGGCAGCTCTGCCCCATTGAGGACTGAGCATGAAGGTGATGCAACTGCCTGGGTCATGGGGACCCTGGTAGCACCAAGTGTGCAGGGACACTGACTCTCTCAGCCACAGGAGCTATGGCCCTATCAGAGTATTTCTAGATTGTGGCAGCTGGCAATGAGAGGGCCTCTTTGGCTGGTCGTTTTTTGTTGCTCAGCCTATTCAAGCACATAAATGGCCACCCTGTCTGAGGCCCTTCTCCCTTTTCTGTGCAACAGGTGCTGAAAAAGCCAGCCTCTCTGGAATCTTTATTGTTCAGCTGCTGGTACTGGTGTGTGGGGAGAGAGAGGCTACAGTTATGTCACTATCCCCTATGCATGACTCAGCAGTATCACCTTGCTTTCATGGAATCCAGGTTCCTCCAAAGGCATTTCCCACCACCATCTCTTCCCTCACAAGACCTTGCCCTGGGATTGTTCTCCAGTTCATATGCTCTAGCTCCCAGCAAGTGTGCTTTCCAGGGGACTTGCACCCCTGCCAGGGGTACGAATGGCAGCAGCAAGGATTGTCTGTGTGATTCTTATTCCATTTAGAGTACCACAGATTAGCTTCTTCACTCACAGACTCAAATGTTTCTCCTCTGTCCCAAACAGTTGCTCCAATGTGGGGATCAGAGGCCTGCTTCAGTTCCCTCACCCACCAAGGGCAGGTGCAGTACTGCTGACTCTCCTCTTTTTCCCCTTACTCCCCCCATCCTACTGAATTTTGTGTGATTCCATATATATATTTCCAGTTGTCAGGTACTCCTGCCTGGTCTCAGCTGGTGTTCTGCAAGATCCTCTGTGTCTGGAAGTATATTCTTCATGTATCTGTGGAAAGAGATGTACTCCACATCCAGCTACTCCTCCACCATCGTTTTCTCCTAAATCATAAGAAGATTTTTTTTTACCTACCTCCTAGAGTAATGAAAATAAAACAAGAGTATACATATGGGATCTAACTAAACTTAAAACCTTTTGCAGAGCAAAGGAAACCATAAACAAAATGAAAAGACAACCCTTAGATTCAGAGAAAATATTTGCAAATCAAACAACCAACAAGCAATTAATCTTCAAAATATATAAAAACTCATCCTGCTCAATATCAAAATAATAAACAACCAAATAAAAAATAAGCAAAATATTTAAATTGATATTTCTTTAAACAAGACATACACATGACTAAAAAGTACATGAAAAGATTCTCAACATCACTAATAATTAGAAAAATGCAAATCAAAACAGCAAATGAGGCACTACCTCACACAACTCAGAATGGCCATTGTAAAAAAAAAAAAAAAAAAAAAAAAAAACTACAATAAATGTTGGAGAGGGTGTGTAGAAAAGGTAACCCTCCTACACAGTTGGGAATTTAAAATGGTACAGCCCCTGTGGAGAACAGTATGGAAATTTCTTCAAAAACTAAAAATAGAGATACTATTTGATCCAGCAATCCCACTCCTGGGCATACGTCTGGAGAAACCATAATTCAAAAAGATACACATACCTGAATGTTCATTGTAATGTTATTTACAATAGCCAGGACAAGGAGGCAACGTTAATGTTCATCAACAGAGGAACAGCTAAAAGAAGATGTGGAACATATATACAGAATATTGCTCAGTCATAAAAAATGAATGAAACTATGCCATTTGAAGCAACATAGGTGGACCTAGTGATTGCCCTACTGAGTGAAGTAAGTCAGAGAAAGACAAATTTCATATGATTTGGCCTATATGTGGCATCTAAAAAAACAAAGAGTACAAATGAACTCATCTAGAAAACAAATAGAGTTACAGATCTGGAAAATAAACTTATGGTTACCACAGGGTAAGGAAGAGAGAAAGATAAATTGGAAGATTGTGATTGACATATATACACTACCATATATAACAGATAACTAGTTAGGACCTACTGGATAGCAAACAGAGCTCTACTCAATACTATTTAATGGTCTATATGGGAAAAGAATCTAAAAAAGTGGATATATGAATCAGTATATATATATATATATATATATATATACTGATTCATATATATATATATGAATTTATATATATATTTGAGCTGTACAGCAAATTGAATCGTATATATATATATATACTGATTCATATATATATATACGATTCCATTTGCTGTACAGCTCAAACTGACACAACATTGTAAATCTAATATACTTCAATATTTAAAAAAAATCAAAACGGACTAAAGACTTAAATATAAGTCTGGATACTATAAAACTCTTGAGGTATTGGGTTTGCCATACATCAGGCAGATTCATGTTGATGTATGGCAAAACCAATACAATATTGAAAAGTAATTAGCCTCCAATTAAAATAAATACATTTATATTAAAAAAAACTTGAAGTAAACATTGGCAGGACGCTCTTTGACATAAAGTACAATATTTTTTCAATCTGTCTCCTAGAGTAAGGGAAATAAAAACAAAAATTAACAAATGACATCTGATTAAAACCAAAGCTTTTGCATAACAAAGGAAATTATAACGCAAAACGAAAAACAACCCATAGAATGGAAGAATATATTTGTGAAAAAGGAGACCGACAAGGCTTTAATCTCCAAAATTTACATACAGATCATGCCCATCAATATAAAAATATATATAAATAAACAACTCAATGAAAACACAGGCCAAAAAAAAAAAAAAAAAAGCAGAAGACCTAAATAGATATTATTCTAAAGAAGACATACAGATGGCTGAGGCAGATGAGAAAAGTGTTCAACATTGCTAATTATTAGAGAAATGCATAATAGTTTAATCTTTTAATAGCCAAAAAATGAATTCTTCTCATTTATCCATCCATAGGTCAATAGTTAAATGAACTGTGGTATGTCCACATCATGGAATACAATTCAATGAAAGCATACCCTCCCACCAATGTTTTAGTTGTCTTAATCTGATAATGACTTATCTTAGAATCATTATGATTATGGTACTTTATTATACTACATCTCATTTTAATTTAATGTTAAGGAAATGCAGTCTTTAAATTGTAACTCCCCCAACATCTTTATCCAGATGCCTATAACACTTCTGTCTTTTTCTAAAATTTTTATTTATTTAATTGGAGGCTAATTACTTTACAATATTGCAGTGGTTTTGCCATACATTGACATGAATCAGCCAAGGGTGAACATGTGTTCCCCATCCTAAACCCCTCTCCCACCTCCCTCCCCATACCATCCTTCTGGGTCATCCGAGTGCACTAGCCCTGAGCACCCTGTCTCATGCATCAAACCTAGACTGGTGATCTGTTTCAAATATGATAATATACATGTTTCAATGCTATTCTCTCTAATCATCCCACCCTAGCATTCTCCCACAGAGTCCAAAAGTCTTTTCTATACATCTGTGTCTCCTCTGCTGTCTCGCATACAGAGTTATCATTACCATCTTTCTAAATTCCATATATATGTGTTAGTATATTGTGTTGGTGTTTTTCTTTCTGGCTTACTTCACTCTATATAATAGGCTCCAGTTTCATCCACCTCGTTAGAACTGATTCAAATTTATTCTTTTTAATGGCTGAATAATATACCATTGTGTATATGTCCCACAGCTTTCTTATTCATTTATCCGTTGATGGACATCTAGGTTGCTTCCATGTCTTGGCTATTATAAACATTGGGGTACAGGTGTCTCTTTCAATTCTGGTTTCCTCCATGTGTATGCGCAGCAGTGGGATTGCTGGGTCATATGGCAGTTCTATTTCCAGTTTTCTTTTGTTTTGTTTTGTTTTGTTTTTTAAGAATCTCCACACTGTTCTCCATAGTGGCTGTACTAGATTGCATTCCCACCAACAGTGTAAGAGGGTTCCGATTTTTTCCAACCCTCTCCAGCATTTATTGTTTGTAGACTTTTGGATAGCAGCCATTCTGATTGGCATGAAATGGTACCTCATTGTGGTTTTGATTTGCATTTCTCTGATAATGAGTGATGTTGAACATATTTTCATGTGTTTGTTAGCCATCTGTATGTCTTCTTTGGACAAATGTCTGTTTAGTTATTTGGCCCATTTTTTGATTGGGTCATTTATTTTTCTGGAATTGAGCTGCAGGAGTTGCTTATATATTTTTGATATTAATTCATTGTCAGTTGCTTCCTTTGCTATAATTTTATTCCATTCTGAAGGCTGTCTTTTCACCTTGCTTATAGATTCCTTCGTGGTGCAAAAACTTTAAAGTTTAACTAGGTCCTTTTTGTTTATTTTGCTTTTATTTCCATTACTCTGGGAGGTGGGTCATAGAGGATCCTGCTGTGATTTATGTCGGAGAGTGTTTTGCCTATGTTTTCCATTAGGAGTTTTATAGTTTCTGGTCTTACATTTACATCTTTAATCCATTTTGAGTTTATTTTTGTGTATGGTGTTAGAAAGTGTTCCAGTTTCATTCTTTTACAAGTAGTTGACAACTTTTCCCAGCACCACTTGTTAAAGAGATTGTCTTTTCTCCATTGTATATTTTTGCCTCCTTTGTCAAAAATAAGGTGTCCATAGGTGTGTGGATTTATCTCTGGGATTGCTATTTTGCTCTATTGATCGATATTTCTGTCTTTGGGCCAGTACCATACAGTCTTGATGACTGTAGCTTTGTGTTATAGCCTGAAGTCAGTCAGGTGGGTTACTCCAGTTCCATTCTTCTTTCTCAAGACTGCTTTGGCTATTCTAGGATTTTTGTATTTCCATACAAATTGTGAAATTATTTTTTGTAGTTCTGTGAAAAATATCATTGGTAGCTTGATAGGGATTGCTTTGAATCTATAGATTGCTTTGGGTAGTATACTCATTTTCACTGTATTGCTTCTTCCCATCCATGAACATGGTATATTTCTCCATCTATTTGTATCCTCTTTGATTTCTTTCATCAGTGCTTCATAGTTTTTTATACAATGGTCTTTAGTTTCTTTAGGTAGATATATTTCTAAGTAATTTATTCTTTTCATTGCAATGATGAATGGAATTGTTTCCTTAATTTCTCTTTCTGTTTTCTCATTATTAGTGTATAGGAATGCAAGGGGTTTCTGTGGGTTAATTTTAAATCCTGCAACTTTACTATATTCATTGTTTAGCTCTAAAATTTTCTGGTGGCGTTTTTAGGGTTTTCTTTGTAGAGGATCATGTCATCTGCAAACAGTGAGACTTTTACTTCTTCTTTTCCAACCTGGATTCCTTTTATTTTTCTGCTCTGATTGCTGTGGCCAAAACTTACAAAACTATATTGAATAATAGTGGTGAGCTTGGGCACCCTTGTCTTGTTTCTGACTTTAGGGGGAATGCTTTCAATTTGTCACCATTGAGGATAATGTTTGCTGTGGGTTTGTCATATATGGCTTTTTATTATGTTGAGGTATGTTCCCTCTGTGGCAGCTTTCTGAAGGTTTTTTTTTTTATCATAAATGGATGTTGAATTTTGTCAAAGTCTTTCTCTGCATCTATTGAGATAATCATATGGTTTTTATTTTTCAATTTGTTAATGTGGTGTATCACATTGGCTGATTTGAAAATATTGAAGAATCCTTGCACCCCTGGGATAAAGCCCAGTTGGTCATGATGTATGATCTTTTTAATGTGTTGTTGGATTCTGATTGTTAGAACTTTGTTAAGGATTTTTGCATCTATGTTCATCAGTGATATTGGCCTGTAGTTTTCCTTTTGTGTGACATCTTTGTCAGGTTTTGGTATTAGGGTGATGGTGGCCTCATAGAATGAGTTTGGAAGTTTACCTTCCTCTGCAATTTTCCGGAAGAGTTTGAGTAGAATAGATGTTAGATCTTCTCTAAATTTTTGATAGAATTCAGCTGTGAAGATGTCTTTTGTTGCTGGAAGATTTCTGATTACAGTTTCAATTTCCATGCTTGTGATGGGTCTGTTGAGATTTTCTATTTCTTCCTGGTTCAGTTTTGGAAAGTTATACTTTTCTAAGAATTTATCCATTTCTGCTACGTTGTCCATTTTATTGACATATAGTTGCTGATAGTAGTCTCTTACAATCCTTTGTATTTCTGTGTTGTCTGTTGTGATCTCTCCATTTTTATTTCTAATTTTGTTGATTTGATTTTTCTCCCTTGTTTCTTGATGAGTCTGACTAATGGTTTGTCAATATTATTTATCTTCAGAAAGAACCAGCTTTTAGCTTTGTTGATTTTTGCTATGGTCTCTTTTGTTTCTTTTGCATTTATTTCTTCCCTAATTTTTAAGATTTCTTTCCTTCTACTAACCCAGAGGTTCCTCATTTCTTCCTTTTCTAGTTGCTTTAGGTGTAGAGTTAGGTTATGTATTTGAGTTTTTTCTTCTTTCTTGAGATAAACCAGTATTGCTATGGACCCTCCCCTTAGCACTGCTTTTACAGTGTTCCATAGGTTTTTGTTTGTTGTGTTTTCATTTTCATTCGTTTCTATGCATATTTTGATTTCTTTTTTGATTTCTTCTGTGATTTGTTGGTTATTCAGCAGCGTGTTGTTCAGCCTCCATAGATTGGAAGTTTTAATGGTTTTTCTCCTGTAATTGGCATCTAAACTTACTGCATTGTGGTCAGAAAAGATGCTTGGAATGATTTCATTTTTTTTTTTTTAATTTACCAAGGCTAGATTTATGGCCCAGGATGTGATCTATCCTGGAGAAGGTTCCATGTGGACTTGAGAAAAAGGTGAAATTCATTGTTTTGTGGTGACATGTCCTATAGATATCAATTAGGTCTAACTTGTCTATTGTATCATTTAAAGTTTGTGTTTCCTTGTTGATTTTCTGTTTAGTTGATCTATCCATAGATGTGAGTGGGGTATTAAAGTTTCCCACTATTATTGTGTTATTGTTAATGTCCTCTTTCATACTTGTTATCATTTGCCTTACATATTGCAGTGTTCCTATGTTGGGTGCATATATATTTATAATTGTTATATCTTCTTCTTGGATTGATCTTTTGATCATTATGTAGTGTCCTTCTTTGTCTCTTTTCACAGCCTTTATTTCAAAGTCTGTTTTATCTGATATGAGTATTGCTACTCCTGCTTTCTTTTGGTCTCCATTTGTGTGAAATAACTTTTTCCAACCCTTCTCTTTCAGTCCGTATGTGTCCCTTCTTTTGAGTTGGGTCTGTTGTAGACAGCATATATAGGGGTCTTTTTTTTTTTTTTTTTTATCCATTCAGCTAGTCTTTGTCTTTTGGTTGGGGCATTCAACTCATTTATGTTTAAGGTAAGTATTGATAAGTATGATCCCATTGCCATTTACTTTGTTGTTTTGGGTTCTAGTTTATACACCGTTTTTGTGTTTCCTGTCTAGAGAAGATCCTTTAGCATTTGTTGGAGAGCTGGTTTGGTGGTGCTGAATTCTCTCAGCTTTTGCTTGTCTGTAAAGCTTTTGATTTCTCCTTCATATTTGAATGAGATCCTTTCTGGGTACAGTAATCTGAGTTGTAGGTTTTTCTCTTTCTTCCCTTTATGTATGTTCTGCAATTTCCTTCTGGCCTGAAGAGTTTCTATTAAAGGATCAGCTGTTATCTTTCTGGGAATCCCATTGTGTGTTATTTGTTGTTTTCCCCTTGCTGCTTTTAATATTTGTTCTTTGTGTTTGATCTTTGTTAATTTGATTAATATGTGTCTTGGGGTGTTTTGCCTTGGACTTATCCTGTTTGGGAATCTCTGAGTTTCTTGGACTTGGGTGACTATTTCCTTCCCTGTTTTAGGGATGTTTTCAACTATTATCTCCTCAAGTATTTTCTCATGGTCTTTCTGCTTGCTTTCTTCTTCTGGGACTCCTATGATTCGAATGTTAGGATGTTTAACATTGTCCCAGAAGTCTCTGAGGTGTCCTCATTTCTTTTAATTCTTTTTTTTTTCTTTTTTTTTTCCTCTCTGCTTCATTTATTTCTACCATTCTATCTTCTACCTCTCTTATCCTATCTTCTGCCTCTGTTATTCTACTCTTGGTTCCCTCCAGAGTGTTTTTGATCTAATTTATTGCATTATTCATTACATATTGACTATTTTTTATTTCTTCTAGGTCCTTGTTAAACATTTATTGCATCTTCTCAATCCTTATCTCCAGGCTGTTTATCTGTAACTCCATTTTGTTTTCAAAATTTAGGAATACTTTTACAATCATTGTTCTGAATTATTTTTCAGATAGATTTCCTATCTCATCCTCTTTTGTTTGGTTTGGTGGGCATTTTCATTTTCCTTTACCTGCTGAGTATTTCTCTGCCTTTTCATCTTGTTTAGATTGCTGTGTTTGGGGTTGCCTTTCTTTATTCTGACAGTTTGTGGTTCCTCTTTATTGTGGAGCTTCCTCCCTGTGGACAGGGTTGGATGTGTGGCTTGTCAAGGTTTCCTAGTTAGGCAAGGTTTTGTCAGTGTCCTGGTGTGTGGAGCTGGATTTCTTCTATCTGGAGTGCAATGAAGTGTACAGTAGTGAGTTTTGAGATGTCTGTGGTTTGGGGGTCACTTTGGGCAGCCTGTATATTGAAGCTCAGGGCTGTGTTCCTGTGTTTCTGGACATTTTGTGTGGTATGTCGTGCTCTGGAAATTGTTGGCTCTTGGATGGTGCTTGATTTCAGTGTAGGCATGGAGACTTGGATGAGCTCTTATCAATTAATGTTTCCTGGAGTCAGGAGTTCTTTGGTGTTCTCAGGTTTTGTACTTAAGCCTCCTGCCTCTGGTTTTCAGTTTTATTCTTACAGTAGCCTCAAGAATTCTCCATCTATACAGCACTGTTGATAAAACATCTAGATTAAAGATGAAAAGTTTCTCCACAGTGAGGGACACCCAGAGACATTCACAGAATTACATGGAGAAGAGAAGAGGGATAAGGGAGATAGAGGTTATCAGGAGGAGAAGAGGGAGAATCAAAAGAGGATAGAGCAAGCTAGCCAGTAAACAATCCTCTATGTGCTCTCCACTGTCTGGACCCATCACAGATGTTCACAGAGTTACACAGAGAAGAGAAGAGGGAGGATGGAGACAGAGGTGACCAGGTGCAGAAAATGGCAGAATCAAAAGGAGAGAGGTGGGTCTAGGCAGTAATCAGTTCCCTATGTGTTCTCCACAGCCTGGAACACACAAAGAGATTCACAGAGTTGGGTAGAGAAGAGAAGGGGGAGGGAGGAGATAGAGGCAACCTGGTGGGGGAAAAGGAGGGTCAAAAGTGGTAGAGAGCAATGAAGCCAGTACTCACACTCCCAAGTAAAAAGAATACTGAAGATTGGATTCTTAAAGGTACAAAATTGATAACGAATACCAACAAGCAAAGATTAAAAATCTAAAGTAGAGGTTAGACTCTCAAAATTAAAATATTAAAAAAAAAACAAAGTCAGAAAAATTATAAAATATGTATATATGTATATGAAGTTTGATTTAAAAATAGGGTCTTTTTTTTTTTGCAAGGTTATAGTAGGTTACAAAAATGAAAATTAAAGGAATAATAAAGGACTTAAAATTTTTAAAAGTTTTAAAAAATGATAATAGTAAAAATGTATCTAGGAATTTCTCTGGACCTGTTGTGGACAGTTTCGGGCCAGTTCAGTTTCAGATAGTTCCTTGATCCAGCTTATACTTCTCAATATCTATAGGCCCCTTCCAATGTAGTCAGTGCTAACTACAGGGTTTTAATCTGTTGCATCTACTTCCAAAGTGGTTCCCTCTGTTTATTTTAGATTCTGTTTGCTGGTCTCTTCAGTGTCTAATTTCTACCGTGACACAAAGGAGCGAAGGTGGTCACTTATTTAGAACCACTTGTTCAGTTGTGCTTTGGGGAGGGAGGAACACTGCAAACAAATATCATTGGCATGTGTGGGGAGTGCTCGCAGTGTCTTGGCTGCACTGGGTTTGCCCCAGCTCACAACATGTGTGCTTTCATGGTCTACACTTCTTAGGCTCTAGGATGCTCTGCTGGGGAACTGAGGTGGGCCCTGGGTTGAGTGCACTTCCCCAGTCTAAGCTGCTCAGATTCAGGTTCTCAGGTACTCCACAAAGGCAGAGACTCGGTTGGGCCTGCATTTTGTGCCCTTCCCAGGTCCAAGCAGCTCAGGCGACCAGGTGCTTGATGAGCACAGTCTCCCCAGGTGGGGAGTGAGTCTTATCAACTCCCCAGTCCCAGCCCCTCAGTGTCCTGGGTGTGCAGCAGGTACATCTTCTCAGGTGCTGTGTGTCTCTTCTGGGGAGCTGATCTCTGGCTGTGACCCTCCCAGCAGATGTCAACTGTTCAGAATAAGAAGTCTTGGTTAGCAACGGAGCCTGCTTGAAGTTTGGTAGAGGATGCCTCTGGGGGTTGGGGGTGGGTGGGGGCGAGATTGCCCCTTTCTGGCTCTGGCTTCTCCCTGCCTGCCTGCCTCTGGTGGAGGATGGGCTGGTGTGCAGCTGGCTAGCTGTCCTCTGGTGTTCCCTCAGTCCTTTGTTCTGTAGCAGACCTGGCATTGCATTAGGTTAGGGCTTTTCTTGGGATAGTTCTCTCTCTGTCTCTCTCTCTCTCTCTCTCTCTCTCTCTCTTTTTTTTCTCTCTCTCTCTCTCTGGCTATCTCACGTTAGTTCCCTCAGATTGCCCTCAGGGCATTCAGGCCTGGTCCTTACCCTAAGCAATGCAGCCTGAGCCTTCCTGTTCAGCCCTGATTGCTGCTGGTGGATTTGAGCACTGGGAGTTGCCGTTAGGCACATAATCTGTGGGGTTTATTTATTTATTTTTAATTTTTCCTCCCAGTTATGTTGTCCTCTGAGATTCCAAAACTCCCCACAGACCCACCACTGAGAGGGTTTCCTGGTGTTTGGAAACTTCTCCTCTTTTAAGACTCCCTTTTTGGGATGGATCTCCATCCCTACCTCTTTTGTCTCTCTTTTTATCTTTTATATTTTGTCCTACCTCCTTTCAAAGACAATGGGCTGCCTTTCTGGTTACCTGATGTCTTCTGCCAGCATTCAGAAGTTGTTTTGTGGAATTTGTTCAGTGTTCAAATGTTCTTTTGATGAATTTGTGGGGGGAGAAAGTGGTCTCCCCATCCTATTCATCTGCCATTTTAGGACCATCCCCACTTCTGTCTTTTTAAAATAATTGGTCCTGTGTAAATCAGGATTACATTTCTTATCATTTTAATTTGGCTTAATATATCCTTAGTCATCAAAATACTTATGGCTTTGGACCCTTAATTGGTAAATATTCATGGTATATGAATAAGCATTATCAATATTGTATGACCATAGCCATACAAAAATATTGTATGCTCAGTTGTGTGTAGACATACATGACTAGAACTCAAACTATACACTACTTGTGATTATGAAAAATTTTGCATTTTCTTGTGCTTTTTATATTTTTAATTTTTATTTATTTGGTTTTGCTGGGTCTTTTTTGGTGCATGTGGACTTTAGTTGTGAGCGAGGGTTACTCTTTGTTGTAGTGCACAGGCTTTTCATTGCAGTGGTTTCTCTTGTTGCAGAGCACAGGCTCTAGGCACATGGGCTTCAGTAGTTGCAACATGAAGGCTTAGTAGCTGTGGTATGTGGGCTCTAGGGTGTGTGGGCTTTGTTAGCTGCGGCTCACAGTCTCTAGAGCACAAGTCAGTAGTTGCAGTAGTTGTAGCGATCAGGTTTAGTTGCTCCGTGGCATGTGGAATCTTCTCAGACCCAGAATCAAATCTGTGTTCCCTGAATCGGCGGGCAGATTCTTATCTACTGTACCATCATGGAAGTCCTCTTGTGCTTTTTAATTTGCAATAATATACATATAAACTTTTAAAACTTAGAAATATTATTTTAAAAGTACCATTCCTCCCCTCAAGTGTTTCCCAGGCTTCCTAGGTGCTGCCCAGGTTTCCCAGGTGCTTCTCAGGCTTCCCAGGTGGCACTAGTGGTAAAGAACTCACTTGCCAATGCAGGAGACTTAAGAGATGCAGATTCTATTCCTGGGTTGAGCTGATACCCTGGAGGAGAGCATGGCAGCCCACTCCAGTATTCATGCCTGGAGAATCCCATGGACAGAGGAGCCTGGTGGGCTATAGTCCATAGGGTTGCAAAAAGTCAGACATAACTGAAGCAACTTAGGACACACGCATGCTTTCCTCCCTCCACTTGAGTCAAGTAGGAGAAATATGCATGTGAACAACTAAAGTAAAATATAGTATAATATGTGTGTGTAAGTTTCACATCTTTGTTATTATCAGCTATAGAGCCCTCACGCACTAGAGAGCTCTGAATCTTAACTAGCCAAGAGCTCATGTCAACTGCCCTAATTCAACTCACCCAAGGGACTGCTGAAATTGGCAACAACAATTGAGAGTAAATGTTGGGTCAGTTTATCTTAATCCCTTATGTGTGGTACTATGGCTTGCAGAGCCTTTATGAAATGGAACACCCTATCTCCGTCCCAGCTTCATGAATGTTACAACTACAGAAAAGAATCATGTTGATAGTTAACAAAGTCATGGTATATTTGCTAAATAGTTCTTTCTTCTTGGCATCAGAGTTTGATGATGATCCAATCTGAGTTTTGAAAACAGAATTATTAATATAGTATTTAAACATGAAGTATTTGACCTGTACATGAATTCCTGTAAAGAATGCCAGATAAATATCTGTGCAAGTACAGTAGTGAGTAATTTTGCCAGTTTAACTGGAGTCTTAACTAAGAAAATATGCCTCTTTCAAGGGGTAATATTTGTTGGTGCTTCTATGAAAAAGTTTTTCCTAAAATTTACGAATTTCAATAAAGCAAAAATCCAGCATGATTATACATTAGAATAATAGATAAGAGGTCACAAGATCTTCAGGTCATAAAAGGAATATGAAAGTTCAATTTTAGGCAAGATTAAATAAAGGCAAAATACTAAACCATTGACATGTTCCAAAAATTAACATAAAAATGGGAAACTGAATTATGTGTTTAACAAAAATATCTTTACATTAATATTATCTAATAGAAACACGTTATTTTATTCCCTTCATATTCTAGTAAAATTCTGAATTAACTTTTATATCTACAATGTTACATTATAATTTGTCATGTGTGTGTGTGATCTTCAATTCAAAATAATAAATCTTTCATCTTTAACAATAACAAATTAATGATCATTTGATAAAAGAGTTTAATGATGCAACTTGTACTATAACTTAAAGGTTTTCCATTATGTTTAATTTCAAATTTTATAACTCTTTTAGGTACTTTGAAAAAATAAATCCAGTATATATGTGTACATTTCAACTAAGTAGAAATATCCCATCACTATTCTTTGAACATCTGCTCACTATAATGCATGTTTACATATTAATTTGCAGTACAAATTTGTAAACATGAACATATGAAACTTTGAAAGGAAATGACACTAGTCTTTTTCCTCTCAATATTTTATTGAAACAGCATGTCAAAAGTTGGGCAGCATCATACATGTAAATAGTTTTAATACTGGATATGTTTCAAGCATTCTGTATATTTATTTGCTCTATGTTGACATTCAAACCATGTTTATTTGCACAATTTTAATACAAATTATCATTTAATTGCAGACCAAACCTAAGAAGATTAAATGCATATTAAAGCACCTATATCAAAGCAACAGTCACTGATGCCTAAGCTATGCATTTGGTTTGTTTTAAATTGTTCCAATAAACATGTTAAATTCCAGTGAAATTGACTAGTAAACTGCTGCTATATGCCAGGATACTATTGTTATTTTGGCTAAATAAAGATTTTTCAGCACAAATGCAACATATCTCTAAATTAGAGTAAAAACATTGTACTTCCATAAAATGTTTTTACTGCAATTCAATTCACCCTGTCAATTCACAAAATGCAGTACATGCAATTTCTAAGTATATTTAAATCTGTCTTTCCATATAAGAATACATAATTAATAGTATAAGAATGCAATGATTAGATGTCTTGTAGCATCCTTTCTTTGAGAAGAGGAGGGAGAAAAAGCAACATTGTATAAATTATTTTAAAACAAAATGAAACTAAAACCCCACTGGTTATATGAATTACAGTGTGACATCTGGAACTTAGCAAATTGCATCTTCAAATAAGGAGAAGATTTGTTACTGAGATTTAAAACAGTGATAACTGTATATTACCCTACTGTAAACATGGGCATATAATACTATTGTTTCAAAGCATTTGAAACAATTAGATTTGTCATCACAATGTTTGTAGATTTTTGTAAAATATATTTAAAATATTTGTACAAATTTATTTCAATCATATTCTGGCTTACCATTGCATCAGTAACAGTTAAAAGATACATATTATCAGCTTTATGTGCACCGTGATTTTCTTTAAGGTGCATACTATAAATGATTAGGATAATGAAAGGGAACTATTCCATAATATCCAATAAAGATGCTTGTCTTTATTCATCGTTGGTTGGCACTTTTTCAAGTTGTCAGCACTTAGAACTGTGATAATCCAAAGACAGATTCACTGATTCATCACTTGCTAATTCTAATTTTTCAGTTTTTGTGTGCCATAGACTCACTTCAACCTCACAAAGAAGAAGTTGTGTCTACTACTAGACTGCCTAATAGCAGTGAAATATCATGAACATCTAAATTCATAGCTTGAAGAAAATACAACCATGTCTATAATATAGCAAATAGGAGTAATGATATTGATGTTTGAAAACTCTAATATTATATTATCTAATATTATGTATTAGACTTTAAAATACAATGTCAAGGGCAAACTTGCTCTATTTAATGAAAAAAAAGTTTTGACGCTGTTTGTTACCTAAAAATATACTCTGGTGATTAAAATGTAATGAATATAGGATTTATCCACTTAGACATGTGTTCTGCAAACAGGCTCAAATTTGAACTCAAGCCCTTGATTTCAATTTGACTGACTGTTCCACAAAGTAGAAATACTTCCTGACACCGGGTCTTAGCTTGACTAAGCTAAGTTGCAAAGATAAAGCGACATTCACTTATTTCCTGATTCAATGTACAAATCTTATAGAGTAGATGAAAGTTTATTTTCTCTAGATTTATTTGGGTCATATAATCAGATTTTTATCTAGATAACAGAATTAAACTGCTTCTGATAACTAAATTAAAATGCTTTTTCTTTAATGGGATGAAGTAGATGTATGCATGCATGCTAAGTCACTTCAGTAGTGTCTGATTCCTTGCAACCCTATGGACTGTAGCACGCCAGGGTACTCTGCCCATGGGATTCTCCAGGCAAGAATCCTGGAGTTGATTGCCATGCCCTCCTCCAGGGGATCTTTCCAACCCAGGGGTCTAACTTGTATCTCCTGTGGTTTCTGCATTGCAGGCGAATTCTTTACCACTGAGCCACAAGGGAAGCCTAGATGTATATATATGGTCAAACAAAATGGAAATAGCAGTTTTAATTATTAGACTTGGGAGTCTATTATGTATCATTTGGTCACTTTCATTTGATACTTCATACTTTGTCTAACTTGAGTGACTTTTGATTTTTGTAGGTTTTAAAAGCAAACCTAATATTCAGTTGACACAGCTGAAATTAATATAATTTCATAGCATTCTGTTTTTCACTCCATAACCATTAGCCTCAACTTACCAAGTTACTCAAGTTTTGCAACATCCTATTTGGTAATAAGAATTTATTTAATATAACATAGTAAGGGTACTAAATATGAATTGTACATGAATTAGAAATGATAGCAATTTCCCACAGATGAGAAAATTGTTCAGAAAATAGAGGACTGCTTACTGAACTTCTTAAGGTCTCTTCCAAGTCTAATTTTCTATAAAGGTTTTCCCTTGGTTTCTTATTCAATTAAAAGTATTGAATGACAATTTGTGAATATTATATAAAAACAGCTTAAAATAGGGTTCTAGCCTTTAAATGTTTTCCCCTTAATATAAATCACCTTTCCCAATATAGTTTGTATTAGCAATTGTATATGGATTATACACAGAAAAATTATCTGAAATATAAAGTATGGTGTATATGTACTTGAGAAGCTACAAAATCAATGCCTTTTCTTAAATAACCATTAAAAAGTAACCCAGAATTGAGCTGCAGGAGTTGCTTGTATATTTTTGAGATTAGTTGTTTGTCAGTTGCTTCATTTGCTATTATTTTCTCCCATTCTGAAGGCTGTCTTTTCACCTTGCTTAGAGTTTCTTTTGTTGTGCAGAAGCTTTTAATTTTAATTATCCCA